>NC_139680.1:31911189-34424906 GCF_964106915.1 Podarcis gaigeae
ACTGTTGTCTGACATTACACTTCTTGGCATTACATTTTCGCTCTTCTGCTCCCTCCACCCAAAAATTTTGTTAGTTGTGTCACACACGCTTTGGAAATCCCAGTGCTGGGGTTCTTGGGTGGGTGGAAAACTATTTAAGTAGGGGGCTGGTGGCTATAGCTTTCTGAGGGAGGACCAAGGGCTTCAGAATACAGAGTTATTTTATTGCACTGTGACAGTTCAGGTTTTTAACAACTGTGATGATGACGGCAACTGCTTCTACTAATAGTTATAGGAAATGGAGATCAATTAAAATTCTGCTTTTCACCTTCTTAATTATCACTGCTATTTAGCAAAAGGCTTTCAGAGCTCACCTAAAATGCTCACAAACTAAAAACCCAGAGATGTCTCCAGTGCAAATGGAACAGTATACAGCCAGAAAAACAAAACAAAAAAACACCCTAGAAATTGTTTACTCTTATGCATGGGGGCGGGGGGGGGGGATTCACAGAAGGAAAAGTCATTTTTTTCACTAGTCTGAGTGACATTTTATAACTGCGGTATTCAAAAGAGTCCACTACTCAGTATTAAGAGAGCCTTTATAAAAATACCACAGTGGACATTTATCTACTTATAAGCAAAACTGTTCTCCATCCCCCTGAAAGAAGCATCAGGTCTATGCTATTTCCAGATGCTGTTCGCACACTACGGAACAGCATCCTGTTTTTTAACTTTGCCTGGGTGTGGCTCCAAGTCCATTTCTGGCAACATGTCCTGCAATAGTAAGCATCCAGATTTGTTCCTGCTACACAGGAAAAACAGACCGGTCTTTGGCTCATCTGCTTCTTTTAATGTACCATATAGGCTAGTTCTCTACCAGTCTACAAGCAAAATGCTTCCCTGCAGACAGAACCCTTTGCCTGAGGGTCTCCAATGTGCATCACTGCAGTGGTACTCAAACAATGAGCATTGCCAAATCAAAATGTCAGCAAATAAGGGTCCATTTGAAGCTGCGCTGTCAGAGATAAAGGCAGCCATTATACAATATGGAAATGAGAGGCACCCCTAATATCCGAGAAGACTGGTGCTCTGAAAATAAAGGGATAACTTTTGAAAATAAGGATAAATGGGACTACCTATTTTTTATGGATGGCACAGCATGATAATACTGTTATCTCATTGGAGACAAATGTCCAGTTACTGGTCTTACAATTATGTCTATTTCTCCATTGTACTGTATCTGAATCAGGAGTGGCCATATAAGTTCTGGACCAGGGTCCAGATGAATGAGGGCCAATAAACTTAATTCTAGCAAGATAAAGGCCCTGTGTTGCTAAGTCTAGGATATACATCCGTCGCCTATTCTGGATGGGTTTTCACACCAGTTTCATAGTCCAAGGATATTCCTAGATGCAACTCTCATCTCTAGAAGGCCAAGGGCCTCAGGGGCTGAAAGTGTCTTTCTACTAGTTTTTTGCTGCTTCACCAGCTACAACTTTCCCCGGGCCTGCTCAAAACGGCCCTATAAGAACACTGAATAGGCTATGCATTATGTAAATGTACATTCTCCTCCTAACTTAAAAATGAATTTTTGGTGGTTCTGAGGAGCACCAAAGGCTCCAACAAACTGAAAGGGTACCATGGCTTCTGGCATTCCCTTTGGTTGAAGTCATAATTATGTAGCGCTCCTCGTGTGATTAGGTCCCTACAGAACTTTAGCTCATGGACAAGTGTATTTATATATAAATGAAACACACAATGCTAGATTTACAAAACAGACCTAAAAATATTAATCGGTATGCTACGTAAGAAAGCATTTGATACACCGAGTAATTTCTTACCTGGAAATGTGTTTGTCTTGAATCTGGTTCGGTAATCTGCAACAATGGAATCAGGGAGTCAGTAATCATCTTATGCGATACTTGAGGTTTACATATACACAAACCCTGCTCAAGCAACTTCTCCTTTAGCGTCACAGTTTAGACTTTCTTCTTTGTTCTTAAAATCCCAACTGCTAACAGTCAATGAAAAGGGACTGCAATTTCAACATTCATCGAACGTATGGAAGTATAACATATATGGGTAGAGAGAGAAAGGCACAGAAGAACCTTCTCACATTTAACACCAAATAGGGCAGGGTGATGGGATGTGGGTGGCGCTGTGGTTTAAACCATTGTGCCGCTTGGACTTGCCGATCGGAAGGTCGGCGGTTCGAGGCCCCACAGCAGGGTGAGCTCCCGTTGTTCGGTCCCAGCTCCTGCCCACCTAGCATTTCAAAAGTACACAGTGCAAGCAGATAAATAGGTACCACTCCGGTGGGAAGGTAAACGGCGTTTCCATGTGCTGCTCTGGCTTTGCAAGAAGCGGCTTAGTCATGCTGGCCACATGACCCAGAAAAACTGTCTGTGGAAGTGGACAAACGCCGGCTCCCTCGGCCTGTAAAGCAAGATGAGTGCCACAACCCCAGAGTCATTTGCAACTAGACTTAACTGTCAGGGGTCCTTTTACCTTTACCTAGGGCAGGGCAATATAGTGATATATTGTCCCAAACCAGTTTGAAGTCCATATCGTGATATAGGCTACGCAGTTTTTGATCTGGCAATATATTGTGAATCATGATGTGCCTGAGTGCTATGCAAAAAACTCACAACGTGGGAAAAAGCATGAAGCCAGCCAATGCCTCTACAGAGCTCCATCCTTATTTCAGACATTGTGATATATCGGTATATCACGATGTTTAGCTGGTGATATACTGAGATGTTGATATCGTCCAGCCCAAATACAATGTTGGCTTAGAGAGAGGCCAAGGCACAGAACACCAAACCTAAATCTCATATCACAATATCTCACCTATATTCCTAGCCACTTGAAACAAACAAACAAACAAAACCAATTACATTAACAATGTAAAGAGCACCAGAATCAATGCGACTTACTCACAGGTAACAATGTTTAGTGACCCGCAGTCACTATGCCCCTTAGTACCTACTTCCCCGACATTATGTAGGTTTTAGTATTATCTCTATCTAACCAAGTACATCTTTGGGACTCCCATCAATTAAATTAGAGCTGCACATTTAAAGCAGCAATTACAGCCTACCAACAGTAGGCATGTCCCATTTAATCAGAAACCAAAGTACAGCGATACTTTTAAAGTGACACTTCATTTCAACTTGTCTTAGTCATCCTCTTATGGCATCCATCTGCAGACACCTGTGTTATTTTGCTCTAAAAACCAGAACACAATTGTTACATGATTTGCCATGTAGTCTGCCTTCTGTTTGAGTGACCTCAGAGACATCAAAAATGTTATATGGAGTAAATATATTGTGAACATAACTCTGAGTGACCAGCATTTTTTAAGGCTGCTCCTCATCTGCGTGTAAGTGGGTGTGAAAAGCGATCATAAAAAGCGATTTCCACAACTTTTCCGAAGGTCGGGCCAAACCATTCAGCCTATAATTCAGATACTCTGCATGTCAGATGCCTCACAGACAAGCAGATTCAGACACTACTCAGCCTTTCCTTGGGAGCAGAATAAACTCAGTGCTGCAGTTAGGGTGGTACGATGAATGTTGCGATTATATTATTTATTTAGTTTCGGGACATTCCAGCCTCTTCTTTCAGCCCCCGAGGCAGTTCCCATATTTAAAACACACACACAAAAACCAACAAAAATAAATGAGGGTGGAATTCAATGTATCAATGAAGGCTCCAGGTCTTAACTGAGCAAAGCATCCTTGAACTCAGTGGGAATTACACGCCTAGGACTGCAGTGCATATCATTAAGATAGCAGTTTGGGTGAGGCATAAAATAACCATGTCAGCTTCAAAATACACGGTCAAAACAGGAGGTTGAAACGGATGCACTGTGTGATCCTATACATGCGTACTCAAAAAAGAAGCGCCACTGAAGTAAATGAGCCCACCTCCAGCTAAGCGAGTACAGGATTTTAACCTAACAGCACAGTGGAATAAACAAAGTCTTCGCCGCCTCTCCTAAAACTGAAGAGAGAGGGCGCCAATCAAACCTCTTTCAGGAAAGTTTTCCACATTCTGGGTGCCACTACAGAGAAGGCACTCAATGCTCCCCTCTTTCCCTTGCAGAACGTTAACGGCACACTAACCTCAGACTTACAATTTGATTTTATTTGACTGATGGTATCGCTATGCTGCTTTCAGAGCTGGGAGATATGTTGATAAATTGCTTAAATAGCATTCAGATCGCGATACTGTTTCAGACCACTTGAGTGGGCAATACATTGCGCCAGGTCAAATTGCCTGCAGATGGAGTCTGAGAAGGTTCTGGGTGTGCACCTTTCAGGCTCCGCCTGCCTGCCTTTGAGGGAGCCTCCCACCCCTCCAGCTCACATGAGCCAGAGCGGTATGGGGGCTCACTCGGCTGAGGGGCAGGAGGCTTCTCGCCCCCCCACTGAAGAGTACAACAAAAACCCCAATGCCCCTCAGGCTTGCACGTGAACCGGAGAGGTATCAGGGCTTGCTCACTATAGGGCTGGGTGATGTATCTCGGCTGCTTCTTCCTCCTCTACGGCGAAGGAAGCGGCCAGGATACATTTCAGACATCGTGATATATCAGCATTTCAAGGTATTTAGCTACTGATATATATCACGATGCAGAAAGCCAGATATCGCCCAGCCCTTAGCTGCTTTTCATTCAAATGACTCCCAAAACGGCTTACAAGCAATAACTAACAAATACTTAACAGAACATCACAATTGCAGCACAAATCATATGAAATAATCAACAAATAATCATCAATAAAACAATTACTTTATATAAAACACCATTTAAGAGACGCAGACTGATCTTCCTACAACAGGGATGACGAATCTCCAGCCCACAGGTGCAATTAGCTTCACCAGATCTGCCCCAAGCCACGCCCATCTGCCTTACACCTGGCGTCATCTAGGATGTCAGGTGTGGGGCAGGTAAGGGTGGGGCTTGGATGAAAGGGGCTTTTCAGATGCTGCTGAGCGGCTGCCCCTTGAGCAGAACTTCCAGAACTGCCAGCTATCAGCTGACAGAGGTGGAAAAGCACTGTCCCTAGGGCTTCCCCAGCGCGGAGGATCGGTCAATCGCCAGCGCTCGCAAAGCGCTGCACACACTTTTCAGTCTATACAGTTTGACTGCAAACCAAGCAGGTGAATTAAAACCTGACATCATTGCAACATCAGATGATTGACAGCACTGGCCCACAGGAGGGGGGGGTGGAGATACGGATTGGGCCCACCAGCCAGATCCCTTTCCCCACTCCGGTTTTGCAAGGCGTCCAATGAAAGGACAGTTCCAACTGTGCGCACGATGAACCATGCACATGGTATGCTATTTTGCAATTATCAAAGGATTCTACGTCCCCTCAGGTTACCAAAAGTCATCAGCCTCTGCTGCGGCAATGTCTTCCCAAGGCATGTGGCAAGTGATGCCCTTAATAAACCGCTGACTACGGTGCCAATTTTAAGGATGACTTCACTGTACGTTATTTTTTTTCTCCCACTTCTCAAAAATGAAGCAGTTTCCCCCTCCTGCCAGAAAGAGGAAGGGTGAATTTCTTTATGACTGCTACCCCAGTTTGAGCCTGCCCATCAGCATTCCCTATGAAGCGAGTCGCAATGGAATCTGTGAAAGTAGCTGGAAGCAAAGCATGAGAAACAGAGAACTGGGGTGGTGAAGGGAACAAGAAATCAAAGTTTTCACGTCTTTGTGCACTTTCAAAGTTCCCAGAGCAGGGATTCCAAAATAGTGATGACTAACTATTCCAGTTAAAACAAGTGGTGGAGGTCAAAAGCTTTCTAGGTACTGAAGTAAGCAACCAACAAAAATAGATAGATAGATGATGATAGATTAGACAGATGATAGATAGATATAGACAGACAGACAGATGACAGATGTGATCTTACCTCTTCAGGAATTCTCCAAAGTCTCCTAGAGATCTAAGTGAAGAGCGAAACCTGCCAATTTTAAATCCAGAACATTGTTATTAAATAATTGCACTGTAAATGGAATGCAGCTCAAATAACCTGTCATGTACTACTACTACTACTTCTAATAATAATAATAATAATTTATTATTATTCTGGCTGAGTTTCCCCAGCCACTCTAGGCGGCACCCAATCAAGTGTTAAAAACAATACGGCATTAAATATTAAAAACTTCCCTAAACAGGGCTACCTTCAGATGTCTTTTAAAGATAAGATAGCTGCTTATTTCCTTCACATCTGATGGGAGGGCATTTCACAGGGCAGGAGCCACTACCGAGAAGGCCCTCTGTCTGGTTCCCTGTAACCTTACTTCTCTCAATGAGGGAACTGCCAGAAGGCCCTCGGCGCTGGATCTCAGTGTCCGGGCTGAACGATGGGGGTGGAGATGCTCCTTCAGGTATACAGGACCGAGGCCGTTTAGGGCTTTAAAGGTCAGCACTAACACTTTCAATTGTTTTCCATGCAAAGGTGGGCTGACGAAGAGGCCAGAACGCCCCGTGGGGGTCCCTCTCATGCAAACTGTCTGCTGTGTCTCTTTTCATCATGAACCGTGGTACACATTTGCACCTGCACCAAGATTAATACTCTTCATAGTTAGCTTTAAACCACAGTTTGAAGACAAGGCTGCAAGGCAGTTTGCAATGCTTGGTTCAAGTTACAGACAGCCCACCCTCTTTTCCTCAGCTGAGGAGAAATGGCTGCCCCCTCTCTGCTCCTCAAATGATTGATATGTATCCTGATCAGGGAACCTCAGCATGGCTGGGCCCAGCCACTAGACAGGGTGAAGCCACTGCCTCGGGCAGCACCACTTCCCCCTTAGAGGGGTACCAGTGCTTCAGCTGCGACCGCAAATGGGTTTTCACCTTTCATATCCACATAGCTGAATTGAAACAACCAGGTTCCTCCTTTGTCCTGCTTGGTTACATTCTTGATCAGCCTTTCTCAAGCTTGGGTCCCAAGATGTTGTTGAACTACAACTCCCATCATCCCTAGCTAGCAAGGCCAGAGCTCAGGGATGATGTGAGTTGTTGTCCAACAACATCTGGGGACCCAAGGTTGAGAAACACTGTTATTGAGAGATGGTGTACCCCCTCCATCAATGCCACACCTATAAGAGCCATGGATGAACCAAAGCATGCCCAATAGGTTCAGAAACGGGATATTTTTGAATACTGTCTCTTTTGCAAAACAGCCTGGCTTAAAATCCAAATTGAACACAGCCACGTTGAAGTCCACAGCCTCTGAAAACTGAATCTGTTCAAAAACATGAAGTAAAAGGTTTCTGCTCAGAAGGCAGCTTTCTCGTGAGGAAAGTTATCTGACCTTTGGGGTCAGCCATGGCATGAAGCACGCACACCATGGGCACACAGGATTTTCCATTGCAGCAGGAAAAACTTGATGTATGTATTGTTTTAAAGTAGAAGTGATAAAGCCAGATTAAACTGGGGTGGGGAGATCTGGGATGGCATTTTGAAGAGGACAACATCGTGGAGAAGCTGTGAAAAAGCTGCAGGCCTGAGCAGCATGGATTCCACAATAAACTCCCATGTGGAAGCTCCCAAAGATCACTCACAGAAGCCACCTAGATAGTCTTGGACTCATGTTTTCATCGTCTACATACAGCCTGCTGAATATGTATTACTTCCAGGCCAAGAAGACAGACCTTTGTTTTCCATCTCATGGAGGAATACCATGTTCCCCTGCCGCTCTTGCTTTTGAAAGATTCTGTCCATACAGCCTTCAACTACATTTAGGGTTTTGTTTACAATCCTTATAACTGATGTGTGGGATGCAGGTGGCGCTGTGGGTTAAACCACAGAGCCCAGGACTTGCCGATCAGAAAATCGGCGGTTCCAATCCCCGCGATGGGGTGAGCTCCCGTTGCTCGGTCCCTGCTCCTGCCAACCTAGCAGTTCGAAAGCACGTCAAAGTGCAAGTAGATAAATAGGTACCGCTCTGGCAGGAAGGTAAACGGCGTTTCCGTGCACTGCTCTGGTTCGCCAGAAGCGGCTTAGTCATGCTGGCCACATGACCCAGAAGCTGTACGCCGGCTCCCTCGGCCAATAAAGCGAGATGAGCGCCGCAACCCCAGAGTCGGTCACGAATGGACCTAATGGTCAGGGGTCCCTTTACCTTTACCTTTTTACCAAAACATGTACTTTAGTCATGCCCAGCAATTTATTTATTTTTTTAAAAAAAAATTTTCAATGAATAGCAGGTCCCCATGCCACATTACAAATTGCTTTTGAAATTCCCTAGGATTTCAAAAGTGTTTGGCAGTGTAATAAGAGAGGGGGGGGGCTTGATGCTGAGAAATGCACAGCCCCTCTCAGATGCATAGCTTTTGGTTCCTAGTCAATATATTCCAGTAAAGCAAAGAGAATTATATACGTTACAGTTTAGGAGCCATCTAACAAAATTGTTTTCGCCATAGATAAAGCACACTTCTTTTTTTTAAGGAAGCTAGTTCAATACCTATAACTCAACTGCCCAACTGTATGTTCTGGGAGAGAAGCTTATCGCACATGCCAAGTTTGAGCAATCGCACTTTACAGTCAATTTAACTTAAGGCAATACACAGCTGCTTGCTTTGGAAGTTTCCTGCTGAGGAAGAAATAATGAAGGCCATATGATCAGTCTTCCAGCTTGCATTTAAAATTAAGTCATGGGAGTGGGAAGAACTGCGTAACATCATGGTTAAAAACAACATCGACCACGGACCAGCAAGATAAAAGGCTCCAGTGACTTTTCTTTTTTTAAAAAATCCGGTCCTCCTCTATTCTACTCTTTAATTGTTATGATGACATGCTGAACGGTGGAAGGCAGAACATAATTGTCCTGCAAACGGGTCTTCCAAACGTGCTGACCACTGCTCACGTCTCATGAGGAAATTGCAACACTGGCTGCACAGAGGAGAAGCATCCGGGAACCTTTAGCTGACACTGGAGGCCCACATGGTCTAGCAATTACAGTGTTGGGACTTGGGTGATTTGCAAAATGTTATGCAAGATCACCCTGTAGAACTCTGAGCTGTGCTTCTTCAGATTGCAGGTGAGTAGGCACTTTTCGTTCCTGAAGGCAATCCACAGAAAATACAGTGGTACCTTGGGTTAAGTACTTAATTTGTTCCGGAGGTCCGTTCTTAACCTGAAACTGTTCTTAACTTGAAGCACCACTTTAGCTAATGAGGCCTCCCGCTACTGCTGCGCCGCCAGAGCACGATTTCTGTTCTCATCCTGAAGCAAAGTTCTTAACCCGAGGTATTATTTCTGGGTTAGCGGAGTCTGTAACCTGAAGCATATGTAACCTGAAGCGTATGTAACCCTAGGTACCACTGTACTCATAGACTGCATACCATAGATTGAAAGCACTTGGCTTTCCCCAAAGAATTCTGGAAACTGCACTTTGTTAAGGGTGCTGGGAATCACAGCTCTGTGGGGAGTAAATCACAGTTCCCAAGCTTCTTCAGTGCTGTGTATGAAGCCCCAAGTGCAGGAAACCAGAACATCAGGGGAATAGAGCTGCACTAACCTATTTTCCTTGATGTCCTGGTTTTCTACATGAAGGATTTCTAAATTATTACGATTAACTAACTCCAATCAGAAGTGATACTGCCCGACAACTCTGCAGTCTCATTCTATCCTCTCATTTTAGGCAACCTAAAATTAATGGTGAAGGATGAAGGGAGATCTACAGACCTAGATCATAGAATAGTAGAGTTGGAAGGGACCCTGATGATCATCTAGTCCAACCCCCTGCAACGCAGGAACAGGCAGCTGTCCCAAAAGGGGATTGAACCTGCAACCTTGGCATTATCAGCACCTCTCTCTAAGCAACTGAGCTACCCAGCTGACAACGAATAAATTATACAAATAATAAATACATACACACACACACAGCAGTCTGTTGTTTTTGTATGGAACTGAGAGCTGGACCATAAAGATGGCTGAACATCGAAGAATTGATGCTTTTGAATAATAGGGCTGGAGGAGACTCTAGAGAGTCCCATGGACTGCAAGAAGATCAAACCTATCCATTCTTAAGGAAATCAGCCCTGAGTGCTCACTGGAAGGACAGATCCTGAAGCTGAGGCTCCAATACTTTGGCCACCTCATGAGAAGAGAAGACTCCCTGGAAAAGACCCTGATGTTGGGAAAGATGGAGGGCACAAGGAGTAGGGGATGACAGAGGACGAGATGGTGGGACAGTATTCTCGAAGTCACCAACACGAGTTTGATCAAACTGTGGGAGGCAGTGGAAGACAGGAGTGCCTGGCATGCTCTGGTCCATGGGGTCACAAAGAGTCGGACATAGGAGTATAGCATCTAGATCAAGGGAAGTAATAGTGCCACTGTATTCTGCTCTGGTCAGACCTCACCTGGAGTACTGTGTCCAGTTCTGGGCACCACAGTTCAAGAAGGACACTGACAAACTGGAACGTGTCCAGAGGAGGGCAACCAAAATGGTCAAAGGCCTGGAAACGATGCCTTATGAGGAACGGCTAAGGGAGCTGGGCATGTTTAACCTGGAGAAGAGGAGGTTAAGGGGTGATATGATAGCCACGTTCAAATATATAAAAGGATGTCACATAGAGGAGGGAGAACGGTTGTTTTCTGCTGCTCCAGAGAAGCGGACACGGAGCAATGGATCCCAACTACAAGAAAGAAGATTCCACCTAAACATTAGGAAGAACTTCCTGACAGTAAGAGCTGTTCGACAGTGGAATTTGCTGCCAAGGAGTGTGGTGGAGTCTCCTTCTTTGGAGGTCTTTGAGCAGAGGCTTGACAGCTATATGTCAGGAGTGCTCTGATGGTGTTTCCTGCTTGGCAGGGGGTTGGACTCGATGGCCCTTGTGGTCTCTTCCAACTCTATGATTCTATGATTCTACGACTAGACGACTAAACAACAACAAACACACAGCAGCAGATGGCATGGTAGGCTGCCACCACTCACCTGACCTCCGGCCTGTTGCATAGTTGCTGCTTACTGGGAGGGAGAGGAGCAAATGCATCAGCAGAACCAATCTGGCGTTTCTGTCAATGTGTTTGAACCACATCAACCTCGCCAAGCCGTCCACCACTGCATTATAGGCTGAAGATCCCCAGCAATGTTTCAAAGTAGAAGACCTGGGAAAATGACTGACACCTCCTTGGGAGTTTCTGTGTCGTCATGAAATTTAAAAAATTAAGTGAAATGTCATGAAGAGAAGGTCTCAGCTGAAATTATCTTCCTGAATTTCTGCCAATAGTATAGAATCACAGAATTGTGGCATTGGAAGGAACCATGAGAGTAATCTAGCAATGCAGGACTCTTTTGCCCAACATGTGGCTCCAACCCACAACCCAGAGATTAAAGAGTCTCATGCTCTACCGACTCCACTATCACAGTAATTCACTAGTGGTCCAAAACAATCTCAGCAGTCATCCCCAATCATAATTCCAGGAGGAACGTCCAGGAGGAACGTCTCCCAAGTAAAAAAGAAAAGAAGAGGTTTGACTTTGCCTCGGCCCCCTGCACCCTAAACTACTCCCTAAATCTGAACACCTCCTAGGCAGCATTCGAAACTCCCCTTGTTCTAGGCGCATCTTGCAACAGGGCATTTCATAATCAGCACAAGCAGTTTCTGAGCTCACCTAAGATTTCAGATTAAAACTGCAAGGTGGAAGGAAAGGAGGACCTTTTTCTGCCTCCCCACTTCCAGCTACTCTCCGAAGACTGGTGAAGAGACCCTCTTAAGAATATTAGGGGGCTGGGCAGGGGAAGGACTAGAGCATGTGAAAAAGGAACATAAGGTTTTAGCTGTAGTTCATTCATTTTCAACTTTGTATTCTTGTCACAAAAAAACTCACCAAGACATTCTGTTGTTGCGCCCATAACCTCGGTTTAAGGTGCTGTTTAGCGCCTAGCTTCCATATCTCAGTTTCTAACCCTGCTCCTAGGCTATAGCTCAGTGGTAGAGATTCTGCGTGGCATACAGAAAGCCTCAATTCCATCCTCGCCATCCACACAGAGAGGGTGGTTTAAAACCCAGAGATGTCTGTCTAAAACCAATGGCAGCTAGATGGACCAATGGTCTGATTCGGCATAGAACACGGTCTAATTTTTGCATGCAGCAGATATTTGCCTGGACTCAGGCTAAGTAACAAAACCTGCTTGCAAATTAGCTGACTAGACCTACCAAATCGGGCCAGCCAGTGGCGTAGCGTGGGTTGTCAGCACCCAGGGCAAGGCAAGTAATTTGCACCCCCTAACCCATGGATTTGTGCCCCCTAACCCGTGGATTTGCGCCCCCTAACCCTAACCCCCAGATGTTGCGCCCGGTGTGGCCGGGCCCCCCTGCACCCCCCATGCTACGCCACTGGGGCCAGCATGCGCCTGTGACTTAAATACACATGCAAGCAGGCTAAATAAAGGGTCCCACCCTCACCCACCAGTGGTCTTAAATAATTCCAGAAACACGAAATTATTTCATTATGCTTCCTCATCAAGATGCCTTTCCCAGAACTGAAGGTTACTCAGGACTGTTGGTTATTGGTTAGCCCTCTGCTACAGTACCAATAAAATATTACATCAAAACAGTCAGAGCAAAACCATCACTTATGGTTGAAACAGAAAGGCCGTGTGAGGAAGGCTAACAAAGCTGGAGAAACATCTCCGAGTGACAACATACCCTCAGAGACTAGCACAAAAACCAAGAGCAACAGCTCCTAAACGCCAGCATCAATGCCTTCTGAAATAAGACAGGGTTTTGATCTTGTGACTTTTTTTTCTTTCTTCCACGCACTCTGCAAGTCACATGGTGCTGCTTTTCTCCTTTTATGGGCAAAAAAAGCAGAAGAAAGCCAGTGCAGCTCAGTTGGGGGGGTTGGAGGCTCACTTCACTTTTAGCCGCATGAATTAGAAACACGGCAAGTTGTAATGCAAGTCACCCTTTCGCACCTCGGTGTGAAAACACACACACACACACACACATCCTGAAACGAAAAGCAAACTCCTTTGCTCCTCTTCTCAAATGTGAGCAAGCTACAAATCGATATTCATCATCTGAAGCGTAAAAGAGGTTTTCTTTAAAAACAAAACAACCCACAAGTGACACATTCGGTGCTGATATATGCATGTGCCTTCTTTTAAATTCATTGTCGAGCAAATGTGATGATCACTGCTTATATCACTGGCCTCGTTTCCCCCACCCTGCCGACTGTCACAGAGCAGCAACAAAAAACCTCATGCTTGCATAATATGACATTTCCATCGGTTTTCTACATATGTCCTAAGTTTCAGCATCTGCCTCCTACAACTGGTTGGTTAAATTTTGTTTTCCTGCTTTTTTAAAAAAGAAAAAGGAGCTCAGCGCAACTGGATAATAGCTGGACAGCTTGCTAAAAAGCTACCATTCTTCCAAGCTGTCCAAGGATATGTATTTTAGACTGGCTGGGATTTAAATTTTTTTTAAAAAAGATTTGTGTACTGCTGTATCAAAAAGGTATCTATTATAGTGGGTTTACAACAACTTTTAAAAAACACAAAAACAAACAACAAAATCATAAAATGTTAAAAACAAGTGAAACGCAAAAAAGAAATTAAAAACAACAACGATGTAAGAATGACCTTGGTAAGTTTGTGATGTATAATCCACACCATCTTATTATGATCCTAAGCTTTCATTACATACACTGGAAAACCTCAGTCGTCGAACGTAATCTGTTCCAGAAGCCCATTCGCCTTCCGAAATTTCGGCAACCGAGGCGCGGCTCCCGATTGGCTGCAAGAACTTCCTGCACTCAAGCAGAAGCCACGTCAGATGTTTGGCTTCCGAAAAATGTTCGGAAACCGGAGCATTTACTTCCAGGTTTTCAGCGTTCAGGAGCTGAAATGTTCCAAAACAGAGCCATTCAGGAACCGAGGTTTGGCTTGCAGAAAAATTAATCTCAATAAAAGATAGCAAAAATCCCTATGTAGCCCATAGCACAAGACAATTTACTCAAAAGGAAGTTTCTTACTGATTTGGTATTTTTAAAAAAACACAAACATCACACCCACATAAGTAGCTTGTTCCCATTCCTTCTAGTCTCCTAGTTAACCCAAGGAGGACTTTTTATTTATTTTTAAATGTGCACGGTGCGTGACAGAATTGAAAGTATTATGTTCATTGGATGGGAAGACGGCGACTTTGCAGGTTGCTGCATTTTCCTGGTGACTGAATACTGTGATGTTGGATTTGATCACGCAAGATTCAGTGGCACCAAAGGACCATTCATTTTGGAGCAGACAGCAATGATTTATTTCTAAAGAGTTTGCTTTACCCACTTCAAATGTTGCTGGATTCGACCATCGCTTCTCTCCGTAGAGTCATAAATTAAGGACTCTGCTACATTAGGAATAAAACAGCAATTTGAATGCACTATCAGCATGTCACACTAGATGGTGTCAGAGAGCAGGAAATTTTTATAAGCGATTTTCCATAGGGATTTTTTTCTTTCATTATAACCATCTAATTTCTGACTTTTTTATAGCGTTTTTCCCCTGTGTGTAGATCCACCCTAAGTCTCAAAAACTTGCATGCTTGCAGATCACCTAGAGTAGGATGGAGGCAGCACTTCAAGACTCTCTGAGGACAAAAGGTGCTGGATGAAGGACAAAGAAGAACTGCTCCATGCAATATATCAATTCCTGTCAGATGTCCCTGGAAACCGTCCAATAGCACTCATGCAGCTGAATCTGCTGCTCCTGCCCACACAGGTAATGGGGAAGGATAGCCTATGTCTCTACAACAGTGGTTCTTAACATTTTTGGGGGTCACAAACTCCTCTGAGAATCTGCTGAAATCTTTGGACCCCATTCCCAGTATTTTCTCCCTTCACAAATATACATTTCAAAGCAACAGGAAGGAAACTGAATGAGGGGCGAAATCACTTTTTTTTTTGCACCTGGTTCACCCCCTGAAACCCATCCTAGGGGGTGTCTCAGTACTTCGCGTCAAGAACCTGTGGTCTGTAGGGACCCCTGTACTAGTAGCCTAGCTAAAAAAAGGGGGGGAAATCCAGCTAAGGCAGCCTATAAATATACTTATTAACCAACTCATTTACATGCAGGGCTTTTTTCAGCTGGAACTTGCGAGAGCTCAGTCCTGGCACCTCTCAGGTGGGCACCATTGCCATTATAAGACAACAAGGGAGGCGTTTAAAAAGCGTTTTTAAAAATACATCGAATTTTCCATAAGGCTCGCCATCTAGTGTCACATTGCATATTGCACTTAAGACACGCTTTAAATGTTTTATTTGCAACTGTATAGCTGAGACGCTGAACATTTAATAGTATCCACTATATGGACAAAGCATAGGAATGGAAAACTAAACAATTCCCTTCTCTCTCTTTATATATATTTATAAAATGGATGACAAAAAGCCACTTGAAGATGAAAGGGAGTCTTTAAACAAACCATTCAATGATTCTACAACTTGTGGAGTTTCCATAAAGGCTGTGACTTTGCTTTTCAAAGCCCACCTACACAAGTTTGTGCAGCACATTAGCTACCTGCGGTCCAAAACAAAAGAAACACCCTTTTTTGTTGTTGCAAAGCTCCCCTGCCTTGTTGCTTGAAAGTAATCCCTGCTCACCAAAGGTAAGAATCCTCTCCAAATCCTCTGGTATTAAGCAGTTCTCCGCGGCCACCTTTTCAGAGGGCCTGCCTCTAACTCTCCAAGCCTGTTCAGCAGCTGAATAGCTAAGTGGGGAATAATTTCAACTAATGATTCACTCAGTGTTTTTATTCGTGCAGTTGGTGTTCTGCAGTGCTTCAATCAAGGGCTGACTTACACAAAACTTCATTATTCTCCATGTCGGAAGGAGCTTGCTCTTAACGCTTAAATTGGTGGCAAAAGAGACTTTTTGGTGCAAGCTTCAAAATCCGCATCGTGCTGGGGGACCCGAAAGGAGGAGGAAAAGGAGGAGGCAGGCTCTCTAAGCCAAGTGGAAAAATAGGACACAGTTTTGTCGCTTATAGCTTTCTCACTAATTTGGCATAAAATAAGTTGGGACGCTGCAACGCTGCTGCCGCCAGCCAGCCTAGAGGCAGGAAAGACTGATCCAGCTCATCCGCTGCGTAAAGCTGACAGGGGAACAGATGATATGAGCAGCTCAGGTACCTGTAGCCAACAGCCAAATATGTGGCTGGAAGCCAGTCCTCAAATGGTGGCAAAAGATACAAGCTACACCTCCTGAAATAATTCATAGAAACATAGAATTGGAAGGGACCAGGAGGGTCATCTTCCTGCAATGCAGGAATATTTTGCCCATGCAAGGCTTTAACCCACGACCCTGAAATTAAGAGGCTTGTGCTCTACCAACTGGGCTCTTGATCTCATTCCTCTTCTATACAGTGGTACCTCCGGTTAAGTACTTAATTTGTTCTTGAGGTCCGTTCTTAACCTGAAACTGTTCTTAACCTGAAGCACCACTTTAGCTAATGGGGCCTCCTGCTGCCGCCGCGCTGCCGGAGCACGATTTCTGTTCTCATCCTGAAGCAAAGTTCTGAACCCGAGGTAATATTTCTGGGTTAGCAGAGTCTGTAACCTGAAGTGTCTGTATCCTGAAGCGTATGTAACACGAGGCACCACTGTACAACTTTTAAAGGTATACACTGTCCTAAGTACCCATGTTAGATTAGCTTATGGTAGGGCTGCCATACATTTCAAAGGTGGAATTGACGTTCGAGGCGGCGCTTTGTCTTGGATCTTAGACAAGTCAGCCGAACAATTTTTTCTTTAAAAAAAGCTTAATAATTTTGGTGTCTTCCTATAAAAAGCTTAACAACTTTTGGGGTACAGTTGTTACCTTGGATCTCAAACACCCTGGCTCCCGAACAAATCGGTGAGTGTTCCGGTTTTCAAACGATTTTTGGAAGCCAAACTTCCAGTGCCTTAGCTTTCGAATGGTTTTGTGAGTTGAATGGACACCCAGAACACATTCTGTTTGAGAACAAAGGTACAAATGTAACCTGGTTTTTACCTTTTGAAATATGGCAACCCTAGCTTATAGCATCCAAACCCAGCATTCTTTTAAGGGACTCTCCCATAGGGTTTCTAAAGCATCAGTTCATACAGCGTGAGTCCTTTAAAAGAGGCCCTTGAAAAGACTCACCCTGTACATAAAGGTAAAGGGACCCCTGACCATTAGTTCCAGTTGCAGACGACTCTGGGGTTGTGACACTCATCTCGCATTACTGGCTGAGGGAGCCGGAATACAGCTTCCGGGTCATGTGGCCAGCATGACTAAGCTGCTTCTGGCGAACCAGAGCAGCGCACGGAAATGCCGTTTACCTTCCTGCCAGAGAGGTACCTATTTATCTACTTGCACTTTGACATGCTTTCGAACTGCTAGGTTGGCAGGACACCCTGTACATACATAATTTTATTAGTATGCTGCCTTTCCACAGTTCAAACCATGCTGAAGGCAGCTTGCAACATGGAAAAATACATAACTGCAGCATAACAAAAGCGGTTGTGAGCAATAAATAAAATATTTTTTAAAAAAATGCACAACCAAACTGAACAATTTCCACATAAAGCACAACAAGAGCTATAGTAAAGATACAAAAACAAAAACCACAAAAATCCAACAGGAGCAGCAACCGCCCCTCAACAACACCCCAGGCCAGAAGTCTGTTCAGCAGCTGGACTCAATCAGGGCCCCGCCCTCCCAGGCCAGGTGGAAAAAGACCTGCAAGGCAGGGAGCAGGTCTTCCAGGACTCACAGCCTCCTCCATGAACCCCCACAACAACCCTGTGAGGTAGGCCAAGAGATATTGACTGGCCCAAGGTCACCCAGTGAGCTTCATGGCTGAATGAGCTTCAAACTCTGACCTCCTAGAAATTTTAGTCCAGCACTGTAATCATGACACCATACCGGCTTATGAACATTATGGTATCATGAAGAGTCCAGCAACATGCAGTGAAATTCTTCATCGGGAAACAGTTAGGGTCACAGTCACCAGCTTGCGAGGGGGGCAACATCGCACCTGTGATATTGCGTCATCCTGATGTTGTGCTCGTGAGCATTGTGCTATCCTCCCTAAGCCAAGCAGAAGCTTCCTGGGTTTGGGGAAGGAGGCACCGGGCTCCCAATTTATTGGGAACATTTAGGGGATTAGCCTAGCCCACTGGCAGCACAACACTGAAAAAGTAAAACAGAATAATAACTTCAACCCCCTTTATGAAAAGCCGCTTTGCTATGAAGAAGGCAAAAACTCTAAGCCTGATTGTGCTAGTCTGAAGGCTTGATAAAACTTCATCCTAGCTCCACTAACTGATAACCAAAGAACTCAGCAAAGAAAGAGACGCACTTTTACTAAACCGGAAGTAAAGAGTGAGTGGGTAGTTTGGTTAGCCAAAACACATCAGGGACGAACAGATAAGTCTATTTCTGGTTTGTGGCAGATCCAAGCATGTTCATTCACAAGTTTGCTCTCCGTTCTGTTTCTATTCACTTTGCTTTAAAAAAAAGAAGGGAAAAAAGTGCATTTTTAATGTCTTTTTTCACCGAAATATGAAATTTACTTCAAGATGCATCTGTAGACATTTTGACCCTAAAAAGGCACTTTTAATATGCATTTGGGCATGTTTATTAAGCCAAGAACAGTAAATGTGCAGAACTGCAAAAACTGAAGGATCTGTGATGTTTTGATCCACATATTCGTTCAGGTAGGGCGAATCAGATTGGTTTGCGCAGACTCAATGAAACCCATAAGAATCCCTAAAACATATACAGTCTGTCTGACTAGATCGGTCCCTTTTGTCATTTTAACTGGCGGCATGGAATGATGGGGGACAGTATCCATTCTGGGTCACCCTGTTAGTCCCATTCCCACCCCCGCAGAGCTAAAATGGCACTGCTGGCTCAGCTGCCAGTAAGCCCACAGCCAAGATGCCATGGTCTGCACTGTAATTTTCATGTCACACACTGCACCCACAATTTCCACCTGTTGCAAGAATGACAACACAAAACAGCAGTCTGGTAAGTGGGCTGCTAACCATGCTTCTTGCATGGTACAATTCAGATGTTACGAAACCCAGGACCAAAGGCACATGCTCTGAGGAACTGCAGAAAAATTGGCGGACGAGGAGATGACAGCAACATGGGGGTGGAGAAACACACATATGGTGCCTAATGGATTGAGGTTGAATCCCAACAAGACAGAAGTACTTTGTAGGTTGGGGAGACAGGGGGCTGGTGGGGTTGGGGGATTCCCTGGCCCTGAATGGAGTAACTGTGCCTCCGAAGGACTAGGTGTACAGCCGGGAAGTCATTTGGGACTCACAGTTGTCCATGGAGGCACAGGTCAATTCTGTGTCCAGGGCAGCTGTTTACCAGCTCCATCTGGTATGCCAGCTGAGCAGTGTTTGAAACTCTAATTGTTCCAGGTGCGTTTTGCGATAGGGAATTTCCTTAGCACGAGCAGTTTCTGAGCTCTGGTAGCAGTACTGCGCCTAAGATTTCAGATTAAAGCTGCAGAGTGGAAGGAAAGGAGGACCTTTTTCTGCCTCCCACTTCCAACTACTCTCCAAAAACTGGAGAAGAGACCCTTAAGAATATTAGGGGGATGGGCAGGGGAAGGACTAGACCCTGTGAAAAATGAACATAATATTTTAGCTGCAGTTCATTCTTTTTCAGCTTTGTATTCTTGTTACTAAAAAAGTAACCTAGACATTATGTTGCTGCGCCCATAACCTAGGTTTAAGGTGCCATTTAGCTCCTAGCTTTCATATTTCTTTTTAATTTAACTTCCTGGTTTTCAAATGACTGAAGATGTTGGCAGATTCCACACACCCCCCAACAACCATTGTTGAGACATTTCATTCCGAATCTGCTGGACAGAACTACGCAGAGGATGACGACAGGTGGGGGTCCTGCCCTCCCAACGTAAATCCTGGCTACATCCATGCACACTCACCATCAATTTGGAGACCGCAACCACTTCTCCCTGAGCAAATACAGCCCTCAAGGAGCAAAAGGTTCTGCACCATGTATTCACTCCAAAAAGATGTGATTTTCTTCTCATCTTCCTCCCATCCCCCAACTCTCTGGTCCTCAACCGTCCCCAAGTAAGAGCCATCCCTTTGAAAAATCAATCCATTTCTTTAAAAGGTAACATGTAAAAATGCACATGTCTTAAAATATACAATGCTTTAAAAAAAACCCCAGCATGGTTGCCCTTAAGGAGGGGAAGAGGGGGGGGGGGAACAGTTCACACTGTATCAAGGAGGCAGGGATCACTGGAGTCTTCCCATTTTCTTGCCTCCTTATTTTAAAATGTTTCATCCCCAGGGGCAGAAGTGCTACTGGATCATCTTGCTCACAATGCATCACAGGCCACAGCCGTTTAGAAGTCTATTTACTACAGTGATAATGCCAGCTTAAATGTCTACACATGCTAACACGCTGAGCAAGATGAAAGGGGATGGGAACATTTAAGCCCACATTATTACTTGAGTCACCGGCTAATTTAAATGATGACCCATCCTTTTAAGCTCAAGGCAGCTTCACAACCTAATGACAACATGCTTGGGATGCTGCAAGATGACCAGTCCCCTCTCTGGTCCTCAGTGCTGATTCACCCAGGGATGTGCTACCCTCCTCATCTCATATTTGGATGACTTAACCACTGAATACATTTACTATCTTGAGCCAAACGCAGCTGCTGCAAGATCTGCCTACAGTGTTCAAGATGAGAAGCTTTGTTCACACTTGCGAGTCATCTTTCTCGCGACCCTGCAGTCATCTTCTCATGAACACGAAGAACTATGGGTGGATCGACAGAACGCATGTTCATGACTAGATCCCTGCAGCATCCCGAGAGATGACTTGCATGTGTGAATAAACTCTCATTTGACAGATAATGCTTACAAGGGACATTTTGCTCCATAACTTTCTCTGTAGAAGGGCTAGAGGGAATTATTGTGGTTTTGTGTGTGTGTGTTTAATGAAAGTTCAGAGCACCTGCTCAGGGGCACCACTGGAAGCTGTGATGGGAGAAGTGGTGCCCATGGGCACCAGGTTGGTGAGCCCAGCTGTAGCTGATAGCATATGTTGGATTAAAATAGCATTCAATTAACAAAAAAACCTTTTGCTTTAACATTAAGGGATTTCCAGTTCACTCAGGCTCCAAAATGCTCGGAAGTTAAGCTAAGGGCAACTCTTTTAACTGATGCATTATTTAGGTATGGTGTCTAACCCTGTGTTTAGTTCCAGCTTCACCAAAATCTTGGAGCTGCATGGCTGTTGCAGTGGACATTAAGTCCTAGATTTTCTGTTAAGTGGAATAATCACATGGAGTCTATGCAACTGAAGCTACCATTCAATATTATCAAAGTGGCAACCAATATCCTCATAGAATGATGGGTGGCTCAACAAATCAGGAGTCAGTTCTTGACCACAGCTTCCTGTGGCATGCCAACCCAGGGGTGGGGATTAAACCCTTGTCAAATTGGCTATTAATCCATATTAAACTTTTGGCTATTAAACGTTTGGTTGTGGATATTACTCAGCAAAGAGTTCCAAAAAAACACCACCACCCCAGGTCTCCTGGAAGTTGTCTTTTTATGTTTAGGAAGCAGAATTTTTGCTGCCTGCTAATTGCAGGAAGTCTTGTATCCAGTTTTCTGAGCTTGGTATGGTCCATGCTTTCCAAGGCGCTTGCTTGTTTGTTTGTAGAATTTGTAAGCCACTTGATAAAATGAAACTTTCCCAATGGATAAAACGTTGCAGATTTGTCAGTTTCGCTGCTAGCCTGGCTCAATGGAATCATTCTGTAACAGTCTATGTATGTCCTAGGATGCCCCAAAGAAAATATTTCATTTTTCACCAACCACATTTAGTTATTTTCAAGGGTTGGGGGTTAATGCCTCTGCTCTTCCCAAATCAGAAATTCTCACCACTGTTTAATCCAGGAGTGAGCAACGGGCACACTGGGCTCTCCATGTAGAGCTCTGGGTGATTTGTGGTAGACCGGGGGTTTGACACCCAACTTTTTGCACCTAAATTGGGCTACTGCAAAGAAGGAAGCTAACCAGAAGAGGACTTTTGTGCAAAGGCCCCGTGGGCTCAATTCAGTTCTGGATCTGAAATTCCTAGGTTCTGAATGTGCTTCAAGGCACCCCATTCTTTAATTTTAATTGGATGTCTTTTCCACTTGGCTCTGAACAATAGATTTCGGGGTTTTAGTGAAAAATATAGAAGATACGTCAAGAAGTCTGCCTAACATATTCAACATCCTTTCCATTCCACATAATGAAGACTTCGCTACTGAGGACTAAGCCATCATACTCCTATAAGGCCAGTTCTGCGGTCTGACCCCACTGGCTGCTGCTGCTAGCAGATTGCTGCCATCTCTTTCATGACTGCATGAATAGATGCACAAACTCACTTCTAAGGAGAAATATTCTTGCAAAGATATTGCTGGTCTGAACCGATGTTCATTGGAAAGCACTTGGCGAGACATTAAAAGCTGAGGAACTATGACCGCAGGTAGTCTTCAGAAAGTACAAAGGGAGCTTTAGCAATCGAGGAATTCTGAACTAATTAAAACATGGTTTGGATGTGCTGAAGCAAGGATGAATCCCACCGCAATCTATCTCTCAGCATACTACGATTAGTACTGCTGGGATATTCAAGCTACAAGATTTGGCTTGTATCTGTGCATTAAAAAATAAATAAATCCTAATCTGTTTCTGAGCTGTTCTGTGCTTTCTTCACTTCCATCTGTAATCTGGGTTCCAAGCCGCTCAGTATAAAATGGATAAAATGTGCTTCCTTTTCACTATATTGGGAAATCTAAAAAAAGGACTGTAACTTTTTTCTCTTTTAGCTAAAGCAGATTAAATTTACAGGCACATGAGCCCCGCCCACCCGTGGATTATCCTGCTAGTATCCTGCAAACTAACAGGTCCAGGGGCTTTTTGTGGGAGAAATAAAATAATCCTTTACAGGGAAGGGAGGAGGGGCTCCTCTCTTGCTCTTTCTCACCTTAAAATAAACAAGAGGCAGCAAGTGGTGTGTATTTTTGACTACCCATTTTTATAGCCTTTCCAGTGGTCGTTTGTGTTCTCGGAATTAGACCTTACAGGCCTCAAATAAGTCCTTAAAATATGAGACTGTCTAGAACTCTGCCTGCGAAGTTCTGAAGAGATCTGGGTTTTGTGTTTTTATTAAAGCAGAGCAACACAGAAAGTTTTTTTAAAAACACACGCACAAACAAACACAACTAAGCTTTTAACATGTTAGAAAGTCATTTGCTGCTGTGGTCAAACAATGAACAAATTGGCAGCTCTTGCAGCGTTCCCCAGCAACATTTTGGGTAGCCTTATCTCTTGGAAAGCACCAGGAGCCAGAGAAAAGTAGAAATATAGGAGAAACAGAGCTACACAGTGCTCACAATTACAAAAGCAAGAGAGTGCCACAAGGCTTTGTGGAGGCCCTAAGCTGACTTGTCTGGGTGTGAGTGTGGGTGACCTTGCAGTCTCCAAATAATCTCCAAATAACCCTGATGTGCACCCTTAGTATATTCACATTATCAACGATGCTTGATAGGGGGAACCTTAGAAATGGCCTTAGCACTCAGCCATACGGACCATGCGACCACAGTTTTAGAAAACAGAGCCTGTCAGAAGAGGTTGGCTTCAGTGAAGTGTAAGCTCAGAAACCGCAGAAATGAACAGCAAGCAAGCAACAACCCAGAGCATTCATTAGTGAGATGGTTCCCTCTCCTCACAGCCCACCCTCTTTAAAAGCTTTTGATTAATCTGACATGCTGGACTACATTTTTGACTGCTGGCAAAATGGAAGCGGTGGCAAAACAATTAGTCCGTACTTACCAGTCCATTAGTGAGAAGACCTCCCCCCCCCACACACACACACACAAATTACCACAGTTACAGATGCTTCAGAGCAAAAGGAGCAGTAGCTAGCATGACTCTCAATTCTCTCATGTTTAATGATCACTCTTGTACCATGAATACCCAATGACCTAAAAGTCTCCATGAACAGAGACAGTGTATAAAATTACTGTAGTCTTTTGTGGGGGATGAAAAGTGAGGTAGATATTTTATAGCATGATACATAAATATACCATAATTAAAAAGCTCTATAAAGATGTGACATGGAGCCTGGCAACATCAACCCCACCATGTGAGAATCCCTTGCAGATGACTGCAGTGCCTGGAGACAGTCAGGTTGTGCCTGGAGACAGTCAGGTTGTACCAGCAGTCACCAGAGGAGAAATAACTGCTGGGAGGAGCACAGACAGAAGAAACGTCATGGTGCATCTGTAACAAAGAAACCGGATGCCTTCATTTGCCCCAGCTGCAATAAAGCATGTCTCTCCTGTACTGGTCTCTACAGGTACAGCAGGCGCTGTAACTCTCCAACGGTTTGACTTTAACCCTAATGGCGCATTTCCCCATTGTCTCAAGAGAGTGATGGATGCCAACTAATGAATAAGCCTAAAAGTTTACGGTTCCATAACATGAGCCACCACACTTAGAACAAAAGCTAACTTTGAGCGAAGCAGGTTAACTCTCTGAGAAAATTCTCAAGGAAAATATTGTGGTTTTCTAAAGATTACCTCTCATGACTAAAGTTAACTTCAAAACAAAACCAGAGCAAAGCCTAGCATACACAGAGAGAGAGAGGGGGGGGGGGAGAGATCTTGTTTTCACGTTCACATATATTTAAAATCAATAGCACCACATACCATCAAATATACCTCAATGATAACGTACGGTAAATACAATAAAGGGCAATATTGTTTAAGATTATAAATCTAACCATTAAGCATAATAATAGCTCGATTTTGAATTAATTTTACAGTGAATATCTAATCCATATATATTCCTCTTAAAGTTTATCAATCGTGTCATTGTCATAAAGACCATTTTTTCCCCTGTCATCCCATAACTGAATGAACTCTGTAACCTTTGCCATTTTTACAATACTCTGTTCAGATTTTAAGCAGCCACAGCTCCAGCATATCCTGTCCCCTCCAAATTGTAGCCATGAACTTTTCTGGAGACAATCATAGTTTCCATACTAGCTTGTAAGCAGAGTACAACCTGGTACAACCTAGTTAGAACACTCGCTGCATTAAGGAATACAGGGAAATAATTACTATGACCCTGTAAGTGTTGCTATGGTCCCATCACCATTAACTTCAAACTGATGCAATTTCCAATCGTTAAAGCATTTCTAAGGCAACCTGCTTCCAGAGAAAAACAAGAGAGCCAATACAGCCCTAAAGCTATACATGCTGCAGAAGGCAAGACTTCACTAGAATTCACTTCTATTTATCAGCTCAATACTTTTCCATTGGAAAGCTTAGAGGTTCATCAGTCATCTGAGCTCAGTTTGCTTAAGTGTAGCATCAGTGTGCTACGGATGCTAGGCTAGGCAGCCTAAAGATGTGCATAGCAAAAGGAGGGCAATGTGTTAAAAAGAAAATGTGTGTCCCGACTTTTGGGGCAGCTTCATGTTTTTATACAGAGATCATTGTCCACATAGCCTGTGATGAGGCTGCATTTTAATGTTTTAATGTTGTATTTTAATCTTGTTTTTAGGGTGTATTCATTCAACTTGTTTTTATTATTGCTTGTTAGCCGCCCTGAGCCCAGCCTTGGCTGGGGAGGGTGGGGTATAAATAAAATTTACTAATATTATTATTAATATCATCATCATCATCATCATCATCATCATCATTATTGCTGGAAATGTATAGAATGCAAAGTTTAAAGTGCCGTTGCCTATCGCAATACTGACATTGGAAAAGCATTCCTGCCACCAGATGCATTTCCAACCAGCCACCACAAGGTAAAAACAGTCTTGTGATTCAACCTTTTTTCCCCTTTATGGCGTCAGCTGATGTTGCCCTCTTACAATCAAAACCGCATCTCAGTTCCACAATGATTATTACTATGCTAGCACAGTGCTGTCTAAAGTTCAAGGGTGCAACAGCTGTACTGTGGCCCTGCACAAGCTCACAGAAAAGCTGTCCTACTTCAAGTTCAAAGACTAGAGTCTTAAGTATGCTATAAAAAATATATGCAGAAACAAACTCTATTTATTTCCAAGTCACCATTTGTGTTGGACCCTGAGGGCAACTTGCTTTGATTCAAAGAAGCTGAGATAAAGGTGGATCCCCGATGCTATTTAATTTTATAACAAAGTAAAACAGCCCATCCCAGATTTATAACTTGTCTTTCAAGCTTTATTCACACATGGATTTGTCCTCCTATTCTTACATTACGCAGTAGTTAATTGTAACCCAGGCATTTTAATATGCTTTCTACATTTGACGTAGAACAGGTATGGGGAGGCTCTGACCCTCCAGTTGTTGCTGAACTACAACTCCCATCAGCACCAGCAAATTTGGTCAATGGCCATAATTCATTTGAACCTATACTCTTATTAATAAGAGTGGTGCAACATCCAACAGTTAGGGACGCGGTTGGTGCTGTGGGTTAAACCATAGAACCTAGGACTTGCCGATCAGAAGGTTGGCGGTTCGAATCCCCGCGACAGGGTAAGCTCCCGTTGCTCAGTCCCAGCTCCTGCCAACCTAGCAGTTCGAAAGCACGTCAAAGTGCAAGTAGATAAATAGGTACCGCTCCAGCGGGAAGGTAAACCGCGTTTCCGTGCACTGCTCTGGTTTGCCAGAAGCGGCTTTGTCATGCTGGCCACATGACCCAGAAGCTGTACATTGGCTCCTTCGGCCAGTAAAGCGAGATGAGCGCCGCAACTGCAGAGTCGGTCACGACTGGACCTAATGGTCAGGGGTCCCTTTACCGTTAACATCCAACAGTTATACCAAGTATGATCAATGTAATGGCCCTAAGTTTATCAGAGAGAGTGGAAATCATGGAAGAAATTGGGTCACATTAAAAGAGGCACTGATAACTTTGATCAGCAAGATGGTGAGCACGCAAATGCCTGCAAGAGAGAAACCAAAGCAACGGAAACCAAAAGATGTGAAAAAGGAAACTGATTATCACTAGGTATCAGTAGGAAGAATTGGTTTTTGCGGTGTTGATTTTTTCATCCAGAGTTTCCAAAAGAATCACTTGCCTTCAACTATTCATTATTTGCCTCAACAATGGCAGCTGAATATTTAGATGTGAATGCAGCTTGTGATTGATAAAAAGAGCTACTCTTCTCAGGCTAGTTGTTCATCCGCACCTTAAAAAAAACCAAGCACAATATTAAGATGCAGGGAAAACCACATTTATGTACTGTGTAGCCTGGTTCTCTGAATATTTATTTTTAGCAGACACTTTGCATAACATTTGGGTAACAGAACATGCGGTTTTGCAAGCATGCAAATTTGGAGAAAATATATTTTGAGCACAGAGCCTGGCAGCAGGAAAGCCAAGTTTTAGGTGCATCATGTCCCTCTGTACACACCTCAATCCACCATGGCTCAGCTCCTGCATTAATAACCATTGAGACACGGGTGGCACTGTGGGTTAAACCACTGAGCCTAGGACTTGCCAATCAGAAAGTCAGCGGTTTGAATCCCCACAACAGGGTGAGCTCCCATTGTTTGGTCCCTGCTCCTGCCAACCTAGCAGTTCGAAAGCATGTCAAAGTGCAAGTAGATAAATAGGTACCACTCCAGCGGGAAGGTAAATGGTGTTTCTGTGTGCTGCTCTAGTTCGCCAGAAGCGGCTTAGTCATTCTGGCCACATGACCCGGAAGCTGTACGCCGGCTCCCTCGGCAAATAAAGCGAGATGAGCACCACCCCAGAGTCGGCCACGACTGGACCTAATGGTCAGGGGTCTCTTTACCTTTACCTTTTAAGCCAGATAGTTCTCTTCAAACAGGGCTCCAAATAATTCTTATATTCTATCATAAGTAGGCAAATTCAAGCAAGAGGCACAGAAATGTGATTTACAAAAGGCAGATGGGAAAGAAGGAGCAAAAGTGGCGAAAGTCTCAGTAAAAATTACAACATGGATATTTTTTTCACACACAACTGACCACAAGCTTGGAGGATAAATTTGTTCCATGGAAGTCAAAAACCAAACCCTCCATCATTTTGTTTTTAATATTCAGGGTTTCAGTGACCATCTGCACCCACCCAGTGAATGATGTCATAATGAGGCATTGGCAAGGCTTAAAAAGACCAAATGGTGCCTGCCTGTGTGTGAGAAGCCTTCAAGGGCGGAGTTCACACAGCAGAGGTCCTCTTCTACGAGAGATGCTAGGAGACTTCGTACCAGCTCAGCAACTGAAAATGAGTATGATCACTGCAAGTCAGATTCAGCGCAAATATTTAAAGCACACCTATTATGTAAACCACATAGACAGTGTGACACAGCAGCATATGAAACTAAGGCTATTCTAAGCTGCATCAACAGGATTCTAGTGTCCAGATCAAGGGAAGTAACTCAATTCTGCCTTGGTCAGACCACACTTGGAGTGCTGTGTCCAATTCTGGGCACCACAGTTTCAGAAGGGGGTTGACAAGCTGGAACGTACGCAGAGGAGGGTGACCAAGAGGATCAAGAGTCTGGAAACCAAGCCTTATGAGGAACAGTTGAGGGAATTTCCTATGTTCAGCCTGGTAAAGAGGAGACTGAGAGGAGAGATGACAGCCATCTTCAAATATCTCAAGGGCTGTCACAGCGAAGATGGAACAAGCTTGCTTTCTTCTGCTCCAGAGGGTCACACTCAAAGCAATGGCTCCAAGTTACAAGAAAGAAGATTCTGACTAAACATTAGGAAAACTTCCGACAGTAAGAGCTGATGGTCAGTGGAACGCTCTCCCTCAGGAGGTGTGGACTCTCCTTCCTGGGAGGTTTCTAAGCAGAGGTTGGATGGCCACCTGTCATGGATGCTTTAGCTGAGATTTCTGCATTACAGGTGTTTGGACTCAATGACTCTTGGAGTACCTTCCAACTCTACAAATTATATGTTCCTATGAAAAATACAGCAAATACTACTAGGACTGGCAGGACTTGCCCACAATTGCCTATGGAGCGGTTTGTGCCCATGAGCCTCTGCTTTCACATGGTCAACAATTAACATAGACAGCTGCACCTGTCATTATCTGAATGGCAGTGCAAGTGAGCAAAACAACTGGATAATTCTGAAACTGTGTGCATGTCATGCATGCAGAAAAGTGAAAATAGAGCCCAAAGAACAGGAAAAAATGTGGCTTTCTAAAAATTACTGTTTAACCTTGGAGGATGCAGTTCTTAATGTTAGGCCAAGTTTACAAACCTCGATTTACTTCAGCTAAACAAGAATCACAGGGTAAACACATGAGAGAAATTTTATTTGGACCTGACCTGTTTTTATACTTCAGAGACACAAGTGTAGCCCATCACGAAAGGAAACACAAAATGGAATTTCATAGTAACACAGGGAAGGAGAATATGAGGTTAACAAGTTCATGAGGGGGGTTGTCTTTTTCCTGCTGTGACACCAAAGGTGTATGTAAAAAGAGACAAGCTGGTGTGAAATGTATTAACAGCTTTTTTTTCTCTGCAGCAGGTGGGAGGGGTTTACCACCAACGTTTGTTTCTGAGGAAGAAGGTGAGAGCATGTGAAAAAGGGGAAAGGGGCAGGGAGCGACACAAAAAAGGAGACCCAAAAATAGGAAATGCTTATTTTCTTTTTTTACATGTGACTCCACGCAGAGGTGATTTTTTGCACTCACACTTATTCTCACTGTACAACAATGCACTCTCTTAACAACATGGGAGTGGGATGCGTAAAACTAACTTGGGCAATTAAAAAAAAATGCTAAAAGTCAACTTAAAGTACGACAAGAGTCCAGTATAAAATATACAAATGTACGGGCAGGAAAATGGGGTACTAGCAGAACAGAGCTAATATTATAGAGAAGCTCCCACAATGTGAACAGTTACCATTTATGGCAGAAATGGGCAGGTGTGCAGGGCTTACTTTGCCTTTACGGCCTCTCCCCACCTAAACCATCCTGGGCTCTGCATTCATCATCTGAGGCCCTTTTTCGTGTGCCTCCTTCACATGAGGTCCAGAGGATAGCAACACAAGAATGGTCCTTCTCTGTAGTGGCTCCCCATTTGTGGAATATATATATTTTAGATGCCAGGTGAAAACATTCCTCTTCAACCAGGCCTTTGGCTGATTAACCACAGAGCCTAGGACTTGCCAATCAGAAGCTTGGTGGTTCGAATCCCAGTTACGGGGTGAGCTTCCGTTGCTCGGTCCCTGCTCCTGCCAACCTAGCAGTTCAAAAGCACATCAAAGTGCAAGTAGATAAATAGGTACCGCTCTGGCAGGAAAGTAAACGGTGTTTCTGTGCACTGCTCTGGTTCACCAGAAGCGGCGTAGTCTTGCTGGCCACATGACCTGGAAGCTGTACGCCGGCTCCCTCGGCCAATAAAGCAAGATGAGTGCCACAACCCCAAAGTCAGTCACGACTGGACCTAATGGTCAGGGGCTCCTTTACCTTTTACCTTAGGAAGAGAGTGGCTATTGTTTTGCTGTTTTGTTTTAATGATTTACTGCTTCTTATCCTGTGTTTTTATTCCACGAACCTCCCTAAGACCTTACGATGAAAGACAGTACATAAATCTAACAAACAAATAAAATAAAAATAAATAAAATAAAATAAACCCTCCTTGTGGAACAACTAGAGCCAGGTAGAAATGGCAGATGCTTACAAATAATGAAAATTCTGAGCACATGCATTGGTTTTGAGTACAGCAGACCCACAACTTACACGTATTTAACTTGTGCGCATTCAGCTCTACATGCTTGGCAAATTAAAAAGAAAAATAGAAAGGGGTCGGGTGTCCAGGAAAAAGGCTTTGACAATTCTACTGGCCATTGCACCCAATGTGTTTTGACTATATGGGATTTTAGCTTTATGTGCTATCTCTGGATCATAAACTGAGAGTCTCTTGTACCCAAACAAATAGAGCCTATGGTCCTTCTACACAAAAAAACAGTCCTGCTACCCCAAGCTTTCAGCAGTATAATTTCAGGAGGTGAAATCATATTTATACGTGCCATTTTGTTGCTGCTCTTGCTAAACAGCTGGAAGTCAAGATTCCTCCCTGTGAATCGCTGCCCACCGTTGTGCTTCAGGACAAGGAGAGGTTGGTTTGTGGCCACAGCTAAATTCTAACAGCTGCCCAAAGAGAGAGAAGGGGCCCCAGCAGTCAGCCTAAGATACAGCTGTACATTTTAAAAGAAAAGTGGGTACAGTACACAGCCAGTGAGATTTCTCCTCCTTCCAGGAGGAAAGTGAAACATAGCAAAAATACTGAAATCTTACTGAAGCACACGAGATCCATATGACATGAACAGGATCCATATACATGAAGAAAACTGAAAGTCGACACACCCAACAAGAGTTTGGGTTCTCCTGTTGAGGACACAAGAGGAAAGAAGACCCAATGCTTGAAGCCGGCAATGGCTCTCTTTTAAAGCGAAGCAATTCTAATTGTGCAGGATTTGATTGCATTGCTCGACCATTCTCTGTTTGCCTTGCCCCTCTAGTATGGCCTGGCACAAGACAGTAAGCTGTCTGGGAAATGGATTTTTCCATCTCTTTGCCATTATATTAATGAAGATCCTGGAACACAAGAGCCCTTGTTGGCACCACAAGGCAATACCATGACCCAAATAAATAGCAACCATTAGGAAGGATCCCAGCCACATTACCAGCTCATGACACCCCTTCCTGGGGGGGGGGGAGGGGGGAACCTCTTTTAGTATTTGAAAACTTCTGTGAAGTCTTAACTGCCGAATGAAACCTTGTTTTGAAAGCTAAGGCGATTTTAACCCTCATGACTAAAGGGGAGAATGCAGGTTATATGGAGGCAGAATTAACTCTGCCAGCTCCTGTTTTTCTAAAAATAATTTTCAGAAAACGCTTTTAAATCCATCAGAGCTTCTAAAACATAGCCATAATTTGGAGTAATACTGTAATTAGTGGCAATTTGCTCCATACAGTGAGCAAGAGGAATGGGGAATGTGTCGTGCATACAAGCCTACACAGTAGTTTCAGATGCTTCTGAAATTTTTACTACAGCCTTAGTGAAATGACAGCCATACACTGCTCTCATCCAAAAGCTGACCACCACTTTGAATAGAGGACAGAACCACTGAAAGTTAACACAAATCGCTATGTACACAAACACACCCTTTCCCAATTCGACCGGCAAGCTCAAGAAACTATATACTGTGCGCAGCTTAATTTCACCTGCAAAACATCCGAATTCCAAAACTGAGAATGGGGAGGGCGCAAAACGTACAGCAAGAGCAAATATTCAACTTATAGCTAGATCAGGCATCCCCAACTTTCGGCCCTCCAGATGTTTTGGAATACAATTCCCATCATCCCTGACCACTAGTCCTGTTAGCTAGGGATCATGGGAGTTGTAGGCAAAAACATCTGGAGGGCCGCAGGTTGGGGATGCCTGACCTATATCTTTCCATATGCATTAAAAATGTCATGTGAAGCAGGCCCAATCACAGTATCCAATCTTGCAGTTGAGTTGGAGCAGTGCTGTTGGGACAGAAGACAGAATACAAGGCATTCCAACCAGCTCTGGGCGGGGAAAGGTTTGGATGACAGAAACAAAACGTCGCCTCCTCGCCAGCTACCACCGTCCAAACTGAACTTGCATGCACACACCCCTGCAGCTGCTTTAAAATAGAAACAAAAATGTATCCGGAATCATGGATTTACCACATGTGGTCTTTTGGATGCGGTTGGACTAAGACTTGGAACATCTCTGGCCACTAGGCATGCTGGCTGGTGCTGATGTGAGCTGCAAGCCCCTTGCCCCAGATGCAAGGTGCACTTTTGACCACTTTCAAACTGCTATCCATTTTTTAACCTGAAACTGTTCTTAACCTGAAGCACCACTTTAGTTAATGGGGCCTCCCACTGCCACCACGCCACCAGAGCACAATTTCTGTTCTCAACCTGAAGCAAAGTTCTTACTCCAAGGCACTATTTCTGGGTTAGCGGAGTCTGTAACCTGAAGCGTATGTAACCTGAAGCGTATGTAACCCGAGGTACCACTGTACTTTTATTTGTGTTAATGGTAATGCTTAAGCTGTATTTCCCAATGAGTGTTTCTTTCCGGCAGACGGCAGGTCTGTCATCAGAATACAGATGGAACATCTTTCTGAAAGGACTGCACCATGTACTCATTCTGAGAGGACTGCACCATGCGCCCTTCCTAAATATAAGTACTGGTTCTTCTTCCCCAAGCTTTGTACATCCATTCCTTTCGTGTCACCTTGGCATTCCCTCTTACCTACTGCCCCTCACGATATTGCTTTAGGCGCCTGCTGATGAACACTTTGCTGTTCAGGAAGCAGGTTCAGGAACACATGGATTTAGCTACCTAAATTGGTTTCAGCTTTTCCCATTGATTTGCTATTTGTTTCTTCACGATGATGGTTTTACATATATTTGTTTACATTTATGAACACCCACGCAATCCACCCCTTTTCCATGGTAGGTCCTCCCCAGAGTTTGGTGGCATCATTACGCGGGGTTATCACAGGAGCCACATGGCTGCCGCTCAAAAGACTGCTATTCAACTGACTGCACACAGAAAGAGGTGCATTAGGCGGCCAACAACCATAGCTTGATTGCAATGATATGAACGCAGTTTAAAATGTATGCCGTTTATTTATTTTTTTGCCAGGCCTGAAATATCGCCACAAAGAACATCAGCAGGGTCAAAGCAGCTGGATACCACTGGTCCACACAATCAGATGCTGCCAAAAAAGCTATCCAACCAATATATGACCTCCTTATATCGCAGAGAGAAGGATAACAAAAATGAGAATCGATACCAGCAAGAGGTCATCCTATGCTGCACATGAGGGGAGAAAACCAGGCAGAACCGAAACCAGATTTTAACCGATAAAAGGCCAATCCACCCTCAATAGGGTGGGGGGTGGTAAGGAAGGAGTATCAGAGGCAAAACAGCAAAAGTCCGCCTTCCCCAAAATCCACAACAGGCATGGACCATCAGTCCCATGTCATAGAATCATAGAATCGTAGAGCTGGAAGAGTCCCATGGCTCACCTAGTCCAACCCCCCCCCCCCCCGCAAGGCAGGAACTTGGCTTAGAACTAGGAGCGGGTGGGTTGCCGGAAAGGCACGTGAGAAGGCATCGCCATCTCTTTAATCCCTTTAGCAAGCCTTGCGTCCAAATCACAGTTCAAGCCGAGGTCACGGAGGAAGGAAGGAGACGCGGCAGCAGGTGCCTTTCGCCACCCGGGCTCAGCAACCCCCACCGCCCTGCGCGCGTTTCGTTTTGGAGGAACGCAGTGGGGGCTTACTCGCGAGTAAACGCGGCCGCGCTTGGGATTCACGGGCGGGGCGCGGGGCAACCAAATAATCCCCGGGGTGCCAACGTGAATAAAATGTGGAAGGAAACATCGCGCCATCGGTCACATGACGGGGCGCACCACCCACACCATTTGGGGACCCAAATTTTATGGGGGTGGGGAGGGCAAAGGGCCCTCGGCCCCTAGGAGTTAGTTCCTACGATCCCAGGGAAGGAAAGAGCAAGGCGAAAAAGGATAGAAACAAAAACAGGCCCGGGAGGAAAGGGAGAGACCTTGGGAGATGCCCAAACCCCGCTCGAGGCAAGAGCCACCCTGCTGGCCGGTGGCACCCCAGCGCGCGCTCCCCTCAGCCCGCCTTCCAGCGCAGCTCCGCCGCAGGCCGGGCCCCTTCCTTCCTCCCTCCCTCCCTTTCTTTCTCCCTTCCTTCCATCCAACGCAGCGCTTGATTCCCAGTCCGGAAAGCGGTGGCTCCGGGTGCGCCTCCCCGCGCCAAACCTCGCTGCGCTGTGCGCCCCGCGCGCCCTCACCGGCTCCTGGCGCGCTCCGCGCTCCTCCACCACACCGCAGCAGTCAGCGGAGCACTCAGCAGCCGTGCCCAGCCAGGCTCCTCGGAAAGAGGAGCCCACCCAGCTCCGCCAGGGAGAAAAGGGAAGAGGAGGCGGCCGAAAGAGGGAGGAGAGGCGGGCGGGACACTCCCCGCGAGCCGCTTCTCCTCGTCCTCCGGCGCGCTCGTCGGCGAGGGGAGGCGCTCCGGATTGCCTGTCAGCGATGGAGCGCCGCCGCAGCCCGTTGCCAAGGCAGAGTGGGCTTCTCGTCCTCGGCAGGCGATGTTTCCGTTCTCTCACTCTCACTCCCTCACACACAAATACGGACAGCTAACACCCCCTCCCCCACCTGGTGTCCGGGTTTCTTGGCAACAGAAAGGCGCAAGGCGGCAAACCCCATGGGATTAATTTAATTAACATTCAATTTATTAAATGTGTAGGTAGGTAAAGAACCCCCGGATTAAGTCCAGTCAAAGGTGCAGCGCTCAGCCAGTGTTTGTTCACAGACAGCTTTCCGGGTCATGTGGACAGCACGACTAAACCGCTTCTGGTGCGACGGGATACCTGACGAGTGGCAGAGTGCACGGAAACGCCTTTACCTTCCTGCCACAGTGGTACCTATCTGTCTACTTGTGCTGGTGTGCTTTTGAACTGCTAGGTTGGCAGGAGCTGGGACAAAGCAATGGGAGCTCACCACTGATTCGACCCGCTGACCTATCCATCAGCAAGCCCAAGAGGCTCAGTGGTTTAGACCACAGCGTCCCCCACATTAAATTTGTATACTGCCCTATACCCGTGGTGCTCGGGGTGGTTCACCACACAAAGCAGGGCCAAAACTAGGCTTTATTTCATCCAGGACAAAGATCCAGTTTGGCACCACCCATGTGCGCATTTTATACCCTCCAACATTTCTCTGATGCAAATAGGGAGTCCTATTCAATAATAATAATACCCCACCCATCTGGCTGGGTAGCCCCAACCACTCTGGGTGACTTCCAACATATATAAAACATACTAAAACTTAGGGTTGCAAATGTCAGGAATTTAATGGAGATGCTGAAGCTGCAAGCAGCGCCTGATCAAAAATCTTCAAAAACAGCTCAAAAACGCCCAGTATTGGGGGGGGGGGAAGCTAAAGAACTTTTCTGTCCAGATTTTCAGTTTTTGAAATATGGCAACCCTAATTAAACATAAAAACCCTTCCCTATACAGAGCTGCCTTCAGATGGCTCGGGGGGCCACATGACGTCTAGTCAACATTTCAATGAAAGGGAAGATGTGACCAGTGAATAGAATGCCGATTGTCAATATTGACCCCCTTAGATTGTCATATAGTTCTGGCAGCCCACGGTTGAAAGCAAGTCTGACAGCTGTTTACAAACCCCCTCACTACATGGTTTCTCTGGGAAGGACTAGGCAGATATATGCCGGCTTGTAATATGTGAGATAAGAGGGGCAACCTCCAGCATACAAGGGGCCCAGAGCCAAATGCCATCTAGCTCGGAGATGATTACGCAGCTCAACATAATCTGCTTGTACAGCCTAAGATCAGAAGAAGAATGGGGCAGAAGAAGCGCAACTCCGCTGATTTGGGATGTGGGATTGGTGTGCTGCTTTAGGAGCAGGAGCCGGAACCAGCATATGAGTGTGTGAACATCACCAGCCTTTTCTCCCCAATTATATTTTGTTAAGTTTCAACCCTGGGCGTAGCAGCTGCCCCCCTCCCTGATCAAGTAAACAAATAAAAATACTTAACAAACCAGTTCTGTGTTGTCTATTATTTTACATGTGCATTCTTCTTTGGTTGGAGCTTCTTATTCCTCCCATTTCTGTGCATATAGAATCCTATCTGGTGCTGTTACATACATAAACAACTTTTGATTTTAAATAAATAAATAAATTCTGCCCCTATAATCCCTAACAGAAGTACTTCGGGCCCTTTTGATATACAGTGGTACCTCGGGTTAAGTACTTAATTCGTTCGGGAGGTCTGTTCTTAACCTGAAACTGTTCTTAACCTGAAGCACCACTTTAGCTAATGGGGCCTCCCACTGCTGCCGTGCCGCCGGAGCACAATTTCTGTTCTCATCCTGAAACAAAGTTCTTAACCTGAAGCACTATTTCTGGGTTAGCGGAGTCTGTAACCTGAAGCGTCTGTAACCTGAGGTACCACTGTACTCATTTTAAACATCTTTCTTTCTTTTCTTTTTTTGGTCTCATCATGTATCATTTCTAAAAATACCCTTGCTTTCTTGCAAGTTCACCACGTGTGTGGGGGGGGGGACCCCCCTCAGCCTGTTTGCAGAACATCAGCAGCCTAAGAGGCCTAAAGAAGTGAGGCAAGTGGCGGGTGCTTGCAGAAACTATTTCCCTGCTATTAGCATCTGCATTAATCACCCGTGAGAGGAAGTTCCAGTTCTCCACACATCAGCAAAGTTTTCCTCATTTGGTTCTGGGGGTTTCTCCCAGGTTTCTCGGCCTGGGTTTCCCCAGAGTTTCTCATTCTGTATTCTTCTTTGCCTGGTGTCGATTTCCCCTGGATTTCCTTGGCCGGGAACTCCTTATATAGCATCACGATTCCCATACATTTGGCCCTTTGGCAAGTCTTGCATGCCTGCGGTTCTGGCTGATCCGCTCTCCCCTATTAACATGTCAGAAGTGAGCTCTCTGTAAACTTCACAGAGTAGGCAAAGGCAACTCTTTATTAGAAAAAAATACAACCCCAGGATCTGCTCAGATAACCAGGTCTAACAAACACAGCAACTCTCTTTGGTAGGTCTTGCCCCGGTGAGGCAGTTGCAGGGACTAAAGGTCCCCGCCTTCCCACAAATGCCTAAATCTCCTCCTCTCCAGGGTTTTCCCCAAGCAATCTGCGACTGTGCCAGCATGCCTACCTGCCTGTGCTCCTCTCCCTTCATTCGCCTGGGAGAGGGGAGGGGAGCTTGTCGTAGCAGAAGGGGGAGACCCCCCTGTGCTTCTTCATCAGCCTCTGGGCATCCCTTCTCTCCCGCTTCCGTTTCTGATTCTGGACTTCTCTCTAGCACAGACTCTCCCTGCTCACTAAACCCTGTCACCTCTTCAGCTTCAGATACCTCCCCCTCTCAGTCTTCTCCCTCTGACCATTCATTGTCGTCCCACCCCCTGGGCTCCGAGCCTTCTTCCTTTGGGGGTTCCCCAGCTGATGCCTTCAACCATTCCTCTGCGTCCAACCAGTCCATGATGTAACATTTCCCAGCCGTCAGCACAGTAGGTTGCACACTTGCAGCAGATAGCTGTTGGCAACAGCGTTTGTTTAAGCATCTCGTCTCCCACACAAAACCATTACCATGCACCATGAAGTGATCACAGCAAACCTGTTTGCAGAAATATAACATCAAACCCCACAGATGCCATGGAATGTACCTATGGGAAATAACAGAGACTAAAACAAGATGCCTTCACAAACAAACAGAGAAGGAGCTAAAAATATTGCCTATCGGAACCTTCCGCATTGGAACCACGGGAAATAATTGTGCCCTACGAAGGGCTATTTCTATATATCCCACATTAAGCAATGACAGGATCTCTATTGTATAAGTAAAGTACACTTGACCAAAAATACAGTTATGCAATGCAATGATAAGGACAGCCATCCTGTGCATTTTGACATTTCACAAAATATATTTGGTTACAGGTAAAAGAGATTTCACAAAAACTGGGCAACAACCTTCACATTCTTAATACGATCACCAATTGCCGAGATCTCATATTTACTCAGATCCTGTTAATATTACTAGGCTACCAAAATGATTTCAGCTTCTTGGTGGAAACGCATTTTCAGTTGCATGGTAACCTTGGCAACAGTATTATATTTTTGGATCCCTAACAATGTATTCTGTTTATTGTAATCAAGTGATTTCAAGATGCAAGCTCTGGGCCACAAATATAAGATCAGAGATTTGAGCACATGGCTAAAATTTACTTTAGACATATGAATATTTTTAATGGGATTTGTTTGTGTGCATTCCTGCACACATATATACATATCTTACATACCCATTAAAAATCAGGTCACTTTAACAAGTTCTTCCCCATTTGAGCAGGAATAAATGTGAATATTTACTGCTTACCGTACCTTTTTTCAAATACGGGACACCCAAGCAACAGATAATGTAGATCCCATCTAGCAACCCAGCCAAATGGGCAGGGGATCATCATCATCACAATTTATTTATTATTATTCATATTGTTACACTGGTAGTTGCAAAAAAGTGTGTCAGTGCTTTATTCAGAGAAACATCTGTAGAATTAATAGAAGTATAAAATTAGTATGTGAGCATGCAGAGCCTCTTCTTAACCTATGGAAGTTTGAAAATGTATGCCTTTGTTAGAATCACAATGTGACCACAACATCAGAGCCATGCATATTCCAGCTGATAGCCAACACTGCAGTAGAATGATCTCTGGTGGGATTGTACGTCTGCCGTCTAGCACTGGGGGAAGAGGAGCATTGATTTAGGGTGTGCTGATCTGACATCACACCACAATGCCACAATGAAACAATGGCAGGGAGAAGAGCAGCACCTTTTGAAAAGTAGCTGCCCAAAATGCTTTAATAATATCTTGGCTGCCTTGCGTTACAACGACAGATAATCTATACGCCATGTGTGCTTTTGAAAGAAGAACTCTGTGTCTATTTCTGATTCCATTTTATATTTTTAAAGGAACATTTTGCATGCTTTTAATCCTAGCGCAATAGATTAAAAGGGTTTGCTGGAACGATGTTTTCTACCTTTGAGAGATCTACAGACAGAAAAGACATACTTGACGGAAAACATTAGCCAAAGATGGAGAATTTTGGAAAGTTTGAGTTATGCAGTAACATAACTTGTTCTTTTGATGTTGCAACAACAAAGTAATTTGAGTTTTGCCTCCTTGCAGGCGATCAACCTACAGCCTTCTCACAGGTAGCAAAGTGAGGTTCAATCACTGGTGAACATTCATAAGTTACCAAGCAAACGAGGGAAAAGGCAGAAAATAGCTCTATTATTTTTCTGAGAACCTGCCTGGTGTCAGCTTCAATGGAAAAGACCCTTTCAGTAACGGATACCCTAACTGAGACAGGTGGTAGCAGCTTCTGGTCGTGCAATTGATACAGGTGCTGTCAAGAACTGCACCGCAATGTTTATTCAAGTACCATGGAATTGGCAAGATAGCACATCTTCTGATGCAGCTGGGGACTCATATATAGGCCATATGTTGTTCTTCCGTCAAGCTGGGTCAGGGCCAGAATTTCCACATGGATTGCAAACATCTGCGCCACTTATAGCAGCTCAAAACCTCCACATTGCAATGCCTGAATTCACTTCAGTGTAACTGATATCAGCAGAGGACCTGGAGAATTTGATGGTGGGAAACCGGGCCGTAACGCGGCTATATCTATCATAGCAAAAAACCCGAAAATGTCTGGGAAGGTAGGGTAAAATGTTTGCCGAAATTTTAGGATGTTTATTCCAAGGATGAGTATAAAACCTATGTATGTTCTGGCTTGGTTCTTTAACTGCAGCTTACCTCCCCTGGCCTATAAACACACAGATAAACAAAACAGGAAAGGAAAGAATAAACTTCCACTCCCAGAGTATATATATATATATATAAAATTCTCCCATACTTTCTGACATCATCTCTCACGCCCATGAATAGAAGTACCTCAAAGTAAAACAGACAGATTTTCAGCCTGTGGTGTAGTGGTTAAGAGCGGTGGACTCGTAATCTGGTGAACCAGGTTCACTTCCCTGCTCCTCCACATGCAGCTGCTGGGTGACCTTGGGCAGTCACACTTCTTTGAAGTTTCTCAGCCTCACTCACCTCACAGAGTGTTTCTTGTGGGGGAGGAAGGGAAAAGGAGAATGTGAGCCGCTTTGAGACTCCTTAGGTTAGTGTTAAACGGGACATCAAATCCAAACTCCTCCTCCTCCTCCTCTTCTTCTTCTTTTCCCATAATTACAATTTCTGGTCATGGTGTCCTTGCAGACCCTCCAAGTGTCCGTATTTTCCAGGGATGTCCTTGATTTAGAGAAGCTGTCCTGGTTTCTGATGTGATCTTGGAATGTCCCGCTTTTCCTTAGGATGTCCCTATTTTCATTCGAGAAATGTTGGAGAGTATGGAGTTATCTGCCCCCCAAGCTGTCTGAAGGCAATCCTGTATCAGGAAGGGTTTTTTTAAAAAAACAAAAAGTTTATTGTTTTATTATGCTTTTATATATGTTGGAAGCTGCCCAGAGCGGCTGGGGCAACCTAGTAAGATGTGTGGGGATATAAATAGAGAAATTACCATTACGGAATGGGATGTCCCTATTTACATTGGAGAAATGTTAGAGGCTATGTCCTTGGTGGTGCTAACTTGCAGATACCATGTTTTGAGACTGAAGCCAGGGGAAGAATTTTGAGCAAACTGTTAATTTTGCATGCTATTTTGCATGCTATCTGCTGTAAGACCCCTGCCGCTTTTAAAGCATTTGCAGCGACATTCTTGCAGAGTTCTGTGTGCATCATTATCAGCTTTCACACAACTACAATTGCCTTCAAACATGGTAAAGGTAAAGGGACCCCTGACCATTATGTCCAGTCATGGCCGACTCTGGGGTTGCAGCGCTCATCTCGCTTTACTGGCCGAGGGAGCCAGTGTACAGCTTCCAGGTCATGTGGCCAGCATGACTAAGCCGTTTCTGGCGAACCAGAGCAGCGCACGGAAAAGCCGTTTACCTTCCCGCCAGAGTGGTACCTATTTATCTACTTGCACTTTGATGTGCTTTCAAACTGCTAGGTTGGCAGGAGCAGGGACCGAGCAACGGGAGCTCACCCCATCCCAGGGATTCGAACTGCCGACCTTCTGATTGGCAAGTCCTAGGCTTTGTGGTTTAACCCACAGTGCCACCCGCATCCCTCAAACATGATAGTATATGTAAATTTGGATATCCCACCAGAAAGGGTTCATCAGATCATTCTGTAAGAAAACAATGTAAAAGTGTGAACATCGCAGCAGATGCAGTAGGTGCTAAGTTTTGGACTAAGAAGGCAAGAAGTATGGCAAAAGACGTCTTGATTAATCTCTTCCATTTAGTGTTATAGGTCTAAAAACACCCTTTTCAAAAACATTTCCTTTCTTTTTTAATTTCCCCTTTAATTAAGCATTAGTTCTGATTAAGAAAGGTACAAAGGGCTGATGGCTGCCAGCTGCTGATCCTGCAGGTTCACCATGGACTCAGCTACACAGCTGCAAATAAAGCGTTTTAAATGTGTTGTAAAAATGCAACATACAAATGTGACACTAGATGGTGGCAGTGAGCTATGCAAAATTCAATGCCTTTTTAAAAACGGGGTTTTTTTAAAGCATTTTCACAGTGTTTTTTAAATTTCTACCCATATGTGTACTTAAAAACAGGAAAAATAAAATTACAATATAATGAAATAATTATCGCGGTTATCATCAGAACCTTAAAAAAAATTCTTTTTTGCTTATTCAATCATAAACATATAGTTCAATGACATATTGAAATACAAATAAAGGGGAAACAATACTGCAGAAAAATGAAAATTAATTATACACACACAAGATACAAATAACAAATAATATAGTTTTGCTCAGGAAAAAAAAAATTATGCTATGTTATATTCTTTCACAGGCCAGAACTTTTAGACCCAATTCCAAGAAAAAGCTGATAATAACATTTTTTTTAGTGATATCACGTCAGACTGTTGGTGAGGATTCAAAGGCTTGAATGTTCCCACACACATTTCCCCCCACCCCAAATCCCAGTGCATAGAAAATAGGATGACACTATATTTCTAGGTGAGCTGTGTTTTTTTAATTTTCTTTGGACGAGCATCCAGTCAGGTAAAATCGCACCTGTTGGGATTTCATTCCTCCTGTTGCAGGATGTGTGATTGTTTTCACATGTCTGTGCTGACATTCCATAGTGTTGGAGTCATGAGAACGGAAGTTCAGTTACACTGTTCCGTTATGTTGTACTTTTGCTTTTCTGCTCTCTCGTAGATGAAGAAGGAGAGAGGAGCCATGACTTCCTTTGTTCTGTTTTGTACATAATAAAGTAGCTTAGAAATCCACACCTAAAATGCCTAGCTTCTGCTTGGACTCTGCTTTTGTATTGCGTGGACATGTCTGGATATGTGTCACAGAAGCATGTTGGGAAAGAAGAGTGATGAATCATCCCAAGGGTCACTTGTGGGGGAGAATGCTCCTGCCTGGAGTTCTCTAGATGGAGCAAGAAGCCCAGCGAGGTCTTTCTCCGTGTACCCAGGCACCAACAACACCTGCAGTTTGAAGTGGTATAGAGCAATTATAGGCAGGTTGTAATTAAGCTACCATGACTGCAATCATTGAGTTGCATTGGACGTAGTCGAAGGAGATCATTCCATCAATGCAAAGCCTTTCTACTTGCCTGATGGAATCACCTTCCCTTTCCTTCTCTCTGGCACAACCTTGCTATTTGGGAGGTTTTCCCTACCATCTAGAGCAGATTTGGGGAGGGCATGTGAGCTGGGAGCAGAGGGGGAAATCCAGTTGTGCTAGGAGGAATTCTGGCACTGATCTCTGCTGGGACTTGTTTCTAAGTCAAGAAGAGACATGAGACTCTTAATCTAACGGTCATGGGTTCAAGTTCTGCTCTGGGTGAAAGATTCCTCCATTGCAGGGGGCTGGACTGGATGAGTCCCATGGTCCCTTCCAGCTGTACAAGTCTATGATTGCACTCAGTGGTAAGAGTTGGTTGCTGGGTGTCTTCCAAGGCAAATCTAATCACAGCTGCGTCTTCCTTTTTGCTTTGCTTTCTCAAACTTTCTACTTCCTGCGTTAGGGTTCCTATATCGCCATATTTGCTGTGGTCGATCCCTGAAATGGTCCGAGTCTATCAAACAGGACTGAGAGTACAATAAGAATAGGATACCCCTTTACCGGAATGAACTTCCTCCTACACAATTTGTCATGCTAATGTTCCATATCCTGACCATGTGAACCTCACCTCAACCAGGAAACACATGCGCCTGTGCTCTTGTCATCCTAACAAAACAAAAATAATTAAACCAGCCAACTCTTATGTGTATTGTGTTTTTTGACAAGATGATGCATCCGCGAATCACAGAGAGAGGCTGAGGAGAGAGAGAGGCACATTCAGTGATACATTTTTTCACGGTGGAAGCTTCTGATTTTCGTGTGGTACACATCTTCCTGGTACACATCTTCGCCCCCAATTTATCTGTGCCCTTTCCGTCTCACTCTCCTAGCTGCAAAAAGTCTGGTGTGTGCGTTTTGTAAGTGGATTTGTCAAGCTGCAGTCACAGAGTCCCTTGATCCACTTTGCACAAAACCTAATGTTCTGGTGTGCGATTGAATCACTCCCACAAAGTCCTGACAGTCTGGAGGCGCTGAGAGACAGCAGTCCTATACAAGGTATAAATATAGGCTGAAGCTCTCTTCACATGCAGACTGTGAATCTGGATGCACTAGATGTGCACATTTTAACCCACACCAAAAAAGAAAAAAAAGGGGGGGGGGAAGGAACATGCAAAATATGCCTGAATTTTCTCTCTCTTTCTCTCTTCAAGTCTAATACTAAAGCAAGCAAGCTCTGATGCTAATTGGCCTCTTACCATATATGCATTCTTATTCACATTGCATAGATACGGGCAAATTGTTCAGACTCCTCTATGACCTTTAGAAAAGGCAACAGCAAGGTAGCAATCATCTTGTTTCATCCAAAATTGGGGTTAAATTTAGGTGCATGGCAAATAGCGCCATCTGGTGGAAATGATAGGATTTGTAAATCACTTTGCCCTTTTTTAAACTTCATTGACTAGGCTTTTTTGTTTTGCTTTGCTTTGCTTTGTTTTGTTTTGTTTTTGGTCAGGCACCAAAGTGTTTTCAGATGCAAGCGATGCAAAAGAGAAGATTTAAAAGTCACATGCTGAAAACCTGGCACAAAATAAACTTCCCTGCTTATTTCACCGTGACTCAGATTTGGGTGGTGGTTGGTGCAGTAAAATGACTAAAATGCAACTTCAAGATTGAAGAGATGTTGCTTTTTTGCTCAGTTGCTATTGTCGCTTTCCAAAAAAAGAAGAAGTTCAATTTAAATAAACGCAACATCATTTCAAGTAAAGGTGGTTAGGGCAGGGTGATATGGTAAAAAATTTAGCAGCATATACCATATTAAAATGCTCTTTTTTTCTTATTAACTATCCTCTAAAAAACAACAACTGGTGAATGCTTGTAACACATTGGGTGATGTTCAATGCGCTTCTTCCATTAGCACAACATTTTGCTCTTTGTTACAGCCCAGTCAGGCTAGAAATGTCCGGAATGAAGAATTAACTCTTTATAGTCAGAAGTGCACTTAAAAGTTAGGGCATGTTCATCAATCCTACGTCTCTCAGCTATTCCAAAGAGAGGCTGCGCCCCTGACCTCAGCTTATTTATCTCCCCCATCCAAGCTGCGTGCAAGCAGGTGAAGACTGCGCCTGCATGTCACCGGCTTCTGCTCCTCCCTCTTCAGTCCTCTCCTAGTCCTGGGAAAGAGGGTAGCAGGAGAGGTGGTGGGAGGAAAACTGCTCGTACACATGCTTTCTAGCAGAGCAATAGCTATGGGAGGGCTAGCCAAGTTTTTTGGCCTGGGTGAAAGCTCCAGAGGGACACCACTGAGGCTCCCAGCCTGTGTGTGCGAGTGTGTGTACACAAATGTATGCAAGGGGATGCCAACTGGGTCTTTGACCCAGGTGAAATAAAGCCTAGTTTTGCCCCTGTTTTCTAGGCATGGAGAAAGCTGAAATGTGAAAGAGCTCCTAGATGTCCAATAGGGATGTCCAATTCAATAATGATAATTTTACTATTTATACCCCATACATCTTACTGGGTTGCCCCAGCCACTCTGGGCAGCTTCCAATAGGGTTGCCATATATCCCCTTTTTCCAGAACATGTCTTATTTTTTATAATGAGAGTAGTCATAGAGATCCATAGTTAAAAGTAGAAATTTTCAAATATGTCCTCTTTTTTTGCTCTTCAAAATATAGCAACCCTACATGTATAAAAAATAATAAAACATTAAGCATTAAAAAAAAACCTTCCCTATACTGGATTGTGTTTTGGGCGGTTCAGGGGTCAGATAACTCCATACCCTCCAACATTTCTCCAATGAAAAGAGGGACATCCTAAGGAAAAGCAGGACGTTTCAGGATCAAATCAGAAACCAGGACAGCTTCTCTAAATCAGGGACGTCCCTGGAAAATAGGTACACGTGGAGGGTCTGCCGTTTCTGTCATGCTGTTGCTAGGATATTTTAGCTTGGCATCAACTGTTGTCTCAAGGTTACTGCTTGTGAACTGCTTCCGTTATTTTGCCAAGTATTCAATTTAAGCAACATTTTCAAAATGAAAGGATAAGGAGCAAGACCATGGTATATGTTGTAAAAGCTTTATTGATCACTTTGTTGAATGTTCTGAATCCCAGATCAGGGGTCAAAGTAATGAAAAACAAATAAAGAGGGGGAAACAATATACAAAAATTACAGAATCATAGAAACGGGGCCAATAAACTAAACTATTTGATCCTGAGGTAAACAAGCATAAAGAATGAATACATCATTGTCATATATGTCACAAGCAAGCACTGAGTCACTATGTTGCCGAAAGCAGAAATTGGTCATTGCTAAATGGGATCTTGGATTTATTTTGACTTACAGCATGAATATGAGCAGCATGCTTTTGTGGAAATTAAACTGTGGAGACAGAGGGAAATGCCAGTTTGGATTAAAATAGCAGAAGTATTGCATACAAGTGAAGTCTGTTTTTCTTTCAGCCTGACAGGTAAGATCCAGAAGATGGCAGTCACTCCACATAAAATATATAAAGAGATGCTCAGGAGACAAAGTACCGTATTTTTCGCTCTATAAGAGGTAAGGGAAAATGTGTGTGTGTGTGTTATGGAGTGAATGCAGGCTGCGCGGCTAAGCCAGAAGCCAGAACAGGGAGAGGGAGCGCTGTGCAGCGCTCCGTCTCGCTGTTCTAGCTTCTGGCTTAGCTGCGCAAAGCCTCCACAGGGCAGCGGGATGAAGGCACCCTGCTGCCCTCCAGAGGCTTCATGGGCTGCCCCAGAAGTGGTGGTGAATGATTGCGTTCGGCCAAAAAGCTGTTTAAGAGAAGGGATGGAGCTGGGAGCTAGAATAGAGGGGAGAAGGAGGGTAGTGGTGGGGTATCAGTATAATTTACATCACTGTTGCTCTTCCTCTTTTGCTTTGCTAATATGGCTTCCCCTGAAAGACACTTTGTGTCTTTAACAGCTGCGTGAAAGGCAGCAATTCAGCAGATAAAATTTTCCCTTGCGTGGAGCTGAAAGGGAAACTATCTTCTGAATGTTCTGTCTGCTGTGCAAGCAAAAATATAAATGAATGAATGGGTGCTCTGCCAGGCCCTATCTAGCCTGTGTACATTAGTTAGTTATTATTTTTTATCAAACTGTTCTTTTTTATTTAAAAAAAAGTTGCAAAACCCATTGCACAAACTAATTATCAACTTTTCTGACCTTGGAGGTACTATGAGTACAACTCAGCAGATCTTAACCGTTGGTTTAACATTTAAGCCGTTGACCACTCCTTTTTTTTTTTTTTTTTTTTTTTTTGCTTCTGGACATTAATCTGGGCAGTTACACAGAGAGAGAGAACTCGGATCTGCTGGCTGCTATGAATGGCTCCCTGGGTCATAAGGCCAGTGCTTTTTTCCAGGCGGGGGGGAGAGAGACTCAGGGGAATGCATACCCCTAAACATTTTGTGAATCTAAGTTTGGCCTCATTGAGGGGCAGTATTTCAAGATGAGTAGGAAAATGAGAATACGCCTAAACATTTTTTTTGGGGGGGGGGAGCACTGCTTAAGGCCACCAGAAACCTATCAAAACCATGAATTTATAGAGAAGTGTGTAAAAATAGTTTTTCCCATGGCTGTCATCTTATAACCCTTGTCATGGAGTACTATCCATTTTTTATTGTTGCTATTATAATAATTGATTCCCCCACAATCTTCTAAACAGCCATCTCAAGGCAATTTACACATAAGATTATTATAAATAGTTAAAAACACATATACAGTACCTCAAATGCATTTAGGACTAAAAAAAAGGTAAATGCTCACGGTTAGAAAAAAAAGAGGCCTGTTTATCCAGATGGGAAATCCTGTCAGTAAAAAGAAATGCGCAGATAGAGAGCACTTGTCTGGTTTTGACAGGAATGCTATTTCACAGCACAGAGACAGCCACACTCAAAACCCCACTCCAAGTTATTGTAGAGGCAGCTTATGAGATCCTTGCAAGAGAAACTGCCCCGTGGACTGCAGTGATCTCTTGGGTGTACAGTGGTACCTCGGGTTAAGTACTTGATTCATTCCGGAGGTCCGTTCTTAACCTGAAACTGTTTTTAACCTGAAGCACCACTTTAGCTAATGGGACCTCCTGCTGCCACTGCACCACCACTGCCACACGATTTCTGTTCTTATCCTGAAGCAAAGTTTTTAACCCGAGGTAATATTTCTGGGTTAGCGGCGTCTGTAACCTGAAGCGTATGTAACCTGAAGCGTATGTAACCCGAGGTACCACTGTATAAGCAATAAGGCAGTCTCTCAAGTCACCTGGTCTTGAACTGCATAGGGCCTTATATGCTCTGAAGGACATTCCCTTCCGCTGGGGGATTTCAAATTTATTTTTTAGGGCAAGAGGGGGAAATGGCAGGTCTGCTTGCCCTTCTCAGTGGCTCCTTCTGTGTTGCTGAGGAGAGGGAAACTTCCAGAAACAGTGGGTGCTCCCCATGGCAGTGGAGTCCCTTATGTCCATTAGCAAGCAATCCCTGCCACTTGCCCCCTCCAGTGTCTCCTCTTTTGCCTCTTGGTTGCCAACTCTCTCCCTGCCCCCCACCCAAATCATTGTTTTTGTGGCTTCAATAGATGTTTGATCAGGCAAAGCTGCCTCACAACTGCACAATCCAATGTATGGGAGAAGGAAGCCCAACCGTATTAAATGTGGGAAAAGGGTGGCAGCCTCTTTGGGTAGGGGTCACTTCGTTAATTCCTGCTTGTTACGTATTCATTTGGGTTAGTGTTTAGCTGCCAAATTGTCAAATTTGGTTTCGTTTATGCAAAGCACCAGGGACGCGGGTGGCACAGTGGGTTAAACCGCAGAGCCTAGGACTAGAAGGTCGGTGGTTCAAATCCCCGTTACGGGGTGAGCTTCCTTTGCTCGGTCCCTGCTCCTTCAAACCTAGCAGTTCGAAAGCACGTCAAAGTGCAAGTAGATAAATAGGTACCGCTCCGGTGGGAAGGTAAACGGCGTTTCCGTGCGCTGCTCTGGTTCACCAGAAGCAGCTTAGTCATGCTGGCCACATGACCCGGAAGCTGTACGCCAGCTCCCTCAGCCAGTAAAGCGAGATGAGCGTTGCAACCCCAGAGTCGGCCACGACTGGACCTAATGGTCAGGGGTCCCTTTACCTTTACCTTTATGCAAAGCACCAGCAGGAACTAGTGGTGCTTGGACAGACATGTTATTGGCTACTCAAGAAAACCATTGCACAGAAGTATAAAAGCTGTAGAATGTTTTATTACATTTCAGTGTTGCGCCACACAATATTACCATCTTTTACTCTTGTTGTTCTCACTGTAGCTTCATGAATTTACACCCCAGTTTGTGCCCGGTGTAGTTGTAGCTACCTTCCATGAGGTGAAATTATTTTGCTTTCTTTAGTTTATCCGTAGAAAATCTTCATGATCCCTGGCACATCCTTAACTTCCATTGGTGGTTTTCTTGGACTCCCGGGCTGCAGAAATTTCTTAACTGTAGGGATGCTGCTGATTCTTACTTTAAAAGCCTGAAAAGAGAAACAGCAAAACATTTAGGAGATAAAAGGAGAAGTCTTATAGCAAAAATGGAGATGATTCCTGAAGAATCATCTCGCACCGTAATGGTAGTACAACTTGATTATCAATACTGAAAATATTTATGAGAAACTTTATTATCTACAAAACACAGTTATTTCAAGGTTGCTCCTTTGAAGATGGAAGCCACTATTTGCAGGCTTGTGGGTTGCTTTTAAGAGTCCACAGTTAATTCACAAATGGCTTATCCATGAATATGGGGCCTTATTTGTGTGATGGAAACCCAAGTCACGTTTCAGAGACGATGGTGTTTTAGATATGCAAAGGGGGATAAAAGCTCTATACTAGAGCTCGGCTTATGCTTCAGTAAGCATACTGAGCTCTCATCTGTGTGGCCTGCCACTTTCCTTTATATGGAAGCTGAAGATATCCAGAAAGGGGTGCAAGTATAGATCTACTAGTTCGGTTGAATTAATGGCACCATACTTATGCGCTCCAGAGCTGCTCTTCCCATCAAACTACTAGTTTAGGATGTGTGCCTGTTGCCATGTGATGCTACATGCTCAATCACCAAAACACATGTGCACACATATACACTATATGCGTACAGACATTTTTAAATCCTGGGAACCTGAACAATCTATCTGCTGTATACCAGCAAAGGTCCCCAGAGAATTACAGTGCTGTACTAAGTATACCTTGGAAAATGGAATATGGATTCTCACTTTGGGGTGGTTTGATTCGAATGGCAATTGCAATTAGCAGACATATTGTTCCCTATGGTGTGTCGCTGCTTCCAACCCCCTAGCTATTCTGCTACTCTTGTATGGATAGTGTGCTCTAGCACAGAGGTGGGGAAGCTATGACCTTTCCCTTATGGACGGCCTACATTTCCCATCAGTCCCAGCCAGCATGGCCAGTGATCGGGGTGGATGGGAGCTGCAGTGCAGCAAGATCCGGAGGGTTTCACAGCTAATGAGAACTTGCAAGAGCCAGGGAACCTGTACCGACTTAGGCAAGTTTTTAATGTTTGATGTTTTATCATTTTTTAATGTTCTGTTGGGAGCCAGCCAGATGGGCGGGGTCTGTATAAATCAATCAATCAATCAATCAATCAATACAACAACAACACCTGTTCATCCTCTGTCTTTTATAATAAGTTGTGAAATTGTGTTGCTTACCTTTAAAAGAGGGAATTGGGAGAGAATATCAGCCTTCAGCTCTTCTGCCATTAAAATGGCTTCAAGCAGTTGAATATCTGCTTTGCTGAGCTGATTTCCAACCAGGAAATTTTGCCTGTGATCTTTGAGGACCTACAGAGTGGGAAATGTTTTAAGAGTACTTCAGGTACATAAACAAAATGGAGAATATATTTGGGCAACTTTTGAAAACCACTCACCCAGATAATATTGCATCATGACATGAAGAGGATTTGGATCGGTACTGAGGTAAGGAGTGCCAAAAAACCCCCACTTCATCTGAAAAGCCACTGCACCAAAAATGAGAAGCTGGGGTATTAACACTCTGTGTGCTATGCTTACTCTTCTCTCACACCACTAAAATATTTCCTTTTAGCTCAGGACATGGTCTAAAATGTACTGTTGCCGTTTGGAAAAATGAAGAATTAAGAAAACGATTTCTGGCAGACCAGACAGTCCTGTCAACATTGCCAGCTGCCAACTACAGTTGAGCATAGGTGACTCTGTTCTCTCAAAAGGGGTTGTAAGTTCCGTTCCTTCTTTGCCTCATACCTTTTCAAAGACTGGGAAGTATCTGGTGGTGGCTTTTTCGACAATGTTTGCAAACTCCTTCTCCCTCGTGTCAGCTGGCTTGATGGGAAGCATCAGCATCAGTTCATACAGATCCATAGTACCTTCACAATACATATCAATCCTGAGGGAAAGAAAATGTTGCTGTGACTGGATCGCCAGGGACCATGAGATTTGGTGTGGTACATTGAAAATCGCGGACACCAATAAAGCTCGTGCGTCAATAGTGGGAAAGTGTTTCTCCCTCTCAGATAATAATAACATCAGGAATAATATTTTTGGATATAGAAAGACGGCAGCGAGGAACTTGAACCTCAATTTGCTTATTTCCTCCTCATACCTGATTCATGTTTCTTTCATGTCATTTCTTTTCAGATGAGAAGCTTGAGGTGTGTGTGGGGGGGGGGGTCTTTTCAAAGTGATTTTTAAGCTGCTCCAGGAATGTTTTTTGGCTGAAGGGTGTGCTTTAAAAAACAACTCAAATACAGTAACTCAATAATAAAATCATACAGATATCCCTGTGTGCTAGACCTGTTGCCCCTCTGTAGCAGGGATAGAGAAGGTGTTTACCTCCAGAAGTTTTCTTTGGTCCCTACTTCCATCACCCCTGACCTTAGCCATGCTGGCTGGGGCTAATGGAAGCAGGAGTAAAACCACAAATGTAGGACAGAGTGGGATTGTGAAAATTAGCCGCACAGATCTAGAGTCTTGTGGCAACTAATTCCTATTTGTATGGGGCTTTCCATGCCAAAGCCTCTTTTACCTTGCTCTCTGAGGAAAGCCCTTTAAACTATACTCTTTTCAGAAAACAACACACATGGGCACTGGACAAATGGAAATAATAATAATAATAATAATAATAATAATAATAATAATAATATAACTGTAAGACAAACAGAACCAACACAAGAAGGAGAGTGGGAAATTGTGTCATCTCAGTAGAAAAACAGGGACAATGCTTCTATATTTTGGAGAAGGTATATTTCTTCTTTTGAAAGAGCCCTTTTCACTCTCAATGTCTCTCAGTCTCAGCCTCTCTTACACCTTAATAAAAGTGCTTTCTGGGTAATACCATTTGTCTGATAGAAAAAACACATTGGCAGGAAGTGCCCCTATTTTCATGGGAATAAATATGCACAATGAACAAAAAACTGTATGATTTGCTGATCAATCATAGAGACCTTCTTCAGTTACACTTTTTTTTAAGCAAATAATATTAAAAATCAGAATTATATAAGTGGAAAGGGGGGGGAGGTGTATTGACATCCAGTGATCCAATCTATTGAGATTAAATGAATGTCTAGGGAATGAACTTTGGAGAAACCACCTTGATTTCAAATGAACCAGTCCACGTGAACTAGTTGGGAAACTGAGAGGTGATATTAGCTCACATTGCTCAATCTTGAACTTTTTTTGTTTTAGTTGGCAGTCACAGGGAGTTGAAATGTGCTGACTCATAGCTTGTCAGCAGATTATATCACAGACTAGAGATTTCTTCTTGGATCATGCATTAATAACAAAACTTATAGAAATGTTACAGTACAATGCTCGCTGCTTCACATCCTTCCCATAGAGATTGTATTTGGTTGCAATGTAGTTGAGAATAGCTCGCGTCTGCACCATCTTCATCCCATCAATTTCCACCATGGGCACTTGCTGAAAGAGCAGGACTCCATCTTTTCAAAGGAAGATGAAAAGTGTCAGTTCATTCTCCCACTTAATTACAAGGACATGTGAATTTTCAGGAACATCTGACATGCTTTGAATCTGAGTATTTAGGTACTTCTCCATTGTTCCTTTCTGATCATAAAGTTTGCCTCTGCTTTTTTTTTGTATAGTGAAGAATGCTTTTGCAGAAATGTGCTAAACCTGTACAGCAAACACGCAATGGAAAACTAGTTTTGTGTGTATATGCTAAATCTGCTCTCTAGCTAAAAACAAGCAAACTGCCCTGCAAAATGCAGTGTTGAATATCATGTGTTGAAGGTTGCTGTCTATTGCTAGGAAACACTCTTCTCTTTCAAAGGACAGAGTTAAAGGCAATACAACCAGATAACAACTGTGAATTCACACATATTCTTGCCGAAAATCGTGCACAGGTAACTGAGATTAAGGGCACAATGAAGAACTGGAGAACTTTCAAAACACCTATGATTAAGACTAGAAGATAGTCCCACTGAACTCTATGTGGCCCACATGTGAGGAGGCACATGTAGAATTGCAGTGACTCTTCAGAGTAGCTTGTCTATTCTTCATATTGTACAGGGAATCCCTCTAGACTATAAACTTGCTCTTTTAACTTCCGTGTAATCTTGGTGTCTGTGTGATTATCCTCTAAAGTATCCTGAGATATTCAGATGTCATACTCACTCTTCCTTAACTTTTCCAGATCTTCGTTTGACTCAATAAATTGTTCTTCAAACTAGAAAATAAAAGAGGCAGAAGATTTCAAGGGTCTCATGAAATAATTTCAGCTGCCATAAATGGCCCAGAGTTTTTCAAGCACTGGAGGAAATTTCATGGAAACCCCCTAAGTAATCTCCTCTTCTGTTGTCAATTTTTTGGGAAAGCAATACAAGACAGGAAAGTGCCACAAAGCAAGGGAGGGGATTATAAGGGCTGGGACAATATTAATTCCACTGCTAATGTCATTGATGGTTGAAGTGGGGATATGATATTAAAAGTGGTGTGAGTCTGAAAGCAGTTCATGCCCTGAAGCAGGGAAGTCACAAAAGTGGATGTCTTGGTGTGAAAGCAAGGCCAGCCCAGGACTTTTCTCTGTCTGAGACAGAACAGCAAATGGTTCCCCAATTTGTTTTGTCACATGATGCAGAAAATCCCTGTCCCTGACAAGAAAGGTGCAACAATAGTAAATGAAAACACTGTAAATGCGACAATTTGCTACCCTTCCAGGATAATTAAAATCAGTCACCTGAGGCAGGTGCCTCACTCTGCCATATGGTAGGACTGGACCCAACTGCCTGAAATGGATTCCTAGTCTGCATACCTTCAAAGCACTTTGAAAGCACATGACTTCTCCCAAGGAATCCTGGGAGATCTGGTTTATCCCCACAGAGCTACCATTCCCAGCACCCTCATTTATGTATGCACATAACAGCCTTGAACAAGCTACATTTCCCCACATTCTTTTTCTTGTGGGGCCAGAGAGGGATGTCCTTCAAATATGCAGTTATATTTACAGCCTTAAATAAATGGTGGGTTTTAGATAAATTCTGAAGACAAACCTCGACCCCAGCTGCAGCCAACAGCCACCTTATGGTTTCCATCCGGCCTCTTCCATTGATGTAGTAAAGCTTTGGTTTCCCAGCCATTTTTCTAAGTGCTTACTTTTCTGTTGTGATAACAGAGAGATAGAGAGATGGTGTTTAGTAGAGAAACAACCACCGCTAGAGAAGGACAACTTTTCAAAATGCTGGTTGGTGATTGCTTGTAGCAGGATTTCAGATTAAAGAAGAAGATGATGAAGAGGAGGAGGAGGAGGAGTTTGGATTTGATATCCCACTTTATCACTACCCGAAGAGTCTCAAAGCGGCTAACACTCTCCTTTCCCTTCCTCCCCCACAACAAACCCTCTGTGAGGTGAGTGGGGCTGAGAGACTTCAGAGAAGTGTGACTGGCCCAAGGTCACCCAGCAGCTGCATGTGGAGGAGCGGAGACCCGAACCCGGTTCACCAGATTACGAGTCTATCGCTCTTAACCACTACACCACACTGGCTCTCTTGTCTAACGGCTTCTTGTCTGTTTTTTTTTTTAAAAAAAAAAACAAACCAGTTTCATAATCATGATGCACAAGCAGATATGGCATATCATAGTACAGATAAAATTGAAAATGAGTTTTTAAAAATAATGAATGTTTAACCCTCATTAGATGGCCATGGTCCTTGTTCACAAAGGCACGAAATAGTAAATTCCCCACTCATTCCTGTGCTGTTGCCATTGTCACTATCTTCCTTGTATCTCCTAAAACAGCTCTGGAAACCTGCCTCTCCAGCATGGCTAGCTATCGGGGATGATGGGATTTTATAGTGATGGATCACATCTGGAGCCCACCTCCATCCTAAAACTATTTCAGATTTCCTCACAGAGACACTCCCTTCTCTCAGCCAATTTGCCCCAGTCTCCACCATCTGTAAATTGCCAATTTAACGAAAAGCAAAAGATTTGGCTTGCCTTCCTTGTCCCCTCTTCTTGAGGTTCTGAATCTTGTTTGGCCCTTGCCTTTGTATCCACTTCACGGCACCATTTGGACAACAGCAGGTGCTGAGGAATGGACCCATAAAACTCACCCTTTAGCTACTTAGGTGGCAATTCACGCTAGAACTTTGCAAAGCAATAAGCCAAAGTCAGCCTTCCCTGTTGGAGAGCTGAATTCACAGGGTGCTGGCATAGGAACCTCGCTCCCCAAAATTTAATGGATCTATTTCTCTGGAAAACTACATGGTACATTGTTTTCACTAATATATGCATTTATATGCACACTTTGTGCATTTTTATGCACTATTTGTCTGGAGGTATTTGTCAAGTATTTGCAAATCTCAAATGAGAGCTATGTTTCAGGTGGCATATTATTTCAGAAAATGCAAATTTGGCATGTTAAAATGCAAACTGAACCAAATTTCTCTCCATTTCCTGAAATCAAGAATAAGAAATCAAGATAACAAACTTTTTATAAAAGAATGGAAATGGTTTATTGAATATTTGCAGATAAATTGCAAACAGATATAAACACTGGCAGGATTATTGTAATAACCTGCAGTTTCATAAGAGTACAGTATATATTTAAAGTAGATAATTAAATGAGCAAATTAAATGAATTTGGATATGCAGAAGATATTAAAAAATAAATTTAAGGAACTGCAGAAAGAGGGGAAAGGAAGACAGACTTTGAAATGTTAAAATGATTGTAAAATTAATGAATATTTGAAAAGTATAATTTTTTTAAAAAAAGAATCAAATTTCTCTCCCATCTCTACCCAACACTCCCTTGAGGTGCCACCAAGACCCTCAACCCACCGCTATTTGATTTTTAGAGTTCTGCCACTGTCCAGCTCCTGCCTTTGGTCTATCCAGACAGAAAAGCTTCTTTCACAAGATTACAGATCTCCAGAAAATCCTACCACCACATTTTAATGTTCTGTTGGGAGCCACCCACAGTGGCTGGGTAAAAGCAGAACATCTTTGGGCAGAGGTGAGGTCTTTGGGAATTGTCCCTGCACCACTCCTCTGTCAAGGGTGTCACTCTTGAGCTATGACTCTCCAAAGGAATTGCCTACCTTTGACTACTAACCTGCTGGAAGTCCTGCTGGGCAAGTGATACTTCTTATGAGACAGAGCAAAGGCTGAACTTGTGTGCATCAAGTTTATAAAAAGCTCAGAAGCTCCACCTTCCAGCTCTGCCTTTTGTGAGACTTTTCACCTAGGGTCAAATCACTTGCACAAAGTTAATCCACAATGGGAAAGGTTCTCTCGCAGGTACATAACATGATGCAACTCAGTTTAGTGTAAATCTGTGCAGCTGCATTGAGGGCAAACGTTAATGTCCTTATCACTGGGCAGGAGGCCACCGCAATCTTTGGCTGCAGCTGCTGGCTAGGAAACATGGACAAAGGTCATCTACAAAGGACTTCCCTGCTGGTGGCACTCACCTTTTGAGGGGTTTGGGGTATTTAGATGGCTGTGATTAATTTACACTGGTGTGCAAAACAGTGAGAACTGCTTTTGGTCAAGGAGTCTGTACACCTTTGTCAGCTGCTTCTCTTTGAAGAGTAAATTCTTATTGAAAGGCTTTTTTTCCATAAGGTGAAATACATTCCATATCACAATATCCACAAAACCAAACATTGGTACTAGAGTGAAGGGAATATGAAATATCATAGCCTGATAGGAGTCTGGTAGAATAAGCAAGTTTCACATAGCGTGAACTTCTTTTGACATATAGGATAGGGTTTTAGAGTAAAACACCAAGGTCCAGCTCCGAGGGCCTTCTAGCAGTTCCCTCACTGCAAGAAGTGAGGTTACAGGGAACCAGGCAGAGGGCCTTCTCGGTAGTGGTGCCTGCCCTGTGGAATGCCCTCCCATCAGATGTCAAGGAAATAAACAACTATCTGACTTTTAGAAGACATCTGAAGGCACCCCTGTTTAGGGAAGCTTTTAATGTTTGATGGTTTATCGTGTTTTTAATATTCTGTTGGGAGCTGCCCAGAGTGTCTGGGGAAACCCAGCCAGATGGGTGGGGAATGAATGAATGAATAAATAAATAAATAAATAAATATTATTATTCAGAAGCCAGAAATGTTTCTACATGATATTAGACCAGAGTAGATTATTCCCATCTAATACAGTGGTACCTCAAGTTACAAATGCCTCAGGTTACAAACGCTTCAGGTTACAAATTCTGCTAACCTGGAAGAGTTACCTCGAGTTGAGAACTTTGTCCCAGGATGAGAACGGAACTCATGTGCCGGCGGCACAGTGGCAGCAAGAGGCCTCATTAGTGAAAGCACGCCTCTAGTTAAGAACAGTTTCAGGTTAAGAACGGACCTCCAGAACTAATTAAGTTCATAACTAGAGGTACCACTGTACTGGGATTTATCCATCTAACCCATTTCAAAAATTCTGAAGACTCACTTACTTCCTCCTCCATTATCCACTCTTCTATATATCTATATGGACATGTGACTACTTTTTATCTACAGCTTTCTCTAAAACAAAAAAGGTGCTATACTCACTTGTGATGGAGAGCTAGTAGAATAGTAGAAACCTATAAAACATCTCTTAAAGTGAGATTAATATCATTAGTAGTGAAAAGGGAACTGTCGTCTGTCACAATATGACAGGGTGCCATGCCAACTTGAATAAAATATGGGGGGGAGTAGGTAAGCCCCACCCCGCATAATTGATCACAATATGTGGCACATGCACACCATCTGAATGGCAATGCTCATAAGCTTTGTGGGGGCCCGGTCCCCTCAAATATTTTAGGGGGGGCAAAGGGACCTGGGACCCTAGGAATTGGCCTATATGGTTTTGTTCCTTCTGGACCTTAAAAGCTCTCGCTATCATTTTAGAGCATTTCTTTCCAAGCTCATAATGTACACTGTTACTTTTTGCATGGAGGTGCTTATATATTCAGCATCTAGTGCTTAGAAGCTCACTGTGCTTACACAATAAATTGGCATAAAGTTTTCAGTTCAGTCCTTGTGTCTGCTGAGGCCAATATGTCTTTTACCATCTCAGTTTGTAATGTTGATTTCTGCTTCTTCAAAATGATGGACTTTAGGCAATGTCTTCTCAATACTGCTTTCATAGCATCCCAGATTATGGCCTGTTCCTAATTTCTGTATGTGTTAAGAGAGTTATTGGGAGGCACCAAAAGAAGTGTCTTGATGCTCCCTCTCACAGTGTTGAAATCAACGATGACTGAAGCATGGTCTGATTCATGTATGTGGATTATCAGATTGTTATTTTATCAGACAGGGATTTGAAAGAACTACACGATCTATTCCGAAATATTGTGGCTCAAGGATTAGAAAGAATAATCTCTTAGGGTCAGATTATAGAGCCACCATGCATCTAATAAACCATTGCCACAGAGTACTGCTGGTAGGAATGTTGAAGACCGCTGTTTACTGGGACCAAACATACTACTATCCACTTGAGGGTACATAACTTCATTGACGTTCCCTCTCTTGATGAGACAACCCACCTTAAATTTGTCCAACTCTTTAAACTCCTTTTGGCCATTGTTTGGAAACTATATTGAACCCAGCGTGTGACTCTGTCCTTCTGTTGAGCCTTGGATAAAAAATATAGTGTCCTTACATCATATGTTACAAAAATAAGCATTTTTTAGCTAACCATACTGCCTGTTCCATTAGCTTTGGAGGAGCCATGTGAACAGTGTTGTTTTACAGTCCATTACGTGTGTGTGTTTGATTATGGATTGTGGGTTTTTTTAAAAAAATATTATTATTGTAAGTCACTCTGGTTAATAAGAATGCATTAGATGGGAGGTTATAAATATGTGAATGAAAGAATGCATAAATAGCCTTGTCATTTTGCAGTATGAAAGAAAATACACTCTTGTTGAATATTTTAATGCAAGCACTTTACACACTTTAAATCAACATCTGCTCAACATCCCATGTTGCCACTTTTGCTTTTCATGGCAGGTAACAATCATTTCATTTAAAGATCCCTTGGTTTTCAGCATTCATGGTGACTCTGGCAAGCAGCCTTAAAATCTGATGCAATGTTTTTTAGTCACTTGTGAGAATCTTCAGCACAGTTGCGACATATGCATCGTCAGGGGGTGGTTTCCTTTGGCTTCCAGGCTGCAGGAACCTCTTTATGGTGGGAAGATTGCTCACCTTTGCTTTGAAAGCCTAGGGCAAAAATCAAACAAACAAAAATCAAAACAAAACGAAGAAGTGTTTATATATATATATAGCATCAGAATAGCTCGTAGTGTATAGACTAACATCCTTCTAAAGGATATTTGACAATACAACCTGAAGTAAGGAATTATGCCAATATACGTTAACCAACCACCAGAGAGACTTGTCCTGCACATAAAAAGCTAATATCTGATCCACACAGTCTGATTGCTGCTTCCCCCTGAATGGATCCCACTTTGTGGCGCTAACATTTAAATGTGGCAAACAGGTTCACTCCTATTATATGGAAAACAGATGCTGGAATCAGCTGCATAGGTGGAAGCCTCTGGGCATTGCTGGAGCTATGTGGGGATTTCCCTAGGGTATATCTTTTTGAGTAGCTGTTTTTCCTCAATCCCCAACTTCCCGTTTATTGTAAGGATGGGGGAGAAATTTGGTTCGATTTGCATTTTACGAAGAAAGTGTATGATTCACATTTCGTGAAACAGGAAACTGAAACACAGCTATCCTTCAACATTTGCACTTCCCTGCATTTTGTTCTCCAGTTAACCTTTTCCACAAAAATGTATATTAGGAGAAAGGGCACAAAAATATCCTATAAGTGAAAATGACTTCCCCCAAACGATTCATATTAGGGGAAATTACTTGCAAAGGTTAGGCTAAATTGGATACAATAATTGGTTCCCCTGTCTGAAATCATAGAGAAATGGCCATTCAGTGTAGAGAATACTGAGCTGGGTGTACCTGACTTCCTATAAGGCAGCTTTTTGGAATCAATTGCCCAGAAAGGGAATCATTATAGTCCCTTAACTATAGCTTAACCTTAACTGAATTCTATGCACCTCAATCCAGAGGTCTGAACAAACACATTCTGAAACATAACGAGAGCAGAATTCTGCACGATGAACTCTACCAACAGTTTACCTGCAGTTGAGGGAAGGATTCAAGAACCTCCGCTTTCTTCTCCTCTACCATTAAGATTGCCTCAAGCAGCTGTACGTCTGCCCAGCTGAGGCAATTGCCAACGAGAAACTCTTTTCCAGCCTGTTTCAGGGCCTAGAAAACAACAATAAAGAATGTGCTGGTTTGGGTAAAATGTACTCTCTTACCTTAAAATGTACTTTTAACTCTGCTGAGAAATGTTGGGACAGTGTGAGACATTTTGGGGACTTAAATTTAAATGTCATATAAGCCACATAAGATGATAACCACTCTGATCACTTTTAATAAACTAACACTGAGAGGGCCCAGCACACATTGTGTGTGTGTGACATTGTGCGTGCAATGCATGTTGTTCATGACATCACAACGTCTGGAGGAGGCCGAATGCTCCGGAGGAGCTGGCCGCTGAAGCTACGATGCATGCTGGGTCCCCTCAACATCGGCCCCTTTCCAAAAAATATTGAGGGGGCTCAAAACTCATCAGCCCCCTAGAGTTGGTCACCTGGCCCCCAGGAATCTTTGGGAGAAGGCATGACTGTTTAAAGTTGCACAATGCTGCCTTAATTGCATAGCACAGATGAAGCCTCACTCTATATTCAAAGAAGTCTCAGGACATAGTAAAACCTGTCTGATATCTTCAAAGAGCTACAAAAAATATGACCTGTGCCATTAGTCCAAGTCATCATTCCCCAATGAAGAACCTTCCAGATATTGTTTGGCTACAGCTCCCAACATCTTTGACCATTGGTGATGATGGCAGAGGCTGATGGGAATTGTAGTCCAAAGTTTCTGGAGGACACTGAGATGGCGCAGGATGATCCCAAGTAGCTCATCTTTGGGTTCCCAATCCCTGATGTAGCTACAAATAGGAATCTTTGGTGCCATACCTTTTCATAGACTGGAAAGTACCTGGTAGTGGCCTTCTCAAGGATGGAAGCAAGCTGCTTCTCCTTTTGCTCAGGTGGAGAAAAGGGATACATCAGAATCATCCCCATCAGGTCCATGGTTCCTTCCACATACATGTCAATGCTGTGAGGACAAGGCAGGCATGGGTAAAGAAAATTCATCTGTTAAATTGAACTTATTGGGAAAATAGGAACATAAAAATGGGAGGTGGGTCTAGCTCATGTGGCCTGTCGATCTATCCTCATGTATTATTTCAATGCTTAGGGGTTATCTGAACCACCTTAGAGAGAACTGGATGTTTCTAGGCAGAATTACCGTATTTTTCACTCTATAAGATGCACTTTCCCCCTCCTAAAAAGTAAGGGGAAATGTGTGTGCGTCTTATGGAGCGAATGCAGGCTGCGCAGCTGCCGCTGCACTCAGGAGGCTTTGTGTTGCTTTTGCTGAAGCCAGGAGAGCAAGAGGGATCACTGCTTTCGCTGTGCAGCGATCCCTCTTGCTGTTCTGACTTTGCTTCGCTGGAGAGGCGCTGCGCAGCTTTCCCTCTCTGTTTCTGTTTCTCCTCCCGCTTTGTTGGAGAGGCACTGTGCAGAGAGGGAGAGAATATATTTTTTCTTGTTCTCTTCCTCTAAAACTAGGTACGTCTTATGGTCGGGCGCATCTTATAGAGCGAAAAACACGGTAGCTGAGCCTGGGAGTGCTACTTTAGGAGGAGGAGAACTGCACAAATAGCTGCCTAGGGACTTGTTACCAGCTGATGAAAAGACTCTTCGCTTCCTGTGTGTATGTAGATATGTAAATAATGCCATTATTTACAAAGGCACCATCAGTCTCCAGGGTTCTCCCTCTGTCATCTAAAAGGAAGCCAAAACTCTAAATACTACTCGTTGACATGCTAAAGTAAAATCACATAATTGTAGGTTGTTTGGGTTGTTGAAGAAGAAGAAGAAGAAGAAGAAGAAGAAGAAGAAGAAGAAGAAGAAGAAGAAGAAGTGCCCTTTTGCCCATTGATTTCAGTGGATCTATCCTGAGTGTGATCAACATTGGACATCACCCATAATATGTAACATGCAGGACAAACACATGCACACATATATGGGTTGGGCATTAGAACAAGTGAGACACCAAACCAGCAGCCCAAATCTTCAATAATATCTTTTCCCTGGCCTTTCACAGATTTTATTCTCTTTCCTAGGCAATGCAAATTTGTGAGCATGTGTAAATACTGTTAATACCACTAGAGTCTTTTAATGCAGCTATCAAGTACAGTATGATGAATCATGATAAATACTATGCTCTTTCTTTCAGGTCCTTCCCATGGAGGTTATATTTCCCCGCGATGTAGTTGAGGATGGCCTTGGTCTGGACCAGCTTCAGCCCATCCATCTCGACCAGAGGGACTTGATCAAACAGCAAGTATCCATCTTTAGGAAAACAAAGAAAAAAGCCAAAACAAAGTAATTGATCGGTCCAAAATGGTTATTCTGTGAGATTAAAGAAATGTGGCAAGATTCTGCCACAGTAAAGCACTTTCAGAGCTAGCATTTGGCCTCACTTTCTGCCAGAATGCAAACAGCCAAGCGAAATTTTGATCAAGTAGCCAATCTACTATCATTTTGCAACACGTCTCATACTCTGAATGCGTGGGCACCTTCCAAATAGACTGGAGGGTCTTTCGGTGTCAGAGCAGAAAAGCTAGCTTCTCCCTGCTATTATGACCAATGAGTCCAACATTTGACACATTGAATAAGCTCTCCTATCTTTCCCAGGTGCCATCAAGCTCACAACTTAGATAGAAAACCACAACAAATTCTTTACATGGTTTGCAAGGATGGGAAAAATCAGCTCGGCATAGACACAAAGTGCTGTGCAAGGACCACAGCATTAGTTCTGCAGAGAAACCAACCCCTTTTGGCTCCTCCTTTCCCTGATGTGTTTCTCCCTCCCTCAAGCTGGCTTCTATAAGTAACGCAATGGTGTTTGTTTTTGCTTATTTTCCTTTTCTCTGCCCAACACCTTTTCCTTTTGAGTCATGTCTTTTAGACTGTTAGCCTGAGAGCAGGAACTGTCTTGTTTCTGGGAAGCTTTTTGGCTAAAAAGCAGGGTAACAATGCTTAAAATAATTAAAAGTCTTAGGTAAAAATAAATAAAGGTAAAGGAGCCCTGAATGATCAAGTCCAGTCAAAAGTAACTATGGGGTGGCAGTGTTCACCTTGCTTTCAGGCCAACGGAGCCGGCGTTTGTCCACAGACAGCTTTCCAGGTCATGTGGCCAGCAGGACTAAACTGTTTCTGGTGCAACGGAACACCGTGACAGAAACCAGAGCGCACAGAAACGCTGTTTACCTTCCTGTTGCAGAGGTACCTATTTATCTACTTGCACTGGTGTGCTTTAAAACTGCTAGGTTGGCCGGAGCTTGAACAGAGCAATGGGAGCTCACCCTGTCACGGGGATTCGAATTGCCGACCTTCTGATCGGCAAGCCCAAGAAAACATTGCTGAGTAGTAAACTTTATATCCCAGGTCCTATTTTAAATATGATTCAAACCTCCAGCCTCCCATGGGTTCTGAGAATCTGGACAGATTTCTACATGCTCAGGTCATTTTAATGTCAGACCCTGGGGCCATTTTATAATCTCCCACCCCCATAGAATACACCACGCAAAATAAAAGGAAATAAATAAACTAATTGTTCGAAGGATAGCCTGTCCTATAACCCAGGTACTCAAGCCCATCTATAATTGACTTCAAGGAGGAAATTGTATGTTGTAGCCTATATTATATAACATGCAATAAAATGAGAAAGATATTTTGCACTGAGGAATGTTACACATTTGGGGGAAAATATGAATTATGTTTTTCCCCATTCAGATCTCCAATAATGCATGTTGTATTTGCCATCTACATGACACACTCATGGCACACATTTGGGCATCTTTTGTTTTATTGTGTGGGGCAGAAAGGCAGGATAGAAATATTTTAAAATATATTCCTATCAATATAGATTTTACATTTACATTTTATATGTGGGAAATTCAGAGGGTGAAGGGGCAAAAGCATGATTTGTGCTTTATGTGCCAAAACACCCTTGGCTGGAGCAAAAGAGATTTTACTTCTTTTGCTGCGTATTGCATGCAGGCCTTCCACTTTTGTCTCTGGTAAACATTTTATGGTTTCAGAAATATCCATGGGTAGAAAAAAGGCTGCTCACTCGTCTGGGCTTACACCCCATTGAATTTAGTGGGGTTCCCCTCTTAATAGGCATACCGTATTTTTCGCCCTATAGGACGCACTTTTTCCCCTCCAAAAATGAAGGGGAAATCTGTGTGCGTCCTATGGGGCAAATGCAGGCTTTCGCTGAAGCCTCGAGAGCGAGAGGGGTTGTGCGCACCGACCCCTCTCGCTCTCCAGGCTTCAGGAAGCTATCAGCAAGCCTGGGGAGCCTGTGAGAGTTCCCGCAGGGCTCCCTAGGCTGCGGATAGCAGCCTGCTGCCCGGAGTGCGGGGCGCGCTGAAGCAGAGCGCTCCACGCTTCAGGCAGATATCCACAGCCTAGGGAGCCTGCTGCCCTTGTTTTTCTCCTCTAAAAACTACAGTAGGTGTGTTTTTAAAAGCTCAGGCTTCCCCTGCCCCAGCCCCATGGCTGGGGGGGGAATATTTTTTTTTCTTTATTCCCCCCCCCAAAAAAAAACCCTAGGTGCGTCCTCTGGGCCGGTGCGTCCTATAGGGCGAAAAATACGGTATATAGGTTTGTACCATGAGTTTACCTTTGATTAACTTCAAATACTGTTCTCTTGTTTTCAAAAACGTTTCTTCAAACTGGAAAAAAAGACAGGAAAACAGATCCAGTTATTTCCATTCCTGTATCATGCCAATTCTTTTTATTGCATAAAGTGACTACGTGGCTCTTCTGTAGAGACAGAAATAGCTAAGAGTGAGAGCTGTGAATTGGGAAATCTCCCGTTCAAAGCTCTGAGCACACAATTGTGCAAATTTGTGGTGCAAGGGGAGTTTTCCAAACAGAAGCAACCAACCTCCACTCCAGCTGCTGCTAAGAGCCACCTGATGGATTCCATTCTTCCTCTGCCTTCAAAGTACGTCAGTTTTGGTTTCCCAGACATATTTCTAAGCTGGTGGTTTCCTGATGAGTGCCATTTAATGGGGAGAAGAAAAGGTTTAATTAAATATAAACCAGCAATTGTGTACGCAACCATTCAGTTACAATTTTGCAGAACAGCTCAATTAGGTGGAGCAAAATGAAGAGAATATGTATTATGAATTATATTAAATGTTACCAAAAAATGAAGAGAATATGTATTATGAAAGGCTGAGCATTATTGTGGTTACAACAGGAAAAGGATCTAGAAGGATTGTCTGATTTCCAAAGACTGCAGTCCCAAGCATGCTTAAGGGGCGAACAAGCTCTCCAGTGAACACAGTTGAACTCACACCTGAGTTAAAACATGCTTAGGCTCGTGCTGATTTCCAGGCATACGGAATGATACAATTCCTGGATGTCAGCCTGGAGGCAAAAGTCAGTGTCTACACAATTTCTAGTTTTCTCATCCCCTTCAGCACATAAACATGCTGTGCGTGCCTCCCATTATTCCCACCCAGCCTTCCCCCTCTACTCAGTCAAGGCACATGAGCAAGCTCTTGTTCGTTAGCAGGGTGGATTGGATTATAATAGGCATGCTGAGGCCTCCAGTTCCTCAATGGTGTGGCTTACTGAGTGCATAGAAAGGTAAAAGGAGCACTGACCATTAGGTCCAGTCATGACCGACTCTGGGGTTGCGGCTCTCATCTCACTTTATTGGCCGAGGGAGCCGGCATACAGCTTCCAGGTCATGTGGCCAGCATGCCTAAGCCACTTCTGGCAAACCAGAGCAACGCACAGAAACGCCGTTTACCTTCCTGCCGGAGCGGTACCTATTTATCTACTTGCACTTTGACGTGCTTTTGAACTGCTAGGTTGGCAGGAGCAGGGACTGAGCAACGGGAGCTCACCCCGTCACAGGGATTGGAACTGCCAACCTTCTGATCGGCAAGTCCTAGGCTCTGTGGTTTAACCCACAGTGCCACTCGCATCCCTTACTGAGTGCATAGCTACCCACAAAACTCACCACAATATAATAGGTACGTTAGGATGGAACTTGGGCTCCATTCAAGCAGCTCTTTCTTCCATTGTCCCAACATTTCCTTACCTGATAATGTCCATGTTTTATGTGATCTTCCATAGGGTGTAAAAGCCACTTCTTAAAAACTAGCATAATCTAGCTGATGATCAGTGCTCATTTCCATGTCAATTACTTCCAGGGAAAAAACAGCAACCCAAAATTTCGCATGATGAAATTTGGGGCAGCATTCTAGCATACATTTTCCCTCCACCATTTAAAATTTAGCACACATGGTGATATATCAATCAAAACGCCACAGTTACACAATGCAACAGGTAATGCAGTAAAAAGGGAACCTTAGAATCTAGGATAGCAGTGCTAGCATTATAGTCAGGAAAACAAATGCAGTAATCCCGCAATCTGAATGTGCCCCTGCTTGAGTCTCCATCCTCCTAAATCCAGTTCATTGAAGAATGGTTCAACAAGCCATTGTTTACTGGCTCAATAATGAGCAATGTGCATGTTCAATGTGCATTCACTCCTCTTTTCACATGTCCAGCTTCAGTGCTTACATCCTAGCTAGTTAAACCACATTTGCCATGAGGTCTGAACTGGGAAACTGCTTTAATTTCTGTTTGCAAAACACAATATGAAACCAGGATAGTTTCTCAGCTCAAGATCATTATGTCTGACTGAGCCAGGTCATCCAGCTTTTCGTGGCAATACCTGACACCAAGGGGGTGCAGGAAGGTAGAGAAGCAGTGTTGTAGTTGCTATGAAGTAACTCAACCCAAGCCGAGTTATGGGTATTAGTGTTCAAAGGTTTAAAGCAAACACTCAAATTTCAATTGTTGTCAAAAAATGGATGGATTGGACGGTGCTATAAGATCAGTGTTCTGTAAACAATGCATAGCTCAAAAGCTCTTTTTCAGCCTTGGCAGCGTATATTTTAAGACTGGGATGAAATCCACAGCACATCAGAGATGTTGAATATAATCGCAAGGGGGGGGGGAGTAAATAACTTTCTGGAAACTTGGGACTTGTTAAGATCCAGATCCTGTATGCTGGCTGCAAAAATTGCACATGTAAATATGTAAAGTATTTGTTTCATTCTAATTAATAAGGTGATCTAATTATTTCACCTGAAATAAATACCTCCCCTTTAGCTGTTTTCACAAGCTGATGCCTTCATGGCAGATTATGAGATGCAGAGGTTAGCAATTGGACCAGGATGGGTGATGGGAGGACAATTAAATTTTCCAGCTGGAGACAACTGAAAGGGGGAAAGGGTATTGCCTTGAGGGTTATTATCAGGGATCATTCGCCTACAGCAGGAAAGTGCTGGTCCACATTTTAAAAATTCCAAAATCCATCTTAGTACAATACCTTTATTAGGCCAACCAAAATGTCACAAAATAGCGTGCAAAAATTCTTGTTCTCTGGAACCCTTTATCTGCCTAGTTGGCCAACTAAGTAGGGCGAAGTGAAGAAAGAACAATTGCCCAATAGTTTGGCTCTGCATGCCTGCATCTGTTAAGGAGCCTTCAGATGGAAGGTGGGAGAAGGTAACAGATATTCAAGTGATGCTCTGTCAGGAGCCATGCAGGTTCCAGGTTTGCACAAGACCTATCGGGACGGAGAAACACACAGGGCTCATCCACACTTCTGCTTCTCCTGTGCCTAGAAAAGATGGGTCGGAGCGGTTTTCTCCTCCTTTCCCAGGGAAAACCCTCTCTTTGGCTCTAAACTGGGAAAAATGGGAGTCTACAGAAAACCAAAAGTGCCATTTGCTTACATTGAGCTCTGAAGAGCAGTTTTCCCTATGGGAGGAGCAGGGAGCAGCAGGAGGGACAAATACGCTCCACTTCCCAGTGGGGAAGAGTTGCGGTGGACCGCATGGCCACCCACTGCCCACCGGGGACGGGGGACTTTGTCCCCCATTGCCTGGGGGATTCCGGCCACATCAAAGCCCGGCCAGCCAACCTGCTGTCCAGGGGGGGCATGGTAGGGGCTGTTTAAACGGAGGGGTGAGCCAGAGGACTTCCTCTTTGGCTCACTTCCTCAATCACCCGCCCTCCCTCCCTATTTTGCAGGTTACGCAATGGCCTTGCTATGGACTTTGGTTGGTCGCCTTGGTTGTCTGAGGGGCCTGGTAGGGATTTTTCCACTTGGCAAATTGGCACTGGCCACTTGGTTTTCACCTACTTCGTAGCAATCATCACAACTTTGTTAGGGTTGCAGTTAGGCATTGTTTGACCTTGTGTGGGGGAGGGGGTGTGTGGCCATCACCTGCCCCTCCATGCTTAAGGGTACTCTGTTAATGGAACCCAGGGGGTGTTGATCTAGTCTGAAGCCCGGCTGGGGGCTAGGGCCTTGACACAACCCCGACGGAAATACCAGGGGGAGCTTGAGTGGGTTAGCATCGACAGGGCTCCCCCTACTGGTGGCTTACCCTTACTGGACTTCCTGCACAATGGGCAGGAGTCAGGTATGGTCAGGTCCAATCAATGCCTAAGCCAATACTGCTCACATTCTGTAATTTCAATAAAGTTGTGGCCCAAAATTTGCCCAATACATAAACCTAATATCCGTGTCCTTGTGTGAGTTATTTCCAATGATGGGGTGGCTGCGGGGTCTCGACACGCAAGGGGAAATGCGGATAAGTTGAACTCCCATCTCTGGAAATGCAAAACCCAAGCATCTCCCTCCAGGTCTGACTCTCTCCCATGCCCAATGGAGGTTCCCTGGTAGGTGAGAAAGAGGAATAAAGAGAAACGGGGAAGACTTTAGACCAGGGGTGTCAAACTCAAATTCATCGGGGGCCACATCAGCAGTTTGGCGCCGCTAGAGGGCAGATGTTCTCTGGCTTGTAGGCTGCCGCACATGCGCTGAAGAGGCGGCTTTCTTGTGTCAAAAAAAAAGCGAGAATAAAAGGTGAAGGCTGGTGGCCGCCGGCGGCTACACGAGCCACATGACGAGGTCTGGCGGGCCTTGTGTTTGACACCCGTGCTTTAGACCAGTGTTTTTCAACCACTGTTCCACGGCACACTAGTGTGCCGCAAGAGGTTGCCTGGTGTGCCGTGGGAAAAATTAAAAAATTCGAAAGATTTTTTTAAAAAGACAAATTTTCGCCCACTAGGCGGGCGCCGGACTGTGTCGACCCTATTTTCCATCCGTCCTGGGTGGGGATCAGATCGGATGAGAGCGGACAGGTGGTCAGCTCTCATCCGATTCCCCATAGAGAGCAGTGGGGCTCTGACATCTCCCTCTCCGCACACAGTGCGGAGACAGAGCTGTCATCCGCCGGCTCAGCGGGGGTCAGCGGATCGATCCCCGCTGAGCAGAGAACGGTCTGCAACATTTTTGTTTGCCATTAAAGAAAAAAAATATTAAACATTTTCTAATGGTGGTGTGCCTCGTGATTTTTTTCATGAAACAAGTGTGCCTTTGCCCAAAAAAGGTTGAAAAACACTGCTTTAGACTAACAAAGGTGGGGTTTGAGTAATTCTTCCAAAGAAATGAGAAGATGAGGCGTTTTGCATTGGTGTGGTTCAGTGGTGGCAGTTTCTCAATATAGAAACAGGAAAGTGATGCCATCACCACTTCATTTCACGCACACAGATTCTGCAGTCTACACTATTCAAGTTATTTGGTGTGTACAAGTTGTTTTGGTGTGAGGCAGATACCAGCAGCAAAGCACCTTGTTCATATTTTCATGCAAAAACAACCCTGCTAAAGAGGCACTCTTCTGGGTACACTGCCTATCAGGAATCATCTGTACTGTCGGATAGGCTATCATTTTAACTGCACATGTTCCACTCTTATATTATCTGCACTCAAGTTCAGGCAAAGCTTGTCTGAGACCCAAGGCAGGAGTCTTGTTAGAATGTACAGTAATGAACACAAAGAGAAAAGCAGCTGGTCCCTGGTGCTCCCTGCCCCAGCCATAGCCCCCCAATACCTGGGACATGTGTACCTTGCTGCTCTGTCCAGGCCTCTCTGTACCGAAGAGTATGCAGAAGAAAAGCAACATATTCTGGTTTGGGGGTTTTGTGTTTTGTTTTTTGCAATTTATATGGCCGTCAAATCAACAGGTGCTGTTGTATGCCTAAGCCAATCCTTAGCTTGAGGGATGTTTTGCAACAGATTAAAAGAAAAAATATGCATAATAAATAATATTTAAATGCAGTGTGTGCGCGCGCACACACACACACACACAATTTTTGTTAAAAAATGTTGTCTTGGAAGTAAGTGTCACTGGTATTTACTTCCAGGAAAGTGTGCTTAGGGAATCCCATTACAGAAATAAGCGCCCTTGAATAAGTGCCATTACAGAAATAAGTGCCAGGGCAGTATGCTCAGAGATTACAGGCTTTGCTTTGCCCCTTCAGATGATGGTCGTTCATTCCTCACTGGCTACCCCCCCCCCCCCCAAAATGTATTTGCTCTATTAAAACAAGAGGCCCAACAATCTTCCCCTTCCCTGCAGCAACATAGTATGCAGCAAATCCATGTGAAATCCCCATTTCTCACAGCAAGAGGGAACGCTCTTCAACCTGTTGCTGTGCTTCAAAGCAAAACATAGAATCATAGAACTGTAGAGTTCGAAGGGACCACGAGGGTCATCTAGTCCAACCCTCTGCAGTGCAGGAATCTTTTGCCGAACATGGGGGTCGAACCCATCATGACTCTGAGATTGCTTTCATCTAACTGAACATCAGCCACTCTTTATTATAGTATCCTTTAACCAACCCCACACTTTCACTTTTTGCCCTGGCTAATCCACCCCATGCTATATTCCCACTTTCCTTGCTTTCATCAATTAAAATACAGTTATTTATCCCCTCCTTCCTCATGCCAAAGGCAAAGTAAAATATTGCTGCACGCAGCTTTCTGGGGTGAATATTTAACCCAATATCCACACAGCAGCTAATTTAAAGCCTCTTAGACCCCGCTTAGCCTGTGAGCAAGTTCAACTGAACTCAATGGGGCTTACCTTTGGGTAGAACTGTATAGGACTGCACCTGTTAAGGCTGAAAAAGTTGCTTATTTCCAACTTCCAGTACTAACCTTTCGCAAAGCCGAACTTAGCTGATCTCTTTTTCCACACGCAGATAAATTGTGCCTTCAAAAGTCCTGCAGTCCAGGAAACTCCACCTACTTTGGGGGAGTCTCTTCCTCTCGTCTTACCACTCAGTTAAAAAACAAAACAAAAAACAGAAACTTGGGCTTGGTTAACATTACTAAAGTTTTGTGGGCATGCACGAATAAACGATGTTCTATCTGAAACTGCTGTATTTATTGTTTTTTAAAGGTAGATCAAAATGTACAGTTTCACGCATTCAAAGCAGGTGAGAAAGGGCCCATTATGCTTTGCATTTGAGAGAATCCTGTGTACAGAGCTGCACATTTTTCATGGATTTACAATGCATGATATCTGCATTCATCACATGATGATCAAAGGCTTCACACCTACCTGGGAGAAAAGCTGTAAAATGCATTGGGGCTTGCTTCATTCTGAGCAAACAGTCCTTGGGATTGGAGTCCACATGACCTCACTGAGCAAAACGGGTCTTAATGGGTCCATTAAGGTATGAATCTGCTACAATTCCAAAGGTACTGCACCACCACAACCACCAAACAGAATTAAACCCAGAGCAAAATAGGTATTTCCACCTCTGGTGAGTCAGGACCTAATGCAACTCCCTACCACACCATAGCTGCTCCCTACCATAGCTGCTCTATGCATCTCAGACTGACAGGGCCAGTGGCTTCCTGTCAGGTGTAAAAATGGTGCCATACACTTCCTGTCACGTCATGCATGAGGCAACCTTAATTTTCCATTTGCTTGAATTCCTGATAAGAGAATAGGAGGACCAGCTCCAGGTCTGAGGTGGACCAATGTAGGACGTGGGTGGCGCTGTGGTCCGAGCCTCTGAGCCTCTTGGGCTTGCCAATCCAAAGGTTGGCAGTTTGAATCCCTGCGACGGGGTGAGCTCCTGATGCTCTGTCCCAGCTCTTGCCAACCTAGCAGGTCAAAAGCATGTGAGTGCAAGTACAGTGGTACCTTGTTTTGCGACCGGGATCCGTTCCGGAGCCCCGGTCGCTAGCAGAAAAGGACGCAGGGTAAAGTGCTTGTCTACTCATGTACGCGGAGCGGTTTGTGCTTCTGAGCGAGTGACAAACCCAGAAGTAACCCATTCCAGTACTTCCGGGTTTGCTGTGGATGTTCACTGGAACAGACGCTAGACGAGGCAGATGTTCACAGAGGTATTACTGTAGATAAATAAGTACTACTATGGCGGGAAGGTAAACAACGTTTCTGTGCGCTCTGGCTTCAGTCACGGTGTTCCGTTGTGCCAGAAGTGGTTTAGTCATGCTGGCCACATGAGCTGGAAAGCATGTCCATGGGAAAACGCTGGCTCCCTCAACCTGAAAGTGAGATGAGCGCCACAACCCCATAGTTGCCTTTGACTGGACTTAACCATCCAGGGGTCCTTTACCTTTACCTATCATCAAGTCCTGGAGACGTTTCCAACAGCTGACAACTCTGGTTAATGCAGTCATCTGAACAGCCATTTTTAGTCTGCATTTTCAAGAGGATCAGCTTTACCTATGTGTGTGTATACAGTGGTACCTCGGGTTACAGACTATTCAGGTTACAGATGCTTCAGGTTACAGACTCGGCTAATCCAGAAATAATACCTTGGGTTAAGAACTTTGCTGCAGGATGAGAACAGAAATTGTGCGGCGGCGGTGCAACAGCAGCAGGAGGCCCCACTAGCTAAAGTGGTGCTTCAGGTTAAGAACAGTTTCAGGTTAAGAATGAACCTCCAGAACGAATTAAGTTCTTAACCCAAGGTACCACTGTACATAGTCTTTCTGGCAAGCCATGCTTGCTATCTCTCCTGATTCCTGCGGTACCTCACTTTCTGCCCTCTGGCTACTCCCACTGGAAAAGTAGATAGAGCTGAAGGAGGAAGTTGGGAGAGAAGTCCCCTTTCCCACTTCCTCTTTCAGCTCTATGTTCTTCTCAGGGTTTGGGTTGGCACGTGAGCAGCTGACCAGAAACTGGAGTGACCAAGAGAGTGGAAGGGAAAAGGAAGTGGATGACGGGGAGCAGAAAGTGGGGTGCTACAGAAATAAGGAGAAAGACTGCCAGTCATTCTATTCCCCTCTCCCCAAGGTGCCAATCTAAAATTTGAAAAGCACATATAGCTGAAAGAGGAAATGCCAAAGAACACCACTCTTCCAATATCCCCCTTCAGCTCTGTGTACTTGTTCAAGAGAGGGAAAGATAACTATCTCATGACAAAGAGGACCTGAGTATAATAGGTTTCATGAGCACCAGGGGAAATATTCAAGGGTGCCATTTTATACATCATGTTTGTGACCCCAGCCTAAATATTTAAACTGGATAAAAACACAGCATTTCTTATTATAACATCATTTTTATTGTTTTATTGTCAAATGCTATCTATCTTAATATATTGCCCCAATCTAGGTTTGTAATCGCACACCCCTACACCCAAATGCGGCCCGCTAAAGAGTTTTAGATTAGCATTTATCTCAAAACTTTATTTGTTAGCCAGAAGCCAACTGGATTATTATTTAAAAGCAGCCCACTAGCTTTAAGAAGCATTTGCAAAGCATTGTTAAAGACAGCTGCTTCCCAGATAGGAGTTAACACAGTGCAACATATGCCCAGTTTTCATTTCCTGTTGAAAACCCTGTTTGCTGTTGTTACAAATTTTTCATCGGGGGGAGGCTTCCTTGGGCTTCCAGGCTGAAGGAACTTCTTAATCGTAGGGACATCACACATTCTTGCTTTAAAAGCCTAAAATTGCAAATGTTGCAAATCATTCAGAGCAAGTAAATTAGGTCTGCAATCTAAAAATTACAGCGCTGAACAAATTTGAAGCCAGTGTAAGTGTCAGGCCTGAATCCTGTGAGTTTGCTGACTGCAGCCCCAATCAATGACTGTCAGTTCCTGAAGTCTCTTGGGGAAAACCACAACAGTAAAACCAATAATTCATACTTTCCAAACCAAAATGCTAACCGAAACACAGCTACCCCTTGGAAATAGGCCCTTCTCTGAATTTTGCAATGCAGTTCTGCAATGAAAAATATATATACAAAAATGTGTATATTAGGGGGAAATGTGCATAAAATGGGTAGCTCAAATGGAAAGCAAGAGATAAAGGTTTAGGATACAGTGGTACCTCAGGTTACATACGCTTCAGGTTTCATACGCTTCAGGTTACACACTCCGCTAACCCAGAAATAGTGCTTCAGGTTAAGAACTTTGCTTCAGGATGAGAACAGAAATTGTGCTCCGGCAGCATGACAGCAGCAGGAGGCCCCATTAGCTAAAGTGGTGCTTCAGGTTAAGAACAGTTTCAGGTTAAGAACGGACCTCCGGAACGAATTAAGTACTTAACCCGAGGTATCACTGTACTATGCTGCTGGGACTTGGGCCATCAACATAATATGAGATAGAAACTAGGGTTGCCATACGTCCAGAATTTTCCAGACATATCCGGGATATTGCTATCTCTAGCAGTGTCCAGGCAGAAATCAGCAAAAAATGTCTGGACAATCTGGACATATGGCTGCTCATGCAGGCAGTGCAATTTTTGGCTATTTTCCTTAAAAATAGCCCCCAAACAGCATTTATTTACTTTTATTTATTTTTTTGTGATTTTGCCATAAAAAGCTCAACAACTTTGGCCCGCCAAAATGATTTTTGTCTGGATTTTCACTGTTTGAAATATGGCAATCCTATGGAAACTCTAGCTTTCATTAGAATGGTGTTGTGTTGTATAACATACTTCCTTGTTCTCAGGAGTATCAGCATCTGACTAGCTATACGTGAGTTTGGAAAATGTCGAGGACACAATCAGTCAAATGCCTGTTCACTTCAGCTGAAGGTTTATATTACTGAGTACACGGTCATTGTTAATTCAGCTACTTCTTTTACCTGCAACAAAGGAAACTGTGAGAGAATGGTGGACTCCTTCTCTTCTGCCATTAATAGGGTCTCAATCAGTTGGACATCAGCCCAGGTCCACTGGTTGCCAAGAAGGAAAGGTTGCCCGTTCTCTTTTAAAACCTACGGGAGAAAAGTTCATTGCATGCATGTACATGGCAGTACGAAGCGAGGAGGTAGCTACAAGGCAAGAGGGCCTTTTCAGGGTGCCACTCATATCTAGAATGTTCTTCACACAGAGGGTCATCTAGTGGCCATGAATTGGTCATTAAGGCACCAGGCAAAGACCATTTTGTTCTTCCAGGACTTTTAGGGTTTATGCATTTACACCCCACTTTTTACTAAAGCACATGCTTCTGCCAAAACCTAACTAGCACCAAAATCTATGGCCTTTCACTTTCAACAAAATATGACATACCAGAACGTGGTGCCAGCATGTTACGTACAGTAAAGGTAAAGGTAAAGGGACCCCTGACCATTAGGTCCAGTCGTGACCGACTCTGGGGTTGTGGTGCTCATCTCGCTTTATTGGTCAAGGGAGCTGGCATACAGCTTCTGGGTCATGTGGCCAGCATGACTAAGCCGCTTCTGGCGAACCAGATCAGTGCACGGAAATGCCGTTTACCTTCCCACCAGAGCGATACCTATTTATCTACTTAAACTTTGATGTGCTTTCGAACTGCTAGGTTGGCAGAAGCAGGAACCGAGCAACGGGGGCTCACCCCATTAAGGGATTTGAACTGCTGACCTTCTGATCGGCAAGTCCTAGGCTCTGTGTTTAACCCACAGTGCCACCCGCGTCCCGTTACATACAGTACCTTCTCATAAACTGGGAAGTATCTTTTTGTGGCTCGTTCAATGATTAAACTAAGATTCTTCTCTTTTTCTCCAGGAGGTGATTTGTGGTGAACCCTGATCATTCCCATCAGATCGGTTGTTCCTTCCACGTACATATCAATTCTGGGGTTAAAGAGAGGCAATGTCATCCTAAATAAACTACAGGCTGCCCTGATCATTAGGCGTTGCTGAAGCTTAGCTTCCCATGTGTCTGGTTTCGGCTCCAGCACTTGATGGGATGCAAAAGCAAATGGTGGCGGAGAAGGGAGCAGGTGGAACTGAGCATCTGTGCATGCTGATCCCGCTAGTCCCAAGGCCACCATCTGAATGGTCAAGGATCAACACAGGGATCTGCACACTCAGTGCGGGGTTTACAGGCTAGCAGGTGTACTGAGGTGGCATTCCTATGTACCTGGACCAAGCCTCATAGGCCATAGAAGAATTTACTTCCAAGAAAACATGCATAGGCTTGAATTGGGGGGGGGGGGATATCTGCTCCTACCACATAAACACACCTCCTATTTAGGAACACCTTTACAGTATTGTCAATAAGTACTGGGTGCAACCTGCTTATAAAACTGCACTGTAAACCAAATCCTTCCCTATCTCTGTTTGTTCTGCCTTTCCTCCCACACCTTCTATGCCTTGCTTCAAGTGGTGTTTGTAATATTAACAATCACGCAGGGGTAAAATAAAACAAAGAACTTGATTAAAGCAAGCTTGCATTCAACGCCTAACTCTCTCTGACCCTCCAGCAGTTTTTGCTAAGACACTTCCTGGTAGCTGTTTCCTGAATCTGTGCTAAGTTTCTCTCCCTGACTGCTGTCCTCTTGCTTAGTTCCACATATAAATATTTATATAAATATAATCTATATAAATTAAATTTTCTGTTTTACATTTTAAAGTACTCATTTTTACATCCTTAAGATATCAATGACTTCCCGCCTTCTCCTTCCATAGCTCATTTTGCATATCATAAAGGTAAATGGACCCCTGACCATTAGGTCCAGTCATAGCTGACTCTGGGGTTGTGGCGCTCATCTCGCTTTATTGGCCGAGGGAGCCGGCGTACAGCTTCCGGGTCATGTGGCCAGCATGACTAAGCCGCTTCTGGCAAACCAGAGCAGTGCACGGAAATGCCGTTTACCTTCCCACCAGAGTGATACCTATTTATCTACTTACACTTTGACGTGCTTTCAAACTGCTAGGTTGGCAGAAGCAGGGACTGAGCAACGGGAGCTCACCCCATCGCAGGAATTCGAACTGCCGACATTCTGATTGGCAAGCCCTAGGCTCTGTGGTTTAACCCACAGTGCCACCTCTGCGTCCCTCCTAATCGTATTAGGGTGCTCCTAATAAGCACCCCTGAGGAATGCATGTGTATAAAACACATAAAACATGAAAGTTCAAAAATACTAAGAAAAATGCTAAAACACACCCTGGACAGCTCAGTTGGGTAGAGCGTGGTGCTGATAATGCCAAGGTTGCAGGTTCGATCCCTGTATGGGACAGCTACATATTAAAGCTGTAGCAGATGATCCATAGGGTCCCTTCCAAACCCTACAATTCTATGATTCTTCCAAAGTATTAATCCCTTTGCACAACAGCAGCCACTGCAGGAGTCAGAGAGGTACCACAGGCTATCGGGTTAACCCTTCATCTGCCAATCACTCCGCAGAGAGTATTGCTAAAAGGCTACTTTCAGTCAGGCCCTTTTCTCAACAAAAGGGCCAATTTATCAATGAAACCATACTCTATTCGAATAAAACATGAACCAAACAAATACACTGAGCAAGGCTGAGACCATGTTTAGCTTCTAGTTGACCTCAGAGACCCCTCCATCCACGTAGCAGGAAATTCTTCCTGAGCCTCCCGCCTGTGAAACTGGTTTAACAAGAAACTATCTAAGCAGACCTGTCAAAAAGGCAGATCTGTGTATGAGTGAAACTGGTCCTTGTCGATGGATTCTGGAGTCGAGGTATTCCCCATTTCAAAAGGGTGTCTCAGACAGGCCAGGGAGGGCTGTTAGCACGTATTGTCTGCCAATCAAGATGCCTGACTTGTAAATATGTCAGAGAAACATGAACTCTGAACAGGATCTGATTTACATAGAATTGTAGAGTGTAGAACCCATTTTTATGGCATCTGTATTACAATTTGGGGTGGTCTTTCTGTTACAATTTCTGAAGCTTTAAAAGGGTCTGCACATTCTGCTCTGGGCTCCTGACCTGACCTCCTTACGTGTGTGTGTGTGTGTGTGTGTGTGTGTGTGTGGTTGCAAGAGATATGCAATGAATAACAGCCAGCCTTGCTTCCTGTTACTAGGTTCCATCTCAGTTTTGTTTTCTCTGACCAACACTGGACCTTGACAGGAGTGGGGCTGTAAAATCCAACTCCAAATTTTCTTACATGATTGCTATAAATATGGAAGAAGTGTATATGCAAAACATATGCATATGCTTCTTCACAGCTGTTCCAAGACCTTTTTGCTACCTGAAGCTGAGCCCAGAGGGTATTCCCCCTTCTAAGTTATTGCTTTTGCTATTCAGTCACCAGTTCTTGCCTTCATTTCTCCTCAAGTGGGTGGCGCTGTGGGTTAAACCACAGAGCCTAGGGCTTGCCGATCAGAAAGTCGGCGGTTCGAATCCCTGTGATGGGGTGAGCTCCCGTTGCTCGGTCCCTGCTCCTGCAAACCTAGCAGTTGAAAGCACAAAGTGCAAGTAGATAAATAGGTACCGCTCCGACGGGAAGGTAAACGACGTTTCTGTGCACTGCTCTGGTTCAGCAGAAGCGGCTTAGTCATGCTGGCCACATGACCTGGAAGCTGTACGCCGGCTCCCTCGGCCAGTAAAGTGAGATGAGCGCTGCAACCCCAGAGTTGTCTGTGACTGGACCTAATGGTCAGGGGTCCCTTTACTTTTACCCTTTTTTGTTTTGTTATATTGGCAAAAGCAGGTGCTTAGGCCAGAAAAAACCTTGCATATTAATGTAATATGGCTTCTAAAAAGCATACTGTGCTCTCTCCTTCAGGTTTTTCCCATAGAGGTTGTGTTTTGCAGCAATGTAGTAGAGGATGGCTCGAGTCTGCACTAGCTTCATTCCGTCAATTTCAACCATGGGGACTTGTTGAAAGAGCAGAAATCCATCTGTTGAAAGAGAATCATCATGTCAGCCCTGGCAAATTCCTGTACTGCTTTGCATGGTGAACAATGGGAAAGGAACAATGGGAAAGGAAGCATTTAAAGAAAAAAGGGGGGGTTCATTGGTTGAACCTCTGCCCACCCATAGTGAGAGCAGAGATGCTTGTAACACCATTTCCAATGGTGAAGCAGAATCAAAGTAGCTGAGTTCTTGTTCACACACACCCTGCCCAAACACACTTGCATTAGAATTTCTTGGCACACACACACACACACACACACACACACACACAGCGCTCTGGATCTTGATGAAGTTATTAAATCTGTAGCCTTACCTTTTAATAACTTTTCATATTGCTCTCTTGTTTCCAAAAACTCTTCTTCAAACTGAAAAAGCGAGAGGACTAACATTTCATTTATTTATAATCAACCAAGAGCGCTGTAGCACGTTAACCAATAAATTTATTACAGCGTATGCCTTTATGGGTCTTAGCCTACTGCATCAGTGACCATCTAAGTGGACAATTTATATAACATGACAATAGAAAGAATGAAACTTTTAAATAGAGGTCCAAAGGCTAAGTAACATACGAACCAGCCATGGCTGTGTTACAAGACTATACAGAGCATTAATGGATTATTAGGGATCAGGGATATTGAGTGAATAAACATAATTGGTTGATATAGGACTTTAATTCATGTAGAAGCTAGATTAATCTTTTCCTAGTCCCTGGCATGCCAACTGTTGTTCTGTTAAGCGGTTCTGTTAATTTCAAACAAGAACACACACTTGTCTATCATGTTGAGAGCTCATTTCCATGTTATTGTATTCCAGAAAGAAAAAGTGTTTGCAGCCTGCTTAACCTGGAAAAGGTAAAGGTAAAGAGGGACGCGGGACGCGGGTGGGTTAAACCACAGTGCCTAGGACTTGACGATCAGAAGTTTGGCGGTTCAAATCCCCACGACGGGGTGAGCTCCCGTTTCTCGGTTCCTGCTCCTGCCAACCTAGCAGTTTGAAAGCACGTCAAAGTGCAAGTAGATAAATAGGTACCGCTCTGGCAGGAAGGTAAACGGCATTTCCGTGCGCTGCTCTGGCTTTCCAGAAGCAGCTTAGTCATGCTGGCCACATGACCTGGAAGCTGTACGCCAGCTGCCTCGGCCAATAAAGCGAGATGAGCGCTACAACCCAGAGTCGGCCACGACTGGACCTAATGGTCAGGAGTACCTTTACCTTTAGTAACCTGGAAAATGTGGGAGTAAGGTGAGGGAGTTGGAGGCAGCATCCCAGCATACAGTTCTTTCCTGATTTCCAAGTGGCCCTATAACCTGACAGCTTTAGTGACAATTTCAACATTACAGACCGGAGTGTGGGTTGTGGGATATGTGATATCCTCCTGTAACAAAAGGAAGCCTTGTGGCTGGCTTGGTTATGCTTTCCTTGGTTTTTGAAATAAAAAATATTGCATCGAAAGGAAATGTGTCCATGATGTTGGGTGACAGCCAAGGATCTTACTCCTATCATTGTGAAATAATGGGTTATGTACCTGTGGCCGCCCTGCCAAACCATCTAGATTAGAAACCCAGTCTCCTGCATGGTCCTAAGGATGCTCTAATTGTGGCAATGGTTCCCGTGGTCATCCTGCCATGACTTCCAACAATCAACTCATTTGCAGATTTTCGTCTGGAAGAAAACAAAGGCACATACCTCGACACCTGCAGCAGCTAACAGCCAGCGAATGGATTCCATTCTCCCTCTTCCATTGAAATAATAAAGCTTGGGTTTCCCAGCCATGGTATTCAGGTGCTGGGTATTCTGGAAGGAAAGAACGGAAAGATGGAAGTGTTTATGGGGAGGCTGAAAGCAATGCAAACAATATAGGTTTGGGGAAGAAAATTAATAAATGGTAGGATTTTTATTAGTTGGGATATGAAGGGAATATACCAGCTGCAGAGGAATTCCTGGGCTGGCCAATGCAAAAATGACCTGGCCAAGTGAGGGCCATTAAGAAACAATAGAGGGCCATTGAAAACCACTGGCAAGGCAAGAGAACTGTCTTTCCCCCCTGCCCTGAGGTGTGAACAGAGGGGATTTGGAAGGTGGGCCAGGTAACTGGGTGTAAGGTGACAGGAAAAGGGTGTTTTAGCAAGATCCATCTTGGGCGGGTGGGGTGGGGGGAGATGCCTTGGGCTCCAGTCCTGGCGCTGTGGTCTAAGCCACTGAGACTCTTGGGCTTGCCGATCACAAGGTCAGCAGTTTGAATCCCTACGATGGGGTGAGCTCCTGTTGCTGTGTCCCAGCTTCTGCCAACCTAGCAGTTTGAAAGCATACCAGCGCAAGTAGATAAATAGGTACTGCTGCAGCGGGAAGGTAAATGGCGTTTCCATGCTCTATGGTTTCCGTCACAGTGTCCCGTTGCACCAGAAGTGGTTTAGTCATGCTGGCCACATGACCCGGAAAGCTGTCTGCGGACAAATGCCGGCTCCCTTGGCCTGAAAGCGAGATGAGCTCCACAACCCCATAGTCGCCTTTGACCGGACCTAACCGTCTAGGGGTCCTTTACCTTTAACTTTACCATTTCTTAAAGCTACAACAGCCTCTGCCGTGTCTTCAATTCTCCTATGGAGCACAGACCTGGCTTGAGGTCCAAGTTCCCTAGAATCCTGTACACAGCTTGGCAGAGATTGGGGTGACTTATAACAATATTTTGCAGGAGGTACATTTTACAATATTCATCTCAAGTCTGGGAACTAAATGCAGATCTTTGTTTTCTTTGATAGGTTTTATTTATTATTCATGTCTTTATTGAAACACACTTGCCTTTTCATGCATAGGGCAGCTTATTATGAGTGATATGAAGTCACACAGAACCAACAATAAAACTGAAAAGCTCCACAACATAACAAAAGCTTTCAGCATCCAGCTGGTGGCCAACTCTCCAATGAGAGCATGACGACAGTAAAATCACAAATCCTAGAAAAGCATCACTCTGTGGCCAAATACCTTATGAAACAAGCTTTTTTAACATTGCTTTTGAAAGATCAGGAGACACAAATGTATACAGATTAACCTTCCTTAGAAGCTTGCTCTACCGGTTGATTCAGTTGTGATCTCTCCAACGAACATTTTTTTTATCACCTTGGGTGCCAAATTAATATGCAGCTGTAAATTCAACAATTGTTGAAGCCACAAAGCCTTAAAGTTGGCTTAAAATTAAGGTTCTGTTACAGGAATCCAAAAGAGCAGTATTGTATGTCTTAACTCCACCCAAACTCTGATTTAGCTGGCAAGCAGACAACTTCTGCCTTTGCCATGCTTTCTGCCAGTGTTCATGTGCCTCTGACAGTTGCCTGACAAGGAGAAAGGCAGCAGTGGAAGGTGAACCTTCTCTAAGCATGGAGGAAATGACCGCAAATGCTTCATTTGCTGAATGTTTGCTCTTGAGGCAAGTGGCATGCAAACTCATACAGACAGGCATTTCCTTTTTGCCTGTTAAACCGTTCTTCAGAAGACATAGATTAAATGCAACCATGCCAACATTTTTTATGATGGCTGTCCCTGATTTCTTTGTATAGCCTTAACTTAGTTATTAAAGACATGGATGTGCATCAGGAACTAACCTCGGAGCCTTTGGTGTGAGCGTCAGGCGGTTCTTCCTGTTGTGGCATGAAAAGCTTTGCCTAAAAGCAATTAAATCTTGGAACTCCTCCCACAGAGGTGACTTTCCCACTCAAACAGTAAAGATAACGTTCCAGCCTCTGTTTGAGTGAACCTAAAGCCACGTTCGCAAGCTCAACAAGGATTTGCAGTACTGGCTACTTTGTCACGTCTCGGTTCTAAAGTGTCTGTTTTCTGCCCCGGATTAATGATATTCTCTCTAACGTGCGCACAGGGGGTCAAAGATGATTTTTAATGTCACGTGTGAAAACACCCAGAACTTTCAAATCTGCGTGGATTTAAATATAAGTTAGTGTGTGTGATAAATTCCAGAGAGTTAACCATGTGAATCCTTTTTGGCAAATCCAGTTGAACAACTCTTGTTAACAACCTTGTTAATAAATAGTGTGGCATAAGCTGTTGTGGGCCAGCTTGTTTGTCAAAGTTGGATGTGGCCCATGAGAGCTTGTGCCAGGATATTATCGTCAATTTGTTCATCGACATCTTTGGCCAGAGAAGGAGGTCCCGACAGGCCCCACTGTTGACACCTAGACCATGGGTAGGCAAACTAAGGCCCGGGGGCCGAATCCGGCCCAATTGCCTTCTAAATCCGGCCAGCAGACAGTCCAGGAATCAGCATGTTTTTACATGAGTAGAATGTGTGCTTTTATTTAAAATGCATCTCTGGGTTATTTGTGGGGCTCAGGAATTTGTTCACCCCCCCAATATAATCTGGCCCCCCACAAAGGCTGAAAAAGTTTGCCGACCCCTGACCTAGACTCTGTCTCCCTTGCTTCCCCTTCCTAGCCCACCATTCTGAGCAGTGCCAGCTTTTAATTGCCTATACAGTGGTACCTCGGGTTAAGTACTTAATTTGTTCCGGAGGTCCGTTCTTAACCTGAAACTGTTCTTAACCTGAAGCACCACTTTAGCTAATGGGGCCTCCTGCTGCTGCCGTGCCACAGGAGCACGATTTCTGTTCTTATCCTGAAGCAAAGTTCTTAACTAGAGGTACTATTTCTGGGTTAGCGGAGTCTGTAACCTGAAGCGTCTGTAACCTGAAGGGTATGTAACCCGAGGTACCACTGTAATGCCCCATAATTTTGTTTTCTTTTTGCACTGTTATGCTGCGAACCGTCCTGAGATCTTTGGATGAAGGATGGTATATAAATTTAATAAATCATCATCATCATCCAGAATCACTTTTGGGGAGTCGTGTGCAACAAAATCGTTCTGTTGATGCTTTTAACTGGCAAGATTAGAAAACAAAGCAGTAGCCAGCAGGTGGCACTCGCAGCAAGCAATTGAATTTGATTCATTTCCTCTACCTGGCAGGTAGCTTCCACCTAGGAAAACTTATCAGAAATGTAGCTTCCAAAAAACAGCCTTATTAGCAAAAAAGGGTGTCTTCAGAAAACACACTTATTTAGTAATTTTTGCATTGTGAACTGAGCAGGAATTTGAGTTAGCAGACTATACTATCAGCTGTAGCCATAGCCTTTGAAACATAGCATTTTGGTAGTCTCCAATCGTCCACCAACTGTAACCTTAGCCAGTAATGTAATAGCCCTAATATCAGTCATTATCCAACTGAGGTTCAGCTTTGGTCTATAAATAGCCACTGGTGTGTTATCTGAAAGAAGGTTCTGAAAAAGCTACCCCAGACTGCCTTCTGTGGCCTCCGGCTTTTTTCAGCTACGTCAAGCTGGGGCTAGGGAATCATATGGTTGCTGTTTCGATCCCCATATGGGACAGCTGCATATTCCTGCATTGTAGGGGGTTGGACTAGATGATCCTCAGGGTCCCTTCCAACTCTACAATTCTGTTTCTGTAACTCTATTAAGTGAGAAAGCAGCAACAGCAACCACAATCATATGTGTGGGTAGACACATATAAAATTGCAGTATCAATAAAGGATCCAGAACAGGGTCGGATTTAGGTTTGATGAGGCCCTAAGCTACTGAAAGTAATGGGTCCAGCTGTCCTTTGTGAACAACAAATTGTTGCTGCTTTTGTGTTGAATATGTGCTATATGGTAATTTATGGACCTAATAGGTATCAAGCCATTTGCACATAACAAAATGTGTATTTTTTCAAAGTACCGTAATTGTTGAACTGAAATCTGGAACAGATTAAGTTTGAGAACCAAGGTACCACTGTATATAGAAATGAGCAAACCAGTGATATTTTAGGGAGCAGACTAGCAGGCGGGGCCCATTACTTGCATCATAAGTAACACTGTTGCTGTATGTAGATTTTATTTCTTTTTTTATCTTATATTTTGGAAATGTGTTGGGAATCTGAATATGTGCAGCTACTCACACAGAGTCAATTAGGGTTTGGCAGACAGCCAAGGCAATGTAAAGGAGTGTAATCTGCCTGGTGATACAGAGACATGGAAACAGCTCCATGATTGGTCAAGCTCTCTCAGGGAAATAATGATTAATGGCCTACTAAGTGGAATGTGTCAGTGTAGGAGTTGGAGGTTGAGAGTTGTGATCCATGTATGAGAGAGCTAGCTAAAGATCCGTGTTCCTGTAAATAGTCCACTGTATATAATAAACACCTAACTACAAGTTCCTGGTTCCTGCTTCGTCCAACCTGTCTGCAGCCAAGTTGCCAACTGCTTTCGTGAACTCTGTGTTTAGTTGCGAGACCTTAGCCAGAGCTATCAGAGTAGTCAGAAAGCTGCAAAACACCAATAGGTTTTGCCAATAAAATGTACATCCAGTTTTTTCTCCCTTTAATTTTTTTGGGACCCCCAAGAGAGTGGGACCGTAAACTATAGCTTGTTTAGCTTATACGTAAATCTGGCACTGATCCAGAAGCACAGCTTCCACACAATATTTACACAGTAAGGAAAAGCAAATGCTTCTTTACTCAGGAATCAAGGTAGTTTATTAGAGAGTTTTCCAGATTGTAGCAGCAATAGGAAGAAAAACACTACATAAATTGAATATACCAAATCCAATGTCAGCTTAGTATAATAACAGAATGCAAAAGTTGCAGGAGATAGATAAAATATATTGAAGGCTTAGTGTATTTTGATTTCACAGGAATTTGCAAATAAGTGTCACTTTGAATGTTTTCCTGCGTTTTGCATAACCTTGGCTGTCTGAGCTCAGAAATACCAGCAATGAAAGGCAGAAAGACTGAAACAGAATCTCTTTCGATTTTTTCCCCAGCTCTGCAGCAAACCCCTTCCATTTGCAGAACACACTGGTAGGCAGAAAAGGATTGTCCGAGCCTCCCTTCTGATAGTGTTTTTTATATCCGTCCCAGCTGAATAAAAATATTGCTTCACCCAGGGATACAGGATACACAAAATATATTTAATAAAGAAAGCTGCATTCCAAAAAGAGTAGGAATATTGATCAATATATCTACTATTAAAGAAGGCCTTTTATATGGCATTCTCCCTTTGCTACGTATGCTACTACTAGCAAGTACACAAGTAGTAGGGGTGTGCATGAGAAATTTTGGTTTGGTTTTGCTATCTGAATAGAAAAGGTGTTTATATAATTTATTTTTTGAAGCTTTTCATATTTAGTTAATTCAAAATCCGTTCATTTGTTTGTTGGGTTTCAGTTCAGAAGGAGACACACCCTGTCTTTTGCCATCTAACTTAACTGTTTGCTAGATTCCAGGGATACTGACGATCCCTCAAGTCTGATAACTAATCTTCCATGAATTTTCAATGAAGACCAGCCAGTCTTCTTCCAGCTTCTAGCCTGGAGTGGGGCAGCCAAATGGCTTCGAATTTACAGGCTATAGTACTATTCCACAAAGGCATCAGATCTGCCAGGATTCAAACAGGATCCTGCAGGACAATCCAACTTCTCGCCAAATCTCACGAGAGCATTCCCACCTTGCCTGCATATAGCTGAAATTGTGCAATTTAAATGCGTTTTAGATGTGGGCATATTGTTTTTTCTGTGTGGATTGAATGAATGCACATCCCCATTCTGTTTAGCAGCTATCAAGTTTCATATAGCAGTCTAGTCTCTAACACAATGCCATGAGTTTTACGACAGCCATTGTTATTAGGTATTAGTACTGGTGATTCTCTGGAGCTCAGCAGAAATGCTGCCTAAGGACTTGCAGACATATTGTGATACATCTGGAGGACCCTTCTCACGGTCTCCACGTATCTCTCGTCAGGCACAGGTTTCCTCTGGCTTCCTGGCTCCAAGAAATTCTTAATTGTGGGGATGTTGCTGATCCGTTCTTTAAAAGCCTGCAAACAAGTGGAAAGGAAGAAAAAAAACAAGAGCAAGCAGACTCAGAATCAAAGAACCTGAACTATAGCACTAAAAATGCCCATCACCTTAAAACCATTTGGTAGAGTCTATTAAAACTGATGGCCCAACAGGCCAATCAATCTCTAGAGCAGGCATCCCCAACCTGAGGCCCTCCAGATGTTTTGGCCTACAACTCCCATGATCCCTAGCTAACAGGACCAGTGGTCAGGGATGGTGGGAATTGTAGTCCAAAACATCTGGAGGGCTGGAGGTTGGGGATGCCTGCTCTAGAGCATAGGCTAAAAACCTTTAGAGCTGCAGGTGTCACCGGACTACAACTCCCATCATCCTTGTGCTGGCTGAGGCTGATGGGAGGTGGAATCATCTGCAAGGCCACATGTCCCCCAACCCATGATCTAGAGCAGGGTTTCCCAAACTTAGGTCTCTGGCTGTTTTGGGACTACAGTTCCCATCATCCTTGACCACTGGTCCTGCCAGCTAGGGATGATGGGAGTTGTAGTCCAAAAACAGCTGGAAACCCAAGTTTGGGAACCACTGAGCTAGAGTGCCACAGCTCTCTTTGCTACAGCTGTGTCAACAGCCTTTTTTTTAAAAAAAAAATGAAGTTTTAACATGCACATGCTTCCCATGTTCACTCTGGTTTGAATTAAGGAGAGTGGCTTCATGGACATCTAAGCATTTTTGCCAATTCATAATTCTTTAATAGGAGGCAACATTAAGCCACTCATCACGCAGAAATAGTGTGCATCATCATCATCATCATCACATTACCCTAAGGTCTAACTTAGTTTTCTAGAAGGGGTTTCGACAGAAGCCCATCTGCTTTCAGGTCTGGAACAGATGGGAAAGGAATTCTTTTAAAAAAGGAAGAAACAACATAACTCATATTCAGTGTTTGAAATTAGCCAGGAGCCAGGCACATTTTGCACCTGGTTTTCAACGACTTGCAACCAAGTGCCAGGATGGTGCCTGACATCTCCAGCTAGGGAATCACTGGATTTTGATTGTTTTCACACACTAATATCCCTTCCTGTATAATTCTATCAGTTATATTTTATCTGCACAATTGGAATGAATCTCAGGAACAAAAACACTTTTTCTGAGCAGGAACAGTGAACTTACCCCACCCCACTGCCCTGCTCACATGGAGATCCCTACATTATGAATGGCTGTGTCACCAATAAGAAAAAGAGGTCGGAATAGGCTGATATATATGTGGGCTGTCCCTGAATCAAGTGACTTTTCTTCTTTAAGTTCTCAAAGCTCTTCACCGAGGTCAGGGTTATTTATCATTTGAGCTAGCCAGATGCTTAATTGAGAACCAATCACAGTCAGTCCGTTTGAAAAATAAGACTTTAGAGCCCCAAAATAGCAACCAGACATTCCATTTTGGCAACTGCAACCTTGGTTTAAGGAGTCATTTGGTGCCGAGCTTATAGATCTGAATTTCTAACACCGCTCATATTGTGGTTGTTTGCCGTACCTGCAAGTGAGGAAAGTCTGCCAGAACACTGGAGGATTTTTCCTCCACCATCAGAATAGCTTCAAGCAGCTGGACGTCTGCCCAGCTGAACTGGTTGCCAACAAGGAAATCTTCTCCATGGCCCTTCAGCACCTGCAAGACACCAATGTTAGCCCAACGCCTAAGAACAGCTTCCCAAGCACACATAAGCATCTTTCTCATCACTATACCTGTCCTTTTCAAAAAAAAAAAAACACCACACATTTGTTCTTCCTGTGTTACATTTTACACATTAAATTTGTGAAGCGGCCCAGATCACAAGCCTATTTTATAACAGCAGGCTACTGAAACGCACCTTTTCATAAACAGGGAAATATCTTTGTGTTGCTTTTTTGACAATTGTAGCCAGTTGCTTCTCCTTGTCCTCAGGTGTTAAGAAAGGGTACATCATAATCAAGACCATTAGGTCCGTTGTTCCTTCTGCATACATGTCAATTCTAAAAAGACATATATTCACACATCTGTTAAGGCGCCCATCTTGTTTACAACATACACACACAAAACAGAATTTCAGCTTTTTCCTGCTGTGCAGAAAAGAGGCCGCCAACTACCCTGTGTCGACAAGACGTTGCAGTTCCAGCTGCTTGGTGATGGAGGATTTTCTCCATTTTGTTGCAAACCTCCAGATGTGCTGGGCTCCAACTCTCAACTAAGACAGCCAAAGGCCAGGGGTGATGGGAGTTGTTCCCCCAAAATATCTGGAGGGCACTACTTTGTAAACGGTCAGAATGAGAGGACAACTGGGTCTGCAGGCGACTGAGGCAGAAAGTGCTCACTCCTAGTTCACATGGAAAAGCTATGATTTTTTCCCCATCCTATCATTTGCTTTTCATGAAGACTAGCTAAAGAATCATCTGTCACCAACTGCTTTGCCACTTGTCCCATGCTTAGAAAGCACGGGTAAAAGTTTGCCCCTCTACTTTCCCTAGAAAAATCTGCTTTTCACTCGCTCTTTTCCATGGAGAATCTGACTGATGTTTGCTCCGATTCAGCAGTGAAGAGTGGGTTTCCCTGGAGGAAAGTGGCAGGATAAGTGGAATTGTGGAGGACAAGCCCTTTGACTCAGGTCACATTTCTACCATACATTTAAAACCATGCAATGCCACTTCAAACAGACATGGCTTCCCCCCCAAAGAATTCTGGGAGCAGTAGTTTGTTAAGGGCCCAGAGAGTTGTTAAGAGTTATTTATTTATTTATTTATTTATTTATTTATTTTTATTATTATTATTCTTAGTACCCTGCCCATCTGGCTGTGTTTCTCCAGCCAACAGATTAAAAACAGAATAAAATATCAAACATCAAAAACTTCCATAAATAGGGCTGCCCTTAGATATCTTCTAAAAGTCAGATAGTTGTTTATTTCCTTGACATCTGATGGGAGGGCGTTCCACAGGGCAGGCACCACCACCAAGAAGGCCCTCTGCCGATTGCCCTCACACAGCTACAATTCTCAGAGTTGGTTTAACTCTCAATCCCTCTTCACAGGCAACTCTGAGCAGGGGCTGATGGGATTTGTAGTCCACCCTATCTGAATGGCCCCAGAATGGAGTAGGTCTCAGAAGCCAGAAACAAGAGTGAAATACAGGACCCGAAGTATAATTTAAAGCTAGCTAAATGTTTCTGGTACTGTACAGTGCTCTCTCCTTCAGGTCCTTCCCGTAGAGGTTGTGCTTAGCTGCGATGTAGCTGAGGATAGCTCGGGTCTGAACCATCTTCATCCCATCCATTTCCACCAAGGGCACTTGCTGAAAGAGGAGGGATCCATCTTTTGAGAGGATAAAAAAAAGCAAAACAGCGAAAGGTCAAAATGTTCCTTCTAGAAATGAAAGTCAGTACAATCCCAAAGTCAGTACTGTATTGGTGCTCAGAAGGACTGCAGAGACCAAATGAGGAAATGGTTGGCTACAGGAAAGTGGAGACTATTATTCTACACGGGCTGGCTAAACAACACACACAAAAAACTATCTTGCAAGCTTGCAGTCAGCTAGGAACTTTGTTTTCAAGTCATGGAAACAGTGACCATTAAAACAGGTTTCAAGAGAACTATCGTATTTTTCTGTGTCTAACACGCCCCTGTGTATAACACAACACCTATTTTGGGGGATTCCAAATTAAGAAAATGGGGGCAGTGTCCTCTGTGGCTAGGTGTGCCTTCATGCATTCATAACTTTCAATACTGAACTTTCCTGAATAGCAAAGGAGGTGGAGCCGGGGGATGAGGAGATCAATTAAAATCAGCATCTCTCCCTTCTGCCACTAGACTGTGTTGCTTACATGAAATGCAAGAGTACAATTCTTCTCTGGCACTCAAAAGTCTTTTGCCTTCCCTTTGCTCCTATCCAAGAAGATGCCATATTTTTCTGTGTATAAGACGCCCCATGTATAAGACGCCCCCTATTTTTAGGGTATCCAATTTAAGAAAACGGGGGAGATTGCCCCGTGTATAAGACGACCCACAGTTTCCCACATAAATTAAAAGTAAAAAAAAAAAACCCTAGTCTTATACATGGGAAAGTATGGTACTTCATTTGTCTTGCCTGGTCAAATATTTTCAAAATGACCGAATTACCTTGAAGCAGCTTCTCGTATTGCTCTCTGGTCTCCAGAAATTCCTCTTCAAACTACCAGATGAGGAAAAGAAAAAGGACAAGTCCCCTCCTTGAGTTTGTTGCTTCTGAAAAGTCACAACTTAGCAATGAGCCTTTCATAACTTAACCAAACCATTTCTTATCAAGATGTGGGCATTTCCAGCACTGAATCAGGTTTCTAAAACCAGTGAAATGCAAGAAAGGAACAGCTGCTTTCTTCACTTCTGATAAGATTTTCCTTTCCTCCTACATCACTGTGATACCGAGTGGATTTCAACTGAATCACACAATGCAATAGCACGAGGACTAAAAAAACCCAAACACATGCAAAAACCACAAGCAGATACACAGAAAACTCATGTCCAGTTGCCTAAGTTTAAGTGCCTTGAAATCATATTTTTAGTTCTTCTCCCCTTGTACTGAAGTTGAGTATTTCTGATAAACTGTTTTGGATTACTGCTTTGTGCTGGGTAAAAGTTGAGTAAAATAGGAACACCCTAAGACAAAAAGCAACCTTTCATCATATTATGTTGGCACATCTAAGAAAGCACTACTTACTTGATTTTTAAATATATATATCCTGTCTTTCTGGCCTAACAGGGTCATCAAAGCAGCTTGTAATAAAAAATAAAAACCAGAATTAAGGTTTTTCATAAAACATCAAATCCTCCCTGTCTCTTTTGGGTGGTTCATAAGCTTTCAATAGAATTCAGAGGACTCTGAGACAGACTCCAACTAAGTGCTTCTGCTAATGCAAAGATTTCCACTTGCACAGCGAAACTTCTCTTTCCTCTCCTTTCACCCCACACTCCCCCCCAAATCTGCTCCAGAGGGTTGGAGGAACCCCCATAACAGATTTAGGGGGCAACTGGGGAGAGGCGACAGAGAGGAAATCCCATTCTGCAGTGAGAAGTCTTGGGACTAAAGGAAGCGCTTTTTTGGATACCACTCCAGATTTTTAAAGTCATGACTTGCCAACAATTTGTACATAACAGTAGAACATTTTTCTCTATTGGCTCTCAGCAGTACTGACATACTGATTCTAAATTCCTCTCCCCTGGGAGCAGCTGCCGAGACCACATAACACTAGTCTTGAAAGACCTACATTGGCTCCCTGTACGTTTCTAAGCACAATTCAAAGTGTTGGTGCTGACCTTTAAAGGCCTTGGCCCAGTAGACCTGAAGGAGCATTTCCAACCCCATCGTTCAGCCCAGACACTGAGGTCCAGTGCCGAGGGCATTGTGGTAGTTCCTTCCCTGCGAGAAGTGAGGTTACAGGGAAGCAGGCAGTGGCCGGTAGTGGCAGCGGCCCTGTGGAACACCCTCCCATCAGATGTCAAGGAAATAAACAACTATCTGACTTATAGAAGACATCTGAAGGCAGCTCTGTTTAGGGAAATTTTTAATGACTGATATTTTAATGTATTTTTAAACTTTTGTTGGAAGCTGCCCAGAGTGGCTGGGGAAACCCAGCCAGATGGGCAGCGTATAAATAATAAATTATTATTATTATTATAAATGACTGTGTGGCTTCAGAATATGCAGTTGCAAAATAAGTAAATTATGAAAATAATTTAAGTGTAGCAGGTTGCATATGCATTCATTCTTAACAATTCTGTATGCTATGCTGTGCTGGTGAAAGGAAGAGGCAAAAAATATTCCCATGGTATGAATGGGATATCCAAAAAGAAATGGAAGGGGGGAGCTTCGCAAGGCCAAAGGGTGGTTTATCCAACCCCAGGACAACTTTATCTGACTTGATGGCTTTATCATATATTCCATCAAGATATGGCAAAAAAAAAAAAAAGTTGCTTGCTTCAAAGTTTCAACACATCAAGAAACAAAATCTGTTTGTGCTGGAAGAAATAGGAATACCCCACTGATTCTCATCTCATTTGGCTACAGTATGTAATGTGCCCTATTAACTGCATCCCACATTGTACAAGGCATATCCCATAACCATGATAACATCTCTGTACAGAAGCTGGCAGACAAGGAAACAAACCTCCACCCCAGCTGCTGCTAACAGCCATCGTATTGACTCCATCTTGCCTCTTCCATCAAAGTAGTACAGTTTGGGCTTTCCAGACATGATTTCAGCTTTTTGATTGCCTGATGAAAAGAAACACAAAGGCATCATTCTTGGTGCACAGCCAACTTGCTTGAGCAAACACATTTCACCAAATAAAGATCTGAAACTAATCATCATTCGTTAAGCAATACATAGAGGTCATTAGGTCTCTTGGCACACCAAGATATAGTACAAAAGGCCATCGTTCGGCAAATGCAGTTTGTTATGGTTCGCTTATTGATACATTGCTAACACAGAGAGAGTACTTTCCACTCGTTTCCCTGGCATGTTAATAAAAACTGCCTAAAGAGTGTTGTTGTTGTTGTTGTTGTTTCCCTTTGTGCAAAAGGAAAAGTGGATGCAGAGGCAGATTAGCCCTAAGGGCAGATGGACCACCAAATTCAGAGCTTTTCTGTACTTTTTTCTTTTTCTTTTGTAAAACCTTTTATTGGCATCACATTCAACACCCAAAACAAATCAATACAGAATTACCATTGAATACTCTGGTTTCACCTCAAATCAAATAAATCTTTTCTGGACTTGCACTGGCAAGGCAGAAGGTGGGCAGGGCATTCCCCTCCTTAAGAAAAATCCGTTCCAATGGTCCCAATTGGAACAAATATTACGTATGTCAGTCCAATGGCCAGGTTACCTCCCTGCACTAATAGGGGACAAAAGTTAAGATACACTTTTGTGAAAAGTTCTTGTATTCTTCTGTCTCTTTTTGTTTCTCTTATTTTGCCCCTTTTTATTGTGTAGGTTGGCTTGTCTTCTATTGTATTGTGAAAAACTTTAACGAAACTTTATTTAAAAAGAAATAAAGGAAAGGAAAGGAAACAGCTATCAAGCCTGAACAGGTTACTAGAAGAACTCAAAAAGAAAGCTATTCTATTCTGCAACCCACAAGGCAAGAAGAGTGCACAATTAGCAATCCATTCAAGTCAAACTAGTTACATTTTTGGAAGTAGGAAAAGCACCCAGTCTGTTACTTTCTCTAGTCTTCAGCGGAAAGGATTCTGGGGAAATTATGTGTTGGCATGTAAACAATAGGCCACAGTTCTCAGTGTTGCTGCGTCCCTTAATAAGGAGGGGGGAAGCAATGGCTGAAAAACTGTGGAAGACAGCTGCATCATTGGAGAGAACAGCTACTTATTCGGCTAAGAGACATAAATAAAAAGACAGAAAGAAAACAAAACCACCCAGATTTCAGCTGCTCATTGATGATCCAAGAATGTGGGCGAAGGCTAGCCAACTGCAGTCTGCAAATTCAATCTATAGTGGTACCTCGGTTTAAGAACAGTCCTGTTTACGAACAATTCAGTTTATGATCCCCGCAAAACCGGAAGTAGTGTCCCGGTTTGCGAACTTTACCTCAGTCTAAGAACGGAAGCCGAACAGTGGAAGGGCACAGGCGGCAGGAGGCCTCATTAGGGAAAGTGCACCTGGGTTTAAGAACAGTTTTGGTTTAAGAATGGACTTACAGAATGGATTAAGTTCATAAACTGAGGTACCACTGTATTCTATTTTGTAGGCTCACACTGAGCATTGGAGAAATTATTTCAGATCCCACTTCTAACATGAAGATGGTGAATTGAGAAAACCTGGAATAAGAGCAAGTCCTTCACATTACAGCACCATTAGAACAGGAAAACGAAACAACGGCTATTTGTAGTGGGGTAGCTGGACCAATTATCCATTGAAGCCCCTTATGATGCAGAGTATTATTACTACTACTACTAGAAGTAGTAGTACTATTACTACTACTGCTGCATTTGAGTTAAAGAGTACATCTGACTGCAGCAATCGCACAGACACAACACAGATGGTTGTAGGTAAGAAAATAATAAAGTTGTAGGAAATAAATGCCTTGGATAGAAAAGGTTTCTAGTCTAACTAGTCTAGAGGAGGAGAAGGCAGCCATGTTTGCTCCTTTCTTCTCTCAGAGGATAATTCAAAAGGCATACCTTATTCTGAGGTCCAATAGAGAGGTGTGAGAAGGAACAACAAAGAGTCAGTCCAAACAACAAAGAGAAAGGTCATATAATAATACCCTAAGGATGTTGTCATGCTGCAGTTCAGGTGGCACTGCAAACTACAGTATAATGACAAATGAGGAGGAGGGAACTGGAGACAGAGGCAGGCAGGTGGGCAGCAAAGGGCAGAGTGAACCAGAGATGGGCAATATGTATCAACCTGTTTCTTATGCACAGAAAGCACACCTTGTCCCAGAACATCAAAGCATAATCTGTACAGGATCCTCTTAGACAACTGATCTGCTTCAGAATAAGATGGGAGTTCTTCATGCAAAAGTTATACATAAATGAAGTAGGTGGAATTAATTCTTGCAGATTCACGTTAGACAAAAGAAAGTCTTGCCTACGCAGCTTTATAGGGGAATAGTCTAGTGAGGGTTGGACTAGGATCAGAGAGACCTAGAGTTAAATCTCCCACTACCTTGGTTAAGTCACTCCCTCTCCACCTTCAAGGATTGTTGTGGGGATATAATGTGGCGGGACGACCACATACACTACCTTGTAACAAACAAATAATAAGAATAGGTCTATTAACAGTTATTAGCCCTGAAAGGTAAAGAACTGCCATGTTGCGTGCCAGTATTTCTCCGAACATCAGTTGCCAAGGGGCAAGAACAGAACGTGATTATTGCCTTGTGGGATTCCTGGAGTCTTCTGATTGGTCACTGTCAGAAAGAGGATGCTGGGCTAGATGGGCTTTGAGTAGGATCCACCAGGGATGCTCCTATGGGGTTTCAGGATCATACCACCTGGAATGCTGGTTGTGACTTAGGGCCATACTAGAAGATACATTAACTAGGTGTGTGCTCTTAAGTGCAGTTTATTACTTACACAAATGTCCAGTGGAGACCCACCAAATCTGGATTGGGACCATGGTAGAGAGTTAGTGGGCTTTAACAACTAGGGTCCCTGTCCCAATGCCACACATCAGAAATGTGAATAGTGAAGGAAAAAACCTCAAATTTACTTTGATTGAAGGTTTGTCTCCAATGCCACCTGGTGACATGGGGCATCTGATCAGGCAAAAGGTTAATTCCCTCCCCTCCCACCAAGCTACATATAAGGATTCTCCCACACTGACCATTGTTGTGTAGAAAAACCTTGCACTTGTGCACAGACATGGAGCTGAAGTCTTGCCACTTTCATCTGACTTTTAGGAATAAATGTTCAGTGACACAGATGAATTAGGGGGGGGAATGAGTGTTAATTGGAGAGAGAAACTTTCACAGAAAGGTTGGAGGAATGGGCGACAAGGAGGGAGAAATGAAACACTGAAATGAAAATGATTGCTAAACAAAGTATCCAATGATGAAACAAAACAAACAAAACCACTGTACTAAAGTTCATATTATACCAGTTTTGGAGAAAGCACCAGTGAAAAAAATATTACCCTTTCCTAGATATCTCATACCTTAGACACCTTGCCAACAACTATGGGACATAAAATCAGTACCACTGATTGTACTCTTATTTCCCCATTCTCAGTTCAAATTCTGGGGGTTTTTTAGAAGGGTCAGACTGAACAAACTGAACTCACCCACCTGGTAGATGCATAAAAGCAAAGGAACAGATTGTTCTTCGAATATAAAGATCTCAAGTGGGTTTTCACACACACAAAAACATGGTTTCGAAAGCCAACAATAGAAACAAGCAAGTGTTTGAAGGTTAACTAAGCCCCCACATTTGGCAATATTTACTGCTCCCTGAATATCATTAATTTGGCATCATGGTTGTCAGAAAAGACAAGGAGAAACAAAATGATAAGCAGTGGTATTTTTTTAATTGAACCAAATTATTTTGGTGTGAAGTCATTCTAGCAGATAACTGACTCTGAGAAGTGCAATTTGGGAGGCAGAGTTCTCCCTTTTCGTTCTACTGGACTTCTCAGCGGCTTTCAATACTACTGACCATGGTATTATTATGGGCTGTCCCTGAGATGGGACTTGGAGGGCTGGTGTTATGGGGGTGCCAGTCCTTTGTTCAGAAGAGGGGTCAGTTCTAAAAAGTAGTGCTGGGGGACTATTTTTTTTTTTAAAAAAATTGTAGTAGATAAAAAGGACATCCAAAACAATACACAATAAAGTCAAGTCAACTTGTACTCCAAGTGAAACATTAAGAGATAAATGCCAGAATGCCAGAACCACCAGCAAACAGAAGGCAGGGCACCAATAGAATGTTACAGATGGGGATCTAGCATCAGAAAAGACACAGATATGCTGCTAGCACTCCAATTCATTGAATCTACTTGATCCATTCAAATGCTGGAGGAAGAGTTAGATGGTGTACAGCATTTTTTACATACATAATAAAATCAAAGATAATTTGTCTCCTTTGCTTTGTCCTCAAACAACTCTAGTTTTTCTAAAAGGGCTCTCTCCTGTTCCAGGGTACTTTTGATCTACCCCTTGGAGTTCCTCAAAGCTCAATTTTGTCTCCCACGCTTTTCAGCATCCATGGGATATCATCCAGAGCAGATGGGTTATCTGTAGGAAACACAGCTCCTTTCCACCATGTAGAAAACCCTGGGATGCAGTTGAAGTCCTGACGGGAGATGGGTGGAAGCGAGCTAACATGCTGAAACCTACTTATTCAAGTATGGAGGGTTGGGAAAATCTGTTGAACTAGAGGGAATTGCGTTGTCCCTACAGGAATAATCGAATCATCAAATTGTAGAATTGGAAGGGACCACAAGGCTCATCTGGTTCAACCCCTTGCAAATGCAGGAATCTTGCGCCCAGATTTTACCCTGGGCAGTTTTTTTTTGGAGGGACACAATCCTCACAGCACCCGGAGAGCCCAGCTTTGCCCCCTGCCCTGTTGCGCCCTTCTCATGTGCGAGGGCAGCTTGAGAATGATGCAACAGGCATGCACCCTGCCATCCCCACTCCGTGCTTGGTTTGCAAGTTGCAAGTTGGTCAAAGCAAATTGCACATTTATTTATTTTACAAATGCAACACAAATAGGGGTTTTTAGTCTAATAAACCTTTCCTTGTGGTCCAGCGACACCTGGAGGGCGGCACGTTGGCTACCCCCATTGCAGGCGCCCCATACAGGTGAGAACAGTGGCGTAGCGTGGGTTGTCAGCACCCGGGGCAAGGCAAGTAATTTGCACCCCCTAACCCGTGGATTTGCGCCCCCTAACCCTAACCCCCAGATGTTGCGCCCGGTGCGGCCGGCCCCCCCTGCACCCCCCACGCTACGCCACTGGGTGAGAAGCCCTCTGGATCTTTTACAGAGCCTCCCACTCATGGGCAGCTGAAAGCAGGAGGGAAATAAAAGTGCATTCACTGCCTCTCTGACTTGGGGCTGCGGTATGCAGCCCCCCCCCCCGCTGCTTTAGCGCTGGATCGCGAAGTCTCAGTAACCAACCCATGTTAGCAACCCACTTCCAGCTGAGCGCTTTGATCTGGGCACATCAAAGGCTTCGAACTTCGAACGCTCAGTTCCCACCCGGACCTGCCCAGCCCCGGAATGGCTCTCCACGTTCCAAATCCGCAACGTAGCAAAGCAAATGCGCAAAGCCAAAGCAGCGCTGGGGCAAACTGCAGCTTAGCTTCCCTTCCTACGTTCACGGTGCCTTTCAAAGGCAACCCGATGGATGGGTGCAACAGGCCTGGTGGAGCTACTGCTGCTAACCACTCTCCATCACGATCATCATCGACGGGCAACTTTTTTGCGCCTCTCGTCCCGTGCCAACCCCCCTTGCAGCTCTTCACACGATGCACTCCTGCACACGTGCATGGCTGCTGCAACTGCGAACAAGGAACCCTACCTTCGGCGGTAGCTGCAAATGCTGAAGGCGCTCGCAGTCCAGGAGCAGGCAACGCCTCCCTCGCCGTTTTGTGCACAGCAGGCAAGGGGGCGTGGGCAAGACGAGAGGGCCCAGCCAGTAGCAAGATATTTAATTTGCATGTGGCTCAGTGCAACCTGGGAAGGAGGTCGAGGGCCAAAATAATCGGAATAATAAATAAAACCAACCTGATTTTGCAGAACGCTCTTTAATGTTCTCTTTCAGCGTTCGAGTAAGAATTTCACTTTTGCACAGCGAGACAAGCTGACCAGAGTCACTATGACTTGAGAGCAACAGGCTCCCGAGAGGTATATATAGACATTAGGTCTCTTTTCTCTCTGGATGTGAGGGCGATCTGGCTGCGACATCTGTCACCCCATTGATCGCCAGGGTTGATTCGGCTGATCTGGCTGGCTAGGCGGGTGTCCCCTTCCTCCCTCACCGCTCCATGTGCGTCCCTCCCGAAGCTGCGCGCTCGGTGGAAGAGGACGACCATCCCAGATAGAAGGAGTGTACCGTTCTTCGGTCAAGGGTATACGATAGCTGCGCTCCCCTGCTAGAACCTCCAAACAAGCTCAAGGTCCATTTGTAGGAGAACGTAGGGTAGTCAAGCTTCCAAGACTCCAGACACATCCAAGTAAGGCGCTGCATGTGGCAGTTTGCCATTCTTTTCACATCATAATGCCTTTTAAAAATTTATGCAGTGTATTATATTCAACTGTATGTTCTTGTATGTGTGGGAGGAGAAACACAAGCATTTTATGATGTTGGAAATCCAACATTACAGTACAACAATCCAACACAACACAGCATAAATATGCATAGATCTACCTGTATTTTTCCAAATAAATGTGTTAATAGAGTTATCTATAACGAGGGTTCTCTAGTGCAACCCCAGCCACACACACCCTGGGGATCTCAACTAAAGCACCCATGACAGGCGGCCAATCTCTGCTTTAAAAAAACTGAGGAATGAGAGTCCACAGAAGTCTTAGGGGTGGGACCATAGCTGTCAACCTTCCCTTTTTTGCGGGAAATTCCCTTATTCCAGCGCCGTTTCCCGCTGCTATCCCGGATTGTTAGATATCCCGTAGACTGTCCCCAGGACAGGTGAGGCTGCTGATCCCTTATTTTTGAGGCTGCTGGTCCCTTATTTTCAAATCTGAAAGCTGACAACTATGGGTGGGACTAGGGACTTTATTCTTCTCAGCCAAAGTCGCTGGGATGAGTTTTTTTCACAGATCTGTTCCCAACAGCCTACTTACTGAGGATTCATCCCAATTGCTTGGGGAGAGCTTATACTGAAGGGGCATCTCCACCCCCATCGTTCTACCCGGACACTGAGGTCCTCCTTTGAGGGCCTTCTGGCGGTTCCCTCACTGCGAGAAGTGAAGTTACAGGGAACTAGGCAGAAGGCCTTCTTGGTAGTGGTACCTGCCCTGTGGAACGCCCTCCCATCAAATGTCAAGGAAATAAACAACAATCCGACTTATAGAAGACAGCTGAAGGCAGCTCTGTTTAGGGAAGTATTTTTGATTGATGTTTTATCGTGTTTTTAATATTCTGTTGGGAGCCGCCCAGAGTGGCTGGGGAAATATATTATTATTATTATTATTATTATTATTATTATTATTATTATTATACTACAATGTCAGCTGCATGCTGAATGTAGAACATGACTGTGGTACAAGCTGGCGAGAGGTGAACTGGCCCTTGAGTGCTATCCTGATTATTATTTTATTATTTAATAGTCTCAATGGTGCCATTAAGAGTTGAACGTTGGCTAAATATTTGTGTCTTTTACTAGTTTCCGAATGTGTAAAGGTAGAAGAGGAAGGGCACTGAACACTAGAGGGCATAACCAGTGGTATTTTTTCTAGAAAAAGAACTCACCATGAACACCTCCCTCCTTCCCTTAGAATGGCACCCACCTGAGAGGTGCTACATTCAGCTGGAAAAAAGCACTGGGCACTACCAAATTTCACTGAATGCAGGGATTATTCAAAACTACTCAAAAACATGATTTTTTGAAACACTTTATTTCGGGAAGAAGCCTCTCGTGACACAAAAGGAAACAAGTATTTGTTTAAAAAACCCCACAAAAGACCCCTAAGTAGAAAACATGTTAGGTTTTCAATACCAAATTATACCCGTTGACTCACATTTAACTTTGTACTTATTCTCCATACATATTTTTCCTTGGCTACAAGACATGTTTCGTGTTTTTACTAAAGCATTCCTTGGCTGTAGTGATCCACAAACTGTGCTAGAGTCACCGTGTGAGTAGAATGGAGCTATTCAACACTGATACATTACTGACTAATCATCACAAATATAAACCAATAACTGGTTTTTATAAACCTCAACAACTTTATAAGCCAGTGTAGTGCTGTTGAATGTAGGAAACTGTACGTTTACTCTTTAAGCAGGTTTAGGATTGCAGCCTTAATCACTGAAGAAAAACAAATTTAAGGAGGTCGAGGTGCCCATTCATTTAAGTGCAGAAGATTTAAAACAAACCTGTAGTACAGAAATGGAACAGGTGAGTGTATCTTACTTCAGAATAAAGTGTCTTTCACGCTCTTCGCACCCACCAGCTACTCTATAGCATGCAAGACAAATGGTTCAAACATGAAGAGGCGTCACAAACATTGCTAAGTGAAAACATTTAACACGTGGCATATTTGGCAGAGATGTTGCTTTTGGTCAGATCTCGGGGTAAGAGATCTGGTTTTTATCATTTTTTGTGACACAAACCAAGGAGAAGTGGAAATAAGGCCATTTTATTGCTCTCCAGGGAATTATGTTGTCAATTCAAATTATAAGCGTAAGAATTCATGAAAATATACTTCAAGCAGAGGTGCTCCATATGAATTCAGTGACAGTTGTGTCACTGTAAACTGCTCCAGACTTATCTGTTAAACTTGCAGTACAATGTTATATGTGCTTACTCAGAAGTAAGATCCACTGAATTGGACCAGTGGTCCTTACTACCAGGTAATTTTGTACAGGACTGCAGAGTTAAGCAATCAGACAATAGTAAAGGTAAAGGGACCCCTGACTGTTAGGTCCAGTCGCGGACGACTTTGGGGTTGCAGTGCTCATTTCTGGGCTATTATCAATCATGATTCTTTCATTGCAATCCTTTACATGCCTGAACATCCTATACATGTACTGAACTGAAAAGGACTTTCAGGTAAGAGAGCCAACAGTATTACAGCCTAAGCAGTTATTGAAAAGTAAATGCCGGTGGGGTTCGCTCCTTAGTAACTGTGGTGAGAACTGCAGCTTAATGAGGAAAACATATTAGCAAAATTAAATATAAGCTAAACCATTTAATAATTAGTAACTCTAGTGTCCTCCTTTAAAAAAAAAGTTCTAAATGAAATAATCCTCCATTAAATACTGGCAATTTTGCTTTCCATTGGAGGGGATCCTCCACATATTTTTCTAAACAGTATAAAAGCAAAAGTATGTTTCTGTTTGTCCCAGTCCTTGAAGCAGGAACCAAAGAATATACAAATACCACAACAGAGGATTTACAAATACCATGTCAGTAGTAAATTGATTTAACAGGTTATAGTTATCTCATTGATAAATGAATTTTGAAAATTGCGTTGTCACTGCAGAATTAAAAATGGGTCAAATTTATCTTCTTCCAAATTCATCTGTCTCATATAGCAGCCACCGAGGACTGCAATGAAACAGAGCAAGGCTTTGTGTAGGCTCTGATAAGAAAGTATAACGAATTCTTGGTCCATTTTGTGCTTTACTACAAATAGGAAATACTGGTCAAATATAGCTCATGTATAGGAGAGAGGGAAATAGCTGCTAGTCTTGTGTTTCCATGGTTGCAGAAACCAAAACTACGTACAAACTTTCCCTCAATAACAAAGGGAATAGGGGAAATGAAACAGCTGGTGGGATAACCCCCAAATGCTGTTATTTTGGGGTAGGGAGATAGCAACTGTTCAGCTGAAGGCAAGTGATGAGTTCATATCCTATTACCATCTGGAGAAAAAAAATGCTGATTTCCCAAAAGTTATGGAGTTGGGATGTTGCCTGTGGCAGGTTAGAGCAGAGGTAGGCAACCTGGGAATGCATGTAACACCATCACTGACCACTGGCCATGCTGGCAGGGGTTGATGGGAACTGGAGTCCTGCCACATCTGAAGGGCTGTAGGTCTCACATCCATGCATTAAAAAACAATGCAGCTGTTACGCTTTTTAAAAAAACTGACAACACCTTTGTTGCCATCCTAGCTGTTTGATTGCCAACTCCACCCTAGATGTTTTCTGTGAGAGCTCTGCTTTCAATTTCCCTCTGCATTTCTGTTATCTGCCCACCTCTTTCACTGGCTGTGTGGAAATGCTTGAAGCAGAATTGTTTGTATTTTAGTGGAGTGGCCAGACACCACAATGCAAAAAGAAATGGGACTTTCCTTCAGCTTGTCAGCCGATCATCGGAATGGGAAGGTGTTGACACACAATTTTATCATGCCTACTTGCATCTCCTGCCCTCATGGATGATGGAGAAGGTGCAATGGCAGAATATGGCTCAAGACACAGCGTGATTCCTACCACAGGTTGGAAACAAAGATGTAGAAAAGATGCTCATTCTATACTCAAAAACTGCCTAGACAGAAACACCCATCTACTGGCTTTGGATAATTATTTCTCCCTGAGAGAGAGCCTTTTCTGTGAGCTGAGATCTTAATCCCCATTCCTCCCACCTCAATTTGAAAATTGATGTATCATTTCAGCTGAACACTTGCCAAGCAGGGCAGTCTCCTTAAAACTTTTTCAACTCTTTGTTTTCATTTAAAAACAATGCATAGGTTTGAATCTGCCATTTTCTATACCATGTTCTGCTGTATAGCTTCAATCTTTAAAATTCTGGCTTACTGACATCTGCTAAAATCTGGCCATTCCAGAACGGCTGGAACTCGATCCTAAAATTACAGTATATAAATATGCATGTCAACTCATTTCTTAATGTAAACCTCAAATTATATAAAGGATAAATTTTGTCAACCCTGTAAAAGAAGTCGCTAAGCTGTGTTTCCAAAAAAGGCAAGCCATAAAAATGAAATGTAGGCTGTGTGGAATATAAAAAATTTTTTTAACTTTGCTGCTGGTATTTATCTTAATACTCCATTTATATTACTCTATGAACCAGCTTTGTCATATTTAATATTGCTTTAAATATTATCCAAGGGCCTTGCTACTCTTGCAACCCATATTGCTTCCCACTGAAAGATGACTCCATCTGTAGATGGTTTAGTTTGCATTGTGGAAAGAGGCTAGAATGAAGAAGCATGTGGTCAAGTTAATTTCCTGCTGTCACAAGTCTTTCCCTTTTCCAGTTTACATAGTCAGCAGTGAGAAGCTTATCCTGGACCAAACCAATATGAGCTGTATGTAGGGAACAAATGAACACTGAAAAAATAGGCTGGATCTTTTCACCTGCCAAATTCATGTTTTATATGCAAGGATTTGGTTTTTCAGGTTTGTTCAGAACATACAAAACTCTTATCTGCAGCCTGAAGGAAAAGCTTTACTATTCTATCTTGCTGATCAACTAGCTGTAACAATTCTCAGTCACATGAAGAACAAGGAGTTCATGCCCCACTTGTTTTTATGATTTACTACAGCTAAGACGAGACCAGTAACACGACCGTGGCTGCTGAATTATGAAGCTGAAAGGCGGCTCTGGATACTAAGCTTAACAGGTTATTTTTCCAACGAACCAGGTTGAAAATTTAACTTTATAAAGTATTTGGTAAATGCCCTTATGTCTACCTGCACCATATTTATATTAAATACTGCTTCAATCTGCTACATTTATTCACTTATATAAAAAAGGCCAAAAAAAGGAAAAATAGTTTTCTTTAAAAAAGTTACAAGTTCATCATATAAAAATGCCAAATAAAGCAAGGGACCCACAATACTAAACCTGATATACAAATGTGTATTGGTTCTATGAAAATAATTGCCCAATCACATAATAAAAATGATAGAAAAAAGGTCCAAGGTTTGCTTTCAAATACATACAACTAAAAATAAACCCTCTTCGACGGTCTTGAAATTTCTTGGTCATACAAAAAAACGATCAACAGAATTGCCAGCGTATAAAATATTGCTGGAGACAGTCTTATCATTGGTCACTGTTCGTGGAACGTATACTGCAGCTCAAGAGTTCAATGGTGAGCGCCATATTTTGAAGACCAGTCAATTCGTCCATGGATTGGTTGAACTGGAGGTGGGTGGGGCAGCAGCCCTGGTGTGCTTTTCATAGGTATGTTAAACGATGGCCTCCCTATATGAGGTCTGACAGACTTCAGAGAAGTGTATTCTACAAAGGAAAAAGAGAGGAAGTGTGAAAGGAGAGAACGGATCAGGGGTTAAATTCAGATACAGAATCTGGTAACTTTGACCAAAGGATCCTTAGAGAATTTCAAATGGGAGGGGTGATTCAGAGCTCCTGTGCTCCCTTGCTCTGAGAAGTTAGGAGGCTGTCCAGAGTACTGTGAGAGATGTGGAGAATCAAGAAAAAATTGTGATTGCAGAAGGCTCCACTTGACCCTTCCATTAACGGAAAGCTTTTCTGGATCCAAACCATTGTCACCAAATCTGAATCTGAATGAATACAGTGGTACCTTGGTTTACAAACTTAATCCATTCCGGAAGTCCGTTCTTAAACCAAAGCATTCTTACTTGTGGGTTTGCAGCGTTCTTAATCCAAGTTGTTCATAAACTAAGCTGTTCTTAAACCAAGGTACCACTGTACACCAATTTGATAAGCAGAACTATTCTTTTTTTAAAAAAATAATATACTTTAACTAGCACGCAAAATCCAATCCACAACTTTCTAAGCAGATGCTTTTAAACTATCTTAGTTGAATGCTTCTGAAGAAGTCAACTAAGATACCGTAAGACCTGCTCTCTCACTTCACATATGAAAAATAAAACAGGACAAAGAGCTGCCTCACTGGAATAATAAGTTACGGTGTTTTTGAGCTACTGCTCTAGGTTCTGTCAAGGGCCAAAGAAAGGAGTATTTTAGGTTGTTTTTTTACTGAAATGGCTTATTTTCTGCTACCACTAGTTATGGGTAGGAACACAGAGCTTTGAGATGCTCTCAATTCCCTGCCTACATTGTTGAATCCTAAAGTTTAACCAAGTACTGTCTCTGCTAGAGGTAGCCAACATGGTGCCCTCTAGATTTTATTGGACTTCAGCTCCCATCTGCCCTAACCAGCATGGTCAATTATCAGGGATGATGGGAGTTATAGTCCAACATTGTTGCCATCACAAGGTCTAGAAATATGATTGCCAGGGGAAATAATAATAATAATAATAATAATAATAATAATAATAATAATAATAATAAAAAAAAGCCAAAATCCTTAGGACACTGAATGCTTGTGTGAGAGGTATACAACTGCAGAACAAACAGGGTCTGTAGTCCTAGAGGAAATTCAGTCTGCTGGTACTCGGACAAACAGTGGCTCTTTTGTATCAGTCATTTCAACTACTGAAAAAAGATTAGATTTGCAATATTAGCAACTACAGGCCCTGTCCCTTGGTTGCCATGGAACTTCACCTTCATCTGATCTCCCCTGCAGCTTTCTGTATATTCTCAAAATCAGCTCCAGAGTGTTGGAGGACTTTCTGGAGCAGATTTTTTTTTGGGGGGGGGGGAGGGAGCAGGAAGAGAAGAGGAAGGGGAAGTCCCAGTGTGTGAGTATCTGACTGGGTACTGCAAAACAAAACATGGGAAGCATCCCAGAAAGCATGCCTCTCTTTCTGGAGTTACTCTTTAATCTACAGTGGGAAAGCTGGTTCAACAATTGCCCCTCTTGCGCTTTGTATGCACACCATACATTTAAAGCATGACCCCAAAGAAGCATTGGGAACTGTAGTTTACCCTTCACAAAGCTACAATTCCCAGCAGCCTTCCCAAACTTCAGTTCCCAGCATTTTGGGGATATGTGTGTGTGTGTGCGCGCTTTCAATGTCGGGTGTGCATGCAGCCATGGTCATATGAACAAGATAAAGGCTGAAGCCCAGGCAGGTGCGGACTGCAGATAGTCACAGATGAAGCGCCCTCATTTTGCAGTGCAGTGGCATTCTTGCTGTGCTCCCCAGCACCATTTTGAGAAACAGAAAGAGCTTACGAGATGGGTCTGAAGATGATGCATCAATAATTGACGCTAACTGAACCCTCTGGCCAGCAGAGCCAACTTCTTTCTTCAGAAATGAAGGGATGTAAGCACCCCTTAGCCCACTGGCTCCTGTGTTGCCTGAAAGAAAATCGGAGGTCAATGCAGTAGGCCAGTACAAAATTTCACAAACAACCACTGTCAGGGAATTGCCACCAGAGCAAGAAACGGAGGCAGGGCTCCCGAGCAATGCCGGAGAGGGGACGAGCAGGGGGGAAGGATTTCAACGCAACACCCATAGAGCAGAGAGGGAGATGGAGGAATTGGTGACAGGGCTCCAAGACCCTTCCCCCGAATCTAGTGGAGAGAGCGCTGGGACGCCCCTGCCTTCCCCTTACTTGCGCAGACGCGTTCCGCGCAGAGAACATAGGCGGAGACTCGGGATCAAACAGCTTCTATGCTGGAAGAGATTTAAGAGACGCCCACTCTCGGATTCTGCAAGTGACTAACAGGTCACGGAGGGCGAGCTCCGACCCTAAGCATGGTTGGGCAAGCAAAATAACTGAACTGAAGTAAGGTTACGCATTACAACCACAAACAACCTTTATTTTTTCCTTAAAAAAATTAATCCAGTTATTTTCTTTCTTTCATTCATATATATATATATATATATATATATATATATATATATATATATGTATATTCCAGATAATAATCCAGCCAATGCTTAATCCAGTTATTGTCTTAAAGTCCCACCCCATGTGATGTGATAGCTTCCTTTTCTGTGATAAGATAGTACTGTCACCAGAAAGAGTTGAAACTGCGCCAGCACTGCGCCACACTTCTACTTGTCCTGTGCATAGAGTCCAAGTGGCTTTCTGCTTGACCCACACTTTCTAGGCACAGGTCCCAGCAGTTTCCATCTTGCTCTGCTCCAGAGAAAACATGGATTGCCATTTGCTCTCAATGAGCACTAAAGAGCGGTTTTCCCCAGGGGAAAGCAGTGGGAAGTGTGGATGAGCCCTAAGTGTCTGAATTGATTCTTCAGAGACTTTTATCTTTGAAAAAAAATCTGATATTTTATGTATATGATGTCATGATCTTCAGTGTAAAACCAGCAGGAATTTACTTTAATTTATGCAGAAGTATTAGGGAAGAAATGTCACTCAACTCAGCGGGACTTACTTCCAAGTAAATGTGCATGGATCAAAGCTGCGAATAAACTTAGGATCACAGCCACTTTACCCTGTTTTGTCTGTCTTATGCAGTAAATACCCAACAGCCAAGGATGTCAATACATCAAACACTGGATCACTATCACAAAATGCAGTCAGCAAACAGGTCAAAGTAGGTAGAACTAAAAAAGAAGACAATTTTTCTTTTCCTTACTGGAGTTCAGCCTGGTGATCCCTCCTGCCACCACCGATGTCTTTCCAGGTAAATTAGAACTGGGCCATGGATTGGACGGGATGAAATCTTTGCTTGAACTGGAGACTAAATTATTTCTTGTGCTTATTCCTAGAATAAGAAGTAAGATGCTGTAAAAATGTAGCAGGAATACATTTATTTATATACATATCTCGCTCGTCAGTTGCCCATTGATGACAAGCACTTTGGGGTTGTATTATACCTTGCTTTTGTATGTTAATTTCATAGATATTCCACACATTTAGGTTAAACATGCCTAAATGTGAAGAGCATTAGATTGTGGTTGCTGTCCACGTAGAATGTAAGTTGAGCATGTTCTAGTGAGAGACCAGAAAAGAACCAGCTGCAATACATGATGGGTTTGGATATTGGGAAACTCGGGGACAAACCTATGCTAGGCAATGAAACTCAGTATATTGCCTTGAGCAATTCACTAAGCCACAGTTCAGCTTACTTCACAGGACTAAAACAACTTGCAGGAAGGATTGTATATAAATGTAACATTATTTTACAACCAATCATAAACTCGAGACAGCTTGATCAACACCTAATCAACAGTCAGTAATAAAATAGTTTCCCAAACATTTTTTGTTGCTAAATATAAAGTTTGCAAAAATGCATTTTGTAGCAAATTTAAGGGAAATGGCTTAATGAAAACAAAACATATCTACTGGGATGTAACTCCCACTGAAGTCCCTGTAAGTGTGGTTAGGATTGCAGCTAATAAGCAGCAGGACGTCTGGGACTAGAGGTTACTCACTCACGTCAAAAGTGAGTTATCATATTTTACGAAGCGTCATAGTAAATATTTATTTTTACTAACCAGGTAAATACCTAGAATGTTTCAAGTAATGTTGTTTGGCTGCAGAAACTTGCAACGTTGGTGTGTCCTGCCGAAGATAGGAAGGGGCGCTGTTCCCAGTTCCTAAGCAAGCTGACGGCTTGAGATCCAGGATACTTTCAAATCTGAAACCCAAATCAACCAGCCATGTTTATACTGCAGGATACAGCAGTATGTATGATACAGTAGTATAGAAATACTTTTCTATACTTCTTATGGAAAAATAAAGAAAAATAAGGCCAGTAACTTGCCTACAAAGAGCTTCATCACTCTGCCCTTTGTTTTTAAGCTCCTTTCTGGCAAGTGAAGAGTTAACACCTCCATCTTCCAGGTCTTCCCAATCCTCAGAGTCTTTTAGTGTCCCGGGAATGTGACCCCATCTACGGCGGTTCTTTGGTTTAAGTTCCCCATTTGCCTTCTCTGTCCCAATGTCTGCTTTCTGACACCGCGGGAGGAAAATAAGAAAACAGAAAAAAAGCATGTGAAGATCAGAACTGCGGTATGAGCAAAATAAATATTGGAAGTGCTTCCAGTGGGCAGAGAATGGGCCTTTGGCAACAGGGCTGTGATTTTACTGCCAAAATCAGGTCCCACTGGCCACCACTCACTTTCATTTTCTCTTCTATGGTTTCTGCCAAATAAATAAATCCCCATTACAGTCGTACCTTGGAAGTCAAACGGAATCTGTTCTGGAAGTCCGTTCAACTTCCAAAACATTCGGAAATTAAAGCGTGGCTTCTGATTGGCTGCAGGAAGCTCCTGCAGCCAATTGAAAGCCATGGAAGCCTATGGCTTACTGCCTCACCATGGGCAGGAGAGACATAACTGCCTGCTCAGAGCAAGGTGTAGCATGTATCTTGAGAAGTTGGGTCTCCACGCGTCATCCAAATGGGAGACCTCCAACTTAACTTGATGGTTGTAGCATACTTCCTCCCCAAGAAGATCATGTATAACCATCAGTACCCAGATGTTCAAATGAGTAGAAGTTTGGATCCTTCCTAACAGGCATATTTCAATAAACATTCCCCATGTATCAGTACAGCCAAGGTCTGCCCCACCTGTCTGCTCTACACTAAGGAACTCTTGATTTCCGATTCACTGGAGACCAAGTCAAGAGTTTCCAAGACTAATGCAGAATAGATGGGAGAGGCTGCGGCATTCATGCAACATTATGTAGCCTCTGTGTTGAGAGCAACTGTGGAAAGATCAGCTCAACACGAACAAGCTCCTAGCATCCAGAAACAAAAAAGAAAAGTAGAAATCTGTTTTTGCATTTGCACTTAAAATCACACAGCCAATCCTATTTAAAATACAAGAGTGAGATAATGTCCACATTTTAGAATGGCAGACATCTCATCCAAGACTGTGTCTTACCTGCTGAGGAATCTTATTGTGAATTTCTGGCAAAGCCACCTGGCTAGGCTTGTCTTCTCTTAAATTGTCACTCACGGTGGTGTCTGTTTTGTAGGGGTATATCAGGGAGTGGGAGGGCTGGTTCTGCTGGAACGGTCTGAAGGAAAGACGAACTTGTGCTTTAGGAGGAGGCTGTGCTGGTGGAATGGGTTTCATGTGGACTTGTGCTTTATCAGGAAGGTCTCTCTGTTGCTTTCCCAGCTCCTGAGTAGAGCGAGAGGTGCCCAGTAATTGGCCAACCTGGAAGTAAGGATATCGAAGAGCCTAAAAGTCAAGGGAGAGAAATTTTTTAAACAAGGAGAGTCAAGCAAGCAGAAACAGGCAGTTTCTCAGTCCCAATATCTAGGGCTCTGTGCATGCCACAATACCACCTAAGGGCAAGGAAGACCCAAAATATGATAGCACATGCAAAATTCAACTTTCTAGTAGTTGCTGCTTTCATTTTTTATAAAAGTAGGTTTCTTAGTGCTACAAATATATGCCTGTTGAAATCTCAGAAGGGAAACGGGTTGGTCTTCCATGTTCTGCAACCCTCCTTCTCCCCCTCCACAACAAAACCAGATTTATGCAAAAATGGAAAGCAACTCATCCATGCCACAAACAATTTTGCAGTTTGCATAATGTGTTTAATCTGCACAATTTACAAATTATAGGCAAAATCTGGAATGTCTGGGTGCAAAATTTTAATTTTTTTAAAAAAATTATGGTGTTGTGCACAACCCTCCCCACACAGTCTGTATGCCCAGAGACTTCTCTCTGGCATAACTCATATTGGGCTACCTTTTTACCATGGCATTTGACACCTGAGAAATGTTTTTTTTTCAGGATGCACGCTATTCCAGTGACCACAATTTATTTTTAACAGTTTTTTAAATTGCTGTAACCTGCCCTGGGACCTTATGGTGAAGGGCAGGTAAGAAATCATAAACATAATAGACAACATCTCACTTTATTAGGGCCCTTTGATTAAACCAATTAGTAGTGCATGTTAATCAATTAGTGCCAGGCAGCCTTTATTCTCAAAGTATGAGTTTTGTTCTCACTGCTTTATTTCCACTGAAAACGAATAAAGGATCAGATAAAGCTGTCCGCCCTGCTGCAGTTTTTAAGAGGTGCTGATGTGAACACAAATCCAATTCCATGTGCTCCTTTTCTGAATAGCAAGGATGGGAATGCATAGAAGAAACAAAGCGAGGTATAGAGTTAGAAACTACAATAAGAAATAGAAGAAGAAGAAGAAGAGTTTGGATTTGATATCCCGCTTTATCACTACCCAAAGGAGTCTCAAAGTGGCTAACATTCTCCTTTCCCTTCCTCCCCCACAACAAACACTCTGTGAGGTAAGTGGGGCTGAGAGACTTCAAAGAAGTGTGACTGGCCCAAGGTCACCCAGCAGCTGCATGTGGAGGAGCGGAGACGCGAACCCGGTTCCCCAGATTACAAGACTACCGCTCTTAACCAATCACACCACACTGGCTGAGTGTCAGAGCTGTGTCAGCAGTGGGTGAAGAGACTTGAGACTTCCCTGAATCAGAAAAATATTCCACTGAGTTGGGACTGGAGGTGGGAAACAGTGGTCAGAACCAACAGCCTGCAACACATGTTTTGAACTCACTCCTCCATGTAACCTTTGAAAGTTCCTCTGTTCCTCTGAGTGAGCTGTCAGCAAGGCAGAGAGTTGTAAAGACATATTCATGAAAGAAGAGCAAACCTGGCTTGCCGTTGGCCGCTTTTTGGGGTCCCACTGCAACATGTCTCTCATGAGCTGTATTGACTCGCTGCTTGCGTTAGGGATGAGGGTCTTCAGGTTGTTTGGGACGCACTGAGGCCAGCGGAAATTCATGGTGCCGGCAAGCTGGTAGCCTTCGGGCCAGTCATTCTGAAAAGGACGGAAGCATGCCTGGTCAGGAAATGAATACCTGTGTAGCTGGTGCAGCCTTGCCCAAGATGCCACCCTCATGCACTCATAAGCAACGTTTCCAACATTGCATTAAGGTCTGGCTGACTAATGAACGGATCATGGGATAACTGAAGCAAGCGGATCAGCTCACACATTTGAAGGGGCAGGTAAGAGGCTGAAGTGATCCCAGAGAATCAAGAGCACGTGAGAAGACCAGGGACTCATGACTAGAAAGCTGGAGGGTGAAGTGAAGGCAATGACAGGGTAGAGTAAGGCAGTCCTAGGTTAGCCGATCACCGCCATATTTTGGCCAGGCCACTCAATAGGTAGACCGTTGTCAGGCATTTTGTTTCTGTTATTCTACTGCATTCATTCATTGTACCTTTATTGTATCTTTCTTTCTCATATCAATATGCACTATATGCTTGTACACCATTTAAGCAATGAGTGTTCTCTTTCGCAGCATCAAGGCACAGTAATGTCAGCCAGTTCCTGGCATAGAATTCTTATGGACAGCAATGCAACAATAAAGAATGACTCCAAGCATATGCAGAATGCTCTCCTAAAGTTTGAGCGGTCACAGCTTCCTCTCACGCATGCTGAATTCCACTGGAATTAATTCCAAGGCAGCACATTTTCTTCCCTTTGCTCCCCACCATCCCATACAATGTCTCCTTTCTAATACAAGTTGCTATTTTCTCTATCGAGACTGTATAAAACTGGAGACATCTTAGCAATCAGCTATCCAGTGTCAATAGCAGAAAAGAAGTAGAGTAGTAGCGGGGAAGGGAGAACAGAACATATTCAGAGTTATACTCCTTCATGTGCACTGAAGACAGGCTCACAGTTACCTTTTTTGGCGTCCCCAGGACTTGGCAAATCTTGAAAATAGTATCAATTTCGCTAGCTCCTGGGAAGAGTGGCCGGAGTGTGTAAACCTCTGCCATGATACAACCGACAGCCCAGATATCAATGGGAGAACTATAGTTAGTGGATCTCAAAAGCACTTCAGGAGCTCTGTACCTGTAAGCCAAAAGCGAGGGGGAAACACAGCGGGGTTCATTTACAAAATATGCCAAGAAGAACCTTACACCAGACTAGTACATTTGCACTGGACAGCAATTGCAAAAGGTCCCATTCTCTCTGCCAGCATGGAAACAAGAGCCTCTAAAATGCTTCCCAACCCAACCTCCCTCCCTGAGCATCGCTCAAGGTAAGAAGCTGAAGCAATTTTATTCAAGGGTTGCTTGTCCTGTCTAGGGCTTAGATCTTCCCCAATATATCCTCTGTCTTGCAGGGATAATTAACCCTTGAAGTTCTAAACTATAATCAAAGTGGTAAGGTGCTGAGCAATTGTTATTTATTTTATTTGTAAATCACCTAACGTAGGACATTCTCTAGGCCAGAGCTTTCCAAACTGTGTGTTGTGTAGGTGTGTCACATATGGGTGGTGCTGTGGTCTAAAACCCCATAGCCTCTTGGGCTTGCCAATCGGAAGGTTGGCAGTTTGAATCCGCACGACGGGCTGAGCTCCCGTTGCTCTGTCCCAGCCCCTGCGAACCTAGCAGTTCGAAAACATACCAGTCCAAGCAGATAAATAGGTATTGCTGTGGTGGGAAAGTAAATGGTGTTTCTGTGCACTCTGGTTTCCAACACAGTGTTCAGTTGTGCCAGAAGCAGTTTAGTCCTGCTGGCCACATGACCTGGAAAGCTGTCTATGGACAAATGCCGGCTCCCTCAGCCTGAAAAGCAAGATGAGCGCCACATCCCATAGTCGCCTTTGGCTAGACTTAACTGTCCAGGGGTCCTTTGCCTACCTTTTACCTTACCCCATGCTCCTCCCAGGGCTGGAAAGGGGTTAGTTTAACCTCCGTCTTGCTAGTATAACTGAATTGCTGCTGAGAATTGATGCACGTCTAAAAAATGTGTCACCAACATGAAAACTTACAATCAAGTTTTAAAGCGTCCAAAATTGTTAGAAACCACCGCCATCAAAATGTGAGCAATAAAACCAGTAACTTAAAACTTGAAATACCAGCTTCCAGGAGTGTGGGTGAATTTATCAGTAATCCAAATTGGCAGTAACATAAAGCATTAAACTCAAATTCCATTGAATGCCTGGCTAAAGAGGAAAGTCTTAACCTGGCACTGAAAAGTTGTTGGCGTCAGACGGCTCTTAATTATTGCCAAAATCACAATCATAGTGGGAATAGAAGTAATCTTTAACTCCACATACACAGCCATAGCCTACTCAGTGTAGACCCACTGACATTAATGGACCTAAATGAGTAATGTTCATTAATTTCATTTGATCTACTCTGAGCATGAGTAACGTGAACACAGTTTAAGGCATATAAGCTCAAGTGTTTACCATCTTGTGGATACGTAATCTGTGTAGGGAGGTCTGGATCTGATTTCCCGTGCAAGGCCAAAGTCTGCTATCTTCACAAGTTCCGGTCCCATGCAAAGGAGGTTTTCAGGTTTCAAGTCCCTATGGAAAAACCCTGTAGTTGTGAAAACAAACATTAGTCAGTCTGTTCTGCCGCCCACATTTTCATTTCATTGTGCATGTTTGTGTGGTTAGTTACCAGCAGGCTTGTCGACTGACCGGAAAAAAATATCTGGCTTTCCCACTCCTCTTCAAACAGTGGAAGAAAACTGCTGCAAGCAGTAGATGGAAGCTTTTTATGGCATGGTGATAAAGGGTGATAGTCAATGTTAGTCATACACAGAGCAAACCCATTGAAATTTAGAGACTTAAATTAATTGATTTCAGTGGGTCCACTCTGACTTATAGTTGGGGAATCACTCAAATGCTATAATTTGCTCATGTACACAGAGCAAAAGCAGTTAAAGGCAAAGAATGTCAGAGCCGGGGTGGGGAAAATAAAGATCTGGAAATCCTAATAATCAGTGGTTAATTTTGAGAAAGGGGTGCTACCCCTCAGGTGTGTTAGGATGGTTTGTTTCCTAATCCCAAAATGTGGCAGCTGGCAAAGGTGACTCAGTGTACTCTGCATATGCTATGAGGTTCTTTATTTTATTATTACTTAATCTTCCAGGGCGGATTCCTGGCACAGCAAACAGAATCTGAGGTTAGGTCCCTGTTCAAAAGACCTCCTGCTAGAAATTCATTAATAAAGCATTAAAAACTCTTCCATGCCACAGGAAAGGGTCAAACCAAGTGGCACAGTCCAAAAAGAGCTATCAAGGCATACTTGAATTGCTTTACAATCTAGTTAACACAACAGCAATTAATTATACAAAGCTGTTCTATCAAATCATCCACTTCGTTTTCACTTTATGAAACTGTTTCATGTTTCAGAAACTGCAGTGCATTGGAAGTTACAAGGAATAAGTTTATCCAGGAAATAACAAGCCCTCACTCCGGTTACATAATATCTGACCCCATCTCCTTTCATTGCCGCCATTATAACACTTTATTAAGAGAAGGTGCCAAGAGAGTAAATTGAGCTATTTTAAAACACAAAATGTTCTCCTTTAATACTGCTTTTTATTTTGAGGTGAACATCTGACCAGGTAAAATATCTTTTCTTTCTTTTTTAAAAAAGTGTGAAAGGTAATAATTTCTCTTTCACACTCACTAAACATGAAGAAAACAACGATAATTACACTTAGCATTACTATTGTGCAAATGTTCAAGACATTTCAAACATATCAGTAAACCATGCAACTGTATTATTACTAACAGTACTATTATTTATTGCATTTATCACTATACAAACAAGGGCCTCAAAGCGACTTAACAACACGATGCAATACAAGGTCAGTATTATTATTGCCAGAATTGCACAAAACTACTGTGGTCTGCGTTGGCTTCAGAGACGGCATCTGGCCACACAACTTTCTGTCTTCTTTTGCAGCAAAACAGTCTTGGCAGCTTTCCTTAAACCCTGTAGCTCCTGCCTCAGATGACATCCCATGATCAACCCATAATCCTCTAACAGGGGTAGGAGGTCAGTTTAACAATAGAACTGTTCATTCAAATAACCAGGCTTTACAGATACATTTTGTGCAGTTCAGTCTTATTGCATGTTTACCCAAAGGCAAGTCCTGTTGACTTCAGTGGGGGCTACACCCCAACAGTAAGGAGGTTTCCAGCTGCAGCCTTAATTAGGAATTGCAATAAATGGTATAATTCTACAATAAATACATTTTGTTTAATGAACATTAGCCTTTTTGGAACACACTGGAGAAGAGTGTGTTTTCAGCCTCACTCATACCACTCTCGACAAGTCATGTTTACCTTCCTGAACGCAAACAAAAAACCTTTAGTGCCTGCTCAAATATTTCTTAAGTATTTGTTAATATCACTTCCTACCATGCCATCAATACAGTCACAGATACTCATCCAACTTGGCCTTTAGTCAGGTCTTACCGTGTTTGTGTATGAATGCAAGCCCTTGAAGAATCTGATACATAATATTCCTGACAGTAGATTCGGGAAATAATTTGTTCCTGTAAGGTAAAAGTAGAGGAGGAGGATTTATGTTCACACAGGGGAGTTCTTAGCTGTACTTCTTTATTTACCGGAGATACAGTCGAAGGCTAGAATGGATACAGTTATACAAGCAGTAATAAGCATGCTTTTATATATCCCTTCTTGGAGGAGGACGTTTGGGGTGCCACAGGATAGTGCACAGAGCAGGAGATCTGCAGGCAGAGGTGTCTGCTCAAGAAGGAGGCATCCTCATTGCACCCATGGAAAGATCTGTGGTTCCTCCTCCAGCACCACTACTGCCATGGCAGAGAAGGCAAAAGAGAGCATGCCAGGAGTGGATATGGGTGGGCTCCACTGGATCTAATGGCCTGCCGTTCCTCTAACACACTCCCGGTTTGAGGAGAAAAGTACACCACACCTGGAACTAGCATATTTATTTTCTCTCCCATTGATAGCAATGGGAAGGGATTTTTGTTGTTGCAAATTGCAATGCTGATGGGGAACCGGAAAAGGAAAAGTGACCCATCATTGTCTTTAGTCTTAATCAGATCTGGAACCTTGTCTGCCTTTGATCCGTCCTCCTGTTCCTCCCCCCTTTCGGATTGCTCTGCTCAAAATTCTACTTCACAGCGCCAAGAGGCTCTTAGAAACAGCTTATAAAAGATTCTCACCATAAAACCACTCAAGTCTAGGAGTACCAGAACAAAATTACATGCTATACATGTGGTGCCAGGATTATTCAGGCAGCGTTCCCTGTCCCCATCCTTTGTCCTTCTAGGCATTATCACTGGATAATGGCCTACTTATCACCAGGTGCCAGTCAAGGACCTCCAAGACAAGAGAGTGGGAGCTGAGCAATCTCAGTTCAAAAACCTAATGATCATGCTTATAATGTTCTTGATGTGATTTCGCTACCATGAATTACGGTTGCATAGTTATAGTGCTTGGTGAATAGTAGTTCATGGTTTTGGTTAGTTATACTGGATGGTGGGGTATTTTTTTTTGGGGGGGGGGGGATCAACATACCTTTCTTTCATTAACTGATAAAGGTTCTCCTTCATGTATTCAAACACAAAGTACAGATTATCATTTTCTCTGATAACTTCTTTCAGTTTCACCACATTGGCATGGTTGAGTTTCTTCAAGGACTGGGAATGCAAGATAAGACAATTACAGACACTGTTGAAACAGGGCTTTAAGATAAGTGACAATGAATGCTTGTCCCAGAAACATAAATTGAGATACTGCTAAATTTAAGCGCCTGGCTGTTAAAAAGTGCTCAGACTCTTAGAGTCAGATATGACCAATGTTCCTCTGGCCTTGTAAAGATGAATGCTTTTGTAGTGGGCACATTGGCACAATCCGTTCTTCAGCCGAGAGGCACTCCAGTTCCCTGGAGGAATGTACAATGCTGCCCAAGACAGCATCTGACCATGGACTTTCAACCACAGCTCTACCCAAAGCTGAAGGAATCCAGTGCAAATTTCGGATTTACGCACCTTAACTTCTCGAAGATTCATACACTCTTCCCAGGAGTAGAATTTTCTCTTCATCCTGTGAAGCACAAAGTAAGGAAGTCAGTACAGTGGTACCTCAGGTTAATAACATAATTCGTTCCGGAGGTCCGTTCTTAACCTGAAACTGTTCTTAACCTGAGGTACCACTTTAGCTAATGGGGTCTCCTGTTGCCGCCGCGCTGCCGCCACACAATTTCTGTTCTCATCCTGAAGCAAAGTTCTTAACCTGAGGTACTATTTCTGGGTTAGCGGAGTCTGTAACCTGAAGCATCTGTAACCTGAAGCGTCTGTAACCCGAGGTACCACTGTATCACAATCTGATACTACTCATGTTCTAGGTCCCTGAAGGAATAAATGGAAGCTCACAGCACTCAGAGCTGTGCTTCTTTTATGGCTGGGATCCAACAACCACCCTAGTTCTGCATGCCCAACAAGGTATTTGGGCTTGTGCTTCTTGAACACTGCCACTGTCACATGGAAACACATTTACAATACTAAGAGGATTTTTAAAGCATATATGGTGGTGGTGGGAGGGGAAAAAAAATCCCACTGTGCACAGGTCTAAATGGTAGCTCTTTGGCACTCCACCCATATCCTAGGCCAGCACATTTGTTTTTGTTTGTTTTATTAATCTGTATTTTTGCTCCTTTTGGCTTTAAAGAGGTTTAAAAGTCAGCATGCAAACCTCTGATAAGATCATTGAGGCATAGCTCGCCACTCATGACTTTCAGAAGTAGAATTACGCAAAATGAGAACATGGTATTCTTCTTTGCATGTGATTAAGGTCAGCTTGCTGCATTTTTATAAAAACACACAACCCTATTTCTTAAAGTTTATTGTTGTCATTCCCCCCCCCCCCCAAATAAGCATTGTTTTATACCGCAATTTATATTGAGGTTTTCAGCGTAAGGGGATATCTTGAGGTCTCGGCTGTTTTATCTTCAGGGTAAAGGGTTTGATCTGATGATCCTGTCCATTCCACATTCTGGAGATCTGGAGATTTTGTCTAAAGTGTTTGTGTTTTCTTATATGATACTTTAGTTTTATAACATGTATACAAATATACTGTACCATCTCCTCAGCACTGCCCATCGCCAAATGCAACTACTGGATAAATTCATTTAATACAAGCACAATGTTCTCCTTATCCACAGATTTCCACTTTTAGCTGGAAAATAAGCCAAACACCCTTTAGCACAGAGTCTGGGAACCTGTGCCCCCCTCAATGTGGTTGGACTCCAGCATGACCAATGGTAAGAGATGGTGGTAATTCATCAACATCTTGAGGATCACAGGTTTCCCACTGCTGCTCAATCAAAATGAGACTTGAAAGAACAGCATCTTACTCAAACAACCCTGTGAAATGATGATCAGGCAATCCTTATGGTGATGTAAGTGCCACATACTCCCAAAGCCATAAATATAATCAGACCCCCCCCTCTCTCTCTAGTAGAAAAATGCCAGAGAAATTGCTGATTTGTGCTGAAACAAGGCATTCTGGCAGCAGTTCAAAAAATATTTCAAAGCAAACCTCAACCTAAACTACAGATACTAAACATATTCTAACTATATGATGCCTTCTACTAGTTCATGTGCAGTTGTTGACAATCTTCTACCCTAAAACAAACAAAAAAATAGCTGGATTGTGGCTAGCATTATATTTGGAACACGCCTGCAGTTCTAGTCATCTCTGCCCATCAAAACATGCATAGAGCCAGGACATTTTTAAAAAAGTACTTGTGATCCAACTAAAGCTGAGGATCAGGAAATTAAATAACATTTGGGCAAAAAGTATGTGACAAAACACTGAAACTAGCTCAATGTGAAGACAAAGCTTCCTGCTTGCACAGTACATTAATCTGCAGTGCATGAATTGTGGATGAATTTGATGCCAACCTTCCCAATACAAATGCATTGCTGCTATTTTTCTCTAGGCTATTCATCTGTTATTGTGGTTCTGAACAAGTACATTGTGAGATACTGCAAGCTGTACATAAACAATACATGCACAGACAACACATCCACATTGACATGGGAGTCAAAATCCCATCACAAGCCATCTGGTCCGCTGGACAGATGTGATTGTAACATACTGGTTGGTTACAGCCACGGCTTTCTATATTCTGTGCTAAATAAACTTGCACCTAGGCAACCAAATTCTGCACTGAAAAGCTGTATGTGGATAATTGAACATATTTTGCACAAAATATTCTGTAAAATTATCTTTTCCCATAATTTATTTCGTTGCAGTGAGATGAGAAGCTATTAAGGGTAGAGTAACTCCATCACAAAATTCCAGTAACTTCAGAAATTTCAACAGGCATGACCTAGCCACAAAAGGCTAGAAAGCAGAGATTCTCAAGAAGCTGCAGTTTAACTCAATACCAAGTCCTACAGGTCTGCTGAAGAGAAACAAACACAGATCCCTGGTTGTGGCCTATCAAACATGCTGATATTTGTACCACATCTCACTGCTTCGGATGCCCCCATCCAATGGATCAGGACCAGTTTCAAAGCCAGCAAAGTTGGATTCCACACTCTTCAAACACGTTGTCAACTTGTAGTCACCTACTGTTTAAGCTGCATGGTGTCTGCAAAGAGTTAATGTTGAAGTTGTACAAGAACAACATACATGAGCCTCTTACCTCTTAATGGCGATCAGCTCCCCTGATTCAATACTTCTTCCCAGGAGAACAGAACCGTAAGTCCCATCTCCCAGCTGTTTAATAGTTGTATATCTATTCATGATGGAGATCCTCCAGAATGCAAACTCATTTCAGTCCCTGGGATGCCGTTTTCCACAGCTGCATTTCCTCTCAGAGTGAAGTTTTTCCGGTGGCAGCACAAACACAAAGCATCTGGAACAGTGTGAATGTTGTCCGGGCTCATATTTTCAAGGACTGGCTTTGCGTCTGTAAAAATACAGGGAAATGCTAACCATTTTCCAAGCCCAAAATGTCTGGATATTCTCATTTCCCTGCAATGTGGCTCATAATTATTATCTGTGTTTTTCCTGGTCTGCCTGAAGACCCGGGATCAAATGAGGGTGTAGTGTGCTCTACTGATAAGATGGCCCACATGAACTACTTAATGCAATTTATACTAGCACCAGAAACTGACAAAATTATAGGCACAAAAATATGAACTGGAAGAATGAATTCAAGAGAAAGTTTGTTAATGACAAAGACTTAGTCCTGTCAATTCTGATAAAATCATGCACTTTAATTTATAATAATTTCTTATTGTCAAAATCATATTTAGATGGATAGACCAGACAGAGGCAAGACATAAATGGACAATGTTATCCCAGCATAACATAGACCACTGATTAATCTGATTCCAGAAGGTTTAGGATTATCAACAAGACCAGCTGCCCCTGTCTCAGATTCAGAAGAGAGATGAAAAAGAGACTCATTATTCCCTCTTGTCTACCATCTGTCAATCATTTTCTTTATGATTAGGTCAGCTTACTTACAGGAAGGCTAAATATAATCTTATCATATTCAAATGATACCTCCATAGTTGTTGTTGTTGTTTAAAAAAAAAAGTGCAGGGGGGGAGCACTTGGAAAATTCATGCACCACAGTGTTTGTTTTCCTGTAGCCACAAGGAACCCTATGTCAGCCTTCATTATTAAAAGATTAGCAATGGGTCGCTGACTCAGAGCACAGTAGATTTTCTTCTCAAACGTTTTGTAAGATGTTAATAAATTTTCAACATATTTATTTAGTTGCCACAATGAATATATTTTATTGAAGACAAACCTTCATCACGGGTCAAAGATCACAAGCAAATAAATCTTTTAATATATATTTTTTAATCCGAGTATTTTTGTTCCCTGCCCTTCATCTTTAAGGAGGAAGCTCTTTTAAAAAACACCCCACATTGTCATTTTTCTTTGGAAAGGAGCTTTTGTTATGAAACAGTGTGTTCAAAATGGTTCTTAATAGAGCTATCACTCACTGCTTTTTAATTCTGCTTTAGTTGATGAAACTGTGGAGCGTGGCCATTCTTATGTGATGTTTGTGCCTAATTGTGTGATATACCAAATTCATGACAAGAAGCTACAGACTGACTCTCTGCACAGTTGGAACCATCAGCAGGAAGGAGGTAGGGAAGGGGTTTAAAGTGTCTGCTGCGTGATAAGTGACCATCTGATTCTATGTACAGAGAACAAAAGTAATTCATAACCTCCCTGTGCTATCCAGGTGGGAATTCTTTTGGTCCAGCAATGCACACCTGGAGTTCTGCCACACACATGGATTCTCCAGTCTTAATTTTCCAAGAAAGCTTTTGTCATTTTAATGTAATGGACGCTGCTTCAGAAATGTCAAATAGCATATTGGCAAATGGAAATTAATCGTGTTAATGTCTAAAAGCACTCATTTTGAAAGCTGCAATGGAGACATTTTAGTATTTTAATTCTAACCCCACCCTGCAGCAAGAGCTGAGCATCAAGGTAGCAAGCAAAAGCAAAGTCAGTGGTGAGGATACAAAACGAACATTTCTTGTTTGTTGTAGAATGTGAAAACTATAGGACTCAATCCCTGGTCCTAGGTTTATTGATTTTCATGAAAATAAGACCTATTGTTCAAATGAGCCTTGAGCCTAGTTGCGCAAAACGAGTGTAAAATTTCTGCAGGTTTCAATGGGATCTCAGCCAAACCATTCTGAAGTTAACTGGTTTGCAAATCTGAAAGTGAAACCGGCTACATAAGGTAAAAGGCAAAGGAACCCAGGACTGTTAAGCCCAGTCAAAGGCGACTAAGGGGTGCACTGTTCATCTCGCTTGCAGGCCAAAGGAGCCGGCTTTTGTCCACAGACAGCTTTCCGGGTCATGTGGCCAACATGACTAAACTGTTTCTGGTGGAACAGGACACTGTGATGGAAGCCGGAGCACATGGAAGCACAATTTACCTTTCCGTCACAATGGTACCTATTTATCTACTTGCACTGGTATGCTTTCAAACTGCTAGGCTGGCAGAAGCTGGGACAGAGCAACAGGAGTTCATCACCACTGAGCAGATTTGAACTGCCGACCATCCGATCGGCAAGCCCAAGAGGCTCAGTGGTTTAGACCCCAGTGCCACCCGCATCCCTTGCTATATAGTATACTAGCAGTCTTGCATTCAACAGTTTTGAAACCAGAGGTTCAAAACAGCACAGTTTTGAAAAGTTCAGTCCACCAACATGCATGTCCAATTTTATCCAAACACAGGTGAAAGCCTGCTCCTTCATCTTAGGAACCATTATGCAAACCTTGGTTACAATAACTAAAGGTATTCAAATGCATAGCGATCTGGTAAACAATCAACTTTCCAAAATATATAATAGATAACCATGAGAAAGCTGAACTTTGCTGGCAATTCCCACAGTTAAGAGTCATGCAAATGAAAAACAAAACCAAGAGCTCAATCCCATCACAGACAATATGATTAATTTGCACTGGGGGGAAGTCAAGAGAAATGCAGAACGATACCTCCTGTTTGTTTTTCAAGTGACTCCTACCTGAAAACTAAGTACATAAATGAAAGTGACCACAAAGCAAAACACAGTACTCATAATTACAAGATACACAGACAGATAGGCAAAGAAGATGTTCTAGAGATATTCTTTAAAATAATGTTATTTGAGGTTACAGAGTCAGTTTTCCATAGTGAGTACAATGAGTTTCGTAGTGGAGAATGAATGGATGACATGGTCACATTCATGCCCCTACCCTGTCCCCAAAGGGCCAACAGACACCATCTGCTCAGTAAGGAAGAAGCAGCATGTGAGGGAGGCAGGCAAAGGCAACATTAAAAGCCTGCTCCAACCAGTCAGTCTCCTTCTCTTGCTTCTCCTCCCAATTGTACAGTAAATTGTAAACTACCTTAGGTGCCTTGGCAGAAAGGCAGCAATGCAATGAATAAAACAAAAATCTCAGTATTCACAGCAACAGCTAAATGTGAACAGTATATGGGCCATGGTAACTCATTACAAACCAAAAAGGCCTTCTCTTGTATAACCCACCCTCTAGACCTCTTAGAGATCATGCTTGAAATATGCAAGGAAAAAATGCCATTTAAAGGTTTTGAATTGATGCTTTCCCCTACATTACCTAATTAATAGTGAATATCTATTAAACTATGTAAATTTACAACTAAATATAGTATGATTTATGTACTGTAAATAGACAGCTTTGTATATTTTATTTGGTTTTTACTAAACTTAGAATATCTTACAGATGATACTGCCCAATATATAACTTTGCTGGTTGGTGACCTGTATTATTCAGATCATTTTTAAGGAAAACATTTTTTAAAAAACAAAACAGATTTTATTATTATTTAATCTGTTCTTTAAGAGAAAATTAGTGATTACATTATATAGTTGTTGCTTTTATATCAGTTTTTATTTTTTATCCACTGTTATCACAAAATAAGCATTTGTATTAAAATACTGCCAACAAATCACATTAAAAGGCTACAGTACAAACAAACATTTTTTTAAAAAAAACTATCAATGTCTCTACATGCTTTCGCACAGTAGATTATAGGCTAAATCAGAATATTCTTGCAAGTGGACAAGTTTTAGGCCTCTTCTTAAGATGTCAAAATATTAGCAAAAGTCGTCTTTTAACAATTCAAAATGTAAGCAACAAATGACTTTCTACTCTTATTTTACTCCTTAATCAGACATGGAGGGATGGCTAAGATCTCAGGAATTTGGACAATAAACAAAAACCTGAGGATTAAGCTGATTTTCCGAAGCCCCCAAAGCTGTCATGTCTGTGGGACTGACACACAAAATTTACATCAGTGCTCCAAAGGAAGTCTGTCAGCTTCACATGCACCCTTTAAAGAGAAGCAATTCCTGCAATTGCTGGAAATAAGGCTTCTGCAAGATTAAAAACTACAGTTGTATAGCCAATACAAACCCTGCTAGCGGAAGCCGTAGATTCTTCCATCAGAAGGAAACCAGAGCAGAGGCAGACTCATCGCACTCAGATGGGCAAGGGGAAGCTTTCCGCCCACCAAGAGAAAAACATACTGTACACACACAAAAGGAAAACGCGGCCACTGAGCAGGGACAACCAAGAGCTTTCCCTGGTAAAAGCAACTCAGCAGCTCCCCCGTATGGAATCAGTTAGGCAAGCACAACTTTTGTCCTATTTCCTGGAAAAGCAGCAAGTTCAATGCATGCAAGCCTAAGATGAGCAAAGCTTGGCCCCTGGACATGTTTTCAAACATGCAGCAACAACTGGGAACGGTGAACATGTCAACGTATCAGCCAACACAGCAGGCTCTGAGGGAACAGTGGTAGGATCGGTCAGCATTGCGCAGGAAGGCTTGAGCTTTGATACATATCATTGTAGAAGCTAAGCACAACATAAACAGTGTTTGTTTATATATCACTATGCACAACACTGGTGCCATCAATGTGTATGACTTCTTCATAGAGCATGGAAAAATGATAGGCCCATGCCCCAAAGAATAACCTGAAATTCAACACAGGAGAAGTAATAAAAATGAGGAAGATGAAGAACAAGGGATGAGCAGGCATTCAGTTCAGTCTTGTCTTGTTAGGCAGAGTACTTTAGGCCTAGTATCAGCAAAGGATGAAGGCTAGACAGTGCAATTCTATGCTTACTTGGAACTAAACCCCACTGCATCCAACCAGACATAATTATATTTAGCACTGCAGCCCAAGAGAGTTTTTTCCTATTCCCTACCTACGGTGGTTCAAATCCCCGCGGCGGGGTGCACGCCCGTCGTTCGGTCCCAGCGCCTGCCAACCTAGCAGTTCGAAAGCACCCCCGGGTGCAAGTAGATAAATAGGGACCGCTTACCAGCGGGAAGGTAAACGATGTTTCCGTGTGCTGCGCTGGCTTGCCAGATGCAGCTTGTCACGCTGGCCACGTGACCCAGAAGTGTCTGCAGACAGCGCTGGCCCCCGGCCTCTAGAGTGAGATGAGCGCACAACCCTAGAGTCTGTCAAGACTGGCCCGTACGGGCAGGGGTACCTTTACCTTTTACCTACAATGTTAACAGGCCAAGGAAACGGCCGCCTACACAATGGGTGGACAATCTAAACCTAACAGCATTGCTTATGAGGATTGCTGGAAGCAAACAGCAGAAAGCGATGGGGAAAAACTTGAGACGGAAACCGAAAGATGGATGCAAAACTCTTTTGTCAAGAGAGGGAGAAGTTCAGCTTATCAGTCTCTCTGTGAATGTAGTCCAAAAGCTAAAAAAAGGAATATATATTTGGATCTCTCTGTCTTCCCAGATGCTGTATCCAAACCTGTCGCCGGCTCCTCATGCAGCCAGCCCGCTTTCCCCTTAGTTGCACCCAGTGCTTTTTTTCTGGGGGGACGCATACCCCTAAACAGGGCTGAATTTCAGTTTGATGAGGCCCTAAGCTACTGAAGGTAATGGGGCCCTTTATATGTCCAGCTGTCCTTTGTCAACAACCAATTGTCACTGTTTTTTGTGTTGAATATTTGCTATATGGTAATTTATGGACCTAATAGGTCCATACACTACACAAAACACTTTTGCTGTATGTAGGTTTTATTTCATTTTTTTATCTTATATTTTGGAAATGTACATCCACTTTTCTTTTAGCTTTCATTTTTTTTGGGGCCCCCCAAAAGAATGGGGCCCTAAGCTATAGCTTGTTTAGCTTATACGTAAATCCGGCACAGCACCTTAAACATTTGGTGAATCCAAGTTTGGCCTCATTGAGGGGCAGTATTTCAACATGAGTAGGAAAATGAGTATACCCCCAAACATTTTTTTTTTGCGGGGGGGAAGCACTGGTTGCACCTCTATAGAAAACGGGAGTAGCTCGGGTGGTGGGAAGGCAATTTGAGACTGGCAAACACTTGTCGCTTAGGCTGCCCTCTTTCGCCACTTACCAGGCAAGGAAGTGCTACCGAGGCCCGTGGGATTTGCTTGTGGAACACCATGCTTAGGTCACGCACATTACTCAGTTTAAGGGGAGAGCCAAAGGCCTGAAACCACACAAAGTCCAGATGGTTGGTTTGGTTTACAACTTGACACCCCCCCAACACCTCTGTGTGCTTAAACGGCCCTCAGCTACCGCGAACTACAATCCCCATCGCACACCACGGAGCGACGTTTCTGAAAGCCTCATCCCAGCCAATCAACGCCCAGCTGAATGCTTAAAGAACGCTTTCGCAGCTCCCGGCATACACTGCGCCGCCTACACTTCCCGGCAGGCAGCGCAGGGTAACGGAAGACCAAAAAAAACAACCGTTAGCGCATTGCCTTCTGGGTACAGTAGGTCCCTCCTCTTCGCCACACCCACCCGCTCTGGTTCTCCGCCCCGAGTGGGAGGAGGGGAAAGGTTTGCGCGCGTGCGCACAGCGGCGTCCCATCTGGCACCGCGCGCCTCGTCTGCTCCGCGGCTCAGTTGGCGACACTCGCTCGCGCGCTTGCCTGCCTGCCTGCGACCTGCTCTCGCTCTCTCTCTCTCCTTGAGAAAATGGCTGCCGTACGCCGTGCTCGCAGTGACTCCCGCTGCGTGGTCCGCTTCTCCGACCGAGAACTCTACTAAAATTCCCTTCCCGACTTGTTTAACCGCTCGTAAGAGGAGGGGGTGAAGAAAACTTAAAAACCAGACATTATTCAAGGCACAAGAGACGGGGCCCGCGGCTGCCGGTCGTCACCGACGCTCGCGAAGAACCAGCCGAAGAGGCCGCTCGCGCCTTGAAACAGCCACAGCGCCCGCAGCCGCGCGAGAACGACCGTTGGACGGGCGGCCTGGGGTAGGAACTGCCTCGGCCTCAGCATGGTAAGGGAGGGGGGCGTTGGCGGCGCGTGACGGGGGCGGGGCACGTCGGGGCGGAACGCGCCTCCCTCCTCCCTGCCCTCCTTTTCGTCCCGTGCGCAGACCCTCCCAGGTGTCAGGGGCCGTTCCGGATTTGCAGAAGCCATCCCGGTTTCTGATTTGATCCCGGGATTCTGACTTGATCCAGCTTTTCCTTACGGCATCCCTGCTGTCATCGGGAGACATGTTGGAGGGGAAATTCTTAAGTTCTCCCCAGTGATCCATCATGTTTGAAGTCCAGGGCAGATGATACGAGCACCGAGATGCAAAATTAAGCATATGACCGCTGTTATTTTGAGTGTGTGCATGTGCATATATATGAATGTGCACATATGTGTATATGAATATGCGCGTATATGAATATGCGTGTGTATGCATATGCGTATATGAATATGTAAAATTACTGTATATACTTAAATACATGCATACATACAGGCAGCAGCCTTGAACACCCAGGTCTTTGGAGAAGACTTCATCACTGCCAACAGCAGCTTCTATTCCTGAGTGGCCTATGGCGAGAGGAGGCGACTAACCAAAATAAAAAATATAATAAATAAATAATAAATATACAAGAGCTACTGATGCCATCCATCCAGTGAGGCCCACAGAACTCGAGGAAGATTTTATATGAAACAATAGTGGAAACATTAGCATTAAGATATTTTTAGAATGTTTGAGCCACTTTGAAAGCACTTTGGTCCCAAACTTTGAATCTGTTCATTGGATGAGTCTAGTTGAAGCTATCTATGATTTTCATTAACACCTGATAATGAGTTAATAGGTTTGTATACAGTATATGTATTGAGCACTCAGAACCTGGGTGTCATGCATTTATATCCCAAGTAGCAAGAATGTCATTTGCTGAGCTGGGTGTGGTGCTGCACATCAGTTTTGCCAGTATGAACCTGCTTTTGAGCAGGTTGCAATTAAGATTTTTCTGAGTTTTAGGATCCCACAGTGAAGGAAAACTCAATCCAGGTAATATTCCTGTCAAGAACTAGTGTGAAAATAACTCCTCTTCCCACTGTCTTGATTCTGTGCTTTCTTGTGAGTGTGGCTGAAGGTTTCTGTGAAAGGAAGTAAGAGATTTTCATGAGAGGTAGTGGGAGGATTTTTTATTTTTCCACCTTCAGCTCTTTGTTGCAGCTGCTACACTAATTCCATATACACAGTCTATTTTCATGTGCATTTGTCCAGGCCCTGATGGTCTTGATACTGTTGAGGCTTAGTGTTGCTGTTTTTTAAATGGATGAATGACTTCATTTTGGTTTATATATTATATATATTTTTTATTGTTTCAAACTGCCCTATGTTTTCATCTGGAGCAAATGGCGTATAAGACTGGAACAAATAAAATACATCATTACTTCATGCATGGTCTGATAAGGTTCTGTATTTGCATGCAGGATTGTACGTCAAGTTACTGTGACTCCGGTGTTTGTTCATCACTGCTTTATACAAATGAGGTGAATACAAAATTCTTTACCTAGAATGCCACATAGTTAAATTTACGCTCGAAAAGTTCCTGTTTCAGAGCTTAGCTATAGATGTCTTAGTTTTAATAGTAAATAATAGTATTTGTCCACTTACCTTTTCTTCCAAAAGATAGCTTATCTTAAGAAACACATCTTTAAATGTTTTTTAAACATTTTTGGTTGTCTTCTGCAAGGCTGTGTAAATGGTTTTATGTATCCTGTTTTATGTTTTTATTTATCTGTTGCATGAAGAGATATCATTTTAAAAATAGCTACGGGGTTATCTTTCAGAAGACAGGCCAAACATTGAGCACAGTCTAAAGTTAGTAAACGATCCCATTAATAAACTGTAGCCAATTAATATTCATCTCATTAGTATGAAGCAGTGATGAACAAACCCCAGAGTTGCAATGACATAGAATCCTGCATGCAAGTACTTATTATTATTATTTGATTTATAATATTTAATAATTTCAGAGGGTATACTTTGAGTATGAATAGTGGCTCATCTATAACATCTGCTTAAAAATTCTGTATGATTTTAGATTAGGTGTTTTGTAGGATAAGAACAAATTATGGGACAATACAAATTTCATTAAAAATGTGACTTTAAGTACTAATTTCATGTGATTTATTCTCTCAGGCAGAAGGTGAAGAAGATTGTCACTCTGACATGGTAAGAGCAGATGACAATGAAAGGTCTGGGGAAGCAAATCTTCAGGTATGTCTGCTATTGTATTTTAGGGCATGGACTCATCTGCATAATTTAGTTATTTGGTCTGTGTATTTTTTGCCCTTTCGTTGGTATACTTGTCCCAATCTGCACTTTAGAGCCAATGTATATGAATGCTTTGAACAGATAGGCAATTTGATAACGTGCCTCGTTTGTTTCTTTGAACTGAAAAGTTTTAAGGATTTTATTGTGCTATAATAGATAAGTAATTCCAGAGGCAGTAGAAGTAAGTTCTATCTGTGGATAAGAAATACTTTACAATCTGAGGGAGTGCATTAATTCATACAAAATGCTGTAATTCCTGGCTTCTTTCTAACTTCCAAGCTTTAAAATACTGACATAGTGTATATTGGTCACTCTTTGAAGAATGAGCTATAGTAAGCTCTTTCTGCAAATAGACTTTTCCTTTTCCTTTAGGGTATTATCTTTTTGTGTAGATTGGGACATCTTAGCATCTTATTGTGACACCTGCCACATACTTATCCGAAGGATTTGAAGAATGTTGCAACTCTTAGTTTTCTTACAATAAATAGGAAATGGGACAGCTTATAATTTAGCAGCAATAATGATTGAGGAATTCACTTCATTTTTCAGCAAGTTAAATGATCCAGCGCAATTACTTTCACCAAATGAAAATACCCCAAAATAGTTCTTCACCATATTTACTCAGAAACTGGCTTAGAAAATAGTAGAAATTCATTGGTGATTAGGACCTTGCAATCTTGTTCAGAAAGCACTTGCTGAGATGGCTTAACTATATAATAAACAGTTTGTTTAGATGATTGTCAGAACCCATTTATTGGCATTCCATGTTTTTGTGATGTTTCAGTAGCACTGGGTTTGACAAGATGTACCAGAATCTATTTTGCTTGTTTCCAAACTTGCAAATTTGTCCTGGAAAGGCCCACAGCAAAGTGATTCTTTCTCACTAAAATTAGTAGCTATGAATACACTAAAATTCAGCAGCAAAATGTCAGTTACTGACTGGAATAAATAATACCTTCAGATTTTTTTAAAAAAGTAAAATACCAAGAATCATTTGCTTCATTACATGGAAGAAATTATCTAAATATCTTGCACTTGTAGACACGTCTACCCAAATATTGGATTTAGTTTCTGGATTTCTAGGCAGAGCTCCAGATGTTCAGAGCACAATGGATGTTTGAACTTACCCCAGGGGTGAGCTCTACGGGTTTGGAGGTTCGATCCTGCAGAACGTCGGCAAGAGGGCCTTCAGTAAAGGCTGTAGATACCAAAGGAAAGCTGGAACTAGCAAAAGAGGAAAAGGTAAAGAACTTGAGCTTCTTATCTTCAGTGAGCTAATGGAATGCAATCTCTACGGGCTAAGCACTTAAAAAGCATGGGCTACTTTTTCTACTTCTGTTCTTACCGCTGTGCCATCTCTCCCTACTTTCTCATTCTGTTTCATCTTCTGAATTAACAGAATATGGACGTATTACCCTTAAAGCTGGGAAATACAGAAAGATGCTTTAAAATATTTATTTGGAAGATGTTGCTCAGAGTTCCTAAAATGCTTGTCTGGATCCAAGTTCAATGAAGAAAAGGGACTAGCCATGTTTATTGTAGATAAATTAGTAAAATGATGGGGACATACTTTTATTAGGATAGATAAATTAGCAAGATAAAAATGACAAAAATCCTACTAATTTAACTTGCATGTGTAAATAGGAAGAATTCATAACAGAAGGAAGATGCATGTCAAAACCAAAAATGCTGAAGAACTTGATTCACCTCAATCACTTTTTTATAGTAAGCTAGACAGTTTTTCTTCTGAAGGAAAGTGGAATGACAATAACTATCTCCCTTTCCCATTTCTTTTTTGCTGTGTCTTTTTCATTCAATGTTCTAGGAAATTTTGGAGCAAATTTTATTTATCAAAAATAACACAATATGTTGGAAAAACTTGCTATTTCACTGATTTGTGTGTTCTGTTCTTAATTGCAAGACTTGGCAGAAATATTGCAGCTGTAATGTGCTCTGACGACTGTGCTTTCTCTCACAACTGTCTTAGACTTCACTTTTGGAAATCATCCCGCAGGTGCTTTCTTGCTTAATATGTCACCGATTTTTGCTCTAGGTGTAGAATCTACAAGGAGTTACTGTTTTTTCCAGCAGATGCTAGTCACCATGATAGTATCAAATCATAATTTGATCTTACTCTTGGAAAAACTGCTGTAAAGATCCACAATGGCACATCCTCTTGTGGTCATTGTATTGAGATATTTTCAGATGAGTGGAATTACTGCCAGTTTCAGAACTACTGTAGATGGACAATTTAATTGTAAAACTGCAAAACTAGTAGAAGTAAAATGGTATTGCGAGGTGCTGAAAGTTTAAGGTTAAGAAAATGACATATCACAAACACAATCCATTTAGTTGGACAAGAAAAACTTCACTTCTGTGTGTCTTAATTTTATATTTAATGCTGATAAAACTTGCCATATATTATGATTGAGTAGTAATTTTATTTGCCTTGCTGGCAAGAGACTCAAACAATTCACTAATTTTTGTACAGGCAAGAGAACTGTTCCTGAAAGCAGTGGAACAAGAACAAAATGGGGCTCTTTATGAAGGTAATCTAATGTTTGTGTTTTAATCTTTATACAGTAAATTTCTGGATCTTAACTGTTGCATATGAACTGAATTCATAGGCTGCTGTGGGTGAAAACTACTATTTGTATAGTAATTGTTGGGAGGAAAGAATTGTGAACACAGCTGAGAGCTAGGCAGTTTTGTTTTCTCATCTGCTGATTAAGAATCCTGTTGCAAAAGTGAAGGACCACTAACTACAGTTCAGATGACATGGGGCCTCTGGTGCCTTGGCTAGAATATTGATTTTGACTTGGGTGAACCATGTTAAATGTCCTGCTCAGTCATAAATTTAATTAGGTAGCCTTAGGGTGAAGGAAGAGATGTCTCAGTACCCTACCTCACAGGGATGTTGTGAGGATTAATAAAAGATTCTAAAGCCCTTTTCTTTTTAAGAACTTCTAAACTTAACTGACAATTTCATTTTGAAGTATGTATTGGAATATATAGAACTTGTTGCTACATTTTTCTATTAGCACTGCACGTGTGAATTGACAAGTACTCCTTGGCAGAAAATTATTACCGTATTTTTCGCTCTATAACACGCACCTGACCATAACACACACGTAGTTTTTAGAGGAGGAAAACAAGAAAAAAATATTCTAAACGAAACAGTGGATGTATGATTTTTGTGGTTCATGCTGTGGCCACAGACATGATCTGACGGTGAGTTTGGGGTAGCCCAAAGCAAAAATCCTGAGGATCCATGTGGATCCATGCTTTGTAACCACGTTTTTGCGCCATTGCAGCCCCATGAAACAGTGGGTGCATGTGTGTTTTTTGGTGCAGGCTGTAGCCATGGATATGCTATGTGATCTGATGGTGAACTTGGGGTGACCCAGTGCAAAATCCTGAGGATCCATGTGGATCCGTGCTTTGTAACCACATTTTAAGTGGGAAGGAAAAGCATTCAAGGGACAAGGAGCACGCGTGAGGTGCATGGAGAAGGATGCTGCTAATGATGCAGGAGAGGGGTTTAAGGGGAGAAGGAACACGCGTGGGGTGTGTGGAGAAGGATGCGGCTAATAATGCAGGCGAGGGGTCTATGGGGAGAAGGAACACGCATGGGGTGTGTGGAGAAGAATGCTGCTAATGATGCAGGAGAGGGGTTTAAGGGAAGAAGGAGCTTGGTGGGGTGTGTGGAAAAGGAGCTTTTCGGCGGGGAGGGAAAGAGCACTGTTGCTTTAAAGTAGCCAACCGGACAGCAGCTACTTACAGCAGTGTAAGCAGCTCCTTTCCTCTCCCGCTTTGCTCCTTCTCTCCCTCTTTGCTGCTTTACACAGCTAATGGTGAATCCCCTGCAACCCAAGTCCTGCTCAGCGGATCAGCTGAGACGCTGGGAGAATCGTAATTTCCCCCTCTCCCTCATCCCATGCCCTCCTGTCCCCAGCAGCCTTTTAAAAAACTTTTTTACTGGTTTTCACTGCGCTCGTGGCTCAGAGCCCTCCTGTGCCCTGCCGTCCCTCTGCAGCCTCATTGCTCCGTTTAGAGAGCGGACCTTTGCTAGCTGAGGCTGCAGCAGCTGTTGCTGGCTACAAGGCGCTTTTTCCAGCTCGCTATGGCTCCTGTCTGTCCCTCCTCCCGTGTAAGCGGCTGCTGCCTGCTTTGCTGCCATAGCTCTCCTTCCCTCCCTCCTCCTTGGCTCCTCCCCCTCCTCCTGGCTGTAAAGGAAGCAATGCTAGAGCCGCGCAAAGCGGGATAGAAGCCCTGCAAGCCGTTCCCGCTTTGCTTGACTGATGGCAGCTGTGGCTCCGGTCGAGTGCATTCGCTTCGTAACACGCACAGGCATTTTCCCTTACTTTCTAGGAGCAAAAAAGTGCGTGTTTTGGAGCGAAAATTACGGTACTTTTCAGGAGCCTAGTTCCTTTATTTGGGAAGGATTCAAAATCCAAGAATGTCTCACCTGTGGTGTGCTAACATGCCACCATGATATAAAGTACAGTGGTACCTTGGGTTACAAACACCTCGGGTTACAAACACTTTGGGTTACAGACTCTGCTACCCTGGTAGTAGTACCTCAGGTTAAGAACTTCTCAGGATGGGAACAGAAATTGTGTGGCGGTGGCAGCAGGAGGCCCCATTAGCTAAAGTAGTACTTCAGGTTAAGAATGGTTTCAGGTTAAGAACAGACCTCTGGAACGAATTAAGTTCGTAACCAGAGGTACCACTGTACTGAATTTGGTTATATTTAGAAACCCAGCATCTGTCGGTGGCAGATGGGTGCCATTGACACTCTTCTACATGCAAATTCACCCTTGAGTCTTGATATCCAATTGGCACAACTTAATATATACACCCGTGGGAAAGCTTCCTCTGCAGAAGGGATACTGTGCTAAAAAGTCACATAAATATTGGCCTGTGTCTAAATGGCTTTACTGATCACAATGTGATTAGGTACCTTCTAAACATATTGTTATGCAGCTTTTGTCATCTTCATTTTTGAATGCTCTTAGGAGGACGTTTTGGTAAAAACTCTCAAGGAAATTCTACTGTTTCATACAGGAAATTATTACATGCTGCCGGTGCCTGAAAACAGCTTCTCGGGGGTCTTTAAAAAGGCTAAAACTAGTGAAATTTAAAGCTGTTAAATCCCATTTTTTTGCTGGAAAAAAGTCAAAGTGATATCTAATTTGACTTGAATAAGATTTCTCTTAAGGATCCCTCTCTTCACTTTTATTGCTCAGTGTGAAACAGATTTTTACCAGCATTCTAATTTGAGAAGTAGTCTTGACATATAGAATAGGCAGCAGTGGGCAGTCTTTTAGGATCTTGCTAAATTTAACCTGAACAAAATAGCATACTATTCTATTTGTTGAAGGTAGTTCTTGTCTCTGGTTTTCTGAGGCTTCGATATTAAAAAACGGAAATTAGCTCCTGTCCCAGTTTCCATGCTTATTAAAGCCTATTTTTAAAAACGAACCTTAAAATGGTTGCTTCACTTTGAAACATGCTGCTTGTGTGAATTGCTGTAGCAAGTTATGCTTTTATATAAAAATGTTCGTACTCAAGAATGACTTCTAATGATCCTAATATTGATATTCCTGTCAAAGAACAACATTAGGCTACAACTCTATGCCCACTTAAGTGTGAATAAAAGTCTTAAAGTTCTACTGTGTCCAGAGTAAATATACAGTGGTGCCCCGCAAGATAAACGCCTCGCAAGACGAAAAACCCGCTAAACGAAAGGGTTTTCTGTTTTGGAGGCGCTTCGCAAAACGAATTTCCCTATGGGCTTGCTTCGCAAGAAGAAAGCCCATAGGGAAATCTCCGGGGACCTCTTTTAAATGCTAGCGGTGGGGAGCAAAGCCTTCCCCCCCCCTCCAGCCTTCAGAAGAGGTCCAGGAAGGCCGGCGGGGGCCGAAAGGCTTTGCTCCCCACCGCCAGCATTTTAAAAGCAGTCCGGGATAGCAGGGAAGCGCTTTTGAAGGCAGGCGGGGGGGGAGCAAAGACCTTTGCCCCCCGCCCGCCTTCAGAAGAGGTCCTGGACCTCTTCTGAAGGCCGGCGGGGGGCAAAAGTCTTTGCTCCCCCCTGCCTGCCTTCCCGGGAGAGCGGAGAAACGCAGTGCGTTTCTCCGCTGTCCCGGAGGGCTTTTGAAGGCAGGCAGGGGGCAAAAGTCTTTGTCCCCCCTGCCTGCCTTCCCGGGGGCTTTTAAATCGCCCCGGGACAGCAGAGAATTCCTCCGCTGTCCCGGGGCGATTTTAAAATGCTGTCTCCGCTGTCCTGGGAAGGCAGGCGGGGGGGGAAGCAAAGACTTTCGCCCCCCGCCGGCCTTCAGAAGAGGTTGGGGGACAGACTGTCCCCGGACCTGGTCTGAAGGCGGTTTCCATAGGAACGCATTAATTGATTTTTAATGCATTCCTATGGGAAACCGTGCTTCGCAAGACGAAAAACTCGCAAGACGAAAAGGCTTGCGGAACGAATTAATTTCGTCTTGCGAGGCACCACTGTACATAGAGTTGCACTGTTTGTATACTCTTTAAAATACAATAGAATATTGTCTTTGTGCAGTTGGGATGCTGCACTTATATGTAATATTGCTAGGACAGGATAGTTTTAGCCATATACCACATTTTAAAAATAAAGCAGCTTGCCCCATATAATAGAATTTTATCCAGTTTCGGTGATGTGCTAAGACTGTATTAGGCTGTGCTGCATTTGCCGCATAAGACTTTGCAACTTCACCTATTTCAACCTCATCTATTTTGGTTTCTACACTCCAGGCTGCTAGGTTAGTTCACCTGAGTCATGTTGGTTCTGTGATGTTAACCCTTCTTTTCTTTTAAATAAAAAACTTTATAAAATTCGTGTGTTTGAATAACTTGGTATTTCTGCAAAACGAGACAGAATGATGATTAGAGAAAGTGCATTTATTACTAGAAGATGCACTGGAACAAATGTACTATTCTATAAAAAAGAGATTGATGAAATGCATCTATACCATAAACATATGGTAGAGTGCCAGTCCTTACAGTACAGTCTCAACACAGAAGGTTACTGGAAGGGAAGCATAATCTTTTAAGAGATGCTCACAAAATTAATCTCTTTAATTGCTGCAACTCTGGTGATATCCATAGTGCCCTTTTGTAGGACACTCCATGTGTGATGACTTGCACACTATATCCCCTTTCATGTATCATATAGCCTCTTTCATGTTATAACAACTTTCATGTAGGGGCCATTGCATGCCAGTAGGCCTTTATAAGCCAGCGTGGTTAGAGTGTTGAGAGACCTGGGTTCAAACCTCCACTCATCCATGAAGTTCACTGGGTTCCCTTGGGCCAGTCACAGTCTCACATCCTAACATACCTCATAGGGATGTTGTGAGACTAAAATGGAGAGGAGAACCTTGCAACCCAAGTTCCTTGGATAAGAGGTGGGCTATATATGTAGTAGACAGTACACTACTCTGCCCTAACTTGATTCCGAATGTGCCCATTTCAAATGAATGGTCTTAGATTCAAAATGGACTTGGACATGGCTAAACTGAAAAAGGTCATTTGTGAACTTTCCCCTTATAAAAATCACTGCTGCTGTTACCATTTAAAATAAATGAATACAATACCAGTCCTAGCATTTACTAAATGACATGTTTAAAAAAGTAATATATTTTATAAAAGTTACTCACAATAAATGAAGCTAGACCTTAAGATGCTGTATTACTCAGTAAGAATAATATGAGAAAGATGCTAATGGAGCTACCATTGTAAGACTGGGATCCTAACTGATTGATCAAGAAATAAATTACCTTGAAATCAATGGGATTTGATATCATAGAATCTAGTGCAACCCCCTGCAATGCAGGAATATGCAGCTTTCCCATATAGGGACCAACCCTCCATCTTGGCCCTATCAGCACCATGCTTTAACCAATAAAGCATAGTTATAATCTAGCTGCATTTGATCCATTCCCTTCATTCAAACAGAAGGTTAACTGCGAATAAGAGTACATAATTTTCACTGACATGTTGAAACATCCACTATACTTTTTATAGTCAGTAAGGCCCCATCTGCCTATAGATTTAAAGTCATATTACATTATTCTAAACAGTGATAATGTTCCCCAAAGAATGTTGGGAGCTGTAGTTAAGGGCACTTATGAGTTGCTAGGAAACCCTTATTCCCTTCAAAGAGCTAGTTTCCAGAGTAATTTAGGAATCAGTCCCTCTTCCCATGACTGTTTAAAGTGGTGTGATGCTGCTTTAAATGTATAGTGCAGATTATTATTGAATTTATGCCCTAGTCTTTCCACGGACCCAAGGCTGCAAAGAAATACGCCATTTAAAAACAAATGAATGCACTACAAAACAGATTAAAACATTCCAAAAACAAGTACAATTTTTTAAAAAAACTGAAATCGGTTGCAGTGAAAAACATTCAAAAAGCAGTTAAAACAGTCTTCCGTTCAGTAACTACCATTGAAAAGGATGCCTTAATGGGTCAGTGCCAACTGGCCAGCCCACCAAGATGTCACAGGCTATATATGATGAAATTTATAAAGACTAACCTGTGTTCTCCAGATGATGGACACCTGACTCCCATCAGCCGCAGCTAGAATGATCAGTGGCCTGGAATGATGGGAGTTGTAGTTCACTAGCTTCTGGAGCGCCATAGGTTCTCTGTCCCTGTTCTCACTGGTGGCTCCCAAGTGCTGCTTTGAGGATAGTCACAAAAGAGATAGTAACCAACTTGTGTTGAAGAACTGGTGGATTTATACAGGTTTCATGAAACACTATTATCTGATATGAGCAAAAATAGGCCTTGTGGTAAAAGACGCTTTCAGTGTCTGTATGCTGATGACACCCAGGCCTGCCTCTGTACCCTAGAATCTTCACCCCATCCAAGCACTGCTTATGTATAGATTCTATACACTGGCCATGGACATATTGCATACCTGCAACTTCTAAGGGGGAAGGCCAACTTATCTGCCCATCTTGTAATGCATTTCTCTGCATAAACCATGTTTCACTTGTTTTGCTTGTTTTCCAAAGACTTAGTTGTTTTTGCAAAGCTGCTACTGCTGTGTTACAAACTCTCTCCAAACTTCTTGAGTTTGAAAAGTGGCTTGTCATGCTGTTTGGGGACTGTTGTTTAAGACATACAAGTCCAAATCCCTCCTCAACCTGCAGGACTAGTTACATGGTTCTTTGGGTCTTTCCCATTGATGTCAGTTAAAAATGATAGCTGAACATGCACTAGTGCATTGACTAATAGTGTGAGGTAGTCTTCCCTAGGAAGATACAATTGCCAGGGGAATTATTTCTCCTCTCTGGTCTCCCATTTCACCTTATTCCAGATCTTGACTGGACCAGAAAAAATAAGGCCACATTGCCTATTCCTGACTGATAGAAGGCGACATGCTGACATTTTAATCTTTGGTTGATTGTGACTACTTTCATATGCCCTTGGACAGTTTTAATGATTCAGGGGTTCAGCTTTAATGTCCTTGTTGGTGTAAGAAGTGTATACAATGGTACCTTGGTTTTTGAAGAGCTTAGTTCATGAACAGCTTGCAACTCGAACACTGCAAACCTGGAAGTAGGTGTTCCAGTTTGCAAACTTTGCCTCAGAAGTTGAACATCCGCCTCGGCTTCCGATTGGCTGCAGGACGCTCCTGCAGCCAATCGGAAGCCACTTCTTGATTTCCAAACGTTTCAGAATTTGAATGGATTTCCCGGAATGTGTTCTGTTTGAAAACTGTATGCATTTATTTAGTGCATGGGAATAGACCGTCCCCAATATGTGTTTGTATTACACACTGCTTATTTCATGGTAACCATTCATGATAATGAACTTGGATTCATGCATTTATTTTACAGAAATAAATATTGATCTTGGTCAACCTCTCCTACTGCCTCCTGGTATTTTATGAGTGCTCGGGAGGAGGGCGACCCTTTGGAGCAGTTTTTCAGCATTGTTAGATACAACCTTCTGAGAAATGTGCTAATAAGCATGCTTTTCATGCATATGCTCAGTAAAGTAAGTGCAGTTCATTTAAGTATACATGACTTTTATTTTTAGCTATTAAGTTCTATCGTCTGGCTATGCAACTGGTCCCAGATATTGAGTTTAAGATCACCTACACCCGATCTCCAGATGGTGACAGTATTGGGAAAAGCTAGTAAGTATAATATATTTATTATTTTGAAAGCTTAAGATGCTGATGAGGGAATATGCCAAATAGCTGCAATTCTAAACACTTAAACCCTAGTCCTATGCAGTGAGATATGCCTAAGTGCTCTGAAATCAGTAGGTTAAAATACACCTAACTGCAGAGGTTTAAGTTGTTACTAGAGAGGATTTCTTATCAAACTCAGTAAGACATTTATATGTCTGAGTAAACATGTGCAAAATCACTCTCTAAAGTTGCAAGTCTATGCACAGTTGCTGCTACCAAGTGCCATTGAAATAAATATACAGTGGTTCCTTGGGTTACATACGCTTCAGGTTACAGACTCCGCTAACCCAGAAATAGTACCTCAGCTTAAGAACTTTGCTTCGGGATGAGAACAGAAATTGTGCTCCAGCGGTGTGGCAGCAGCAGGAGGCCCTATTAGCTAAAGTGGTGCTTCAGGTTAAGAACTGACTTCCGGAACGAAGTACTTAACCCGAGGCACCACTGTAATTTAGCAGTGCTGTGTTTTGGACACAATTGGATCATTTTAATCCTTCATGCTAAAGGATCTCCAAAGGTGTCATATAATGTATCTTTAAATAAAAGTTGCTGTACAGTAATTAAATATCCAACTCATATTGCCTGCAAATATTTTGAGTGTTGTACTATATCTAGATCATACTCTGAAGCAAATATGATCCTATGATCCTAAGACACAAGTTGCACTTGGTTCAATAGGACTTAATAGATTTGGCTTGTGAGTAAACTCTGTTAAAGTCACTGGAAGCAGCCTCTGAAAAAATGTGCACGTCATATTGTTATTAAACTTACAAATATATTTTTCATACAAATACAACAGCCATCACCCACATTTGCACATTGTGATAAACCAAGGTTTATCAGCAAGAGCCTGAGGCTCCTTATGGCTTGTGCCCATCACAAAAATACCATTGTTTATTGTAATACATGAACAGGGTCATAGTCTTTTTTTTCTTTTCTTTTTCAATGCCAAGAGATATAAATTAACTGAAAATCTGGTGTGTGTGTTTTTAGCCTTCATTAATACTGGTTTTCTCTCAGATGGTAAAAGGTTAGGTTTAGATCTCATTTATTGCTCATCTGAAGTATTCTGCAAGTTTGCTGTGCACTATGCACACTTACCTTAGATCAAAGTTTATTTTTATTTTTGCTTTATTTATTAAATTTGGTAGTCACTTTATTTTGCTCAAGGCAACTTATAACCAAACAAACAACAAATTCACATAGTTACATTGAAACAAAAATTAGAAGCCAAATGATAAGTTGAGAGTCCAAGAGGGCATAGAATTCACAAAGAGTTTGTATTTATCATTCTTACATGTTTTCTGTGATTTATCTAGGATTCAAACTGCACCTGACACATAGACATGTGTGCTATAATCCAGTGACTCTTTAATAAAATCAGAAAAAGCACGTCAGGATAGTTGCATTACAGAAGCAGGAGTGGTAGTTTATATGTTCTTTGCGTGCTTTTTCCTGATCTAACTGAAATATCTCTTCCTATCCCCAATTTCTAAATACATGTTTACGTGCATCTGTCAATTAAGGGCAAGAAAACTTCTTGAAAGGGAGCAATCTTGAACAAAGAAATGGCAGGATAATCCTCTCCCTGTTTTCTGATCTCAGTTGCTCTTCTGGAAGCATTTTGTCTGATTTTTCCAAGAGCTGTACTGATAAAGATTACGTGCCTCAGTTTTTTAATGTCCACGGCCGTGACTTTCCACACATTTCATTTGTAAGCCTAGTCTGTACAAGGAATGCATATTTGTTATTTTATATGCGAGAAATCGTGTTTAAGTTTGCACAGTACAACCCTGTGTTTGTTTACTCAAACATAAATTTCACTGAGTTTGATGCAGCTTAATCCCAAATAAGTATGCAATCTTAAGAGTGAACCCTTAGCTTTATCTTCTTGGAAGCATGTTTCACTGAGCTCAATTGTACTTATATCAAAGTAGATATGTGTAGGTTTGACTTGTATCATAATAATTTCCAGAACTAAGAGCCTGTCTGGAAATTTACTTACAAAAATATAGAATAGTATTGGTGAAAAACCCTCATTTAAATTGACAAGTATGAATATTGGTGACAGAAACCAATAAAGGTTGTTTCTAGAACATGATGTAAATAGGAAAGAACATTGCCTTCAGGAACAATGCTGCAATTCTAGATATACACACGCATGGAAGTAAATTAATTGAAATTAATAGGTTCAGCATAAACATGGTTAAGGGGCTGTTGTATGATAATCTAATCTCTTTATGCTTTCTTCTTCTAGCATTGAAGATAATGAGAATGATAGCAAGGTGGCTGACCTTCTATCCTACTTTCAACAGCAATTTACTCTTCAGGAATCATCCATCAAACTGTGTCAGCCTGAGCTTGATATGAATCAGACTCATATCTCAGGTAAGGGAAGTTTTCATATGGAAATAGTGTGCACAGTAAAAAGGTGGACATGGGTTTTCATTTGAGCCTGGTAAACCTCTGTCTGAACTGTCCTTCGTTGTTGTTATAATTTGGAATGCTATAGGCTTAACACTATAATTTCCATGTTAAAAATACATACTTAGTGTTGAAAATGTGTAATAAAAATAGGGACATGCAGGGATTATTATTATTATTTTGTTTACAGTTATTTTTAATCCTACCTTTTGTTTTTGCATTTAATTTCATAGGCTTCCTGACCCAAGTGAATGGAGGCCTATTTGTAAAGGCCATGATCTGCTGCTTGTTAGTAGTTGCTGTAAGAACTTACACTGCCATCTTCTTCTTGCTGGTTTTAAGAATCATATCCCTTTAAATAACACTCTAAAGACTTCTTGCTTGGTTGTATTCTTGATAGTTACTTATTCTTTCTCCTTGTATGCTGGTGATAGCATGTGATGTATCCAACACAGTTGTCATCAGAAGAAGAGAGTTGACAATATATATGCTGAAATTCTTTGTTGCAGGTGATAGAGGGCTGCATGCTTCATGTAAACATTTTGTTGACATGCAGAATCAGTACTTTAACTTGCTTAGTGATATAAGCAGTCTCTGGAGAAACAGCTGTTTGGAACTAACACACTATGCTTAATGTAGCTAAAGATAGTAATGATATCTTTATTAAAATAGTAAAATTCTAAATAAACAGTGAATAATTCTTAGACACATCCAAAGAACCACTTATTTTGGAAGTAGCTATCTAAAATAGGCTGGGAGTAATTATATATAATTACTATTCATCTGTTTTTTCCAAAGTGTTGCCAATGGAGCTGATGATGTATATTTTTCGATGGGTGGTTTCCAGTGATCTGGACCTGAGGTCTTTAGAGCAGTTATCATTGGTCTGCAGAGGCTTCTACATTTGTGCCAGGTACAAACACAACTTTCATTTAAGAAACCTGTCATAGTTTGGTAGTCTGGATTAAATCGGGGTTGGGTATTTGGTTAAAAATATTTGGTAAAATGACTGGCCAAAGGATCAAGTATTTTTAAAGCATGTGTTTATTTTATAGTGTCACTTCCCTCACACAAAAATGAATTACAGGACAGTATACCTAGAAATGGAAAATTACAGAAACATTTTAACCTTACTAGAACAACAAATAAGATATTTTAATCATAAACAGAGTTTATACTTGTGTTAAATACAAAAACAAACTAAAAACTTACTGTGAAACCATGAAATTTACTTCTTTAAAAATGGTAATAATTTGTGCTTGTAATTGTGCTTGATTCATGGAATAGTTCTTTTTGACTTTTATCTTGGAATAAAAATAGAGGAGGGGGTTATTGATTTGTGTTTTCTTGTTGTTGTTTTTGTTATATATTTTGTGCTTTTATGTTGTGAACCGCCCTGGGATTTGTGGATGAGAGGCACTATACAAATTTATTATTATTATTATTATTATTATTATTATTATTATTATTATTAAAAATAAAGTAAAATAACAGCAACTATGAAAAACAAAAGCCATGTTATAAAGGTAGTTTTGCTAAGTATAGAGCAGATCAGTTCCTTGTCACATCCAGCTTTCTGCTTCCTGCAACAAACGAAATGAGAGTAATGGCGGGTCCTAGATTGCCACATATTTGAGAGGTCTGAAGTTATAGGACATGGCCAGCAGGAGAAACTGTGCTGCTATGCTTGCCTCCGTATGAAGTAACAGGGATCACTCTGTTGCCTGCTTCCTCTGTGGTGTGTTACCCTGCTGCCTTCTACCCTGAAGTTCTCCATCCTTCCTTTTGTCCATGGGATTCAGATCATTCCCATTTAAAAGCTCTAGCACTTCTCACCCCCACCCCATCAGCAGTGAGCCAAATGACTCCCAATGACAACAGTAGCAGCTGCCTATTCTGACAGCCCAACCAACTAGCAAGAACGTGAACAGAACAACCTTTGATTTACAAGGGGGGCGGGGAGAGAGTCAGGCCGGCCGGCCAATCAGTCTGTGGTTTATTTAAATTATTCACAGATTTGTTTTATGTATTTGGGGGGCAAACAGGGGATGGAGATAAATAGTGGAAATCTTGCCTGTCCTTGCAATGCCTCCTTTGGGGGTAGGGATGAGGAGGATCAAAAAAAGGTGGACCACTTCACTGCTTATGGCAGAGATGCTTCTTGTGACCATTAGCAACTTTAGCGGATTTCTGTCTCCAGCATGAACTTGGCTGCTGGCATTCTTGTTATTTCTTCTGGAGTGTTCAAGCATGGTTGGCTCTCCTGCTTTGCGGGTCTAAAGACCTAAGGTGCATCTGGGGCTGTCCCATTCTGTCTCCGATCTAGCTCCCATTCTGGATTGTGCTGCATGGTCCCCAGTACTCATGAATCTTACTGCTTCTCAGATTTCAACTCTTCCCCCACTTCTCAAAAAACCCCACACTGCTGCTCTTTTACCTCCAAGCAGGCGAAACGTCCTCATCACTGCACAATCCTATGCAAGTTTACTCAGAAGTAAGTCCCACAGTGTTCTTTGAGGCTTATTCCTGGGTAATGTGTGTAGGGTTCATTTTTCCAAACTTTAGTCTAAGTTTTGTTACTGTGGGGAAAATACAGGTCTATAAATTTAAACTGTAGCATAAATGCCATTCATAAATAGTCTCTTCACATCACAGCCAAATACATTCTTCTCTGTATTTTCAATTTCCTTTTTTTTCCCTTATGTGTTTTCTATTTTTTTTACTAGGGACCCTGAAATCTGGCGTCAGGCTTGTTTGAAGGTTTGGGGCAGGACCTGTAACAAATTGGTTCCTTATACCTCATGGAGGGAAATGTTTTTGGAAAGACCTAGAGTTCGATTTGATGGTAAGGCAATCATTAACCAAGAAAAGCAGCACTTAAGACAATTGCAGCAGCATTTTCTTTCTTATTTAAATATATCTCAATGTAATATGTTAACTGGTCGGTTGCTGATATGTGAAGTGTTTGAGTGTTAGTTCGCCCAGGGGTTGAATGACTGGTAAAACTGAAGTGGTTGAGTTGGTGGGACTATATCCCATGCTTGATGCATTGACCTCATGCCACTAGATTGACTACAACTGTGTTGCAGTGGATAGGACTGCAGCATGTAAATTAATAAGAGAAAGATGAAGATCACTGTGAGAGATCCAATGGATTTCAAAGAGGTTTTTAGATGGAATAATATAATTGAAAGTTTAAAAAATTATCACTTTATAAGCATGAATCATTTAAGAACTCAGTGGGTCATTGTTCACAAATTTATTGATATATCTCTTTTTTTACTTCCTATTCCATAGGTGTATACATCAGCAAGACAACATACATACGTCAAGGAGAACAGTCTCTTGATGGCTTCTATAGGGCATGGCACCAAGTGGACTATTACAGGTACAACTACTTCTTCGTGCAGTGCAGCTTGGTTATTCTTAATAGTGATAACTGCAGCAGATAAGACCCTAACTTGACAAATAATGCTCATGTATAATTTCGTAAGGATTAAGGTTTTAATTTCTAAATCATAGTTCTATTTTCAGTTGGAAACCACTGCAAATCACTTGGACTCAGTATTTCACATTGTGAACCCTTCCATGTTTCACAAACTATGAGCATACAGAGCATTAACTGCTCTTGGATATGACACCCCAGTGCTAACTCTTCACACTGATATTCCTACTTGTGCTGCTGGTATAGCTCCAGTAGCACCATTGAATCTCTGTGATTGTGAAATTATGGGGACCTATGCTGTTCTGTTGCATTCTCTCACCAAGATTCAAAACACTGTGTGGTGAGCCTCTTTCTGGTCTCAAGACTCCCACATCCCCAAATATGGGACATTTGGGAGCAGTCTGTCGTTACATAAGAAACTATTTGAAATAGTTCTGGTGGTCAGAACTAAATAGTCAGGCAAGTTCTGGTGGTACTGCGCTGACATTTGTATGCAGGTACAAGCCCCTTGCAGCATAATCACCTGTTTTCAAGTAGGAAAAATGTAAACATATATGGGAACTTGGTTTAAGTTGTATTTCTTTGTTTTGTTTTCAAGTTTATGTGATTTTACAGAAGGAGAATCATCCTTCCCGGGTTAATGTTGCTTAATTTTGTAGGTACATGAGATTCTTCCCAGATGGCCAAGTAATGATGCTAACAACTCCGGAAGAACCTCAGTCTATTGTTCCTCGTTTACGAACTAAAAACACAAGGTGTGTTGAGTTTATGTATCACAGAATTTTATTCGTCATGCATTGAAAGGATTGGCACCTCGTCTTTTAAGTAAGGGGGATGTCAGGATTTAAAGTAAGGTGTGAGCACTAAAATACTGTACCATTAACATTCAGGAGCAAACTAAAATACAAATTAAGTGGCTTGAGAGTTGCAGCCCCAGGTTGTCACTTAAAGAGAGGAAAGCAGTATCTGTGAAGTATTGTCAGCTCTTTGAGAAGTATATTTTAATGGAGTCTTTTCCTTCTAAACCTTAGAACGGATGCAATCCTGCTTGGCCATTATCGCCTTTCCCAGGATACGGACAATCAAACCAAAGTATTTGCTGTAATGACAAAGAAGAAGGAAGAGGTACATATGAAACCAAATGCTAGAGGACTGAGACATTGGTTAAGATAGCAAGAAAGCAGTAAATGCTTTCTTGAACACAATTTCTTAATAGAAAAGAAGCTATCAGCCTTGTTCCCAGCGTTGCTTGGAAATTCCAAGACACACAAAAAAATCAGTTCACTTTTGATAGAATCGGCCTGCCATTTTGATTCAAAATGTTGTCAAACTTTATCCAAACATAGACAAAAACCTGCTTCTTAATCTCAAGAACAATTATGTGAAATTTGGTTACAATATCTTAAGAAGTATCAAGATGCATAGAGAACAGATAGACAAATAACTTTTCAAAATAAATAGAAGATACATACACCACCAAAGTACTTCCACAAAGGCCCTCAATTTCCTTTTTAAAACCCATAAGTATAGTTTTTTTGTTTTGTTATTGCTATGCTAAGCTGCCTTCTGGTATCACCTAATTACCAATTACTTAAAATGCTGTTTAAATGTAGACAGAGTTAACAACAATTTGTAATCTCTTTTGAAGGAGATAAATGAAGGGGGTTGGGCAAATACAGGGTTTCTGCTCATGCCTTTGGATTATGCCTCATTTGTGATCTCTCTGTTGCTGCTGCTGCTCTGAACCAAATAATTAATGACTGTTAGCTGCGGGTTTAGGGGGAGGAATGTGAGCTTATGGGCAAGAAATAGTAGAACATCAGAATTTTAGTGGGCAGGGAGAGAGAGAAAGTGGACAAGGATCAGTTGAAGCAAGGGATAGAAATTCAGGTGGAGGTAAGACTTTACGGGAGGTAAGCTGAGGGCAGCAGAGGTGCTGAGAAGGACCTAGTTTCGTCTGTTTGTCTTCCTCCAGTAATTTTTTTGCAGGCCTCCACTGCTATGTTTTTAATAAGAGCTTTCTACTGTAAGTCTGGTTTTTAGATATTTTGATCTTTATAAGCCGTTTAAATATAAATAGCATCCATTTTTCTGTAAAATAAACTCAAACTGCTTAGGTGATGATTTTTCACCCAGAAAGCCGCCTGTTACTTACAGTTTCTCAGTTCTGACCATCCTGTTGTGATTGTTTTATGATAATGATAGGTTATCATATATAGAACCTATGTATTTTCACAAATGGAAATATACAGGCAGTGTCATTTATTCGGCAGCCTTAACTCTGATTTTCAGCTTTGGCAACTATCTTTACTGTTACATTTTCTCGACAGCACTATATTGTTTCTGTTTCCATGTAGAAACCAATTGACTACCACAAGTACAGATATTTCTGTCGTGTCCCTGTGCAAGAAACCGACCACAGCTTTCATGTAGGGCTACAGCTGTGTTCCAGTGGCCGCCAGAGATTCAACAAACTTGTTTGGATTCATCACTCTTGTCACATTACTTACAAGTAAGTTTTTGGATAAAAAGGGGAGAGGAAAGAATACTGTTTGGTTGGGATTAATAACAGAGAGTAGTCAGTTCTTCTGTCCCACTCCTCATGTTTGGTGCCTGGAGGAGGTGAGGATGCAGTGCCCCTCCATCAGCCTCTACCAGTAGGGAAGAGTGGTGATGGTGGGGGCTTTGCCATGGTGGTGGCCCCTAGGGATGGTCCTGAAGCAGTTTGTGGGACAGGGGGAGGAATTGCTAAAAATTGCCTTTACGCCCATTCCACTGATGGATGCATTAGCGAAAGAAAAACAATTGGATTTCCTCCACTACAAGAATTCGTAAATAGATGAGGATTGGTACAGTCAACTCAGTCCTTAAGATAGATGGGGAAGATGCTTTGCTTGTGTTGTCCTGCATTAATTAATCCATGGTTCAGGCATGCACAACAGGGTCATCTTGGTAGTGGCACGTGGTTTTGGAGATGCCATTCCCTTGAAGATAAATTTGTTCTCACTATATACTGTATTCAGATGTCAACTGAAGATATGTTTGCTTCCCCAGGCTTTTACAAATCGAGATTGGATTATTTTAATACTTAACAGTTGAAGGGTTTTGTTTTGTTTTTAAATTTTAATGGTTCAAATAATTATTTGCTTTATGAGGTGGCATTACTCAGCACCGCGTGAGATTACTAGAATTCTCATTCTATCCCCCCCCCCCCCCCGGCATTTACAAGGTGTTGGCCCACATGGCTTTCAGATCCATTTTTGCAGCCATAAGCTGCAGCCATAAGTTACAGAAACTAATAAAATGAAATGAAATCTTGAGATTTGGGGGAAGCTGAATTTTGTCTTCAGTACCATTTTCTGCAATATCGCAGCACCGGTCTAATGTGTTTCTGTAATATCTTTTATAGGTCTACTGGTGAAACAGCAGTCTCTTCTTTTGACATCGACAAGATGTACACCCCTTTGTTCTTTGCACGAGTGAAGAGCTTTACTGCATTTTCAGAAAGACCTCTCTAAGAAGGTCACATCTCTTACTCTTGCATGAAAAATTACAGCAAACAACACTTAAGTTATAAATGTGTGTATATATATACATACATATATATATATATATATATATGAATTTTATTTTAAAAATGGGGGATCTTTTTGAAAGATATATACTGGAAATAATTTGATTTAGGGTGGCAGGGTTATTTTATTGGTTCTGAAGTCAAGTTTACACATTATTTTAAACTTGTTTATGTTGTGAAAAGACTTTGATAACATAAAAGGCATTTTTGCCATGTCATTTTATGAGCAAATTTATAAGCTGTTCTCTTTCCAGCGTAAGGCTTCATCTGCCTATGCACCTTAAGTTCAGGAATTGTTCTAAACCTACTGCTGTACATAAGACATGGTGTGCGTGCATTGGGGGAAGGCTCAAAATGTGAAGAAATTGTCCTACATCTGTGTGTGGCCTACACAAATGTAAAATAAATGTTTACTTTGAAATACATGTATTTGGGTTGCCTTTCAAGAAGAGACATTGACTTTGCTGTAAGCTGAAGCCTTACAAAAAAATTAAGCAAGGGAAGCAAAGTCGGAAGTTCAGCTTCAGTTGTTGCTATCTGTTTTGGCATCACGTTGTTTCAACAACTAGTAGTTGTTGCATTGCAAGGGGTAGATGATGAGCGAGAAGTCACTTTGGGGAACTGGCTGCCTCTCTCTTCTTCTTGATCCAGGAAAGGATTTCAAGAAAGCAATTTGGAGCACTGAACTTGAAAGTGCATTGTTTGAATTATGTTATGCAAATGAGAATAGGGCTGTACTCAAGTATGTTTGTCTTTTCTTTGTTTAACTCTTCACCTAACTGCTAAGAATACTGCACATCCCTTGGGTGTTTTGCCACACTAAACTGATTTTTTTGCTTTTGGGGACTCCTACAGATGTTCAGGTACTGTGTGCTGCTTCTCCTGCGTATGTACTTTGGGAGTTGAATGCAACTGCTGTATGACGCTTATCATAAATATGTACTTACAAACATAAAACTAAAGTTTCTAAATGTTTTTCTTCTCCCAGTTTGTGTTACATTTATTTATTTACAATCGAGCACATCCCTTTAAAATGCCGATTTATATTATTTGTCGTAGGTTTGACCCAGGAACTTCAGAACAATATGCTTGTTTTCGCTATCATTTTATCCACACAGCATCCCTATGAAGTAAGTTAGACAAGAAGGTTGTTTTATTGAAGGCCACCCAGTGATCTTCATTGTTGAGTCAAGATTTGAACTCAAGTCTCTGTAGTCTATATAGTGTTTCTATTCAGTACACCAGACGGGCTTTTTAAAATAAAACAAATTGCTAGTTTATAGGACAAAGCATGGGGCTATGGTTCATAGCTACGAGGCAAAATCTCAAAATATTTTATAGAGTAAAATTAAATGCATTCTTTATTAACCTTTTTGGGGGGGTCACAGCCTAAACTTGGAGACAATGGCTTGGGTCCACAGATGTCTTTCAGAAGTGACCTGCTGCATTGTCCCTTTGTCTCATCATGTATCATTCCAGAGGACAAGCTTTTTGGAGGTCCAAGGAAGGGGCTGTAGGACAAAAGAGCTCCATTGCATAGAGGTTCCACTAACCTATCTGAGCATCCAACCTAGTGGCTGGGATCTAAAGAACTATCTAGGTGTGGTAGATTTCCTCCCCTTAGCTGGAGCTCTTACAAATAGCTTATGAAGTCCTGCTGCTGTTTTCAAAAGTGCTTTGCCATACTTTTGTGGAAGACGTTTTAGAAGTATAAGTCCAAAGTCCCTCGGGATACAGTAGGTCTGCTTACTTCTGGATTCTAGCAGTATTTTGAATTCAGTTGCTAGAGTTGTAAGGTCCAATTATATGACTGCAAATACAGGTTGTTTACTTTAAACATAAATTGCCAGTGCACTTTTGAACTCTTGAGTAAATTGACACAACTTATATTCACACATCTGCAATCTCCGTTCAAGGAGAAGTGCTCAGGGTCAGTTTTTTTTAACCCATCCACACATTCAAACCAAGCAGACAGAAGTATTTGCTCAGATTGAAAAAAAAATGTCACTATTTTTTTAACCATGTTCTGCTCTCTTGGTTGTTAATTTAGAACCATTTTCATGACAAAGGGAAATGTATCCCTATTAATTCTCCTTGACTTCTCAGTTGCTTTCAATACTATCGACTATGGGACCCTTCTGGAGCGACTGCAAGTTTCAGGCAGTGGCACCACTCAGAGGTGGCTCTGCTCCTCCTTGGATGGACGTTTCCAGAAGGTGATGCCTTTCGGCCATGTGAAGCCTTTAATGTGGGTTCCTCGGGGTTCGATTTTATCACCTGTGCTGTTTTAACACCTACATAAAACCACTGAGTGAGGTTATCTAGAAGTTTGGAGTACGTTGTCAGCAATATGTTGATGACACAAAGTTCTACTTCTCCTTTACATCTGCAGGTGAGGCAGTGGATGTGCTGGACCATTGTCTTGCCTCAATCATGGATTGGATGAGAGCCAACCAACTCAAGCTTAGTCCGTATAAAGCTGAGGCACTGTGGTTCCCTAGACTGAATGGATAGGAGGTTGCCTCTTCATGGGGTTACACTTACTCTGAAGGAGCAGGTATGCAGCTTGTGGGTATTGCTGCATCCTTTGCTGTCATTTGAAGTTCAGGTGGCCTCAGTGACATGGAGTGCCTTTCACCAGCTTCAGTTGGTGGTCCTGCTACGCCCTTGTCTGGACAGGGATAGCCTAACTTCTGTCGTTTATGCTCTGGTAACCTCTAGGTTAGATCACTGCAATGTGTTGTACATAGGGCTGCCTCTGAAGACTGGAAATTCCAGCTGGTGCAGAATTCTGTGCCAGGTTGCTCACCAGAACAAGGAAGTTTAAACATGCTACACCAATCCTGGTCAAACTGGCAATCAAAGTGAAATCAAATCAGTTCTACACAGTGAAAAAGGGCTATGCTGTGTTATAAAAACATACCTGTTGTAAAGAAGAAATTTGAAGCACTTGAGTTGTACAAATGTATTCATTTAAAGTGGAGGGTTTGAATTGAGGGGGGGGTCTGTGCATGAGTGGAACAGACTTCTGCTCATGTAATGGGACAACCCCCTTTTCCTCCCCCTGCCACTCCCTAAAAGGTAAAGATACCCCTGCCCGTACGGGCCAGTCGTGTCCGACTCTAGGGTGTGTGCCCATCTCACTTAAGAGGCCGGGGGCCAGCACTGTCCGGAGACACTTCCGGGTCACGTGGCCAGCCTGACGAAGCTGCTCTGGCGAGCTAGCACAGCACACGGAAACGCCATTTACCTTCCCACTAGTAAACGGTCCCTATTTATCTACTTGCACTTGGGGGTGCTTTCGAACTGCTAGGTGGGCAGGAGCTGGGACCGAAAGATTCGAACCGCTGACCATGCGATCTGCAAGTCCTAGGCACTGAGGTTTTACCCACAGTGCCACTCCCTACATGTCCCCAAAACTGGCAAGTTGGGGCATTTTCTAGAGCAGATTTTGTAAGAAAGGATGGAGAAGGAAGTCCTGTCTGTTCATACATTGGACTTCACCCTAAAAGTAAACATGGCATTTAAAAGTAGGCTCTCTTAACATTCAATAATAACAGTAGTGGCACTCATCTGTTTTCATTGCATAAGCTGAAGAACTTGAAAAAGCAAGCAAGTAGACCAGTCTTTGAAAATGGATCATAATAGGATAGAATGTGTATTTATCATTTAATAGTGTTTTCTAGCACGTTGCCCTTGGGAGAAGTCTGGTTCTCTTTGATGATAAAGTAACACATTGTGCAATACCTTATCTGGAGGAAATAAACCAATAAATGCTGTGCTGTAGAATTTATTGTTGCGTTGAGAATGCAGCCACAGGGCTATTAACTATGCCCTGATTAAGCTTTTTATCATGGGAAATTGCCCTGGAAAATTGTGATTTATTTTTATGGATGTATATTTGCTAGGTTGCAAAAAAGAACAACTTCAAGCTATAATTAAAAAGGGGTCCTTGTAAGCTGCACATAATGTGGAACATACTAGGCTTACTTGAAAATTCTAGGGCGCTGTTCATCAATTAGTTTTGATAGCAGGCCATGGTGACAAGGGAATAGGAAGTCCGAGCTCCACACTTCCATTGTTTGGATGGACCTATGGTAACCATCATTACTCCAGGGTTTTCCCTTCCACACCCTCCTTTTACTTTGATAGGACCAGTTGACCACCTGACTAAGAGGCCGCCAGTTCCTGATCCTTGTTTTAGACTTGAGGCAGATAAAGTCTGCCAGAAAGGATTTTGGTATATCCATCAGAGACAAGGTATCATTACTGAATGACGGAAGAGCTACTGGGTAAAAAAATGAATGAAGGGTCTATGAAGAGAACTAAGAAGTTTCATTTATAACCATGGACTCAGCTACATTAGTAAAGAAACAAAGATATGCATGCACTATAAACATGCAACGCCAGATGGTGCCAGAGAGCAGAAAAAATATACACATTTTCCTATAGGGTTTTTTATTTAATTTTGTTATAACAATTTAATTTCTGACATATTTATAGAGGGTTTTCCTGTTGTGTGTAGATCCTCCCTATGCCATAGACCAGAAAAAGCAAAGCTTTTTCACAAAGTTTTGGCTTTGTAAAGATTCCAACCTTAAGATGTGCTTTTACTGATGAAGAATCTACCTCCAACATTCACTGTATAAAAGGTTGTGGTCCCTATGTGAAAAGGAACAGCTTCCAAGATCAGCCACTGTATCCCTGCCATGACAAGTGGATTGTAGAACAACACAAAATATGACAAGTGCTGCCCCCAAGACAGCAGTGACACTACACTGATAATGGTGTAGCCAGTGTTGCATAATGGTTAGTGTTGGACCGGGAATCCAGGGTTCGAATCCCCACTCAGCCATGAAGTTCACCAGTTGACCTTGGGCCATTCGCCATTAGCTGTGTGCTTCCTTCATCCTGCGGTATGAACCGAAAATAGTTTTATTCAGAGGTAAAGGTAAAGGGATCCCTGACCATTAGGTCCAGTCGTGACCGACTCTGGGGTTGTGGTGCTCATCTCGCTTTATTGGCCGAGGGAGCCGGCGTACAGCTTCTGGGTCATGTGGCCAGCATGACTAAGCCGCTTCTGGCGAACCAGAGCAGTGCACGGAAACGGCGTTTACTTTCCCGCCGGAGCGGCGCCAGAGCGCCGTTGCGGGGATTCGGGGTGAGCTCCCGTTGCTTGGTCCAAGATCCTGCCAACCTAGCAGTTCAAAACCATGTCAAAGTGCAGAGTTAAATGTGGTTAAAAAAGTAAAATACCTAGGGGTAAACATAACAGCCAAGAATCTGAGTTTATTTAAGGATAATTATGAAAAGTGTTGGTCAGAAATTAAAAGGGATTTAAAAAGTTGGTCAAGATTGAAACTTTCCTTGTTGGGCCGAATTGCTGCTATAAAGATGAATGTATTGCCAAAGATGCTGTTTTTGTTTCAGACCTTACAGATTGTGGACAAAATGGAGTGTTTCGGGAGGTGGCAAAAAGATATCTCCAAATTTGTCTGGCAGGGCAAAAAGCCCAGAATTAAGTTTAAAATTTTAACTGACGCTAAAGAAAGGGGGGGGTTTGCCCTGCCAGACCTAAGGTTGTATTATGAATCAGCAGCTTTCTGCTGGTTGAAAGACTGGCTGCTTCTTGAAAACACTGATGTTTTAGATTTGGAAGGATTTAACAACGCTTTCGGATGGCATGCATATCTGTGGTATGACAAGGTTAAAATTCATAAGTCTTTCAAGAACCATATTGTTAGGAAAGCAGTGTTTAATGTCTGGACAAAATATAAAGACTTATTAGAAAACAAGACCCCAAGGTGGTTATCACCCATGGAAGCTAAGGCTCTGAAAAGACCCAATATGGAGGCCAAATGGTCGAAGTATTGGGAAATACTAGAAAAAGATGGAGATAATTGGAGGTTGCAGAGTTTGGAGAAACTAAAAGATAAAGTGCGAGACTGGCTACATTATGCTCAGATTAAAGAGGTTTTTAAATTGGATAAAAAGATAGGATTCCAGGTGGAAAAATCGAAGTTGGAAACAGAACTGTTAGAACCTAAGACCAAGGTACTCTCAAGAATGTACAACTTGCTGTTAAAATGGAATACACAGGATGAAACGGTTAAATCAGCTATGATAAAATGGGCACAGGATATTGGGTATAATATCATGTTTGCTGACTGGGAAAGATTATGGACCACCGGTGTGAAGTTCACGGCATGTAATGCCTTGAAAGAGAATATTATGAAAATGATATATAGGTGGTACATGACCCCAGTCAAGCTTGCAAAAATATATCACCTGTCTGACAATAAGTGTTGGAAATGTAAGGAAACTGAAGGAACGTTCTTTCACCTCTGGTGGACCTGCCCTAGGGTTAAGGCTCTCTGGGAAATGATATACAATGAGCTGAAAAAGGTATTTAAGTATACCTTCCCTAAGAAACCAGAGGCCTTTCTTTTGGGCATTGTTGGCCAGAGGGTGTTAAAGAAGGACCGAACATTTTTTATGTATGCAACAACAGCAGCAAGGATACTTGTCGCCAAATACTGGAAAACTCAAGATCTGCCCACGCTGGAAGAATGGCAGATGCAACTGATGGACTATATGGAACTAGCAGAAATGACCGGCAGAATCCGAGACCTGGGAGAGGAAGCAGTGGAAGAGGATTGGAAGAAATTTAAGGACTATTTACAAAAACATTGCAAACTGTATGAGTGCTAAGAAGGATGCGAGATTGAAAATAACACAGCACCATTAACCTAGTTGAAAAGAATATGAGAATGAGTGAATGTTAAGAGAAAGATAAATTTTGAATAAATATCATGCCTAAATTAGGGACTTAAGACAGATAAAAGTATTCAAAGTTAGGGACACAATATTGGAAATTTACAGAATAAGAATTGAAACAAGGTGATAAATTGCTGGTTAAAGTTGTATAAATTTGGAACACAGGAGCGAGAGATGTGAGGAAGTCCAAAAAGTGAAGAAAGTATAGTTCCTATAAGATGTTAATTTTACCTTTTCTTTTCCTGTTTTGTTTTCTGTTTTTTCTGTTATCTTTTCTATTGTATTAATAAAATCTTTAATAATTTTTTTTTTAAAAAAAGCATGTCAAAGTGCAAGTAGATTCAGCGTTACATGGGGCAAAAAGAGAGAATTTTCTGAGGAAAAACTAGATTTTCATCTCACTCCCAATCCACAAATATTTGGCAAGTGCCCCATTTAGGTAGGCAATTTTTGCTAAGTCCTTCTTAACATTTCGTGGGCGACGTTAAAAGGAACCTTAAAAAGAGTTATGGGCGGGGGGAGCCAACAGGATGTTTTCCAGAAGCTGTAGACTACAATTCCCATCATCCCTGACCATTGCCTATGCTGTCTGGGGCTAGTAGGAATTGTAGTTCCAGACATCAGGAAGGCACCACACTGTTGGCTGCTCCTGCAACAGAGGATATGTTTTTAAAAACAAACCCCACTTATTAGGGAAATAAAACAAGAAACTTAAAATAGAATGTCGTCAAAAGGAAAATGCAAGATAAGGAAGATTTAAATTGTTTTCTGAAAGAGGGCAGAGAGGAGGCTGATGGAAATATAAAGGAAAAGAGTATAAGGAGCTACAATAGAGAGAGCACCCCAAAGGAGAAATAGCACAAGGAAATGGAAATTTAGAGAGAGAGATAACAGACAGAATGCGGAGGAAGAATAGTGAACAAGCATGTGGCAAAATCAGAGAGAGGCTTCATCATTCAAAGAAGTTTGAGTAAGAGTCAGCAGATAAAGGTGATGGAAAGAAACGAGGTGTAGGATGATTAAAGAGTGAAAAGGAAATAAACAGAAAAACTCAGAATAGAGGCCATGCATATGAACAGAGAGACTGGAAGACTAGCAAGCAAAACATGGGCACCCACCCTTACAGAAACAGTGAAAGATGCGTTTGGGTGTCATAGAGGAGCTGTTTTGTCTTTATTGAAGGTTGAGTCTCTTTTAACCTGTTAAAAAAATGAAATACTTCTTCCTTGCCACTAGGTGGCAGTTGATGATTTGGATATCATGTTTATTGGCTCACTGGAAATGGAAGAGTTATTTTGTCTCTGGTGGCCGACATCGATATTTAACGTGGAATTGCCTCCTTGGCTCAGTCACATCAAACAGCATCCATACACAACCACCACCCAGTCATTGTCCTTTATTTTCCCTGTGGGTCTTTTCTTAGGCTGCAGAAAGCGTAACCTTCCCCCCCCCCCCAGAAGAAAGGAAGATCAATGCCATTTCCATAGGTGTAAATGACACAAGTGAATAGTGGGGAACGTTTTTCAAAACCCCAGCACAAAAGGGATTTTGGATAGCTCTGCAAATCATGATTGTGTGTGTGAAATTAGCAGAAAATTATTGTTTTGATTGTTGGACGGGCATGATATTTTAAATCTATCAAGGGGGCGAAGGAAGCAGCAACAGTCTTGACAGGTCAGAATCAGAGTCAAGCATTTACGAAGCAGCTATACTGCAAAGACGCTAAGTTGATTTGTATTGTTGTGCTTCTGCCATGGGGGTGGGGGTGGGGGACATGCTGAAAAAGTAATGGAGGTGGCAATCCTATCCACAAATACCTGGATGTGATCCTTATTGAACTGACTTCTGACTACATGAACTGACTAGTCACACGTAGTCACAGTGAGTCATTTGGCTTAAAATGGGACTTTATGGAAAGGTACCTAAAATCATGTGGACGCGGGTGGCACTGTGGGTTAAAGCCTCAGTGCCTAGGGCTTGCCGATCGAAAGGTTGGTGGTTCAAATCCCCGCGGCGGGGTGCGCTCCCGTTGCTCGGTCCCAGCGCCTGCCAACCTAGCAGTTCGAAAGCACCCCCAGGTGCAAGTAGATAAATAGGGACCACTCACTGGCGGGAAGGTAAACGGCGTTTCCATGTGCTGCGCTGGCTCACCAGATGCAGCTTTGTCACGCTGGCCACATGACCCGGAAGTGTCTCCGGACAGCGGTGGCCCCTGGCCTCTTAAGTGAGATGGGCGCACAACCCCAGAGTCTGTCAAGACTGGCTCATACGGGCAGGGGTACCTTTACCTTTACCTTTACCTAAAATCATGAGTAGTGGGGACTAAACAGAGAATCTTGTCCTTTGTCCTTCTGGAAAATATGAAGACACAGCTGTTAGGCAAATTAATTGACAGCATTGGTTTCTGCTCTAAACTCACCGTGAAGCACTCTTACTTGGGTCCTACTGAAATAGACTCAGGGTGTTGTTTTGTCTAGCGCTCAGTGTCGTGAAGAGCAAACCCTGAAAATAAGACTAAGATTGCCACGTTTTTTTCCTGGCAGAACCACCTGCATTTAACAGCTGCATCAAAGGTAAAAATTCAGCAGGTGCTGCTTTCCTCAGCAGAAATACACAGAAGACGACAAACTTTTTCTTCTTCTTCTTCTTCCTCTTCCTCTCTATTTTTGTGAGTCATCCATTGAGTTGTTCAAGAGCCTTGAGGCTAGATACCAGGTTATTGGTGCTAATTAATCACAAAGGAGAAAAAGTGTACAATGAACTACATATGAAAGATATGTCCATCCCACCAATTACCACACCTGTGTATATCATATTAACTTAAATGTGAATCTGCTGGCCTCCTCTTCCTTTCTGATTGTATCTACAAGCACTTCTTGAAACAGCATGCATTGACCCAATATATATACTAGTTTCTTGGCCCTGGTCCCACATTTTCTTTTAATCTTTGTTGAGACTGAGAGTCCCATTCATCAGAAGCGATCATGCCTGATTCTTTGGGAATTTCTAAGCAAATTATTATCATGGAGCAAATATAAATGGGGGTAAAGGGACCCCTGACGATTAGGTCCAGTCGTGACCGACTCTCGGGTTGCGGCGCTCATCTTGCTTTATTGGCCGAGGGAGCTGGCGTACAGCTTCCAGGTCATGTGGCCAGCATGACTAAACCACTTCTGGTGAACTAGAGCAGCGCATGGAAACGCCATGCTTTCAAACTGCTAGGTTGGCAGGAGCAGGGACCGAGCAACAGGAGCTCACCCCGTCACGGGGATTCGAACCACCGACCTTCTAATCGGCAAGTCCTAGGCTCTGTGGGAAATAAAGCCGCAATCCTTTTTTTAATCAGGAAGAGTGGATAAGGACTATGGAACCATTGTCACTAGCTATGTGTAATAACAGCAAACGATTTATGGGTACGCTGTCAGTTTCCAGATATGCTCCTCTTTTGTACTCAATATTCAAGAAGATTTGATGCATATATCACTTGATGCTTTTCATTCAGTTTTTCATTAAAAGGCAAGATACTGGAAGGAACTTGACCTGCCATTGAATTGTCCTTTGTCCAGTTGTGTCTGGATTTGCCATGCAGCTATTCCTCATCAATCTAGTCGTGGCTATCTTCCCTTTCAACACCTTCTCTCCATTCATTACTAAGTGCATGAGATTACATCAACTGACCTTGTCTCCTCACTTCTGTGAGGTCAGCAGAAGATTGACAGAAGTATTTTGTACCACACACCAGGGATGGAAGGATCTGCCGGTGGCTGTTCTCATTTTTCCAACTTTAAATTCAGTTCTCCATATTTCTGAAACAGTTTGTTTTTAAATCCTCATGAGAATCCTTCAGCTTTTTAGAGAAAGTTTCTCCTAGTGAGCACATTTTAATATGCAATTTTAATGAACATATTTTTTTTTGCAAGCCATTTCTCCCAATACCATGCATTTGTGCATGTTATCTTTTACGTATAAGGCATACCTTCCCCCTAATATATGTATTTGTGTATACAGTGGTACCTTGGTTCTCAAACTTAATCTGTTCCGGAATTCCATTCCCAAACCAAAGCGGTCCAAAACCAAGGCGCACTTTCCCATAGAAAGTAAAGCAAAATGGATTAATCCATTCCAGACTTTTAAAAACAATCCCTGAAACAGCAATTTAACATGAATTTTGCTATCTAACGAGATCATTGATTCATAAAATGAAAGCAATAAACAATGTGCTGCAGTCACACAATCCATCCATCAGTAACTGAACTAGGTTCCACACAGTCACACACAAAAAAGAGCCACAAAATCAAAAACACAAAATAAATAGCAAAAACAGACAGACCTCAGCATAACACTCAAATCGGAAGCGTAACACTCAAAACGGAGTACGTTCGGTTTCTGAAAAAAGTTTGTAAACCGGAACACTTACTTCTGTGTTTGCATTGTTTGGGTTCCAAGTTGTTTGAGTACCAATGCGTTTGAGAACCAAGGTACCACTGTACTTTGGTTGGTTGGAGAATTGTATTGGAAAATTCAGATTTGTGCGAATTTCAAAGGTTGGATGTGTTTCAGTTCTCCTATTGCTTCAGAAATTGTGGATTTGACATATTCAGCTTTAAATGTAAGCTGAACTGAATTTCTTCCCTATTTGCACGGCACACACAAATTGTGACAGAGCAGTTGGACACCACCCAGAGGACAGGGAGGAGAACCAGTGGGCACAGCCTTGTTTACCTTCTGCAAGTTTGAGGTGTGTGGAAGGAGATGAAAGGGGCTATTGTTTCCCTGAAGCTACAGAGGTACATTGGTTCTATACCAGTTTAACTGTTGCTACTTCCTCCAAAGAATCATAGTCATTGACGTTTGGTGGCTGTGATGATATAATAATATACCTTTAAGTATTGGTGCTCACTAATAATTCTGTTGGCTAGAAAGGCAGTATATCATTTTCATAACTAAGATTAAATTAATAATACCATGCGCGCACACAAACACACACATACTGAGTGACTGTCTTCACCCAGTCATCTAAGTCCACTACCCAAGTTGGCAATCACAGTTTGTTTTATGATGGGTGAAGTGGTCTGTATTTGTCCTCAGATGGACAATCAGATAACCAAGATCTTAGAGAAAACTGGTAGTGCCGAGGCAAGACCAAACAGAGAAGCTAGCTCAATCCTGATAGCTCTGTTTTTTCACAGTAGAAATGCAGGCACCCATATGCATATTAGTGCATTACTAAATCTACAGAAGCTTCTTCCTGAAGCCGCCATAGTTTTGACAGTCTCCATCTTGACATGCGTTCTTGTAAAAGACTTCTTGTAGCATTTTAGACCCAGGGCAGACTAGAATCCTTGATCACTTACTGGAACAGAAAAAGACAACGCTCTAGAGCTTCACATGTAACTATTACTAATTTTTGACTGTAATGGCCTAATAATTTATATTATATTATATTATTATATTATATTATATTATATTATATTATATATATTATATTATATTATAATATTCATACATACCCCACCCATCTGGCTGCATTTCCTCGGCCACTCTGTGCAGCTCCCAACATAATAATAATAATAATAATAATAATAATAATAATAATAATAAAGTGATAAAATATCAAACATTAAAAACTTCTCTAAATAGGGCTGCCATCAGATGTCTTCTAAAAGTCAAATACAGTGGTACCTTGGGTTACATACGCTTCAGGTTACAGACTCTGCTAACCCAGAAATATTACCTTGGATTCAGAACTTTACTTCAGGATGAGAACAGAAATCATGCTCCAGCGATGCGGCGGCAGTGGGAGGCCCCATTAGCTAAAGTGGTGCTTCAGGTTAAGAAGAGTTTCAGGTTAAGAACAGACCTGCGGAACGAATTAAGTACTTAACCCGAGGTACCACTGTAGCTATTTATTTCCTTGACATCTGATGGGAAGGCGCCACTACCGAGAAGGCCCTCTGCCTGCTTCCCTGTAATTTCACTTCTCACAGTGAGGAAACTGTCAGAAGCCCTTCAGAGCCGGACCTCAGTGTCTGGGCTGAACGATGGGGGTGGAGACGCTTCTTCAGGTATACTGGGCCAAGGCTGTTTAGGGCTTTAAAGGTCTTTAAAGGTCAGCACCAACACTTTGAATTGTGCCCGGAATCGTACATAGCCTCTGAAGATTTTTTTAATATTGCAAAGCATCTCTTTTTGTGCTGTATCTGGATCTCAGAGGATTTAATTCCCTACTGTATCATCTCATCTGCCCAGATCTAAACCTCTGCCAGGAACTCTGATAGATCAGTTTGCATCATCAAAGCACTACTAGTGACTTGAAGAATATTCCTGAACATAGATGAAAAGGGCCTTTGGGAAACAATTTTTTTTTACAAAACTCTGCAACATTTGTCCCTGCCTCTCCACGATGCTGGCTTCCTCAGGAACCATCAACTTCAGCTGAAGTGAGGACATCTCCTGCTTAGTCCTAGCTAGGTTCAGCTTTTAGCCCTTCTTCCAAAGTTAACTATGGGAAGAATAATAGGTTAAAACCTTTCTGCCTCCAACCCTGATTTCATCAACAGTAATATATAATAAAATAGAGTTGCTATCCTTGGTTTCTGATAAGTCCAAATGGAAAACATATCAAATAAAATAAAAAAACCCCAAACTACTTTCTTCTTGTGTGTAGGATTGTCTTCTAAAGACTAATCTAGTTGAACCTGAAAAGCTAAAGAAAATATGATGACAAAGATGAATGCATGTCTGGGTATGTAACAAGACAGGGACAATCTCAATCTGGTTTTTCCTCTTTGTTTTGAAGGGATGCTAATTAAAAGAGCTTTTATGAGTGAAAGATCACCAACTAGATAATAAATGTAAATGCATATGATTAACATGCTTCTTGGGTGTAAAAATTTCCTCCTCAGGGCAGATTTTTTATGTTTCTCTGATTGGGATCTTGAAGTTGAGAAAAACTGGCATTTTAACTTATTCCAAGTTAAGAATCCATTTGTTGCTGAAGTGCAGTTCTGCCAAGAACACTCATCCCCAGTGTCTCTCTGGACGACACTCATAGATCCCATTGGTTCTAATAGGACAGTTTTTTACCTTTTTATGTACATTTGATGCACATTCCTCTCCCTTCAAAGAATTCTGGACACCGTAGTTTGTGAAGGGTTACTGGAAATCATAACTCTGTGAGGAGTAAACTACAGTACCCAGAATTCTTTGAGGGAAAGAATGTGCTGCAAACATGCTTTAAAGGTATGGTGCATATTCAGTCATCAGTGTATACTTAAATCTCTCACTAAAATTAATTGAACCTAAAAATGCTGACCTTTGGCAGGATTGTGCCCAATATTTCTTGATAAGGAAGATAATAAATTCTTTGATAAGCAGGTGACAAGCACCTCCTGTAAAGGAGGTGACTCCTTTACAGATGGTATTCTTTGGAATGCAAATGATTAAGCAGAGTTAATTTATTGAACTTTAGATTACTCACGACACATCCAGTTTAGGTACAGCTGTCAACTCCGAAAGTATATTCAGTAATGGTTACAAGGGCTTTCTTATCCAATGAATGTTACAATGCAGATCCATTTAGATATGTGAAAATTTTGCCTTTGACCTCAGTGGACACTGGCATGAAGCATGTCTACATATATACAGATTCTGAGCTTTATACAATCTGGTAGACAAAAATGTATCTGGGTAGCTTCTTACATGAGAAGCCTGACATCATTAATGAAAATACTGTCAATTTAGAGTTAAGTCAAGCAGTTAATTAAGCAAACTCCTTTAATTTGTTGATTGGTCTAATGCTTCTAATCATGCTATTACTAATTGTATTAATTACTTTCTGTACAAAAGCTAGCAGTTCAATGTGTAGCATGTGTCAAGTTCTTCTGTTAATCTTGCTATTATGGTCTGACATCACATCTGGGATATGAAGAACACCATCTTAATTGGAAACATTTTGGAAAAATCAATAGCATGGTAATACAGGGAAGGTAGGATGATAATAAAGATTAATGGAGCTGAACACTCAGCATCTATTTGTCAGAACCTGTGAGCTGTGGAGTTGACATGCATCCATCTGGCATTCTTAGCAATGGCATAAGAGATCATAATACTGGTTTAATGTCACGAGAGATTAGTCAGGAAATTGACATATCATTTCTTCCATTGTGAATCCCAAACATGGTGTCTTTCTCAAGATGGAGGTGGAACAGCCAGCCTTAGTTGTCTTTGCTCAGCTATCCTGTCAGCCACTTTTTCTCTTGAGTGCCAGGAACAGCATTTGGCTATGTAGTACATATGGCAGCCAATGTTTGGTAAGTTGGTCAAGAACAGAAAGTTACCGGCTGTAAATACAAATGATTTTATGTCCTCGCTAATTTCTGTTTACGATGGGTTGTCCTCAGGGAAAGAGTGCATTGTGTAAGGTTGCGTTTCACAACGAAGAATAATCCCCTTATAGCGTGCAATGGATGTAATAAATATGCTGGTTGGGGGAAAGGTGCGACTGGTTATGACAACACAATCCAGACATATAAATGAAGCCTTTTGATAGATATATTGCGAAGCATTTTTAAGCTATGGGTCCTGCACAAGGGTGCCTTAAATGACGAGCTTTTCCTTTTGCAGTGGGGCGTACAATAATGGTTATGTACATTCAGTCCAGAAACAGTGGGACCCCTCCCTATAAGTGAGGACAACTTGACCTACAGGGAGGGGCAGACCTTGGTAATATTCTGCCCTGTGCAAGACCAACATTTGACACCCTCCCTGCAGTCATCTCAGTGCTGGCTTACACAGGGCTTTGGGAAGGTGGTATAGGCTCTGGCAGGGTCTTAAAGCCTTCCTACCTCCTTCCCAAAGCCTGGTAAGCACTTGCCTGGCTTTGGCAAGGAGAAGGAGGATGCTAGGACCCTGCCAGAACCCTCCTGCCTCCTTCTCGAAGCTGGATATGCACTCTGAGAAGGCACCCTCCTCAGCTGCTCACCTTGCACGGCCGCACGGCTTGCACTGCTCTAAATCTGCCTGTGCTCCAGCGGTATCAGCTATGACCTGCAATTATGGTTAATCTAATGGCTCCTCCAAACAGCTGGTTTATTGAACATTCATCCCGGTTTGCTTACACACTTCTGCAGAGGTTAGAATATGCCCAGTGCTTACAGGGTATTCCTTCTTATTTGTCTGCATTCACCCTGAATTGCTTGCAGGATCAGTAGCATAGCAAGACTGGGGCAGGTGGGGGGGCTGCACTGGGTGCCACAGGGCATTCTGGGGGGCTGCTGGGCGGCATTGGAGCTGCAGGGCAGCATGGGAGTTGATTGGCGGTACTGGCACTTCAGGGCTGCAGAACCACTGTCCGTTGCTCCCAAAAATTTCAGCAGCAACTTTTGTTGATTTCGTAAAAGAAGCTCAACAGCTTTGGGGGTATCTCCTTTAAAAAGCTCAACAGCATTGGGGTATCTCCTAAAGAAAGCTCAACAACTTTGACAGATCTTCTTTAAAAAAGCTCTGCCCCAGAGGCTGCTGTGCAGGGTGTTTTTTCTTCTATTTTATTGCAGCCTTGGACCCACGTACCTATGGGACTGCCTCTCCTGGTATGCCCCACGAAGGAAGAAGAAGAAGAAGAAGAAGAAGAAGAAGAAGAAGAAGAAGAAGAAGAAGAAGAAGAAGAAGAAGAAGAGGAGTAGTAGTAGTAGTAGTAGTTTGGATTTGATATCCCACCTTTCACTCCCTTTAAGGAGTCTCAAAGCGGCTCACATTCTCCTTTCCCTTCCTCCCCCACAACAAACACTCTGTGAGGTGAGTGGGGCTGAGAGACTTCAAAGAAGTGTGACTAGCCCAAGGTCACCCAGCAGCTGCATGTGGAGGAGCGGAGACGCGAACCTGGTTCCCCAGATTACGAGACTACCGCTCTTAACCGCTACACCATACTGGCTCTTAAGGTCCACAAATGACAACATTCTGGAGGTCCCAAGTCACAAGGTGGTTAGGTTGGTCTAAACTAGGGCCAGAGCCTTTTCAGTACTAGCCCCGACTTGGTAGAATGCTCTGTCACAAGAGACTAGGGCCTTGCGGGACTTGACATCTTTCCACACGGCCTGCAAGACAGAGCTGTTCCTCCTGGCCTTTGGTTTGGACTCAGTCTGACCCTTATGTTTCCCTCCCCTTATGGTTTTGACTTTTAAAATGAGGCTGCATTTTAAATTGCATTTTAACCTGTATTTTAAATTGTTTTTTTCTTTTTCTTTTTTTTCTAATTATGTTTTTACTGAAATTTTATTGGTGTTAGCCACCCTGAGCCTGGCTCTGGCCGGGGAGGGCGGTGTATAAATAAAATTTACTTACTTTACTACTAGTAGTAGGGTGACAGAGTGCTTTAAATTGTACTAGGGTGACAGAGGAAATTTAAATTTTTAATATATGCCCTTGAATCCCTCCTGAAAAACAGCGACAGCCTGAAGGCACTAGCAGTAGGTAGAGCTGTGTTGCTCTCCCTTCTTTCTAATGTCGTGTGTTGATGTTGGTCACCAAGAGGGGCAGGGGGAGCTCATTGTGGTGTGGGCGCAGTGGCAGGAGCGTTGGATTGGCTCTACCACTGGGCCCACACTGCATCAAGCCCCAGACCCTTTCCCCTCCCTCGTCTCTCTCAGGAAACAGAGGGACGTGTGGCATTGGGCAGATTGGAGGGCAGCACAGCCGCACCCGCACAGCCCCGCTGGCCACCACTGTCTGGAGGCACCCTAAGAATAGTAATTACCACTAAATAGTGTTCTTTCAGTGTTTCAAGGGCTGCACATTTGTTATGGCAGCAATCCTGCAACAACCATATAAAGTGGGCCAATATGACTTATCTCCATGTTACGAAAGAAGTCCTGAGGCTAAGATATTGTGGCTCACCTAAGGCCTCCCGGTGAATTTGTGCCAGCAGCCAGGCACCACTTCGCTCACAGCTCATACCTTTGCCCGCTACGGGTCATCCGTGTGAAAAGCTGAAGGAACATCTTGTCCTAAAAAATCCTTAACTATTTTCCATGTCACCCTGACCATCCAGCTGAGAATCTTCAACTGGCCCTTATACAAGTTGTCCTACACAAAAGCACCCACACAATCTCTCTGTCCTGACTATGCATTCTTCTGTCATCGGTACAGTCAAATGGAATCAGATACCTGCATACCACACTTCCATTTTTTTGGTTGTCGTCTTGTAGCCTTTGGCCTTTTGGTGACCTGAGTATTACCACCAGCTCAAATTTCACAGGTCCCATGGCAGTTGTGGGAATGTGATAACTGCCTGACAGGAAATGTCTAAGCAGTGCCATGTGGGAAATGGTTGACTGAACCCCACTCTTTGGACAAAGAAACCTTCTGCTAACTATTGTCATTCATGTCTTGGTGGCCTCTAGATTAGATTAATTTAATGAGCTCTAAGTGGGCCTGGGGTTAAAAACAATCCAGAACTTTGGTTCAGAATTGGCTCACTCAACTACGGACGGGTCTAACTTGGCGCGGTGATATTACACCCATTCTAAAGTAAATGCTTTGACTCCCAATTTGTTTCAAGGCCCAGTTTTGCTGCTTTACACCCTTAGTGCAAGGTGACTCCAGCTTTATGGAATTGGCTTCCAATCAAACAAGCACCTAATATTTTAGCTTGTAGGAGGTTGTTGAACACTTGTTTTTGTTTGTTTTTTTAAAATGGGCTTTCCCTGAAGAGTGTATACTAGGTAGAGTTTTGTAATTTGATGCTTCTAAATCATGTTTTTAGATTATGTATTTTTATTTTTAATAGATAACGTTGGGCTTTTAATTATATATCTATATCTATATCTATAAAGGTAAAGGTAAAGGGACCCCTGACCATTAGGTCCAGTCGTGACCGACTCTGGGGTTGCGGCGCTCATCTCGCTTTACTGGCCGAGGGAGCTGGCGTACAGCTTCCGGGTCATGTGGCCAGCATGACTAAGCCGCTTCTGGCAAACCAGAGCAGCGCATGGAAACACCGTTTACCTTCCCGCCAGAGCGGTACCTATTCATCTACTTGCACTTTGACGTGCTTTCGAACTGCTAGGTTGGCAGGAGCAGAGACCGAGATTCAAACCGCCGACCTTCTGATCGGCAAGTCCTAGGCTCTGTGGTTTAACCCACAGCGCCACCCGCGTCCCTCTATCTATATCTATATCTATATCTATATCTATATCTATATCTATATCTATATCTATATCTATATCTATATCTATATCTATATCTATCTATATCATCTATATCTATATCCATATATCTGTTCAGCACCACTTCAGAAGCATTCATTGGGAAGTGGTTTCTAAATCCTTAAAAAAAGAAAGAAATGAAATGCCCCTTTCCCCTTAGAGACTTAAAATAAATGGACTTTATAGCAACTTGGCCTCTAATGCAGCAGGAGCAAGCAACTACTCTTTGAGGCACGGCCCTCAACCATCAGTTTTGCTCCATCATATTTCAACACCAGTTCCTTGAATGTCGCTTCTTGGACTCTCCCTGAATAGATCATGATTTAAGTATGGCAGCCAGCAGAAATGGGAAGCTGCTTTATGGGTGACTTGTTTTAAGACGGCGAGAAGGAACTGAATGTCACAGCATTCTCTCCACTCACAAACCAACATTTGGAGTCCTGCTGCCACCAACAGTTGAGGTGGAACGTAGCCCTTGAGGCTAGTGGAGATGGACAGCCTTATCCTCCATGAATTTGTGGACTCCTCTTTGAAAGCCATCCAAGTTGGTGGCCATTTTGTGGGATAGAATTTTGTAGTTTAATCGTGGACTGTGTGGAGCAGTCCTTTCTTCTGACAGTGGGAAAGAGAGCATGGACATCAAGATTAGTTGTCACTGATAGTCTTGAGTTCGTCAGCTCAAAAGATTATATCCCAAATAAATCAGCAGCACTACCCTGGACTCATAGGAGCCAACTTCTAGGGGCTGAGGGGTCTTTGGCTCCCCCTGTAAAATATTAGAGGGGGTTGGGCTCCCCCAATTAATGGACATTGCCTTTCAAATGGTGTGTGCGCACTGCCTCATTTGGTCAGGGCTTAACTGTCCACCCCCCATGTGTTATTCAAATTGGCATCCCTGCTTGGACTGACATTTACTGTTACTTTGCATTCCTTTTATCTGAATCTGTTGCTCTACCTCCTATTCTTCAGTTAACTCACAAACACCCATGTCTTTGAAAAGAGATGAATGAGGTAGATAAACTGGAGTAATAAGACCAGGGAAATATAACCCTACTTCTTAAAATACAGGGAGAGACTCTCGGACCTTTCCTAGCCGTGCACAAGAAAAATGGCAGCAGCTATAACTTGTTCATGCAGTAATATGACAAGCCAAGCCATACCTGTCTTCTTCAAAGGGGCTGGGACCTGTTACCTCACACTACTTTGCTCTTTTCCCTCTGAGATGGTGCTCTCATAATATTTTGGACTGCCACCTCCCATCATCCCTGACCATTGCCCATGCTGGCCAGGACTGATGGGAGTTGTAGTCCAACAACATTGAGAAGGCCTCCCATTGGCTAGCCTGCAATGTAGGAAAGGGCAGAAATATCACTATGTTGCACCTATTAAATTTCACTAAGCACCGAGTTCTGCAAAGCTTCTTTTTCACACCACTTCCTTTCAGTCATTTTCAGTTTTCAGAAAAGTGTATTGAGTGACCTGATCAGCTTTGTGAGTATCGACTCATATTACTACTGTCTTTTATTAATTTGATCCAACTATGTGGTGGCAAAGAACTCTAAAGGGCAGTTGTCCTTCTTCAAAACTATGCTTACTGTGTTGCATGCTGATTTTCAGTGTGTGCTTTCTCATTGTGGAGTTAAGTGGGAGACTGAATAGTTTTCCTTATTCCTGTTACAAACCATCTGTGATAACATTTAGACTTCTCATATCTCACTCTCATTTAAATGCCAGCTTTTGGAGCTCAAAGTCGCGCAGTGTTCTCCAGCTTCTTTATGCCACACAACAGCCCTATGAAGTGGGTTAGGACAAGAGAGAGACTGACTGGCCAAAGGTCATCCAGTTCGTTTCATGGCTGAGCAAAGATTTGAATCCTGGTCTTCCAGGTCATAGTCTACACCCCACTGATGTTTCCTCTTGTGCTGTGTCTCAGTGCAGATGAAGGTCATCAAAGATGTGTCCTTGGTAGCTGTTGAACTATGTTCAGTATTCATTATTTGAAATATCATTTGCTGGGGTGGGGTGGGGTCCTATCTCTTCCCCAACAAATCCCCAATACCTTGGTTTTTGAACAGCTTAGTTTTCAAATGTTTTGGCTCCTGGACCCTGCAAATGCAGAAGTGACTGTTCCGGTTTGTGAACGATTTGTGGAAGCCGAATGCCCACATTCCATGGCTTCTGATTGCCTGCAGGAGCTTCCTGCAGCCAAACAGAAGCAGCAGTTCGGTTTTTGAATATTTCAGAAGTCGAATGGACTTCTGGAACGGATTCCATCCAACTTCCAAGGTACAACTGCATTAGTTTTCTTACCAGTAGTGTCAATGCATAGAGTATTAGATGTACTGCTGGATAAGTGTTTGATGGTTCTTGCATTTGTTTAATAACCAATAAAAATCAGTTATAAAAAGGTGTTTTTAATTTGTTTATTCAATTTAATTATTGTGAGTGGTATCCAACATTCATGTTCTGGTAGCGCAAGAGGTTTTAACATTTTTGGATCCACACAGTTGCAAACGTTTTCATGTGTGGTGGTGTTTGCGAGGGACGTATTCGTAGACTTCACAGAACAGAGTAAAATTCATAAAATGTGAGGTTATCTGAAGCTGAGGCATAAGTTGACGGACTAACCTACATTTCCCTCTGCTGACCTATAGCTAGGAAAGCCACTGTCACACTGTGAGGCACCTGTTGAGATTGTGAAACCAATTACAGGCTTGCAAATTGCTGTGTAAATTTTGAAACATCCCATAAATCCAACTTAGCCGGCTCCTGCCAATGTCACTAAATGCCACTCTTGCTGCTGACAACGTGGTTCCCATAGTAACAAGGTGTTTTGGGAGGGAGGCAAAGGGGATCTAAGAAGGCAGAGACCAGCGAACAAAAGGCAAATTGTAGTTGACTGAGCCCAATTGAGAACAGCCAAATAATAGCACCCTGTGAGGTACTATAAAGTAGTTTACTGCTGCAAGGTCTGAAACATTCTCATCCCAGACTTGTATTAATAAAATTTTATAGCGCGAGCACACCTCAGTTTATTTGAAAATAGGTACGGTTCTGGAAACTGGGGAAGTCTGAATGTCTTTCGGATTTGATATATGTAGCATTTCCAAACCCTCAGAAGCGATCCCTCACAGAGCTACAACTCCCGGCATCTTGAACAAACAACAGTTCTCAGGATTATTTGGGGGAAGTCGTGTGCATTAAATGTGCATTTAACGGATGTATCAGTGGTATGGGCAATGCCCTCAATGTAGTCTTGTTCTAACAAAGGGGCTAAACAAGCCAAAACTGGAAGGAAATTTCAGCTAGAAGAGACAGCTTCTGATGACGGGGAAGGAGAAACTTCTGGTGGCAAAAATAAAAGAATAGATCTCCCATACAGAGGGATCTGTGGCCTCTTAAAATCAGGGGCTGCAATCCTATACAGTGGCACGTCAGGTTACATACGCTTCAGGTTACATATGCTTCAGGTTACAGACTCCGCTAACCTAGAAATAGTGCTTCAGGTTAAGAACTTTGCTTCAGGATGAGAACAGAAATTGTGCTCCGGCGGCATGGCAGCAGCAGGAGGCCCCATTAGCTGAAGTGGTGCTTCAGGTTAAGAAGAGTTTCAGGTTAAGAACGGGCCTGCGGAACAAATTAAGTACTTAACCCGAGGTACCACTGTACTCACTGTCCTGGCCATAAATCTCTTTGGACTGAAGTATGGGACTAACATCTCAGTAGACACGTCTAGGCATTCACTCCATATATTCAAACTGATTTAAGGTCATATTGCGTTTGTTAGCACAGCGTAGTTGTGCTTTCTGTGCATATTATTGAGAAGCAAGAATATCTATTTTAGTAAAGTGTGTTGCCAGGTCAGCACTTTTAAGATCACCGCTCAGGTCAAAATAAGGACAATTGTACTGGTTTACATGGCTCTGTTTACGAGCTGCAGTCGGCATTTTTCAGTAGCTGACCCAATGCGCTGAAACCATGCAAAACATTGCACCCAAGAGAGGAATGTAAGCGAGGGACTTCACTGGTCCTTCCCTCCAGTACATGAACCACTGAAAAGGACCCGAAGAGCCAATGTATACAGAAGACCAACTCTCTATGAGTGTGTTATGCATCTTATAACATGAATGTGCCTATGCACTGCTGTACAACCTTTGGAGAAAAGGTTTCCTCTTTAGGAAAGGGAACCTATTCTCTGATGTGACAAAAAAGCATAAGTAACCACCCGAGGTTCAGGATAGCAGACAATCCGTGGCACTGCCAAGAGATACATAGGAGGTGAGCGACAACGGAAAGGTGTCAGTGTCATCGCAAAGGGAAGAAGTTAAAAAACATCTCATTGTTGCAGTGGTCCAGATTTGTGTATTTCCTTTCTTCTTCAAAGTGCCACTCGTTTCCTTTCAGGGGCAAGGAGCTCTGGTAATAGTGATGGGCAGCGTCTGCAATGGGGCAGGGCTCCTCTGGAGAGATCGGGCAGCAGGGGGAAGGAGCGTGGTTGCTGTTATAATGCAGGTGTGGCTTTCCTTCATACATGCCTTCTCCTCCGAATGTACCTATGTTAGATCTGAAGGACTGGTAGCCAACTTTTGCCATCGGGTCCCACTTGGTTGGAGCATGCTGGATGCCTGCATCAACCGCACTTATGGAAGCCAGGGTTTCGCAATGCAGACCCGCCAGGGCTGTCGGAGAGCCGCTGCAGTATTTCTCTGCCAATGGGTTTCTTCCCAGGCCCACGGTCTTATTCCAAGTTTGTTGCTCTCTGTATTCAGCATATGCAAATACTGAGGGTTCAGCTGGGCCTCTGTAGCTATATTCTCTGCTTCTGATCTGTTTGCACCTGTCCAGGTATTTGCTGCAGTCTACGTCTGGAGTGTGCTCTATTAGATAAGAGGATTTTCTTGAACTGTACCCTTTGGCAAGAGACAAGCAATCGTTCAACACCTGCTCTTGTCCCAAGAAGGTACTTTGTGACATAAGGTCTTCCTGTTTGGAGACTATTAATGGCAAAGTGTCCTGGTTTGGCTTCTCACCTGTCAGGGACTTAAGAGAGAAAAATGCATCATAATATCATGTAGCCAAACAAAAAGCCCTCTTAATTTCTCAGATTGATACTATTGAACTAGAAGGCTGCAGCTAAAGGACTTTAGCTGGGTTGTTCAACTCTGTAAGTGAAATTCATCCACCTTGTTTTCCCTTTTTGCCTCCCTAAGGTTGCCAGGTCACATAGTCCCAGGATGTTCTACTCCTTTAGGCAAAGTAGAAAATGGCGTCCCCCTGCTACTTCCTTCTCTACCCGCACTCTTCCACCTCCACCTGAGGCGACCAGAGGCAGCCCAGGGAAACCCTGGTGCACTGAAGGTGGTGGGGGAGAAAAAGGGAGAGCAGCAAATGGAATTGGGGAGGTGGCGGCAGAGGAGACAGGTGACAAATGCAGGAGGTAGCACGCTGTGTGCTCCTCAGAGGCCTGGATCTGTGACCCCTCACAGCTGTCCTTAACCTGCCACCTGTGACAACTGCCTCACCGAGCCTCAGGGGTGGGCCAGTCCTGTTCCTGTGTCCTTATGCTTTTCTTTTTTGCAGACCTTATGGTTCTCAATCTTGCAAACAGTACACAACTCCTCCTATCTCTTAGGACAAGGATGGGGTACCTGAGCAAAGTAGGCAGTAGCTCTCCTGATGACAAGAGTCCCATCAACCCCAGTCAATATAGCTAACAGTCAGGGATAATGTAATTCAACAACATCTGGAGGACCACTAGTTCCTCACCCCGTCTTCATCTATGGGAATTTTGCTCCACTTGTACTTAAAGGTAAAGGGTAAAGGGACCCCTGACCATTAGGTCCAGTTGTGACTGACTCTGGGGTTGCGGCGCTCATCTCACTTTATTGGCCGAGGGAGCCGGCGTACAGCTTCCCAGTCATGTAGCCAGCATGACTGAGCTGCTTCTGGCAAACCAGAGCAGTGCATGGAAACGCCATTTACCTTCCCGCCAGAGCGGTACCTATTTATCTACTTACACTTTGACGTGCTTTCGAACTGGCAGGAACAGGGACCGAGCACTGGGAGCTCACCCCTTTGCGGGAATTCGAACCACCGACCTTCTGATCAGCAAGCCCTAGGCTCTGTGGTTTAGACCACAGCGCCACCTACGTCCCTTCTACTTAGCCCCTCTTTTATTTAATTCCATGTCTCTACTGACTATTTTTTTCCTCAGGCCACTGCCTACTTTGCTCAACTGTCACTTAGTAGCTGGGAGAGTTGACCAGTTCTTCTAGCACTCTGTTTTCTCTTCAACCAAACCAGGCAGCCCCTTCTCACTTTTAACACAGTTATGTTTATCCAGCATCACCTCTCTGTTTTATTAGTTCTACCTTGCCTTCAATCCCTTTCCTTACGCTTCATTCTCATTTATCTTTCCTTCAATTCCCCCCCCCCCCAGTTCCTTTCATTCAGTTTCCTTTCCTCTAGGCTCTTCCTTTGTTATCTTCCCTACAGCGGTACTTGTTCATGCTCTGTGTGAGAGTTTTTTATCCCAGCCAAACTGACAACTCTCCCCTCCCTCATAGAAACTAGACTGAAAACGATTTACTTCTTTGAACAACTGGATATTTTGAACCATCACACAAGTTCAGCTTCACTGCCGTAGGCACAAATAATAGAGACAGGTAGGAGCACCAATCAAATGGGCAAAGTGCTCCAGTTCAGGGTTCTGCCAGCCAGCCAACCCCTCTTACAGAATACTCCATTGAATCCCCTCTCCTCCCTCCCCCCACTAGATAGCATTCTCTGGCTAGTGACTGAGAAAGCTCAGACCTTACTAGATCTTTTTTCTGAAGGTTTTTGGGGTTTCTGAAAACCTTGGAGTTCTCCTAAGCCTGCTGATGCTCCCTCCTCATGTGTGTGTGTGGGGGGGGGGGACAAATCAGCACTCACCCCCAAAACATTGCTAATAGAGGGAATTATATAGTAAATACGATGCAGAGTCACCACAAATTCTACAGTGCTGCTCATAGCGCCAACAGCACTTCTTTCATGAACTGGAAAATTGCCATGTTGTGATTTTCCAGTTTGCAGAAGAAAGGGGGCAATCTTTTTTTTATGAATTAGTCACTCCGATGTTACACTACTCGTGTGGGTAAATCACTTGCATGAACAGCTGCTTTTACAAAAGCTGGCTGCCAGTGTATTGTCACAAGTGACCCAGAGATTCCTGGTCTGTTCCTTCCGCTCCAGCAGCTATGCAATGTAACCCAGAGAAACCCAGGGAGCCAAATAGCTCTCTAATCTAAAAAGGATTGCACCCCCTCATCAGAACATATATTTTACAACTGCATAAATCAAAGTTATTTTGCCTGCACGTGAATTGACCTAGATGTATGAAAAGAGACAAACGTTTCACTGCGGCTAGAAACCTGTGTCTGGATTAGGTATGGTCAAGCCTATCAATTTCAGTCTTTCTCATTTTTCTCATTTTTCTCATTTTTCACATCTTTCACATCTTCAGTTCTCCACATTTCAAGGCAGTCTGCAAAGGCATAGCGTTTGCCTATATGGTTTGAACAACACCAGTCATTTACTAAACACCTCTCTTGGGCCCAGAACAACGAATATGCTTTGAACACCACAGCTGTAGGATTATAACTGGGGGGAGTTTAATCCTCCACCCCCCCCCAAAAAAACCCCACATTGGGCCACTGATAAGAGACTTGCAGCTATTATTATTATTATTATTATTATTATTATTATTATTATTATTATTCCATATCAATGTATTTTGATAATTAGTAGTAAATTACCGCTTGCAGAAATAAGACATAGCAAAACACGCTTCTGCTGTATGGGGACTTTGTGAAGACATTTTGCTAGTGGCAAATTCTTTAGAGCCCATCCCTTTCTAAGTTAAAAAGTAATGTGACACTCCAAGGAAAATGTTGAAAATCCATCTAATTTTAGCCTGTTCTCTTTTTTTTAGGTCATGGAACATACCAGGGTAGTCTCCTTCCTTGTGCATAATTTAGGGGTGATTTCCCCCACTCCCTTTCCTAAGTTGCTCCACATCGGAAGTCAGTATTCTCTCACTGTGGCAGCATTTACTGGTAGATGTCAGAGAGATCACTCAACTTGCTGCAGGTGCATTAAAGTGCAGTAAAATCCCATTGAAATTAACATAAATATAGATCAACGGGACTGAAGTTAGGTAAAATAATTAAAAACCTGCAGGCAACATATCATTATTGATACAGATATCTGTTTGTCAAGGCATTTGCTATGCAGAAACATTTTCCTCCCTTCTCCTCCTGACCGTCTGTCACAGGTCTAAGGAAAGACTTTGGTAGGTTGGAAATGATGCACCACGCCTAAGCATGTGTCCCTGAAAAGCCAAGTAGGCTTAGTTAGACGCTTAGTTACAGTAGGTCAGCCTTCCCCAAGCTGGTGCCCACTGTATGTTGTTGGAGTCTAGATCCCCCAATCAACATCATCAATGGTCAGGGATGATGGAAGTGGTGGGGTCGCGCCATATCTTTAAAGCACTCTTACACCACCGAAACAGTCGTGGCTGCAGTTTAAGGGTGCTGCCTCCTACACATACAATTCCCAGCACATGTAACAAACTACAGTTCCCAAGATTCTCCATTCCTGTTAAAAGTTGTCCAAGAGTGATGTGGAGGTGACCACCAAAATCTGGAGGGCCACAGCTTTCCCCGCCCCTACTGTATTTCTTCTCTGTTTACCCAATCCCTTCTCTTCCTCCGTTGTTTCTCCAGTGTCTGAATTTAGAGTGTAAGCCCCTTGGGGCAGGGAACTGTCATCCTCTGCTCTGTCAAGCACTGTACACACCATGGTTCACAGTTCTCACACTGTTTGTACTCATATAAGACCCCCAAAAGTGAAGTACTGTATTTTTCTGTGTATAACATGACCCCATGTATCAGACAATCCCTATTTTTGGGAGCCCTCAACAGTTGTTGAGCTTATTTTGTAAGTTCATTGAGCTGTTGAGCAGTTTTTTGACGATCCCCCACTCTGGCTGATGGAACTGGTGCCGTAATATACCACATACTGGGACTCACCAACAACTCTTCCTAAGCTGGGAAGAGCGGGTAAGCAGCCTCCTCTCCAACATTTCCCTGCTACCGCCGCAGCACCAGCCCTCGCTTATTTAGCATATTAACCCGTGTATAAGACAAACCTCAATTTATCACAAAAAAATCAGGAAAAAAGGTCGTTTTATACATGGAAAATACAGTAATAATGAAATCTGAAGACAGACTGAAAATACAGATATATGCAGAATACTGGCTTTTAATAAATTATTATTATTATTATTATTAGGAAGAAGCCAGAAATGTTTCTGCATGATATTAGACCAGAGTAGATTATTCCCATCTAATGCAGTGGTACCTCGAGTTAAAAACACCTCAGGTTACAAACACTTCAGGTTACAAACTCTGCTAACCTGGAAGAGTTACCTCGAGTTGAGAACTTTGCCCCAGGATGAGAAAGGAAATCGTGTGCCGGCGGTGCAGCAGCAGCAAGAGGCCCCATTAGCGAAAGCATGCCTCTAGTTAAGAACAGTTTTGGGTTAAGAACGGACCTCCAGAATGAATTAAGTTTGTAACTGGAGGTACCACTGTACAGAATAAAACCCAGTATCCCAACATATATCCATATCTTCAACACCTTTCCTGTGTGACCAAGAAACACAACCCAGGAAAGGGCTATGAAGAGTCACCAGGGGTAGAGAGCCTCCACTCTACCCCATGGTATCCCCAAATTAATATTTTCCATATGATTGAATGGTTGCTATTCACTTAGATGAGAGAATAGTACACCACTGCAGTTGGAAGTCCACTGCTACAGAGAGGGAGAAACCTGCCTAGCCCTCATTGATAGAGATCCCTCAGTTGATACACCGCGTAGTGCAGGGGTTCTTGCAGTTCTCATTACCCTCCTTCAAGCCACCTGCCATAATGGCGGACATTTTGCTGCTAGTTAAAAAAAACAAGCGTTTACCTCAGCATCTCTGCTCCGTTTAAGTCTCGGAGAACTTGGGGCGTGTGCTTTTTGTATCGATCGTCTCGCTTCGGCTTCCGATTTTGTTTCCGGCCTTGGATGATCGTGAGCCCCCTTTGACTTTATAACAGCAAGTGAAGAAGGCATAGGGGCATTAAACCACAAGGCAGTTTTCAACACAATGCTCGCAAGACAAGGGGTGTAAAATCCAAAATGGCTTGCCTTTTCTCGTTGGATGTATAGCATAGCATAGGCTTTCTTCAGGCAACTCATTATATTTTAGATTAAAGTTTCAATTTAAATGGAAGTGGGTTGCTGAATTTGCTGAAATGGCAAAACCATCTCAAAAGATCCATGTATAGAATAGGTTATTCCTCAGGGGAAATCTGGCTTCATCGACTAGTCAAAATTGGTGATTTTATCCTGATACTGGTCATTGACCACAATAAAAGAACTTTATACTTAGTCAAAATTAAGAGCATGGTCACCTATAAAGGCACAGGAATGATAATCTGAGTTTTCTGTTTCTTACTCCTATTTTCCCTGAAAGGTTATGTGACTGAATTCTGACATAAATTTTTGAAATTCTATCTCGGAGGAAAATGCAACCATGATTTCCATGATGATTCCCATGTGAATGTTTAGTTGTCTTCTACATTCATATACCAAGGCTCCTATCAATAGCTCATTTTTGCCTATTTGTGGCTGCAGTGCTCTGCATGTCATGGTGTTGACCTCTAAAGCCCTAAAGAACCTCGGCCCTGTGTACCTAAAGGAGCATCTCCACCTCCATTGTTCAGCTTGGACAGTGAGGTCCAGCTCAAAGGGCTATCTGACATTTCCTTCATTGTGAGAAATGAAGTTGCAGGGAACCAGGCAGAGGGCATTCTCAGTAGTCATGCCCATGCTATGGAACACCCTCCTGTCAGCTGTCAAGGACATAAACAATTATTTGACCTTCCATAGATATCTGAAGGCAGCCCTGTACAGTTGTACCTTGGTTTTCAAACAGCTTAATTCTTGAACGTTTTGGCTCCCAAATGCCACAAACCCAGAAGCAACTGTTCTGGTTCATGAACTATTTTTGGAAGCCAAATGTCCGACTGGGCTTCTGCGGTTTCCGATTGGCTGCAGGAGCTTCCAGCAGCCAATCAGAACCTGCACTTTGGTTTTCCAAATGTTTTGGAAGTCGAACGAACTTCTGGAATGGATTGCGTTTGACTTCCAAGGTACAACTGTATTGAAAAGCTTTTAATGTTTGATATTTTGTTATGTTTTCTTATATTCTGCTGGAAGCTGCCCAGCAACTGGGGCAACACAGTCAGATCGGTGGGATACAAAATAATAATAATAATACTAATAATACTAATAGTGGTTGTTGTTATTTTATTTATTTAAGAGTAAACGCCATTGAACCCAGTGGGGCTTACTTCTGAGTAAATGTGTAAGTAATGGAATTGTGACATGTGCTATGGACTTGACCATCTGGTTCAAAAAACTGAGGCAGATGTTTTCCTGGATTCAGCTGAGAATGTTTGATGTGCCTACAATTTTCATGTTTCTCTTTCTTAGTTCCTTTGCAGTTGGTATGGTTTAAAATGGTTGTTTTTATGCAATGCTATTTTCCTAGAGGTGTCGGAACTCATCCTGAACACCTCCCTCGTTTTCTTAGAATGGCAATGGCGCCTACCTAAGAGGTGCTGGAACTGAGTTCCAGAGAGTTCCAGCTGGAAAAAAGGCTTGTTTTTATGTATAAGCATGGCCAACTGGTTAACTTTTGCGGATCCCCTTACCTGAGGTGTCATACCTCACTAACAATTTAAATACTCTCTTTGGCTCAGTGTGAAACATTTCCTGGTTTGCTCATCTTCCAAGCACAGTTCAGCTATAACAGCAGGCTTGCCTTGAATAAATCAGATACTGTTACCAACCTGAAAAAATATGAATGGTCCTTCATGTCTCCAGAAGTTTGTTACAGGGTATCCACCATGACCTCGGCAGGGAATAAGCTTCAAGGGCCCATAGCAGTTGGGACACGATTTTCCTGAAACAAGTGCACCATTAAATATTTTATTTTGAATGAACTTAGTTTTAAGATTATGTCATGTTAGAAGTTCATTGTGTAGGGTACAATATACTCTTTTCATAATGGGTTATTGACAGCAGATGTCTCTGCTTGTAGGAAAGGTGTAAAGGTAAAGGTAAAGGGACCCCTGACCATTAGGTCCAGTCATGGCCGACTCTGGGGTTGCGGCGCTCGTCTCGCTTTATTGGCTGAGGGAGCCGGCGTACAGCTTCCGGGTCATGTGGCCAGCATGACTAAGCTGCTTCTGGCGAACCAGAGCAGCGCATGGAAACACTGTTTACCTTCCTGCCGGAGCGGTACCTATTTATTTACTTGCACTTTGATGTGCTTTCGAACTGCTAGGTTGGCAGGAGCAGGGACCAAACAATGGACGCTCACCCCATCACGGGGATTTGAACTGCCGACCTTCTGATTGGCAAGTCCTAGGCTCTGTGGTTTAACCCACAGCGCCACCCGCGTTCCAATAAATGCAATGGGACTTATGTCCAGGTAAAATATATTTGGAAAGTGAAATGTGCTGTAGGCACAAATGAAACCCAAAACCCAAACTTGTCTAAGGCTGTGAACCTATGTCCCCTTACCTGGAAGTAAGTCCCATTGAACTCAATAGAACATATTTCTGTGTAGAAATTAGATTGTGCTGTAGGATTCTCAGCTTCAAATTGCAGTATAATATCTTGATCAACCTTACTTACCTCTACTTGAAATAAAGTCCCATTTGATTTTATTGAGATTTTCTGAGTGTGCTTATTACCTTAGACTATAAGCTCTTATGTTTGTTATTACACCATCAAAAAAATATACATGTTCACTTAGCCTGAATAATTTTGGTATTCCTCAGTAAAGGACCAATATATGATCCTTATAATTGGATATAGATACAATATTATCCTTAGTGGAACTAATTCACTTTCTGCCCCAAATAAATTGCATTCTTTTGGGAAAGTTTCCATGAATATTCTCTCCCCAAAACTTCATCAAATAATTAAGACTTCCAGAAATTAATTTATCTTCTATGAGTGTCACAATCTTTCTTTCATGATTGTCCTAATTTTTGTCCTAATCTTTACCTTCCAAGTACAAATTCTATTCTGTACACACCTGCAGATCTGTTTTACTGAATTACATGGGGCTCATGTTCAAGTAAGAATACTCAGGATCAGCTTGTAAACTAGGCTCACTTACTTTAAAGTAAACTCAGTGTACTTTTTTTAAAAAAAATGCACATATATTATATAAGGGGAAAGTGTACTTTTAAAAATGCATCCATTTGTGAAAGAAAATCACTTGCAAAATGTGTTTATTAGGCGAAATGTGAACTGGAAAAAAGAGAAAGGGGGGGGGAGGCCATATCCATCCATCCCTACAATTATATGTACTTCACGATGTAATACTTCCAAAGTGTGGCTGGAGATGTACTAGTCTAATGCAAGTCAGGTTCTGAACCAGGATTACCCAGTGGATGTTTTTTTGTGGCAGCGGAAACCCAAATTGAACTGCAAGAAGTCTAATGTAAGCCCTTTTCAAAGAAGCATACTTACTCTGCTGTTTTTGCCTGGCCTTGTCACATATAGCCGGCCTCAGATACATCTTTCCCCCATCTGAAGTTGAGCAATCATTGCTGCAGACCACGACTCCGAGGCAGGACTTTTTTAAGATGCGCGAGTTGTGATTGTTGGTGTTCCTCATTGCCCAGCTACTTAGGTGCCTCTGAGCATTTTTGTCATCAGAGCTATAGATGCATTTTACATAGGAATCTGGCCATTCCTGAAACCAATCTGTTTGTTTCACGTCCTGTAAGGAACCCAAAGAATGTGATGTTTCAAAGCTAGGAAACAAGTCCCCGCCACACGACCTAAATTCAAAGACAATGAATCAAGTCTGCAACACAGAGCTGCCTTATTTGTTTGCATTGATTAAGTCTACTTTACATTTATTGCAGAAACAATAATCTGCTCCTCTCTGCCCTAGCAAATATATTAACCTGGCTGAATATTCTTCTATATTTCATGGTAGATTCCACATGGCTGTCCATGACCCTTATTCATTTACAGTGGTACCTTGTTTCTCAAAAGCCTTGGTTCCGAAAAACCAAAAACCTGGAAGTAAGTGTTACAGTTTCAAGCGTTTTTCAGAGGCCAAACATCCAATGTGGCTGTTGGCTATTGCCTGCACCAATCAGAAGCAGCGCCTTGGTTTTCAAACATTTTGGAAGTCAAACGGACTTCCGGAACGTATTGAGTTTGGCACTTTTGTTTTTGCTATTTACCGGTATTTTGCGTTTTTGTTTTTGAGGCTTTTTTGGTTAATTTGTTTTTGTGACTGTGTGGAACCTAGTTCAGCTACTGATTGATTGATTGTGTGACTGCGGAAATGGATAAAAGCCCCCCATCCAAACAATGACTATCATCAGTGCAGGTATGAAAAATATTTATTTTTAATTTTTATCATCTACAATACTGTCTTATTTATTTTATAGTACAGTTCGATTACTGCTTTCATTTTATGGCTCAGTGGTCTCGATAGTAAAATTCATGCTAAATTGCTGTTTTAGGGGTTGTTTTTAAAAGTCTGGAACAGACTAATCCGTTTTGCATTACTTTCTATTGGAAAGCGCACCTTGGTTTTGGAACGCTTTGGTTTTGGAACAGACTTCTGGAACGGATTAAGTTTGAGAACCAAGATACCACTGTAATTAATTTGGAAATATTTCTAAACTGCTCAATGAAACCGCTCTTGAAGAGATGTGCATAATAATATTGTAGACGAAACACTGAAACCCACAAAACTATAAAGAAAACAATTACACATAAAATAATTATCATGCAAAGACAGACACAGTAAGTTAAACTTTTCAAACGAAGGTAGGTCACTAAATTATATGTCTGGGTAGACTTGCTGAAATTAGAAAAAAGCCTCAGAAGATGTCTAAAATAACATAGGGGGTCTCTGCCTAATGTCAATAAAACTTTATAAACATTCAGGGCTGATGAATGGCTGAAGGTACATATCATTTTAATTAGAACAGCATGAAGGATGATAACTGAGGCAGATAAGGGCTGCATATACACTCTGCCTTGAAAGCATAATTCTTTCCATCAAAGAATTCAGGGCACTGTAGTTTGTTGAGGGTTGCTGGGAATTGTAACTCTGTGAGGGGTAAACTACAGTGCCCAGAATTCTTTGAGGAAAAGAATGTGCTTCGATATCAATTCTTGCTGTTTGGATATGCACATTTGCATAACACTCAACAATTTGTGCCAATGAAGCAAAAGCCTAATTCCAGAACATCAAAGATGTCTCTTGGGACAAAACTGATGGTTTTCCTCCAATAGGAATGTGCTATAGCTGATCATATTCTAAAGGAGAGCAGTCACACTCTATCTTCAAAGTACTGTAGAGCAGGAGAACGCAGGCAGATATGGAGAGCAACAATGCTTGTTGTTTGCTTGTGGATATTTGCATATTGTTCATGATTTGTGCTGAAGGTTACATATATAACATCAGAGATATCTCCTTGGGACAAATGTGCATTCTTATGAATGGGCTGAACTGATCACATCACAGAGGGGACTGGTCATTCATTCCCCATTCATATCTGAGTGTTTGACTTTTGGAAGATTTTTTTTTGATAGAAAAAAGAGAGAAAGAAATAGCATGCAAGTTCTGGTGGCTTTTATCCCTTTCAAGATCACCTGCATAAAAATTACAAATTACTTTTTCAATTTACTTTACCCCAGTTCCACTGGTGTACTAGAACTATTTTTAAACATGGAATTCTTTTAAAATATTTGTATTGTTTTTATATGTGGAAGTGTTTTCAATTTTTTATGCTTTTCTATTTTATAATTTCATTTTTTATTGTTACCACTCAACCTGGGACCGTATGATAAAGAGTGGGTATGAAATCTAATCAAATAAAGAAATAAATTCAGGGAAAATGATCAAGCACTATATCTGTTCTGGCAACTTTTGACACAGAAACTCTTAGAAAAATATAGATAGATGTATATCCATTCACGGTACTGTGGCTTGCTAGTGGTTGGATCTCAGATATTGTCAACCATTATCTAACCACAAGTTGACATCATGAAAATTTATGGTTTCTGTGACATGGATGGTTGTAAACATGAATGAAACACTCCAGCTTGCATGTGCTACAGCTGATTGGGATCTACCATAAATATGAGAATTTTGCATAGAAACCACAAGATGCCTTTGGAGGCAACACTCATTACTCTCACAGCAAAGATATTGTTTGAACAAAGTCTACTTATAGAGCTAGGATTGTTTTCTATACTAGGCATGATCCAACCAAATCCTATAGGTTTTAACATCCCAATGGGTTTTTCACTTTCTTCACTCTCCTTAACTTTTTATTTCACAGGACTTAATTTCTTTTCGCATTGGAATGAGTGTGATGCAAAGGCTCTGAACTTTTGCAAAGTCCAGAGGTCCCAGAACTAAGACCCTCACAACGTATTTGTCAATAACACCTATCAAATTCCTGTTGCAACTTCAGCTTAAGTTACCCTGTTAACATTTAGCTCTAATTACAGTCTAATAATGCTATAATATATGTTTTATTTGACAATGTTTAGAAATTGAAGACGTATTTTAAAAATATTTCAGTTTTGAGCAGTTATGAGTGCATTTTCATGCGCCTCCATGAGGCTTGCACAATGCCCAGAAGTCCCTGGTGGCATGCAGTCAAAGAAGGGAACACAATATATGTGCCGAATGACCAACCTTTGCTGGGAATCTCATTCAAGCTACCGCCAAACCCATTTTGACCAAATGAATTCAACTCAGTTGCAGCCACCCTATAGCAGAACAATCTCCCTACCAAAATCCATTAGGACCTGTTGCTCTTTCATTTTAGGTAACAGGCAAAAATTTGAATCTTCAAAAACTTTTGATGAATCTTTCCTTTTCTAGCCTTTTTGTTTAAAGCACAGTTTGCCTTTTGACTGTTTCCAGAAATCATCATTGTTGACAATTGTCATAGTAACATGGGTTGTTTTTTTTTTATTACTGTTGTAATAAGTAAAAGTGGGTGGCATACTGGGTGGCATGCAACTACATTTTACTCACTCAGAGTAGACCCATGAAAACTAGTTACAGATAGGTAGCCGTGTTGGTCTGCCATAGTCAAAACAAAAAAAATTCCTTCCAGTAGCACCTTAAAGACCAACTAAGTCAGTTCTTGGTATGAGCTTTCGTGTGCATGCACACTTCTTCAGATACACATGAAAACTAATTCACACAACTAAGCTAGGGCTATCCATTTCAATGGGTTTACTCTGAGTAAAACTTAGTTGATTACCACCCATGACTTTTAAACATTGAATTGCTGTTGTTTCACTTTGTTTGTCACATTGAATTTCTTTTTTGAGATGGATATACCGTAGTCTTTTTTTAAAAATTCTCAGGTTTTATGTTTTTTTTTTGTTTCATCACCCTTTTGGCTGTGGATTTTTAAAAATGTACACCACCTGGAGTTACAAATAATTTAGCGGTATGCAAATGACTTAAAGAAATAAATAATATAGTAAAGAAAGAAAAACAGTAAGTAATATTGTTATCATCTAGTCCAACTGCCTGAATTTGCAGCTGTCCCACACAGGGATTGAACTTGCAACCTTGGCATTATCAGCACCATGCTAAAACCAACTGAGCTATCCAGGCTGAGCTAATGCTGCTGAACTTCTGACTTGAGTTTCAAGAGTTTTCAACTGCAAGGGAATTATAAAGCACAATGGCAGCAAAGAGGTATTATCTGTTGTGCATACACTGATGGAATTATGCAAATGAATGATCAAGTAAGCAAATCAATAATATATTATAATATAATGACAGAATATGATGGTTTTTAGAGTAGCTGCAATTTCTACAATACTCTTGGAATTCTATATACCTACCTTGGGGAGCTTGATGTCATTGATGTCCCAGCTGACCATTTCACCACTTTGAGAACCCAAGGCTTCCTGTTCCATGCTGACATCCTCTGCAGCTCTCAGCATTTCAAAATCCCTTCCCTAGACTCAGCAACAGCAGTCTCAACTGCCAGCCTTTGAAGCTGACTGTCTGGCAGCCACTCGACTCGCAAGTGTTTAGAACCAGGAAGCTGTTTCCTGAAGCCAAATGATAGGCTGCTCAAGCACCATTAAAGATAAAAATCTGTATTCTTTTGCTAGAAAAACTTGTTCCATCCAAAGTTTTGCAAGCGGCAACAATAATGGAAAGTATAGCTTCGAGACAAGAGTGTGGCCTTCTGGAGATGTCTGTAGCAGAGCTAAAGCAAAGCCCCCCCCCAATGCAACTCCTTGTTCTCGTTCTGAAATTTATGGAGCCAAAGCACACCTGTTTCGTTCTAGTTAAACTTTCACATTGTAGTCAAGAGAAAGACACTATAACACTATAAAAGGACACTTGTTGTTCTTCTCTGTGCTAGAAATATACCATAAGAATTTAAACAACAGAAAATACAGTTATTTACTCATTCCCTCTGGGTGGAAGAAAATGTTTCAAATGCTGGGATGTTTCACAGCCTAGCCTCAATGTCCCAAAAGAAAATTGCAACAAAGCCTACAGTCCTGACCCCATTTACCTGGAGATAAGCCCCACCGAGTTCAATATGATTGTTGTTATTATTACTCATTGATTTATTAATGATATTCTATGCAATCATTCCAAAGCAATTTGCATATAAGATAATTACAAACAGTTAAAAACACAAATACAGCAAATATAAAGGTAAAGGGACCCCTGACCATTAGATCCAGTCGTGACCTACTCTGGGGTTGCGGCGCTCATCTCGCTTTATTGGCCGGGGGAGCCAGCGTACAGCTTCCGGGTCATGTGGCCAGCATGACTAAGCCGCTTCTGGCAAACCAGAGCAGCGCACGGAAACGCCGTTTACCTTCCCGCAGGAGTGGTTCCTATTTATCTACTTGCACTTTGACGTGCTTTCGAACTGCTAGGTTGGCAGGAGCAGGGACTGAGCAACGGGAGCTCACCCCATCACGGGGATTTGAACCACCGACCTTCTGATCGGCAAGTCCTAGGCTCAGTGGTTTAGACCACAGCGCCACCCACGTCCCGTACAGCAAATATACTTAAGACTAAAAACCTAACATGTAGAAACTTGTGGTAAAGTCCCGTTTACCCAGCTGGGAAAAACCTGTCGGAACGACAACAAAAAAGTCTTCAGTTGCTTCAGGAAAGTTCAAATAATGAGCATCTGTCGTATCGTGATGGGAATGCTATTCCACCGAACAACAGCAGACACAGTAAAAGCCCTGAGCGGCTTTGAATCTTTTAGGGAAAACTGTCCTGCATATTGCAGCAATCTACTGGGTGCATGAGAGACAGGGCAATAACTTGGTCCCAAGCTGTAAAAGGCTTGCAATATTAGTCCCAAAATATTCAACTTGGCTTGGTAAGAGAGTGGCAGCCCAGGTGAATCCTGCAAGCATTGTGTTATATGCTGCTGGTAGTAAGCTCACTGTATGTTCTGCACCAGCATGTTCCAGACCAACAGCAAGGGTAGCCCTGCAACTGCACTGTATGTTCCAGACCAACAGCAAGGGTAGCCCTACACAGGGTGCACTGTGGTAATCCAATGTATGGACAACTATGGCCAAGTTGTCCTCTTCTAGGAATGGCCATGGCTGTCAAACCAACCAAAGTTGGTAAAAAAAGGCACTCCTAGCCACCGAGGACACCTGAGTGGGACACTTTGTCAACTGAAGACTTCTGCTTGGCTAAGCTATTGGCAGTGACAGCCACGTACCTGCCTGGCCAGTGCCCTAGTGACCAACCTCCATGGTCAGAAGCATCATGCCCCTGAATACCAGTTTCAGGCCATCACAGGTGAGGAGAATGATGTCTTGCTCAGGTTCTGCTGGCAGCCTTCCCATCTGACGGGTCACTGTTAGAACAGAGTGCTGGATTAGATGGGTCCTCAGCCTTGGGTTACATCAGGGATCTTCTGGTGTTCTCACTCACCTTCGGGCGACAAAGATGGTGAGGGGATCTGAAGATTGAGTCCTATGATTTATGGCTTAAGGGGTTAGACAGATCAGTTCTGGAGAGGAGGTGATTAAGAGGCAACGATAGACATCTTAAAATATTTGAGGGGCTGAAAACCCATCTATTTACTGAGGACGCCTGAGATGTGTGTTTTCAGGGACCCACCCTATTCCCATAACTGTAACTGGTTTTAACTGGTTTTAATGCTGGATTTTGGGATCAGCCTGCCCTGTGAGAGGTAGGTAAGAAATGATTAATAACAGATATGGAGTAGGGAATCTTCTGCCTGAGGGATGCGTTTTCTCATGGGCAACGTTTTGGGCAACCTAGTGATGGACGGGGCCAGAGGCAATAGCAGGTGGAATAATGGCTATGAGTGCCTACCTCTGTACAGTAGACGTTCCTCACAAAAGTCATAAGCTTCTACACCAGGCATAGGCCAACTCGGCCCTCCAGATGTTTTGGGACGACAACTCCCATCATCCCTGACCACTGGTCCTGTTAGCTGGGGATGATGGGAGTTGTAGTCCCAAAACATCTGGAGGGCCGAGTTTGCCTATGCCTGTTGCACACCCACACCCACCTCTCTGTTCAAGGAGACACTTCAACTAGGCAAAAGTCCTCTTAGAGGGCATGGAGCTTGGTCTATAAGAGGTGGGACCCTGGGAGAGTCCTGAGCCCCAGCTCATGAGACCTGGGCCTGATGTCCCCAACCTCTGAGATAGATGACCCAACCAATCCCTTCTCTCTTATTCATCAGGATAGGAATGATAGGGGAAAGGATTTTGATTTCTAGGTGGTACGAGCTTTTCAAAATAGGAACCAACCTGCTTTGGAAATTGGCCGGCTCTCCTTCGTTAGAAGTATTTAAGCAGAGGCTGGATGGTGGCCACGTCTCTGGTTTCCTGCAGCAGATTTCTTGCATGGGCAGCAGGTTGGACTAAAGGAGCTCAAGTCAACGATTCTAAGCAGAAAGTCTTTGGAATCCAGGACAAGCAACCTACAGGCCTGGTGATCTTGTAATGCATAACTATGTCCAGCACTCAGGGGAACTTCAAAGAGATTTAAGCAAGCAAGCAAGCAGAGCCCCTGCCTTGGGCACTCCGTACCCTTAAGCCAGTGACCTGGTGTACTAGTGCTGAATGCTATTACTGTCCTGCAGATGCCTCAAGTGAAGCTGTCCTGGGAATTTCCACACTAGGTGTGCACACACACAATGCCTTCAAAGCACAATCGGAGCACATTCATTCCCTCCAAGAATTCAAAGTACTGTGGTTCGCCCCTCACAAAGTTACACATGAAGTCGTTTTCAAATTATCGTTCTCCTGTGCTTCTTTTGTTTCCTTTCTGGAGCTCACACAATCCTACCTTCTTCTCTCTCTTTTTTGCAGTGGAGAGAACCAGAATAGGAGTGCAATCTCTGTAGGCTGTGGTAGATCATCTCCTGCCTCTTTGAAGATGTGTAGTTTAGAGGGGTGTGGTGACATTTCAGGCCCTAGTTCATTCACAATTTTCACTTCCAACATATTCTCACTGTTAGCATTCTGGTCTGTGCCAATGTTTGTTAATATTCTGATCAATTAAAAGAATGAAATAAAAAGTTGGAGGAACTCTGCTAAGCCCTGTTAAGAGCCAAAGGAATAAGCTGTTTACTGCAGCAACCCAATCTCCTTGATTGTATCGGAGCTAAGAGCAAAGGTCACAGTTATGTTCCAGCCACAGGACAGAGCTCCCGGGAAGCCTAAAAGGCTTTCAGATGGAGGGGGGAGGGATAAATGCTACACTGGAGAAGTGTAGCTGCACCTGCTTCTTTTGTACTGATGAGTCCTAGGAATAGGAATACAGTGGTACCTCGGGTTAAGTACTTAATTTGTTCTGTTCTTAACCTGAGGTACCACATTAGCTAATGGGGCCTCCCACTGCTGCTGCACCACCTCCACACGATTTCTGTTCTCATCCTGAAGCAAAGTTCTTAATCTGAGGTACTATTTCTGGGTTAGCGGAGTCTGTAACCTGAAGCGTATGTAACCTGAAGCATATGTAACCCGAGGTACCACTGTACGTCCACTTCAGCTCCTCATTTCTCCAGACCTCTAGGTACAGTTCTCCAGAGTTTGCGATTTACTTATTTATTTTCAGGTGGTTAGTGTCTGTACATGGAATGGGGAGGGTACCATGTTATCCTTTGTCTTGGGTCTAGCCCTGATTGAGAGGGTAAACCCTGCTCTGTACAGCTTCAGACTGCTAGTAAATGTTCAAATGATGGAATAGCCCAGGTTCCTTCCACAAACAAGTGCTGGTGCTGCCACTTCCCCTTTTGGCCACCCCACTCTTTTCCATCTCACCACATCACTATGATGATGATGATGATTTTGCTATTGGTGTCCATTGTTAATACCAGCCCTTGTCTCTCTTGTTCGTAAAAAAGGTAAAGGTAAAGGGACCCCTGACCATTAGGTCCAGTCATGGCCAACTCTGGGGTTGCAGCGCTCATCTTGCTTTATTGGCCGAGGGAGCCAGCATACAGCTTCTGGGTCATGTGGCCAGCATGACTAAGCCGCTTCTGGCGAACCAGAGCAGTGCACAGAAATGCCATTTACCTTCCCGCCAGAAGGTAATTTGACTTGCAATTTGACGTGCTTTCAGATTGCTACGTTGGCAGGAGCAGGGACCGAGCAACGGGAGCTCACTCCGTCACAGGGATTCAAACCGCCGACCTTCCGATCATCAAGCCCTAGGCTCTGTGGTTTAACCCACAGCGCCACCCACGTCCCTCTTCCCTTGTTCATAGGCAGCTGAAAAAAAGACTTCCTGCCAGTACATGTCCCACGCTGAATCTCTGTGGCTGCCAACCTCTTTGGGCCTGCCATTTTCATTTAAACAATTCCAGACCCCGCCACAAGAGTGATTGCGACCAATCGGCCAATCAGATACTACCTTTAGGATCACAGAGCCAATAAGAACGTTGGGAGTGATGAAGGGAAGGGCTCAGGGAATTTTGGCTTGCTCCTGACACTGCTCCGGTGCGTTCATTGGCCTTGTAACACACACACACACCGCCCCTGGTGCCATCTGATTGGCAGAGCTGGCTACCACTCCCTATCTTTGAGATTGGAAATGATTTTAGTTCAAATGGTGGGCATCTGAAGCTTCAGCTGCCAATGCAGAGGTTTGCTTGCTACTATCCCGTCATGGTTGTTTGCTGGTTTCGGAGGCCTCCTGGATTGAGGTTGCCTCTGGAGCTGTTCCTCATAGTCTGGACTTACTACCAATACAAACAAAACTGGTATCTCAGGAGAAGAAGGTGAAATTTTCTGGATAAGTGGTTTTCTGTGTGAGGGGATGTTTCTACATTCAGGAGGAGCACTCAGCTGTGTAAAACTCCAACCTGCCGACTGAAAGGGAAGAGTTCAGAGACAGGTTTACCCCCTGAGTGAGAGACCGCATCCTTACGTTTCATCTAGCATCAGCTGGGAATGCATTTTAAAGTTTAACATCTTGGCACCAAATCAGGATGGCAAAGGCATGTGGTTATTAAAAGAGATTGCCTGGAGTTTGTCAAAAATGTAACAGCAGGGGGATGGAACAAGCCTCTCTGTAGTTTTGAATGTCTGGTGTCTGCGGGAGGACACTTCCCCAAAGCCAACTAGAACCAAAGGGCAAAATTATTTACTGGCTATGTACGATGGATTTAAAGCCAGATCAAGCAACTGCATTGAAAGCAAACCATAAACCAAGGCTGAGTAAAGTCCTCATCTTCTTTTGAAATAAATTATGTTTAATGAAAGACAAGGGGGGTGGAGTATTTCTGACGCAACAAAACTGACTAGGTTCAAGTAGCCTCCATAAGGCAAAGCAAAGTAGTGTTTACATTGAACCAGATGAGAATCCTGGGAACCTTAGTTTGCTAAGCATGCTGGGAATTGTAGCTTTGTGAGGGGTAAAATACAGCCCTCCTGTTGTAAGGATTGCTGAGATAATGTAAGCAAAGCACCTGTAAATATTCGATTTTTATTTTGTTCTTTATTTGCAATAGTTATATACTGAAGTCTAAGAAAAAAAATAGTAGGTTATATTAAGAAACCAGTTAAAGAGGATGGAACTCGATATGAGGGAGTTTTAAAATGCAATCATATGTAATTACATTTATAAACATCGAGCGTGGGTGAGCGGGAAGTTATTAATATTGTAGAATAGGATTATAATTATTGATTGTTAAAATGTAATTTTGAATCTTGAAACCACTGTCATCAGGATCGCTTCTTTGGACTTCTGAAGGGGCTTATATCAATTTAATTTTAGATGGAAGAACTGATAATTATTGCATTGTATCATGTATTCTCAATAACCTCTGTAGGCCAAAACTGGAAGCCTTCCTGTTCCATAAACTCAAAAAGCAGTGCAATGTAAGACGCTCTTTCTCAGCTCTTTCGCAAACACGAAATATTGACCTACTTACTGTATAAGATTTATATTCTTCTCAGAATTACAGAGCTAACCAAACCTCTGTGTGGGAGATGTGCAGGAGGAGTAAAAAGAAATGCTTCACTTGTGGCTATCTTGTACTAAGCAGGGAGACAGTCTAGATGACTTGCTAGGTCCCTGACAACTCAATTATTCTTTGTGAATGGTATTGGTTGCCCATGGAGTCTGTTAAGGGCTGTTAATGACACACCCTTAGCAGTAGTAATTTCCCAGCATTTTTTTTTTTTTTAATTCCCAGCATTTTTGAACTCGAGTGAACATGGAAATCTTTCAGCACAACATATAACAAAAGGGGTTTTGTTAATTGAGTGTGTGTGTGTGTGTGTGTGGACTTGAATATACATTTTGAATTAACAAAAACACGCTCGTTTACATATTGTGTTTTTAACAGACTTTTTTTTGAGTAATCAAAACAATTTACAACACAGCAAAATGAAGAACCAAGTGACGAATGGCCATTGTAAATCTGTAACGCATGGTTAGATATTTACATGTTGTATTAAGAGATTTCCATGTTCGCTCAAGCTCAAAAATGCTGAGAAATCACTACGGTCAAAGGTGCGTTTATGGGCCGCAACAATAAATGCTATTCTGAGTCTGATTCCATTGAATTGACACAGAACTAGTTATATAAATTTTAAAAAACCCATTGCAGCCGCTTATTGAAGCCAACAGGAAGAAATAGATGGCGGATGACAAAAGGGTTTATTTTATTTTTATTTTTTGCAGCCTGATAACTATTTCATAAATATTTCTGGTAGCGCGAATCCTTTTGGAAGGATGTTGGTGCTTTTATGTTCTGCAGGATGCATCAGGTTTCTCAGCACGAGAGGAGAGAACGTGTCCCTGCACAGCTGAAGTGGCTACTCAATTAGTTTTAGAGCTCAGCCAGCTGTGAAGAAAAATCGCATTGGGAAATATATGACAGTTTGAAATAAAGCAAATTAACTTTGCCATAAGGCTGAAGGACATGGAGGACTGTGGCCTCTTCACATTATCAAAGTACCTGAACTAATCAGGAGATAAAGCAAAGCGCAGCAGGCATTAGGAGCTACATTAAGCAGCCATTTTGGAACCGGGCCCTGACAACAGCTGACATTTTCTGCCCAGTTACAATCGACCAGGGATCAATTTCCTTGGGAACACGGAATGACCTGTAACATACTCTTTGCATCTTTAACTCTCTTATCTTCAGATGCACAGTTATTGGCGCAAGCTTTTAACTTTTTTCCCCTTCCTTTATCAGCTTTTAGAAAGTTCCTTCCTCATGAATTAATCACACTGATGGAATACCATCACTGCAATGGATCCCTGTTGCCCCACTGAAGCTACTCCTGCTGGCATGCTGATTGCAATAGCTTGTGTTCTTTGTGTTTATATTGATTTAAAAACAACACCATGGTGTATTTGGGCTATGAATACAGAGGCATACAGGTTTTTAATGTTCTGTTACGAATTTTCATCCACGAATCCTCCATCTTGAACAGCCTGGCTTTCAGGCTATTGCCCCTGACTACATTTCTGCCCCTCTTATGACCCCTTTTTCAGACACTGATGAGAGTGATCTTCTTTGGGAGAAATCCAAACCTGATATCCACTGGGATGGGCAGAGTTTAGAATAGGTGGCATGCTGGTGAAGACCTAGATCCTGGCTTAGCTGGAGATACGCTGATCAAAATTCTCTACACCAGCTCAGCCAAAGGCAGCTGACCCAAGGCTGGGGTTAGTCTTAGAAGAGAGGTGTGGTGGTGGAAGGATGAAAGGGAGACTTTCAAGTATTCCAAACTCCTTTCGACTCAGTTACATGACCTACCAAGTCAGCACGAGCAAAAAGGGAGGGTGTAAGTCAAGAAGAGTTTGGATTTGGGTTTGATATCCCGCTTTATCACTACCCAAAGGAGTCTCAAAGTGGTGAACATTCTCCTTTCCCTTCCTCCCCCACAACAAACACTCTGTGAGGTGAGTGGGGCTGAGAGACTTCAGAGAAGTGTGACTAGCCCAAAGTCACCCAGCAAATCCATGTGGAGGAGCGGAGACGCGAACCCGGTTCCTCAGATTACAAGTCTACCACACTGGCTCTCTAGTCAGCACTATTTTAAAGGCTTGTATTTGCTCTTTGAGACTGGGCCAGATCTGCTACCGGTAGCCCTACTCCTGAACCAGACCCTGCAACTGATTTAGTACTTTTGTATAAAATTGTGCAATGTGAGGAGAAAGTGGATAAGAGAGAACTTTTTCTCCCTCTTCCATAGTGAGCACTCACACGTTACACTGTGGGTGCACTTTGCGGGATTGCGCGTGGCGCTTTGGACCCCGGGGAACTTTCCAGTATGTATGGGCTGGCCTGCCTCTCCTTGTTATTCTGTGGAGGCTCACGCCCAGCCTCAGGTTACACAGGTTATGCAGGTTATATGCTGGGAGGTGGGGCCAGTCATATAAATAGGGGGTGGAGCCAGCAGCAGCCAGGCAGTCAGCTCAGGAGCTTCACCCACCCACCCATCCCTTTGTTTAATGTTTCTTGTTTACAGGTTAACCTTTTTCTTCCTGTTTAGCGGGCGCTGCTGCAGTCTTTTGACTGGCTGCTGTTGAAGAGCTGGGAAGAAATTTTCCTGCATTGACAGGCTTTGTCTTTCCAGTAGCAATTTGTCACAACTTTAGTGGTTTAAGGCCTTGGGCTTTAGTCTTTTCTTCTTTTTTTCCAAATATTTTTTTTATTATTTTCTTTACATTATCTTTTTTTCAACAATCCATACATCCATCAAAATATAAACCCTTTTGCTCTGCTGAGCTATGACTTCCCTCCATCCCTTCAGTTGCTATCCCTTATCACATTTTTTCGCGTATTTTATTCTCACATCTTATCTATTTTACATTGTAGGAGTTACTTCAGTCCTGCTAGTGTTTTAAAATTTTTACAGCTGTCTTTTAAATACTCAATAAATTTACTCCAATTGTCCTGGAATCTCTGGTCGTCCTGGTCCCGGATCTTTCCTGTCAATTTGGCTAATTCTGCGTAGTCTGTCATCTTCACCTGCCACTCTGCAATGGTAGGAACTTCTTGTGATTTCCAATTTTGGCTCAGCAAAGTCCTTGCAGAAGCTATGGCATACATGAATAGTCTCTGGTCCTTTATCTTAATTTCCTTTAGTCTTATCTTCCCTAAAATGGGGGGGGGCATGAAGTGGTGACTCACCCCCCCCACCTGTGGCGGCGATTCCAGGGTCACCTCTTAAAGAGGTTGTAATATAGGTGTCACTGGCCATACACTGAAAGGTTGCCAGTGAACTACCTTGCATGCGGGGATATGAGGTGGGCTGCCTGCGTACACATACGTCTTGCAGAGCACCCCCATATCCCATTTACCCTTAGAAGCCCCAGTCCCCCCAGCTGGGGGGGCTGGGAGGGATACACGCCCAATGCCTAAGCCAAGGTCTTCTACATTTGAAAGTTTAATAAAGTTGTGGCCAATTTTTAATCCATAACACGTGGTCATGTGTCATTATTACTTCCTGGTGATCCCTGGGGGCCGAGGTGGTTGCCTTCTGGTCATGCAATACAATACCTCTTTATCTTTGCCACAAAGTGTGAGGAACTTGTTGTTTTCATCACACTTTCCTCCGAAGGACCTCAAGGGAACACTGCTCTACGTACTGACCAGAGACAGATCTGTTTAGCTGTAGAAAATGAAGCTGTGTCAGGTGAGTTCAGATGAGTCACTGGAGCAGGACAGATGATCACCTCCTTTCCATTTTAGGCACATTGGGTTAATGCAAAGTGTCAGAGCTGCTGCCTTTGAAGGATGCTGTCTCTGTGCAGAAATAGGTGCCCTTCAGACCTGTCCTTTCAAATATTTGCATGAAGCTTAGACTGGTACCCTATTTGGAAAGTTACATTGGTCCTCTGTAAGAAGCAGCTCAACTCCAAGGACATTAGCATAATGTTAAAGCACTAATTATCAAATACAATGAGCTACATTCCCATTTAAAACAAGACTTAATTCTCTACTAAGATCTTAAATTCAACCACACAATAGACAGAGGGCCAGAATCCAGCTAATAGGTAAGTATAGAGTAAGTTGGTTAGTAGAGTGTGGAACTCAGAGCTTAAGAGCATGGTAGATTGGGAATATCTTTTCAGCTATAAATCTTGCTTACTGACCTGGGGCCAGCTGATTTATATCAGTCTTGCCCACCTTACAGACTTTTTTTTGAAGGGCAAGACTGGAAAATTCCACATTTGAAATATAATATTCTGGGCTTCTTGGAGGAAGGACAAGTTATGAGTACAATAATTATAATTACAGTTTTAAAAAATAGATGATGTGGTATGTCCACTATCAGTTTATAAAGTGGGGAGAGGATTGTAGAGAACCAGCGGGATGGGAACAACCCCTCACTTTTCCCTATGCTTGTTATGGCCTATGATGTTTGACATTTAGACCATGGAAGCGTGGGAACTGTGGTCTGAAGGAACATGAGACACGCTGAAATAAAGCAAGTCTCTGTCTGCTCAATGACTGAGTGGGAACCCAATTTATGCTGCCTCACATTTAATGGACGACAGACAGAATGCATAAAGTCAGGACTGCCCATCAGTCAACACTAGGAACTGTACGGTTACCATGGACAATTCATTGTAGGAGAAAAGGAGGAGAACTTCTGCCTTTAATTTCCCTCACAGTTCATTCTCCAGGGTCCAGTGTGTAAAATTCATTATCAAAATGTGAACGCCCTATAATCTAGTGGCAACTTGAATTACTCCCCTCTCCCTCAGTTTTCCCTAAGAGTTGCTACTGTATGCAGAGAGGTCTGACGAGGTAGCAAGGAAATGTGTTCTTCATTGTCTTGTCAGAGGACATTATATTCTGGCTGTCAGCACCACGGAGAACTCCTACAAGGGCATATCAAAATTATTACCTTGCAAATAATTGATGACAGCTCTGTTTGCAGAAAACCCTTTCCCTCTCCTCTGCCAGACAAATTTTAGAAATTCTGGGATGAGCTTCCTAAGATTCACAGTGGTGTTGGGGGCAGACCTCCTCCTTAGTTCTGATACCATTCCTCCATTTAGAGTTTTATATCTTGTTCTATGCATCTTGCTGGCCGTGTTGGATTCACACACCCCAGTCCACAAATAGGCCTTCTGTGTACAGTACAGAATGACTGCATTCATGATATAGAACAGTTGACCAGCAGAGGCTTCGGCAAAAGATGAGCCAAGCAGAGACTAGGTGGTGATGTCTTATTGCACTGACTTGTCAGAGAATGTCTTGCAAGGTTCATTATCAGAGCAACAAAGAGAACAGGATATGTGTTTGAATAAGCAACCAAGTCTGGAGATAAAACCAAAATTTGCTCCCTGCTCTCAGACCCTGATAAAGAACATCCAGTCGTTTGAAGATGGATCCAGGGATATTCAGGGTCTGTCTCCCGCTCCACCCCAAAACACCACTGCCTTTTTGGAGGGAGCCTACTAACTTAAAAAGTTCAACACAAAATTCAGTGTATGCAATGGAAGCTAACTCTCATATGTTGGGATTTTTATTTCTATTTCTGAACAATTGTGTTTCGCTAAGGAGATGACGGTCAAACCAGGTGTCACATTATTCACATATTTATAAATTGGCATGAACTGGTGTTAATTGCAGACACAGCTCCCACTTCTCCTACCACCTCAGGAAGGCAATGGAAGATTTATTCTTCATGCAAATAGCAGGTGTGGGATGGACAAGTTCAGGACCAGAGCAGAGGGGAAAGAGCCTGACGGCCTGCCACAGTCCCTATCCCTGTCAGGATTGGATCTGGTCCTCCCACCTGCAATTTCACTGTAACAACAATGGCTGATAGTCAACTAAATTGGAGTACAGTGATACCTTGGTTCTCAAATTTAATCCGTTCCAAAAGTCTGTTCCAAAAGCAAAGCGTTCCAAAACCAATGTGTGCTTTCCTATAGAATGTAATGCAAAATGGATTAATCCATTCTAGACTTTAAAAAAAACCCCTAAAACAGCAATTGAACATGAATTTTACTATCTAACGAGACCATTGATCCATAAAATGAGAGCAATAAACAATGCACTGCAGTCACACAATCCATCAGTAGCTGAACTGGGTTCCACACAGTTACAAAAAACAAAACAAAAAAGAGCTGCAAAAACAAAAAAGCCAAATAAATAGCAAAAACAGACAGACCTCAGTGTAACACTCAAAACAGAAGTGTAGCACTCAAATCGTCAGCATAACACTCAAATCGGAAGCTTAATACTCAAAATGGAAGTGTGGCACTCAAAACAGAAACGCAACGCTCAAAACGGAGCACGTTCGGCTTCTGAAAAAAGTTCGCAAACCAGAACACTTCCGGGTTTGCAGTGTTTGGGTTCCAAGTTGTTTGAGTACCAAGGCATTTGAGAACTAAGGAACCACTGTAGTCCTATTGTAATGAATGTGCCTGACCAAGTTAGGGCCATTACTTTTAGTAGGTCTAGAATCATATAGTTGGAAGGGACTCAAGAGTCATCTAATCCAACCCCCTGCAAAGCATGGCTGAATGCCACTCTATAAATACATGGCTGAACGCCAGTCTATAAATTCAGTGGCTAATTGTGCAAACGAATGGTGTAGCATCCAATTTGCTCCTGATTTTAGGTACTAGTGTAAGTGGGTGATGTCAGCTTAGGGTTGACATAATGAAATAATGATCAATATTACGAAGAAGAATCTTTATATTCTGATTTGGGGCAGAAAGAGGAGCAATGCGGATATATTATAAAATCCTGCAACCACTGGGTGTCAAACTGAGAGAACTGCCTGCTTCTCCACACTTGGCTGGGCTTTTGATACCCATCCCCAAAGCATTTTGAACTATGTTTAAACTTCAGGAGGATTTCCAGCTCCCACACCCTCAGAAGAGTTTCAGTACAGTGGAACCTCAACTTATGTATGGCTCTACTTACATACAATTCAAGTTACGACCTTCAGTAGGTGCTTCAACTTATGAACTTTCCTCTAGATATGAACAGAGGCCTTGCTGGCAGCCTGGAGGTTGCCCAGCCAGCTGCAGAGCAGCACTGAGGCCTCTACTGCCAGGGAGAGGGCCCCCATTTCACCCCCAAAGCTGTGGAAGACATGCCGCATACAAGAGGCACAGCAGGGCGCACTGCAGCCCCAAAGCCCACCGAGGAACTAACCTGAGGAAGTCCAGAGAAGAACCTGGCCTGGCAAGAAAAAAAAGTGACCCTGGCCGAAGTGCATCAGCTCTTTACTGACCTTGGCCCCACCCCCAGCTTGAAGCCAGGTAAGCCCACACACCCTCAGCGCACATAAGGAAAAAAATAAATGTTTTCATCTACAACACTGTCTTATTTTTTTATAGTACAGTACATTGATTATTGCCTTCATTTTATGGATCTATGGTCTTGTTAGTAAAATCCATGTTAAATTGCTGTTTTAGGGGGTGCTTTTCATCGTCTAGAACGGATCAATTCACTTTTCCATTACAGTGGTACCTCAGGTTACATACGCTTCAGGTTATATATGCTTCAGGTTACAGACTCTGCTAACCCAGAAATAGTACCTCAGGTTAAGAACTTTGCTTCAGGATGAGAACAGAAATCATGCAGCAGCGGCGCAGCGGCAGTGGGAGGCCCCATTAGCTAAAGTGGTGCTTCAGGTTAAGAACAGTTTCAGGTTAAGAACAGACCTCCAGAACAAATTAAGTTCTTAACCCGAGGTACCACTATACTTTCCATGGAAAAGTGTGCCTCTACTTATGTACGTTTCTAGTTATGACCAGACCTCCGGAACAGATTATGGTTGTAAATAGAGGTTCCACTGTGGTAGGTTGTGATAGATGTGGGAGGGGGAGGGAAGAGAGGAATGTTGATGTTGTGATACCAGGAGGAACAGATGTCCCATTGAGGGTATGCGATCCTTGGCCAAGCCTCAAGTAGTTGACTGGATTGGGCCTGGGACTCCTACGTTAAACTTCCATGTTCACAAGACTAGCCCACATCTCTTAAGAAGAATATAGAACAGGAGTATGCAGCACACAATAAGACACCGTTCTCTCAGACAATTAGCAGACCCTCTGTGAGAGTTAAGTGATGAAAGCTAATGAAGAAAGGAGGAAAAAGCAAAAATTATATAGATATACAACCTGGTACCACAGTCATGGTGACTCAGGGGGGCTGTTGGAATCTGATTTTTGTATGTTTATATCATCATTATTTTTTAAGAAAGGAGAAGTTTGAATAGACCTGCAGTGGGGAAAATTGAGGGTCTCTTTGTGATATGAGAAAAGGAATTTGATATACCAGGCAGCAAAGAAAAATGCTGGGTCAAAAAAGTAACAAAACCTCCACTGAATGTTGCAGAATGTTAAGTGGACCTCAGAGTGATCTAAATTGTGTGCCTCTGATAATTTTGAGAAGTTGATCTTTTATTTATGCAGACATCATTGAATGCCATGAAGCCGTACCACACATACTTTCGTTTCTTTTCTTGCATGCTTCTGAATGCAGGAATTTTGTCTCCATTTTGAACTTTCACATTTGCACAAAACCAGAAAACTGCACATGCACATCTACAACTTCTTGCTTGTGTGGTCTAGCACTCTTCTTGTCTGGGGATTTATTTATTTTTAATGATGCATGCACAGCTATCTGCAGGCATGCATAGTCACTACTGAGTTAGCGTCATAGCTGTCAACGTTTCCCTTTTTTAAAGGGAAATTCCCTTATTCCGAATAGGATTCATCACAAGAAAAGGGAAAAATTGACAGCTATGGTTAGTGTAACAGAATCAACAAATTAGAAGGCAGAGACAAATACAAAATGAGACACCTACTGGTATAAACGAGAAAGACCCAAGTTCCTCCTCATTTATGAATGCAAATATGTGCAGGTGTGGACTACTTTGGTATAATTCAAAAGTGGGGGTGGGTCAACAGCTAAATAATGATCAAATGTGGACAATCCCTTAGTGTTACGTACAAACTAGGAATCCTGGTTTATAAAAAGCAGTGGCTGGTTTCTAAACAAGGCAACTTCAAACCCAAACATTATGAAGCTGGCTTGTTTAACTAACCATTGTTTTGTACATAATACTTAGCGGGACGTGGGTGGCACTGTGGTCTAAACCACTGAGCTTCTTGGGCTTGTCAGTCAGGTGGTTGATGGTTCGAATCCCTGTGACAGGGTGAGCTCCTGTTGTTCAGTCCCAGCTCCTGCCAGCCTAGCAGTTTGAAAGCACAACAGTGCGACTAGATAAATAGGTACCCCTGTGGCAGGAAGGTAAACGGTGTTTCCGTGCGCTCCAGCTTCCGTCACGGTGTCCCGTCACACCAGAAGCTGTTTAGTCATGCTGGCCACATGACCCAGAAAGCTGTCTGTGGACATACGCCGGCTCCCTCGGACTGAAAGTGAGATGAGCGCAGCAACCCCATAGTTGCCTTTGACTGGACTTAACTGTCCAGGGGTCCTTTACCTTTTTTTTTTTTACCTTAATACTTATGCAAAACTAAACTTAGGTGTTTATAGGCTCATGCAGGCTCACCCACGTAACACTAAGCCATAGTTTAGTGGTCAGTTGATGGCTTCATTTGCACATAACAGAACTGTTAATAATGAAAATTTCACTTCCACGGCAAAGCTTCTCAAATCCACTAAGATGCCACTGTATTGAAACGCAGGCACAGGTACTCAATAACAATTTAATGATTAAAAACACAAAATGTTGACAATGTCAATATTTCAGACAAGCTAGTTTTTTTTATTTTTAGCACACATGTTTAGACAGCATATTTTGAATGATGAAGCTGCTGTATGAAATATGTAAAGACTTTGCAAATCAGTACCTAGAAACCAAGGACACATACATACACACAAGCTTTGAGAACATAAAGCAGACAAACATAAACTGGTTCTGCCTCTCATTTCAAAAACAAGCAAAAAATAAAAAATAAAAATAATATGCGAGCCCATTAGGGAAAACACATTAGTTCCCCCAATAGCAGCTGTGCAAAAACATGGTAAAACTGATATTTGTATAAATATCAAATTATACTTAATATATAAACTTGGGGGATGGAAGCAATAGGATGGCTTGAGACAAATGAATATCAATGACCAACAAGTTAGTAGGCTAAAACTCCACCAAATTACATAGTATATCCATTAAAGGTGCCTGCTTTATGACATTGCAAGTGTGGGGGGCGGGGAAGTTTCCAACACACTTTATACAAGTTTCTTAATAAACTTTTAACAGGCCGAGGAAGTACAAGTGAAATACACAACACACACTAAGAAACAGACATTCATCACCAATCTATTTCCAAGGGTTTTTCGCAAGACAACAATAAAAGTCTGGCATGGCCCAATTTGCACACTTTCCAGCACACACACACACACACACACACACACACAACCCCCTTTGCTATAGGCACATTTTTTAAGTCAATGGTTTGGATCCAAAGGCTGACTCCGTATGAGTGAAGAGTATCTCTGCTTGCTCTGAGGGAGCTCCCCATTTCCCCTCAGCTGTAGCCCCCCTTGCCACAAGCCAAACCCCATCCTCATCATTCTCAAGGATCCTCTGATCAGCTTTCTGAGAAAAAGGGAAGTGATGGAAACCCTGTTCTGCCAGTGGGATTCCACCTATGGCTGTTGGAATCCGACTCAAAGCTTGCAAGCAAGCAAGAAAAACACCAGCTAAGAATTGCAAGCTGAGCTTTGTCAAACAATGGAGAATGTGGACATGTCACAACTTCTGCATCAGTCAGAAAACTGCTTTGCAGTTAAATTGCAGGTAGGTCAATGGTTGGCTGGCCAGGATGCAACCTGGAGATTCACTTTTACATCTTTTAAACTTTTAACGAACTGGGGGGATGAACCAGCTGTGGCTTCTACACAGTTCCTGGTCAGAAGGATAGGGAAGAAAAATGCCGCAGGCGGTTCATCTCACACTTCTGTGGCAATTTTAAAAGGGACAGGCTACAACTTGGGAATGTCGATTTTTAAAGGGAGTAAGATGTCTCTCCCCCCCCCCCCCATTGCATTCTCTAATGCTGAAAGAAGGGGAGAGAGTCAGCATTCAGGTGCGGATGCTGCTTAAGTGCCAATTAACTTCCCCGTCACTTATGCAAATTAAAACCTAGTTGACAAAATCAAACTGAACCACCAAACTGCTGCAGACTTGTGATAATGGAACTAAAAAGACAGTAAGCACAATCAAACGTCTTTCTCCTGCACAATTCGTGACTGAAATGAAGAGTCCAGCTTTTCCCGTGAATCTTTCATTTCAAAAAGATCATGTGTGGGAGAATTACTCCAACTTCAGTGCAACACAGAGCAGACTTCTAGATGACTCACGAAAGGAGCCCAACTCATCTAGGATGGCTTCTCAACAGTCCATTTTGTTCTTGGGACCCTCAAATACAGGGGCAAACACAGGCTGCATCATTGATCAAGAGTGCACATGAGCATGTGCAAGCTGTCTTATCCCAGCTGCCACCCAACAAGCATTTTGAAGTTGGAAAGCCATTCTTTCTACATATGTGCACCGTTCACAACAGACACTATAGCATGTCTATTTGGTAACTGGGTGTCAGCCCCGTGAGAAGTCGCTCCCAGAGTCAAAACATTTCCATACATTTTCAAACCAGTATTACGTTTTGGGCCCTGCTTTACTTCAAATTTAAGGCATGTGTGTTTTAAACTACTGGGGGAGGAAAAACACCTTAACACAGACAAAAAAACCTTTGTTGTACAAATCACAATCACATGCATTATCTACAGTTAAAAAATATGAGTTTGGATTACAGTCTTGAAATTGTGAATCATAATTCAGCACCTATCATATTGACTAGTAAGGCAACTGCAGTGACGAATATATCTATGTATTTATATATAGATATATGCACACATACTACAATAATACTCCCTTCCACAGTTTACACTCGTGTCTGTGACCACCCAGTATGATCAACACCATCAACTTGAGCCTATGGATAGTTTCTAGGATGTTTTGCACTTGTTAAGTCCTACATAAATCAACACTATTCTAGGCAGGAATAGCTACAGTAGCTGTCAAGAATTATATCAGTGCACAACACATATTGTGCTTACAATCAGATGATTTTTGTTGTTGTTGTTGTTGCCCGGAATATCAAAATGGCTTCTCAGTTTGGTCTTCAATCCTTCCTTTGTTTTCTTTGCTTCACATTGTTCTCAAGGGAAGAAAAGCTATTTGTATACCCGTTCACAGCAGCCATGGAACCATTCTGATACTCTTTCCTTCTGGATGCTGCCTTTTTGTTGTAAGTCTAAAAAAAATTCACATAGGTCAGTAGTGAGCTTTCGCCCCACACAGCAACAATGCAGCAAACTTGCCAATTTCATTTTGTTATTTAACAAGCATCTTGCCCCTTCATATGGATGTAAGACTAGGAAGCATAACCCTATTCAGATTCAAAGACAAAACATAACATCCCTGTTTGATATCATGGTATGGGAGCAAGGTATGGTTTCTACAAACCACAACTTCCCATATAAAATGGAACAGGAAACTACAGTTTGTTTGCAAACTAGTGGGAGGAAGAGTGGCCAAAGGAAAGGCAAGAATGAAACCAAAGCTCTTGCCTATGTGCCCCTAAACTATGGTTAATGTCAACTACAGTTTGTTGAAACAAGCCAGTTTCTTAACCTATAATTTGAAGTTGGCTTGGTTTCAACTGACCATAGTTAAGATTAACCAGTCTGCTGAGTTCAGACAACACAGAAAGCTGTGGTTAATCTAAAACTGAGGTGGAAGTTTCCTAGCTCCCCATATTTGGGCAGCGCATGAATTCATTTCTGCAACACTAAACTATGGTTTGATTTCATATGGCCAATGTCAGGGATGAAGGCAGTTGTAGTCCTGAACATCAGTTTGGGGAAGTCTTGTATAGCATTACAGCCAAACAAAACAAATATATAATAGTATCTCTAACCACTATGTATAGCTACTCTTTTCCTATTAGAACCAAAGACCATTGAATATGTCTTCAAGTTGTTTCTTTTCCAAAACAGCTCAGGAAAAAGTAGTTTCCTTCATTAAACACATTGCTTTAAGTTATACCTGACCTGATACCAAGCAACTGATCCCAATCCTCTTTAAGTCACTTGTGCCTATGTTCCATTGAAATCAATGGGGAAAGTTAGCTGCAACTAACACCAATGGGATTTAAATGCTAATGGCTTTCTCTGAATAGGAACCACTGTGTAAATACTGCAAAGTAGCTGCAGCCACTAGGCCAAGCACATTTCCATGTCCGAAAAGTCCATTTTGTTCATTTGAAATGCTTTTTGGACCAACACTGGGGGGCTGGCGGGTTAGTCAAGTCAAGGGGCTGACTGCCCCTTGTATCTATTACATAAGATTTTAGTGGCAGCAGAGAAGGCCAATCCTCTCACCCAGCAGCAAGTGCATAAGAGAGAGTGCAAGTTCCCATCTCCATTTGTTGCCTAAGGTTGGCAGGGAGTGCTTCCTGTTGCTGCATTACAGCACCAAAGTAATTATAAAATTGACTATTATTGGTGGTCCTGGGAAGTTAACCAAGTATGTCTTCTGCTAGGATCCAACTGTCCACTAATTTTTAAAAGTGCATTCCGATACACAAACTTTCTAGTTGTTATTTTCTTTATCGACATTTGCAAAAAACAAAGAACAAAAAAAGAGGAATAAATCTTAATTTACCTGAATATAGAAATTTGTGAAAAGGATAATTAGGGAGATCATGTAGCCTATCTGGAAGTACAGCCATCCCAGGGGAAATGGACAAGGATAAACCACCCCACAGCTTGTCTGGAAGATTGTCAGGACAAATTGAGTCTGTTAAAGGTAAAAAAAGAAAGTGAAAGGATGAACAAGAAAACAGACAAACAAAGGAGTACATTGAAACCATTCCCTATGTAGCAGTATAGCTGGGTATGAATGTGGAGGTTTTAAATTGCCTTTTGTACTTGGCTGTAAGAGATTGGTGGTTGTGCCCCTTGGAAGACCCCATTGCTCCCCAAGTGGGAGATGGGTAGGTACCGCACACCCAGTACAAGTTTAGCCCCTTAGCTGTGCCATTCAATTAAGCTCAAGTATTCGCAAGTAGCATGGCGATATTATGAAAGGGGGAGGAAAGACTACAAGTTTACTTATGTATCTTGAAATCTATCACCTTCCCAAGGCAGCTCACATTGAAAACAAAGGAAGCTACTGCAATCTCTACTGTAGGGTCACTGCTTAAAGATATATCATGTGGCTGGTCTTAGGTTCACAAGGGTTGAGTTAGACAGTGAAAAGAGCTGAGTATTGCTCCCATTCCTCCATGGTTAGGAAAGCATAGTAAAGCTCGACTTACAAGTGACTTGGTGTACAAGTGAGAGGTTTGTAAGCAGTAGCTAGGGCATAAGGGATTTCCTACTTCTGTTATATGCAGCTTCGTCATCTTAAAAAGATTCTGACCTCCAGTCTGAAGGGGGCATTATATAACTAATGTCCCCCATTAGAGTAACACACAGTAACAACCAGCATAAGCATATAAGTATATGAGGAAAAAAGAATGTACAGAGGCACCATTTACTCACCAGCTGCCCCTGCGTGATATACTTCTTCCACCAAAGATATGGACGCATGGATGGAACGGCCGATAACCCATAATAGGAATACATGAGGACATGGATAAAGCTGTTAAGGGTGGCACCAAAATAGGCTGGGAACAATAGAAAGAGATGCTAGTTGAATATTTATTTATTTTTTGCAACAATATGCATTATAGGAAACATGCTTAAACTGTTCTGTGCAAGTTTAAACCACTAAACTGACCCGCTGAACTTTCCTTTTCTTTTTTGCCAATTAATTTTTTTATTGAATTTCAAAGATTTTTTTTAACAATTTAACTTCAAATTTAATACAAATTTAATTAATTAATTAAGAATAATAATAATAAGTTGACTTCCCGTCCTTCCTCCCTGGTGTTTCCATTCCTGCCCTTTCTTTCTGTAATATATAACATACTTTTATCTATTACATTTCACCTTTATTACAATTCATTGCTCATTTATTTCCTGCCCCCTGCCCCATTTCAATTCCTCAGACCTGCTGAACTTTTCAAAAACTTAACACAAAACTGCAAAGGCAATGATATTGATATATATAGAGAGAGAGAGAGAGAGAGAGAGAGAGAGAATTACAGATGTCGAAAGTCAGATCTGCCATGCAAATTGGGTTTAACTGCCTTAAAAGCAATGTCTCTCCCCTCGTAAGACTGGCTTGGACTGTGTTTTTAAGAGGTGGGTTATGAATGGTAATCCCCTTCATGGATCACTGCCTTGTCGTGGCAAAGGGGCTTGAATAACTCCTTTTTTAAATATTTTCTATTGCTTTTTAACATACATACATATCATACATATCACAAACATACTTACACAGCCAAGAAAAAAGAAAAAAAGAAAAAAAACGAAAAACGAAACATGTAATACATAAAAACATAGACAACTCAAGTTAAATTGACAAACACTCATCGACTTCCCTTTATCTCGATTTCGGAATAAAGTTATCATATTTTTTATCCGCAGTGTCTCATTTTTCAAGCAATTTTTACGTAGTAAGCGTTATCTCATACCTACTGTGATTTTTCAAATATATATTTGTTTTTTATCAACATTTTTATTTTCCTTTTATTTCTGTTTCCATATATAACTTAAATTTATCCCATTCATTATTAAATTTTGTACTTTTTTGATTTCTTATTTTCTGTGTCAATTTTGCCAGTTCTAAATAGTCAAATAGTTTAGATTGCCACTCTATTATCGTTGGGATTTTAGACGTTTTCCAATACTGTGCTATGAGGGTTCTGGCAGCCACTGTTGTGTATCGAAAGGGGCTTGAATAACTCCAGGAAGCTATGAGCTATGCTGTGCAGGGCCGCCCAAGACGGACAGGTCATAGCCGAGAGTTTAGACTAAATGTGATCCACCTGCAGAAGGAACTGGCAAACCAGTATTTTGCCAAGAAAACTCCATGGAAATAAAAAAGGAGAAGCTTTGAGAAAAAAAGTGAGTGTTTCCAAAGTGTGCTCTGGTTCATGGGGTCACGAGCAAGACTAAGAGGATGAAACAACAACATGAATGGTAACAAGACTGCCAGCTCCTTCACAGGCTCTGATCCTGAATCAAGTTGCATGTGACAACACGCCTTCAACCTTCAGGTCAGGGACATTCACTCCATCAGCATGGTAAGGCAGAGATGGAAACAGGAAGCCCTATCTGCACCTGGTCATATATGCAGAGGCTTTGCAGCTGAATGAGTACCCCAATGTGAATTCTCACCCAGATGTGCATCATCAAATAATTGATGCCACCAAGGGCATCAAAGTGCAGCAAGCAGCAACTGCTTCCTCATCCCTTTCTTCCAATGGGCTGGTGCAGCAGCTACAAACACTGGATTGCCAGCTCTGCATATTCTCTGAGCAGTTTGCAAGTGTCGTTGTTCATTCAAATTCATTTTCTCCTGCCTTTCCTTTAAAAGAAATGCTCAAACGTGGCTTACAATTTAACCAGCACATTTTTTTAAAAATGCAAAGATTAATTACAATAAAAAAGAGAGCAGGCTGAGTGTGTGTTTGTTAAAAAAACAGAAGCGTTCCTATTGGGTATACAGTGGACCCTCTGGATATGAACTTAGTTCGTTCAGGGGGTCCGTCCGCAACCTGAAAAGTCCATATCTGGAGGTGCTGCTTCTGCGCATGCATGTGGGGAGAAACCCAGAAGTATACACTTCCGGATTTGCCACGTTCCAAACCCGAAGTTTACGTATCCGGAGGGATACATAAGTAGAGGTACGACTGTAGTAGGTGAAGAAATGCCAAAGAGAGATAAAAAAAACTGTTGATGTATATAACTACAGCAGCAAGGACTCTTTTAGCCCCCAAATGGAAAGAGTGGCAGACAAAGATGATGGAATATGCAGACTTGGCGAAGCTGACCAGGAAAATTAGAAACCAGCATGATCAAGCTTTTCAAAGGACTGGGGTAAATTTGTACAATGTTTGAAGGACAATTGCAAAGAATTAACAACACTAGCAGGAACGATCTAAAAGGCTTGTAACGATTATGATTCATACCTTCTTATACAGTGGTACCTCGGGTTAAGTACTTAATTTGTTCCGGAGGTCCGAACTTAACCTAAAACTGTTCTTAACCTGATACAGATAGGTAGCCGTGTTGGTCTGCCATAGTCAAAACAAAAAAAATTCCTTCCAGTAGCACCTTAAAGACCAACTAAGTCAGTTCTTGGTATGAGCTTTCGTGTGCATGCACACTTCTTCAGATACTTCTTCAGGTATCTGAAGAAGTGTGCATGCACACGAAAGCTCATACCAAGAACTGACTTAGTTGGTCTTTAAGGTGCTACTGGAAGGAATTTTTTTTGTTCTTAACCTGAAGCACCACTTTAGCTAATGGGGCCTCCTGCTGCTGCCATGCCGCTGGAGCACAATTTCTGTTCTCATCCTGAAGCAAAGTTCTTAACCTGAAGCACTACTTCTGAGTTAGTGGAGTCTGTAACCTGAAGCATATGTAACCTGAAGCGTATGTAACCTGAGGCATCACTGTATTGATTTAAAAATGTGACAACTGAATTGATGAAAGATAAGTAGGAAAAAATACAAATGCTATGAGATAGAAAGGAAATATGGTAACCATGAGGTGGGTGGGAGGGAAGTTGAATAGCTCATAAGAGCAAAAAATTTACTGTGGAAAAATAAGGATGTATTTAAATGTTATAATATGGAAAGTTAATAAGCATTATATTTAAAAGAGAGAGAGCAGGCTGGAAGCAGGTAAAATAGTTCTACTGAGGTTGGTTATGATCACATGGAACCACAGCAGCTCCCATGCACTGTTTTTTGAAGACTTTTGGAGTGCCAGTTTCCCATTGTACTTTAACAAATCCGGCTTGCCAGCCAACCACAGAGCAAGCTTGCAAGTAATATTTGACCAGAGAACAAATTAAAAGGCCAGGAGCTTGACAGATGAAAGCTTTGGCTTCAAGTTATTAGAAATTTTGTATGCAAAGTTGATGGCTTGCTAAGAAAACACTAAGAGCAGTTGGATAACAGCTGAAAGAACAGAGGGAGATACACAGAACTGACCCAGCTTTGAGGAGGTGGTTGCTGTTACAAGCTGCTGGCAAACCAGCACAACCCTACCCGTTTCCAACCAAGGAGACTGTTTTCCCAAGAAGTGAAGGTGTGCATTAACACGCCCTCTTCAAACAGAAGGAGTTTTTCAGGAAATGCACACACACACACAGGTCTCTCATCACGAATTACAAGAATACTTACAGTGGCCACAAGGCACCCAGTTCATAACAAACCACCAGATGTTTAGCATTGTTGCATGGTGATAGACGTGAAGAACGGTGATCTGATGGTTATTTTTCCGTAATATAAAGAAGAAAGTATCCATGAACTCAATGAGCTTTGAGAAGTAGTACCACCAAAGGACACGAATGATCTAAAAGGAGAGGGAAAGAGGTCAGGCATTTGTTCCACAGAGGCAATTGAAATAAGACAGCTCATGGCAAATTCTACTGACCCAGCAAATAATCTCTCCCCGCCCCTCAGATTCTGGTGATCAATAATCATTGCAATATAGGTCTAGTTCAAACAGAATGCTGTGTCATTCATTTGAATCCAGCCTAGCATACTAACCATGGTTATTTTGTAGCAACAAACCACTATTTAAAGCCATAGCTTGGCCGATGCATGTGAAACCATGGCTTGCATTAAGTGCAGTGGAACACGCCAAGCTACACAGGCATGAGGCAAGAGCGGGAGGTGGGAAACAAAGCTTTGCAGAAATAAATCATGGATTGTCTGGTCTCTGAGGTTCTTTTAACCATGGTTTGTTCAACAAGTCATGAGCAAACAATGGCTTAGTGTTACATAATATGCTTTGCCAATAACAGCACCATGGTTCAGAAATGATGATCTCAGGAAGCAAGCCAGCAGAATGGTTTAGCCAAGTTTGGTTGATGGTCTTCAACAACCATGGGGGCAACTGAAAATTGGGTTATTGGGTGCTCAGCCATACAGTGTGACAGTCATGATCTATCACCTATCTATCTATCATCTATCTATCTATCATCTATCTATCTATCTATCTATCTATCTATCTATCTATCTATCTAATCTATCTATCACCTATCATCTATCTATCTATCTATCTATCATCCATCTATCTATCTATCTATCTATCTATCTATCTATCTATCTATCTATCTATCTATCATCTATCTATCATCATCTATCTATCTATCTATCTATCTATCTATCTATCTATCTATCTAATCTATCTATCATCTATCTATCTATATCTATCTATCTATCATCTGTCATCTATCTATCATCTATCTATCATCTATCATCTATCTATCTATCTATCTATCTATCTATATCTATCTATCTATCTATCTATCTATCTATCTATCTATCATCTATCTATCATCATCATCTATCAAAATGAATAAGCCACTTTTTTTATAAAAAAAAACACACCTCTAAGCAGTTCACATAAAGTAGTCATAAGAAAATAGCAGTAAAGTCTACAGACTTTGAACCAAGAAGACATAATAAAACATAGATCAAAGAATTGTAGAGTCATAAGGGACCATGGGAGGGGTCTAATCTAACCCCCTGCAATGAAGGGATCTTTTGCCCAAAGTGGCCCTCAAACCCACGACCCTGAGCTTAAGAGCCTCATGCTCAACAGACTGAGCTATCCCCAGGACCACTTTAAAAAACAAACTTAAAAGATACTTGAAGGCACAAATACTTAGTGGCAGCTCCAGCCCAGTGTACCAGCGCTACCTTTTTCCTGACCTGATGCCACAAGTAGGCCATCATGCTGTTACAGGCAGATAAGGAAGGTGGGAGTTGCATGAGGCAATGCTGACTGAGTGGCAGAGGAGGCCTCTCCATTCTTATCTCTAGGTACTGAACATGGCCCCTTAGATGCTGACTCATGTGCCAGTCATGTCCGAGAGAAGGCCTTGTCCACAAAGATGTATAGTACCTCCTGACTGGGGTACCCTGACCAGGGTTTAATGTGCCCACATCCAATGATGTGCTGGGCCAGAGTACACAGCAGATGTATGGGTTGGTGAATGGGATTTGTGGCTTTCTGACACCCTTCCTGGAAGCCTCTTTGTGCATTAGTTACCAGAACAGGGTAACTTGCTCCATGTTCTCTGCAGGGCTTCGGTCTTGACTTTAGAGTTGTTGGTTTTGCTAGGTCGAAGGCAGCTTGCTATGTTGTCCCCAAGACAGGTAAGTTTCAAAAACAGCCAGCAATGCATGTGTGCTGTTCAAAATAAAGTAAGGTGCTTTCTGGAAGGACTCAAGTCCCTGGGCATGCTCTGGATTGTAGTCATAAAACCAAAACAGTGACTAAAGCAAAAGAGGCAATGATTTAGAAGCCTATTCAAGTGTACCTCAGATGCACCAAGACACTCAGGGGAGAGGTTTTAATCTCTACACTGCTACTGTGATCTCCGAAGAACAATCTGAGCAACAAACAGAGGATTGTGCTACTGTATTCCCTAAAAGGAAATTGCTTTCCTCCAGGCTGGGGAGAATGAGGCGCAGAAGATTGGGCTGATGTGGAAGGAGAGAAACACTGCTGCAAGCAAGCAACCGTAATGTGAAATCACGAAGAATTCTTGTTCCACAAACATGCCAAAACCTGTGTTAAGATGATGTTACAGGACACGGAACTGTTCAACCTCATGCCTGACACTGAGAACTTGAAAACCAAACTGGAGTTCAGAAAGGTGAGCAGACAGATATCCACACTGTTGTATGGAGAAGAGCCGATTTTGGAAAAATTAGGACTTTTATTTGTCGTGAAATCTTTCCCACATTTCTCTCTACAGGAAGTTTATTTTCAGTCCAATGCACATAAACCTGATAATGATGATACTGTCCCCCATTTTGTGGAATCCCTCTCAACGTATAACATCATCTCTTCCCTAACATATTAATCTTATTTCTATAATGTCAATGAAAAGAAGAAGAAAGAAGAGTGTGTAGACTTCAGCTAACCTGCTGGTTGAAAGATGAAGACAACTGCTAAGTCTACTTTTAAATAAATTGAAAGAACACTACTGTCCATTTTAAGCCCATACACTTCACACACAAAATCCAAGACACCTCATGCTTATTATTGTTTGGTGCTATGTCTCCTGGTTTGGTAAGAGCCTATCTGGTTCTTTGGTAAGAGCCTATCACCCTTTCTGGTTTGGATGATACAGAGAACTCTGGTATAAGAAACCCAGACATCTGTTCTGAAGAGAATCACCCAAGCAGGTGAGAGAAAGTATACAGGGGATGGCTCGTTCCCATTTGAACAAAACATGGTTTATCAGGCCAAGATTGTGAAATCTGAACTGGCCCCAAATTTCATAATAGAGAGATTCTGAAAGTTAGAAAGGAAACTCATTGGCATGATTACATGGCCTGACCTTTCAGTGATGTTTCGAAAGCTCTAGGCATGAGAACCCAAAAGGCATGTCGTGATGAACTTCTGAGACTGTACCAGTCCAAAAAGTCCTAAAGAAACTTGAAGGGCCACAATTGGCCCCTGGTCCTGCAGTCCCGTCCCCCCGGCCTACTGGGTTTTGGCACCACTGACTAAATTAGCCATCCAAAATTTAGTTGAGTCAAGTTGGTGTCACCCATAACAGCGTCCTAAAGAAACCTGGGTCGATACTGCTCATGCTTTTAACATCTACACATCTGAAATATCTTTCATTCTTTTCTTTTTTTAAAAGGTAACTTGTAAAAGCATAAGCTTATCGATTTGCGTCAGCTAAAGCAAACTAACATGGAAAACAGAAGAAGACAGCTGATTTTCCCGGGGTGCCGCAAAACAACACAGAAGTGGAATCGTCTTGTAGCCTTCATTAAAGAAGTTACTCGCCGCTTTTGAAATGTAGACACTTGTAACAGGGTCATTTCTTTTCAGGTTTTAAAACACTGCTTCTGTCTGTGATCTAATTTTATCATTTTATATAATGAGTTGTGCACTACATCTGTCTCACAGTGTCCTCTCGAAGGATATGAGATACTTCATTCTTTGTCGCTAGTTATTACTGTTCCTCCATTCAAACTGTCACATGCAAATGTCAGAAAGTGTTTCCTTAGAAGTGTTCAGTACTATAAGAAACAAAGGAACTGAAAATGAGGGAATTAGGCAATTATGATTCTTATTTGTTCACTGGCTATAATGGGAGATGTAATTTTCAGGCACTATGTTCCGAGGGAGAGACAAGTTAAAAATAGTTTCATGGTTTTCCAGTTCTTTTGACTGCAGGCCAATTTCAGATTTGCTTTTATAAGAACATTTTGCTTGCTGGACACTGACAGGTAAAGAAATCAATCTGGGATATCCTGGCAAGATACAGAAATGTTCTAATAGGGTTCACACTAAGACGTCAACATCTAACACCCCAGGAAAGAAACAGTGTGGAGAAACTCTTCCAGGATTCTCAATTTAGCCATGAACTTCACTCACTAATCTTGGGAAAGCTATTATTTCTCAGCCTATCCTACACCACATGAGCTTTCTTTATTTGCTTTTTATTTAAGAGCACCTCTAAACTGCTCCGTATTTAAAAACATCTAAGTGGTGTCCAATAATGCAACATAAAAACAATAAAACAGTATACTAAAAACAGAGATACAAACATAGACAGTCATATAAAAACAAAAATTCAATAATGACAAGGTCTAACCTTATTGGTCCAGAAAAGTCTGCGCAAATTTGTATGTATTTATAAGACACCAGAGGGTACCAATGGATGATGCTTCATATATTGAGGTTGAATCCTGACAAGACAGAAGTACTGTTTTGGGGGGACAGGGGGCGGATGGGTGTGGGGGACTCCCTGGTCCTGAAGGACCAGGTGCGCAGCCTGGGAGTCATTTTGGTCAATTCTGTGTCCAGGGCAGCTGTCTACCAGCTTCATCTGGTACACAGTCTGAGACCCTACCTGCCCTCAGACTGTCTCGTCAGAGTGGTGCATGCTGTAGTTATCTCCTGCTTGGACTACTGCAATGTGCTCTACGTGGGGCTACCTTTCAAGGTGACCCGGAAACTACAAATAATCCAGAATGCGGCAGCTAAACTAGTGATTGGGAGCAGCTGCCGGGACCACATAACACTGGTCTTGAAAGATCTACATTGGCTCGCAGTACATTTCTGAGCACAATTCAAAGTGTTGGTGCTGACATTTAAAGGCCTAAACGCCCTTGGTCCAGTATACCTGAAGGAGTGTCTCCACCACCATCATTCAACCCAGACACTGAGGTCTAGCACCAAGGGCCTTCTGGCAGTTCCTTCACTGTGAGAAGCAAAGTTACAGGGAACCAGGCAGAGGGCCTTCTTGGTAGTGGCGCCCGCCCTGTGGAATGCCCTCCCATCAGATGTCAAAGAAATAAACAACTATCTGACGTTTAGAAGGCAGCCCTGTTTAGGGAAGTTTTTAAGGACTGGTATTTTAATGTATATTTAATCTTTTGTTGGAAGCCGCCCAGAGTGGCTGGGGAAACCCAGCCAGATGGGCGGGGTATAAATAATAAATTATTATTATTATATTATATTGTAGAAAAAAGGGTGGAAAAAAGTTCATAGTGATATTCCATAGGGTGCAGTGCTAGAAGCAACATTTCCTCATGTATGTGCTCTACCCTGAGCTCCTTAGAGGAGAATTGTCCTAGGTAGATTAGAATTTCTATGGGCATAGTGGCTTCTATGCCACATTGCATTAACCACAAGCTTATGTTTCTAACAACCATCTCCTAAGTTCCCATTCAGTTACTGCATAACGCAAACCAAGTCCCAGAAGTTCTCATGGTCAGCTGGAGAACAATGAACCCAGCCTGCCTCTTGACCACACTACAATGCTAGGAGTGACAGCATGCTGCTGGGAACAATGGTTACAGGAAACGGATCTCTTTCAGGAGGAACCAAGTCATTAAGAGAGCCAAGGACTGGATGAAGAATGACTCAACTCTTATACAGGGGGGTGGGTTGTGTTTTGAATGGTTGCCCTTTCTCTCCCCACTACCCATGACAATGCCATTTGGCTGATTTTACTAGTATAGCATCTCCTTCACCCTGTGGCGAAGTGAGGCAAGGGGAGGGGAAGTGATGGCCAATAGCTGTGTTGGTCCATAGTGGGTGTGGTTGGAAATCCAAAAACCTACATCAGGCAGTACCTTTATTAGGTCCAACCAATATCTTACAAAACAGTGAGCAAGTTTTGCAATTCAAGCTAGTGAAAAGCTTTCTTTCTTTCTTTCTTTCTTTCTTTCTTTCTTTCTTTCTTTCTTTCTTTCTTTAAATTGTCACTTCGTTTGCAAAAGTTTCTATACCTCCAGTATCAAGAGCTCAAAATGGAAAACTGCAGAATGCCCAGAAATGTACACATTTCCTACAAAAGAGACACAAAACTTTTGATTCTTGAGTATTGAATGCTAAAGTTATCCAATGTTAGAAGCGGTGTCCCCAGTTTTAGCCTCGTAACAACCTTGTGCAGTAGGGCTAAGCCTATAGATAGTGACTAACCCAAAGCATTTAACCACCCTTCACTTGGCTCTATGCGCAAGACGGAGTTAAGCCAGAGATTCACGGCTGGCCAAGTTGGGACAGAGATTTCTATGTCTTGTCTAGCATCCTTTAATGCTAGAAATGAAAGAAGCTGACAGAACATGTTCAATTGCCTCCTGAATATTTATCTGCATGGCTCCTAAACCAGTGCAAGCACTGCCGTCTTCATCTCCTTGTTAACGACAGAAGGGATGTGACCAGTTTTTAAGTGTACCAAATCACCCATGGCACTGCCAAATGATGAATTCAACCAACTAAAGCACAATTTTATTCCAGGAAAGTATCTTTATTCAGTGCCAGTAAGCCAAATTACAGTTACATGTATTTCCCACACACCCTACAGAGTCACGCTTCTCATAAAACGAGGGAGTTTCCAGCTAGGAATTTCAGAGAGATCCACTGAAAACATATGTAAGTAGCAATACACAGAACAGAGCGGGTTGCACTTCTTACAAGCCTTGAGTTATCAACATTGGGTGCTTGCATTACTCCTTTATGTTCAGATATGTCTAGATCAGGGTTTCTCAAACTTGGGCCTTCAGCTGTGTTTGGACTACAACTCCCATCACCCCTAGCTAGCAGATCAGGGATGAATGGGGGTTGTAGTCCAAAACCAACTGGAGACCCAAGTTTGGGAAACTCTGGATGGACTAGATGGATTTAGTGACGATGCACTAACTTTCCTTTCAAGGCACTATCAAAGCATGCAAATTACAGCAAAGCCTTTCCTTTGGCAATAACAGAGAAGGGTATACGTCCTTCCCAAATATGTAAGAACTGCACTGACCTTTGCTCCAAATGCAAGAAGCAAAGCAAAAGAGTAGAGTCAGCTTATAATGTTACCTTCATATCAGCTTCACCTCCACTGTGCGTATCCTGACAGAAGAAATTGTATCCGCCTTCCCATACTCCTGTCACCAGCTAAATGAAGAAAGAAAAAGAAAGAAGGCCATTGACAACCAACATTGCACATTTTTACAATTATATATATAAACAAACTTAAAAGAATCAAAGTCATATTCACAAGACCTTAGGGTAAAAGTCCCCCAAAAGCAGTTTCATTAGATGCCGGAGGCAAACAACAGCTTTTAAAAGAAAGGAGAGTGAGGGGGGATTTTTCTATTCTGGCTTGGTCAGACCATGCCTGGAATATTGTGTCCAATTCTGGGTGCCACAATTTATCGTATTTTTCGTCCTATAGGGCGCACCGGCCCATAGGACGCACCTCGTTTTTTTTTGGGGGGGGAAATGAATAAAAAAAATTATTTCCCCCCCCCCAGCCACGGGGCTGCGGCGGGGGAAGCCTGAGCTTCCCCCGACCCCAGCCCCCAGAACAGGCTACTATCTGCAAGCCTTGCGTGCCCGGCGGCAACTCCCTCCGGAAGCGCAAGGCTTGCGGACACCTGCGTGAAGCACGGGGCACCCTCCGAAGGGCGCCCCGTGCTTCGGGCTGCAGGCTGCTGCCCGCAAGGCTTGTGAGCCCGCGGCAACTCCCTCCGGGCTTGCAAGGCTTGCAGATAGCTTCCTGAAGCCTGGAGAGCGAAAGGGGTCAGTGCGCACCGACCCCTCTCGCTCTCCAGGCTTCAGCGAAAGCCTGCATTCACCCCATAGGACGCACACACATTTCCCCTTCATTTTTGGAGGGGAAGAAGTGTGTCCTATATGGCAAAAAATACGGTAAGCAGGATGTTGACAAGCCAGATTGTGAGCAGAGGAGGGTGATCGAGGGTCTGGAAGTCAAGTGCTATGAGGGGATTTGGAATGTTTAGTTTGGTAAAGAGGAGACTGAGAGGAGATGTGATAGCCAACTTCATATATCTAAAGGTCTGTGTGGCGTTTGCCCTCTAGGTGTGTGACATCATACTGGGTTCATAAGGAAAGGGTTAACTAATTGTAAAATGACTAACCAATGGGAACCCAAAGGGAGAAGTCAGGAGTTAGAGTTAGAGTTGTTGAAGAGACAGTCTGGAGTTAGGAGAGACAGAGAAGATAAGTCTGTGGGTTGGGCTAGTCTGGTGTGAGAGAGGGAGAGAATTTGTTAAGAGGAGTCAGTCAAACAGTTGAGATAATCAGTCAGAAGGTATTAGGAAGGTATAGGCCGGCAAAGAAACTAAAGTTAAGATACTGACAGGAATATTATCTGAGAAACCATAAATTTGTTAATGCTTGTAAAATAAACTTAGTTTTTTTGGTTCACTTTTAACAACTGACTGGACTCAGTGTTTTACCTGAGAGTAACGGGTTGGTGGCAGTGGGGAAGCGAGCATAGGGATCAATAGACCATTAAACGTCCGGGGACCCTGTGTGATCACCACAGGCTGCCACATGGAAGATAGAGCGAGCTTGTTTTCTCCTGCTCCAGAGGGTAGGAGCTTCAAGTTACAAGAAAGGAGATTCCAACTAAACATCAGTAAGAGCTCTTCGACAGCAGAACAGATTCTCTCGGAAGGTGGTGGACTCGCCTTCCTTGGAGGTTTTTAAGCAGAGACTGGAAGGCCATATATCACGGAAGCTTTAGTTGAGAGTCCTGCATTGCAGTGGGGGTCATCTTGTCCAGCCTCCTGCAATGCAGGAATCTTTTGTCAAACCCATGGCCCTGAGATTAAGATTATGACCCTCATGGTCCCTTACAACTCTATGATTCTAAGAGTTCACTGAAGGAGGGTGCAGAGTAGGCCTGATGATGGGTGTTGCCTCCCAAGGGCTGGACAGAGGAGCCTTTGGGATTGAGATTCCCCATCATGCACTACTCAGTCAGGTTTCGGAAACGTCTGCTAACCAATAGCCTAGAGGTAAAAGTGAGATACAGTGGTACCTGGGGTTACATACGCTTCAGGTTACATACGCTTCAGGTTACAGACTCCGCTAACCCAGGAATATTACCTCAGGTTAAAAACTTTGCTTCAGGATGAGAACAGAAATTGTGCTCCGGCGGCGCAGCAGCAGCAGGAGGCCTCATTAGCTAAAGTGGTGCTTCAGGTTAAGAACGGACCTCCGGAACGAATTAAGTACTTAACCCAAGGTACCACTGTATGTACACATCACAATGCTGAAATAGCCTGCAACTCTTGGGGGAGGGATTGATAATCTTTAAGAAGGGCTTCTATAAAAGCAGGATGAGAGTAGAGTCTGATTCCGAAACAGTCTTCTTTTACACTTTCCATCAGACTTCTATTTCAAGTCTTCTTGACTTGACCACAAGAAGCTTCCTTACAAGAAAACATGAAAATATAATTTTAGATTTGACAAAAATACTGGTCAAATCTCATGAGTATTGACTTGGCTGGGCCAGCAAGCAAAACAAAACAAAACTCAACTCAAGGCAAGAGGCCAGGATTTATAATTTAGATAACGTCTTCTGAAAAATGTTTATCTAGAACTTCATGTAATATATCTTCCTTGACCCCCCCCCCAAAAAAAAATAAAACCACACACAGCATTTTAAAATCAAAGGACTAACCTCAACATTTAGAGTGTGTATATAGTGAATGTCAACTGGTTTCCATAAACAGTTCTAAATGTGCAAGACTCATTGCTTTAGCATGCCTGAGATTTCTCCAGCTGAGATTTCTGCATTTTTATGAAATCAGATATAGCTTTTGTGGCTGATCCAGGACTTGGCCAGTTCATATACACCAAGCTTAGTTGGTGGCCTAGAGGAAGTCACTTTCTATTGGCCTGGACTACCTAACAGGGCTGTTGGGTGGATAAAACTGCGGGGGGGGGGGGCAGGAAAGATAAAACTAAATATGCTTTCCAAACTGTTTGGATGAAGAGGGTGGGACAAAAATATAAATGCAATGTAATAAGCAGCTCTCTTTTGGCATCCCCCCCCCCCAACCTCACTATAAAACTACTGTTTTGTTTCCAGTACAAAAATAAAAACATGCATTTTGAAAACAAGATACTCTAACTTTTTGTTGGGGGGGGGGAATACTACCCAATGATAGCATAATCATTATCTGCAGAATTTCCATTCAAACTATCTCAAGAAACTCTGGCTTTGGGAATACCACAAACAATATGTTCTCCATTTATAGTTTGCAAGTTCCCCATAGCAACCTGCTGCCCATTCCTGCTGCCACTGCATTCAGTCTCTGTAGTTATCTCATCTTACATATGAAATGACAAAGAGGCTTGAGCACACATGGGAAGGAGGACTTGACCATTAATTGTTCCCTACAGGATTTCCCAGAAGCTCTACAGCAGCAGCAATTTGGTGTATTTGTGCTTTGTCTTTGCTGTCAAACAAAAGAAAAGAAAACCCTTCTATACATAATGCAGATTTGTGCCCACCATTTAGAAAGCCCCTTACTACTACAGCATCCTAAATTATTATCTGTTCACAGAAGTCAAGATTTCCCCACCTTTTCCATTCTTGCAGATCACTGGCATTATTAACTAGTCTACTATATTCTGTTGTGCCTTGGCTACTGATTGAAGGGTCTAACCACACATTAGGTTAACAATGTGATTAGCAATGACACAAGGGATTAAAAAAAATAAAATACCAGGTGGGTTAGTGTCACAGAGGGAGGAGCAGGTAACAGATTTTTATTTTTATTTTGCTTTCAAAAAACACACAAAAGGTACATCTTAAAATGTACCGTTTCTATTAAGGCAACATGACCCTGAAATCCAAATGCAGTATCTGAAGTTATTTGTTTGGCCAGATATTTCCCTTCAAATTAAAAATCAGAAGGCGGAAAAATGCATTCCTGTGAGGTTCTAAAGGAGAAAGGATTGCGTAGATGTGTTCATTGTGGGTAATCCTGGTGCCAAAATATTTGCTCCGGAACACATGCCACAGATGCCACTATCTCACTTGAACACCTACTTTGACACAGCAAGTATGTTCAAGTGGAAAAGTAAATGAAGACTAATGATCTCTAAACAAATAAACTGCTCCTGTCGTATCTGCAAGCAATATAAAAAGTTAGGTATCTAACTCTCCAAGAGAAGTGCTGTTTGTTGTGAGGTTTTTCTGCAGGGAGAAGGCGTGGGGACAAACTGTTTAAGACTGTCATGCCACTTTTGTAGAAGATTCTGAACTCCTATTCTAGCACATTTGCTCCTCTTCCCATTTTAGCCAGGATCTTTTAGAACACTTCGCATGAACATCCTACTCAGGTACCAACCAAAGCCAGAATAACTAGGCTACAGAGCCTCCAGACCTTTATAGAATGGGAAAACAAATCTTGTCTCCCCAGGTAAGGAAAGGCCATTCTGTGCAAACCAAGAACACGCCATGCCCCCCCCCCACCAAGCAACTGATAAATGAACTGGAGAGCTGGAAAAACAAAATCTAGCAAGGGGAGGAATAATTGAATAACCTAGATTCAACAAGAAATATCGTATGCACAACCGATAAATAGGTAGCTGGAGGTCCTTTTATCTATTTCTTTCTTCTTTTTCCTCTTTTTACTTTTATCTCCCTTGGTGGTTTATTCTTATTCTCATATTCTTATTGTACAGTGGTGCCTCGCAAGACGCAATTAATTCGTTCTGCGAGTTGTTTCGTCTAGCGATTTTTTCGTCTTGCGGAGCGCGGATTCCCTGGGTATTAACGGCTTTAAGAAAAAGGAAGCAAACTCGCAAGACGTCTTCGTCTTGCGAAGCAAGCCCATAGGGAAAATTGTCTTGCGAAGCAACTCAAAAAAACGAAAAACCCGTTCGTCTTGCGCGTTTTTCGTCTTGCGAGGCATTCGTCTTGTGAGGTACCACTGTACTTTGGTAAGAACTGTATCCCCTTCATGTATCACTGCCTTGTTGTGGTGAAGGGACTTGAATAACTCAAGAGAAGCTGTGAGCTGTGGCATGCAGGGCCACCCAAGACGGACAGGTCATAGCCGAGAGTTTAGACTAAATGTGATCCACCTGCAGAAGGAACTGGCAAACCACTCCAGTATTTTGCCAAGAAAACTCCATGGACATTTAAAAAAAGAGAAGCTTTGAGAAGTGAGAGTTTCCAAGTCATGCTCTGATTCATGGGGTCATGGAGAGTCGAACACGACTAAGACAACTAAACAACAAGAACAGTATACAGATAAGGGGAGGACAGTTTGAGAACCCTGTGTGAGAGGTGGGTGTGACATTACCATATGAGAGTGCTGGAGGTGAAATAGTTAAACAGGTTACCCTATCAAAACCTGGGGGAGGGGGGTGGAATCAGAGGGACTATAAAACCAGCTCTGGGAGGGGCAAAAGGAGGAGTTTGTTGGAAGTTGGGTGGTTGGTTGGAGTGGAAGTGAATTGGGATAAAGTCTGTGGGTAGGTTGAGTTAGTGTAGCGAAATAAGCTGAGTCAGGAACAGTTAGGGGCTAGGAAGACAAGTAAATATCTGAGAGGTGGTTTAGTGAGTGAGAGCAGGTAGCGGAAGTTATAGGTCTGGATAGGCACCCCATGAATGTAATTGACTGATACTGTTTATGAAACCACATGTTTGTTAAACTGCAATAAATAAACAGACATTTATGTCCCAATTTAACCCTGACTGGACTCATTATTGTACCAGGTAGGGCCTGGGTGGTGGCAGCAAGAAATAAAGTGGTGGCACAGGGATCAATAGACGGTGAAACATTTGGGGACCTGTGTGATCGCCACAGTGGCTATGGAGAGGTACCACAGTGACGAGAGGCTGTGGGAAGAGAGGGATGGGGCCAGGTGAGAGCTGGGAGGGCACACCTTCCTCTGTAGGGGATGAAAGTTACAATATAAGCAATGAGTAGTTTCTTTTTTCCTGTTCCTTCTTCCTTTAGTTTCTTTCTTTTTTGTATTTCCTGTAGATTAGTTTGCTCTTTTTATGGTAGTGTGAAAATGTAAATAATTCCCCCCCCCAAACAACAACAACATGCGTTTCTAATATCATAGGGTTCTACGTAAATATTATTCAAAGGATGTGTTTGCTAGAGACTCATTTCATGCAGTTTTCTGGTCTTCCAAGCTGCTTGCCTTGACATAGGAGCAGGTTATGGTCACTGTCACTTAACCACGCATCTCCCACAAAATGCGGCACGAGGGTTTTGTGCATTCAGCCATGCCTGGAACGGCCCTGCTTGTTCACTTATTTCACGAATGTATGAGTCACTTTCTCTGCCAAACCACACTTGAGGTAAGTGCTACGGTCAAACATGCAAAGCTTTTGCAGGATGAGCTTAGAAGGCTATGTTCCTCTGCCACCAGAAAGGCGTTGGTGGCCTGTAAATGTATGAACTGTGCAACTATAATGGTTAACTTTTTAGGAGTCACAATTGGTCAAAGTTTACCAAAGTGGGGGGGGGGCGAGAGAGAAGGATATATATTACAAGGATTGTGAAGCCCAAGCTTCCAGACAAATATATCCACCTTGATCACTGATGGGGCATTTGCTGGTAGTCCCACACACCCCTGAGGTTTGACTGGCCTTTTTGATTGATTGATTGATTGATTGATTGATTGATTTGATATTGATTGATTGATTCTATTTCTATGCTGCTTTTTATTCAAATAAATCCCAAAGCAGCTTACAAACAAAAGATAAAAATAACACAATGGAACATCACAAATACAGCATAAATTGTATAGAATGGCAACAAAACAAACAAAGCTCTGTTGGATTTGTACACATATGCTCTCCCCTCCACCATGACTCATAAACTTTCATTCTGTTCAATGCATCAGAATACATCTGCACATAATGTTCCTGGCAGCAACTCCCTTCTGAAGCATCCTTGTGATGGAGGTGGTCAGCACACAGACTCTCTCCCTTCACATCCTTTCTGCCACCTTACCAGGGACTGAGCCTTTTGTATGGCAGGCTCTGCCCTGTGGAACTCCTTGCAAAAACAGACATTTGGTGGGAGCCATTCCCAGTTGCTTTTAGAAGTCTTCTAAAACTGTATTATTCGGAGAGGCCTCCTGAACCTGATATTTTGTATGAAAGCATGGAACAAGCAATGCGAGAAAAATGCAGAGCCTCTTCATTTCTTACCTCATAAAACATATAGAGGGACAGAAGCGTAAGCCCAAGGTTATAGACCACTAGAATACCCCTGAAGGTGAACGGCTGCCTGTTCCGCATGTACTTTGGTCCTAACCATACGATTAATAAGTATAAGACGGTGAAGATGAAGGTAGGTGTGTAATTGGTCAGGAGAAACCATCCTTTTACTCTGGGATCTGAAATGGAACACAAAGGCAACACTGTTATCTGGATTAACACAATTTCAAAGACTTCTGAGACTCAAGACTGGCGGAATATTCGTTGTTAGGAAAGGGAAGGGTGCACATTTATGAATGTGGAAGCAGTTGCTCCAGAGCGTCTGACCAGATTCAATACCAACATTTCAGACCAAAGGGAGTTGGGAGGACAATCTGTGTTAGTGGTTTCTGGTGTGTGTGGAGATTTGGTTCCCCCTTTAGCAAGGCTTTTCTAAGAGAAGCCAAAGGAATAATAGCTGGGAGATACAGTGAGAAAAGCCCGTAGCTCTGAATTGCACACAAACCCCACACCCGTGGCGAGGTTTTATTTAATTGCTCTGTTGCTAAACAACTAATTATGCTCCCTTTACAAAAGTGCTGCTCCCTGAAGGAGCACCTGACACACTAGCCTTTCCTACTTCTCTCTCAAATATTGATACCTGGTGCTTTTATATTCCAAGTTACTTTTAATTCTCTCCTTCCTGACATCTCCATTACTCCCATTATCTGAAATTAGATGGATTTTGTGAGAGCCAAGATGCTCGCCTCACCTTTCAAGTTGGCAGTTTCTCAGTTTTATTTATTCCCACCCATCTGAACTACCAGGCTTTGTGGCAAAATAAGGAGAATGTAAATATTTTAAATAGTGCTTAAATATTATAAAGAGATCCGAGATCCCATGTTCACACAATTAAGCTTTGCTGTTGAATCTGAAAAATATATTCCGAGGAGTTGCACTTTCATGTTTTGGAAACCTGGGGATGATCCAAGAAAATTGGAGCATCTTTCATTCCCATGGGTGTGTCATAGTAGAGTTAAGCAAATTGATGATATGATGCTGCTTTATACCAGGGATGGGGAACCTGGTGCCCTCCAGATGTTATAGCACTCCTATCAGCCCCAGCCAGCATGGCCAATGGGCAGAGCGGATGAGAGCGGAAGCCTAGTCACATCTGGAGAGCCCAGTCTTACACCATCAGAACTTTGGTCCAGCTAGGATAATGCTATCTGTTCTAATGGACAGCAACATGCACAGGTCATAAGCAGAAGTCTCCTCAGATCTTATAAGTAGAAACACCAGGAATTAAATGTGGGCAGTGTTAGAAACTCAGATATATAAGCTAGGTGCCAAACGGCTCCTTAAACCAAGATTACAGGCATCAAAACAGAATGTCTAGATGCCATTTTTGAGCAAGATGGCAGCTCTAAAGCAGGGTTTCCCAAATGTGGGTCTCCATCTGGTGTTTTTGGACTACAATTCCCATCATCCTTGACCACTGGTCCTTCTAGCTAGGGATGATGGGAAATGTAGTCCAAAAACAGGTGGAGACACAGGTTTGGGAAACCCTGCTCTAAAGTCTTATTTTTCAAAGGATGAAGATGACTGGGATTGATTCTCAGTTAAACATCTGGCTAGCTCAGATGACAACCTTGACCTAGGCTTAGAGCTTTGAGAACTTAAAGAAGAAAAGCCACTTGATTCAGGGACAGCCTACATATATATTGACCTATTCCAACCTCTTTTTCTTAATGGGGACACAGAACATTCATAATGTAGGGATATTCTCCACAACTGTGAGAAGGGCAGTGGGGTGGGCTAAGTGAAGACAATCTGCAACTATCAACTATGATGTTGTTCACTGCTCCTGCTGCACAGATAAAGCATTTTGGTTCCTGAAATTCATTCCGTTGCGCAGGTAAAATGTAACGGATAGAATTCTACAGCCAAGATCCAATGATCGCCAAGCATGCACCTCCAGATGGTGGAGATCTCAGTTGCCTTCCTGGTGCTCAGGGCATCTTCGCTTGGTCACAAGCGGTCAAAAGTCAGGCGCAAAACATGCCGGGCGCCTGGCTAAATTCGAACACCGAACCTGGGTCTTTCTCCCTACAGCATTGTGTGTTCTGTCATTTAAGCTACAATATGAGCTTTTATCTTTCCCACAGATATCAATGGCATTTCAGCGGTTCAGTTTGGATAGATTGCTTCCACAATTGTTTAACATACGCCAAATGCAAGAGCAATTTCGTATTTTCCGATAGCTGTAATGTTTATGAGTCTATTAACTGACAGGAGTTTTTGAACATGTGCTAACATAAACGGGCTGCCTCATTCATGTGTTTTCCACTCTGACGTCAGGACCGAATGTCACTACAGAATTCTCACCCCGCAGGGTCATTGGAACATGCGGGCTCAATTTTTGTGCCAACTCAGCTGATGCAGAGGGTGAGATCAGCGAGGGTGCCTCAAATGCAATATGTCTAAGCAAACACATAAAAAGGGCAACTATTTCATTTTGTTCGTGACTGTGCTTTCCATGGGAACAGAACCACAGAGGCAGAGTCTTAAAAGGAGCTATTTTGTACACAGAAGAATTCAGCGTAGAAATATGCTATTCGCTCACTGACGCTGCTGCTGGGGAGTTTATTTATTAATGTAACTATAGGCCACCTCTCCAAAAGATCTAGCTACCTAAAGTGGCATAAATCAGAACACCCCTTGTATTGAATTCCAACAACGATAAAAGTATACATCTAATAAAGCACTTGTATCCATTGCAGGCCAAAACAAAGCAAAGCAAAACAAAAAAACCAACCATGCAGGGATTTCAGTCCTCATTCCAGTGACTACTACACAACATCTTAGTTAAGAGTTTTTTTAAATGTCACTGTATTCAGCAACATAAAAACCTTTGGCAAGTAATCAGAAACTAGGTAGCCCACCCTCTCCCAAATAAACCACCTACCTCTGGGTCCAAGCCAAACGTCCAGATAGCTATTGATTGTTTCATCCAGAGACGTCATTGTGCAACCTATATGGAAGATGCGGAGAAAACAGTTATTTTGCTCTTTTCTATGGAAATGCTGCTATCAGGATACAGTTTAAACTAGCATGAGATACCTTCGTGGGTGTGGGAATCCATGGCTCCCTAGATGGTGCTAGACTGCAACACCCATCATCCCTAAGCATTAACCGCACTGGCTGTGGCTGATGGGAGTTGGAGTCCAGCAACAACCAAAAGGCCACAGGCTCCCCAAGTATTCCTCTGAACACTTGGAAGATTTTTGCAGGAATATTTGGGGAATTACAGCCCATCTTTTGCACTGAAGGCTGCTCCACTGTCAGTATACCTCTGAATCACAGGTGGAAAGACTGATGTTGAACTCACATCACGGTATTAACATGACTTTCTGCATTTCCCAAGGCCAGAACACAAATAAAGAGCCTATACTACTTTAAATGTGCATTTATAAATGGTACTCGTCTACTTATCGCAAGGGAGGCTTAAAGGAGATTTAGGGAAATTCCGCAAAATGTTACGTTAGATACACATTTCCTTATGGAGTTTCAAATGCATAAAGCATGGCGTAACTTTGTAAGACTTCTTTTGCATTCAGTAGTTAAGAGCTGCAGGAAGACCACAAATAATGGGAGAAGACACTGACGCTGAACAGAGCACACCATAAAGTTTACATCCCTAAAGACGTATTTAAAAACATCTCCTGCCATCTTGAAGGCAGCGTACAAGAAAAGAGACAAAATGGAAGCCATCTCTACTTTACTTGGATACTGAAAAACAATATTCACAAGTCAAAGCCTGAAACAGATGCAGCAGGAACTTGTTTTATAGCTCATAGCTGCACAGGAAACACTTATAATTAAAAAGGGACTCTTCACCTGCCTTCCTCCTCTCCTTCTTTATAAATAATCCTGAGTCACTTTTTGGCCTCTGTGTGTGTGTGTGTGTGTGTGTGTGTGTGTGTGTCTGTCTGTCTGTATGCACAAAACAAAACAAGTCTATGTACAGCGAAACCATAGCAGCAGCTCATTTAACCAAAAGATGAGAGTTGCCAAATAAAGCTTACCCACAGCCCTGATATTTCAGACCAAGTTTAAACACAGCAGAATAAACAGTGTCTTATATTGACTTAATGCCACCTTCCAAATAAGCACAGCAGAACCAAGCTTGTCAAGTAAATTCTTCCTGGGACTTCACCTTTCGACAGTATGCATAGAGGAGGGTCGCACTATCAAAACCATGCAGCTCTGCAGCATCTGAAAATGAGGGTACTCTTTGCTGCCTGCTGCTGCACCAATGTCCAGAGGTGGGTGGATGTGTTTAAGGGGGGGGGGAGAGATCAGGTCTCCAGTTACCAGGTCAGCACCAACACTTGTGGTGCTGTGTTGACATCTTCCTAACCGGCAGAGACCAAAGCGCAGTCAAGAACCATTTTACTGCATTCAGAGACTCAATCTTTGGCATCCTCAGTTCAAAGGATCCCTGGCAACTGGGAAGACTTCTGCCTGGATGAAGCATTGCTAAGCAGAGTACATAATACCTTCGTTGGAGGTTTTTTAGCAGAGGTTGGATGGCATTTGCTATGGATGCTTTAGCTGAGTTTTCTGCATTCCTTGGGTTCTGTCAAAACTCCACAATTCTATTATTCTACTGGAATAGATGGAAGCTACACACATGCACACATATTATCTACCACTAAACGGGATGCAGGCACAGAATAATAAAGCACAATCAACACAGAGGTTAATAAGAAAATACTCCTCTTTGTAAAGCGTTCCAGAACTACATTCTTTCCCTAAAGTAGTCACACTGTATCTCCCAGGTCCGTCCCATATATTGTGCAAGTTTGCAACTTTTGAGCTGTTCATACTGCTAGAGTTGCCATATTTGGAAGAGGGAAAAAAGGGGATACGTTTGCAGACTTTCTGCTTTTAACTATGGATCGCTATGACGACTCTTGTTTTACAAACCCATGAAAAAGAGGGCATGTCCTGGAAAAAGAGGACATATGGCAACCCCACGTCACGACCACCAATTCCCAGTTACTGACACACAAGGGAGTCCTGCTGCTACCCCCCGCCAACCCTGAACTATGAAAAGAACTCACATTTCATGGAGTTATGTTACTGAGATCTCTCAGTAGCCAGCAATGCTACATTCAGACAAGACCAGGCAGGGCATTTCAAACAGGGTGTGTGTATCAGAAGAAATGGTAAGATTCGCAGCAACAAAAGGTTTCACAGGCCCATGCTGAGATAAAATCAATATTAAATTGTTAAAAGGAAACAGCGTACTCCAAGGGCATTTGTTGCAGTTGTTTATTCACACATCACAATAACCTCAGCAATGTTGTTCAGCTGCTTCAACCTTTCACATGAACATTTCCATATACCCACCCCCAAGCGTCTCCTGTCCCCCCCCCTCTTGGGTGGGAAAGCAAGTATCCATCCCTTCTCACTGTATTTCTCTAAACAACAACAGCCAACACCCAATGCTGGATAATGCCACAGAACTACAATGCCCTTTCTGAGCTCTGCTCTGCTCAACCCAGGAATAGGAGTATGCAACTGGCTACTTTAACAAGATTGACATAATCCACCATAATTCACACTATCAGCAATATGGCTATACTAAGGATGGTTTCCCCCCCCAGATTTGCATTAGTAGGTTCCCCTCGCCCCATACATACACACATACACACACACACACACACACACACACACACACACACACACTCAGGAGCAGGAATATCACCTTTTTTTTCATGAAATAAAACTCAGGTAATGATGATGATGATGATGATTTATTTATGCCCCACCCATCTGGCTGGGTTTCCCCAGCCACTCTGGGCAGCTTCTAGCAAAATATTAAAAACATGATAAAACATCAAACATTAAAAACATCCGTAAACAGGGCTGCCTTCAGATGTCTTCTATAAGTGAGATAGTTGTTTATTTCTTTGACATCTGATGGGAGGGCGTTTCACAGGGCTGGCTCCACTACTGAGAAGGCCCCTAACCTCACTTCTCGCAGTGAGGGAACTGACAGATGCCCTCAGCGCTAGATCTGCTACGCAATTGAGCTAAAGTACACAGACTTCTAGAATAATGGAAAATGAATCTTTAATTTTCCTCCCTCAATATAATGGACTGGAAGAATAACTCAAAACAATTAGAGGCATGGAACGTGCAAATTAGAAGATTGTGTGAAACATAAGTTCTTTGCTCATCTCTCTGTAGGTATGTCACAAAATGGCCCACACCCACAAAAGTTAACAATTGGAATGGGATCCCCCAAGGTGCTTCCGGGGGCAGGGAAGCAGAAGGGGCATTATTCCAAAACTAAGCAGTCAAAATGCAGAGCATCACATTTCCTTTGCCATTGAGACAAGCACCCCAGCACAACACAAGACCCAAACACACATGAGCTGTGAGGTGTCCACTGTCTCACCAGATCGCTGGATCATGGGGGAGGAAGTTGTTTTCTAACAGCAGTGTGTGTCCATGCTTGTGCAATACAGTGGTACCTCGGGTTAAGTACTTAATTCGTTCCTGAGGTCTGTTCTTAACCTGAAATTGTTCTTAACCTGAAGCACCACTTTAGCTAATGGGGCCTCCTGCTGCTGCCACACCGCCGGAGCAAAATTTCTGTACTTATCCTGAAGCAAAGTTCTTAATCCGAGGTACTATTTCTGGGTTAGCGGAGTTTGTAACCTGAAGCATATGTAACCTGAGGCGTATGTAACCCAAGGTACCACTGTATAAACTGAGTTTACTAGTGTAAACAAGTATAGCATGACATGGTAAAGGCTGCATACAAAAATATATATTATTTGCAAAACAAACTGAGATAGGAAAGTCCTCTTTCCCCTTGTAATTAGAAACTTGGGGAGGAGAACATTTACAGGTGAGTCATCCACTTGCCACCTGAATCTCCATGTGGTGTTCTCACTTGGCTGAATTGACAATGATTGATTTGGTTACATAATACCATTATGGAATAAGCCAGAATGGTTTTGTGCTTGTGTAAATTTATTTGTATATGTATTAAGAGATGCAAGGTCTCTAAAGCCATTCAGTGGGTGGGGTGGGGAGAATATGGAGGAAATGTATACAGTGTAATGCATCAAATAAACCATTATATACATTTTTTAAAAACTTGGCATATGAAATTCTTCATACTACACACCCTGAATGAATAAAATATTGTCTTTCAAAGCATTTCACTCATCCCAAAAGAGAAACTACTTTGTTGGAGGTTTTTCCTTAGTGTGCCCCCCAAATGTTTTTCTTTTAGAGTTTTACCCCTCCCCAAAATAAACACAATGTTATAAATATTTAAAAAGATCATTTTTTGAGGCTGGTACATAGAATCTGTGTTCCTCTCCAAATATGCCTAGGCTTTCACATCTAAATATAAGCAAAACCATCGTTTGAACTGAATTCAGTTTTATAAAAATAAATAAAACGTACTTTCAGAAAAAGAGCCTGGGTGGGGGGGGGGGGGAAGTATAAAAATATGAACTGTCTGGGAGGCTTTGGTCTCCTGCTTGCCCCATTGACCCTGTTTTCCAATCTCAGTTGACTATCCCACCTTCCTGCATTATACCTGGGTGGGGCTGGCTCATGTTTTAAAAATGTGAACCTGCTACCACCATCATATACTCCGGAGGCCTTAGCTATGCTGTTACAAAAGTGTTTTGTGTATGTTTCCCCCCTCTCTCTCTCAACTTGTGCCAACTCCTGACATCTGCTGCAGTTCTGAATGCAGAGCAAGAGACTGTGACTGTGTATGTGTTACGTATATCCCCAAATATGTAGACATTACGTTTGGGATCTGAATTAACAAATAAACCATTAAAAAAATAATCCACCGGCTCAAGGGGCAGCAGTCCCTCCTTTTTCTCTTTTCTTTTCCCTTTCCAAGAAACTGCAGGGATTTCTGGGAATACAACTCTCATTCTCTTTTGTAACGGGAAGAAAAATGATATTTTGCTGTCTCCTCCAACTTTGAGGAAACAAAAGCTGACTGTCATGACAGAAATTGCAGAGAAAAACAGGAACATCGCAACAGTGATGGTTCTTTTTATTATCTTTCTTTTTCCAGCTATAGTGTGTGATATTTGCAACAAGGATTGTATTACGTGAAGGCCTACCCTTCTTAAGGAGGCTTCAGTGGGAAGCAATTGTCTTTTGACATTCTGTGGATGAGCCCAATTATGTGTGCATGGGTAGGCGGGGGGGTGGGACTTGGGGAAAGGCTCCAGCACCTCCTACCTCCACACTCCTTTGGCCCTTCAAGATTTGTGGTGGAGTCCCTCTGAACCACAGGGTGGTCCGCCATGTTGTTTCACATAAACCACATCCACTTTTGCAGAACTTGATGTCGTATCAGCCATGGGAAAGTTCAAACCACACCTAAAAGGCCCTAAACAGCCTTGGCCCAGTATACCTGAAGGAGCGTCTCTACCCCCATCATTCTGCCCGGACACTGAGGTCCAGGGCAGAGGGCCTTCGGGCAGTTCCCTCACTGTGAGAAGAAAAGTTACAGGGAACCAGGCAGAGGGCCTTCTCGTTAGTGGCGCCTGCCCTGTGGAACGCTCTCACGTCAGATAACTATCTGACTTGTAGAAGACATCTGAAGGCAGTCCAGTTTAGGGATGCTTTTAATATTTGATGAATTATTGTATTTTAATATTTTGTTGGAAGCCGCCCAGAGTGGCTGGGGAAATCTACCCAGATGGGCAGAGTATTATTATTATTATTATTTAAAAGGAGGAAGAATTTTTAGTGCACTCAAAGTCTACTCCCAATTCTTCCTTTGCTGCAAAGAAAGTGTTGCTTTGATTTCCTGGCTAGAATTTTTGTTTAAAGGCCACCTTGCATTTAAAGACACGGGTATGCCACTCTCATGTGCTGCTTGGACATCATTTTCTTAAAAAATATATAGTAATAAGAACTGGGACAGGAAGTGCCTGCTTAGAGGTGACAAAAGTCTTGCAAGGATGTAAAAGTAACTTCCAGTACATAAGGCTCCGTTGCTTATTGGCAAAGAGAAAAAAAAGGCACGGGATGCAATCTCTTCCTTCATATTGGTTGGAAGGTATTATAAAAGGAGCTTGTCTTCCCCTGGAAATCCTTCGTGCCTTTGCAGGAGGTCTGCCTCACATGGAGAATGAAAGCCGTAAGTGATTCTGACAAAGTTAGAGCCTGCTAGCCAAAGCGCTTCCCTGAGAATTAAGAGGTAATCTGCAGAATGCAGTCCAGATGAACCCAACCAAAAAAACTCACCACATCTCTCCCCATTAAGATGACTTTCACAATCCTCCAAGCCAAACAACATCTCCTCTGCCAGAGTTCAAAAGTATAACTATTACACTGGGAAATTCAGCACAGTACAATTAGTCACAGTACAGAAATGGCAGGCTAGACTTGCAGAAGAGTTTTGAAAAGATGTCAGAAGCCACATGATCAAAGGATAAATTCCGGCTAGTTCAAACTCGTGTTTGTGGCTCAGACGCCAGTCCAGAACAGACCCACATCCAGGCATGAATGGCTTTAATCTATGCTTGCTGTCTTGTTAGGATTCTTTTCTCCTAGTTTCAAGGCAGTGCGCTGGAGATTTTGATACACCAGGTCTTCAGCACAGCTCCCCCTGAAGCATTTCCCTTGCCCCAACCTCACGTCTCCAGCTGTCTCTCCAATATTTCTGCTTGGACGCTTCATTGTTGTCTCAGTCTCAATCTTCTCAAGACTGTACTTCTCATCTTTCCTCCCAAGCCTTTCTTTGTTCCTGCTTCACCCTGCACACTTTCTTTGTTCGTCAACAATGTTGCCATCTACCGTGTTGAACAGGCGTGTAACCTTGGTTTTTCTATCCCTCCTTTGTTCCTCATACAGAGTCCACAGCTACATTGTGTTGCTTTGCAAAAAAACGCGGCCCTTCCCACCGCAGGAACTCAAGTCTACGCCATGGTAATCTCTCATCTAGACTACAGTCTCCTCCTCTTTGGTCTTCCGCTGTATCACCTGGGTCCCCTCACATCTGTCAAGCACTGTGCCACTGTAATAACGTGCCTCTGTCACCACTCTGATCATGCAACACCACTCATTGAAATCTCCACCCAGGAAAGGAATTGGTTTTAGAAATGATCATTACTGATCTATTGTGGATTTGACACTTTGTGGAGTAACCTCTCTTGTAGAAATTGCAAATGTTGAAATATTGCACATGCAGGAATAGGCAAGCGGATAGCCGATGGTTAGGGATAAAGTAGTTTAATGGAACGTGTATTAGAAAATAAAGCAGCAACAGGAGGAAACTGGACACATCAAGAATAGAGGGCGGGAAACCAATTTTTGGGGGAAACTGTATTAAATTTGTTTTAATTTGTGGCTGATTAGGTACGATCTGGAAAAAGCAATAAAAATGATTTGGCAAATTTTATCTCTCTACTTCTCTCTGTCTGTTTCCACATTCAGCGCAAGGTCCTTCAACCTCCTCCACAGCCTTGCCCCCGCCACCCCCATCTCCTGATACAATCCTGCCAATGACCTTTGCTCATCTAGTTCCACCACTTGTAGCTGCTCAAAGGTTTCCTGCATCCTCCAACAGTTCCATCACTTCTCCCTCGCTGCCCTGTGCCTGGGACTGCTTCCCAGAGCACCTGTCCAAAAACCAGCTAATGCCCTAATGGAACTCTGAGCATGCACAACTGAAACAACCACACAGCCACATTTGCACGTCACAATAAACAGGGCATCTAGCCAGTGAAGCAGAGAGGGGGAAATCCCTGTGGGAATTTTATATTTCTTTAAATTCATTAGCAACAATGAACGGATGCACTAGCTGAAAATGCAGCAGTAGGCAAGCTTGGCAAGTTTACAGTTTTGTTTACTAAACAAAAGGAAACTGAACATGCTAAATCCAATCCCTCTGCAGGGAATTGGAAATTTTCTGATGAAGACTGAAAACACTAATTTGCGCAGGATTTTTATTTTTATTTTTTTTACAAAAAAGGATGATTTCCCATTCAAAATGTTTTGTAAAAATCCCCATTGCTGTCACTGGGAAAACATGTCTGAACCAGAATATTGGCCAGTTGTTCACCAACAAGCTAGGATATGCAAGCCAACAAACCATGGCTTTTTTTAAAAAATATACCCAGGATTCAATGCTTGGCCACCACAGTAAGCAGAGCTCCTGGTTTGTTTCTCCCACCTGTTCCTGACCTAAAATTTATTTGTGAGCTCCTCTTGTACTCTGTAAAATGCCACATAACCACTGGTGTCCTCATATAAACAGAAAGCACGCCTACTGTATAAGATTCCTATTGGTACAGTCTACCTTTCAGGTTGCTTGCCAGACACTTTATTCATTCTCTTCCACATTCTTTCCACTGATATTTCTTCTAGATCCTAACTGCTACTAGGAATCGTTAAGAAGCTCACTGGGGTAGGTTTTTTTTTTAAAAAAAAAGGTAGAAAGGTCACTCCCTGCCTCTTTAAAATATGCTCCTCTGCCTTCGCAGCGGACAAACTATCTCTTTTACCTCCATGGTCACAGAAAACATCCCTGGTTTTATGTAAGAGCAACAGCCTCCAAAGAAACACTACTGATAATTATCAAAATGAGAGATGCTGAAGCTATACTCACTGGTAACTCAAGAAAGATGCAATATAAGAGCAGGCTTGCAAGCTAGAGATGTCTCCAAAGTCATAATTACCTGGTTTGGAATATGGATTTGCCCTGCTTGTAATGCTGGCAGTATTATGAATCAAGTGTCACTCCCTGGCACAAGGTCTTCTTTGGCTCGGAAGGTAAAATGAGATTCTCATCGTGCAGAGTCAGCATTCAGGCTGACCCAGCGACTTTTGAAGGGGCAAGCACAAAGTCCTTTGTGTGTTAACTCCTTGCTGTCAACAAAGCTCAGCTAATATCGCTGTGAAATATGTGACCCGACAACCGATCAAAATGCAAGGCTGCTTGAGGAGTATCATCTGTTTCAGTCCATTAAAAGAAGCTAATCCCAGAGGAGCCAGTCTGCTGCCAACATTTCACATGGCTGTTCTCCTCCATCCACATGAACATTGAAAGCTGCCTTCCACTGAGTTCATCCAGTTTACTACTGTCTACCAGTGCTAGAAACTCAGATACAGTGGTACCTTAGGTTACATACACTTCAGGTTGCATACACTTCAGGTTACATACGCTTCATGTTACAGACTCCGCTAACCCAGAAATATTACCTCGGGTTAAGAACTTTGCTTCAGGATGAGAACAGAAATCGTGCTCTGGTGGCGCGGTGGCAGCAGGAGGCCCCATTAATTAAAGTGGTGCTTCAGGTTAAGAACAGTTTCAGATTAAGAACGGACCTCCGGAACGAATTAAGTACTTAAACCGAGGTACTGTATATAAGCTAGGTGCCAAATGGCTTCTTAAACCAAGATTACACCAAAACGGAATGTCTACTTGCCCTTTGGGGGCAAGACAGCTCTAAAGTTCTTCAAATGACAGACTAACTGGGATTGTTAAGCATCTGGCTAGTTCAGATGACAACCCTGAGCTAGGTTAAGAGCTTTGAGAACTTAAAGAAGAAAAGTCACTTGCTCCAGAGACAGCCCACATATATATTGGCCTGCCACTACCTCTTTTTCCTTAATGGTGACACAGACCATTCATAATGTAGGGATATTCTTCACAACTGTGAGCAGGACAATGAGGTGGGCCAAGTGAAGACAAGCTACAACAATTCACTGTAACGTTGTTCACTGCTCCTGCTCAGACAGCAAAGAAATAAGCATTTTGGTTCCTGAAATTCATTCCGGTTGCGCAAGTAAAATGTAACGGATAGAATTCTACAGGATGTGGTATTAGTGTATGAAAACAATCCAGACCCAAGGAACCCCCTTCATGCAATTCCAGATGGTAGAGATGTCAGGCACCTTCCTGGTGCCCAGGCATCTTCCCGTGGTCAAAAGTGGCCAAAAGCTAGGTGCAAAATGCACCTGTCTAATTTTGAGCTCTGCTGTATGGAAATGAGAGCTGGACCATAAAGAAGGCTGATCGCCGAAGAATTGATGCTTTTGAATTACGGTGCTGGAGGAGACTCTTGAGAGTCCCATGGACTGCAAGAAGATCAAACCTCTCCATTCTGAAGGAAATCAGCCCTGAGTGCTCACTGGAAGGACAGAGCATGAAGCTGAGGCTCCAATACTTTGGCCACTTCATGAGAAAAGAAGACTCCCTGGAAAAGACCCTGATGTTGGGAAAGATGGAGGGCACAAGGAGAAGGGGACGACAGAGGATGAGATGTTTGGATAGTGTTCTCGAAGCTATCAGCATGAGTTTCACCAAACTGTGGGAGGCAGTGGAAGACAGGGGTGCCTGGCATGTTCTGGTCCATGGGGTCACGAAGAGTCGGACACGACTAAACAACAAGTGTCTATGGGACTGGCAGCAACTCTCCAGAATTTCAAGCAGCAGGCATACCCAAGCCCTACCTGGAGATGCCAGGATTGGATCTGGGGTCTTCAGCATGCAAGACAGAGAGACTCTACCACTGAGCTACATCTCAGTATAAAACTCTCAGCTTCAACATGCATATGCTACCATAAGACACCGGTTGGAAAACAGACAAGCTTCCTGCTCAACACCCTGTCCCAAGAGGCTCGCATAAGCAAAGCTAAATAAAAACTGACCTGACCAGCATTTTTGCCTTCTGGTCCTCATAAGCAGACACACAGAGCGTGCCTTCCTAACAGGACTGTCAGATGACAGCCCAAAAGTCTATCCCCCTTCCTGGCAATTCTTTCACCTGCTCCCTTTGCTGTCACCACCTCCTCTTCCAGCAGCGAGAGTTAGCAGATTGTTCTGCTAGAGGTGGGAGCAGAGCATGCCACTTTCACTGAGAGGTCTGGCTGCAAAGTTTCCCCAGCCAGTGGAAAAGGTGGTGGCGGCCTGCAAATTGAGAAGGGTAAGGAAAGGCTAGTTCCTCTTTAAGGTCAAGTTGTAGGCACATGAAAATGTAGAGATCAGATCTTTAACTTGATAATGGCAGGGAGAGGAGAGCTCTTTAGCCGAAGGTCACCATTTCATCACTTCATCTAGCATTAATTGTTCCAAATGATAAAAATATGTCCGAAAGGTTTCACTTCCATTCCCAAGTTGGTTCTGGACCTTGATTTGGGTAAACAAGGGCTGGTAAAAAGACAGCTTTTCATAGTACCGTATTTTTCGCACCATAGGACACGCTTTTCCTCCCCTAAAAAGTAAGGGGAAATGTCTGTGCGTCCTATGGAGCGGAGCTAGCAAGAACCGCTGCTGCTGAGACGCTCTGTGCAGCTCTTCCGGCTCATTGTAAAGCCAGCAAGAGCCACTGCTGCTGACCTGAGCCGGGGAGGAGGGAGGGAAGGGGATTCCGTCCGTCCCTCCCTCCTCCGTGGCTTGCTTTGAAGCAGCAAAGTGGGAGGGGAACAGCTTAAACCCGTGTAAGCAGCTCCTCTCCCACTTTCCTGCTTCAAAGCAACCACGGAGGAGAGAAGGAAGGGGACCATGGATCCTCCACTGCTTGCCACTGAAGCAGATTCCCTCCTCCCGGGCTCCCTTTGAAGCAGCAAAATGGGAGGGGAGCAGCTTACACTCTGTAAGCAGCTCCTCTCCCACTTTCCTGCTTCAAAGCAACCACGGAGGAGGGAAGGAAGGGGATCCATGCAGCGGATTCCCTCCTTCCGGGCTCCCTTTGAAGCAGCAAAGTGGGAGGAGAGGAGCTTACACTCTGTAAGCAGCTCCTCTCCCACTTTCCTGCTTCAAAGTGGAGGGAATCCGCTGCAGTTGCGAGCAGAGGATCCATGGCTCCGCTTCCTTCCCTCGAAGCAGGGTGCGGGGGTGCAGGGGGGAAAGAGGGCAGGGAATAGATGCCGGGCAGGAAGACACAACCACACTTTGACCACTGGAAAGTCCACCCCAGCCTCCCCAGATTTCCACTGAGACGGCCAGGCTAATCTCGATGGCCATAGGTCAGGCTCAGCATTATTAACTGGACTTAGATAAGCCATGGTTCACCTTCCTACCCTCCTCTGAGGCTCGATTTAAAGCAGCAAAGTGGACAGGAGCCACCTGCTTTGCTGCTTTAAATAGTTTAGTGCAACATTTGATTCAGAATATTTTTTTGTGTGTTTTCCTCCTCTAAAAACTAGGTGCGCCCTATGGTCAGGTGCGCCCTATGAAGCGAAAAATACGGTCATTCAGCAAGCAGCATCCATTTAACCATTTCTTACAGAGTGAGGGACTTCTGTCTGCTCTTCTCCCATTCTTAGTGCACTTCCAGACTGTCACTATTTGGGGGCGAGAATCAATCACAGACCGGCACACCCAAGTTGCACATTTAGAGCTGGTTTGGAGCTCTTGGACAACCAACCCCAAACCACCTTTTTTCAACAAGGAAACGACAGGAACATGAACTGAAACTGATGGGAGAGCAATTGCTTGATGCAACTTTGTCCTTGCGAAAAAATCAGAATGACTACTATCTACACATACAAGCATATACAGAGCAAAGCAGTAGGGGGTGGTTAATTTTAATTGGAACAGTGGGGATGAGAGGGGATGGAGCATTTAACCCTTGCTACAAATGCTGCTTTTCTGATCACATGACCAAACTAGTGCTGTTTTTCTAGAAAAAGAGGTGCCAGAGTTCAACTCCAAACCTCTCCCTTGTTCTCTTAGAATGGCAATGGTATCCACCAGAGCTGAGCTCTGGCTGAAAAAAGCCCTGTCCCAAACTATCATATGTCCTCCTGAAGGAAAGATGATGATGATGATGATGATGATGATAAGAAGAAGAAGAAGAAGAAGAAGAAGAAGAAGAAGAAGGCTGCAGATTTAGAGCAGCAAGTAGAAAAAGCTACACATTTCCTTCGGTAGCACTGCTATGTCAATTGAAATTAACAAAGGGGTGCAGGTGCTTGAAAGTGGGGAGCAGGACTTTCCTGTTATGTCACCTTTAGCTCTTAAGACTCCCACCCCACCTAAAAGATATTTTTAAAACATTTTAAGCTTTCAAGCAGGGATAGCTAACATGAAACTGTCCAGATGTTGCGGTTCTCTAACTTTCATCCATCCCAGCCAGCATGGCCAATGATCTGGAATGAACGGAGCCCTAGTCTGTCAACATCTGGAGTGTTCTATGTTGGCTACCCTGGGCTTAAGGAGGTATACTGGAAAATAAAACTGAATTGCTTCATTTAGATCCCTTGTCATCCTCCTCCATCTCACATACCCCTACCTGAAACTCTTCCAGTTGTTGCAGGTTCTGCCCAAAGGATAATGTGCAGTTGTACCTCAGCTGGTCTGGCAAGAGGAAGGCAGGTGAGCAAACCAGCCAAGGAAACTTTCAAGCCTTCCGTACAGCCCTTCTCCTCGGCCGCTTTTACTTCCACCCTCAGCAAGGAGGAAACCAAGGAGATGGGTTGTGCAAAGGCTCCTCCTTCCCTGCTGTTGCTTTTGTGGCATGGCCTTCAGACCCTTCCTTGTGCTAAAACACAACTGGGCATAAAACTTGTGCATAAACCTTGTGCACAACTTGTGCATAAAACAACTGGGCACCGAGTGAGCACTGGGAAGCTTTGGATTTGAAGAGAGACCACACAAAGGAGCTCAGGAATAGGTGGCTGCAAACAATGGATAATTAAAATCCCCCCACTCCCGAGAGCAGCAGACACTCAGGGAAAGCACTGCAATTGCCCACAGGCTGAATGTTGTGCAGGCCTGGATTAAGGAAACAAAACCCTCTATAACAGCATTAACTGTGCACTTTTGCTGTTTCAAAAAAAAGGTGCAGTAAATAATTTCCAGTAGAGTCAGGTGAAGAGTTTTGATTTCTTCCATCTTAGGGGTTTGTGTGTTTGTGTTTGTGTAATTTCCCTTTTTTAATGGTTGTAATTTCAAACTGAGAATATTATAAGCAGAAGAGCATTGTGGGAGCTTGGATCTACATTTCTAAATCAGCAAGAAATGTGACCCCAAGAGTTCAAGAGGGGGTGAAGTGTACCTGCAAGTTTTTCTCTTCCTACCGTTAAAGGTAAAGGTAAAGGTACCCCTGCCCATACGGGCCAGTCTTGCCAGACTCTGGGGTTGTGCGCCCATCTCACTCAAGAGGCCAGGGGCCAGTGCTGTCCGAAGACACTTCCGGGTCACGTGGCCAGTGTGACATCGCTGCTCTGGCGAGCCAGAGCTGCACACGGAAATGCCGTTTACCTTCCCGCCAGTAAGCGGTCCCTATTTATCTACTTGCACCCGAGGGTGCTTTCGAACTGCTAGGTTGGCAGGCGCTGGGACTGAGCAACGGGAGCGCACCCCGCCGCGGGGATTCAAACCGCCGACCTTTCGATCGGCAAGCCCTAGGCGCTGAGGCTTTTACCCACAGCGCCACCCGCGTCCCTTCCTACTGTTAGCTGGCTACAAATCACTCCCAAAAGCACTTTTTCTCTCTCTCCTAGCAATCTAACTTACCTTCCAAATAATAAAGGTTATTTGATGGAATGGGAAATCAGCAAAGTTTCGGGGGGAGGGGAATAAGAAGTTTCTCTCCTTCCCTTGACCCCCAACCTCCCATTCCCCCGCCCCTTAAAAAAGCTCACCCAACAAACAAAGACAACTGAGTATTATTTGTCATCCAGCTCCTGACATTATCTTACATTTCAGCCTCTTGGTAAGGACAATGCTTTCTATGTGATAGATATCGACGGCCTGAAGGAGAGACTAAGGGTAGTTGCCAAATACAAAGAACGCTTAGTACCCACGGTAATAGAAATACATCAAGCAGAACACGGAAATAAGGTGGCAAAAGTAGGACGATGCACAAGCCCTTGAAGGCAGAGACAGAGAAAGATGTCAAAGTCCAGTTCGAAGAACATTGTTCTCATTTGGTATCAAAGTAAACGTCGTTTCAGACCAGTATATTTAAGATTGCTTTTGTAAGAATTATTGAGAGGAGTAGAAGCATGACTGCTTTCAAGGATTCCAGGGATCCGGATTTTGGCATTCTGTGCTATCTCTACAACATGGGTAGGCAACCTAAGGCCCGGGGGCCGGATGCAGCCCAATCGCCTTCTCAATCCGGCCCACAGACGGTCCGGGAATCAGCATGTTTTTACATGAGTAGAATGTGTCCTTTTATTTAAAAGGCATCTCTGGGTTATTTGTGGGACGTAGGAATTCGTTCATCCCTCCCCCCCCAAAAAAAATATAGTCCGGCCCCCCACAAGCTCTGAGGGACAGTGGACTGGCCCCCTGCTGAAATAGTTTGCTGACGCCTGCTCTACAATTAACAAGTTACAAGAGCATCCTAGCATGGCATATATGTAAGCATCCATTTGTTGGGTTGTTTTCCCAGGCATCAAGGCTACTTTTTTACAGTCACATCTGACATTTCAGGCTCTACCTAATTTACACCCCCCCCACACACAAGGCATTCTTAAACCCTCTGTGCAAAGGGGGCATATGCACCAGCCCTGCCCACTGTATAGGCGTGAAACGTAACATGGAGCAAGTCTGGAGTCGCAAGAAATGAGAATGAAGTAGTAGATGGCACAGATGCAAACATGGAAAGAATGAAAAACTGGGGAAGGAATCTCATGCTTTCTACAAAAGGAGCAATGGAGCCCGGGAGGGAATAGTTACACTTCATAACCACCAGCTACAAAACTAGAGTTGCTTCAAGGTTGATTTATCTGTGGCAGAGCAGGTTCCTAATGCTAATATTTATATCTCAGTTAGATTACAATGTTTTTCAGAATATTACAAAGAAAAACAAACCTGGAGGCAGTTTTGAAATACCTTTACACTAAGGTTACCAGACGTCCCCGTTTCCCGGGGACAGTCCCCAGATTTACACATCAGTCCCCACACAAAATCCATTGAAATTGAAAAGTGTCCCCAGATTCACTGAAAAAAAAAATCTGGTAACCTTACTTTACACGCCGTGGTCTTTTGTTCCTCTTACAATTAAACCAGGCATTACAGTGGAAGCCAAATGAAATAGCAGACAAATTGACATATTAAGAGGGGTATGAGGGCCACAGCAAAAGGGTTAATACAAATACCAAACAAGAACAAGATTTCTGTGAAATGTTAGTATGTTAACTGTACATATACAATTTTCAGAAGTACTTAATTTTGATGTAAATAGAATGTTTACCTCACCATAGTGGGGAAAGCTATGACCAGGTGAGCTATAGGCCTTCTACATGAGCTGCTGCCCAAATATTAACCCCAGTCGGTAGAGCATGAGACTCTTAATCTCAGGGTTGTGGGTTCAAGCCCCACATTGGGCAAAGGATTCCTCCACTACATGGGGGTTAGACTGGATGACCTTTTGGGTCCCTTCCGACTTTATGATTCTATGAACTCCAGGGTCTCTGCTCTCCCTACTTAGGATTCTGTATCTTGAAAGCAGAGTGGATAGCCCTTCACGCAGGACTGTCTCCAAAGCAGTAGAGGTTGCTGCATTAGGGTGAATGGAGCAGTGCTTCACCAATCTTGGCCTCAACCACATTCCTACTTCCAACCAGGAATTAGTAGGTGGCACTTCCTGTCTTTTGAGTCCTCCTTAGTCTCAATGTTGCCCTTCTAGGACTTAGTAGGCAGAAGGATGGGGACAAAACTAGAATTCTAGATGGCTCTGCCTGCCATGGGCTCCGATTCCACCTAGCACTGGGTTCCCTGACTTCCACCCCAGCAGTTCCAAGAAGTATCCACCATCGCTGCTCTAAATGCATGCTAAAAAAAAATGGCTCAAAGCCCTTTGGCATGCTCACACTTTTAAAAAGGAATTGCCAGCCACTGACATTTTGCAAACGCAATCGTTTAAAACTGACCTTCAGTGGTTCTGTTGGGTGGCGATATCAGTGTGCACGGCATGTATATAAGGAAGTTATATTGCCAAGAGGAAGTTGTCTGGATGAAGGCTTCAGAGAACAGGCTTACACAACTTATCTGATAAGTATCTGAGCCAAACAGGTGTTTTGATATAGCTGTCTCAGATGACTTGCTTATGTTTTTATTTCATTTGACGTCCTAGGGAAAGCCACAGAAAGCCACACGTATTTTTTATTTGTGATTTATTGTTCTCTTAAGGGCCATGGGCCATTTATGCTGCCAGTTCTGAGTACAGATTAGCAGAAATGAATGACAGTTGGTGTCAGGAGACTGCTAAATATTGCAATAAACCAGGGGATATACACAATCTATGCAGTACCAGAGGGTGGGTAGGGGTGATATTTAAAACTAGTTGCGATCCATTCTAAGAGGGTTTTGTTTTTCTTGATCCACTGCAAAAAGAGCGATACCATTTCAAAATTCTGAACATTGCATTGCAGTTCTATGAGCTCATATGTAGTGTTCCTATCACCCATTCACAAATGGCCTTAGAAATAAATCCCATTGGGGCAGAAGAAGGGCTCAATGGGAATGTGCTGCTGGGCCTGTTTCCAATTTCATTGGTCATGTCCCCAAGATGCCTGCATAGTGTTGGCTCAGATGTCTGCACTGTTGCTCATGCATAGGCTTTCTGCTATGCATGCATATTCGCATGGGAAACCACTGCCTTGCAGAATGATGCAGTGGACCAGCAGCATGCTTCCACTAGCCTCTTCCCCATGCATAGCTTCCATCCACAGTAGGGCTGAGCGATGTCTGGTTTTCACCATTGTGATATATCACCAGCTAGACATCGCGATATACTGATATATCATGATGTCTGAAATAAGGATTGAACTATGTAGACGCGAACTGGCAACTGCTACTGCTTAGGGGTCTAAAGCTGAGACATTTTTACTTACCATTCAACATACTGTTACAACTACAATGGTACCTCTGTTTTCGAACGTCTCCACTGACAAACATTTCGGTTTTCGAACGCTATAAACCCAGATGTAAATGCTTCGGTTTTCAAATGCACCTCGGGAGTCAAACATGCCATGTGACTTCCATATTGAGTTTTCCGTATTGAGGCTTCCTTATTGAGTTTTTTGGTTTTCTAACATTTCCGAACGAGAATGGTCTTCTGGAACGGATTACATTCAAAAACCAAGGTACCACTGTATTGTTTTATAGTACTGAGCAACGAGGGTGGCAGGAATAATGAGACAAGTGACGACTGGCTTCACAGTTGATCCCACATCTTGATTTTTTTACATAGCACACACTTACACATGATGATTCGTGATATATCACTAAATATTATGAAAGCATTACCACAATGTGGACTTTGGACTGGTTTTGGATGACGTATCAATAAGCTGCCCAGCTCTAATCCACAGGGAATGTCTGCATGAGGCTACCATGGCCCAATTAAGCCCTTCCTTCCATGGAATGGAGCTGCTTCCTGAAGGTTTAGTCCAATGCCACTGCAAGGAAATGTGTGTGTCCATTGACAGAGCTGCGAGAGAAACAGCTCTCCCAAATCCCATCAGGGATGGCCTGGGATGATGACAACCCTAGTCCAACAACATCTGCAGAGCACCAGGTTGGAGAAGGGAGGCAGACTTATGTAAGGTGAAAACCACAGAAATCAGAAGGTTAGGTCTTCACAAAACTGGGATTGCGTGTGTATGTTTTATAGTGGTACCTTGGTTCTCAAACTTAATCCATTCCAGAAGTCTGTTCCAAAACCAGTGTTTCAAAACCAAGGCGCGCTTTCCCATAGAAAGTAATGCAAAATGGATTAATCCTTTCCAGACTTTTAAAAACAACCCTAAAACAGCAATTGAACATGAATTCTACTACCTAACGAGACCACTGATCCATAAAATGAAAGCAAGAAACAATGTAGTGCAGTCACACAATCAATCCATCAGTAGCTGAACTGGGTTCCACACAGTCACAAAAACAAAAAAGAGCCACAAAAAAATGCAAAATAAATAGCAAAAACAGACACCTCAGTGTAACACTCAAAGCAGAAGTGTGGCGCTCAAATCGGAAGCATTAACACTCAAAACGGAAGCATGGCACTCAAAATGGAGCACATTCAGCTTCTGAAAAAAGTTCACAAATCGGAACACTTACTTCTGGGTTTTCAGTGTTTGGGTTCCAAGTTGTTTGTGTACCAAGGCGTTTGAGAAGCAAGGTACCACTGTACTACAATTTGGACTTTGATTGTCATCTTAAGTGTTGTCGCAAGTAGGTTCAAGTATAAAACACTGTCCTGCCTGTATACTAGACTGATCTCTCATATGTTAAAGCTTTCCCCTTCCCTGCCAAAAAGACAGGGAAGAAGACAATGCTACGCATTCCATTACTACCCTTGCTCAAGGTCAGCAAACAAGGTGGTTTATCAACCACCCCCAAAGCGCTTCTTCTGAAGACAGCGGCAGTGCAGGATGAAGCCCACATTTGTGTGAAACTATGCTTGAAAGCATCATGGCACAAAAAATAACTATTAACAGGAAAACTAAGATTGCTCGCCCAAGGGTACCATTTTCTTGAATTTCTAGGCTTTAAACTCATTTTTAAGGAGGAGGAGGAAGAGGCGACAACATTGAAGTAGTGTCTGTCATAAGAAATAAACGTTTCAGCATGCCTACAGAAATGAAGCCTGGTTAGAGGGAAGCACAGCAGGAGAAACACACTTGACAGGCGCGATCAAAAGAGGCCACTGCCTCTGAGCAAGAGGAAATGCAGAGTTCCCGTAAGCAAAAGGAAAGAAGAATTGTGCCACCCAGCTCTGCCTTCCTTGAATAATTCAAGGCAAAATCAGCTCTGCTTAATTTCACCAAATTTGTCCTTTGTGTTAACACTTGGGCTTGGGGTGTTACTTGTTCTTCAGTGAGTAACTGTCCCAAAAGGACCCTCGTACTTACAGGACCGCCTCTCCCGGTATGCCCCGCGGAGGACCTTAAGGTCCATAAATAGCAACACTCTAAAGGTCCCGGGCCCTAAGGAAGTCAGATTAGCCTCAACCAGGGCCAGGGCCTTCTCAACACTGGCCTGGTAGAATGCTCTGTCTCATGAGACCAGGGCCCTGCAGGATCTGATTTCTTTCCGCAAGGCCTGTAAGACAGAGTTGTTCCCCCTGGCCTTTGACTTGGAACCAGCCTGATCCCCTCTCCCTCTTTCCTTTTCCTTCTGTGATGGAACCCCTATTTGGGGATTTCCCTGGCTTTTTTCTGGCCTACGTAGGACCAGTCTGGATAGTTGGCCTTGGTGAAGATTTGATGTTTTCTCCCCCCAAACAGTTTTTGATCTGTTTTCCACTGAAATAAGGATGCATTTTAAGTTGTACAGTACTTTAATCCTGTTTTTAAGTTGTATTTTAATCAATTGTTTTTATACCTGATGTTAGCCGCCCTGAGCCTGGTCTTGGCCGGGGAGGGTGGGGTATAAATAAAAAATTATTATTATTATTGAAAGAAAAGAGAGATGGTTCCATTTCTCCAGCTAGGCCAGCACAGGTATAGCTAGTAGCTGTGATTGGGATGGCAGCTGGAAAACCCAATTTGCTTGGCTGCTGGGAAGAAGCATGAGTCTCTTAATCTCACGGTTGTGGGTTCAAGGTGCACACTGGGCAAGAGATTCCTGCATCGCAGGGGTTTGGATGAGACAACCCTTGTGTTCCCTTCCAAGCCTACAATTCTATGATTCTATTACAATGAATACGATAGTCATGGGCTGGATCCAGAGAACAGCTGGTAAAACTCGGCTCATGCAGAAGGGTTTTCCTGGTTCTCTATCGGCAACACTATAGTCTCCTATGCCCCCCACCAAAGCCACTACAGAGACTTGAGGACCCTCTGGAACAGGGTGGGTTGGGGCAAAGGGAGTTGCAACTGGGAAGGGAAATGGGAAGAATTTGAGGAGGCTTCCTTGCAGAAGTGCCTTTCCACTCACGCAGGACACCTCTGGAACTTCTGTTGAGAGAACCTGGGAATGCCAATAAATAATAAAAACAGATACCCAATTTCAATCTGTCATAAGTGCAAAAGCCAAGCCTGAATTCTATCACGAAAAGGTGTTTGAGAGCCTCCATCTAATGGGCATGGGGCGGTTTTAATGAAGAGAAGTGGCATGTTCAAAAGCAAGTACCGTATTTTTTGCTCCATAAGACTCACTTTTTTCCTCCTAAAAAGTAAGGGGAAATGTGTGTGCGTCTTATGGAGCAAATACAGGCTGCACAGCTATCCCAGAAGCCAGAACAGCAAGAGGGATTGCTGCTTTCACTGCGCAGCGATCCCTCTTGCTGTTCTGGCTTCTGAGATTCAGAATTTTTTTCTTCTTGTTTTCCTCCTCCAAAAACTAGGTGCGTCTTGAGGTCTGGTGCATCTTATAGAGCAAAAAATACGGTAATTAAAGGCAATGAGCTCAGGGCCAGTCCACGTTAACTGAATTATCAATAATATGCTTTTCCTCTGAGGAAAAAGAACGTGTGCTTCAGCTGACCATACAGCCAACTTGATTGGAGTGTCATGTGTTACAGCGCCACCCCGAATGCTCTGCAGTTCATGCAAAGCTCAAATATATTACTTATTACATAATCAGCATTTGATGTGCTTTGAGAATCCCAGAACTATCCAGTGGAACAGCCAACTGCTGGATTTATATCAACAACATTTACAGGTAAGGCACTACAGTGGACGCTCGGGTTGTGAACATGATCCGTGCGGGATGCACGTTCACAACCCGCAGCATTTGCAACCTGCAGGGGCGCGTCTGCGCATGCGTGGGTTGCAATTTGGCGCTTCTGCGCATGCACAAAGCACAATTTAGTGCTTCTGCGCATGTGCGACCCCCGAAACCCAGAAGTAACCCGTTCCGGTACTTCCGGGTTCCGGCGGGTCCGTAACCCGAAAAAACACAACCTGAAGCATCTGTAACCTGAGGTATGACTACATCCTTAAGACTATAGATTAATTCTCTGGATTTCCAACAAGATACTCTGAAGTAAAATGCATAGTGAAAACTGAGTAAGAGAACTGCATAACTGCAAAGCAGGAAGGGATATATTTGTGCTATGAACATGAGCAATATTGCACCCTTGTTTAAAGTCACTACACATCTAACAACTGTGAGCAGACACATATGCGGCTGTTAAAACTTCACAGTAGCATATGCCAAAAAGTATCCCAAGTGGCACTGAAGTAAAAATGTGGAACAAAACAATCCACAGGTGCACACCAGTTTTTAGCATACTGCAAAGCGGTCTACTTGGGCCTGCCTTTGGAGACTGCAATACACATTGCAGATGTGTTTGGAACTAACTTGGAACAGCTGATATGAACACCATTCTCCAGTCCTAAATAAACATCCACAGACGACCAATTCCCACTCCAAGTCAAAAGTGCTGATGTGTACCTTTAAAGACCTTTTACAATTTGGGACTTGGATACCTGAAGGATTGCAGTCTGTCACCCAAACCAAACTGGCCATGTGCCAGGATTAACTTTGGAGGCCATTGCCCCAGTGCCCTCTCCTCAGAGGTTAGGCAGGGGACCTCCCAGGTAGAGCTCTTTTAGTTGCCTTTCGTATTCCTTCCCCAGGAAGGCTCCTCTGAAGCCAAGTCACATTTTTCTGACACCATGCTAAACTCATGATTGGGTCAGGTCAGGTCTCTTCAATCCTGTTCAAAGTTAAATTCTGCTGCTTCGCTTTTCCTCTTTTACCACTCTGGATCTTTGTTTTTGATCTTTGTTTTTTTACTTCATTAGTATTTTTATCTTTTGCAAACCTCCGTGAGGATTTATCAAAAATTGGTAAGTGGCACAAATATTTAATACTGGGCCAAAGGAATGAGGCCACTCATACCAGACATGGAAGCGAAAATTCAAGGGTTCCCAAGTCTGCAGCTCATATTAAGTAAATTGAGTGCAAAGGTCAACAGAGGGTCTCTGCTCTAGTAAACAAGATTAAACATAAATGAACAATCTAAGATTAATGTGGGTGGCCAGTTACTGTAATCCGATTAAAAAAAGGGAAAAAAAGGAGAGAGGGAGGGGAACAGCCATCAAAAACCTTTGGCTGAAAGTTCACTCACAGGAAGTACTCTTGTTTGCAGAGCTGCCCAGTCAGCAAAATCTGCTATGGAGGAAGAATGGAAGGCAAACTTTGGTCCAGGATAGGACTGGATTGCTTGACTTAGGCTAGACTCTTCTCCCCAAAATGGTATCTAGCAGTACTAGACTTCCCTGTGCCTTTCTCCAAGGGCTAAACTTGACAAATGCATGTGTACAGAAAGCCACACTAGTCATAGCTCCCTTCACACAATTAGCAAATGTGTAAATCCTCCTTTTATAGAGAAAATAGCAGTTGATGGAGAAGCTATTGGATCAGGACCATGCTGATAGATTTTTTTTTTTTTAGGGAGGGGTGTCTTTAAACCTTTGATTCCTGCTCTGACCCTGATCCAGATAGGTGACCCTTATCTGCTATTTTCTATTTTTAAAAACCCCAATCCACTGGCACACTTGTTGGTTGCATGAATTGTGACAAGTCTAGCTTTGCCCATACAGAACAGGAAATGGGGAAATGGGGGGCTGAGTGAAGGCCATTCCAGCGAACAAATAGCTAACAAACTGCTAGAAGAGAACAGCTTTGTTCATCGTTACAATCTTTCTGTGCAATATGAAGGAAGGGAAGAGAACATTGGATACATTTTCTATTTGGGCAGCAGGAGAGCAAGACCCAATTGCAGTTGTTTCTAGACTGCATTCAGGAGAAATCTGGGGTTCTCTGCAAGTTTGGCCATGAGATCAGGAATGACAGACGAGCTTTTCTCCAGGGAAGCTTTTCAACATGTTTTGTCTTCCCCTGCAATGTGTGGGCATATGAAAGTGTTGAGTATGTTCTAAACTGCCTCACCCCAATTGGATTGTGTGCCCTACAATATGCACCAGAATGATCTGAAATGCAGTGGCGGACATTATTTGTTTCCATAGTTCCGCCAGTGGGCTTTCAATAGAACACAACCTGGAGTTTATTGGCAGATGACTTAATGAGTCAGTTTGGACAATTATGTCTTGACTTAACAAGGCAAGATACGAAGGGCTCATTCCCAAACACATGAAGCCCTTTGTTCTTGCCTTCACACAATTAAAGCAGGAAGCCACCAATTAACCGCAGTTTCCCATTTCATGTGAAATCAGGAAACTATGGTTACCAGCTTCATAACAAGCCAGACTATTAAACAAACTTCAAACCAGGGATAAATACCCTGGCTTGTTCCAAAGCTGGCAACCATAGCTCCCTAGTTCAGATGAACTAGGAAACTAAGACGAATCCTAGTTTAACTGCAACTCACATGGATGGCAGAACAAAGGGGCTGTGTATATGTGTGAGCAAAAGGCTTGTTCATCTCTTCGCTTATTAAGCAGAGAGACAATTGTGCAAACATGGTTCAGGTAGAAGGAGGTCCCCCCCAAAGAAAGCATGAAAACCACTGCTCTATAATGTCTCAAAATACTTTGCATCATACAGCTACTTCAGCCAGGATATAAGGGTTCCACAGATAAGTGGGGGAATGAGGCAAGAAAATCTCAAGATTGCTCATGCTCAGCACCATCAACTTGGTATCATTTGCCTGGAAAGTTCACATCCATATTTATTCTGAAGTAAAAACGGCTAGAATATCGCCAGCCTGTGCACCCATGTTGTATTTCAATCTGTTATTACAGGAGACTCTAGGATTTGGTGGGCAAAGCAGCAATGCCTTAGATAATAAATAAATGTTTCACGTTCATCCCTCACTTCTAATGAGAAATATTTTTACATGCACTGTATATGCCGATATTTATAAAGACAGCAAGATCATTAAAACGATTAAGGGAGCAAGAAGACTACATTCCAACATGGATTTTCCCATTATCCTCTTGACTAAGCAGTCCACTCACAGGTCAATTTATAGAGAGTCTATATACCCACAGTCTTTAAAACAATATAAATCGGGGCTAATTTATCTTGAAAATGTGTGCCAGGTATACTTCAGTTACTCAGCTACTTATTGAGGAAGCTCACGTTCTAAACATGCCAAGTTTGGAAATTCAGTATTCAGCCTAGGAGTGAGGGCTGGTCGAAGCAGAAGAACTATCAGCGTTTAACTACAATGACAAAGCGACTCACCGGCCATTAAAGAAGAAGCAAGACTACGGTCATTCTGAGAGGGGGAAGTTAAATACAGAGGCTAGACAAATTCTGAGTTTCTGGGGGAAAGGTAACTATGGGTTGATACAACCACAGATAGGATATAGATTTTACTATAGCCAGGAGAGAATGGTGACCATGATGTGGGTGAGGAGATTCCTCCCTCTCACATTTGAAAAATAAAGCAAACCCTCCCTCACAATGTAGGCTGGGTTTAGTGCCAGGAAGCACAAACTGCTGAGCAGGGCTGTATCTCTGTAGTGTGGGCAGAGCTGATGCTAACCAGCTGATGGAGGACATTTCCCTGGTAGAAGGGGCACAAAGAGGCAGTTCTTTATAAACTGAGAGACAACCAGCCCACGCGTTTTCCAGTTTTAGTGCTTCATCCATCCTATCTGGGTACCAAAACTTTTGCTCTGCCTGCACAACCTTTCTGATGACCGGTTGGGGTTTTCCTTTCTGAACAAATGGCGGCTTGTGCCCAAATTGAGAAAAGTTCCATGCCCCTTAAATACAGTGGTGCCCCGCAAGACGAATGCCTCGCAAGACGAAAAAGTCGCTAGACGAAAGAGTTTTCCATTTTTGAGGTGCTTCGCAAGACAAATTTCCCTATGGGCTTGCTTCGCAAGACGAAAACGTCTTGCGAGTCCCCCCCCCTTCTAAGCCGCTAAGCGTCGCTAAGCCGCTAATAGCGCTAAACCGCTAATGGCTGTGTTTCGCAAGACGAAAAAACCGCTAGACGAAGAGACTTGCAGAACGAATTATTTTCATCTTGCGAGGCACCACTGTATCTTTGTGTTCCTCCAGCAAGTAAATATCAGAGTTATTCACATGCACTGGGGGAAACAGAATTTTTTTGGGGGGGGAGGTGGGGGTGTTTAATGCCTAATATTCCAAAATACTAATACTGTCAGAGAACAGGAGATTAGAAGAGGAATTGTGTATCTGCCTGAGCTCTGGGAAAACCTGGTTATTGTGATTAAATTTTGCCTGCAGCTAATGACTGCTGTCACTGACACCATCGCCTCTACCTGCCATCTCTCTCTTCCGAACTGAGCTCACAAACTGACAGCTTGCATCTGTCCAAAGGAAGTGGTGCAAAACAGATGCCTCAAACCACATGCGCCAACCCCACCCTCCCTCCACACAGAGACCAGGATGGTGCTTGTACACATGCCACACAAATGGAAACATTGTGGGTCCATTCCGGATCTTTCACAAATGTCAAGTTGTTCACAGTAGAAGGGAGGGGAAAGCCCGAGTACATTATTGTGGAATTTTAGCTAAATAATGAAGATGCCGTGTGTCAGAATGCCCCCTCCCCATCGAACACCCCCACCCAGCAACTATACCACTTTACATAGTTACGTGGGGAAAGGTCTCAAGTCACACTTCTCCAAAACAAAACAAGAGTCATCCTTTAAAATTCAGTCATCCTTTAAAATTCGCACATCTCTGAATTTTGCTGGGTAGTTCTCCAATCAATTGATGTGGACAAAAACAAACATACTAGAGTAAAATGCATATATTCAAGAAATCAACATGGAAGAATGCATTATGTTGGAGGAAATTGCTTTGCAAAAATGGGGTTAATTAGGCCAAAATGCACACACACGTGTATATAAGAATAAATTCGCTCCTGAAAGCTGGTGAGTACAAACAGGTGTGGAAATGTGGAGAAAGTTTGGAAAAATTAGAAACTGCAAGGAACCGAAATGGGCAGATTCACCCATCCCTACTTGCCACACTCTCATCGATGTTTAAGATTTTCAGCTCCTTTAAACTTACGTCAGATCACTGCTTTACAGAGTAACTCTGGGACTAAAGTATAGATTTTGCAGATAATTATAGAAGAGACTATTTTGATGTCCCCCTGCACTTAACGCAGCACACCAGTAACGGGAAGCAGAGAAATCAATAGGAACCAGATTAAAAAGGCAAAGTTTTATTCCCGTTATTCATAGCACTGCTAGCTAAGACTGTAACTCTGTCTGTTGGACTGGATTTCAAGACACTATCTTTTATTCTTACGAAGGTAATGGAGAACAAAGGAGAGGTACAAGTTTTAAGAAGCAGTGTTGCAAGAGACTCATTGGTATGAACACTCACAACAAATCACCCACCATACTGGCAGTTCTTTGTGGATTGAGCTGAATATGGGCATGGGCCACAGAAAATGTATGGCGAAGATTTTTAAACAAATATGGCTACAAGCCACAAATTTAGCTTGCAGTGAAGGTAGCTATCACGGTGCCCTAACCATTGGGATGCTGTTAACAGAAAGGTCCACAATTTGTCCTGACCTTTAGCACACAAAGCATTTCACTGCCTCCACTTCCCGAGGGAGGTCAAGACTGCATTTGTTTTACAGAGGAGGAAAACAATCTGAGTTGTAGAACAAGGATTATATAGGGTTAGTAAAATAAATACATAGTCACTCCAGATTGAGTCCCTTCTCCAAAACAGTGACCACCGCATACCATAAATTCGTATTTGTGCAATTAAAGTGGACTGAAGCGCTTTGTTGCAGCAAATCCACTTTTTGATATAACTTTTTGTAGTTAAGAGAAATTGCAGGGAAATGCACTAAAAAGTGTGGGACAATGACTTATTGATAGGAAGTATAGCTGCTGAAAAAAGTAATCAGGACAAATGCTATATACAACCTCCCAGCTAACAACTCCTAAGGCATGCTTGACGATATCCTCATATCAGATCGGGGTAAGCTTTATGCCAGTGAATCAGGATAAACGCTCAGTAAAAAGGTCATCTGAAGAAGACACAAGAGTCTGAAGTCTAGCCATTTCTGTGGATTGATGATAGAAATGAACTAGAAATATCTCTGGCCAAAGTGCATCTTTCTGCTGGCCCAAGCAATCCAGTGGACCACAGCAGACAGGAGAAGCATGTGATCAGCAATGTCAAGTGATGCCTATTGGACGGCACCACGGAAATTTGTCAGTCCAAAGATTTAAGGGTTGCAATGCTCCCTTGTGCCAGGGGTGGAGGAAGGGGGTGCGGTGGGTGCAGACCACCCTGGGTCTCACCACTGAGGGGGGTGACAAAATGTTGGATGGCACTCACTGCGGGGCCTGCAGTGCGCCCGAGCCACACATCTTTCCTGGGAGTGACGCAGTGCCTTGGGCTCCACGCTGCCCCAAAGGGTCCGCCCGCCATCTCTCCCTCAGTTGTAGGGCGGCTGAGTGGGAGGAGGCAGGCGGACTCCAGAGGCCCCACGGTGTGCCACGCCCCTATGGGCGGCTTGCCCTGCCCCTCGGCATGCCGCCCCAGACACCCGAGCGACTTCCTCCGCCACTGCCTTGTGCCAAAACCAAACAAATGGAAAATTAGCATGTCAGAGAAGGCTACACTAGAACTCTCTACACATTTTAATTGTTGGCAAAAAGGAGCCATTCTCATTTTCGACCCCAACCTACTGCAGTCTCAAGGGGCAAAGTCTGTCCGGCAGCAGGTGAGGCTCTTAATTGCTTGGCTGAGTTATAATAAAGGACAGCCAAGGTTTCTCACAGACACAAGTAAGAATGAAGATGGATGCAAAAGTAAATCTAGCCTTATTTATTTGCTCCAGAGCATGGAGTTCAGAAAAGACAGTGTCCAAGGTCCATTTCAAAATTCTCTAGTTATTCTAGTCTTATTTTAATCTCCAAAAACAGGGGGGAAAGGTTAAGAAAACCCTGCTTGCATTCCAACAAGTAGAATTAATTACGGTTAGGGGTTTGTCTTACAGTGTTACTCCACAAGAGGCATGGAGCAGAGTGGGCTTATTATTTTTCAGCCGTAGCTATTATTCTGGTTTAGATGAGGTATGCAAATTCCCATGCCTACAGTACTTGCAACTGGGTGGCTTTTAAAAAGAATAAAAACATGGAAACACAAACACAAGGCTTGCATTACAGAGGCACAATTAAGGAGGGAAAACATCCACAGCTTATTTTTAAGCAGATGATTGGGCGGGGTGGGGGGAGGGATGGAGGCAAGAAAGTAATGCAGGGCGGCTGCTTTGTGGTCTACACAGTGGTTTCCTGTCAAGAAAAAGGCAACCATCTTGTGTGATGTCATTGGAACACTTCTCCCTGATCAACTTACACCTATCCTTTCCTGTAACAGCTGCTTGACAGCTTACCAGAAAACCAAAAGTTGTTCTGCCTGAGAGCTCCCTCCAGTAGCACAAGCTGGATCAAAGAGGGGAATGCTAACGGAAAGACTAGTGTAAAGAAACCACACTATGGGTAGCTGAAAAGAAGTGCAAGAGAGAGAGAGAGAGAGAGAGAGAGAGAGAGAGAGAGAGAAGGTTGAGCCTCCTTTTTAACAGGCTTAGCAATACTAGCAGCATCGTTGCAATAAACTTCCCCCAAGCTGAAAGACCAGTTCCGAGGAAAGGCTTACATTTCCCTGCCTAAATTAACTGATCAAATAAAAATTCATGGAATCATCCTCTCTTGCTCCTAATGAACTTTGTAATTACTTGGTTCACAGTACAAGTTTGTCCAGCACATAATGGTTGGATGTCTTCTAAAGAGAGTATAATCCCCACCAACGTTCTTTTCTGGCTGACAACATAATGATTCTTCATGCTTCAAAACTGGTTAGGAGGAGCAAGAATTCTATCATATTAATCCTTTACTCTGGGTCAAACATTACTCGAAGCCACAACCAGGATGCTTGTCTCCTGTTGTTTGGAGAGCATCTTGAATTGAATCAATTAGTGCAATTGCTTCTTGCCCTGCCCCATCAAGACCTAAAACCCTTTCTTGCTCCCGGGAGCCTTGTGTGCTTGGCAAAGGTGTTTTGTGTTTGAAAACCACTACAATTCCAAGGGAGAAATCTGTTACGGCATTTGCACATGACACCATCAGCATGTATGCACCAACATTATAAAATTAGGAGAGAGAAGCTTCCCGACTCCCACCAAGAGCTCTCGGCAAAAAGATCCCAAGCAACCAACAGATTCCAGCCAGGAAAGGTAGGTTTCTAGCTCTTTGTTCAATCAATATTTCCAAGCAAAGGGAAGATCACCCATCACTGTCCTCCAGGAAGAAGGGTCTCTCCACTTTAAGCAAAAGCCCCGGGGACCTTCTCTCTATCTTCCCTTTCATTTCTGAACCACATCCTACAAAATGATTTAACGTGGTGCTGACAAAATAACGCCAAGGTTTCAGGTTCGATCCCCGTAAGGGACAGCTGTGTATTCCTGAATCGCAGAGGGTTGGAATGATCCACCGGGACCCTCCCAAGTCTATGATTCTAGGACCAGAAACTATGAAAACAAATTCAAATCCAAATTGGGTAGAGACTGGGATAAAAAAAATTCCCTCAAAAGACTGGTTGAAAAAGAAAGGTGTTCGGTAGGCACCAGAAACAAACAATGGAGATGGTGCCTACTAGATATGTAACAGCAGGGAGTTCTGCGGTGAAGGGGCCACCACACCAAAAGCCCGATTGCCTATGTCACAGGACCTCCTGCAAATCTAGTGGTGCGGACTCTGCAGGATGCTGCAGAGCAGAGTGATCCATTGGGTATACAAGGAGTGAGACAACCTTTCAGGTATCTGGTGCCACTGCCTTTGCCTGGCAGCTTATTGGCAAGCACTGCAATTCTTTCATAAGTGGTGTAACATGACGGCACTCGTCTGCCCTACTGAGCCACTTGAGCTGCTGCCTTTATACCAGAAGCAGCTTCCAAGGAAGTCAGCCCATCTGAAGAAGATTACCCTGTGGGGTTCCATGTAAAAAGGCAGCAAAATGGCCATTATATTTTTACTAATATGCAAAAAAAAAAAAAAAGCATTTGGATTTCCTGCCTCAGGTATCAAGTTCTCCAAGAACCTCCTGAAAAGGTAGTAAACAAAAGCTTTCTATAAAAAACAAAAATAACCCCACATAAGTCTGTTGCTTCTCTGGCAACCATTTAACACCAGTTAAGTCCTCCACTTCCTTTCCTCCCTCCCATTTCCTGCCTTTATTATCCATCTTTACTTCTGCTTCCCTCTCACACTTTCAGAACTATGAAACACAATTCTGTTGCTGATGCAGATTTTAAAACATATTTGCGTCTTGCCCTCAGCACTAGACCATTTTTAAGTATTGCTATTTTTTTTTTAAAAAAAAGCAAAACAAAAACACATTAAAAGCAATATCAGCTACCTGAGGCATTATTGCTATTGCCAGCTTCCTGCATCCCTAGCAGCTGGAAGGGAGAGGAGGTTAGTTCTCCCTTCGCTCAGTATCCCTCCTGCAGTGATTCTAAGGGCCATTTCCAAAATGGTGCCAGGAACCTTAACATGCGAGGCTTTGGGGTGTGTAATGGGAACTTAAAAGCCCACATTGGCCAGAATGCCCATTTGTAGTACAATAGCCTCTTGTTTACTTCCTGTTCTGCTTGAGGATCAATAAGGGCTTAAATTGCCTCTTCTAAAGTTCTGTTCTTTTTGTGCTGAAGTTTATAGGTGCCTGTAATGCACACAAACGCTTTGGAGATTATAGGTGTTAAGATTCATGTTTTAAAAAATCAACAACAAAAATAGCCACTTGAGGATTTCTGTGTAGAAGCACTCCAAGGAGTGGGGTGGTGGTGGGGTACCTCAGAATACAGACCTTCAGCTGGCCCTTGGCCACAATAAGATCAATAAGCAACAAAAAATTGCACATAAAAGTGCACAGTAAGAGTCTAGCTAGCAATATTGTGTGTGTAAAGTTAAGGTAAAAGTTAAAGGACCCCTGGACAGCTAAGTCCAGTCAAAGGCAACTATGAGGTTGCCGCGCTCATCTCGCTCTGCAGGCTGAGGGAGCCAGAGTTTGTCCACAGACAGCTTTCCGGGTTATGTGGCCAGCATGACTAAACCACTTCTGGCACACCAGAACCCTGTGATGGAAGCCAGAGCACACAGAAACGCCATTTACCTTCCCACCACAGCAGTACCTATTAATCTACAGTGGTACCTTGGTTTGCAACCACTTCGGATTACAACCGTTTTGGATTACAACCACATCAAACCTGGAAGTGCCTGTCCCTTTTTTGGGATTACACCCCCCCCTTTTTGGGGATTACAACCAATTTTTTGGGGGAGGCCCCATTGGCAAAAGCGCACCTTGGGTTACAACCTGTTTTGGTTTACAACTGGACCTCCGGAACGGATTATGGTTGTAAACCAAGGTACCACTGTACTTGCACTGGTATGCTTTCAAACTGCTAGGTTGGCAGAAGCTGGGACAGAGCAACTGGAGCTCACCGTCGCACGGATTCAAACTGCTGACCTTCCGATTGATAAGCCGAAGAGGCTCAGTGGTTTAGACCACAGTGCCACCCACGTCCCTATACACACAAACATACACACACACACACACACACACACACCTGTATATATGTCACACACATACATATACTCTCTATGCAAACATACCAGGATGAATGCTCTATGAACAGCTAGTTTGAAAACTCCCTCCAATTTTTTATTTAAGCCATTTTGGAGGGCAAGGTTTTTGAATGTTGTAGTGTGGGATGGTCCTTCTCCTCCCATGAGAAATTCAAAACATGTCAAAGCTGCTTTGTGAATCTTAGTGAGGAGCTACTGGCAGGTGTGAGGGCCAATCAGGGTGGAGAAATCCCTTCACCCTTGGTTATGCTGCCTGGAAGTTGCAGCCCCTGATAGCAACCATGATGAGGCTCAGACATGATAAGGCTCACCGACTTTGCCGCAGTCACTGCCTCTCAGTTTAACCAACCTCAAAGGGTTGTTGTGCGGATGGCAGGAGAGCACGTTTGCCTCCTTGAGCTCCTTGGAAGAGAGGTGGGATAGAAATTCGAACAAACTCTGTGCCCTTCACAATAACTCAAGGCTCCCATGGGAGGCTCACTGCGAGCAGAAGCGACAGCAACACAGCACTGTAGAAGATACATTGACAACAGTTAAGCAGCCTCTGATTGAAAGGCCCTGGGAATAAGACTAAGGAAGGCTGGGAACCAGCACGCATCACAAGAGGAATATTTATTTGCAACAGTAATGCAAATATGGCAACTATTCCTGCAGCATGCACAGGAAGGCCAGGTTTGTTGTGTGCACTGGCAGAAAAGTGCAGGCGTGTTTTATAACACTTAATAGGGATACCCCCCCCAACCCCAAAAAGCAAAACAAATCACTCAGATTAGTGCACACACTTGTCCAATGCTGTGTCTCGAAAAGAGTCGTCTTCACTCCAAAGTGTTGCAATGTTCTAAGGAGCACCTGGAATTCACCCAGTCCTTCCAGTCCAGTCCAAAACAGCCTTGGCCATATTAACCAGAGATACCCCCCACCCCGTTCCAGATGAGCATAGCAGATGCGCAGAATAAATACTGTAGGCACTGACATGGTAGCAAACATGCCGTTGCCAGCCTTACAGGACTGTCTTACCTATAGCTAATGTCTACTGATGCTACTCTTATCTCCCCATCCCCGCCCACAGACAAACAGGCATCCCATTCTTTCATGCAGGCAAACATGTCTCTCCCCTAACTCCTTGTAGTGCCATGCAAAGCTCAAGTTTGTGCAGTACAGCAACTGCTACCAGTGAGAAACCAGATACAACTGCCCACTTCTTCCTGAGCTCCTGTACCTTCCCAAAAAGGAATAACAGAGAAAGGTGACAGATTCCTCTTAGAAGGAAGGTGCTATAGCAGAAGTTCTCCAACTGTGGTCCATTGCCTACTGAGAGTTCATTCCTTCCATGTGGGGGGCCTGGGGAAAGATTGCAGGACGGTTGAGAATATCTGTACCCTGCGTTTGACTTTTCTGCCCCGACCCCACTGACAATGGAGATGGAGGCTGTTTAAGCCAGGGCCAGATTATCAAAACAGGCTAGCCAGACCCCTAACCTTGGGCCAATCATTTTCATAATACAGTGCCTCTACAAAAAATGTACCAGTTAAAGGCAAGGCTACAGTTATTAAGATATAAATAGATATTGTCACAGAGATTATGGGGCAGATGGAGGTCAACTTGGGAAGGTAGCCCATCTAGGAGAAGGAAAACTGGTCCTAAACCAGCTGCTGCTTTGAGGGATATCTTCAGGAGAAGAAAAGGATAAGGAGTAAACCCTACACACAAATCCAGACTCGAGTCCTAAGATGGTTGGATGGTACCTTGTATGTTTCCTTCCGACAACTCCTGCAGCCAAGCCAGTGCCAAACTTGTTGCTCTACTTTCCTTTGGACCATGTCAGCGGGGCCAAGAGGGGAGTCTCTCTGCCTGGGCAACCAGGACCTCCATACACACTGCCTAGGCTTGCACCCTGGAGAGGTCACTTCAGGGCTGTTAATGCAGAGGTTTGACTTCACCCCCCAGAGGCACACTCCATTGTCTCTTGGGACAGACAGATGACAACAACAACAGCAGTTAGTAACGTAAGAGTTATGTGTATGCTTTGATTTGTAGGACAAAAATAAAAGCGTATTAAAGTACTCCATACCAAGATCGCAGAAGTTTTCAACTGATCCACAAGGATCGGGTGACCTCATCACAGAGTTCATCCCACCCCAATGTGCTGACTGGTGTCTTCTAATCAAGTCGCCCATGTGCAAGATCATTGATTGATGGGTGGCTTCAGAACTGTCAGCCACTGTGATGTGTCTGTTGCTACTGCTACCTTGGCTCACTGCTATGGCTATTCTTGCGCTTTCTGCCAGCAGCAACAAGGTTACATTGATGTTAGGCCTTGTGTAGCAGGACCATAGGATCAGCCTGCCAGGCAAGACCTTGCCGTATCTCTTCTTCCGGGTGCAGTTGAGCGCTTTGTAGTCAGCATATTTTTGCCCTGGGAAGGCAGGATTTTGTCTCAAGATCAAACCTCCTTGCTGACTAAGCAATGGTGTTGCCTTTCCACGTCAACAAAAAGGTGATCTCTGCAATACAGAATCTTTTTGTTTTCAAGAGCATACTTTCAACTCAGTTCCATCCACTTTCTCAGCTAACACAGGAACATGCCGAGTTTTGATAGGCACCGCTGGGGATTTTTAAATATCTTAATATATGTACCATGATTAGGCACTAAGGAAAGGCAGTTGATGAATGTTTATAAATCCGACATCTAATCAAACTCTCAAGTTAGAAGTGCACATTCCCTCCCACCCCCTGCCAAAAAAAAAAAAAATTAAAAAAAATCACTTAGGGATGCTTCATCACCAACACATTTGTCTAGTCAAAGATTCCAAGCTGCTTTGCATAATTCCCCAGAGTGAGAAAAAAAGAAGCAACTCCTATTTCAGCTGCTCTAGAGTTTCCCCTGCCTTTTCCAAGGCACAGAACCACAATCAAGTGGGATTGAAGAGTCCCATGAAAACAACCCCATCCATTTGCTTTTGTGGGGACAGATAAACTTTGCTTCCAAACTCTACATCTAATCAAGTCACCCTTGTTTGAGATAAGAAGGGATTCTCTTTGATTGAAAGCCATTGGCGATGATGTTATGTGACTTGGGAGGGGTTTATATTATTTTTTTACACCTTCCTCTGAAGCAGAATACAGGCTTGCCCAACCCTTCAGTGCATACCAGCAAGTCCCTTTGGAGTTCAAATGGAGTCACTCAAAGATAAGCAGGCGTAAGATAAGCAGCCTTAGTTTATATTATTTAGGTATAGTGCACCTGAACACTGGGCCAAAAACAAATGAAGCATTTTTTAGCAGCCTGTTGCCCAAAGAACATTGCTTCCCATCTAGCTCAACAAAAACTGAACACAGAAAGTTCTCCAAGTGAACTTAAAAAGTTCTCCAGTTTCTAACAATGTACAAAATGTAGCATCAAGGCAGAAGGCTGCCCTTCATACAGTTTAACAAAGCAACTCTATGCATGTTTACATGGAACCAAATCTCCCTGTGTTCATGGGGCTTACGTGGAGGGGAGGAGTGCATGGGACTGCACTATATTCAGATGGAATTCAATCACATACAGTACCAGCAAATCCAAGTTGCATAATTAAAGTGGATTTGCATAGCAAAATCAACTTCCTAAAAAAGAAAAGGTGGGTGGAGGTCAGTTTTGTGATAAGAGTGATGGGAAGATGCACGGGTTTGTGATTGCTCAGTGGAATTTTTATACTAGCAAACAAATGGGAAGGAATGCTGAATAAATTGCCAACATTGTTTCACCTCCCTGCAACTTTGTGCAAACAAATAAGAATCAATGCTCAATAAACAGGTCATATGGAAGGGATCCAAATCTCCCCTAGGAACAGGGATGGTTGCCAGGGAAAATTAATAAAAATAAAAATTATTATTCATTGGACTTACTAGTCATGGGGGGTGCTTTAGAAAGAAGAGCTCGATGAAATGCTTAAGGGCCGGAAGAATGTTCTTCTCTGGGAGTTTCAGTGCTGGTCTCTCCTTCCTGAGGAAGGACACACTGTTTTCCTGTAAGGAAGTGGGCCTTTGGGAATGCACTGGTTGCTGTTGGCAGGAGACATCAGCCACTTGGCTACATAACTAGGCTACACAGCCTCCCAAGTGTCGAAGGGGAATCCTGAGCAGAAAGCCAAACTGGAGCAAACTTTCCATTGCAACCCTTCCCTTCTAGCCAAGATTGCTTATCACAGAAGGGCACCAGCATCACTTTGCTCAGCGCAGTGCAAGGCAGGGGGCTTGCAACACACCGGCAGCCAAGTTCAGCTGGATCGAACAAGCTAGCTGGGTGTATTGGGCAGTGGCGTAGCGTGGGTTATCAGCACCCGGGGCAAGGCAAGTAATTTGCGCCCCCTAACCCATGGATTTGCGCCCCCTAACCCGTGGATTTCCCTAACCCCCAGATGTTGCGCCCGGTGCGGCCGGCCCCCCCTGCACCCCCCACGCTACGCCACTGGTATTGGGACACTTTACACAGCACAAACAGACCACAGATTCGCTGGAAGCATTTCGTTTCTGTGCAATTAGACCCTCGCAAGGCAGAGTGTGCACGTCTATTTCGACATGGGTACATGTGGCCGGAAACGGCTTTCCAAGGCGGCGAGATGAGCGCTCATCACACGTGAACAACGACCTGCGTCCACAAGAGTTTTCCTGCACGGGGTGGGGGAGAGACCTGCTTGCTCAAGCGCCCCGTCCGTCATTCTCCGACGACGCGGGACCGGGGCTGCAAAGTGACAGCCGGCACACACCAGCACCTCCTTCCCCCGCCAGAAGCGGCGGAGGATGTTTGTACAAACGCGGAGATTTTCTCAGCACTTGTTGCAGATCTCACCCTCTCTCTCTCTCTCTCTCTCTGCCCCTGCTGGGCAGAAACCGGCTAGCAGCGAGTTGGCTCTGCGAGCCCCAAACATTCTCAAACTCGAGACGGGAGCCGCCTCTTCCGCTGATCGCCCGCAGCAATAACGGGGAAGCGAAAGGCGAGGATGCACGTGGAGCCGCCATGGGGGGCCCGCCCTAAACCGGTTCTCCCCCCCCCCCCGTGTGTGTGTGTGTTGTATGGACGGCGGGGACATAATAGCAACAGCAACAGCCCCACAGCCCCCCGCGCACTGCCATTTGCATGAACACTGCCTAGAATCACCAGCCAGCTCCCTCCATCCTCCCCAGCCGACAGCACGTCGGAGTCGCCCCCTCGGCAAGCCCAGGGCGCCCGCCAGCTGCTTCCAGCCAGCCACCGGTCGCTGCTTGCCTGGGCTGAGGGCGGGCGAGATCCCGGTCCCCGATCCTGCCCCGCGAGCAGAGGATCGGCCGCGCGGGAAAGGAAAGGGAGCCCGCGCCCTCTCTCTCTCCTTCTCTTTCCCCTTACAAGGGCAATGGGAGTGTGGGGAGCATCCGCCCTAGAAAAGCAACAGCTTCCTCACCCACCTCGCAGCCGGCGGAGGCCCAGGCTGGCCAAGCGCGGATCCCTTACCTTTTTGCGCGCACTCAGCAGCAGGCAGTTTTAAGGTGGCGATAGATCCCGAGGCAGCATTAAAACCAAAAAATAAATAATAAAAAAGAAGGGAGGCGGAGAGATAGCGGTAAGCAGCAGCCAGCCGGCTCAGTCACGCTGCAGAGGCGGGGAGGGGAAAGGGGCGGGTTCGAGCCTCGGCGCTCAGGCACCGCCAAGGAGGGAAAGAAGGAAGGGGGCGCGATCTCCGGCTAAATTGTGGGCTGACTGTGACGTAACAATCGCGGCGGGAGACAAATGGGAAGAGCTCTGGCGAGAAGGGGCGTTGTGACGCCACGGGGGCTGGGAGAGGGTTAGGGAGGGACAATGGAACGCTCGGCCGGGGGAGGGAAGGCGTGAATAGGGAAGGTTAGAGCCGCCGGGCAGCGCCAGTGCCTGACCTTGAGGCTAGGCTCCTGCGCATATTTGCATGCGCGCAGTTGGCAACAACAAGCCCGCGTTTGTGCATAGTTCTGTGCAGGCGAGTATCCGCCCATAGGGCTTCCTCGCAAGTAAGGCTGATGTGTTTCCCATGCAGAGCTAGGCGCGTTTAACAGCGCGGGTTTCGGTGGGTTTAGGCGCGCCTAACTCCGGATTAGGCTCCGTTTAGGAATGAGACCGCCGTCGCGGGTCTCCTGATTTCCAAGCAAACGCGAACGGAATCCCTTGCTCGGCTTTTCCTCTCCTCTCCTTTAAGATAAATTCTAAGGCTGCGAGCCGCTGGGACATCCAGGGGAAACCCCGAGTTAATTGTGTGGAGGCAGAGTTCTGAATAAACGCCCGAGACTGCGCCCTAAACCTCCCGCGGCATCTGGTAACAGCTCCAGGGGCTCGGGCGGTAGGAGCCTAAAAGTTTCAAACTTTTGGAGGGGGATTAGCAGCTCATAATAACTACGAAAGGGCAGAGGAAAGGAAAAGCAAAGCTACACCCTCTTGAAGCGCCCGCGGATCCTAACTAACTAAACAAGCTTACTTGGCAGCGCTGAAGGGCGATTTTTTTAATTTTATTTTTGGCACCGTCCTGCTTCGCCTAGGATCAGACGCGCGGCACAGGCTGAGCGGAGCGCTAGCAGGGGAGACAACCGGGTTGAGCGGTCCTGTGGAAGTCAGAGGCCGGCCGGCGGGGTAGGCGGACCCACACGACAAGTGGGGAAAGGGGAGGGCGGAGAGTTGAGGAAGGGGGGGGGGGAGTTGGAGGCCAGATTCCGCCACTGGAGTGCGGAGCTATTCCGAAGCAGCTGGGCCGATGGAGCAAGGGGATGCTGGTCGCCTGGAAAGCGCGCAGGTTGCGTAAAGCCTTGCTCTTCACATCCCCCCCCCCCTTCCACCCGGTCCCTTCCACGCTGGCTGCAGCCTTGCCCTTCGGCCCCGTGGAGATGGGGGGGGGGGCGCTGTCGCCCTTGAGTTCCCAGTTGGGACAGATACCTGCGGGGAGGGGGCAGGGAGGAAGAGCGAGACTTGGCTCCCCTTCTTCCCCACCCCGCCTGCCGCCGCCGCACCTCCTCCAGAGCGGAGGGCGGGCCCGGGCTGACTTCGCTTGTTTCTCCAATGCGCTGCACACCCCAGCCCGCCGCTCACCCCATTTACCCGGCGGCGGAGGTGTCCAATCGGAGCGGCGAGGGGGAGGCGCCTCGGGATTTGGGGGGGGGGGGATTCGAGCGCGCTGACCCGGCCACCCGGCACCCGGTTCAGCGGACTCTGGGGCGGAGCGGGGGAATGATGTGCATTTTGGCTAAGGGCGTTTGTGGTGCCTGAGAATGAAATAGCTTTAAAGCAACAAAACTACACCCCCACTCACATTTTTTTTTTCATTTCCTGCTTTTGCAAAGCCGGTGTATAAAAGCCCCAGAGGGCACCGATCCGTTTCAAACATTCTGTGCAACGTTCACAGATGTCACAAGAGTTGGAAGCGTTCACACGTGCAGTGAAAAAGTCGTTGCCTCTTCTGTGCCCCCAACGACGCATCTCTTTTCAGTTGCGCTGTTCAGGAGAGATAAGGAGGAGGGCTCTTGCGTACTTTTACCACCACAACCAAGAGCCGAATGAGGAAATGGAACAGAATATCCTCAGAGTCAACTAAGCCCCAAGGCCTGACATGGCAACACTCACTGCACAATTCAGACGAGAATCCTTCAAGCAAGAGAACAGAGCGGCTTGGAAGCTTCTTTTCTATCCTAGGACTTAGGGCGGGTTACACAGTGGCAGGGTTTGCCAACTTTTTCTGGGCTCATGGGCATATTTGCAAGCTACAGAAACTGTTGTGGGAGTTGCCTGCATGCTGCAAGTGTCCCCTCCCATCTGCAAGTCTCTTCCCCCCCCAAAAAAAAGTTATTGGCTCCTATTGGCTGTAGCTCAGTGGTAGAACATCTGCTTTGTCCCAAATTCAGTCCTCAGCATTTCTGGGTACAGCTGGGAGAGACTCCTACCAGAAAGCCTGGAGAAGCGCTGCCTGTTAATGTAGATAATCCAAACTCTTCTTCTTCTCCTAGAAAGAGGCCACTAGGCCAGAACTGTGGTTGTTTCCTTGAATAAAGAGTTAACTTCAGTGGCCTGGGGTGAGTTACTGCTTTGCTGGTGGCCTGCACCTGACTGCAGCCCTGACAATGGAGTCAGATGGGCCAAAGCCGCTTCCTCTGTTCTTACGCAGGTGCCAGGGATAGCCTCTGAGGGTGTATGAGCAGGCACCATACTGGAGACCTATGCAGTATGCATAGAGCCATCATTACCTTCACAACCGTTATCTGTGGCTCGGTCAACATCACCCAGGCCACTTGAGGGTAAAGATTTTAATCTTGTGCAAACACAGCCATCTCCAAAACTATCTCTCTGTTATAAAGCTTTGCTGACTCCTAGGAAATCAAAGGGCCAAAGTCTCCAGCCTGCCCTGCAAGGAAAGGGCAGGGGACCAAAGGGGATATGTGGCACTTACATAATGTCATGCTTTTTAAACCTCACTTTTAAACCCTCCAAAGTTCGGCTGGCCATAAGCACTGATTAAGCACAGGAAGACCTTTTAGGAAGGAGGAGAGGGAGGGGGGAAACCTCCACTGGAGTTCCATAACAAGTGGAGCCATTGAGGATAATGCTGTTCAATATGCCCTTTTCGTCCACAATTCGTGCCGAGATGAAATGGACTTGTTAGAAGTCTCAGCTTCGTGGGTCTTAAAACTACCGATGGAAGGAGCCCTGCTAGATTTGATCAAAGGCCCATCTAGTCCAGCTTTGCATCTCCCACAGTGGTCAGCCTCATGGCTATAGGAAATCCACAAGTATAGGAGCCAACTCATAGGGGCTGAGGTCCCTTCAGCCCCCCCCCCATAAAATATTTGAGGGGCCGGGGCTCCCCAAAGGTGATGGGCATTGCCATTCAAATGGTGTGCATGTGCCGTGTCTTGTGATCAGTTATGCAGGGTGGGGCTTATTTGGGCCCTCCCCAGAATTTTATTCAAGTTGCCACCCCCGCCCACAAGCAGGAGCTGAACACAATAGCACACTACGTATTGTGATCACCAGCAGTGGCAGACTTTGGGCTCTTATATTTCAGCAGTGCCCTGTGTGAAATTCAGTGCCCCTTGCCTCTCATGCTCTACTCTACATCACTGTTGTGGCTCCTCCTGCAGCACAGCACCCAGTCACACTACCCTAAAACCACTATCACTAGCAACTGGTTGTGACATGGAGGTAATGCAATCATACCTCGTGTTGTGTTTGCTTCAGGTTGAGCATTTTCAGGTTGTGTCCTGTGGCAACCCGGAAGTACCGGAAAGGGTTACTTCCGGGTTTCGCTGCTCACGCATGCGCAGCCGCTCAAAATGATGTCACGCGCATGTGCAGAAGCGGCAAATCACGACCTGCGCACTTGCAGACGTGGGTTGCGTTCTGCTCATGTTGCGAATGGGGCTCCGGAATGGATCCTGTTCACAACCAGAGGTACCACTGTACAGTATATAGCCATCAGTCTAGTATCCTCCCTGAATTTGCCCTGTACTTTTGATGCCTGGTATTGTCACCTGTTGACAAACCTAGACAGCGTCTTAAAAAGCAGAGGCATCACCTTGCCAACAAAGGTTCGTATAGTTAAAGCTATGGTTTTCCCAGTAGTGATGTATGGAAGTGAGAGCTGGACCATAAAGAAGGCTGATTGCTGAAGAATTGATGCTTTTGAATTATGGTGCTGGAGGAGACTCTTGAGAGTCCCATGGACTGCAAGAACATCAAACCTATCCATTCTGAAGGAAATCAGCCCTGAGTGCTCACTGGAAGGACTGATCCTGAAGCTGAGGCTCCAATACTTTGGCCACCTCATGAGAAGACTCCCTGGAAAAGACCCTGATGTTGGGAAAGATGGAGGGCAAAAGGAGAAGGGGACAACAGAGGACAAGATGGTTGGATAGAGTTCTCGAAGCTACCAGCATGAGTTTGACCAAACTGCGGGAGGCAGTGGAAGACAGGGGTGCCTGGCGTGCTCTGGTCCATGGGGTCACGAAGAGTCGGAAACGACTAAACAACAAAATTGTCACTTGTGGTTATTCTGTGCAGGACTCCTGCCCCTTCTGAGGTTTCTTGTTTGATGCTCTGCTGTCTTTGATTTACAGCACAACACCGTCCCCAGAATGTCCTCCCCTGTCCTTCTAGAGGAAATAGTAGTCTCTTCTACGTATTATGGCATGCGTTTTTTAGGTAGAATTTATATGTAAAAATCAACACCTTCAATTATGCCAGAAAGGGGACAGAGAGTCAGCACAGCTGTGGAGCTTCTGCCTCTGCACTTCAGCTGTGGCTTCTGGTTAGCCATCAGGGAAGCTTCATAGTGGCAGTCGAAGAACAAATGGGGGCTTGGGGCTTGCTGGTAAACAGACATTGCAGCCTTCAAGGGTAGCCAGTGTGGTACCCTCCAGATGTTGGACTACAACTCTCATCATCCCTGACCATCTTGTCTAGGGCCGATGGGAGTTGTAGTCAACAACACCTGGAGGCTACCTCTTTCTCAAACCATTGGTCATCCAGCTCAGCATTGTCTATGATGAATAACGATGACTCTCCAGGGTTTCAGACACTGAGACACTTCCAGCCCTATCTGAAGATATTGGAGACTGAGCCAGGGACATTATACATGCCAAAGCCGAGGTTCTACCACTGAGCTGCGGCCATTCTGTTGAGAGGTGATTGCTACATCTTGGCTATAAAAATGGCATCAGTGTGACACTGGCTACACTTTGCAGCTGGGAATTTGATCTCTGAAAGAACTGTGGCCAGTTCAGATCATACCATCTGTAAATTGGCTATCTACAAATTATGTCGGAGCAGGATTTGCACAGATGCTGTGAGTGATAGCAGCAGCTGCCCTTTTCTTCCACATTGCGAGTAAGTTAAGAGGATTTAAAACAGTGTGACCTTCAGAACTGATATTTGCCGCGAAGTCATTTCACTTATTTTGGAGACTCTCTAGATATGTGAAATAAATTAGTACTGATAGAGTATTTCCATTAGCACTGCAATTATGAAGTGCCCTTCAGAGTCAGTTCTTAGGCACACTCTCTCAATCATGTCTCCCGGCTTGATGAAGTTAAATTACATGTTGGTGGGAGTCCAGGTTTTATCTGCCAGATTCTATATTGGATTGGAACAATCATTAGAGAGCTCTTCATTAAATAACCAGACTTTGCTACGGAGGATTTTCGGCAGAGGCTGTGATCTTGTGACCCTTGAAACCCAAAAAATAAACACTGTGGTGGTTTAACTTGCCTTTCACTGGAAAATGCCATTGATTCAGGTTACCCTTGATTCACGGCTCTGTATACACACCAACGCATACTTGGGACTTTCTAATTAATTTCAGTCGACTGGGCAGCACTGTGTAAAAAAGAGGCTCATGCAAAAATGCCGCATCCACTGAAGAAGATCTATCAGCTGATGATGGGCACACTGGAGAAGAATGGTCAAAAGAATGACTGCTCTCCACTTAAAACGGGGGGGGGGCGCCCTTTGTGTGGATGCGTGCAGCCCCTAGATCTGGAGCGGCTCCAACAGCATAGGCTTGGCTTTGCCTTCCCTCAGGTGGGATACCTGGAGGTCTCTGCCTACCTCAGTTAGTTGTCCAATCTCTCCTGGGGGAAGCGTTGCCAAGGAGACCAGGCCATGTAGGGGAGGGATTACCTGCCCACACAATAGAGGGAGGCACTGGAGAAGAATGGGCAAAAGAAATCATAGGACCTGGATGAGAAATGGAGTTTCCTGGGATGACAGACTGGGTGCATAAGTGATTGCTCAAGTTTTCTTTGTGTGTCTCTTCTCTTTCTAACGCAGGGGCCGCAAGTGCTGTATAGTGGTACCTCTGGTTAAGTACTTAATTCGTTCCGGAGGTCCATTCTTAACCAGAAACTATTCTTAACCTGAAGCACCACTTTAGTTAATGGGGCCTCCTGCTGCTGCCGCACCACCAGAACACGATCTCTGTTCTCATCCTGAAGCAAAGTTCTTAACCCGAGGTACTATTTCTGGGTTAGTGGAGTCTGTAACCTGAAGCGTATGTAACCTGAGGTACCACTGTACTTGTGGGTCTCATGGTGCCATGAGGGCTCATAACCACCACCCCCAACTAATCTCTTGGTTATGAGCATGGGTTTCTGTTTCCCTCCCTTGGAAAGTATGCATAGAGGAAGTGAGACATTCTCTCATTTCCTCTTCCCAGTTCTAGGTGGTTTTCAAAGCTCAGGTTAATTCTTCTTGATCTGACTTTTACACAGATCCCCTGGGAAAGAGAATTCTGTGTGTGCATGCGCAGACACATTCCCCCACCCTCTCAAGAGGACTGATCCATGGAAGGGGGGGGGGGAGAAATGGGGCCCTTGGTGCCCACACAAAAATCCAAATGTTCCCACAGGCCTCAAAAGGCGAAGCTGGAACCGGAAGTTCACCACCCTCTCAGTCATAGCCTATCTTTCTGAATGCATCGCCATTGATGGGCATTCCACTTGTTGAGACTGAGTTCCCATCCGGCAAGAACATTAAGATCAGCTAATGGAACTCGGTCGGTTTTGCCATGACCTGAGGATGATCAGTTTGTGGTAACATCAAGATGGGTTGTCGTCCCCCCCCCCCCCCACTGATGGCACCAGTGTTGTGGAGTGCTCTCCCTGCAGAAATACCTGCCTATTGCTGGCTGGCGTTCCACAAATCTCTTTCTTTCAACCATCAATCAAGTGCCTGGTTTAAAACAGGAATGTTTTGAAATTCCTCCTGGAAGGAGAAAGGAGAATGAGGCACCTCACCAGGGAGTGCATTCCACAAACGGGGGACCACCACCAAGGAGGCCCTGTCCCACCCAGATCCAAACGAACTGGGCAGCACCCAGCAGCTGCCAGGGCCTCCCTTCCTGTGATCCTGGAGAAGGTGTTCCTTGGGTCCTGTTATGTACTGAGTTGAATAGGATCCAAACTGCAGCAGTCTGATTGGTCCTAGAACAATAGGATCCAAATTGCAGCAGTCTGATTGGTCCTAGAACAATAGGATTCAGCATGCAGCAGTCTGATTGGTCCTAGAACAATGCAGCAATATGATTGGTTGGCAGGAACCACCCAACCATGCTCCAGATATAAGTGAATCCACAACCTGATTGGCTTACAGTAGAATTCCAGAATTAGCCAATCATGTGCAGCCCATTGTGTAAATAATGTATATAAAGCAGATACTTTGAGGGGACATTCATTCATTCCTCCTCACCACTATGAGCTGAATAAAGAGCATGAAATCACTTTGCGACTCTGAGTATATTTCACTGGCGACGAAGGTGGGATCCCACTGAGCTGACTGCCACACACAGCACCGCAGCACCGCCACCTGCCGCACCGCTGCCTCGCACCGTGTATCCAGGCTTCAGCTCCGGGACCCAAGGAACTCAGAATGGCAACCGACAGCAGCTTCTCGCCGTTCAACCCAGCATCTGGAGACTGGGAAGCGTACGCCTCCCGTTTCACCTTCCTCCTAGAAGCCAAAGGGGTCACCGATGAAGAAGACGCCAAGAAGAGGGCGATATTCTTCAGCGTCTGCGGAGAGGAGACATTTGAAATCGCCCGGGCTCTCCTTGCGCCTGAAGACGTCGCTACTGTTCCATACAAAACAATAATGGAACAGCTTAAGGGGCACTTTTCGCCACAGCCCTCAGTGGTGGCTCGTCGAAATGCCTTCTACGCAAAGCGGCAAGCCCCTGGGGAAACCATAACTGGGTTTGTGACCTCTCTCCGCCAAGCCGCCCGGTTCTGCAACTTCTCAGAGCTGGAGAACATGCTTCGGGACCGCCTCGTCGGTGGCCTGAAGGATGAGAAGCTGCAACGACGCCTCTACACTAAGAAGGACCTAACGTTCCAGGTCGCTCTGGAGGAGGCCCTGGCAACGGAAGCTGCCAAGAGGTCGACACACGAGGCACGGCCGAGCCTGCCATCCCAACCGAGGGTTCACCACGAAGACCTCACCGACGACTCAGGATCTGACAGGGAGGAAGTGCACCGAGTACAGCAGCACACTCAAGCAGCCCACATACCACAGCTGCCTCGACGAGAAGGAGGGAACTGCGCAAGCTGCGGGGAAAGTCACGAGAGGAGGACCTGCCGTTTCCGCAACGTAGAGTGCAGGCAGTGCAGAAAATTGGGACACATCGCCCGGGTGTGTCGGGCTCGGCCCACCAGACGCCAGGCATCAGAGGACCAATCCAAGAGCCCCAGGTCCCGGGGCCCAACGCACCAAGGCAACTCGACGGAGCTCACGGACGTCCAGGTATACCAGTTGCCCTACCCCAACATAGAGAAAATTTATGTAGAGGTACGGATAGAGGGGGCCCCATGCCGCATGGAGCTTGACACGGGTTCAAATCTATCCATAATCTCGGCAAGGACCTTAAGGAAACTGTGTCCTACTGGGGGTCCCAAACTCAGGCCGGCCCCATTCACCCTCCGGGACTTCCAGAAACGTAAGGTCCCCACAATGGGGGTGGGGACCTTCAGGGTGCAATACCGAGGGCGGACGCGGCAACTGGACTTGCTTGTGGTCAAGGGCCCCTACATTAGCTTACTGGGATTGGCATGGTTTGGACCACTGGGGCTAGCCATCACCGGGGTGAACCACACTACCTTACAAGTGGACGTGGATGCCATATGCAAGGAATTTCCAGAGGTTTTCGATGGGAAATTGGGACAGTATACGGGCCCCCCCATTGCTCTACAGCTTGACCCCGCAGTACGACCGGTCAGGCTAAAGGCCCGCCGGGTCCCGTTCGCCCTGAAACCCCGTATAGACGAGGAATTGGACCGGCTTGTGGAGCAAGGAGTGCTGGAGCCGGTGCCTAATGCCCCCTGGGAAACCCCAATAGTCACACCCGTCAAGCCTAATGGTTCAGTCCGCATCTGCGCAGACTACAAATGTACCATAAACAAGGCCCTCACGGCCCATGCATACCCAGTGCCAGTGGTCAGCCATGTCCTTGCCACCCTGGCTGGGTCGAAAATTTCCGGCAAGCTGGACTTGGCCCAAGCATATCAACAGCTTCCAGTAGATGAGGCCACAGCAGAGGCACAGACAATTGTGACGCACAGAGGAGCATTCAGGGTAAAGCGGCTGCAATTCGGTGTCAGTGTGGCACCAGGCATATTCCAGAATCTAATGGACTCGCTCCTTAAAGGGATTCCTGGCGTCACCCCCTTCTTCGATGATGTGTTGATTGCCGGGCCCACACCAGAGGAGTTTGAGGACCGCCTCCGCACCGTTCTGCACCGTTTCCAGATGGCGGGTCTCAAGGTGAAGCGGGAAAAATGTCTACTAGGAGTGCCTCAGGTGGACTTTCTGGGATTTATGGTGGACGCAGAAGGGGTCCACCCAACTGGGGACAAGGTACGGGCCATTTGTGATGCCCCAGCGCCCAAGAACAAGACTGAACTTCAGGCCTTCTTGGGACTATTGAACTTTTACCATACCTTCCTTCCCCACAAGGCGGCGGTAGCGGAGCCCCTACACAGACTCCTGGACAAGCGGGCCCCTTGGGTGTGGGGCCAGCGCCAGGAGGCTGCATTCCAGGCAGTCAAGGACCTGCTTGTCTCAAACTCGGTCTTGGCACACTTCGACGAGAGGCTGCCGGTGGTGCTAGCATGCGACGCCTCGCCCTATGGCATTGGCGCTGTCCTGGGACACCAACTCCCGGATGGGAGAGAGGTACCGGTAGCATACTTTTCCCAGACACTCAACGCAACCGAGCGGAACTACTCGCAAATAGACAAGGAGGGGCTCGCAATCGTGAAGGGAGTAAAAAAATTCCATGATTTCTTGTACGGGCGGCCCTTCACCGTGGTGACTGACCACAAGCCGTTGCTTGGCTTGTTTGCTCCCAAAAAGCAGACCCCCCAAGTGCTGTCTCCTCGTGTCCTCAGGTGGTCAATTTTCCTTGCCAGCTACCAGTATGCACTGATTCACCGCCCGGGGAAGGCGATGGGCCATGCGGACGCCCTCAGCAGGCTACCACTACCAGAAACAGGCCCTGACCCAGCACCTGCACAAGAGGTTATGAGCCTGGAGCTGCTTCCTGACCGCCCCATTCAGGCACAAGAAGTTGCACACCATTCCAAGAAAGATAGGGTCATCTCCCGGGTCCTGGACTGGGTGTGGAGGGGATGGCCCAGCAGCAGTCCTGGGCCAGAATTCGCTGGCTACACAACCCGCAAACATGAACTGTCGGCCCACAAGGGGTGCCTGTTATGGGGAAGCAGGGTTGTTGTTCCCCAGCCCCTCCGCAAAAGGGTCCTCACAGCCCTACATGAGACACACCCAGGGGTAGTAAGAATGAAGGCCCTGGCCAGGAGTTATGTGTGGTGGCCAGGGATCGACGGAGAGATAGAGGCCTGGGTCAAACACTGCCAGGCCTGCCAAGAATCCCGCCCAGATCCCCCAAGGGCCCCAGTCCAGTCCTGGGAGTCCGCCCGAGCACCATGGTCACGCCTGCATGTGGACTTCGCTGGCCCCTTTCAGGGGAAAACATTCTTCATAGTGGTGGACTCCTACACCAAATGGCTGGAAGTTGCACTGGTACCGTCCACTTCTACATCCGCAGCCATCCAGGTACTACGCAGGCTCTTTGCAACCCACGGGCTCCCTGACACTCTCGTCTCAGACAATGGGACTGCATTTACGTCAGGAGAATTCCAAACCTTCACAGCGCAGAACGCCATCCGCCACATCCGTTCGGCGCCATTCCACCCTGCCACCAATGGCCAAGCAGAACGCATGGTGCGGACCACCAAGGACACCCTTCGCCGCATGACGCAAGGGGATTGGGAGTACCGCCTTGCCACATTCCTCCTAGCACAGCACAGCACCCCCAGCTCAACAACTGGCTGGAGCCCCGCTGAACTACTAATGGGTCGGCGCCTTGCAATCAGATTGGACCGCCTTCACCCCGATAGAGCTCAGGATGAGGTAGTGGTGGGGGAAGGCAGGAACCCCCGGACCTTCAAGGCCCAGGACCCAGTGTACGCAAAGAATTTTGGGGCAGGCCCGGCATGGGTACCTGCCACAGTCACCAGGGTCACTGGCCCCGTGTCGTACGAGGTGCTAACGGATGGGGGGCAATGCTGGCGCCGCCACTGCGACCAGATACGGCGACGATTCCCGGGAGAAAACCAGGAGGAGGAAAGGTCAGAGGAGTCCCAAGGGAACAGTGGGGCAGTGAGGCCCATAGAGCAGGAGGGGGCAGCAGGAGAGGCAGAATCAGTAAATACAGAGAGGACCCGTGAGGCCGAAAGGACACCGGAGCCAGAACCACGACTGAGCGAGCCGGTTGCGCCAGACCAAACAGGCCCATCACAGCCAGCATCCTTGGAACACGAGCCAGAACCTGAACCCCGGACCAGGGAACACCCCAGGCCACAACACACACATAGGCTGCCGGCGTACCTCGAGGACTATGAATGCGACCTCCCGGGCAGGACTGGAACTTAGAGGGGAGGGGTGTTATGTACTGAGTTGAATAGGATCCAAACTGCAGCAGTCTGATTGGTCCTAGAACAATAGGATCCAAATTGCAGCAGTCTGATTGGTCCTAGAACAATAGGATTCAGAATGCAGCAGTCTGATTGGTCCTAGAACAATGCAGCAATATGATTGGTTGGCAGGAACCACCCAACCATGCTCCAGATATAAGTGAATCCACAACCTGATTGGCTTACAGTAGAATTCCAGAATTAGCCAATCATGTGCAGCCCATTGTGTAAATAATGTATATAAAGCAGATACTTTGAGGGGACATTCATTCATTCCTCCTCACCACTATGAGCTGAATAAAGAGCATGAAATCACTTTGCGACTCTGAGTATATTTCAGGTCCCAAGCAATTTGAGGCCTTTGTATGCTAGCCCTAACACACTGAATTGGAATGTAACAAGTTACAGCTCCACCGCTGAGTGGTTCCTGCTCCACCCACAAAACAAGGGAATGCCATACTGGTTCCCATTATCCATGAGAAAGGTACTGAAATCTGCAGGTTCACCCAGCAGACACAAAGGAGACCAGCCTTCCACACAAGTGCTTTGGGACAACCGCACAGTTGGGTCTAGAGGAACCGGCAAGTGAAAAGGCGAATCCAGGTCTTAATTTCTGTTCTGAATGTGTGACGTCTTCCTCGGTGCCACACAAAGGAAATAAAGTAAAATAAATGCTTCTCTTTCTGCTGTTTTGACTAGCAGCCTAATTGTTCTCCTTGATGTGGAGAAATGGGATTTTTGAGCAAGATTTTTCTTGATTCTTTGTTCCTTGCTTGGCAGTTATTATACAGAGGAGAGTGTTGAAACCATGGCATCTATTATGAGATCATAGAACAAGACCAGCTGAGAACAGACTGTCCTTTTGGTTTGTAGAAACCGCCGCTTAATTCGATTGCTTTTGCCCTGTTCCCCAAGCACCTTGTTATTATTATTAATGACAGGAGTTTTGAAAGAAAGTGTCGGACAAACAGCCGAACCCAAATCCTCCCCCTTATTTCTTCCTCAGAGAAATAAGATGGAGAAGAAAAATCCCAATCCCTTGGTTTATTCTGGTTCACCCCTGTTCTGTGATGGAGAAGATAATCTTCGTTACTTCTTTAGATTTCTTATCTGCCCTTTACCATAAGGTCCCAGCATGAATGGAAAAACAAAAAAGGACCAAAGCAAAGTAGGTTTGGATACAGGCTGTTAGATCCCCCCTCCCCAAAATGTGGAAATATAATCATAATTCACTGGTTTCAGTGGGAACACAGTCAGGGACGGAGGAAGGGGTGTGTGGTGGATGTGGTTCACCCTGGGGGTCACCACTGAGGGGGGTGACAAAATGCTGGGCGGCACTCACCACGGGGCCTGAAGCGTGCCCAAGCCACATGTCTCTCCTGGGAGAGACATGGTGGCTTGGGCACGTGCAGGTTCTGCGCTGTCCAAACAGTCCGCCCACTGCCTCCCTCCCAGCTGTAGGGCAGCTGAGTGGGAGGAGGGAGGCAGACTGTGGTGTGCCCTGCCCTCACCCGCCCCTATGGGCAGCTTGCCCCGCCCTTGCCTCTGCCTCTGAACACAGTGCGGTTTACCCACCTAGATTCAATTCAGTGTTCATCGTAGGCCAAAATACACACATGCACATTCCCACTGCTTTTTTCTAGAATAATGGGTGCTGGTACTCGCCATGAAATTTTTACAGTAAGTGCCAGACTTTTTAATAGCCAAAAAAAGAGAGGTACCAGTACTGCGTATCCTTGAGTACTCCCTGGGGGGGGGAAGCACTACGCACCCCACCTCTGAGATGCAAACAGACAAGGGTCCCATGCAGATTGCTGTTTCCAGCACATCTGCCGGGAATGTACCTTCAAACCACCTGCAATTAGCTTCCTTATAGGGGTTCAGTGGATGGGACGCGGGTAGCGCTGTGGGTTAAACCACAGAGCCTAGGACTTGCCGATCAGAAGGTCGGTGGTTCGAATCCCTGCGACGGGGTGAGCTCCTGTTGCTCAGTCCCAGCTCCTGCCAACCTAGCAGTTCGAAAGCACGTCAAAGTGCAAGTAGATAAATAGGTACCACTCTGGCAGGAAGGTAAACGGCATTTCTGTGCACTGCTCTGGTTTGCCAGAAGTGGCTTAGTCATGCTGGCACATGACCCGGAAGTTGTACGCCGGCTCCCTCGGGCAATAAAGCGAGATGAGTGCCGCAACCCCAGAGACAGCCACGACTGGACCTAATGGTCAGGGGTCCCTTTACCTTTAGGGGTTAAGTAGCTAGAATTTGATTCTTGCAGCATTATAACATCATTCAGAGTCAAGGAACGACTTTTGCTTTGCTTTCTTTTATTTTTTGTTTTATATTTTTTTAAAACACACAAGCTAAAGAGAGCTGCCAAAGTAGGTGGCAGAATATGGTTAAAGCTCAGTCCACACCTTATTGCTTTCCTGGCTCAAAAATACTGATTCTTCCAGGCCCTGGAAGAATCAGCTTAAAGAGGAAAGGGAAGCTTGCGTAGAAAGGCTCAGGTTGTAAATGCTCAGAAGTGGGGGCTGAGTAAAAGTCTAAAACAGGATAGTTCTGATTTGGTTTTTTTAGTCCTTGAGATTGCAATCCCATGCTCTCGATGCTAGGAGTAACACTCAGTGGGATTTAGTTCTGAGTAAATAGGTATAGGATTTCACCGTGAATATTTGTTACAATGAGTCATTGCATAAGAATCATGGTGTCAGCTCTCTCCCCAACCCCACTACTGATGCCATTGTATGAAAAAGTAAGGCATTTTTAAAAGACTGAGACTGCATTTTTTAAACAAAGTATCTGGGCCTTTGAAGGCAGGAGCAATTATTCTCCCTGTGCCAATGTCCTCCATGACTGAAGGCACAATGAAAGAACACAAAATGCCTGGACACAATAAATTTATAACTAGCAAAGGACTCACCAGTACTATGGTTTTTCTCCTTAAAAATCTCAGCCTTTTACCTTTTCACCTGCAGCTGTGCTTGGTATCATTGGCTGATCTGCTCTGATGGCACACAGTAAACTTTTATGGATGCCACACCACCATTAGCTGTGCTGCTGTGATGTCACAGAAGCTCCCTAAGACTTTACTTGGCTGTCACCAATAGCAAGGCTGCTGTGTCCTTGCTATCCCTTCTCTGCTGTTTTCTGCAGAAAGGAATACAAGACATGCAAGTGTTACAAAGAAAGAAATGCAATGCCATTTCTCAAGTTACAGCAATCTAAAATGTTCCCTTTGGAGGAAAACACACACCAAAAATGGGAGAAATGCAAGTCTTCTGACCCTAGTCTGAGAACACACCGTATTCATAGAATCTTTCTTATAAGTAACTTTTCTGTTCTTGAAGCCTCTCTTCCATGCTCAGCAATCTGTATCATTTTGAGAACTGCCTTGAGGTCAAGGAGGGCTTTGTTTCTCAAAGCCCTTCTGCCAAGCTCAGCAAACTTCTGTCTATGCTGTGAGATACACCTAATCTGAAGGCCCTCCTGGTTCCATCTGTTTTTTACAGGCTTCCCTTCTCAAGCTTGGGCAGGGACAGGCTTTGGTCTTTCGAATTTCAGCAGCATCCTGTGCAAGGCCAACATCTGTCATCCTCCTGCCTCTCCCCTTCACTACATCCAAGTTGTGATGCTCTGCAACACCTCCTAGGGCTGGCTGTGAGTCTGGAGGAACTGGTCACGATCTGCTTTGGGACATTTGCTGAAGGAAGTTTAGAGCTTTTAAATTTCCTTCTCTCGGCGGGAGATATATGACATCACACTTTGGATGATGTCTCGGCGGGGGGGGGGGGACACACGCTAGGACTCTTAAGTATTTTTTACAGATTTAATGCATTTATAATCTGCACTTCTGCAAAAAAATTAGCAAGACAGAGTACGTGGGAGGATAAAATCAACAAGCGATACGTAAAGCATAACTAAAAATACCAACGAAACATCAATCAATATCAATCAATATTATATCTATAGATATACTATGTTTTTTGTATTTTATGTTTTTATGTGTGTTGGAAGCTGTCCAGAGTGGCTGAGGCAACTCAGCCAGATGGGTGGGGTATAAATTGTTTGTTTGTTTGTTTGTTTGTTTGATATACCGGTAGATACATAGCATAGCATAGTATGGTTATCCCTCTACTCCCCCTGCAGGTTGGGGGACATTTCCATACATTCCTTTAGTACAGTGGTACCTCGGGTTATAGATGCTTCAGGTTACAGACTCCGCTAACCTAGAAATAGTACCTCAGGTTAAGAACTTTGCTTCAGGATGAGAACAGAAATCGTGCTCCGGTGGTGCGGCAGCTGCGGGAGGCCCCATTAGCTAAAGTGGTGCTTCAGGTTAAGAATAGTTTCAGCTTAAGAACGGACCTCCGGAACAAATTAAGTACTTAACCCAAGGTACCACTGTATGCACAAGCAGTGCGCACACAGGCAACAATGTGTATTCCCATAGAATACAGAAGCCGTTCAGGGTAGTAAAGCACTGTTCCTCCACAGTGACTAAGGTGACAGCCTTGTTTGGCACATGATAACTCAGTGTTGTATAAAGCCAAGTTCTGTTTATAAATCCCCAGAGGCAGAGGATCAGGTGCAGAAAGCCGCATGACTCACCAGGCAAGTCCTAGATCCCAGCACCACAGCAGCACTACTGGCAAGGCCTCAGACGAAGGTGTTAAGGTGTTAATTGGCCAACGGTCCCTCGGAGCTCTGAGCCAAGTTCTCAAGACGGGGATCAATGGAACAATGAGGACTGTTGAACAGCCTCTGATCCTCCAAAATCGTCTTCTGCTCTCAGCTCTGTAAGACTGGGTGCCCGGCTATGGTTTTAGAAGCACAGAACTGCTCCTTTATTTGCTCAGTCACAAAGATTATTTATTTACTTTTGGCAAGCCGCAATCAATTGTCCTAACGTGCATAATGAACTGGGTGACTCTAGAGCTCAACGAAAAACAACCTTATACTGTAAGAGTCACTTTCCTCCCCACATTTGCAATTGTGCATCTGCAGAACATCCATCCATCACTCTTGACCAGCGTGACAACAGTGTGTCTCCACATCAGTCTGGGTATAGATGTGTCTGCGGTCATCCTTCTGCATCCTCATATGCACTGGCAGGGGGTTTGTGATTGGGTGGGTGATCTGATGCAGTTTTGCAGCCAACAAACAATGGAAGCTGGTGGTCTTCTGCACCTGGAAGCACCCACTTTCTTCCTTACTTTCAAAATAGTTTCAGATCTTCTTCTTTAGGGAGTCTCTTGAAGTATCTGAAAGCAGTTGTAAAATGCCTTCGAAGAAATATTACAGTGGTACCTTGGTACTCAAATGGCTTGCCTCCTGAATGCCACAAACCCGGAAGTAAGTGTTCCGGTTTGCGAATGTTTTCGGAAGCCCAACTTCCGACATGGCTTCCGCATCGAGTGCAGGAATCTCCTGCAGCCAATTGGAAGCCATGTCTTGGTTTTTGAACAGTTTTGGGAGTCGAACGGACTCCCAGAACGGGTTATGTTTGAGAACCAAGGTACCTCTATACTTGTTCCAAACCATGTCCAGGAACTGTCATAGTTTAATGGCTCTTGAAAAACAAGGAATGATAATGATAATACAATCTGCTCTACTCCAAACATGGCAGGTACTAGCAAGGCCAAGCCTTTGCTAATTATTATTATTATTATTATTATTATTATTATTATTATTATTATTATTAATTTATATGCCACCCATCTAACTGGATTGCCCCAGCCACTCTGGGCAGCTCCCAACAGAATAGTAAAAACACAATAAAACATCAAACATTAAAAACTTCCCTATACAGGGCTACCTTCAGATGTCTTCTAAAAGTCAGATAGTTATCTGACGGAAGGGCGTTTCACAGGGTGGGCACCACTACCGAGAAGGCCCTCTTCCTGGTTCCCTGTAACTTCACTTCTCACAGTGAGTGAACTGCCAGAAGGCCCTTGGAGCTGGACCTCAGTGTCCAGGCTGAACTACAGGGGTGGAGATACCCCTTCAGGTATACAGGGCCAAGGCCCTTTAAAGGTCAGCACCAACACTTTGAATTGTGCTCAGAAAAATACTGGGAGCCAATGTAGGTCTTTCAGGATCAGTATTATAAGGTCATGGCTACCACTCCCAATCACCAGTCTAGCTGCTGTATTCTGGATTAGTTGTAGTTTCTGAGTCACCTTCAAAGGTCGCTCCGTGACTCAACAGACGAACCCTAGATCTAAGCACCACAGCAGCTGGCTAAGGCTAGCAGGTTAGTAGGAAGCTTCCTGAGCACTATTCCCACTTTGGAGGGTGTTATCACTATTTTTTACTCGCACACCCACCCACAGAATATGGTTCATCATGGGTCCATGCAATGGACAGATGTCCAAAATCTAGCACTAAATCTTGCAATGGTGAACTTAAACCACTGTCCCAGGAACACAAGATGCTCCCTTTGTACACATTCTTTAAGTAAACATTGCAAATGGAGGGCCCATTTATCTGGGTTTTTTTTTGGAGGGGGGGGAGGCTACAGCTTTGTGAACAGACCTGCTCATTGAACTCAGTTGAACAAAGGAAAAATTAGGGCAGGCTTCATCAACCTCGGCCCTCCAGATGTTTTGAGACTACATTTCCCATCATCCCTGACCTCCAGTCCTGCTAGCTAGGGATCATGGGAACTGTAGGCCAAAAACATCTGGTGGGCTAAGGTTGAGGAAGCCTGCATTAGGGTGTTTCTTTGAGAGCCATGCACCTGATCTTCAGACACCAAGCGCTCACTTTCTGTTCAATGCCAGCTGTACCTCTTTAGCTGAAAATCCATGGCCCAGAGCCTTTTCCCTCCTTGTAACTGCTGCTAGTCCAAACACACTGTTTGTTCCAAGCAATAGGATTACACCAGCCGGTGATTCATGCCAACAAAATCTGGGCAAGTCAGAAGGAAAATGTTCTTATAAGTGGTGGCATGGTTTAAATATTTTTTACTAAACAAAAAACAAAACACCCCGGCCTGTTCATAATTCCAGCGAGTGGGGGGTGGGGGTGGCAGTGGGATGACAACCACACAGATAAAAAGATAAAAGCCAACAGGTATGCTTTGTGTTTTAAATCCCCACTGTCTGCCTTGAGCAGCGAAGAATGTTCCCCCCTCAATACTTTAATCCTCGCTGCATTTTGTGAGGAGGTTTACTTCCTTGTCTGTCATGCAGGTAGAACAGCAGCTCAAACTCCCTCATGGAGTTTGTGCAGGTATTGGTTTCATTTCTTCGTTCTTCTTAGGGAAAACTCCCCCCAAATTATGCATTATAGGGAATCACCAGCGGAACCTTAGAAATGTGGAGAAATGTGGTCAGGCTGACATTTCTGCATGAGCCTACCTGGCTCACACTTCCTCAGAACAATTGGTGAACTGCAGCTATGCTTCAAAATTCACCCTTCTCAATCATTACCTCATAAAAAATTTTTTTGGGGGGGTGGTGTCCCTTCCTGCCTTCCTTCCTTCCTTCCTTCCTTCCTTCCTTCCTTCCTTCCTTCCTTCATTTCATTTCATTTCATTTCATTTCATTTCATTTCATTTTTCTTTCTTGTTCCTTTGTTGTTATTCTTTCTTTTCATTGTTATTTTCATTCTCTCAGGTGCCGAAGAAAAATAACTAGAGGAGAATCTTTATGCTATTTGGTCTAAATTCCTGATATATGGTACGTCGCTACAATGGAGATGGAACATAGACCCTCCTCCCCATCATTCAGTTACGTTTGTGGAGAAGGTATATTTTAGAAGATTAGGATAAAAGTGATTTCTCAACGTATTGAATTTGATGATAAAAGATGCATCCAGGGCTCCCCCCCCCAAGCTCACCGGAACTTGTTTCTTGCTCCTCTTAGGTGGATGCCATTGCTAGTCTGAAAGAACAAGGGAAAAGTTTATGGTGAGTTCTGGCACCTTTTTTCTTAAAAAAATGCATTGGATGCACCACATGAATTAATATGAGGTATTATCTTTCCTCCTCCTCCCTTCTATCCATTCCAGTTTTTTCATTGTCCCCCTTTTGTGTCAGAGTGCTTGACTTTGTTTGTATTTTGTCTTTATTTTTTAAAAAATATAAAAGTTTATTTTTAAATAAATAAAGTATTGGGTTGTTTTTTTAATTTAAAAAGCCACCCTTCTCTGAATTTTGCAGGGTACAACACTGCATACCTTTAAAAAAGTGTGCATCTAAATGAATAAATTGGTGAAAGTCAACATACAAAATGCATTAGATTGGGGGATGCTGCTTGCAGAGATGTGTAAATGTGTACATAAGAATAAATGTGCAGTGAGATGTTATTTTTAAAAAGAGGACATTAAAGAAAATAATAATCACAAACTAATATGGAGAATGGAATTTAAGATCAGGAAATTGAGAAACCAAAACTGACAAATTCATTAATTCATCCCTACAGCACATATAAAGTTCATAAACAGGGCTTTTTTCAGCTGGAACTCGCCAGAACTCAGTTCTGGCACCTCTCAGGTGGGCACCATTGCCATGATGAGTTCTGACACCTCTTTTTCTTTCTTTTTAAATAATATTTTATTAACGTTTTCTTGGTTTACAAAGGTATGTGCAATGTCTCTTTTTTCAAGTTACATTTTCCATAGGTCAGTTTCATTTATTGAAACATTAGGGTTACATTAGGCAGAAAAAAGGGGAGAAGAGGTGGAGGGTGCCTGATGAGTGAGGGTGGGGTTGGGGGGTGATGTTTCTATTCTATTTAATGTATGTGTGGGTTTTTGTGTCAGCATTGTTTGTGCAGGTTCTCTTTGCTTTTCATTTGTGTTCCTTTGGGGGTGAGCGAATTTGTGGTTGGCCTAGGGTGTGGTTGCTTGTTTGTGATCGGCTGTGTTGAACTTTGTTTTCGTGTGTGAGTGGGGTGGGTGGGTGTTTTTGAGTCAGGTTAGCCATATTGATTCACATGCTGTTGGTGGATTCTTGCCGTTGTCTTCTTGGGCTGTGTATGTGATGAAGGGGAGCCATACCAGGGTGAAGGTATCGTCTTCTATTTGTCCCTGTGTCAGTTTCAGTTTATTGGTTGGCACCTCTTTCTCTAAAAAAATTAGCACTGATCATAAGTGAGCATTTTCCACACGGTGCCCAGCCACCTGCAATCTTACTAGGGTTCACATACAACAGTTTGTGGGGGTCCAGGCCTCTACAGTACAAGGCCAAATGCTCATTTTTACCACACGTTCAGAATATCTAGGAATTCAGAAGGTGTGCAGGAAATGACATCACCACATAGCTGCTCTTCTGTGCCACACACACGTGCTCCCAACCCCACTCCTCTCTCCAACCCTCTTCCTCCTTTTCTCCTCAGGAGAGAGAAAACACAGTGAGCCAGTGAGGCAGGAAACACTGCAAGCTGGCGAGAGATGGTGAGGCACGCTACATTTCCTTGCTATGTGCTGAGAAAGAGGCTCTCTGCAGAAAGGAACCCCCTGAAGGAAATCTAGGTGTGGTCTAGGAGGACTGCCAGATCTGGAGTCAGATCTGGACTGCCAGATAAGGCCCATGAGCTGAGGTTTCTCAGTGCCTGACACAGCCAAACATATTGGTTGACCAGCTCCACCTCCGCCTCGTGGTGCGACTGAAGGTTGCCTGCCAACTGGTCATCATTAGCTGGCCACACCTAGGGAAGTTCTCTCAAAAGTGGGTTAAATCAGACTTTCCTTGAGCTTTCCATGAGTCAGAGCATATTTTTAAAAAAGATTTCACTAGTGACACATCCATCCATCTGCTCGAGTATTCCGGAAGGCTCTCTGCCAGCTTAAACCGGAACAAGCATGTCCAGTCACCAATGTTTCTCAGAAAACTGGACGACTGTGGAAATTGTCCCGGGCTGGTCTGGGTACACAGTGGGCATACCATCCAACATTTCTCTGATGAAAATGGGGGTGTCCTATTCCATTGCTATTATTATTATTACCCCAGCTACTCTGGGTTAGGGGTGCCATACGTCCAGAATTTCCTGGACATATCCAGAATAGTGCAGTTGGCAGCAGTGTCTGGGTGGCAATCAGAAGAAATATGTGGGGAAATCTGGACGTATGGCAGTCCATGTCGGCAGTGCAGTTTTTGCCAAGTTCCCATAAAAATAGCTCAAAAATGGCATTTATTTTTGCGATTTCCCCAAAAAAATAAAAAGCTCAAACACTTTTCTGTCCAGATTTTCACTGTTTGAAATATGGCAACCCTACTCTGGGTGGCTTCCAACATATATAAAAACATAATAAAACATTAAACATTAAAAAATCTTCCCTCTACAGGGCTGCCTTCAGATGTCTTCTAAAGGTTGTATAGTTACTTATCTCCTTGGCTCAGGGGTGGCTTGATGGGTAAGGCATGCAGAGAAGATGCTGTGGTGCAGGTTGACATAGAGTGCTGGACTAGAAATGTAACATATCCAAAACATAGGGTTCCACTAAGTCAGTTGAACGCAATCCCACTGCTTCTGATGGGATCAAATTTAAGCAACGACTCCCTTGTCCCACTGATTTCAATGGGCTCCAAGTTCAACTCAATTGGGTCTGGACCCAACCCGTTGCGAACATTTCAGGTAACTATCACAGATGCACGCAAACTCTCTTGGTGCCATACAGCACAGCATTACCTTGATGTTATAATTAAAGCAAGCTGAGAGTTGCAGAAACTCCACTTTCTTGTTTTAATGGAGCATATTCCAGACCCAATCAGTGCTGACTCAACAGAAGGATGAAACTCTCTGTTCTACTTTATGCTGTATGCTCAGCCATATTGCACCCACCGTTTTCTCGAATACAGATAGGTGTGCTTTTAGAAACAGCTTCTGTTTCTTGTGATTTATTGCACAGCCAGAAATACAATGCAGATTGTACTGACTATGTACCGCTCACTAATTATCGGAACCCAGCCTTTTCAGGACTATGCATGTCTCGAACGTCATAAGGATATATGAAACTAGCAAAAATACCCACCAATATGGTGGGAGCATGTAAGGTGGTGTTGTGGTGCTTGGTCTTACCTTCATTCTTTGCCCTTTCCTTCCAGGTTTGTTAACCATGGGATTCTTTGACCATTTTCTTTTGTGTGATGCATGTTGGTTGCTTGATAAGCAAATAGGTCTGAGATGAGAGCAGGGATTGGTGTAATCACTGCACAAGCAAAGGTGGCACCAAGAGCTCGTTAATGTAGGGAGAAGCAGGGCATTTCTATATGCACTTCCTGGAGTGGAAAGGACTTTCTATCTCTCTCTCTCTCTCCATGTTCCTCATCTGCCAGTTCCTCCAAGGCAAGGTTCTTATGGGAACTCTTCTGAAGCTGGAACCCCCTCATTATATTAATAATGGGTACAAGGATGGCTTCAATTAGGTTCCTCTAACAGGATTTAGGTTTCGCTCACAAGACGGGTTATTAAGGACAGAGAAAGATCAATTAGCATTCGACAGGCAATTCAAAAATGTAGCACCTCCAGGAAAGAATCGAAAATTAACTCCACATTTTCTTAGGTTTTTTTAAAATATATTTTTATTAAAGATTTTCTTGGTTTACAAAAGTATGCACAATGTCTCTTTTTCCAAGTTACATTTTCTCCAGATCAGTTTCATTTGTTGAGACATTAGTGTTACATTAGGAAGAAAAGGGGGGAAGAGGTGGAGGGGGGAATGGTGAGTGGGGGTGGGGTTGGGTGGCGATGTTTCTGTTCTACTTAATGTATGTGTGGGGTTTTGTATCTGCGTCGCTTGTGCAGGTTCTCTTTGCTATTCGCTTGTGTTCCTTTGGTAGTGAGAGAGGTTAGCAAGGTATATTTACACATCAAAGACACCACATATACGATCTGGTCACCTTGCCCTTTCGGACTCCAGGGATCCAAGTGGGATTTACGTCCATTTTATGGTATCAAAAATGGGCTGAGAAAGGGATTCCCCACGCCTACTAAGTTCGTATGCTCAGAATTGTCACCCTAATGTTGTTTGGACTCACCTCTCTAAAGAAAATGCTCCAGAAACTAGGCATGGATGTTTCTTCTTAGTGCTAATGTTATAAATACCTATCCAAAGGCAAATTCAAGTTTTTTGCACAGAAAGAAAATTTCCATTTTCCTGTGTGTTGCAAACCTGCCTTGCCGTTCTCAGCGATTTACTAGGGTTTAGAGGAGACACTCTGTAGCTATTTTTCTTGTTATTGATCTAGAGTTTATAAAACAAGGTTCATAAATCCTATTTAATCTTCTGAGTCAGTGTGCTGGAATGGGATCAAACACCCTCACAGCACCATGTTGTGTAAGTAGAAAGAAGAGAGGGGCAAATATTTCTTTTTCGTGTCGGCCTCAGCAGTCTCATGGACTCCAGGGGCCTCCCAATGTTGGGGTGGACCATGTGTGAGCAGAATAACTGGTGCTTTGGATCCCATCAAATCATATTTGTATTAGATTAGCCTTGCAGTTTGATCCAGAGCAGAGGAAGAAGACAGTCAGCATGGGGTTCCATCTTACCAGTGCTGAATCTCATAGAAGAAGACCTGCGACAGGTCCCCAGTTCAAGTAAGGCTAAGAAATATTCATCTCTGAAAACCTGGACACTGGCTGTTTAGCCAGTATAGACTATTCAAGGTAAATGGTCCAGTGATTGGACTTTGTACAAGACAGCCTTGGTCCTGTATACCTGAGAGAGCATCTCCACCCCCATCGTTCAGCCCGGACACTGAGATCCAGCACCGAGGGCCTTCTGGCGGTTCCCTCATTGCGAGAAGTGAGGTTACAGGGAACCAGACAGAGGGCCTTCTTGGTAGTGGTGCCTGCCCTGTGGAACGCCCTCCCTTCAGATGTGAAGGAAATAAGTAGCTATCTTATCTTTAAAAGACATCTGAAGGCAGCCCTGTTTAGGGAAGTTTTTAATATTTAATGCTGTATTGTTTTTAACACTCAATTGGAAATCGCCCAGAGTGGCTGGGGAAACTCAACCAGATGGGCGGGGTATAAATAATGAATTATTATTATTATTATTATTATTATTATTATTATTATTATTATTATGCTCCTGTGCGACATGGATGAGGGAGAATGTGTGACCCTCTGCTCTGGGCAATAATTGTTGCTTGCAAAGGTGAGGGAATTAATTAAACTGACTCAGCCATCTAAAGAACTTAAAGAAGCTCTACTCCACTACCATTTTGTAAAGGCAAGGCTCAATTAAATGGAATTTAATTAATACCTCACCCCTTCATGGATCACTGCCTTGCCGTGGCGAAGGGGCTTGAAGAACTCAGAGAAGCTATGAACTATGCCGAGCAGGGCACCCAAGATGAACAGGTCATAGTGTAGAGTTTTGACCAAACGTGATCCACCTGGAGGAGGAACCGGCAAGCCACTCCAGTATCCCTGCCAAGAAAACTCCATGGACAAAGACAACAGGCATATAAAAGATATGACGCTGGAAGATGAGCCCCTCAGGTCGGAAGGCGTACAACATGCTACTGGGGAAGAGCGGAGGGCAAGTACAAGTAGATCCAGAGCTGATGAAGCGGCTGGGCCAAAGCCGAAAGGACGCTCAGTTGCGGATATGCCTGGAAGCGAAAGGAAAGTCCAATGCTGTAAAGAAAAATATTGCATAGGAACCTGGAATGTAAGAACCATGAACCTGGGTAAGTTGGAGGTGGTCAAAAATGAGATGGCAAGAATAAATATTGACATCCTGGGCATCAGTGAACTAAAATGGACGGGAATGGGTGAATTCAGTTCGGATGACCATCATATCTACTACTGTGGGCAAGAAACCCGTAAAAGAAATGGAGTGGCCCTCATAGTCAACAAAAGAGTGGCGAAAGCTGTACTGGGATGCAATCTCAAAAATGATAGAATGATCTCGATACGAATCCAAGGCAGACCTTTTAACATCACAGTAATCCAAGTTTATGCACCAACTACTTGTGCTGAAGAAACTGAAATTGACCAATTCTATGAAGACTTACAAGACCTTATAGAAGTGACACCAAAGAAGGATGTTCTTCTCATTATAGGGATTGGAATGCTAAAGTAGGGAGTCAAGAGATAAAAGGAACAACTGGCAAGTTTGGCCTTGGAGATCAAAACGAAGCAGGGCAAAGGCTAATAGAGTTCTGTCAAGAGAACAAGCTGGTCATCACAAACACGCTTTTCCAACAACACAAGAGACGACTCTACACATGGACATCACCAGATGGGCAGCATCGAAATCAGATTGATTATATTCTCTGCAGCCAAACATGGAGAAGCTCTATACAGTCAGCAAAAACAAGACCTGGAGCTGACTGTGGCTCAGATCATCAGCTTCTTATAGCAAAATTCAAGCTTAAACTGAAGAAAGTAGGAAAAGCCACTGGGCCGGTAAGATACAATCTAAGTCAAATCCCTTATGAATACACAGTGGAAGTGAGGAACAGGTTTAAGGATTTAGATTTGGTGGACAGAATGCCTGAAGAACTATGGATGGAGGCTTGTAACATTATACAGGAGGCAGCAACGAAAACCATCCCAATGAAAAGGAAATGCAAGAAAGCAAAGTGGCTGTCCAATGAGGCCTTACAAATAGCGGGGGAGAGAAGGCAAGCAAAATGCGAGGGAGATGGTGAAAGATACAGGAAATTGAATGCAGATTTCCAAAGAATAGCAAGGAGAGACAAGAAGACCTTCTTAAACGAGCAATGCAAAGAAATAGAGGAAAGCAATAGAATGGGAAGAACCAGAGATCTGTTCAAGAAAATTGGAGATATGAAAGGAACATTTCGTACAAAGATTTCCATAATAAAGGACAAAAGTGGAAAGGACCTAACAGAAGCAGAAGACATCAAGAAGAGGTGGCAAGAATACACAGAGGAATTATACCAGAAAGAAATGGATGTCTCGTATACCCCAGGTAGTGTGGTTGCTGACCTTGAGCCAGACATCCTGGAAAGTGAAGTCAAATGGGCCTTAGAAAGCACTGCAAATAACAAGGCCAGTGGAAGTGATGGTATTCCAGCTGAACTATTTAAAATTTTAAAAGATGGTGCTGTTAAGGTGCTACACTCAATATGCCAGCAAGTTTGGAAAACTCAGCAGTGGCCAGAAGATTGGAGAAGATCAGTCTACATCCCAATCCCAAAGAAGGGCAGTGCCAAAGAATGCTCCAACTACCGCACAATTGCACTCATTTCACACACTAGCAAGGTTATGCTTAAAATTCTACAAGGAAGGCTCAAGCAGTATGTGGACCGAGAACTCCCAGAAGTGCAAGCTGGATTTAGAAGAGGCAGAGGAACCAGAGACCAAATTGCAAACATGCGCTGGATTATGGAGAAAGCTAGAGAGTTCCAGAAAGACATCTACTTCTGCTTCATTGACTATGCAAAAGCCTTTGACTGTGTCGACCACGGCAAACTATGGCAAGTTCTTAAAGAAATGGGAGTGCCAGATCACCTCATCTGTCTCCTGAGAAATCTCTATGTGGGACAAGAAGCTACAGTTAGAACTGGATATGGAACAACTGATTGGTTCAAAATTGGGAAAGGAGTACGACAAGGCTGTATTTTGTCTCCCTGCTTATTTAACTTATATGCAGAATTCATCATGCGAAAGGCTGGGCTGGATGAATCCCTAGCCGGAATTAAGATTGCCGGAAGAAATATCAACAACCTCAGATATGCAGATGACACAACCTTGATGGCAGAAAGTGAGGAGGAATTAAAGAACCTTTTAATGAGGGTGAAAGAGGAGAGCGCAAAATATGGTCTGAAGCTCAACATCAAAAAAACGAAGATCATGGCCACTGGTCCCATCACCTCCTGGCAAATAGAAGGGGAAGAAATGGAGGTAGTGAGAGATTTCACTTTCTTGGGCTCAATGATCACTGCAGATGGTGACAGCAGCCACGAAATTAAAAGACGCCTGCTTCTTGGGAGAAGGGCAATGACAGGCCTAGACAGCATCTTGAGAAGTAAAGACATCACCTTGCCAACAAAGGTTCGTATAGTTAAAGCTATGGTTTTCCCAGTAGTGATGTATGGAAGTGAGAGCTGGACCATAAAGAAGGCTGATCGCCGAAGAATTGATGCTTTTGAATTATGGTGCTGGAGGAGACTCTTGAAAGTCCCATGGACTGCAAGAAGATCAAACCTCTCCATACTGAAGGAAATCAACCCTGAGTGCTCACTGGAAGGACAGATTGTGAAGCTGAGGCTCCAGTACTTTGGCCACCTCATGAGAAGAGAAGACTCCCTGGAGAAGACCCTGATGTTGGGAAAGATGGAGGGCACAAGGAGAAGGGGACGGCAGAGGACAAGATGGTTGGATAGTGTTTTCGAGGTTACCAGCATGAGTTTGACCAAACTGCGGGAGGCAGTGGAGGACAGAGGTGCCTGGCGTTCTCTGGTCCATGGGGTCACGAAGAGTCAGACACGACTAAACGACTAAACAACAACAACAACAACACATGCTGGACCATGTCCAGAGCTCTGTGGTGACTTTTGTTGTTCACCCAGGATTTCCACGCCAGCAGAGTTCCCCATTCAGATCAGTGGAAGGGACAGTGCCAAAGGATGCCTACAGAGAGATGTTACTTCCTTTGTGCATTGAGGAACTCAGAGCTGTATCCAATTCTTCTGGCAGTTCCCTCACTGAGAGGTTACAGGGAACTACACAGATGGCCTTCTTGGTGGTGGCACCCGCCCTGTGGAACAACCTCCCATCAGATGTCAAGGAAATAAACAGCTATCTGAATTTTAGAAGATATCTGAAAGCAGCCCTGTTTAGGGAAGTTTTTAATGTTTGATCTTTTATCGTGTTTTTAAAATTCTGTTGGGAGCCGCCCAGAGTGGCTGGGGAAACCATGTATGTATGTATGTATAATAAAGTTCCATTCAGAGTAGATCCATTGAAACTACTGGATATGAACAACTTAGATCCATTAATTTTAATAGGTCTTCTTTGAGCTGAACTCAGTTGGCTACCACCCTTGACATGCAGAAAGGGGCTGCTGGATCAGGTCGGTTTTCTTGTCTGCTATGGAGATTTAATAATGATGTTGAATATCACTTACTTTATTAATCATTCTCTATTTTGCTTCAGGTGTCTGTTGTGGTCTAAACCACTGAGTCTCTTCGGCTTGCTGATTGAAAGGTCGGTGGTTCGAGTCCCCGCAATGGAGTGAGCTCCCATTGCTCTGTCACAGCTCCTGCCAACCTAGCAGTTTGAAAGCACACCAGTACAAGTAGATAAATAGGTACTGCTGTGACAGGAAGGCAAACAGCATTTCCGTGCGCTCTGATTTCCAGAAGCAGTTTAGTCATGCTGGCCCAGAAAGCTGTCTGTGGACCAACGGCGGCTCCTTCGGCCTGAAAGCGAGATGAGCACTGCAATCCCATAGTTGCCTTTGACTGGACTTAACCGTCCAGGGCTCCTTTACCTTTACCTTTTTACCCGAGAAGCTGCCACATGTGGCCAGAATGAAACAGAAACATTACATTGTATATAGTGGGGTTTTAAGGCCATTGTTTATGATACATTTTCAGCATGACACTCGCTACCTACAGTTGTCACCCAAATAAAACCATATGCTTTGATGTTAAGATGATACTATTGCACAACTTAATTAACTAAAACATCTTGTACTGTGCCAGCAGGCTGCCAGCTAGCATCCGGTAACGATGATTCGTTATTTTATTAGCTGCTTACTCATATCTGAAAACTCAGAAACCAAACGACAATATGGCATTCCTCCCCTCTCTGCCCAGCACTGATGCAAATTTTACAAGCATGCTTTTGGTGATGAGTTGTTGACAGGCTAACAAGAGCCTGACAGCCAACTACATGAGCCTGAGAAATGCTCCACCCCAATATTGCCTATACCGTACAGATTTTAAAATGGCTTCGGTTCGGTTCACTTTCCAGTCCAAGTCAAGAGGTTGCAGGAGACTTGGGGATGGGGAGTAACCTAAGGGGTTAAATTGGTCACCTCAGTGGAGGTGATGTCACAAATCATGTGCATAAGATACAGCTTTGGGCAACTCAAGCCAATCAATATGACCCCCCTAATAATAATAATAATAATAATAATAATAATAATAATTGAAATAATCAAGTCGTTCAAGTCTGGATCTAATAAACCTAGCTAATGAATGAATATTGCCATTGGTCTCCACAAGAGAAAACCCCATCAGGGTGGGGAACTATGTGAATGTAAGCGACTGGATGCAGCACAGCCTGGATAGCTCAGTTGGCTAGAGCGTGGTGCTGACAACACCAAGCTTGCAGGTTCGATCCCTGTATGGGACAGCTGCATTGCAGGGGGTTGGACTAGATGATCCTCAGGGTCCCAACTCTACAATTATATGATTCTATGGATAAATCTGACAAATTGCCACTGTCTAAAGACCGTAATTCACAAAACTGTGAAACCCAGGTCTACTGAGCAGGCTCCTTTACACAGCGGAATGACTTTCAATGGCATCTCAAAATATGCAAATAGGCCAAAGAAAAGCCCTTGCTGCAAAAAAAAAAAAATCCTTGAGCAATGATGCCTGTTTTTCTGTGTGGTGCTCCTGTGGCAAGGAGGAGCCTGTATTTCTGTCTCTCTTCGACTGTGTCCTGCAGCCACAATGGACTGTTTCACAGCACCAGCTAAGGCAAAGCATGGCATGGTGAGAGATTCGGAGTCTGTTTTGAGTCAAGGGTTTCTGGGCATTGTTCAAGCAGAATCTCTCCCACATCACCCCGCAACCCATACCTATCCTGTAATTTCTTATGGCATACTGCATTTTGATGCCTTTCCTTGCAAAATCAGTGTCCATCTGAAGTGAGCAAGCTAGCTGATGCATAAGCTACCTAAATAACAAAATAAAGGAGCAGCTGGGGTCTGCAAAGCAGGTTTAGACTCAGTCCCAGTTGTGTTCGTCTTCTGAGTACATTCCTTTTGCATGAATTGAAGTCTGCAGCTCATCCCTTTTGGGGGACGGTGGCGGTGAGGAGAGTAAAAGTGTGTGTTTGAGGTCATCACTGTGAGAAGCACAAAGAATGCCATCCCTGACAGTGGGTGACCTGCACCCCGCTTGACACACCTTTGTCATAATACCGTATTTTTCGCTCTATAAGACGCACCATACCACAAGACGCACCTAGTTTTTGGAGAAGGAAAACAAGAAAAAAATATTCTGAATCTCAGAAGCCAGAACAGCAAGAGGGATTGCTGCGCAGTGAAAGCAGCAATCCCTCTTGCTGTTCTGGCTTCTGGGATAGCTACGCAGCCTGCATTCACTCCATAAGATGCACACACATTTCCCCTTACTTTATAGGAGGGAAAAAGTGAGTCTTATAGAGCAAAAAATACAGTAATTAGCCTTTTGGTTGCTTTGATTCAATGCTGGGAGCAATTCTGATTTTATTCACCTTGGTAGCATTTGTTTTCTGTCAATGCAGGGGTACAAAGGCATTCATTTAGCCATTAGAAAAGGGAATGGTTTCTGCTGAACATTTAGAAATTTAATATTTTTAATCACTGTTAAAGCCAAGAGGTCCTGCTGCTGCTGTTGCTTCCACTCCCCCTTTCCAGCGCAGTTCAAGTTGTGTTCATCGCAACTTGAGATCAGAGCCCGAGGGGGTCAAAGCCAGTGAGAAAATGCTTATGGATTGGTCCAACCCTGTGGAAGCCAATCAGAGTTCTCATGTGCTCCCGTGGCTTAATTGGTTCATCCTCTTTAACAGAGGATCCATTCAGGGCCTGGCATTGTAAGGCTGTTTTTCAGCTCCAGTTGAACAGCCTTGTTATTGACTGCATGCAAATTCATCCGAAACAAAAAGCTGCTCATACAGAAGATGTATTCCAGCTCTTTTGGAGCACATCCATTCTTTTAAAGTGTGCTGGATGGCTGTTCCTGCGAGACCCATAACAATTAATGGAGGAAACTGATCCAGCAGGCACAGATAATATCCTTAAAATAATAGGTTTAATTGGTCCTTTTAGGGCTGTTACTGGGAAGCCCAGAAGCATCTTAGCAGGTCTTTGCAGATCACATTAGATCAGATCTCCCCATTCCCACAAGAAGAGAGAGAGAGACTGTTAACAGTCATTTAGTGAGGCTAAGGTCATCTGAGAAAGAAAGAAAGAAAGAAAGAAAGAAAGAAAGAAAGAAAGAAAGGAGCACGTTATATGAAAAACCTGTTCTCCTCCAATTTCTTAAAAGTGTTCTTCCCTTCCAAAAGAAGCATCTCTCTTCTTTGCTCATCTGCTCCAACACCAGTCCACAGAAACAGAATAACAGAAAGCTAACTAGATATGGTACAGTGAGGGTCAAAGCAGGTGTGTTATGACGCCTCCACAACTGGCATACCCTTGTTTTTTTAATTAATTAGAAGCAGCAGTGCCCGCCTGCACAATTTCGACCACAGTCCTGCTGTGGGTCTAACTCCTTGCCCCCATGCTATAGACCTCCCAATCCAAATCCCACCCCACCCCCAATAGCTACAGAAGGCTCCAGTCCAAATCTCTGCTGAAGCTATTGTTATTAGTAGTGGAGGGGAAAATTCCTCTCAATTACTAACTGCTTGGGGAGGAGTGGGATTTGGATCAGGGCTGTGACACAGAGGAATTAGGTTAGAATCTCGCTCCTCTTCTGGCATTTTGGAACAGAAAAATGGTACTGGGAATTCTCGTCACAGAATGATGATTATGTCTCGTTTGTCCCTACATGTCTGAAATCTGATAACCACAAAGATTTATAAGGGAAAATAGTCGATCCCAGACAAATTTGGAGCATGCCTCAAAACTCACTGGGAAAGTGCTTCCACTCACCTAAACAATGAATTTCTGAAATGCAGGGAACTAGAGATCTATTGTCAAGGCAGTCAGTTGCCTTTTGACTACAAGCAGCCAAAAATTCCACTTTACCAGCTCCTTAGATCCCAGCCACCATCTTTTTCCCCGTACCTAAAACTCCTTCGTCTGAATCGTCATATTCTTCAGCATGTATCCAAGCTCTGAGAAATAAGGTCAGAGAAATTAAGATAAGACTGATGAGCTTTGGCACATTGAGCCGAAGAAAGTCTTTATCTCTCCGCTGAAAAGCACAGTAGATGCCATTTTGTTCCAGAGTACAGTGAGTGCTTTCAAAGAAGACAAAGAAAAGCAGAGGAATGCAACATTGTTCTTAGAAACACAAAGGTTTCAAACTGCAATTTATTTATTTTCTGAAAAAAGCAAATCTCCCAAGCATAATGTCATGAATTGTTTTCTTGTTGTTGTTGAAGTCATTAGCATCTTATAAATGACCGTAATCTCTCCCCACAGAGGGGTACGTTATCGATAGCACCCAGGGAAAAGGAAATCTCATTCCCAACTCCTTGTTTTATCATCTGTATTTTTTCTGACCTTGTCCAAGATACAGTGTGCTGGAAACCGAATGCCTGCAGCATCAACACTTTCTCATGCATTGAATAAAATCATTTTCCCTACCAAGGAGAAAAATGTGTCTTCTGTCCTTGTAACGTTTGTTGAGCTCCTTGGGGTTTGGGCACAATTCAGCAAAAGCTCAGATCCAGTACTTCTTTGCCTCATTTTTTGGGAGCAAGCCCATGGAGTAAACATGCACATGTTTAGATTGAAACCTTCAAGTCCCCTGGAAAGGCATGCAACAGCACATCCTAAGTTTTCTTGGTTGTCCTTCTGTTTTACATGGTAGCCTGTGGTACAGAGCTGTAGCTGTTGAATTCACTTCAAAGCCTACGTCTACTCTAGGCCCTGACTGACAGTAGGTCAAAAAAGACTCAAAACCTTAATAATTTGTAAGATGAGGCAGATCCTTTATATCCCTGCCCAATCGCTGAGATGTTCAGGGAAATTAGTGTTAGGGGGGGGGGTCCTCTGTGGATCAGATGCATTGCATGTATTCAGTACTGCGGGTCCAACTCTGTAGCTGTCCCTCCTGGTTAAGAACAGACAGATCCCCTTCTTTTTGAACTTCCAGTGTCTAGTGAATGAATACCTTTTTATTTCAGTAGGCATTTTAAGTGAGTCCCCTCCACCAATAGATTTTGAAGGAATGATCGCCGGGTTTGGAGCACACTTCCCCCCCGCAGACAAAACCACAGCTGTCTGAACATCATGCCCTCTATCTAACCTTTGCTCTCTTAATGGTCTGCTGTGCCCTGTCTGTAACCTTTGTCTCCTTCATCATACATTGTTCAAGGGGACAATGATGCGGTGGAAACAGGTGCCCAAATAACCTTGTACCACCTCACGATCTCGGGACTGGAAGATGTATAAAGGTCACAGTCCAAAGTGTATCTGACTGGTTTTGCATATTGTGCTAATAAAAAGAGCTTCGGCAAAGCTAGCTGGCAGCTTCCTTGCTTGCTTGCCTGTGCACTGCTCACCTGCATTCAACCTCCTGTCGTCCTCCGTTATTCCTACAGATTTGATTAAAGCTTTTTCATAATACAAGAAAAGAAACTAATCAAAATAAAAAGAGAAAGGGAAAAGAAAAGGCAGAGTCCTCTCTCAAATGTAGCTCCAAAGCCTTGTCTCCCACAGAAAGAGGTGAACCCTCTCAGCTCCATCTTGGATATTTCCTTTCTTCTCCCAGCCTCTCAACCTCAGAGATATTCCCATTCCTGTCTCTCCTTCAGGGTCTTTCACCAACCATGCATCACCTTCAAGTGTGTGTAATCCTTGGACCCCAATAATCGCCCAGAGCAGAGGACACCAAGAAAAACAAAGGGGGGGGGGAGAAAAAATAGAAGAAGACGAAGAAAAAGAAAGAAATGAAAGATAAAAAGGACTTCCGATTTTCCACCCGTCAATTACATAAAAGGAATGATTGAAAACATTCACTCTAGGATGACGTCCAACTGTTCTACTTTCTGTTGAGATGTTTAAAGGGTTACTTATAACTGATTTCATGATATACGCTATATATCTGCTGTATACTGCTTGGAAACAATGATATTAGTTTATTGCATCAAAGTATACAATAGTATAATAAAATGAGATAGATAAAGTGCACCACAGTCTGCCTTTAGAATAAAAGTGCAAAAGACATCCGTCATGCAGAGCGAATGATACCCAAATATGGGGGGGGGGTAATGTATGAGGCCTTGAAGCAAAAGCAAAAATAAGCACCAGGACAGCCCAAAGAAATTATCTTTGCACAAACTGTCATAAACTTGCTGTTGTTATAAACATGCCAGCTTACCATATCAATTTCCAGTTACACGCAAATGGTACACACACATTCAGCAGCAAATCTTAACCCAGTAGCAATTAAGATATTTGTTGAGGTCACTCACATATTAGCAACTTGATAAACACCAGTAAGTCTATGTGATATCAATGATCAAAGAATCACTTAAATGTTAGGAATAGAAATCCCTGAGTCAACAGGATGAAACAGACACACACACACACCAACACACACACACACACACACACACACCTGTTGCGTGTGCATTTTAGGAGTGTTGGGTTCATTTCTTCTTGCCTTCCCCAAACAGGTGATCTGAGCTACACAAGGCAAACCACATGCAGTCCCATATCTGGCTTCAGCCTTTTGCAGTAATGAGAAATCTGGATTTCACACCAATTTGAATGCATGGATCAGAGCTAATCTCTCAAAAATTGCTGTCTCTGTCTTTGAAGCATTTACTTTTTTTTAATTTGACAAGTTACAACAGGACATTATCAGGCATTGCACTAGGGGCTGTATAGTTTGAATGGTTCATGCCTAACTTACTTTAAAAGAATCGTCTTATGGATTAACTTCTCCTCAACCCATAATACTGGAGGCTGGTGCTTTTTGAAACATTCCTAACTGAACTTTTCTTCTTCTTCCTAATTCCACCATTGTAATAATCTTTCGCCTATCTTTCTAAGACACTAAATAATAGAGAATGGGAATATATGGCTATTCCCATGTAGGTTCTGTCAGTTTCTCATTTTTCCAATCTTAAATTCAGTTCTCCAGAGTTCTGCAGCAATTTGCTAATTGTTTTATTTTAAAAATTCTCACAAAATCGCTCAGCATTTCAGTACAATTCTCTCCTAATATATTCATTTTTGTCTGCAGTTTTGACTAATGTACACATGCCCATTCACCATACATATAGTCTCACAGAACTATCTCCCTCTCATGCAGCCAGACTGGGAATGTTTCCTGTCCAACACCCTAGAGAGCTGCAGCCAGTCAGTAGTGGTCCATAGGGTCACAAAGAGTCAGACATGACTAAATGACTAAACAACAACAAGTAGTAGCCAACGTGGTGGCATCTATACATTGTGTACTGCATGGCGTACATGGTTGATAAGTAATTTTCCTAAGTTTAGTTTTGCATATGTATTAAGGTAAATAAAAGGTAAAGGACCCCTGGACAGTTAAGTCCAGTCAAAGGCGACTATGAGGTTACGGAGCTCATCTCGCTTTGCAGGCCAAGGGAACCAGTGTTTGTCCATAGACAGCTTTTCCGGGTCATGTGGCACTTCTGGTGCAACAGAACACTGTGACGGAAATCAGGGTGCATGGAAACGCCATTTGCCTTCCCACCGCAGCAGTACCTATTTATCTACTTGCACTTTGATGTGCTTTCAAACTGCTAAGTTGGCAGGAGCCAGGACAGAGCGACGGAAGCTCACCCCATGACGCAGGGATTCGAACCACCAAACTTCTGATCGGCAAGCCCAAGAGGCTCAGTGGTTTAGACCACATATTTTTCCCCCATACTGGGTGCAGTTGTGTGCCAAAACATGTAGCAAAACAATCATTTCCCCACTTAACGACCAATGGATATGAATTCAAATAGGGAAACTTAAATTACGTGCACACTGTTAAGCCAATACTTGCCCTAACACGTTTCACTGTAATAGAGGGCCCACCCCATTAATCTTTTCCATTCATAGCTAAGCTCTGTGTACACTTAGAAAACAAGACTCTTTCTAAGCACGGTTGAAATAAGGAACAGTTGCACTGCTTTTGGCTGACACCTCAAGGATGTGAAATTCTGAAGGCTTGTGTTCATAGTTTTAAAGTCTGTGGTGTAGGGGTTGTCCCCTTCCCCCGCTCCAAAAAAACCAAGAAACTCTTGGTTGGCTGCTTTTCACACAAAACATGTACAGTGGTACCTCGGGTTACAGACGCTTCAGGTTACAGACGCTTCAGGTTACAGACTCTGCTAACCCAGAAATAGTACCTCAGGTTAAGAACTTTCCTTCAGGATGAGAACAGAAATTGTGCAGCGGCGGCGGGAGGCCCCATTAGCTAAAGTTGTGCTTCAGGTTAAGAACAGTTTCAGGTTAAGAACGGACCTCCAGAACGAATTAAGTTCTTAACACAAGTACCACTGTACAAACATTTCTGCACTTGGTTTCACAGCTCCCTAAAGTAATGAAGCTGAGGCTCCAATACTTTGGCCACCTCATGAGAAGAGAAGACTCCTTGGAAAAGACCCTGATGTTGGGAAAGATGGAGGACACAAAGAGAAGGGGATGACAGAGGACGAGATGGTTGGACAGTGTTCTCGAAGCTACTAACATGAGTTTGACCAAACTACGGGAGGCAGTGGAAGACAGGAGTGCCTGGTGTGCTCTGGTCCATGGGGTCATGAAGAGTCGGACACGAGTAAACGACTAAACAACAACAAAGTATTGGACAATCAGAAAGGAGAAGCAAAACACTACAAGGCCTTAGTCCATTCTAGTTCCAATTGTGATACAATGCAAGGCTCTCGCATGGCAATCTTAAATACATTTTAGCCAAGTGCTTAGTTTCTAAAATGAGGTGCTTGGGAGTTCCTGCCTTCATGGAAGTCCTTGATGGTGGGTCGTCACCACCTCGTTTGGGTGTTCAACCCTTTGATCCCACATGTGTGAAGGGAAGAGGAGGGTTGTGCTTCCTGACCCTGCCAAACTGTGGAGGCTCCAGTGCAGTGTGGGAGGGGGAGCAGGACAAGTCTCCTGTGCATTTTGGAATCCTGTGAGTTTAGGATTCTGAATTGCATGGATTTTTTTACAAGTGCAGCCTTGCTCCCCCCCCCCCCCATGCATTTGGAACAGTGTGAAGATCAAATGCTTGCTCAGGGCTTTGAGCTTGCTGCTTTTCTTTATTTTATTAGGTTTTATAGATCATTTAATCACCAAACCTCAATAAATTATAATTTGATGATAAAACCAGATGTTTTAAACAAGTTAAAAGTTTTGCAAAGCTCAGAAAAGGCAGCACCTACTCAGTAAAAGCTCCCTTTACACATTGTCCAATGAGCAAACATTCATTTGATACTACATTTCTAAAGAATGGAAGCTGACCTGGCAGACGTCCCCACCAGAGCACAAAAACATGTCCTGAGGCTACATACACACACTATAACTTTCCGAGTACATTTCTGCCCCCCTCCTCAAAGAATCCTGGGAACTGTAGTTTGTTAAGGGTAGCTAGGAATAGTAAGTCTATGACGGATAAACAACAGTGCCCATAATTCCTTGAGGGGAAGCATTGCGCTTTAAAGGTATTTTTTATCTTCCTTCACTCTGGAATCACCAGATATTAGGCTTTTGGAACAAAATCCTCATGATTTTGGGTGGTGTAATAAAACTTCAGGCTTTAATTTTAAAACGTTTCTCATCTGAAAGTTTGGGGGGAAATGAACTCACTGTGAAAATTAAGAGACAATGGCAGGTGTGAATAATTTCCACAGGAACCTTCGCACACAAACACACAAAATTACAACTGTTGCCCTTGGTCATCCTTTTGAAAATAAGGTTCTGCATCTGCCCATCACCTTCACAGGATAGAGGATATTCCACTGCATTATGTTAAGAAAAGCACTGCTGCCACCAGCTGGATATACTAGGTATCATAAGGCCTATCTGTGAATTGTGTGTGTGTGTGGGGGGGGGTTTGATTCTGAGCAGCAGCAGCAGCAGCAAGCCCAAATAAAATAATGAAGAGAATTTGATAGTCGTTGAAATGAATTGATTTCAATGGTTTGTCCCATTAAGTGCCCTTTGGGTTCAATCTCATGGCTCATCACAATGGCATATAGAAGCAGTGTGTTCAAGGAATTCTGTGCTGCCAGCGTACGCCCAACAACAAATAGTACTGTAGGTGCTCTATCTAGTTGGCTCAAGCCATTATACAGCAGGGGTGGAGAACCCCTTTTGGGGGACCTCTGCATCCAGGCCACAAGCCACATCTCTCACCAGCCCAGCTTTGCATCCTCCCCAAGGACTTTTGCTTGGTTGGATTGTGTCTCTGAACTGCGATGATGCCCCTTGCTTGGCTGGATGGAAAGATGTGCAAGGCCTTGTGCGCATAGAAATCTCTTGACTTCAGCATGGCCGGAATGTAGCCCACTGAACAAAAGGGTCAGACTCCCCCTGGTAGCTAGTCATAATTTCTTCTGGCTCATCGTATCTGCACAGGAAATTAAACTATTTTCATTCCTAGCACAGTATTTCAGCTGACCGCTACACACTGCGTAGCTCAGCTGAAGATTGACACCACCTTCCGCTGCGAGAAGCACAAAAGGCATAGTGGTAAGGGTTGCGAGAAGAGCACGAGGGGTGGCCAATTCCTCCTTCGCAGATACGAGTCACTGCAGGGATTAGAGATGTAGGTGACTGCTTGCAGGGAAATGAAATGATCCTGATGTAGAAGGTAAAGGACCCCTGGGTGTAGGGGAGTAGGAGCAGTACAGTTGCCTATGTGCTGAAGGACCTCTCTTGCTTTAAAGCAGTGTTTCCCAAATGTGGGTCTCCAGCTGTTTTTGGACTACAAGTCCCATCATTCCTAGCTGGCAGGAATGATGGGAATTGTAGTCCAAAAACAGCTGGAGACCCACGTTTGGGAAAGACTGGTTTACAGAACTGGATTTCAACTGGTGCACTGGGACCCACTACCAGGTCATGGCCTGATCTAAGATGGTAATGACTACTGTTGCAAACCCACCTTATTAACCTTTTTTTTTACTGTTAAGAAGTGGGTCTTCACATGCATATGTGTTTAAAAGTCCCAGGTCCAGAAACTTTGAAGACTACTGCCTGAAAGAAATCAGAAAAGTCCATCCCAATTTTAACACTCAGAGACTACATGCTTCTTCCAAGGGGTGGCAATTATTTGCTACCAGTAGAATTAACCATATACAGTGGTACCTCTGGTTACGTACTTAATTTGTTCCGGAGGTCCGTTCTTAACCTGAAACTGTTCTTAACCTGAAGCACCACTTTAGCTAATGGGGCCTCCTACCGCCGCCGCCACAGGATTTCTGTTGTCATCCTGAAGCAAAGTTCTTAACGAAGCAATATTTCTGGCTTAGCGGAGTCTGTAACCTGAAGCGTATGTAACCCGAGGTACCACTGTATTGCTATTTCTCTATCACCATTTCCTCTTTTAGCGAGACATGTACCTTCTGAACCTTCTCTGCTAGTCGAGAGCCTCACCAATCCACACCTAGATGCCAGCCGATTTGATGCACCTCAAGGCAGTTGCTATCTGCTAAAATCTTCAGTATGTGTGTGTTTAAATCAAGCAGTCTTGCCCTTCCCCTTCAGGCAATCAAACAAGCAGCCATGCTGATGTCAAGTGCCTCAACATTTGTACTAGGGCAAGTTTAGGAATGTTTGAAACATGCCATGCTGTTATACCCTGAGCTCTTCACAAATCAGGTGAAAGGTATGTTGGAATCATGACAAAACATGGATGAGATGTTGAAACATTTCAGAGCGCTTGCCCTTTATCTCACATCAAATGCAACACTGAACAGCTCTCCTCTGGATTCTCTATTATATATCCTCCCCTGCCCCAGCTCTCTAGCTCACAATTGCCATGCCGTTTCAACTCTTTGCCCAAGTTATTTCTCCCACAGCCATTCACCCTACTACAGTACTGCTTCCTCATTCCTGCCATATATATATTCATTTCATTTCTATACTGCCTTTATCTTCCAAAGATCTCAAGGTGCCGTGGGTTGTCCTCCTCCTCCCCATCACATCCTCACAACAACCCTGTCAGCTAAGTTAGGTGCCCAGAGATGGCGACTGGCCCAAAGTCACTCATGTGAGCTTCGTGGCTATATAGGGATTCGAACCCTGCCCTCCCAGGTCCTAGTCCAACACTGTAACTGTTATGCCACAGTGCAATCCTCCTATCCCTAGAGGATGACTGGGAGTGGTCGCCGAGACCACATGACACCGGTCCTGAAAGACCTACATTGGCTCCCAGTACGTTTCCAAGCACAATTCAGTGTTGATGCTGACCTTTAAAGCTCAGCCCAGTATACCTGAAGGAGTGTCTCCATCTCCATCATTCTGCCCGGACACTGAGGTCCAGGGCCAAGGGCCTTCTGGTGGTTCCCTTCCTGCGAGGAGTGAGGTTGCAGGGAACCAAGCAGAGGGCCTTCTTGGTAGTGCCATCTGCCCTGTGAAATGCCCTCCCGTCAGATAACTATCTGACTTTTAGAAGACCTCTGAAGGCAGCCCTGTTTAGGGAAGTTTTTAATGTTTGATGTTTTATCATGTTAATATTCTGTTGGGAGCCGCCCAGCGTGGCTGGGGAAACCCAGCCAGAAGGGCGGGGTACAAACAAACAAACAAACAAACATCATCATAATAATGACATTTCTAGTTTCCCTTCCACGTGGATACTCAAAGAAGCTGAACTGTAACTTCGTATAGGAGCAGCTCACCTTTCCTCAGCAGTGGTGGCAGTGCAGCTGCTAAGGCAACGGCAGACAACACAATTTAGGTTCTTTTAAAAAAACTTTATTTGCTTTCAACTTCTGTGGAAAATATGTCTATGAATTAGATTTACACTCAGACATCCACCATATATTGCAAATTTCTGTTCATTCCACAGATGAGTGAGCCTTTGCCCCCTCAGGTGCAACCTGATACAAGCACTTCCTAATGCATACTTATGAACAGCAAATGGGTTCTAATCTCTCAGCAGGCATATGGTTATCAACGCAGTTTTACTGCAGTTTTTTCCCACCGACTCTTTGTAAGTCACTACACCTTAGGATATTTATATACGCTTGTTATTAAGTATTTCATAACCTATCATACAGTAAAAATGACTTACTGTAGTCTTACTTTAAGCAGCTAATATTAAAGCCTCTTCTTTCCCTCTAAATCTCAGGTTATTATTATGTACAAATCACAGCCATTGTCTTTAGTTTTAAATTCTATACAATTCCTTTATGTTTCAGAGGTTCCTGACTCACAGATATATTAGTGCATTTCATGATTCTTCTTGAAATCATTAGTTACATACTAAAGAGAATGCAGGTTATAAGAAATGTCGGGCACGTTTAACTGCATCACAAAGAGAGAGAAAACCTTATCTTGCAATCTGTTTGCTGCAATTTAATATCCTCTTATTTTTGTGCCGCATCCAAGTCCAGACTTTAAGACAGAACTGAAGCTCTCGTTTTCCTTTCAAGCTTTTAAAAGAGCGAAGAAATGTGTGATTGGGGTCTCTCCAGGTATGCAGTGAGCTGCTTGCAAGTATAGTGGAGCTGAAGAATGGCGTAAGGTACTTGCCTAATGCTCCATCATGGCTCCAGATCTTATGCCCTGGGAAGATACATGAGGTGGAAAGACTGCAGCAGCAAAATGGAGGTGCACAACTGTTGATTCCCTCCCCCTTTGCCCTGTAGCGCCCCATCCCCCAGAATCTGTTGAAGGGACCTTCTGGAACAATGGGGGGGGGGGGAGAGAAAAATCACCAAAAATTGCTTCTTTCCCTAGCCTGCTGATTGAGTCTGACCATCAGGTTACAAACCACCACTGCATGAACTGAGCCAGAAAGTAGTGAAGTAAGAACATATTGGAGTTATGGTAACTTCCGTTATCCTAACTAGGGTCAGGTTACCTTCCACAGAGGAGGCTCATGCCAATTACTAATTACTCCTCTGCAACAAGTGATTTTGAAGGAATTTAGAAGATTCTCTGTCTATTAGGAAGCAACACATCAGTGACACGTTCCCATTTAACTGAAGGTGTCAAGAGTTTTGCAAAAAGGGCAAAAGCACTCTTAGTATAGGAACATACCGATTGATACCCAAACTGAATAAAGGAGGGAGAATTTTAGATTCGCCGTATTCCATTTACAATAGTAGGACGAATATCTACTGATTCCGCCTTCCGTGGCAGAAGGATCGGCACTGCTATTATCTCTTCTCTTGGCAGAACGGGAAGATATATCTATGTGAATCGGGTTCTGATTTCTTTTCTTTAAAGTACAGTAGATTCAGTGCATCCCAGGTAACAAAAGTCAGAGTAAACATTCAAGGTCTGGAATGCTGATAATATACAAGTACCCATACAGTACCTTTGCAAAGCTGTTTGAGAACATGGACTTTTTCTTTTTTCTTCCAGAATAAGCATATAAAAAGTTACAAGCTGGTTCACAATGACTTTCAGTATAATGTTATTAAAATACATTGATGTTAAATCAAAAAAATATTTTACTATTTACATGTACACAGTATAAACCTTAAATATAAGAATACACCTATCGTAGGAAGTTTTAAGAGAATATTAGGCAGATTGGCCCATCTTAATAGTGCAGTAGAACCATTTTTGGTCTTTACACTATGAAACTGCAGGTATTCACACCAGTAATTATAGCTAGTGCTTTAGCAGAGAATGCCCGTCCCCTCCCCCCCCCCCCCCTGGATTAAAACCTTTCATCAAAAAGTGCTGGTTTTAGTTCCGCTGTATTTTACTTTGTTACCAAGCAGTTCAGGGCATTCAACTTGCTCTTCGGCGATTTGGTAGCATTTCCAAATCAGGCTGTAATTAATCTCTTCAGTAATCACACTGTCATGTTTGTATGCTGGGTGGTTCGCGACGAACTCTCGCATCCATCGAGCAGCTGTCATTAATTCTCCTGGGGGAGAAGAAAACATCACACAAATCACATTTTCTTATCTACTGTGAGAATATATACCCATCCCTTTGCTTTCTGTTTTAAGAGGCAACCTACTTTGCAAGGCCATTTTATAACTGAATACAAGCTCCAAAGTGCTGTCTCAAACCATCTGCATATCCAACGCAAGGAATACAGGTAAAGCACTCATTGGGTTTCAATAGTAAAACACCAATTTCAGATACAGTCACACCTTGGAAGTCGGACAGAATCCGTTCCGTAACCAAGGTGCAGCTTCCAATTGGCTGCAGGAAGCTGCAGAACCTGTGTTCCAAAGAACACTCACAAACCAGAACACTCACTTCCGGGTTTGTGGCGCTCGTGAGCCACAACGTTCAACTCGCAAGGCGTTTGACTTCCGAGGTACGACTGTACATCTCAAACCACATTGTAAATAAAACAAGTTCTATCAAGTTTCTCTATCATCATCCACAAAAACATTTTTTTGCATTCCTGTTTCTCTACAGTTTTTAAATTTCTGAAGGTTTTACTTCTATGGGGGGGGGGGAACTATTTAGCAAAAGCAAATGGATAAAATGGAAAGGTGATTTGCAGTCAGAGTTGTAGTTAACTTTTAGGCTGCTGCAAATAAATAGACATGAATGTGATAAAAGGAGTTGGCAAAGGAGAAGGTCAAATTAAATTAAAACCAAAGCAGGCTGCATCGTGTACTATTCTATTTAGGACATTAAAAGCTTTCCGATTCAAATACTTCCAAAAACCTGTATCGCTGGTGATGCCAAGAGCGTTTCCTTACCTGATGCTCTCTTTTTAATGAGTTTCAGGTAGTTTAGAATGCTGCACCTTGTATCTACATCCACTTCCATATTTTCAAGGTAAGAGTTCAAAATTGGAATTAATCCAGGAAATACTCCTTCCTGCAAGAGGCAGATCATAATGGAAATAAAAGGTTTTTTCCTTTTAGTCAAATACTTCAAACCCAAGGTTTCCTCTTCCAAGGGATTCTCAACCTGTCTTAACAGTCTACGAAAATTTAGTTCGAGACCCCATAAACTTGACCTGTCGTGTCCTTCCAGCTCCCTTCTGTCCCAGCAGACATGGCCAATGGAATAATGGGAGTTGTAGTCCAACAACACCTTAGAGGGCAATAGGTTCCCCACCCTTGTCTTATAGGCTAAGTCAAAATGAAAGACAGGCAACTCAGCCAATTAAGATCTGGGTGACCTTGGGCCAGTCACTGTCTCAACCTAACCTGCCTCTCAGGGTTATTTCTAATGATAAAATGGGGAGTTCCCATGTACGCCACCATGAGATTATCGGAGGAAAGGTGGGATATAAATTTCAAAACGAATTAACAAAACTACACTGCCATATCCTGAAGGTATTTGGTTGGTCTGTGTAGACGGGGCTTTGCCCAATCCAACAGGGCTCTACATATGTCTTGTGAATCAGCATCCATCATCTTCTGTCCTCAGGAGTCCCAAATCCGAGACTCCTGCATGAATGCTTTAGGCCCACAACGCTACTGAATCCTATCCCCACCCAATCCAGAGAGAGTTAAGGAAGTTAAGGCCCTCCATCCCATCCCTATTCATACACCAAGACTGAAAACTCCCTGAGGGTAGTGGGTGGGTACTGGGCTGGTTGGAAGTCGCTGGAGCAAGGAGCAGAGCATCAAAGGTATACACCAGGAGAGACAAGAGAAAGCGTCTACACTTCCCTGCAGTCTGTTTATGGATCTTAATATGAAGCTTCCGCCTTGTTTAAAATGTAGAAGCCGTCCTCACCTTTCCATTGATTATTGTATCTATGCTCATTAAGGTATACTCTTCAGAATCTGTCTCTGTACCATTTTGAGCTGGCCCACATCCGTCCACTACAGCAGTGCCACCTTTTCAGACAAAGACACATGGGGGGGGCAGGGGGAGGAAAGAGAACACAGAACAGCTAGAGAAAACCGTTAGATTCATGCTCATCATATATACTTCATTCCCCCCCTCCCCTTTTAATTGATTTCCCAAAATTTTTAAACAAACAAACCTCTTAATTGTACTTAATCCAATCTTAGTAACATTAAGTGACTTCCTCAAATCCCCCTGGCTGAATTTCAGTGTATATTATTGTAACAGTTTTCTAAAACTAATTTTCTCATAGAATTAACTTAATCACTGGTCATCGTATATACTTCAAGTGTCTAATAAAGCCGACCAGCAAACAGACAGACAGACAGACAGACAGACAGACAGGAGCCTACCTTTAGAAATGTCTTTTCTGAAATAAAACATGCCTTGCCGAACAGCATCCCGTTTCTGAGCTACTTTCATGTTCTCATCCACCTAGTGAATGGAGACGTGGAGGAGAAAGGTTATATACTAGATAGTAGCAAGGGAAATGTTCAGTCTAGGTCTGAGAGTCTTGGAAACTGCATTTCATAGGGTTGGCTTACACATCTGGCTTCCTAAACGTGATCATTTACACAAGTGGCACTTGGGAAAAACTTCAGGGTGAATCAACAAGCCATCTGCTTGGTCACAACTGCAGTTCCTCCGACAGCAACTACGATGAAAAATGGTTGCCACCTCACAAGCTATTCTGGGCACACATTTGTTTATTCAGGTACACAACCATAGGGAAGAATTTAGCAATTTGAGACGACTTTGAGCTGTTCACTTACTTATTAGTTTAAATATATAGAAAGCAACTAGACATCACACACACAGAGACATTTCCCCCTTTCACAGCTTAACATTCACATTCACACGGAAGCAGAGTGCTCAGTTTGAAAGTCTGATTTCTTGCGGGAAGTTCAATGCAAAATGGGTTGGCGTGCTTTGTTAGCACCAGGTTCAGTTCGCAGCATCTCCTGTTAAAAGGATAAAGACTTCTGCTTGGGATCTTGCCAGTGAGTACAGACAATACTGGACTAGATAGAGAAACGTTCCACCTGGTCGTAACGTGGCTTCCTACGTTCCCAGTGCTCACCCTGTCAAGCGAGGTTTGCAAAACTATTACAGGAAACTACAGATTTCGGGAAGTATTAGGCATCTTTCCAGGCCAATTGCACATCCTACAACACAGCCTAGAATTTTCTGCAAGACATGGGGTTTTTTTAGCAAAGAAGTTGATTTGGGCAAGGGTCTCCGAAAACCACAAAATCAGAATATTAGGAAAGCTAACAGAACTATACTTTGGAGTGGAACCCTACTTTTGCAACTATAGTCGCAGAACTGGAGAGAGGACCACTGTGCCAACAGAGTGCCTCCACACACATTTAGGCAATTCCCTATTCTCAAGGGATCCCTCTTCAAGCACAGCCTATGCCATTTGCAAGGCACACTCCAGAGAAGCCTTTTGAGAATGGAGAAAATTCAGTTGTGTGAGCTGCCTTCCGTTCACGTAACCTTGGATTCCAAACCATGAACAGAATTTTTAAAAAACTAACAAAAGCAATTTTTTAAAAAAAATTACAAAAAGTTGTAATACATACAAAGGGGAGCATGTGTATTTTAAGTCAATTCTCACCTTGTGGTTTAACCTTAGGTGAGAATAGGAAATGTTTTCACGGTTTGAATACATTAGACCGAGGAAGAAAATGCTCCTCTTACCTTGGACAAAGGAATGAGAAAATCCAGTTTGTAGGAGAGAATGACTCGAGTCAGCAACACTACAAACACAACGTAGGCAGAATTTTCAAAGTCTGTTAACTGGACCTAGGGATTGAGAAATCACTGAATATAAGATGGACAAGTGTGCCAGAAGAACCACTAACATGGTTGAGGAGCAAGTTCACAGTCTGAAATCTTTTTTGCTCTGTTGCTCTGAAACTCACACAACAGTGAGGAGACTGGGAATGGCCTTTGGGCTTGTGCCCTCTTCCACAATGGAGCAAAAACAGTAGACACCCCATACCTTCTCGGGCACAGAATATCCCTGAGCCTGCAAGGATTCAACCCATTAGATTAAGTGGATTCTACCTTGCAGGGTGGGGGGGAATCTTGCATTCAAGCAAACATGGGGCCTCTGCCCCAGAGTGAAGGAAATTCCAGTTAGAAGCTGGAAAGTGATGTATGGATCAGAGCTTCCCCTCACCACACAATTTCTTCCCAGGACTGCTAACAGTCTCCATTACTGTAGCGTTAGCAAAGTAGTGACACACGCATTCACTTTTATTTTCTATACCCAGAAGCTACCATTTGTGGATTATATTCTTGGGGGTGGGGATTAAGCCATGATATAAAAACAGTTGCCCTTCATGATTTTAAGATGTCCATACCTATTACTTGTGTTTGGACAGAGACTGGGTGCAACACACCAGGCAGTGAAATCAAGTGGCAAGAATCACCACTGATCTGAGTGAAGCTGAACTGCACACCTTATCAAAACCGTTGATGTTTCTTTAAAAAGACATACATGACAGATGTGAATAGACAGCTACAACCCCTTCAACTCTATGCTTTGGACTGTAAAGTTTTCATTTGCAGGGACCTGTGACTGTTAGGTCCAGTCGTGGACGACTCTGGGGTTGCGGCGCTCATCTCACTTTACTGGCCGAGGGAGCCAGTGTTTGTCCGCAGAAAGTTTTTCCGGATCATGTGGCCAGCATGACTAAGCTGCTTCTGGCGAACCAGAACAGTGCACAGAAACGCCGTTAACTTCCCATCGGAAGGTTTATCTACCGGTACTTCGTGCTTTCAAACTGCTAGGTTGGCAGGAGCAGGGACCGAGCAACAGGAACTTACCCCGTCGCAGGCATTCGAACCGCCAACCTTCTGATCGGCAAGCCCTAGGCTTTGTGGTTTAACAGTACTATCTATGAAACATGCTTCTTACTTACCTCCATTGGTCTGAACTCAACCCTCCATCCAATGTCTGAATTCGGAGGCGGTGGTTTGAATCTCATTGTCTGCCAGTTTGTTGACTGAATATTCTGCAAGAGACAATAAATACACATTAAGGCTATGACCTCTAACAGCTTCAAGAGTGGTAATTAAACTGTTTTTGCCACACAGTGAGCGTCATGATTTGAACACAGGTTCTAGTCTAAAATTCTAACTAGCACACCATGCTGGCTTTTATTCTACCCCAACAAAAGAGCAATAATTTGAAGCTAAAATTGTGAGCACATTTCTGTCGTTTTAAGCTATTGTTTCTTCAGTAGAGTTTGATGCATCTCTTCAGACAGGATGCTGGTTCCAGTGAAAGCACACTTTGTCTGTCCTTTCACTTTTTGCCCTGTGCCAGATGAGTTATAGGAGTCTTTCCAAGTCAATACTGACTTTTGCTCTGAATGCTTACCCGTACGTTTAGATATTTTTGGTTCACTCTGCACTTCTGCTGATATCTGATTATTTAAATTTAGACAATGTGAAACGAAGTCTATTCTATGTCTCCAACATGGATACACTTGTAATTTAAGAAATGCCCATGGACCACAAACTACTGCAAATCCCTTGGCTTATCTGAATGTAGTTGCATGTTGCATGCTCTACAGCAGTCCATAGTACACTAAGCAGAAAAAATACAGCTTTTACTATTAGGATACTAGTATAAGATACAACCTCAAAGTGGTCAGATTCATTTGCATCATCCAGATGTATTTTCTCTTCGAACAGAGTCAAAGGATCACGGATAAATAAATGAGCAATGTGTTGGGCCAACAGATGGTCAATGCCTATAAAAATCAAGAAATTGGGAAACTTTTCAATATTAAGAAGAAAACTGGCCTCTCAAATATGATAACTAGGTGAATTCATATTTGCCTGCAGTTGCTTCACTAAGAATTATTTGAGAAGTGGAATAAGCACCATAAACCTATGAGCTTTTGCAAATATAAAGGGAATTGTGGTTTGTGGCTTGTAGTGTTGCTATTTGTTGCTAATCCATTATTTCCTACTACTTAAGAACAAAATCTGTTTTCTAGATGAGGTGTGCTCTTCAGAAAATTCCTTAATAAATATTCTACTTTACGCGCCATGGTATTTCAAGCACAGCTACTGCAAAATTCATCACAAGAAGCCCCTCTTACAGATTACGTATTGTTAAGACAGAAATCAACATAAACGTCACTGTCCCGCAGTTTCAAATAAACTTACCTTCCTTTACTAACTGCTCGTAGATTTCTTTATCTACCGTCAAATCAATGTCATTGTATTTTTCACCACATTCAGAGAGATAACTGTCTATGGAATCGTATCTGGATTTATTGATTCTGTAGCGGTTGTTCTTCAAAGGCTGTGTAATTTAAGAAGAAGGGGGGGGGGGAATCTAGTGATAGTAACCATATCTAGTAATTATAAATGTTACCTGGCAATAGATACCAAAAGCAGGCCCAGTTCACGCCACACTAAACAACAAACAATGATTTCACGTGAACAAGCACTGAGCTGGTGTATGCTATTTAAAAATTCCCCCTCTTCCCCCACTCATTGCTGCGCCACAAAGAGGAAACAGCCCCCAGTCTGGCATGTTTTGTTGTCTGAGCCAATGCTCATGGTGTTTCTACCAAGCAACCCACAAGCCATAAGCCAAGAACAAACCTTGGTTACTGCTTGTGATCTGGACCTTTGTCAATGGATGACTTTTATCAGGACAACAGGAGCGCAACCCTGTTAATTCTGCTTGATCTCTCATCGGCTCTTGAACCATCAACAACAGCATTATCCTGAACCGTGGTTTGGTTTCAAGGGAGTGGTTTCAGAGCGTAGAAACTGGCTGCACTACTTTGTTACAAACCCCATTTAGTATCTATGGAAAACTGTTGGGAGCAGTCATCAGCCAGCATCATAACAGGTCAGGGATGATGGGAGTTGTAGTCCAACAAGGTGTGCAGGTCCACAAGCTCCCAATTCCTGTGCCAAAAGAGCTTTTTTTTAAAAAAAAAACCCACCTGAAACCTTTGTTAACTAGCCAAATCTGTATTCAATTTAAAACTTGATTTTAAATGAATTTTTAAAAACAACCATTTTGTAACTAAGGCTATATACTAGGAGTGCTCACTGACCATGCCATTTGGGTTGAATCCCAATTTGGTGCTTCATAAAGCAGCCCAAATTGACTTGGAAGACCCAGTTCAAGGGGTCCAAGTCTTCTTCATTCCTTCCCCTTCACTAACAGAAAGCTAAAAAATGGCATTAGAGTGTTTTTTGCTTTGGTTTTTTTTGCTAAAAGGGATGATATATACACACATACACCCACACACAGGTACCTCGGGTTAAGAACTTAATTCGTTCTGGAGGTCTGTTCTTAACCTGAAACTGTTCTTAACCTGAAGCACCACTTTAGCTAATGAGGCCTCCCGCTGCCGCCACTGCGCGATTTCTGTTCTCATCCTGAACCCAAGGTACTATTTCTGGTTAGCGGAGTCTGTAACCTGAAGTGTCTGTAACTCGAGATACTACTGTACAGCCCAATCCAGAGTGGATTATGGTCATTTTCCTGAGTGCCTGTAGCCCTTTCTTTAAAGTGCCTGGACAGCTAAGGCACCACAAAACACTTCAGAGGTCCCCGCTTTGACTCATGCTCCTTTACAGAGATCTCCAGCAAGCAAAAAAAACCAAAACTTCTCACGTTTTGCTCTGGCCTTTGTCCCAAGGCAACACAAACTCTTAATACATACTGCAGAAGCATTTGCTACACAGGCTGTTGTTATTATTATCGCTCAGGTCCTTGTGTGCACTTACCTCCAATCCCCTCTCCTCCCTCGTTCTGTCGTCTACGGAGGCAGATATCACTCCCCAACGGCAATCGATATCTGTCACGTAGCCTCTGTAGAAGGGAGCTGCCGCACTTAATGCCATCTAAAAGAAAAGTGTCAGGAAATACAGAAAGCTGCTAATGTATCGCCATTTAAATCTAAAGATGTTTCGTTCTGAAACACAAGGCACGTCCCCCCCCCCCCCCACAACTTGCCTTCAACCAGAGAACTCTTACAAGAGCTGTATCTTACTGAATAGCAGCACATTTTTGGCTAATAAAACACATATAATGTGGAGCTTCGGTTAGCATTCTCTAAGATAGTCTCCCTCTTTCTAATCTCATTCAGTGTACTACAGCTGCATATTTATGTTCCAGGAAGAAGTATACAGAGGGAGTCCTATGAGGAATACCTCATTCTATTTTTTAAAAAATGACAGCTGGGTTTCGTTCGGTGTTGCCCATCGGTTGGCAAAAAGACTCCACCTAGCAGGACAGGGCTTTTTTTATCCCCAGGCAAGCAAGTTGTGCAAGCATAACCAGTTCAAAAAAGAGCATTTTATTGGCATAACGTAACACATCGTGCACAAATTGCTCTGCAAATCTCATTCTAGGGTGATTGGACCACTTCTCTGGACCCCTGTGTTCTCATCCTCCATCAGTTCTCATCCTCCATCAGTTCTTGCAAAGTGCCCCAAATATTCTGTTGCCCTGCCTCTCTTGCTGATTTTCCCCCTTAAAAATAAAATTTATAAAATATACGAAATGCGTTATAATAATTAACACAGAACACAAGATAAAGCATGATCTACTAAAATAATAATTCATACATAATTTCGTTATTGACTACTGCCATTCACCACCAGTCTTCCCTTACCACTTCCTAAAACAGCGTCACTTTTCTTATATCGTTTTGTTTCCACAGTGAGGAAGCACCAAAGAGTTCAACTTTAAGTGCTTGTTTCACAAATGCTGTGAAAGTAAAATAGGATTTTTCAAACTCTTATTTTACCTGAACTTCTTTGGTAAGCACAGCAGTGACACCACTTACACGCTAGGTGGAAGCCATTAACTTTTTGTAATATCTTGTTTGAAAACAAAAGTTATCCTTACTTATGACAAAAATCTAATTAAGAGATATGACCGTTAAGGCCAATATAACCTGAAACCCAAAGGTTGTTCTACTCAATAGAATGTGGGCACACATACACACATTTATACACGTTCAATATGTGTGTGGCCGGGCATATGTGCATCACGCCGAACCCTGACGTGACCCACAAAGATATCACTGAAACGTCACTAAAAGGGCAGAGCGGGGCATTTGCAGGATTTTTCAATGGGTTTCAGTTATACACAATTTCACTTGACCTGCACACACACACACACACACACACACACACACACACTTGACCTTCTTTATGTTGATTTTCTTTATGAATTATATAATGTTTGGCGGAATAAATTCTACCACTCACTCACCACGATGGGACAGATGGTCGCTAGCTGATCATAAAGATATCTTGCTTCAGAGATGCTGCAAGCCTGGAATGTTACCTGTAGGATGATATCAAGCCAACCGCTATTAAACCAAAAGAAATAAAATATGCACGGCCACTTTAGCAAGCTGCAGAACCAACTTCCCCATGACACCAAAGCTGCAAAAGCCTATGGTCACTTGCACTATTTTAACCAACTGCAACCAACCCCTTCATGCAGATATGAAGACGCAATTGTAATGGGAAATCCCAGTTTGGTCTCCCAAGCAGTTCCTTGCTCACTTTCCTCCTAGGGATGGCTAGCCAGTAGGCTATACAATCACTTTATGTAAGCAGGAGCTGCAGGCTTTAATATGGAAGTTAATATTGCTGAAAAGCACTAGCAAAAATATATATATTTGCTAAAGCATTTGTTTCCGCGAGTTTACCTGAAGGCAGCAGTTGCCCATTCCAAACCCCATGGCATCCATGTAGACATGGTCAGGCTTGACTGCTCTTGCCCCTTCACCATCATCATTAGGGAATGTTTCTATGAACGGCGACGGAGTATTCTTGTCTTTAAATACTGCATTAGACAGGGTGACAAAAAGTTAAACCCGTTGCTAATGGTCCTACTTCCCTTTTTGAAAAGCAAATTATTTGCTCACTTACTTGGTACGTTTATCACTACTTTTTCTCCTCTTCTGTGTCGAATGTTTCTTGTTAAAGTACTAAAACGGAAAAGGAACCTGCTGAAATGCCATCTCAACAAACAACAGCCGCACCCTTTTTAGCGATTAGCAAAATATTATTTTATTTTTTAAACTTAGGTGTAAACTTTTAATTTTTATTTTTTTCTGGATTTTCCTTTGCGGACCATCTTCCTACTCAGCTAGGTTTGTATCAGAACAGCACTGCTGCTTCAGAGGACTCCCTGGATGAAGAATCCTCTGAAGCAGAAATGTTATATTCTGCTACTATATATAGCTTGCTTTTATTTTCAGAAAGGTAACAAATTTATACGAACCGTTATTCAAATTTTCAAGCTAAAGTGGTGTCCCAGCAACTTTTTGGGATCCCAATACAGATACAGTGGTACCTCAGGTTACATACGCTTCAGGTTACAGACTCTGCTAACCCAGAAATAGTACCTCGGGTTAAGTACTTTGCTTCAGGATGAGAACAGAAATCATGCTCTGGCAGCGCGGCAGCAGCAGGAGGCCCCATTAGCTAAAGTGGTGCTTCGGGTTAATAACAGTTTCAGGTTAAGTACGGACCTCCAGAACGAATTAAGTACTTAACCTGAGATGCCACTGTACAAGCATATAATAGTGATTTAGATAAGAAACGCTCAAGTTTCTTGAGACATATCCTGGGGCTCCCAAGTTCAATCAAGTATGAGACGATGTGTGCAGAACTAGGTATACACACAATGGAATATTGGGTGTGGGCTAGCACTATAAAATACTGGTTGCGTTGCGATTTCAATTTCCAGCCTTCGAGTCTGATTTCTGACTTATTTAAGGACTCTTATAAATCCAGATGGTTCCAACTCTTACATAGAAAATTCAGATCTATTGGTATTGACTTTCCTGCTTGGCAGGGGGTTGGACTCGATGGCCCTTGTGGTCTCTTCCAACTCTATGATTCTATGATTCTATGACTTGGAACTCTTGTATAATTCAAGTGAGCAATACAATTATCGTAATATTAAAATCAGATTAAGGGACATTGAAAAACAAAATATTGAGTTAGCTGTAAATACAATTTGCTCCCCCAAGTTTTATGGTTTAAATACAATAGATAACAGGGTCACTTACATTTCATAATTCGCCCGACTGAACGCTTTCCCCTCAACTTTTGTCAAGGGCAGATATTTAAACATCCCCAGAAATGATAGACATTGCGGATGTTTTTTTGAATGTGCCGGACACAGCAGAACATATTCTTTTCTACTGTCCATGGTACAACCAACTACACAAACACGTGCTTTCCCCTTTTTTTGGGTAGTCTAACATCACGGCACAATGAAAATATCAGATTCTATCTGTCTGACATTAACCTGGAAGTAACTGCAAATTTTTATCAACAGTATCTCTCAGAGTAGTGAATGGCACTATTTAGCGGGAAGAAACTCCCATGAGAATCCTCATTATGACATATTTTTACATGGCTGTTTATTTGTATATATTTTAAAATTTTAGATATGGATGTTTTATGACGGCCTATATTTGTAATGCCTAATATAAAGGTTTGGCAAAGTAGCAAGTAGTCATTGTTATTCTGCTACAACTATGACAGAAAGCTGTAAGAGAAAGCCAGGGGAGCAGAATTTATTTATCTTCAACTATAATCTAATGTTCTGCTGCTGCAGCAGTTGCCAGGAGGCAGCAAGCCGTCAGGGTCTTCACACACACACACACACACACACACACACACACACACACACACCTCTGCACAGCCTGAACCAGTTTATAAATAGAGAAATTCCTCTGAGGAGAAAGGGGTGTGCAAGTCTCAACTACCTGCTCCTAATGTAAGGAACGTTCATCAGATGTCAATAAAACTGTACCAGAAGCTGGCCACAGTCAACATATACATATTCTACATATACTACTGAGCAAAGAAATTTAAACCTGAAGGAGTTTATAAGTATCAATGAGTGTACACTTTATTCAGGTGGTATTCAGAAAAAAGCAATTCCATTTGGGAAGGACGTCTGGCTGCTCATGGTGCTGCCTCGCACGCACCTTTCCCTGCACTGCCACCCTCAAATCTGCTCCAGAACAGTTTTAGGGGGCACACAGGAAAAAGAAGTTCTGGTGTGCACCCAGAAGGAGGGCAGTACGCAGCTTGTTTTCAAAAGCACTACATCCTCCGGTTAAGTTTTGCTTTCCACCCAAAAGGGAAATACTATTCTACGATTTGCACATCCAGAGAGAAAGGACAACTCTCTTCATTCTGAAATATACTCACCTAAACCTGGGGTGTTTGTTAATGGCTTCGTCCGGGAAGAAGAGAGACTTGGAGGCTCCTGTCTCAACAGGGGTAGGCACACACTCTGGTATCGTAAATCCTGGACAGCCCAGTCTACACATTTCAAAGCAAACCGTGAAAGGCTTTTAAAAATAGTCAAAAACATATAAAAGCTGGAAATTGCTACAAACACGTCAGAACAAAACAAAAAGGAAAGTAACGTAAAGACAAAATACTTCGGGGTTGGGCACAACTTTCTTACATGGACAGAAGTGGAAATAGTTACGGGTACTCTGTATAAATACACTAATCTCCAGATTAGGAAGCAGATAGAGGGCTTGACGAAAGCCCTGTTAGATAAGTCACCAGCTATAAGACACCCTCCTTCTGTGCAAAGAGTTGGGAGGAAGAGGCAATGGCTTTCCAGGCTTGCAAGAAACCGTGGAGGAGGACAGAAAAAGCAGGAGGAATGCCTGCTGTTCCTGGGCTTCTCAGGCTGCTGTGAATCTCTCACCAGGTGGCAAGGCACACTCAGCCCTGGTGGGCAGCATGATTAACGCTGTTTCAGCCCATATTAGAAGGATGGAGACAAACCTTGGAAATGATGTCACAGTGCAAACAGCTTCGTTTTGTTTCAGTACAGAAGCAGCCTCCAGGCGTCGCTTTCTCATGTTGTCTTGCACAGTGTTAAATTCAGACATTGTCCCTCCATAGGGTTGCCCAGGGGTCCCCTCAATCATATAGCTTCCATATTCTGGCCTCCACAGAGTTGGATGGCTGTGAAGGAAGCAATGGTGCATTTGAAATCTTTTTGACCAATGGCAAGGACAGCATACAACTGTGACTGTAAGTCAGTGGTGGCCAAACTTGGCCCTCCAGCTGTTTTGGGACTACAATTCCCATCATCCATGACCACTGGTCCTGTTAGCTAGTGTTGATGGGAGTTGTAGTCCAAAAACAGCTGGAGGGCCAAGTTTGGCCACCACTGCTGTAAGTCTATCATCATCAACATCATCATCTCTATACCGCTTTATATTTTTAAAATAACTCAAAGCCATTTACAGCACATTTGAATCATCAAATAAAACAATCCAAAATAAAACTTTACTGAAGAAAGTCAAATATAAAGCATACAGTCAAAGCCAACATAAATTAACAGGCAACTTAAATATTATCTTAAAAGATTTCAAAGTAAAACATTACAAAGGAGGTCAACTACAGAACACATATTTAACACAAGCAAAGTTAACAAAACAAAAAATTCTTTAAACATTTCGAAAGAAAACATTGCTAAATGAAGTCAGGTATAAAGGACGAATATAAGAATGAATGCTTAGCTTGGAATCATGTGTTTTCTGCCATAGACTTATGAACCTGCTCAGCTGGATCAGTTTGCCCAGAGTGGACTAAGTCTACTTTAGGTTTATAAGACCATCATCTTTATGAGAAAGAGAATTTTGGCCACCTACAATGAAGCAGATATCTAAGCTGGGCACCAAATGGCTCCTTAAACCAGGGTTATGGTTGCCAAAACGGAATGCCTAGTTGCCATTTGGAGCCAGATGGCTTGAAAGTCGTATTTTTCAATACAACTTTTTGGTTCCTGAAATCCATTCAGACTGTGCAGATAAAATATCATGGATAGGATTCTACAGGATGTGTTGTTAGTGTGTGAAAACAGTGAAGATACAAGGATCCCCAGGGATGCACCTCGAGATGGTGAAGACGCCAGGTGCCACGTCCGGGTCGCAAGAGGCCGATAGCCAGGGGCAAAATGTGCCTGGCAAATTTTGAATGCTGCCGTGAAGGTTCTTTATACATGAGCTGAGATGTCTCTAATATTCTGGGTTTAACTCCTGTTACCCAGACCCAGGGAGGGACGCGGGTGGCGCTGTGGATTAAACCAGAGCCTAGGACATGCTGATCAGAAGGTCGGCGGTTCGAATCCCTGCGATGGAGTGAGCTCCTGTTGCTCGGTCCCTGCTCTTGCCAACCTAGCAGTTCAAAAGCACATCAAAGTGCAAGTAGATAAATAGGCGGGAAGGTAAACGGTGTTTCCATGCCTTGCTTTGGTTCGCCAGAAGCGGCTTAGTCATGCTGGCCATATGACCCGGAAGCTGTACGCCGGCTCCCTCAGCCAATAAAGCGAGATGAGCGCCGCAACCCCAGAGTTGGTCACAACTGGACCTAATGGTCAGGGGTCCCTTTACCTTTACCCAGAAGCATGTGACAAACATTTGGAGGGCCACATTGCTGTGGGTCACATGTCCCCTGTCTTCCTGGCTGACAGGCGGTGAAACCAGACGATTGGGAGTTCCAATCATCCGAATTGAGAAATACTGCTCAGAGACATCAGCATTAACAGTATTCTGGCATGCAAAATGACAACCTGTATCAAAGCTGACCACTTTGATAAACGCTAGTTGCCACGTGGCAAATAACATACAAACCATGTTCTGCTCACCGCTTGGATACTGACTTAGAAAATCACCTGAACTTCAGGAAATAAGTGGACCAATTCTAAGGACAGTTGCTACTTACTTTGGGTTTACTCTTTCACCTTTTTCTTGCAAAGTATGAAGAACGTCTCCTCCAGTTAGGGACAACTGCGCTCTCTTGTTTTTATGGTCAAATACTACCAACATGTATTCCACCTGATGTGCAAAAACACAAACACACAACATTTAGCACAATAGATGAATACGGCAGGCTAGCCATCATTTGTAAACACATTGACGGGTTCAAGGCAATGCTCTGTAGGTAGGAATCTCAGGTGTTTTATTGAACTTTCATTATCACAAATAAGATTACAAACCTGCAAATCCCTAAAGCCACAAGCGACAATACTCAGCAGATGTCACAGTAGTTTTTCAGGATCCTCAAGATGTTTTCAATCGGGGGGGGGGGCAGGGGGGATCCACCCATGAGAATTTCCCTCCCTGGGGAACTAATCTGCTGTCTTCCATTCCCTTATTTGTGAAAATTCAATTTGGCACTAGTGCTATTCCTTTCAGATTATTGTTTCTTTCAAAAACACACCAGAAAAAGCCCAAGAGTTGCTTCCTCATAGATGCACTAGCCTGTTACATAATCACATGGCTAAAGGAAAAGACTCATTTCAATCCCTGATGTGCTTTTAATGGTGTGAGACACACAACTGTAAATATGCATACATGAATCTATATATTGCATGGGAGTACAGTGGTACCTCGGGTTAAGAACTTAATTCAATCCAGAGGTCCGTTCTTAACCTGAAACCGTTCTTAACCTGAGGCGTGCTTTTGCTAACGGGGCCTCCTGCTGCCACCATGCCACTGGCGCACGATTTCCGTTCTTGTCCTGGGGCAAAGTTCTCAACCTGGAGCAAATAATTCCTGGTTAGTGGAGTTTGTAACCTGAAGCGTCTGAAACCCAAGGTACCACTGTACAAGCGATTCTGTATGTGCCATAGGTATTTCTGTTAGCCATTTCCCCTCTATTTGTACCAGAGCAGTGTGCCCTAATCTGTGTCATGTGGTCTAACATAACTAAAGGATGTGCAACACATACCACAAACCAGGAAGCGGGGTTTAGATTTACTATAGAGAACTAAACCTAGAGATTACAGTATTTTGTACACAACTGAAGGGGGAAAATGTGATAGATTATAGAGAACAAAGTGTACCGCAAAGCAGGGCAATACTATAAAAACAGACAATTTTTTAAAAAGTGATGTTTATTATGGTTGAACCCATAATACACAAAAGGGATTCTTAACTGGACTGTTTATGTGTGCTTTTGTAGAATTCTATTATGCTTCAATTTGTTTTCCCTTGTGAATTCACGAAGGGGGGGGGGGAGGCCTCTTCCTACTTCACTTTTCAAACATGTGATTCAATTTACAAATATGTGATTCAATTTACTAACATTGAAGTCCTAAACTGAGGTTTTAATTTGAAACATATTCTCAGCCAAATGGGATTTAGTCACTATCCATGAGCTACTGATTGCAGACACAAATATACACAATGCAGAAAGGAGAAATACTGGGGAAATAACCGAAAACGTCTAATTCAAGGAATCTGCATTTCAGAAAAATTCTGACAAGCGAGGAATCTCAGGCATTATGTGACCCAAGCAAGCTGTGATAGAGGCATCTGTTAAAGAATGACTGCAAGCCTCTTCCCAGCCACAGTGAGTAGATGTAATCCTACAGTAAGTTTCAGTGACAGATCACAGGCATAGAAACTCACCAAGCCATGGCCCTTGATTCTCCAGTCTGTTTCTAAGTGTCATAGCAGGAATGGGAAAATACCTGCTAGTGGTATCAGTGGCATCCCTGTGGCAAATTCAGTAGGAAGTACTGCTTTGTCCAACTGAAAAAACAATACACCTTTCCAAAATAGGAATCCTTGATAACTGTACACTAAGCTTTCCAAACTTCCTGCATCTTCATCTCCACCTCTAAGCTCTATGCTTGGCAACTGTGGTAGTAAGAGACTGAACTCCTAAATACTGTTTGGCTATATTTTTGTGTTTGTTGAGTCTGCTGGTAAGGCTACCAGCAAATTCTCAGATTCTGCCAAAGCTGTGTTTAGGGAACAAACTTAGTGATTTTTATTTTGGGGGGAGTGGGTGGGTAGGGGAATAATATTAAAGACGTGTGGAAATTGGTTGCATGCATTAACATTATTTTTCCAGTCATCTGCATATATGTATTTGTTCCGTCCAGAACAATATTAGACACACAATTGCAGGTATAAAATAAATCCCGGCACCTAAAGCTTGTTACTCCAACCAACTAACTAACAGAAAGCAAAGGCTGCAAAATCCTGTACACAATCAGGTTATTAAATCCTTGGTCTAAGGCTGTGATCCTAGAGACTTTGCAGAGATTTCAGTGCTACTTGTTTCTGAGTCAAGAGTCATAAGATTGAGCTTCAAATGTGTGAATGCTGTAGGATACCAACTGAGAACAGAATGATGCTTTGGAAGTTCTTGCATTATGTAAGCTTTGTCACAATGAGCTTTGAAAGAAGCAACAGGGAACGTAATAGTCCACCAGGATTTCCATAGCACACTGTGATCAGGGTTAGAAACCGAGATACAGTGGACTCTCGGATTGTGAACATGATCCATGCAGGATGCACGTTCGCAACCCGCAGCAGCGCGTCTGCACATGTGTGGGTTGCGATTCGGTGCTTCTGTGCATGCACGATTTAGAGCTTCTGCGCATGCGCGACTGCTGAATACCGGAAGTAACCTGTTCCAATACTTCCGGGTTTCCACGGGTCCGTAACCTGAAAAAACACAACATGAAGCGTCTGTAACCCGAGGTATGACTGTATAAAACTTAGGAGCCAAATGGCATGTGCTGCTATTTTTCAAATGTAAAAAAAAAAAAATCAAAAAAATCCATGCAGGTTATTTTCTTAAAATTTGTGCTAAAAACTTGGGGTTGTTTTATACATGGATAGTGAAGAGGTGGGATGGGCGATTGGTGGCTGCTGCGAGAAGGATATTTTCCGTGGCGTATTTGCAGACGATTGGTGGGTGCCGAAAGGTCTACTGGCTATTGGCTGCTGCTGCGATTAGGTGGGCGATTGATGCTTGTGCTTGGCGAGCGTGCAGACGATTGGTGTCTTCGCCGATGTGTGTGCGATTGGCTGTTGCGTTCCTGCGGGCGAGCAATTTTCGGCAACCCCCCCAAAAAAGGTCAACAACTCTGGGCAATCTCCCCCCATTTTCTCTATTTGGAATCCCAAAAATGTCTTATACATGGGGGCATCTTATACACTGAAAAGTACGACAATCTTTTCTGACGTTTTAGGAGGTCTGTTCGTAATACAGTTTGGGTGTGATCAAAAGGGAGAAACACAGAGAGGTTTCCTGCTCTCTTCTGTGAAGAGAAAGTACATCATGGGCTTCTCACTGCCTGTTGAGAGCATTTCCCCCTTGCTCAGAGGAAGCACCTAAACACACACAGATATGCATGAACATCAAAGCCCGCAGATTTGTGTCTCTTGGGCTCAATCCCACCAAACACCCATGCTGCACAACTCCTATTTAACGGGGAACTCATTAGGGCTCTTCCATAGGCTGGCAAATAACCATGACAAGAACAAAAGTTTCTTTGTGGAGAAATACAGTCATGTTTCTCCCTTCCCTTGGCCAAAGGAGTGGGCAATGAAGTATGTTTACCACACAACCGAAGGCTGTGCGCACGTTACTGTATTAGAACAGCAAAGGTTGTTTACTGCTGTTTCATATCATATCTGCACATCGCTGTCCACACCAGAATGGTTTCATGTGTGTTCCACGTCTCCTGCTGCCTGTCCACACCAGTGGGCAAGAGAGATGTCCGCATATGGCTTATGTTTTGAAATCAGATCAAAACTGGTTTTGGGGGAAATGAATCCAAATGCAGCATTACTGAAGAAAATACGGGATAAATCTGAATTGTGACTAATATTGTGCCTACATGGCTTCACAAATTAGTGGCAGGAGATCACTGGATGCAGAGTAAATGGGAACCTCCACACAGCCTCAGTTTGCAGACTGGAAGGATGCTCCCAGGCAGGGTGTCATGAGGAGGAGCCAAAACCCCTTTCTTTGCACCAAGGTAGAATAATATGAAATAACTTCTCCAAGGCAGAAGAACCAATGTCTCATTATCCTCTTCTTTCAGCTGTTTACTGAGGTCCTTTCTTTCAGTAAACAAACACCTCCGACGAAAGTAAAAGTGGTACAGGAGAAGTAAATGTTTGCATGCAGACCAGGGGAGCAGAGGAATATAATTAGTTGTTATTCAAAAGCAATAGAAAATTTAAGTATGTAAAAAAAAAAATAATCAAATCAGCATTTGTAAAATTATACTTTTGACGTAAGATTTCAAAAATATGTTTCTAAAATTGGAAAAGGAAAATGTAAGCCATAGGCAACATTATGGAAAGATGTTGTCCGCATATCTTTACTTGGACAACAGAACATTAATTGCTGTCCTTAACTTTTTCATAAAACTTGTCTTTTAATACTGTCAGGAGAAGTTTACTGTTATAAGTCACTTAGGGGACGTTTACTGTTATAAGTCACTTAATTTGATTAATTTGATTAAGTCACTTAATTTATTATTTATTATTATTTCATGAAGCAGGGATGCACATTTTTCTAATTATTAGTTTAAAGATTTTTATATGTGTACTGCATTTTAATATTATTTTCATGATGTATGCACACCTAATTTGGGACCACTTGATGACAGGCAGGTTACAAAACACCATGCATCATGTTTAAAAGCAAACACTTCTTTAAATAAATGCATATAACATAAAGCTTCAAGTTAGCTGCCTTTTTTCAGAATCAGAAGAAAGTGTAAGAACCTTTAAATTAATTGAAAAAGGCTGTGACTCATTTGAAGTGCCGCTCCAGAACCAAATTAGCCCAGAGGCAAAAACTCTTACTGAAGTCAGTAGGATTTGACGTGCTCAGCTATGGCAGAGATGTGTGTTTGTTTCTTTTTCAGACTTACGGTTCTACAAATTAAAAGTTGGCCTTAGGGTACTTGCTATTTTTAAAATAAGGGATCTTACTTCTGAGTAAAAAATTGTGTAAGACTGGAAAGAACAGAGCCTAGTGCAGAACAATGCAAGGGATTGAACTTGATGGCGCTAGTGGACTCTTCCAACTCCACAATTCTCTATGAATCAACTTTTAACACACAATTTAGTGTGTGCTGGACACAGCATTAATATGTAGTGTACAACACACACACACACACACACACACACCCTATGCTAATACTGTTCTACAATTGTAAATGTTAACAAAATACAGAGTTTACAAACCACCAAGAGAAAACAAGAGTAACAAATATGGTTTGTTGTCAAGCAGATTCACAGATTTAACTAAACGAAGATCTGTTTCTTCTGGTTGGTTAATTTTTATACCATAAAACCTGACAAGATTAAACTTCTACTTTGATAGTACTGAATAGCTGTTTTCCCCCTGCTGAGACAAGTTAAGAGTGTACATAACATACACATATATTGTATGCAGTGTAGATAACAATATGATATGTAACTTTTCAACTTTTAATAGGGATTCGGCTCATTAGTATACAAGATAAGCTTCAAGAAACCATGCAATTCTGTGGTCTTGGGTATCAGATTTTGGGTGACGGCCAAAGCTCAGTTGTAGAGCAAATGCTTTGCATTTAATAGGTTGAATCTCTGCATCTTCAAGGTAGGACTGGGGGGGGGGGGAATCCTTCAGTCTAAAAACCTTGAGAGCTGCTGTCAAATGTAATACTGGGCTGGATGAACCAATGGGTCTCACTCAGTATAAGATGTTCTAATCTTCATGAAGGTTAAGCCTCTAAGAATGAAGCAAACCTAGGAAATTCTTATAAAAGTCTTTTACACAAGCATCAAGTGAAGATGGGAGAGGCCAAAAGTAGCTCCTAAATATCAAATCCATCTTCCCTTCTGGTGAGTTAAATTACTTGTAAATATCTCATCCTCCACTTAGGAACATGTTACATTAGTTTTATTTTTTTCAATATATAAAAAACAATTAACAAAAGAGTCTTGAATGTTTTTCAACATAACAGCTTTCCACGGGCAATCATCTTCAATTTTTATAAGATACCATGGCCCAAGGCAGCGCAAGTCTGGAGATGCTTTATGAAATCCACAATGTGTGGAGCAATTATCACAGGCATGTCTGTTATAATGTTGCATGGCAATTCCTCCCATTAATTTAAATTCTTTCGCACGCTTAGAAGAACTGCAAGGTGATGCCTTTCATAAACAACATCCATCAGCCAAAGTGCCCAATACGAAGTAGGCTGCAGAGATTAAAACTTGTCTCACATTGCACATTTTCTTTTACCTTCCTCAGATACAAATACTCACGTTGGCTTGCAAATGAAAAAAACAAACCCAGGTTGGAACCCCTGAGGATGAAAAGTGCCATAATGTTCTCAACTAGCCCAACCTACCAGATGCAGTAGAAAAGAAGCACAATGAATATTATTTTGGGGTTGGGGGGCACCTTTTAGGCACAAACAACTTGTGTCTTTGGTGTTCAAATTCTTGCAAATTATTTTGCAACCGAGTTGGGAGACCAAGGACTCAAGTTCACTGTGTCTAAGAGCACATGACAAATTCCTATTAGAAATGCGCTGGGCTCAATGAAGCACACTTTTGTGCACCTCGAGGTTCTCCCCCAAATGCAAATCCTTGCTCAGTTGTCTGCTAAATCACCCTGGCCTACGGTAACCTTTGCAAGGTATGCATTTCACACTTCTGTATCTCAAGTATAACACTTTTCCACCCTTCACTTTCACTTCAAGGCTATTTAAGGATTTATAATATAGAAAACCTGCCACTCATTATTAGGTCATACTATTACTGTATTTACTTCTCTTACACAATTTACGTGCCATCATTCAACTTTATTTCAAGGACAATTTTCAAGAACTGCTGCTGCTGCTGCTGCTGATATAATCCAGCATCTTCTGGGCCAGCAACTCAGAAACTGTACTTGGGGTGACCACATTGAAGCATCCCAAAGACAATACCTGAAAGTGATATCCATGCCCAGTCCAGCCCAGTGTGTATAAAGGTTTGGTTTACATATGACATTCTGAACATTACGTATGTATACGGTGGTGCTTCAATGTACAGTACAATTATCTTAAGGCAGATCCAAAGAATAAAAATAGGAATGCTGTGCAAATCCTCAAGATATAACTTTCGTTTCTGCTGCCTGAACGTCCAGCATTACGCGAAGAGTGCCAAAACACAAGAGCACAGAAAGCTTCAGCTTTGACATCATACACTTTGGAAGAGGTATATCGGTTACACTCAGCTCAATTTCTAGAAAAGGTTAATGAACAAAATTCTGGAAATCATAATATTGAAAACTCTTTCTACTGCCGCCCCAAATCGTTTTTGTTTGCGTTTTGATAATGGAAACATGAAATGACCCAAGATAGTGAAAAGTGTAGGGAAACCTGTCTTTATCTCTTTCCCCACCTCACCTCATTCATAACACTGGTGGTATTAACTGCTGTAGCAAATATAGGCACACACTGCTTCAATCATTTTAATTCGGGATAACAGGAGAGAACGGTGGCACTGGTGTAAATGAACAGATTCACACTTGCAACCACCTATTGGCCCTTCTGATAGGACTAGCATATACAAACCCATTAATCAGTAAACAAGCACCATGCCTACTGAATAGTCACAATGTGGGAAGACCCAGGCACAATCTGTTACATGCATGAGGGAAACTAAAGGGCATTTTCATAAGGGATGCTATACGAGCCTTTTAAACCACTTCTGAAACCGAATGAGAGAGACACAAGCTTTAAATCAGAAGTGCTTGTGGCTTTCCAAGGTGACACAGGTTTCACACTGCTAAAAACGGTCTCGGTTGAGTGTGAACAAGCAGAATTGGGGGTGCAAGGGAACCCACGTGTGTGTGTGTGTGTGTGTGTGTCTTATTGGTTTGCTTTTCTTTTTACAGTGGTACCTCGCGTTACATACGCTTCAGGTTACATACGCTTCAGGTTACAGATTCCGCTAACCCAGAAATAGTACCTCGGGTTAAGAACTTTGCTTCAGGATGAGAACAGAAATCGTGCTCTGGCGGTGTGGCAGAAGCGGGAGGCCCCATTAGCTAAAGTGGTGCTTCAGGTTAAGAACAGTTTCAGGTTAAGAACAGACCTCCAGAACGAATTAAGTTCTTAACCCGAGGTACCACTGTATTATGTACTGGTATGTTGTTCTTTTTCATGTCCTGAACTGATCCAAGGACAGCAAATAACAACAATAACACCAAAACAACCCCAAACTTTCCCCTTCAGGAGCAAACCCCGTCGACGTCCAGGAACCTCGCTCCTCATGCAACACGTGCACCGTGCAGGGTGCTGGGCGAGGGCAGGGCGGCCAACGGCCTACCTGCCAAGGCTGTTGTGTTGAAGTTGAAGCAGCAGCAGCAGCCAAAGCGCGCCATGGTGGGTGGACGAAAGAAATAAAAGGAAGGAGGGAAGGAGAGGAGAGGAAGGAAAGCAGCGTCTCGGATTCGGCCTCCAGCTCCCTCTCCCCGACCCCCACTCACCTCGTCGCCCCACTTGAGCACGTCCTTGTGCCTCTCGCCCACCGCCCGGTAGATGTGCAGGAACTGCAGGATGCCGTGTTTGCGCACGTGCTCCGCGTGGCGCTGCGTCTTCTCCCAGCTCAGAGGGGAGCCCTGCGACAGGAGCCCCATGGCGCCTCCCCGGGGGGGGGGGGGAGCGGCGCAAGGGCGCGCGGCGGGGAAGGGAGAGGGGAGAGCCGGCCGGGGCAGCGCCAAGGAGAAAAGCTACCTCCAGGCGGCGGCGGCGGCGGCGGCAGGAAGGAGAAGGATCCCCCGCCGGTGGCGAAACAGGAGATCGGCGGCTGCTGCTTCTCTCTTCCTCCCCGCCGCGCCTCTTTCCCCGCGAGGCTCCTGGAGGGGAAGCGCCTGTGCCGGCTGCGGACGGAGCGAGAGAGGCCAGCTGCGCGGATCTCTGTGTGGTGTGTGTGTGTGTGTGTGTAGATGCAGGGAGGGGGTGGTGCTGGTGACCGTCCCGGCAGCAGTGGGGCACGTGATCAGGGGGAAGGGGAAGGAGGCTGCTCTCGGTGCGCGCGCGCGCCTGGGCGTTTGCGTGCGTGCAATGTGCGCGCGCGCCCTCTGTCCCCGGCGGACGGGCGCAGGGAGGGAGGCGAGGCGAGGCGAGGCGCGCGCCCGTGTGTGTGGCTAGGAGGAGGGAAGCGAGCGCAGCCGGAGACCGTCGGCGCGCCGGGGGCGGTGACTCAGCACTTTCTCCGACGCCTAGGCTCGGTCCGCGCGCCTCCCTGAAAGGAAAAAGGGAAATCGAAATTGCGTGGCTGTTTTTCTTCTCCCACCCACCCCCTCGAGCCCCCTGCAAAGAATAGGTTGCTTTATTGATCTAATAGTAGTAGTAGTAGTAGTAATAATAATTGTACCCACTCTGCACAGCTTCCAGCATTTGCAAAAACATAGGTAAAGGTAAAGGGACCCCTGACCATTAGGTCCAGTCATGACTGACTCTGGGGTTGCGGTGCTCATCTCGCTTTATTGGCCGAGGGAGCCAGCATACAGCTTCCGGGTCATGTGGCCAGCATGACTAAGCCGCTTCTGGCGAACCAGAGCAGTGCATGGAAACGCCATTTACCTTCCCGCTGGAGCAGTACCTATTTATCTACTTGCACTTTGACGTGCTTTCGAACTGCTAGGTTGGCAGGACCAGGGACCATGCAATGGGAGCTCACTCCGTCGCGCCGACCTTCTGATCGGCGAGTCCTAGTCTCTGTGGTTTAACCCACAGCGCCTCCCGCGTCCCTGGAAAAACATTTAACCTTAAAAAACCTTCAGATGTCTCTTGAAAGATATATAACAGCTCATCTCCTTGACATCTGATGGGAGGGCATTCAACAAGGTGGGCGCCACTACACATACTGGATATTATAACTAAAAGCCTGTGGGTCGTTTTGGTTGTTGTTGTCATCAACAGGATCCCTAGAGCTCTTTGTGAAGAGGGATCCCTTGCTAGCCCACTCTGGGAATTGTAGCTCCGGCAGTGCAACTTGAGGATCGTTAATGCGCTCCCAGAATTCTCTGGAAGAAGCCGTGACTGTTTAAAGTGATGCCATAAAATGTATACACCCCAAAGAGCTATATCTGAGGCAGCATAAAATATCAGCAGTGTATGGTGTGCATGTGGCAGAGCCAGAGTTATGGGGTGGGGTGAGGGGCCATCTGGATTTTTTCCCGGAGGGTGGGAGCCTCCATAGGGATGCAATTAAGTGTGTGCCAAATTGGGTCTTTGACCCGGGTGAAATAAAGCCTAGTTTCTCCCTAGGTATGTGGCCTAGGTAAGATGACTGGAAGTGAGTGCACTTAGCCTTCCTGAGACAAAGGTTCAGATGTCACCCAGGAAAAGATTATTTTGACAAGTAGCCAATGGAGAAGTGCTAGGACACAAGGACAAAATAATAATAATAATAATAATAATAATAATAAATCAGATAGACTGGTAGCAACAGCCTCCAGTGGTTCACTCCTGAGGGCACTGAACTGAATAAGCTGGGGTTTGACCCCCCACCAGAGGAATGGGAGTGGAAAAAAAAGATTCTTATCCTTTGTACGGACTTTTAAAAAACAGTCATTATCAGGGGTAAAAGGAAAGGTCATTTGGGGATTCAAACCCACAAGGCAAACAAACACCACAGAACAGTTCCCTAACCATTGAGTCGCAGCAGCAGACAGCAAGCAGACGCATCATGGGCATTTGTCTCCCTGCTGCCCCAACATCTGGTTTCAGATGCTAGAAGCAGAGAAACTCCAGGAGGAGGTCTAGCTGAGTGGAATAGCTCATGCTTTACACACTGCAGTTCCCAGAATCAAATCTAGCGTACAACCCCACACTTAGCAAAGAGGGGAAAGTATCCCCTCTCATGCCCACTTGAACCCATTACGAAGAACACCGCTGGCAGATCTTCAGTATAGGATTATGCATTATCTATCTACCTTTATAAGGATTTTTTTAAAAAAATTGATATGAGAATTTCCTCATACAAATGAAATTGCAACAGTGCAATGATAGGACATCAGTTACGAAACGGCAGCAACGATAAGCTGCTGGCTATTGGAGAAAGGACGTCAGGGAAAGGGACGAGGCAGAAAGTTACAGAGCAAATTGTATATCCAGGCAACTAAAAAATCAGAACAACAACTACAACATTAATGTCAGAAACTAATAAGACTTGAAAAAGTTAGGCCTACAGGGATCTGGCTGCACGGTAGTTATTTTTATATGCATATGCCAAAGGCCGCTTGCTGGGTGGGGTAAAAACATGTACTTTGTACCTTTGCATAAATGGAAACACGTGTTATTTTGTTTTTACATGTGCACGTTGAAGATAATGTTGTTGCAGAGCTGGGGCGTGAAGGGCAGGCCCATTAAGATACAGTGAACTAAAAATGTGTGCCTACCCCTCTGGGAAAATGAGGTGACTCCTAAGAAAGCAAGTTAAGGATTGCAGTCGAAATATCTCTGGCTTCTGCACCTTTTTCTCAGGACGAGAGCACTGTGACAAAGCAAGCCTGCACTTGACCCTCTGTACACAAAGGTGGCAGTTACGCAACTCCTAGTATCTTGGGACACACAAAAAAAGGCTGTGTCATTCTGACTGAATAAATGTCATGATTGCTCAGCTATAGGGTGAAACAACTATCTGATGATTTGGCAATTTCCCAGCTCTTGTGACAGAACTCAGAACCATTTTTCTTGTATCAGGATTCCTGCGCTAAGGGCTTAATTGTAGAAGATATTAGAACATAATTAAGGGCCAGCGCTACCAGTAGGTAAAGCAAGACAGGCTGCCTCAGGTAGTAGATTTTGGGATACTGTTGAACGGCAGCGAATGGACAGAGGAAAAGGGCTGTCTTTCTTTCCTTCTTTCCTTATTTCTTCCTTTTGAATATATTTCATTAGAATTTATATAGAGAAATACAAAGCTTAATACCATTTTTTTGTCCAAAACTAAAACATTGATCTTAATAAAATAAAATAAAAACAGAGAAAAAGAGGGGGGAGCAGGAAATATATATATAGAGAGAGAGAGAGAAAAAAGAAATAGACAAGATTAAAAAGAGAGATAAAAATAAAGTTCAGAAATTAAACAACTTCCAATTCTTAATCTGACTGCTGTATATAAACAATATTCACTTCAACCACTCCAGTACAACTGCCTTCAAAGCCACTTTCTATAAAGCATCCTCAAATCCAAGTGTCATTATTTCTTTTTCTTTTTCATGCAGAAAGTCTGAGAGGTTTCCAATCTTCCATAAATGCTAACAATGACTTTTCTCCGATTAAGCATGTCAGTTTCGCCACCTCAGAGCTAAGTCCGTTAATTTTAACACCCGTTCTTCCACTGTTGGTAGTGATTAGCTTTTCCATCTTTGTGCATCTCCAGGTCATCTTTCATAAAATTCTGCTTTCCTTCACTTCCCTATGCAAGGTAAGGTTGCATCCAGATACGGTGGACAGGAGATAAGTTGGGATCTCCTGGTAAGATCTCTGGGTGCTTTTTCAGGAGTCAAAGTTTCCTGCTTCCCAGTGCCTTAGCGATAGGCACAACAACAAAACAACTTCCCCTCCTAAATTAGACTACTGAACTTAAGAAAGCTAAAGATGAGTGTGTACTTTAAGTTCTGGTACTGAAAACAAGGGACGCAGGTGGCGCTGTGGGTTAAAGCCTCAGCGCCTAGGACTTGCCGATCGAAAGGTCGGCGGTTCGAATCCCTGCGGCGGGGTGCTCTCCCGCTGCTCGGTCCCAGCGCCTGCCAACCTAGCAGTTCGAAAGCACCTCCGGGTGCAAGTAGATAAATAGGGACCGCTTACCAGCGGGAAGGTAAACGGCGTTTCCGTGTGCGGCTCTGGCAAGCCAGAGCAGCGATGTCACGCTGGCCACGTGACCCGGAAGTGTCTCCGGACAGCGCTGGCCCCTGGCCTCTTAAGTGAGATGGGCGCACAACCCCAGAGTCTGTCAAGACTGGCCCGTACGGGCAGGGGTACCTTTACCTTTTACTGAAAACAAATTCCAAGCTTAGGGTATGCTTAGAAGCATTCAGGTTGTTGTTTTTTTAAATTATTCTAACGGAATGATTCTTGTATCTGGGTCTGGTTGTGGATATTAAAGGTAAAGGGACCTCTGACCTTTAGGTCAAGTCGTGGATGACTCTGGGGTTGTGGCGCTCATCTTGCTTTACTGGCTGAGGGAGCCGGTGTACAGCTTCCGGGTCATGTGGCCAGCATGACTAAACCGCTTCTGGGGAACCAGAGCAGCACACAGAAATGCCGTTTACCTTCCTGCCGGAGTGGTACCTATCTACTTGCACTTTGATGTGCTTTCAAACTGCTAGGTTGGCAGGAGCTGGGACCGAGCAACGGGAGCTCGTAAAATACAAAGTAGATCCAGCCATAATTCTCAGGTTCCCAGCTTTCATTAAAAAAAAAGAAAATTGTAAGTTTCTAATGTTTGTAGATATGAAACAAAATGTACAGACATAATTCTTAATTTTTCAGTGAGAAATTAGCTGTTTCCCTCCTTTCAGTTTTTTAGTTTGCTCCTTTCCCTTTCCTTTGGGGTGTGCTTTCCTTTACACCAAGGATCAGCAAACTTTTTCAGCAGGGGGCCGGTCCACTGTCCCTCAAACCTTGTTGGGGGCTGGACTATATTTTTGGGGAAAATAATGAACGAATTTCTATGCCCCACAAATAACCCAGAGATACATTTTAAATAAAAGGACACATTCTACTCATGTAAAAACACTATGATTCCTGGACCATCTTTGAGCTGGATTTAGAAGGTAATAATAATAATAATAATAATAATAATAATAATAATAATAATAATAATAATTTATTACTTATACCCCGCCCATCTGGCTGAGTTTCCCCAGCCACTCTGGGTGGCTTCCAATCAAGTGTTAAAAACAATACAGCATTAAATATTAAAAACTTCAGATGTCTTTTAAAGAGAAGATAGCTGCTTATTTCCTTCACATCTGAAGGGAGGGCGTTCCACAGGGCGGGCGCCACTACCGAGAAGGCCCTCTGTCTGGTTCCCTGTAACCTCACTTCTCACAATGAGGGAACCACCAAAAGGCCCTCGGCGCTGGATCTCAGTGTCTGGGCTGAACAATGGGCCAAATCCAGCCCCCGGGCCTTAGTTTGCCTACCCATGCTTTACACTAATCAGGATACATGATTTATTATTATTATTATTATTATTATTATTATTATTATTATTAATATTAACCCCCCCAGGACCAAAAGGGTATTGACTGTGATTGACATCTCTTCTGGAAGGCTGTCATCATGACTTAAGGGAGGATTCCATTCAGTTTTCAGTCAGTGCATTGTTACTCCTTCCTTACCCAAAGGGAGAAGCATTTTTCTACCAGACTCATTGGCACACAATATACCTCCCTAAGAGCATATTGCTTGCAGTAATTGCACCTGTGGAATGTTGGGCAATGGAAGAAGTCATGTAAATGTCGTGACTCCTCCCCCGCCCCCACCAACAACATGGCAGATGTCACTTCTGGTATGGATCTCATTTGTCAGGAAATTAATTCTTTTTCACATTACAAGTTGCATACAACTTTCACTCAGTGTTTCGGAAGATAATATTACAATCAGCTGTGCTAAGGAAAGGGTATTCTGAGGACATGAAATGCCCATGTCTGTTGCACTCAGATGGGTGTTTTATTGTGAAATTGGTGCTCTTACATGCAAGGTTTTTGGCGGCATCAAAACAACATAATTGGCATGAAAATAGCAGCCCGTATTTCCCTTCCCCCAGATTTAATTTAGATTTACTGCTTTCCTTTCCATGGAAAATCCATTTTTAAAAAGTTGTCAATCATCCTTTTGGGATATCTGACCCATTTGCAATGCTACACCCCAGATTGGAAGCACCATTAATCATACAAAGCAGTATGAGAAGAATTGAGGGTGTACAGACCCAATTGGAAATGAATTTGTTCTGGATGCAGAGCCTCTCCCTCACAGCTGATTCATCACAGGTGACTCAGTTCTGATCTGACTGCAATTTAATATCCGGGCTAGTTAACATCCTGCTTCACTATCTTAAAGCCATCTTTTTTATATATGCAGCCTAAATACTAATGGTGAGCCTTTTCATATGTGGCCAAAACAGGAGACATGCAGGTAATATTCTACCCAATCAAAGCCTGACACAGCCTAGGGAGTTTAAACTGATCTGTGAGAGACACGATTTGTAATCATGAGTCTCAGAAATAAATGGCAAGAGCATAAATAGAGTGCATCTGCTTCCCCAATGACAAATCACTGCTTGTGTTTACTAAGGTGATTCCACAATAGTCATTTCAGTCCAAAATATAAACTCGTTGGGTTGAATCCAGTGCTAATCCTGCTCAGAGCAGACCCACTGACATTAATGAATGTGACTAACTTAGGTTCATTCATTTTCTAAAGTAGAAACCTTCATTGTCAGCCAGCTACATGGAACACAGAATGACTGCTACTCCTTTACCACAATGCCAAGAACTGCCCCCCCTCCCCGAATCTAATGGCTTTAGCACCACTATATAGTAATCAGTGTCATGTTAAGGAAATCAAGCCAGTATTTTATGTGTTCCATTTCATCAGAGCCTATAGCATTTCAGCTGAAGTTTTAACACACACGAATGAAGTTGCATGGTCAAAAAGAAAATACATGTCCCAGCATGTCTTTGAAGAAAGAAAGAAAAGAAAGACTGCCTTTCTTCTTTTCTCTCCCCTTCCCTCTCAGCATAGTCATGCTGTCTTCATAATTCCATCAGCTTTTAAACTGCTCCAGGAAACGCGTCAGAAAAACATTTTTTTTAACAGCTCGTCACCCCATCTATTAAAATAAATGCATGTAAGTAAATAAATAAGTATAAAACCACAACCCATTTATTTTACAAACCTGAGACTCACAGTGTGTCCACGGAAACTCACATCAATAGTGAAAAGAAGTACAGTGGTACCTCGGGTTACATACATTTCAGGTTACATACGCTTCAGGTTACAAACTCCGCTAACCCAGAAATATTACCTTGGGTTAAGAACTTTGCTTCAGCATGAGAACAGAAACTGTGCAGCGGCGCGGTGGCAGCAGGAGGCCCCATTAGCTAAAGTGGTGCTTCAGGTTAAGAACAGTTTCAGGTTAAGAACCAACCTCCGGAACGAATTAAGTACTTAACCCAAGGTATCACTGTACATAGTGGGCGGATATCAGTGAAACAAACAAGCACACTGTGCTCTCTTTGTTGGAATAGTAAGCATTTGAGAGCAGCTTAATTCGCCTGAAATGATAGCTAGCTTTTGAGCTCGTCATTCTACTGCAGACTATTGCTTTGCATCGACCCATTTGCAAGTGTGTAAATATTAGTAAAACCACATATAGTAAAACCATATACTGTACTGCCTTTTGCCAGTTCAACAGCAGCTTTTGACCCTACGGACAATGGAAAACTAGGGAGGTTTTTGGAGTGCTTTGCCACACCCCTGGGTTTGCATGAAGTCAGGGTGTTTTGGGGAGCAAAAGAAAAGTTAGGTTTGCACAAAAACAGTGTCCGTGTGAAAAGAGAGAGACACAGAGGGAAAAGACAGTTGCTTGGAACAGTGGGACAGATCTGAATAGACTGGGAAGGGAGAAACCTAGATGGGTCATTTGAGGGGGGAGGTTTTAACAAAGAGAAATAATTGAGATAGCTACAACACAGAAGTCAACACCAAAAAGTGAACACGACAAAGCCTTTCTGAACTCCCTTCTCGCAGTACAGTGCTCAGATCTCATTTTAAGAGGTTTGGTCTTAAGGGTCTAGTTATTTTAAAGTTACAGAGTAGCAACCATTTGTTTTTGTGTGTTATGAATTGTTGGGAAATGTTTCTTGATACTCGCACAGTTGTCTGTAAATTTGATTGAGATCCATACTGGTCTTGGTGTATATTTTATTGCTATTATGTATGATGTGTTTGCTTCTGCTTCTTATGGATTAAACAAATGTATGATTCAAAGAATGGCATAAAAGATCTGTTAGCTAGCAGCAGCAGCATGCATTGTATTGCCAGGTGTGTCAAGAATGAGTGCTAACACGGTGGCTTCTGTCATTTGCTGGCACCCATTCTAGGGGTGGGGACCAAACTCTGTATTTTCTTCTTGGTTCCCCCACCCAGTCCCACCCATGTTTTTGTTGTAAATTGATACAATGCAGCAGTGCTTTTTTTCCTAGAAAAATAGGTGCCGGTACTCACCATGAAGTTGTTGCAGTAAGTGCCAGAAACTCCAGCGGGTGCAGAATGCCACAGCGAGACTCCTTACAGGGTCCTCGCTGTGGGATCACATTCACCCGGTGCTATACCAGCTGCACTCCTGGTGGAGTACAGGATCAGGTTTAAGGTACTGGTTTTAACCTTCAAAGCCCTATATGGCCTAGGACCCTCTTACCTACAAGACCGCCTCTCCTGGTATGTCCCACAGAGGACCATATGGTCTTCAAATAAAAACATCTTGGAGGTCCCAGGCCACAGAGAGGTTAGGCTGGTCTCAACCAGAGCCAGAGCTTTTTCTGCTGTGGCTCCAATTTGGTGGAAAGCTCTGTCACAAGAGACCAGGGCCCTGTGGGACTTGACATCTTTCCTCAGGGCCTGCAAGACAGAGCTGTTCCACCAGGCCTTTGGTCAGGGCGCAGCCTGACCCCCTCTTTTGGCAATCTTCACAGAACTCTAGCCCAATAGTTGCCATTAATCTGATTTGAACTGATTTTATAATGAAATGATTTTAGTATATTGTATCATTTTACTGTTGTTAGCCGCTCTGAGCCCGGCTTCAGCTGGGGAGGGCAGGATATAAATAAAATTTATTATTATTATTATTATTATTATTATTATTATTATTATTATTTTATTATTATATATTACTATTATTATTTTAACAACGAAAAAGAGGTGCCAGTACCATGTACCCTTGCATACCCCCTGAAAAGAAGCACTGCAATGCAGACTTTCACTATATCCTTGCTCTGAACAGTGACACCATCAATGTTGCTTGAGACGGGCAGCTTACTGTATTGAGGGGGACATTGCCCAGGCCTGGCCGTAGCAACCAATCACACCCTGCCAAGCTCCTGTGACTGCCGCCACCAATCGCACATCCCCACTCTGTATAAGATGATCCCCAATGTTTGCCTTTTATTTCTAATGAAATAATATTGTCTTATACATGGAATTATACAGTAATTCCTGGCCTACACCTGCCCAAGGAGCTGTTGGCCCGGTCACACTGTACAACAACAGAGCCCAAGATAGAGAACCCAACCTAAAGAGCACCCCTCGCCCACTTGCAGACAGTGCTTTTTTCTTTTTTAAAAAAAATGATTAGGGGTACTCTCATTCTGTCTGAGACTCAGGAAACACTATGACAGGAAATGAGGCTGCCATCAGGGGTAGCAACGGAACTGACGATTCACCGTGCTAGAGAAGAAACTAAAAATTTTTAAATGTTTGCTTTCTTCTCTTGTTAGATTCACAAAATGCCTGCAGATGTGGTCTGTCTCCATCAGCTACAAATTGCCTCCTGTCAACACAACAGGGAAACTTTACAAAAGCCACTTCTGTGCTTCTTTTTAAGGAGCAGTCTGGTTATTTTTTTCTCGGTGTGCGGCTTAGTTCGTTTTCTGATTTTTTTAAGGCTGGAATGAGTGGAGGTGCTCTTAGCTGAGATTCCCAAAGAAAGGCTGTTCAATGGGCTAACTACCAACCCTTGATGTCTCTTCCCACTCTCTCATACACCCATAAAGGAAAAAGAAAAATGTATCCAGCCTCTGCTGAACAATTTCCATTATTCTCTGATTTCCCCTATACTGATCTGTCACCAACAAACTAGAAACCCTCGTGATCACTTGCCAGATCAAAGAGGGTCGGCTAATTACCTGGGCGGTCTGGCAGATGACATCATCACTCATGCTCTGAAAAAGTCCCAGAGCTGTTGTCCCCCTCTGCTACATCATTGCTTTTGAGACCACTGTTAGGAGCTCCATAACATTCTCCTCCATTCCAAATCTGAAAGGCATTTCTTTAATAGTGGCCTTCCAGATGTTTATTGTGGGACAGTAATAATTGGATGCAGGTGGCACTGTGGGTTAAACCACAGGGCCTAGGACTTGCTGATCAAAAGGTTGGCAGTTCGAATCCCTGCGATGGGGTGAGCTCCCGTTGCTTGGTCCCTGCTCCTGCTCCTGCCAACCTAGCAGTTCGAAAGCACATCAAAGTGCAAGTAGATAAATAGGTACCTCTCCAGCGGAAAGGTAAACGGCATTTCTGTGCACTGCTCTGGTTCGCCAGCAGCGGCTTAGTCATGCTGGTCACATGACCCGGAAACTGTACACCGGCTCCCTCGGCCAATAAAGCGAGATGAGCACCGCAACCCCAGAGTTGGTCATGACTGGACCTAATGGTCAGGGGTCCCTTTACCTTTAAATAATAAATAATTATTATAATTAATAATAATAATAATAATAATAATAATAATAATAATAATAGATTATTTATACCCCATCCTTCTGGCTGGGTTTCTCCTGCCACTCTAGGCGGCTTCCAACAAAATATTAAAAATACAATAAAACATCAGAAATTAAAAACTTCCCTAAACAGGGCTGCCTTTAGATGTGTTCTAAAAGTCAGATAGTTGTTTATTTCCTTGACATCTGACGGGAGGGCGTTCCACAGGGCGGGCGCCACCACTGAGAAGGCCCTCTGTCTGGTACTCCTCATAAATGCAGGATTTTTTTTGCAGAGGGCACATGACGTTGTTGGCATCCAAATGCCAGCCCATAATCGCTGCCCTATTTAATCCATATTTCCCTTCTCTGGGAAAATGTCAGTAAGTGTAAAAGGAAAATCAGTTTATCAGCTACCCATTTTCACTGATAAGCTCCCATTTGGAAACACCCATAAAAACCATAAACCACTTTAACAGAACCCAGCGCTGTTGACTTCTCTGGATGCAACTTCCCTGAGTGTGGCCGGGGGGATGGGGGATGGGATGGGACGACTTTCCTCTTGCCTCACTGGGGTTGCTGTAGCACCCAGGGCACACGGCCTACAAATAATCTATTTGCAGGACAAAAGGAAATGGGTCCAACATATTTCCTCTGTCATCTGATATCTCAGAGACAGATTGAAGGCTGGGATTTGCAGTGGTTTTCCCTTTGTTTTCCCGTTGAATTCATTATATAAGAGGCTTTTGTTTGACGTGGGCCCAGCCTTCTCTCCCCATTTAGCAATCCCTCTGTGGTTTGGATTTGTAGAATAGGACCCACTAGGGACTGTTAATGCTGATAAGCTCCCTTGTATTTCAGCTGGTGGTTCAGTAACATGACTGCTCACATGGTGGTGAGAATAATGGCACACAGTCCTAAATGAGGCTCCATTTTGGGGTAGCTGTTATCTTAGGAACAGCCTCTGCATCACTCTCTTGCACTTCCTGGAGCGCATGCATGTGTTCCACACATGAGATCTGTGTCAGATGAGAGAAAGGGACTGATGGGCCCTCTGAAAACCAGTGCCTGCTTTTCTTTTAGCATTCTTCCCCTTGATATTATAGCATTCATTTCAATGAATCCTGGAGCACATGTAATAAAAGCGATCCTCAAACGTTTGGGAAGGATCATCGCTCAGCGACAGAGTATATACCCTTGTGTGCAGCAGGTCCTGAGTTCAGTCTGGAACCGTCATTTAAATGGGAAAAAGAACTCAGAAAATTGCCGCGAATCAAAGTTTGGATTTGATATCCCGCTTCATCACTACCCGAAGGAGTCTCAAAGCGGCTAACACTCTCCTTTCCCTTCCTCCCCCACAACAAACACTCTGTGAGGTGAGTGGGGCTGAGAGACTTCAGAGAAGTGTGACTGGCCCAAGGTCACCCAGCAGCTGCATGTGGAGGAGCGGAGACGTGAACCTGGTTCACCAGATTACAAGACTACTGCTCTTAACCACTACACCACACTGGTTGATATTGGGCTAACTGGACAAACCTCCTCCTTCTAAGTCAGTCAGTTGCTACAATGATTTGTGAAATTCAGCACAGCCTCTCCCTGAATTTGAAATCAGTTTGAACTTACAGAAGCATGCTTCGCCTGGCTGATTAACTCTTGCAGCCAAAAAGGTGTGCTGGATTGCTTGCATGAACAGAGCTCACGCGGCTAATCCCACAAATGAAGTTTTAGGTCAGATCAAAGCTAATGACAGATTGAATGTACAAGGAGGAGAATGACTTGGATGAGTGATACACCTCCCTCGCTTCTCATCTGAGGTGAAAAACAGTTAAACTTTTGAGAACCAAGACCCAGTGAAAAAGGACTCCCTGCCCCCACTGCCAATTCTCCTTCTGCTGGTTGTTACTGCAAACTATGGACCCTCCAAGTGTCCCTATCTTCCAAGGACAGTCCTGGATTTACAGAAGCTGTCCTGGTTTCCGATTTTATCCTGGAATTTCCTGCTTTTCCTTGGGATGTCCCTATTTCCATTGGGGGAAATGCTGGAGTGTGTGGTAGGACATCCCTATTTTAATCAGATAAATATTGGAGTTATGCGACTCCTGAGCTAAGGAGATGAGTAACTATACAACCTTTAGAAGACATTTGAAGGCAGTCCTGTATAGGGAAGTTTTTTTAATGCTTAATTCTTAATGTTTTATTATGTTTTTATATATGTTGGAAGCCACTCAGAATGGTTGAGGCATAAATAATGAAATCATCGCATCATCTTCATTGGAGAAATGTTGGAGGGTACGGTAACTAACAGTACTTGAGCCAGCCTAAATTTTTCAAATGAGATCAGTCCAGTAGAATCATACCCAACGTTTCCTCAGGGCCTCAATCCTATCTGGTTGCAGGGCGAGGAGTTCAGAATATTGGCTTGCTATCCAAGTAGATTGTAGAGGAGGGATAAGCCAGGAGGATCATAGGATCTCTCTTAGTTGTCTCCCTCGACTTCTGCATCATTCGTAGGAGGTTGTTCTGAAACCAGGCCTATTTAACCTGCCAAATTTGCAAAGGCATGGCCAACTCAGGTTTTCCCCCAAGGCTTAAATTCCACTGTAGGATCTAGCCTGCCATGCTAGCAGAGCAGTTAGTTCCAACCCTTCATGTGTTTGTTTCATTTCGTTTCTTTGTGGAGCTGATGCTTTCTGTCCCGCCCACTGTCCTTGCTTCCTGCTTGCTAATTGCGGCCCCAGTGCCTTAACTCCAGGGAATTGCCCAAATGGAATTTCCCATTCCCACCCCTAGCATCAAACTAGCCTGCACTCTGTACCTCTGGCAACCATTAAATTAATTTGAGTGGGAAACAGCAAACCCTAGCAGCATAAATCTTCCATGACTGGTTTTTACATGCCCTGCCTCTGTAATATTAGTTGGGTAGCAGAGGACATAGTGGGTCTTCTTTTGCTGCCAAATAAGACCCTTAGTGTCATGTCTGATCTAGCTAGTTTTCTAGCTGCTGTTTTGTCTGTTAAAAAGGAATGGGTTGATTCCCATGTGACTGCCTGCCAGCACGATTTAGAATAATGGGGGAGGATAAAGAATGCCAGACTGTGGGCCCTAGATTACTCTCCTTGGGGCTGCCTTCAGAGGTGGACTTCGCCTCTGATTATTCCTGGGCCACAGCAAGCACGAGTGGTGGACTTTTCTAGGAAGCTGAAACTCCAGTAGGTGTTAAAGCTCTGCAGTGTCTGGTTCCAATCTCTAGCTGGAACAGAACCCATAAGGATCTGTGAATGGGATATACAGGGAAGCAGTTGAGGGCAGTACCAGCTGAGAACAGAAATCAAGGGTATTTGAGTTCAACTGTAGTAAGAGTTGTGGCATTCCATTGGGCTCTCTCTGTTTCGTTCTTTAACTTCCCACGGCATCCATTCACAAAGCTTGCAGCCACAAATATGACACAGCATCAGAAGAGAATCTGGAAACAAAACAATAAAGCAAAAAACCAAAACCACCACACCAACCACCACCAAAGACAAACAAACCACAAAACACCAGCTGAATTCTAGGGCAGGCATAGGCAAACTCGGCCCTCCAGATGTTTTGAGACTACAATTCCCATCATCCCTGACCACCGGTCTTGTTAGCTAGGGGTGATGGAAGTTGTAGTCCCAAAACATCTGGAGGGCCGAGTTTGCCTATGCCTCTTCTAGAGAGAACTGAAATAAAGCCATCATTTGTGTTTCATTCACTACAAGGAGAGCAGGTAACCATAAGACTTCAGTCAGCACTGTTTTTTAATGAAGCTGGTAAAGAAGCAAGAGAGCTATTTGATGACAATGTAAATAAGGAGTGGATTTTGAATTATTAAATATATATATATGTTTCAGCAAACTGTCCATGAGAGGATCCTGTAGCTTCCTAGATGTTGTTTGGCTTCCCAGCATAGACAATGCTCAGAGATTATGGGAGTTGGAGTCCAACAATACTTGTAGTGTCACAGATTTCCCAAAGGAGGATTTCTCGGCACAATTTGGTGATTTATACTGTACCTTTTGCTTGCTGCTGCCACACCTGGAGTCCAACTCACTACATCTTATTAAGAGGCTGGGATGACAAGAATTGATCCTCTGGCACTGGGAGAGCTTTTTAAAAAACCATTCCGTGCTTGGCTTAAAACACTACCATAGAATCATCTTTCAGCACTTATGCCTCATAGCGTCACGAAACCATTCGTCGGTTAATTATTGCCCTGCGGATCAATGTTTATAATCCTTTCCTTGAAAGAACTTGCTTGTGTGTTTCAGATCACTAAAACAGATGCCTCAGTCATGACATGCTGCTTGCATAGCAGCTAAGTAGTTCTCATTAGATCGCTTATAGGGCAAGTGAATAGAAGCCTTGCTATAGAAACAATGCCAATTCTTTTGCTGCGGACATGTTGTCCATAGTTCTCCTGGCTTTTCATTAGGGCCTTTGCTAGCTGCCTTCCACAGAGATATTTAGCAGGTGAAACATATCCAACCATGGAGACAAAGTGACAAAGTGCACAACTTTCATGTTTCAGGAGCATGCATGTGCTGCAATCCTAGGCTTGGCCACAGCTAACAGCATTGATGCAAAGCTTCTTTATTTAGATTTAAAGTATCACATCTCTCTCTCTCTCTCTCTCTCTCTCTCTCTCTCTCTCTCTCAGTACATGCTGGCAATGGCTGCTTTGCAATATGAAGTGTAAAGGTAAAGGTCCATTAGGTCCAGTCTCAGACGACTCTGGGGTTGCGCGCTCATCTCGCTCTATAAGCCGAGGGAGCTGGCGTTTGTCCGCAGACAGCTTCTGGGTCATGTGGCCAGCATGACTAAGCTGCTTCTGGCAAACCAGAGCAGCGCACAGAAACGCCGTTTACCTTCCCGCTGGAGCAGTACCTATTTATCTACTTGCACTTTGACATGTTTTTGAACTGCTAGGTGGGCAGGAGCAGGGAATGAGCAATGGGAGCTCACCCCGTCACGGGGATTTGAACCGCCAACCTTCTGATCGACAAGCCCTAGACTCTGTGGTTTAACCCACAGCGCCACCCACGTCCCTAATATGAAGTGTAGCTACCTACATTTCCACTTCTGCATTTCTCAAGGAGTCGTAGTCTAATCATCGATGAAAGGCAGGGCTCAGACAGGCTCCAGACTAGGCTCAGGTTGAAGAAACAGCATCGGTTGTGGGGAGGTCTTGGAGAAAGGAGAAACAGGGGGTAGGACTTCTAGGTCAGCAAGATTACAGCTTCCCTACTTTTGCGGTGTGGTTGGGAGGACCTAACAGACTTGCATTGAATTCCTCCAGGAAAATCAGTGGATGCTGGTTTAAGCCCTGTGAACTGCCCTGAGACCTGTGGGTATAAGGTATACAAATTTAATAAATAAATAATAAAATAAAGTAAGCTGGGAAACTAAGTGGTGCACCAGCTGCTCTCTTTCCCTGCAGAAACAAAGAAGCAGCCACACCCTACTATCCTAGGTTTAAAGTGGGAGACTTATCTGGCCTCTAAAGAGGGGTGAAGGGAGGTGACACGAAGCCTTGATTTCTTGGCCAGTGGCTTCATAGCGGCAAAGGATGCGATTCACAACCATATCTGTATCAGAGCAATTCCTGTTGAACTTCGTGGCACTTAACTTCCAAGTAAATATGAATAAAATTAGGGGTGTCAGGGTGTGCATAATAATGACCTTAGACTTTCTTTGATCAGTGTTTATTCAGAGCCCGGTGTCCTATGAGTGAGATTACTGGTATTTGGAGAAGTTAACCCATAAATAGTTTTCTCTTCTGACTAGTAGTTTGGCCTTTTAGGCAGTGCCAAGGGAGAAATCATTCCAGTACAGCTTTGTGTAGTTAGCGAGAATGCCTTCCTGAAAAGAAAGTCCAAAGGGTGAGTTCTGGAATGCAGGCTGAAGGTAATGTGGGTTAGCTCTCATATTTGGCTAATGGATATCTGAAAAGGACAATCGGCTTATTTAAATTTGGCAGAGATGAATTCATGGATAGAGTACTTGGGCTCTTACCTTTTGATCAAACCTGCAACATTTCATGGGGAAACCACAAAAAAAGCTTTCACAAAATGCTGGCAGGTTGTTCAGTGAGAAGGAATGCATTTTTTGTTCAATGTGGGGGGTTGATGGGTAGCTACAAAGACACATAGCCTTGTGTCAATGCTCTTTGAGTGCAGCAGCTGGGGGTGCACATCTATACCTGCAGCCAGGTATATACAATAGTGATCTGACCAGCCATTTTGTATCCCTTTAGGATGTCAGGCTGCAATGCTGCTCTAACAAGGGAAGCCTCAGTTGCCAGCATTTCCCTGTCAGGATCGAGACCTAGCAATCCTGTGTTTCTTTGGCTTCCTGGTCCACAAACCTCAGCTTCCCAAGCTCCCGGGCTCACCTGCCACAGCTCTTCCTGTCTCTAAGGCTTATGGTCAGCTTTGCCCCTGGGCACAAGATGTTGGACATAATATTATGATGGCTGACTGGGAACAGTTATGGACCACAGGTATGAAGTTTACGGCATGTAATGCCTTAAGAGAGAATATAATGAAAATGATCTATAGGTGGTACATGACACCAGTCAAGCTTGCAAAAATTTATCATTTGCCCAAAAATAAATGTTGGAAATGCAAAGAGACTGAAGATACAGTGGTGCCCTGCAAGACGAATGCCTCGCAAGACGAAAAACCCGCTAGACGAAAGGGTTTTCCGTTTTGGAGGCGCTTCGCAAAACGAATTTCCCTATGGGCTTGCTTCGCAAGACGAAATGTCTTGCGAGTTTTTCTGACTCCCCCCCCCTTTTCTAAGCCGCTTATCTGCTTATCCGCTAAGCTGATAAGCCGCTACAAGCCGCTAAGCCGCTAATAGCGCTAATCCGCTAAGCCGTCAATGGGCTTGCTTCGCAAGACGAAAAAACTGCTAGACGAAGAGAATCGCGGAACGGATTTTTTCCGTCTTGTGAGGCACCACTGTACATTCTTTCACCTTTGGTGGGCATGCCCAAGGATTAAGACTTTCTGGGAGATGATCTATAATGAAATGAAAAAGGTATTTAAATATACCTTTCTAAAGAAACCAGAGGCCTTTCTCTTGGGCATGGTCGGCCAATTGGTGTTAAAGAAGGATAGAACTTTCTTTATGTATGCCACAACAGCAGCAAGAATACTTATTGCAAAGTATTAGAAGACACAAGATTTACCCACCCGGGAAGAATGGCAGATGAAGGTGATGGACTACATGGAACTGGCGGAAATGACTGGCAGAATCCGAGACCAGGGAGAAGAGTCTGTGGAAGAAGACTTGAAAAAAATTTAAAGTTTATCTACAGAAACATTGTAAAATTAAGGAATGTTAGAAGGATGTTGGAATGAAGCTATGTGGTTTTAGCAGAAATGTTATAAAGGATAAAGTAAAAATGGATTGGTAATTAGTGAAAGAGGAGAATGTAAAATTATAGTATATCAAGATAAATTTTTAGGATAAAAACAAAGATGGAAAGGACTTGCTGTAATATCTAATTGAACTAGAATACAATAAAGGGAGGTGTGAGGAGGTCAAGGAAATAAGCAAAGGAAAGAAAGTTATGTAAAGGTTGGATTTGTGTTTTTTTGTGTGTGTGTTTTTGTGCTTTGTTTGTTTAACTTTTTCTACTTTTCTTTCTGTAACCTTCAAATTTTTAATAAAATCTATTATAATAATAAAAAAATATGGTCAGTTTTGCCCTCCCCCCCCCCAGTTCTATGTTCTTCTGATATTCTACTCCTTCAACTCAAAGTTGCCACCACAGTTTATTTCCTAAGGTTATTGTGTTTCAGATAACTCTGCCCCTCTTCTGTTAGTCATTCTGTTGTTCCTTGGCCAGTTTCTCTAGTACTCAACGCGGCCATACCATACAGTTCCTCCTGATCTTAAGCACAATGAAGTTTGTTCAGAGTCCGTTCTCAGATTACACACTTCTTGCCTCAATGGAACATTATTTGATATTTGACATTTAACTGCCCCTTTCCTCAAGTCTCGTTCATCCAACCATCATTTCTCGCACTCTCAATTCATTGCCCACCCTCAGCGCTTCAGTTCCTCTGGCCTAATTGTCTGCTAGCTTCTTTATATCCCAGGAACCTCTTTGCCAATCCTCAGTCCGTCTCGTAAGGTTTTACTTTCAGCCATTCTGACCGCTTTCCCTTCCCTCACAGAAGATGGACTTTGAACTGCTTGGTTCCCTGAACATGCCATGCCTGCGTGGCCCAAGCCAATGCATTTCAAAGGCTTCTCTGCCACAAGTAGAAATCGCTCGAATCCCATTGCTGCCCTCTAGTGCCAATTTCAGCAGAGACTTCACAGCACATTTCTGTGGAAAGGAGTGCCATGCATATTCATAGCACAAAGGGTTATTTGAGGTTAATAATCTAAAGGTCAGGCTCCATGGTAGAGGAGGTGCTGTTGACAATATGCTCTCGAACATGTGAAAGCTGCAACTGGCTTATCTTCATTATACATTTTGCAGCAAACTTTTTTCCCTAGTAAAGGACAGACAGAAGCTGTCTAAGATGGCAGTCATCAAAGAAGAGAGCCATACCATTACGCTGCAACACGAACAGAAATTTGTTATGGTGAACGAAGGAGAGGTTGCATTCAGTGATTGCCTCTCTTAACTGATGTTTTCCATAATAAGCATTTCATGAATGGACCATGCTGGATAGCTCAGTTGGTTAGAGTATGGTGCTGACAATGCCATGTTTGCGAGTTCAATCCAGCTGCATATTCCTGCATTGCAGAGGATTGGATTAGCTGGCCCTCAGGTCCCTTCCAGCTCTAAAATCCAATGATTCTTTTCATTCTATCTCGAACAATGTTGGGGGAAGCTCTGGCCAGAGCTGTCTTTCCCATAGGGCTTAGTGGTGCATCGCGCCAGGGTGCTGGCCTCCCAGGGGCGCCCCAGCGAGTGGGGGAGTTGCGTGGCTTTGCTGGTGGCCTCCCCTTTGCCTGCACAGCCGCCAGCTGTGCTCCACCAACCATAAGGCTGGTGGGCATGCAGCTTCCCTCCCAAGCCTCTGCACAGATCGCTGTCCCGCAGCTGCATGGGGGAGAGTTGTGCCCCCCTGGATGGCAGGCAATGCACAGCTACAGCCACCCCAACACTATCAGTGGTAATTTGGGGGCGCTGGGTGGATATTTGCACCCTGCCTCCACATCTGCTAAAGATGGCCCTGGCTCTGGCCTTCTCATAGTGGCTCAGACTGTTAGTCCATCTAGCCCAATATTTTCTACACTGGCTGGCAGGGCTCTTAAGACACGGGGATCTCCCAACCAGAGTTGGAGATGCTTGGGATTGAACCATGTGCTCTACCACTGAGCTATGTCCCACTTATTTTAAGAGTCCCAGATCAGAGGGATAATATCCTCTGTAAAATAAACATGTGGCTTTAATATTTTGAAACAAAACATTGATTTTGGGTCAGAGAAGAAAATATTTTCACACTTCACCCATGCAGAAATGTTTGCATTTGTACTGCAAGGAGATCCAAAGTTCTTACAGCATCATGTGCCCCCAGGCATGTTTTGTTCTGTTGCCATTGGTGATGTGCAACTCCACCTCTGCTTGGGCAACATTCCTTCACTGCTCCCTGCTTAAAACCTGTTGTATGAATGCCCAGCCATTGGGGAAGAGGTTATGCGCTCCTATTGCTATTCATTCTTACTCTCCAGGACATGTACTCTCCTGTTTATTTGCTGAATCTACCCCCTCAATAATTCCCTCCCCCAATTGTGCATCATCACTCATTCATTCAAGCACACACACACTGGCATGCTTCCCCAAAACATTATCCAGATGTTGTCGTGACTCCCCAGCAAGGCCAATGGTCAGAGATTATGGGTGCTGCAGTCCAACTACAACTGAAAGTCCATAGATTCCCCACTCCAGTTTTACGGAATGTATTGGACATAGCCTGTTGAGGCAGGTGACCCTATTCTAGTCAGGAAGAATTGGAACAAAACTGCATTTCAAGCTCTAAGAGAGAATTTACTGCTTTTGTCCTATACACAATTGGCTTTAAGTTCAAGAAGAAAGTGTTGTATTCTTGGTGTGAAATTCAAGAACGTGTCTTCATGTCCTCCAGTTCCTTTATTCCGTTAGTTGTAATGTTGCCCCACCACCACCACCGCAGGTTTAAAAAGTGGTTTAGACTGACAGTGTTAGGATTCATTAAAATTATACAGCTTGCTGTGAACATTGCAGGCTTGTGGTACCCTACCATTCCAAACATGGTCCAAGAGGTAAGGTGGCCTGCATATTCTTGATTGCTCACTCTCCCATTTTGGCAGTTGATGAAAATCACCTCTCCAAAGCTGCTATTTGCATTTTAAGGGAAGCTCCCATTGGTGCCCATGGAGGCTTCCATTGAAATGAAAATAGCAGCTTTGGAGAGGCATTTTTTTGTCAGCACTGGCAGAGAGAGGAGATGAACTCCCCACCCATAACCTGCAGGTGGCTCAAGAATCACCCCCCATGTTATTTACATAACAAAACTGTGCAGATTAATTTCACACATGCAGTTAATATTACATCCCCCTTGCTCCCCCACCTAGGCAAGCAGCAAAACCCAGCAGGTTTAGCAAGCTCCTGGTGAGCTGTGTTCACCTGAGTTGCTACCACATTTATTAGCAAATCACTTTACTCATCATAAGCATATCCATTGGTCTGATTTCAGTGGGATTTACCTCCTGGCAATATATTTAGACTTGGAACCCTATTAGGCTTCTCACGAAAGGAAAAGCCTGGTTGTGTGAATCTTATTTCAGCCAGAATTGTGTAAATTTGGATGACATTTTTCTCTCTTACAATTTCAGCCCTTGGCTGATACTCTATCTTTCAAGTGCACATAATGTATACTTTGTGTGTGTGTGTGTGTGTTTTTAAAAAATACAATATATATTTCCAGTTTTAATTACAATAGCATTTCTTGATTTGGTTTTCCAATGTGTCGGCATCATTTTACTCCTTTGCAGAGTTGTAGCACAGTCTCATCTTCTTTGTTTACCCTTCTTCTTCGAAAGAGAGTTAGCACAGAAGCGCAAAGAACGTACAAAAAAAGTTAATATGAAAACATTGCTTGAGGATTGTATAATCACGTGGCTCATTGATGTGTTTTAAAAGAAGAAAATGCACACATTTTATGTTAACAGGGCACTTTTAAGCCGAATACATATTTTAAAATGCAGTACAGGGTCTATTGCTCCCTAACCTGCCTCACAGGGTTGTTGTGAAATAAAATTGGGGTGGGAGAGAGAACCATTCATAATCTGAGCTCCTCAGATTAATAAGGTAAAGGGACCCCTGACCATTAGGTCCAGTCGTGACCAACTCTGGGGTTGCGGCGCTCATCTCGCTTTATTGGCCGAGGAAGCCGGCGTACAGCTTCCGGGTCATGTGACCAGCATAACTAAACCACTTCTGGCGAACCAGAGCAGTGCACGGAAATGCTGTTTACCTTCCCGCCAAAGCAGTACCTATTTATCTACTTGCACTTTGACGTGTTTTGAACTGCTAGGTTGGCAGGAGCAGGGACCGAGCAACGGGAGCTCACCCTGTCGCGGGGATTTGAACCACTGACCTTCTGATCGACAAGTCCTAAGCTCTATATTTAACCCACAGCACCACCCGCGTCCAATCCCCTGCAGAAGATCCCAGGTTTAATTCCCAGCATATGTAGGTAGGGCTGCATCTTCCATTGTCCATAGTGGAGACATGACCTATGTCAGAGTTAGCCAGAGTGTTACCCTCCAGATGTTCTGGAGCTCCATCTCCCATCAGCCCTAGTCTGTATCCCAAAGCCTCAAAACAGCAGAAATGATGGACTGTACTTTCATGCAAGGAATCAGAAAATTAAGGACTTAATTGACAATCAACACAGCTTTCCATAAAGTACACAGGGTGTGAAATAAATATTCCAAGTACTACATAATGGAGGGGAAAAATCACCGAGGGGAATAATACAAAGAATATTTTATGGTCAGAGTACTTATGTTACTTCAGTGGAGATGGGTTTCATTTCAACAGACTTCACAATTGCCTTGAAGGTTTTATGAGTAAATAGAGTGGCTGGATCTAGACACATCAAAGAAGCGTTTCAGTTAAACACCTTGTAAATTTAAACAGGGGAAACAAGTAGAGAAAAATGGGACTCCACTTCGCCATCTGGTGGCACATTGTTATATCGCACATACGGCGCATATCAATCGCTTTTTCTTTACCAGTCTAGCTCAGTCCGGTGTTTGCTGTGCTAGTAACACATTTACTGTTCCACCATAGTGCATCAAATTTTTAAGTAATAAAGTTCTCAAACTAAATTTGTGCATCGTCCAGTAAAAAAGGTATGTGTTCCCTTGTACCTACCGCAGTCTAGCCTGAAAGTGTTTTCATTTTATAACTTCATCTTTTGAAAACAAGGAAACCTGAGCCCCTCAAAAAGTTGTTGGACTCCCATCAGGTCCAACCAGCATGAACAGTGGTCAGGGGTGTTGCAAGTCCAACAAAAACCTGGAGAGCGTCAGGTTTCTCATCCCTGTTTTTAAAGCACGTCTGTGGACATCGCAATATTGGAAACTGCTCACTGTCATTAATCTCTGTTAACTTAGATCTATATCTTAAGTGAAGCAGAGAAGAAAGAGGAGATGAGCAAATGTATACCAGACAACGTGTTTTCCCCATTCATATTCGTTAGTGAGAATATAAAAGCTACCATCATTTTATTCCCTACAATCTAATAAATCATAAATCAGTTGAACCATCAATCAGTTTATTAGTATAACGTTAGATTTTCATTGACAGCAACCTCTCTCTGTTTCTCTCTCACCTTACAATGTGGATCCAGGTATTTTGTCCAACATTCACTTACCCTTAGACTCGCTCAAGTTTTTCCAGAGATAATAGTGCAAACGGCATCCCACTGTCTTACTGTGAATGACACCTTCCTATCCTCAGGCTTTATTACCATGCTTCAATCCTGTCAATGCATTGCAGGCTTAGTCTCTGTGGCAAGGTTTACCAACAACCTCCATTTACTGCTGCAGCTACTGTGCTTCAGGCTCTAGAACAGGGGAAATGTGGCCCTCTGGGTACTTATTGGATTCTAGCTGCTGCCACATGCACAGAAATTAGCAGCTGAAGCGACTAATTATCTCCATGCCAGTTATTTCAATGCCAGGAAGAGCATGTCAGGTTTCTGTTCATGACACAGAAACAGGGCTTGCATAGGAGGCAATAACCTTTAGCAAACAGTAACACACAATTATTATTCCTTTTTTACATTTCTTTCGTTACAATCTCAGTTTAATTGAAAAAAGTATTATTAACTAGGACTTGCCGATCAGAAGGTCGGTGGTTCGAATCCCTGCGACGGGGTGAGCTCCTGTTGCTCAGTCCCTGCTCCTGCCAACCTAGCAGTTCAAAAGCACGTCAAAGTGCAAGTAGATAAATAGGTACTGCTCTAGCGGGAAGGTAAGCAGCGTTTCCATGCGCTGCTCTGGTTCGCCAGAAGCGGTTTAGTCATGCTGGCCACATGACCCGGAAGCTGTACACCGGCTCCTTCAGCCAATAAAGCGAGATGAGCGCTGCAACCCCAGAGTTGGTCATGACTGGACCTAATGGTCAGGGGTCCCTTTACCTTTACCTATTGTTAACTCCAGTCACATGACTCTGGAGTTGCACTGACTGAAGACTGCTCATTTTGAAATTATTAGCTCCAGGGGTGTTTTGGACTACCATGCCCATGAGTCCCAGCCAGCACAGTAAGGAACATGATCATGGCCATGCTGGCTTGAGCAGATGAGAGTTTTAGTCCAAAACAAATGGAAGGCAAAGGCTGCCCCGACGTGAGAAATTTTGCACCTATTTCTATCCCTGTTGAAACTGATGGGACTAAAGGCCCATCGCCACTTCTGCATGTCTGTTGTCTAGAAAGCACGGGCCCAAGCCATTTTCCTCTTGACCCACAATTTCTAGGCTTAGGTTGGAGTGGTTTCCCCCCTTGACCCACTCCTTCACCATGGAAAACCCATTCTTTAGTGCTAGGTAAAGGTAAAGGGACCCCTGACCATTAGGTCCAGTTGTGGCCGACTCTGGGGTTGCGGCGCTCATCTCGCTTTGTTGGCCGAGGGAGCCGGTGTACAGCTTCTGGGTCATGTGGCCAGCATGATTAAGCCGCTTCTGGCGAACCAGAGCAGCGCACAGAGACACCGTTTAGGTTCCCGCCGGAGCAGTACCTATTTATCTACTTGCACTTTTTGGTGTGCTTTTAAGGTGCTAGGTGGGCAGGAGCAGGGACCGAGCAACGGGAGCTCACCCCATTGCGGGGATTCGAACCGCCAACCTTCTGATCAGCAAGTCCTAGGCTCTGTGGTTTAACCCACAACACCACCCACGTCCCTCTCTTTAGTGCTAAATGGGAGCAAATGTCAATCTGGAGCAGAGATGCCATCTCCTCAATCTGATTGCAACATCACGCGTGGGAAGCTGCTTGACATCCTGACGTTGCAAGGAGCCAAGGGGTGGTGCCAGTCTGCCTCTGAATATTGAGGGGGTCCAGCTCCCTGAAAACAAAAAAACATGAGGGTGGGGTGGACAAAAGTGCCTCGGCCATTAGGAGCTGGAACCTATGATCTGGAGAAAAAAGCCAAATGGCCATTTGCTCCAATTAAGCTATAAAGAATGGTTTTCCCTGGAGGACAGCATCAGGACAAGAGGAAGCGAGGGTGAGCCCTAACTGCAGAATTGCCAAAAGATGCCACCACATCTGTAGTAGCCATTCATACAAGACTCCTGGAGCCATGAACCTGTCACATTGGTTCTACAGTGGTACCTCGGGTTACATACGCTTCATGTTACATACGCTTCAGGTTACACACTCCGCTAACCCGGAAATAGTGCTTCAGGTTAAGAACTTTGCTTCAGGATAAGAACAGAAATCTGACGGCATGGCGGCAGCAGGAGGCCCCGTTAGCTAAAGTGATGCTTCAGGTTAAGAACAGTTTCAGGTTAAGAACGGACCTCCAGAACGAATTAAGTACTTAACCTGAGGTACCACTGTATTTCCATGTGGTCTCTCATTCATTGTTTTCCAAAATCTTACATTATGACACTTTAGGTGGATTGGAGTTTTAAAGGGCCACTTGTTAAGATGAGAGGTAGCCTAAGATCCTAAGAAAAAACTTGTGACGTTAGACCAGTAGTCCATCTAAGCCAACATCCTGTTTTCAACAGTGGCCAACCAGATGCCTGCAGTCACCCACAGCTGTTGTTCCTCAGCAAATGGCATTCTGTGGCAAATTGTCTCTAAACGTGGAAGTTTCATATAGCCAGCAATAACGGCTATTAGCTATTGGTAGATGGGTCATCTATGATGTTAGACCTTTTCATCTGTTACATTGAACACAGGTACAAGCCATCTCCATTATGCCTATACAAATTGTTTTGTGCAAAAAACAAAAAAGTGTACACTTGTTTATTGGTACAGTGCCACTATTCCATACACTGGTACACAGATTGTACATATTTTGAATTTAATGTGTATCTCCCACTGAAGTCTAATCCCCATCTAAGCCAGTAGCCATAACTATGTATTGTGGTTGCAAATTCCATATTTTAAATGTTTAATATTTTAACTATGGGTTATATGAAGTAGTACTTTCTTTTGCCTGTTTTGAATCTCATCATTTCAGAGTCAAATTTGAGCAGATGCATCTCTGATTGAATTCCCTCTCATGCTTCATAACTGCATATCCTGCCTCAGAGAAAGCCACAACTCTATTAAACTTCAAATGGGATGAAAAGTCCTTCTTAAGGGCTCCACTTTGTGCAAACGGAGGCCTTGGCTAGTTACGTGAAAACTTGGAAAATAAAACTTTCTTCCTACCTGACAGACTGCCTTCTGTTCAAGATTTACCATCTCCTAATTTTTCATCCAACAACATGACCTCTGCAGACAACTAACATCCTTTATATTAATGAAACTGCTATCTGGAAACAAAAGAGCCCGGTGAAAACAGCATCTTTTATAGGGTCAGGAACTGGACTGCGAAATTGACAGTGACAAAAAATAAAAATGACAACATGCGTCGCCAAACTCAAGACCTAAACACAAAATCCAGCTTCCTTAACCTTCACTTTATCTCAATGCATTCTTCATGTACACAGAGGGCCTATGCACGCTCTTCTCCTTCATCAGCTTGCATTCAATGTCACATCCGAGGGAGACAAACATACGCTCATGTTTAATAACATGCAATCATTACCCCTCCGAACGAGGGAGGGCGCGGGAAATGGTGTATAGGCCTTATACCTATACATCCCATTTAGATCATAGGCAGGCTGACCTGAATGGCCTACTTTGGGGGTGTAGAATCCCTTTGATCTGTTAATCACACCAAGTAAGTGTGTATATTCAGAAAGACCTCATAACACTGAAGGAACAACTGGATTGTAAAGTGACTCTGAGTCTGCATTCTTGCCAGGGGCCATTCTTCCCAGGCATTGTGGGAAAACTACAAAGGCAGCTGCCATAGGAACCAACTCCTAGGGGCAGAGAGGGCTTTGCCTCTCCCTCCGTAAAACATTTGAGGGGCCTGTGCCCCCCCAAGTTTTTGCCATTCAAATGGTGTCTGTGCTCCACGTCAGGTGATCGATTATGCAGGGCGGGGCTTACCTGCCCCCCCATATTTTATTCAAGTTGGCACCCCTGGCAGCTGCCCATCACTCATCCTTGTACTGAAAAAGGGGACACTGGGAAGTGATGTCAGCCACTGCTGTGCTTGACTTGTGTAAGAAATGCCTTGATGGATCAAACAAAGGTTCTAGTCCAGAATGTTGCAAGAATCCCAGCAGACACCAGGCATGGGATGGCAGCCTGACTAATAGTAGTAGTAGTAGTAGTAGTAGTAGTAATTTATTATTTATACCCCGCTGGGTTTCCCCAGCCACTCTGGGCAGCTTCCAACAAATTATTAAAATACAGTGGTCTGTTAAACATGAAAAGCTTCCCTAAACAGGGCTGCCTTCAGATGTCTTCTAAAAGTCTGGTAGTTGTTCTGGTGGGAGCGCATTCCACAGGGCGGGTGCCACTACCAAGAAGGCCCTCTGCCTGGTTCCTGGTTCCTAGTAGCTCTTGATTTTAAACCTATCAGAGCCTACGGTCCCAGCCCCCCTGCCATGATACTTAGCTTGGGGACGGTCTGCCCATAGAGCCACTCCTGATTTATTCTACTCCTCTCTCTCTCTCTCTCTCTCTCTCTCTCTCTCACACACACACACACACACAAATAAATAAACAAAAAACCCAAAATAATTTGGGTCATTTTTTTCTTGCAGATTGTAAAGAGACAGAGATTATTTCTATTTTTTACATTATTGGTTTGAAATATGACTCAGCAACATGGATAGGGCCATTCAAGTATATAAATGGGAGGGGGGGGAGTTAAAGCTGGCTATTCTTCTTCCATACTACATAATATAAGCAATTCAAGTGGTAATGCTTTATTAAATTAACAATAAGGTGTTGGATTCCCAAAGTTTCCCCTGTCATTCTACCCTAAACAATACTACTTAAAACTACCTTATTGGACCAAAGTGTTTTTTCCAATTTCAGCTTACCTATTACTATGAGCCATTAAGCTTACATTTTAGAATACCACGTGGTTAGCTTTTGTTTTTTTAAAAAGTAATGTACAAACCTTTTTTGTTGTTGTTATAGATCTAATGCAGTAATGTTTACAAAAATGCTGTAATCCCCCCCCCCCCCAGTTTTTAGATTTTTAAAAATAGCTGAATGGTATGACCGAGATGAATTTCAATTCAAGCTGCAATCCTCTGCTCACTGCTACAGAAGTAAGCTCCATTAAGCTCAATTGAGCTTACTTCTGAATACACAGGCAGAGCATTGAGTTCTTGGAATACAATCAGGAGCTGTCAAGATCAATGGGGGCTTTGCCATTAACTCAGTAAGCCTTCACAGTGAAAAGGCTGTTTTTTAATAGCAGCTCCTACCTACTCTTCATCCTATGGAGTGGCCTTCCTTAACTTGGTGTTAAGGAAGATCCAGTTTCTCAGTCCACCAGATCTGCAGCCCAGCTTGGTGGCCTGTGCTGGCAAACTCTTTGTGGTACAGCCCCGGGGGCGCCACCTATGCTCTTCCTGCCCCAATGTCAACCACGGAAGTTCTTCCAAAAGTGGCCCAAATTTGAGCATAAAGGCGCATGAGGTTAAGCCTATTTCCTCCCCCCAAAATAGCTCAACAACTCTGGTCAATCCAATGAGTATATCACTGCCAGTTTATTTATAGTGGGAGTAGATCACAGTCTCTTGGAAGTTGGACGTGCCTGATCTATGTTAATTAACCTAGAGCAGACCTTTTAAGTGAAAATGATGTTATTAAACTGGAGAAAGCTGGCCAAAGTCTAGAAATGCCAGAGTTGAACTTCTGTAGGTCTGCTGTCTCGCCCCTGCATGGAAATTATTGAAGGAAGAAAATCTAATGCATATGCAGGTAACATTTTGGGCACCCTGGCATGTTTGACATAGCCCTATGCATTGCAGCCCAAAGAGACTTTAAAATATTAAGTGGAATACAAATTGATTAAAGAAAAGAATAGTCCAGGGATAACGGTATGTTAGTTTTACATAGCAGGTGAGTACTATATTTTCAAATATATGTTGGATGTCTTTGCCTATCCTCTTCTAGGCCGAAGCTCCAACTCTTGAGAACTTTATCCAAATAAACTGTGCAACCTGGGAAGCAGCTCTCGAAAGAAGCGAGGTACTTTTAATGTTTAAAGTCAGAGGCCTGTGGCTTTGTCCTGACGTGGCAAATGCCTTACATTTTTTAAATTTCTCAGGTCATACCATGCATTTCCAACGACATGAAAATGGGCTGGTTTTGCAGAACCGAAATTCACTGGCAAGCAAAGGTCGCCTCCCCCACCCCACCCCCACCCCTTCCTATAGGCACGTAAAAAAGGGTTAACCTAGTCTTTCTAAACCTACATTTTAAAATACTTAAATACTGACTGGCACTGAAGATACTGAGCTAGCCCTGGATTCCCGGGTTTTGGTATTGGGCATGGCAATGGTACAGCATGACACTCCGACAGTGGCCTCCGGCAACTCATCCTCATCGGTCCATTCATTAAGACCAGGGTTGTAGCACTGAATGCATTTCTTGTATTTCTTTTCTATTTCATTCCAACCTCCCACCAAGTAAATTTTCCCATTGAGGATGGAAGCGCCGGCGGTGCTCACGCCAGTTGGGAGAGGAGTGGCGTAATTCCACTGGCCGGGGTAAGAACTGTAACACTCCACAGGAAGCACGTCTACCCTTTCCCCTCGGCCTCCCAGTTGGGACCCTCCCATGACATAGACCTTTTCCCCAAGGGAAGTGGCGCAGTGCCACCCTCTCGGGGTACTCAGGCTGGGCTTGTCTTGCCAGCTGTCGCTAGCCGGGTCATACATGCAAACCGAGCGGGAATAAGCGTTATTGATGTAGCCTCCGGTGACCAGGATTCTACCATCTATGACCGCGCTAGCATGGCAGCACCTAGCCACCTCCAGAGGGGCTTTCATTTGCCATTGATTAATTGCCGGGACATAACATTCAACCGAAGAGAGACACCCTTCCGAGTTGCGGCCGCCCACTGCGAAAAGAAGACCGTTGAACACATTCAGGCTGAAATGGGTGCGCTTTTGATTCATGTTGGCCAGGTGTATCCATGTGTTGAAACGAGGGTCGTACCTGGAAGAAATAGGGAGGGGGAAAGGATTACTGCTGAGATCCAGATACAAACTTCGTCTACAGTTCTAAGCCACAACATTTGTATTTTTCTGTAGCTGCCACTCTCTTGTTTGCTACTTTTCTCAGAAATGAAAACTCCCAAACATTGCCATTATTAAGGGCTAAACTAGATGCAAGCCCATTATCGGATCTTAGCTTTTCCCAAAACTAAAAGCAGCGATCAGCCCAAAGTCAATCATAATAATAATTAAATAATAATAATTTATTATTTATACCCCACCTATCTGGCTTGGTTTCCTCAGCCACTCTGGGCAGCTCCCAACAGAATATTAAAAGCACGATAAAACATCAAACATTAAAAACTTCCCTAAACAGGGCTGCCTTCAGATGTCTTCTAAAAGTCAGATAGTTGTTTATTTCCTTGACATATGATAGGAGGGCGTTCCACACGGCGGGCATCACTACTGAGAAGGCCCTCTGCCTGGTTCCCTGTAACCTCACTTCTTGCTGTGAGGAAACCTCCAGAAGGCCCTCAGTGCTCAGTCTCAGGGTCTGGGCTGAACGATGGTGGTGGAGATGCTCCTTCAGGTATACTGGGCCAAGGCTATTTAGGGATTTAAAGGTTGGGGCCATAGTGTTGACCAAAAAGGCTGTATTACTCTCTTATCTCCTGTACAGTGGTACCTCAGGTTACAGACTCTGCAAACGCAGAAATAGTACCTTGGGTTAAGAACTTTGCTTCAGGATGAGAACAAAAATCACACAGCAGCAGCAGGAGGCCCCATTAGCTAAAGTGGTACCTCAGGTTAAGAACAGTTTCAGGTTAAGAACGGACCTCCAAAACGAATTAAGTTCTTAACCCGAGGTACCACTGTACTGTTTTCCTAGTTGAAATCACCCCCTCCCCAAAACTGCTCATTGCTTATATGGCATACTGTCCAACTGTTCCAGAGCCCAAACAAAAACGAGCATCTTCCAGAATGTGCTCCCAAGTGAGTCACGTGACCTACGGTACACTGCGCTCTCAACATGAAAATTCACTTTTTTCCCGAGTAAGGTCTCACGAGGCACCCCCAAAAACATGTTTTTGGACACCATGGGAGGTCACGGCCCCCAAAAGTGCTTTTTCGGAGTGACAGCGTAGCACCCAAAATGGCCGCTGTGATCTTGTGTGGGGAAACGTGATGTCCCATTTTTTTCCTGGGGAACTTGGGAGGTATGATATGGCAGCTGGATGTTTCCTGCTATGGAGCAAATAGAAGTTTCAGGCAGGAGAGATGGTCGGCTGGAGTCCTGCACTACCACGTCTTTGCTCTGCTCCCCCCCCCCCCCGCAGTTGGCAGTCGGTTGGGTAGCCAGGGAAGGGGCGGAGCAACAGTTAGCAACTAACAGGGGTGTCACTCTGGCATGGGAAGCTTGTGCAGGGTCACAAACCCTGCCCACTGCTTTGATGAGAGAGCGGTAATTACATCCAGAGGGTGGCGTGTGGGAGAAGATAAAATCTTCCTTCCCTGATAAAGGTAAAGGGACCCCTGACCATTAGGTCCAGTCACGGACAGCTCTGGGGTTCCGATGCTCATCTTGCTTTATTGGCTGAGGGAGCCGGCGTACAGCTTCCAGGTCATGTGACCAGCATGACTAAGCCACTTCTGATGAACCAGAGCAGCGCACGGAAACGCCGTTTACCTATTTATCTACTTGTACTTTGACGTGCTTTCAAACTGCTAGGTTGGCAGGAGCAGGGACCGAGCAACGGGAGCTCACCCTGTTGTGGGGATTCGAACTGCCGACCTTCTGATCAGCAAGTCCTAGGCTCTGTGGTTTAACCCACAGCGCCATCAATGTCCCTTTCCTTCCCTGGTACTGTGGTCCTATTCATGCTCATACATGCATCTTCATAAGAAAAGCCCTTCTGGATCAGACAAAAAGCCTATCTACTCCAGCTTCCTGTTTCCCACAGCAGTCAACCCGATGATAGGCATGAAGGCAATAGCCATCTCCAGCTGTTTGATGCGCAGCAACTTGTATTCAAAGGCATACTGCCTCTGATCTTCAATATGGTATGTATATAGCCATCGGGACTTGCAGCCATTGATAACCTTGTCCTCCATGAATTTATCCAACCCCATTTGAAAACTGTCTAACTTGGTGGCCATATATCTTTGGGGAAACAGAACTTTCTGCATTGGGGGGGCCTAATTCATAACCGCTTGTACCACATGAAAGATGACTCATATCACAGCTGGATAGCATTACCTTGGTTTCCGGCATGGAGACATGTAAAAACAATGGACAAGGGAGTTGGCACTGAAAGAATGATCCCAAGGAAAGCATAAGAATTGCAATACTGGCTGAGCTGCTTGCTCAATAGGTCCATAGTTTAATCAACGAACAAAATGGGGAGGCAATGAATGACATGAACCATTTGACATGGCAACCAAAATGGTCAAAGGCCTGGAAACGATGCCTTATGAGGAACGGCTAAGGGAGCTGGGCATGTTTAGCATGGAGAAGAGGAGGTTAAGGGGTGATATGATAGCCATGTTCAAATATATAAAAGGATGTCACATAGAGGAGGGAGAAAGGTTGTTTTCTGCTGCTCCAGAGAAGTGGACACAGAGCAATGGATCCAAACTACAAGAAAGAAGATTCCACCTAAACATTAGGAAGAACTTCCTGACAGTAAGAGCTGTTCGACAGTGGAATTTGCTGCCAAGGAGTGTGGTGGAGTCTCCTTCTTTGGAGGTCTTTAAGCAGAGGCTTGACAACCATATGTCAGGAGTGCTCTGATGGTGTTTCCTGCTTGGCAGGGGGTTGGACTCGATGGCCCTTGTGGTCTCTTCCAACTCTATGATTCTATGATTCTATGGCATCAATTGTCTTAAATTATTGTTGTACTAGCAGCAGGCTGGGCTCAGTAAGATGTTTGAATCTCGCTTGGTAACAGCTCTGTAATAATATTATTTATTATGTACTTCATTACATATTCCCCCCCCCCATTATGTTCCAGTGAGCGATACCTAATTAAGTCATATTCAGAGTAGATATATTAAAATTATTGGGCTTCCTCTGAGTATGACTAATGTTGGGTATCACCCAGTAATTTGTTGCGTGTGAGTACTGGAAAAAGTTTGAGTTTAGTATGGATAGTGTATTTATTCTTTTGATTCTGGCATGTGGAAAATCAAATTGCTAGCTCACCAATAAAACCAAACTGAATGGACATTTAATATAATCTCACCTCTCTTAGTAAACTTATTTCATTTGTCCCTAGTTATTTCCCAGAAATGTTTGAAATACCAACTGACTATTGTATATGAATGCTAAGACAAAACATATGCATATACACATACAAAAGGAGAGATGAAGAAAGAAAACTTCTTCCTTGGAGAATGTTCTTACTATTTGTTAACGTCGTTAAAAGTACATGTCTCAAAATCTAATATTGGAAATAGCCAGAAATGGCACTTTGTGGAGTAACATATTCTAGTTTCATTACATTTTATTATATTCTCTGTGAAATGAGCCTATCTGTTATGTATTTATTCATTGCATTTATATGCTGCCTTTCTGCCAAGGCACCTAAGGTGGTTTATAATTTACTGTAAAATTGGGAGGAGGGGCAAGAGAAAGAGGCTGTCTGGTTGGATCACACAAGAAATGAGGGAGTATTTTCTATTGACTTTCTGGAATCAGAAATATGGTCCTGGCATGCTTGTGGCCACTGTAAACAAGTCTGGCTTCTCAAGTCATATTTACAATACCTTCATCCCTTTCCTAAAATGTCCGATAGCACTATGCATAATGTTTCAGATAACAGTGAGGAAATGGCAGGATTAAAATCCTGGCTTTATAGTAACTTCAGAAAATATACTAGCCCAAATGTTTAAAATTTGGGTAACAGAATCTTCCAATTGCAATATAGTTGCTGCTAGCCAGTCTGATTTGTAACATTTGCAATCTACAAAAACTTATGCTACAATGAACCTGTTTGTTATTAAGGGGGCCACAAGATTGTTTGCTGTTTTCTTGGCAACCGATTAATATGGCTACATCCTTAGAATTTGCCCTGTGAGAATAGGAATATTTGTTGCATTGCTATATGTTGCTAATTCTAAGAAGCAGGAAAGAAAGTATTAATTCAAAAGAAAATAATATCAGCCTTGTTGTTTAGTTGTCTTGCAAGGGCCTACGACTCTATAATAATATAGAATAAAATAAGGTTCCTCAATCTCTATATTCCTCTCTCTTCTGACTCTGCTTTCAGCTACAAAAAGAAAGAAAAAGTTTGTGACCTGCTTTAATTTGGACATAGTGGCTGTTTCCAGACAACTGCTTGCCAAGCATTTGCCAGATTTGGTTATACAAAGTTGATCAAGAGGTTAGACTATGTCAGCTATTTATTGAGTGTTGATTCTAAGTTGCATTTGGGGAAGTTATACAGGGTTGCATCGAGCAGTTGCTATCCCATGTTTCCAGGGCATTTTCCCATCATTTTTTATAATCACAAAAAGTCTGTTTCTGGGGAGAAGCAGCAGTTCAAATATGCCAAATGAACTTTACTTGCTTAACGTGCATTTGCCAGTATGTGACTGAATCCCCCCCCCAAAAAAAATACTCTGGATATATAAGCCTATAAAGTACTCTAAAGAATATACTGTAAATACATTTGCTGGTTCAAGTTATGAAATATATTATTTATATCCTGTAGCCACAATTGAACACAGAGTTAACATTTATAATTATATGTTCTATACTGGATTTACAAAATTAAAATACGGAGCATTCTTTTCATGTTTCATCTTTAGTGCCTATTGAATGATAACTTTACAACCAGAAGTAAATAATTTAATTTCAAAATTATCAAGCCTAAGCATGGCTTTAGGACTGATATAAAGGAAGAGCAATTTGATTTCCATTATATTCCCCTCGGTACATGATAATACTTAAGATTAGTGCTCAAAGCACTTCACTAGTCCTTTCAACAACCCTGTAAGGTACGCCAATATTATCATCCCCATATTTCAGAAAGAGGCTGAGACAGAGAGGCTCGTCTAACCACAACAAGTGAGTGGATGGCATAAACTCAGTCTGTGAGCAACTGTGCTGCAGTTGCTGAAATGAATAATGGCCATGACAGAGAGATCAGCTTGCTTCAAGGTACCTGTTGAACTAATGGCTGAGGTGAAATTTGAAGCATAGATGGCCTGCTAAACAACCCCATCTCTCCAGTACAGTTGCTATTCATGTGCCACTCCCTATCCCAGCAGAGCTAATAACAGCTGGAAGTGTGTGACTTACAGTGCTGGAAATGGCATGGGAGCAGAGGATTAAATACTATTCAAAATAGCACTACAGGGATTGTTCATTAGCAAAGCCAGCATCAAGGAGACTCCTCCTTGTCAGTTCTGCTCTACTACGAGCTCTTATGTTAAGCCGTGTAGATGGACTTTGCAAGATGGAATAGATGAAGGAAAGATAAATATGGATAGATACCTTTTAAAGCCTTTTAATGAGAGCTAGCATTGAGGGACACGGGTGGCACTGTGGGTTAAACCACAGAGCCTAGGACTTGCTGATCAGAAGGTCGGCGGTTCAAATCCCCGCAACAGGGTGAGCTCCCGTTGCTCGGTCCCTGCTCCTGCCAACCTAGCAGTTCAAAAGCACGTCAAAAGCGCAAGTAGATAAATAGGTAGATAAATAAGCGAGATGAGCGCTGCAACCCCAGAGTCAGCCACGACTGGAACTAATGGTCAGGGGTCCCTTTACCTTTACCTTTAACATTATCAGCATCACTTAACCCACCCCCCCCAAATATTCCAGCAATCTGACTGAATCCTCAGTGCATTTCTAAATGGCTTTTCTGCTTAGGGATGCTTGAGGCTTTCATTCAGTCCCCATTTTGAAGCAAACTGACTTGATCTGAAGTTCCTGGACACAGAAGAGAAGACAGTTCTCCTTCAGTTTTCGTACTTCGACTCACATCACCCTTTCTGCCAGTGTGTAACCGCCACAGGGTCTGGGTTGCTATGTTATGTGACCAAGCTGAATGGATTTTGGAATGTATTAAGTCTCCCCATCCTGCCCTGCCCCCACCAGTACCCCAGAACACCCCCTTTGGGTGCCCTGACTGAGCAGGGCTGAGACAGGACTTAGCCCAGTGTCTCTTTGGCTGAGCTACAGATACACCTATTCCAAACTCTGGTCATCCCAGTATACCTTGGGTTTGGATTGCTCCCAAAGTCCAATTCTATTTTAAAGGCTTGCTTTGTCTTAAATTAGGGAACTAGCCAGCAGTAGGCCTGTTCCTGAATAGAGTTTGGAATAAGGTTAGGTGAATAAGGAATAAGGAAGGTGAAATGTTAGAAGCAAAAAAAAAAATTGCAGCCTAAGGTGTGTACATTGCTTACCAAACCAGTGGTTGAAGTGCCCTGGATATTCCCATTAATGCCCATTGATGCCAATGGGCACTATTCTTCCAGGGGTAATAACAGCTGCTATCCACTTGGGGCAGTCCCATAGAAAATCCTGCCTCACTTGTCTGCTCCCCCCCCCAAAAGACATAGTAGACTGCTAGCAATGTGTAATCTCAGTAAAATCCATATCACCCCTTGAAGCCTGAAGTTGGAAATAAGAACAGTGAAAGGGATAGGATGGACCACAGTCTATAGCATCTTGATGGCTTCTGAGACTTTCAGACAGAAAAGAGGAGATATGGATTGTGTTTATTTATTAATGAGCTGGTTGAATGTAAAACTGAGGATCAAATTTGGCAAAATGTGAAGGGTGGGTGATGCTGGGAGATTGGCAACGTTGGAAGGGGGGGTGTATATTATATATTTATACCAAAAAATTCTAGGGGTTTCATTTTCATCTCTGCACACCGCACCAGTGAGGCTGAATTGTTGATTACTGGGGCCAGATGTCAGACAACAATGTTCAAGGCCACGTTAAGGAGAAATGCATGCATGTGGACTGGGAGGAAGCAAGATCTGTTTTTCTCAGGCAGAGTGTTACTCAAGAGGTATCAGAAGGAAATGTTTGAAAATGGATGAATGACTCTTATAGAGAGAGAGAAGAGGATTTACTCTACTCAACTGTTTTGAGGACAGGCTATAACAATGTATAAAAGCCATAGCAGAAATTGGTAATTGAACAGTTGATGTGTAAGGAGAAGGGATGAATGTATTTTCTTTTTGTTTTTTAATATTTTTTATTAGTTTTCCAACACAAATTAAAAACAAAACAACATACACACATAAACAAACAAAAACATATAAACATGTATAATTTCAAAACCTTTTTTTTCATAAACCTTACTTCTCGGACTTCCCCTTACCTCCCCTTCTCTGCATCCCTGTTTCAAAATTTCTTCAACAACCCTTCAGACCAATTAACTAATTACTTATTTTCTTTTTAAGTTTCTTCTCATAATTAATCAATCAATTACAGCTGTAATTCTATGAATGTATTTTGAAATGAGAGTTGGAAAAGTTATTTTATTGGGAGCACCAAGGGAAGGAGGAAAATAGAGGGGACATCTGGGGTGGGAGGAAAGTCAACGTTTAGATTTGTATTGAATTTGTATTAATTTGATGAGGATTTGTTAAAAATTATGGAATATCAATAAAAATAATTGGCCAAAAAAAACCCCTCAATGTGTCTAGCATCACATCTGGCTTGAACCTATGGAACTGTAAAGGCTCTCTGCATAGCTGATAGAAATGTGTCTCTATTTTAAATGTGTTGGATGGATATCTTTGAAAGAAACACATATCAAATACTATCCGAGAGTAGGAATGCCTGTCACGTTTAATGGTACAAGCATGGTAAAAACCATGCTGAAACCATCCATCTTTGCCACAACCCACAATCTATGAGAATCCAGACATAGGGGCACCTTGCTCTCCTGTGGGTGATCCTCATATAAGACTGGCATCCATACATGGAACTCACTAAGCCATTTCCTCTAGCATCCCTATAAATACATGGAAGAAATGAAGCAATGTTCATGACAGTGCAGAAGGGTTGCAGGAGGACTTGTCTCATGAGCATCCTCAGATTCACAGTGAGGAAGCTGCCTTATAGGCCAGACTGTTTACCCATTTAGCCCAGTTTTGTCTCCTCGGCCAATCTGCAATTCTTTGAAGTGGAGATGCCAGGGTGTCTTTAAAACATGTGCTGTACCCCCAAGCTCCAGCCGCTGCCCCAATTTAAGGGATTGTACACATTGCCTCTTTTGCTACACATACATATTTTGGGGGAAACTGTGAAGGGAGTTATTTTCTCATTCCATATGCTCTGCACGAATACTCAGCAAAAGAGGTACATGATGTGCAATCAAGACACTCAATGCAATTCTGCCTGGGAGCCAAGCATAAGTCACTCTGGCATTCTGGGAGGAAGAACAGGGAATTTATAATAAACAGCATAAGACCTGGGGCAGTAGTGCCACCAGCAGCCAGTGCCATAGCTATGGAGGGGCTAGCTGGATTTTTGCCCTGAGTGAAGCCTCCAAAGGGGCACCATTGAGACTCCCACCCTGTTTGTGTGTGCGTGCAAGTACACATGGGGGAGTTTTTGACCCGGATGGAATAAAGTCTAGTTTCGCCCCTGCCAACAGCCAAATCTACCTCACAGGATTATTGGACAAGGGGGAGAGAAATCATGTGCACCACCCTGAGCTCCTTAGAGGAAGGACAGGATAAAAAGTCTGTGTGCTTTTTTCCCTACCCATGTCCATCATGTTTTGAATTAAAATTGATCATGTATTCATTTATTCAACTCACCTTTCTTGGTGCTTCTGGCCTTCCCATTGGTGACAGTCAACAAAGTTCAATTCAGAGTAGACCCACTGAAATTAATGGGCCTAACTGAGTCATGATGATTAATTTTGGTGTGTCTACTCTGAGTAAAACTTCATTGAATACAACTCCCAAACTCCCAAGCCATTTCAGGCAGTGTTGAAGATGCCTCTCTTGCATCTGAATGACCAACTTGGAGGATGAGAAGGATTTGTTGTATAATTATTTATGTTCGCATTAAAAAAATAAAATAAGGGAGTTTATGGGCTGCTGTCAGAGATCAGCATTGTTGGGCACCTGCTAAGGCACAAACTGCCAGCAGGGGGATCACGGTCACCTCCTGAAACCTCCTCTTTGCTGCTTTTGCCTGCCATTGCCAAGCAAGTGAGCAGGGAGGAGCAAGAAGCAGCAGCATTGGCAAAGTGAGCAGAGGGAGCAAGGGCTCTTTGTTCTGCCTTCTTTCTGTGGGAGGTGATGTTGATTAAGCCCAAAGGGAGAAGGATGCATCAAGACAAGATGTGGGCATGGGTCCACTGAAGCTTACTGAGAACACCTTGTCCAAATGTTTTCCCCAAACCTGGATCTCCAGCACTGGGTGGTTTTCATGTTAAGATTAACATGGTCGCATCCCAGCCGACTGGATGCTGTGCTGAGTGGTTGGCCAGGCTAAGCAGATGGTCATGCCCCTTCCCAGGGCTGCCACGGATTGGCTCATTTGAAGGACAGGTCAGGCAGGAACCCGTGAGCCTCTGCGGCCACAGGAACAGACTGGGAAACAATCTAAACCTACTCATCTGGGGGAGAGAGGAGATGCCACACTGGGCTGCAACTGCCGCTCACTGGCGAGACAGTAAATGGCCATTCTGACCCAGCTCTGGCTGCCTGGTCACAAGAGGCTCCCAGCGCAAATCTTTCCACCGTACACCGTATGACCATCATTTACAGAAGCATGATATATAAACCACAAAACTGTCTGGGAAACACAGCTACTTCTACACCCTGTAAAGGTTCCTAGTTTAGTGTTGATGCAGTGCATGTTAGGAAATCAGTGATGCCATCACACGATCACCGCCCCTCACATTTGAGAAGCTCAGATGCATTAACCCCACACTTCTGTTATCATCAGATACTGGCTCCTGGTGTGTTTGTGGTTTTCTGTGCATAAAAGATAGTGTGTGTTTATTCTCCTGAGCATGGCCCACTGACAAGTTTAATATTGGCAAAATAACCCAAAGAGATAAAGAAGATAATGGGTCCTTATCCATGTTGTAGGCCAGGTGAGGGGTACCTTTGTCCCTCCACAGGTTGCTGAACCACAACTCCCAGCACCACTTTCTTGCTTGGACTAATGGGATAAACATCTGCAGCCCCGTTCCACACCCCAGTTGTAGGGTAATAAAGCAAATGCACTCGATACCTTACACTATTTAGAATCATAGAATTGTAGAGTTGGAAGAGACCCCAAGGGGCAATGCAATCTTTTGCCCAATGTGGGGCTCAAACCCGTCACCCAGAGATTAAGAGTCTCATGCTCTTACATATAGGCCAGTAAATATATTACTATGACAAAGAAAAGGAAAATGTGCCTGTCTAATCCTATTTCAAATTAGTAAGCCAACTGTGAAGCACCAACAGCTCTCGGGTGGAGAAGCATTTGAGTCTTATCCAACATGCATATCATCCGAGACATTTGAATTATTCAGGCATTCATAAGGGGACTTAAAGACACAACGAATGGGGAGCGTGTATGAGCCTGCTTGCGGTGTCCCTATTGTCTTCCATGGCTGCAGGAGGCTTTCCTGCAGGAGACAGTCACCCTTGAACATACAAATGTCAATGGAAACAGGGAGTGGAGCTAGCATGCTTGTACATGCTTTTTCCTCTTTGCAACATCCCTGTTGTAAACATATAAATAGGGACGCTGTTAATCTAACTTTGTCACAAAGGCATTTTTTCTGGCTGTTTTTCCCTTCCAAAAATAATAATTGACCTTTGCAGATACAGTGGTACCTTGGTTTAAGAACAGCTTAGTTTATGAACAACTTGGATTAAGAACGCTGCAAACCCGGAAGCAGGTGTTTTGGTTTGTGAACTTTGCCTTGGAATCAGAGCATGTTTTACTTCCTGTTGAGTGTGTTCCATTTGTAAATTGAGTCCCCCACTGCTATGGGAAAGCACGCCTTGGTTTAAGAACGCTTTGGTTTAAGAAAGGACTTCCGGAATGAAGTAAGTTCGTAAACCAAGGTACCACTGTATTCCCTTTCGGCATGGCTTGGATGGTGTTTGTCAATCACAGGCACCTATGCTAAAAACAACAACCTCAATCAAGATTGTTCTTCCGTTGCTGTTAATGCCTCTGCCTCTCCCTCTCCCTCCCTCTCCGGAGCTGTTATGTGCTGAACATACTACCTCTATAAATAACCAGTTACCTGCAGAAATTGCTGACCGCATGCTTAGCCTGATTCCTGGCATCATTCTGGTCTTCTCCACCTGCCACGTAGAGGAATCCATCCATCACGGTGACGCACTGGTTGAAGCTTTTAGCAGGCATCTCAGTAAGCCTCTTCCATCCATTGTCAGGGTCTCTGTATAAAATGTCTCTGCTAAGGGATTTCTCTGTTAAAGCTGGGCGTCCCCCAACCGTAACCAGGACCCGTAATCCTCCACGAATCCTTGTTCTCCTAGACTGCAATGTATTCTGGTGGTAGGGAAGCAAATGGTAATTCATGGCATCTACTAGAAGTCTATGGCAATCTGCATCTTGCATCATTCTTGGTACAGTCTGAACATAATTCACCAGGTCTTGGGCAGAGATGGTACCAAAGCGAATGTTGCTCAACAAATCCGCAGCATATTTTGCTCTTTTTTGGTCAAATTCCAGCCATCTCGTTGCAATTTGGAATGCAACGAGTTCAGAAGGCAACTGCAAGTCATCGTCTGCAAGAAGTTCATTGATCCGGTCAAAAGTGAGCTTTAAGAACTGATCCGATTCGGAAAACTCAATGAAGTTGTCTCTGATGAATTTCTGAGCTGCTTCCTTGGTGGTTTTGAGTCCATATGTCTCTGCGATGTTGGCAACATACGTGCAATTCTCCACGTTGATTTCTTGCATCAAAAAATCACTGCACATCTTCACAAGGGTATGAATCTGAAGGTAGATGGCTGTGGAGATGATGCTACCTATAGTATAGAGTGAGAGAGTGAGCTTTCCTGTGTAGGCATATGCAATGACAGTAGCTAGGCCCAGGGGAGATACATCGTTGAGGTCCACTCTCTGAGTTGATGGATCTTTCTTCAAGATGTTGTGGAAGTAGTCACTGCAGGAAGCCATCACCACTTTGTGGACATCAAAAGACTTTGTTTTGGTACCGATGACTAAATCACAGAGAAAGTTCTCCAGTCTCATCCTGCACAGCCCTTCCAAAAGGTTGGGGCTGTAGAGAGCATCAGAAACCTCAGTTGAGACACAGCTGAAGCCATTCCCCCCTTCCAAAAGGCCGTTCAAGCCATTCAGCTTGCTGAGAGGACCATCTTCCACGATGATGGTCAGCTCATTGATATCCACCTTGCTCTTTTTGACGTTCTTCTTCTTGGGCGCCATGACTGCAATATAATATCACAGCCAGGAGCTAGCTAGAAGGAGAAGGAGAAAAGGACAACTTTTAGACCCATATTTCAGTGCATTGGTTTTCAGCATCTCACTGAAAACGACTGCAAAGCATCCTTGCAAGTGGCAAACGGAGACAGAAAAATAAGAAAAGTGGAACAGCAGGAGATTGCGGAAAACGCCGCAATCACACACATCTGTAACCTCATGCAAGGTGAATAAATGTTGCTTGGTAAATGGTGGTTTGTATCTACTCAGTGTCTCGTGTCAAACTCGTACTCCCCAAGTGGTTTGTAAAAATATAATACCGAAAAGAACACACCCAAGTCGGACACTGAGATAATAGCAGGGAGCCCTATTAGTAGTTTGCTGTGGGCCAGAATCTGACTCATGCCAGTGAGTTGAGCTTTTAGAGTTGTGGGTCCAACTCAGCGGAACTCCCTGCCACAAGAAGTTATACACGGGCACTATCCCTACAGAGCTTCAGATGCCTGGTCAAATCAGTTTTTATTTTTGAAGGCTTTTTCACCCTGAATGCTTCCGAGATGTTTTGCAGCATTGTTTTATATAGGCGGTTTCAAAATTAGGTTTAATTTCTGTTTTAAGTTATGTATATCATATATCATGATTGTAAGCTGCTTTGGGACCTACATAAAGAAAAGGGGGTATATAAAATTTTAAAATAAATAAATAATCTCTCAGACCAATCTGCTTCACAGGGTTGCTGGGCCCATAAATTGTGCAATGTCCTTGAGCCCCATTTTCTTCTTTTTTCTTTTTTTATAGTGTGGACAAGCTGACCAATAGATAGGATTCGCAGCCCAATCCTAAAGCACATTTAGTATGAAGCAAGTCCCACTGGCTGAAGTTCCAAATCAGTATGTTTCAGGATTGGGAGTGTGCATATTTATTCACTTAAACTGGAGACTGCCACTGTCCTTCATATGTAAGAACAGACTGCTCTTCTCTTTTGTAGATAGACTCAGCGGCCTGAGGGAATTATTTTCCTCCAAAACAGCATGACTAGACTAAGAGATAACAGTGAAAAAGAAACATACAATTTTGAAATAATAAATCAAGTTGAAAGTTGTGGCTCTTTTACACCTAACTACTACTGAATTGGATAGAACAGGCCCACTATAGTCTTTCAATCTGTTTTGTTGTACATAAAAAAGCGTTTATTGTATTTTTAAAAAATAGCCTGGGGAGAGGGGAGATTATTGGGTTGTTTTGTTTTTAATTATGTATTTTGTGTTTTATATTGTTTAGGGCGGAATACAAATTTACTTACTTACTTACTTAATAATAAAAATAATAACCTGTTTTAATTATTGTCAGGACATTTTATATACAGCTTAACATCTTTGGTCAAAATCCTTAAGCAATTTACAGAAATTATGAAACCAAAATATGGTAAATGGTATACATTAAAATAAGGTGCAGAAAGATAGTAATACAATAAAAGCGCTGTAAGAAATCAAATAATAATACAAGAACAGCATAGACGAATTTTTAAGATGGGTTCACATGACAATTTTCCTCATGACAAGTAATGTTTCTTCACTCCTTGCCCATGTGGCAAGCGCCATACAACACTGAGTACAGCACATGTTTAATTTGCATTCAGCTGAAATCGACAACCTCCCTTGTTTTCAGACCATGTAGTAGTTGGGGATCTGAAATGGTATTAAATTATATAGAGCTCCACCAAAGGACCAGGAGTACAGGGAAGCAAAACAAAATCCTACTTGTATTGGCAGGAGAATGGTTATGGATGACCTCAATATTTATTTGCACCTGCCCCACTGAAATCAACAGAATTTATCTTTTGAGCAATTGCAGACCAGCCTAATTTACAGTTTGTCCCCACAAAGCACTGGCAGATTTGTGCATTTTGGTTTTCACCAAACCAGCTTTCTGGTCTAAACTCTCACCATGAATTGATCCAGACTTCCAGCTGAGTACTCTGTCACATGACATGGGAAACTTTCCTGAATAATTCAGTCGCTTCTTCCTCCTCATAAGACAAGTGCTATGCCAGCCTCAAACAACACTGAAGGGCACCAGGCTGGGTGAAACTGTTGTAATGCCAAAAGCAGAAAGCCAGCAACCCACATTATCGCCTACAACTCAGGCCTGTAGGGTTGGTAGGGGACCAATGAGAAACCAACCTTCCAAGTGTCCCTATTTTCCAGGGACATCCCTGATTTAGAGAAGTCATCCCGGTTTCTGATTTGATCCCGGAATGTCCCACTTTTCCTTGGGATGTCCCTATTTTCACTGGAGAAATATTGGAGGGTGTGGAGTTATGCGATCCCTGAGCTGTCTGAAGACAAGGGAAGGTTTTTTTTTAGGAAAGTTTAATGTTTTATTTTGTTTTTATATATGTTGGATGCTGCCCAGAGTGGCTGGGGCAACTCAGTAAGATGTGTGGGGTATAAATAGTAAAAAATATCATTATGGAATGGGACATCCCTATTTTCATCGGAGAAATGCATAGCTGTCAACTTTTCCCTTTCCTTGCGAAGAATCCTATTCAGAATAAGGGAATGTCCCTTAAAAAAAGGGAAATGTTGACAGCTATGGAGAAGTGTTGGAGGGTATGTGACAGAGTGAAGCATCACCTACATGGATTTGGATGCTCTAGATAAGGTAGACTAGGACCTGAGTTCAAATCCTCTCTAAGCCATAGAGCATAATTTTGGACCAGTCACTCTAGCTCAGCATAACCAAACCCCAAGAGTCAGTCCTGAGGATAGAATAGTGAAGGGAGAAGACATTTGATCCACATTTGATCTGCTTGGAGGAAGAGGAAAATCAAGATGTAATGAACATCTTAGATCAAGCGAGTGCATTGGCAGCCCGAACCAAGCCCCTGCGAGTCCCCTTCAAAGAGCAATGCCAAATGTTAAGGAATGCTGTATAGTGGAGTACCATCTGCATTAGCTCTTTCTTGCACACAGTTTTTAAAAAGCACGAGCCATTCAGCATTTTAAGTATAGAAAGGAATGGTTAGTTCCTCTTTCAGGGGGAATGGTGTCCACCCGTCACCCAGTCCCTCCTGCTAGGTGGCAGCTATGTGCAAGCCAGCAAGATGATTGTGTGTGTGTTAGAAGCATCAGCCATTGCCCGCGTACCAGAATGAGCAGAGGTCCCAGAATGTCACTTTGCCAAAGTGGCGGGTCAGCTGCTCCCCCCCCCCCCCCAGCTGCATTCCTCAAGCTGCATCTGTTGAAAGCTATCAGGGACATTTCCAAGAATAGCATCGCTCTCTGGGGTCTCTCAAAGCCGCTTGCCATTTTAAGGCACGTCCAGTTTAAAGTGCATTTCGTGCTTGGGGTTTTAATTCTTTTTAAGGGAGAAAAAAAGAAATATTGCCAGGTATACATTTGCAGCCCTTTCTGTTCTCCGTTACTAAAAAAAAAAAATTCTGTTTATTTCACCGGTACAGGTTGAAAATAGCCAGCATGCTTTGGATATGTATCAATTCTCTCTTAGCTGGCTATGCTGATATTCCTTTGGTAAGTGCAATGAACATTTAAAGACAGCCAAGTATCCTTTACATATTTAAAGCTTAATATGAGATCTATGTAAGGATTTGTAGCTCAGGTTTTTTTTAAAAAAATAATAATTTAAAAACAAATTTTATCAATATTTAAAACCGTTGTTTTTCTACGACATGCTAGCAGGGAAGTGCCGCCAGCCCTGTGAAATTTTAGCAGCAAAAGTCCTTGCAGCTTTTTCTTGGAGCAAACTTTCACCACATTACTTGTCAAAAACTGTACAGGAAAACACACAGTTAAAGGAAAGCCTTTGCCAACTTCATTTTCCTCCCCATAGCTATAGCTGGCCACGTTAAGTTTGTAGCCTGGAGGCAATTCATCCCAGGGCATTTTCAGCTCTTAAATAGAAGGAACAGCACCACCCCACTGCCTAGGAACGCTCAGAAACCCAGAAAGCTAATCAGCTCAATAAGAACAGGATTAGAGAGCAGCCTTACCCTTCTCAGCAACAGAGTCTTCCCAGGACTGACCAACACAATGTCTACGAGAATATTTCTTGAAAAGAATGAGAAAAGGCAGGGGGAAGGGGAAATGGATTTCACCTGAGAAGTCCTAGCTAGCCACAGAAGTTTCAAGTGTGACCCTGCTGCCACTGTGGATGAGAGAGTCTGGAGCCTGCGCTCTGGGGCACTTTAAAAATGACCCCTCCCTCCCATCCTTTCCTGTCACCCAAAAGGGTTTATGTTTCCTCTGCTTGCTTGGCTTTGAATCTGAAGTCAACTTAACTGGACGTCTACAGGATAATAAAATGAGGGTTAAGCTCCTAGAAATTACATTCCTTCCATCGCTGCTGTACTATGGCAGGGTTACCGTTCCACCGTAAATGACTAAAAACATTGTCCTTAGAATAACTACATTTTTAAAAAACCTTTACCCCTCTGAACTTTGGTTAACTCCTACTGAAAGTTTCCCTGCTCCTCCCTTCCAGCAGGTTTTCACACACAGTGTTACCTCGGGTTAAGAACTTAATTCATTCTGGAGGTCTGTTCTTAACCTGAAACTGTTCTTAACCTGAAGCACCACTTTAGCTAATGGGGCCTCCTGCTGCCACTCTGCTGCCACCATGCAATTTGTTCTCATCCTGAAGCAAAGTTCTTAACTCGAGGTACTCTTTCTGGGTTAGTGGAGTCTGTAACCTGAAGCGTCTGTAACCTGAGGTACCACAGTACAGTGGTACCTTGGTTTAAGAACAGCTTAGTTTATGAACAACTTGGATTAAGAATGCTGCAAACCCGGAAACAGGTGTTTTGGTTTGTGAACTTTGCCTTGGAAGCAGAACATGTTTCGCTTCCTGTTGAGTGTGTTCCATTTGTAAATTGAGTCCCCCGCTACTATGGGAAAGTATGCCTTGGTTTAAGAATGCTTTGGTTTAAGAAAGGACTTCCGGAACGGATTAAGTTCATAAACCAAGGTACCACTGTAGACTGAAAGGCTGTAAAACTTTTTATGGATTTCGTTGTAAATTGGGGTGTATAGAGTATTAGGGGATGGGTAGTATCTCAGGTGAGGGACACATCATGCTTCTTCTCATGTACTTTGTCCCCTTTTGGTCCCCACCCTGCACTCAGCTCTCACCTGTGGCTACTAGAAGCTGTCAGCGTGTGACAATGGCCACACCCTGGGAATGGCTTCAGCAGGCTGGCTAAACAAGGTGAGGTCAGCTGATGGGTCTCAAACCCTTGGTGAGTTAGGGGCTGGATCTACAGTGATTTGTAAAAACACTAAAAAAAACCCACACATGTAATATAGCTCTCAATGCAATTTTACATTGGTGACAGATCACTGCTCTACAGCGCCCTCTGGTGCCACATTTTTATAACACATTTTAAACATTTTCTCTGACTAGTGTAGATCAGCCCAGGACTTCCTCTGCATGTGAAGGCAAGCTCCGACAGATTGAGCAGACAAGACCAAAAGTGGGTCCAATGGTCAAGAAGGTGGTTTATGCACATGCTGGAGAAGAAAGCGAGGGGGAGATGGGACCTGTCAACCTGGGAAGGTAGCCCAACCAGGAGAAGGAAAACTCCGATTCTAAACCTCTGCGGACTGGTGAGATATATTTTAGAGAAGAAGAGGCTATGGAGAAAATCCTACACAAAGTTAGAGTGGAATCCCTAAGATCATGGGTAGGCAAATTAAGGCCCGGGGGCTGGATCCGGCCCAATTGCCTTCTAAATCTGGCCCGCGGACGGTCTGGGAATCAGCATGTTTTTACATGAGTAGAATGTGTCCTTTTATTTAAAATGCATCTCTGGGTTATTTGTGGGGCATAGGACTTCGTTCTCCCCCCCAAAAAAAAATATAGTCCGCCCCCCCCCCAAGGTGTGAGGGACAGTGGACTGGCCCACTGCTGAAAAAGTTTGCTGACCCCTGCCTAAGATGGATGCATGGTGTCCCCTTCCAGCAATTCCTTCAGTCAAGCTAGTGTCAAATGTATTGCTCTGCTTTCCTTTGGACCACATTAGCAAGGCCAAGATATAATCTGGGCAGCCTTTCCATTGCAGACCATTTGCCCTGAACACTTTGCAAACTGTTACCCTTCTGCAGCATTTAGCCCCATACCCTCTAACATGTCCAGCCCCCAACCCAGGCTGTGTGTCTTCCGGGCTATGTTCTCAGGGGAGTCACGTGACTTGCACGTGAGCCAAAAAACAGGATGTCCCAATTTAACCAGAGCAGTTGAGGGCTATGTAGCCCTCCATTTGTTTGTGTTCCCAGCTCGTGTATAAGAATTCGGCCTTGAACCACTTTAGTTCTGATTCTGAAAACGTTAAGCCAAAGGGAGGTTCAGTGGTGTAGCGTGGGGGGGTGCAGGGGGGGCCGGCCACACCGGGCGCAACATCTGGGGTGGGGTGCTCGCACTCGCAGCTCTCTGTCCCTACCGGGTTAGGGGGCGCAAATTACTTGCCTTGCCCCGGGTGCTGACAACCCACGCTATGCCACTGGGGAGGTTTATTTATTGACAACTGTTGGTGGTGCTGGAAATCGTTGGCGCATGATGCCAAGGCCTAAGCAGCTAACAGAAGCCATTAAGATATAATCACGAGGTCTCTCGATAACCAAGGGTGTGAGCCAGCCATTAAGTAGGTCTTGGCAATGCCTTGTGTTTCATAGGTCAATATAGGTCAACTGCACTTTTTCTCAGTCCACAACTGAGCTACTGAGCTACTGAGGACTGTTTATTTTCTCAGCAACGGCTGTAAACTGAATTGGATTTCCCGTGCGGACATGCGTCTGAAACATAAACAAAGTGCACATAGAGTTGACATCAGGCAGCAGTTTTGTAAACTGAACGGACAGAGAATCTCTTCACCCACAACATCAGTCCTCAGAGTAAGAATGATCTTGCTTGTCAGAGAAATGCTGGTTGGCCCACGATGAGAAAATAAACTTCCTTTCCTTCTTATAACTAGGTTTGTTGTTGTTGTTGTTGTTGTTTAGTCGTTTAGTCGTGTCCGACTCTTCGTGACCCCATGGACCAGAGCATGCCAGGCACTCCTGTCTTCCACTGCCTCCCGCAGTTTGGTCAAACACATGTTGGTAGCTTCGAGAACACTGTCCGACCATCTTGTCCTCTGTTGTCCCGTTCTCCTTGTGCCCTCCATCTTTCCCAACATGAGGGTCTTTTCCAGGGAGTCTTCTCTTCTCATGAGGTGGCCAAAGTATTGGAGCCTCAGCTTCAGGATCTGTCCTCCCAGTGAGCATTCAGGGCTGATTTCCTTAAGAATGGATAGGTTTGATCTTATAACTAGGTTTACTATGCCTAACTTTTCCTAGTGGTCTCTTTTAGAGCTGCATCCCTCACAGAATAAACTTAGTTCAAAAAGGATAATGTGAGGCTGGGGGCATGCGGCATATTGTACATAAGGATATGGGGGAGGGAGAAGGATTAGCAACAAATGAGGAATGGCTTTTGAAACTGATGGACTATGCTGAAATGGCGAATTTCACTGCCGAACTAAGAGGACATAATGACGAAGTGTTTAAGGAGGAACAGAGACCACTGATGGATTATCTATCAAAGTATCACCCATACATGAAGTTGTGGGCAGGATTTGAAACATAAGCGGTGAATTACTGATGTGATCACCCTCTGTTCTCTGGCAGGGAGGGAGGATGCCATTTGGTGGTTCGCCTCAGGTGCCAAAATGTCTTGGGCTGGCCCTGCCACTAGTCAATGTGGCCTCCAAGTTCAAAGGCAGATAGTTCCAAGGTGCTCATGCCCAGTTTGTGGGCTTGCCATGAGGCATCATACAGTCATACCTCGGGTTGAGTGTTTTCGGGTTGCTCTCCGCGGTGACACGGAAGTAATGGAACGTGTTACTTCTGGGTTTTGCCGCTTGCACATGCGCAGACGGTCAAAATGACATCATGCGCATGCGCAGAAGTGGCGAAATATGACCCACACACACGCAGACGCACAGACTCAGGTTGTGTTCACTTCAGGATGTGAACGGGGCTCCGGAACGGATCCTGTTCATATCCAGAGGTACCACTGTATTGTCATATTGTCTACAGTAGGAGACCAGGTGCTTGAGTCAATAGGCTGGTCCGGTGGGCTTTTTCTTATGTTCTTATCAGCACCCGGAATTGCATAAATGCTCTTCATAGCAAAGAAATATAGGAAGGTTTCGCCTGTCAAATGTCTGGCCGTCATACAGCTCATAAGGCAGGGGGAAAACTGAAAAGAATATGAAGTTGATGCTGAATGTCGGCATAATACATTAGAGAAAATTGCACTATAACCTTGTTAGGGAGTTGTGCCCCAAAATGGTATATTAGCTCATGCAGGAGATACGGTAGCCTAATAAGCCCATCCACTGGGTCCCTGGCCTTCCCAGGTTGATCAGGAAAGGTCTAGAGGGAGCGTCTTCCTGCATTTCCTTGCATATGAATATAAGTCATCATTTGATTGGAGATCCTGCTCGATCAGGGTTCCTGGTCATGCACTGGGTTCTTCTCATATCCAAGCAACACAAGAGGGCCAGAAACAGAGAAGGCAGGCCTGACATATTACAGAGATGTTGCTGTGTAGCTGGTGTGCATGACCCCTCACCTCCAAGTGTTGGTGCTGACCTTTAAAGCCCTCAAAGACCTCTGCCCAGTATACAGTACCTGAAGGAGCATCTCTGCCCCCATCGTTCAGCCTGGACACTGAGGTCCAGTGCCAAGGGCCTTCTGGTGCTTCCCTCACTTACAGGAAACCAGACAGAGGGTCTTCTCGGTGGTGGTGCCTGCCCTGTGGAACGCCCTCCCATCAGATGTCAAGTAAATAAACAGCTATCTGACTTTTAGAAGACATCTGAAGACAGCCCTGTTTAGGGAAGTTAATGTTTGATGCTTTATCGTGTTTTAAATATTCTGTGGGGGGCCACCCAGAGTGGCTGGGGAAACCCTGCTGGATGGGCAGGTTATAAATAAATAAATGATCATCACCATCATCATCATAATCATCATCACATCCCACATTTATATATATCATTGTAGAGTCAGAAGGGACCATGAGGATCATCAACCCCCTGCAATGCAGGAATTTGCAGCTGTCCATGAAAGGGATCGAACCTGCAACCTTGGCGTTATCAGCACCGCGCTCTAACTAACTGAGCTATCCAGGCTTGCACATGGGCAGAGATTTCTTGTAACAGGGACTTGTGCGGAAAATTTTTGCCACGGGGAAAGTCATGATGTCATGACTGAGAGCTCTTTCAGAGGACTCCCACCAGCACCACCAGTATTCACAGCGCTGAAGCGCTGCTAGTTCTCCAACAACTGTATAGGCAGCCAAATGCCTTATCAGGGATGAAGGTCCACAGAAAGGCTGCATGCAGTTCCCTACAGGGAAGTGGGTTTCTGTGTGGGGAATGCCTGTGAATTGCTGTTGATTGTGTTGAGGCTTTGGCCTCTCCTGTGTGTTGGGAGAGTGAGGTCAGCCTTTTTTTCGCCCAGTCTAGCTACTGGCATTTACACTGCCCATTTATAGTACAATGTAAATGGAGCTGTCTGTCCTATGGTATTCCCATACATAGCAACTGATCTCATTGCCAACTCAGCTATTCCATGCTTTCTAGAGAGAGGGAGAGAGAGAGAGACTGCGCACAGGAGGCACTTTCCATAAAAGGATGGCTAGGGAATCTTGCTTTATTCTGTGTGGGGCTTACTGATTCAACTAGCAAATCAGTGCGATTAATGAGCCAACTGGGTATAATAGCAGGAAAAGATTTTTCTGGCCCACCACAAACCTAACTGCGGGAGAGGTGGTAAGAACTGAATGTGCCCAGGGAACTCTGATTTCAGGAGAGTCATAGAATTGTAGAGTTTGTAGGGACCCCAAGGGTCATCCAGTCCAACCCTTTGCAATTTAACAGGGCAGGGGGGAATGTTTATATTCTAAATAGCTTTGTTCAAGCTCTAACCCCCTCTTCATTTTGCTGGAGGGTTGCTTTGAGAAAGGAGAAAGTGACAGGTGTCAAAGCCTTTTCTTCCCACCTCGACAGACTGTTGCCAGTAATATTATTAATAATTCTCCTCTTCTTTTATTTAAATATACAAAAAGATAACCAACCATTATTCACACAGCCACAGAGTGAATACAATGAACGAAATGATCCTAATAGACCTTCTGCAATTTTTATCTCTGGGTTTGGTAGTTTCGGGGGACCAGATGAAGCTCATGGGCTCCCAGTTGCCGATTCCCTCATATCTTCTGACCTCAAGCATGTTTCGAAAGAATGTGCTGATTTTCCAACTAATCTTACCAATGGCACTCTTTCTGTCTACTCAGAAACTAGCAGCAGCACACATTGCCTGCTATTACCGTATTTTTCCTTCTATAACACGCAGATTTTTTCTTCTAAAAAGGAAGGGGAAATGTCTGTGCGTGTTATAGAGCGAATGTGTGGTCCCTGGAGCCGAAAAATCATGCAAAAATCAAATCGCGGCGCTGCACGCTGCACGGAGAAGCGAAACCTGAAAAGAGGAAGCGGCTGCTTTCCTGCATTCTGCCTCAGGGTCTTACTGCCCAGCCTCCTCTGTTTCGTTGCTGTGTTTGCTGAAACGGAACAAAGAGCAGGGAAAGCCCCTCCCCTCCAGGCAAGCTCCGGTGCTGCTGGGGGAGAGGGAGAGAGAGGGGGGAAGGGAGAGAGAGAGGGGGGAGGGGAGGGAGAGAGGAGGGGGGAGGGAGAGAGAGAGGGGGAGGGAGGGAGGGAGGGAGGGAGGGAGAGAGAGAGAGAGAGAGAGAGAGAGAGAGAGAGAGAGAGATGGCTGGCTTGGGTGGGGGGAAACTTTTGCCTTTCTTTCCTCCCTGCCGTTAAATCCCTCTCCTGCATTCTTAGCCAGCTGCTTCTCTGCACACCCCTCTAATGCCCCTTCTTTGTTTTTCCTTCGCTCCCCACTTAAAATGTGGTTACAAAGCATGGATCCTCAGGATCTTTGCATTGGGTCACCCCAAATTCACCATCAGATCACATAGCATGTCCATGGCTACAGCCTGCCCCCCAAAAGTCACGCACCCACTGTTGCCTGGGGCTGCAATGGTGCAAAAATGTGGTTAAAAACCATGGATCCACATGGATCCTCAGGGTCTTTGCATTGGGTCAGCCCAAATTCACCATCAGAGCACATAGCATGTCCATGGCTACAGCCTGCCCCCCAAAAATCACGCACCCACTGTTGCCTGGGGCTGCAATGGTGCAAAAACGTGGTTACAAACCATGGATGCACAGGGATTCTCAGGATTTTTGCATTGGGTCAGCCCAAATTCACCATCAGATCACATGTCTGTGGCCACAGCATGAAGCACAAAAATGATACATCCACTGTTTCATTCAGAATGTTTTTTCCCTTGTTTTCCTCCTCTAAAAACGATGTGCGTGTTATGGTCAGGTGCGTGTTATAGAGCGAAAAATACGGTACTTTTTAGAATGCAAGTTGCATACCTTCCTGCTCTAAAATTAAAATGCCATCTATACCTGGCACTTCTGCTAGCTCCAGGAAAATTGTATTTATATACTGGAACTAATTAGAATTTCGGCTTTGTTTCTGCAGCCACTGCAAAAGCAATTGCAACCAGGAAATGCTGGCTCCTTTTATGAGCCTTGACTTAGGAGGCCTTGAAATAAATGCAGGTATCTCATCTCCCCCAGGCTGCTGCTTGCTTCTGACATTTTATACAAGTTGTTTTTCTGGGGTTGTTATTTTTTTCCTGCTTGTCTTTATTTTCATTCTTTATTTATTGTGCATTAGGGAGTTTGGGAGGGGGAATCTATGCAGAAAATATTCTTCTGGTGTATCACTAACCCATTTAAAAATAGCTATGCAAAAATATGATCAGGCTGAAATACTGAGCAAGCTGCAAATATTTCCTAATACTGTACATGGAAACTGGTCTTCCAAATAAAAATATCAGGCTTTGTGGATCTCTGCTCCTGAATTTCAGCAACTAATAAAGAAACCTAATTTTAGCATGGTGATGCCAAAATTTAGGAGCTTTGTTTTTGATAGGCACCAGGTTTCTGCCACCTAGAGCCTGCAAACTGGCATTCTCTTGGGTTCAAAATACAGTCGTACCTTGATTCTTGAACTGAATCCATTCCAGGAGTCTGTTCAACTCCCAGAACCATTCAAAAAACATGGCGTGGCTTCCGATTGGCTGCAGGAGCATCCTGCAGCCAATCAGAAGCCACAGAACCCACACCGGATGTTGGGCTTCCAAAAATCATTCAAAAACCGAAACTGTCACTTCTTGGTTTCAGTCATTCGGGAGCCGATTTGTTCGGGAGCCAAGGCGTTTGAGATCCAAGGTACGACTGTATGAGATGAGTTGGGGACATTCCATGTAACCCATCTGAATGATGGTGACAATAGCCTAGCTTAAACCATACCTATACCCATCTGCTAAACCAAATCCAAGACTGGCTTCAGGGTATATTGTCCTCTCCCAGGCCTCTTCCACTCTTGGTGTGTCCAGTGGGTCCTGGTGTCAAGGAGCCAACAGGGAGAACGGGTCGTTCACAGAACAGAGAAAGACAATGGCACGCCAGCTAATTTACAGTTAGCTTCTTTATTAAGGAAGCAGAACAGAGTACACACATAGACTTCTGAGGGTTGCTCCTGTCTAGATGGAGCAGTTGTCCAGACTGGCTTCACTTCCTATCCCTCTGTGTCAGGCCCCTCCCTCTGTTTCACCCTGGCTCTCTGCTCTGTGACATGCAAAAGATGCCTTGTTCCGGGAGTAGCATCTTGCAGGCTGTCAGCAGAGAAGCTGTCAAGGTGACTCTCTGGTGGAGCTGCGAAGTCTGATTCCTGCCGCTGCCCTGTACTGGGGCACCTGCCTGTCTCCTCCTCTTCGTCCTCCTCCAAACTCCCAGCCTCCAGCACTTCCCAGCTTTTCCCCTCCTCTGGGATGTAGCTGATTTCCCACCACCAAGAGCCCAGAGCCAAATCCTCTCACTCTGTGCTTTCCCTGGAGGGCTCTTGGTCAGGCACCCTCCACCACTTCTCATCCAGCCAGTCCCTGACATCTGGTAGACTTATACCTAGCTTTGTGGGCAGTGCCCCAAGCAGTTTGAATTTCACAGTGTCTGTTATGTACTGAGTTGAATAGGATCCAAATTGCAGCAGTCCGATTGGTCCTAGAACAATAGGATCCAGAATTCAGCAGTCTGATTGGTCTGCAGGAGCCACCCAATCCAACTCCAGGTGGAAGTGAATCCGCAACCTGATTGGCCTACAGGAGAATCCTGGGAATTAGCCAATCACGTGGGGCCCATTGTGTAAATAATGTATTTAAAGCAGACATTTCAGGGGAACTTCCTTTTTAAAAAAATAATATTTTATTAGATTTTAGGAATAAAAGATTAGAAAAATACAGAAAAAGCAAAAATACAAAGTCACAAAATACAAAAATACAAACATTAAAGCATGAAAAAGAAAAAGATAAAACTAAAAAAGCACATACAAAAAAAGAAAAGAAAAAACAAAAATCCCTCTTTTTTATTTCACATTTTTGATTAACTTATTTTCCTGACTTCCTCACATCTCCCTTTTTTGTATCCCTTTTAAAATTTATTTCAGCAAATTAATTAAATTTAATTATTTAGTTTATCTATTTATCTGTTATAAGTCTGATCTTAACCTTGTTACTAGAACCCCTTCAATTCAAATCAATACCATCAACATTCAAAAATTTTACAGTGCTTCTGTAAATAAATTTTAAATTTCCTCCAATCTTCTTCCACCAAGTCTTCTCCCTGGTCTCGGATTCTGCCAGTCATCTCCACCAGTTCCATATAGTCCATCAATTGCGTCTGCCATTCTTCCACATTTCAGGGGAACTTCCATTCCTCCTCACTACTATGAGCTGAATAAAGAGCATGAAATACACACTCGACTCCGAGTATATTTCAGTGTCCCAATCTGGTTTCATTCTAGGGAAACATTCCCCAAACTGGCTGTCTTCTGGCTGGGGCCATTGGGAGCATTGGGGGGAATGTAAATGGTGCTTTTAGCTCTCCTCTGTAGCTGCATCTGGGTGGTGGGCCAGAGGGTGTGAGGTGGTTTTTTTTTTTCTAAAGGAGGCCCTGGCTGGGATCAACAGTATTTGGGACCTTGGCAGCTGTCAAAGGATGCCAGGTGCGGATACTGGCCCTGACCATATTCTCCGACGTTTCAGAGTTGAAAATAGGGACACATCTGCTGGCAGTATCTCTGTCCTCACAGCAAAGATCATTGCTTGAGCCACCTGTCCCGTCCTTGCAAAGTTGCAGTGCCTCTCCTCTGCTGGCAGATTATGCTGCAGCAGCTTGCAATTTATCCTGCAGTGGCTTCAGAAGCCGGGCATTGCGTTAAATTAGTCATAACCTTTCCCCCCCTTTCTTTTAAGAAAGCAGCAACCTCACAGGTTAACCATTTTTAATCGAACAAATACTTGCAACCTTCCCATGCACCTTCCCATGTTTACTGGGAGTAAACAGAAGAGTAAGCATTGCCTACCTATTAGTAAGGGACGCTGATGGCGCTGTGGGTTAAACCACAGAGCCTAGGACTTGCCAATCAGAAGGTTGCAGTTCAAATCCCCGTGACGGGGTGAGCTCCCGTTGTTCGGTCCCAGCTCCTGCCAACCTAGCAGTTTGAAAGCACGTCAAAGTGCAAGTAGCCAAATAGGTACCACTCTGGCGGGAAGGTAAACGGCGTTTCCGTGTGCTGCTCTGGTTTGCCAGAAGTGGCTTAGTCATGCTAGCCACATGACCCAGAAGCTGTACGCCGGCTCCCTCGGCCAATAAAGCGAGATGAGCGCCGCAACCCCAGAGCAACCTCCCTTTAATCGATGGACTGGCAATATGACAACACTTCCAACTTATGAACAGACTGCTTATACAGGTAGACTTTGTTTGGATAAATATGACAACATTTAGAATGAGTTTATACAGAATGTAGTAGGGTATTAACATCAATATATGTACAGTGGTACCTTGGGTTACATATGGTTCAGGTTACATATGCTTCAGGTTACAGACTCCGCTAACCCAGAAATAGTGCTTCAGGTTAAGAACTTTGCTTCAGGATGAGAACAGAAATCGTGCTCCGGTGGCGTGGCGGCAGTGGGAGGCCCCATTAGCTAAAGTGGTGCTTCAGGTTAAGAACAGTTTCAGGTTAAGTACGGACCTCCGGAACAAATTAAGTACTTAACCCAAGGTACCACTGTATTAGGATAATAACACTTTATCAATGTATATACGTAGGTATGACATATATTGTAATCTGAACCCCATCTGCCTGGTGATAAAGCCACTTCCGGCCTGCCCAGGAGGTGGGGTTGCGGGCTTCACGCCCACCCCCACGTGAGCGGGGGCTGGTTTCAGCCCCCGCGAGAAGAGGGGAATCCCGGCCAGGTCTGCCCTATTTAGGGCCGGAGCAGAGGGGGCTTGCCCTCTTTTCACCGGCTAGCCCTCATGTTTTCCCACCCTCCCTCCCTTTAGGTATGCTTTAGGTAGGTCTTTGACTTTGCTATGGACTTCGGTCTGTCGCCGCAAGGGGCATGGTAGGAATTTTTCCCAATTGGCAATTTGTAGCCTTTTGGTTTTTCGCCTACCTCGTAGCAACTCGTCACAACTTTCCGGCATTGGCGGTAGGCATTGGTAAGAAGGGGTTAAGAGGATGTGGGGGGGGAGGAACGCCATCACCTCCCCCCAGTGAGCGAAGGGTGGTCCGTTAAAGGACTCCGGGGGGCGTGGCCCTGTCCGAAGCCTATGGAGGTGTGGGCCAAAGGCACGCCCCAGAGCGGTGACCCGGGGGAGCTCCTAGCCGACGTGCCTCGCGGGAGTCTCCCCCGATATAAGGTTAACCCTTCCCCGTTTCTCCAGCAAATGGGCTGGAGCCGGATAGTCGATAGGACCAATGCCTAAGCCAATGCCTCTCATTCCTGAATTCAATAAAGTTGTGGCCTAATTCGCCCAATAAACCTTAATTATGGTGTCTCGTGTCTTTATTTATCCTGGTGGGGGGCGGGAACTCGCCACGCAATTCCCATTTAATTCAATGGGATTTATTTCTGAGTAGACATGGTTAGACTTGTGCTGTTACTTGGTCACTGCAAAGACCACACTGAGATCAGGTAAGGATATAATTTAACTGGGAGCTCTATTGATTCTTGATTATTTCGTACCACTTAAAGGAAATATATTTGTTTTTTCCCCAAATTTCAATATTTGCTTGATTTATTTCCTCTCTCTTATTTTTAAATTCATCGAATAGGGTGGTGTTTCTTTGCGAGAAGCTTATTTTGAGCAAAATAAGAGATGACAGCAATAATTTGTGTCAATCACATTTACAAAAATATCCTTGCTCAGAACAACTCCATCTGGTGTCTCCTCTGCTAAATCTTTAAGGAATACTCTATGAGGAGAGGTCTAGATCAACCATGAGAATGAGCTTGTAACTTTTGACTTTCACATATAAAGAATGGTTTTCTTCCATGTTGTTTTGTCAAAAGACAAAGTTGTCGGGGTTGCCTGGTCAGGGCATGTCAGAACTACATACTCTAAAGCTCTGTAGATGCCCTAAACGTTGATGTGTTTATCAGTGAAATTTCACACACTGCATGAGTCAGAGAACAGGAAGAATTTGCCTACTAAACCTGTAAAGCTGCAGCTATAATGAACAGCAGATACTACTTGGCCACTACTTGGCCACTGCTGCCCTCTGTGGGAAATAACTAATTTTTGCCAGACTTTCCCTAAACATCTCTTGCACTGTGGGGCCTCCATTCGGAAGGTCACGATGAGGTTTCCTATTAAGCCACAGCTCATAAATGCATTTTTTCCCCACAGGCATCAGGTTGGTCACTGTGATAACAGGATGTTGGATAAGATGGACCATTGTCCTCATCCAGCAGCAGCAGCTTCTTATGAATGAGAGTAGAACCTTCTCAGTAATTACACCCCATGCTTTGAACTCTCTCTATTTCTGGAATGTTTGTGCTGTTCTGCTTTAAAGAAAATTATAGCTGGGCTTCAGAGTAGGATAATGGATTTTTTTACCCCAGTGGCTTGAATATATGTAATGGCTTAAATTTTGACCCTAGTGATTTCTAGCTACAAGGACTTTTTTGCTTCCTAAATTTGTTGTTGTTTAGTCATTTAGTCATATCAGACTCTTCGTGACCCCATGGACCAGAGCGTGCCAGGCACGTCTTCCACTGCCTCTCACAGTTTGGTCAAACTCATGCTGGTAGCTTCGAGAACACTGTCCAACCATCTTGTCCTCTGTTGTCCCCTTCTCCTTGTACCCTCCATCTTTCCCAACATCAGGGTCTTTTCCAGGGAGTCTTCTCTTCTCATGAGGTGGCCAAAGTATTGGAGCCTCAGCTTCACGATCTGTCCTTCCAGTGAGCACTCAGGGCTGATTTCCTTCAGAATGGATAGGTTTGATCTTCTTGCAGTCCATGGGACTCTCAAGAGTCTCCTCCAGCACCATAATTCAAAAACTATACGGGTCTTTTGGCTCCAAACACACCATGCATTTAAAGCCCATGGCTTCTTCCAAAGAAACTGTAGTTTTCGCTACAGTTCCCAACACCCTTAACAAACTACAGGGTTATTTGGGGGCAGTCATGGAGTTTAAGTGTACACAGCAACCTCGAAAAGTAGAAGTGCAGATCCACTCTCATGTCAGGCCATCTTATTTCCACCTAAGCAGATCGTAAATTGCCATTCCTATGGAGCAGGGAAGGGCACTCCTTGGTTTGCCCTTAAAATCCACAGTGAGGAGTTGGGGTCAAGCTTTTGTGCTGTAGGGAACTTGGTTCAATTTTTATAGCTGGCGTGTTGATCTGTCTCTCAGCATGACTACTGCTGGATCTGCTCCAACATGTGCCTCACATTGCCACAAGATGTCGCCGTTTCCAAGGCTCACCAAATTTGCTTTATTGTTAACTAACAATGTTTATACCGTTCCCCGCAATAGCAATTAATTTGGAAAGATTCGTAGCTTAAAAAAAATATAGCAAAAATTGAGCAAAGCCTGGTTTCATTTATTTATTTTTTGGCCACTTTTAAATCAAATATCTGAGCAGGAAACAATATCGAATCACGTTACCATAAGAAACTCGTTTTAAAACAAGTAAGAACCGTAAATAAAGTCACAAAACAGTTCAGTGAATCTGAAAAGCACATCATTAAAAAGATCAATGACATGCCTGGGCAAATTAAAATGTCTGCAAAAGATGCCTAGCACCCATTGAGGACCACACCAACCAGATCTGTGAGGGGAGGCCACATTAAACCCTGGACCATTAACATCAAGCAGGATCCCTGCAGACATCTTTTTAATTCTGTAGCTAGGATGATTTCTGCTCATGATGGTATTGGGGCTGTTATACCTGATCTCACTGCCAATTTGGATTGTGCCTCCAAAGCCTTTGGGACACCCATACCTACAGCCTTTCTCCTTAGCTGATCCATGCAGGTCTACTAAGGAAGGGCTAATAATTAATAAATAAAATAAAATAAAAAATTATTTATCCCCAGCCACTCTGGGCAGCTTCCAACAAAATATTAAAAATACAATAAAACATCAGACATTAAAAACTTCCATAAACAGGGCTTCCTTCAGATGTTATCTCCCCTTCTGCATCCACCAAATGTTCCCCTGTCACTTAGGACAAGGGGAAATTGCAGCTAAAATTGCATCTGAACACTAGGCTCTGCCTACCTCAGAACTGTCTACTCCTTTTTTTCTAAATTACCGTATTTTTCGCTCTATAACACGCACCTGACCATAACACGCACATTGTTTTTAGAGGAGGAAAACAAGGGAAAAAACATTCTGAATGAAACAGTGGATGTATCATTTTTGTGCTTCATGCTGTGGCCACAGACATGTGATCTGATGGTGAATTTGGGCTGACCCAATGCAAAAATCCTGAGAATTCCTGTGCATCCATGGTTTGTAACCACGTTTTTGCACCATTGCAGCCCCAGGCAACAGTGGGTGCGTGATTTTTGGGGGGCAGGCTGTAGCCATGGACATGCTATGTGCTCTGATGGTGAATTTGGGCTGACCCAATGCAAAGATCCTGAGGATCCATGTGGATCCATGGTTTTTAACCACATTTTTGCACCATTGCAGCCCCAGGCAACAGTGGGTGCATGATTTTTGGGGGGCAGGCTGTAGCCATGGACATGCTATGTGATCTGATGGTGAATTTGGGGTGACCCAATGCCAAAATCCTGAGAATTCCTGTGGATCCATGCTTTTTAACCACATTTTTGCACCATTGCAGCCCCAGGCAACAGTGGGTGCGTGATTTTTTTGGTGCAGGCTGTAGCCATGGACATGCTATGTGATCTGATGGTGAATTTGGGGTGACCCAATGCAAAGATCTTGAGGATCCATGCTTTGTAACCACATTTTAAGTGGGGAGCGAAGGAAAAACAAAGAAGGGACATTAGAGGGGTGTGCAGAGAAGCAGCTGGCTAAGAATGCAGGAGAGGGATTTAACGGGAGGGAGGAAAGAAAGGCAAAAGTTTCCCCCCACCCAAGCCAGCCAGCCATCTCTCTCTCTCTCTCTCTCTCTCTCTCTCTCTCTCTCTCTCTCTCCCCCTCCCTCCCTCCCTCCCTCCCTCCCCCTCTCTCTCTCCCTCCCCCCTCCTCTCTCCCTCCCCTCCCCCCTCTCTCTCTCCCTTCCCCCCTCTCTCTCCCTCTCCCCCAGCAGCACCGGAGCTTGCCTGGAGGGGAGGGGCTTTCCCTGCTCTTTGTTCCGTTTCAGCAAACACAGCAACGAAACAGAGGAGGGTGGGCAGTAAGACCCTGAGGCAGAATGCAGGAAAGCAGCCGCTTCCTCTTTTCAGGTTTTGCTTCTCCGTGCAGCGTGCAGCGCTGCGATTTGATTTTTGCATGATTTTTCGGCTCCAGGGACCACACATTCGCTCTATAACACGCACAGACATTTCCCCTTCCTTTTTAGAAGAAAAAATCTGCGTGTTATAGAGGGAAAAATACGGTATTATTATTGCTGCCACTGCCAAAATCAGCAGGGATTTTTTTTGGGGGGGGGCAGCAGAAACATTTTCTTGTGGGGCCTGACCTGGGTTAGCTACCCCTGCTGTATAGGATCCACGTTCTTGAATTACTTTGTGAATTTGCCACTTTCTCGTGCACAGAAATGTGGGGAGCTGCTTTGGATCCAACTATTTCAACCAGCTCCATCTTGCTAACTGTCTGCGACTCTTTCGAGTTTCATGTGGGTCTTTTGTAGCAGAGGTAGATTTAGGGCAGAATGACTGGTTCCACCATACTGGGTCCAAGCAGGGTGTCACAACTATGGTGAGCAGAATGGAAGGTGAGGGGGGCATCAAATTTTGGCCTTGCACAGGGTGCTGCTGAAATGTGAAAGTCCATCCCTCTTCTCAGTCCTCTTCAGGGATGCCAGGAATCCATCCTAGGGTCTGGTATGTGCCAGACATCTGCTCTGCCTGGTTACAAGGCCCTGCGTTGGTTAGGCAGACTTTTTCTCCTATTGGGCATTCCCCTTTTGTGTTAGCAGCAGTTCCATTGTGAATGAATGTGCCCTCCATTCTGAGGCCCTTTGAATGTATTCAGTGCAGGGATTATGCTTAAGCACTGATTGTGTCCCAGGTCAAAAGAAGGTTATGCCGAGTCAGCAAAGTGACTGGTCAACAAAAGCATGTGTAGAATTCCTTTTAATACTGCAGCCATATAGCTGAGCCGGGCAGGGAGGAGGAAGGAGGCAGTATTCATAAGCAGGAATGCCGTGTCACCTAGGGTTGCCATATTTCAAAAAGTAAAGAATCAGGAAAGTTGTCGAGCTTTTTGACTCGTCCTGGTAATGTCTGGGAAAATCTGGACATATGGCAGCCCTACTGTAGCCCTGTGTTATGTGTTGCTGAAGGATGTGCTAATTGGAGGAAGAAACCCCTGAATGCTAAAGTTCCCTCCCAACACATTATCAGGTAACTGATCACTATAGGTGAAATGAAGGTTTGGGAGCAACTGGTTTCCATGCCTTATTCCTGGGCTGAAATGATGGAGGTACTGTATTTTTCGCTCTATAGGACGCACTTTTCCCCCTCCAAAAATAAAGGGGAAATGTGTGTGCGTCCTATGGAGTGAATGCAGGCTCCTTGGCTTCAGCGATAGCAACGCAAAGCCTCCAAAGTGCAGAGGGAGCGCTCCCTCCGCGCTCCGGAGGCTTCGGGTTCCTTTTGCTGAAGCCAGGAGAGCAAGACTCTCCTGGCTTCAGCAGAGAGGTAGAGCTGCACAGCGCCCCTTCAGCGAAACGGGAGGAGAAATGGAAGGGGCTCCGTTTCTCCTGCTGCTTCATTAAAGGGGTGCTGAGCAGAGAGGGGGATAATTTTTTTTCTTGTTCTCCCCCTCTAAAACAAGGTGCGCCCTATGCTCGGGTGCGTCCTATAGAGCGAAAAATACAGTAAATGTTGTGGGGAGCGCAATAAAATCCACATGCCCCTATCTTCTCATTTCTCCCCAACTTTAGTCAAATCACACCCAACCTGCAACTTCCCAAAATATAACCTGCTGTAACAAAAAGTGAGGAGCGTGAGCCTCCTTTGTCCACCCCTCCACCCCCCAAAACCTTTGCCTTGAGCTATCTAGATGCTTGTGAGCATCGCTCAGGGATTCCACTAGCGTTGATAGTGCTGGTTGGGCTTCTGATACAGTAGGGATGGAGGAAGCACTGTCACTTTCAGGTTCTTTCAGGTTCGAGATCTGGTGGTGGTGCCCTGCCTCTTCCCCCCTTCCATTTAAGAGAGCACATGCTCATCTCTTCAACTTCAGGAATGAATGTCAAAACTTCATCTGGAAAATAAATTCCACCCATTCTCAAATGGCGTTCACATACACCTTAAGACAGAGCATAAGATTCAGGTAGATAAAATCTGAGTATTAGAATCTGGACCTTATTGCCCAGCTTTGCCAGTAATTTACATTTTTATTCCTGCTGTTTTTAATTGTTTTTAGGGTGGGGGGGGGGCTCTGCTATTTTTTGCCTGTTTCCCATCCGCTTCCCCTTTTCATGATATCATAGCTCTTTTATTATTTCTGTTAGCTGCCTAACAGAAAACTGGTCCTAACTGCTAACTTTCCCTCAACAAGCATTTTGCACCACTGTTGTATACATTGTTATTCAAAACCAAGTCCTGTTGTGCTCTATGGGGCTTCCTGTGAGGTAAGTGGGTGTAGCATTGCCACCTCAAATGAAAAGCATCAGAAGTGGCCCTGATTAGGGGCTACGAACTGCTATTTCTGGTTGAAACCCCAATTGATCGCAAACACTAGTCAAGGAAAACTGAGCCTTGCCCCCCACCCTCTCAGTTCCCACGCCCTTTGACAACTGTTCATATCATGGCTAAATATGGACTCAGATATTATTTAACTGACAGGTAATAATCCTACGTAGGTTGCTTCTTTGTTCCACATAGAACATATTCATGACTAATTTGAACACTGCTGATCGTAGTTCCTGTAAGGCAACAAAGCAGCCATAGTTTTCATAAGGTTGTGGGATTCCCACCCGCCATCCGCCCCAAGAATTGAGAGGCTTGAAGGAAAACCAGGACAGGAAAAAAGCTTTAGTGGTGATACACTGACCCTTCACAAAAGGATCAAAGCTTATACCTGCACCGGAAATGGGGTGAATATCTCAGCATATTAAGCAGAGAAATGAACAACCTTTTTGCCCAGGCAGATGGCCTCTTCACTTCTCCGTTTGCAAGAGCCAGCGAACAATCAATGAAGTCTTCATTGCTTCAGCCAAATCAGGAAACTGTAGCTAATGGCTTCAGAAACAGCCAGGATATTAAGCCCCAGTTTATAGTGGGTTTAGAATCTTGGCTAATTCAGAAACAGCTAACCACAGTTTCCTGGTTTGTATGTGATGGGAAACTGGACTTAATGGAGTACTTCCTGGTTTGTTCCCTCACCTGCACAAAGGGCCGTGTGAGGACAGAAGGCTTGTCCATATCTCAGCTTATTATAGTGAGACATGGTTATCCAAATGTTGCTTCCTCCCAGGTAAGTGTGTATAAGGCTGCACACCCTTAGAGTCAGTGCTGTTTTTCTAGGGGTGAGGAAAAGGTGCTCGAACTCATCACGAATGCCTCCCTAGTTTTCTTAGAATGACAATGTCACCAACCTGAGAGGTTCTGGAACTAAGTTCTGGTGAGTTCTGGCTGGAAAAAAAAGCCCTGCTTAGAGTGTCTTTAAGTCGTTTATTTGCCTCCCTCCTCATTAGACTCAAGGCAGGAGTTGTGGAGGTGGCACCTCAGGCTCCCTGGAGAGAATTCACCACCCTTCTTGTGTCTTAAAATCATGAGCATTCCTGCTTTGCTTTCACAGCCATTCAGCTGAAAAAAATGACCCTTAAAAAAAAAATGCAAGCAATTTAACGAAGCATGGAAGGGGTGTGTTAGAGGCATGCTTCTTGCTTTTCTCCAGGAATCAAATTTAGATCCAAAGAAATACAAAGCTGGCCACCTGATGTGATTCAAAAATCTCCCCCCTCCCCAACACAAAGACCAGGGCTGCGCATGAACAATCGTTCTCTGTATAGCAAGGGCAAGGAAAGAGATGCCTTGCAGCAGTTCAATACCCCCTTCCTATTTATAGCCTTAAATGAAACGGTTAACAGCACTGGTCACGCCAGTTTTGCTATGGGGCCTATTATGTCACCAGGATCCCTGCATGGATTTCTTTAAACGCAGTGTACACAATTGTTACATTTCGCACACAACCTGTTCAATTAAGTGCTGCCTGGCTTGTGTCTGTACGTGACCTTTTGAGAGAGGCTTGTGGAGGGCTGTTGATTGAACTCGCACACAGTTGAAATACCAGAGATCATTTCAGAATGAATGTTTATTGGCAGGGGTAGGATAGCCCAGGGTAGCTATTCACACCTCCTCGTTTAATATATCAATTTATGCTTCTTCTTTTTTTGCAGGGTGAAGCATGGGGAAGAGTGCAGAAGGACTCTGATTCAATCTCTGCCGTCTCCAGTTAGGGCTGTTGCAAATCCCAGACACTGCCAGTCAGTGTACACAATACTGAACTAAATGGGACCAGTGTTCTGACTCGGTACACAGCAGCTTCCTGTATTCCTACAAATCACTGCATTCAGGCTGCCTGTGTTTTTGCTGCCTTTATTTCCTGTGCCTTTGACAGCAGCGCTATCTGTTGACATTAGCAGGAGATATTGCTCACCTCTGCAGAACAAGCTGCTGTTAATGGCACATGAGTCAGCCAGGCTGTCCCCTCCCCCCATGGTCAGCTAGCAATTTGATTCTGTATACCTAAGACAATTAGCAACCTATTGATTACAACAGACTTCTGGGGTCAAACAGAAGCAAATCGGGACCTCTAATGTTCTGTGGGCTTTCTCATTTCAACCTAGCTTTATATTACCCATTAAAAGGTGCAATAGAGGGATGCGGGTGGTGCTGTGGGTTAAACCACAGAGCCTAGGACTTGCCGAACAGAAGGTTGGCAGTTCGAATCCCCGGGATGGGGTGAGCTCCCATTGCTCGGTCCCTGCTCCTGCCAACCTAGCAGTTTGAAAGCATGTCAAAGTGCCAGTAGATAAATAGGTATCACTCCAGCAGGAAGGTAAACGGCATTTCCATGTGCTGCTCTGGTTCACCAGAAGCAGCTTAGTCATGCTGGCCACATGACCCAGAAGCTGTACGCCGGCTCCCTCGGCCAATAAAGCGAGATGAGCGCCGCAACCGCAGAGTTGGTCACGACTGGACCTAATGGTCAGGGGTCCCTTTACCTTTACCTAAAAGGTGCAATGAGAACATCTCCACCCAACTACTGTCATTTCTGCAGACCCTCTTCTTGTACAGCAGAATTAGGATTACTAGGGAGTAGCGATGGGTGGATTTGTCCATTTTGGTTCTCTATTTTCTCATCTTACTGTAAATCTAGTCCTTCACATTTCTGTAGCAATGTGATTTAAGAAAACAGCAACACTAAAGATACCCTCATGAAAATTTGCAAGCATTTTAGTGTAAATTTCTCCCAGTAAACACATTTCTATTTTTCTTGATACAAATATTTTTGCAAAACAGTTTCTGCTAATAATAAATTTTTATGCATACTCTGCCCTAGCAATGCAATTATTATTATTTTTTGCAAACATTACTTGGTTGGGGAACTGATTTGCAAAATTCAGAGAAGTGGAAAAGTCTTGGAAGGATGGCTGTCCGTGAAGACCAAAGCTCAAAAAAGAGAGAAAAAGAGTCAAGGCTAGCTTTGTGCTGCGATTCATACAGAGCAATTACACCCCCACCACACCCCAAAGGAGATGTATTTCATTCCTCAGGGAACTCTGCAAACTTTTTTTAAATAACAAAAAACAGCAACAAAATGGTGGGCAGGCCGGATCGTCCTCTTATATACCTGCTGGGATTGACAAGGCACCTGACCCTCACCTGAATCTCATAGCTCTGCTGTAGCTGCCTCTGATTAGTTATCATTTAACTCTTGGGGAAAATAATTAGCATCACACATCATGTGCATGGAAGTTGCCAAACCAATTAACCAGCTAGAAGGATTACTGTTAATAGCACCAGTTTTCCTATAACTTGATATTGCTGGATAGTTTTGATGAACTGCAAAAGCATTTTTAGTCTGCTTTCTGTTGCCACCCTGGAACTTTTCTTTATTAGTGCCACTTTGTTTTGAACAATTCCTTGCAAATGAAGGAAAACAACTTTTCTGCTTGTATATGTTGATAATATAATTTTGGTTACTGAGGACAAACAAGATTATACAAAAACAAGATTGGGTGCAGGCCTGGCCAGGACATAGGTGTCCTGACTGTGACCAAGGTGACCTCTGTGCTTGCTTGATCAATAGTTGTTGGGAACTTAAAGTCCCTGCTCTCTGCTCCCTGCTCTCCCTTCTTATGCTTTTTGTACTGGACCTAGAGACTCCAATAGAGTGCATTCCATGTCAAGAAGGAGGGCAAGCGGGCACTCTATCAAATGACAGGGCAAGAGTTACATGGAGCAGGGCCTTTTCACTGGTGGTGTCCATTGCATGCCTCACTCTTCCCAGACCTGATCTCTTTTGGCCTGCATTTTGGAGCTTTATAATTTAGGAAGACTTTGGTATAACTGGTTGACAAGTTTTATCAGTTGCTGACGTATGAGCGGATTTTATTTGCTGCTATTCTGTGCTTCTGGTGCACCAGGGTTTACACCAGCATAATAGAGTTTGCCAGGGTGCCAGAAGAAATACAATTTCTGAGCTTTCTCCATTATCTGCACAGCTGGGAGTGTTCAGTCAACAGTGCAAAGGCTGAGCTGAAGCATTCCCTGCTGGTTACCTGCTTTCAGCAATAGGGGTCACTGTTTGGTAGTACCCAGCTGGTTAGCTGTCAGATTCTAGAGCTCCCCATTGGTGGCTCTTAGGTAATTCATAGAATACAGAGTCCATTCATAAAACACAGTGTTCATTCAAAAAGCAGTAACATAAATCTCCTTTGCTACATATTGGGTGTATATTTCAGCAGTTGAACGTACAGGTTTATGGCCATACTGTAGTGTAGTGCTTATGCAACTGTGAATAAAAGTGTCTGGGCTCATTGTCTCGGGGTATGGGGGGGGGGTAAAGAGGTGGCAAAACTGATTTCCAATAAGTGCCCCTCCTTTATTTCCATAACAAGTCCTTGAGTCTGTACTCTGAATAGTGACACCAGGGACCTAGAAGGTGCAGGTATTGTCAATCCAACCCCTGCACAGTCTCTGTTAGAATTCCTGCTCCATGATTGCAGTCATGGGATTTTTGTCTATCACATGACGGTGTATGTTTTGACTCCACAAAGTGGGAAGTGACGGAGACAGAATGTTTGTGTTACTGTGTTCCATGAAGTGGGACTATTGTCCTTTGTTCTTTTTCTTTTTGCTCTCTGATGCTAGAGAGAGAGGGAGCCATGTTGCAGTGCTCCGTGTGTGTTTATATGTAAATAAAGTAGATTAGCTGAGTTGCTGAGGTCTGTTACACATGCTGCTGTGGATCCCTAAGTGTGCCGATGTCTGTTGGCATCAGTCGCTGTGATGTTCAAGTTGAAGAAAGCTTTTGAAGCTCCCGAACGATTGGCCAGGAGGGAGAGAACATGCCAGTGAGGCATGTGTCTCTGCCAGGGTCCTACTCGAGTGTAGGACAAGCTCCTGACAGTCTCATCAGGGCTGACCTTAAGGTGACTGGAGCAATTTGGCAAAATTGGGCCCTGTGTGCTGCTCCTAAGGGGGCCCCCTCACCAGGGCAATCTAGATGGATTTTATTTATATCTAAAAGATTTTGCAAACTTTGGCTGTGAACTGGGGCCCTACCAAAAAATAAAAATAAAAAAAATCAAGTTGTGCCCCACTGCTTCAAATTGGGCCCCACTGGCTAGCCCTGAGTCTAATAGTTGCTGGGCTTGAGTTACCCCGCCCTTGCATGAATTTTTGGGTTTGCAATTTTGGGAGAGGGGAGACTGCGGCACTGGGGAGCAGGCAGGCTGGCGAGGCCCCCTAGATTTAGAGGCCCGAGTTGCCCTGCCCTCACATGAAGTCTTGGGTTTGCAATTTTGGGAGACAGCCCGCTGGGGCGCGGGTGGGCTGTAGAGGCCCACTAGATTTAGAGGCCCTAGGCTTCAGCCTACTTAGCCTATACATAAATCTGGCACTGCTTCTCATGCCATCAGGTTGTGGCAGGGCAGAGAAGAGTCACAGCTACTGAAATGATATTTTCCTATTTTCCTGCCACCCCACCCTGCAGAGGCCCTGCCCTCTTGTTTTGCATCTGGTCAACCTGCTACAATCCTAAAACAGTTCCTGGCTGGACATGAACAAATGATGTGTATTAAGGACTTGATGCCACAGGGTGATCTATCCAGCACTCTGCCAGCCAAGTAGTGGGGTGGGTGTGTGTACATTAAAACTGCTTGTGCTGCTTTCAGAACAACATATTGCACAACAAGCGGGGCAGAAATGGTCAAAGTGGTTTTCGAGCTAACTTCTTTTCAGGGGCCGGGTGGAAAAGTAGAGAAAGAAGATTATTGTGCGTGCTAATTAACTTTGGAAGGCTGCCAAGCTGGGCCTCCAGCTACTTCCAAGTTTCTTATCATGAAGTTTGTTTGGTAAATAGTTTGGCTCAATCTGTTTGGAAGGATTTGGCATCTCCACACTAGCATTCTTTTTATCCCCATTCGTTTTCCCACTCGCCAGATCACTAGTTAATTGATCAGCATGCCTCTTCCTCTGCTAGTTCCCATTCTGAGTTCTCTTTGCTTTGCTTTGCTTTGCTTTGCTTTCCTTATGTAGGTCGTCCTGTCTAAGTCTTCCTTACCGTGGTTATGCTCTTCATGTTATTACTTTAGTCAAAAATAATCACAATGATGTAGGTTTTCAACAATATTGTCAGCTGCCTTGCAGACTCACTGAATTGCAAGATGGGGAATGAATGTTTAATGAATAAATAACAATAGATTCCCCCCCCCATCTGTTAAGAATGGTTAAATGATCAGTGAGAAGTGGCTGCGTTATTACAGACGGTGCTTATGGCAAATTCTGCATCCATCAGGGATGGAAGCCTGCAATAAAATAAACAAAATCCCATTGATTTTCATATAATCATTTGCTTTTCTATAAATTGATTCAAGCCTACGAGAGGCAAAGAGCTCTGGAGGGCACTGAACCTTTTCCTGCTTGGGCAGAGGAAACCCAAATCAATTACTCTCTGGTTTGTGAGACTTTCCTAGGTCAGGGATAAGAAACCTGGGGTCCTCAAGATGTAGTTGAACTCAAACTCCCATCAGCACCAGTCAGAATTGCTGGATGCTTTTATTGTTGTTTAGTCATTTACGGTAGTCGTGTCCGACTCTTCGTGACCCCATGGACCAGAGCACACCAGGCGCGTCTTCCACTGCCTCCTGTAGTGTAGTCAAACTCATACTGGTAGCTTTGAGAACACTATCCAACCATCTCGTCCTCTGTCGTCCCCTTCTCCTTGTGCCCTCCATCTTTCCCAACATCAGGGTCTTCTCCAGGGAGTCTTCTCTTCTCATGAGGTAGCCAAAGTATTGGAGTCTCAGCTTCAGGATCTGTCCTTCCAGTGAGCACTCACGGCTGATTTCCTTAAGAATGGATAGGTTTGATCTTCTTGCAATCCATGGAACTCTCAAGAGTCTCCTCCAGCACCATAATTCAAAAGCATCAATTCTTCAGCGATCATCCTTCTTTATGGTCCGGCTCTCACTTCCATACAACACTACTTCCATACATCAAGGGGTGTGTAGTTCTGTACCCAGGACCCAAGTCTATGTTTGCATGGCACAAACGATTGCAGAATTGTGCCCTGCCCTTGTGGCTTCCTTATCCTCTTTTCTGAGCTCTCTCCCCACTCCCGGCCATACAAGAGAAATCCCTGGGCATGTCTGCACATATGAAATGGTTTTATCTGTTTTGTGAAATATGCAATTGTTTTAGGTGTGCTTTTATTGCCTTGTGAAATTGCTTTGAGGGTTTTCATGGGAAGCAAGTCACAAATTAAATAACAATAGTAAATGGTGTCGTTTCTTTTCACATGGGACCAAAGGAACCTGCTATCAGTCCAGAGCTTTCAGTGACAACCTGTGGACGTCCCAGGTATTTTTGAGCACTTTCAAGCCTCATTTATTTCTGTGGGACTGTTTGAGGGCATGATCCAAGTGACTGGCTTTGAAATGAATTTGACTTGAAAGTGCTTAAAAATTGACTCATATGTTTTAATTTATATCTCACAACATGGTTCAAATATTTAAAATGTTTTAACATGTGTCAAAAGAAATATTACAAAATTGTCAGAGTGTCTAAAGGACTGTTAAAGATTATATTTTTTTAAAAACTTTGCTGCCATTCTAGTCCCACCTGGGTAGTAAGTCCCATTAAACTTAGTGCAGCTTACTTCTCACTGAATAGACAAGATTAGAATTGCACTGCAATGCTGCAAGCCTATATGCACTTATGGAGAAATAAATTCATATGAATTCACTAGGACTTCATTCTCAGTATACGTGCATAGGATTGCACTGTAAACTAAAGTATTATTCCAAGTAGTTCAGTAATGTTTGAAGCTACCAGTGCTTGCTGCTCCCATGTTATTCACTCTGGGTTTATGTCCTGCATGATAAACCCAGAATAATATCCTTGGGTGTCTTATAACTTAAAGGTTTTAGCCAACTAAAGTGGCCATCCCCGTTTCAACTGGTGCATCTTAAAAAGAGTGCATAGCTACTGTTCTGATCCACATAATGCTCTCTTAACATGCTATTAGCAAAGGAAAACAATACTGCAGACTCCCACTACCCCTGGCAACTTACCTTGTAACAACATAATGGGCAAACGCTGATAAGCAGAAAACAGCATGGCAGATTTAAGTGCAGGGTTACATTCCCATAATACTGGAACACTCTGAGAACAATGGGCTATAAATAGTCACACACACGTTGTACCAACTCGGGTACATTCAAGTCTTTGCTGCGGTGGTACCAAAATTAACACTTGCTTGTTCAAAATTTAAACAAGGTACAGGATGAAATATTGTGGGGCTAACTTTGGCTGGTGCATGAAAGCGCACTTCACTTGGCATAAAAGTGAACGTAGCCTCATCCGTGCAAAGAAGGCTATTATACCGCACCTGGATTGCTAGTCTATAAACAGTGCACTGACTTCTCTGTACATCTAACTCAGGGTTTCCCAAATGTTGCTCTGTAGCTTTTTTTTGGACTACAACTTCCATCATCCCTAGCTAGCAGGACCAAGATGATGGGAATTGTAGTCCAAAAACAGCTGGAGACCCAAGTTTGGGAAACACTGATCTAAATAAAGATGTTGTTTTCATCCAAAGGGATGTATGAAACTGGGTGGGTGGGGGATTGCATTCCTTTTTATTGATATAAATTGAGGCCGCTGGTTCCACTATCCTAAAATCACATACTAGAATAGCTGCATTTGGTTTGGTTTGCCTGTTTTATACTCATTTTCTCTCCGCAGCAATGGCCAAATGTAACAAAATAGCAGCCTAACCTTAAGCAAATTTATTCAGAAGCAAATCTCCTAGAGGCCACTGGGGACTGCATCCTGAGAAATGATGTCTAGGACTGCAGCTCCAGGATTGTACAGCGAATCTTGGGAAGAAGTCCTGCTGAACACAGTGGGACCTGCTTCTGAGTAAGCATCCTGATGGAGGACGCTGAATGCTACATTTGATATACAGTTGTTACTAGCTGGTGTTGCAGGAAGCAATAGATACAAAATGTCCTCTCTCCTGCTTTGCAACTGTTAGGCTTTGCACAAAGGAGAAGCGGGAGATAACTCGCCTCTTGAAAAAGTTACATTCGATGCAAGCTACCTCTCATACTGGAAGTCTGAGAACTGTTCAGATACAGTAGGGAAGGTGAGAAGGGTTCTGGCAGGAACTGTAGCCACTTGTAGCCTCACAGGTCCCACACAAAAAGTACAGTAGGAATATTGACTAAACATGAATTGCAAGGAACTTCTGGTCTTGTCAATCCTGTGCTCCCAAGGATTGAGAGGGAAATGCTCTTGAATGGCAAGGCATTGCTGAAAGGGAGAAGAGAGTGCTTTAGGCAGATAGATGGACACTCTTCCATTAGTTAGAACACAGGAAGTTCTCTTATGTTGGGGAAAAACCATTGGTCTACCCAGTTCAGCCTTTTCCGCACTGACTGACAGCAGCTCTCCCAGTTTTCTGACAGCGATTTCTCTGGAAATGTTAAGAGTTGAACACAGGTCTTTCTGCATGCAAAACAGGTGCGCTAGGATAGTTGCAAAACTGCCACGTACATGTGGGTTAGGAAGCCTTTGCTCTTGCTGCTGCTGTAAATAATAATAAAAATCAGAGCATGACTATGCCATGGAGACTGGTATAAAAATCTAAGTCTGAATCTATTTTGCAAATGTTGACTGCAGAGCGGATATATTTGTATTACTGATTTTTATAATTTGCAATTAATTTGAGTAATTAATAGGCTGAGTTAAAGGTACCCATGACTATTATATTAAAATATGCATGTGTCTGTTGTAGAAATCCTGATTGTGCTGTCTGAGTCTTTTTAAATACAGGGGTGTGTTTTTTAGAGCACTGCAGGTACAAAATCAGTTTGGCCAGTGACCACAGCAGGGCTTGGGTGGGGCATGAATATATTTAATGAACGTCTGAAATGTGATGACCTTTAGATCTGACTCTTGACAGACTAGTCAAATTTTGTGAATGTCCAAAAGGTAGAGAGAGAAAGAGAGAGAAGAGAGCAATTAATGTTGACTCTCATCTTCAGCTCCATGTCTATAGCTTCTTACCTGAGACTAAACCTGATAGTAATTGCTTCTGAGAAGACATGACAATTAGGATTCCAATATCAAGATGATTGTTAGAATTAACTGGTGTATATCTCCAAAGACATTGCAAAATTCATCTAGGATTGTCAGCCAAAACATGCAGAATATGAATATTTACCCATTTTTGGAATATTCATTGCAACACAGCAGGCAATAAAAGGTCTATACCCTGAGTCCAACTCTTTGAAATGCCACCATGTGTGGACTCAGTCTCAAATCAACAGCTGATGTCTTGAGCAACATCTGCATGTGTTTCATGGGCTGCATTCAATTGCATTCCAGAAAGTTTTGAGGCAGAGGCCCCATCCCCACTTTTGACAAATAACTATGAGTTTTATTAATTTATTGCTTCTTGTTGACTGGTCAAATTTTAAAGCTCCCTCTCTATATTATGTCACTGGCTTTATATAACAAACAAGCTCAGCATTCCTCACATGCCTTTCAGGAGAGAAGAAAGGAGTTCTTCTAACAATTTTCCACAAAGGGCAGGTGATGGCTGAGATTATGCCCATTCCTCTCCCACAGCTTTCAGATAGCAAGCTGAGAATTGGGCTGCCTCATTTTATCTATAAGGAGATCAGCTCAGTCTCTCGGGATTTGAGACTGATTTTTGTGTTTGTTTGTTTTTCAGTACTTGGAGGAACACAAAAACAAAAAGTCTATACATACCCTACTGGGAATTTTTTATTTTTATTTTTTTGCTTCTTTCCTTTTATTATTCCTTACATTTTTCAATGCATGCATTGTTAGAAATATAAAGAAGATATAGAACTTTATCCTGGTTAATTGAAACTAATAAAAATCTTACTGGTACTGCAATTCAAAGTACACCCCATGGAACTCAGGGAGATTTATAGCGCAATCCTGTACATGTACACTCAGAAGTAAGCTCCAGTGAATTCATCATAACTTACCCCCAGAAAATTGTGTATAGGATTTCAGCCTTACTTTTGGATAAATAACTTTAGGAAATGTCACACTTTAGGGACATGTCAAGGGTAGGAAATGGGTGCATCAAGGGCAAAGGGAGGAATAAACAAAGCTGCAGTATGTCCTTCCTTCTGAGAATGTGGGCCGACCTAAACTACCTAAAATGTGGATGTACGGTAATTAAATTCACCTAACAGGAGTCAATATAAGCACCAAAAGTGAAGGTTAACACTGTCTGATTCACTCATGCCTCCCGCCACCCAGAAGCAATTAGGATGCAGCTTAATTTACAGAGGAGATGCGCCCAAGTCCCCTCTGGGAATGGTGGAGCAGAATGCAAGGAGCCTCATTCTCTATCTACTTATCTTTTAGAGTCCTCTTCCTTATTACTTTTGGGCAACTTCTCCCTTAACTTCCATATGCAGTCCCCAGCCATCTCCCAGATGAACTGACAGCGTTCATTTCCCTCATATTTGCTAGACAGCAAAGCTGTTTACTTTCCTTAGCAGCAGAATGTTCCATGCCATCATGTCGTTTTAGCTGTTCGTTGGCAGAGACTTGTTATATGCAATACGATATAAACATAGACACTTCTGCAATGAGTCAGTGAGTTGCAGCTAACCTGGTGCAATCGCACTGCACAAGACCTTGCATGAGTCATATGACAATGTGATAGGGGAGGATGAAGGCATGCCTGCACTAATCCGAATCCCAGCCACATTATTAGGACCTAGAAGCCCCCTGTGCAACACTTTGACAACAGACATGAGTTTCAAGGTCTGTAGCTCAAACAGACTATGACGTGTTGATGAGCTTCTGCCAATGCAATTACTTTCCTTCAAAGGACCTCATTAAGACAGATCTGTGAATACTTCCAGATATGGGAAGCTCTGGCTATCATATCACCAACACAGGATGCTGACTAAGAAATACCTTGAAAAAGAGGTGCATGCAAATTAGATATGCAACAAATCAGATTTTGAGAGGGACGGTATGCGTTCTTTAGATATGTATGGTACAAGCACGTAACACACAGTGATACTGCTTAAATTCCTTTGAGGAGGGTGTGTGCTGTAGCTGCTTATGCCTTGGACTTGGACTGGAGAAGGTAAAAGGTAAAGGTAAGGGTACCCCTGACCGTTAGGTCCAGTCACAGACGACTCTGGGGTTGCAGCGTTCATCTCGCTTTATTGGCCGAGGGAGCCGACGTTTATCCACAGACAGTTTCTCTGGGTCATGTGGCCAGCATGACTAAGCCACTTCTGGCAAAACCAGAGCAGCACACAGAAACACCATTTACCTTCCCGCCGGAGTGGTACCTCCCACCGGAGTGGTACCTATTTATCTACTTACACTTTTGGTGTGCTTTTAAACTGCTAGGTGGGCAGGAGCAGGGATTGGAGCAGGGACGGAACAATGGGAGCTCACCCCGGCACAGGAATTCGGCCGACCTTTCGATCAGCAAGCCCTAGGCTCTGTTGTTTAGACCACAGCACCACCCCCGTCCCATTGGACTGGAGAAACTTGAGTTCAAATCCCTGTTCAGTTGCAAAGCTTATTTGGTGGTGTTGATCTGGTCATGGAATGAAGATTATATCTATGGCAAGAGAGATTTTTTCTTTGAGGGTTTTTTTATTTTAAGTATTGTTAATGTGAAGAGTGTGAAAGTTGGGGGTCAGAGTTGGGAGTTTTGGGCAAGACAGCTTGTGTTTTTTCACAACCATATGTCAGGAGTGCTCTGATGGTGTTTCCTGCTTGGCAGGGGGTTGGACTCAATGGCCCTTGTGGTCTCTTCCAACTCTATGATTCTATGATTCTATGTTCTCTAATTATGCATATTTGCTAGGGAGGTGGGGGTGGTGTTGAATTTCTAGATACATGTAGGGACTCAGACTTGTGTAGGAGCAACACCATTTTTCCTAGAAACCTGTCTTTTTAATTCTGTGTGAGCACAGAGGTACTTTTACTATGTTTCTTCTGGCTAGTGGGGTTTTATTTTTTTACTACCAAGCCTGGACATAACTGGTGGCCCCTTGGTCTCAGCCTAACCCATCCTGATGAATGGCACTCCAGATGTGGCCCTGCTGGCTGCTGCTGACTACTGGAGCACCTTAGGCTCCTCATCTATGAGAAAGGAAAAAGCAAGTCTCATAGTAGGGCCGCTCTCCTTTGTGCAACTTAATTCCTTGCAGAATGCCTTTGATTCCCTGACTTTGATTTGCAAAATGAGTATGGAGGGGGCTGGCTGGGATGCCATGTGCGTGGAATCGTGGTGAAATTTTTATTTTGTAGGGGAACAGTTAGGGCCAGAAGCGCCAGCCTGCGATAGCGACGGGGGTGTATGTGTGTGTCAGGCAACGTTTCTAGCATGTGACATTGCAAGTGTCAGCATCACACTTCCCTCCCTAAGCTGGGCAGAAGCATCCTAGACTTTGGGAAGGAGGTGCCAGATTTTAATACTCTAATGTATTGGGAATATTTAGGGAACTAGCCTAGTCCCCTTAGTCCACACGCCACTGGTGGAATCTTTCTCCACAAAAGAGGAATCACAGAGGTGGAAGCAGGGCCGGATTTAGGTTTGATGAGGCCCTAAGCTACTGAAGGTAATGGGGCCCTTTATATGTCCAGCTGTCCTTTGTCAACAACAAATTGTCGCTGTTTTTTATGTTGATTATATGCTATATGGTAATTTACGGACCTAATAGGTATGTAAAGCCATTTGCACATAACAAATAGGAGCCTACACAACACAAAGCACTGTTGCTGTGTGTAGGTTTTATTTTATTTGTTTATCTTATATTTTGGAAATGTACATCAAGTTCCCCCCTTTAAATTATTTGGGCCCCCCCAGGAGAGTGGGGCCCTAAGCTATAGCTTATTTAGCTTATAGGTAAACCCGGCACTGGGTGCAAGGGACCACGAGGGTCATCTAGTCCAACCTCCTGCAATGCAGGAATCTTCTGCCCAACATGGAGCTCAAAACCCACAACCCTGACACTAAGAGTCTCCTGCTCTATCGATTGAGCTACCCCTGGCCAGGAAACTTTGGGAGAAGCGGGGGGTTGGGAATCATTCCCTCTTCTTTTCGCCACACTTTCTCCCCGTCCCCGGGATTTTCTCCCCGCAGCCGACGGAGGCGAGGGGCTTGTTCCTTCTCCCTTCTCCCTTGCTTGGGTGTCGCACGCAGCATCTCGGGGTCAGATCCCAGAGTCCCAGCGAGGGAGAAGGGGAGGGACCAGCGGCTGGTGATGTCAGCTTGGGAAGAGCGAGGGAGGGAGAGGAGGGAGAGGGAGAGCGCGACGGAGGAAGGGAAGGAGGGAGGGAGCCAGAGCGCAGAGCCAGCGAGTGTTCCGGGTCAGGCGCTGGAATGAAGAAAGGTGCTGCTGCTGCCTCTGCAGCCTGAGCGACGAGCGAGCCGGGCTCCTTGGGAGAACTGGGGGACACTGATTGGACAGCGGAGGCCCAATAAGAGACAAAAGCAGCAGGAAGGTTTTCTGTTTCTTTTCTTTTCTGCGCGTAGTAGTCTGGAGCGGCAGGAAAGAGTTTTCTCCTGTCCCAGGCGAATGTTTGCAGGAGCGGCTGCCGCCTCCTCCTCCTCCTCCTCCTCCTCCTCCGGGACTTGCTGAGGAGAGAGGAGAAGGCGAGGGCGGCCTCGAAGGCGGCGGCTGGCAGACCAGCGAAGGCGACGTGCCTGGGGAGCCGGCGTCGGCGGCGAGGGTTGCTAAGGGCCGGGTTTGGAGCCGCCCCCCTCCGCGCTGCTCTCCTCTCTCTCCCCGCGCTCGCTCGCTCGCTCGCCGAGGGCGAAAGAAGCCTCGCGCTCGCGCGCCTGGCGCTGGAACTGGAAGCCGAGCCGGGCAGGGGGCCGCGGGGAGGCTGAGGCGCTGCCCCGAGTGGCCGCGCGAGCCTCGCGCAGCTTGCCGAGGGTTGGGCTGCGGGAGGCAGGCAGAGGGTTGCCGCCGCCTTTGCTGCTATGTTTCATTGCATCCCGCTGTGGCGGTGCAACCGTCATGTGGAGATTATCGACAAGCGCCACTGCTCGCTGGCCGCCGTGCCCGAGGAAATCTACCGCTACAGCCGCAGCCTCGAAGAGCTCCTGCTCGACGCCAACCAGCTCCGAGAGCTGCCGAAGGTGAGCGAGAGAGGGGGCGAAGAGACGGCGGGTCGCCGTTGGGGTGTGTGTGTGGGGAAAGATTCATTTTCGCAGGTGGGTCAGGAATGGAGCGCCGCTCTCGCCTCTCCCCCCCCCCCGACCCTAAAGGTGAAAGAGTCCGCGAGAGGTTCCTTCACCTCGGCTGGGACTGGGAGCAACCATTAGCAGCAGGGGGGGGGGGAAGGTGGCCCATTGAAATCTGCTGTTTCTGAAACTTCTGAACTTCGCGGGGGGGGGGGGGGAGTTCCGCTCTTAGTGCTCTTCTCGAGCCACCTACCAGCGCGGGTGAGTGGTTTACTCGGAAGGAGTGTGTCGTGAGCCCCGTTCTTACGGCGGCATCAATACATTGCGAAGGTGGTCTCTTTGGCGCATGGGCTTCTGTCAGAGCGCGCTAGCAAAAGCCCCCGCCCCCCCCCCACCGCTCGCTAGTTTGGGATGGAACCACATTGGACAAGAGGAGAAAGTGTGGGGCGAGGAGCTGGCTAGGTAGGGAAAGGGACCTGAAAAACAGCTGTCTCTGCCTGGGCGCCAGCCTTCCTTGCCAACACAGCCCTAAGTCTCAAGTCTTGCAAGACCTGCTTTTCCATTTGTGTGATGGCCTGTTTGCCTTGTTTAAAAAAAACAAAAACTGTCCTGCTTCACAGCCAGGTACGAATGAGATTTTAGAATAGCATCTTGTCAGGAAAGAATAAATGAGGAGCAAACTTAGGACCCAAGATAAAGGAGAATAGTGAAAGTGGTACTGGGCTCTTGTTGGGTAGCCCCTGTCTTCCTGATGTAAATTAACTTCTGGATTCCCCCCCCCCCCCCGTTAATACTTAAAGGTGAATTCCCACTAAAGTATTGCTGGAACTAACCTTCCATTTGCAGGTATTACTGTGCAGATGGAAATTTCTGCAATTGTGGTATTGTGTTCAATTAATGTGGTCATGAGGGTGGCCACTTATAGATGTTGAACTGGCCCATGCACAGTTCCCCATGGAAAATAGAACATTTGGATTTACAATGTGATGGAGAAGACTATGTAAACTATACCCTTTACACAGGAATTATTGCAAACATTGTTTTATAAATTCCTAGTCTCCTGCTTTTTTTTTTTTTTTGGAGGGGGGTTGTGTTAGCCTGCCCAAATAAAAAGATTATGAGTGGGTTATTTTATACACAGTATAAATAAAGCAGACCCTGTGACTAAAACTTAACCATGTCAACTCGAATTACCTTGCATCTCTTCTGAAATACTTGGGGTAAGTCTGTAGTGAGGCCTCATTATAAGTGAGTGATATAATCCATAGATGCAGCAATGGTATTGATATGTGCTGCTTTTAACAGTGGTTCTGAAAAGGGTCTTTAGATGGATTTAAGATATGGGCAGAAAGCATTTTTATGGCCTCAAGTAAGTCTCCTTCTGCCACTGTTTCCCCCCCTTAATGTACCAGTAGATACTTCCTCTTTCACTGTAAAAGTTTATGAATCAAGTACCACCACATCTACATTTGTGGTGGTGAACAGTCTGTGGTACTGACTGGCTGGGTTGCTGTGGTTTCTTGGGGAACTAAGCCCTTTGCAGTCCAGTTTCTGTGAGGGAAGAGAAGGTTTTCGGTATGCCTAGATTAAAGTGGAAACACAGGGTATGTCTGAGAACTGGGATACAGGGAAGCTAAGTGACAAGATGCACAGAGGACAGAGGCTGAAATAGAAGGACAGAACAGGCAAGGACCTGAGAGAGTAACCTGAAAGAAGCATAGGTGGAGAATTCAGCTTGAGGAAAGCTGCCGCTTGCTGTTTTAGCTACTGGATTTTGGTAAAAGTTTCCATGTGATGTGATGTACAAGCATGTCTGCTGAATCAGCATGCGTGACACTTGGAGAAAACATCACCCTTATCTAGCTCTGGTCATGCTTAAGAACCATCCCCACCATTTATGCGTGGGTAGTTGTGTCAAAATACTAATGAGCATTTCAATGTGCATATGAATCTGCATCCCACTGGAAACAATATAATGAAGACAGGTGTGTATTCTGAGCCACATTTGGTTTATAGCAATGGTTCCTGATTCTATAAGACAGGGATGGGATACAGCTGGACTTTCAGGTCCCATTATCCCTGACCGTTGGCTGCACTGGCTGCTGCTGCAAGTTGGAGTCCAGCAATATCTAGGTAATTCCAACATCCCTGCTGTAAGAGATGTGGAAGTCTGCTTTTCCATATTGAGCTTTTTAGCTTCTTAGGAGTGCAAGCCTGGAGTGCATCCTTTGGTTCAAGTAGCTACTAGAATGGAGCAGAATCATCGCTTTTGGTAGGTAGGCCACTTTTGAAGAAGAAAGACTGAGAATTCTCAATTTATAGGATGAGTGTTGTTTGTTTCCTTTTGCTATTTTCACTCTTAGAACCCGTACCCTAGGGGCAAAGGACTTTAGCACCTATAAATTGTCAGAGGACTTGAAGTATTCTGTGTGATGATTCATTCCATCTAGGATATAAGGAACTGTCTTGAATTAAATCAGGTTAGCTGAATTCCGTGGGAATGATAGATACAGTATACTACTTCACTGCCTGTGCATTGATTTGGAATCAAGCATTCTGTAATAAGAAGACCAATCAACTCTCTCTAGTACTGGCTTTTCAAAATCTTAGAAAATGGTATACTCAGTGCTTCCCCCCAGGGGGTACTTAAGGGTACACAGTACCAGCACCTCTTTTTTGGTTGTTAAAAATGTAGCACTTGTTGTAACAACTTCATGGTGCGTACCAGCATCTATTTTTCTAGAAAAATAGGCATTTCCTAGTCCTGCTCTCTGATATTATTTTACTGGAGATCACATTGCTCTTTCACTGAGCTATGCCTCTGCCCTATACAGTTTGAGCTTCCCCTCTGGAAAGGGAACTTCTTTAGAAAAACCCAGTCTTCTTAGATTGCCTTCTTCCAGGATTCAAAGGCACAGCTTCATGGGTGCAGACCTTTGTGCGAGTCATATGCCAAATCACTGAGCCATACTGTGTGTGTGTGTTTGTAGCTGCTTCATGCTCAAATATCATGCTGTGGTCTGTCAGTTTGTTTGTCCGGGTAAAGTCATTGAAACTGACAACATGCTTCTTAAAAGTGATAAACATGTTTGTCTTTCCATTCTTGAATTTTTCCTTTAAGAAATACAATACCTTCAGCTCCTATATTTGGTCTTCTAAAGAACTAACCTTATTTCTATTGCACTCTCAGTTTACAGTGACTCTTTTCAGAGCAAAACATGGTTAAGAAAGTATAACTGGTTCGATGTGGATGTCTGAACTAGGGTGGGGGGAAGGCTTATGAGTGATCACCAAACCAGAATAAGAAGCTATGGTTTGAAGTTGTTTTCAAACCATGGTTTTTGCCAACTCTGATTCAAGCCCCCTTCAGAGGTTACTTGGGTGAAAGGGGCTGTATGAGTAGTAGGCATCAAGGCAGGACTACTGCCCCCAAGTCACATTGCTATCTGCCCCCACACCCCTCTATCCATGCATTGTGTGAATGTCTTCATGGGGGAAGCCTGTCTACACACACAGGCACTCACTCATTCTGGGATCCTGATCATGCAGGGTCTAGTCCTGCTCACAGTAGACATTGAAGCTCCTCCACATGCAGCTGCTGGGTGACCTTGGGCTAGTCACACTTCTTTGAAGTCTCTCAGCCCCACTTACCTCACAGAGTGTTTGTTGTGGGGGAGGAAGGGAAAGGAGGATGTAAGCCACTTTGAGACTCCTTCGGGTAGTGATAAAGCAGGATATCAAATCCAAAACTATTCTTCTTCTCTTGATGGCATGACTAACTTAGGTTTGTTGCTTTCAGTGGGTCTACTCTGAGTAGGACTTAGTTGTGTGTGGCCCATAGGGTTTCTGAATGTGTGTAAGCCTTTGCGCGTAGACACTGACTCCCCCTACGCAGACATCAACATGCACAGCCTGAGGCTTCTTTTATGTGAGGAGCCCACTTCAGATGAGTAAGACATGGAGGGACTTTGGTGTGATGTCCACATGAGCAAAGGAGTTAGTCATCACTCTTTTTGCAGAGATGCTGCATCCTGGTCAGGGGAGTGAACTTGTTGTATGTGTTTCTAGTCTATAGTTACCACAAAGTATGGCTTGGTGTGTTTTCTGAATTCAACAAAAGTCTTTCTTTCTTTCTTTCTTTCTTTCTTTCTTTCTTTCTTTCTTTCTTTCTTTCCTTTCATTCATTCATTTTCATCTGCCCCTGCAAGAGCAGTGCCCAGTGATGTATGGTTAGTAACATGTCAGATCCAGGAAGTGTTTCTAGGGCTTGAACCCAGGTCACATTCCAGCATTCCAATTGCTTCTCCCCACAGCCAAAGAAAAATCACCACCAGCTGGTAAATAAAGGTTGCATTTTATCTGTGGCCCTTGCTTCCGTTGAAATTGTTTTAGGGAATATTGTGATTTCCAAGGGTTGTAAGGCAGGAACTGGCAGGCTTTAACACTTGAGGGTTCTATTTTGTTTTGTTTTACTGTGGCTCAGCCAGTGGCAGCTGCAAAATAGAGGCTTGACTGGGTGGACCTGATTCAAAGAATTAGAACCAAGCTGCCTCTGAGCACATGCTCAGCCCATAAATGTATGATCAGTACCAGAAATGAGCTCACAACATTTTTCACATGAAGGTCCTACTCTTGATTCTCCTCCCGACCCCTGAACTTTCATTTTCATAAACCTAGTTGGGCATGGGGGTTGGGAGAGCTTCATTGTTAAACAATTGGAAGTCAGAAACTTTTGCCAGTCTCCTAGATATCTGTCATTAGATCCCAGTCTACCAGGGGTTTTGCTGACCTCTGTTTTGAGCTGCTTTGAGAAGTCCATATGTAGTAAGAAGGGCAGGATAGAAATTTCTACGTAAACAAAAGAAATGTGGTTCCATTAAAATAAAGCTTTACCAAAACCTTTTATTTACTGGCACTGTGATGATATATATATCTATCTATCTCACCTCTGCCAATACCTCTCTCTGGTCTAAATAACATTTTGTGCAGTTTACCAAACATCTGAGTGTACATATTTTCATTTTTAACAATGGTCTTTGTTTTGCACCTTCCAGTATTTATTATTATTTATTGAATTTTATATCCTGCCGTTCCTCCCGAAGGAGCCCAGGGTTACCCACAATTTAAAAACGAAGATTTTTTTTTTAAAAACCCACTACAATTACAAGCACTCTAAAACCAGTAAGTTTGAAACATTCTAAAAGCATAGAGTTAAAAATATGATTCCACTCAGTGGTCTTAGTGTTGCCAGGAACAGTATTCTTTAGCTATCAAATGCCTGGGTAAAGAGGAATGTTTTCAAGTTTCTCCTGAAAGATACTGATGATAAAGATGGGTCAGCATTCCACAAACAGGGGACCACCACTGAAAAGGCCCTGCAATGAGTGAGCTCCAACTGAGCACCCACTGCTGACAGCAGCACCAAGGCATCTGCTGCTGAGCATAGGGTTATCTGACATGGCTGATATCTGGGAAGGCACCCACTTCACTATATTTTATGCCTTCTTAAATGCATGGGCTACACAGTCTAGCAAGTGACTACCAGGAACACATCTTTGTCTTTCTTAGTTGTTGTCATTGCCAGCAGGATGGCTTGCAATTGTGGATTCATAGCTAACAGATTTATCAACATCAGGTGTAGTTTGGCTCTCAGATCCAATGTCCAGAACTCTACAATTCCATAGTATAGATATGGTCTTAATAAATAAAGAAATTGCCCAAGGTGTGAAAACATTGAAGGGCCGCCTAAATTTGTTCTCTGAACATTTGATAACTTGTGCAAATAAGGGGGGGGGGGGAGAATGCAATGTATAGTAGAGACAGAAAACAATAACCCCACACACCTGTCCTGATAGGGGAAAACTTCCAAAGCTTAATGGAAATCTCTTTGCCACCCTGATTATGTGTAGGAAGAACAGATCAAGCAACGTGTGGGGGCAATGCAGTGTGCATGTTTTTTTTAGCTATTTCCTTTCAGGAAATATATAACAGAAGCAGTCTTTTTCAACCTGCTGTCCTTTGGATGTTCTGGTCTACAGCTGCCCCCCCTCCCCAGTCCAGACCATTGACGATTCTGGCTAAGGGCTGATGGAAGCTGGAATCCAAAACAGGTTCTAGAAGGCTGCCTTAGCAGTTTAGCATAAAGGGGAAGGCTAATCACAGTTAGGCAAGAAACAATGTGTTTTCGTTTGCGAGCCTTGAGACTTTAAAGCAATTCATGCCTTTCCCTGAGAGATGACAATATAGTGTGTGTGTGTGTGTGTGTGTGTGTGTGAGAGAGAGAGAGAGAGAGAGAGAGAGAGAGAGAGAAACTAAATGGCATTTGGAGGATTGGGAATACATAATGGAACTGACATTTACTTATGCTCCAAATAATAATAATAATAATAATAATAATAATAATAGATTTTCTTTCCACCCAGCAAGTTTTATCGCAGAAGTGGATGGCTTGTTGCCTGAACATTCTCTTTTGAAATATCTAGATTCTCTGGAACAGCAGGTTTTAAGGCATGGCATGGCTTCAAGTCAGCTAAGGTATGCAGGTGATACTGTACCATGAGCAAGGCCAGACATATGTGAAACTGGATAATTGAGGTTCCTGCAATGCTTCCGTATATATTGCTCTTCCTCCAAGGAATTCTCCTGTGGTGGAGGAAGGGGATCCTGTGTGGGTTGTCAGTGCCCGCCTCTCCACTGTCATGAAGTCAGTCTTTCGAAAGGGTACACCTGTGGTGGGCAAGGCATTCTTCCCACTAATTCAATTCTTACTTAAGCAAGTAACTGCATGGGACAAAAAACAAAACAACATTGTTCCGTTTTAGTTCCAGTAGTAGTGGAACTGTGTTATATGCCTTCAGACTGCTCTCTGGACTTGTTGTGTGGACTGTGAACGGCAGTGCTTTTTGGGATGTAAATGTTTCTGACAATACTGCTTGCGTAGTTTCTCAACTATCCCCAGGACCCACAAGAGAATATCTCGTGTCTCATGCCTTGTTGATGCCTTAACAGTCCCTAACGTTGTTTTCACAGGTGATTAGTCACCTTTTGGCTTCTGTTCTTACAGGATGTTACTGTGTCCTGTTCCCACACTAAATGTGAGGCGATTTACAATTGGTCCTCATTCAGCCATGTGATAGTGTCAATTTGAAAGCAAGTTTTCTAGTTAGGGGTTGCAATGAAGTGAGGACAAAAGATAGCACAAGTTGCTTCAAGGTTTCGCACGCCGTTGCGAGCAGTTAGGATGTTTTTGACAATAGGCATCTTGGTTGGCCTCTGTGAGAAAACAAAATGCTGGATTAGGTGGTCTGATCCAGTCAACTCTTCTTGTGTTCTTATAATAGCAGCAACAATATATATCTGTAGGTATTTGAATTTTCAGTTTAAAATATGAATTGGTACATCACCTCCTTAAATTTCTTATTTTTAATACTTGTGATGAGTTTTTTTTTTGGTATTTCAAGCTAAACTTGGTTTTTTTTAAATACTTGCAATGTTCTAAAACAAATACAATACTCTAATTCTGATTCAGTTATCTGAATGCCATTGTTTAGGTAGCCTGAATTGCAGCGCACTTGCACAAATGGGAGGTAGGAGCAGGCATGGGGTACCCCTTGATATATTCAGAGATACAAACCCTACAAAGGCATGGATGGCTGCAGCAGGGAGGATATTTCCTCCAAACATCCTCATGGGTATTGAGCAAGCCCAGTGCCTGTAGAATGCTGACTGAGGGAAAACACCCTGAAAACTGGATGGGAGGGGAAAAATGGGATGGAGGGGCTAGAATAGCAGCATGGAGGTAGAAGCACAGAGATATAAAGATGCTCGCCTGTTTACTTGCTCTGCATAGCCTTCTGACTGAATTTGAAGGCCTGCCTCAAGCACCCACCTGCCCATGTTTGCATGTTACTTTTCGTTCCTCTTATTGTAAGCTAATATGATCAGAATATTTTCATTGTTCCTTGAGGCTCTTCAGACTGCTTAGCTGAAAGAGCACTTGGATTATTAACATGCATTTAAAAAATAAAAATAAAAATTGCACTGTAGTGGCTAAATGGGTCTAACAACTTCTTTAATTTTATACTTTTCTGCAGTCTTCTTAAATTATGGACACGCTGTCAAAAGGAGTGTAAGTGCCTACACTTTAGACTGCAGGCTGGCCAATGACCTGGCAGTCTTCATCAAGGAACTTTTATCCCAGCCTTTGGGAAGGCTTGATTTTGGGAACTACTCAGAGAATTTTTATCACCTGCTTTTTTTTTTTTTAGCATTTACAACCCATCTTTCCTCCAAGTGTCTCAAGGTGCTTCTTTTCCTTTTCATTTATATCCTCACAACAACCTTGTGAAGTAGTGTAGGTTTTTTATATCTTGCTGACATTTCTGTTTCTTTTATTGTGAACATTTTATAGTGTTCACTGTTTTCTTTCTTTTTGTATGTGACGTATGGTATCGGGTGGCCTCAAAGTTAGGTAAGTAAACTGCATCCCAGGATCCTCCAAAGCAATTTGAAGACACTTGAGGCACACCTCTGATGCTAAGCCAGATAGACAGAAGTGCAGGTCTTCAAAAACCTGACGAAACTCTGGATTTAGCTGTCACGTCATGTCTTTCTTCCCTGTCACAATGTTTTATGACAGCCTTTCCTCTATAAATTTGGAGTGGAAAACCTGGTTTGAAAACGCCTTAAATCAACAGGGTGCAGGCCTGCACTCAGTTACACCCAAGTGCTTCCAGTAACACTTGTTTTCTTGCAATGTGTAGACAGACTTTGGCAAAAACCTTATTCTCAACAGTACAATAGGGATTTTCATCTCTCCTTGTAGTGAAACCAATGTGTACGGTACAAGACCCAGCTGGAAAATGTGGGCTTAAATGGTGGATTTGATGAGGGAAGGGATGGGTTGCGAGGATGGGTGGGCGTATAAGGGACACAACTAGAAATGTCCATAGCCCAGTAGGACCAGCTTATGTGAGAATTAGTGGGAGGTTCATTGCATTTTTCCTGTGTGACCCCTGTGTTGAATTCTTCCCTCTCCCAAATAGGTTTTCATGTTATACAGAACCACTTAGCATAATGTATTTGCATTCTTACAAAAATTGAAATACATCCTCTGCCATTATCTCAGGTAATCTCTTAGGAACCATACTGTTATACTTTTGGTGCATCTTACTTTGTATTGTTGATACTAACTGGAAGATGCTCTCCAGGGTTTCAGCTAGGGAGTCTCTCCCAACCATACCTGGAGATGCCAGGGATTAAACCTAGGAGCTTTCGAATGTTTTACCACTGAACTATTCCCCTTCCCCAAATAGTCGACATACACACTTCTTCTCTTCACATGTTTGCCGCCTCCAGATTTGTGTGGACAACAATGTGTAGATTAGTGGTAGGAAGGGAGTGCGGACCTTTCTTTCTTGGAATGCGACTTGAGATTTCATTCTGTACATCATTAGTATCTCTCTCTCTCTCTCTTGTTAATCCCAAGTGCTTTAAAAGTAGCTGCAATGAGTGTGGCGTACTTCAGATTTCAACAACTGCTGTAATTACTTAATGCAGAGCACTAACTCAGTAATTGCCCATCTTCACGAAAGCTTTGCAATTAAGGGGGGGAAATATATTTAACAAAATTCATATATTGCTTGTTTTAATAAAACTTCTAAGTAGATTAGAGTAGACACATGTAACTTCTTTGCAATGTTAGAAATTAGCCAGGCTCCAGGTGCGTTTTGTGACTGGTGTGGGTCCAATTGCAACCACAAGGAGATCTCTGGATGCCAGGTTGATGACTGGAGAAAGCAGAATGTCACTTACAGAAGGACCTGAAATAGTTTCCTTTGAATTTGTTTTATTCTAGATTGTTTTATTTGATGTTTTAATGTGTTGCAAACCACTTTGATGTATTTTCTTTAAAATATAAAGCAGTGTAGAAATGAAAACAACAACAACAACAAATCTCATTGCAACCCCCCCCCCCCAAAACCACCTAGACATTCCATTGTGGCAACCATAACCTAGGTCTAAGGTGCCATTTGGCAATTAGATTATATGTTTAAGTTTTTAGTACTACTTCTACATGTCTGGATAGGCTTGTCCTAAACAAAAATATTTCAAGCAGGCACCAAAAAGAATACAGTGTAGAGGAAGGCAGATCCTAAGTGTAGATGCAACAGCCTAGAAGCCCAATTTATTGCAAGCTTGGAATGAGTATTATGTGGCACCTGGAAGAGTAACGGTGCTGCAGATCAAAGTGTTCAAGGGGGCATCCATAGGGTAGGGCAATCCTGCAAGTAAACTGGTCACAATACAGTTTTAAATACAGATAGTGATGCCTAGAATGTGGCCCAGTAACAAATCAGGTTCTATATGCTGATGGGGTCTTGGGAAGCTCCTCATAAAGGGCCAGTGTGGTGTAGTGGTTAAGAGCGGTGGACTCACAATCTGGTGAACCGGGTTTGATTCCCTGCTCCTCGACATGCAGCTGCTGGGTGACCTTGGGCCAGTCACACTTCTTTGAAATCTCTCAGCCCCACTCACCCCACAGAGTGTTTGTTGTGGGGGAGGAAGGGAAAGGAGAATGTTAGCTGCTTTGAGACACCTTAGGGTAGTGATAAAGCGGGATATCAAATCCAAACTACTACTACTACTACTACTACTACTATTCTTCTTCTTCTTCTTCTTCTTCTTCTTCATTGTAGTAATCTAGTTTCAAAGCCACCACTGCCTGAACTTCTGTGGCCAAGCTCTCCAGGGGTGGTCATAGCTGGTGCAGCTGGTAAAAGGCGCTTCTAGCCACTAGGGCTACCGGGGCCTCCATTGACAGAGCTGGTCCCAGAAGCACCACAGGGCTGGGCTGTGTACCTGCACTAGCCAGTGTTTAGTTGGCTTTGGAGTGAGATTTGTGTTCTCATCTTCGTCCAGCATGCTTCCTTAGTCTGAAGTTCCCCAGAATGCCAAGCAGTCGGCAATTGTGTCGGCTGCCCATTTCATCTTTGCATTGCATAGCGAGAGCAGGGCTTCGACAGAATGGCCAGCTTCCCTCGCTGCAAAATCTCCCTGAGCATTCGGGAACACATCAGGTTCCATCAGTCTCAAACTAGGTAGTTCCCTCACTGATAACTTCTGAAGGCTTTTTAAAAAACAACAGCAATGGCACAGACCTGTAAAACTCCCAAAAATATTGTTTCTTAAAGGGAAAGTTTGTACCATTCAATTCACTTTCAGGGGACTATAAGGCAAAGTCAAGGTATTTAATGTTTTCTTTCTTTTGTGCTACATTGTTATGTTGTTCAGTTTTGTGGTTGGTTGTGCAAGAATTACTTATACAAAGTGGCAGGCTGGGTTGTTTACTTATTCTCCATGGCACTGCTGGTAATGGAAGTAATCTGTCTACATTCTCTCTTCCCCTTTCCCGCTGCTGAGCATGACTATCCAGCTTGCTAGTGTATGCCCCAGTCCTTGTTTCTCTGTTTCCAGTTAAACTGGCCACAGATTCGGTAGCATCCAGTAACAAAGTATGATTATAGGTTTCCTCTGCAGCAGCTGGAGGTGAAAGCTCTCTCCCTCTGCTGTGATCTGATGAGTCTCGCAGCAGATGCTCTTTAATCTTCACTGCTTTTGCTGCTCATTCTACATGTTGTGTGCGTGTGTGGGAGTAAATCTGTGCCCACAAGAAAACAAAGCAAAGCAATGATTTCGGTGCATTACTGAAGTGAGCATGTGGAAGTTAGGTTTTGCAGTAACTCTGAATTGTCTGTGACAGAAGGCCCTCGCTTCTGTTGAGTTGCTTCCCCATTCCCTCCTCACCCCCAAGTGGGTCTGCAGTAATGTAGACGGGCTCAAATTTGGCCTCTTTGTAGGAGTGTAGGTCACACAGATGAGAAGCTTTTCTGAGCACAGCTGCCACGACTAGACTGGCGATGTCAGAGGGACGTGCCAGCATTTGCTGAGGGTTCAGGCATTCTGCTCACCCTACCTCTTGTCTACCTTTTCAATCTTCTCATTTTGCTAACCCTGTTAGACTTAAGATCACCTGCCAGATCTCAAGTGGGTGAGCCACGCCCAGATTTTATGGATGTTTTGGTTTCAGCATGATCCTGCAAAGGTTTGCACTCTTTAATGCCTCCCCTACCTCTGTTGTCTAACCTGTGTTACAAATTACGAAACACCATTCTGTGAAAGAGTACAAACTGAACAAGGCATCTATTAAAGTCTTAGAAGCATTAAAAGATAAGGCGGCCAGCTTTTTTTGTATTATATGGCTTGCTTGATTGCCACTCTGCACTTCTTTTGGAGAAAGAATGAGACAGAAATTTAAGGGGGGGGGGACACAGTGAGAACCATGCTTATAACACTTGCCATGTGTTAAAAAACAAAAAACAGCTAAGGTGTTAAATCTGCAATTTCTGTGAGATGGTTTTACACCCTTGTTTGTTGGCAAAACTGTCTACATGTGTACAATTAAGTAAGAAAGGACTACTGTTAATTGCTCTATGTGGCATCTATTACCGGCAGTGAGAAGCTACTGAAAGTAAAAGGTCATGATATAGCTGGTGTGATTTCCCCCCTCCACCGCAATGGCATATAGCATTTTCAGATGCTTCCACTGGTACAGAGAAAATCAGGCTGCATGAGCTAGCTGCTGTACACTATCTGTCTACCATGAAATAACAGCTGCAGTGAGGGTGATTTGAAAGTGATCTCTGTTTAGACTGGCTAGTGGGTAGCCCTTGATTAGTATGCTTTAATTCAATTTTACATGATCGGGAATGACTGGAAAATGTTAAGAACATTAATGTAGCTATAAAAACATTTCTATACTGCTAAATCTTAAAGAAAATATCAAAACAGTTCACAGCAACTTTACATAAAACCGATACAATAAATCCCATGTAATGTTTTTGAAATCAGAGAACTATTGTGGAAAGGTGTTGTTTTTTTGTTGCCAATTAATTTTTATAGAATTTTACAAACTTTTAAACAAATCAACATCAAATTTAACATAAAACCATTTAAAAGTTGTATTCTTAAGTGCCTAAAAAAGCCTGATGAAATAGAAAAGCTTTCAGCAGGCATTTCACAGTTGGAACAGAAGGAGCCTGTTGCCTCTCTATCGGTAGAGTGTTCTGCAGGACTGTTTATGAAACTAAAGGCTAGGTTGCTTGTTGTTGTCAAATGAGCCTCACCTACTTGGCTAATGACCAACGATGCACCAGCAGATAATCTCAGTGATTTTGTTAGAGAGTGTGTGCAGAGGGTGAGTAAGTGATCCTTGCAGGGTGACCCTGTGCATCCTTTCTTAATGCACCACAGCAGCAGATTTGTGTTGTGTGGCTGGAAGAATCCTAGGCACCTTGAAAATTGCTCCTGGTGCTTGAGGAATTTGAAATATTTTCCCTTGATTCTGTGCTGGGCTGCCTCCTAAAACAGCAACTCCACTCCCCGCCAGGTTGGTGTTTGGATGTTTTGTATGGGGTTTGGTCCCATTTATGTTAAACAACAAAAACAAAGGGCTGTTCCTGTTTCTGTGACTACATCTTTTAAATGGATGGATGTCCAATACAAATTGTGGGAGGGAGGGGCAAATGCTCATCTTTTTCAGTTCTCAGCTATTGGTTAAAAGCACATGCACTCATTAAAACTGAGGTCACTTAAAAGCGGGTGACAGATCTGGTTCTCCTTCTTCAAGAAAACTGCTGCATTAATCACAGAGGTGTGACGGAATATATTCTTAGCTATATCACATAGCTGCACCATATGCACCATAACCACTAACCCTGGAAACCCCAACATCACACTCAAAACCTCCCTTGGCACCTGCCAAAATCTTCTGTCCCAGTTTCTTAAAATCATTGCTTTTTGGCTTGCAAGGGTTACCTGCTTTTGTCTGTCCTTTTGGTTGGAGGTGGGTGTTTTGCCTGTTTGTGGGGTTGGTTCTGAGCACCGCCAGTTTTTCTTCTGTGAAATGGGTATTTGTGGTGCCCGCAACAGTTTCTAAAATTTCCAGATGTTTCCCTTGGCTCTAAAAGGGGTGTGTGCATGTGTTAGGAAACCTCTGCCCTGATCTACCTACTGGGCCTTAGCAAATGGAGGAAAACAGTCACAAATTACTAACACTATACTTGCGTGCAGTGTAACCACTACATCTTTAGACTGAATAAGGGAAGCTTTCAATCATTGCTGTAACATTTTATAAGATGCATCCATTGCCCACAGGCACATGGGTGTAAGTACATTTTTAAAAGTCCTAAGCAATAATTACAAAAAAGGCTAAAACCACAAATCACCTACGTACAGTTGAGCACTCATTTCAGTAATGGGTAGTGGTACAAAGTTTTGAAGCTGAATTATATTCTAGGTTGGAGCAGCCCAGAGGTTCAATGAAATGGCAGAGGATGCTATGAGAATGCCATGCCAAGTGTTCTGAAAAAGTGGGTCCTGTCTCCGGGAGTCCTTTGGGATCATATTCAGGGTGGAGTGGGAGAAGGAAAAAGGAGGAAGAAAGTGCAGTGAGATTCCCTTCCTTTTTTTGTTTTGATTTGAATCACCACATGAATTTCTATAAAAACAGTCTTCTTGATTAAAAGCTGTTTGCACACAATGAGTAAGATATTGCATACCTATTCTGTCCACAAGCTGAGGAGGATTGCTAGTGTGAGGGAGACTTCTCAGAATAATAATAATAAATTTTATTTATATCCCGCCCTCCCCAGCCGAAGCTGGGCTCAGAGCGGCTAACAACAAAGAAGTTTGTTCATGTAAGACTTCCTCATGTAACGTGTGTGGGATGCAATATTTGAATAGGTTGTTGTGTACAGAATGCAGGTTTGACTAGCCCAAGTGGTATCCCAAGTAAAATTCAGGTGTCAGCAGTGTGATCCAAACCTATACACACCAGATTCTTATGCATGCACACCATACTGAAGTTACTGTATATAGCTTGTGGCTTTTGTAAGCAGCATGCTGGGAGGAAAGACAAAGTCAGGTGGTGGTAGCTTCCACTTACTGGAGGTTACTGGTTTATGGCTTTGCCTGTTCATCTCATCTGACGACTTGAGAGCTCTTGATATCATTTCTGCAAGGTGGTGGTGGTGGTGGTAGGAAGAGGGAAGATAAACAAAATAAATGTCTGGTGTTAACGTGCCATTTCACATTATGGATTTTTAAGTTGTGCTTTTAAAAAATTATGCAAATTGGTTGCCGTTCTTGTGCACAGAACATATTTCCTGGATCATCCTAAGTTGCTCCTAAGTTCCTCATTCTCCTTGTCTCTTTCGGTCAGGCTGCTTCCAAACTAGCTTTGACTTTACAAATGTTGACCTTTTTTTTGCTAAGTCTACTGCAGACAGCTTGGGGTCAGCACAAAGTACTAATCACAGGAGGCTTATAAGCAAAACATTTCATTGCATGCCACATAGAAACCTTAAAATGGGCAGTGTATGGTACCAGCAAATTTCTAATACTTCTATTGTATGTGGGTGTCAGAATCACTACATATATTCACTGTTCAATAATATAACAAAACAAATGATGTGGAAGTAGTACATTTTAGTACCTTCCTTTTCCAAACATCAGTTTGGATGCAAGTTCCCCTGATTTACAATATCCTTCTAAATATTTAGAATTTGTATCACTTAATTCAAAACCTGAGTGCTCCATTCAGCTTAATTAAAAACTGTCCACAATATTTGCATATTTTTGGGTGGTGGTGGGAGGCACACTTTCTATTCTGCTACTTTTAATAATATCAAAACACACTTGGGTTAAAGCAGGTAAGGTTTGGCATGTGGAGGAAGAAGCAAGGAAGAGTGTTTTCTTATCTCTTCAGCAACGGCAAACACATCAAGTTGTAAGTTTGCCCCTAAGGGATACAGAATCTTTTGATCCTTATCTCCAGGAATCCCCAAAATGCACCCTTCTGATTTGCAACACAGTGTTGTCGACTCTACTTTAAAAATTAACATAATATATGTGTTTAAACAATTTTCTTTCCTCTAGCGCAGATCTGTCCAGCCTGTGGGCCCATCAAGCTGAACGCAGCACATTAGCTTGCCTCTTGCCTGCCAGCACAGCTGTTTTTGCAACAAAGAAAAGATTTATTAAGCCACCCCACAGCTTGTGATCTACTCTGGTGTGTCACAAACTGTGCAGATGTGCTCTAGATTTATATGACAGGAATGAAATATGCTTGTACCTTTTTCTTCCACCACCTTGTTAGAAAAAATGCTTTCTTCTCCTTCCTGGTGCCTGAATTCCTCTGGAGAATTGTGATGAGCTCCTATGCATTTACAATGGAATTCCCATCCATTTCAATGAATGGTATGGTTTTGTGCTTGTACAGTTGTACCTCTGGTTACAGACGCTTCAGGTTACAGACTCCGCTAACCCAGAAATAGTACCTCAGGTTAAGAACTTTGCTTCAGGATGAGAACAGAAATTGTGCAGCAGTGGCAGTGGGAAGCCCTCAGGTTAAGAACAGTTTCAGGTTAAGAATGGACCTCCAGAACGAATTAAGTTCTTAACCCGAGGTACCACAGTAAAGGGAAATGTATGCAGAACCACTTCTCTCCAGCTGAATAGACATGTGTGCACTTACACTGCTCCAGAACTAATTATTTATTTATTATTTATTTATTAGATTTATGTACCATCCATCATAAGCTCTCAGGGCAGTCCACAGAATAAAACAAGTAAATAAGTAAAATGAAACTGCAAAACAATAACCCCCCTCCCACAGGCACATTAAAGAAAGGCTGCAGAATATTAATCAGCCAATATTAATTAATTAGATGAATGTCCAACTATGTGGAATGCTGGAAGTCATCCTGTGTGCCTTACTGTTGCAGCAAGCTGGGGTGAAAAAAAGGACAATCTAGCCACGAAATTCTGACCCCATTTGAATAAATTAAAACAAGGCAGCAGCACCCTTTACGTGACAATTGTATGCTACCACTGCACAGTTTGTAATACCCAGTTGGAATAAAAAAGGAGTGAATTTGTTCAGATATACTGGTTATGAGGACAGAGCACTGTTATATAGTGATATAAGCAACTTAGCTTGCAGAAATAGGCAACCTGACCAAGGGAGTGCCTGCCTGGGAGTGCCTGGGGATTAGGAGAGTGAGAGCCTTATCGTTGGTTGTGCAGTGGTAAACATGAAACGTGTTGGGAGGAAGGGCTGATGCAAACAATTTTTGTGCTCTCCTCCATTCATTCAATTGATGTGATTTAGAAAGTTAGAATAGTCTTTGGGTGACAAGACAAAGTCTTTGTTGCTGTTGTTTAGTCGTTCAGTCGTGTCCGACTCTTCATGACCCCATGGACCAGAGCACGCCAGGCACCCCTGTCTTCCACTGCCTCCCGCAGTGTGGTCAGACTCATGCTGGTAGCTTCGAGAACACTGTCCAACCATCTCGTCCTCTGTCGTCGCCTTCTCCTTGTGCCCTCCATCTTTCCCAACATCAGGGTCTTTTCCAGGGAGTCTTCTCTTCTCATGAGGTGGCCAAAGTACTGGAGCCTCAGCTTCAGGATCTGTCCTTCCAGTGAGCACTCAGGGCTGATTTCCTTAAATCTGGTAAATTAAGTAATGAAATCTTCATTGCGAGTAATTGAAAAGATGCTTCGGATGAATTCACTGTGATCACAATTATATATTTAACACTATTTCAGGCAAGGGGAATTTTAGCGGCAAAGAAACACCATCAATGTTGGCCAAATTGGCTCACATGTTAATGCTGTCATTCAGACTTGACCCCATGCATGCGTACTCACAGGGGATATTCCATACTGGGCAGTCTCTGTCAAAGAGTGAGACTTAAAGTGTCACTAACTAGGGAACATTAAATGGTCTTTGCTATACCGCCTGGGATTATTTTTTAATGGACTACTAACATGACTACCTGCAGTTTTTGTATACGCACTTAACAATGGATAATTATTTTCTCTTTCAGCCTTTCTTTCAGCTTGTAAAGTTACGAAAACTCGGGCTTAGTGATAATGAAATTCAGCGGCTTCCTCCAGAGATAGCAAACTTTATGCAGCTGGTAGAACTTGATCTGTCTCGAAATGGTAAGCCTGATTATATGAATACATACATGTTCTATATGGAATAGTTTTAAGGATTGTTCATGGCGAGTCAAGTTTAAGTACCTCAACACAGAACTGTTTAGCCAAATCGAACTGCATTTACTCTCTCCCTACTTGGAAAAGTCATGGGTTGCATGTTTGCATCCCGCCCCCACCCCAATTGAAACCCACACTGGTGAAGGGCTAAACCAGCACATAGGCTCTAAGCATTAGTCTTGTTTCCTTCCTAACATGTTGGCTTACATGCATCTTCACATTTCCAGTATCGAGTAATAAGGTTTCCTTCCTGGGTGATGAAATAGACTAGACTACAGGTGGGCAACCTGTGGTCCACACAGGCCTTTTCTGAAGCCCACCATGGAATACCCATCCTACTGCCACTCCTGAATGTGTTGTGCTTCCCTCAGCCTGTCCAACAACTGCTTGCCAGACTGCTGGGAGCCAAATTTGCATGTGCCAGAAGGTGCATGGCAGTGGAGTGCAGTGAAATTTTTCATAGGGGAACAATTAGGGCCAGAGGCACTAGCTTGCAAGGGCCGTTGGGGGTGTCAGTGTCATGAATATGATGTGATGCATCTCCAGGTCTCTGGCAGGATCCTGGAGCTCTTCTGCTTCCTTCTAAAAGTTGGATGGGCTTTGGGAAGGTGGCAGGACAGATCTCGGACCCATCAGAACCTCGCACCTCCCTCCGTAAGCTAGGCAGAAGCTTCCCAGGCTTTGGGAAGGGGGCACCAGGGGAACATATAGGGCACTACTCTAGTTCCCTTAGTCCAATGACTGCAAAGCTTTTAATATTTGATGAATTATTGTATTTTAATATTTTGCTGGAAGCCACCCAGAGTGGCTGGGGAAACCCAGCCAGATGGGCGGGGTGTTGTTGTTCTTGTTCTTGTTCTTGTTATTCCACTGGTACATGGGATATACTCCCCCTTTTCACCTTGCTCCCCATCTCTCTGCCCATTTCACACATCTCTGCTTCCCAGTCTTTGGGGAGAACTGAGAAGCTAGGCAGGGACAGAGAGGTGCATGATGGGATTGCTGAAATCCCCCCCCCATGCCTCTGGGCCATAAAGGTTGCCCGCACCTTGTCTAGACGTTCTATTGATTGCACTGAGGCCCCTTGAAACTGCCTCTTTGAGCTGCCTCACTTGTCACTGTGGCATGTAGAGGTTTTGCCACTTCCTGTGGGAGACCAGCTGCTAGGAGGCTGAAGTGCCAGAATAATGGGGAACTTTCATGTGATGCCCAAATACAATGCCTTGATTGTTCTGTGTGCTATGGTAGATAAGAAAAAGGCAAACCATTATGGGAATGGTAGTTTTAAGCTGTCTCCATGAAGCATATAGTGCAGACAAGCCTATAGTATCAACATTTTGGCATTGGGGAGTAGTGTTCTAGCTGGAAAAATAACCTGGGTGGAACATTATTGGGTTGAAGGTGCCAAGTATCTGACAGTGGCGAAGATTACCTTCATTGAGATACTCCAGCAGAGTGCAGTACCTTTTTAAAAAAATAAAAATCTGCTGTTGAAACTACATAACATGTTTCCAGTATCTGTTTTTGTAAAGACTTTGTCAAGAGAAGTTTGACATTTGCAGAGGTCTGTCTTATGAAAAAATATTAAAATTTGTATGGAGAGGCATCACTCACATGCTCAAAGGGTATGGATAGACAGAATGATTGAAATTAGCAGTCTGAAGAGAGGCTGCCATGAGAGAAAGGAAAGAGGCATGGTAATAGTATTCTCTGTAACTGGTATAAACACAGCTAAGGAACATAGCTGTGGATCAGGAAGTCCCTGTTCTAAAATCTGAATCTATTATTAACTCGCTAAATGACTTTAGGCAATATGGAGGATAATAGTACTGGCTTAGGGTGGGGAACTAGATCCTAATTTTCCCTGCCCTTCTTGGGCCAAGTTAGACAGGTGAGCTGTTGGGTGATCATTTGCTAGTATAGGACTTGCAGAGCATTGCACAAGATGGAGCTTTGTAAGGGGCTTCTAAAGACCTGACAATTAGGAAAAAGCATTTCAGCTTAGCCATGTTTTTACCTGCCCAGCAGATGATGGTGGGTGGCCATGGCTTGACTTGAAATGGACTTGCGAGCCAAGTGGGGAGGCCATGTGTGTGTGTCTCACTGGGCCTGTTGGGTTATTGTACCCCTATTGAGTTACTGTATGATTTACAGCAAGATAATGGAAGTGAAGCACTTTGGATGTGTAAAAAAGCTCAAGTCAAATGACAACATTGCAATTGCTACTATTCTTTTGTTAGTTCCACATAGGTATTAGGCTGTCACATTGCAGGGGTCCCTTCCTTGAGTCTGGCAGAATAAGTCAAAAGATTCTAAGCCTGCATGTTCAGAGGACCATTCTGTAAGGGTCTCTCCAAACTTCAATCTCGAGCTAAGTCAAGCTAGCTGGAGACAGCTGCCACACCCCTCCTGGCAAAACAAAATAGGTCTGGTTTCTTTCTTGTTCTTGGCAGCTTACTGCTGCTGCTTAGGGAAGCAGTGGCAAAAGCAGGGGTTGTACATGCAAGAGCAGCAAGGCCTCAGACCTTGGAAAAACCTAATTATGGGGAAACAGAAGCCGCTGTTTCGATTCTTGGCTGTGCCCCAGTATCTCCAAAACAACTTCTTCCTTACTATTAAGTGTCTGTAAGGTTTAAGGATGTGTGTTATTCTTTTTCAGTGTTGTCCTTTATGCTTGGAGTTTTAAAGTGTTTGTCTAGCCTATCTCTCCCAGAGCCCATATTGCAGCAGTTTTAGGTTGTTTTTTTTATTTATAGGATTATTTAAAGGCCACCCTTCTGAGCACAGCTCACCCAAACAGACTTCCATCTCATGAAAACAACACTAGAATGTGTCCCTCCCACTCCATAGATGTTGGGTTGCCCATTTGATCATCCCAATGTCTACTTTCATTGTCCCCTCTCTTCCAAAGTGTTTACATCAAGGTGGGAAGCCAGTCACAAGCACTATGTTGGGGCTTTAAAGGCCTGAAACTGAGTGTCCTGTCTATTGTGAACAGAGTGATACCTATCTCCTAAAAAGTTGAACCTATTGCTTTCCCAAGCACTATTTGTCTTTCAGTATTCTTGGTGTTTTGCTGCAGAGTAATAAGGAGTGAGTTCAAGAAAAGCTGAGTGAGCAGCTAGGATAGACTACTTTTTGTTGAGCATTTGCTATATTCCACACTCTCACTGTAAGACTTTCCCATTGCTAAGTGACTCTTTGATACTGTCATACTGGAATCATTGGCTGTTTCTAAATTACCTGTCTTTTTAAAGCATCCTGGTTTGTTGACACAAAGTTTCTGGGGCACTTATGCAATATCCACCGTTTGCTGAGCATTCATTCTGATTTGTTTATGGGGAGGTTATACAAAGTCACATGAAACACTTGTTATCCTATGATTTCTAGTGTTTTCCCCCGGGACTTTCCAATTTTTATTTTTGGAAGTTGCTTTGTTGTGTATCGTGGATTTGCTGGTATGTGGTTGACGCCTACTGCAAAATAACAACAGTCTAGAAGTGACCTTCAATGAGCCATCACAAACTCAGTCACTTTTATTTTCTAATTAAGTGAGACTGCTGTTGTGTGTGTAAGGATTGTAGTAGTATATTTCTTAACAGGTCAACTCCACAGCTGAAGTGTGATGGAGTAAATGTTGATTTATAGGTTTACTGTTCAATGTAAATATAAAGGATGAAGAAGTAGGTAATGAGGATTAATTATTTCCTGCACCTCCCACTTTTTAAAAAACCCTGAAAAAAAAAATCTTCCTTTACAGGTTTCTCAGGTAGCATTATGACATATTTCATGCAAGGGTGTGGTATGAAAGTTAGCTATATTTGTTAATAGTGAACTACTTTTAAAATATGCAAATATTTACACACATTTGCAAACAACTAGAGGAGTAACTGAAATGTTCATGTTCTAAGTTCAACACCTGGTAGAATGGCTAACATTATCTCTTCCATCTAGCTTTATTGATTTAGAGTTTGTTGACTTACTTTCATTGTTCTTAGAGCTTGTGTTTTCTGTTTTTATTATGCACACTCTTTTGATGGTTTTCCCCCCTGTGAAGTGGCCTATAAATTTGTTGCTTAAAATAAATTTATCGGGACTGCCACAACATCTATATATCCTGAAGAACAGGGTTGGAGAATTTCTGACCGATGAGCCAGACGTGGCCATCTCTGCCTTGGATTCAGCTACACTTTTCCTTCCTCAGCCCAACTCCCATGCACCAATTAAGCTTAGAATACAGGACCCCATTTATGCAAACAGGGACCATTTTATCTAAACCTAATTGCCCTAGGATGGCAGTGATGATTTTCAGGGTGGCAGCCAAAGGGGAGAGAGGAGGGTTAAGCCTTCCCTGCACACAGTGGTCCCCTCTGAAGATTCCCCCCGTTAGATATGTAGGAAAAGGTTGCATTTTTGCCAATGGAGGTTTTCATGCTGAATCCCCTTTCCCAACCAAGTAGGCTGGGGGGGGGAGTGTGGGTGAGAGGAGGAGGGATGGTGCGGGCAGGGGAAGAAGAGAGAAAGAGAGAGAGAGAGAGAGAGAGAGAGAGAGAGAGAGAGGACTTGGCAGTGGATGAGTGGTATGTGTGAATGTAGCAACGTGTGTGTGTATGTGTGTGTGAGAGAGAGAGGGGGGGCATTAGCTAAAGTGGTACCTCAGGTTAAGAACAGAACGAATTAAGTTCCTAACCCAAGGTACCACTGTAGATGAATGTGGCGTATGTATGAAATCATATGAGAAGGAGACAATGAGTGGGGCGACTTTGAGTCCACACACTTGTGGCTTTGGCTGATTCATCCATCTAAAATTGTAGAACTTGGAAGTTGTTTGGAAGTGGTGCAATGCAGCTTAGGAAGGGCATTTGGGGAGGTGGTACTCATACAGGGCACCTAAGCTGGGTTAGTTTTTTTGTACGGTTACCTATGCTGTTAGTTTTTTCCTAAGCCCGTAAAGCCCATACACCTTTCTCCTCTGAAATACATAGCCTAATAATGATAGCTTGGCAGGGTCTGCAGGTTTTTTGTAATTTTTTTTGTTTTAAATTGCTCTCATTTGTCCTTAATGTAAACGCGGTAAGTCTTCATGATCCATCATTATGTAATTTCGCTGTACAAATAAGCCAACATTTTAAGCGCAGTTTCAAACTTCTGCCGGAGCAGAGTGGCTGTGCAGAGAAAAGAAAACTTCAGCCTCTGCTTATAGGAACCTCACGGGAGGGAGGGAGGGAGGGAGGGAGGGGGTGAAGAATATGAAGCACAATGCATCTCTGTGCACACAGCCATATTTACACACCCCCCCCCCCCGTGCCTCCTTCCTTGCCTCAGTGCCTCAACTCATAATGTCTACCATTTCACTTGCAGTGATTAAAGCAAAGTTATATCAAATTCGGTAGCATTTTAGTGAAGCAGTGTAAATAACTAGTATTACATTATGTTCCTAATTAAACTTCTACACTTCTTTAAGATTAGACTTTAATATCAGCTGTGGATGCAATTCATATTTGAAGCTGTGGCAGCAAATAATGAGAAGACAACCGTGCCTAGAAAATAGAAAAAGGCATAAACTTAGGCCTTGCCTGCTGTACACCCACCCCTATACAGTGATACTTCTGGTTACGTACTTAATTCATTCTGGAGGTCCGTTCTTAACCCGAAGCACCACTTTAGCTAAGGGGGCCTCCTGCTGCTGCCGCGCTGCCGGAGCACGATTTCTGTTCTCATCCTGAAGCAAAGTTCTTAACCTGAGGTACTATTTCTGGCTTAGCGGAGTCTGTAACCTGAAGCGTATGTAACCCGAGGTACCACTGTACCATTTTAACAGTGATGGTTAAAATGGCACATTGACTCTTGGCAACTGTTGTTCAAGGGTGATGGAAACTGTAACTCTTTGAGGTGTCTCTTAACACCCCTTAACAAGCTACAGTTGTCAGGATTCTTTAAGGGGAAACCGTGACTATTAAAGCAGTACAAGAGCGCTTCGAACATATGGTGTGCATGTGACTTTATATGCAGAAGGCTGCTCGCTTGGTTTTCTCGCTTCAGCTGGCCTAACATTCACTGACAATGTGCCTGTTTGCGCTGTCCTGTGTCACAGAGTTTATATAGCCTTGTTGTTCAGCAGTGTCTGTGTACTGACTGTTTGCCAGAGCATCTGTATGTCACATGTTTATAGAGCAGCATTCATTGGTCTTCAGGGTTGGATATTCCAGGGGATTTGAACTGGTTAACAATGAGTGTTAGAAATTAATCTTCATATTTAGCTATCACGCAGGCACAAAACTTAATATAAGTCAGACTAAACATTCAGGGGAAAAAACCTATCTGACCATAAGAGCTGTTTGGCAGTGGAACAGACTCCCACAAGAGGTGGTGGACTCTCCTTCCTTGGAGATTTTTAAGCAGAGGTTGGATGGCCATCTGTCATGGATGCTTTAGCTGGGATTCCTGCATTGCAGGGGGTTGGGCTAGATGACCCTGGGGGTCCCTTCCAGCTTTGTAGTTCTATGTTTTTTCCTGCTTCAGCAATATTTCATGATGTTCCTATCATCTGCTACTTCTGGTTGGTTGGGGGAGTGTGTGTGCGTGTGTAGATTGATATTGTCCTGCCCTGCTTTTATTGTCCAGTGTATTTTATTTTGCAATTAAATTATAATGGCAATCTAGAATATATACAGCTCCACCTTTTTAAAGCTTGTTGAGAATCTACTTGCCCTTTGCCTCACATTCCACCTCCAAGGAATCTTCTGTGGTGTCCCTGAGCGCATATTGACTTTTCTTTTGAGGTCTGTGTCAGAAACTGACTTGGTTCTTCATGGCTGTGATTATGCTGCATTCCTCTTTACAAGCTACTAAAACAGTCAGAGGCTTGTTTTCCTTTTCACCTACAGTATGTGTGTCTGTGTTTTAAAAAGAACGGGAATTGCATGCAACTTTAGCTGTGTTTAATGCTGCCAAGGAAAGAGAAAAGGGTGATGTAAAACACAATGCTAGTGGAGCCATAACGGCTTGTTCATTTTGGATTCCACTGAAATCCCTAAATGATAGGTCTATATATAAATGCAAACCAATATCTATCATTGCTTTTAGAAAGATATCTACCAGACAGTATCTTACAAAGTTGCATTGCATTGTAGGATCTAAAATGCACTGAAGGTGGTATTTGCTCATTGCTCAGAGCAGACCCATTGAAAATAATGGTCAGACTCTCCTCCCTGAAAGAGAGGGGAGTGGTTGTGGGCGGGAGCCTGAACACCGCCCCTAGCAGGGGGCGTAGCCCCCTGCCTCCAGCTCACCTGGCTGGCGCTCACGCCCCCCCCGGTGGCCGTCCAATCAGGTGCCATGGGGGGGGGCGTGTCCAGCAGCCTTGATGCTGCAGCGTCAGCCTCTCCCCGGCCTCATTTCTCTTCGTCGTCCTGTGCGAGTCACCCACCCTCCACTCCCATTGAGTTAGGGCTTAGGTCATTGGACTTGCTATGGACCTTAGGTTGGTCGCCCCGGTTGCACGGGGGGCCTGGTAGGAGTTTTTCCATTTGGCATTAGGCTTTTTGGTTTTTTCGCCTACCTCGTAGCAATCGTCACAACTTTTGTGGTATTGGTGGGTAGGTTAGGCATTGGAATAATGTGCTGTGGTGTGTCGAAGTGCTAGGTGTGGCCATCGCCTATGCCTTCAATGTTTAGGGGTATTCCGTTAAAGGAATCTGGCGGTCGTGTATTCTGTCCGATGCCTGCTTGGCGGGAGGCCATGGCACGACCCTCGGTGACAGCAGGGGTGAGCCTATAGTTGGATTAGCATCAACAGGTGATGAACTCCTGGTGAATAAACCCACTTGTTCCGCGATCCAATGCCTAAGCCAATACCTTTTCATTGCTGTAATCAATAAAGTTGTGGCCTTTTCTAGCCCATTAACCTTATATCACGTGTCCCTGTGTCTTCTTTTCACATCGCGGTGGTCGGGTCCTCGAACCACAACTAACTTAGTCATGTTCATTCATTTCACTGGGTTTGCTCTAAGTAAAGCTGAGTTGAATACCATTCTTTGATTTTGAAACAGAGATGGTATGGTAGATTCTTGGTTGCTGTTTCTTACTCTTTGTTTTCTCCCTTGCAGATATTCCTGAAATCCCTGAAAGCATTTCCTTCTGCAAATCGTTACAGGTAGCAGACTTCAGTGGGAACCCACTCACCAGGTAACCTTCATAAAAAGGAATGAATGGTAAAGTTGCAAAAAGTGTTCAGGTCTTAGAAGTGTTGTGTGTAAAGGTAATCTTCTATTTGGCTTGAACTTGGCAGTTTTCTGTTGTGCCCTTCCTCTGCAGGAGCCCATGGTGGCATAAAAAGATCAAAAAATAAAATAATAAAACTTGAGGGCAGAATCCAACACATTGCTAAATAGAAGCATGCATGTGGGCAACAAGATTCACTTGCAATATGGGACTTGCACTCCTCTCTTCCTCTCACACCTTCCTCAAACCTGTTCTGGGGTTCCACTAACTTCCTGATTGAAATAGACTTAGTGGGGTAAAAGGGGTTGAAGTCCTGTTGTGCAAGTGGATCTCATTCTGCATACAAAACTGCTTTGTTGAATCCCTTCAAAGGTAGCTCTATGTGGGGCTACCTTTGAAGGTGACCCGGAAACCATAACTAATCCAGAATGCGGCAGCTAGACTGGTGACTGGGAGCAGCCGCCGAGACCATATAACACAGGTCTTGAAAGACCTACACTGGCTCCCAGTATGTTTCCGAGCACAATTCAAAGTGTTGGTGCTGACCTTTAAAGCCCTAAATTGCCTCGGTTCAGTATACCTGAAGGAGCGTCTCCACCTCCATGGTTCTGCCCGGAAACTGAGGTCCAGCTCCGAGGGCCTTCTGGCGGTTCCCTCACTGCGAGAAGCAAAGCTACAGGGAACCAGGCCTTCTCGGTAGTGGCACCCGCCCTGTGGAACGCCCTCCCACCAGATGTCAAAGAGAAAAATAACTACTAAACTTTTAGAAGACATCTGAAGGTGGCCCTGTTTAGGGAAGCTTTTAATGTTTAATAGGTTATTGTATTTTAGTGTTTTGTTGGAAGCCGCCCAGAGTGGCTGGGGAAACCCAGCCAGATGGGCGGGGTATAAAGAATAAATAATTATAATTATTATTATAATTATTATTATTATAATTATTATTATTATTATTATTATTATTATTATTATTATTATTGAAAAATATGAAATAAAAGTGGATGGACCACTTTTTGAAACCCTTCTTGAAACAATGACTGCTACTTTAAAAACAGAATTGATGGAAGGCCAGTGAAAAATTCGACATTCCTGTGCTGCTTAATGCAATCTCTTTTTGTGGCAGTGAACTGTTGGTGTGTGTATTGGCAACTGCGTTTCTTTTGTCTGTGCCAAAGACCTGCATCCCACAGAATAATATGGAACACTGAATCAGATGAGCTTACACAGAAAAGAATTGCGGGGAGGGAATGTGAGAAGCCGCTCGAGAACTATTAATGATTTGTGAGACTGCTCAGGCATGTGGGCACACACCACCTCTAAACCGAGGCCATTATTTTTATAAGACTGCAGCAGCTGGTGGAAATTAATGGCTGAGCATGATGCATAAATGCTGAAGGAAAGTGGACAGATTTCTTCAGGAACCTCTGTGCTACTTTTTGCATGGCGTAGTGTGCTTCATCACAGGATGCAAAATACGGGCACCTCATGACAATTATGAATGGCTGCTGTTTTTCTCAGCAGAATGCAAGCAATTATATATGTCTGGGGGGATGTCTGCTTTGTGCATTTTATCAAGGAAAAATGGCAGTTTAAATGTGCAGCACGTGCTGCTCAGAACGATGCAACGATGCAAGGGATTAATATTTGTTACCTGTTCCAGAATACAAAATCTCAAATGAGAATGGGGCAAGCTGATCATATTCTGCCTTGGGTGGTCCATTCTGCTGCCTCATTGCTTTTTCAGCCCCTGAATGTTTGCACATTACGATTGAGGCAAGCAGTGCAGCCTTAGTTAAGCTGCAATACTTCCTATTCTGTTTATCGATCCCATCAACAACTAACTGCTTCCTGTTTAACACACAACATACATTTAGACAAGAACAGAGGCTGTTTATCACCTCCTAAGGGGCTAATTATTTACATGGAGAAAGTGATGTTAATCTTTCTTTCACTGCAATTAAGCCTTGATTGAACTAGAGGATCATGAGAGATGATATCTAATCTGCAGCAGATTCTTGTATTGAAATGAGCTCCTGTGAATGACAGCCATCTTCCTCACATGCAGGGCTAAGAAAAGAAGACACAGCAGCTGATTGATGTTTGCCTTTTGTCAGTCTAGTTGGATTCAGTGTTGTGGCTCTGTTCCACTTTAATGAACTATTGATTTGTTTTTTTAAAAAAAACAGCATGTGCTGTGTGCCTTGTTGCAGGCCAAGCTGCCTGGTAGTAAAGAGAGAGAAGGCTTTATTTTTTTCCTCTTTGTCCTTGAGAAAACAGTTGTATGATGAAAGCAATCCAAAGGAGGTGGTGGGAAGAAAGGCCTTTCCAACAACAACACATTGGAGAAGAAAATATATGTTCACACACACACACACACACACACACACACACACGATTAACTAAACTGAACCACTTAGCACAATTTAGATGATTTACTTTTTCCATTTGTGTTTGGACCAACTGGCATTTTGGTTTTAAGGATTGCACTGGAAGAATAGCAGAGCAAAGTTCAACTCCTAGCTGCTGCAATGTAAACCATGCAGTGCTTCTCCATGGCAAGATGCTGAGGAGAGAGAGGGGGGGGGGAATGTCCTTTTCTGTTGTCCTTGGCTGATCTGTACTTTCCTTTTTCTAGGTTGCCTGAAAGCTTTCCTGAGCTGCAGAATCTAACATGTCTTTCTGTAAATGATATCTCTCTACAAGCATTACCTGATAACATTGGAAAGTAAGTCCATTTTAAAATAATAAAAAAAATTGCTGCCTGAAATTTGTCAATGGTGGATTTTGTGCATAAGCCTAAATACCTGTGAACATGGTATAGAAAACTGGTTGGTTTTTCCTCAGGATATTTTGCAAGTATCTTTTAGGTCATCTAGAGCTGGAGTAGCATGGCTATCAGGTAAGCTGGCAAGTCTCCAGTTCAAATTAGCATCCCACCATCAATTCATTAATGGCTTTTATCCCTTATTTTAATGCAGAATTCTCCTCTTGTATGAAGAAAGTCTTCTCTCTCTCTCTCTCAATATATGTGTACAAATACAACACTTCAGGCTGGAAGAATGCCTTGTATAAAAACTCACCTAAAATTCATAACATTCAACATCTCATGGAGATAGCGTCCCAGTTCAGACAAAATGAATGCTCATGATGATTTAGATTAATGAACTTTCTTCTCTTCTTCCATAGTTTTCTGCTACATCCAAACATGGGAAGCTGTTATAACTGCATTTGGTTCAGGCTAATCAAACTGTGGTTTCAGATTCTGGTTGATTAACTGCCTAGAACAAAGCAGTTTCCAATATTTGAATGTAATGGAAAACTATCTAAATCTGTTATCGGAAGCTTTACCGATGCAACCTGCTGGGAGAGCAGAGTTGAAGACCACCTTGTTCCAACAGGCTTTTGGGAATTGACTGCTTTAAATGAAAGGGCAACTGCTGTGCTGTTTTTATTGCAATTATGTTTTAAACAGCTTTTATGTATGTATATAGTTTTTATTCTATCAAATTTTAATTGCCTTTTGATGCTTGTTTCTTCTATGTTTCTTTCTTTTTAATGTGTAAACCATCTTGAGTCCCGTCAGGCAGAAAGACAGGGTATAAATAAATATATAAGAACTCTATATAATAGTTCATAACTAAGCAATGCTTAGTTGATCACTTTTATGTGGACACTAGTATCCTAAAGTCTTTGAACAGTCTTGAAAATACGAAGTTCCATATCTTAAAAGCAGAATATGTTTCAAAAAAGTTTCCCCTAGATTTATATAAAACTGCCCAATAACTTGTTTTTCTGGGTGGCCAACCATATAAAATACCACAAGACATTTAAAAAACCTTTCATAAAATAAAAGCATTTAGCAGAGGGTTTCCCAAACTTGGGTCTCTAGCTGTTTTTGGACTACAATTCCCATCTTCCCTGACTAGCTAGAGATGGTGGGAGTTGTAGTCCAAAACCAGGTGGAGATGCAAGTTTGGGAAATCCCGATCTAGCACAATTCAGGATTCTACTATCCCATTTCCTGGGCCTTTTGATCGTCACTTGACATCCTCCTCCACTTGCCCCTCTTAGGGAAGTTTAGAGGGTGGGGACAAGGGGAGAGGACCTTATCAGTTGTGGCTTCTTACTTGTTGAATGTTCCTCCTCAGTTAGATCTGCCTGGGACCATCATTAACATTCATTTGGTTACCTGGTGAAAAGCCTCTTTCTCCTCCCAGCCATTTTATGATAATTTATGATAAAAGTTCTATTGTTTATTGCTAGATGTTGCCTGCTGCTGAAGTTTTATTTCACTGGGTTTATATAATAAAAGCAGAGCAAAGAGCCCCCTTAGCCTACACATATGCACAAAAAGTATAAATACACTTGGCTAATATTTTAAATCAATAACAGCTTCAAGAAAAAGATTACTGCCTTTGTGAACTGAGGGAGTCAAAGCACTTTTTAACTTCCCATTGCAATTGTTGATTTTAGTACTTATTGAACCGAAAACAGAATTCACTTCTATAAAATTAGAGGTTCTCCATAGGTAGAACAGAGGGAACATGAAGCTTAAAAAAAACTTTTTTCTTTTTGCTTTCATCTTTTGATAATTGTTTTATTTTACATAATGGGCATGTAGTTATGCCCACGTACAAACTGAGGGGGCCTGATTCAACTCGCTGTAAAAATAGCGCAGTCCCCTGACCTTCAGGAAGCACGTAAGATCTACTTGGTAACTTTGGTATCACTTTTTGTTGTACAATGAATATGAATCAGTAGTTTGTTCTGTGTGTGCTTGTGTGCTTGTGTGCGTGTGTGTGTGCACACACGCTTATGGGCTGGCATTCAAAACCATGAACCAATTATGTATAATGTGTGTTAAATACAAATGACACCTGCAAATAAGCATACAGAATTGAATACAGAAAGGGGAAACATGGCAAGAAATGTGATTAAAAAGACTAATTCTGTGGGTTATATACGCAAAATATCTCCCATACATTATATTCAGTTATTATAGCTCATGCTCCAGCTGCAGTTCCCTGTCTATTTGCAGAAGAAACTGGATATGGTTTAAAATTAAGACCCTTGGCCTCTCTCTGTTATGTATGCTGGAACTGCTTGTATGATCAGGTTTCAATACATTATACGTGATAGATTATTAGTAGAGTACTGGTTAAGTTGTGTGACAGCTTGTTCCAGATATCTGGAAATCTGCCTGTACTGCAGAAGAGCAGTACAACTGATGATACAAATTATTCTTTTAAAATCTGCTGTGACCCACAGCAAGTATTTATCAGGATTCAGTGCTCAGACAGCTAGGTATTCAGGTGCAGTTGGGCATGGTGGAAGCTTCCACTGTTTGGGGGATGCAGAGATCTTGCTCCAAAACAGCTCTAGGTCTCTGGGAGTCTTCTACCTTTTCCACTTCTAGCTATTGAATCTGTTCTTTTAGCCTCTTCCTCTATTCACTTTGTACTTCACAAATTTCTCAGGTGCATGGAAGGCTGATTGTTATCGTATTTCCTAGGAATTTGGGAATTCACAGGATGTTGATTCTTCCTGGGGAAGGTTGCGTACTAGCTATCCCATGGAATGCCACCTGGAATTTCGCTTCTGGGGTTCCTGTGAAGCCTGGAACTCTAGAGGTCTATGGTTCTTATCACTGGTAGTTTTTTTGATAGTGCTATAGAAGCAAGAGTTTTAATGTCCTATTCGTTTATTATAATAATTCACAGTTCATCTCTGTTCCCACCCTGCTTTCTTCCCTGTAGTAATTCTGGAACAGAGTCATCATTCATTCAGACCAGTCATTTACAAGGCTGCAATACATAAATGGGGAAAATAAAGACAGCAGTAGAAATAGCAAAGGCAGCAAGTATATGGGGATAGAAAAACATACAATTGTAGAGGCACAGTATATTATAATATACTTGCTTCACACACCGCACAGTACATTTTGCTTGACTTATAAGTACAGGACAGCTTTGCTGAGCCACAGTAACTAAAGATACTGCTTGCTTCTTCAGTTCCTTGTATTGGACAAACTGAATTCTCACCTACCAGAATGGTATAGGAAAAACGAATTATAGATGTCTAGCAGGAAATAGATAGGACTGTGCACTTCTATACATACCCAGGATAGGTTGACCTCAGCTTCTAGTTATGGTTTAGCTGCATTAATAGATAGCTACATTACTTTCGAAATATTTGAATGAAGCCAGCATATTTTAAGCACTGCTCTGATTTGAAACTGCGCCAGCAACTTGGTTCTTCTAAAAAGGGCATGTTTTGGAATGTCGCCCCCACAGGCTTCTAATTGATCCCATACTTAAAAGTAGAAAAGACATCTGGAATGCCGAGGGAGAAAAACAACAATTGTAATTACTTCAGAAATTGCATACTCCCTGTGTTGGCTTGGCAATATTTCTTGCATGGAATTTATACTTGAACACAGCTTTGAAACACTGGACGTTTGGTGGGAAAATGTTGGGGTTTTGCCTCGCAAAATGTGTACATACTGTAGCAGTATACTTTGCATCCCCCCCCCCAAAAAAAAGAGGCAATAGTGAATGATACACCTATATGTTACTGTGGAACACCCCACTGTTCTAAGTTCACAATGCCATGGTATGAACTGGAATCTTGGCTCAGGGAGTTGTGCCAGCATAGCAGCCTGAGATTAACACCGCTGTGCTTTCAACAGAGGTAATGTACAGTTTGAAGGACCTTGTGTGAGAGACAGGGAAGGGGAGATATCCCAGGGTGAGAGACTGGGAGAAGAGAGGGATGCTCCCATGTGGAAGCTGGGAAGTTAAGGTACATTGTGAGAGAGGATTTTGTATTCTTCAATCTCTTCCATCTTTTTTTCTCTTTTCTTCTCTCCTTTTATTATTCTTTGTGTAGATTAGCTGGTCTTTTATTGTATAGTGGAAAAATGCAATAAAACTTCATTTAAAAAACAAACAAACCAGAGGTGATGTCAGGGTAGTGTCTACTCAGCTGTCACATGACACGAAAATGGCCGGGGGGGGGGGGCAGAGCTGGAATGTGACTGCAGAAGTCTCAGATGCCATTCTGAGGTTTCCTTGGCCACCACTGAGACAGCTATGATAATGTAACCCTATGTGTGTCCGAGTGGTTTCCGTGAATTCAGTCTACAAGGAACATAACAGGGCATGGCTGGCCTAGACATATTCCTAACCACTGTCACTTTTGAGTACAGTGACAATGCATTTCAAAGGGTGGCTATAGTGTGAAATTGCAACCAAATTCTACGCGTGAATTTGACTTTATTCAGTAGCGAAAGGGAGGTCTCTTTCCCGCTACACTATGCAGTTAATTCTCTTTATGTGTTGTTAGCATAACAGTGCTGCAGATCAAACTTCTACCTTTGCATCTCACAGGCTCACGGCTGCAGTGTTGGTGACCCCTCCCCTCCCCACTTTTACCCGTGTATTTATTAGCTAAGTGAAGTAATATTTGATGCATCTGACCAGTTTTGGCAGTAGCCCATGAAAACCTACGCTTACAATAACATTGTTGTTCTTTACAGTGCCACAGAGCCCTTTGTTGTGTCTTTCTGCAAAAGTGACTAGCATGGCTGCCCCTCTGGAATTTAAGGCAGAGGCAGCTATGATGCAGAAAATATGGGCATGCATTTCTGTTTTTTGTTTTTGTTCAGGGAGGTTGGAGGATTAAGGCAGATTACAGCCTTGGGATAATGTCCGATACCTTGTGTTCCATTTGGTCCTAAATAAAACCCTGGCCAGGGTGGGGGAATTGTTTGTTACTATGGTGATGATAGGCTTTTACTATGATGGGAAGTGAGTGGAAAGCTTAGCTTAGTCGTGTAATGCCACTTACAATGATGAACACTCCATAAATGGGAAGTTATGGATAGCTGGAGATGCGCTGAACCAATAAATGCAGTTTGTATACCAAAGGCATGTTTTCTTTAATTGAAAAAAGGGGGGGGAGCTTTACACACTGACGCCTAACCATTGCGTGACACATCCAGGCAATTCATCCTTTTCTTCTTGTCTCTACTCCACCACTCATTCAAAAAACAAACATTTTCAGTTTTGAATTTAAGTGTGTGAGTTTTCATCCATTGTCTGGGTACTCATTTTATAACCACAAGTTTTGTTTAAAATAGGTTCTCATTTGCCTTAACACATTCTCATTACAAGAGTTTGTCCTTATCTATGTGTTCCAGATTTTATTAATCTACACAGATTCACTAATAGCATTAGTTTCCTTTAAGTGTTGAGTTATTGGTGTATCAGCAATGTGAAACATGAAATGGATTAATCTTTTGCAAGTTGTAATAGCATTGTAAGGGGGTGAAAGTCCAATTTTCCTTAATGTTTTTTATTGATCTCCGTCCCAACTGTTTGAGTGATGTGTATCCACCAGTGCCTTTTCTTGTTTTTGTGATATGTGGAAGCTCTCCCTACACATCCATATAAGTAAATGATCTTGTATTTGCCATTTACTCTACATGGCTTTTGAAGTGGGCATGAATCCATGAAAAAGATTATGGCATAATCTTTAAGATGTGCCATAAGACGCTTTATTTTTCCTGCAAGAGACTAATATCACTACCCCTTTGGAAATTATTTTTAATGTTCTTTTTAAACAAAGACAAAGGATTAATAAGGTTTGTTTTATCTTTTTTAGCCTTTATAACCTGGCATCACTGGAATTAAGAGAGAATCTGTTGACATATTTACCTGAGTAAGTTGTTCGTTTTAAGTTTGTTATGCATTCATGGCATGAATTGCAGCATTTCTGCCTCCCTTTTAAATGAGTCATTCGGTACAAAGAGATGGCGCTGGAATGCAACATTTTCATTAGCATCTTTTACTTTAATTTGTGTGAATGTTATTCAACAATTAAGAGGGGAATGTCCTAGCCCTAATGCTAATAGGCTGCTTTTAAAGCCATGTGTACAAAATACACTATTCTTGTTTTCCTAGGTCAGTTGCCCAGCTGCAGAGACTAGAAGAGCTAGACCTAGGGAACAATGAACTTTATAATTTGGTAAGCTTCCCACACTTTCCCCTGGTTTATAGTGTTGGTGCATTAGTATGCAAATTCCCAAACTGGCAACAGTGACATCTGAAAAGAGCAAGGCTTCCAGAGAGTGATTTTGGACTGATTGCAATTAACGCTGTTCGTTCCAGTAGCATTTGGAACTGTCTTTGCTTATTGGGACCCAAAAGCATCTGTCTTCAAAGGGCTGCCTTATGGGCTGTGGACGTGGATAAGGAACCTCTTGCAGGGAGTCTATAGAAGGTTATTGGGGAATGTAACTGCATCTTGGGTACACAAGTGCAGCACCTGTTGCTCATGCTTTATCAAGAGAAGAGGATCTAATCATGTGGTCCATGGATGTGAAGCTTTTATGAATAACAAGGGTTTGCAGAAGGAGCTTCCAAGCAGCCATCCCATTCAAACGAAATGGAGTGAAAACAGCCTCTCGGAGGAAGGCTGTGGTTTGCTTCCACTTCCTGAAGCAGAATAACCAGCAATCTGCTGTTGAGACTCACTGCCCTCCAGTTGGCACCTTCTCAACATCTAAGAAAGAAAGCCACCACATCTCTTATAGGACAATGTTGAAACATGGACAGTTGGTCTTAAGATGCACTTTGGAGAGAGCTTGAAAAATCCCACTACTCTGCTTTCCCATTTTGAGTTCCATGGGCTATTCACACCATTGTCTAGTCTAGGATGATCATCTTCTTCTTTTTAAAAAAGTTAATACTACAGTGGTACCTCGGGTTACAGACGCTTCAGGTTACATACGCTTCAGGTTACAGACTCCGCTAACCCAGAAATAGTACCTCGGGTTAAGAACTTTGCTTCAGGATGAGAACAGAAATCGTGCTCCGGCAGCACGGCAGCAGCAGGAGGCCCCATTAGCTAAAGTGGTGCTTCAGGTTAAGAAAAGTTTCAGGTTAAGAACGGACCTCTGGAATGAATTAAGTACTTAACCCAAGGTACCACTGTAATGAAATGCAAACTCACTGACATTACTTATATGCCCACTTGTTCTCATCCATACTGTCAGGGGCTCAGGAGCAGAGGCACAGGAGAGGGAGGAAATGGAGAGCGAGGGGGAGGAATCCGAAGGGAGGGTAGGCGGTGACAGTGATCAGAGGGATTCCATGAGCCTCTCCAGCGAATCGGAAGATTCACAGAAGGGAGCGCCGATGGCCAGGGCAAGGGGGGTGCCAAGGGGGAAACCCCAGAAGGAAGGGGCCAGTGGGGACTCCCAGAGCAGCAGTTGGAAATCAGGACCAGCTTCCCCACCAGAGCGCAGTGGGGGGGAGGAGTCCCAGGCATCGGGACCAGTGTTTTCACCACCAGCGAGAGGAGATGAGTCAGGACTGGCCACGCCTCCATCGGAGAGCGGGGAAACGGTCAAGAGGAAAGTTACCGGCTGGGCGCGCGCGCCAAGTTCAAATGTACAGGCGAGCGGCACAGCAGGTAGCCCGGATAGGGAGCCAGGTCCTAAAGCCCGCTGGAAGGAGGGGCAAGACTCAGGGGGGTCAGCGTCAGAAGAGTCCAGAAAGGAGGAAACCCCAGGGGGCAGAAGGACCCAGAGGAGGAAAGAACTACGGAAGAGGTGGAGTAAGGCTAGAGTCTTAAACTGGTGTCTAGGAGGCGGAGACTCAGATGGAGCTTCGCCGGTCTAGGTTCTAAGACGTAGAGTTGCACGCTGCGGTTTGGAAATGGAAACTAATCTTCAATAAAGACTTTTATACGTTATTACTGACTAGCGTTGGTCCTCTGTGAGCTGGGACCTGGAGGCAACTCTGACACATACGCTTTTCTTGGGTTAAATGGAGAGCACTTAAAATTAGCATTACCTTTCTTCTGTTTGACTTCTTTTTCCTGCAGGTAATGTATAAATGCACACATGACATGTATCCAGCCATAGAAGAGTGAAAGGTTGTCACAACTTGGTGATGCTTCCTTGTATAGATTATTGTTTATGTAGACTCGCCCATCATGTTTCCTGTATAGATTGTTTTTGTAGGCTTGTCCTTATAGTCATCGCCTCTAAACTATTCTTCTCCTTACTTCATTCCTCAGCTTTCAGCTTTCCAAAACTATATTTCCCTCCCCCCATTTTGAAAATTTGCAAATTCTTTTTAAGACTTGCTTTTATGCCTCTCACAGTTTGTAGTGTTTTTCTTTTTAACAGTCCTCACTGGTGACAGAAATGGCAAGCACATCAAGAGAAAATCCCCATCTGCCCTCCTTAACTGCTTTAATGTTTAATTCATGTTTAAAAATACAGATACACTCACACACTAAAATAAGCTCAAACTGTACAGTATGAAATCACAAATTTAATGCGTAGATGATATATACACAAAATTAAAATTCTCCCCAAAGCTAGACAAGATTAACATTCCAGTTGCTTCTCTTTTTTATTTTCTTTCCCTCATCCACTGATGTGGCACTGAAGGCAGAGCATGAAAAAAAATTAAAAACAGTCCAGGCTCTCATTTAATAACCACAGAGAATGTGCATTGAAGACAGACTACAGCAACTAAAAATATTCTGAGGTTAAATTCTTAATAATGGTAGTTAATGTTATAGTGTGGTTTTGGAAGCTCACTGTTAAAAAGCAGGGGGGAGGAGAGGTGTGTGTGTGTGGCTCTATTGCAGTATAGAGTCATTGCAAGTTGGGGGTAAGTTTGCTTAAGGGCATTAAGTTGCACCGTTTGTCTTGGCATTTTGCTCTTCTTGGCATGTTCCTCTTTCAAGCGGGTCATATAATTTCATTTAAAGAGAAAGAAAAAAATACCAGGTTTTTCTAGCAAGAAATAATAAAACGTAACTTCTCAAAATAGTGGCCCGTCAGAATAATGTGAAACTCTTAGATCCCAGCACTTTAGAACATAGGGAGATGGCCCTTCTGTCATTGGTGAAAATGAAGCGCTTCTCATTACAATGTTTCATGCACATTATAGGTAGTAATCAAGAAACTCTGTATCTGCGAATGTTGCCTGGAAAAGATTTCACTTCCATCAACTGAAGAAAGGGCTGTGGAATGTTGGCTGGAGTGTTTTGGGATGTGGTTAGGGTTATCAGGAGTTGACCCTGGAAGTGGAGTTGTTGCAACATGTTGAGATACCATTTCTCCTCCTCCTTGAAGTTCTGAACTGTTAGTAGTGTTAAGTAATGGCAAGCTGAGCAGCCAAGAACCAGGAGGAGAGACAGGTTTTGTGCTTATTCCTTATCAATGGCTGCACCTATTTGTTGTGAGATTTCTTTGCTATGGGACTTTGGATATAGCAAACACAAGCGAAATGCTTGCAGGAGTTCTGCATTCTTGATTTGGCTATAAAGGATACTTAGCTGAAGAAATGATGTTATTTCGGATTCCCCTGTGTATTTAAAAGTATTTTGCAATGGTATTCATGATACATTTTCTCTCACGTGTTGCAGCCAGAAACTATAGGTGCACTTTATAATCTTAAAGATCTCTGGCTAGATGGGAACCAGCTGGCTGAATTACCTCAGGTAAGAGACAATTCTCATCAATTTTTTAATTACACTAAACTACATCGAACATTATTATTATTGGATGACTGAAGGGGAAATCTAAGCCCTTCATATCCTGTTATTTAAAAAAGACAAAGTGTCCATTTAAAGATTATGTAATATTTGATTTCCGCCTGTAAATGCCTTTTCATCTTTGTATGTGTGTTTTGAAGCTGAAGAAGCAAGGGGAAGGGATGTGATGTCAGTGCTTCCTCCAGAAACCCATTGCTAGGCATTGATCGGTTTCCCTCTCTGCCTCACAGTGGAGAGGTCACTTATGTGTCATGCATATCTGTCAACGTTTCCCCTTTTTGAAGGGGAATTCCCTTATTCCGAATAGGATTCCTTGCAAGAAAAGGGAAAAGTTGACAGCTATGGTGTCATGTAACTGCAAGGAAGTGGAAAGGGGTCGTGATAATATTGATGGGGAAGTAGGTGACTCTCAAGGATATTAAGCCCCCCCCCCCCCAAAGAGTGGTGAATTCTTTTCAGCCTGATGGATTCATTTCCTCATGGTTGACCTTTTTTGTGGGTGGGTGTGGTCACATGCCAGGGAAGGGGGCCAAAGGTAAAAGTGGGTGTGACCAGAGGCAAACATTAGGACAGGTGGGCAGGGACTAAAATGGGCACAGTAATGAATGGGGCACTTACCTTTGTAGAATAGGCTACATTTCAGCTACTCAAATGCCAGATGTTTCTGCAGCTCCTCACACACCTCTATCCAAGCAAGCAGTAGACTTATCAAGTCAAGCAAATGTATTTAAAGATGATGAGAGGTGTCGCTCAAGCAGAGAGGGTAAGGCCTGGGGAATGCTTTGGAGCCTAAAGGGCTGCATTTGACCCTTGAACTCCAGGTTGCCCACCTCTGCTTTTCACAGTTTTCTGTTTGGAAGATGAGGAACCTGAGAGATGCTCTACACAGAAAGAGCAAGCTGCTGTTTTGGGACGTCTGCTTTCTGCTATCTTTCCACCTTTCAGCAACACGAGTGTTTTGATAACTTGGGAACTGAACTATGAGAAAATGTGTGTAGGTGTGGATTTTATAGTGCGGGTTCGCTGGCATGTGAGCAGAATTCAACATAAATGTCGTTGATTTTACAATCGGAACATGCACCCATATCTTTGGCTAACTGTAATCCAACCATTGATGGTATAATGGCAAAACTTGGTACAGTGGTGCCTCGCAAGATGAAAAGAATCCGTTCCGCAAGTCTCTTCGTCTTGCGGTTTTTTTGTCTTGCGAAGCAAGCCCATTAGCAGCTTAGCGGCTTAGCGGATCAGCTGTTAAGCGGCTTAGCGGCTTAGCGGATCAGCTGATAAGTGGTTTAGCGGCTTAGCGGATCAGCTGATAAGCGGCTTAGCAGCTTAGAAAAAGGGGGGGAGGGGAAAAAACCCACAGGAACTCGCAAGACATTTTCGTCTTGCGAAGCAAGCCCATAGGAAATTCGTTTTGCGAAGCACCTCCAAAACGGAAAACCCTTTTGTCTAGCAGGTTTTCCGTCTTGCGAGGCATTTATCTTGCGGGGCACCACTGTATACAATTCAGTGAGATTAAATAGTTAAAATACCCCCCTGTTAGACATATTTCTTCTTACAAGGAATGCAGATGCAGGTTCCCCATATACTGATACTGGAGCTTTAGTCAGCAAGGACTGATTTGACTAATTGTGTGCCTAAGCTTTTACATGTTTAGCCCTTTCACCTTGAATAGTATTCAGAATTGGGTGTTGGCTACTGTTGAATGAATGACTGGCTGGCAGCACTGGGCTGCACTCATAAGTCAGCAAATTAACTTGGACTGTTAGCACATGCTAGGTATTGCACACAGAGATTTTACTGGTGAATCACTTGTGATATCATCAGAAATGAGTTGTCGTCTGGCAGAGAGGAATTGCCCTTTTGCCGTTAAGCATCTTGTTATGGGGCAGTTGTCAGATCTCTGGGTGCTGCACGTTGAGACATGACTTAGATGTTTGTCTTGTAGGAAATAGGAAGCCTGAAAAACCTGCTTTGCCTGGATATCTCCGAAAACAAACTGGAAAAACTGCCTGAAGAGATAAGCGGTCTGCTGTCTTTAACTGACCTACTCATCTCTCAGAACCTTCTTGAGGTGCTACCGGATGGCGTAGGTAAGTGAAAAGTGTTCTTTTAAAAAATAAAATAAAATAAAAAAGAGCAACAATAATTTAATCAAGTCCAAACATTTCCAATGAAACAATTTCTTTCTCATAGAAATTTCTGCTTTGGACTAATGCTGGTAAAGGACAGCACAGTACATTGGCTACATTTACACATAACACTAGCCCTTGGTTTAGGGTTGCAAGAATGAGTTTGTGTGACTCTTGGACTCATGTATTCTCCAGCCTCTTTCCTCCTCAGGCAGGGCCGTAAGCAGAATAGTAACAGCTTCTGCTTTTGCCTATCCACAATTTAGTGTTGTATCCAAACTTTAAGCTGTGAAGAGGGCCTGGGTTGTCTAGTGCAGTGTTTCCCAACCTTGGGCCTCCAGCTGTTTTTGAACTACAATTCCCATCATCCCTGACCACTGGTCTTGCTAGCTAGGGATTATGGGAGTTGTAGTCCAAAAACAGCTGGAGGCCCAAGGTTGGGAAACACTGGTCTAGTGGTTAGAGCAGGCTTCCTCAAGCTCAGCCCTCCAGATCTTTTGAGACTACAATTCCCATCATCCCTGGCCACTGGTCCTACTAGCTAGGGATCATGGGAGTTGTAGGCCAAAAACATCTAGAGGGCTGAGGTTGAGGAAGCCTGGGTTAGAGAATGTCTGGCCCAGGACCTGGGAGAGATCAAGGTTCAAATCCCTACTTAGTCATGAAGCTCATTGGTTGTCCTTAGGCCATTTGGTCCTTCTCAGTCAAAGCTACCTCCTGCAGTGACTGTGAAAATAAAGCAAGGGAGGAAAAAGAATCATGTACGCCACCCTGAGATCCCTGGAGGAAAGGTGAGAGATAAAAACAAACTAGTATAATAAACCACAGCTTGCTTCCATTTTAGTAAATTGGTGCTTAAGACTACAGTGGTACTTCAGATTACATACACTTCAGGTTACAGATTCTTCAGGTTACAGACTCCGCTAACCCAGAAATATTACCTTGGGTTAAGTACCTTGCTTCAGGATAAGAACAGAAATTGTGCTCCGGCGGCACGGCAGCAGCGGGAGGCCCCATTAGCTAAAGTGGTGCTTCAGGTTAAGAACAGTTTCAGGTTAAGTACAGACATCTGGAACGAATTAAGTACTTAACCTGAGGTACCACTGTAATGTTAGCTAGTCTGGACTCAGATGGACTTGTAAGCTGTAGTTAGTCACTCTCTGCTCTGCTACCTCATCTGCTCAAAAGACTTCTGCGTCTTCCATGATACAGGCAGTTAAATCTTTCTCCCACTTGAGCCTGTAGCTTTGTTCTGGAATACCAACATGGTTCTCTCTCTCAAATCCATTTATGTCCTGTGGTCATTTTTAAATGAAGTGTGATAGCTGCAAATTCATTTGCTTGCATCCATTTCTTTTGCAACATTTCTTCCTTTCCCACTATTGCTGGCAGGCTTCCTGGGGCAGGGACCTAGTTTTATTTTTTTGCTTAAGTTAAAGCACTATACATATTGATGTTGCTATGAAAATAGTAGTAACTCAAGTACAATGGTTTTCAAGTACAGTAAGGGAATACTCTTAAGAAAACATCTCACATGAGATTCTTCCCACTGTAATATCTCTATTTTCGCAAGCTTTATTTTGATTGCCTTATCTTGTCTGGTGCTGCCCAGGCCTCTCCCATCTTTGTCCTTGCCTTCCTCCCACTTGCTAAACATCCTGGCTGCTGCCCTTAGTACTCCAACTCTTGGTGATATAGCCTACTGCAGTCAGTCAGCAGTTTCCTTTTTACTCACTGTGCCTTGCCAATTTTTTATTGGTACATAACCAATTACCTATTACGGAGAGGGCAACTGGAGGCTTATGAATAAGGTCATTAATTACCTTTCATCAGACTCTCTCACTGTGGCCACAGCATTAAAAATGAAACTGCCCCCCAAAAAAAAACTATCCTAAAAATGCATGAATTTCTACACCTGTGTCTTATATCCAGTGGATGGAAATATGGAATTGGACCAGAATTCAAATCCCTGCTGCATTATGAAGCTTGGTGGGTAGCCTTGGGAAGCCAACCACTGTTGGCTTAACATACTTTATAGGGTTGTTGAGGATATATTGAAATCAAGGCTGGAAAAAGTAGTTGTCTCCCCTCCCTGCACCGAATACACAAAGCAAGTTGTGAAGTATTTTAAAGTACCTAACAAATTTATTATGGCATAAGCTTTCAGAAACTACAAAAAAAAGTCTCAGCCACTACAATTTTACAGTAGTCAGCTACACACAAGCAAAAGACATTTTGCTAGCCTTGCTAAATGAAAAGAAAGTACTCTGAAAATGGGCAGTATCACATTTTAAACTCACTTAACTTACCATAAAATGGCAAAAAATGGAGACTTAGTGCTGGTATAATATGCATCAAATGTTGCTTCCTTTAACCCGAGATGCAGCTTTGTACTATAAAGGACTCTCCCCACACATATGCATTGGAACAACTCTGTGGCTTTAACAAAATTTAATTTGGCCTGATTATTGTGTTTGTTGGATGCATAACTCCCACTTGTTCTCAGTTGAGCTTACTCACAGATAAGTGTGCACAGAAGATTTATTCCAAAGAGGAGGTGTCATAAGGCAGGCATGGCCAACTTTCAAGAGACAGAGATCTACTCCCACTATAAATCATTGAGCTTTTTGGGGTGGGGGTGGGTCCTGTGATCTACCGTGATCTACCACAGACACAAATAAGGGACTGTGGAAAACAGAGTAATCTTCCTTCATTTTAAAAAGTTTTTTACTATTTTGCTTTTACAGGTGAAATAGTAAGGAAAAGCATATGGTCAGCATTTTTCCTAATTGCTTAGTTAAAAATAAAAACAAAGCCTTTCCCTACTTTTCAGTGTTTTGCTGCACAGCAGAACCACTGAAATAACTAACATAAATTTAAAATGGAATTGTTTTCATTGAATAATGTAATTGTGTTACAATTATTAGATTTTTAAGACGTTTTAATGAACTTAGTTTAAACATAGTGATCTACCTATATCTGCATTGATAATGACAACCCTTCTCCCATTGTGAACTTCTCCTTTGCTTTCTCACAAGAAATCTAAGACTAAGCCCCATTAAACCCCAGTGATTCCTATATCCTGGTATCTAAACAACTCACTCATCCATCACTGCTCTGACTTCACTCATTGGCTAAAAACATTGCAAGCCAGGTGTAGCCAGGGAAGGCGTACCTCAATGGTTCTTGACTATATTGTCCTTTCTTGTTCTGTAACAGCTATCGTTGAAGAACTTGGATAAAAGAACTTAGATAAAAGTCACATGGAGTTTTGTTTTTTCATTTTCTAGATTATAAACATACCTGAAATAATTATCTTTGAAAAGACCTTATTAGAAACAACATCACTACAAAATTTTGCTGGCACACCTCAAGTATTTTAGAATATCTGCTAATGATGTCTGGCAAGTGTTTTATGCCACATATTTGCTACTGGTGCAGTTAAAGCAACTAGCATAAACTTCTCCCTTCTGCTTGTAGGTAAATTAAAAAACCTATCCATCTTGAAGGTTGACCAGAACCGGCTTGTTCAGTTAACAGAAGCAGTAGGAGACTGTGAAAGCCTTACTGAGTTAGTTCTCACAGAAAACCAGCTGCTGGTAAGTATGGCTGCAGCTCTTCAAATGGGTGGCAGTAATTAAGCCTTTTGCCATATTCTGACTCATTTTCACTGCAGCATCTTTGTTTTTCCAACTTATGACTACTCCAGTAAAATATAAGACAGTCGAATTAGTACCCTTCAATGTGCATTCTTAAACACATACTATGCATACCATGGAGGCTGTAGTCTAGGAAAAATATGGGATTATCAGAGAGAATGGGAACAAACTTAGATTTCAGTTTTAAGCAGCTGTTACTTGTATCTAGCTTGCTACAACAAATTATTTAGAAAACATCTGTGGCATATATGAAAAGTGCAACAGAAATGAGAACACGCCCCCACACAAAAAATGGAACTGGATCTTTATTTCCCCAAAGAAGGGCCAGTAGGGTCCAAAGCACATTTGCTTAATAAATATGTTCTGCCTACCCTGCTTATTTATATATTTGTTTATTTTGCTTGCATATTTAAGAAACCACAGGGATGGGAAAGCTACTTATTACTTCTTTGGGTGAAATGTCCCATCATTACATTCTAGCACAGTGTTTCCCAAACTCGGGTCTCCAACTGTTTTTGGAATACAGTTCCCATCATTCCTGACCACTGATTTTGCTAGCTAGGGATGATGGGAATTGTAGTCCCAAAACAGCTAGAGGCCCAAGTTTGGGAAACACTGCTCTAGTGGTAGGAACACCTGTTCCAAATTTAAGAAACTTGCCAAGATTGGCTGGTAGGACTTCACTACTGTGTCATTCTATCTTTCTTCCCTACCCAATTTATCCTAACATGCATTCACCTCATAATGGAAAGCCTTGATTAAAAGGGTTTGGGTCCACATATCTCCCCAAATGAATATCTGATTGCAAATGCTCTTTAGTAAGCTGATGGTTATATCTTCAGAGGGAGAGAGGCTTTAATTTAAAACCTTCAACATTTTGCATTTGCCCAGTGTGGTGGAGCAGCAGCAATACCCTCCCAGCAGTGTAGTCACTGCTACTTACTGGGAGCGATGAGGTTGGGGTTGTGCAAATGCTATTGCTGCAGCTCCTCCCACCCACTCCTGTATCAGGGGACCTGCTCCTGCATATTGCACAAAAGCTTGCCTAATAATTTGGCAAGTTTCTTAAATCAACTAGATGATTTAAAGGTATTGGAACGAGGAGGTAGAAATCCATAGTGCACAAAAGGAATTTTCAAGTTCCTGGTGCTGGAAATAGAGGCAGTGTAGAAAAAGAAAATGGAAACAACAACAACAGAAACAACAACAACAATTTATTTATACCCCACCCTTCTGGCTGGGTTTCCCCAGCCACTCTGGGCGGCTTCCAACAAAATATTAAAATACAGTGGTCTGTTAAACATTAAAAGCTTCCCTAAACAGGGCTGCCTATGTTGGAGCTGTTTCTGACACTTCCAGGCGGGTGCCCAAGTTAGGATGGTGTTGGATCTTGGGATGTTGTGTTTTCAAGCAAGGGGAGAAGGAGAAGACAAAAGCAGTAATGGCTGCAGAGGTGAGGAAGCAAGGAGGGTTCTGAATGACACAGCAGCATTTTGATTCGCTAGGCAAGATGCAAACATAAAAACAGAGTGCACACCATAGTTACTTAACTCTGTTACATGCGGCTTCATCCTCAGATTATTCATATGTAAATTTGTATGTGGTGGTGAGAATTCCTCTTGGCACTGCCATCACTGCTCATTACCTGGGATGGGGTTAGGTTTGAGTCAGCAGTGAGGTCATAGTCACATGGTTGTAGCAGAGGATTGGTGGCAAAGGTCATGTTAGTGCAAACATGACCTTGCTTTGCTCTGATCTGCCCCACCACATTCACCCCTAGAACTTCATTGATTGAGCTCGCACACCTTGGAATCTTAAGTCTTTAAATCTCAACAACCTGTATCATCTGGAACTGCTCTGAAAGGTAAACACATATTGAAAAGCTGGAGGTATTGTAATCACTGACATTGCTCTGCTTTGATCTGAAACAGACTTTGCCGAAGAGCATTGGACGGCTAAAGAAGCTGAATATATTGAACGCTGACAGAAACAAACTAGTGTCTTTACCCAAAGAGGTAAGCAATATCCCTGTTGTTTGTCTTTGCAGGGGAAACTGGACAGCATGTAAAAAGGTATGTCATTTCCATTCAGCTAGCAGCCTTGGGTCAGGGATGATGGGGCTTGTAGCCTAACAACAAATGGAGAGCCATAGGTTCCCCATTTCTCAACTAGAATGAAATGTAGTAGGGCGAGAGCTTGGACTGCACTGACTAGTAAAACCTGAAATAAGTGGACCTGGGTGGATGGAAATAAATGCATGTAAGGAAGTGTGTTAGAGCAGTCTATAACTGAAATGGTAATTTACTGTCCAATGTGCTGTGGCTGGTGTCTAGTGGTTTAGCCCAAATGATTTCACTTCTCATGGTCTTGGACATCTGAAAGGAGCTCTTAATTTCCATCAAAATCCACTCAACACAGCAGATGAAGCATTTTCAAAGTTAGAAAAAGGAAGAAAGAAGGCCAGTTCCTTTCCCAGGGCAATGTTTTGGAACACTAATTGCTGATGAATGTGTGGTGCTCTATCAGAATACCCTTGAAAAGTCCCAAGCAATTATGAGTATTACTGGTTAGCCATTTAGCTTTTTATGGTTAAAAATTACTATGCAGAAGTTCATCTCAAGGTCACAAGATTTGAAATGGCATTGGGTGCTTGTAACAAATAAACTGAAGAACGCTGCCTTCTTGGATATCTATACAACATCTGGAGGGTTTTTTTTAAAAAAAACATTTTGTATTTAGCACACTGATGAGATTGCATTGCTGGCAGTCTTATTGTCACAGGCTCTTGTCTGCGGCAGGTTCTGACCTGCAGAGTGCTTGTGTCTTTCTGTGTGAATAATTTACTGAGGGGTAGCTGTGCTTAGTCTACTGCAGCAAAACAAAAAGCATTGCAGGAAAAAAAAGATTTAATAGTTTTGCTATCGCAAATCTGCTGAGAATCCTCAGGAGACCTAGATTCCTCATTGGAAGCTAGTCCTGTGATCTGTTTGAGCAAGCATGTACCTTGCAATGTAATGTTTCTGGATTTCAAAGCATGGTGTACCTTGCAAATGTCCCCTTTAGTCCTCGGGAATTACAACTTTTGGAAGTAAACGTAGGTTTCAGTTCTACCATCTTAGTCTAAATCAGTGTCCTTTAAGGCTAACAAATGTCACTGTGGCATAACATTCAACAGACACAATTACTTTCACACACATGTGTCTTCCGTTCTTCATTTTATGCAAAAACTGTGCTGGGCACATGTAATCTGCTTGGTTTGCTTTTAGTTCTGCTTTGTTGCTGAGTGAAACTGGTTTTGGTTTTTAAGGAGGGTGGGAGGGGGGTTGGAATGACAGCCGACAGGCTTCTGGTGGTGTTTTTTTTGTTGCCAGTGTAGCTGTTTGATAACATTTGCTTTCAGCAAAATATGAACATGTGCTATAAATAAGAAAAGCCACACATGGTGTGAAAGTCAAAATGACAAGAAGAAATTTAATTTAATAACATCCAGAGACTGAAAGACTGCAGGGATGGAGCAGTGTGGTGAGGAGTCTGCCAGCTGACAGCCTTACAAAAAGGCTTCAACTCTGCCCTCGCCACTCAATGGGATTACTGCTACATTGCAGTAAACATTTCAAAAAACAGTCTTATTAGCCCTTGAAGGTCAACACAGGTTTGTTGGTTCAGTTGGCCACATGCTCCTGAACTTTTAGGCTTCCAAGTCAGAGAGGTCTTCAGAATTTTCCTTTTCTTTGTAGTTTGGATGCTGATTTTTCTGGCCTCTCCAGATACACCTGGTATCTGTGAATAGGCATGATGGATGGGGGCAATGAGCACTGAGTATCACCAATCCTGAGTGGTTCTACACTCTAGAAAATGTGAAGGTGGGCCAGTATAAAGAGATAGCCTTGGATAAGTGTACTCATACCCTTTTATATAGGATTACACCAAATCAGGCCAGGTCTCCATTTAGCTCTGCAGGGTTTCAGATGAGTCTTTCTCAGCCCTACTTGCAGATGTTGGGACTGAACCTGGGAGCTTCTACACTTGGGAAGGGAACCTGTGGCCCTCCCTATGTTGTTGGACTCCAGTTCCCATCAGCCTTAGCCAACATGACCAATGATCAAGGATGATGGGGGTTGGATTTCAACATTTGGTGGGTCACAAGTTCCACACCCCTGTCCTACATTGAAAGCATGGGGAACGTAACCAAATGTGGTTACTCTCTAGATTCTTAGCCAACAAATATGTTGACAATTAAGTGTATGAGAACAGTTAATTGAAAGCAAAGCAAATCAGCATCCTTAATTGGATGTTACTGCAGAATGAAGATTGTGTTCAACTAAGTCCTACTCAGAGTACACCCATTGTAATTAACAAACCTAAATTGGTAATTTCCATTAATTTCAATGGGTCTGCTCTGCATAGGGATAGCATTAAATACCACCCTGAGAGTTTATTCTACAGTTTTATTCATATAATAGTAGAGAAGTTTGGTGGTTATATGATACTTCATTGATTAGAAAATGTGAGTTCAGGAAGCTGACTGTTTTCTTCTGATGTCAGTGATATTTGAAACTGGAGATAAAATTAAATTATAAATAGAATTTTGTCTTTCACTGAGTACCACATGTATGGTAGGGTCTGATAAGAAACAGTTTTCTGCCTGGTGAGTTTAGCCTTCTTTCTGTGTACCACTTAATTTGTTACAAATATCTGAGGGACCTGAATTGTGCCTGGGGGCCTGTAGATCCAGCCTGTCATTTTACTGTGAAAGCTTCAGATTATACAGAATGAGCTGCTACACGAGGTTGACTGTTGTGTTATAGTACAGAGATAACTGCATGCTGAGTCAAATAGTTGTCTTGTTGAGAGCAGGAAAAGAAATACTGGAGTTCAGCTTCAAATGTATCAACATACTCTGTACAGAACCTTAAATATGATAGCATGTGCTTTATTTGTTTTTTAGAAGCATAGCAAAAAGCTTGGGTATTTTTTCTGCTCTGTAGTGCCATGCAATTAAGTGTTTGGCTACAGACTAAATAATTAGTGGCCAATTTATTTTTTGTTTAGTACAGAGTCAGGCAATGGTATAAGCCAGACCCATAAGCCCTTCTTCTCCTGTCCAGGGATGTCACAAACACCAGCTTCCGGTGTCGCTTCTGCTGCTAATAGGTCGCTTCTTTTGCTTCCATTAACTGTTCAAAAGTTCAGTTAGTTTTGCTCACTCTCTGGATCTTGAATATTCACAGATTTATTTCCCTATACCCTCTTTGGTATTTTTCATGATGTCATAAGTAGCTTTTTCAGAGCTTCAAACCTCATATTGCCAGTGGTGAACTGTGTCTGGTGTTACATAAACCAGCTATTCTGGCTGCTCCGCAGCTAATCATAGCCATCAGTGCCACCTACAGAAATATGACAAAGTGAACTGCCAAGTGTGATAATGAGAACTTCTGCTGAGCAGTGTTGGGATGGAACCTTGACAAAATTCTGACAGGTGAGATCAAAGGAGGTGGGCTTGCGTTGCCTTAATAGCAAAGGGGTTTGACATGGGGAGATTAGTGGGTGGATTTCAGCAGGCAGCTTCTGGCAGGCAAGCAGGTTTGATGAAGTGACGGTCAGGTTCTTTCTTTCCTACCTGTTTGAAATCATTATATGAACTAACAGCTGATTCATACACAGTGATTTATTTCATTGCTCTGTTATTCGGCATTTGATGTGGGGCAGCCTGCTTTGATAAGGTATTGTCTGAAATGATGTGCACTGATATAAAAACTCTGGTGCTTGTTAGTGGTGGCTGTTTTACACCTGCAAATCATCACTTAATGTTGAAGTTTTGGAGTTCTGAGATCATAAATATATATACATATATATGAATTTTGTCTGTCGTATTGTCACCTATTTTCTTGTTCCCTTTTTTGCAAATGGGCATCTTTAACAAAGTTTAGAATCAGAGCCCCTAAAGATCCTTGGTATGCAATGTAACATGCACAAATGAATACATTACTCTTCAGTCATACCAGGTTGTCCAAAAGGGGTCAGAGGAACATATATGCAATTCAACTAACCAGATTCAAACGTCTGCTACTTTTGACTTTTTTTTTGCATTTGTGTTGTGTATTTTGTCCTGCACATGAGCCATGTTTTGAGATATACATTAGGTATCTATGAATACATAAAAATGAAATGGTGGTTAAATATATAAATTGGCAGCTGGGACTAATAAAACTGTTGGCAAATATGATATCAAGTGAGTCGCTGGCTATTCATCACTTGACTTAGATGGCGAGAGGATATTCTGGATTAGTGTTGTGGCATGGATGCTTCGGAACATGCATGCCGTTTAGAAAATAATGTTAGTTCAACTACGGAACTCACTTCTACAAGATGCAGTGATGGCCACCAAATCGGCATAGCTTTAACAGAAGATTAGGCAAATTCATGGAGGAGAAGGCTATCAAGGCCACAAGCCATTGTGGCTATGTTCTCTCTCCACTGTTGGAGGCAATATGCCCCTGTATGTCAGTACTGCTTGTGGCCATCCCATAGACATCTGGTTAGCCACCGTAGGAACAAGATGTTGAACTAGATGCACTCGATCCAGCAGGCCCTTATATTCTTACGCTCTTTGAACTCTGTTTATTTTGCTTGCCACAAAAGTAGAATGGATTCTCCCACTAAAATGCTTTCCCTGGTAATCATTGCTTCTGTTAATTGTTGCATGTAAGTAAATGTTTCTGCAAACTCTCCTTACCACTATTTGTAGATATTTCCCCCGTCTACAAAGTGTGAAATATTTTGGCAGCAAGATCAGTAAACCTCAAGGTTTTGAACAGCCATCCTTTTGAACCCAGTGTGTCCCCATGTTACAGAACGGGATAAAAAAGAAACTCTAAGCCCTTGTCTCCATTCAAATTCCTAAGTGTGCACATAACACCTGAGAACTTCACCGGAAAGTTTCAAGATCAGAATTTTGTTTCACCTAAGGATTCATTCATGCCTAGGGAACCCTGTAATTTTTGAAGTGGAGGTGTAAGTTTCACAACAAAAGACTGAGGTGATTATTTCAAGAAGGGCTATTAGTTCACAGTTGATATCTTACCAGTTTTGATTGGATGCTACATCTTCACCTATTATTTTTGACAGAGCTGCATGGTAACAAATGGTTCAACCTTGTCAATGTTGCTCAGCTGCAAACTATGGCATTTTTAAAGTGACTATATGTGGTAGATATTTAGAATGTGCTGTGTGTAGCCAGCCATTAAATGTGTAGCATTTTTGTGCTCTGAATAGTCAACTCTCCTATTAAAAAAAGAAAAAAGAGAACCCTTAAGGCATTATTTGCATCTCATGATTGTATCCTCCATATGAGCATGAAGTGTAGATAGCAAGCAATCACTTATCACATAGTATTCATTTGCAAAACTCTCTCTAGGATGTATGCAAACACATGGGGAACTGGTCATTATTATCTGACCCTGTGGTAAGCAAATACTTTGCTATGTTTTGGATTAGGTCCACAAAGCTCAGCATTATGGACAACTAGCTTCTCACATGCTTTCATTTAGTCAGTTTACAGATTTATTACAGTTTACCATGTAGTGGTCAGTTCACCAGGCAAATTGCTCAAGGCTGTTCAATGCAGAACTAGCTGGAAGCCAGTTTCAGTGAAGGAGCGGAAATGTTGAGTTCTCTGGTAGAGAAAAAAAATGTCTCATCATAGAGTGTGTGTGCTTGTGCAAGACTGGTATTGTCTTGTCCTTTGAAATAATAGTGTGTGTTTATATCAAACAACTGTCTCTTGTGTTTTTCTTAATTGTTAGCTGCTTGGAAAAATTGAGTCAGGTAAACTCTTGTAACCTTGTAAGTATTGTTCTGTCCACGGTTGCACTGATTCCTTTCATCCAAACTGCTTTCAATGCATGATGATTCCAACTGGCTGCACTTTCATTGCCCCCAAAAGTCTGGGGTTTTCCAGCTCAAGGGGTGGGTTCCTCTCAAGAAGGCTGCATGGCCAAAACTCATTCTGCTTGTTCTCGACACAGAATCATTCAAAGAAAACACTCCTTGTGTGCTACAGGGCATCATTTGCCAGCTCATCTAGCATTCACTAACCAGAATAATTGTGCTCAGTTTTTTTATTTTAGAGATGCACCAGTTAGGCAGACAATGGATACTTTTGCTACGGTTCCTCATATCCTGTCAAGAGTACTTAGAGAAATTTTAGTGCATGGTTTTTCACTCCTGGGGAGGCTCTGCAACTTAAACAAACACAATATATAATCATCTTGCTCATGCTTTTTTTCACTATGAACTCCTTGCATGAAAATAGGAGGAAAGTATGCCTGTTTCTAATGGAAGGGAATACGATGGAAATATTTATGTTGGCAAAAAGTTTGCATAAAGATTAAAATGTGATGAAAGGAATACTTTTTTTTGGTGGTTACTGGGGAAAAAAAGATTTCAGTTGTAATGGAGGGAAAATGAAAATGAAAATTCAATTCAACCAAAATTGAATTGACTCCAATAACTAGCTAGCATTTAATGAGTTGTTTGAAAAAGTATTTTTAGATTTATAACCAAGGCTTAGAGGGGGCTTTAAAGTGGCTTGTTGATACAAAGATTGTGGTCTACTTCAAACGGTACAGACTCTCTCTTTAAGTTGGTGGTTAGCATCAGTGGTAATGACAGTAGAAAACTTTTTATCCTTTTAAAAAGAGAAATGTGATGATGGAAATTCCATTCATGTTGCAAAGTGACCATCTTAAAGATGCATGTGCTGTTGAAGTTCTTTACAATAGAATGCTTATTCTCTTGAAATGAAGCTTTGAACTTCACAGAACCTGGGTGTGAGATGATATCCTGAGTTCAAGATGCATAGTGTTTTCTACGCTGAAATTTAGGTGAATGTAAACAGAAGCTTATATAGAATTTCAGAGGAAATTGGATACTTGACACAGTAAATTGAAAAGACCCACTCTTAAATCCTATACATGTTCATTTAGAATAAAGGCTTGCTGATTTTAGTGGAACTTACTAAGTCTTATTACATTTTAAAACCTACTTAGAATTGCTAACTTTAAAATGGTGATTGTGATTTTGTGTAACTTAAAAAGTATGCCTTAAGTGCTTTTCGCTTGAATCTATTACTTGAATCTATTGCTTTCCATTGTGCTGTTGAGTTAATTATTGGGGTTCGTGTAAATTATGGCGCTTTTTTTTTTGAGCGCAAGATGCCTTACAGTGCACTCTTACATAAGTACTGAGTTTTCAAGTTTGCATAAGCGCAGTCTCAATAATTGCTATGGAGCAACCTTGTGGGTGTTTTACTTAGTATAAGCAACTGCTGCTTTAAAAACACCTCAGCTGCAAATAGAGTGAATTGAAGATGCCGGTGCATTTGACAATGAATCTTGCTTTGGGCAAGCAGGTTTGTGTATTCCGTTGTTGCTTTGCAGGTGCGCCAACATATACAAACACACCCCTGAGCACCTGATGCAGAGTAGCATGTAGGGAAAAGAAATGAGATCAGGAAGCCTAATTTTATAAAGCAGTGGCAGAACCATCAGACCAGGAATTCAGATGTTTTGCTGAAGCTTATCAACTTTGTTCCCAGCTGCTCTCTTTTAGTCGCTAAACAGAAGAACTTTAAATGCTGTCTCTGAAGCTTCCATTGTCCAATGGGTTAGCTGAGAAGGAATCAGAATGAGTGTCCCAAGACTGCCCCTTAGTGGAGCGAGTTGTTGTTGTTGTTGTACAAAGCAACTACTAAGGCAAACATGAGTATTCTAGTGTGCTGGTAACATTAGTACTCACAGTCCATGTTCTACATGCATACTGTGCCTCTGCAACAATAATGCATTCTCTTTTCTTTTCGTAAAACAGATTGGTGGGTGTTGCAGTCTAAATGTTTTTTCAGTACGTGACAACCGGTTATCTAGGATTCCTCCTGAGATATCACAAGCCACAGAACTTCATGTCCTAGATGTAGCTGGAAATAGGCAAGTACTCGTATGCACAACAAATCCAAATTATTTTTGTAATGTATTCAAGATGCTTAATGTTTGCTACATCGGATGGGGTATGTGCAATTTGGTAGCTGTTATAAACACAGTTTTTTTAAAAAAACACATTAATAGTTGAATGTTTAGGTTAGTTCCCAATTTAAGTCAAATGAAGAGATGTGTTGGATTTAGATTTATTTATTTATTTTGCTATTATTCCACTGGGGTACAGCTGTACAGAATGGTACTGCATCTGTAATGAGATTGTGGCATGCTGTTTTTAAACACCAGATATATTAGTATTATTTTATTATCTTTTCCATTCAGAAGAAAAAATAGGTACTGGAGGTTAAATCTCCCTTCCTTAGACTGTTGTGCTGTGATAAGATCCAGTAGCTACTGTAATGGGATGTGAGTCTTTATGCTGTCTGGCTGTAATGTAGTTCACAGCAATTAATCCCCCCAGTTTGCAGAATTTAATTTCCCCCCCTTTCCAGTCACTTACAGCAATACCTATACCATTCTCACAACGCTTTTAGGGAAATGCATGGAATATGAAGGGTTAGTTGGGTGGGTGGAATACTGCAATTTTCAAGACCAGACACTACCTATGTATACTTGTGAAAATGCCAAGCTCTTTCCTGATCACATCAGATGCTTCTTGCATATTTGCCTGCACATAACAAAACCAATGTGGTAAGGCTGATCTTTTGTTGGAAAACAGTAAGTTACATAAAGTGCACAGAATCCATGTAAAAATTTAAATTTGTATGATCTTGCATGGGGAAACAGTTGTTTGGGGCACCTTCTTCCACCTCTTTGCAGACATAAAAACAAGACTTTTTCATAACACTGAAATGCTTTATTCTCCATAGCAGTTTAAGAACTATTAGGATTGTTTTCTCCTCCAGGTTGCTACATCTTCCCATGTCGCTCACCAGCTTGAAGCTGAAGGCATTGTGGTTGTCTGATAACCAGTCCCAGCCTTTACTTACGTTCCAGACAGACACAGACCCTGAAGTAGGGGAGAAGATTTTAACATGTGTTTTACTTCCTCAAATGCCTTCTGAGCCTGGTTGCCAAGGTAAATACATTTTACAGATCAATTTCACATGAAGCAAGATGGCTTCAGGGGTAATGAGAAAAGCAAACAAAACTCCCTTGGCTGCATAGTATCATGTAAGTGTGCTATGCCTCTTAAGAGGTTTTCAAGAAATTGTAGTTTTGAAGTTATGAAGTGTTGCATATCTTCTGCCAAGTGATGATAATAATGGCTTATCGGCTCCCCATTCCCTGTAGTTTTACTTTTAACTTATTGAATAAATGCAAATCATTAGCTTGATCTTGGAACAGCTTTTCTTGATGATGTTTAAATATGTTGCATGTTCTTAGCTCTTAGCTCAAGCAAGTACAAGAGTTACGTACATGAAGTGATTTTTTTGCACTTGCAACTGAAGACAATCTTGGGCATTGAGAGATTTACATTTCAGGGAAACAGTCTTAAAGAAAAGAGTTCCAGAAAGTTGATGTTTCAGCCTCTGTCTGCTCATATATGGAGACATGAACAAAATTGCCTGATAAGACTGTATCATTGCAAATGCGATGTAATGTCTTTCCTAAACATAAGCACAAGATCTTTGCAGCTGACCTCTCAAGTGAATGTAGTATGGAATTGTCAAACGTGTTTTTATCAGGAAAAAAAACCTTGACATCTGAACTGTTGGATATACGTTGATGCTGACTTCTCTAACAACCTTCTATCTCTATTTGCTATCTCTCATAACAGATAACCTGCCCCGATGTGGGGCACTGGAGAGCTTGGTAAATGAAATGTCAGATGAGACATGGAATGAACGAGCAGTAAATAGAGTCAGTGCAATCCGCTTTTTAGAAGACGAGAAAGATGAAGAGGATAATGAAATGGTATGTTTTCTTGGAAAGCGAATGAAAAAGTGGGGCCGTAAGCACGGTTTGTTGGACTACTGATGATTCAGGCATTAATTTACACGGCACCAGCAGACCATTACTAAATTGCCAATTTTGTTAAATGCTTGTAATCAGATACTCTTGCAGAAACCCCTGGGTAGCAAAATATTGCTACTTAATCCTAGCTTTAATCGACTTTTATTGTCTTTTTTGGGGGGTTTTCCCTTCAGTTTTCCAAAAACAGGATGGAAGTATCCATCTTCTATGGAAGATTTGGAACCAACATCCTGTAGGCAGCAAAGCCCTTGGAGTTATTCCTCCCCCATTGGACTGTCTCCTATCCTGCCATACTGTTTGTTGTCATTGCCACAATCCCTTCCATCGCCCTGCCTTCATTACATGATCATTTGTATTGACATCTGAACTGGCAGGAAATGTTCAGTGTTCTGCTCAAAATGAAGGAGGGCCGAGTGGGAGCACCTGTCACTGTACTTATGAGACCTCCACTAAAGCACATCCCCTCTCCCTACAAATATGCCCATGAAGTAGGTCCACTTAAATGATTGCTTTTTACTCACAGAAGATGTCAAGCGGCAGGCAGGCAACCTTCATATAGGAGTGTAGCAGTATGAGACATGTGTTTGCGTTCACACTTAAAAACAAATACCTTAGGTATACACTTAAAGATGCCATGTGTGAAATTGTCCACAGTACAAACCTAAAATATGCATTAAAGGAATGTTCTTGCTTTGAATAGTGACTACAGCATTTTTGAGAGTAAGAACAAAAGTGTTTCCTTGCAACTAATACTTAACTGGACTGCAAAAGGCCCCTTCTACCATCCTCATATATTGGAGCAACAAATTGACTCCCAGTCCTTCTGACTTTCTGTAACTGGTGAAATTGCACAGTTCATATTAAAATAATGCTGCTATAAAGCAGTTAAAATTGCTGTGATTCATTTAATATCATGGTTTGTGTGTGCACGCGCACACCTTCTGCATCATGGGACAATAATTTAATTTTGCTCAGTGCATAGCAGGCGCACACAGCCCGCCACCCCCCTCACTTTCACTTATTTTTATTCTTCAGAATCAACTAAAATTAAAAGCAGGGGAAAGATTCATTGCATAACTAACAGCAGCTGCCGTGACTCAGAATGCATATGGTGGTGGATGCTTTTTACGAAGGTGCTACAGTCACTTTTCTGAGCAGAATTGCATTTCACAGCTGCATATGTGAACTAGAATTATCAGCTGTCTTTTTGCAGCTATGGCTGCTCACAAGTAAATGTATGTTGACCACATTTCCCACAGTACACAAGTTTGAAGAACAGATGCTTATTGAAATATATATCCTCTGTGTTTTGATGAACATCTCATCTTCAAACATTAGTGTTGACAATGTGGGTGCATTTTTCACATAAAGCATGAAGTGTCCCAAAAGTAATAGCATGTAATTCCCAGAGGTAAAATAGATACAGAGTATGACTACTTTTAAATGCATGGGACTGCAGTGGTGGACTGAGTTCCTTTAAAAGACAGTGGTAGGTCCATTTATTAAAAAGCCAACTCTGGACACAATGGAGTGTAATATCTATACACCAGTCACCAACACCCATTTCATGGCAAACATAGTGGAAAGGGTGATTGTGGAGTAACTGCAGGTATTCTTGGATGAGATTCATTATCTAGATTTGCTGCAAGCAGACTCAGTTTTAGAACCCAATCAACCTTGGTTGCCTTTCCTTGTGAGACAGGGGGAATGCATCTCTGTTATTTATGCTCTGTCTCTCAGTGGTTTTGGATACTTCCTGGACCAACCAGTTTTTGAAACTCCCAATTGTTCTGGACGCATTTTGCGACAGGGAATTTTGTTAGTGCAATTAGTTTCTCAGCTCTGGGCGCAGCACCGCGCCTAAAATTTCAAACTAAAACTGCAGAGTGGAAGGAAAGGGGGACCTTTTTCTGCCTCCCCACTTCCAGCTACTCTCTAAAGACTGGAAAAGAGACCCTCTTAAGAATATTAGAGGGTGGGCAGGGAAAGGACTAGACCATGTGAAAAATGAACATAATACTTACCTGCAGTTCATTCATTTTCAGCTTTGTATTCTTGTTATAAGAAAGTGCACCTAGACATTCAGTTGTTGCACCCATAGCCTAGGTTTAAGGTGCCATTTAGGTCCTAGCTTTCATATCTCAGTTTCTAACACTGGGACCAGTCACGGTGGGATGGGTATCGGGGACACTGTATTACAATGGTTCCGTTCTTACTTTCAGGCCTATGTTTGGAGAGTAGCGTTGGGTAAGTGCTCTGTGGTCCTCTGGCATCTCTGCTATGCGGTTCTGCAGGGTACTATCCTGTCCCCAGTGCTATTTAATCAGGCTGCTGATGACAGGCAGTCCTATTTTGCCATAACAATTAAATCAGGAGAGGCAGTGGAAGCTCTGGATCAGTGTAGTGATGGACAGGATGAGGGCCAATCAACTGTACAGTGGTACCTCGCAAGACGAATGCCTCGTAAGACGAAAAACTCGCAAGACGAAAGAGTTTTTTGTTTTTTGAGTTGCTTCGCAAGACGAATTTCCCTATGGGCTTGCTTTGCAAGACAAAAACGTCTTGCGAGTTTGTTTCCTTTTTCTTAAAACCGTTAATACCCAGGGAATCCGTGCTTCGCAAGACGAAAAAACTCGCAAAACGAAAAAACTCGCAGAATTAATTTCGTCTTGCGAGGTACCACTGTATTTGAATCCTGGGAAGATGGAAGCACTTTGAGTGGGTTGTCCCCTCAATGCATGTTGCCTCTCTGCATCATGGCAAGCATGCCTTCAGCTATTAGGTCTATCCCCTGCCACATTTTATTTATTATTATTATTACTATTATTTTTAAGCAGCTATTTTAGAGTTTACAGCACATTTCCTGGTAGACTCAATCACTGGTATTTGATTTCCAAGCCTGAAAAGCCATTTTAAAGAATATATATAGTTTCTTAACAAGGGGGGGTGGGGAGTCACAAGAAGGAGAAAAATCATTTATTCCACTGTTTGTTTTTAGAGGACACTTCTAAGGCGAGCCACTCCACACCCTGGGGAGTTAAAGAATATGAAAGTGAAAGTGGAGAATTTACGGAATGATATGAACGCTGCTAAAGGACTGGATTCAAACAAAAATGAGGTCAATAATGCCAATGACAGAGTGACCACTTCTGTGTAGAGGCTCGCCTCCCAGATATTTGCCTCCCGTGTCTTCCCACCTGCTGTCGAACCGTTACTGTTGCATCCTGGGAATACCATCCAATTAACCCTCATGTGTTTTAACCAGAAATCCGACTCATCTTGTCCTTGTGTCATTCCTTTGGAAGGTGCTTCTCACTGGACGAAAAGTGCCTTATTTCAGTCCAGGCATCTGAGCACAGGGGGTGCAGCGCCCTGAGAACTGCTCCCCCACTGTGGTTCTTTGCTTGAACAACTCCTGCTTGTTTGCCGGCGAATTGTTCCCATCAACTCCAGTGTTGTTGTTTTTGTTTTAAAAAAGGATTAAGGTCTGTTTTGTTTTTAACAAGGGGAATATGCTATTATACAATCATGCATCTCTTTTACCCAGGGGTGTTGGTCTGCTGCTGTTCTCCTCTGCCCTCCCCCCCAACCCCAGTTCAAGTGATGGGGTATTTATTCTGCCCTGTTCTGGACTGTGGTGGTGGGGGAAAGTAGTTTTATTGCAGAATTGATACTTTTTAAACCTCTCTGGCAGCTCAGATGGTGTAAATTTTATAATTTTTTGTATAGGAGTCGAGTCTCATAACAAACCAACAAAATGGATGTATTTCATTTTTTAAAAAAGAATTTTTAAGCGGTACATTTTACTATTTGTGGAGGGTGAATTCCATTGACACATTCATGTTTGTCATACCTGCATGTGCCTTAATGCAGCCTAATGAGATTAGTTAAAGAAGAAAAAAGCCTAGGAGACAGTGAGATTAGTTTGAAGAAGGGTGCCTCCTCAGATGTGCTGCTTTGCAAACAATTAATGTTTAACTTCCTCCCTTTGTTTTAAGAAGAAGAAAAAGCTGAAGTTTTCTGCAAATTGTTTTACTATGGTGACGACACTGAATTGCCACTGCCTTATAATATGATGCACTCACACACTTTTAAAACTTGTTCATGAAGAAATTACTTGGGCTGAAGCAGCATTGCAGCCATTAGAATTTCAGGTGTCCACTTTTAAATGTGCCATTTGTAAAAATAATATATATTTTAGAAATGGAACAAAATGCACAACAGCAACAGCATAAGTTGTGAAAACGAATGTTATGTACTGTACAGGCATGATATTCTCAGACGTACTTGGAAGGTTTTATATCTCTATAAAACCTTAATAAAACACTAAAAAACCAAACACCTTAGTGCCTCAGTAACTTTTTATTCTATTACTTATAAATGGATGTATAACTTTAATTCATTTGCACTGTATTTCTTACTAAGTACTGCTCAATGTCAGTCCGCAATATTACTGCTCATAAATGTTACTTCACATTTGCTTTGAAATGCAAACAACAAATGCCATAGGGTGATACCAAATTTTTGATTTGCTGGATGTTGATTCTTTCAGACCTGCAGATAAATATAACAGATGTTGCTTCACAAGGTAGCTTTGTTAGTTCCAACAGCCTGGCCAAAGAATGTATAAAAGGTTTTTGCCTTCTAGAGCAGTGTTTCCCAACCTTGTGCCTCCAGATGTTTTTGGCCTACAACTCCCATCATCCCTAGCTAGCAAGACCAGTGGTCAGGGATGATGGGAGTTGTAGGCCAAAAACATCTGGAGGCACAAGGTTGGGAAACACTGTTCTAGAGGAATGTAAATTCTTATGTCTGAGTCACAGAAGTTCTGTGGTCCTGGTGGTGAAACATTCATGCTGAACTGTCCCTGTTGATCAGAACACATGCAAGTGATGGGAAACCTGTAGCTCTTTAGATGTTGGTGAACTACAGCTCCCATCATTCCTTGACCGGAATGGGAATCCAACCATATCTGGAGGGTCACAGATTTCCCATCCTAGGCAAATGGAAAGCCTTCAGACATACTGTGTAGTGTGCTGCAAACCTGGAAAACACCAACCAAATGACTTATATGACTTGAAGTAGGAGTTTTCTAACAAGGGTCTTGTGTTTTGCAAAAGAGAGCCCTCCTGGAAAATGTATTTCTAAAAATCTTCTGTAAGTCCTTCATGAAAACATGTGTTTAGAAAAGATGTGTAGATGTTTTAAGCCGAGTGACGCTGTGCTGCGATGGAGAACAGTTGCAATTTGGGGAAGGGGGAAAAGCCTAACATTGTGGGTTCATTCTCAAGAATATGTAGGTAGAATATTGTTACAAAAGCATCTGCACAAAGGTTTGCATGTTCTGCAGAAGAACAATGTTGGGGCAGCCCTAAGAGGAGATCCAGGTTTGCTCACTGCTAGTAAAATAATAATAAAGGAAACTACTCAGTTCAAGGGAGACAGATATTCTTTCATTGTTTTCCTTACTCTTGCGGTAAGATTCACCAACTTCACCAGTAAACAGGCATATAGTTTTCATTTGGCCTGTTAAAACTGTTAAGGCCTGATTCATCGTTGGTGCCATATAGATATAGATCACTGGGTTATGAAATGTTTGTGCTGACTGCACTGAAAAGTTTTGGCTTGGATCCTAACATAATTTAGCTTAAGGAAGTTCATGGAAGGAAAATACTCTGCCCCCACCTCGCAGCAGCAGCCCCTGCACCCTGTCTCACATTGCTCAGGAAGGTACCTCCACCCACCCTACCAAAATGCTTTTCTGGGGTCACAAATGGCCTGGAGGAAGGAATAGTAAACTTTCCTTCTAGGAACTTCCTTGTTAACACACTTCATAATCCAAGCGATTGTGGTGGACCTATTATGGAAGCTTGCTAGCTGGAGACTCATTAACAAAGCTTACCACTTTATCTTTGAACAGCCAATTAACAAACCCTATCAGTAAAAGGAAAATAGTTTTGCAACTTGCGAACATGGTTGTTGTGGGATTAGAGTCTGCAGCATTTGGGGCAATTCTTTAAAGTCCATTAAATAATTTACCACCATCGGTCGTTTCTTTTGCTAGCACTAGTGTATATGGGCATGCCTCAGTACACTGCTCCTGTGTAAGTAACATCTCCAATGCCAGAACTGTTTATCTCTATTATGGAAGAAATACTTTCTTCCCAGTTTAAATGAAATCATTATACTTAAATATGGCTTGTGCTGGGTGATCAATTGAATGGCTGCTGTCATTCAGCAGAGGCTGCATTGTGTTCTGAGTGGTACAATGTTTTTTGCTAGAAGATTGCAATCTGGGCATTGTTCCCTTGTAGATGTTCATGGGTGAATGATGTTCCAAAGCAAGAATATATTTGTCTTGTCTTGTTGGACTATATTTGCACTAAAGTATGTTCATCAGTGAACAAGAATGGGAGAATGCAGAATCCTGATCAAGTTGCAGTTGAAACACAAGTGTGAAGCCACAGTATTTGAAACTTTGCGTCTGATATTGCGCTAGAATATATCTTGCATATTTTCACTCCCTTCTTGGAAATAGATAGAGGTTTGATCTGGTGCATAAATATCCAAATGGAGAATTATGTTGGAATCCTATGCATGCACCCCCCCCAAAAAAAAATTCATATGGGTGTCTACATCCATGCCTTTTACTTTTGTGATGTAGCAAATAAAAACACCCTTCTAAAGTACTGCAAGTACAGTGCTAGCATTGATGGACCATTGGGAAGAAAATACAGGTGAAGCAATACATGAAATCTAACTGCATGTGTCTATCGGTCAGAGTCTCTCCATGGCTTCATCAAACATAGTTTTCAGATTTAACATCACTGCGTTTCTGCCATAGGTTTCGTATCACTTTAAAATCGCAAAGCAATGCAAAATGTATGCTTAGAGAAGTGCATATGAGGTCGACCGAAAGGCATGCTGTGTTGCTAGCAAAAGAAAAAGGTCAGACAAACACTGTATGCACCTGTGGGGTATTGATTTACTAGATAGGAGATATGTACACATATAAACATTGCCTGGTGTCACCTGCCAGCTCATTACATTGGAAATGAATGTCTTGAAACAGATCTACATGATAATTTGGCATCAAAACCCTTCCTATACAGAGCATTATTTCAGCACTGCTATCTCTTGTGCCTTTTCCTGCTGCTTCAAAGCACCTGTGTCTTACATGGTTAGTATTTTTAAAAATAAAAATACTAAAATACTAAAGATATATATGTGTGTGTGTTTGGAGTAAAACAATGAGCAACCACCTGGAAGATTTTCACCCAGGCTGAAATTACAGAACTCAACATTTTTGCAAACATAGCACCACTGTAAATGAAATTAGGTTTAACATTATTTTTGAAAGTTCTGAAAACATTTCTTTTGAAGCATCGTTCTTACCACTTGCATTTACTGACCTTCAGTTCTTATTCAAAAGACTTTTTCCAGAGGATTTGTTGCCAGTTGCCAGCATTTCTGAAAAGATTTTATCCACAGTGTAGATGGAATTCCATCACCAGTTCTCTTGAACGACTGATCTCCCAAGAGAATCCATCAGGAAATAAAGCATTTGGCCGGTTCTTACTGAACTTCTTTCCTTCATTATTGTTTATTCTTCTAACCAAAGGCCATGGACATTGGTGCACATGAGAGTACTTCTATTTTCTGCTGCAGCTGTAGAACTGCTGCCTTGAGCCCAGGTTGCACAGTGGGGTTAAGAGACTCCTAAAGTTGCAGAACATCCTAGTCATTCCTGTATGTCTTTTACTTGAAGTCTCACTGCATCATGGGAGTTGTAGTCACACTTCCTCTCCAGCTTTGAGAGGAAGCTAATACTTCCAGTGACAGAGGAGGAAGGAGCCAGAGCAACAGGGTAGGTTCCCTTTCTTTATGTCTAGTAAAATACTCTATCTTTCCCTCTTTCCCCACTTGCTCTCTTTTTTGATAGGAGGGAAGCAATATGGGTGGTATGCTTTGCCCAGTTTGAGACTTTATGCAATGCATGAGCAGTTTGTTCACTGTTTTCCCTGTTCACTCCTTTTCCTTAACTCTTTCCCAGTCGGCTATTTGGAGAGGGATGGGAAGAGCTGGGCATGCATATGGAAGTTTCAGTAACCAGTTTTCATTCTTCAAGAACACTTTTCTTCTCCCTTTGCACACACGCTTGGCTAATTAGCTGTGGCATGATAACAATCCTAGCTATGCCTCCCAGAAATCAATTAAACTTACTCCCAGGTAAGTGGCGTTCAGATTGCAGCCTGATTCAGTAGCGAACAAGGGCATGGCCAATGCAGCGTAAACAATGTGCAAGAATATTATTGATCACCACAAAACTTGGGTTGGCATAGCATCTAAACAATCTAAACAAGGTTGTTCCACCCAGGAGGGCTATTTCATTAATGCCCTGTCTGTGGGTTTTCTGGACGCATCTGATTGGCCAATGTGTACTGAGATTGAGTATATGCTGGCAAGATGTAGTGTGCTGTGTGGTCCTGCCACTGAAAAATGGTAATACCCTTTCAGATCTGTTACAGGACGGGGCTGAGGAAGCTATTGATGTGAAGACAGATGTGAAGACAGCATTTGCAGGTTAGAACATCTCTTCTGCTCCTTTGCCTTTGCTTATATAGTATTAATATTTAGGCCACTGATGCCATGATGTAACAGAGGAACAGGATGGTGTAACTCTGCCTTGCTTTGTTCATTTTCTCTTTGACTATATTTTTCAGTACATTTTTTTTCCTGCACATCGCTATCTGTAGCTACTTCTCTTCAAGATGTGCTTCTAGGGAAGCACAGCTATCCTAGCGTGCTTATTAACTCCACACTGTGCAATTTTGGGGCTTGTGCCAGCATTCCTCGCTTTTTGCTATCCTAATTCTTCCCGTTTTAATTTCTTTGCAGACCAAGATCTGAAGGAGTTCCTGGTGCAGAGTTCCCTGGTTGTTGTTCTAAAAATGTTAATGTCTAATAACTAGGTGTTTGTAAATCAATCATCATAGTAGTAGAATAGCACTAGAATTAATATTTAAAGCTCAATGATTTTTTTTTATAATGGCTAATAAAGTTGTTGAAATAAAGTGTGCTTGTTTGCATGATGGTGGTGGCATTGGACGAGGCAAGCTCCTTTTGGACTGTTTTTTTGTTTTTGCTAACTGAGAGAAGTAGCTTTTATCTCTTACACGCTCTGACAAAAGTAGGATATGAGGTAGCTGCACCCGCCCTGTCCTGATTCTTTGTCATTAAAGCGGGGGGGGGGGAGGGAGGCCAAATGGGGCTTCAAATTTGATATTCTATGGGTGTTTGTTTGAGGGCAAGGGGCGAACCAGACCAGGACATGAAAGGGTGAGAGACGTTATAGCTACCTCCTTGCACTTTTGGCAGCTGCCCAACGCCACTCATTTCCCCCACACATCACATCAGCGGGAGTGTCGCGTTGAGCTTGTGGGACCCTGTCCCCCTCTTGCATATCTCTTTCTTAAAATCATGTGTTGAAATCATGTGTCAATGGTATTGGATGGCTGACACTTTTGCTCGTGGTTCCTTTCCTTCTGCTCTGCCATCTGATGCACTAAGCTCTCATCCTCTGCTTGCAGATTTCATTGTCTGCTTCAAGGTATGGCTCTCCTGATGTACATTTAGGTGACATTCTGGCCTTTATGGAAAGAAAGCTCAGTGGGCAGAGCACACGCAGAAGGTCCTTGGTCCAGTCCCCAGAAGCCCCACGCTGGGCTTGGAAATAACCCTACTGGAAGCTCCAGAGAGTTGCTGTTGGCCAGTGTAGATGATATTGAACTAGATCAGCGGTTCTCAACCTGTGTGTCTCCAGATGTTGTTGGACTACAACTCCCATCACCCCTGAGCTCTGGCCTTGCTAGCTAGGGGTGATGGGAGTTGTAGTTCAACAACATCTGGGGACCCACAGGTTGAGAAAGGCTGAACTAGATGGACCTAAGAGCCCGACTCTGCTTCCTGCCCTGAAACCATCTTTGGGATTCACAGCCCTGAAGGAGTTGCAAGGGTGTGCCTTATTTCTGCTCCTCATGCTGCATGGCTCCCTCTAGCTTGCTTGTGCTCTTCAGTAGCTTCTACAGCAGGGAGCCTTTGCTACACACGGAGGCTCCTTGCACTGTTGAGAACCCCAGGAGATCGGGGTTGTCGATCACAGCCCTCATTTTGTGCTTCCATGACTATAACACGTCTGCGGGGGCCTCGGGCCTGAGAGTCAAATGTAGCCCTTCCAGCCTTTATCTGATGCTTGTAACTTGCTCACTGCTTCACAACCTAGCTTTTCTGCTTGACTGGAATGTGCCTCTGATTATGCCTCTTGCTTGTCTGGATGTGTGTGTGTGTGCAGAAATGACACTACTGCACAAAGGTAAAATAGCCATCAGCTGCTCCACACACTTTTCCACCTGCTCTCAGAATGTTGCCCAGAAGGGAATGTCGCCCTCAGGCTGAAAAATGTTCCCTACCCCTGCTGTAATGTCTGAAGGCTCACATCAGTCTTGGTTGCAGTCTCTCCCTAATACCTGCTAGCTAAATAACTTTTCACAGTGTTTAGTTACAGCACTTGGCAGTGATCATCTGTGTTTGTATCAGCAGTAATAAGGAAGCTCCTTACCCTCCTCCTGCTTCCATAGATCTCTAAGCTGGTATAGCAACGTACTTTCTTTCCCAGCTGGTCTGATGATACAGATCATGGGCTTGCCAATTGGTTCCATGCACACTGTGGAACATGGCTTGCTTGCCGGATGGCTTGTTTCTCTGCACTGGGAAGCAAAGGGTAACTGTTTGCCCTGATGAAGGATAAGCATCCTGAAGCTCAGTGTCTACCCATCGCAGGGCTTCTCCCTCGCTTTGTGTAAGGGGAAACAAACTGTGTTTGGCTGACTCAACAGCTGGTTTGCTTGCTTCCAGGTTTCTCATCATGGTGATTTCTGTTGCTGCTGTGAGATGACTGTATGTTCTGGTTAGGTCCTGAACAGCTCACCTTAAGCTTGTAGTTACTGGTTCCTTTGAGTCTCTTTTTGTTCTGTCAGCAGGCATGCTTAGGCACCCTGTCTGCCTGGGCTCCTGCCTTGCTGGTGAGGATGGTGGTGGAGGAGGAATTAGGCTACACCTGCTATATCATAGTTGTGGGCCTGACGGTATTTCCTTCCTTTGTAACCAGCGTAGGTTTCTGAAACGGCTGTGTCTTATGGTTGAACCCATCTCTTCACGGGTGCCATTTTGGAGCATCTCATTTGGTTTTCCCCAACTCAAACTTGAGTTTAATTCATAAACAGATTACTTCAACCAGCTCCAAAGTTGCTTGAGTGCCACTCCTTGATCAAACATTTCCTCTTATCCTGACAAAATCTGATGCCATAACACAGGGATGGCTGTGTTGCTCCCATCATTGCCAAAAGATTTTGCATTTCTCTGCCCCAACCCTGTTCCTCTCTCAGCTATATCTCATAATAACCAATCAAAATATTTATTACTGTCAACCAAACATTAATGAAAATATAATAATCCAGAGAGGGACCATCAGTGTGTGAATGCCGTTAGAAGTGTAAATTACTTAGTACTGAACAGAGCTTCTGAAGAACCAGATTTTTCATGAAGTATGTGAATCTTTTAAACACTTAAAGAGGTACTCAGAAAAATAACCCGCAAATCCCTTTTTATGTATTTTGTGTGTTTAAACTAAGTGTTCTGTTATGTCAGCCCATTTGGCTTGAATTGCTGTGGGCAAACAGTCCATTTTCTTTAGAAGACGTTGGCTAGAGACAGATTCCTTTGACTCGCACTAGAGTCTGCTTACCTAGTGTGAAGTGTTTCACCATGCCACTGTCTCTGGCTATAGAGATAATAAATGTTTCATAGGATCCAGCAATTGGAGATGAACTAGGAAAATCTGTTGCGTTTGTTTCTTGCAACAGAATCCACTAGATGGTGCCATAACAGACACATTGCTGGAAGTTCCATTCATTGTTTGTGTATCACACAATTACACTTCCCATATGTGTATATATGTGTTTGTGTGTAGAGTTTGCATAAATTTGTAATTTGCATAAATTAAAGATATTTAATGATCTGATCCAGTCCTCAGTGAAGATAGTGGAAGGCTGTTGCTTTGGATATGCTTGCCATTTTTTGTCTTGTCACATGTCTGGAGATTTCCTGAGTGTTTGCCTTATTTATAGCGATTAAGACCACCTAAATACTGCTTGTAGTTACCAAATATCCTAGATTTTTTCTATAGCCCACCAATTCCCAAGAACTATGAGTGGATAAAAAGAAGAAATGTAACATGCTGAAGTTATCACTCTGCTGTTTGAACAAGACTTATGTATTGTTAAGACAGAGGTCTTAACTCAGTCTCAGGAAAACAAAATGAGGCATAAGTTATGGGTCCAGGAGGAGAAACAAATGAATGCTCCTGAAATATGTTGTTTTACCTTTGTCTTTATCATCTGGATGTTTTAGGCAGTCATCAAGAATGGCACCACATAGGCCCAATAGACTATTAAGTCTACCATAGTTGATAAGCCTATTGATAGCAGGTGTTTCTTATGAATTTCCAAGCACATTTGTCATCAGAGGCAAAAGTAACTTAGAAGTTACTTTTTCAACTCTTTTTGATCCAATCAGTCCTGTGAGGCTAATAAAGGTTCAAGAGGCTTGTGAAGAAGCTGAACTTTGTTGCAAAGTCCATAGCTCTTGTACAGTTTGATTGCCGGAAGTATCAAAACATTTAAGACGAAACTTTGACAAATTTGGTAGATCGGTTTTAAGATTAGGTGTCTTCTTGGGGACATGTCTGTATCTGGGAAGTTCCCTTGAGCTCATCCATGCCACTGCAACCCCCCCTCCACATATTGTGGATGGAAACATCCAAACTTATGTTTCCATTTATGCATTGTGTGAATGATGGGGAGGGATAGAGCACATGGGAAGGGTAGGCTAAACAAGCCTTGAGATGGGGCAGATAGCTCACGTTTCTGGATAGGCTCATCTCTGCATGGCATCTCTCTGTCCAACAAACTAAGAATTTACCAATAGCTACTGATGAAAGTGAATGTCTGTGTGTGTCCCCCAGCCTCCAGTGGTCCTATTGTTCTGGCAGGCAACAGCATCTTCTAAGTTGCTCACTATTGTCCAACCTTGTTGTCATCAGATAGTGACTCCATTCATTTCCCACAGCCAATGACTGGCTGACTTAGCAACACACCTGATAAGCCTGTGCTTGACTGGATGCCTGGCAAACTTGAAGTCATCTGTTCTAGCTTGTGTCCAATTAGCAGGCATCCTTTTTGAGTGCCTGAACTCTGTACTGAATTAAACTCTTGTGCTTTTGCTCTTCCATGCAGGACTCTGTTAAATGGCTTCCCAAGTCTCCTAAGCTACATGGCAGTCATAACTGGAATTCCCAGGGTTCTCGCTGGGGCTCTTTGAAGGGAAAGGAGAATGTCCAAGGGTGCAGTCTGTACAAATTCAATTCGTCCAACGAAAAATGGAAGGAAGGGCGGATCAGCCCCGAACAAGAAGCTGAGGAGCTGGAGGATCCTGATGAGGATGTAAGTGCCAATCCAGCAAAAGATATGCTGCACCCTCCTGCAGCCATATTCAGGCTTGAGGAAATCAAAAGAAAAGAACCAAGGAGAGAAAAAAGAAATTATGCTGGCTAATGTTGTAGATTCTGAATGTTATTAGGAAGTAATAACATTCACAGATTTTCTAGCAGTATGATAGCCCTTGACCTCATTGAAATCAGTCCAATACTCATTTACATGATTGCTGCATATCAGAAGTAGCTGAAAAAATAATGAAAAGTTTGAAGGGCAAAAGAACAAGAGATTCTGGAACAGGAAATAGAGGCTGTGGTGTGTGAGAGAAACTGGGTGGTATTCATCTAAATTTTACACATAGAAATTAATGGACCTAACTTATGTTCATAATTTCAATGGGTCTATGCTGAGTAAAATTCACTAGTTTATTTTGACATATATCAACTATCCCTAGTGTATGTCCAGAACAGACAATTTTGTTCTTCAGATTTTCACAGGATGAACTGTACAATGCCAATCCTCACTGTTGACTGATAATCTTGGGATTTTCACAGCAATGTAAATTTGCACATAGACATCTGAGTTGCTGTCAGAAACTGTTGATTTCAGAGCTTGAGCTGAGATTCTCTGGATTTGTGGAAAACATATAATCCTGGCTATACCTTCAGAAGTGAGAGTGAAGCTACACAAGCAGCTCTGTCTGCCTTTCATGCCTTTTCACATTTACTGTGGTCTGGTTCCCACATAAAGCTAAGCCATGGTTTGTTTGTTTGGTTAAATTTGCACAGGAGCCTATATCCAAATTCTCTGGGAGTCTCTTTGACTCTGGAGACAACCTTCGAGATCAAAGAAATGCTAGAGTCACTTTTCAACAGGAAAGGCAAAAAGTGGCAACCAAGTCAAAACCCTTCCCAGTGGCCAACAGCAAACCACAGGTTCCAGTTGCAGCTGCAAACAGCTTCCCAACGGATGGCAACAGGTTTTCAAAGGAAAGCAAGGAGCAGATCCCAGGAGCTGCAGATACAACACAGTCACCCTTGAAGGTAACCCATGAGCAAGAAGAAGCATTTGCCTCTTGGTTCTGCCTTCTAGAATGGAATGCTAATAAATGGAACAGTCTGTATTCATTAGCTCCCGCTCCGGCGGGAAGGTAAAAGGCGTTTCCGTGCGCTGCTCTGGTTCGCCAGAAGCGGCTTAGTCATGCTGGCCACATGACCCAGAAACTGTATGCCGGCTCCCTCGGCCAATAAAGTGAGATGAGCGCTGCAACCCCAGAGTCGTCCGTAACTGGACCTAATGGTCAGGGGTCCCTTTACCTTTACCTTCCTAGTTCCCTAAAGTAGGCCCACACTCTCAGTTACTTTTATACAAGGCAATGTGTGTGAGGGAAAGGCACTCTTTCTAAGTGGAGGTAAAGAAGAAGAAGGCTGAGAAACCAAAGTTGGTGAATAACTCTGGATAAGCTTGGATGCTGTTGGAGAAGTTTACTGATGTATGTGTTTTCGAACTGGCTTAAAATTTATCAGTGGCTTGATCTGAACAAATTGGAAGATGAAACTGTTCAGGGCACAGAGAGATGGCATGCTTATCTTGCTTATGTCTGGGAGGACTTTTCTACTTCTGTTCTTGCACCTGGTAAAGACCCACCATTGCTTCTTGAATTAGTAGTTGCAAATCTTAGATTATGAAGCTCAGATCATATTTCGCCCCAGGGATTCCTTGTTGTACTCACCATACTACATATTACCATAGGCAAACCTTGATTGAACACCCCATCTTCAGAGCTTACTATTCTAGAGTGATTGTTCTGAGGTAGCACCTTTCTGCATGGGTCCCATGTATAGGACCTTTCTTGCAAAGGTCACACGTTTAAGCATCCCGTATTCTTAATTTTTTTTTGTAGGGAGCTTGCCATTCTGCAGCATAGTAATGTTCTCTAGCCTAGTAAGCTTAGCAACTCACCCAAACCTGGGAACATGGTTAAGGTCTCTCCTTCTCAATCACAGCCTGTAACCACAGGACAAACCCAAACTGTGGTTAAAGAGAAGAGACCTTAAGCTCACCCCTGGGTTCGAACAATATATTAAGTGAACCTTAGCTTGGCGAAGGAGGAGTAAGATGGCCGCAATCTCCTCATTGGGAGTCAGCACATTACTGTGTTCACGCTAAGCCCTGGTTTGTCTTAGCACGATGTGTGAACACAGCCTACAGTATATATGACATTTGTTACAATGAAAGTGAGGTGGATCAATCTCTGACTTTAGACTTGTCAAACTCAATCCACTTGCACTTTTGATTAATCTCTTGGAAGTAATAAATTAATAAATACTGCTTTGGCAGGAGAGGTACGAAATAAATTTGATACATAAAATGAACAACAGAAAGTTGATAAAAAAATAAAATAAACACAAGCCTTCCTCCAGTGTTGCAAAATACAGGGAAATAAAGATGTGAAGTGAGGGGCTGGTAGTTTAAGAGCCTGGTTTTCCAGAGTACTAAAATGAACGGACAACTTCACAGATAGAAGAAGCCTTTGCCCACTTCAAGACAGTTGCCTTAAGTGTTGGTGGAGGAGGGCAGAGCTAGTGTGCTCATCCCACCCCTATGTCTTTATTCCCCTGTATTTGTAATGCCTGGAGAGATCTTCCATTGATTTCTGATGTTGCTTTGTTTCCTCCTGAGTGCTTGCAATGCTTCCCAGTGGATGGGCATCATCCTCAGAAGAAAAAACCCAGATGTGTTATGGGAGTGTTGGGACAGCTTTGGGCATGCAGACCTTACTAGCTTATTTTAAACTGCATCCTATAGCCACATCCCTTGAAGCAAGCCCCACTGGGACTTATTTGGAGTAGATCTGTAGAGGATTGTATTGTTGACTAAATTAAGGAAAAATATTCATGGATTAACGTCCCAGAAATTGTGACTTGTCTTATGCTTTCACTAATTACATTTTCTAAACAGACAAGATGGATGTAAACTATTAAAAATAATTGTTAGAGACGTGAGTGCTAGAAATCTGTGCTTTAAACTTATGCAAAGGAATAATTTGACAGCTTCTTGGTCAAACAATGCATTTTTAAAAATTGAAGCTGGCTTTGATCATTAAAAGGATTTATTTTTTTTACATTAGGTAAAGGTAAAGGGACCCCTGTGTAAATGTTGTGTTTTGAGCACCTAATGGTATACTACTTTGTACTGCCTAATGGCATAATTCATTTTAACTTATTGTTAAATTAAGAGGCTAACTAATAATATGGGGTTGGATCCAGACTGCCCTGTTTGATGCAGAACCGTTGAAATCTATAGCCCTGATGACTAATTCTGAATCCAGACTGCCATCATATACTGCCTACATTCATTATGCCATCCCAAAAATAAGCTGTCACATTGCAGTTTGTGTTGACAGTTGATACAGGTTCCATTGCATTGCATCCCAGATCACAAGATGGAGGAAACTGGAGGGAGAACAGGTGGGAGGGTCAATGCTGGAGGGTTTGGGTGAATCTGCTGGGGTTGTCTCCAATTCCTTCGCACTTCCTCAATAACTTCCGTCTTCCAGGAGTCATAAACAAATATATCTTAGAATTTATTTAATGGGGCTGCCATTTATGTTGTATAAGTATTCTTCTGGTTCTGTGCCACCACGTTTAAAAAGGTGATTACTGCAGCACAAGCACTGCTGAGATCTCTGTTTATTTTGAACGAAACAGCATTTTCCATGTGTGTGTGTGTCGTGCATGAGTTTCATTACTTGTTGCTTGTCTAATAAGAATGACTAAGTGTTGTGTTTGCTTGTTAACTGCCTATTCAATATGAACTACAATTCTCTTCCAGATAACGATTACTGTGTGCAGTCAAATGGGGAGTCTTGGTATTAGCATTGCTGGTGGAAAGGGCTCATCTTCATGTAAAGAAAATGATGAGGTGCATTTCATTACTCACACATTTTCCAACTACTAATTCTTTGTTGTGAGAGACCAAAACAGTCGTCCTCCTGTCTTGCCATTGTCTCGTTGGAAGTCATTACATGGCAGCCTGTCTTAATAAGAAAAGCAGAAAGATTAGCTTATGCTGAACCTCAGAATAATCACATGAATTTCAACTTCTTGGGGGATGACTAAAATAATATTTGTTTGTTTGTTTGTATACAAAGCCCATATGTTGGAAATGCCATTACCAGTATCATTTCCCAGCTTGATTCAAGGTGACTCTACTTGCTTCTATGCTAATGCAAGTATCACACCTGTTCATTTCACAATTGCTCCTTGCTCTTGGGGCAGTGTCTCCGTGTCATCATGCCACAAAAACATTTCTGTTCATGGTCTCAAATCTCTTCCCAACTCAGCACACCTGATTCTGGCCCTCTTCTCTCCCAAGTGAATTTTTGGTTTGATCTTACTAGCCCGGGAAGGCTGGCTTCAATTTTTGTTGTTGTGGCCACCAAAATAACTGGTGTCCGTATAATTTTTAAGGCAGTTTTTTTTTCTCCCTGTGCGCTTAGTAATGCATAGCTAGCAAAATAAACTCCCAGGTCTGAAATGTCTTATTTCTCCCCAGGGAATCTTAATAGCACATGTGTCCAAAGATGGTCCACTTGACTTGGCTGGGTTACAATCCGAAGACAAAGTTGCGGAGGTATAGAGTCTTTGCTTTCATATTTCACTTTATGAAATGCTCTCCTGGATGCAAGGTAGGTTAGGTGGGTTATTAAAGGTCACTTAATACTGAATTGGCGTTTCCGTGCGCTGTGCTGGTGCTGGCTCGCCAGAGCAGCTTCGTCACGCTGGCCACGGGACCCGGAAGTGTATCCGGACAGCGCTGGCCCCCGGCCTCTTAAGTGAGATGGGCGCACAACTCTAGAGTCGGACACGACTGGCCCGTACGGGCAGGGGGTACCTTTACCTTTACCTTTACCTTTAATACTGAATTAAGCTCATTAGTTGTGGCCTACCCTCTTTCAGCAGTGTATTTTAGCAGATGGCCTGTACTGAAAGAAAATTGCTCTCTTCTTCTGTGAGAAAATTTTCAATTGTAAGTTGCTCTTGGTTACTTTTTGTAAACAAAAAAGGTGACTAAAATGCCAATGCTAATAATAATATTATGAACCTAGGTCCAGTGCTGCCGAAGACTTAACTTTTCACCCAGACCTTTAGATGAATCTGGTGGCATGCTTCAGTTGTTGGTTGTTAGGTTCTGGGCTGTACAGTACCTCTATTTATTTTGTCCTTTCATGATGTCTCTGGTCTGTAACGTTTCTACTGTAACTTATTCTGAGGTGACTTTCAATAATGAAGAGTGGGTAAGAAATTCTTTGAGTAAATAATGGCCGGGAGAGAGAGAGAGAGAGAGAGAGAGAGAGAGAGATGCTTTTTTCACTTGCTGAATAAACATTATGGTTCCAGGTTTCTTCACCTGTTTTAATAATGCCTGAAAAGTGAATTGGCTATTTTTCTTCTTTTTCTTTTTAAGGATGCCCTTATATCAGAACCCAGCACACCTGATTCTGGCCCTTTTGAGATGCCATCCAAAAGTGGACCATTCCAGACAGTAAATCATGTTATAACAGTAAGTAATGATGGAGGAAGATATTTATGCATTAATAGTGTCTGAAGAGGTGTTACTATTATGTTTTGGTAAAATATAGCTTAATCTCCCCTCCCCAGAAAAAAAAAATCCCTGTTTTTATTTATACCCACCTACCCCTGAATGGTAAGTTATCTGTCTGGTTCTTGTACTGAATTAAAAACAACCCACCAGATGTCAGTGTTAGCCTGGGCTCTTGTCAGAAGGTTTCAAATGCATCATCGACTTTGGAGAATGAATACTATTTACCAATAGTTAGAATTAGTTAACATTCTGCTTCTTCTCCCACCCCCACAAAAAAACATAGGGACAAATTTAAAGTAAAACAGTTGAATAGATAGTAGTGTGTAAAATCCTTCAGGCACACAGCTCTTCTCCAGAAAAAAATGGAAATATGCCCTGTTGCAATAGCATTAAAATACTTGCTTCAGCACTTAATAGTTTAGCAAAACAGCTCAAATCTTCTCTAACTTTAATTCTGATTTATATTAGTAGATTAGCAAATATTAATACAGTCGTATCTTGGATCCTGAATGCTTTGCGAGTCAAATGTTTTGGCTCTCAAACGCTGCAAACCCAGAAGTGAGTGTTCTGGTTTGCGAACGTTCTTTGGAACCCAAACATCTGACAGAGCTTCCGTGGCTTCTGATTGGCTGCAGGAACTTCCTGCAGCCAATCAGAACCCACGCCTTGGTTTCCAAATGTTTTGGAAGTCAAATGGACTTCCAGAACGGATTCCATACAACTTCCAAAGTATGACTGTATACCCTAATGCCTAAACCATTCTAATAAAAAATGCAGTAACTGCTGAAAATTATTGGTTCTTTACATTTAGAGAGACAGTATTAAATATCAGTAGATATCAATCCAATGTCCCTCTGGTTACTGAGAAAACCACAAGAGAGAAAGACATAGAGGATGGATGTTGTAGGCAGATTCTGCAAATAATACAGATCCTGAAAGGGATTGCTGTGGCGCTGTGGTCTAATCCGCCGAGCCTCTTGGACTTGCTGATCGTAATGTTGGGAGTTTGAATCCACATGATGGGGGTGAGCTCCTGCCAACCTAGCAGTTCAAAAGCATATCAGCAAGAGTAGATAAATAGGTACTGCTGCAGTGGGAAGGTAAACAGCGTTTCCATGCTCTTTGGCACTTGTCACAGTGTTCTGTATGCCAGAAGTGGTTTAGTCATGCTGGCTGCATGACCCGGAAATCACCACTCAAGGTGTCTTGTAACTTTCTAGTAGTAGTAGTAGTAGTAGTAACAATAACAATTTCATTATTTATATGTTGCCTATCTGACTGGGTTGCCTCAGCTACTCTGGGCAGCTTCCAGCAAAATATAAAAACACAATAAAACATCAAACATTAAAATCTTCCCTATACAGGTTTGCTTTCAGGTGTCTTCTAAAAATCATATAGTTGTTTATGTCCTTGACATCTGATGGGAGGGCATTCCACAGGATGAAGGCCATCTTCTTGGTTCCCTGTAAGTTCGCTTCTTGTGCTGAGGGAACCACCAGAAGGCCCTCGGAGCTGGCCCTGTGTTTGGGCTGAACAATGGGGGTGGGCCGAGGCCATTTAGGACTTTAAAGGTCAGCACCAACACTTTGAATTGTGCTCGAAAGCATACATTCTAAAAAATAGAATGAAAAAACCCAGCAATATAAAACCATCCATCAAAACCCCATATATAATCTGAGCACAGACCCTCTCTGGTCCTACCCCAGCCATATTTCCACTGTAGGTGGGCCTCTCCTTCCAATCTGAGGAAGAAGGATATGAGAATAGACTATTCCTAAGCTATCCAACATTTCGGGAACAGTTAAGCATTCAGGGAATATCTGGAAAATTCATGACATTAAAATTTGCAAGGGAGATCTGTGTCAGAGGAGAGTTCTTGGCAGCAAATGAATGTTAGCTTCTAGATTCTCTTGTGCAATTCACTTCTCTTCCCTACCCCCTTCCCTGCATTCTTTTACTGTATCCAAGATACCTCGAATCATCCTAACACGCCCTTCCACTTCAGACGAAGACACGGACCAGTTAGCGCAAGACCCTGATGACTTTGAGCCCGAGGAGACGGACAATTCAGAAGGCCATCTCTATTCAGACTGTTTAAACAATGCTTTTTACCCCCCTTAATAAATTATTCTTTTTAGAAAAAAAAGTTTTTCTGTTGCATTGAATATGGTTTGTGAACTGCTCAGATTTATTCATATTTTTAAAGGGTAGAGCTAGGTAGAATGAGATAGCCTAAGGAGCCTGCTGGCAGTAGATTCAGAGGTTTGATGAGCTAGATTACATTTGCAGGCCAGATGTTCTCCATCTCTGATTTAAGCCAATACAACGGAATTGAATTTTCAGCAGCCCAAAATCTACTGGTATGCTCAATTAATATGCCTTGAATTGTGCTTGGACTGGGATTTATAAAAACTGATATACTGAGTGAATTGTAGTGTACATAGAATTGTAGGGTTGGAAGGGACCCTGAGGATCATCTAATCCAGGCATAGGCAAACTTGGCCTTCCCGATGTTTTGGGACTACAACTCCCAGCATCCCTGACCACTGGTCCTGTTAGCTAGGGATGATGAGAGTTGTAGTCCCAAAAATCTGGAAGGCAGAGTTTGCCTATGCCTGATCTAATCCAACCCCCTGCAATGAGGAATCTCAACTAAAGCATCCATGACTGATGGTCATCCAACCTCTGCTTAAAAACCTCCAAGGAAGACGAGTCTACCTTCTCTTGTGGGAATCTTTTCCATTGTTGAACAGCTCTCACCATCAGAAAGTTCTTCCTGGTGTTTAGTTGGAATCTCTTTTCTTTTAACTTGAATCCATTGGTTTGGGTCCTACCCTCCAGAGCAGGAGAAAACAAACATGCACCATCTTCCATGGGAGCCAGTGTGGTGTAGTGGTTAAGAGCCGTAGTCTAGTAATCTGGTGAACCGGGTTTGCGTCTCTGCTCCTCCACATGCAGCTGCTGGGTGACCTTGGGCTAGTCACACTTCTCTGAAGTCTCTCAGCCTCTCTCACCTCACAGAATGTTTGTTATGGGGGACGAAGGGAAAAGGAGATTGTTAGCCGCTTTGAGACTCCTTCGGGTAGTGATAAAGCGGGATATCAAATCCAAACTCTTCTTCTCTTCTTCTTCCATCTGACAGCCCTTGAGATATTTGAAGATGGCTCTCACTCTCCTCTTCTCCAGGCTAAACATACACAACTTTTCTTCAAAATTCAGCTTCAAGTGCATTTTAAAATGAGCTATGCTGTCATACAAAAACTTATTTCAAAGATGATTGGGAAATAATTGAAGGAAAGGCCAACAGATTTTTTCTTTCAGTCATTTTATCCAAACTCTCATTGATTTTCAGGTCATCTTTTATGGTAAGTTTTTTACTTTACCAAAATGTTGGCCTAATCAAAAATATATATAGGTGGCCATATTTTCACATTGTTTATGCAGGATTCTAGTAGAGCAAAGGGGACGCAGGTGGCGCTGTGGGTTAAAGCCTCAGCACCTAGGACTTGCCGTTCGAAAGGTCGGCGGTTTGAATCCCTGCAGCGGGGTGCGCTCCCGCTGCTCGGTCCCAGCGCCTGCCAACCTAGCAGTTCGAAAGCACCTCCGGGTGCAAGTAGATAAATAGGGACCGCTTACCAGCGGGAAGGTAAACGGCGTTTCCGTGTGCGGCTCTGGCTCGCCAGAGAAGCGATGTCACGCTGGCCACGTGACCCGGAAGTGTCTCCGGACAGCGCTGGCCCCTGGCCTCTTAAGTGAGATGGGCGCACAACCCCAGAGTCTGTCAAGACTGGCCCGTACGGGCAGGGGTACCTTTACCTTTACCTAGTAGAGCAAAGATAACTGAGAATGCAGAAGACAGAGCCCCCGACATTCTTAAGAAGATTTACTTACACAACAATCTCTCTTCATTTTCTCCGAACCAAAGGGAGATGTTCAGAGAGCTTCACAAAACACAAAAATTAAATTAGCCAATTTCACCACTAAAATGAGTAGATTTTAGTCCAACATAATTCAATACTGAAAGCTGCATTTAAAAAAACCATAGCCCAGGCCCCAGAGTCAAGACATTAGCAATGAAATTGCACATCAACAGAATTAAAGGCTCATTTCAAAGGAAAATGGTCTTCAAACTCTGGTGGAACTGAGATAAAGAGAAAAGTGATCTAGACTCTGAGGACAGGGAGTTCCACATATGCGATGCTATCCCAATGAAAGTGTCAGAAGACAATGGTACACGCAGGAGAGGCTCCATCAGATAAATGGGTGGATTCACATAGGTCTTTCAAGCCCTCGTGGCCATCATACCTGGCTGGAGGCTCCTTCTCATCAACCCTCTATCTTGATAACACAGGGTTAAAAACTGGGATTGTCCCCTGTCGAAAATTTATGATTTGTGGAATATCATGAGCAGTCCTTGCTCCTCGCAAGTAAGTTTGAGACACTTAAGACTGCCTGCTGTAAGGTTCTTTAGAGAATAAACTATTTTCTTTTTTATGCTAGCTGTTTTCCCCCTCAGTTCTTTTCCTCTATCCCTAATCTTAAAAACAAAGTCCATAATTTGGAAGCTGGGATTCTTAACTGTATTCTTTTGATGATGAACAGAACATCTCTACATCCTGCACTATAACAAACCTGATTGTTCTAAAGCCTCTTCTCAAAACAGGGCTGATGCAGGCATTAGGTGAAGCCAGGGCCGGATTTAGGTTTGATGAGGCCCTAAGCTACTGAAGGTAATGGGGCCCTTTATATGTCCAGCTGTAATTTGTCAACAACAAATCGTCACTGTTTTTTGTGTTGAATATATGCTATATGGTAATTTATGGATCTAATAGGTATCTAAAGCCATTTGCACATAACAAATAGGAGCCTACACAACACAAAACACTGTTGCTGCATGTAGGTTTTATTTTATTTGTTTTTTATCTTATATTTTGGAAATGTACATCCAGTTTTTCTCCCTTTAAATTTTTTTTGGGCCCCAAGAGAGTGGGGCCCTAAGCTATAGCTTGTTTAGCTTATACATAAAATATGGTGCTGGCCTTGTAGCTACACAACCATCCATAAAAGAAGCTGAGCCATCCATCCATCAGTCCTCTGAGACGGTGGAGACTCTGCTTTTAGCTCCACTGTTTTTCTCATTTTGACCTTGTCAGCTACTCCAACTGAGAACACCCCGGGCATCCACAGCTAATTATTTCTGAATTCCTCTGTTTGGCCCTCATATTTCTACAAGCATAGTCAGACATCTTCCTTTGCATACACTTCTGCCTTCTATCCCCAAGGCAGTTACAGATGCATGCATATTCCATACTTCAAGCCTGTTGTCGATCAAAAAGGGCTTGGCATAAAGCCGTGGTCAAGTGGTTCCTCTCTGAAAAACATATTATGGATGTTTAGCACTCAAGGTTCCTGTGTTTCTGCTCCTTAGAGGCAGACGTAGTATTAGTTAGTATAAGGCATGTGACACTATTTCTCCCCCCCCATTTCCCATGGCTGGTTATCTCGCCCTCCTCCGTCGTATTTACAAAGCAAGCAGCATTGTCTGCAGAGCGATGGCAGCAGGTGCTGCTGTCGGAATGTGGCCTGTGATCCCTCACAAGATTAGCTTCCCCCTCGTCCTCCGATTCCACGCCAGCTGAAAGGGAAGAACTGTGACGATAACAGCAGGCTCTCCAAGTGTGTTTCATTTCCAGTGGGATACCTCTCTGCGCAGAGTTTAATTTCAGCCAAAGGGTCACCATGCCTCGGCTCAGAAACATGTTTTTGTGTCCGAACCATGTGATGTAACGAGAAATAAACAGGTCTTTGAGCACGTTCAGAGTGCATTCCCAAAACCATCCCTGGTGTTTTCAGGATCATGGAAGAGTGGTTCTTAGACACGTGATGTTTCTAGTCATTCTGAGCTATAGCATGTTCCACTTTAGAAAGTTACCACTGGCTATACTTAAAATGTTCACAAGAAAACCACAAACCGTCAACTTGCTATTGGGTTTCTGTGATGTTTGTAAGGGTAAGAACATCCACCCAGAGTTAAGGGTGGGGAAGAAATCAAGCCACTATTTGCAGAGAAATGCAGCTGCCCTTCAAAAATCCGCAAGCTACAAATTTCACAGTGCTGTTCTCGCCCTCCCCCAGCAAAAAAATAATTAGACAAACTTGTGGATAGTCCAAAACGATGCACACAAAAACCGATATATTAGTGAATTTAGTGTACCAAGTACAATATTTGTGAGTGTACCCATCTCAGGTGCTCAGTGGACATAGACACACACACTCCCCAACCCAGCTTCCCATTCTTCAGTTAAAGCTTTGGAGAAGAGAACCTCATGAGATAACTTCTCCCACGGGGATTTTTCAGAGCAGGAAGTAGAGGCAGCCAAGGAGGTTGCACAGAAATGGAAGAAGTTTAATGGAAAGAAGGACACAGTCACTGCTCAGAGGCACCTCACAAGAATAAGGTAAGCCCACCAAAATTCTTAAGTGCCCCAAGAAAGAGGAAAAATAAAAATAAAATGGAAGACTCTTTGGCAGGGGAAGAAAAGTTCTGAGCAATTGGAAGACAGGATTCAGCACAGCATTAAGGGATTATTATTATTATTATTATTATTATTATTATTATTATTATTTGCTTTTTGTGACAGTACTCACCGGTACAGAGTATGCACAAACTTTTTTTCACAGCCCAGGATAAACATTTTGTGCCAGCACCACAGTCCAGTGGTCATTATATGAGTACTGGCACCTCATTTTCCACCGAAAAATCTGTTCCTCTTCTTCTGCAGATGTATTAGGCACTTGTCACCTAAAAGGTCTCTAAGCAGCTGACTTTTTAACAGATAACTACATTATACCTTTGCAAATTCCTAGAAAACATGAACATGCTCATAGAGACACCCACAATCCAAATTCATGTCCAAAAACAAAACACTGCCAGGTTGGGTTTTGCAAGAAATAGCAGGGAAGTGACCTACCCAAAAAGAAAAAATAAATTATTTAAATGATAGCATGTAGCTTACTGCACATTAATAATTTGAGGCATCATAATCTCTGGAGTGAAGCTATGGGGGATTAAAAACAAAACACACACACCATGATTTTTAAAAATTTCTTTTTGAATTGGCATCTAGTAGGCTCTACAGCACGTTTGGTTTAAATATGACACTGTTCACTTTTCACTGCCCTGTTAATAGCATTCATAAGTGTACAAAAATAGGGCATGAGAGACTCGCAGGCGCTTTTAGTGCGATGTGTGAAAACACCCTCAGACAAGTTGTTCCTGCTACTGGGCATGCTCTCCTACTACTGGCTGCTAGCTGTTGCCCAAATGGCTCTGAACCACTTCCAAGGCAGCCCTGCTTTCGTTGGTGTAGCAACCAAAGGGTGTGTTGTTGTTGTGAACCTAGGAATCCCGCTCTGTGCGCCAGGGAATGGTCCCCCTCCCAGCAGAGTTACTAATATTGGACTGCTGACTTTTATCAGCCATGAACTGCTGCCAGGTTATTCTTCTACAACTAACTAGACATCAGAGCCTGCATCCCATGCTATGCAAAAGGCTTTGTGTGTGTGTCTGTACATATTCAATAAAATACTACTAAACCAAATCTCAAATTTTTTTTATTGGTTGTCCATATACAGAGGGAGATGTTTTGTAATGATGAAGTGACCTTCGAAAGATTTGGGAATGGTTTTCTAAGATTTAAACTCCTGTTCTGAAGTGTAAAACACATTTTTTAAAAAATGTAATTAAATCTTGTTTTTTTATTTATATAGCACCATTGATGTGCCACCAAGTTTTAAACAATGACAAGTCCTGGCCTTGAGCTGCTTGCAGTCTAACATTCATTACTAAGGAGGCCAGGAGTGGGAGGAAGCGCTTTGGATATTAGGATAACGGAAGGAAGCATATTATTTTCATTTCAGTTAAATGGACCTCTGCTTGGGTTGCCTGCATCTTACAGCTTGCTAGCAATTCTGAAGCATTGCTTTTCTCAAGCATCTAAAAGCAGAGTTTAAAAGGTGGTACTTGAAATACAGACAAGGGATGCACGTGGCACTGTGGTCTAAACCACTGAGCCTCTTGGGCTTGCCGATCAGAACGACGGCAGTTTGAATCCACACAACGGGGTGAACTCCTGTTGCTCGGTCCCAGCTCCTGCCAATTTAGCAGTTTGAAAGCACACCAATGCAAGTAGATAAATAGGTACCACTGCAGCAGGAAGGTAAACAGCGTTTCCATGCATTCTGGCTTCCATCACGGTGTTCCGTTGCACCAGAAGCAGTTTAGTCATGTTGGCCACATGACCCGGAAAGCTGTCTGTGGACAAACGCCGGCTCCCTTGGCCTGAAAATTGAGATGAGTGCCGCACCCCATAGTTGCCTTTGACAGGACTTAACCATCCAGGGGTCCTTTACTTAAAATACTACTATATTCTCATTAAATATCCAACAGTGCCCATCCTCACAAACAAGGTCCTGATATATGTTTTCTCAGAAGTAACTCATATTCAAAGGTCTGCTTCTCTCTGCAATTGGCCTTTTCATTAGTATTGTCCTCCTTTCACCTTACTTTGAAATAGCATCTGCTTCTCGTATTCTAAGTGGCAGGTTTCCATTTTCATGGTGTTCCTGAAATTTACTGATCTATTTCTATTCCCTGCAAGTGTGTGTGCGCACACACGTGAGCCTTTAATTAATAATTTCCTATTTACAAGAGAGTGAATTTTTTTTCCAGACTGCCATTTTGCAACGAGTACTCTGCTCTTTCAGTAAAAAGACACCTGAAACAAAAATTCTGAAAATTGTGGCTACTTTAAGAAATTGTACGTGCTTCTCCTTTCAGGCATTGCACTGGTATCATGCAGTTGCAATGAATAATGGGACATTTCAATTAGCTAATTCGTTTGTGAGTGAATGAATAGCATATCTGCCTATCTAGCCAAAAATTCAAATATAAGACACTTTGGGACTAGAACCTTCTCCCACATCTGGGAAATTTTAATTACTTTGGTTCAGTTCTCCATCACTTTTATATCCACTTCACATGACTCTTTTGATAGCTGCCTCACTTGAAGTTGTAATCAACACATTTCCATAGATTTCACGCAACTTCCCCCCAATAAAGAGAGTGGAAAGTTTTGCATATTGATTGATTGCAATAATGCCTGAGTGCACTTGCTTGCATCATACTGTAAGATGTGGAGCAAACTTTACCATCTACCTTACTGAGCAATGTGGCCATAATGATTCCCGGCACAGCTTTGGAAATTATCAAAAAATATTCCCACATGTTCTGTGGCATCAAGTGTTATGGGGAACCTGCTGTTAGGAAAAGAGTCAGAAGCAGGCAGCTCTTTCGATCCTGCCCTGTGGATGCTGATGGTGTCTGAGTAGGGGTGCCAACTTGAATAAAATATTGGGGGGTGGGTTAAACAGGTAAGCCCCACCCTGCATAATCGATCACATGATGTAGCACGCACACACCATTTGAATGACAATGCCCATCAACTTGGGGGGGGGGGGTCCTAGCTCCCTCAAATATTTTATTGGGGGTTTTTGCTTTTTAGAAGCTGCCCTCAAGGACAGCACCAAATTCTAAACTCACATTCAAAACATAGTTTGGAGGTTTGAGCAATTTAAGTGAAAAACTGCTGTTGAATACTCTTTTCCCTTAACAAAGCTCTTAAGCCAGATCCCCAAACTAGATTTTGAGCTTTAAATAACAATTTGGACCATTCTTCTAGGAAAAGTATGTCTTAGGTGTTTGATGTCCCTCTGGGCTGCAGCCAAAGATTACCCAGGGAAGTGGCATTTTGTTGTCTGAACTTCTATTGCAGACTTGTAGCTCTGAGATCCTTCCTGTTTCATCAGGGAATCCTTAAGCAGAGTTCATTTCACGATCCCCAGGTAATCAAAATTGTGTGGTGCTGATAGTGCCGAATGCTAACCAGCTTTTTTGATGCCAGCCTGGCATTTATTGTTATCTGAAGCTAGTTGCTTGCCTTCCCTCCAGGGTTCTATTTGTGAATTTTCTACGTCTATAAATGGAAACCCTAGCTAACAAGAAATTATCGCCTGGGCAGCCTGATACAGTTCTGTCTCACAACTTGAGTATGTGATGTGGTAGGGTGTCTAAGGCGCTCCTTTGTGGGATCTGAATCCCTTCTCTTCCTTGGAAATGGAGTTAGGAAAGCACAAACCAGAAGCTTCAACAAGAAACACTTTGTGGAATGAGAAGCTAAAGGTAACAAGTGGTTTACCTTAAAATAAGGGGGTGGTTTGGAGTTGTTGAGGACATGGAAGAAATGCAAAGTACGGCAGCTCTTGCATGGCTGAGACGTTCCAGTTACTATTTTGATACTTCCTCGAGTCAGTGACCTTGAAGATTAACAGGTTCAATAACAGTGTGTAGAATTTAATTCTGCTGTTATCTCTCATTCGGATGATGGGGGTGGTGTTACAGACGTTTCAGTACTGTGGAGTTGCCTGTTAAAATGATAAAGCTATAGATCTGCTCCTGTATCTTGCGAAGTATTCTGTATATATTTTAACAAGTCTTTCAACATGGTGCATGCCTTCCACTATGTGTCCAATACTGCATAAGGCAGAGAAGAATCCAAAATCCCCCAGATTTGCTTTTGTTTACAGTATATGTTGACTTACTCCGGGGTGATAAATGGAATTTGCTTGTGCCAAATTTGTTTTCCCGGTAGCACGAAAGGGCTGCGTTATTCTTGACCCTGGGAATGGGTAAGCTGTGTTGCCTGTCGCTTCCACCGAATGATGAATTAGAAATTGCATCACGTTCTTGAGAAGAAAGGCAATACAATTGAGGGATCAGTTTTGTTGCCTTCTCCTAATTCACTGTGAGAATTGCTAGTTTTTACTTTGCTGGCTTTGACTTGGAACTTCCCCCAAATGCCAGTGAAAGAAATAAAATCATTTGTGGACAACAGTGCAAACATTTCATTCTACTCAAAGAGTCTTTGTCTGAGGACCTGTTAGTCTCAACCCTTCACCTAGAGATTATTTTCTCCATTATCATGGGGTGTTTTTGTGCAACATTATTTAAGTTCTGACACAGAGATGTGTTGACCTAGTAACCTAGGGACAAGGCCACTGCCACCCTCAGGCTGGACCTAGAAACCTTCTTTAGAATTAGTGTTTACTTGATGTAGGTGTACTTGTCAATACCTGTTGGTATGCTGCAGTAAATTGTATACATAGAGTTCCACAATATATACAAATTTATCAGTTCATTTTCTCTATCTTTTATTCAAAACTACTATACATCATTATGAACATACGGGTACATACAATACTGTTACCTAGATTTTACTATGTCGTGTTATATAATTTTCTTTCCTACATTTTAAAAAATGCAGCTCTATATGTAAGTCCACCTATTTTTCCAACCTTGCAATAATATCTTTCTTTAATACTTGCATTCTGAATTTTAAAGCAAAAATAGGGCTTTAAGCTGTTCAACGAAGTCCAACATTTATTTTCCCATTTTGCTGCAGTAGGTACTTCCATTTTTATTTTCAGTTTAAGGGCTAGCATCCTATTTGCCGCTGAAAGCAAAAATGAAACACTATGTCAACTGCCTCTTTACATCCAACTTTTTAAAATAATTATACAGTGGTACCTCTGGTTGTGAACATGATCTGTTCCGGAGGCCCGTTCGCAACATGAAAAGCCCGCAGCCTGAAGCGCCATATTTGCGCAGGTGCACACCGCGATTTGGCGCTTCTGCGCATGCGTGAGTGGTGAAACCCAGAAGTAACCCTTTCTGGTACTTCCGGGTCACCGCCAGATGCAACCTGAAAGAACGTAACACTTGGCTTCCGCAAGATCTGGCCCTGAAAGAAAAACGTCCCAGTTTTCCTTTGGGGCATGTTGGTGGGCATGCTTCATGCATCTAAAAAAGTGGCCTTGAGTCCACAAAAACAATACCATCATAAATTGTTTTTTTAAAAAGGTACCTAGGATATAAACCTCACCAGACACAATGAGACGTACTTCTGGGTAAGCCTGCAAAAGCCTAGGAAATGAATGTTCATTTGAAGCCTCCTTCCCATTTCTCCTCGGTTGTACTGTTCTCCAGGCCCTCTTCCAGGCCAGTTGCAATTGCCTCGCTTTCTCCTTCACAGCTTATTTGATGCTGTGAATGAAGACATGAAGTAACAGTGGGAGTAGCAACTTGCCCCTTCATCAATAGCGTGTAAAAAATTGTTTTCGGAAGACCAGGCACAGATCCACTACAGCTCTATGCGCAAGAGGGAAAATGTAATGGGGAGCCTCAGTGCTTTAGCTGGTTTTCTTCAGGAACTGTGACTGCAAGTCTCTCATTCTTTCTCTTCTCAGGAAGGAGAGGCAGGCAGACAGAGTACCCTGTCTGGTAAAGGGCATTAGCCATAGCACTGCTTGTATTTTCCTCCCCAAAGACTTCCTCACCTTTTAATGTGCCCTTTCGTTTAAAAGTACTCTATGTTACTGCTACAGCTGCTGCGTCAGTGCTTCAGCTTTGCCCTACCTGAATATTTTGTCATTTCCCTGGCCCAGCGAGAGGTGGGAGATGATTGATACGAAGGGGTAGGATCAAAGGCAAACGGACTTGCAAGCCCTGCATCTTTAGTGTGACATTTGTTACATACAGTACATGCAGTAAACATATTTTCCATCTTCGCTTTGCACTGAATTTCACGTACCTAAATATGTCAGGCTCCCTTTGCCAATATAATATCCACAGGGAGAAATTGAAATAGATTCTTGTGGGAGATAAGATTACCGTCTGGCACCTCAGTCCAAAACATTTTCACGATGGCATGAGATGTTGGGCGTCCCCACAACACGTGGCTAGCTTCATGTTTTGAGATGTTGCACTGGTGTGAGAGCTTATCAATGAATTTCCTTCCCTTCTCTTTATTTGCCTTTACTTAGAAGAACATTTATAAGCTGCCAATTCATTAAGAATCATGGCTATGTACATGAAGACATTGTAAGAGTATAAAATGCAGAACCAAATGACCACTGGCTCCTATTAATTCTCTTTAAAAATGGTTGGCGAAATGTTTGTGACAGGTGTCAGGATGACAGAATTGTAGGTGCCCGACTTCAATATTACTTGATGCCCCTGCGCTAAAAAGCCCGAGCTCATGTAGAAACTAATGGAATATCACTTACTGTAACTGCAAGACAGTCAGAAGAGCTTCTCCAGATGATTTCAATGATGAGAGCAGAAGTCTGCTATAGTGCAAGGATTCCCAAGCTGTGGTCTATGGGCCACCAGTGGCCTGTGAGCTTCATTCAGGTGGTCCACAGCATGTCGGTGGATTTCTGATTGAAGATGGCACATATATTGCATTAGATATTTATATCCATTTTTAATTGTATTTCTTGGCCATAGAATTGTAGAGTTGGAAGGGACCACGAGGGTCATCCAGTCCAACTCCTTTATTACTTCTTTTATTTATTATATTATATTGTATTACAATTTAAATCTGAACACACTCAAATGCAATCTTTAAGAAACGATTTATGAAACACACGTAAAACTCCCACAACACCTAGTTCAGTGCATTGCAATTGCTACAAGAGGCAGAAAAATCAAACGGTGGTCCACCAGTACTGTACCACCAGCAATTTCAGGTGGTCCATGGGGGAAAATCTTTGGAAGCTGCCATAATAAGTGTATTCTAACCACATAGCTGTTGCAGAAAATCTGTGGACTGATGTGATTTTACTCTTGAATCTTCGCAGAATAGCAGACCCATGGATTAAGTTGTGAGAACTTGTAATTTGTGGCATTTGGATGGTTTTATGTGGACAGGCGGAGTCCCCAGATCCCGCGCGGTCCCCCCCCCCGTCATGTGGAATAACAACTCAAGACAACGTGCTATGGGATTAAATTGGCCACAACTTTATTAAATTTCAAATGTGGGTAGACCTTGGCTCAGGCATTGGGTGTTCTCCCTCCCCAGTCCCCAGCTGGGGACCTAGGGAGCATCAGGGTTATCCAGTGTGTGTGGGGGGGATGGGCCAGCTCTGGAGAACATATGTTCAAGCAGAGATAGCTGCCCCCGTTACGCCGCCGCCGCAGGGGAGAGCGATGATGACCTTTCGATGTACAGTCAAAGCCTCCCTTCAGAAACCCCTTTAACGGGGAACCCTGGTATTGTCACCGCAAAGAGGAAGATGGACTAAAGGATTCCGCCCAAGGCCTGATACCGCCAAAGTTGTGACGTTTTGCTACAGGAAACGGGAAACCTGCCAATGCAGGGAAATTCCTTTCCGGCCCTTTAACAGTGACCTTAGCGTAGCAGCGCCCGCATACCTGTGAAGAAAAGTTAACCTGCAAAACCTGTGAAGAAAAGTTAACCTGCAAAATAAGACATTAACTGAGGGTGGGTAGGGTGGGAGAAGCTCTGGAGCCAAGTGAGGATTCCCAGGTAAGATCCTGTGTGGGCAGGTAATCCCTCCCCTACCTGGCCTGGTCTCCTTGGCAACGCTTCCCCCAGGTGGGATTGGACAACTGACTGATGTAGGTGGAGACCTCCAGGTATCCCACCTGAGGGAAGGCAAAGCCAAGCCTATGCTGTTGGAGCCGCTCCAGATCTAGGGGCTGCACGCGTCCACGTAAAGGGCGCTCCCCGTTTTAAGTGGGGAGCGGTCATTGCTCATCACAGGCGACTAAGTGTGTAGCTACTTATGAGTCTGCAGTAAGTAAGTCTAATTTCAGACTGAATTTCAAGGTAGCTGCAGTACTTCTGAGATCAGCACCAAGCAATAGTTTTGAATTCAGAGTACTTCACAATCTGGATCTTGTTCTATAATACAGCTTTATAAGATGATCCCTGACTGTTTCCACTTGATGGAGCTTGAAGCATTACAGAGTCATCTGAATGAGAGACTGACATTAGATAAAGGCTTTTAATGCCAGTCTCTGATTATCAGTACAGCAACAATGATGTTGACTTTCCTTACAGAAAGACGTTTCAGAATGCCATAGACACTCCTGACTTGCTTTGATTAATCATTCTCTTACTATCTGTTGGCAGCTTAGTCAACTTCTGTTGGCAGCTTGGTCAACTTCACTGATAGATGTGTCACAACTTGATTCATTAAGGGCTAGAGGCAAATGTATCTTATTTCTTTCTGGTAGTTGGGTAGGACAAGGTACACTGACCTCAAGTAGCACCACACTCCTTGGCTGAAGGAGAAGTCAAAGTTCACTGCCTTTCAGTTCAAACTGAACATCCCCAGGTTGTGCAAAAGATAGATAGGAATGAATGCTGTTTATTTTGGACCAGGGTGTTTATTGCAAGGTGCTCTGCTAAGTGGGAAGCTCACACTGAAAGTAAACTGAGACATCTTGATAGCATTCCTTGCTAAAAATGATGGACTGGATTTTTGTGGTGCTTTCTCAGGAAGAGATGGGCAAGCCCAGCTTTACATCTGAACATTAGCTGACTGATGAAAAGGAAAAGGAGGAGCCTGGGGAAGAGGATATGGGAAAGTCTGGAATATGTGGTGATAAGTGAATTCTGGAAACCAGCCCTGCTGCTGTAAAATGCTGGTAATTTCAAAAACTGCCTCATTCACCTGAGACTTATGCTTCCAGTGTCTTATCCAAGGAGGGAAATCACGTAGGCATGGGCATCAAATTCACATGGAGCACACATCACTCTCAACTCTTTGGACTTCACCCTGGATATGGGAAAAAACTTTACACATACCCTCCACCTTCCAAAGCTACTTGTTAATTACAGTGGTGCCTCGGGTTACATACACTTCAGGTTACATACGCTTCAGGTTACAGACTCCGCTAGCCCAGAAATAGTACCTCAGGTTAAGAACTTTGCTTCAGGATGAGAACAGAAATAGTGCTCTGGCGGCCCGGCGGCAGTGGGAGGCCCCATTAGCTAAAGTGGTGCTTCAGGTTAAGAACAGTTTCAGGTTAAGAACGGACCTCCGGAACAAATTAAGTACTTAACCCGAGGTACCACTGTACTTATATAACTGATTTCCTTCAAAGCAACACATTTTTACAAAAGCAAATGAAATACTTGGTATCAGGCTAGGGATGTCAGAGAATTCTGAAGAAAATAGGAGCAGAAATTGCCAAAGTTCATTTATTCATCTATGTCCGGCATGTAAATCAATCCAGTGAATCTGATTGGTATTCACAATTGTTTTCAGTCCATAAATTACGTGTACTTGACGACTCCTACCCTCCAATCTGCACTGAATCTTCTTTTTACTGAAACAATGTGGCCTAATGTCAGAATAATGCAGTTAATTATGTAGAATTTTACCACCATGGGCAGAATGGAAATCGATGCCTTCTTACATTCCTAACTGAGACTGAGCAACGATTTGCAAAGAATCCCTGCTTCAAACCAGTCAACTGTCCCAACAGCAAGCTGACCCCACCATGCATCCAAATGGTATATAAGCTGTGATTTTTTAATTGATTAATATACCACTTAATCAAAGGGCTCATTAAAACGGTAGATAAAATACAGCTAAAACCTACAAAACTATTTTTTTTAAAAACCCCCAAATATACATAAAATCTTTGAAACACAGATAACACCAGTAAAACTTTTAAAACAAATGTAGCTTAGCTATGCTAAGGTTGCTGAACTAGAAAGGTTTTCTCCAGTTGTCTAAAACAAGGTAACAAAGACACGGAACTAGTGGAATTTAGTAAATTTCATCCTGTTGATTATCTTACTAGTTTAAATCATAATTAGTAGTTAAAGGGGGCAGAAAACACATGCATCACACAGATATTCTGTCTGTTTTCCCTTTCCCTTCCAGCAATGAAGTTGGTTTATTGGTTAAAATTAGTAAGGTAGAAGCCTAGCCCTGCCTTGATGTCATCTGTATGACTCATCAACAGGATAGCATGTTAACCCTCCACCGTAGGGTGTGGTACTCTAAGAATAGTGACAGAACTTGATTCCAGCATCAACAGCTATTACATGACTCTCTTTAAGTTGACTGAACTGTCACAGTGGCAGCACTGAGGAGAGAAAGAAGAAGAAAAGACTTGCATATCAATAGTATGTGTTTGTGGGGGGGGGGGGACGAAAAGGAAATACAAAACAGAGCTCTTCCTGTCCTCAGTGGAGAACATTATAATGTTAACTCTATGGCAGTATCCACAGGACCTTGGGAATTATAGTTCTGCACAGAGGGCAAGGAATCTCAAACAGAATTTTTGACATCCTTAGCATTCTGTAAAAAAAGTGAAAGTTGATTAGCTCTTGGGGGGGCAAGTTATTGAGCCTTTTAAAAAAAGTTTTACCTATTTTTAAGGAGATTTGCCAAAATCTAGACTTCCAACATCAGTTGCCATACGTCCGGATTTTCCTGGACATTTCAGCGATTTCCGCCCAGACACTGCTTCCGGCTACAGTATTCTGGCTATATCTGGGAAATTCCGGACATAGGGCAACCCTAGTTGAAGTGAAAGATGCCAGAAGAGAAAGCAAGCAGTCAGAGGCTGCTGTCTGGCCAGGCAACCCATCACCACTGGGTTCTGGATAGGCTAGCAGCTGGCTAGAGTGCCAGGCCTGGTTTTAGCCACCCACCGACTGAAGCTGAACCTCTGTTACTGGATCACGAGACATTGCTACAGGCTCAGTAAAATCTCCCAGGACCTGTGTCCAGGACTCTCTGTGGTGCCAGCAAATAAGGACAGACATGTGGCAGTCCTGGGGGAGGGTGGTAGCAGGTGCCCCTGCTGCTCCTGGCAAATTGGCTTGCCATGACCCTGAGAATGCTTCTTTCGCTAAAGAGAGAAATTTGGATATGAAGCAGGGATTTTAAGTGGGTGGGGAGAAACTGAGGACAGAGTGGTGGGGAACTGCAACAAACTTTTGGAGTGTGACTTGCTACTCTGCAGGATACTCCATTCCACCCCAGACCCTGTGATCACCACCTGAGGACCTTCTTTGTTTTCCTCCTCTGAGAGAAGTCTGGAGGGTGGAAACATGAGAGACTTTTCTGAGGTGGTTCCCCACTTGTGGAACACCTCCCCCTCAGGCGGCTTGCCTGGCGCCTTCATTACATATCTTTAGGTGCCAGGCAAAAACATTCCTCTTCTCATCCTTTGGGTAATTAAACAATCCATGGCCTTTAAAACTGAGTTTGTGAGGGGTATTATTTTTGTTTGTTACTATGATATGCATTTATGTGTTCTTATATTGTAAATGACTCTGTGATCCTTGGATGAAGGGTGGAAGAGAAACTAACAACAACAACACATAAGAAACAAGCAGGGATTAAAGATCTACACTGGGAACAACTGTCTCTATATATCTTGCTGCCTGAGGCTGTTACCTCACCTTGCTTCATAGATGGGGTGGCCCTGAGTTTAGCTGCCTTTTATACATGGAGTGGAGCATCATATTATCCATTACCAGCAAAATATCTTGGAGTTGCTTACTTTTATACATCTTCAGTTGAGACCTAGGTTGCTTCCAAGCATGTGCTCAGCCCTAGAATTTGTTTTCAGGATCAAAACTCATCTCACTCCATGCTTGGTTTCCCTCTCAGTTGTCTTACTTTTTGGCATCCCCCCCCCCCCCGAGGCTTTTGATGTTGTTAAATGAATATGAGTAAAACTAAAAATCCACCTCTTGCTGATCTACTGCAAATCACCTCCAAGATCTACCAGTAGATCACAATTTTCCTTCTTCCTAGCCCTGGGAAAGCAGTCAGGCTGTTAGAATTAGCATATAAAATGTATTCAGAAATTGGCCGTGGCTTCTTGTGAAAATAATGTTTCCTTGTATATTGATTATCCCTGGAGTACAGCTGGGTTGACTCTAAGCCTGCATGTGAGACAATTACAAAGCCCCCAGCCTTGCCTCCATTTTCAGATGCTAATCTAAAGTTACTCCCTTCCATTTTAATAACTTTTACTGCTGGATTCCAAATTCCTCCTCATTGAATTACAGATTTTATAGTGGCCTATTTAACATCACTGACACAGCTCACATGATTTTAGAAAATGGCCAGACTGGGGTAGAAAAGAGTAAACAATCTCCAGCGACTCAGCTGTAGAATAATAATAACGTTTTAAATTAGAATCAGTTGGCTACTTTAAACTGAGGAATTGAATGGGCATATGCTTTCCTTTTACATCAGTTCATATTAATGTTTTAAAACTTTCCAAATGTGTTATTACCCTTTTGCCTCTTGTAAATGAAATAAAAGAGCTACAGAAAGCAGAGGAAAATTTAACAATGTCTCGGTTCAGAGATGCTTTACAGACGAAGTCTCTGATGTACATACAGTGTCCCTTACTTACAAGACTACAGTCATATCTCAGAAGTCAAACACCTTGCAAGTCAAACATTTTGGCTCCCAAAAGTCGCAAACCTGGAAATGAGTGTGAATGTTCTTTGGAACCCAAACGTCTGACACAGGTTCCACAGCTTCCGATTGGCTGCAGGAGAATGCCAAATGGGTGAGCCCTGTGAAGAGGGCAGGTGGCAGTGATGCTGCTGTGGTTGTTAAAGGTGATGGCTCTTTCTAGCACCCAGGATAAACACTGAGCTAAAGCTGTGTGACATTTTCAGCTGAAAATGTTTTTGGTTTCCCAGTGGGGCCGTTGTCAATTATTTGTGCTAAGTGCATCTATCCCAAAGGGACTAATTACGCTGCTCTTTTCTCAGACATAACTGGTAAATGTAAGTTTGTGGTATTCCCTTGTTATATGTGTAAAGAAAAGGGGAAAAGATTTTCCAAAAACTTCGGGAAATAGAAAACAAGCCTTGGAGAGTTAAGTGACAGCTCTCCCGTTGATCTTTCTCTTGTTTCTAAAAGCTCCTTCTGATTTGATGTAGGTACTGTGCTGTTAACAGAGGTCATTAAGATAAAGGTCCTGTTCACATGTTCAACCAGCTGTGTGGGAAATGCTTGCCGCTGGTGCTGTGTACAACCAACCTCATAACTATCTTCCACCTGATTGGCAGCCCTCCAGAAGGGAAGTTGCTGATTGGCTGCTCTTCCCACATGGATGCTTTACACACAGAGACACACAGGAGCAATACTGTGATAGCACTGGTGGAAATAAGCTCCCTCAAGGCTGGGTGAACAATAAGCTCTCAAAACCTTGGGTTCTCAGCTCCCCTAAAACAGGAATAGAGAATCTATGGCCCTCCAGATGTTGTTGGGCAGTAAACTCATTTAGATTATCTGAGGGCATTCTACTCATGGCACCAGATCCTACAGAATATCATAGGGCGGTGATATGAAAACAGGCTTTTTTCTGCTTTTGTTCCTGTACTATGGAATACTCTTCCCTCAGCCATGGCAACCACCAGTTGCTTCAGACATCTTGTAGAGATATATCTGTTTGCTCAGGCTTGCCTTGACCTAGAAGATTGAACCATGTTTGAATCCCTTGAATTTCTAATTTGTTTTTATATGCTGATATGCTGCTGTTTTATTGGTTTTGGGTTGTATTTTTGTTCTAATGACGCCAGTGGTTTTTATATGGCACAATGCTTAGAGATTTGTAAAACATGAAGCAGTTTATCAATGCTTTTAAGTAAAATAAGCACCAGACCATTCACCATACTGGTTGGGGCTGGTGGAAGTTAGAGTCCAACAACATCTGGGCAACCAGATGTTTCTTATCCAAGTCCTAAAGGAAGCATTAGCATCCTGTAATCAGCTCCTCATCCCCCAAACCAGTTGCTTGTCTGAATGGAACCAGTAACATTTGACCAATTGGCTCTGGGACACAGCTATTATTTATGATGTTTTTGAAAAGCAGGTAAAACATGGATTTCTAATAAGTGATAGAGCATTGGTCCTTGGTCCAGTCCCTGGCAGCATCACTAGGTAGGGTTGGGAAACAATATCGGCCTAAAAACCAGAAGACCTGCTTCCATAAGTGTACTGTAGTCAATACTGAGCTAGGTAGACCAACAGTCCGAATCAGTAGAAGGCATTTTCCTGTTTTCTTAAGTAGAGACCTGAGTGAGAACTGTCTCAGTGTATTTGAATCAGAGATCTTGTTATAAAACATTTTAAATTGTCTTAGCAATTATGTTATCATAATGGCAATTTTATAAATTTATAAACATATCATGAAGAATAAGATATTATTATAGGGTCTTACATTACTTTCAAAACTGCATTTTTCTCTTGTGCAGATTCCTTGAAGCCAGCTAGGCGAGACACTTTAGGGCCATAATTTTAACCATCAGCTTATTTGGGGTCTGATACACTGTAGCATAATCTTTGTAGAAGTGTTTCGATTTGGAGCAATTTTCTTTAAAAACACCAAGATGACTTTGCTAGGCACTTTTTTTAAACTTTGCAATCACTTGAGTTTTGTTACAGTCAAGCAGTTTTTGTGTGGCTGACTTCCATTCTGAAGGGCATTCTCAGTTTATGCCAGCACCATACACCTACACACGAATATTTTAAACCATTGTTATTCATATAAAACACACAAAGTTTTATAGGTCCAAACGAGCAAAGCAAGAATTCTGTGCCTTAAAAGAAGCAACATTCACTTGTGTTGTCTCCCTCCCTTTTCCCATTGTAGGTAAAATAAAATGCATCCTTTGTAATTTCATATGATCAGTGCTACAGACTGGTGATGTTCCAAGTATTCACTTAGGCAAAGCTGTGTGCCTTTTCTAGGTAACACGATAATCTGTGTCATTATCTGTAGAGCTGTCATCATGTGCGAGCAACAAGCAGGTGGCACTTGAATCCTTCAGCGGAATAAAAAAATATAATAGAATAGGTTTCAAGACAATGAATCCACTTAGTCCTAGAGGTCTAATGTGGCTTTGGTTATGATATGCCTCCTGATGTTGCTGAACTACAACTCCCATCAGCCCAGAGCACAGGCCACAATGGCTGGGATAGATGGATGTTGGAATCTCAATGCATAGGAATGGCCACCGGGCCACTATCTCTGTCCTACGAGTAAGTTTAAGAATTAAACGTTGTGGTCTGTTTTATAGGGTTGCCATACATCTGGGACGCGGGTGGCGCTGTGGGTTAAACCACAGAGCCTAGGACTTGCCGATCAGAAGGTCAGTGGTTCGAATCCCCGCGACGGGGTGAGCTCCCGTTGCTCGTTCCCTGCTCCTGCCAACCTAGTAGTTCAAAAGCACGTCAAAGTGCAAGTAGATAAATAGGTACCACTCCAGTGGGAAGGTAAATGGCATTTCCATGTGCTGCTCCGGTTTACCAGAAGGAGCTTAGTTATGCTGGCCACATGACCCAGAAGCTGTATGCCGGCTCCCTCGGCCAATAAAGCGAGATGAGTGCCGCAACCCCAGAGTCGGCCACAACTGGATCTAATGGTCAGGGGTCCCTTTACCTTTACCTATACGTCTGGGAAATCACAGACATGTCCTTGGGGGCAGCATGCCCATGGGGGGATTTTAAAATTTAAAATGAAATGTCAGTTTTTTTGGGGGGGTTATTCATTTTTATTTTTTAATTTTTTTTGCTTGGGCTTGGGCTTGGGTGTGGGTGGCGTGGGTTGCTCTGCATGCCACAGAAGCTGCCAACCCGAGCCAGAAAAAGAGGTGCATGGGTTCAGTGGCCCCGTGTGCCTTTTTCCCTGGCTCAAGCCAGCAGCGCCTCGGGCTGCCATCTTTTTTGCTCTTCAAGATATGGCAACCCTACTGTTTGGAAGCCCAGCATAGGATTTTACCATTTGCAATAAAGTGCTCCTGATCTTCTTTGAAAATCAATGCATCCATCATTTTCTTTTAAACTGTCACCTCTTAAATTATATCCCATTGAATGATGATAACTTATTTTCCCCAGTGAAATGTTCAGAAATCTATCTTCCTCATCTCATAGGATGCTTAAGTGCTTTTACAAAATTATCCATAAAACCTTCTGGTTGAACAAACAAATAAATGAATTTCTGCATTGTAAAAGTTCTAACATGTATTCTCTTCTCTCATTTTGCTATTCTGAAGTATTTTCCATTATAGGTAAAATGCATTCTTGATGCATTGATAAATGACTTTTTGATGTTTCAAATAGTCACTTAGGCAAAGTGCCTAGCTTTTTTAGGTAACACAATATTCTGTCTCATTGCAGAGATGCTACGTGCAAGCAGTGAGCAGGTAGAACTTTAATATTTCAAAAAAATGACAGGAAATAAAAGGATAGGTTTTAAAACTTTCACAATACAGAACATTCAAGTGCTGTCTAAGTATGTTTCATTCAATTTATTTGTTCACCAGAAGTTTTTTATGGATAACTCTGTGAAAGCCCTTAAGCCTTCTATGGACTGAAATATGTCAATTGCTGAATATTTAAACCAAGAAAGATAGGTTAGCATCATTCAATGGGATACAATTTAAGAAGCAATACTTAAAAAGAAAACAATTTTTGCACTATCTTGCAAAGATAATCATAAGCGCCTTATTGCAAATGTTAAAAGAGAGGACTACAAAATACTGGGATTAAAACAGGACACAACTTTCATTTGACTCCAAAACTTATTACTGTGGCTCTTTAGATATTGTTGTCTCCAATTCCAATCACTCCCTGCTATCATGGCCTGTGGTCTGGGATGATGGGAAGAAGAAGAAGAGTTTGGATGTGATATCCCTTTTTATCACTACCCTAAGGAGTCTCAAAGCGACTAACAATCTCCTTTCCCTTCCTCCCCCACAACAAACACTCTGTGAGGTGAGTGGGGCTGAGAGACTTCAGAGAAGTGTGATTGGCCCAAGGTCACCCAGCAGCTGCATGTGGAGGAGCGGAGACGCGAACCCGGTTCACTAGATCACGAGTCTACTACTCTTAACCACTACACCACACTGGGAGTTCAATAATATCAGGAGGGATACTATAACCAAAGACACATCAAACCTCAAGGAATAAGTGAATTCATTGTATTCTATATAATGGATCCAGCATATTTAATATTGGGAAAATAAAGGTTTTAATTACCTTAACAGTTTCATATAAATATCTTGCCTAGTGAAAATCTTTTGCTGACACCTCTGGCCCATGACATTAGGAAGCAGCCATTTTGCCTTTAACAATGTCACATTTTAGCAACTGGATGCAGCTGAACAAGCTGAGCCTTTGTGTCCCAAATTCTTCCTATGCCCACACAAACTGCCTACTCCTAGAATATCCCATTAATGGAATCTCTAGCTAGAAATATATTAATTCCCTAAGACACAGGCATAAATCTACAGCATTATTTTATTTGGTTTCCCCCCCTCCCTCTTGTAAATAGCAACCCATACAACTTGGAGAACAGACTGAGGCAAGAAATGTGAGAGACAGTTCCTCCTTTAATTTCCTTTACAGAGAACAGGTATGAAGTCTTTTTGGATGTAATGGCCTATTGTATATTTTAAAAAACATTCTAGGACTTGAACACTGCTGTAGGTATAATGCTGTTCTGCTAGGATATTAAATTTTTAAATCATTGTATTGGTACTCCTGGTATAAATGTTTCATGTTTAAGATGGAAATCCCCATAGCATAGCTAGAGGAAGCAAGCCCCTTTTGAACTCACAGTGGCTTGCTTCCAGGTAGATAGGCTCAAGACGAGGCTTTAAATGTTGTGCTGGTTTTATGCAGTGGGTTCTGAAGACAGATTGTTATTTTGGATGCCTGTTCACATGCTACCCATTTGCAGATGCAGATAAGTCCGTTCACCCCTTTTGGTGCAGCAGCATTGCAGGATGGCAAAGGCTTTACTAGAGCCCTGAGGGGGGAACTGGAACAGTGGTGCCCTTCCTGATAAGCGGTGGGGGCTTATCAGGAACTGGATCCTGGCCTGCACCCTGCTTTGGCTAATGGGGATGCAGGCTGGGGACTTGGGCTGTGCCAGGGGGCAGAGCTGACGGAGCAGGTAGGCTTCCTTCAGATCTGCCCCTTGCCCATTTAAGCAGCCCACCCCTGAGGCACTACCTGTTTGTTCCTTCGCCGGATTTTTCCCCTGCCCACCCACCCTCAGTTTAAGCTTATAGTCAATGACTTTGTTGTGGCTACGGTGGTCGCCGTTCTTTAAGGGGGCCAGGTAGGAATTTCCCCACTGGGCTAATTGCCACTGACCTGGTGGTTTTGCCTACCTCATAGCAATCCTCACAACTGGTTGAGCATTGGGGCAATCCTTTGTTGGGGTATCCCGTTAAAGGGATCCGGGGGGAGAGGCCATGTTTGTGTGCCTGGGGATGGGGCAGGGCCGAAGGCACTCCCTCCGATGGCGCTCCCTGAGGGGGCTCACCTTATTTGATGTAAGTCTTAGGAACCCCCATCTGGATTGACCACGCCTCACTTCCGGCCGGCGGGCCAGAAGTATTTTGATTGCCCCATGTGCAAGCCAAGCCTCTTTCATCTGTATTCAATAAAGTTGTGGCCTGTTTTGACCCCAAACCCAGCCTCATTGGTCTCTTATTTGCATGGGTTGGGGTAGGGGAACCTGATGCCTGGTCCTGCAAAGCGACTCCTTTTGCTCCTCATCTAGCATGGAAGTACACACCAGTGAGCATCTGAAAGAGGGAGGGAAGCCTCTGTGGTGACTATGCGGGGCCAAATATGTGGACCGCAAAGCTTAAACTGATTCCCTATGTCTGCGCCACGTGTTGCTGGCTAGAACACCCCGCAGTTCCGGGTGGTGAGGCTTTGGGAAAATTTCTTCATGCTCCAGATAACCCCAAATGAGAGTGATCTGAATGAACCCGCAAAAATGTAAAATTGTAGCATGTGGGCCTGATAGATTTGTGAAATCCTTAGCTTGGTGCCCTCCAAGTGACTGATAGCTATGTCAGCCATTGGTACTTTCACAGAGGAGTTTGCCAAATCAATGTATTGCAGTACTAAGCAGTACTGAACTCACTCTCCTGCCTTTTCTGCCTATATCCCTGACGTTTTGAGATTAACATCTTACGCTGATGGGTGACGTGGGTTTATGTCTATGTACACACTACCAGCTTAAAACACAGCTAGGTGGTTCTTTTTCTCAATTCAGATCAGTAATAATAATTTTTTATTTATATGCTGCCCATCTGACTGAGTTGCCCCAACCACTCTGGGTGGCAATATGTGCACGGCCTATATTTCAAGAAATGTGGTGTTCTCTAATTTACCACAGGACTGCTATTGAGTTCCCCTGTGTTTACAAATTTGTGATAGACTGTTGCCACACATGTCATGCCCCATATTTTTTTTAACCAGCTGCTATGGAGGCCAAGCATTTTTATTGCTTTCTGTACACAGACAAGCAAACACAAGAATTATATAATATCTGTGGGACAACTCTCTCCACATAATTAGTGGTTAGAAGGACTCAGTTTCAGTATAACACATCTTGAAAGTCTGTGGGTGTTCTATAATCAGCAGTTCTCTTCATGAAAAGTTTCTTGACCATGCTGAGTATTTAAAAAAATAAAAAAATCAGTTTTGGGCCATAGAGTATTCTTCTGCTAAACTGCATAGGAATGTTGAGTTGGCTCTGGCTATGTAGCCTCAACTGTAAAACTGCATTCTTCTTACAAGGTAATGAAAGCATCTAACTGAAGGCTTTATTTGCTGGGGGAGAGCCTGGCTTAACATTTTCCAATATGCCAGTGGTTAAACTGATGAGATACTTTAAAATGAGTCATATGTCTCTCTTGTAAAATGGTGCTGCTAATTGCAAAAGCATGGAGTGAATCCTTTCTATCTGTTTAGTGTGCTTATAAAACGGAGTATTCCCACTGGAAGCATAAATGCTGATCTGATTATGGCACCACCCCCACAATTGAAACTTTAGATTGACTAGTAAAATCCTGTGGTGTGTGCCGCAGGAAAAGGGAGTGGGGAGAGAGAGAGAGAGAGAGAGAGTGAGAGTGAGAGAGAGTATTGTGGCCTGCTTGAACTGTTCCATCTCCATTTACTTGCTTTTCTACCTATGCTTCTAAAAGACAGACAAACAGCAACAAAAACAAACCATTACTTTTCCAGTTCACAGTAACATGGCAGGAGCTTGGTTAGTTTCCCAGGCAAGGTGTTCCTATTACAAGAGTATAAGAAGGAGATTGACAAGCTAGAACATGCGCAAAGGAGGGCAACCAAGATGATCAAGGGCATGGAAGCCAAGCCTGATGAGGAATGGTTGAGGGAGCTGGGTATGTTTAACTTGGAAAAGAGGAGGCTGAGAGGAGATATGACTCCCAGTGGCGAAGCTGCATGCTCTGCTACTGGGGGCAAAGAGCAGGTGGGGGTGTGGCTGGTGCACCCTGGGGGGCCATGACGTGCGCCCCGGGGGGGTGACACGCCGCCCACAAGTGCATGGTGCACATCCCAGGGGCGTGGTATGCCACCTGCGAGATTGTGGTGCACATTCTGGGGGCATGACGCACCACCTGCGGGGGTGTGGTCCCAGTGTGCAGGGGGGTGCATGGTGCATGTCGGGGGGCACCGCAATGGCACCCCACTGGAATAGTGGTGCCGGGGGTGGTCCGCTCCCTCAGCACTCCCGTTCCTCTTCAAATATCTCAAGGGCTGTCACATGGAAGATGGAACAAACTTATTTTCTCCTGCTCCAGAGAGTAGGACTTGAATCTATGGATTCAAGTTACAAGAAAGGAGATTCCAACTAAACATCAGGAAAAACATTCTGACGGGAAGAGCTGTTTGACAGTGGAATGGACTCCCTCATAATTTTTGTGGGCTTGTTTTCAAGGCTGATTTTTTGAAACCCTGAATCTAACTTTTTAAAACACTGAGGGCTTATCCACAGTTACCTTTCCCCCACTCTTTTCAGGCAGAGGTCTGCACTAATGCTCCATGCCCAAGCATTTGTTCTGTATATTTTGCTTTTGCCATGAGCTTTCCCTAAAAAAACCCCCACTCTTTTAAACTGAATTGGAGCAAACATCAAATCAGGTTTTCCAAGAGTTGCCGTTTGTTCCAACTGAGCTTTAAAGAGCAGGTTTTCAAAAGGTGAGGGCTTGAACATGAACTTCTAAATTGTGGACCATGCCTGTAAAGAGCAGAGGAAAAGTGTGGATAAGGCCTGAGTCAGCAAGGGCAAATTCAGCCTGGGTTGACTAGAAAAAGCTGATATAGATGAGAAAACATGAACAGTAAAATAGTCAGAAGAGATGATCCTTGCTCCAGTTCGTCAGAGAAAATATTTACCTGAAGTTAGGTCCAGTGAAATGACTGCAAGGTGGTTCAGACTTGGTAATGCAGCATTACTATATGTTCTTTGTTAAATATCCTCTTCACACGCAAATATATATATTTTGTAGGTTCCTTCTGAATCTGAATTTCTGAGGTTCAGTTTTGTTCCTTCGTTTGGAAGCCTTCCAACTCAGTTCTACATCGCTGATGCCACAACATTTCTTGCAGAGGGACCTGTAGATAGAAACTCTCAAGAAATTACTGGGCACAAGGTAGGTTTTTTTTCCTTTTTTATATTTTCATACTGATTTATGTTTGTGCGGAGACAGTCTTTCAAACTGTCTTGAAATAGGTTGGCTGCCATCTGCATAGGTCCTCTTTGCTTGTAATATTTACTGTTTACAAGCAATATCAACTGTTGTTATTTTCAGATTGGATTCACTCACATGGCAACAAACCTAGTTTTGTAATTAAAGTTTATTTGGTGCTGTAGTGCAACAGACCCACTTTCTGAGTCCGCCCCCCCAAAAAAACTGGACATTTTGTGAAAAGCAAACAGGTGGGGAAATGTACTGGAAAGTGTAGGATAACTATGATTGATTTAATGTCAAAAAACATGTCCATAATCAAATCAGATGAATGCTCAATAAATCATGGAAGTCATCTAACCCTCCCCACAAACTTTGCGCAAACAAATTATGACAAAATGCTCAACTTGTGGGTTTCCTGGAAGTGATCTTTATGTCAGCACTGCATTAATGTTTGAACCTTCTTGAAAAATGTTTTTAGCTTTGGCTGCATTATAGCTGTCCTTTGTTCTTCATCACACCTTGATGACATCACAACCAGCCAGGAGGGATAGGGAAGGCCTGCCCATTTCAGCTCACCTTTGGGAAGCATATACAGCTCGTAAATTCTTTGGCAACCAGTCACCTGTACTCTCTTTAGTCTTGCAAAGAGTCGCTTAACAGACTTGGCTAGAGCCACTAACTTAACAGAGACAGGTTTGACCATTTGGGCATCCTCATTTTCTACAGAACCCTGTTTTACAGATCTAAAACCACAGGCTTGGAGGGTGACCCCTAAAATGACATCCATACTAATCCCAATCCTATAGCAATGTTCTGTAAGTATGCTCTGCTGGATTAAGCAGAAAGTCTTTCCAATCATGCCTCCAGTTGTGCTCTTTAAATCCCCAATGGAGGTGACCTTAAGGAGTGCCAACTCTGTTTCCCCAAGCCAATGTGTTTACACAAGAAGTTCCTAGGAGGTATTCCTGAATGAGCACAATGTGTACTAGGGTTAAGTGTACAGTCCTTAAGAGCTATTCCCTTGTGGAGTCCTACCTTGTGAAACAAGCTAAGACATTGTATTTGTTGTTTAAAATACATGGTGCCTTGTTGGGGACAGCCTCCAGTCTCTAATTCAGGAGCCACAGCAAAGCTGTTTCTGGCATTTGAGGGGTTAATGGCCAAAATCTGCAGGACCACTGAATGGGTCCCTGTAACAAAACAATGATGCTTTGTACTAAAATGCCCACCCTTAACAAGTACAGTCAAGCTCCATGACTGCAAATTCTTTTGTTTTGTCTGCTCAGAGAATGTCCTGGTTTTGAAGTCCTTTTGTGGTTTCAATGTCTATATGGGGCTTTGCCCCAGATTTTCCCCTCTGAGGAGCGTGGGAGCCAGTCTTTTGGTTTCATGCAGCCCACAGCCAGAACCCAGTCTCCACCGTGCCTGCTTTAAAGGGGTCTTGTAGTCCATTCTGCTTGACTGCACCTGTCTCCACCCCAGTTCCTTTATTGCTCCTAATAAAATGTGAATGATTTCTTCAGGAGTCTACCCCCCTCACTGTTTTGGTGCTGCTTGAAAGCAACAAGTTCTTCCCTTGTATCAGGCCATATTTATGGGAAAGTGTGTTGAGGGAAGAGGGAAGTCGCCAACAGTGGAAAGCTCATTATGTCAACAATACAAGCCCCACTTTCTTTGTCTGTGACCCTCCCCGTCTTTTCTGGTGCCTGAGACGTTGGACATGTTTTCCAATGCAGATGCATTAGCTTGTATTGTAGTACAAATTCTTAATTCTTTGGCTGGTAAGGAAAACGAGCTTATGAAAGTAAAACAATTGACCCAAGTCTGGTTTGTTTTTGTTATTTCACAATAGGCTGAAGCAGTTCCTGGAGGTCAGGCCGTAGGAAGTGGAAACGAGGGAAACGGCGGCTCTGCCAGTTGCACAAACAGTCGCCACAAACTTTTCCAAGCCAAAGATCACAAGGCAAGCAGAAGGGAAATGGAAGGGGATGACCTCTTCAAAGCTGAATTTGTCTTCATTATGGACTCAGATGAGGACAAAAACACTCCACTAGGCAACGGATATGGACATGGAAGATCTGAGGGTCTGGATGCATCCTGTTTGTCTCCGAGTGGCGAATCCAGAGGACATCCGACAGCCCCACAGTTACCACTGCACACTGAGATCTCTTACAGTTCTGTCAGCCAACAGAAACAGTCTCAGGTATCTTGTTTTCCTAATTGTGAGCGTGCATGGGAAAGGAAATATTGCCATCTCTATGAAAACCTCTCTCTTTGTACTATACTTGGTTAGACTTGCTGTTTATTCGTTAACCTGCTCAGTTACGAATTAGTCCCTCATATTGCCTTCCATGGCTGAGAGAAGTTGCTTGTCTAGTGGCGGAGATTGATGTGGTGGTGGAAAAAGCACATGGCACTGCAACATTTTTTGTACTTTCAATGACACGTGGCAGTTATGGCAAATGGGAGTAGTCCAGCCTTCCCCAAGCTGGTATCCTTCAGGTGTTTTGGGCACCCATCAGCCCCTGACAGCATGGCCAGAGATGGTAGCATTTATAGTCCATAATATCTGGAAATCACCACTTTGGAGAAGGTTGGTGTAGACTGTTGCTATACTACTTCACCTAATGATGGCTGAAACAACACTTAACCTGAGCACACATTCTACTTAGGACTACTTTACACAGGACAAAAATCCTTTCTCTCTCTATATATATATTTGGGTAGGGGCCATTAAGGAAACAAAGGAAGGGAAGGGCTGTTGCTCAGTAGCACAGCACAGGTTTTCTATCCCACAGATCCCAGGCTCAATCTCTGCCATTTCTAGGAAACTCTGTTAAGATTCCTATCTGAAACACTCCAGAGCCACTACCACTCAGTGTAGACTGTGCATGATGGACCAATATAAGGCAGCTTCGTAATTCATTTTGACATAGGAAATTGTAACTCTCTTGCATGTGGATCATCATGTGTAAATTGCTTCCTAATGTGTGCAAACAAAAAATTCACATGACTTATTTGAATATGAGATTTGCTGGCATTCTGTGTAGGCATTGAGTGAAGTGTGAAGCATCCTACAGACCAATGACTGCTTTTAGTCTCACAGTATTACTCTGAAGCAGCCAGAACTATTCACTGGACCAAGCAGTCTGGGAATGTCATCAACAAAACTAACTTTGCTGATAATCATGGGCTGGATGCAGTGGTTCCCTTCCTCTAGTGGAAGAAGCTGGGTCCAGTACCAAATCTCCAGGCTTCTTCATACGTTATGTTTTTTAGATTGCTGTACACCTACGTTTATTTTTAACTGCAGACATGAAATGCTAAACGATGAATGTGGCAAGCATGTGTTGGTAAACACGGGGACTGTATTAACCATACACACTTGTTTCAGAGCTGAGATTGGCTGCAGATCTGTCTCAAATCCATTTGGGGGGGGCTGCCTAACTTGTGGCACTGTAACTTGTAAAATAAAGATTTTGAGGGGGTGGGGAATGTTTCAAATGTAGTTAGTAGACTCGTACTTTATCTGCTTTGAGATATATGTGTAAGGATTGCTTCCTATAGACCAGGACTCTTGCATCTTGTGTCTACTTTGTTTTTTGTTTTCGTTTTTTGGAAACCTGAGGTTCATCATTGAGAGCTGGGTGCAAAATTGGGGCTCAGCTGAGCAAACATACAGTAAGAATTAAAGGACAGGGTGCTTCTGAACACATGTCCAAGCCAAGATTTGTGATCAGCACCCACCAGAACCAAGTGTACAATCTCTCTCTCTCTCTCTCTCTCTCTCTCTCTCTCTCTCTCTCTCTCTCTCTCTCACACACACACACACACACACACACACACCATTCCTAGTTGCCCCTTTAAAATTCATTTTTCAACAACATAATTTAGGAGCAGAACAGCTTTGTGGTTGTTCCTAATGTCAAAAACTCTTGCTGATTTACTGGAAATCAATACCCCTCACCACCCCAGTTAAAGGCCATAGGTTGTTTAAATAATTAAAGGCCTGGGAGAAGATAAATGTTTTTGCCTGGTGCCTAAAGATATGCAATGAAGGCACCAGGTGAGACTCCCTGGGAAGAGCATTCTGCAAGTGGGGACCACCACAGGCCTCTTGTGGAGGAGGCTTACAGCATATATAAAACATAGTAAAACATGTTATACTGTATATGCATGGTGTGTGTGTGTGTGTGTGTGTGTGTGTGTGTATGAGATTTGTAAGCTGTTAGAGAATCCCTCAAGCAGCACTTGTTTTCATGGGTAAAGTGTTTAGCCAGATGGTGCTAAGGAATATGCTTGGTGTTCTCAAGTCAGGACACAGCAATGCTTATGTCTTCACATCAGCTTCTTGGGGAGATGTGCATGTATAACTGTGAGCCCATTTGCAGCCATTGGGTTGCTTTGCAATTCCACATAACACCAAAGTGTTTGCTAATGTAACCCTTCCTGGGTTTGCATTTTAAAAACCTGAAGCTTTTTACATCTTTTGTTTACAACCCACAGTTGCAAATGGCATTTATTATTATTATTATTATTTTATTATTATTATTATTATTATATGTGGAAAAGTGGGAAACAAATTAGTATTGAATCTAGAACACTGATATCTTTCTTTTATGTAAATAAAGCAAAGTGCCAACAAACTATGTGCATGCATTATTTAATATTAAATAGCAATCACTTGGCAATGCAGCACACAATATAATCACTGATAATTAAAGGAGGTGTTATGCTGTTAAAGCACATGGCAGATGTAGTGAATGGAAATAGGATGCATAATTTGAAGAACATCATGGTTGCTGCTCTGTATTAACATTTCTTTTTCTTTTCCACTCTCCAGTTAACTTCTCCTCTGTCTACCTCTGATCATCCTTCTTATAAGCCACTTGTTGCTCATTTGCTTTCTCCAACTAACCTGACGGTAGAACAGGACCTGTCTCCCGCTGTCCATCAAGCCTCTTCTCTTCAAGAATCCCACAGCCAATGGCAGTCTGCAAATGGGTCCACTGTACGCCAGACATCTACCTATTTACAGTCTACTGCTTCTTACAGCCTCCCTTCTCCCATATTGCAAAGACCTTCTTTCCCAAGTCACAGCCTTTCAGATGGGGCTCAGTTGCCCAGTGGTCTCCAGGCTAGGAATCTTCCCCAGAAATATGAGCTCACCTCATCCCCTTTATCAAGCAAAGACTCGTGCCCTTCTTCCCCACAGACTCACAGTTCAGCAGACACACTTCAGAGCTCATCCCCTCAGGCCGCTTCTCCTCTCCCGCCCAAGAGGTTTGCCCCCTTGTCTGTGGTTCCCATCTATATCACGACACGCTTATTATCCCCTAGCCCAAAGCCTCTGTCTTCTCCTCTTCATGGTTCCTCCTCCACCATCTATAGTGTCAACAACCCCGGCAGCCAAATGTCTTCCAGTGGGAACCTTCTGAAATCCGGAACTAAGTCGCCACTACCAACCAGGCTCTCTCTTCTGACTGCTATTTTGAAGTCAGGATCTGCTCCGAAAAGACCATTTTCTCCTGCATCTTGCCCTGCTACGTTTTCTCCCAATTCCTTGGGCTCTTCAATGCTGGCAATAGACCAAAAGTTTAAAATGACCCCTCCGACCCCTAAGAAAGCTGCCTCAGAGTATTCAATTAGGTCCGCCTCTCCCAGTCAAGAGGAATTTCGTCTTTCGGTGTTTTCTACCATGCCCAATCGCATGGCCTTGTTTTCAAAGTCCAGCCCTACTCTTAGAACTAGGTCCCTGTCTCCTAAAAAGCACCTTGATACCAGGGCGCTTTCCCCTGACAAATTGCGCCCTTTGTCACCCACCATTTCTTCCTATAGAAAAACAGTTGTGTCTCCTCTGTTACAGTCGAAATCTCCCACTTTCTCCTTGCCTCCCCACGCCCCTAGGAAAGGGGCCCACTCTCCTGCCCACAAAGCCCGAGGGCCTGAAAAGTCTAAGAAGGTGCATACCTATTCCCCCACTTTTACCGCTAAGTCCTATCCACTGTCTCCTCCTGGTGTTAGCCAAAGGGACGCCGTTTCCTCCACTGCAGACAAGGGCTCTCTCTCTCCAGCCTTAATGCATTCTAGCTGCCGGTCAAACGGATGTTTACCACAAGCCATTGTTAAGGACCCAGCTACCTATTCGCCAGCTCTTTCACCTCATTGGCAAGCTTCTCGTACAGATTCGACTTCACCCACTCCTCCAGGCTATCATATTAAAGCCCCTTCTCCACACAGAGAGTCCTCCTCTGTTCATTCAAACTTCCGAGCTTGCCCTCCATCTTCAAGACCCAGGACCCCAACAGTACCACAGCACAGATCTCCTGCCACAGTGCATTCACCTTGTTCATTGTTGTCAGGCTCCAGGGAGGTGACTTCACCACTGTCTTTCTCTCTGCCTTCTGCCTCTGAGAATAAGAAGCCCCAGGTATTCAATATTTGCTTGCCTGCCTGCCTGCCTGCTTGCTTGCTTTCAGAGATGGGAGAGTCCATCCAGTTTGGTTGTTTTGGTGTCTCATTTTCCTGGACTTAAATTAAGCTAGCTACATTATGCAGCAATTAGCAATTTTTTTATATATTTTAAAAATCCTCATGGAAATCTCCAGCGTTTTAGTGCTAATTTCTTCTAATAATCACATGCGGTTTGACACATTTTTGCAAGCAATTTATCCTAATGCTTCTTTGCATGTTATTTTACTAATACGTCCAGTTTTATGCCTACTTTCAACTAATAGATGTATTTTTGTAAACACTGGTTGGAGAACAGCACTGCAGAAATTGGAGAAGTGTGACATAACTGTGTTTTGGTTTGTATGTGGCTTGGAAGAAATGGAAATGTGATAGATTTGGCTTTAAATGTGCACTGAATCGAATTTCTCCTCCATCCCTGCTAGCTTCCCTGCTGGTCTTCCCTTTCTTCCCCACTGCAGGAAAATGGTGCCCAAAGAATGGAAAAGAGAGAGAATCAAAATTCTGAGCAATATGAATTATATCTTTGATCATTGAGATAATCCTCATCCACCAATGTTTTCCAAGCACCTTGAGCCAAGTATAGAAAAACTTTGCATAGGAGCAGTGAGGGAGCCAAGCTAACTGCTGGTGTCAAATTGCTCAAGGTGGTTAAAACAAAAAGATATTGTGAGGAGCTCCTAAAGGTTCTCTCGAAACTGAGCGGTTGGGCAGGAAACTGGCAAATGCAATTCAGTGGCCTGGTTTGCTCATCACAGTATGGCTTCCCATGACTGTGTGAATATGCCACCTCCCAGAGATGCAGGGTGGAAGCTTGTTTGTTCCTCCCTGGGTGTGGGGTGGCAACTAAGCCAAGGTTTAGCTCAGCTCAGATTGTGGTTAAGGTCTCTCTTCCTTCACCATGATCTATCACCCTAGAGTAAACCTTTATAGAGACTTTCTCCCTCCACTGTATGCCTCTGAATACCAGTTGCAGACCAGATAAGCTGCTGGCCTGATCCAACAGGGGTCTTCTTAGGTTCTTCTCAATATCTTTGACTAAATGGAAATAATGCAGGCCCTCATTATTTTGCATACATGGCTTGCACCACTGATGAAGGAACGGTATATGCATCCAAGTACCCATGAATTTCTTCATCATAAGATAACTGTATTTGTGGTTTTGACACCACATGTCATTAACAGTGTGCACCAGATTGCTCAGCAACTACTTTGAAGGCTTTGTTTCAAAATCCCTTCAGTTCAACCAGTGACCATTTGACACACACAAAATCTTTTGGCACTATTGGCACACATTCCAGCTTGTTAAAAAGAGAACTTTCCCCCCTTTCTGTTTTGTTCACGATATAATGACAGTTCTAATCTGTGTTCATCAGTAAGTGGAAATAAGCATGAGCTGCTCTGGATTAATTAATTTTGAAATTGAATTTTTTTGGTGTGATGCACCCTGTTTTCTGAAGTAAGTAGGGCATTGTCTTCAATTCCACTTTTCAGTCCAATCAATTGCAGCACGATTCAAACTTGCATCAACAATAGGCTGATTTGCACATGCTGCTGATGGATATTATAATTATTGTTGGCGGGAACTAACTTTGAGGCTGGTTCCATAGAAATAGCTTTAATTAAATTCAATTAAAAATGCAGCAGTTGTGTTACTGGATACAAATATTTATAAACCATTGTCCATATAAATCTTAAGCATGGTTCATTTTGTGAGGAAGTGTTTCCCCACACAAAAGCAGAGAATGCCTTCTTAAAGGCTGCTAATAATTCATGGCCTGCTATTACTGCAGTCATCTCACTGTGCAAGGGAATGAAAAGCATGTGATTGTATGCAGTTTGCACAAAATGCTTGAATAGATTTTGAAGACATTACAGGACAGAAGTCTTTCTGCCACATTCATGTGCGTGCAACACAAACACACACCTGTGGCTACCTGCAAAATAAATATACTGTATGTGCAGCCCACAGTTCTCTCACACATCTTATGTGCATCCCAGAAATCACTTTAGTACATGAACATCCACAGTGGGGTAGTGGGCAGGTGAGGGCAGCTGGTTTAACCATAATTCCCAGATTCCCAGATTTTCTTTTTTTAAAGAGAGGGAGTAAATTTCTGCATTTGTAGAACCTGATATATGAGGCATAACAGACAGGTATCATTCATATTTTTTTTGTGATAAATTAGCATGTCTTAACACATGGACGTAGGGGATGCAGTGGTGCTGTGGTCTAAACCACAGAGCCTAGGACTTGCCGATCAGAAGGTTGGCGGTTCGAATCCCCGTGATGGGGTGAGCTCCCGTTGCTCGGTCCCTGCTCCTGCCCACCTAAGCAGTTCAAAAACACATCAAAGTGCAAGTAGATAAATAGGTATTGTTCCGGTGGGAAGGTAAATGACGTTTCCGTGCACTGCTCTGGTTTTGCCAGAAGCGGCTTCATCATGCTGGCCACATGACCAGGAAAAACTGTCTGCAGACAAATGTCGGCTACCTCGGCCAGCAAAGCGAGATGAGTGTCGCAACCGCAGAGTCGTTCGTGACTGGACTTAACTGTCAGGGGTACCTTTACCTTTAACACATGGACTTAGGTTTCATGAATAAACAGCATCTCTCATAGGATTGGTATTTTGACTACATGGAACTGCTCTCTAGAACATTGTGCCTTCAGAACTTCTAATGAGAGTCACGGTTTCAGGGGACCAGCTTATTGGGAGGAACACGGGGGAAATCCTCATCAAATAACACATTTATTCATAGAAAGAAAGAAAAATAATAATTTGATGCCAGCTTTATTGTTATGAGTCACTGACAACTCTACACAGTACAAATTCATGAGCTGTCAAATCCAGTTTGTCCCTTAAGAGTTTCTCTAATCTGACTCTGATAACTATGCATCCCATGATGCTAGGGTAAAGACACTGGGGAAGGAGAATCCGGGGGAAGGAATGGACTACGAGGGATTAAGAAAATGAAACTTTGTATTTTAATCCTTCCTGGTGTGTAAGAAAGAACTTCCAAAGCAGTGATTTGGAAGGAAAAGTGCTTTCTTGTGCATTGTAACACTGACTGTTTGGACCATGTGTGTCACATACCAAGAAAAGCACAGGAACTTACAGGTAAAGGTAAAGGTAAAGATAAAGGGACCCCTGACCATTAGGTCCAGTTGCAGACGACTCTGGGGTTGCGGTGCTCATCTCGCTTTACTGGCCGAGGGAGCTGGCGTACAGCTTCCAGGTCATGTGGCCAGCTTGACTAAGCTGCTTCTGGTGAACCAGAGCAGTGCATGGAAACGCCATTTACCTTCCTGCTGGAGTGGTACCTATTTATCCAGTTGCACTTTGACATGCTTTCGAACTGCTAGGTGGACAGGAGCTGGGACAGAGCAACGGGAGCTCACCCCATTGTGGGGATTTGAACCACCAATCTTCTGATTGGCAAGCCCTGCTGTCACTATTTTTGTATGGGATTCAGTCACATACTGGCAAATTCGGGTTGATCAAATAATGTTCATTTGGACCCCTTACACAGCAAACCTGCTTCCCTAAGAGATCAGAGTTTTTGCCCTAAGGAAAATGATGGGGAGATGCACTGGAAAGTGGAAGACAACTCTTGTTGTGACACAAAGTCATATAGACTCCCCACAAACAAATCTGAATGGATGCTCATTAAATATTTTTCTAACCTCCCTGCAAATCAGTTGTGATGAGTGCTCAATATACAGGTTGTCTGGAAAAGTGTTCCTAGTGTGTTTACCTTTTTCTTGGGAGTGAAATGAGTAGATGAAAAGGTGCTTGCCATCTGGTCCAAGGGATTTCACCACATTCATCGTCTAGCAAACAGAGCTAAGGAAGGCAACTGCAAGTCAGCATGGAGAAAGCCACAAACTGGCCTCTCCACCTCCACTTCAGTGGTTCTCTGTGTCCCAGCTCCATTATATTTGTATTGTTATCAAACTACCAGTGTTGGCTCTCTTTGCAAAGCAAAGAGTTATCGCTATTGCTCTGTGAAAGTGATCACCTGTCTCTATCTGGAGCGGTCTTCACTGACCCTGTCAGCAAAAGGGCATCCTTTCACACGTGTGGGCTGCATGGATTGTATTTGCAGCAAAGCATAAAATGAATATTGTGTGCACCCTAATAGACAAATGAATGCATGCCAATGAATAGTGAAATGAATGTGTGAGCTACTGTTCTATAAAAGTCAGAACAACATATTCACGCAGCATGTAAGCCCCCTTAATATTGACAATATTTATAGTTGATATTTTAATGTATAATGTGTTTTCTTTTTCCATTCTCACCGCCCCCTTTTGTTTATGATTTGTAGTCACACAAGATCAAGACAAGCTACAAGGCTTTTGCAGCAATCCCTACAAACACACTACTTCTCGAACAGAAGGTTAGTTTATTTAAAAAAACCTATTCCAGTGATAGTGGTGATTTTATAATTAGGAGTAGCCTGATAAAATCACTTATTTGGGGTACCAAAAGATGTGACCAATGCTCTTCTGTTTGTGGTGGATGATTCCAGCTGTTTAGCCCTAAGTGTGGTTAGTCACTCTAAACTACTGGCTACATTTACAGAGCATCCATCTTCAGGGATACATTTGTGTGTGCTGTCTTGAAGAACTGGAGGTCTGGATTGGTTTCTGTTAGTCTTTCTAAGGAGCTTAACATAACAATAATCCAGGTCCCCACCATAAGAATTCTGTTTGAAACCTTGGACAGAGGCAAATTTGGGAGAGCGCAACCGGTTCACTTGCACTGGGTGCCATGGCAAGAGGGTGCCACAACAATGACAAACAACAGAATGTGTGAGGGAGTGGAGCACCACATTTTGGCAGCACACAGGGTCCTGCTGAAATGTTAAAACCTGAAGTCTTTCACTGCCCTGGAGAGCCACTGCCATTCAGCATAGACAGTGTTGTGCTAGATGGGCAGGATGACTAGGTTCAGAGCAAAAGCAGCTTCAAGTGTCCCTATGGGAGAAAGTAAACATCAGTGTGCATGCTCCCTCTATAGGACAGGTGGGCATAGCGCATCAGAATGGCAGCATGACTAAGAACCAGAAGTCACATTGGCTGTGCCCAGGCCCTGATTGTGGAACATGGCTGGCAGAAATTAGCTTAAAGTAACAAGGGAATCTTAAAAAACACAAAAATAATTTAGCAGAAACTCATGTTTCCCTAAATTTACTCTTTAGATTCTTCTGCTTCTACAAATGTGTGCATGGAGATTAAGATTATTTATTTGGTTTATTTTTTGTTGTTGTTCCCTTGTGGTACTTTGCAAAATGAGTTGAGGCTATGGTAACAGCTGATTTGACGGAATTCTTTTCTTTGGGACTTTGTATGCATGTTGCTTAGGGTGCTTGGACAGATGGATGCAATCTCAACAAAAGAAAGAAACAGGTTAACAAATGAATAAAATTCACATTGTAGTTCTGCCTTTGTTTTTTATTTTTCCAATGCTGCCTTGATCTCAGAATAATGTGAATTAATCCCTAGGCACTCGATGAACCAGCCAAAGCAGAAGAAGTCTCAGAAAACAAATCTTTGGATACACATTCAGAGGTGACTCTATTATTCTCTCTGAATTCAACTCAGCCCTATGAAAATCCCTTTATTTCTGGTCATATCTCCATTTGACTGATCCTGTCCACAGTGAATAAATGTTAGAATTTGCACTTTTAGGTCGCATCCACGCCATTCAGCTGGAGAGCATTTCAAACACACTCCTACCTCGAAAGAATCTTGAAAATGGTTGTGTACCTTTCAGAGATCTACAGTTCCCAGTTGCCTTAACAAACTATAGTTCCCAGGATCTTTGGGAGGAAGCAATACGTTTTAAATGTTCTTTAAATGTATGATGTGGATGTGATAGTTGTGGTTCCCAAAAGATGCAGGCTATTACAAAACGCTGGTAGCTGTGTTTTTGCCCACTTCTAATGAAAACTTTGTAATGGTAAGAGCTGTCTGCCAGTGGAAACGATAACCATGGGAGATGGCAGACTCTCCTTCACTTGATGGCATTTAAGGAGATGCTAGATGGACACTTGCCAAGGATGCTAAGGTCCAAGGGAAACCAGTGCTCTCCAGATATATATTTTTTCAAAATTTTATATTGATTTTCACATTTATCACAAGGAAAAAGGAAACATTACAAAACACAAAACGAAGAAGAAGAAAAAGACACAAAAAAGAATTATTACTTTAAATCCCTAATTTCATTACATTGAAAACTGACTTCCTCAAATCCCCTCTATCTGAATTTCATTATATCACCTATTTAACAGTTCTCCAAATTCATATTTCTAATGATATTAACTCCTTTCATTTACTTACCCCATCTCTTTTATTGATATTCTAATCCTTAATATTTACTAGCACATATACGTATTCTACCCCTAAGCCTATTAATTTCTTCCAATAATTTTCTATTTATCTTATATTACAGTATTTAGCTAAATATTCTTTAAATTTCTTCCAATCTTCTTGTATCTCCTCTTCCTTCTGGTTGCGGATTCTTCCAGTCAGGTCGGCCAGCTCCAAAAAGTCCAACATCTTCATCTGCCATTCTTCTATTGTTGGTATCTCTTGCGATTTCCAATTTTTGGCTAGTGATCTCCAGATATTTTGGGCTATAACTCCCATCATTCCTAACCATTAGCCAAGCTGGTTGGTAGTTGTAGTCCACAATATCCAGAGGACAGAACATTGGCTCCCTCTGCTGTAGTTGCATTTTGCATTATAGTTCTTGCGTTAAGAAGGTAGCTGGTCTATATACCCCCCACATGCCCCCTTTAAGCTCTCTGATTCTAGAATTACAAAGGCATTTCAGATATTTGTGTGATATTTGTGTGAAACACCTTGAAGGTCCCAAGCCACAGAGAGGTTAGGCTGGCCTCAACTAGAGCCAGGGCTTTTTCGGCTGCGGCTCCAACCTGGTGGAACGCTCTGTCACAAGAGACAAGGGCCCTGCAGGACTTGACATCTTTCCGCAGGGCCTGCAAGACAGAGCTCTTCCACCTGGCCTTTGGTCAGGGCGCAGCCTGACTCCCTCCTTTGGCAATCTTTACAAGACTTTAGTTTATGGTTGCCATTAATTTTGATTTTAATTCATTTTTATAATGTTTTATAATGTTGTACTGTTTTAGTGTTGTTAGCCGCCCTGAGCCCGGCTTCGGCTGGGGAGGGCGGGATATAAATAAAATTTATTATTATTATTATTATTTGTCAAAGAAGGGCCAAAAATGGGTTGGGAGATACATGCATGTTTTGGGTGGCGTTGTGTCATGATACATGTTTGGGGAGCTTAAAGTGCTGTGTTTTTGTGTTCAAGACAAATAAACAAATAACCCAAACGCTTAGTCGTGTTGAACTTGAGTATTCTTGCCTGGAGAAAAATGGAGGCGAGGAGATGGAATAGATAAGAGGATGTAGCAAGAAGAAAGATGGTGAAGGAGCAGAAAATGAATGGAGGGTGAAAAGCCGTTCATTGGGCTTTGCAAGCACACTGAAATTGATAACACAATGCGGTTTGCCCTTGGTAAAGTCAAGAGAAGGCGACCTATTGTCGTGGATTATAGCAGAGATGCAAGTTGTGAAACAGGACTTGGACAAGACAAGGACAAATTATGCAATATTCATGGCACAAGCTAATCCCAGTAATAAAAGCAGGAGATCATATGAAAAGGGGATGGTGAGCTGCAAATACATCCTTGGGGGGAAGTTGAGAATCATGTTGTGGGTAAACGTCTCTCTTTTAAAATCTTCTAGATGTGCTCCCCTGCTCAGCTCAGGCAACAAACTGAAGAACTGTGTGCTGCTATTGATCAAGTCTTACAGGACCCCCTGTCTATGGTAACCAGATATTTAAAGCATCTTGTTTGTCTCTATGCTTTCTCCCCAACCCCTTTTGGTTTCTGCAACTGAGCACTTGACACTTTCAACTCATTCTTTCTAGCGCCGTTGTGATTCTTCTCCAGGCTCCCTGCAGAACATATTGGATTCAGATGCAGGCAAAGTAAGTGGGCATTATTCCCCATGGATACCAGAATGCATGTTGTCTTACCCAGATGTCCACAACAAAACATTTCTTCCCTGAAAACATGAACAAAACAAGCTAAGGGTGTTCAAATTCAAGTTAATACGAAATTGTACTTTTCCATCTGACAAATGCACAATAATCTGGGGCTGTTAATACATCCCATGCTTCATCTTTGACTCTAGTTCAGGGATGGGGGGGACTTATGACCCTCCAGAGGTGGTTGGACTGCTGCTCCCATCAGCCCCCAACCAGCATGGCCAATAATGATGGGATCTGTAGTCCAACGACAATGGGAGGGTTACAAGTTCCTGCTCTGGTGCAAAATACCCTGAAGGTTTTTCACTCTGTAGGTGGAACTACATAACCATAAGGCCAGAAGTGACTAACCACAAATTTGGGGGCCTCATTTGCGCCTCCCCCCAATTTTTCAGGGCCCCTAAGATCCTCCCCTGATTTTGGGTATGGTAATAATAATAATAATAATAATAATAATAATAATAGGAGGGAGGAGGAGGAGGGAGGCACAGTGCTGTGGTGGACTGACAGGGATGCAATTTTCCCCCTCTACCTTGCATTCAATGCCCTTTTAAAATGTGTTATTGGATTGTTCTTGTTTTTATTTTGATTATGTGCCGTATTTTTCGCCCTATAGGATGCACCGGCCCATAGGACGCACCTAGTTTTTTTGGGGGGGAATAAAGAAAAAAAATTATTCCCCCCCCCCCCGCTGCGGCTTCAGTGCGCCCCACTCTCCGGGCAGCAGGTTGCTATCCGCAGCTTAGGGAGCCCTGCGGGAACTCCCGCAAAGCTCCCTAGGCAGCGGATGTCTGCCCAAAGCGCGGGGCGCTCTGCTTCAGCGCGCCCCGCGCTCTGGGCAGCAGGCTGCTATCCGCAGCCTAGGGAGCCCTGCGGGAACTCCCACGGGCTTCCCAGGCTTGCTGATAGCTTCCTGAAGCCTGGAGAGCGAGAGGGGTCAGTGCGCACCGACCCCTCTCGCCCTCCAAGCTTCAGAGAAAGCCTGCATTCGCCCCATAGGACGCACACACATTTCCCCTTCATTTTTGGAGGGGGGAAAGTGCGTCCTATAGGGCGAAAAATACGGTATTTTGTGTTTCTATATTGTGGTTTTATTCTGTGAACCACCCAATTTGTTCTACCTGTCTACATTTACCAAATGGGGATAATTATGTGGTCCTTCTAGCTCCTCACGATGGGAGCAATGTGCTAACTAACTCTGATGTTCTGAATTCCCAGAAGGAAAAATAAACATATTCCGGTGTAGGGTTAAATAATGTTCTGGATGGTTGACCGTGAATCACTTGCTACAGTGATTGACCACAATGGTCTCATTCAACATAGTCATAATATCTTAACAAGACACCCTTTTTCATGTTCAAATTCTGTGTGTATTTTAAGCAACAATCTTATATTCACCTGGGAGCAAGCCTCCCTGAATTCAGTCAGACTTACTTCTGAATAGATGTGCATAAGATTGTGTTGTTACTCGTCTGCATTGCTGTTTGGTGATCACAACAACAGCAGAAAATTGCCTGAATGTTACAATTTGGCACAAAACCTCAATGCACACAGAACTGGCCAACCTATGTTGCAATTACAATATCGGGCTGATTAATCTTTACTTACAGACATTGATGTCTTCACAGAGACCAGCTGGACGGGAAACAAGATTTGTAAGTAATTTCATAAATGGACTTTAAATTTCTTGCCTGCACTCAGCCTTTGTATCTATTGGCAAAAGCACAGCACAGCCTTCAAACATATAAATGCAGAGTGCATTTTCTCATCACTGACTGGCTACAGCAAGTCGCTACAGATTAGGAAGAACAACTTCCAGACCTGGAAAGGTATTTCCAGAGAGATCTGAACTCTGGCATCTCCCCCCCCCCTCTCTCACACACACATCAAGCACTGATCATAATACCTTTACAAGAATGCCACGTTCAAAATCACATTATTCGTTGTAATCTTAATCATCTTTAGTCTATCAAACTGAATGACAGAAGCCCATCTCCAGGGAACTGAAAATAAGTGGCTTGAAGGCATTAGCATTTAATGAAGCATTAAATGGCATTATCCATCTCTTCACCTGGCAGCAGCTCCTTACAGAACAGGCACCTGGAACAGAAATCTTGAATCCTACTTGGAATTTTTCCATTAGCTCCTATGAGGAGCTATAACAGGGCACCAACTGTATTTTCTCTGATGATGATGATCATGATTATAGTAAGAATAGTTGCCCCAGCCACTCTGGGTGGCTTCCAACGTATATACGGCATTCCGGGATCAAATTAAAAATTGGGACATCTTCTGTAAAGCCCCGACTGTCCCTGGAAAATAGGGAAACTCGGAGGGTCTAGAACATAGATATTTGCCTAATAGCCACTAGTGGCCTTTTTCTAATCCTCTTTTAAAACCATCACATCCTCTTGCAGAGACAAATTTCATAGTTTAATATTTTCCTCTGTGTAAAGTTGCTGATGTCGCTTAAAATTTCAGGTTTGGGGTATATTGCAAATCTTGCACTTCTGTGTGTATATACCATGGATATTTTGTTATAAGGTGGTGGTTAAGTGCAGAGATTTTGATGAAAACATAGGTGGGTTTTCCCTTCTATGCACAATTAACTGAGGGAGGGAGGGAGGGAGAGAACATTTATTATCCAGGGAAAGGTATTTATTTCAAGACAGGTTGATGTTGCAATTTTAGTCTACATGAGAAAACATATTCATGGTTACTCCTATAATTCATTTTATTTCCTCAGAAGTCTCACTGTCGGAGGTAAAGGAATAAAAATTCCCAGTTTATTTTTTATTTATATTTCTAAATCAGTGCAATAGATAGCTAGAGAGGTGATGGGTTTTTTTTTATTATCATGTGCTGGCCCATAATGATTTGAAAAGGGATCATAGAAGTGATCATTCACTCTTCTGAAATTGTCAAACATGTTAAACTATGTTTGGGGCATTGTTCCAGTGGTAACTCCCTGGGGGCTTTCCAAAAGATCAATTTATTTAGTGCAACAAATATGCCGCTGATATTCATTTGCCACAAGTGCTAATAATGCAGTATTGAAACAGGACTCAAATATAACATGCCTACCATTAGGGAAAGGAGAATCTGTCAGTTTTTGTTCCTCTCAATTTCTCATTTGTCTAGTCTTCAGTCATCATGAAAATTCACCAGCGTTTGCTTGCAAATCCCTCCTAATATACACAATTTATACAATTTTCCAAATATACACATTTATGCAAGCAGTTTCCCCCAATATAATGCATTGTTGAGTATGTAATTTTCACTAATATATGGATTTTAATAATGAACATTTTTTCTTAGTGAATGTGTTTTTGTGTGCATTACTTGTCTGCAGAACTGAATTGCAAAAATCAGAGAAGTGCAAAATTTAAAATGTAGCTGTGTTTTGGTTCACGTATTAATTAAGTTCATTTTTAAAGGTGAACTGATGTGAACTTTCCCCTCCCTCTATCCTTGGGTAAGCTGCTGCTATGAGCATTTAGATTTTTGTGCAATTCATTTTGTTGCTTGTAGAAACAAATTTCATTTGGGCTACCTTTCTCCTTTTCTTAGTTCTTCGATTATTATGTACTATTGTGATGCTTAGTCTCATTAAAAAAACCAAAAACCTGACACATCATTTGTTTTCGGGTTGTAAAGCCTCATACGTTCATACTTTTCCCAAAGAAAAACAAGACACTCTTAACATGACGGAAAGCAATGTATGCTTCTAGTTGAGCTGATATCGCATGTATTTTATTTCAGGCTAACCTTCGTTCATTGCAATCTGCAGCACCTGAGAAGCAAAAGGTATGTTTCATGTCTAAACTAACACTCCCCACTACAATAAAATAAAATAGATTATGGAGTTGAAAATGATTGCATTTAAAACACATCACTGGAGTCAAGGTAGTTTTATTTATTTATAGTTTCATAGCTTTTAAACCTAAATATGTGAACAACCAATTAAATAATAAAAATGCAGTGTCAGAGCAACCCATCGCTCAGGATGACATTAAGTTGCAGGGCTCTAAAAACCTACAGGCATGGAATTATTCTAAGGTAAAGGTAAAGGGACCCCTGACCATTAGGTCCAGTCGTGGCTGACTCTGGGGTTGCGGCGCTCATCTCACTTTATTGGCTGAGGTAGCCGGCGTACAGCTTCCGGGTCATGTGGCCAGCATGACTAAGCTGCTTCTGGCGAACCAGAGCAGTGCACGGAAACGTCGTTTACCTTCCCGCTGGAGCGGTACCTATTTATCTACTTGCACATGACGTGCTTTCGAACTGCTAGGTTGGCAGGAGCAGGGACCGAGCAATGGGAGCTCACCCCGTCATGGGGATTTGAACCGCAAACCTTCTGATCAGCAAGCCCTAGTCTCCATGGTTTAACCCACAGCGCCACCCGCGTCCCATGGAATTATTCTACCTAGGGCCAAACTGCATGTTGCATATAGCAGAGCTGTAGCTTCAGGGGTGCTAACTGGTTTTTTTTTTTTACCCTGGTGAAGTCTCCAGAGGGGAACCACTGAGGCTCCCAGCCTTTGTGAGTGTATGATGCAAATGCGCATGGGTGTGTGTGCCAAACTTGGTCTTTGACTGGGTGAAATAAAGATTAGTTTCACTCCTTCATATAGTGCACTGCTTAGAAGTGGGTAGATCAACTTATGTTGGCATGTGCAAAACAAAATCTTGGAAGTGCCTCTTTCTAGAAGTAAAAATGAAGTGATAATAAATTAAATGCCTAAGCATTTGCTGCCCTGTCTCCCTGCCTGTGGGAGATGCAGCTATGCATCTGAGAGAGTTTCGCAGAACAGTGCCCAGCATTCGGAATAGAGCTGCGTGTTGTTTGAAGCTGGGATGTGATTTGTCAAGCAAAATAACTTTGGCCAAGTGGCTGATAAAGAGGCTTGCCAAATACATTGCTTTGTTAGGAACAATATCAATGCAGCGGATTGCTAATACCATTGTATTCAAAGCTGCTTTGCAGTTATCTTCCATTGAATAAATCAAACGCTTGAGATGTTGTGTTTTCAGTCTGGTGCTGAGCCTCAGGACTTCATCATTTTATTAACTGCAAAGCAATATTCAGCAGGCTGCTTATTATGGTGTCAAGAAAGCAACGTGCTTATTTGGAACTCTAAAACGGATTTCTCGCTGTTTTGAAATGCCTCGATTTCATTTACAGATCATGAGCATTAAGTAACAACTTGAACTTCATAGCACTGTTAGACAGGAAGGGGTTTGGGAAAACCTAGTCCCATAGCCCTGTCTAGCCATTGACATGCAATGTAGCATGCAAGCCTAGAAATTGATAGTAGGCATAGCATTCAGTATCCTGAGGATCTCAGCTTTCTTTTCCTTCGACATCAGGTTTCTAGTCCTTATGGTTATGAAAGTGGACTTTGACAGTATAAGGGCAATTTGTCCCCTGGGAAAGCTTTCGTGGTCCTCATTTTCAATATGAGTGATGAATTGTTGTGCCACCCACAATGACTCTTGTGATGTGTTGGGGAAAATGGGAGTGATCAGCAATAGGACACAAGCAAATACAAATAAATATTTTCTTATTGGTTATGTATCTGGCTTTCCTAAGTATTGGCTTCCATAAGGCATCTATGAAGACCTGATGTTTCCTAAAGCACAGTGCAATACAGAGAAAGTATAGAGTGCTAAAAGAGAGTTCAAAATGTTTAAGTTATGCGTTTTACATGTACAAAACAAGTAACTTGTATCTCGTGAATGTTCATGAGATTTGTTGCTCCATAAACATGGGCTCAAATAGAAGAATTTGCATTTTCCTCTTAGGCATTTCTGGAGAGCAGTAATTTAGTTGCCAGTGGGAGGACGAAAATTAGACTTCTTAAATCCAAGGCTTTTGCCTCCTGTTCTTCTGATACATACATGAAAAGGAATTTTTATTACCCTTATGTGGGTTGTATGAGACCACTGACTGTCATTGCTTTAATTTTTTAAAGTATTGATAGAATACAAAATGTTCTATAAATATTTTCCTGAGTGAAATATAGCCCTGGTAGGAGAATGACAGAAAAAGCATTGAAAGTTATTTTTCTTTTCCTTCCTTCCTTCCTTCCTTCCTTCCTTCCTTCCTTCCTTCCTTCCTTCTTTCTCTTCCTCTCCCTCTCCCTCTTTCTCCTTCTCTCTCTTTCCCCTTTCTCTTTCCCTTTCCCTTTCTCTTTCTCCACCTTTTAAAAATTCCAATACAGATGCAAACTTTCCCTTCCTTTCTCTTACCTTGTTGGTAGTAAGTAGGTGCAACAGGTGGTCTGAAGTGTGTCTGTGAAACTGCAGTTAAAAATCACCCAGCATCTAGCACAGTGTATTACAATTGCAACAACAGGCAGCAAAATCATTAAGAGATCTTCCAAGACCCCCATAAATTTTCAAAGTGTCCAGGGGTGGGGGTTCGGAACCACGGCACTAAGTGAAATGTATTCCACTAGGGGAGCTTGAGAAAAAGCTTACCTATCTGGGACAGTGAAACAGATGGCTTAAACACCTGTCATGCCACAGTTCACTTTTAGTAGGCTATATCCAGTTCACGAGGTACCACAGCCTGCCCGAGACTTCTTCTGATCCTCCACTGAGGCCCTGCCCCTGGTGCCTTCCATTTTTGGGCTGCGATGCTACAAAGGACAAAGCTTTTCAGGGGTGGTACCTGGTTTTGGAATCCCCTGGTAAAGAGGTTCCACTGGTGCCTACTTTGCAAGCCTTTAGATTCCAGGTTAAGACATTTTTATTTACCCGGACGTGTATGCATGTGTAAATAAGATAAATAAATAATGCCTCAGCATGCCTTGTGGGTTGGGTTTTATACATGATCTGAAAAAGAAAAAGAAAAAGAAAAAGGAAGTTTTGACTCTCCAGTTGCTGCAACAACTGCTCAGGGATGATGGGAGTTGTAGTCCAGCAATGTCTCATGTGCCAAAGGTGGTTTTCAGCTATGATTTATACTGGTTGTGCCACAAATGCATCAGGGTAGACGAGTGCAGCAGTTTCCCTTTCATACTTAACCATTCTTGGCTTCGGCAAGAAGGGATGCTCATTGAGAAGTAACTAATGTATCTTTATACTTTATGACATGTAAGGGTGGCAAGTTAAAATCTAAGAATGTACAGTATTACCTCGGTTTAAGTACTTAATTCGTCCCAGAGTTCCGTTCTTAAGCTGAAACTGTTCTTAACCTGAAGCACCACTTTAGCTAATGGGGCCTCCCGCTGCTGCCGCGCCGCCAGAGCACTATTTCTGTTCTCATCCTGAAGCAAAGTTCTTAACCCAAGGTAATATTTCTGGGTCAGCGGAGTCTGTAACCTGAAGAATATGTAACCTGAAGTGTATGTAACCCGAGGTACCAGTGTATGCAGTTTTCCAAGACATGCACACAATTCACACACACAAACGTATCTCTCTACTTCTTTCCTGGAAACTAGACAAAGCCTGGTGTCATTCGTCCAACAATGGTGAAAGCAAAAATAATAACGTTAAAGGAAGAGGAACCTGCCCAACCAAACCCATTCAGAAAGTACCTAGAAGAAACCGGTGGCCTCCAAACTGAACAGGTAAAGCTTCTTTCTTTTCCTAATTCAGCTGAGATTTTCTTACTGGAACAATGTAGCTGAATTTGTCTTAAGTATGCAGGTGGATATTTTTAACAATGGAAATAACAAACCATCCCTGAACCAAACCCTCTTCCCACTCACCCCCCCCCCATATCTAATAAGAACTGTCCCCCTCCTATGCTGATGTCATTGTGCTGTGTGCCTCCCCACTTTTGTGTCACGGGTTGGTGAGAATGGGGAGACTTGGACCCTAAACCCCACTTAGCCACGAAGCTCAGATGAACCCGCCTCATAGGGTTGCTGTGAGAATAGCATGGGAAGGTATCCATTAATGCCACCCTCGGAGGAAGCAAATCAGACATTCACCAGCTACTCCTTGTCCCGCTATATTAACTATTTTTTCTTCCTTATCCAAACAACTTGAGAACAATTGTGTCCAATCCAACAGGGGCATTAGGCAACATAGTAGATTCTCCCTTGCTGATATGAGCCCATCTTTCATATTATAATAAACTGCAGTCCTTTACTGTATCTGCTGCAGTAACCGTATTAACATCCACAAAACCATACAGAAATAACAAGTGAATTCTTAATCGTACAAAGTCAAGCGAACTGGGCATCCCCTCTGGGCCTCTTGGGTTGTCCATTAACCAATCTCTTTGTCTGCTTCTCTTTCTTCCAGGATTCATCACTTTCCCATCCTTATTTATATACTAAACTGAGCTCTCCTACTAAGTCCCCATTGCACCCACAGGGGCTCTCTCATGCTGACTTGCTAACTCCTGGTCCATTCAATCATTTGGGTTCCATCTTTGGAGACACCCATGACAGTTCTTATAGTCCTTACCGTCGCAATACTTTGTATAACAAGGTGAGAAGTGTCTCTTCCTGGTGTTTCTGTTGTGTTAATGAAGGGCAAAGGTTTTTGAGGCAGCAATTCTAAAAACAAAGTAATTCTATATACGAATGCATTAATATAGTGCCCTTTGGCCAAATGGTTTCATAAGAACATAAAAGTAGCCCAACTGGACCAGACCAAAGGCCTGGGGTCAGACGCAGATGGCCTTTATTGGCTCCCAAACCCTGCCCACTAGCCTGGCCAGATTGGCCAGGATTCAGATAAACAGATGGTGGAAAAGCCCAGTACTCCCTAGCAGCTAGCCTAGGAATTCTCCAATGGCTGACCGCCTAAATCAGGCACTGCTCCCAGGGGGTAAGTATTTGGAGCCGCCTGTCCTGTGAGCAGGTAAGCAGCCATTTATGAACCAGATGCCTGTGTGAAGCCCATCAGCAGGGCCAATAGCCCTCTCCTGATGCTGTTCCCCAGCAACTGGTATTCAGAACCATACCTGGATGCTTCACAACAAATCAGGGCAGTTTCAAAAACATAGCACTTTTAAGCAGAGCAGCACACAGAAATGCCATTAAGCTACTTGCACTTTTTGGTGTTCTTTCGAAATGCTAGGTTGGCAGGAGCTGAGACTGAGCAACAGAAGCTCACCCTGATGCAGGGATTCAAACCGCTGACCTTTTCATCGGCAAGCCCAAAGCTCAGTGGTTTAGACCACAGCACCACCCACGTCCTTACGTGCTTAAAAGTGCTATGTTTTTGACTGGACTTAACTGCCTTTACCTTTTACCTTTAAGGACACTTATTTGGCAGGTACTTGACATCAATAGGTTATATGCGGCCTCTAATAAGCATCTTCAAATATTGTGAAATGAAAAAGCATTAAAACAAGCGTCCCTGTGTTGTGAATTTCACTGCCTTCCTCAAGGCAGCCTCATTGGCTGACAGGGATGTGCATGCAGGGCTGGGGAAAATGTCCTATCATGTGGGGAGCTTTGCTAAATATTATGGGGTCAGAGGAGAAGTTACCACGAGGATGCTATTTCCAGAAGCATCTTTGTGGAGTATATAATATGATCAGATTCAACACTAAGTCAAATTCTGGACCACATAGACCAGAATTAAAAATTATGTGAGTGTCCCAGAAAAGCTTGGTTGCTCTTATGTTGTTGTTTTTAAATTCATGTGCTATGATTCCATTCTTCGGGTGGTATTCAATCAAGTTTTACTCAGAGTAGGCTTACTAGATCTAACTTAGTCTTTTTCATTAATTTCTGTGGGTCCACTCTGTGTAAAGCATAATTGAATACCACCCCATTCATTTTCAGACACTGTACGGCAGAGCTAAATTTCATTGATCTTGATCTAAATTTCACTTGATCTCTGATTAGCTTTAGAGATTTTTTTTTCAATAGAAAGTGCAGTCTTTCCAGCATCATTAAAAATATATCCCAGGCATTTTCTCAAACTATCTCACATGAGTTGAATTTTAAATTAACCTTCTGCTGTGTCTACAATGAAATCTGAATTAACTAGGTAAGTTGTACTGTGATCATTCTACCACTAGAGAGCAAGATTCACTGAGCAAAATGACCTTCAGCATTCATGAAGCATTAACACACCTGCTTAAGTTGAACGGATTCAGGTATTTTTCATTTGCTTTTGAAAAAGCAATTCTTCATTTAGAAAGAATATATATATATATCCCCTGTGAGTGCCATTGTAAATTAACTTGGTGAGAAAGAGTCTTTTTATGCCTTGTATCAGGGCCATCTTAAGCATATCCGGTGCCATGGTGCAAAGATCCCTCTGGCCCCACCCCCTTTCCCAGAGTTGTTGACATTTCCCCAAGCCTCTGCGGGGATCACTCTCCTCCAGTGGAGGCTTGAGAAGGAAGCTGCACGCCCACCAGCCATATGGTTGACGGGGCACAGCTGGCGGGCGTGCAGGGAAAGGCGAGGTCGCCAGCAAAGCTGGAAGCTGCCCAGAGTGGCTGGGGCAACCCTGTCAGGTGGGCGGGGTGCATACGTTGTTGTTGTTGTTGTTGTTGTTAGATGTAACAGTAATGCACATTGTCATAGAGGTGCAAAGGACTAATTTAAAAGTTCAGATTTACAGCACATTTGAGCCATTCACCCCAACATCCTTACATCAGTCAGAACCACTTCACAAAATGCACATTTCTACACTGAAACAAGTTATACATTTGCCTAGTTTGGATGTCACGTTGAATCACTTGGCTATGTTTAGCTTGGAGTAGAGTTATTTTCTGTTACTGCAGAGGGCAGGACTTCGAACCAAACAGAGGGATCTGCAGGGAAGCAGATTTAAACATCACACCTATTTGTTGTGGGCTTTGTTCTTTTTAAAAACATTGTATTATTTGACCGATGGATTGTTTAGTTGATTGTTCCTGAGCCTGCTATGTGACCCTCTGTGGTGAAAAGCAATCTAATTGTTCCATTATTAAAACATATGTACTTTTAGATCGTTTTTTCACCACAGATGGTGGTCTATTAAATCTATTAAAACATGCTTAAAACATTAGATCTATTAAAACATACTTTTAGATCCATAGTAGATCTGCCCCTGCTCGCAGGGTGTGTGTGGGGGGGAGTATGGGTGCGCTGTAAATGTCTGGTGTGTAGTGAGATGGAAGTGGCTTTCATGTAAGAATTAAATAGCCTGCATAGTTTTGTTGTTGTTGTTTGCAGAGCCTTGAAAGAGCAGATGATGCAAAAGAGCAGCAGGTTTGGGGGAACCTTAGCTTTCCAGATACTGCTGAACTACAACTTCCATCATCCTGAGACATGCTCTTTAGGGCTGACGGGAGGAGAAGTTCAGCAACATCTGGAGGGTCAAAGGTTTCCCACACCTGCTTGCCTGTGTGGAGTGGCACCATTTTCTGCATATGGCATTTTTGTTTTAGTCTTGGTTAAAAAGCAGGCACAGGCAAAACACCAGGAGAAATCTGGAAATGAATACAGTAGCACCTCGGCTTACGTAACCCTCGGGTAACATAAACTTTGGGTTGCGAAAGCAGCAAACCTGGAAGTGTTTCGCCACGCACGCATGCACAGAAGCAGTCTACCATCTACCGCTGTGTGCGCATGAGCAGAAACGGTCTAACTCTTCTCCTTCGGTTGCAAAAACCTTGGGATCCGGCCGGACCTCCGGAATGGATTCTGTTCCAGAGGTACCACTGTAAAGGTAAAGACCATTAGGTCCAGTCGTGACCGACTCTGGGGTTGCGGCGCTCATCTTGCTTTATTGGCCGAGAGAGCCGGCATACAGCTTCTGGGTCATGTGGCCAGCATGACTAAGCCTGTAATATAATGTAAAAAGAAGTGCTTCTCATCATCATGATTAAGGCTGTGACCTCCTGACCAGGTCGTACTGACTGACTGTTGATGGGCAGCTTCAAAGTCTCCCTTAAGATGGTTCTTTATTTTGAAAAGGACTTGAACCTGGACAGCTTTCAAACAAAGGACTGATTTCTGTAAGACTGGACACACAGCCTGAAAGAATTGAGTTTACCTAAGAAATAAATTGGATATGCCTTTCAAATTTGTGTGTAAAGTTTATGTTTTTGCATTCCTTTCACATCAGGACAAAACAGATCTGCATGTCTTAAATGCCTAGGGAGAATGAAAGTTTGAAAGAGATGTTAGCCTCACTAAATAGCACAGAAAATATGTGGGAAACAGAAGATGTTGGAAACAGTCTTGTTGCTATGGCATTTGCCAGTTGCCAACTGGTAGAATTTGATGTCAAGGGCACACAGTTCCTATTGGGAATGAAAAAAACCTCCCACAGCTAAAAAGACAGTCATTCAAAGAGCCCCACACTCCTGCTGTGAGTGATAGCAGGTGATCTACCATACCATTAAAAATATGGAAAGTAAACATGACTCATTCTCTCATGCAAGAGGAATAAAGGTTTAATTAATCTATTTTGTGATCTTCTGGCACTGCAGCTTAAGTGTCAAGGGTTTTGACCTGGAATGGCTGGTCTAGAGAGAACAGCATCAGAAAGCCTTTTAAGATGCCCAAGGAGGAGAAGGAACACTTGGGTTTATTGGGGCAGGTGAGGGAGGTCAGGGAGAGAGGAGCCGCTGGTGACATACCTACACTCATATTACTCTCAGCACGGTCCTTAGCTGCATACAAATGGCATGTGTATAGGTTCTACTCTAACTCCAACAATTTGGAGTTAGAGCTGAGAGTGGGTGTTCCCTGACTCTTCCCCCCCTTTTTTGGTGGGATTCAGTGACATGTTGGCAAATTCAGGTTGAGAAATTAAAGTTGATTTGGCATTCTTGCATGCACACCCCCCTTCCCCTTCCTACAAAATCAGACCTTTGTGAAAAGGAAAAGGCATTGGAAAGTATGGGTCAATGTTTCCTTGATGGAACATCATCTAACCTCCCTGGAAACAAATGGGTTGTTTGCATATGAATAAAAACTAAGCATTTCAAGCTGGCATTTTCTGGATATGGGGTTTTATTCTTTGGGGGGAATTGCAACTAAACTTCATCTAAATTAGCATCCTATTTCTAGCAGGGGACAAAACAGCTGGTTATGGAAAGCCCCAAAAGTGAAAGCTCTAAACATGAGGATTCACTGTAGGCAAGAAGACCCTCAGCTACAGACCAGCCTTCCCCATCCTTGGTTCCTCCAGATGTTGCTGAGCTACAGCTCTCATCATCCTGTACTTGATACCCAACAACATCCAGAGACATCCTAAGCCTAGGGAAGGCTGTTATAGACAGAGGAGCTGATCTAATTCCCTTTTAAATTAATCTAAGCTAGTGGCGATCACAGGGATGTGGGTGGCGCTGTGGGTAAAACCTCAGTGCCTAGGACTTGCCGATCATATGGTCGGTGGTTCGAATCCCCGCGGCAGGGTGAGCTCCCGTCGTTCAGTCCCAGCTCCTGCCCACCTAGCAGTTCGAAAGCACCCTTAAGTGCAAGTAGATAAATAGGTACCGCTTTATAGCGGGAAGGTAAACGGCGCTTCCATGTGCTGCGCTGCTGGCTCGCCAGAGCAGCTTCGTCACGCTAGCCACGTGACCTGGAAGTGTCTTCGGACAGCGCTGGCCCCCAGCCTCTTAAGCGAGATGGGTGCGCAACCCCAGAGTCGGTCACGACTGGCCCGTATGGGCAGGGGTACCTTTACCTTTTAGTGGCGATCACTATATAGCTAGCACTCTCTGGGGCTACGTGGGTAGCAGCAAACGTAAGGCTCAGTGGCTGAGGTCACCAGAGACTGAAAGCTGGTTTAGCACCCATCCTCCAACAGTCTCCACAATATGTTCCTTTATTTAATCCTGTGGAAAGGGTGAAGCACAACTTTTAAGGCTACTGTTACGGGGGAGGGGGCTCACCTTCACCACTACCCCAAACGACCTTTGGAAGATTGTCCACCACTGATGGGAATCTTGCAAAGTATCGGGGTGTGTCTGAGTGCCTGTACACAGTGCGCATAGAGATGCGCTGCAGACACACACTTTCAAAATCTTCAAAGTACACAGACCCGCACATGCATGCTGTCTGCCTTATCGATGGGCATTCTGCTAACAACGCAGTGAGAGGAGTTTTTCAGACATCAAGCTGTCATGAAGGGTTCATGGGCAAAAGCTGAACATTTATCTTCAGTGTAATTTGCAATACGCCAGGTGTTTACCCCTCATGAAATGCCATTAAGTGCCATTGCAGTGTCTGCTTTGTAACGCTCTTGACATTTCCTCTCTTTGCAGCCCACTCATCCGATAGTGCCCATTCCAGAAAATGAAGCACTCAGCTCCAAAGAGGTAATGGTAAAGCCCTCTGCATTTCTAAATGCATGCAGGGTTATGACCGCTCACTCAGATTTGTTCTTGTTGATGCAATGTAAGAATGAAAATCAGGAGAGGGTGTAGATGGGAAAAGGTTGTTTTGTATGACAGGTTCACATGCATGGGTTAAATCCTTTGATCTGTTTATTTATTTTACTTCTTTATAAAGGCATTCAAATACTTCCTATGACAATCGAGCTCAAGGAAGTGTACATATTTAAAAATATAAATGAACACAACAGGGAAACCGCAATGGTATGAGTAAAATGCAGCCGATAACCCGAATGACACCCTTAATTAACTTTTAACACCAGGAAATGCTTTAGTGCACAGGTATGTTTTTAACATGTGCTGCATTTAACAAGTGTTGGCCCTTGTTGGAGCTGCAAGGGAGGCAATTCTATATAGAAAGAGGGCCACCACAGAGAAGGCACTCCAACCTGGTTTCCTCCAACCAAGATAGTGACACAGCCAGGAGTGCAATGCTTGGACAGGACAGTAGGGGCAGAGACACTCCTCCAGGTATCCTGGTCACAAGTTGTTTTATAGGTTAAAGTCAAAACCTTGACTTTCAACTGTTAGTTTATCGGAAGTCAGTGGAGTAGCTTCAGGAACTGTGTAATATGTGTGGAAGAGAGCACTAAATGGCACACAAATTACACACTTGTGCCTATAAATGAAAATAATGGTGGTCATGGCATGGCGATAGGTGGGATAGAATTAATCATATAGAAGGGGGAGGAGAAATCCTGCCTGTACCTTTTTTGTGGTAGAACAAGGAGACTGCAGCCAACACTCTTGTTGCTGAGTGGATGGCTGACCTGATGTAGACATGTTATTCTCATGCCATGGCTGTCCGGAGTCTCACCTACCAAACTTCTTCCTCAGCTATGGCTGGTGTGGGGGCAGGAGGGGGAAGCTTGTTCTAGAGTGAAGCCTTTATTCTGTTTCCCCAAATTTAAAACTTCTAAAACTTCTAAAAGCTATGTTGTCTTTTTGAAGAGGAAAAAGAGAGAGGCAAGCATACCTGTGTCATGTTCAGAATAGCAATATTCTTTCTAACTGGAAACTTTTACAGCTTTGTTCTGCTAGAGCACAAAACAAGCTGGATTTGCTGCCCTACCAGGAAAACAAAGATCTAAGCAGAGGAAACGCTCCAGACAACGGCAGTCCTCACAGCAGAGCTCACTGTCTACCAAGAGGAGATTTTGAGAACGTTTTTGCAAAAACCACCTAAGGTAGATTTGTTTATTATCCTAGCTTCCCCCAAGGAGCTCAAGGTGGCATGCATGGTCTCACAGTGGTCTGTGAGGTAGATGAGGCTGAGTATGACTTACTCCAAGGTCACCTAGTGTGCTTTGTGGCTAAGTGGGGATTTGAACCCTCATCTCCCAGGATCTAGACCAGTGTTTCCCAAACCTGGGTCTCCAGCTGTGTTTGGACTACAATTCCCATCATCCCTGACCACTGGTCCTGCTAGCTAGGGATGATGGGAGTTTAGTCCCAAAACAGCTAGAGACCCAAGTTTGGGAAACACTGTTCTAGACCAATACTTTATCCCAGCCTTTCTCAACCTTGGTCTCCAGATGTTCTTGAACAACAACTCCCATCATCATTGACCACTGGTCATGCTGGCTAGGAATGATGGGAGTTGTAGTCCAACAACATCTAGGGACCCAAGGTTGCGAAAACCTTCTCTGACCACTGCAATACTGTGTTTCCTGTTTATGACCCACATTTTCAATATGTAATGCAAGGCACATGGCAGGAGGTCCAGCAGCAGAGTGTAGCCATCTTGCTCTCTGCACTCAGAACAGAAACATTGATGACCCTCCAAATGGGTTGCAGAAGTTGCCTAATAAAGACCTCGTAGACTCTCATCAATGAATCAGTGCATCAGTCTTTAGCCTCCAGGATCTCTGAAATAATTATAGGCTGTCTGTGTAAAATAATACCCTTTATTAACAAAAAGGGACATCGTCACAGCTGGATGTTTCATGCGATGTTAACAACACAGCACTGTAGACATTCTCTACTGATAATGGATCAAAATTATTTATTCATATCAGCATGCTTGCACTCTGGACAACACACCCCTTTCCTGTGTTGGTTAAGATGTGTTGCTTCAGTTGCAATTCCTAGGGTAGACTGTAAGGAGGCATCCTGTTTTGTGTTCATCACAGTTGGCACTGATTCTGACAGCTGGGATAGCTCAGTCAGTAGAGCATGAGACTCCTAATCTCAGGGTTGTGTGTTCGAGCCCCATGCTAGGCGAAAGATTCCTGCATTGCAGGGAGGTTGGACTAGGTGACCCTCGTGGTCCCTTCCAACTCTACAGTTCTATGATCCACTACAATTTGACTTCCACTGAAAGCTATGTTGTTTGTCTCACTATCCACAATGGCCAAAAGTAATGAAAGGGAAACAATGCAGAAAACAATGTCAATGGCAGACTAAAAAACCTATGGCTAATGCTGCTCATATTCATTTGCTTGATCTCTGTTCCTGACCTCAGATGAGCATGTGAATTGCAGCCATTTCCACTCCTGATTCCAGCTGAATTCCCTGACATCCCTACTCATCAGCCATCACAGCATCCACAAGGACAATTCATCAATCTTTATTACGGTCTAGAGACCCAACAAATAATTACAAAACAATACACAATTCATACAGGCTACCCACAAGGACAATTAGGCATTGTGTACTTAGGTCTTTTTCTTGTCTTCTCTTTCCTACCAGGGCTGTCACTTGTGGGATGTTCTGTCTGGGAGCTGGAACAGTTATTATGTTTTCCTCCTTAATCTCATAATTGCTCTTTTGTCACTTCTGTGTCTAATGAGTACAACAGGGAATTTAATACTACTGAATACATGCTATGTGGTACCTATTAAGCTTCAAAGTCACCAGCTATTATAAATTTTATTTATTTATTAAAAATGTTTGTATGATGCTAGTTCATTAAAAGAAACCCAAAGTGGTGTACAGCAATATTGTAGTCAGATATTACAGAAAGGTGATTTCTTAACTTCTGGCATTATCTTGACAACCTGGAAAAGTTTTCATCTGACATTTAAAGGTTAAAACAGAAGTTGCCTCCTGAATTGCCTTTGGACTGAGCCAATGGTATGAAAGTCTGAGATACTTGTCACTGTCAGATGAGTCTCACCAACTTGATCTCAGTGATAAAGCTGTGCTGTAAATTGCCCTGTGATCTTCGGATGAAGAGCTGTACAGTTGTACCTTGATTTTTGAACAGCTTAGTTCTTGAACGTTTTGGCTCCTGAACACCACAAACCCGGAATTGACTGTTCCAGTTTGTGAACTATTTTGGAAGCCAAACATCCAACGGGGATTCAGTGGCTTCCAATTGGCTGCAGGAGCTTCCTGCAGGCAATCAGAAGCTGTGCTTTGGTTTCTGAACGTTTTGGAAGTTGAATGGACTTCTGGAATGGATTCCTTTCAACTTCCAAGGCACAACTGTATATAAAGTTCATATATAATAATTAATAATACAATTGTCAGGACTGCCGCTAGGTCCCAGCTCACAGAGGACCAACGCCCAGTGGATATTATATACAAAAGTCTTTATTGAAGTTTAGTTTCCATTTCCAAGCTCTGGGCGCGCAGGCCCACGTCTTAACGCTAGACCGGCTAAGTCCCCTCTGACTCACTGCTCCACCCACACCAGTTTAAGATTCTAGCCTGGCTCCACCTCTTGCGCTGCTCTTTCCTGCGTTGGGTCCTTCTGCCCTCTGGGGTTCCCTCCTTCCTGGACTCCTCTGACGCGGAGCCTCCTGAGTCTTGCCCCTCCCTCCGGCGGGCTTTAGGACCTGGCTCCCTTCCCGGGCTCCCCGCTGTGCCGCGCTCCTGTACATTTGAACTTGGCGCGCGCGCCCAGCCGGTGACTTTCCTTCTGACCGTTTCCCCGCTTCCTGATGTGGGTGTTGCCAAACCTGACTCCTCTCCTCCCTCTGGTGGTGAGGACACTGGTCCCGACTCCTGGGACTCCCCCTCCCCACTGCGCTCTGGTGGAGACGCTGGCCCTGATCTCCAGCTGCTGTTCAGAGACTCCCCGCTGGCCCCTCCCTCTTGAGGTTTCTCCCTTGGAATCTCCCTTGCTCTGGCCACCGGCGCTCCCTTCTGTGAGTCCTCCGATTCGCTAGAGAGGCTTGTGGAATAACTCTGGCCACTGTCACTGCCTGCGCCCCCCTCGTACTCCTCCTCCTCACTCTCCATTTGCTCCCCCTCCTGTGTCTCTCCTTCTGAACCCCTGACAACAATCAAGCTGGGATATAAGGGTTCAGGGGTGCGGGTGGCGCTGTGGGTTAAACCACAGAGCCTAGGACTTGCGGGTCAGAAGGTATCATTCATATTTTTTGTGATAAATTAGCATGTCTTAACACATGGACTTAGGGGACGTGGTGGTGCTATGGTCTAAACCACAGAGTCTAGGGCTTGCCGATCAGAAGGTTGGCGGTTCGAATCCCCGTGATGGGGTGAGCTCCCATTGCTCGGTCCCTGCTCCTGCCAACCTAGCAGTTCGAAAGCACATCAAAGTGCAAGTAGATAAATAGGTACCGTTCTGGCAGGAAGGTAAATGGCATTTCCGTGCGCTGCTCTGCTTCGCCAGAAGTGGCTTAGTCATGCTGGCCACATGACCCGGAAGCTGTACGCCAGCTCCCTCAGCCAATAAAGCGAGATGAGTGCCGCAACCTCAGAGTCGGCCATACTGGACCTAATGGTCAGGGGTCCCTTTACCTTTACCTATAAGGGTTCAGGTAGTCCCTAATGTACGCTGGACCTGAGCTGTATTAATTGACAAAGCCCTGAATAAGGAATTGAAAAGGAGTATAAGATGCTCTCAAGTGCATCATTTTAGGATGAAGACAGGTGTAAGGCTACAATACTGTGCATTCTTACTTCAGACTAAGCCCAATTTAATTCCATTGGATTTACCTCTGAGAAAATATATACACAGAAGATTATGGTGCCTATATGATGGAATTTATTTGAACATACATTTGAAGCATTCTGTCGTAATTTTTTAGGGTAGTGAATATATATTCAGATCACTTTCCACTACACTTAAAATGTTAATGTGCCTTCAATTTCAGGTTCTTATAGTGAATTTAACATCCTTTTCTCAAATATCCAATAGCCTGAGTACATGACTATCTGTATATTAGTGGCTTAGTAAAATCTTATGTGGTAATCCAGTTCTAATTGTTTATAAATTGGAACATCAATTGATGGAGATTATTAGATACAATTTCAGTCTGTGGCATTTATCTCTCTCTCTCTCTCTCTCTCTCTCCCTCTCTCTCTCTCTCTCTCTCTCTCTCTCTCTCTTCAGATATGATTTCGGATTAGAAGTTAATTGTAGGGAATGCTACTTACCAGTCTGCTGCGATGCTGACATGAGATCTATGCTGAAGTGAGCTGAAGTGTTGCAGCTTAAAAATGGCCTCTCGCTGTATTTGTTGTAAAATATCAGTAGCATACCACAAGTAATCAGGAACTCGACAGTGAATATACAGTGAAATGATTGTTGAAAAATTCTGTATAACTTCCTGAAGTGTTTTTAATGCATGTTGCCTAGAAAATCAGCTTCGGCTGATCAGAAAACAATTTACATTTTGAAATGAAATAAAGTTGAGTTGTATATTGTATAAAGCATTTTTTGTGACTCATTTATGCCTGCTGAATACTGGTCAGAAGGATTTGTCAGTTGTGTTACTCTATTTAGTATTATTCATTAACTTTATATACCACCTTTCATCCAAAGATCTCAGGTAGGTTCACAACATAAAAATACAAAATGAGAACACCAGATACATAATAAAACAAAAATAAATCGGTAACCCCTTTCCCACAAACACATTTTAAAAGCTTTAGAATGTTCAATCAACCAAAGGCCTAGTTATTGAGAAAAATTTTTGCCTGGTGCCTGAAGATATGTACCAGGCAAACCTCCCTGGGGAGAGCATTCCACAAGTGGGGAGCCACTGCAGAAAAGGCCCAATCTTGTGTTGTCACCCTCCTAACTGCTTAAGAAACATCCAGAAGGTTTGTACACAATAATTTCTGCAAGCAGATTCAGGTGCTCAACCTTTTCCTCTTCCCATTCAAGGACTGTTTTTTCCTGACAGTATCAGAAAATGGAGAGAGAGAGAGAGAGAGAGAGAGAGAATCAGTTTCGATAAGCTTCTAAAGACATGTAAGCCTTTAATTTTTTTATTTTCTTTCATTTATATCCCTGCACCTTTCATCTGACATGGGGTCCAAGGCATCATCCATGTTGTTCCAGGCACTAACCTGCTGACATTCAGGAAGTGCTACACTCACCTGCTTTCAGACTATACCTTTGGAAACTGATTATTACAGTATGTCACAAATAATTTCTTAATTTTCAGACAGCTCCAAGCCTACATAAAACTGATTGAACAATATGAAATGGTACAAGATAAGACAAACCCAAGACAGGTGATTGCCAAAACTACTGTATGATGGAAAATGAGAAATGTGTAGTAGTCTGACCTCAGTTGGAAAATGATAAACACAGGATTATATTTGGTGATGTTCTACTCAGCAAAAGCCCACTGAAATGAATGGACCTGGGTTAGTCATAATCACTGCGTGCAACCTAGAATGTCCCAGTCATTTGAGAAAGGCTTCATTAGCCCCAGGGACGCGGGTGGCGCTGTGGGTAAAACCTCAGCGCCTAGGACTTGCCGATCGCATGGTCGGCAGTTCGAATCCCCGCGGCAGGGTGAGCTTCCGTCGTTCGGTTCCAGCGCCTGCCAACCTAGCAGTTCGAAAGCACCCCCGGGTCCAAGTAGATAAATAGGGACCGCTTACCAGCAGGAAGGTAAACGGCGTTCTGTGTGCTGCGCTGGCTCGCCAGATGCAGCTTGTCACGCTGGCCACGTGACCTGGAAGTGTCTGCGGACAGCGCTGGCTCCCGGCCTCTAGAGTGAGATGAGCGCACAACCCTAGAGTCTGTCAAGATTGGCCCGTACCGGCAGGGGTACCTTTACCTTTTTACCTTTCATTAGCCCCAATGAACAAGATTTTCTTGCATTGTACCTGTTCAGGTTACAGGTCTATTTCTGAATGTATCCCATGGATAGGTGGAGAATTGGTGGAAGCAAAAAGCTTCCTGCACATGGAAAAATACTGGCTGATCCTTACTGTGCCAGTTTTGTATTTCCCCTGCAAAAGAAAAAAAAAGAAGACGTTTAATGGGGTAGTATTCAAACATCAATTTCCCCAGCTGTACCTGACATAGTTCTCCCTAGGAAAATCATTATCACTTGTTTTCATTGAATGTACATGGTAAGCAGTGCAAGACAGATTCTGGGAGCAAAATGTCAAAGGTGATAAGAGGTGTAGTAATTCATCAACCTAACACCCACTGTATGCTCAGAGGAACTGATGGAATTCAGGCTTTGTACATGACACACGTTTAAAGCACACCTCCTCCTTCCAGAGAATGCTGGGGACTGTAGTTTACCCATCACAAAGCTATAATCCCCAGCATCCTTAAACTACAGTTTACAAGATTCTTTGGGGTGGAAATGTGCTTTAAATGAATGGTGTTTATGTAGAGCAGAGACAGTGTGATTGTTGATTTTCTAGCCCAGTTGTAAGAGTCTTTATTTATGCAAACAGCCCTCCAACAGTCAGTATTCTGAAAAAAAAAACCATTGGAAATGAGGAATATTTCAAGGGTTATGTTTGGTGTGTCAATGTGCAGGTGCTTTAGTAGCTAATAGGTGTTTCATTAACCGCTGAAAATGTAGAAATATGTGTCATTACGTTTTATGGCAATTGCTTAAGCGGTAAAGTCTCAGTGAGAATCCATGTAATATACTCCTAAAGCTAATGTAAAAATAACGAGGCTTCAATTAAACTACATGTGATTTTAATGGGCATTTAGCATGCTTAATTAGGTTATGGCACAATGTTTGCAACGACTTGGATTTTCGGCTGCTGGCCTGCACATCTGAAAGTCCTTATTTGCACGAGAACATTTGTATGTTATAAAATTTATGGTTGTTTTCCTTTTATTGGATTTATGGAGCTGTGGCATTACATAAGTTCCCTGGGCAGCTCACAGAAAAAAATGCAGTGCAGAATGAGGTAGGTGCACATTCACAGTATTATTTGAAGAGGAAAAACTGCTTCCAGAGGTCTTAAAAGACCTACATTGGCTCCCAGTACGTTTCCGAGCACCATTCAAAGTGTTGGCACTGACCTTTAAAGCCCTAAACGGCCTTGGTCCAGTATATCTGAAGGAGTGTCTCCACCCCCATTGTTCTACCTGGACACTGAGGTCCAGCACTGAGGGCCTTCTGGCGGTTCCCTAACTGCGAGAAGCCAAGTTACAGGGAACCAGGCAGAGGGCCTTCTCGGTAGTGGCGCCCTCCCTGTGGAACACCCTCCTACCAGATGTCAAAGAGAACAACAACAACCAGACTTTTAGAAGACATCTGAAGGCAGCCCTGTTTAGGGAAGCTTTTAATGATTGCTGTATTAGAGTATTTTAATATTTTTTTGGAAGCCGCCCAGAGTGGCTGGGGATGCCCAGCCAGATGGGCGGGGTATAAATAATAAATTATTAATTATTATTATTATTATTATTATTATTATTATTATTATTATTATTATTATTGTCAGAGCCACCCGAGGTCCCAGCTCACAAGAGACCAAAATCCAGTCCAAGTTATATACAAAAGGTTTTATTGAAGAACATTGTTGTCGTTACATCCAAGCTCCGTGGCTCAGCATCTTTTACCCTTAGATGTTTGAAGTCCCCTCTGAGTCAGTCCCGCCCCTGCACCAGCTTAAGAGGCTTGTACTGCTCCACCTTTTCCTCTCCTTCCTTTTCCGCAGGGTCTTCCTGCCCCCCTGTGCTCCCTCCCTTCGGGACTCCCCCGAGGCTGAGTCTTCTGACGCCTGCTCCCCCCTCCTTCGTGCTTTGGGACCAGGCTCCTCCTCAGGGCTCTCCTCATTTCCGCGCGCCTCCACATTTGAACTTGGCGCGCGTACGTTGCCTCTGACCTTCCTTTCGACCATTACGCTACTCTCAGTACTACACTCCTCCCCTTCCGGCAGGATGTTCTGCTCCGAACTCCTTCCCCTCTCTGCTCCCTGTTCTGCTCTTTCTGACACACTGGTAACTCCACCCCCTTCACTCCGTTCCGACGGAGAGGCCGGTCCCGATCTCCAACCCCCACTGGGGATTCCCTCTTCGTTCCCCTGCTTCTGACTGCTTCCCTCTCTACTGCCCCTTGGCCTGACCAGGGGGGCTCCCTTTTGGGAATCCTCGGATTCACTTGACGGACTCACTGACAACCTCGGGTCATCGTCGTCCTCTTCCTCGTCACCCTGGGACCCCTCCCCCTCACTCTCTGTCCCTGAAACCCTGACAATTATTATTATTATCATCATCATCATCATCATCATCATTAGCACGAGATGAGGTAATGAATCACTTCTTGCTGCCTGTCACTTATCCACTCAGTGTTGCCAGGTATATCAGAATTGTCAAGGAATGCTGTACAAGGTATGAGCTGCTCTGTCAGGGATGGGGAACTGATGGACTTCCAGATGTTGTTGGACTCTATCTCCCATCATTCCCAGCCAGCATGGTCAAATGTTAATGGATGGTGGGCTTTGTGGTATATACACAGTGCAGGTTCCTCATCCCCACATTGCAGCACTAACCTTGGGCAGTACAGTAGTTCCTCGAGGGCCCTCCAAACAGGCAAAAATGCCAAGTGGGAGACTGCTGGATGGGCTAGATAAGGGGCAGGTTTTCTCTCTTTTGATTGCCCCAACCTGAGTTATTTGCTCTGCAAAAGAGGAGTTCACGTTTCCTTCACCTGCCCTTCCGCATGCACCCGGGGACAGCAAATATGCTTGGGGTGTTCACATACATGTTCTTGGCTTGCATTGCTGCTGTGAGAAAAAGAAGCTGTTTGCCAGGAGAGGCCCTTCTGGCTGCTCCATGAGTGTTTGAACAAAAACGGGATAAATTTTGAATTTGTGATATGAGGATTCGAAACTGATCCCATGATGACACAACCTTCTCACCCTGAATATGGCTTTCTCTCTCTCAGAATGGCTATGGGCCTAGAGTTGCATGCATTTGTGTGTAACATGTAGTTTGGCCAGTAAGCAACAAGTAACACTGGTGGGATATTAAGCTAGAAGTATACTAACCAAGTGCTATTTTTCTAGAAAAAGAGGTGCTAGAACTCACCATGAACGCCTCCCTCATTCTCTTAGAATGGCAGTAGCACTCACCTGAGAGGTGCCGGAACTGATTTCTGGTGAGTTCTGGCTGAAAAAAAGCCCTGGCAGTATCTAAGAATAGAAGGCATTAGAACCTCAGGTCCATCCAACGTAAGAGTGCATGTATTGTGCTACTGATGTTGACTGTGATTAAGACTGGGTTATAATTGCCTGCCTTGAGGGTGACAGTAATCTGAGAAGTGTGCCTCAAAGTCAATAGGTTCACAGTAGGCATTCCTCTCCCTTTGGCAGGTAATCCAATATAGCAATAATGATCAACATTAAAATGGTTATGGGCATAAAGAAGTGCCAAATATTAGTAGCAGATCTTATTCTATGTTCATGTAGCTTCGCTTTAAGCTCTAAAACAGTTAACTTCTATGTTCTTGGGCAAAAAGCATTATTGTGAAAAATCAACAGTATCTGGGTTTGGTGGCTAAAAATAATGTTGTCTGATGTGATGAAATGCTCTTCAATCAATTTTTGTTTCCTGTGCTTTCCCAGACACAGTTTTTCTGACTCATACAGCCATGTGAAATTTCAATTTCCATTGAATCTTTGCATGCCTAGCGAAGACTGCTTTCCTGCAGCTATATTTGAAGTTGCCTCAGGCAACTGATTCTGGGGTGTTCTAAAAGGGCAAGATATTATTTATTTAATTGGCTGTATTTTTACAGGGAGGGGAGGGGTATGTGTGAGAGATTTTCTGCCTCAACTGTCAAAACATTTAGGCCAGCCTTGGGTAGTATCCACCTTGATTTGTTGTATATGTGTAGAGATTTCCTAACCTGTCTCAGGCATAAAAAATGTATTGAATTAGCCTACTGAGTAGGAGTATTTTCATGTATTTCAAGATGTGATGGCATCAGTGCAGCATTTAATCTTGCCAGAGATAGACCCATAAACTATCAAAGATATTTTATTCATAACAATGGTGAGATCAGATGTAGCTTTCTAGAAAAGTATTTTACAGCTCAGCTCTATTGATGTGCCCAGTTGTTTATCGTTCCAATTATCTGAAAGGATTTCTGTTTATTTCTTCGGACCTTGTGTCCCGTATTTATGTGATACTCAGCGGCTTGTGTAAAAATCTTGTGTAAACAGGGCATTTTATAACATCTCTGACTAATGGTTAAAGTCCAAATGTTTTCCACATCACAGAGAACATTATTTTCCAAGCTTCTGTTTGGACTTCTTGCTCGAATCATGAGCATTTTTTTTTTTGCTTTGTTTTGACCTGCACACTTGGTAGAGAACCATTCTGAAAGAGTCCTGCTCAGCGAGACCTAGCAAATCTACCATTGGGAAACAAACACCCCAGAATGGAGATCTATACCTGCCTTTTTGTTTTTTGTTGCTTTGCAGTCATGCTTTGCATGGACAGATTATATGCCTCCAAGAATAATATTCTGCTGAAAGACCATTCGACGGAAAACAGAGCCAAAAGGACACTATCCGGGGGAAGTTACTGTAGGCTACGAGGCTGCTGTCCAGGCAGAGATGATGGCTGCACGTTTCTGTACTATGCCAGGAATGCCACATGCTACTGTGATGCTTTCTGTTCCTCAGGCCCTCCTGGCTCTGTAGACTGCTGCCCTGATTTCTGGACTGCTTGCCGGGGCCACCCTATTACAGCTTCATCAGTGCTAGCGGGTGAGTGTTGAATATATCTCCAGCTGCATTTGGCGTAAAACCTATGTGTCCCCCTGAATGTATACTGGCCAAATGCTACAACGTCATTTATTTTTTTAGAAACTGTTATTGGCAAGTAAGGAAGTATGTCCTCTACTTGGGGATGACAGAGATGGAATCTGGGACCTTCTGCATCAAAACAGACGCTCTATGACTGAGCTAAGAACTTTCCCCACAGATAGAATCTGTGAACTTGCAAAATTAAGCAATACATTTGGTAGCATTGCTCATTTGAAACACATTTTAATAGAAATCAAAATGTATCGCAAATGACATTTCTCAAATTTCATCGGAAGTTATTAACAAAACATGCTCTTAGATTTCACACACTGCACTGTGACAGATACCATAAAGTAATTTAGCACGCAAAATTATGTTATGCTTTTACCACCTGTAATCGTAGAGGCTAACATAAGCTCTACTCAGATTAGACCAGTTGAAATCAATGGACTTCAGTTAGTCATAGATTTGAAGATGAATTCAAATAATGTTTGGAAAGTTGATACCTGTTTCAGAAAAAAATATTTAAAGGCATCCTCTGAGATCTAATAAGGAAAACCTCCCTGGCAAATCTGGATTCCCCCCTCTCATCTCTGAAGATGAGTCAGGGCTCTAGATCTATAGACAGAATGTACAGCAAAGCAGCAACAAACAAGTGGCTTTGCTCCTATTTAGATGGAATCTGATCCTCCTTTTTTTTCATTTGTCTTTTCGGTTCTGGACCTGGTGTTTTTGCTTCTAGATTCTAAAACCCTTGTGTAATTCATGGGAACAACAATGTAGGAAGCTGTCAGTCAGGCCATTGGTCCATCAAGTTAAGTACTGCACACACTGCATACTGCATACACTGACGTGGGTGGGGTTGTGGGCTAAACCACTGAGCCTCTTGGGCTTGCTGATCAGAAGGTCGGGGGTTCAAATCCTCACAACCGGTGAGCTCACATTGCCCTGTCCCAGCTCCTGCCAACCTAGCAGTTTGAAAGCACACCAGTGCAAGTAGGTAAATAGGTACCGCTGTGGTGGGAAGGTAAACAGCGTTTCCATGCACTCTGGCTTCCGTCATGGTGTTCCATTGCCCCAGAAGGGGTTTAGTCATGGGTCACATGACCCAGAAAGCTGTCTGTGGACAAACACCGGCTCCCTCGGCCTGAAAGCAAGATGAGCGCCGCAACCCCATAGTCACCTTTGACTGGACTTAACCATCCAGGGGTCCGTTACCTTTACCTTTTTTTTTTTACAGTGACTAGCAGAATCACTCCAAGGATTTCAGATATCTGGAGATGCTTGGAATTGAACCTGTGACCTTCTGCATGCAAAGCCGATGTTCTACCACTGAGCTAAGGCCCAAAATCACTGGTAGACTTTAAGAGAGCTATACCAATTTTACACCAGCTGCTTCTCCTCTCCTACTCCAAACCAAACCAGACTCAAATAATATTAAGGACTATAGTAGCAAGAGTATCACCAGAACATGGATTACACATGGGACCAAAGGTCTACAAATTTCTGATATTGCATGTGTTCTTCATGGAATCCATTGCCAACTAGGTTGGGAGAGGGGGAACTGATGTCCCTCTTGGTATTGCTGGACTACAACTCCCATTATCCCTGACAATTGACCACGCTGGCTGAGGCTGATGGACGTTGGAGTCCAACAACATCACTAGCCCTGAATTAAGCAAGGCTATCCACGGAAATAATGCAAGCACTAGCCTGGCTCTAGTTCCAGCAGAAAAGCATGAAAAGGAAATGCTGAAAGGGACAGGGCTCCGTTCTCGCCCTCCAATTTCCACAGAAAAGAGAATCTCTGCTGAGTACCAATAGCAAGTTGGCTCCTTTCAGTTAAATTGCCGGCAAACAATTCTTCCAGCTGATAGCCTGGCGTGGAGCTGTATTTGCCAAGGAAACCCCATGGAGGAGAATATCTATTCTCTGCTAATGATGACAGAGGCTCCCTCATTTGAGGCAGTGCAGATCAGAAGGACTTTCTGTGAAGCGGCTGTGAAGAGTGGAATTCAGTGAGGCTTGTTCCTCCAGGAAGCTGGAGGAAGAGAAAGACACTTGGCATCTTCCCATCTCAGGCAGCATTCTCTTTGCTGCAGTGAGCTGTGCACATCAGCCCATTAAAGCCTGTTACAGATACAAACATCTATCATCTATCTATCATCTATCTATCTATCTATCTATCTATCTATCTATCTATCTATCATCTATCTATCTATCTATCTATCTATCTATCATCTATCATCTATCTCTATCTATCTATCATCTATCTATCTATCTATCTATCTATCTATCATCTATCATCATCTATCTATCATCTACCTACCTATCTATTATCTATCTATCTATCTATCTATCTATCTATCTATCTATCTATCTATCATCTATCTATCTATCTATCTATCTATCTATCATCTATCATCATCTATCTATCATCTACCTACCTATCTATTATCTATCTATCTATCTATCTATCTATCTATCTATCTATCTATCATCTATCATCATCTATCTATCATCTACCTACCTATCTATCATCTATCTATCTATATCTATCTATCTATCTATCTATCTATCTATCTATCTATCTATCTATCTATCATCTATCTATCATCTATCTATCTATCTATCATCTATCATCATCTATCTATCTCTATCATCTATCATCTATCTATCACCTATCTATCACCTATCTATCATCTATCTATCATCTATCTATCTATCTATCTATCTATCTATCTATCGATCGATCTATCTATATCTATCTATCTATCTATCATCTATCTATCATCTATCTATATCTATCATCTATCTATCTATCATCTATCTATATCTATCATCTATCTATCTATCATCTATCTATCTATATCTATCATCTATCTATCTATCTATCATCTATCTATCTATCTATCTATCTATCTATCTATCTATCTATCTATCATCTACCTACCTACCTATCTATCATCTATCTATCTATCTATCATCTATCTATCTATCTATCATCTATCTATCATCTATCTATCTATCTATCTATCTATCTATCTATCTATCTATCATCTATCATCTATCTCTATTTCTGCCTCTATGAACTGAAAAATAATACTAAATCTATCTCCTACTTAGAAAAGAGAGGGGTGATTGTCTCCTGATCACAAAAAAGGTCAGTATAATATTTTCACCTGGTGGATTGGAGGCACCTTATTAACTATTAGTGGCCTCGATTCATAAATATTATCTAAAGCTGCAAGTCTCTGCAGTTCTATTGATTCAGTGTCTATCGGTTGTATATGGTACTTTAGAGAATACAAGAGGACATGTCTCTGCCCTGATGAGCTTACAATCTAAAATGAAAACTTGGGGGAACAACGGAAGAGTGGTAGAAACATGTTTTGGGGTAAACATGGGAGTTGGGGTAAACATGGTTACATGTGAGAAGGGCTGTAGCTCAGTGGCTTAGCTGATGCACCAAGCTGAACTATAAAAAGACCAGGGAGGAGCAAAATGGCCATGATCCTCTCCTCAGGAACCTGTGTATTTGTGTATTAATGCCAAGCCAAGCCCTGGTTTGGCTTAGCCTTACTTCCAAAAGTGGCCACGGAGTTAGAGAAGATGACTCTGAAATATCAGAGATATGCCACTGGGAATAAGCCCTATCAAGCAGACTTGCTCCTGAGTAAACATGCACAGGGTTGGCCTACACATTAAATAGAGGATGTTAGTTGTGACTAGCGTAAGTCTGTTGCTCTCAACAGGACTGTATCACACAATTATCTTTAGTAGGGTTTTGGCTAATATTCATGACTTCTTTTTCTTTCTTTTTTGGAGACATTCCAGCTCCATTATTTTTTCAACTATACTGTGTTCAGAATTAGCTGACAGGAAAATGCATGTTTCATTCCATGTTTATATGAATCTAATGATGCTTGTGTACTCTGCTTAAATTGAGTACACAGCATAAATTTTTCAGATGGGGAAACAAAGGAATGATCATTAAACCTTCTTAGGAATGTGAATAATTATGCTGGAAGCAGAGGGATATGTAAACAGCATTACAAGAATATATAATGAAATCTTTTCTCAATTTGTACGGGCATGATTCGCTTATTCATCGAGTTCACTGATGCAGAAAATTAAAATGTCTACTTGGCAGAAACTGGGCGGTGGGACAGAATGCTATCCTCTGTCTTTAGGCAAATTATGTACAATCAATTACCTCGCTGGCATTTGGCTAATTATGGCCTCCTTTCTCTATGTACTGCATTGGCAGGATGCTTCAAAGGTGGTCGGTACTATGAAGAAGGAGCAACGATTCAAAACAACTGCAATTCCTGGTAATTGAGAGAAACAAATGGAACATCTTCACTCTTGAGATCAGCCTTAAGAAACCAGCTCAAATCTTGTCTATCTCACAAACTCACTAGCTGGTTTTAGGCAACCCATTCATCTCCCACCTGCAATATAGACAGAATGTGTGGCAAGGATTCCAACAAGATAATGGATGTGAAACACTTCATGCATTTTAAGTCGCTGTATAGATACTGAGTCCTGCCCACCTAGCAGTTCGAAAGCACTTCAAAGTGCAAGTAGATAATTAGGTAGCACTCCGGCGGGAAGATAAACGGCGTTTCCGTGTGCTGTTCTGGTTCGCCAGAAGCAGCTTAGTCATGGTGGCCACATGACCAGCTGTACGCCGGCTCCCTCGGCCAGTAAAGCGAGATGAGCGCCGCAACCCCAGAATCGGCCACAACTGGACCTAATGGTCAGGGGTCCCTTTACCTATAGATACTGAGACTATTTGAAATAGGATTTGGTCATTATTGTACCAATGTTGTTTGGCTGATAGGTGATTCACCAAATTTATTAATTAGAGACTGTGAAGTAAGAGATCACAGACTCCAGTTGCCCTTTCAAATTCAGCTAAGGAATTTAGATGGTGTGGGGGTTTCTTTTGAAAGGGAAAAGAATACTGGAATCTCTGTCAGAAAAGCTGCTGGTGCATTAAAATCCATAATTAAAAGCTTGCTTAGTTATTAGTCATTGACCTTATACAGATCAATGTGATTGAAGAGGAGTAAAAAAGAAAGAGAACTGAAATATTGTCTCTTCCCTGCCCTTTAAATGTAATTCTTGATTACATCTTAAGTTAGGGCAACTAACAGGGTGAGCCTATCTATGTTCAGTGGGGCTTATTACCAGGCAAGTGGGTTTAGGATTGCAGCCTGAGGCAGCAGGGGCATATTTAAACTAAAATCCCACAGCATTTGCCAAGCAATACAGGAGAGAGAGAGAGCATCTACACCTTATTTTGAATGCATTAATAAGCGCATTAACCTCTCTTTCAAATGGATATTAATTGGGCAATTTTCAATGCAGGGCTGCATGCATTACAGAGAGAGCAAAGCACTAACATGACTAACATGACTAATTCTTGATTAGATAAAATGGTGTGTTGTATCTGAGGACCCAGCTGCTGGCTTGGCCAGATTCCATTCCCAAATCCATCCTAACAATTCAGCAGCAGCATTTGGACTGTGAATGGTCTGGAAAGCAGAATGTACAACCCTAGAATGAATTCCATTTCTATCTGGGGAACAGGTCTGCAGGCATGTGACAGTTTATGATTCTTCACTTTAAGGACATTGTCACAAAGGTGAAAAAGGTAAAGGCCCCTGGACAGTTAGGTCCAGTCAAATTTGACTATGGGGTGTGGCGCTCAACTCTACTTTCAGGATACCATGACAGAAACCAGAGCTCACAGAAACGCTGTTTATCTTCCTGCCACAGTGGTACCCATTTATCTACTCCTGCTGGTATGCTTTCAAACTGTTAGATTGGTAGGAACTGAGACAAAGCTACAGGAACCCACCCCTTCATGCGGATTTGAACTGCTGACCTTAGAATCAGCAAGCTCAAGAGGCTCGGTGGGTTCACACCACAGTGTCACCCATATCCCTAATTCTAACAGGTTTCCCTCAACATAGTGCTTTTCATTAAGAAGCTCTGATGAAAGTGGTGTGGAAGATTTTTCTGAGATAGGGCAGGCATCTGTTCCAAAGAACAGCTATATTCTGGGGGGCAACTGTAAATCATAAACTAGATTTAGAAGAACCCATTCTTTTGTGGGGCCCATAAGAGTTACTGAATACCCACTAATCTTGATTATTGATTAAAAAAAACAACACCTGTCACCAAGCAGATAAAACAAAGAAGGAATATACGACAGAAGCCCAAATGTTCTTCACCAGATACACACACAGAGAGGGAGAGAGGGAGAGATGAAAAGAGGATTATAAGATCATTGTTTCAGGACCACGTACTATGTGTTTGTAATTATTCTCCACAAACTTTTCCTATGTACGTCTTACTCTGTCCTTTTATTCCTTTCAGCAAATGCACGAGCAGCAAGTGGAACTGCCTAGAAGAAACGTGCCTCGTGCAGCCCAGCTTAATTAAGCAAATCAACGATGGTAACTATGGGTGAGAAAAATCCTGTTCTGCAGCACTAAGTTGGAAATAGCTCCCATTTTATTCACAGAGAAAAAGATCACTTGAGCCTTACGCAATTGCCTTGATATCTTTTTTTTTTCAAGCACCATGCCCACAGATGTGTGTGTATGCATTTATTATTACACCTCTTCTGTGAGCACAGCGCAAGATATGTGATTTTCTTCTTTCCTCTAAACAGCACAGAGAAGCAACCTCTCTCTGAAGCTCCGAACATTATTCCCCCAATGATTTACATACTGAGAGTAACGGCTTCACACACACAAACTGAATGCTGAGTGCCCCCATGAAGTTAGTTTCCATTTTCAAGAAGGAGCACATTGATTTTTATAACTTTATGATTTGATGACTCTTTATATTGAACATATAGGTCACTTATTCCACTAGGGATTTCTGCTCTGTGCAGCACGACTTGATGAGTCTGTGTCACCAAGATTTTTTCATCTTCACTGAGCCCACGGGAGACAAAATGCAGAAACAGTATTACTTTCTGCTGCGATTCCCATCTCTTGCTGCCTGGGCCTGGCAGGTCTATACATCACAAGCAGCAGATATGTCACAATTAAAAGGTGACTAAATTGAAACCTGGGTTTCACTTTGTAATAACTCCCTCTGCTCCAAAAATGTATGTTTGTATCCATGATTTTACACACACACACTATAGGAGGATAGCCATGCATAAAGTAGACCCTGTCCCATAATAACATTTTTTAATGTAAAATAACTCTGTGTTTGTTAGTGGGGCATTTTAAGTAATGTTCTTGAGCAGTCGCCGGGTGAAACCCTCAGTAAATCAGATTCTATTTCTTAAGATAGGAGGACCCCTGGATGGTTAAGTCCAGTCATAGGCAACTATGGGGTGTGGCACTCATCTTACTTCAGGTTGAGGGAGATAGCGTTTGTCCACATAAAGCTTTCCAGGTCATGTGGTCAGCATGACTAAACCACTTCTGGTACAATGGGCCATCGTGATGAATGCCAGAGCGCACGAAAACACTGTTTAGCTTCCCGCTGCAGTGGTACCTATTTATCTACTTGCACTGGTGTGCTTTCAAACTGCTAGGTTGGCAGGAGCTGGGACAGAGCAATGGGAGCTCACCACCGTTACACTGACTCGAACTGCTGACCTTCCGAACTGCTGACCCAAGGGGGTTGGTGCTTTAGACCACAGTGCCACCCGCTCCCAGTAGATAAGACAAAGAAGGGATGTGTGTGTCTCACACTATGTATGTGTAAGTACTGTTGCAGCAAAAGACGACCCCTTGCATTTCAACTGTAGGTGAGATTACCATGATCGCTGTCCCACCACCATTTTTGTGTCAGCAAAGTTTCATGTGATAAACATGAGCTTGGAAATCTAAATCATCATGGTTCCTGGAAATGGGTTTGCTGTGGGTGATACCTAGTGTTAGCTGTAGAGTAGACCCATTGAAACCCATTGATTTCAATAGGTCTACTGTGAATATGACTAGCCTTGGACATTACCACATATGGATCAGGCATTTCAACACTACAGGGGAAAAATACCTGTGGTGGATGCAAGGGGAACATTTCAAACAAACAAACAAACAAAGAAATGTGAAAGAAAACTTCAAGATAAAATCTGAGTGATAAATCTTGAGAATGGATGCACAGAAATAAATCTTGTGGTTGTGCATATCTATAGCAAAGCTCAATCTTCTGTGATTAACTCACTGCAATTTTGCACATAGTACTAGCTGATAAGCAATATGACTAAGCTATAACATGATAGTGCACTGAATGGTGTGAATTTGTGTGAATGATGAAACTCAGAATGCCATCTTTATGTTGAAAGGAGGGAAATGGCCCAGAATTATCAAAGTATTATCTTAAAAGGAATGGGCAATGTATTCCTTTTTATTGTACGAATGCAGACCCTGAATGGCAGGTTTAAATGCTACCATTTCCCACATCAGTGGAAGATCATTTTCTATGAAGGGAAATCTTATGAATGCTTCATTCAAAACTTTTTAAAAATGGCAACATCTATGATGTACTGCCCATAGAGCTAAACATGCATGACTAACACACTATTTTTTTATCACTGAGGCAGATGGAAAGCTACGAACTACAGCCAGTTCTGGGGAATGAGTTTGAAAGAAGGTTTCTATTATCGTCTTGGCACGTTTCCCCCATCTGCTGCCCTGCTGGACACAAGACAAGTCACGGTAGGTTTTCATTTTCTCTCTTCTCTTCAAACAGCAAACTTCAATGGAGCCTTTCTCCACAGTCATCCTCAAGCTACGCTTCAGATGGATTTGTCCATCATCCTGGGCATGACACTGAAATAAAGTGTCAAGCAGAGGCAATTGGCTAACCAGGTGAAAACCATGATTCTCTTATATGTGAAAATGAAATCTTCCTCTGAGGGAAAGCTGCTCACTCAGATTAGCACAAAGAATCACAGAATCAGAAAACTGTAGAATTGGAAGGAACCCTGACGATCATCTAGTCCAACCTCCTGCAATGCAGGAATCTCAACCAAAGCATCCATGACAGATGGTCATCCAACCTCTGCTTAAAAACCTCCAAGGAAGGAGAGTCCACCACCTGTCTGTTCTATTGTCGAACAACTCTTGCCATCAGAAAGTTTTTTCTGATGTTTAGTCAGAATCTCCTTTCTTGTAACCTGAATCCATTCATTCAGAACATACCCTGCAGTGCAGAAGAAAACAAGCTTGCTCCATCTTCCATGTGACCGCCCTTTAGACATCTGAAGATGGCTATCAAATCTCCTCTTTTCTAGGCTAAGCATACCAAACTCCCTCAACCATTCCTCATAAGGCTTGGTTTCCAGACCCTTGATCATTTCAGTTGCCCTCCTTTGCACAGCTTGTCAGTGTCCTTAAATTGTGGCACCCAGAACTGGACACAATATTCCAGGTGTGGTATGTCCAAGGCAGAAAAGGGTGGTCCTATGACTTCCCTTGATCTGACACTGGACTTCTGTTGATGCAGCCTAGAATAGCATTAGCCTGAAATAACATGTAACAATTAGAAAACATATAACACTTGGAAAAAGTGGTCCTTAGAAATTTACCCATGGGGTCAAATGGGGAAAGGCTGTGGCTCAGTGGCAAAGCATCTCCTTTGCTTGCAGAAGATCCCCATGTACAAATCCCCAGCATCTCTAGTTTGGCCTGGGAGATCCTGCCATCTGAAACCCTAGAGAGTCACTATTGGTCATAATATGTATGTTTGAATATAGTTATCCAGTCAAATGCCTTGGGTTTCTTGTAGGAAAACCTGATCACAGAAACAGATTTCCCCGAATTTTTTGTGGCCTCGTATGAATGGCCCGGGTGGATTCATGACCCACTGGATCAGAGAAACTGTGCAGCATCCTGGGCCTTTTCAACTGCAAGTAATGTGTCCCCCCTTTTTTTCTTGCACCCTAAAGGTATGAGAGAGGCTGTCCATACTTGCAATAGAATATTTCAGTTAGAAGTTCACTGCTTGCTAGAGGAGGTTTGTGCATCTCTTTACTTTTCCAAAAGTTTCAAAAGGGTTTACTATTTTATCTGTTTAGGGTAGTCTTTTTCCCTTTGGGATTCTCCTCTAATTGAATGCCTCCCCTCTAATGCCCCTTAAATGGGGAGGTGGATCGTAAGCTAGAATAAAAGACAGACCCAGTCTGGTCTTTGGGGTGCAGAGTAACATGCAAATGCAATCTTCCCTAACCACATCAATAGAGTAAACAGCATGTCTATAATATGCAGCCAGGCATCCTCCTTAGATGGGAACTCTCTGTGTACACAGGTGCCCATGCAAGAGATCAGCATAAGACAGAGGTCAGTCAACCCTTTAGAGGTCTGTGGACACATCTGCAACATCTGTTGTGGGCACCACACAGATGCCACAACCAAACACACACTGAAACATATTCTGTTTGAGAAAGTATGATACTTCTTTCAAGCCTAATTACAGTGGGGAGCAGGGAACCCTGTGGGTGCCAGGGAAAGGTTCTGTGGATACGTGTGACCCTTGCTGAAAGAGAATGGACTACTCTTCTGATCTACAGGAAGTTGTGGATTTTTGCAAACCAATGGACTAATGCCTGGTTGATTTGGATAACACAGCAATATAGAAATCGGTGGGAAGATAGAATTTGATGAAAAGATGCTCAGAGGTCTCTTTCCCTCATCAGCACCAGAAAGCAGAAGAGCAGCTTGGCCCTAGCCATTGGCTGGAGACCAACCATGCACTGGAGTTGTCTGCTTTTCCTTCCCATCTACTTCTCTAGGAAAAACCTATCTGTAGCCATGATTAGTTGCCCTCTGGCAGCAGGAAGGAGTGGCAGGATGTTCTGGGTGGAATCCAGTGTTGCCATTCCACTTGCTTCATGGCTTTTGAACCAGCAGATGGCTCTGGCAATATGAGAGGAGCAGAGAGGAGTGTTGACCACTTCATCTACCCTCTAGTGCCTCCTGTATCTCTCTCTCACACACACACAAAAATTGTCCCAGACCCTCCACAACACCATGGAAGTTGGCTTGGGGGCCTCCAGGACGAGGGGTGGAATTGGGGGCAATCCCATCTCCTCCTCTTCCATTAGTGGAGGAATCTGCTGGATCAAAGGTTGTTATGGGAGTGGAATAGCAGCACTAGAGTCTGCTTTTTTGCTCCAGTCACCATCCAAAGCAACATGGGCACTAACCTAGAGAAGGGCTTCTCCCACAAAGTCACCAATGGAAGCTCTGGCAGTGGTGTGATACAGAGAAGGAGAAAGGTCATAGCTCAGTGGTAGAGCATGTGCTTTGCATACAGAAGGTCCCAGGTTCAATCCCTGGCATCTCCAGGTAGGACTGGGAATGCCTCCTAACTGAAACCCTGGAATGTGGCTGCAGGTTAATGTGGGGAATCCTGAGCTAGACGGACCAATTGTCCGACTAGATATGGAGCACCTGTGTTCCTAAGGGTCTCTCAGAGTGGATGCACACGTTTGTGTGGAAAAAAATCCTAGGTCCTAAGCCATACAGGGACTTCTCAGGTATACTTTAGGTAGGATATACCCTGTAGGCAAGCAAATTGGGGCATCTTGAGTTTCTCAACTTCCCTTCCAGCTGGCCAAAGGGATTAATCGCATTTGAAGATGCAACCTATCAAAATCCATCTCCAATTGTGTGGGAATTTGAAACCTTAAAGTTGAGGGCATTCCCTCATAGCAATTTGCTAGAATTAAAGGACACTCTGTGGTTCCATATATATTCTGTGACACAGATTTATTATGTCTGGCACAGAGAAAATTCTAACCGTCCAAACAATATAGATTATTTAGTAATCCAACTGTTTCCCATAAAACAGGTGTTGCGGCAGACAGAATAGCAATTGGGTCCAAAGGCCGTTTCACAGACAACCTTTCCCCTCAGAATTTGATCTCTTGTGACACCAGAAACCAGCTTGGATGCAGAGGAGGAAGCATAAATGGGGCTTGGTCTTACCTCAAAAAATATGGGTAAATAAATCATTTACTTACTGTGCTTTTAGAGTTTAAAACAATCAACAACAATAATGTTTTAAGAAAAGCAACTTATATATGTGAACATCCTGAAGCAAAACAAAAACAAAGTCACCAAACTGACATATTTTAAATTTATGCAAAGCATAAATGCAAACCTGATAAGATTTCCCAATAACTTTCTCAGTATCCATAAGAAGTGCCATATGAATTGCAGATCTATTGTCCAGAGAGTGCAATGTTAATGTATTCACATACTTAAGCCATTCATATGCAAGGAACTGTACACAGGAGATGTGAGTGCAAATATGACTTCCCTCATTGACTCACGGATGGCCTTAGGACCCAGCTACATTAGTAAAGAAACAGAGATCTGAATGTGCTATAAACATTCAACACCAGATGGCGCCAGAGAGCAGGAAATTTTAAAACGTGATTTTCCATAGAGATTTTCCCCCTTTTGTTAAAACGAACTAATTTCTGACTTATTTATGTAATTCTTTTTCTGTGTTTAGATCCACCCACAGTTTCTTGGACCAGTTACAGTGCGCCATCTGTAACATTTAAAAAGTAGCAACCTCTTTAGATTGCTATAAAGATGAACACTATAATACTGACGTTACCCTGAGCCTTAGAAATAGGACTGGTGCAAATATAATGGGGTTGATTCCTGGGACGCGTTATGGTCATCAAGCTCTCTAATAACTGTCATAAGCAAATTTCAAAACTAATTTTGAATCAAATTTGACATTTGGCCAACAATTCCTTGATTGTCAGGGTCTGTTTATTTGAATGTGGTAGCTAAATCCAGAGGGGAAGCTGTACTGGCCTGTTGCAACAAAAACAACTTCTGGTTAGGCAAGTAGTGCACTGCATCCAGCAGTGGCAGCAAGTGATGTATTCCTTGGTGGCTGGATCTGCTGTCTCTGTAGATCCTGCTGCCCAAAGTGTTTGCCTCACCTTGCCTCATGGGTGGGGCAGTCCTGATTGTACTGTAAGTTGCTGAAACAACAGTGAGGTCTGTAGCACCTTAAAGGCAAGCAAATATATTACAACATACATTTTCATTTACTAGAGTTTACCTCAACTCTATGATTCTGTGATTCATTGGATATGTCAGCTACAGCGGTCCAACACTGAGGGCCTTTTGGCAGTTCCCTCATGGTGAGAACGGAAGCTACAGGCAGCCAGGCAGAAGGCCTTTTCAGTAGTCACACCTGCCTTGTGGAATGCCCTCCTGACAGATGTCAAAGAGTTAAACACAGCAACTCACTCTCTCTCTCTCTCTCTCTCTATATATATATATTTCAGGAAGCTTTTGTATTATTGTTGTTGTTCAAAGCTTTACTAACATCAACTTCTTCAAAAACAGTTCCAAAATGTTCAAAATGATACATCCAAATAATTCCATAAGACATATGCCTGTCCAAGACATAGGCTCACCTACTTAGAAATAAAATGACTTATAATCACAGCTGACAAGCATAGCGCGCTCTCTCTCTCTCTCTTTATTAGATGATGATTTTATTTTGACAAAGTAAGGATCATAAATAAATAAGAACAAAAATGTGCACTCCACCATCCTTTTCATTTTAACAGTACAAATTCTACAAACACCTTCCATATTTCCACAAAATCATTTCTCCTGCATGTTCCCCATTGGGAAGCTTTTAATGTTTGTTGTTTTGTTTTTCCTGTATTTTTGTTGGAAGCCACCCAGAGTGGCTGGGACAACCCAGTCAGATGAGCGTGTTGCTGTTGTTGTTGTTGTTGCTGCTGCTGCTGTTAAACAATGTATACCCTAATCCACAAAAGCTTTGTCGGAATAAATTTGTTAGTTATTTAGATGCCACTGGATTCTTTGTTTTCTTAGCAACTTAAAACACAATCCTATATACCTCGCCCCCATTCAGAAGTAAGCCCTGTGAGGTACAGTGAAACTTAATGCCCAGATTAAGTGCATCCTACACTTACTTAATTGGGAGAAAGCCCAGTTGACCTCAGCAAGACTTACTTCTGTGTAGACATGTATTGTTTCATAAATGGCTCATTGCTGATTCATACATCAAAACCAGAATGTCACACGAAAGTGACTTTTACCTGTAGCATATTCTTTTTGGAATGAAGGGTGTGATGATTCCCTCAGGGCCTACCATGAAGACTTCTTTACATTAGGTGCATCTGTCACCTCTCAGCCTACTCTGCCCAGGCATGCTCCCTTCAAGTTTGAGGTTATGCATCTCCACTCTGGAGGCAGCAGCACAGTGCAGTAATGAACTTCTCATGTTCCTAAGACACACCCTAGTCTCTTAAAGGGAAGAGCCATAGCTCCATGGCAGAGCATCTCGTTTGTACACAGAAGCTCCAGGTACAATCCCTGGTATCTCTAGGCAGGAGTAGGAGAGAGACCCTCATCTGAAACCCTGTAGGGCTGCTGTCAATCACTGTAGATGGTGCTGATCAGGATTTGGAATCCTTAAAGATGGCTAAGTAATGGCTCAAATAACATTCATTCTATGCCTTCCTTGTTCCCTAATGAGCACAAAATGACAGCCAAAAGGGTGTTGCCAGTTTTCTTAAATAAAGGATTTGCATAAGCACAAGTTCTTTGATCACTCACAGCTCAATATGAGTGGATCGTAGTCACCAAAAGTCATTCTCCTTGAGAAAATGAGAGTATGAAAGCTCAGTCTGCAGTGGATGTTTCTGAACATACAAATCATCACTTGCCATTATAGCACTTGAGGAGGGAAGAAGCTGGCATGGCTCATCTGCCCAGCAGAAGCTGGCATGACAGCTCATCTGCCCAGCAGATCCTATCTTTAGGTCCTCATAGCTCCGGCAACTCTACTTCTCTTATTTTCTCGCTTCCATCCTACTATAATAATGCTGCTAGATTCAGAGACTGTACTCCATACACAGCTATAGCAGGGCAAGACACCAACTAGTAGAGAGTGGAATGGGTGTAGAAGCCTGCATCCAGCAGCCCCCAAACAGATGTGTAGAATCATGTGTCTTGTACCACAAGTCTGTGCAAGTGATTCTGTGTCTGAGCAATTTAAGGGACATGTGCAGAGCATTCGGTTACTTCCAGATTTCTACAGATTTCGGCACATGCTCTTCTACGCTGCAGTTTTTCCTCCAAATCAGCATGGTGCCCTCCAGATCTTATTGGACACCAGCTCCCAGCAGCCCCAGACAACAAGGCCAGCATGATGGAAGCTGGAACCCGGCAACACTGGGAGGGCACCAGATTGACTATCCCTGATCTAAGGAACTTTAAAGCGAGTGCCATATTCCATTTGTAATTAAAAGCACCTTCTAGATTTCCCCTCTCTAGCTTCACTACCAGATCTCTTCCTTCTGCCATTCCTTCCTGCCACCAGTCCTTCAGAGTAGAAAATAATTCTACCTACTGAGTTAAATAATCCCCCTATAATCCTCCTTTAGAAAACTGTCAGAATGCTTAAAAGAATATTTAGAAGGAAAGTGCATTTTAAAAGAAGAAGCACGTTAGGCTTTTATCTCGGGGGGGGGGGAATGTTGTCGCTTTTGTAGGATTTAAATGTAAAGTAATCCTGTGTTGGTAACAAAGCCTAATCAGCACTAGTAATTATGCATGTTGTGGCGATGTGACAGATCTCAGAGATGAAAATTAGGACTCCCTTTCACTGGAGAAACCTAAAATTTTACCTGCTTGTTCACTGCGGTTTAAACGTCCTATTTGCTTAAATGTGACTGATGCAAGACTCATTTGTCAGTATTGCACTAACAGTAGTTATTCTATGCCAGTGGGATGCTAACTTTCTAAATTGATTTGACAAGGCTCTTAATAGGCTCTCACACAAATTTAAACATCTCAAAGCGGCTCCCTATATCAATATTTAATTATCTGTGGTGGTTATCCTATACCAATAAACCTGGAAGGGAATAAGCCTCATTGACCTCAATGCTCCTTGCTTCTGAATAGATATGTATAAGATTACGTTGTAAGTCTGCCATCCTGCAGGTACAGATTTGGCTGCAGAGCTTACAGGCTTAAGAAGCCAGAGTGGTGCCCCATCTGGCATCTTGGGACATTACCATAGCTAGTGGACCACTGTTGTGCTGAGCATTTTGGAAGGCCCATCCTACTAAATGAAAGGCATCTCTCCATGGTTTAGATTTAAGGCACCCAACAGCCCATTATTCTCCTGTTTCAGTAGCAGGGACATGGATGGGGACCTGGACAAGAACTGCCTGTTGAGAGAGACGAAGGGCCTCCAGTTAGAACAGGGATGGCTAACCTGGGGCCCTGGAGATGTTGATGGACTACAGCTCCCATCATCACTCACCACTGACCATGCTGGCTGGAGCTGATGGGAATTGGAGAGTAACACCTTGAGGACCACAGGTTCTCCACCCCTGATTTAGAAGGCAGTGAGCCTGCTGAGATGCAGACTGCTTAACACAACGTGGATGCACCTACAAAGGCTTCTTATGAGAGCATTTCCCATGCCCTGCACCATTCATTCAGCATGTAAGGTGGACTCTAAGATACCTGTTGATCCCATAGATGTCTGCTGAATTTTGGTCACAGCCCATGTGGTGTAGTGGGAAGAGTTAATAAACTAGGACCTGGGAGAAGAAGAGTACAATGCCATGTTCTCAAGGAAACTCAATGGATGACTTTGTGCTAGTCATTGTCTCTTAGCCTAACCTACCACACAGGGTTATTGTGAGGATAAAATGCATAGGGGGAAGGGGCAGAGAACCATGTGTGCCACCTTGAGCTCTTTTGAGGAATGGTATAAACAAGTACAATTTTAATGAGTGGATGAGCCACACATGGAGCTCTTTTTCTCCACCCCTTCTATGCTACCTTGTCTAGCATTATTTTCAATGGCCTCCAGTCATTGAGAACTTCTGCATAGAATGAGTTCAAGCATACAAAATCATTTCTCCTGCATGTTCCCCATTGGGAAGCTTTTAATGTTTGTTGTTTTGTTTTTCCTGTATTTTTGTTGGAAGCCACCCAGAGTGGCTGGGACAACCCAGTCAGATGAGCGTGTTGCTGTTGTTGTTGTTGTTGCTGCTGCTGCTGTTAAACAATGTATACCCTAATCCACAAAAGCTTTGTCGGAATAAATTTGTTAGTTATTTAGATGCCACTGGATTCTTTGTTTTCTTAGCAACTTAAAACACAATCCTATATACCTCGCCCCCATTCAGAAGTAAGCCCTGTGAGGTACAGTGAAACTTAATGCCCAGATTAAGTGCATCCTACACTTACTTAATTGGGAGAAAGCCCAGTTGACCTCAGCAAGACTTACTTCTGTGTAGACATGTATTGTTTCATAAATGGCTCATTGCTGATTCATACATCAAAACCAGAATGTCACACGAAAGTGACTTTTACCTGTAGCATATTCTTTTTGGAATGAAGGGTGTGATGATTCCCTCAGGGCCTACCATGAAGACTTCTTTACATTAGGTGCATCTGTCACCTCTCAGCCTACTCTGCCCAGGCATGCTCCCTTCAAGTTTGAGGTTATGCATCTCCACTCTGGAGGCAGCAGCACAGTGCAGTAATGAACTTCTCATGTTCCTAAGACACACCCTAGTCTCTTAAAGGGAAGAGCCATAGCTCCATGGCAGAGCATCTCGTTTGTACACAGAAGCTCCAGGTACAATCCCTGGTATCTCTAGGCAGGAGTAGGAGAGAGACCCTCATCTGAAACCCTGTAGGGCTGCTGTCAATCACTGTAGATGGTGCTGATCAGGATTTGGAATCCTTAAAGATGGCTAAGTAATGGCTCAAATAACATTCATTCTATGCCTTCCTTGTTCCCTAATGAGCACAAAATGACAGCCAAAAGGGTGTTGCCAGTTTTCTTAAATAAAGGATTTGCATAAGCACAAGTTCTTTGATCACTCACAGCTCAATATGAGTGGATCGTAGTCACCAAAAGTCATTCTCCTTGAGAAAATGAGAGTATGAAAGCTCAGTCTGCAGTGGATGTTTCTGAACATACAAATCATCACTTGCCATTATAGCACTTGAGGAGGGAAGAAGCTGGCATGGCTCATCTGCCCAGCAGAAGCTGGCATGACAGCTCATCTGCCCAGCAGATCCTATCTTTAGGTCCTCATAGCTCCGGCAACTCTACTTCTCTTATTTTCTCGCTTCCATCCTACTATAATAATGCTGCTAGATTCAGAGACTGTACTCCATACACAGCTATAGCAGGGCAAGACACCAACTAGTAGAGAGTGGAATGGGTGTAGAAGCCTGCATCCAGCAGCCCCCAAACAGATGTGTAGAATCATGTGTCTTGTACCACAAGTCTGTGCAAGTGATTCTGTGTCTGAGCAATTTAAGGGACATGTGCAGAGCATTCGGTTACTTCCAGATTTCTACAGATTTCGGCACATGCTCTTCTACGCTGCAGTTTTTCCTCCAAATCAGCATGGTGCCCTCCAGATCTTATTGGACACCAGCTCCCAGCAGCCCCAGACAACAAGGCCAGCATGATGGAAGCTGGAACCCGGCAACACTGGGAGGGCACCAGATTGACTATCCCTGATCTAAGGAACTTTAAAGCGAGTGCCATATTCCATTTGTAATTAAAAGCACCTTCTAGATTTCCCCTCTCTAGCTTCACTACCAGATCTCTTCCTTCTGCCATTCCTTCCTGCCACCAGTCCTTCAGAGTAGAAAATAATTCTACCTACTGAGTTAAATAATCCCCCTATAATCCTCCTTTAGAAAACTGTCAGAATGCTTAAAAGAATATTTAGAAGGAAAGTGCATTTTAAAAGAAGAAGCACGTTAGGCTTTTATCTCGGGGGGGGGGGGGGATGTTGTCGCTTTTGTAGGATTTAAATGTAAAGTAATCCTGTGTTGGTAACAAAGCCTAATCAGCACTAGTAATTATGCATGTTGTGGCGATGTGACAGATCTCAGAGATGAAAATTAGGACTCCCTTTCACTGGAGAAACCTAAAATTTTACCTGCTTGTTCACTGCGGTTTAAACGTCCTATTTGCTTAAATGTGACTGATGCAAGACTCATTTGTCAGTATTGCACTAACAGTAGTTATTCTATGCCAGTGGGATGCTAACTTTCTAAATTGATTTGACAAGGCTCTTAATAGGCTCTCACACAAATTTAAACATCTCAAAGCGGCTCCCTATATCAATATTTAATTATCTGTGGTGGTTATCCTATACCAATAAACCTGGAAGGGAATAAGCCTCATTGACCTCAATGCTCCTTGCTTCTGAATAGATATGTATAAGATTACGTTGTAAGTCTGCCATCCTGCAGGTACAGATTTGGCTGCAGAGCTTACAGGCTTAAGAAGCCAGAGTGGTGCCCCATCTGGCATCTTGGGACATTACCATAGCTAGTGGACCACTGTTGTGCTGAGCATTTTGGAAGGCCCATCCTACTAAATGAAAGGCATCTCTCCATGGTTTAGATTTAAGGCACCCAACAGCCCATTATTCTCCTGTTTCAGTAGCAGGGACATGGATGGGGACCTGGACAAGAACTGCCTGTTGAGAGAGACGAAGGGCCTCCAGTTAGAACAGGGATGGCTAACCTGGGGCCCTGGAGATGTTGATGGACTACAGCTCCCATCATCACTCACCACTGACCATGCTGGCTGGAGCTGATGGGAATTGGAGAGTAACACCTTGAGGACCACAGGTTCTCCACCCCTGATTTAGAAGGCAGTGAGCCTGCTGAGATGCAGACTGCTTAACACAACGTGGATGCACCTACAAAGGCTTCTTATGAGAGCATTTCCCATGCCCTGCACCATTCATTCAGCATGTAAGGTGGACTCTAAGATACCTGTTGATCCCATAGATGTCTGCTGAATTTTGGTCACAGCCCATGTGGTGTAGTGGGAAGAGTTAATAAACTAGGACCTGGGAGAAGAAGAGTACAATGCCATGTTCTCAAGGAAACTCAATGGATGACTTTGTGCTAGTCATTGTCTCTTAGCCTAACCTACCACACAGGGTTATTGTGAGGATAAAATGCATAGGGGGAAGGGGCAGAGAACCATGTGTGCCACCTTGAGCTCTTTTGAGGAATGGTATAAACAAGTACAATTTTAATGAGTGGATGAGCCACACATGGAGCTCTTTTTCTCCACCCCTTCTATGCTACCTTGTCTAGCATTATTTTCAATGGCCTCCAGTCATTGAGAACTTCTGCATAGAATGAGTTCAAGCATACCACTTTTCTAACTGAACAGTTGTGCTGACTAATACTTTAAAGTCTTTTAGAAGCACACTGGAAGCCTCAGAAGATATTTCAAATCCTGGAAAAGAAGAATCAGTAATTGACCTTTCTTAATGTCTGTTCTGGGCATTTGATTAATCTGTGTGAAGCACAGAGTCTTAACAGAATTATGGTTGAGCTAAGCCACTTGACTTTCACTTTTTGTGGCTTCAATTCCTGCTGGGTTAACTCTATCCATTGATTAATTCTCAGGCTCCCTTACCTGTTGATAGATTGAAAAAAACTCACAACCAGTGGTTGCACAGCACACATTAACCTTACTGGGGTAATCTGCCTTCCTCCTAGCTGGCCACTCCTCAAAAACCCTGCTCTGGATCCATTGGTATATAACTACTGTCCAGTCGCAAACACCCCCTTTGTAGGTAAGGTAATGGAGACGGTGGTGGCGGGGCAGCTGCAAGCATTCATGGATGATACTTATTATTCGAACCCATTCCAGTCTGGGTTCAGACATGGTTATGACACTGAATTGGCCTTTGTTGTTATGCTGGATGACCTTTGTTACGAAAGGGACATGGGAAATGTAGCCTAGCTCCTCCTTTTCAGGCTCCTTGCAGCTGTTTATACCATCAGCCATGGCAGGGGCACCAACTACAGGGGGTGGAAGGGGCTTCAGTCCCCTCAGTATTGGTGGGCTGAGTCCCCTCCAATATTGAGGGGATTGCCATCCCCAGTTGCTGGGCAAGGGCTCGCACACCAGGCAGGTGAAGCTCGCCCTCCACATGCCTCAGCCCCCACTGCTGCCACTGAGTGAGCGCTCACGTGCTGAGTGGGGGCAGGATGTGTCACGTGACACTGCCCCCCATGTGTATCTCTACTGACCAAGGTTAGCAGCATGAATTTGGGAGAGATTTTTAGCAGTGGTTCCCATTCTACTTGCATGGTTGAATTCAGACAGTAGTAGCAGATGCACTTTGAATCCTGGCACTTTTGCTGCAGGGTTGTTGTTTAGTCATTTAGTCGTGTCCGACTCGTGACCCCATGGCCCAGAGCACGCCAGGCACTCCTGTCTTTCACTGCCTCCCGCAGCTTGGTCAAACTCATGCTGGTAGCTTTGAGAACACTGTCCAACCACCTCGTCCTCTGTCGTCCCCGTCTCCTTGTCCCCTCCATCTTTCCCAACATCAGGGTCTTTTCCAGGGAGTCTTCTCTTCTCATGAGGTGGTCAAAGTATTGGAGCCTCAGCTTCACAATCTGTCCTTCCAGTGAGCACTCAGGGCTGATTTCCTTCAGAATGGATAGGATTGATCTTCTTGCAGTCCATGGGACTCTCAAGAGTCTCCTCCAGCAGCATAATTCAAAAGCATCAATTCTTCGGCAATCAGCCTTCTTTGTAGTCCAGTTCTCACTTCCATACATCACTACTGGGAAAACCATAGCTTTGACTATACGGACCTTTGTCGGCAAAGTGATGTCTCTGCTTTTTTTGTTGCAGGGTAGTATTTTGTTATTAGAAGTTTTGGAGCACTGCATGATTGTTGTGCTGATGATGCTCAGCTCTTTCCCCAAAATACCTAAATCAGGTGCGGCTATGAAAGTATCATGCAAGACCAGTGTCTAGATGGATGAGGGTCATCAGACTGAGCTTGACTCATGAGGCTCCAGGTTGTATACAAAGTTAGAGCTACTCAGAGTATAATGGGCATCGTTAACTTCAGTCCATTAATTTCAATGGGTCTTCTCTGAATAAGACCCAGCTGAATGCAATCTTTTCAGCCTGATTCTGGTCTTTTTTGCATTCAATAACTTGCCTTCCAGTCCCAGCTGCATTTCTAAATTGAATTAACTAGATGAAAGCCATAATACAGAAAATGATTTGGCATATTATTCGACAATCTTCTTTTGCTCTGAAAGGATCAAATGTCCTTACGGTGCCTTATTATTTGATTTAATGTATTATGCAGGTATTCTTAGGCAACTCTAAAATAATAGATGAGCCTCCCTCCTCCTGCTTTGCACCGGGCATCTTCTACCCTGCCTTTGGCACTTTAATCTTTTCTGCCGCCTTTTGCTCTCCCCACCCCACACTCATTCACCATTTATCGTCAAAGAATTAACACACAAATGCCTTGCACAGAAATAAAATGATGTGCAGTCTGTTCATGTGTCAAATGAAAAAGAAAGATACAGCTGTAGCAAAGGGTTATACAGAATAAACCTGAATTGCCAGGAGGCTGCTTGGCCTAAAAAACCCCTGTAAACCAAGATAGGGAAGATCAAAGAGGTGGATGTCCAGTAATAGATGCCCACAGGCTCCAACTGAATCTTTAAACTCACCACCACCTCCTCCTCAACCAGCATTACAGGACGCCTGCCATTACCTGCGGCAATGGGAGTCTCATGAGTTCATCTCATAGTTCTTAGTAGCATCCACTGGTGTCATCTGCTGCAAGTAGGCTGTTCATATTACAAACAGCCTGTTTGTGAGGATGTTGCATGCCACTCTGGCAGGGATGGGAGACCAGTTGGACCACCAGTGGGACACAGGGGTGGTTGCTCCAGGTGCAAAATTGTTAGGGATACAACATTTCAGCACCTGGTGCTACCTCAGTACAGCTGTGCGCTGGCAACCAATGCTACGCTACTGCTACAAGTCCCATTAGATCCCTGACCATTTGCCATGCTGGCTGGGGCCAAGGAGAGTTGGAGTCCAACAACATCTGGGTTCATCCATACCCAATAGGAAGTGTGCATAGGTTTCCCTTTCCATGCCTGATGTGTTCCTGTGCGTGAGCAGGAAGGAAGCGAAGGAAAGAACTTTCCAAATCAATCAGACTTTATTCAGTAAAAGTCTATATTGATCTTGAATGTGTATAATTTGTTGTTCATTATTGCTAGAGGCAGCCTATATCTCTTTTCTACAGCACATTTGAAAACCAATGGAACAAATTATTCTTTACTGCTCTTTTCACATGGCAGAAATTAATTGACACAAAAAAGAATTAAATACAAAACCATGTTTCCTACAAGCATTTAACATATAAATGACCTTAAGCATTACTTCAGCAGATGCACACACATAACTTTATATATATATATATTATTTTGCCATAAAATGGACTTCTAAGTGATTAAGGGGCAACAGAGCATGCTTATAAAATGTTTAATATAATGTGGGAATTCAGAGCAAAATGACAACAGGATGCTAAGTGGTCCTTCCTAGATGACTCACGGAGGGGAACAAAACAGGCTGATGAGTATATATGGAATTGTAAAATCAAGATGGTGAAATATAGCAGCCCTCAGAAGGTCATGCAGAAGGGGATGTGGACCTCAGTCTGAAAAGGCTCACCAACCCTGTCCTAAAAGCATTGGATTGACCAAGGTGGGAACAATCCTAACCCTACTTACCTGGATATCTATCTATCTATCTATCTATCTATCTATCTATCTATCATCTATCTATCATTATCTATCATCTATCTATTTACAGCCACTCAGTAATAAATTCTGAGTAGACATCGCTGTGACTGCAGCTGTAGATGGCTTTGTGATGAGTCATTATCATAGAATCATAGAACTGTAGAGTTGGAAGGGACCACAAGGACCATATAGACCAGTTCACTGCAATGCAGGAATCTTTTGCCCAATGTGGGTCTCAAACCCACAGTCCTGAGATGAAGAGTCTCATGCTCTACTGACTGAGCTATCAGCAGTTCATCACCATTACTTCATTACTGCTTCATATCTACTTTGTTAACTCTGTCTTTATTGTGCCACAAGGCTCTTTGTTGGTTTTGCTGCAATGGGGCTTCCCCTCTGGAAAGGCAACACACAGGAAATATTTGTAAATGGTTGATGGCTGAGATATGTGCGTCTATCGTTGGCTCGATATATGTTTTTAAAAACATGTGTTTCTCTATTGGCGGATGACAAAATAGAATAGAATAGAATTTATTATTTATACCCCGTCCATCTGGCTGGGTTCCCCAGTCACTCTGGGCGGCTTCCAACAAAGTATTAAAATGTCTGTTAAACATTAAAAGCTTCCCTAAAGAGGGCTGCCTTCAAATGTCTTCTAAAAGTCTGGTAGTTGTTTTTCTCTTTGACATCTGGAGGAGGAGGAGGAGTTTGGATTTTATATCCTGCTTTATCACTCCCCTTCAGGAGTCTCAAAGTGGCTAACATTCTCCTTTCCTTTCCTCCCCCACAACCTCTGTGAGGTGAGTGGGGCTGAGAGACTTCAGAGAAGTGTGACTGGCCCAAGGTCACCCAGCAGCTGCATGTGGAGGAGTGAGGAAGCGAACCCAGTTCACCAGATTACGAGTCTACCGCTCTTAACCACTACACCACACTGGTGGGAGGGTGTTCCACAGGGCGGGTGCCACTACTGAGAAGGCCCTCTGCTTGGTTCCCTGTAACTTGGCTTCTCACAGTGAGGGAACCGCCAGAAGGCCCTCAGCGCTAGACCTCAGTGTCCAGGCAGAACGATGGAGGTGGAGACGCTCCTTCAGAAAGACCTGTGCAAAATAAGCCAATTGCAGTGGAATGGAAAATGGTGGATAAAAGTGCAAGTGGACTAAGATGCAGTCACATGATGGCACATTCACACATCCTTAGACCCTTTAGATGTTGCCCTTCAACTCCCCTTTGCCATAGCCAATATGGCCAACAGTCAGGGATGATGTTAGTTATAGCACAAAAACATCTGAAGGGTCATAGATTCTCCATCATTACTCCAAAGCAATTGCTTCCAAACTATGGGCAGGATTCAACTAATGACTCCCAAACCCTGTGCAAGGATTTCCACTTGTGCAACAGGGGATTTCCCCCTCTCCCCATGCATCCCCAAAATTTGGCTCTGGCAGGTTCAAGAGGAATTAAAAATTAAAATACAGAATTGAAAAAATAAAATAAAAAATAATGTGTCATCTGATCCCAATAGGCTGGTGTCTCATGCTTGCTACCCATTATTCTGGAATCAATCTGACCCGGCTGCTTGTGGAGTTTCAAGTGTGGCTGATGCTGCTGGGAAAAGGCAGGCTACGCGACCATGTCCAAATGCCTTAGAACCATCCAACCGCATTTATCAGTGCGGTTCTCCCTACAGAATCTCCTCACAGGTAAGTGCAGGCAACAGGGACTCAGCTGCAAATAAAACATTTTAAGTGTATTTTAAGTGCAATATACAATGTGACACTAGATGGCGATGGTGAGCCATGGAAAATTCAATGTATTTTTTAAAACGCTTTTTTAAAAAATAAAAGTGTTTTCAAAGTGGTTTTTATATGTGTCTAGATTCCACCTAGGTGTCTGGTACCTTTCTTGAACTATGGAATGAACCATAAAGTTAAAAACAGATATACGATAATAAAATGCATTACTGCATTACAGGACTGCTATAATATATGTGAAAGTTCTTTCAAAACTTTACAGCACTGGATAAAAGTTTGCTATTATATCATCACTGTGAAAGTAAACTTTGTGTCCCCTGAGAGGAAGCATTCAGGTAAATTTCCTTTAAAACAAGACAATAAACAAAACTCAATGAAATTCTAGAGATAAAATCTTTAGTTTGAAACAACAGTTGAGGCACTTACAAATTTACTAATGCACCAATAAGCATGGAAATTGAAAAAGCATTAAGTGGCAGCTAGTCATTCACATTAGCCTGTGCAGCCGGAAGATCAGACCATTTATCGCAGTAGTAAATTTTGTCCATTGTAAAAACTTTATATCCAACTCATTCTGAAATGTTAAACGTGGGAAAATATATGCAAAAATAGTATATGTCTCTTCCCTCCACTTTTAGGAGACGGACATAATGAAAGAAATTAAGGAGAACGGGCCAGTGCAAGGTAAAGAAAACAAATGCTCTTGATTGCAAATCCAAAACCAAATTATTGCATCCTGCCCACACATAAAAGCAAGCACTGTGCAAGGTCCTCTGTGCCAACACCACACGTCACACCAAGCATCAGACAGATGTCTGTATCACTGATAGGGCTGCTTACCTCTGTTTAGAGGGAGGGCTCTGATAACATCCCCACCAGTACTATAATGGCAATGTCTTCCTTGCACATGTTGTCTTCCTTCCCCTGGTCCTTAGGAACATAGGAAGGTGTCTCAGACAGTCAGGTCATTGGTCCGTCGAACTCATTGTCTACACTGATTGGCAGGTGTCAACCAGGATTTCAGAAAAGGCATCTTTCTTGACCCTATCTGGAGAGGCTAGGAATGGAGAAATGAAAGAAGCTGCAGGAAACACCAGGAATGGGAAGACAGAACTGTTTTGCTTCCACTTACACCAATGTTTTACACTTACCTTATTTGCTTATGTTTCATACTTCAGACGTAAGCAGGGTTCCTTGTTAACCTGTCAGCGACGAGCCATAGGTAAAATTGAAAGAATAAGGAAAATGAATATTGACTTTGCTTGCTGTTTCCTTTTTTAAATCCAGCTGTCATGCACGTGTATCGTGATTTCTTCCTTTACAAGAGCGGGATATATAAGCACATTTGGAGGACAGGTGGGCAGCTGCAACATGAAAATCACAGGAGAACCCATTCTGTCAAGGTTGTTGGGTAAGTCTGAAAGCATGGATCCCTGCTGAGGCCGGAAGAGTGTCCTGTTGCATGGGACCATGGACACTAAATGGCAGACTTATAGTTGAGGTCATTTTGGCTTCTGAAGCACAGGGGTGGGGAATATAATATACACACACCTTGTTTTGCTTCCCCTTCCACTTCAGAGCTATAGCCCATAAAGTGGACACAGTGGCTGGGCACAGACCTAGGCCACATCCACACCAAATATTTAAAGCACTCTTATACTACTTATTTTAAAAATATTTTAAAAATTAGTTTTTACTCTTACGCTACTTTAATAGCTATGACTTTCCCCCCCAAATCATGGGAATTGTAGTTTTTAAGGGTGCTAGGTATTGTAGCTCTGTGAGGGGTTTCTAACCACTCTCAGCATCCTTAACATGCTACGGTTCCTAGCAATCTTTGGGGGAAGTCACAACTGTTAAAGTGGTATAAGAGAGCTTTAAATGTATGGTGCGGTTATGATTCTTCAACATCTCCTCCTTTCCACTGTTTTGCAAAATAACTTCTATTGCCCTGGTTGATGCTTACTCTTAGGACTTGAGAGTCTTCCAATGAATAAATTAAATGTATAAAACTCTACTTTAAAAGTAATTGCTTCTCGCCATTATTGATATGCGGTAGAAGTGGAGGTTTACAGATCACTGAGTGGATCGTTAATGCTACAAGCCTGCAGTTAAAATACATTTCCAGTTCCCTTAAGTTTCTTCACAGTTGCACTTTAATAAGTGATGTTTCATGATCTTATGTATGAGTGGGTATCAGCTTCCCAAGAAATTGTCTTCTCTGTTTTTTTTAGCTGCCAGAAGGCCAAGAGAGGCTTTGTGCTGCTACAGCAGCTAAAACAGCATCTTCTGTGAGGGCAAGCACTTCACAGCCGTGCCTTGCCTCCCTGGTTGTTGTTGTTGTTTAGTAGTTTAGTTGTGTCCGAGTCTTCATGACCCCGTGGACCAGAGCACGCCTGTGGTGATCACACAGGGCCCCCGGACGTTTGACGGTCTATTGACCCTGTGCCATCACTGTGATTGCTTCGCTGCCACCATCCTGCTGCTCACGGGGACACATGGAGTCCAGACAGTTGTTAACATGAACAAATAATCAAGTTTATTTTTAAATGCAGAAACAAGCATATAGTTTCAGTTTATTTTTCTCTTGTCAGTTTCTTAATCTTATTTCCTAATAACTCCACACTGATTATTCCAACTATCTATCTGATTCAACCTAACAATTCCTCTCACTCTCTCACAATACAACTCAACCAACCCACTGCCTATTCCTCCCTCTTACTTTTCCAACTCCCAAACCTCAATTCTCAACTCCCAAACCTCAACTGACTCTCAAACAGCTCCCACTCTAACTTTTACTCCCCCCTTGCATTCTCACTGGCCAATCACATCACACCCATTTTAACCCTTTCCTTATGACCCATCCTAGGAGGCAAACGCCACATTGCCAGGCACTCCTGTCTTCCACTGCCTCCCGCAGTTTGGTCAAACTCATGCTGGTAGCTTCGAGAACACCATCCAGCCATCTCGTCCTCTGTCGTCCCCTTCTCCTTGTGCCTCCCTGGTAGCTTTTATGAATTCCCACAACTTTCTTGTCACTATTTCTCTGGTGCCAACTTGTTCCAGCACTAGGGGGAGTTATCCTGACACATCTTGGGATAAGATTGGAGGCCAGGCCACTCCAGTCAACCTCCATCCCTTCTGAAGCCCAAGGTGGCTTGTGATGGAGTTGCATAGATGCTGCTTGGATGTGGCTGGGGGGTTGCTAGTGTTTTACATAACTGAGCAAGCATCTAAGTCTGGTCCTTAGTGAAACTAGATTTTCTAAAGGGGTCATCACAAACTGGCTGCTATGGACACTGTAGTCAGGAAAATCAGGAAACCGAGCTTTGCTGAAAGTATGGAGTCTATTGAACTGGAACCCTTCATGCAACCAATTTCAAGAGGGATTCATCTGGTCAATGACAGCAGAAGGTACCATGGTATCTGCATAGCTGGTTATTTAATCCTTTGTTCCCCTAGCAGTCGCTCCTTTATAGTTAGAGGCTGGTGATAATCCATTCTGTAGTCTAATCAGTATCTGTAAAGGTCTGTAGTCCCAATTCTGCTAATTTTATCATGAGCCAAGGAATGGGTAGCTGAAATAGATATGTAGAGGGCAGAAACTCAGGGGAAAGGTCTTCACATTTACTTACTCTCGTTCTGTTTAACTTTGGTTCAGTGAGCTGGCAACTTCCACACAGAAGAAAGCCCATTAAAGAAATTAAAAAGCTATTTAACTGACAAGAAGTCTAAGCTCTAACATTGCCTGCAATTTCCATGTTGACACTGAAAATACACGTCTCATCAGCATAGCCATGAGCAATATACTTTCAGATTCACTCTTCTGTTATGATTTATATTGATTGCTTGCCATTTAAAAACAAAACATATCAAAGGGTGTATACAGATACACACAGCAGTAAGGTGCCTTCTCTGCCATGTGGAGACACATTTTTTTGGCCAGAGTTCACTCATTGTAGTCTTCATATTGTTGGCTTTGGTGTTTTTAAAGTGTCTTTTGCTATAATTTTGCAATGCATTCTGAAGTACTTGTGGAAACTGAGAGTGCCTTCTCTTGGGTTGGTAGTCTTCTGGCCAACTTTTCTTTAAAAGGAGCGTCAGTGGGTGCTGAAAGGGGAGGGAGCAAAGAAACTCATGTGTGCTAGACACACCTTCTGTGTGTACAGATGACAGTGTTTCAACAGCTTCTCATGCTGCCTGCATAGTGCGCAGGTGTAGACAGTTGCAAAATGATTTCTGCAAAAGTGCTTTTAGAAAACACCAAACTGCAGTGCTTCAAAGCTTGTACGCAAAGGTGTACGCAGTCAAAAGCTCCTCCTTCCTTTGATGTTTATTTCATCACCCCCACCCTGATGTACGGGGGAGGTGGAGAAAAAATATATAGCATGTCTGATGAATGCCATCTCTTTGGATAGGTGGGGTGCACTGCCAGGTGCAGATGGACAAAAGCAGAAATTCTGGGTAAGTGTACTTGGGCAGTAAGATAGAGCAAAGACAGAGGACCCCAACCAGAAAAAGTTGCTTGTGCTTAAGTCCCACTGAAAATGAGTGGGTCAAATTGAAAATTAACTAACCATCCCTTTCAGTGGAACTTACTCGAGCATGACTACCTTTCTCTAGATTGGGGTCATAGCCTTCTTTGCTCATGTAAATTATCTAAATTTGTCTTTCCCTCCTCCTCCCATTTTACTGTTTCACATTCATTGGTTCCATCAAGTCCATGTGACCTTCCATGGCTACCAAAACTGGAGGCTTACATTGTGGTTGGGTTGCCAATAATGCCAGTTGTCCCTAGCAAAATGTCATTGTTTTCCTTCTGCTTTCTCACCTTATATTAGTATAGCAATGTTTGGTGGCAGAATGAGTGAAAGTTCTGCTGATATTTCCAGTGACTATCGATGACTGCTAGTCATGAGGCCTAAGTTCTTCCTCTACAGCTGGAGGCACAAATGCTTCTGAATACCAATTGCTGTAAACCACAAGAAGGGACAGGATTCTTGTGCTCTAATCTCACAGGCATCTGGTGGACCACTGTGAGAACAGGATGCTGGACTAGATGGGCCACTGGCCTGATTCCGGTTTGAGATATGGCAAACTAAGAGATCAGCTGCTTTAACCCTTCTCATACTACAAATATGCATGCCAACCATACATATTGTCATGACCTTTAAGGTCTAAAAGATCAGTGTTTTATAATTATATCATTTCCCTTAGCCAGCATAAACAGGATGCCTCATAATACCTTTCTCAGAATGCAGCAGGATAGATGCAGGATAGATATGGCTAACATTGTAAGTGAACTGCTTCCCAAACCTTAGACTACCACATGTCAAAGAGAGTTCAGCGTGTGGGGGGGGTGTTGGAGGCTAGCCAGGAAAGACTACAAGTTGGATTGGATGGAGAGAAGCTGCTTAAGCCCTCCCTCCAGCCATTCCCTAGCTCAAATAACCCTTGACAGCTCCATTGGACAGTGGACAAGACACCGCCCAGAGCAGGGAGTATTAGGTTACAAGAAGGAGATACAGAACAACTTCAGCTCATGTCTTCTATAGCATTTAGTCTAATCTTGTAATGTCTGGGTGCTGTCAGTGTATCACTAATGGGCTAGATATACTACAAGTTTCACTCTATATAAAGTAGTTCTTTATAAGATATGGGGGCAAGCGGCAGACCTTTTGGAAGAGGACAGTACTTTTATTGCCACTGGCGATATGACTCCTTTTCTCCTTTCACTACATCCCTGCTTCACTGCGATCTGGGCATTCACAGTAATAAAAAGTTATTTCTTTCCCCTCCTGTAGATTGCTGCAAATTCTTGGGGGAGCTCCTGGGGAGAAAATGGCTATTTCAGGATTTTACGTGGAGAAAACGAATGTGATATTGAAAAGCTCATTATAGCTACTAAATGTCACCTTTAGTTGATTTTCATTTATATCATTATTACACTCCAAAAGCTTTTTATATACCCAGAATGTACCATCTATAATGTCTTTGTGCATCCTTATGTTTTCTTTGAGTGGCTGTTTTACCACGTACTGCATTTCTGTGTGAATTAAAACATGGCTGTACATCCAGCATGATCAAATTCTGTTACTTGCTTTGCTTCCAGCTCCAGGGATATTGGCGGTCTGGCTATCTTTTTCTTCATTAATGGCATAAATGAAAGGTAGCATATGTGTATAACAGTCAGTTCTCATTTCCTTCTCCTTCTGTAGCAGCTGTGTCATTACTCAGTGGCTGCCAATAATGACTGTGATGCCACAGGCTGCGCGTGGCATATATATGCCAATATACCTGCTGCTTGTGTACATGGTATCCAATTAAGGCTGTAATCCTATGCACTTCTACCTGAGAATAAGGTAAAGGACCCCTGGATGGTTAAGTACAGTCAAAGGTGACTAGGGGTGCAATGCTCATCTCGCTTTTCAGGCTGAGGGAGACGGCGTTTGTCCGCAGACAGCTTTCCAGGTCATGCGGCCAGCATGACTAAGTTGCTTCTGGTGCAATGGGACACCATGATGAGTGCCAGAGCGCATGGAAATGCCGTTTAGCTTCCTGCCACAATGGTACCTATTTATCTACCTGCAATGGTGTGCTTCTGAACTTCTAGGTTGACAGAAGCTGGGACAGAGCAACAGGAGCTCACCACCGTCGTATGGATTCAAACTGCCAACCTTCCAATAGGTAGGCCCAAGAGGCTCAGTGGTTTAGACAACAGTGCCACGCGTGCCCCTTCCTGGAGAGTAAGTCTCATTGAACACAGTGGTTATTCATGAGTAGACATGTATATGATTGCACCAGGGTGCCAACTTGAATAAAATATTGTGGGGCCCAGGTAAGCCAGTCCCCTCCCCCATAACTGATCATAAGATCCTGCACACGAATACTATTTGAATGACAATGCTTGTCAAATTTTGGTGGGGCCTGGCCCCCTCAAATATTTTACTTGGGGAACCAAGGGAACTTGGCCCTAGGAATTGGCTCCTATGTAAATCCCATAGATTTCAATGGAATGAAAAAATCAAACATGTCTATTTTTTCTCCTGAATTGTGACCAATGGCTCCCATCCAGCTCTTGAAAGCAACTGGTTGTAAGGAGTGGTGCTTCTAGATATATCTACTTTAAAAAAACAACAACCCCACAGCCACTCTGCTCTTTCTGACCCAATGAGCATCCCTATGCAAAAGGTAGCTGTGATTCTAAATCCTCTACGCTTGCAGAAGGCTACTTTGCATGGCCTTATCTTGGATAGGTGGGTACATGTAATCAAATGATTCCACTCTCTGTTATCCATATGCCATATTAGCAGCACATGCATATAGGGGCTTGCGCAGAAGTAAGTCCTGTTGCATTCAGTAATACCCCCAAATAAGTGTGCTTATGATTGTCGCCTAATTCTCTGGGTCTGCAAAAGAATCTACAATGTTCCAATAGCATCTTGCCAAAATGGTATTGATAACTACAGATGCTTTTATGCAAGGACTAATCTGTTCACATTACATGTCTCTGGGTGAGAGCAATTATTTTCTTGAAGTAGACATGCTGGAAAACAGGTGAGTTTTCACACACACAAATGAACACACTGATTATCAGGCCTTGCGACACACACAGTTTACAGTTACAAAACTGCAGTATAGTCATATAATTATTACCTTAAGTTGGAACAAAAACCCTCTATCTTACTTCCAGAAGTACTGTTCATATTCCAAGCCAGTAAGAAGAAAGTATCCAGTCCATTCCAGGGTGCAAAATCCTTGCCACACTTTTGTACTTGCAAGACTATTCAAATGACTTACTGGGTCATCAGAAGCAGGTGTGTAAGAGGCTGTTGTTGAATTTCCTGTGGGCCTGGAAAGGAGTCTGTTTCTCTTAGGTTAGCCAAACCTAGTGGGGTGGATTTTGGCCTTAATCTTTCCATCTCTTGAGGAGTGGCCATAATGGCCAAACTTCTGGTTTGTTTTCTTTCTTTACACATAATGGCATCATAATTTTTATAAGAACCACTTGCAGATGCTGATTCGGTGTGATAGAGTTGTTATTGTGCATGCCAATGGCACAGTTATAATAAACAGTGGAGAATGATAGGTTTAGAAAGAACCTTGTATTTTGTATCAGGGATTTCTGATGCCAGCACCTTTTCCTAACTATTACCTTACACACTATCTCTCAAAACAGCCTTTCCCTTCGAAACAAACAGATAAGGAGCAACAACAAATCTTGCAGTTTGTGGACCCAAATGCATGCCATATTGACTTGAATCAAGTTGCTCTAGAGTCTAGACATTATCAGGATACTTCTTTACCAATCATTCTTAAATCGCATTTCAGGCATCATGAAGTGAAAATTGGCTGTTGTCAGTGTGAGGCAACCTTTGGAATAATTGCATATGTCAGTTTGAGTTTTACCTCTTCAAGCTTCTCAACTGCTTGAAACCAAATAGGCTCATTTCCTTCAGATGTTTTCAAATCCAATTGCATTCATATGCTTTATTTGGGAATATGCCTGAGTTAAACCTCTGCTTATAAAACCTTCCCCTAAGCTTTTACTGATATATTTGAAGGCTGAATGACCAGAAACATCACTATAATACAAAAGTCTGCCAAGTGAGCGGGGAGGGAATAAATGGAACTGCACACTTGGAAAGTAAAGAAATAAGACTAGCTCATCATTTCAAGAAAATGGAAAACTCTATCACTCAGAGATGGGTGTTAAATTGATCAATAAAACTGTCTGTTACAAATAGTTGTAAGATTAAGGTTGCAAACTTCCCGAGTGCCAGAATGAATGTTATAGGAAGCTCTGTTTATTTATTCGCATATCTACCCCATTCATAAAGTAGAAATCGTCATCTAATTATTATTATTATTATTATTATTATTATTATTATTATTATTTATTAAATCTATACTATCCTTCATCCAAAGATCACGGGGTGGTTTACAATATACAAACACAAAAATACACAGCATAACAACAAACAAAAACAATAATTCCACACACAATAGTTTACAAGTCCATAGAATGTTAGTCAGCCAGAGGCCTGGTTGAAGAGAAACATTTTTGACTGTTACCTAAAGAAATGCAATGAAGGTGCCAGGCAAGCCTCCTTGGGGAGAGCATTCCACAAGCAGGGAACCACCAGAGGAAAGGCCCATTCTCGTGTTGCTGCTCTCCAGAGCTCTCGTGGGGGAGGCACACGAAGAAGGGCCTCAGATTATGAGGGTCAGTTCATGTGCTGTGAGGTAGTCTTGACAGTGCCACATCACCACATAGGCAGAGCACCAGCCTATGGGCCCCATGCCTTTGAAGGGCCCTGAGACAATGATCAAAATCATATTGATTTGATCTTGAAAGAAAATTACAATCAAGCTTTCTTAGTTCATTATTATCCCACTAGAGCTCATGCACAAATCGTCCCCGTTCCCTGTCCCGCCCCCCAAGATTTTGTCTGGCTAGGAGCCTCCGCAGGATTTAATCAGGACTGCCATATGTCCGGGATTTCAAAGGTGAAATTGATGACTGAGGGGAATTTCCTAAAGGCGGCGTTAAAAAAAAAGAAAAATCTCAACAATTTTGAGGTCTTCCTAAAAAATGTTCAGCAACTTTTAGGGTGTCCTGGTTTTTATTTTTTGAAATAGGGCAACCCTAAGCACTGCTCCCTGAGGTATTGCAGTCCTGAGCCATTTAAGGCTTGGTATCTAATTTGGAAAAGAGCCTGATGTTGGGAAAGATGGAGGGCACAAGGAGAAGGGGACGACAGAGGACGAGATGGTTGGATAGTGTTCTCAAAGCTACCAACATGAGTCTGACCAAACTGCGGGAGGCAGTGGAAGGCAGAAGTGCCTGGTGTGCTCTGGTCCATGGGGTCACGAAGAGTCAAACACGACTAAACGACTAAGCAACAAATCTAATTTTTATAACAAATAAATGGGTGACTAAGAGAACCCTTACCTGAGAGCTAGACTGGAAGAAATGGGGCACAGAGAAGAATCAAGGGAAGGGGTGAATTTGGCACCTCTTTGGGTGGAAAATCAAAAGCCTCCCCACATCAGCAGGAAACATGATTGCCTCTAGCACGTTTAGTTTCTCAAGGAGTTTCAGTGTCTCCATTAAGTACAAGCAGGCTGAAGATCACGACCATTGATCAAGGGGTAGAGAAACTGGTGGTGTCTGAGAAGGAGTTGTACTCTGTCTCCCATCACTCCCAGTCAGCTTGACCAAAGATAAGGGATGATGGGTGTTGCAGTACAGTAGCATCTAGAAGGCTACAGTCCCTCACCCTTGTCTTATGTTAAGCAGTGCTGCCTATTAAAATTCATCAATGAAGTACAAATGTATTATTTCTGTACCTAGTACTTTCTCTTTTTAAGCAGGTGGCTGTGATGAGTCACTGCAGTGAACTGTGCCCTGTGAGCTGGACTAAATGAGGGACATTTTGTCAAAAGCATACATACAAATGAATAAATAAGCAGGCACCTTCCTGGAGCCAATTTTGATGTACTTTGATTGCTAAGTAAAGAAAAGTGTGTGTCTGTGTTTGTGAACACTTATGCAAAAAGCCTAGCAATTAGTGCCTATGCAAGTCGATGCGAGAGACAGGTACTGCTGGAAACAATAATTACAGAAAAGAGATGATGAATAGCTGTGCTGTGACATTTACAGATAGCGCCAGCCTTCATGTGAATATCATAGGGAAGCTTATGGTATGAGAGAAGAACATGGAAATTATGTATTCCCCCCACATTCACCCCGATTGAGAGCACCTCCAGATTGCTAATATTCTGTGGGAGTATTTAATTTGCATACTAGAACATTGGGTTTGGACAGTTAGAGTGGATTAAAGCGCTCTGTTGCCTAACACAACAAATGCACGTGCGCGCACACACACAGCAATTTGGAAAGTTGCAGGGAGATGCATTGAAAAGTGTGGGATGAATGGCTGGCTCAAGGGTAAAAATGTGTAAAAACATTAAGAAGAAGAGTTTGGATTTGATATCCCGCCTTTCACTCCCCTTCAGGAGTCTCAAAGTGGCTAACATTCTCCTTTCCCTCCCTCCCCCACAACAAACACTCTGTGAGGTGAGTGGGGCTGAAAGACTTCAGAGAAGTGTGACTGGCCCAAGGTCACCCAACAGCTGCATATGGAGGAGCGGGGAATTGAACCCGGTTCACCAGATTATGAGTCCACCGCTTTTAACCACTACATCACCCTGGCTCTCATTTCCAGTCCTTAATGTTTGAAACCCTCTTTATAGAATAACTTTGCAATCTGAGCAAGAGTCATCAAACATTTGTTCAAAACATTCTGAGACATTATCTGAGGCCCTTCTTCATGTGCCGCCTCTGTAGAAGGCCTGGAGGGTGGCAACACGAGAATGGCCCTTTCCTGCAGTGGCTACACATTTGTGAAATGCTCTCCCCAGGCAGGCTAACCGGGGACCTTCATTAAATCTCTTTAGGTGCCACATGGAAATTCTTCTCTAGAATCAGGCTTTGGGCTGGTTGAACATTCTATGGCCTTTTAAATGCATTTGTGGGAGGGGATTATTGGTTTGTTCTGGTTCTGGTTTTATTATGCATGCTGTGTTCTCATTTTGTATTTTTATGTTTTAAACTACCCTGTGATCCTTGGATGAGGGGCATCATACCAATTTAATAAATCATCATAATCATAATCCAAAGTTTCCATTGATTTCAGGAGAAGCTACATCAACCATGCACTGAAACTTTGATTAGCTTATGGCACAGCTGATATGAGAGTCTTGTAGAAATGCCTTATCTATGGGTACACAGACACTAGCTAATTAATTCTGAAAGATATCTTGGGCCAACTGAAAATACAGCCCTGCCCTAAATTTCCAGTTATAATTTTACAAGATGTGGGCCTCATCGTGCTTCATTGAAGAGGAAACTCCAATTATTTTTACAGGTTACTATGATCTTGGGTTGCTTATTTGGGCATCATCTTGAATGGGATAGTTCCCACACAAGATACTAAGGAATGCAGCATTGGGTGGCAGAAGATGAGACAGGTTTCAAAATTCAAAGCTAACTTCCAGAATGTCGCTAATTTGCATGTGGGATTCAACCACACATCAGCAAGTTAAGGTTGTACAATTACTCTGGTTTTTGCATTCTTGCACAACAAAGCACAACATTCCAGCCAAGCAAAAGCACTTGAGGAGGAGACAGAGGAGAGCTGGTGATAAGCATGTTGTGAGATGGGGGAGGAGAGAGGCCTGGAAGGCTGTGTCTGATCCCTGACATTCTCCACTCCTGGGCTAAAGATTTATTCCGTCAACCCATCTGTACACATGTTCACTTGCCATGCCAGAGACCCAGGGCCGGATTTAGTTTTGATGAGGCCCTAAGCTACTGAAAAGAATGGGGCCCTTTATATGTCGAGCTGTCCTTTGTCAACAACAAATTGTCGCTGTTTTTTGTGTTGAATATATGCTATATGGTAATTTATGGACCTAAAAGGTATCTAAATCCATTTGCACATAACAAAATATGTATTTTATCAAAGTAATTGTTGAACTGAAATACAATTACGAAGAAGTATATTAATAGTGAAATACAATTAAGAAGTATATTAATAGTGAAATACAATTAAGAAGTATATTAATAGTGAAATAATTATTAAGCCAGGGATGCGGGTGGCGCTGTGGTCTAAACAACAGAGCCTAGGGCTTGCCGATCGGAAGGTTGGCAGTTCAAATCCCCGCGACGGGGTGAGCTCCCGTTGCTCTGTCCCAGCTCCTGCCCACCTAGCAGTTCGAAAGCACATCAAGTACAAGTAGAGAAATAGGTACCGCTCCGGCGGGAAGGTAAATGGTGTTTCCATGCGCTGCTCTGGTTCGCCAGAGCGGCTTAGTCATGCTGGCCACTTGACCCGGAAGCTGTCTGCAGACAAATGCCAGCTCCCTCGTGAGTGCATAACCCCAGAGCCATCTGCGACTGGACCTAACAGTCAGGGGTACCTTTACCTTTAATTATTAAGCTCTAACTTAAAATGCTTTTTTATTCATAACATACTTAATAATGCAAACACATTGGCATTTGGCAATAACAAAAGTTCCTTTCGAACCACAATTTACAAAGACCCATAATTTGGGGGGGGGGGGGCAAGAGAGTGGGGCCCTAAGCTATAGCTTGTTTAGCTTATACAGTGGTACCTCGGGTTAAGTACTTAATTCGTTCTGGAGGTCCGTTTTTAACCTGAAACTGTTCTTAACCTGAAGCACCACTTTAGCTAATGGGGCCTCCTGCTGCTGCTGCGCCGCCGGAGCACGATTTCTGTTCTCAACCTGAAGCAAAGTTCTTAACCTGAAGCACTATTTCTGGGTTAGCGGAGTCTGTAACCTGAAGTGTATGTAACCCAAGGTACCACTGTACGTAAATCCGGCACTGCAGAGACCACAAGCTTTGTGGGTGTTTTTACTGCCCTCCGCTATTTGTGCATTGACAAAGGGGGTCAAGGCTAGGAATATCCAGAGTAAAAACACACCATCAACAATGCATTAGCGCATTCCTCTTCCATTGCCTCCCCCTTCTCACTTCTCAAGAGGCAGTCACTATGTCTTCTGGAAGTAGTTCACGGATCTAAGTATCCGTGGGGCACAGTGAATGAGAGCAGTGGAGCAGGGGCAGGAGAGGACCTCTTGCTTCACCCCTTCCACCTCCTAGAGGTGTCAGAACCAGAGAGTGGGAGGAGAGAAGGATCAGGCTCTTCCTGCATCCCGCTGGCTGTTTACACAAGCATTCCTGTGATCTCTTGAGCCACTGTCTCCTGCTTTAATTGTTGTGTTGTTTAGCAGGATTGTTCCACCGCACATTTTAATCATGGCCGTTTATGTTTTAATGGGATTGCTTTATTGTTTATTTTAATTATAGTGCATTTTTAAATTATTCTGTGTTTTAACAATGTCGTGCGATCGGTTTTTTAAAATGCTTTGTAAATTGCTTAGGAGGCATCTGAGTATTAAGTGGAATATAAATTATCCAACGCCACTTCGTTCTCCCACATTTCCTCTACATCGATGGCACGGGGAAGATCTGTGCCAACCAGCCTAAGACCATAAGAGCTGAACATTGTTTCTTTGTTTCTTTGCTATTGACCCTCCGGTACCTGCTCTCACATTTTCAGGTCCATCTTTGCGAAGGGTCCTTGAGGGGTTGAACCATGTCACCATTATGTGTTTTTCTTTTAAAAAATTAAAATTGGCATGCTCGTAACACTAGGAGCATCAACTGGCACCAACTGGACTCCCAATGAAATTTCAGTTTTTGGTATTTTATGATGCAGTCAAGTACAAAATGCAATCAATCAATCTATCTATCTATCTATTAATCCCAAAAGATCAATCAAATTAGTCTGCATCTGCATAACTGGCAATCCTACCTACCTGAGTGCAGCCCACTAGAGTCTCAGAAAACCCCCTGCTTCCTGCTTGGGACTTTTTGAAAGGGTATGTATGCATTCGTGGATCAAGTAGCTGCCTGCAATATGTGGCTGGAAAATGATGTTCCAGTTTGTGCATTAACAAATAGTTCTGACGGCAGATGAAGAAGAAGAAGAAGAGGAGGAGGAGTTTGGATTTGATATCCTGCTTTATCACTACCCAAAGGAGTCTCAAAGTGGCTAACATTCTCCTTTCCCTTCCTCCCCCACAACAAACACTCTGTGAGGTGAGTGGGGCTGAGAGACTTCAGAGAAGTGTGACTGGCCCAAGGTCACCCAGCAGCTGCATGTGGAGGAGCGGAGACGCGAACCTGGTTCACCAGATTACGAGTCTATCACTGTTAATCACTACACCACACTGGCTCTCCAAGTGAGCAAGTGAGCATCTTTACTGCCTTGCAATAATGTCTACCCCCAGAGAGATATCCACCAACGGCTCAGATATTGACCCTGGAGTTATTCCCTATTCAAATATGGATTGCCAGTAATTTGGCTGCTGTTTAGCCATTTCTCCACTGATTCGATTTTGGCTGATTCATGTTTACAAAGCAGTCTTACATACAATTCATACATGTCATTAATGGATGAACCACATAAAAAAAGCACACAGATTGTGGTGCTATTGGTTGTTCAAACAGAATGTTATGTGTCCAAAACACATTGTGGTTTTAGGTTCCAATCCTTTACACACTTACCTGGGAGTAGGTCCCAGCAAACACAGTGGACAGCCAGTAAAGGTGAATGTTTGTTGGAAGCTTCGAGGTGGAGAAAAGTGCTTCTTGATGCAGCAAATAGTTAAATGATGGAGCTCTCTCCCAAAAGCGGTAGCAATGGCTGCCAACCTAGATGGCTTTAAAAGAAGATTTGACAAATTCCTGGAGTAGGAGAGGGCTCTCCATGGCTACTAACCATGATGGCTATGCTCTGCATCCATCCTTGAAGGCAATAATGTTTCTGAATACCAGTTGCTGGAAACCACAGGAGGGGAGAATACCCTTGGGCTCAAATCCTGCTTGTGGATTTCTTGTTTGGCCACTGTGAGAACAGGATGCTGGACTTGGTGGGCCATTGGCCTGATCCAGCATGCTCATTCCCAATAGACCATCATAAGATGGCACTACTCTTGATTTTAATCTCAATTGCTAATAATGCCTTGCTAAAGACAGACTTCATACACTGGGCTTGTATGTTGTGCATTGAAATTTACCTGGCCATTGTTATCTTCATCAAGTTATAGGGTTGTGTAATGGTTCTAGGGGTTGCTCGTGCGTCAGTCGTCGCCACACCTGGCTGAGTTACCTGGGTGAACCCTATTCTGTCCGGACAGCCACTCACCCGTGGCTGTCTCAATCACTGGCAGAATCCGTCAGTGGGCGTTTCTTGAACTTCTTCCAGCAAAGAAGCTCTTTGACGCCTAGTCTCCGCCTACTCTCCCTGCGCGGAAGCCTTCTGCGCAAGGAGGGTGTGGGCAGTGGAGGACCCGTGCTCTCCCTGCTGGTCTCCGGTGAGGAGTCATGGAGCCACCTCACCGATCCCCCCATCTGCCCCCCTTCTCCACTGGTGTTACGCTGATTTCCTTTACCAAAGATGGGCTGCTTCTCTCCCTCCCGGGACACTCTCCATAATACCTCTGGAGCCCTCCCTCTCCCTCTGGCTCCGATGGCAGTTCCCTGACAGGTTGCAATCAAATGATACACCACGACATGGTAGCATTTACCCAAAATGTTCTGTTTGATGTACTTGTTACCAAAGCTTTTTGATCATATGTCTTATTTAAGCACTAAAATTAGCATCTGGGGTAATATTGATAGCAGAATTAAGCTGTCTTTGATCTGTCTCATTGCTCTAAGCACAAGAGCAACTTTAATGATAGTTTAATCTGTTTTGCTGGGAAACCATTCATTATTTTCTTTCACCGTGTAAGCCAGTCTGTAATTTTGCACTATACTACATGTCTCCAGGGTAATTTGAAAAGGATAACATCACACTGGCCGTTGCCCAACTCCTTTGGGCTACTGTGTGAGTGGGAAAAACTGTAGTTAAACTTGAAGTTAGGAAACATACTGATTGCATATAGCAATGTAACTCCTGAATTCACTTTGCGGAAGATTGATCAGTCTGTATTCCAGTACATTGAGAGTGAAACGCTTTGTTTTTTCTAAGAAATACAGTCTGCTGTAACAAACGGATGAGCTTTTCACAATAACAAGCCCAATTATAAAGTGTTTGACGTGTGTAATTCTTTTTCCTTTTTTATGACATTTTCAAATGCTACTTGTGTTATTACCCCATTATTTCTACTGTTTTCAGGAATCACAGAAATGTAATAATGATTCTGAAATTTTTTGAGTTTGGCAGGGAGGGGGAGACAGTTTGGGGCAGTGCTGGTTATGTACAGTGGTACCTCAGGTTACATACGCTTCAGGTTACATACGCTTCATGTTACAGACTCTGCTAACCCAGAAATAGTACCTCGGGTTAAGAACTTAGCTTCAGGATGAGAACAGAAATCGTGTGGAGGTGGTGCAGCAGCAGTGGGAGGCCCCATTAGCTAATGTGGTACCTCAGGTTAAGAACAGAACAAATTAAGTTCTTAACCCAAGGTACCACTGTATTTTAGTTTAGCATAGTCTGACCAAACTAAGTCTTCTAGAGCATATTATACATCAGGATGCTAAGTTTGGTCAGAATCGAGTATACACTTCCAGAGTTAATGCGGTAGATAAATCTAATAAATACTACTAATGAAAATATATGCCACAAAATTAGACACAGGAACACCTATATCAACCTTAACTAGTGACAATATTGACTTTTCCAAGGATACACTTGAAGTTTCACAATGACTGTATGCCACATATTCTCTCCGTCTTTGAAATACAAAATAATGCAAATAACTTCCCTGTTAGAAAACACTCCTCTGGGGTCATTACAAAAGGCTAGTGATGTTGTTTTGAGTGTTTATGCCTTGACACCTGCTTTCACAGCAAAAATAACAGCCAATTCACAGTCCCTAAATAATAATAAAAAAGCCTGCACTAGATATCAAAACAGCAGTGAGAGAAATAAAAGGCAAATGTCATTTTAGAAACTCTAAACATGACATCTCAGGAGCTTGTCAAAACACTAACTGAATCGTAAAGTGGTTGTTAAAAGGGCTGTTTTTCATCTGTTTCCTTTATGTTTGCTAGATCTGTTGTAGCCTTTTCTGACATGATTTGTGATTGGCTATTTTATTGCAATTTTTCATGGTTTCCTCAGTGTATTGATGAAAAAAGAAGTCAGGGAGCAACTAAAGAGGGAGCGGGAGTTGAGCTCATCATAGATTAAGGCTATTATCCAATATTATGTATCTGGAAGTAAGCCCCATTGAATATAAGGAGGCGTACTTCTGAGAAGACGTGTATAAGATTGCACTGCAATCCATTTGAATTAGGCTGGGTACACATTACTGACTTAAAATTCAGCCACATTGTTCTTTTTCTCAATTTGAATTGAAGCTGGTTTTGTGGAGGGAAAGACATCAAAACACACTATTTTATAAGGAACGACATGACAGATACAGAATAGATATGGATTATGGTTAACATCATGTGTAGACCAGTTCCCAAACCACCAGTGGTGGGAGAGCAATAGTTGCAGAGTAAATGGGAGTGTGTCTGGACACCTAGTAGCTTAATGGTGACGGCAGAGAAATTCTCCCATCCAAATTGCTCCCTGGTTTGGTGTTGTGTATAATGGTTCTGAATTTCCTGATCCCCACCCCAGTGATATCAATACATAAGTGACCACCTGAAGGAGCGTCTCCACCCCCATCACTCAACCCAGACACTGAGGTCTTCCTCCGAGGATCTTCTGCTGGTTCCTTCACTGTGAGAAACGAAGTTACAGGGAACCAACAGAGGGCCTTCTCGGCAGTGGCGCCTGCCCTGTGGAATGCCCTCCCATCAGATGTCAAGGAAATAAGCAACTGACTTTTAGAAGACATCTGAAGGCAGCCCTGTTTAGGGATGTTTTTAATGTTTGAAGTTTTATTGAAGTTCTGTTTTTAGTGTTCTGTTGATAGCCGCCCAGAGTGGCTGGGGAAACCCAGCCAGATGGGCAGGGTATAAATAATAAAATTGTTGTTGTTGTCATTCACTATTTCCAGATGCTACTCAGACTCCTACGCATGTTCAATCTGTTGCAGTTTTTCTTTAATCTCTCTTTTCACCCTTACTGATTACTAATGTATTGGGATGTGTTTGTACATTGATTTTGTACATTGATTAAAGCCAGTGCTATTTTTCCTGGGTGTAGCCAGGACTTTTGTTAGGACAGGGGGCAATACTTTGTTGGGGGGGGCAGGGCTTTTGGTGGGGGGGGGGAGAACTGACGTGATTGGTCAGTTAGTTAAGTATTTTATTTTTTTTACTTGATCCAGGGGAGGCATGCCAGAACTTACCTTGTTCTCTTAGGCTAGATCTATATACTTCAAAGAAGCTATTCAGCTAAACACGTTGTAAATTCATACAGGGAAATCCAGTAGGGAAAGACGGAACTCCCCAGTGCCATCTGGTGTCACAGTGTTATATCACATATACAACGCATATAAAACACTTTCTCTTTACCAATCTAGCTGAGTCCAGAGAATGGCAATGACGTCCACCTGAGAGGTGCCAGAACTGAGTTCCAGTTAGTGCTGAATGAAACAGGTCTATGTTTTCTGAGATTCATGGCACTAACCTGGGATTGTCAACACTGAATAGTCACTGTGTCATAAACAGGAACTACTTTGTGGTGTATTAGTGTAAGTATGGCTGTGGTCACTAGAGGGCTGTACAGTTAAAAGAGCCACGTGGAACTAGTGTTGCTGAACTTGTCCTGCAGGCTGCAATCTGGCTTCTTGCTACCTAGAAAGCAAGTGCTTCATAATCCCACTATACTGAGCACTCCCACAATGTGGGTGAAAAGAGTGGCAAAAGCAGCAATACAACAAACAAAAATCAATAAAAGACCACAGAGCCAGAGCATTTCAACAATGCACTATATTCATCCATGCCAAGGGGAATTTTGCAAACATTTCTGTAAGAAAAAATGCTTGCCCACCAGACCCCAAGGCCATCTTGTTTAACTTCCGGTTTTTTGCTGCAACTGACTGGAAGCTTCCAGGAAGCAAAGCATGATGAAGGCCATGGGCAACCCCTGTTCTCATAGAATCATAGAGTTGGAAGAGACCACAAGGGCCATCGAGTCCAACCCCCTGCCAAGCAGAAAACACCATCAGAGCACTCCGGACATATGGTTGTCAAGCCTCTGCTTAAAGACCTCCGAAGAAGGAGACTCCACCACACTCCTTGGCAGCAAATTCCACTTTCTCCCTTATGCAAATGGTATCCTGCGATACAGTGGTACCACGGTTTAAGAACAGCCCTGTTTACGAACTATTCGGTATACGAACTCTGCAAAACCAGAAGTAGTCATCCGGTTTGCGAACTTTACCTTGGTCTACGAACGAAAACCGAATGGTGGAAGGGCATTGGAGGTGGGAGGCCTCATTAGGGAAAGCGAGCCTCAGTTTAAGAATGGCTTTGGTTTAAGAACAGACTTCCTGAACGAATTAAGTTCATAAACCGAGGTACCACTGTATATTGTTTCTGGACAAGGAAGTTCCATCTTAGCTAGCATACGTAATAGTGTTGACAGATCGTTCCTCCATGAAGTGTTTGAAGTCTGTGGCAACCATCAGACTGATTTTGTGTTCACTTCTTGAAAGCCTGTTTTGAGCACGAAGGAAAAGGAAAATGTTTGTCAAGGCTGGGAAGCCAGTCTTCTTCAAGAAGTAAAACATGGACTGCACAGAAACTGAATCACAAAGCAACTCATTTTACAACCAAGATAAGCCATCACAAGTTACTTGCTGCTGTATGATGAAAACATCTCAGTCCTAACCTGCAGGGAGTGCCCTGGGTGTATCTGGAGGCCTGCCTCTTTCACATTGCTTAACCAGGCAAAAAAGTCTCTGGCAAAGAGAAGTTTTACCAGTTCTAAACAATAACAGACCCTCCAACACTGTTAATTGTTACGATTTGTCGTCCATTGACAATTTTGTTCAGAAGGTTTGCCAAGATCACTTCAGTTCAGATCATATACAGTGGTATCTCAGGTTACATACGCTTCAGGTTACATACGCTTCAGGTTACAGACTCCACTAACCCAGAAATAGTACCTCAGGTTAAGAACTTTGCTTCAGGATGAGAACAGAAATCATGCTTCGGCGGCGCAACGACAGCGAGAGGCCCCATTAGCTAAAGTGGTGCTTCAGGTTAAGAACAGTTTCAGGTTAAGAACGGACCTCCGGAACGAATTAAGTACTTAATCCGAGGTACCACTGTATTGGGCAAAAATGTGAGGGGTAGAAAATCATCAAGGAAATCGTGAAAACAATGACTGAGGCTCCATCTGCACCATACATTTAAAGCGGTATCATACTGCTTTAAGCAGTCACTGTTCCCCCCCCCAAAGAATCCTGGGATTCTGCTAAGAGTTGTTAGGAGACGCCTGCTTCCCTCACAGGGCTACAATTCCCAGAGTACTTTAACAACCAATCCCTAGGAATTGTAGCTCTGTCAGGGGAATGGGGGGGCCTCCTAATACTCTTAACAGCACTCTTAAACAACGACACTTCCCAGAATCCTGGAAAATCAGGGTTCTAAAATCTCATTGAGAGTCTCTATAAGTGCAGCTCCTCACTTCACAAGTTCAGCTTATGAACGCCAGTGGAAGCAGCCGGCTGAGAGAGAGGCAAGGGCACAGCTAGTGTGCTTCTCCCCAAAGCCCCCACCCCACCACTGCCGCTTTGAGTGTCAATTCAATTCCTAATCAGGATGCTGAAGAGAGCTGCTGCAAACACTCCATTACAAATTTAAACATACCTTATCTGGGATTGCGCAAAGTTTTGCAGAAAGAAAATCAGCCTTTCTCAGCTACCAGATAATTGCCCTAAAATATTTTGTGTTTCACTACCATTATATTTTTCCCAAATTAAGAAGCAGGAATATTATGCCTTTGATTTCTTCCTGCCAGATGTCATACTCTCCAAATGAGTTGCAATTGGGAATTCAAACTATGTTTAAATATACTGCTTCTTATTACTTATCATCTTTCTTCAGATACGGGGATTTGTTTTCCTTTATTTATGATGGAGGCGGTGCTGATTTCTGACAGCTGCAGGTCTTAAAGTTTAAGATTTTAAAGCTTTCTCTGGCATTTCACAAAGGGCTGCTGCTCAGGGTGTAGGTTGCTTGCTTTGCATTCAGAATGTCCCAGAATTAATCCCTGGAATGTGCAGGCCAGAGTCTGGAAGGAAAGATTCCTCTCTGAAGCCTCGGCAACTGCTGTTAGTCAGTGCAGACAATACAGTGGTACCTCGGGTTAAGTACTTAATTCTTTCCGGAGGTCCATTCTTAACCTGAAACTGTTCTTAACCTGAAGCACCACTTTAGCTAATGGGGCCTCCTGCTGCCGCTGTGCTGCTGGAGCACAATTTCTGTTTTCATCCTGAAGCAAAGTTCTTAACTCGAGGTACTATTTCTGGGTTAGTGGAGTCTGTAACCTGAAGCGTATGTAACTGAAGCGTATGTAACCCGAGGTACCACTGTACTGAACTAGGTGAAGCAATGGTCCCTTACGTTCCTAAACTTGTTGCTGGCCGACTTGCAACAAATCAAATGTGTCAGAAGCTGGAAGTCAGGGCTCTGAGGCAATAACACTTCAATTCCATACTCAACAAAAGCAATGAGTAGCTTGGGAGCAGATTAGTTGAATGGCCCTCTCTTCCAAGATGATACTGCCTGCCCAGGGAGAGACTTTACCCCATATCCTGCCACTATCAGATATGGGACTGACTAGAACACAGAAGAGAGTCCTCTCCAAGGTTGTGAAACAACTTGCACCATGAGATCAGCCCCCTTCCAGATAACACTAAGATGACCATATAGTGCTAATGTACCTCTGGTCCAATGGGCCAACTCTTAAATGGTTTCTCCTAGCTCTGTTACTGTTGACCAAATGTCTTGTTGATTCCTTGCTGCAATGGCTTACACTTGTAACATTTATTATGCAATTTATTTTTAAAAACAATTGTTGATGTTCATTTCCCAGAGTGCCTTAGGACTCAGCTACACTGGACTAATTAAAACATCATATGTGCGTTATAAACATGTGACACCAGAGGGCGCTGTAGAGCTGCAATACGTCCCAAAGAGAAAATGCACTGAGAGCTTTTTTATAGAGAGAGTTTTTAAAAAATAGCATTTTCCAATTCAGTATAGGGCTGGATCTATACTGATTGTAAAGACGTTTAAAAAAGAAACATTAGTGCAACTTTACATTGACGATTTTACACTGCTCTACAGCGCCCTCTGGTGTCATAGGCTTATAACGCATTTATAACGTTTTAAGTCGACCAGTATAGATTAGTCCTAGATCAATCCTTAATCTTAGATGGAATATGGCATGTATATATTGGGGAAAGCTCTGTAGCTCAATAGAGCAAGTCCAAAGTTCAGTCACTGGCATCTCCAGGTAGAAAACCCTAAAGTGTCCCACCACTAGTTAGTGTAGATATCACTGACCAAGACTACTGGTCTCACTCAGTATAAGGGAACTTCTGGGTTTGGCATGTTTGGAATAAATATGATGTCAGGGACCAGGCAGAGGAGGAATAGTGGAGACTGCCTCTTCAGCCCAACCCTTCCAGAGAAGAAGAAGACAGTTCAGAATTACAACAGGGGTTTGAAGGAGATCACAGCTCAGAGGCAGATGGGGGGGGGGGGAGCTGGGAAATAGTGGGAGAGGAGGAAGAAGAAGCACCAGAGGGGGGACAGCTGATGGACACAGTGTCTTTAGAAAGAATTCCAAACTCCCCCTCTCCCAGAAGCCGGCAGACATTGAAAGTAGGAGAGCAGAGAGCTCAGAGGCAGAGGGCACTTCTCAGCACCCGTAGTGATGACGCATGAAGGGAGATAGAGAGGAGGTGGAGACTCACTCAGAGCAACACCATTACTCCAAGAGGCTGCATTTCTAAGCTGCTCTCTGTGAATATTGAATAAATAGCATTGGTAAGAACTTTCCTTGTCTTATCTGTTCCTGGCAGCCTACTGTGGGGGGTTGGATCCTCTCATGCCTGGCTTACATATATAATTAAATAGCTGCAACTTCATCGGAATAAATAACTGATAACTGCTTTCATTTTATATAAAACGAAATATATATATATAACTGCATTGCAATCACTTTAGGGGGATTTGGGGGGGGGTTAGTTCAAAATATTTCACGCGTGATCTGAATTAGACTGGGATTGCTGGAGGCGTCTCTCTTATAGTTAGCAGGAACGAGGAGGCTCGTTCTTTTTTCTAGAAGAGAATGCCAGTCTTTTGAAACTGCAATGAAACTAAAGCAGGACAAGCCCAATGGTACCTAGCCTTACCTCAAGGATATGGAGACAGCAGCCAAACAAGTCAAACCTGTCTGCTTTCCCATGCTGCTTTCCCATCTGGCAAGATGTGGGACCTCAGCATCAAGGAGTCGTCCGGATTCAGTGTTAACCTTCCACGTTAAGAGTTTGAGACTGTGCTAACAGCGAGGGCGATTGAGAAAGAGTGTTTCAGTCCCATATCCACACACCCTATTCATTGCTGTATAATTCAGCTTAACTGGGAGAAAGACAAGTGCTGATGAAATATTAGTCCAGAAATCACAGACGTTACTTTGCAGGTAACTTTTCCAACAGCTTAGTGAATGAAAACCCATAGAAACAGGCAGTCCCAGGTCTGTGGGGGCTTTAAAAATAATAATATTATACTATGCACCTAGTGAAATTCTTTGTTCTTTTGCACCACAAAGGATTTTTATTACCTGCAACTCATGTGGCCTTAATTATGCTAATTTTTTTTAATTGATGCATTCAATTCTCTTTAGCATTAATTTTAGATGCAGTGAAAACTGTCTCAATGGATTTTCTCCCTGTGTGGACTTAATTTCCTGCCTTCATCATCCTGTTCATAGATAAGAGAGCAGATGTGATTTTTTAAGAGCCTCTGAGAATCTTTATTTTTTTCACCTTACAAAGGGGGAGCTCTTTGATATGTAGAGGAATATCCTGAAAGAAGCCACGACTGGCTTCAGTGCTGAACAGGAACATTCTATGCTGCAACATTCTGTTGGAGGTCCTGCTTGTTACGACGTGTGTGTGCTTATTATTTGTTCCTCCTGCAAATACTGCTCTGTCTTTGGAAAGTTCAGAGCAATTTAGACAGGCTCCCAGGGCTTCCCATCTAGGCATAGATCAAGTTCTCATTTCCCTCTCAAATCATTCTCATGAACGGACGAAGGGAGTTTATGTTCTGCAATAGACTGGATATATACTTTGAACACCTTTTCTCTGGTTGGGGGTAAATGCTAAAATAGATTGATCTGCATTTTTTGGAAATGATTTTACCTTGCTGTTATCTGTCTCTTTAGGAATAGTAAATGTTAAGACAGGTTTCCTTTAAATAGTTCAGCTTTAGAGCAATTGGTTTACTCATGTGTAGGAGCCACTTATGAGAATAACAGCTGTTGAAGATACATGGATTGGCAACCGATCCCCTATATAAGAGTTCAGCCAAATGTCACTGTGTAAGGGTCAGTACGTGAACATTAGTATGAACAAGGAGTATTTGCTCCTTGCCTACAATTCAGAAATGGTTCACTTTTGGACTACAGGTTTGAATTTGATTTTTTTAAATATACAGTATGTTATCTAAGAAAGTTTGGAGAACTTGTATTTGTGTATTGTAGTTTTGTATCTTATACATGTATACCTATATATATTCTTACACGTGTAGCTGTTTTTTTGTTTAAAGAATCATTATTTCTGGAAACATTTCATTGTCAGTTGGGTTACTGTAACTTTGTCTTTTACTACCTGAAATAGACTGGAAGCGTATTTCCTTTTCCCAGAAGTTACTAATCTATAGTTCAGTATCAGCTACAGTAGAATAATTCTTATAAAATATATAAAGTCTGAAAGCTTTTCTTGTGGTTTTTTTTAAAGATATAATGAACAGAAAATGATTCCAGCTAGCTGATTTGATAATTTCAACCAGGAAGTCTCACTGTTAAATAAAAGTTGGCAAGGATGACTTGAAATGAAGCCAATCCATGAAAATCAGACACACCCTTTAATCTATCGCTTCAACGTATTCAGTATTTCACAAAGTCCCTCCTTTAGTGCCAACAAACTCCAGCTCAGGTGATTACATGTTCTGGACATAAAGGGAACTTTTTTTTTGCTTTGTGGTAAACAACTGTTTTATCTTGCAGTGTACTATGTTATTAAATAGCTGTATCCCAGGTATGGACTTAATTTCTGTTTTCTGATTCTATTATTTTATTCATTTGGTGGCTATAACAGCATTTGGATCTGTAGACGAAAGAAAATGAAAAGAAGCAATTTGTGTGATATAGACAGGCACCAATGGAAAAACTCCCTATGTGTAGCCACTTCCTGTGTACATGGGTCTGTACACAAACACACACACAAACACACAACAGATGGTGAGTGCTGTTTGCTTTGCTATTGCCAGGCACCTGTTGGAAAGGAAGGGAGTAGCAAAGGTAGCAAACACTATCACAAAATAGATATGGCCTACTTTTGGCTGAGGTAAAAGACGTGGAGATTCAGTCAATGAGAATAACAGACGCATCATGTTTTTGCGTGTTGAGTTTCCATTATGGAAGGGGACCTAATTCAGTGCTTGGGTCATTCTTGCTGGACTAGAGTGATGGTGTTTAATATTTTGTTATTGGGGTCAGGAATGGGGAACTATTGTCTGAGACGATGTAGAAATACTGATGAAGTCATCTGACCAGTAGTGAAACTGACAGGCACGGAGCATCAGAATAATATTATTGGAGTTCTAGAAAAACAAATGATCCACTTCCATCGCAACATGAAATATCATAACTTCCAGCAGGGAATGAACCACTTGGCAGTATGAAGCAATTTAAAATCCAATCAATATGACACAATATATCTAATGATGTGAACAGCAGATGATCAGGAATTATTTTCTGTTTTTCTTTAACAACTGCATAATCAAGTTTTTAAAAAACAAACATTTTCTTCCTGTTTCTCAATCCATCTTCAGCCCATGACAAAATTTAGGAATACAGGAAAGACATGTTCAAATGACTAAGCAGGAAAATTGGCTATTGTCTTGGGGAAATTCTGTTGTTCTTTTACAATTGCAGCAACTCAGGTGGTGTTTTTTAATGGTTTGGAAATGGTGAAGAACGCCTTTTGTGTCTATTTACAGTAGTTTTTATATATGGTAAATAAGAGTAATTTTATAAAATAAAATTCATTTTTGTAACTTTTCTTTACATCCTACAGCCCCCTCCCCGCAATATTTTGTCAACCTCTGTGAAGTTGGATAGACAGATGATGACTGGCCCAAGGCCATTCAATGAGCTTCATAGCTGTGCAAAGAATAGAACCTGCGTTATGCAGATCCTAGTCCAAAATTGCAACTGCTACACCACGCTGCCCTCTCAGTAAGCTTTATGGCCAGGCAATTTGGCACAGGATTGCAGCCCACATATCTTTTTTCAAATGTTTTGAACGGATGTTATACAATATGCTGAAATCATGCGATAGATCACTCCAAACTATCACAATTGGTTTATCATTCCAAATTAATTAATATTTTGGTGCTTTACTTCTTGATCATATTTACAAGAAGTATGTATGAGATGGAAGTAACCACACATTTTCTTTTTGATTGTTACTACTTCTGTTGCTGCTTGTTATATATATATATATTTAAAAAGTTGCTTTCACATCACAGAATTTCTTGAACTTCACTCCTAAATTAGGGAATCGTGTTCTCTTTGGGATTCTGACTGTGAGGCAAGAATTTCTGCTTTTCATTAGTTTTTTTAATGAAAAAAGCAACAACGACAAAAAGGATTGAAGTCTTTCGGTGACCACAAGTACCAATAATACTTGCAAGCATGTCTGTACATGAATGTTTAGAATAAAGCCGGCATAAAACTGGTTAATATTTGCATTTATCAACTTTCCTCTGTTTGCCTAAGGAGGAGAATTTTGCAAAATAGAGATAAGACAGCTTGAGCTTACATAAAAACAGAAATGAAAACAGGCAACTGGTATTTCTTTTAACCTGAATTTCCAGTGGCTCAGAAAAGCCTTATAGGATACATCTGAAACAGTCTTTCAGTGGTGGTTCTTAATAATAAATATATATGTTCTGCTACATTTCCAGATCAATCATAGGAGAGCAAGGATAAGCAAACAATGAAAGGGTTGCCTCTCTTGTATTAGCTTCTACATTTGGCCTGAAGTCAGATATTATCTCTTTCCTCACTTTTTTATGCTGAGAAAACAACATATGATTTGTGTCACTCTCATAATCATCCTGATTCAGGGCCCAATGAGATGGTGTGTTAGCTACCTATCTGTGTACCCTAATTCTCAATGTGGGCCCCTATCAAGATCAAAATACTACTGTGGAGTTAGGGGACTTTGACTCTCCCCTCCCCCTGGTCCTGATCAGTGGTAGTTTACCTGAAATATTCACAAGAAAATGGCAGTGGCATCAACAGATTTCAAAAGCATGTAGTCATTACAAAATTATGGGAAATCTAGATAAAACCTACATTTTAGAAAACAAATATGCAAGTTGTTACTAATTTATTCCCAAATTGGTGGCATAAAAAAAAAAAGCATTTGCAGCACATTTATCTCCAGTAATAGCAGGCAAAATGCCCCTGAGGCTTTTAGGGGTTCCTGTGCCTTTCATTGAAAGATTCCTGTTTATAAGACAGTCCACTTTATTCCATTGTGTGCTAAATAGACTGGGAAATTAAATTACTGATTTCCTTCCATTACATGTTCGCTTATCTTATAGTTAAATACCACCACTTGTTTAAAAACAGAGCTCATGTAATGATATAAGGAAATAATGTAAGGAACGAAGTTGCACCCAAAGAATCTTGGAAACAATTCCCAGCACTCTTAAAACTACAGTTTCCAGGGTTCTTTTGGGTAAGCTGGATAATTTAAAATTATGGTGTAGATATGAAATATGTTGCTGAATGAGCACTCCCATCATCTCTGACCATTACCAATACTGGCTGGGGCTGAGTTCAACAACACCTGCAGTAAAAGGAAGGGGGTGAAAGAGATAAAATGAGTTAAGCAATTGTGGATGCCATGCATTTGTTACATGAAACAATACAGCATGGGTGTTAATAAGTACAGAGTATTCGCCTTATTCATCTAATATCTTAGATTATGCCGGTGCGTCATCTTGCCTGCATTAATCTTTATAAAAAACAAATTAAAATAATATAAATGCAAATTAAGCAGGTAGCACCCATTAATTATATGTTATTAAGACTATTTTATCAGTTAGGATAGAGTGTGCATTTGTGATAGTTTTGTGTGTATTATGTGTATTTAAAAAAACCTGAATTATCAGTGTAGGTGCTGGGCAAAAGACTTTATAATATATGCAATGCAGTTACAGCTATCTACCTATTTTTGCTCCAATCAAACAATGTTACCACAAATAAGCCTTGTGATCATTCTAATAGCTTCCCTTTGTATAGGTTCTCCTTTGATTTCACATTCCAATGGGATTTTATTCCCAATGCATAATCTAGCCAAATCTTCGTTACATTGGTTGTTAAATGATTGCCTTGCTAATCAACCAATAGAACAATAGTCTTTGGGGAGGCGACCCTATGGCGTACTTGCCATCTCCCAATGGAAATAGCTGTGGCTGATGTATGAGGTGAAGTGGAAGGTTTTCCTGTTTTTACAAAAATATCCTTCCAGTGGGAGGTATATTACTGCCCTCTTGACCCAGGATTCTGGGCCCCTTTCAGAGGCACATCAGGGGAGCAAAAAGGCTTGGGATCCTCGGGATCCTGGCTCATAGCTATCAACTTTTCACTTTTCTTGTGAGGAATCCTATTCGGAATAAGGGAATTTCCCTTAAAAAGGGGGGAAAGTTGACAGCTATGTCCTGGATCCATAATGCCGCCATTTCAGTCTCTGCTTACAACAGAACATTGCCAGCAGGACACGGTGGCAGTGGAGCTTCTTACTGGTGTCTAAGGTGCTTCTGGCACCATAAGTGATGTTCTGGTGGCATCACTCCTTCTCCACAGGAGAAGTAACACTTGCACAGCTTCCTAGGCAGCTGAAAGTCAGCTGTAAGGTTGTTCTCCAGAATTCACTCATTTATTTAAAGGATTTATGTACCACCTTTCAGAAAAACTTCCAGGGAAGTTACCAAAAAACCCACCATGATAAAATACAAAATCTTCATGTTTACAGATTAATAAAAATCTAGGAACAGTTACGGTTTTATTTCAGATGAATAGTCCAACATGTTTTTTATTCAGTCGATTCTATATCTTGCATATTTTAATGGCCTTCGATTTTCAGGCAGTTTTGAAAGATACAGTTGCATGGTATTTAAATCCTTTCTACCAACTTGACATTTTCGTATGGTCTTGGTGTTCTAGATTTATTGATGTAACGCTGTTTAAGCCCTACAGCAGAACTGTAGCTGCTGCATTGTATAATACCCCTTTTAAAATGTCTGTTTCTTTGCTTATCTATCTTATTTAAAAAAACTAACAACTGGATCTTATGATTCACTTATTATCCTGTTTCTCTGTGGCCACTTATTTACCATGCATTGAATAACTGGTGGAACATACCAATATAGTTTTCTGAATGAACAGAATGTTGATCCAGCGAAGGATCTTTTTTTTTTTTTTTTTTTGCCTTTTCCAAGGACCAATGGAAACATTACAGGCTCATAAAGTGCTCTTGTGTAGTGTCTCAGAGCCACTTAAATCATTTAGGGCTTTTTAGTTTAATAATAATAATAATAATAATAATAATAATAATAATAATAATAATAAATAATTTACATCTCGCCCTTCCCGGTTTAAAAACCAGGCTCAGGGCGGCTAACAGCAAATATAAAACATTGATTAAAATGTGACTTAAAAACAGCATAGAATACAACATAAAATGCAGCATCAATATCAATAAATTCAAAAATTCAGGGGTCATTTTTTGAAAGAAAAAAAACCCCAGTCAGTAGACATCGAATGATCACCAGGGCTAACTGGCCAAGTTGGTCCTACTAGGGCCAGCGAGGAGGTGTGTGAATAAGAATTTAAATGTGGGGTCCCAGAAAGGGTTTCTTCATAGAAGAGGAAAGGGAAAAGGGAATAGAGGATCAGTCTAATTCAAATCGAAGGCCAGGCAGAATAGCTCTGTCTTACAGGCCCTGAGGAAGGAGATCAAGTCCTGCAGGGCCCTAGTCTCAGGGGACAGAGCATTCCACCAGGTTGGAGCCGTCACTGAAAAAGCCCTGGCCCTGGTGGAGGATAGTCTGGCTTCCTTAGGGCTAGTTTAGAGAAAAGGTAAGTGGTGATGGGTACAAAATTATTCATGGCAGGAAAAAAGAACGTTTTCCTCCATCTCTCATAACTGTAGGAGCTAATGCACCTCCAAGGAAGCTGAATGTCGGAAGATTCGGGACAGACAAACGAAAATACTTATTCACAGAGGGCATAAATTATGGAACATATTTGCACAGGAGGCAATGATAAGCACCGACTTGGATGACTTTAGAACCAATACTTTGCCTTCATGGTTACAGGCAGCATGCTTCTGAATACAAGTTGCCAGAAACTACAGGAGAGGGTAGTGCTGTTATGCTCCAGTCCTGCTTGCAGGCTTCCTATAGGCATCTGGTTGGCCGCTGAGAACAGGATACTGGGTTAGTTGGGCCACTCGCCTGATCCAGAAGGACTGCTATTATGTTCTTCTGTTGTCCCAGATGTCAATTAGATCATATGTCTTTTTGTAGTTTTTTTTAGTGATTGAATTAAATGGGGGAATTGTAGAGTTGGACCACGAGGGCTGTCTAGTCCAACCCTGTCCAACGGGGTATTTTAACCACCATGGGGCTGGAAGCCAAGACCATGAGATTAAGTCTCATGCTCTACCAACTGAGCTATCCTTGAATACATAGGAACCAACTTCTAGGGCCCAAGGGGACTTCGCCCCCCCCCCCGAAAACATTTGAGGGGGTCACCCAGCCTAAAGTTGATGGGCATTGCCATTCCAGTGGTGTGCATGCACTGCATTATGTGATCAACTAGGGAGGGCAGGACCTACCTCCCCCCCCCCGCCGCCGCCACAAATATTTTATTCAAGTTGGCACCCCTGCTTGAATGCATGATATTATATTAATTTTAGTTCTTTCTTGGGGAGGCAATAAAATCAGACATCCATCGCTATTGACCTTATTCACTGTGGATTGTACAACTCAAACTCTGTTATAAAAACTTTGTGCTAACATTTTTGATTCTTTGATGATCATCTTGATCAGTGCTTTTCAAGGGTATGCAGTACTGGCACCTCTTTCTCTCTCCCCCCCCCCCCCAATTTTAGAAGTGTGGCACTTACTGTAACAACTTCATGAGGAGTACAGGCTTCTTTATAAATGCTTGGTATGTAAAAACCGACTATATGGCGAATTATTCTTCAGATGCATGGGGTTGTAAATGTTGTATCTAAGAAAAACAAACTGTTGCATGTATAGATTAGCACAGGGGTCAGCAAACTTTTCCAGCAGGGGGCCGGTCCACTGTCCCTCAGACCTTGTGGGGGGCCGGACTATATTTTGGGAGGGAGGGGGGGATGAACGAATTCCTATGCCCCACAAATAACCCAGAGATGCATTTTAAATAAAAGCACACATTCTACTCATGTAAAAACACAAATTCCCAGACTGTCCGTGGGCTGGATTGAGAAGGTGATTGTGCTGGATCCGCCCCCCGAACCTTAGTTTGCCTACCCATGGGTTAGCAGTTTCAGACCCCTATAGCTACGTCCGCCTGACCAAATAAATAAATAAGCATAAATGGCAAATCCATACTCAGAATATGGGAGGAGTAATTCGTTTCTCTGACGCATTATAGAAATTCATTAACTCAGCTTCAGGCAAAAGTAAAAAGGAATTGTAAAATGTTTGGAATTTAGTAAAACATGTCTGGGCCAATATATTGTGTTGTCAAGAAGGAGGTATATGTAAGTGAAGAAAGCCAAGCAAAACTAATTATGCCGCCTATGAGGACAGCAGAAAAACAACCCTGAATGTAACATGAAGAAACCTTCAACTTCATTAACTGTGTTTAAAATAGAAGTGAAAAGGCAGCTTTCTCAGCAACTGCTGAACAAGAATGGATTATGAAATTTTATGCAGCCTAAAGGCATTTTTTAAATACAGGGAGGTTTCAGAATTCCGAAGGTTTAAAAAAACACTTTGGAGAAGTTTGTTTGCAAAAGATCAAACAAAACTGCCATGCCCTGAATGATGATAATGGCACCGAATTCTGAACCTAGGCAGGCTTGCTGTACGTCAGGAAAATTCCTGACATGTCCTGGTTTTCAGGTGCAAAAATGGCATGGGGGGGATTTTGCTGAATCTGCAAAATGTCAGGGGAAACCCAGATTTATGGCAACATTATGGAAAAAGCAGCGGAAACAGTTCCCAAAGCTCAGAATCACTGTTTTGAGGGTGTCAGGAATTTTACTTTTTGAAATATGACAATTCTATATAAACCTGACCTCACTAGGAGGCTAGCAACCATCTTATATGCATATAAAATATTTAGCCTAAACTAGCACACAGTGATCTCATCAATGAAGAGTGAAGCCCTACCGAAACAATAAAAATATCAAGAAATGAAGGGAAAACAGATGTCATCCACAAGCAACAGACTCAATATATAGTTTAAAATATCTGAATTTAACTAGAAACCAATTGAAATGTCATCGCTTGTAGTATTCTGTAACAAGCTCCCAGCTCATAATAATAATAATAATAATTTTTTTATACCCTGCCCATCTGGGCGACTTCTAACAAAATATTTAAATACAATAGTCTGTCAAACATTAAAAGCTTTCCTAAACAGGGCTGCCTTCAGATGTCTTCTAACACATATTACATTTGATGATTCATTTAGAATGGCTTTTTTTTAAAAAAAAAAATCCCTGCCCTGTTTGTTGTGGCATATTTCAGTGTATGAGAGTTCCCAAGATGGCGGTGGGGATCTTTGCCTATGTTTGGCCACCAGACACCAATTTAACTTAAGATGGAAGATCAAATGTGACTTTGGCGTGACAGTTAAAAACAAGGCTTCCTGAGTTGGAGGAAATGGCTTTTATGTATGTTTGGATGTCATCAGGTACTATGCGTCAGTTTGTGCGTGTGTGCACAGCTCCAAGCCTCACAAATTACATTTCCCATTTACACATTTATTTTATGTTTCTTTAAATTCTTGTATTTTTTTGAATTAAGCACACCCTGCTTAAAGTGCAATATTTCAGGAGGCACTAAAGTGGCAGGAAGCAACATTTTCTATCAAAGGATAACTGCTAGAATAAGAACGTTCCCATACAAAACCAATCTGAAGGAGACTACTAATTGTGACCTCCTAGCCTAGAGATCAAGCAGAATGGAGGGATCCTATTGTGTCCATTTTGGAATTGGCCATGCTGTGCCTGCAGAGACCTCTAGTTGCCTGTACCACTATACGTTTATGATGACATCTGCCAATAGCAATACACCCTGATATTATGAGCTTTTGATAGACAGTATGCTAGAACTGATGGACCTGCAAAGGACCTTGAGCCCCTACATAGGCTGTTTTATATTGTCGTCCAATTTTACTTTGTAAAATGCTTTGAAAACATTTTTTTACGGATATTCTTCCTAAATTCATGTTATGTGATTTACATTTTAGCCTTTAATATTTACTGTGTTTTGCACACATGTTTGAAGTTCCAGTGAAGAGGGAGAAAATTGTCAGTGTAGGCTGCTGCCGAGTTAGCCCAGATGCCACTATTGGTGGAAATATTGTTATTTATATGACTTTGTAATGTCTATTTTATCTGCTTTCTTTTCCGTTTGTCATGCCTCTGCCATGTGCTTCATTCTCTAAAATGTGGTCTGTTCATCACTGTTACTGTTTAGCTTGGTGTTTCCTTCACTGACTGTGAAATGGGCTTTTGAGACTGTTGATAACACAAACTTTTACCATACCCTAGGATTGCTTTGAGGCTACTATTTTATACCCATGTTCCTGAGAAGAAGCCTTACCAAACTAAAAGGGATTTGCTCCTGAATGAATGCATAGCAGTGCACCGTTACAAATTCTCGTTTGCTTGTTTTTTAATTAAGAGAAGCGTTTGCTCATCGTGGACCAAGAGACATAGAAACTGTAATTTATGGCTTGTGTGTCATCTTCTGTGGCGTGTAAGCTGAACACAGAACAAAGAGAGAAGGCATATATCATTAGAAAAAGGAGGAGATGGAATATAAAAGGTGTTCAGGAAAGTAAGCTTATTAGTCCACTGTGTTTTGAAAGACTCTTTGTAGAGCAAATAACATAATAGAACTCTGCTTCTAGTTGAATAATAAACAACCCCTTTGTGTGCTGGCCATCCTTCCTAAAGCAGAGCAGAAGAATGTCGATCAGATAACCAGGTAAACTGTATCATCTCACAAAGGGTTTTATAAACAGAAATCCTCCAGAAGCATATCCATAGTTTTTACCTGCCACTGCAAATTCTGAATATTCATCCCTTAAAACTGTTAAAAAATCATCTGCTAGAAGCTTCTTAGAAAACCAGTAACACAGCTGAAAACCTAAGAATGACTGCCTTGCCTCCTGCTCATTGAATTGTTAAGCACCACTTCCTGAAATTGGCATTGGAAATGTTACATATGCATTTAATTTAATTAAATGGTGCTAGTGTTTTTAATTGGATTGCTATAGATTAAATGTTCCTCTTCACATAAGAATTAGACTGTTAGTAGAAAGTTGCTTTTCATTTCAACATCCTCAGAACTACTGAACTCTTCAACCAAATAAACTTTAAAAAAAATCAAATTAAATATTTTCCCTATTTCCTCCCCCTCTTCTTATTCCCCCACCTACCCATTGTTAGCTTTCACTTCTTTTTCTGGTGTGAGAGGCATCAAGTACGCTTGTAGAATGTAACTGTTCTAGAGTAAGAAGGAAGTCCTTTAAAATAAATCAGTTTGATGGAAGTGTCTCCGACTTCCTTAATCCAAAACATAAAAGCTTCTATTGAGAGTCCATTTCCCTTGATATATGGTTTTAGGAATGTCATTATCTTTCAGCTTCAGTTTCCCTTTTGTAAAATGGAAATAATAATAATAATAATAGCCACAAGTGGTTACAGTTCTCTAATAAATAGAAATAATATGGGCAGCCTAAATTTCAGACAGTTAAAATCCACATACCAACAAAGTGCTTTCTAAGGTCGCTTTTTTTGCATAAACTTTAACTCCGGGTGTGCAAATCACTTTCACGTTTTGTGTACACATTTCAGGATTTTCACATGAAAGAGGTTTTTGAGCAGTACTTACATGTGTGCATCATGAGCACAAACATAACCTGGGAAGACAACTTGTGCATGTTTCTCCATTGTTAGTAGACACGAAAGAATTCTTGTGAGACTTCATTCATTCTTGTATGCAAATATACGAGAACTCAAGCTTGGTGCAATCATTGCCAAAACCATGATCACAGATGAGCCAGTGCCAAGGCCCCAGTGCCTTGAGAGGACCCACAACTGCCAACTTATGACTAGTTGTAACTGAAAAATGCACCATTGCTAGTGTGAGAGAACCCATTGGGAGATTTGTGCCCTCACAGCTAGTTAGTCTTCACTCCACCTCAGAGGCAGGAGGCAGGCAGTGCAGTCACCATTCACTTTGTTCACTCTTTGTTATCAGTCTCTTTCACCACAAGTCTTGGAGACACCAGATGATGAAGCAGCAGAGGTGACTTTATTTTGCCATTGGCAAATAAATTGCCATTTGAACTGAATCAATATAAACCAGCGGAATTTACAGATCACCCTGAAGTGACCAGTGGTGGCCTGACCCATTTTGCCGCCTGAAGCGAAACAGGAAGATGCTGTCTCACCTGGCAACTGCCACCTCTGCCATTCCCTCAAGCCTGAACCCAAGGCTGTGCACAGGACTTGTTTTTCAGCCAGAACTCACAGGAACGTGGTTCTGGCACCTGTCAGGTGGGCGCCATAGCCATTATAAGAGAAGAAGGTAGGAGTTCATGGTGAGTTCCGGCATCTCTTGTTTATATATAGAAAAATAGCACTGGTTGCACAGCTTCCAGCGGTGAAGACACCACCAACACAGGAGGAGTGATAGTAGCTTCTCCTTGCTTCTCTTATGACGCTTCTCTTATGGTAGCAAGGAGCATCTCCACCCCCATCTTTCTGCCTGGACACTGAGGTCCAGCTCCGAGGGTCTTCTGGTGGTTCCCTTCATGTGAGAAGCAAGGTTACAGGGAAGCAGGCAGAGGGCCTTCTCGGTAGTGGCACCCACCCTGTGGAACACCCTCCCATCAGATGTCAAGGAAATAAACAACTACCTGACTTTTAGAAGACATCTGAAGACAGCCCTGTTTAGGGAAGTTTTTCATGTTTGATGTTTGTTGTGTTTTTAATATTCTGTTGGGAGCCACCCAGAGTGGTTGGGAAAACCCAGCCAGATGGGTGGGGTATAAATAAATTGTTGTTGGGGAGGGAGGCAGTAGAGGACTTCTCTGGCACCACTATAGGTGCCTCCTGCCCACCCACCCTCACCAGAGAAACAAGGAGAAGCACCTGCAGGTGGCCAGAACCTAGAACTTCTCCAGTGAAGGGGGCACTAGGAGGGTAGCCATACGTCCAGAAATTTGGCAACCCTGGCAGGAGGCACCCATCGTGGTGCCTTAAAAAATAATGAGATGAATGACTGGACGGAAGCCAAATTTTGTGAAAGCTGGCTTCTCTGTGGGAGGGGGGCGCAGCCTGAGGCAGCTGCCTCGGTGGGCCTTACCCTGGTGAGACCTTAAGAAGTCTCCCACTTCCTCTGAGGCCACCTTCTTGCCCTCGGCGCCCTTCCAGCACCCGCCCCTCTGAAGTCGCAGCAGCTGCTGAGCTGACAATGGAAAGGAGGCATGTACTTTGCTCGGGAAAGGGCTGGGTCTTTTGGGTTCAACCAAGCTCTTGCTCCACTTCTGCTGCTGCTGCTTTTCTTTTCTTTCCTTTTTGGCGGCGGCCGCCAGGGCTGGGTTTGCGCTTCTCGAGCATGTTGGAACTGGTTTCCACGCCCATCCCTGCCCACAACGCTCCTGAGAGCGAGCGCGAGGAGGACGGGAAATACCTGCGAGGAGGGGAGCCGTGTTGCAACTTGAAGCTCGCCACTTTTCCCCCGGTGCGCGCAGTTGCCTCCGCGCCAATTCCCATGCTAGGCGAAGCTTCCGAGGGGACGGACGGCCAAGCGCGCGGGGACGCAGCAAAGTAAGTGGTCCCGAGTTTCTTTTCCAGCCTTCCCCTCCGCCCTCTCAGTTTGGGCGAGTTTCTCTTGAAGGTGTACGGCAGGCAACGGAGGGAGTTTCCAGTTTGCCAAAACACCAGCCTAGTCTCTCTCTCCCCCCCCCCTCCACTTCCCCCCCCCACTCTCTTTTTGAACAGAAGCCGATGCGCGCCTGGTCATCTCACATTCCTCTCCACTGACGCCCTCTTTCTGTCGACAGGGGGGAAAGGTCTGACTCCGGTTTCTAGTGCTTTTTTGTTTGCCCAAGTGTGTAGACATTCTCATAGGTCCTAGTTAAAAAGGGATGGGAAAAGGGCTGAGGGGCCTGCTCTTCCAACGTGAGGAGAAAATAAAACCGTGGACTTCAAGGAGGCTTTTCTCACTCCAGCCCATAACGGACGCGGCACAAGCCCTGGAGTTAATGGTCTTGTAAAAAGGAAGGACGTTGCGTTGTAAAGAAAGGATACCCGGTTGTATACCGTAGAGGGACTTGGCAGGACAGGAAAATAAGAGAGCTATGCAACAAAGTTTTGACTAGGGCTGTGTTCTTCAACCTTAAGTTCTCAGGTGTTGGTGTACTACAACTCCCATCATCCCTGACCATTGGCTAAATTGTCTGGGGAACATTGGAGTTATAGTCCAAGATCATCTGGGCACCCATGGTTGGAGAGACCAAGGAGTAAGGATAAGGTGAAGAGCTACCACATGATGGGAAGGACAGAGTTGGCACGATCTCATTGTCTCCTTCTCACCAGATAAAAATCATTCCTGTTTCAAGTGCCGCAGTAATATTTGATGTGTTTCATGTGGAAGAGAACAGGGTTAAGAATTCCAGGCTATTTTCACCTATGAGGCTTACATTTGTCTTTTTTGTTTTGTTTTGTTTAACTGATCTGGAAGGCAAATGCAAAACCTACATGGTTTATGGTGTACATTCAGGTTGTAAGGCTACCTGGGAGTAAGTCATTCAAACATGGTGAGCTTGCTTTCAGCATCTGAGTCTAGCTTTCAATCAGTACTAGTAGAAAGACTGGACTGGTGGAAAGCAACCCTCGCCTGTACATCAGAAATAAGAGCCCAGTGGATCAGGCCAAAAGCCCATCTAGTCCAGCATCCTGTTCTCACAGTGGCCAAACACTGTGCTTTTCTTTGGAAAGCAGGCAGGCCCAACCCGAGCGCAATAACACTGCCCACCTACAATTCTTAGGAACTGGTATTACAGTGCATTTGTTTTTCTCTTAAAATCAAATTCATCCAGCAGCCACACGACAGGAGCAGAAGCAGAATTAGTCGCAGAGTTCAACCTCTGTTAAATCAATAGTCTCACGAAGGCACTTTTATTGAGGTTTAGATAATTAAAAACCACACAATTAATCAACCCAAAAAATCTTTACTTGGTTGCTAGCATGCTAACAGCCATCTAATTTTGCAACACATCATTTGTTCATCTATAACCAGGCCTTTGGCTGATTAACATTGCATGACCTCTTAAATGTGTTGGGGTATTTTTTTTGGGGGGGGGGAGGGTGTTATTGGTTTGTTTTTGTTTTATTATGGATTTCGTGTTCTTGTTTTGTATTTTTATGTTGTGAACCACCCTGGATCTTCAGATGATGGGCAGTATACAGATGAAATAAATAATAATAATTTATTTTCATATTGCGTGATAGTGGATAAATTAACTTCAATAGTAAAACCCTTAAGGTCAAATGGGTAGAGCATTGGAATGCTTAGAATGCGGGGGGGGGGAGCTGGTGTCCTTAAAGTTTTTAGAAAAATAGCAGTAATGTAAAGTTTTTAGAAAAATAGCAGTAATGTAAAACGAAGGCTGTCTGATGAGAGGCATACTGTTCATTCAAACTTGCAGTCCACTTATTTTTCTCAGGGTGCCTTATGTTTTGCATACCTACTTTTAAGCCATTTCTCAAGGCGACTGTATGTCTTACGTGGGCATTTATATACATGCATACTTTTAAATCACATGTCCCAAATGTCATGGATGCTTGGAGGACACAGTCATCTGGAAGCTAAACAAGAACTGTGTTATTTTTCTCAAACACAAAAAACAACACAGCCACAGGAAACACCCAACTCTACCTCCATCCTGTTTCTTTTCCACCCGACTCTACCCCAGTACAATTAAGTCTAGTGCCTCCTAGAGAACAGAGGCAATATGACGCTGTTATGGTTATACAAAAGGGCCTCATTTATTTAAATTTTAAAAAATTGTTTGGAGGCCATCAATATGTACCCCAAATACCCTCTTTTGGTTGTTACATTATACCACACTGGACAAGACACAAAAACTAGGGTAGTGTTAGGCAGTGGCGTAGCGTGGGTTGTCAGCACCCGGGGCAAGGCAAGTAATTTGCACCCCCTAACCCGTGGATTTGCGCCCCCTAACCCTAACCCCCAGATGTTGCACCCAGTGCGGCCGGCCCCCCCTGCACCCCCCACGCTACGCCACTGGTGTTAGGCGCTGTGCTTTTTTTGCTCCTGGGTTCTTTTAATATTTCCCATATACAATATTTGCTTGCACTTTTAACCTGTAGCTAATCGAGCCCGTAACAATGAATTTCTATTATTCATATCAAAGAAGTATATGTATTAATGAGATGAAATCTCTGATTCAAAAGGTAAGTTAATATGGCTTCAGCGGGGAGAAAATGTTTAAGACAGTGATCTTTGTGTGATCTCCATTAAATTCAAATGCCTTGAGCAACTTCTCCATGAGCAGTTTGATTCAATAATACATTCCCATTAGACACCTAAGCTTCAAATAAAACAACGTTGCATATTAAATTTCAGTGCTTTCTTTGACTTTGTTCCCATCTGCTATAAGTGGTCTTTGCAGCTTGATCACCAGGCAGTAGCCTGTTGTGCATGCTTACTTGGAAGTGGGTCATACTGATTTCAGTAGGCCCCACTTCCTACTAAGCATTTAAAGAATTGGAGATTTACAGCACATTCTTGTCCATGTTTATAAAGAAGTCCCTCTGTATCTGCTGTGTTTATTCCCAAGCAAGTCTCCTTAGAACTGAAGTCCTAATATTTTAAGCTTTTAACGTACATGGATACCTGTCCCTAACAAAAATCTGATCACATTTGTTCTCCCTTTTTGTATAAATGGTAGATGGTACAGTGGTACCTTGGGTTAAGTACTTAATTCATTCCAGAGGTCTGTTCTTAACCTGAAACTGTTCTTAACCTGAAGCACCATTTTAGCTAATGGGGCCTCCTGCTGCTGCTGCACCGCCGGAGCACGATTTCTGTTCTCATCCTGAAGCAAAGTTCTTAACCCGAGGTACTATTCGCGGAGTCTGTAACCTGAAGCGTATGTAACCTGAGGTACCACTGTATTAATATATATGTTTAAATATAGGGCAGTAGATCTTTTGCATCAGTGTTTTTGATAGAATAATAATAATAATAATAATAATTTATACCCCGCCCATCTGGCTGAGTTTCCCCAGCCACTCTGGGCGGCTCCCAATCAGTGTTAAAAACAGTACAGCATTACATATTAAAAACTTCCCTGAACAGGGCTGCCTTAAGATGTCTTCTGAATGTCAGGTAATTCTTTATCTCTTTGACATCTGATGGGAGGGCGTTCCACAGGGCGGGCGCCACTACCGAGAAGGCCCTCTGTCTGGTTCCCTGTAGCCTCACTTCTCGCAATGAGGGAACCGCCAGAAGGCCCTCGGCGCTGGATCTCAGTGTCCGGACTGAACGATGGGGGTGGAGACGTTCCTTCAGGTATACAGGACCGAGGCCGTTTAGGGCTTTAAAGGTCAGCACCAACACTTTGAATTGTGCTCGGAAACGTACTGGGAGCCAGTGCAGATCTCTCAGAAACGGTGTTATGTGGTCCCGGCGGCCACTCCCAGTCACCAGTCTAGCTGCCGCATTCTGGATTAATTGCAGTTTCCGGGTCACCTTCAAAGGTAGCCCCACGTAGAGCGCGTTGCAGTAGTCCAAGCGTGAGATAACCAGAGCATGCACCACTCTGGCGAGACAGTCCGCGGGGAGGTAGGGTCTTAGCCTGCGTACCAGGTGGAGCTGGTAGACAGCTGCCCTGGACACAGAGTTAACCTGCGCCTCCATGGACAGCTGTGAGTCCAAAATGACTCCCAGGCTGCGCACCTGGTCCTTCAGGGGCACAGTTGCCCCATTCAGGACCAGGGAATCCTCCACATCTGCCCGCCTCCTGTCCTCCAAAAACAGTACTTCTGTCTTGTCAGGATTCAACCTTTCCTTGCTTTAAACCAGTGGTTTTCAACACTGTGCCGTGGCACCCTGGGGTGCCGCGAGCAACACTGGCCTCTGCCCCTCATTCCTTCCCTCCCTCCTCTGATGTCCTCTCACAACTCTTTCTCCCAAAGGCTTGCATGGCTGTTTGTTGCAGCAGCCCTGGCTCCATGCCCCCCAGGCAAATGGTGCCTCTGGGGCTGGTCAGGGGTTGCTGGTTGCCAGGAGCTGAGGCAGCCTCAGAATAAGCAAGGGAGTGGGCAAGGGAGCCCAGCCAGCCAGCCCTTGCTGTTTGGGAATGGACACACAAGTCCCAGGCCCCTGTGGGGCAGCGTGAGGAGGAGCCTCTCTTTGGGATGGGGGGAGGGGCGGGGCAGCTCAGAGACCAGGGGCAGCAGCAGCAGCTGCCCAGAGGACTCCCAAGGAGAGGGGAGAGGAGAGGAGGCTGAGGGAACACTCCACAAGGGAGGGTGTCTGAAAAAGGGTGAGAGGTTGCCAGCTTTGCATTCAAGGGGTGACATAACTGGGCTCCTGAGCCCCACAGGGGAGCTGCAGAAAGAAGGTAATTGGTCAAGGGAGCCATGGACTCAAAAAGTTAAACCTCTGCTTTAAACAGATATTACTAATCTGTTTGTTTTGTTTTAGAGATATTTTTAATGACCTATATTATAAAGAACTCTTTCTCTTTTTAAAATAACAAATTATGAAGAAAGACAGTAGGGATGAAATAACACTTAATAGTTGTGGTACATTAGTATTGGTGTTATATAGTAATTAACTCAACAGTGCCATAGGTGTGGGTAGGTCTTAGTAGACATTTATTTGTTGTGTTATTAATGGCATTCTTGTGCAACAGTGTCTGGAACAGTTATTGTTGCTTAATGAAGCATTGTTTTAGCAAGACTCATAATGTCCTAATTGGGTGGGGTATTATGTTTCAGAAGGGGATTTGAGAACGTGCTAATCTGCGTGGATCACTTACAACTGCTGCTTTTCTTGTTTGGTCTTTCGTGAAGAATAGGAGGGGATTTTCTGAGGTGTGGGTTTTGGAACAAAACAGGTGTGCTGTAAATCAGTTTTAACAGGGATGCATACATTTGTTTTCTGATCAAAACAATGGTGTTGGTCTCTGACCCTGTGAAAAAGTCCAAGTTTATTTACTATGACCATTGATCCAGCTATAAAAGTACTTATTGGTTCCGTTCAGCTTCTTCCAGGGATCAGCTACAATGCCAAAAGTTAGAAGACACTGCAATTTAACATTTTGATTTTCTATAGAGGATTTGTGGGTGGGTGGGTTTAATTATTATTATTCCCGAAAAGCAGATGGAATACTAGCCTGAGACCTAGTAACTTGCCTAAGGCCACTAATGAGCTGTTGCTTCCAGCTGTTCCACACACCTCCCAGAACCCAAAGAGGTGGCAAATGTTTTTATTGAACTGTTTTATAATGCAGCTGTGCTCTGTAGTTTCCATTTCATTCATTATTGACACTTCTGGAGCCTGTACTGATGAGTGCCTTAGAAATGACTGGTAGATTGGGTCTAAGCATAACTTGATTTTGTTGGATTTTTGTTGTACTGTATACTGTTTTGGGCAGTAGAATCTTCAGCTAATTTAGTTAATGATCCACAAATAACCAACACCAATCTATGAGGAAACTGTTGGATTTAATTCAGTGATTTTAATAACTGTCATGTAATTAATTTTTCTTCACATCCCAGTTTTTAACCACATGCAGTATAATGTGGGTAACACATCTGCCTAACAGATAATGTGTGTGGGATTGCTGCCTTAAACGTATACAAATGAGATTCATTTACATCTATATTAATATCTGCTTGCTTTTTGTATTCTGTGCACATCGCTTATTCTGGGGTGTGAGGCACAAAATACAGCCATCAGTTTGCACTGATCTGTTCATAGGCTAAAACATTTGTGTATTCAATTGCTAATAGATAAGCTGATGTTTTGAAGGATCTGTTTGATGTCAGTAATGGTCTCTATAGAGTCTATACCAAATCAAAGTGAGGTGAAATTTAAGTTTGCTAGAACTGTATTCTGTGTAAGAAACATTTACTTCTCAAACTTATAGCACAACTTTCCCCCAAGATAAGAGTGGCATTTTCACCTGTCAAGTAGGATAGTCTTGAATGTGTGTAACTGACCAAGGATTACTTTAGCAAGCTTCATGGCTGAGCAGAGATTTAAATTAGTTCCACTTAGTGCATGTCTGTCTAGGCACTATATTACACTGGCTCTAACCACTGAAAAACCACACTGGTATTAAATCTGAATTTTCAGCCTGGGTAAAGTAATAATTCTATTTTCCTACACTTTCTCACTAGGTTCTGTCTAGGGCTGGGCAATATATTGATATATCATCCAAAACTGGTTTGAAGTCCATAAGGTGTTATTGGTTTCGGAGTTTTGGACCTGGCAATATATCACAAATCATGATATTCGGCTGGGCGATATTATTGTCCAAATCTGGTTTCAAGCCCATATCATGATAATTGGTTTCATGATGTTCGTGTGTGTGTGTGTGTTATGTAAAAATCACAATGTGAGAAAAAATGTGAAGCCAACCAATGCCTTTACGTAGCTCCATCCATATTTCAGACATTGTGATATATATCGCAATGTTTAGCTGGTGATATATCACGATGTTGAAAACCAGAATAGTTCTAGTTCTATCGTAGAGACTACTAGTAGCTCTTCTCTCCTACAAATGCACACTTAAGGACAGTGGTGGGGTACCTGTGGCCTGCCAAATGTTGCCAAGCTCGCTTCCCATCATCCTTGACCCACTGGCCATGTTGGCTGAGGCTGATGAGATTTGGAGCCCAGCAGCACCTGGGGGGGGGGCACAGATTATTACTCATGGTTGTAGATGGATCTGTACTAAACTGAGCTGAGTGTTCTTATAGTTGATTGCGCCATTGACCAAGAACATAAGAAGAGCCTGATGGATCAGGCCAGTGGTTCATCCAATCTAGCATCCTGTTCTCGCATTGGCCAAACAAATGCCTATGAGAGGCCAGCTGGGAAGACCTGAGTCCAACAGCACTCTTCCCACTTGTGATTCCCAGATTATTAATAGATAAACATGTTGGTAGGTGGGAGCAGGATTGGGGAAAAGGTAAATTCCAACTAATCTACAAGTGTCCTCAAGGAATCTGTGAAAAACTGGAATAATGACCAAAAGAAACTCTCCATTTCATGTTTTGTATTTTGTTTTTGAAAAAGGACTGTCTCACTGTGGTTAGAGATTTTGTGGCTGGTGAACAAATTGAAAGTTAATCCAGAGAAAACTGATGATGTGATACTACAGTGCCTGCCATGTTAGGCTGTGTTTATTTAAGATAACTTTGTGCTGTCTTTCAGAGCCAAAGGTACTCTCAGGGTAATTTAAATAATAAAAAAGTTAAAAGTTAAAGCAATTAACCATGCAACATAATGCCGTAGTGAAAGCACCAGTTTTATTCAGTTAGAAGCAACTTGGAACAGCCAGGTATACCAGGTCCATTGGAAGATAATCAAAGAAGGAGCCACACAATAGAATTCCACAAGGATGGGGCCATTACTGAAAAGGCCCACTCTCTTGTACTTCACCTCTCAAAGCTACTGGGTTGTAATGGTGAGCAGGGCACCTGTGGCCAGTTTTATGGCCCAGAAAGGCTGGTTTTTAACCAATTAACTGAATTATTATTATTTTTTTTCATTTCTAGTTATGTATTACAAATCCTTTGAAGATCCTGAAAGAATGAAACAGTTTGTCTTACATGTAAGAACTCCTGATGTAACAATTAAAAAGTTGTTGCACATGCCTTTAAAGAAAGGCACTATTTAATACCGGCATCCCCAAACTTGGCCCTCCAGATGTTTTGCGACTACAATTCCCATCATCCCTGACCACTGGTCTTGTTAGCTAGGGATGATGGGAGTTGTAGTCCCAAAAAACATCTGAAGGGCCAAGTTTGGGGATGCCTGATTTAATATATCAACAGTGAAATTAAGTACCCAATACTAAATACATTTTAAGATGACATTAGTGTAAAATATGTGCTGACATTGGCTTTGAGGAATAAATATCTTCATTTGCTTTTGGGATTTATTGCTAGAAGAGACTTTAGAAGAGTTTCATGTTAAAGTCAAAAATATTTCCCAGCTTCCCAGCTTTGTAAAAAAACAAAACAAAAGCAAGACGGAAGAGAGAGAAAATCATTAAACTCCATCAAATTTGGCTTGGGGAGAAGAGAGATGGCTCTTCTTGTGTGGCCTTTACAGAAACCAGCACTTCTGTAATTGAAAGTGCTGAAGTCTTAGCTTGTTGCTAGTCTCTCCGGTTAATTGGGATGCAGATCTTAAATCTACAGCTAAAGCTTTTCCCTGGGTGAGTTATCTTCATAAACTGCCATTCTGAACCTAGCCCACCCAAGATGTCAAACAAAATAAAGGCTAAAAGCAAATAATAATAAATTTCAAAAGCTGAATGAACAAACAGTTGATTAAACCTGTATAATTATAGTAATAAGTAAAAAAAAAAAAAGCAATTGTCATATACAATACAATGTCATCAGATCATTCTAACCAGTCAATGCATATTAATAAAAAATACCTTTACCCCATCTCTTATAGAAGAGGGTCTTTAGTATTTAAGCACTCAATTTGCCACGCATGTGCCAATTTGGTTTCTTCGACCTGCAGAACTTGCACTTCTGCAAGTACCCCACATAAGGTCTATTTCTGAGGAATCTATTGCTATGTTCTGGAACTCCCTACCAATTTAAATCAGCCAGAAATCCTGGCTATATTGTTTTAGGTGCCTTTTGAACACTCTCTTTTTTATTTATTTTTGTTCCGGCAAGTCTACCCAGACACAAATATTATTGGATATTTGCTTTTTATTGGTTTGTGGAATTTCTTTACAGTTTTATTTGTGCCCTTCTTGGAGTGACCCTTTGATCAAGTGGTATAGAGATTCTCTACAGGAGTAGGGGTTGGCTAGGCTTTGACTGCAGGCTGCGTGTATCTCAGAAGGGAGGAAAGTGATGGCCATTAAGAAAATGCTTTCAGGGCAAGAGGGTTCATAAGAGAATGATTCATAAGGGAATTCTGCTGGGGCCTTTCAATATGGGAATACGAAGATTATAGTTTGAGTTATATATATGCAAAAGAGTTCCTAGTATTAGAATCAGTCAAAGCTTGCTCTTGGGTCCCATGGGTGTTTCCCAGAGGAAATGTTCTAAGCCAGTGGTTGCTGCAGTGACTATTCGACTTGAGCTCTCCTTCTTGGCTACTTGTATGTTGGCAGAAGGAAGTGCTATCTTGAGAGTGTCCTGCATGTACAGTGGTACCTCGGGTTACAGACGCTTCAGGTTACAGACTCCGCTAACCCAGAAATAGTACCTTGGGTTAAGAACTTTGCTTCAGGATGAGAACAGAAACTGTGTGGCGGCGGCATGGCAGCAGTGGGAGGCCCCATTAAAGTGGTACCTCAGATTAAGAACAGTTCCAGGTTAAGAACGGACCTCCAGAACAAATTAAGTTCTTAACCCGAGGTACCACTGTATCTTGGTATTCCACTGAAAGATGGCAGCTCTGTTAAATTACCAAAGCTAATTGGTCTTCCACAAGCACTGGATCTCATTCTCAATGGGTGCACAAGACTAGCCAATCAGATAATGCCCAATGGCCAAGGTATGCATTTACTAATGTGCCAGATCATTAGCAGAAGGATTTAAAAGCTCAGCCAAATGGACCTCACAGGACTGTTGTGAGGATAAAATGGGGGAGAGGCTGAACCATGTACACTAACTTGAGCAAAAGGTATATACAAGATTTATACAGGAAATAAATCAAAAGAGAGCAGTGTTATCAGCGATTTGTATATGTTTAGTAACAAATGTAGCACGGTGTTATTTTCTATGCATTTCTTTTTCTCAGCAATTAATATATCAAGTGTATTGTCATCATAAGGGGTGGGTGTGGGTATGTGTGGAGTGAGAGATGATAGATAGATAGATGATAGATAGATAGACAGATAGATAGATAGATAGATAGATAGATAGATAGATAGATAGATAGTTGTAGCCAACAAAGTTGCCTTGTTGGCACTTGTTCAACAGAACTTCCTCTCCCTGCTGCAAAGGCAAATCACACGAATGTAGACAATTTCTTAAACTCTATAAAAGATTAGCAACGAATGTAGGTTTTACATTTAACCCTAACTGGTATCTCTTCCTGAGCGGCTTTTGCTTGTAATGCAAGACTTAATGAACAAGTTTTGATATCGCTACAGATATATGTTGCTGCTTTCGAGAGCAATCAGGGTGGATACCTATAACCACCTTGCTGATTCAGTGTCTGATACAAGGTGTGGGAGAAAAGCAGTTCTTAAGCGTTTCTCTGCTAATTAGTCATGGACGAGATGCAGGGTTGTTGTGGAGGCAAGCAGAAAATGGATTAGATCAGCATGGGAAAAGAAAGAGGAATGTAGTAAACTCAAGGGCACGTTCTAGGGAGCAGTGATAAGTTGTATCTCCTTTCTATAAACTGTGTACAGGAGGCATGAGAGGTGGAAAGTGTTTGAAAAGGAGAAGGCAAGGATGGGTTTTTACAATGCTATTCTGTGCAAATGTATGTAGAAGTTCTGTTGAGTTCAATGTGAATTGCTCGCAGATAAATGTGTGTAGAGCTGCAACCATTGAAGAAGAAGAAGAAGAGTTTGGATTTGATATCCCGCCTTTCACTCCCTTTAAGGAGTCTCAAAGCGGCTAACATTCTCCTTTCCCTTCTTCCCCCACAACAAACACTCTAAGAGGTGAGTGGGGCTGAGAGACTTCAAAGAAGTGTGACTAGCCCAAGGTCACCCAGCAGCTGCATGTGGAGGAGCGGAGACCCGAACCTGGTTCCCCAGATTACGAGACTACCGCTCTTAACCACTACACCACACTGGCTCTCAGAGAAGGTTTTCCTTCTCACTGTTCATGACATTCAACAACAGTAATATGTGTTGTTGTTGTTTAAAAAACAGCCAATTATGTATAAAATCACAGAGACGTATACATTCAGGTGCTCTTAAATCCAGCCCATAAGGCAAGATGAGTCAGTCACCTCAAGCAGCAGATGTGGTGACTGAGGAGCATGTCACCTGCAGCTCTCTGATCTTCTTTTATTGGTGGTGTCAAATGGCAAAATGTCCTGGATGGCCCTGTCTATGTCTAATGTTTAGGGACCAGCAATAACCCTGAGGGACTTCACAGGGAATATCATGGATTGACGACAAGCACCCTCCTGTCTTAATTTTCTGGAATCTCTGCACCAAATGTTTCTTAACATACCTGTGAAGTCTCATGACACTGTCATGAACATTTCAGCCACATTAAATGCCACAACTGGGTCAAAAGGGTACAGTTATACTTCCTTATCAGTCTCTAGGTTAAGATTGACAGCCACTGCCATCTCAGACCACACCACTCCCCAAACCAGGCTGGCAGAGGTCTGGAAAGTTTGATGAGACCTGGGTGTGTCAGTAGCTGGAAGGCAATTGCTCATTCTGCAGGCTCGCAGGTGGTGATATAGTTCTCCTTGTTCCCAGCCATCCTACCCATTCCCTTGTAATAAAGTATCTCTTTCTCTATTAACCATTTCTAAAATGCCTTGTCTATTTTGTGTCCTGCCTTTTAGAAGGACACTGGTGTTTTTTTTAAAAAAAGCATTGCCCATCAGAGGGGCAACAAGTGCCACCTCAGTTCCAGACATTAACTGGATGCTATATACTACAACTTCAGCCTTCGCCAACTGTTTGAATGCCTTCAAGCTAGTCTTCTAAGAAGCAGGTGCTTAGGGTGATGGGAAATGAGGCAGGACAGGACAGTAATGGAACCAACTTAGATCTGTGAAGTGGCCTTGATGGACATTATAATCAAACAATGATAAACTCGTAATAAGACCACAATGATGGTTGCAATGTGCATGTGTTAAAAGAGCCATCAGTGAGAGACTAAAATGGTCAGTCTGTCCATGATAAGTTCTCAGTCACTGTGCAAAGAAGAAAATATTTAAAATGACATTTGTAAAACAAAACAAAACAAAACCCAGAAGCATTTTTGTTAGGGATTGTAGGACAAGACCTGCCAAGCAAAACAAAGAACTTATTTATGTATGCTACAACAGCGGCAAGAGTCTTAATAGCAGAAGGATGGAAGAATGAGGAAACCCCGACAAAAGAACAATGGCAAGAGAATTTGATGAACTATGCAGAACTGGCTAAATTGACATAAAAACAGTGAGACAAGGACAACTGTGACTTTAAGGAAGAATGGGAACTTTTCACAAATTATTTTAAAAGACAACAAAATGAATTGGACTCCTTAGCAGGTTTTGAATAAACATACACAAATTTATTGGTTGATAACATGGTAGATAGATAATGTAAGGATCTATATAATTTTATAACATGCAGAGAATAATATGTGCTGAAAAATCAGAGAGAGGAGCTGAGGGAAGTCTCAGGGGGAGGGTTTGATGGGCGGGGAAGGGGGAAATAATGAATATGATATGTTTTGATATTTTGGTATGTTGAAATTGCTACTAAAAACATTTTAAAAGAAAAAGAAATGTGATGATAAAACAAGGGAGGTCTTTTCTCTCTCTTGGCTTCATATTATATCTGCACAGTGCTTAAAATAATGTAAATATTGTTGCACACACTATTAACTGTTGTTTGTTTCTGTTTTGTTCTCAGATACATCCCATAGTGCATGAATGGACATTTAAGAAGCCTTGCTCCTAAATTACTGTGAAAATGGAAACCTCATCTCTGCTGTCATCCTTACATGATGATTGTAGATCAGACAACTACCTTGAACCGCACTACAAGGAATGTTACAGGCTTGCCATTGATGTGTTAATTGAAAGTGGTTCAGAGGCTTACCAAGAATTTCTTTCCAAGGAGAGATGTGCAGAGTTTCTAGCAGATGATGAAATCAATTATATACTGAACACAGTTCAGAAAATCCCTCAAAACACAGTTTGTGCTACTGACAATGCTGCTGATGATACCTCTTCCTCAGGAACTTATTGGCCGATGGAATCAGATGTGGAAGCTCCTAATCTTGATTTGGGTTGGCCTTATGTAATGCCTGGAATTAATGGTGGTACAAATATTGAGTTGCTCTTCCATCCCCCTCGAATACAGCCTTTTACAATAAAGGAAACTATTAGGAAGATGGTAAAAGAAGCAAGAAAGGTAAACTTTTATAGTTTCTTTTTTAAGCATCTAATTTATAATAGATAAGTGACATTTTTATTTCATTATTTCATTATTCATATCAATGTGAAACTGAAGTTCATTACAATGCAAAGGGACACTTTTATCTGTCAGATTACTTAAAGTGCTTCCACCCAGATGTTGAACTACTTGTGAAAGAATCATAAAAATGTAGCCATTGTGGCAGCATGGTCAATGAGACTCTCTTTCTTTTGCAATTGCAGCCGGGCTTTTAAATTTAATTCTGATTTAATAGTTGAAACTCATTTTTATTGTTATTGTACTGGACCTCCTGTACTTTGTTTTGAGATGACAATGATTAAGCAGCATATGAATAGTTGAAATCAATAAAATAAATTAGGAATGTAGTAGTAAATATATAGCAAACCAAGAAACAGAGAAGCAAGCAGAAAAATAAACTCTGGGGCAAGACACCACCAACTCTAGTGTTAAAACTTTCAAAGCAATTTCCTTTTTGAAAAAGCAGCTGCTGATATAGATTGGTGTATGTGTGATCTAAATGTTTAAGCCCACAAGTTTTCCCCTCCATAGGTAAGCTGTGACTAACTGCAGCTGAATGTGGTTGCAGACTATCTAGATAACATAGCAGAGGAATGGTTAGACTGTTCCATGTACTGTTCCCCCAGTCTAAAGTGAGGGGCCCATGGGTGCCTTTACAAAGAGAAAATTAGTTGCGGAGCTCCAAAAATGGATCTCCAGTATAGCTTGGCATTTGGCCCTAGTTTCTTTATTTTCTCAAACTATTAAACACATTTTTAATGCTGGTGGATTTCAGTGAAGGAAGTTTACCACTTCTGTAGCAAAATCAATGGGATTTAATTGTGATTTCCTTTGCATGGGTTGCAGAAGTTTGGAACATGAGAACAACCAGTTGTACAAAGCAGGAAAGCAATACGGCTCATGCATATTTGTAATCACTCTACATTTTTGTTCCTTGATTGTGGTATGTTTACATTCTGTGTGAACTAATTTTGGAAGAGACGAATGTTTGTGTATTTAGATCAATCATCATCATCATTTTTATTTGTATGCGACCAGCCTCCCCTCTGCAGTAGTATTAGTAGCAGATAACCTTGCAGGCAACACAGATGCATTGGCAATGGCTGCCCAGGTTTCGCTTTGCAACATAAACTTGAAATACCAGAATATAACTAGCTAAAAGTGTAATGTCTCTCTCAAAAGTATTACTAACTCACTCGCACTCATTTATAGCTCCTTCCCACCATAAGCACCCAAAGTATTGACAGATGTGTGCAAAATTTATGTGTGTTCCCCTCCCCACTGTATGTCATCTTTTTGCATTTTTGTTTCTCCCTCCCTTTTTCCTCCTGGTGATTTAAAATTTAAGGGTATATTCATTCCTTCTGTGCTGCTTTGTGCCTACATAGCATTCCTGTGCCTTCTAGGGAACTTTTATTTGTTTTGGGAGAGGTGAGGAAGTGATTTTCTAGTTGTGCCGGATACCTTGGGATGCAAACCATAGTTCCCAAACATTTTCAGGCCACAACCACCTTTGTTCCATATATTCATGCCTGGTGCCCCATATTCTATTCTGTAAAAAGCATTATTAAGAATAGCAGGTTGCCCAACCCACTAAGGTAACACAACAGCCATTTTTAAAATAGCAATTAATTGCCACATTTATTCAAAATCCAGTTGAAACCATTTAGCTTAATAAATTCAACATTGATTCACTTGATCCAGTGATACCAGCTTTTCAAAGTTTGATAGCCATTGACACCCCATTACTCCCCTCCTGCCCCCTTCCCTCTTAGTGGAATGCGAAGTAATCCCAGTGCCTCTGAGAAGGTACTACCACCCACCTTGGGAACCACTGGGCTAGATCTCTCCTGTGAAATAAATGGCACTTGCAACATTTTTGAACTCAGATGGAACTCAGGATTGAGTCATTGTTTTATTAAGCCGCTTCTGTAGGATTTAAGAGGACAATTTATTTAATGACATCATTACTAGCTGACAAGTGACTACAGATGAGACAGCACAAAGGTTATTTGGCTACTACAGTATACCTCAGTCACTACAACACAAAGTGAAAAACATTGTCTTTAAGACCATTGTCAATGTTGTGTGGATGGACTGACCAACTGAGTTAATCACTCAGACTTGAAAGTGGAGAAAGAGGTTTATTTGAGTCTTGTATTATAGAACTTTCCTATGAAATTATCAGTTGCTCTGATTTACAGTTTCTTTTGGGTTCTGTGTCAGTGCAGTTTATAAACTGTGTAAAGAAAACTTCCCTTTGAAGTTCAAATGAGTGAATGGTTATAGGCGAACTAAAACAGTGAAGTCTGTTTTTTTAAAATCCAGCTCAGAAGAGCACCTGTGTCACCTTAAATGAGAATTGAAATAAGATCAGCCCCCTCCAATGACTATTCTACATTCTACATTCTACATTCTAGCTTTATTCAATAATTTAAGAAACTGTAACTTGGGCTGAATTAGATACATGTAGGATTACATTTATGCAACTATGTGTTTTGTAAATAGCTACTGCAGGGAAGGCTGAGTTGTCTCAAGATAATGGAGAGGGAATTTTAACTCTCACCCTGCCAGGGTTTCAAGTAAAATTGCCCCTCAGAAGCTGCTATTGGCATTTCATTTAAAATTATTTAGAAAGCTTTTTGTAAAAGCAATAATAAACATCAGCTTGAGTACAATCACGCAATTATCCTCTTTCTCAATACCCCTAGTTCATGTTGTAGAGCTTCACTTACCCCTTCCTCCCTGGCAGGGAGAGGGGAACCATTTTGGGGGTTACCTTAGGTGCCAAAATGTCTTGGGCTGACCCTGCTTTATCAACGCTGCTAGAGCTTCTGCATGGCCCCAAGATCTATACCTTAAGATGTCCATCAATACAATACTGACCTTTAAAAATGCCTTTAACTTACACTTGTTACAATTGGCTTTTGCGTGAGGTAATTTCTAGGTCACTGCTGTTTTGGAATATAGGCTTTCATCTGCTGGTTTTAAGTTTGTTTGTTTTTTCAGATGAGGTTATTTTATGCTGGCCTATCATGTTCTTGTGGGATGCGGGTGGCGCTGTGGGTAAAAGCCTCAGCGCCTAGGGCTTGCCGATCGAAAGGTCGGCGGTTCGAATCCCCGCAGCGGGGTGCGCTCCCGTTGCTCGGTCCCAGCGCCTGCCAACCTAGCAGTTCGAAAGCACCCCCGGGTGCAAGTAGATAAATAGGGACCGCTTAGTAGCGGGAAGGTAAACGGCGTTTCCGTGTGCAGCTCTGGCTCGCCAGAGCAGCGATGTCATGCTGGCCACGTGACCCGGAAGTGTCTCCGGACAGCGCTGGCCTCTGGCCTCTTAAGTGAGATGGGCGCACAACCCCAGAGTCTGTCAAGACTGGCCCATACGGGCAGGGGTACCTTTACCTTTACCTTTTATCATGTTCTTGTAATCCATCCTTGCTGCTCATTGACCTATAGACTGCCCTAGAAATCTTTTAAATACTTTTTTTAAAAAAAAATCTTTGAAATGCAGATAGCAGTTTCTTGACCCATTCTATAAACATAGGCTTTGTGCCAGCACAGAGGCATGTTTGGAACTTTTAGACGCTAAAGCCTTTGAATTTTGTGTAAAGAACTCATTTCCTTAAGGGGAATTTGTGTCTTCACCCGCATACCTAAGGGAGCAGGGCAAGCACCATCCTGCTTTGTTTTCTTTCAGCTGACACAGCAGCAGCAGTAGCAGGATGCAGGCCTGCTCTTAGCAGGCTTTTAGTTCTTCTCTCTTCAGCAACCTAAAGGCTTATTTTAAGACCCTTTCTACCCTCTTCATTTATTCTATTCCCCCATTGTGTATCATTGCATTTTCTTTTCCCAGTTTTCCTCCAAACCTCATTCCTATTGTGTATATGCATATAGCATTTTTGATAATAAAAAAACAAACCTAAGGTATTCAAGAAAGGGTTGAACCCATCCATTTCCTTTGATGAAGCTATGAGAGACTTTGGTTTAAATTGGTTACTTTTCTCCATATAAAGATTGACCAAAAGAGATGGCATCTATCAAGAAAAAAAAGGGGGGATTAATACAAAGCAGTCTCTTCAGGGTACTTTGTATAAAAAAAGCAAGTTTATAATTTTAGACTTCCTAACTTGAAACAAATTACATATTTTTGTTCTTTCATGTTTGGAAAAGGACACACAATAACAAATAATAAGTTGAAAAACTGACCTTGAAGCAATATAACAAATAAATTGAAAACCAATGAGCACAGTTATACCAGAGACCACTCTGAAAAGGCCAGTACTGTCTGCCTCCAGGTAAACCTTTCCTTAAACCTTTTCAACAGCAGTGTTAATCGCTGATCTGGGAAAATAACAATTTATACCAGTGCAGGCAATTTCATCACCCCTTTGCTTGGAAATGCCATGAAGATGACAGCTACTAAAATACTGTACTGACTGGTGGAGAGTTTTATACTACAAAGGTTGTTTGGGGGTTTTTTGGTGCATTGGTTATATCATAGCACAGATCTAAGGGATTGTGGAGGAGATATACATTCCTGAGAGTTCTTGACTGAATTTATTGAAATACATTTTCAAGAAGAATTAGACAATATGTTGCCATCAGCGCTTCTCTTTGTTGCCTATCCATGCTGGAACTCCATTGTGGTAATGATTCACAAGTAGGGTCCTCCTGATGTTGGACGAGTGAAATGGATTGCAACATGTTTTCAATAAAGTAACATCAAAGGATGCAACTACTGACCAGGATTCCACTGGACAACACCCAAATAATTTTTTTATGACAGAAAAGCAAATTTAATGAAGGTTAGAGCAGCAATATTTGGCTTCTTACATGGACATCATAGGCATATTGTAAAACTGGCCCTACAAATGTTGCTGGACTACAACTCCCATTATCCCTGATGACTACTTATTTTATAAAGATATTTTTATATCACCCTTCACAACTGTCACAGGGTGTTAGGTACCATCCAAAGAAAAGTTTCATGGTGAATTCCCTTCTTTTGGTTGGGGTGGATTTAAAGAGAGGTTTAGAACATAGTTCCATTGGGTAGGGTTTATTTCGTAGCCTATGCTATGCTCCTATTGTTTTTAGATTGAGATGAGGGGTTTGGTGGGATTCTGGAGCAGTGTTTTTTATATTGTGGATCCTGTCCCCAAGCCAAGTCTCTCTGATGTCAGAAGAAGCCGCCCCTCCTCTCAGTTGCAATGATAACTAATAAAGAATAGAAAGGGAACCTTTCCCACGTGAAGCCAACACAAAAACCTGGCACATATACCATGTAAAAGAATGAAAGTTTACTACCCCTTTCTCTCTCCCCACACCACGTTGTCTCCCCAACTCTCTTCTCCCCCAACCTTATACTGAATAAAACATCAAAGTCTCATATTGAATATAACTGATCTGTAGAAAGGACTTTACGATCTGAAAATAGTGACTATGTATGTACTTTTGTAACCCCATAAAACCTTTAATAAGAAAGCAATTTTAAAAAAACAGTCACAGGATAGAGTAGAACAAGATGAAACACAGCAAAACATTAAAAAAAGATTCACATAAAATTGTCAAGTAATAACAGAGTAAGTTGCATTATACGTAAAACTGACTTCACCTATCACAGCTCTCCATCTCTAAAAGCCTAATGTAAGAGGTTTCTTAACATGTTGAAGTGAATATATTGTGGGTTCAAGGCACACCTAGGGAGATTATTCCCCAGCCATGGAGCATCTACTGAAACATGCTAGCTTATTCTATAAACGTATTTTTGACTGGGGCTGATGAGAGTTGGGGTCCCAGAACATCAGGAGGGTCAGCACAGGTTACCATTCCTTCTCATAAAGGTTGAATTCATAGGACTATGAAAACTATATCTGATTGCAATTTCACAAAAGCTGCTGTCTTTCTGCTTGTGGTCACACCAAATGTACAAATCGTTCAGATCCTATCTTCAGAATGTGGGTATGTTTGCTGAAAAGCATTGTGGCATCTATTAATCATTTGAAAATGGAGACATGTCACACTGTGAAAAGAGAGGCATTGGGCTGAGCCCTCTTTCCACCATATAATCGAATTAGAGCTAATGAGAAGTCTGAAAACAGTGGGTGGACAATGAGTAGTAGCATGGTAGCGTTCATTATCAGGGCTGTTATATCCAGTTTGTTCGGTAATTAATATTCTAATGGGGAATATGATGAAGGCATACTGTGAACAACACAAACTGCTGATATAAAGGAACAGTGTGACTCCAAGCTCACAAAAACTGTTCTGATTTTTTTTTTTACAAGATGAATCTCTCGTTTTTAAAGACCAATATCATTTAAGGAACTTGTGATGGCTTTGGCCGCTGTTACTATTGATGCAGCTATGGAAGTTAAACAAAATACTGGAAGCTCTGAGTGAGGAATTCTTTACTCCTAAGTGAAAACATTTACCACATTTATTTAGTTGCCATTTTGGTGTTATGTGCTTAAACTATTGCTTGAAGAGTAAAAATCTCAAGTCCTGAATGTCTCCAATAGATTTTCACCTATCGAACATTGTTTTGTGAGTCCATGACAATTCCAAGCAAGAGAGAGTTCTGTTGGTTTCTTTTGGTTTATTGCAAGTTTCCCCCATATTTCCTCTGTATGCCTTCTATGATAAGTTATTAAATTTGTAGTCTGGTATAGATGGGTGCTATTACAGAGAGTTAGTAGGGTGATACAGTGGTTTTTAGGAGGACTAATGTTTCTTTTTAATATGAAAAACAGAGGCTGTCCCCCCCCCTCTTTATTTTTATTACAACAAAGCTTAATAAAAATCTGCTTTCAGATCGGGGGGGAAAGCATTAATCAACTTCCAACTAATGATAAATATGTTCTATTATAGGAAGAAAACAGTAGAGCAGGTTTTGAGAGCATGTGTGTAATTAATGATCAGTAGTGTTCCCTTTATGTCAAGATGTTTAAAAAGCACCACTGGACATAATAATCATACCCAATAAATGAGAGACTGTGGCTGGAAAATTGTTCCAATAGAACAAAAATGAAAGCCAATATAAGCCCTTGACTCGACTCAGCTCCTGAGATGTAGTATTGCAGGTATTGTCATCTTTATAATATTGACTCCACATTTTCACAAGCCCCTTGGATGTGTACAGCTCTGGAGTGCAATACTGGATGCACTTGCTTTGCAACTTTAATTCTGCCCCCCCTCTTGGAGTAATTATGACAAAGTGTACAAACATCTGCTGTTGCTCCCCTCTGTAGTACCGGTAATTCAGATTCTGGAATAAGGTCACTGTGTCTTCTAACTGGGATTTTCTCTTCTATTTGTTTGAGAACAAATGTTGTAAAATTGCTCATGATTCTGTGCCTGCCCTAAAGACTCTCTTCTTGAGGTCTCTATTAATATCTGCTACAAGGTTACAGCACATTTGGCTTGCAGACCGCGTAGTATTTCCAAAGGCACATCAGTTTAGCTTTCTTGATCCCTCCAGACAACTTCAATTTTCAGTGTGAATCCCTGGCCCTCTCTCCCCCTCTGAGTGATAGACAGTGATTGGTACAAGGGCAGCAGGATCTCCAAGTCTTCTGTGCTCTGCTATGGAAGTGAATTCTGCTTTGCAAACTGGCCACCTCACATGTGATGAAAATTGGCACCATATAGCAATAACAGCATGCCAGGAATGATGCACCTCCTCCATTTGGGCATAGCATACCTACACACATGTACATCTTGCCTACAAGCCTTCAAAGAGACGTGCAACATTAAATAGTTAAATATTCCTTAGCCACTTATTAGAGACTGGGTCTATCCTTGGAGGATAAGCTTATCAGTGAGCATCAGACATTATGAGCATAGGGAACATTCATATTCAGTATGCTTCTGAATAGTAGTAGCTGGGGAACCACACTGAGAAAGGGCTATTATTTTTGTATCTGTCTTGTGGACTTCTAAGAGGCATCTGGTTGGCCACTGTGGGAAAGAAGGATGCTGGACTAGATGCTGGCTTGATCCAATAGGGTTCCTCTTATGCACTTAAATATCCCATCTGCTCCTTAGGAGTGGAAAAGTGGGTGAAAACATTTCACCATATCTTGATTAAAAGTAGGCCTGGTTCTCTGGGCACTCAGGAAAAAACTATCTCAAGGACCAGATCCAGCCTTCATTTCTCCACTCACATACCCTACTTTGCTAGAAGCAGCTTTTTGATTCTCCTTGCGATAGAGACCACAAATCCTAAAGATACCCAACTGCCTTCTCCATTGTTTCCCCCTCTTTGGATGGGAAAAGCTCTAAGTTCTGCCAAGCCTAGCCTGTCTTATGATCCTAGCCTTAATCAGCCTCCTGCCCCCCTGCTGGCTGGGACTGATGAGAGTTGTATTCCAAAGCAGCTGAAGGTCACCAGTAGGGCTGAGCGATATCTGCTTTTCAACATCGTGGCATATCACCAGCTAAACATCACAATATAATGATATGCCACAATGTCTGAAATAAGGATAGAGGCATTGGCTGGCTTCCCAGTTTTTCCCACATCATGATTTTTGTATATATCACCCAGTCCTAACACACATCATGATTCACGATACATTGCCAGGTCAAAAATTATGAAAATGATAACGTTCTATGGACTTCAAACCAGTTTTGGATGATATATTGATACATCTCCCAGCCCTAGTCACCAAGTTAGCAAGGTCTGCTTCATCCTATGAACGTTTTTTTCAGAGCAAGTTCCATTAGGTTCAGTGGAATTTAACTCCAGGGTAAGTGTTTAGGATTGTAGCCTAAATTAGACAGCCAGCTTAACAGTATCTGAAAATGCTGTTTCTTGTTTCAAATGCTGTTGCGCATGATGAAATTGCTAATGGGTTGCTAACATTTTATCTGGCCTTTAGCTATCCTTTTTAAACAGTGACACTGTGATCAGCATTTACCTCCGTTCTGTGAAAACCTTCATCTGTTCATTTCTACACACCAAGCTGCTGAGAAAAGCAAGATAGGTCAATTTTTCTCTCTAGCAATCTCACTGATTGCTAGTGAAGATTGCGAATAGGCTGGACCTGCATTGAACTTGTCTGTAAAAATAAATACGTGTGTGTGTGCTTTTGGAGTCATGACAGAACTTGTGTACTGTCAGTTTGATATGACTTGAAAGAAATGCAAGCCCTTGCAAAAACACAGCTACTTATGCGTGCTTTAATTTAGCTGGATTTAATTAGCCAGATCTAAGTTTCAGCATAACAAGCCAGTAAAACAAAACCTGCTTGGGGTTTTTTTTTTCAGGGGGGGAGGGAACTATCTCCTTTTGCATTTCCGAGACCTTGGCATTCAACTTTCTGAAGTCTAGTGCATACTAAATATACTGTTTTAATTTAAGCATTGTAAATTTCTGCATCTGTATTAAAAGGAAATGTTTTGTATGTAGAAGGAAATGTATTGCAGGAGATGGGTGTGGAAGACTGGATTGAGAAACTGCTTTTTTCATCATCTCAACAGGATTATTTGCCAGCTCTCTTGAATATCACTTAAGTGTAGACCCAAAACTGTGAGAATACACCTTAGCCTAGTTTATTTACTGATGCCCTACTTAATATGTGTGAGAGAAAAGAGTGCAGGAAGATTTGGTCTGGAGGACCTCCCCCAACCCTGACAAACAACACACACATGTGGAATCCAGACACATATATTTAAAAAACCACTGAAAATGCTTTAAAAAAAAGTTTTTAAAATATATTGAATTTGCCATAAGCTCACCATCACCATCTAGTGCCACATTTGTATAGTGCACTTAAAACGCACTTAAAACGTTCTATTTGCAGCTGTATAGCTGAGTCCATATTCTGCTGGTGGTGTGGTGAACAAGGAGCTAGTAGGTGACTCTCCCAAAACTGAAAGGTAGCAGTAATAGTGGGAGTTCATTACCTTTCCAAGGCAAATCTTCTTTCGCATCCCCCCCCCTCAAAGTTATTTCTCCAAGTTTGTAAACATTTTTTAAAAATTGCTTTGCTAGCACCAATGCGGATAAAGTCCATCATTATTATCTCATATTGCAAGGGATAGGCTTGCGGCTGAGAGAGGCTATATCAGCCCTGTGGAGTATTTAACTGGGTGGAGGGGGAAATTAAAATAGTGTATGTCAACAATGAAGTCCAGTCCAGCGTTGTTTATCTTGGTGTGTGGATGTGTGTGGATGCTGGGTAAATGCAGTGTGGGTGTTAAGTTTATTTTAGCAGCAGGGCAATTAATTAAGGACTGGAGGGTGTCAGGAGGTAGGTCAATTCATAGGTGAATAGCAGTTCTACCCAATGAAAACAACAAAGGACTGGGAGATGGGGCTAACCTGGAATACTAGTTTCTCAGAGGCCAGGTCTACTCAGACCTCACTGCAGCTCAGTCATCACTTCTTCCAGCAGTGGTAGGCCAGTTCTCTGATGCTAGTGATGCATGTTTACAGTATTTACCCCTCCCCCCTGGAAAAAAAAATCCTGCAGGTGTCCATGCTAATACCACAATGTATCCTTCTCTTGTCCTCCTGTCCATGCTACTCTGCACGCAGAGCTGCCAAAGGCCTTGCTCCTGCATGTACAGTGCTTTGTATATCCACAGGACTGAACATGTGCATCTGTCACACATAGGGAACAGATTAGACAATCCCCATAGACAAGGATAATAGATAGGAGCTGGTGGTTACATTCTTGGTTAGGTTCAAGTGAGCCTGTATTAAACTGGAGTGCTTAGCTCTTTAAAAAATAAAATAAAAATTGCAATTAGATGAGCCTCCTTGGTACTGAAGACATCTGAGTATGCTAAAATTATAGTCAGAATTCAAAATATTCTTCACACACTATATGAAAATTATGTGCTTGTGCATTCTGGGATTTAATTTAGCGTTTGCTCTATGCACCAGTAATAAACATAATTGAACAAGTTCAGCAATATGGCACATGTCTTCATCTAGTGTAGTTATTTCATATTTGAAAATAAATTAGTGAAGTGTTTTAAGCGTCCCCCCTCCCCCGCAAACAGTGGAATGGATTTGCTTGGGAGGTAATGGACTCTCCTTCATTGCGAGGTTTTTCGCCCCCCAATATAATTTGGGGGGGGGGGTGTTTCCAAATGTTTACAAATTAACTTCAAATTAAATAGTTATATTGCTTTAAGTTTTGAGATTTATACAAGTTACTTTCTTTTCATATATACATTTATAACTGTGTGTGTGTGTGTGTGTGTATTTATAATGTATACACATACATACATTTATAAAGCAAATGAGCCCATTTCAATGCATCATTCCATAGAGAATGATGTATCTGCACTCCCAGGAGTTTGTCAGTGATTGTGTTGATAACACAAGGAAAGAATGCTGCGAGATTTGAACAACCGGTAACCTATGCAGTCTTATTGTCCAAGGAGTCATCCTCTGTTAGTTTTTGGATCAGCTTGCATCACTTTAAGAATATGCAAGTGTTCAGCTTACATACGACCGGACCAGTCACTTAAATCTTGCCTAAACACAAAGCTAAGCTACTAACAAATGGAAAAAGTTTAATTGTTGCTGCTTGACGGGGGCCCAGATACAATATTTAAGTTCTTCAGTCTATTGATCAGTGATGGCTCCATGTTGCTGTGATTACCCCTAAAGCCTGGTATCACTGTTTAGCCAATTGTGTTTTGTTCAGCTGTTGATGATTTTAAATTCCTAGATATGCTTTTTTTTAAAAAAAAATTGCACCAGTTCATTTTTTAATGACAATAAGTGGAAAGCAATGTCACTTAGGATTGGTCAGCTAGACTTCTAGTTAGCCACCTATTCTTCTGGCTGAGTAGATTACAAGACCTGTACTCAAGGCACCTTCTGACTATACAGTGGTACCTCGGTTTAAGAACAGTCCGATTTAAGAACAATTTGGTTTACGAACTCCTCAAAATGTGTAGTAGTTTCCTGGTTTGCGAACTTTACCTCAGTCTAAGAATGGAATCTGAACGGTGGAAGGGCACTGGCAGGGGAGGCCTCATTAGGGAAAGTGCACCTTGGTTTGAGAACGGTTTTGGTTTAAGAATGGACTTTCAGAATGGATTAAGTTCATGGGATGCGGGTGGCGCTGTGGGATGCGGGTGGCACTGTGGTACATGGGTGGCACTGTGGGTTAAACCACAGAACCTAGGACTTGCTGATCAGAAGGTTGATTGTTCACTGATCAGAAGGTCGGCGGTTCAAATGGGGTGAGCTCCCGTTGCTCGGTCCCTGCTCCTGCCAACCTAGCAGTTCGAAAGCATGTCAACGTGCAAATAGATAAATAGGTACCGCTCCGGCGGGAAGGTAAACGGCATCTCCGTGCGCTGCTCTGGTTTGCCAGAAGTGGCTTAGTCATGCTGGCCACATGACCCAGAAGATGTACGCCGGCTCCCTCGGCCAATAAAGTGAGATGAGCGCCGCAACCCCAGAGTCAGCCACGACTGGACCTAATGGTCAGGAGTCCCTTTATCTTTACCCTTGTATGTACCACTGTACATACAAGTAGGCAGTAAAAATGCTGATTAAAAAAAAAGTTACATTTTATTTCGTACTTACCTGTCATGCTGTTAACATTATAGTCTGTTTGTTTTCCAGATACACTGTCCACAAATGTAAGACTTTGATCTTACTTTGGAATCCATGAACATTTTCTTTTAAAAACTAATAACAATCCAAGCAGTTCCACACTGCAACTCTGTGACCTATGAGTATCAAACACTGAGATTTCATGTTAGCAGTAATTTATGCTCAGTGGGGAATAAAACACCATGAGTTATTGAATTTCAATAATTAAGTCCATGCCGGTGGCCCCTGTACTCCATTTACAAATGGTACATGCCCTGGCTGTTTTTCAAATAGCACAGCCCATTTCCAACCCATGCAATTTAGCATCTGTGTGTGTTTTCCTAATCCAGTTTCTGTCACCTTTGTGAATTATTTCCAGAAATGTTTTTCATTTTAAGCACGTATGCTCCTATCCACTCAATTTCCTCTCCCCTCTGGCAATATAGTCCCTCTGAGGACACATATTTATTTAGGGAGGGAAACGCTTTCTGGCAGCTTCTCTTTAAGCTTGGTAGCTAGTCTTTGTTGAAAATACTTTGAGAAATGCACCGTACTTTTCCTTAAAGCCAGCCAGGGGTGAGGTGGCATTGAATACCTGCTAGTTTAGTAACCACCATGCATATTCATGACACCATCTTGAAAAAAATGGCCCTTAGTTTCCATTTTGGAGATGACTGGTGATTTGTATAGATTATGCCTTGCCAAGGAGCTGCGAGCATAAGCAAATTTGTACCTTGCAGTAATGTTTTCTTATTATTATTGTTGTTGCAAATAAGTGGCATTGGTTTCCGTTCTGTCCCCTTGGTCTGTGCAAGATAGACAGCAAATTGACCAGGTTTAGCTGCATGAGCTAAGGCAGCTAAACCATCATGGCAAGACTTCATAGGAGCAAATCTGACTGCTATCAGATTCGTATCCAGTGATATAGATTAGGGCCAAACGGTGGTGCTGTGGGTTAAACCACAGAGCCTAGGACTTGCTGATCAGAAGGTCGGCGGTTCAAATCCCTGCGATGGGGTGAGCTCCCGTGGCTCGGTCCCTGCTCCTGTCCGCCTAGCAGTTCAAAAGCCCGTCAAAGTGCAAGTAGATAAATAGGTACCGCTCCTGCAGGAAGGTAAACGGCTTTCTGTGCGCTACTCTGGTTCGCCAGAAGTAGCTTAGTCATGCTGGCCACATGACCCGGAAGCTGTATGCCGGCTTCCTTGGCCAATAAAGTGAGATGAGCGCCGCAACCCCCAGAGTCGGCCATGACTGGACCTAATGGTTTACCTTTACCTTTAAAAACAGTATTAAATGTTTCTTTGTATTTAAAATTAACATATGTTTAAAAATACAAATAGAAATGTAAGGGTGGGTGGGGGACTTTTTAAGCAAAAGTTGATGTCAGGAATTGTATTTATATCTCTTGTAAAATAAGTGAGTTATAGGAAGCCTGCAGCTCTGAAGGTGCAACAGTGAAGGTGGGGTGGATTGGCAAAATGTTTGTAAAATCAGGGCTAGCACAGGGCAATAGCCAGGGCTTTTTTTTCAGCCGGAACCACCTCTCAGGTGGGCGCTGTTGCCATTCTAAGAGAACATAGTGAGTTCTCTTTTTCTGGGGGGGGGGGAGTACTGGCAATAGCAATGTAACAAGCAATGCCTATTTCAGTAAGCCTAATGCCTATTTTAGAAAGTATTGAGTTTTAAAACCATCTGTAACAACTGAGTTCCCATCAGCATAAATAAATGTGTGTTGAGGTTCAGGATTCCTTTATTGGTTGGTTGGTTGGTTGGTTGGTTGGTTGGTTGGTTGGTTGGTTGGTTGGTTTTTGTTTTAAGTAACTTGACTGACATTCCTGGTGCCGCTTTTCATCTTGATCTTCATGTGTATCTTTCCCACTGGGACTAAACACGTTCTCTGCTGTGTTCCAAGGATCTAACTAAAGCAGCTCTCTGCAGTTATCTTGCAGTCTGTTACTGGAGTAATAGTACATTTATAGTCCAAAATGGAAAGCAATGATAATTTACATTCAACCAGGGATCCAGAACTGGTGGGCTTTGGATCTCCCGAGGATCACAATCTCCTGCCCCACTTAAGGAGGAGTCTGTGGGGGACATGGTGGCACATCCAGGGAGCAATACAGGTGACCTGACCCACCGCTCTGTACCTTGTATTCAAACGATCCCTCCAAACTAAATAGAAGCCTAATGAAGTGGCAAGCAGGACTTAAACACTCAGTGGAAGTGATATAGCAGAACGCATTGCATACCCTCCAACATTTCTCTGATGAAAATAAGGATGTCCTATTCCATTGTAGTAGTAGTAGTAGTAATTTTATTATTTATATCCCATCTGACTGGGTTGCCTCAGCCACTCTGGGCGGCTTCCAACATATATTTAAAAAACTATAATAAAACATTTATTTAGACTTCCCTATACAGCGCTGCCTTCAGATGTCTTCTAAAGGTTGTATAGTTATATATCTCCTTGGCTCGGGGGTTGCATGACTCCATACCCTCCAATATTTCTCTGATGAAAATAGGGACATCCTAAGGAAAAGCAGGACATTCAGGGGTGAAATAAGAAACCTGGGGCAGCTTCTGTGAATCCAGAACTTTCCCTGGAAAATAGGGACACTTAGGGGAAGGGTCTGTCATTGTCTTTGGCAGAATCCCACTGCAGAATTATGTTCTGTTTTTAGAGGGCAGAAACACCAGAACTTTTTTGCTATTTGACAGAAGATTAGTTTCTGGTTTAAAGGTTACAGTCTTTCCTGTTAAATGTTGCAGCTGCTATTGGGAAATCTGCATGGCAAGATCTGTATTTCCTTGGGGTTTTACGCTGTCTCTTTCCCCACTTTGGCTAATCAGTCCACCGTGCTACATGATTGCAGAAGTAATTCCACAATGTTCTTACAAGCACATTTACATGCCTGGAGACCAGGGGCTTTTCCAGCAGCAGACTACATTTCAGGTTTTATCTTATGGATTCTCTAGGTGGAATGTTACTCCATTATGGTAGCTAGAAGACAAGGTCAGCAGCTTTGCTTGACTAAGTGGAATGAGTAAGATAATAGGATTTTGACTGATGTGTGTGTTGTCCCAAGGGCTTAGAGATCATTGGTTTCTTGATGTTGTGAGTCATGACCGACAGTCAGTCATGCAATGAACACTGATTTCAACCCCTGTAAATTGTTTTGTTTTGTTTACAAGTCTTTTTCCTACTGGTTTCCCGAAAATATGAAGCAAATGAATATGGTTAGAACCTACAGTTGGTGATTGCAAATCACACCTTATTGTCGTGAGGTCTGTAAGGTCAAAGAGGGGGAAGAAGGCTGCTCTACAGCTAAGCACAGTAAAGGCAAGAATTATTACTAGTACAAGAACAATTGCATTGATGCTGCATAGTTACAGACACACAGGCAAAGAATTCCAACCTCTTACACATGTTGTTGTTGTTGTTGTTTAGTCGTTTAGTCATGTCCGACTCTTCATGACCCCATGGACCAGAGCACGCCAGGCACTCCTGTCTTCCACTGCCTCTCGCAGTTTGGTCAAACTCATACTGGTAGCTTCGAGAACACTGTCCAACCATCTCATCCTCTGTCGTCCCCTTCTCCTTGTGCCCTCCATCTTTCCCAACATCAGGGTCTTTTCCAGGGAGTCTTCTCTTCTCATGAGGTGGAGTCTTCTCTTCTCATGAAGTATTGGAGCCTCAACTTCATGATCTGTCCTTCCAGTGAGCACTCAGGGCTGATTTCCTTAAGAATGGATGCGTTTGATCTTCTTGCAGTCCATGGGACTCTCAAGAGTCTCCTCCAGCACCATAATTCAAAAGCATCAATTCTTCGGCGATCAGCCTTCTTTATGGTCCAGCTCTCACTTCTATACATCACTACTGGGAAAACCATAGCTTTAACTATATGGACCTTTGTTGGCAGGGTGATGTCTCTGCTTTTTAAGATGCTGTCTAGGTTTGCCATCGCCTTATTATTTGCAATCAGCTGATCATGACCAAAGGTGTTAAAGGTGTAGGAAGGTCCATTCTACCTCGTATCAGACCCTTCTCAAAATAAATATCATAGAGGAAAAGGGCAGGAGAAGCTTTACATGTGCAAGTTCCCAAGTTTAGTCCCTGGCATTTCCAAGGACTGGCTCCCAGGAAGCCTATCTGAGACCACAGACAATTGCTGCCAGTTGGGGTAGGCAATACTGGGATCAATAAACCAATGTTCTGACTCTCAGTATCATCAAATGATGAAATTAGGACACCAAATGACCTTACCCCCCATTGATAATGATTGCCATCATATATGGAAGCTTCGGTTGGTGAGTCCATAATGTGATGAAAATGGATGCATCTTTTCTGGGTCCGATCATACTGCTTCCCTGGGACTAAATGTCATTATACTTTGAATTGTGGGTTCACTGTATAGGCCAGGGGTGAGGAACATTGGACCATCCAGATGTTGCTGAACTACAACTCCCATCATCCCGTGCCATGCTTGATGGGCTGATGAAGGTTATAGTTCAGCAACATCTGGAGGACCAAAGGCTTCCCACACCTGGTACAGGAGGAATATAAAGTGGTTTGTTGTTTGTGTATGATAAAGATATGAGTAAAATGGAACTTTCCTATACGAACTAGAGCTGAACTCTATGAACAGAAGTTGCTGAATATATTTTTCTTGTTTAAGTTCCTTAAGATATAACTATTACTATCAATGAATGTTCTGGTGTTTCTACTCGGGAGAGGGGTGTAATGAAAAATGTTCATCTTAGAAACTTTTAACTAAATACTTTGTATATTTTAGAGCTTGATGCATAAACATTTTGTTCACTCAGACTCAAAGCAATAGCATTGGGGTTTTTGGTTGTTTTTTTACATATTTCCACAAGGAGCTATGAAGAGACAAATCTAGGGTGCTGAGATGTTGTTACTCTGCAAATCAATCAATTTAGTCTTAATTATCCCTAATCTCTCATTTGCTTCCTTCCTGGTTTGTCATGACATGTTTCCTGAGATGCACTATCTATCTATATCTATCTATCATCTATCTATCTATATCTATCTATCTATCTATCTATCTATCTATCTATCTATCTATCTATCTATCATCTATCTATCTATCTATCTAGATCTATCTATCTATCATCTATCTATCTATCTATCTATCTATCTATCTATCTATCTATCTATCTATCATCTATCATCTATCTATCATCTATCTATATGTTGCAAGGCTGCTGATCATATTTGAAGAATGGGGTTTGCTGAACTGCTTCACCCAAGTCATTTTCTCAGTTTATACCTCAGGTTGACATGAAGCTAAAATCTTGCTCTAATACTTGGAGGGATATAATTACACAAATAAATGAATAACGCTTGAATCTTTTGCTTTATTGCTCTCTCACTCCTCCACGCAGACTTAAATTGCAAACTCATGCGAAAGATGCAGGGGAGCCATTCAGATATGCTTCCTGCTGTTTACAAACAACCAGTTGTACAGTCAGAAGTCTGACTAATAATCTATGCTGTGTTAGCTGATTGTGATTTTCAAATGATTAAGAACAAGCTCCATTAGTTCCAAAGAGGTTTCAACAGAGTTTTTAAAGCGGATTTTCCAGCTTCACATTCCCCATTGATCGCCCCACATTGAAAAAACCCCAAAGCCAGTGGCATAGCGTGGGGGGTGCAGGTGGGCCGGCCGCACTGGGCGCAACATCTGGGGGTTAGGGGGCGCAAATCCATGGGTTAGGGGGCGCAGATCCATGGGTTAGGGGCACAAATTACTTGCCCTGCCCCGGGTGCTGACAACCCACGCTACGCCACTGCCCAAAGCCAAATTAACACAAAGTGTCCTTTGCTCCTTGCTTGTACCCTGTATCAGTGGTGTTTCTACACAGGAGTCAGACGTTCTTATTGACTATGCAGTAACAAATAAGACAGTCCAGTGGCTCTTGCAGCAATGAAGATCGAAACTCAGCGACACATCATTACAAGGGGCTTTGGATCATCCTGAAAGCTATCTTACCTATTCCTGCTGATTCATCAAACTAGTGCTGCCAAAATTGATACCTCTCAAACACTTTGCTTTTCCAGTTTTCACCAAGATTGCCTGTTAAGTACAACTCTGCTGGTGGGATATGCCTGTTCATTTTATGCTGCAGTCACTTGGGCCTTCAGTGCAGTCTTTCAGTATTGACTGCCATCAGGGGAGCTCCAGACATCATGTGGTATTATTCTTTGGATATTTGTAGGCTCTGTGGTGGAGGGCATACATATGAGTAAAGAAAGAGCAAGGTAACCACTCCTTCCCCTTCCTGACTAAAAACATCCCTGTATCATTGTGTCAGACACGGACCCTGACTTGTGCTTGTTCTATCCCAGGCTATTGTTCACCTCTGCCACCTGGCATATATTTATGCAACGCCCATGAGGGTCATCTTGCTCAGCCTTGGTTCTGCTATGTTCTTACAGTGATGAGTCACTGCCCATTCTCTCTCAGTTCAGAAAAATATCACAGGACAGGCCCCAACTCTTCCTTCAGGGCTTCCAGGTTCCTCATCTCTCCTCCTCCAACCCGTCTCCTCTCAGTTTACAGCAGCTGGCAAGCACAGCACAAGCTGGGAGAGGCTCCCAGGCTGACATCGACTAGGCCAAACAGACTGAGGCGCACAAGGTTTCCAGGCCGCTTATCTGAAAAATACCTTTGAATGAGATAAGCTTACTGATAAACTGGCCTTGCAGTGGATTTTCAAAAAGCATTCCTCAGCAAAGCAATAAAGTTGCTACTTCAGCCAGGTGACTCAGTGGCGTCAAAGCACAGCCAGAGCCAGGGCAGCAGTAGGGCTCTCCATTTGGCAGGATGGTCTGCTCAGCGTCCTCTGCCAAAGTATTTTGTCTATGTCTGCACAATCAAGTTGCAAGCCACTGAAGTATTCTTTTTCAGAGGATTTCTAGATTGTCTGTTCAGACTTGGTCCATAATTATGATTGGTCTATCTGAAAGGCCTGGCTAGCAGACAGAGCGGGGTTAGTGGGCAATACCATATGGATTAATAAATTAATAGCAGATTTCTCTGCCTCACTTACTGAATATCTTCTGCCTCCTGTACCCAGTAGAGCTTCTCTCTCATATTTATGTGTTGTGGTATGAGTGGGTGCGGAGAAAGGAAAATAGTGTGCATAGCACTCTTCCAAGAAAGCCAAAGGCAAACGGAACCTGTTTTCATTGGTCAAAATTTGGGCATTGAATGTGTTGACAGTGTATTGTACAGTGGTGCCCCAGGTTACAGACGCTTCAGGTTACAGACTCCGCTAACCCAGAAATAGTACCTCAGGTTAAAAACTTTGCTTCAGGATGAGAACAGAAATCGCAAGGCGGCGGTATTGGTTCATTGCGGCAGTGGGAGGCCTCATTTGCTAAAATGGTACCTCAGGTTAAGAACAGTTTCAGGTTAAGAACGGACTTCCAGAATGAATCTTAACCAGAGGTGCCACTGTATGTACACACTATACATTTTAAGCGTATCAAAAGCACACCACCATACCCCAAGAATGAAAACAGGAGTGCCTGGCGTGCTCTGGTCCATGGGGTCATGAAGAGTCGGACATGACTAAACGACTAAACAACAACATACCCCAAGAATCTTGGCAAGTGTAATTAACCTTCACAGAGCTACAAACTACAATTCCTAGGGTTGTTGGGTTTTGGGGGGTGGGAGGGACACTTTAAATGTACAATTATAGGCAACCAATGTCAAATTCTTTGCAGGGCCCCCAACTTATTGTCATGATCCTCACCCATATTTGTTGCCAAGCCCCATTGTTCCAACCTCAATACAGTAATCTACATCCTTAGACACAACCAAGTCTAGACATCTAATTTTTATCTAACTTTGAGAGGTGGGTCACCCAACCTTTGCTAAAGTGGGTTGCCCACTCAGTTCCTGAAAAAAATACCTTGAATAAGATTCGTTCACAGCCAAAGTCCTTGGCTTTTGCCAACGTTAGTCCTTTTTTCAATAGAAACTAATGTTTTTAGGAGCAATCTACCTTCTTGCCTTCTTTGGGTTGTGTATCTTGCAGTAAGTGGAAAACTGACCTCCACTCCAAATCTTCCACCCTCTCCATAGCAACTATACTGTGTATTATTGTTGTATGTGTGAGAGAGAATTCATTAGTGCTTCTTTCTGTAAACTCCTGCATTGACCATTTCCCCACAATCATCACCACCTGGTGGCTGTGAACAGCAAAAACTCCCTAATGTCAAGTTTTCTCAGCTCAGTCTTCCAAAGAAAATTTTACAACACCAGTACAATTTGCTTCAGAAGATTGGCTGCACTATTTTATTGCAGCAAAACAAAACAAAAAAAGAGTCTTGTGAAACCTTAAAACTATTGTTGCCACAATAAATGTGCTAATATTTTAAGGTGCCACAATACATCAACTCGCCAGTTAGGTGTGCAGAGCAATGCTTATGTCTTTCTTTATAAGTCAGCCCTTCTGAGTTATGTGGGACCTGCTTGGAATAAGTATGAGGGGGTTTAAAGTCCTATGACTTAATTAAACGTATACTTTACGGTGCTATTTTTCTAGAAAAGAGGTGCCAGAACTCACCACGAATGCCTCCCTTGTTCTCTTATAATGGCAATGGCACCCACCTGAGAGGTGCCAGAACTGAGTTCCAGCAAGTTCTGGCTGAAAAAAAGCACTGCTTGTGAATGACATTTAAGCACAAGAATTTATAAAATAACCAGTTTCCATTTTCCTGTATGAGGAAGAAAGAAATGTTCAGTACATAGAGCTTATGGTTCATTGCAGATGTTATCAGCAACACTATGTGTAGGGTGCACATTTTAAATTCTGTAATGTTTCATAATGGCTGTCATCATCAGTACATTAAATGCTATCAACACTTTTTACTATCCGCAGGTTGTTGCTATCGTTATGGATATGTTTACAGATGTGGATATTTTTAAAGAAATTGTAGAAGCATCTACTAGGGGAATTTCAGTGTATCTTCTACTTGATGAATCTAACTTCAACCACTTTCTGAAGATGACAGAGAAACAAGGCTGTCAAGTTCAAAGGCTCAGGGTAAGTAATTTGTTCGGTGAGAGAGGAAAATATTTGGCGCACAAGTGCTCCAAAATAATACATTGACATGTTAGTTGCAAAAACTGAATATAGCAATGTCTGTAAGGAAAAACTTTCTCTGGGGCTTGCAAATATCCTACTGCACCTTAAAAAAGCTGCCTTTGCAGTGATACTGACAAGAGCGCGAGATCTTTCTAACAGCACAATCCTATCTGTGTTTACTTGGGAGTAAGTCTCACTGTGTCCAATTTGAGCTTTACCCTCCAATAAGTGGGTTAAGGAGTGTGACCTGACACCCTTTCTCAAGTGCTCATTAGTAAATTCCATTGAAATTAATTGGATTTCTTTCTGAGCAAGCATGGGCAGGATAAAGGTGTGCAGCTGTAATTGCTTGCAATCTGATGGGCTTTATCTGGGACGTGCAGACAGTGCACCCAGGATCTCCAGGGAGCGAGCTGCTTAAAACCGTTGATGCAAGGAAGTGAGCAATGATGGGAGCAAAAAGAAGGAGCCACGGGCCTTCATCTCCTTCTGGAAGTAGTGTGTGTTTATCCCAGAGGGAAAGAGCAAATGAATGGGCAGGAGAAACAGCAATAAAGTGGAGCTGGGGCTGCCATCCTGAAGATATCTTGCCCTATAGCCAAACAAAACTTGGAGTCAGTAGCGTGGGTGAGAATACAGTGGTACCTCTGGTTACATATGCTTCAAGTTACACACTCCGCTAACCCAGAAATAGTACCTCAGGTTAAGAACTTCAGGATAAGAACAGAAATCGGGTTCTGGTGGTGCGGCAGCAGCAGGAGGCGCCATTAGCTAAAGTGGTCTCCAAGTTAAGAACAGTTTCAGGTTAAGAACAGACCTCTGAAACGAATTAAGTACTTAACCCGAGGTACCACTGTAGTGAGGAGAATGGGAGGTGGGGGGTTTTTTTGCGTCCTTCCATCCATTTGCATCCATTCTTTTGAAGACACACAGAAGGTATTTCCTTAAAGAACTTTGGCAACCAGAATCCAGTGCTGTGTGATTAGAACAGCAATTGCATGTTCTGTTGGCTCTCTGATTTAAAAAAGAAATGTTTTATGATCTTCAAATGGAGCAATCCCTAGGATTCCAGCTTCAAGCTGCCACAAGGACATTTCACAAATACAGGTTTTATACTGGCAAAGCGATAAACAGGCTGTATCTCCATGCGTGCAAATTTTAATTGGCTACTGTGGTATCATTGCACTGATCTGACCCAACTGCCCTTAACTGAGGGTGTTCCTGTTTTTTGTTTTTAATAGGTTCCTGTTTTCCCCACACACACTGCTGTGTTGGTTTTACTCCTATAAGTCACTTGTGTTGCACCTCTTATAGCAAATTGTACACAATTATAATGTATCAGGGTGAGTTAGGCTGGCTTGTAGTTGACCAATTATTTGGGTGGAACCCATGAAGCAACACCAGCTACTGCGTGAAGCTCCTTAGTAGTGATGCAAATCTTAGTAAAATAATATTTTTATTTTTATTTTATGCTGCAAAAAAATTACATACCACAGTTCCAGGGTGGTTACAAAGAAAATAAAAATATGAAATGGGGGAAAAATTATTATCCCTTTGCACTCTCTGAAAATCTACCTCAGAAGATTAAGAGACTCTCTGGGACAGTGTCAGAGGTGCTCTCTGGAGCTGCTGAGGAAGGGAGGAATTGGCAAGTCCTCTTCCATTAGCAAGAACCCTTCATTTTATCAAAAGACTATGGTAACCAAAAGAGCAAATACGTTTTGCCTATCAAAAATATGCTGTATAATGGGGTGATTAACCAGGAAAAGCATATATGAGGGTTGCTCATTGAAAATGTTGGTTTAGTATGTGGCAGTGAGAAATTCCTCTCCCTAGGAGAGGAATTGAAAATAAGGCTGGTGATATAATGCCATTATATAAATCGATGATGTGACCACAGTTGGAATTATGAGTAATAGCTGACTAAATCAAGGCAGAAGTAAATGGATTTACTTATCTGCATTGATTTCAGTGTGTCTGCTCTGAGTACGGCTTTTCTGAATATCACTAACTATGGCCAGTTCTGGTCACCACACCGAAAAAAATGATATTGTAGAGCTGGGGAAATGGCAGCAATGGGCAACCAAAATTATCTGGAGGCTGGAGCAACACTTATGACAAAAGTTATAATATTTAAGGATATTTAGTTTGGGGGGTGGGAGGCAGGTAAGGAAGCCGTGGCGAAGTATGTACAATGATATGCAATGTGGAGAAAGGGGATGGAGCAGTTTTTCTCCTCGTAATACCCAGTGGGACTGACACTACTTCTTCACGTAGTGACTAGTTAAACTGCGGAATTTGTTTCCACAAGATGTGCTTGCCACCAATAGATGGCTCTGAAAAGAAATTGAACAGATTAATGGAGGGTAAAGCTATCAGTCTGCCTACAAGGCATGATCATTCCAGAAATAGATGCAATATGCTATTGCTTCATGCCTCAATTACGGGATACCATAGGCATCTGGTTGACCACTGTGGGAAATGGGTTTCTGGCCTAGAGAAGCCTTTAATTCAGTAGGACTCTTCTAATGTGCTTCTATTCATATGTGTAGTACCAGAGCACTATGGGCTTATCTACACTTACCTTTTCCCCTACTCTTTCCAGGCAGAGATCTGTGTTTTAATGCTCAGTCTGTGAGCATTGTCTTTTTGTTGTTGTTGTTTCCCTAAGCTTTCTCTGCAGAAACCCACTCTCTAAAGCTGAATCGGAGCAAAAGTCCGATTGATGCTTCCTCTGATAGAACTTTAAAGAGCATTGGGTTTTTTTGTGAGGAAAACTCTAGGGCCAAAAAAAGGAGGCACTTGGCTGGGAGCTTTAAGTTGCAGCCTGGAAAGACCAGAGGAAAGATAAGCATTGATAAACCTTGTGATCAGCCTCAGCTATAGGTAGAAACAGTGGTTATTTCTAAAAAAAAATGTTTAGGGGTAGTCTCATTTTGACTCAAGAAAAATCACCATTTTATAGTTCAAATCGGGGAAAATAAATGCAGTTAATGGACAAAAGTAAAAAGATTCACAAAATATTTAGGGGTAGGTGTACCCCTGTGTACCCCCAGAAAAAAAGCACTGGGTAGACAGACACACTCTCTCGTTCTCACTTTCTGTCTCCCAATCTTTCTCTCTCACACACTATTTTATGGTTCTGTCTTAACTAATATGGATATGAAAACCTCTTTCTGTGGTGTTGTCTGGATTAAAGAGATTAGGGTTCCTTCTACATGTAATAAGAACTGTGAAGTGTTTTAAATCCAATTACTAGATAGTTAATCCAATTAAACAAACTAGGGTTTTTTCCCCTGCATTAACATGCTTTGAATTTCTCAGCACCGGTAGTGTTTAAAGCTGCAACTCTCTGTACCCTTGCTTGGGGCTAAACCTCCATTTGATTTTACTCAAAACTGGAAAATAGGCATAAGACTGGGTTGTAAATTGTTCTGCATTTGTTTATATTAATGCATTCCGACTTTTTCATACAATTTCTCATCTTTTTTTTTTTTTTTTTAGAACATGAGGGTGCGCACAGTAAAAGGACAAGATTATTACTCCAAGTCAGGGGCGAAATTCCATGGGAAAATGGAACAAAAATTTCTTCTTGTTGACTGTAAGAAAGTCATGTATGGTACCTATAGGTAAGAAGCTATGCACATGTTATATATAATTTATATATCTTCAGTGTAATGTTGCTGTGTGTTCTTGTCCACAGGAGGAACATGTGCTAGGGTCGTCTTGGGCCAAGAGACATGGTGTGCCATGGGGACAACTGAACCTTTCTAGTAAGAGGGTTAGCAATGGAATGAAGAGCCAGGATCAGGGTTATTACAGGAGTGAAAGATTATTTACAGAGACCAGCAACTGTGAGACTAACTCTATAGAGGGGATGGAGATAGATGAGTCAAGCACAGGCATAGGCAAACTTGACCCTCCAGGTGTATTGGGACTACAACTCCTATCATCCCTAGCTAACAGGACCAGTGGTCAGGGATGATGGGAGTTGTAGTCCCAAAACATCTGGAGGGCCGAATTTGCCTATGCCTTGTCAAGCATAATCAATGTCCTTGCCCTTTGTAAGAAGGCTGGAGAGTACCTATTGTGTTACAAATATGAAGAGATGAAGGTTGTGTGTGGCAGATAAGAGGAACTAACATTTGGCTGAGAGAAAACATAGGTAATCTAAAAGAAGGGAGAGAAGTCAGGGTTGTTTTTTTAAAAAAAAAGACATTAAGGCACAAATTTTTACATAGCTCAAATGGAGCAAGAACAAGGGCTGTTTTCCTGGGGGAATCTATGAATCCCAAGAACATCCTCAATACAGCGGCTGATTTACCTTTGGAAATCTGTGGTTCTTTGTTTTGTGAGGAAAAAAGCCCTTCGGGTCCCGTTGGTTTAAGAACAAGAGGAATGTTGTCAGAGCAGACCAAAGCCTCTGATGTACGTTGTTAGAAGGATGTACATTTTGTTGCCATGGGTACTTTGCGTGAAATGTGTGACTCATAAGGGTATCCATGTGCATAATTGGGACGGTGGTTTCTGAACTTACAGCTTCTACGCGGGAGCACCAGAAACAGAAGCATTTTTGATAGCACACTGAGAGGAGGAGACATTTGAAGCTACCCATTGGTATATGTCACTTTAAGACTGAGCTCTTAAACCATAGATTGCTTGGATGAAGTAGCCAGAGAAATTTATGTCTTCACACAAAGATTTCAGTCCCTCTTTTTCCTTTTGGTTCCAGCTTACATTATACTGTCAACATGGGTGCTTTAGGGGAGCATGCATGATTATTATGAGAACCAAATAAACATCAGTAACAGCAGCATCTTCTGAGAAAACTCATAGTGGCTAACCTAGAACTTTCCACAGTCTCTTATGCAGAAATGGATTAAGTCCGCATCTGTTTTGCCTAAACAGCATTGTAGATTGGGTGCTCCCAGCTCATTCACCAGACCTATTGGATAATGCCATGCCTGCCATCTGGAGTGATTTTGGAAGAAATAATAATAATTATTGTTATTGAAAATAATGATATTCAGTGCCATCCCACGGTTTATAAGAATAGTTCATTCTCATTGAATCTAGTTTATTGTTGGAATAATTACTTAATGGACAGATTTAAAAATAAATAAATGTGTTACATCATAATATTCACAATAGCCCATGATTCTTAATTTGCTTCTTCTTTTTGTTACATTCAGATGTGACAGAGGAGGTAAGGTAAATTACGTTTTCTTACCCTCAGATTCTTCTGCAGATTGTACTTTGGCATAAGATGGATTGTAAACATATGACCATTTGGGGAGGCAATGCATACTTTACTGAAGATTTCTGGCAAAGCAGTGATTTATAGGGTTGTGTTTTCCAAATAAGTTGTTTCTAAAAGTGCTTGACCAATATATGTACTTGTTAAATTATGTGAATGCAAGGGATTGTCTTTGGTTAGACACATCCCAGCAAAACATACAATATTTTAAAACATGATAGTCAGAACTGCTATGTTTGAGCAGCATGGCTATGTGAAAATATTAGTAAGGTGATGTTGATATCTGTAAATACCTATCCTACAGTCAAAACAAAACAAATTTCCTTCCAGTAGCACCTTAAAGACCAACTAAGTTATTTCTTGGTATGAGCTTTCGTGTGCATGCACACTTCTTCAGATACACTGTGTATCTGAAGAAGTGTGCATGCACACGAAAGCTCATACCAAGAAATAATTTAGTTGGTCTTTAAGGTGCTACTGGAAGGAAATTTGTTTTGTTTTGACTATGGCAGACCAACACGGCTACCTATCTGTAACTATCCTACAGGCGCATGACAAATAACTATGAAAATTAATGTAAAATACATTTGCATAGTTTCAGTTTATGGTACACCAGTAAGTATACAAATATAAAATACTATTCTGGTTAACTGTGTGATTTAAAATTATTTTTTTCCCATTCATTGAATTATTTACTCATGATGATATTGTGTCTGAGATTCATTTCAGCCTCTCTCAATTTATCAGGGATTGTGTTTGGCTACTGGGACTCTCCTTGAAGAAACTTTCCATTGAGTTATTTGGGGAGCTACTTCATAACCCTCAGTTTAGGGCTTTTGCCTCCTGTGTGGTGCTCATTATTCAAGCAGAAAGACACACGTCTGCAAGATATAATGCTTACAATGTCACACACACACACACCACTAGTGAAAAAGTGGTTCCATGACTGCTATTAGCTAACACTGTGTGTGTGTGTGTGTGTGTGTGTGTGTGTGTGTCTGCCTTCCCCAACATGGTGACCTTCAAATGTTGTGGACTCCACCTCCCTTAAGCCTTAGCCAGAGTGGCCAGTTGTCAAAGATGATGGCAGGTGCTACCTACCTCCACTTATAGCTTGTGTTAGAAAAAATAGGTATCATGCTTCTCCAGCTGTAAGCATTGGTCACTCATCACTTTAAAAAATGTGATTGATCATATGATCCCTGTGCACATTTCTGAGGAGAACAGATTTCGTTTCTTATACAGAAACCTATCACTATGTAACTTGACCACTAGTTAACAAGTGTTTGCCTGTTCCTGGTTTGGATTACTAATTGTCATTTCTTCATCTTTCAGCTTTATGTGGTCCTTTGAGAAAGCAAACCTCAGCATGGTCCAGGTTATCACAGGACAACTGGTTGAATCTTTTGATGAAGAGTTTAGGACGCTGTACGCCCGTTCTTCTGTTCCCAGCTCATTTGCTCCAGAATTAGTTAGAATTAATAGCCGCCGAGCACTCTGGGAGAACGATACCTACCAGCATTCACAGTCTTCCTTAGCTTCAGCTTCTAGCCTGCGTAACCCTTTTGGGAGGCCCAACAAAACCCACAACTTAGACACCAGCTTTCTGAAGAAACAAGGCAGATATGGAATAAATGACAATGACACATTCGGTCCTAGAAATCACGTCTTTCAGAAACCACAGTTTGCTCCAGGTTTTCATATGCAGAGTAGAATCCAGCAGTACCAGCCCAACGATGCAAATGAACATTGGAAAAGGCACAGCTATGCAGGGGAGAAACCAGAAAGGACTCCATACATGATGCTCAACAGGGCAATGAACCGGGCAAATAATCAACCGCATGGTTGGCAAGTGCCATCTGACAGTCTCAGCGTTGTATCTTCGTTGCACGGAAGTTACAAAAACCTCAATGTGCCTCAACAGAGTCTGGTTGACCGGCTTCCACAGCCAAAGCTGAATATTGCAGACAGGAACTCAATTGTACGGAGATCTTTCAATGGAACAGACAGTCACATCCGCTACCTACAGCAGAGAATGCCGACCCTTGAACGTACCACAAAATCTTTCCTGCGCAACTGGCGCATTGAATCGTATTTAAATGACCAGTCGGATTTTCCAGCAGACTCAAATGGCTCAGGGATAGGTGATAGGTGTGAGGGCTTTGATGCAGCGGAAAATATCAAGGCCCATGCCCTTTACGCTCACTCTCGCCTGCGCTCCTCCTTTGTCTTTAAGCCAACTTTGCCAGAGCAGAAAGAAGTAAACAGCTGTGCCAGTTCTTCTAATTCGACTATCATTGGTTCAGATGGCAGTGTGACGCCCAAAGGAATGCCCAACCATGTTCCCAAGCCAGAAGATGCAGCTGATGACATTGAGGCAGAACCAAGCACACACGTCCCACTGGAACCTGAGGTAGTCAAAAACAACAACCTGCCGATTTCAGAAGATAAGAAACCTAGTGTAACTCCGCCAGTTAGTCAAGAGAAGCCTACCTACCTATATTCAACTCTGAGCACAAGCAGACCAGTAGAATTTCTCAAGAATGAAAGCATACTGAAAAGGCGAAGTTTTCCAATGTTTGACAATTCAAAATCTGCTTTGGATCTTGGGAATAATAAAGATGCAGCCAGCTACGTCTACAGCACATTAAATAGGAATAGACTTAGACAACCAGCTGCTCTAAAGCCACCGCTAGAGGAGGACCTACAAAACTCTAAAAGCTTGTACGATGTTGCCAATCATCTGTCACCTGACAGTAATAAGGGGAAAAGTGAACAGGCCAGGTCTCCCACCACCCCAAAGTCCATTTCTGTGGCTGCACTAGCTGAATCGAGCAAAGATGACCCTGGGAAAGATGCCTCACCGAAGAAAGAGAACAAGAATTCCCCAAGTTTCCTGAAGAAGGGGTCGCAGAAACTGAGGTCGTTGCTGAACCTCACACCAGAAAAGAAAGAGAGCCTGTCCAAAAACAAAGCGCCTGCTTTTTACAGAATGTGTAGCAGTTCTGACACTCTGGTGTCAGAAGGTGAAGAAAATCAAAGACCCAAAGTGGCGGAAATAAAGGTGGAATGTTCTCCCAGGAAAAAAAGAAACTCCTCATCTAATTCACAGGGGAGCCTACATAAGAGTAAAGAGGACATTACTGTCAGCCCAAAGTCCCCCAAATCTCCAAAATCTCCCAAGTCCCCCAAGTCTCCAAAATCACCAAAGTCTCAAAAATCTCTCAAACCTCCATCAGAAGAAAACATGAAAAGGGGGCCTGTTGTGAAACCAATAGAAAATATGCTGTTAGAAGTACCTCCAGGCGACCCATCTGCTCCCAGATTCAACACCGAGCAAATTCAGTACCAGGATGTCAGGGAGCTGCGTGTCAATGCAGGCCGGGATCGGGTACCCCCACCAACTGGGGCTGCTATTCCTCCGCACAGGGTCAGTGCAGCGGCACCTCGTCTATCGAGCACCAAGCCAAACGATGAGCTAATAAGACCTCGCTTGAGCGATAGGCGCATTTACAGTCGCTTTGAGCCGTTTTGCAAAGTGGAAAGCTCTGCTCAGCCAGCAGGAACTCAGCAAGCAAGCAGCACCCAGAAAAGCAGCGCTCACTATCCGGAGACAAATAGCAAGGCCTCTAGGAATAATTATGGAAGGAGCAACCAGGTGGCGAATTACAACCCTGGTGTCTACCACCCATTGCACCCCAATGAAAACAAGTTGCGAGGAATTATGCAGAAGTTTGGGAATTTTATATACAAAAATAAATGAAACCTACTTATGGATTTATTTTATTTTATTTTTTAAAATATACCTGCTGTAAATACTTAAGTACAGACTGATGGACAGCTTTTGTAAAGCTTTGTAAAGCTACAGGAATTAGAACACTGCTATACATGTATATAACTTTGGTTCAGCATAGGTTTCGGAATCCGACCTGTTGATACGTATTTGCATTTTTTATGTCGTTTGAGGTGTAACTCACCTCAGTGCTGGCAATAAACATTCTTTTATAAACCCTGCCAAAACATGCAAGGTGGAGCCACTCTTTCCATAAAATTGCTTTCATGCACAATAAATGCTCATTGGTTACTAATCTTTTTACATGCAGTCTGCACATCTACTCTCAAGGTTGCGCTTCTGTTGGGGGAATATACTGTTTTCTGAATGCTGGACTTGCTATATTTTTGTAAACGAAAGAAGCAATGCTGCTCCCCTCCAATACAATATCTACTAGGCTTCCATTTTCAGCAGCAGCTACATGTATATTGTCACATGCAGTGATAGTAATATGCATACGCTAAAGTAACACGTGACTGGAGAAGACTGTAATTGCAGTTGTCCATAACACAGGTGCAGTATTTGAGTTGGCGCTATTAAACTGAAAGCCTATCCTTTAAAAAGTGCAAAAGAATGAGCTTAAGTTAACACGACCAATCTAGCGGATAGGTAAATCTGGGTCAAAATCAATAGGATGTAAATATGCTTTATTGGCACAGTTGAAATATCGCAAACCTGATTTTTCCAACAGTGCCTTGAAGCTCGCAAAAATCTGGTAAACTCACCATTCCTCCTTTCTCACACATGAGCCCCCCCCCCCCCCCTAGTTTTCTCTAACCATATTTTGTCATCGCATCCCAATTGGCAACTATTGTTTTATTGTTATGTAAGCTGGTATGAGGAGGTGTTTTTTTTTTAAGCAAACAAACAATCAAGCATTATAATTTTTATGAAATATATAAAAACAAACTCCCTGTTACTGTTTGATCCCACCCAACTCAAACCATGGTTTCAAAATACAGTTTAAAGGCAAGTCATTAGCTATGGCTGGCCAGTTGAGACATCGCATCAAAATGTGGCTAAGGGAAAGAAACAGGAAATTAGAGAGTCAGAGAGTATAAACATCCATAACACAGGAGAGGGGAACCTCAGCTCTAAGGGCCAAATGCAGGCTTCTCTGTCTGGCCTTTGGATCTTTTTCTAATCCATGTGCCTCACCTTCAAAGACAATTGCAACCACTATCTATTCAGTGCAGGAGATGCTCACATACATTATTAGCGTGTTTGGATCTTGCTCCAGGCAACAGTCCCCGGATCAGAAAACCCACATATCACTGTCTTTTTTAATATAGTAGCTGCTTCAAAATGATGATTGTGCTCATTTATGGAAGCAGAAAACAACTGTATTTCAGTCTGCCCATTCTCATACATGCTTTATTATATTCTTATGTTTAACAAACCATTAAGTTATTACTGTTTGCTGTATATATCTAAAGATGAGGGCAGGCAGACTTTAGAGAATGAGAATTTATAGGCAAGAACTTGCTGGTCTTAAAAAGCCCTAACTTGCTTTGTCATAAAATTGTATTTTATGGCCTTCAGCATTTTTTTTTTTAAAGAGATGTGAAAAATAAGACCATCTTGCATAACTATGCAGCAATAAATTTTAAAGCCATGCCATTAAAGTGAAGTTTTGTTCATAGTTTGGTGATATAAAGGTTTTATTAGCAATCATTTGGTTTACATCCTTAATCCACTTGTGATTTTTCAGCTCCAAAAAGGAGGGAAGGGGAGCCTTACATTATGAATGAGACATCAAAGTATTTTTGCCCTAAAGTGAACTTTATTTCTGAGTTTTATTAGATAATATGAACACGTGCTAGCATCCCATAATGTGCACACTAATTAGTGGCTCTTCCTTGTTTCCCTCCATGGGGTAAGCAATAATGGTCATGCTCACACACAGTGCTAAACCATAGTTTGGCATAACCATAGTTTAGCATTAAACTATGAGTGACTTGGGATTGCATACTCCTTCCTGCTCTCCTCCCACTGTGTGACTGCGAGGATTTTGGTACAGCATAGCTTCACTTTAGAAGAATCCCAACTTGGTGTTATGTTCAAACTAGGGATCCTGGTTTGGAACAAACACTGGTTAACAAGCCAGCACCAATAGCTCACGATTAGAAGTTGGCTTCTTCTGAAACCTACTAGAGTTTGTTTAGGCTCATGCACCATGGTTTAGTGTCATGAAGACCAATTTTCAGCCTATGTGGACAAAGTGATTGGTCATGGCTGCCTCCAGACAGGTTAGAAAGGAGGAGATCTCCCTAGTTACCAGGGCTTAACTACCCATTGCACATAAATGTATGCAACAAAAAATGAGCACCTGCCTTTCCTAAGTGGAAAAAATTATCCAGGGTGTGTGTGTGTGTGTGAAGCAGAGTGTGTTTGTTTAACCTTTTCCTGCTTGCCACTTCTTTGATTCCACAAACTAATCAAGAAGCCACTCAGTGGCTGAATTTGCTCACAGGATGTGATTAACTTAAAGCCCTTAAGAGCTCGAACAGTGCTTTGCCTGATCACACTAGACACCCTGTATGTTACATAAAAATATAACTCGGGTGTAGAAAAGTATAGGGGGTTGGACCAGATGCTCCCCACCCCCGGGTACCTTCCAACTTTACAATTCTATGATTCTATGAACATGGAGAATGCAGTGGAATAACAACAATGTTGTTTGGATGTCTGTAAAATGAGGGGAGACAAAGGATGGCATTTCCAGAGAAACGATGAAAGCCACCAAGGAAGGGAGATCATTCTTTGTTTTTAGAGAGAGTGGGTACCATGTTATGTATTTCATTTCATCTTTATTTCAGCCTATATATATATATATGATAATCAGGGGCATTTCTAAGCAGTGTGCAGGAGACTCGGTATAGTTTAGCAAGACTAAAAATGAGTTAAAACTATAAAACCAGAATTTGATTAAAAGCCTGCTGGAATAAAATAAAATTCAGTTAGAAACAAGAAGTTCAACAGGAAAAGGTGCCACAAAATTGGGTCACCAGTACTGGATGCATATCTCCTTGTGACTGCATGCCATGAATCTGAGCCCTAAGGGGATTTTATTTTCTGTATAAGAAAAAAGGGACATGTTTCTCCTAAGATGTCATTTGCCACCTCTATTTTTAAAAAAACATTTTTCTCATTCCACCCCCATTTTTTTAAAAAAAACTGTTACCCAATTAATTAAGACCACTTTTTAATTACTAAAAAGGCTTTCAATTAATTTGTCTGATGAATAGACTAGATGCAGCCCTATCATTGCAGTTCCTGTTTTTGCTGGTCATTTGGTGTATCCAGTAATTGACAGGCCACCCTGGTGAGCTGCATGAGGTTTGGTGGGTGACTCACAAACTGTTCTGTTGCCGTTCTGAAGGAGTTTGTTCCATCCTTTAAATGTCACATTTTAAAAGAACCAATCAAAACATAATTAAGCATCTCGATTGAAATGTGTAATCAAAACATTCCAAAGGCCAATAGTAATGAAAATAAATGAGCGAAATTATTCCAGGTGGTTAAAAGCAAGTTTGCAAGCTAAGTCTAATTGCTTAGACCCAGGAGCAGTCCATTTTATTATTCATTTGAAAGAGCTATCCCTGAAGTAGTAGATCAAAATAAAAGGTTACATTGCTATCAACTTATTCAATGTCTTCCACATCTAAATCCCAAGTGTTCAGGAAAGGTTTTCTGCATATCACTAACCCCAGACGTTTGCAGTGTGTTGCCCAGTCCAGATGGGAGCTTCATGAGTGGGCAAGAGTTCAAATTTGTGATTTGTACTGTACCGTTAATTGAGTTAAAAATTCATTCCTTCAACAAACCTTATATGTTTTGTACGCACCATGTATTTGAAGCACACCACCAAAGAATCATGGGAACTGTAGTTTGCCCCCACTGTTCCTGCCAGCCTTAACAAACTACAATTCCCAGGATTCTTGAGGGGGTGCTTTAAATGTATGGTGCGTATATAGCCAAAGAGATGGCATGGATATTGTAAAGAAAATGGAAAGTTAGTTATGCTTGGATCACATCCATTTGTTTATTCATTATTCAGTTGTAAGCTAGTTTTCAAGGCAAAAACACTTCACAAAGCAGCCTACATAAAATCATAAAAGCATACAACACAATTTCAATGAAATTCAAACAAAGCAAAATCTAATGTTCCAGCTAAACAATCTCTCAAATTGATCATGCTGTGTAAATCAATCGGACTTCAGTTAGTTGTGACTAATTTTCCCTTTGATATGTTTCAATAGGACTTAAGTGCTAATGGCTTTTTCTGAACTAGGACCAATAAGCTCTAGATTATAGAGATGTACAATTGAAAAGAAAATCATTCCATTTGCCGTTTCGCTTCTGACAGCCTGACGTTTAATTTTCATTGTTGTCATATTCAATTCATTTCTCCCTTTTAACCCTCTAATTTGCCGTTTTTCTTCAGTGATCACAGTGGAGACTCTGCTTATAGCTCTGCTGTTTAGAGCTCTGGAGTTTTTCTTCCACATGGCGTTATGATTTTCCCCAGTGCTGGTTTGCCCATTCATTGTTTGTTTCTAATATACATGGATTGCAAATGAATAGGAGAAGGTGCATTCACTTCAATTTTTAAAAAAGAAATAAATGCACACACACTCTACTAGGTTCTTTGAGCACATTGGTCCAGTTTATAGACCAAAGAAAATGTAACACTGAACAGATTTACTCTTCATCTTGCCTCTCTAATGCACTGTTAGTATACTAACTTAAAGATGCAGACAATATGAAAAGATGCAGACAATATTAATAATTTGCAAGGGTGAGGCCTGTGATTTAACTGAGGGTTGAAGCAGCTTCCAGTGATGTAGATCCTCACTGAATTCATAGAATTGGAAAGGATCCCAAAGGTCATCTGGTCCAACCCTCTGCAACACAGGAGCACAGGAGAGCAAGGATGTAAATTCAACTTCATGCTTTTGTCTTCCCTCTCCCTATTGGATGCCGTGTTTCTTTCAATCCCTGCTGCTGAAGCGGGGAAGTGGGCTGTGAAAGAAAACAGTAAACAAATCCAGAGCTCTCCAGATCAAAAGCAAGAAAATGATTCACAGTTTCACTAATCAAATCATGCATTTTCTACCCCAGAGCCTTGCTACACATTACACCGAGTGCCAGGAAACTCAAACCATAGGGGCTGAAAGCAGCCATCCAGCCCTCTCTGTTCAGTCCTCCAGACTCTTCCCCAGGTCACATTGCTCATTGCCCCTGCTCCAAAGCCCTGGGTGGACAGTGACAATGCCTTTTGCTTGCCTGGATGGAGAGATTCAGGGGTACAGAAAACTCTGGATTTTGCATGGCTGGAAGGTAGCCGACTGTACAAAGTTAAGAGTTCTATTTGTAGCCGTGTCCCCTTTTGCATCTGACCATGCCTACTTTTGCCTCTTGTCCTACCCATCACTGGAATGGTTGCTCATGAGGGAATACAGCCATCAGGCTGAAAGATGTTCTCTCCCCCGGCACTGTATCCATCATATAAAAAGTAGCAAAGAGTAAACCAAGCTCTGACTTCTGGAAGAAGGCTTCTTTTCAGGAAGCTGGAGGGGAGCTTGCAAGGCTGGTTGCCTTTTCTTGAAGTCTTTATCTCTGGTTCTCTTGTGTATCATTAGCAGCTAATTGTTTTGCTCCTCCCCTTCCAAGTCCCTGGGGATTTGTGTTTGCGTCTGTCATATCCGCTCTTAAAACATGCATCCTATGCAATGCAAGGCATGACTCTAATGATGACCGAAACTGTTTTCCAACTCCAAATGAAACTATTAAAACAAAGATCAGATATCCATGATTAGGAGGTGTTCACAACCAGCCTGTTGTTCCACTATTCATTCCGCCCTACTTGTACAGGGGACATGTCACCTGCCATGTTGAATGGTGGCAACCTTGACCTCTAGTAGGAAGTGTCTAAGGGCCATGAGTGACTAGATATGATTCAGTAGAACCAGGTTCTTATAGATATAGAACTGACCCTGTTAGGGGAGAGACCACAGTTCAGTAGTTGAACAAATGGTTTTGCATGCAGAAGGTCTAGGGCTCAATCCCTGGGCATCTCCAGCTAAAGTAATCAGGTTGCAGTTGATAGGTAAGAGCTCCACTCAAGGCTCTGCAGACCCCTTGCAAGTCAGAGTAGACAGTGCTGGCCTAGATATACAGTGGTACCTCTGGTTACGAACTTAATTCGTTCTGGAGGTCCGTTCTTAACCTCAAACTGTTCTTAACCTGAAGCACCACTTTAGCTAATGGGGCTTCCTGCTGCTGCCGTGCCACCGCCACGTGATTTCTGTTCTCATCCTGAAGCAAAGTTCTTAACCCGAGGTACTATTTCTGGGTTAGTGGAGTCTGTAACCTGAAGTGTATGTAACCTGAAGCGTATGTAACCCGAGGTACCACTGTACAACTAAATTGACCTGGTATAAGGCAGCTTTCTGTCTTGTAGAGGAAAAGACTGCCATCCACCCCTGCCACTGGGCGGCTCGGATTCTTTTGGTGAAATTGGGGAAATGTTTCACAGATGGTGGCAGCAACTCTTCTCAACAGCTACTGTGCAGTGACTGCCAGTCTCCACCTCTCCCAGGACATCCTCTATGTGGGTCATATGAGGCCACCACCTTGCTGAAGCTAAGCAGGTTTGGTTCTGTAGACGGGTGACTGCCTAGGAACCACATGTATGCTGCCTTGGGTTCCATTGCAGAAGAAATGCAGGGCATAAATGTAATAAAAGTATTTTTTAAAGTGATGTTATGTCCTGAAGAGTTGCTGCCGCCGCCACCAACTGCCCACAAAATCCTGGCAGTGGCTGTGAAGCAAGTGAAAGGGACCCCATGTGGGATAGTGGTTTGAGTGATGGACGAGGACCTGGGAGACCACAGTTCAAATACCTATTCGGCCACGAAGCTCGTTGGGTAATCTTGGTCTTCCAGCCTAGCCTACCTTGAGGATTGTTGTCAGGATTAAATGAGAAAAGGGAGGCCACGTGCTCCAGCTCCGTGTACTTGGAGGAAAAGGTGAGATAGAAATGCAAATAAATAAAGACATCTCAAGGCTGCCTCCAATTCAGACAACTCTAATCCTTGGAGTAGGCAAGCCCTCCCTATATATACAACAGCATCTTAATAATACCAATTTACTAGTTATAAAAGTTGGCTTTAGTTCCTTAGCGTAAACACCCAAAATAATCTAGGAGGCTATTTGTGCAAATGAGAATCTTTCTCAATGCCTTCATGTGCAACCTTCCCTCTCAAGTACAGAGTCACTATGGGAGGCCCAGGAAAGAACGTATTTGTTTATTCCAGTTTGGGTTAGGTGAGCCTTTAGCTATTCATGTGGAAATTGTGCCTGTTTTCCTAAGATGGGTTCAGATGTTAGAAAAGAGCTCCAGGAGATGGGTCTAATGACTGCCCTTGTGCAGCGAAATATAAGAACAGAAGCACAGCCCTTTGGAGTTAGGCCAAAGGCAAATATCTTCTTTCACATGGTGGCCAGGAATCCCACAAGTAGAGCATGAAGGCTACTGTTTTTCCTGATAGTCACAAGAACATAAGAAGAGCCCTGCTGGATCAGACCAAGGGCCCATCTAGTCAAGCTTCCTGTTCTCACAGTGACCAACCAGATGCTCATGGGAAGCCTGAAAACAGAAGCATGAGTGCAACAGCATTTGCCTCTACTGTGGTCTCCAGCAACTTGGATTGAGAAGGCTATTGTCTATGACAGTGGAAGCAGAACATAACCATCATGGTTAGAAGCCAGAGGTAGTCTTATGCTCCCCACAACTGGTGTTCATTGGCAAACTGCCTCTGAAACAGTAGGTTCCCATTTTATTTCACATTTGTTCACAGACAGACTTATCCTCCACTGATGTAATCTAATCCTGCTTCAAAGCCACGTAAGATAGAGACCATCAGAGTATCTAATTTATCTGAAGGCAGCCTGTTTAGGGAAGCTTTTAATGTTTAACAGACCACCGTATTTTAATACTTTGTTGGAAGCCGCCCACAGTAGCTGGGGAAACCAAGCCAGATGGGCAGGGTATAAATGATAAATTATTATTATTATTAGTAGTAGTAGTAGCCAGCAGCACCGAATCCCATACGTTTCATTAGGCCTTGTATGAAACTTTCACTTCCCTGTCCTTAATGCAGTGTCGATCAGTTTCATGGTGTATAACACACACATTCTCCAGGGAAACAGCAATTATATCCAGGATTGCTCCAACCTGTTTTTTTCATCTGTTCTATATAACAAGATGGCTCTAGAAGGGATCCTTCCATTTGCACAGGGATCCAGGATCCAGCAGATGTTTCCCACTGGAAGAAGTGGTGGAGTAGGTAATCTTTACTGATTCCCATTCCCACCCCTCTCCATCCTACAGTGCAACATCCTGTGCTGCTGTGGAGGGTCCCCAAACTCTCCACTGCTGCTTTTCAATGGATCACAGGGAGGGGGGAAATTGCCAAAAATTGTCTTCTCAGCTCACCCTCTTCCTCCAGCATGAGCAGAACTCCTCTTACTACCAGCCTGCAACCCAATGAAATTCCTACTGGGAAATTGCAGGTGTATCGACTGAGGCTCATTTCACATCCTACAGTTCTCCATTTCAACGTGTTCTCTGTGCAAGTAGAGTTACATTTGTGCAGGATCGTAGATTTTCACCCATTTTCATGTAGATGTATTATTGACTAGTATTGGGATTGGCTGAATAAATTCTCACATGGGATGGTGCACCTTTTAGCCTGCTCTAACCTTCTCAAAGGGACCTGGGTGGCGCTGTGGGTTAAACCACAGAGCCTAGGACTTGCTGCTCAGAAGGTTGGCGGTTTGAATCCCGTGACAGGGTGAGCTCCCGTTGCTCAGTCTCTGCTCCTGCCAACCTAGTAGTTCGAAAACACGCCAAAGTGCAAGTAGATAAATAGGTACCACTCTGGCGGGAAGGTAAACGGTGTTTCCGTGTGCTGCTCTGGTTTGCCAGAAGCGGCTTAGTCATGCTGGCCACATGACCCGGAAGCTGTACGCCGGCTCCCTCTGCCAATAAAGCGAGATGAGCACCGCAACCCCAGAGTCGGCCACGACTGGACCTAATAGTCAGGGGTCCCTTTACCTAACCTTCTCAAGTATTACTGTGTGCATGGTACTTCATGTTCTTGAGTTTTTATACAGGTTTTAGTTACTATTTTAACGGTCCTTTAATTGCGCTTGTGTTTTGTGACTGCTGTGTGCTATCCTGGGCTCCTACAGGAGGAAGGGTGGGACAGACATCTGCTGTTGGATAGAAAACCAGTAATAATTAATAATAGTACAAATACACATAGAGATACAGGCAGAGACAGGCAGAACAATCAAACCTTGCTTATTCAGTGTTGGTGTGTGTGTGTTGGATTAGGTGGAGGAGTCCTTCCCCCGACAGTATTTGTTGTTGGTAGGGAACAGCATAAACTCCAAGGGCAGAGAGGGAATGTGGTTCCTGGCAGGGGTGGGTGGGAGTTAGGATTGTTCCCTAAAAGGTAAAGTCAGCTTTCCAGCACTGTTGTGCGTGACTGACCAAATACCGTAAAAAGAGTTAGTATCCTCTGCAAGGTGGTGAAATATAAATCCACATTATCCCCACCCTGTTGAAAAGGGCTTTTGTAACACCACACCCTTTGCAGCTAAGACTCCAATGAACCAAGGCTCCTGTTTACAGGCATGACTACATAAAGCTGAGGAAACTCCCTGCTGAGTCATCGGAGAACGCAACTTGCAAAATCCCAAGAGCTTGCTTGGGTTCCCCAGAATGTTAACCGGTCCTACAGTACAAGCTAAGCTTCCCTTTTCTCATCCCACAGGGAAGTGCAAGGAAGTGGCACAACTATGCCTGGACAACAGGTATAGATTAGGGTAATCCCGGGAGCATACTTTTAGTTTAACCTTCCAACTGAACACATCAGTACAAGACGCAGAGCGCTTCAGAATGACATTCTTTCCTGATACGGGCACTACGATCTTTAAAGTTTTCAGACCTTGCAACACTTAATGGCAGAATTACATGTTACAAGGCAATTCACCTCTTCCTTTCTCTGCCCCCATGTTCTCATTCCATTAGCAAATGCCTTCTGGGAACATGAGTTTGCTGAGGCAACGCAATAAAAATATTGGATTGGAGCCCATTTCATTTTGTTCAGAGGAGGGACCAAGATCTAGCAAAGGTTCCTACTAGAGGGGAGGCAATTTAAGGCGATTTCCCCTACAACCCCATGGGACGTGGGTGGAGCTGTGGGTTAAACAACAGAGCCTAGGACTTGCTGATCAGAAGGTCGGCAGTTCGAATCCCTGCGACGGGGTGAGCTCCCATTGCTCGGTCTCTGCTCCTGCCAACCTAGCAGTGTTTCCGTGTGCTGCTCTGGTTTGCCAGAAGCGGCTTAGTCATGCTGGCCACATGACCCGGAAGCTGTACGCCGGCTCCCTCGGCCAATAAAGCGAGATGAGCGCCGCAACCCCAGAGTCAGTCATGACTGGACCTAATGGTCAGAGGTCCCTTTACCTTTACCCCTACAACCCCACATAACATTATAGAGCTCTCCACAACCTCAGAATTCATTTTTCTTTGTTTCTACTTATATATTATATCCCACCTTTCTTCCAAAGAGCTCAAGGTGGTATATATAGCTCTCCCCCACCCTTCCCCTGTATTTTATCCTCACAATGACCTTGCGAGGCAGGTTAGGCTGAGATATAGTGACTGGTCCAAAAGTCACCCAGTGAGCTTCATGGCTGAGTGTGGATTTGAACCTTTGCCTCCAAGGTCCTAGGTGAGCAATTACTAAGCTTCCTATATTTAGCTTAGTGATTAGAAATGCAAATAATTTAGTCAGTTTAGTCGGCTGAAGCAAAAGACATGGATATTGCTTTATTATTGCAACTCTGATTCTTTGCCTATAGAGCATGCCTGAAGTAAAAGATTCAATCTTCAAAAAAACATAAAATGTCAATATATTATCATGCTCCAGGGCAATCTCTGAATCTGTTAGGAATAAAACATTCTGGATGCATGAATTATCTTTTAACTGTTTCGTACAGCTTCCTTTAGCTCTGTTCTCCTCCCCCTTTGGAATATACCAGGGCCTACTTCACATGAGATGGGTAGAGAAAGGTCCTTTCTCTCATTCTCCAGTCACACATTATCTGAGCTTGTGGTGGTTGGGTAGGGTTGGGGAGTTGACTAGGCATAAAACCGCAAAGGAGAGAACATGAAAGAGAGAATCTCTTTTCATCTCTCCTCTGTTCAGAATGGGAAGGTCATAGACTTGACCATATAGTAATCCTACAGCTACACCTCATTACCAGATAGCTGAATTTTACCAAATGCATAGATTTGAGAAGTAAATAGCCAGTGCAGAAAATTATATATGAGTTACTAAATATCTTGGACATCTTGCATCCTTTTCCTTTCTGCTTTCCACAAAATCTTTTTTCAGTCACCAAGAAACAAAGAAAGAGACCCAAAAGGTGAAATATTTAATGTACAGAGCACTGTTAAATGTAATTTGTTTACAATGAATTATTCCTTAAGTTTTACCTGACCTACTGTATATTATTTTGTTGTGTTTTATTCTTTTATTCCAGAAAGCTCCTGAGAGCTTTAGCTGAACAGCAAGATAATAAATAACTTAAATAACCAACCAAATAAATAAATAAAACAATGTGCTTGCCTTATGTAATACAATTTTCCTCACAAAATTCACAGTCCACCAGGAGTTTGCCTTCTGGTAGACTGCAAATTCACATGGGCTTTGCTAAGGCCAGAGATAAATTGACAGTTATTCCAATCATGGTTATTTTCCAAACTATCTGGGTGTGTTTTTTTACAGAATTTTGTTACCTCTTTCCTTCCTTCCTTCCTTCCTTCCTTCCTTCCTTCCTTCCTTCCTTCCTTCCTTATTTATTTATTTATTTATTTATTTATTTATTTATTATTTTTATTATCTTTTTCCCATGTCTCAAAGTTCACAGTTATTATTACTGTGAAATAGACTATAAGTCTACTGAATGAGTAGATTTCCTAGTTTTCCTTTACTACCAAAACCGTTTTGTAGTTTTAAAAGATTGTTTTCATTATTATTTATTAAATGTGTCGGTGACTTTATCTTGACCAAGGCAACCCAAAGCAACTTGCAACCAACCAAAGAGACAATAAACCCCACATTGATACATTAAAACCAAGTGCAAAGTGAGATACATTAAAAAACACCCTGCCCACATCCAAAAGGTCACAGATAGTAAAAATGTTGCCTTCACCTGTTCTTTGACACTGAGGCTGTGTAGACCAGGCATATGCAAGCCTGGTCCTCCAGAAGTTTTGAGACTACCAATTCCCATCATCCCTGACCACTGGTCCTGTTAGCTATGGATGATGGGAGTTGTAATGTCAAAACATCTGGAGGGCCAAGTTTGCCTATGCCTGGTATAGATTTTTAAAACACACACAAGATAATTGTGATAACCTGCAGTTTTAGAAGAGTATATATTTATAGTAGATAACTAAATGAGCAAGTTAAATGAATTTGGATATGCAGAAGATATTAAAAAAATTAATTTAAGGAACCACAGAAAGAGGGAGAAGGAAGTCAAATTTTGAAATGATAAATGAATTGTAAAACTAATGAAATGTATAAATTTGAAAAGTATAAATAAAAAACTCACACACACACACGCACACACATCCTGGGTACTGTAATTTACCTCTTGCAGAGCTAAAATTCCCATCACCCTGAACAAATTACAGTTCTCAGAGGGTGCTTTAAAAGTCTAGTATGTATGCAGTCTGGAAAAAAGAGACGAAGTGTGGGTGTGTTTTCTGCCTTCTGTGCTCCATCTAACCTTTCTCTGCATCCTTTCCAGATATCATGATGTCTAATAGCAGCTTTTTAATGCAACAATAAGTTATATGGGTTTGTTTCATTACTGGGTGGCCACAACCAAGCAATTCATCTGCTAGGTGTTTGTCTCCCAACAGTTATCAGCCACATGCGATCAGCAGTGCATAATGGATATAGTTCAATTATCACTTTGAACGAGGTGTCACAATCAGATGCTGAGAATGTTTCAATAGCTGGTTGCACTAATTTATTTATTTGCTTATTTCTGAAGCTGAGATTTAAACATTTGGGACCAAATTTCCTGCCAGTATGCATGGGGGCATACTGGCAAAAATGTTGAAGTCAAAGTGGGCCATTTCATTGTGGAATCAATCTTGCGTATGGTTCCGGAAAATCCACAGTAAAACTAATGTTGCAATCACTAATTGGTTTAATTTGAAGGTTAACCACCTGATTAATAAGCCTTTCTTTAACCAACGAGAGCAAAATTGAATTGGCGCGGCTTGGCGCGGCACTGAATTAAGCACTTGTTTAGTTGTTAGGTGGCTATTTTGTTGTATGACTACAACAGACGGTGAACAAAATATTTAAAATGATTCCTTCTGATAAGGTAAGTGGCAACTCTTGGTTATTAGATTTTTCTGTTGTAATTATTTTAGGATGATAGTTTTTACTAAACTTAATCGTGTTTGATTTGGTATGTCTTTTGCTCACATCTCAGCACATTTGGGGAAATCCTAGAAATTGGCTCTCAGGTAAACCCCCTGAGCCATAATATTAAGTGTATTCAAAAGTAATATTAATAGAATAAATCCACAGGAAAAAATCAAGTCATCAAAATATAAAGTTTTTGAATTCTAAAGCTTATTTAACAGGACCAAAGAAACAGGATGAACACATAGTCATAGTAAAACATTCAAAAAGCTGCTGTGTGTGTAAGTGTGTCAGAGAGAAAGAAAGAAAGAAAGAAAGAAAGAAAGAAAGAAAGAAAGAAAGAAAGAAAGAAAGAAAATCCATCTTGGGACCTGGGCATGCATGGAACAGATTACAACCCAGCTGCTAATTCTGCCAGTTGAAAAATGTGTGTGTTGCCCTGATTCCATAGCTTATATCTGTAAAAATTTACAGATAATGGTGTATTTATTCACACACCTCCTTCATTATCTAGGATGGTCCTCAAAGGCTTGATTAAAGTACTAATAATATATTCAAGGAAGCGTACAGAAAGTCAAGGTTGAGACTGATTCCACAACCAATTTTAATTATCAGGGGACTGCTCAGTGCTTGACAGTTCCTTCATGTTTTAAAAGCCTGTCTAGAATTGGCCCTGAACTTTTGTACCCGAGTGTTTGCTCAGTCACTGCATCCCAACATCCTTTCCATTATATGGATTACATGACTCTTCAGGGCGTAGCTTTTATTATGTCCAGCATCGAGAGAGGCTGATGGGAAGACGAAGAGCCTGTGGAAAGACAAACCAGTTATAGCTAGTGAAACAAAGAAGCATTGAGGGCAGAAATGCATCTATGCTTGATGACCTAATAACTCATAATACAAAAAAAAAGAAGAGGGAGCAAACACTGATTTGTTTACAACCTGCCTCCTCCCCCCCTTTAGAATTACCCAGTAGCTTTTTTCAGGCATGGACATACTGAATCCATGTGGGGAGGGTGAGCATCCTTCAGCCTCTGCCTTACACAGTCATTGGAATGTTTGTAGAGGTTCCCTCTCCAAGTGGCCATGTGGATTTGCATAGGTTGGGCAGCTGAGCTTGCCATCCTCCCACTGTAGAGTCAGTCCTCATAGATAATGAAGATCTGAGAAGGGCTGGTGCCCTAGGTTCAAATGAGACAGGATACAGGAAATCCATGATTAGGATCGAGCCAGGGTTTGAAAGACAAACAGATACAAAGAGACTACATAAGAAGCATGACACTGGAAAAGGAAATATTTAATGCTTCCTGAACCTTTTCCCCATTCTTTTGGGGCTTATATGAAATCACTTGACCAGATGATTGCCTGTGGGGAAATCATGTAACCACTATGTTGTGAATGGCCCTGAGATCTGCCGATGAAGGGTGGTATATAAATTAAAGTGGGGAAAAGAAAATATCCCTCAGCCTAGCCATACTTTTCTTCCATTGGGCTCCAGTTCTCTCTCTCTCTCTCTCTCTCTCTCTCTCTCTCTCTCTCTCTCTCTCTCTCTTTCCCCTTCACATCTACTTTTAACGACATCTCCTTCCACCACCACTGTACCATCACTTCTGTCATAGAGCTTCAGTATGCTGATGACAACTCAGACGCACACTCAGATGATGACCTCCAAACCATCCTAAATATCTTGGCAGAAGCTTACGAAAAGTTTGGCCTATTGCTCAACATCCATAAAACCGAAGTGCTGCACCCACAAGCACAAAACAACCCCTCTGCAGCACGACAAATCCAACTCAATGGTGTAGCATTGGAAAGTGTCAATCATTTCATCTACCTGGGCAGTTATCTTTCCACAAGGGCCGACATTGATGCCGAAATCCAGCATCGCCTGAGCTCTGCGAATGCAGCTTTCCTCCCAATTGAAGTGGAGAGTGTTTGAGGACCAGGACATTTGCAGGGAAACCCAAATGCTTGTTTACAAAGCTATTGTACAAAGCTATGTCCAACTCATCGAAAGATTCCATCAACAATGTCTCTGAAAAATTCTATGTATCACTTGAGAAGACAGGTGAATTAATGCCAGTGTACTGGAAGAAGCAAGGTTCACCAGTGTCAAAGCAATGATTCTTCAACATCAACTTCATTGGACCGGTCATGTTGTTCAGATGCCTGATTATTGTCTTCCAAAGCAACTGCTCTAAAATGGAACTTAAAAATGGAAAGTGTAAAGCTGGTGGTCAACAAAAGAGCTTTAAAAACTCCCTCAAGGCAAAACTTTAAAGAGTAGGATAAACACCAACAACTGCGAAACACTGGCCTGCGAGCGCTCCAGTTGGAGAACAGCCTTTACCAAAGATGTCATGGACTTTGAAGACGCTCGAACTCAGGACAAAAGGAAGAAATGTACTAAGAAGAAGGCATGTTTGGCAAACCCATACCATGATCAACTCCCATCCAGAAACTTATGTCTCCACTGTGGAAGGATGTGTGGATCCAGAATTGGCCTCCACAGTCACTTACAGACACACTGTTAAGACCGTGTCCGTGGAAGACAATCTCACTTGGCTATAATTGCCTATGAAAAAGAAAACAACTCATTAGCTTTTCTTCTACCCTTCCCCCACTTCTGTATCCCACCACTATTTGCAGTTCTCCTCTGTACCTTCCCACTTCCTCCTCTTCTTGCTTCTCTTTGCTGCCTCTTGCCATTCTCCCCTAACCCCTTAGCCATGTTATACTTGCTCCTGTGGCCTCCCTGGGCCTCACCAGCCATCCATTCTCTCCACTGCCTAACCCTTCCTCAGCTTCATGCCAACTTCCAGGTCACTACAAATGTCAAACATGAGGGATGGGGACACAGCACTCCATATCACCTCCTCTTTGGCCTACACCTTCATGCTGCCTGTTAAATAGTGGGTAGACATAGCAGACGACACAGCAATTTCTCCAAAGCAGCTCTTTATTTGTAAGCTGGAACAGAACTGAACAGCAAACAGCTCAGCCGGCCTGCTTTTTTAGGCAGCCAGCTGTCAACATTGTAGCAACAACAACCCAGGGTTTCCCGCCTAAAGTAACTGACTTGGACCTGAGGGAAAACTATACACATGATACTCCTAGTGGCCAGGGTGAGAACTTCAATACATAACACTATCAATCTCCTTGCTACATTATCAAGCGTCCTAATGATCTATAACCTTCTGGTTCTCTACTGTAGCTCCAGAAACATGGCTGCTGTCACTAGATATCAATCTAGAAGAAGCACTTGAGTGATCTCTCACTAGAAAATGCAGGTTGTGTGCAGGTTGACCTAGGTGTGTAAACCAAGTGATTTGCTAGAAAAGGAAAAGGGGGAAAAAGACAGAGTATTAGTTGCAGAATATATAATGACACAGGGGGAGCACATTATAGACCACACAGTGGCAGAATGTAGAAAAGTGTGGTACAAGTTGTTACCAAAACCAAATCATAAACCACAATTTCAAACCAAGAGTCCTTATTTGGATGAGAAAATGGTTCTGTAATGGGTACTTCACAACTGACTACAAACCAGCAAGAGAAAGAAAAAGGGCAGGTGGAACGAATGCGATGGTGTGGGATACTCACGTGAATTAACAGAAAACTCAATGGCAGGTGGAAAGGTTACTTTATTTATTGTCGTTGTTGTTTTCCATTTCTATCTTCAAGTTGTGTAAGTGAATATCCCCTACTGAGCAGAGCAGAATGTGAAGGCCATTAAATATAATGTTAGAGAAATGAGTCCAGGAACAGGCTATTAAACGTAACCTTCCTGTCATGAACATAAGACTGAAAAACAGGCAGATTTCAAAATGTGTCTTAAATGCTGACATCCGAACAATTTAGTGCCTTACTTTAGTTCCACTTTATAAGGATAGAGTACAGTGCAGAAAGCACTGGATTTCTGAGAAAACTACACACATTCACACACACAGCACGCATGAGCGAGAGAAACATTTTCTTCTTCTTAGAATTGTCAAGGCCTTTTCTAACTAGCTACATGGCTGAATCTTTGTGCTGTAGCCATATATCAAATAATACAATATATTTGGGTAACTATTTGGTGCCTAGCATTGCTAGGAAAAAAAGTATTTTCAGATATGTTAGTGTCAGCCACAAAAGTTAAACAAAATATGCACAGAAGAAAATAAAGTATCTAGCTGCCCAGTTCTGGGCTGGGCTGGATCCATTGTAATGGTACCAGAAGTAGCAATTGGTTTTCCTGATTCATTTCCAGCAAAGGTCTTGACCCTGAGATTCCCTCTCACACCATCCAATAGTCCAAAACTAATAGTCCAAAACAAATCTGTCTCCCTCCCATGGATCCATCGTTTTGATTGCAAGTTAGAGGAGGAAGTTATTTACATTGATGAGGTTTCCAGGAAGTGAGACAGAGTTGTACAACTCAGCCTTGCGCGTCTAACATGAAATACTGCTGCCTCAGACATGACAGGAAATGTCCTCTCCTTTCACTACCACCACAAAAGCATCAGCATACAATTGGGTTAACAGCAGTCACCATCCAAGACTTTTGTCCCACAATTTACATACATACATAACATACATACATACATACATACATACATACATACATAATTTTATTTGTATGCCACCTTTCCATGGCTAAAATTCAAGGCGGCTTACAACATGAAAAAAAACCACCAGACAATTCAAAAGACAACAAAAGTAGCCATAAACAATAAATAAAACATTAAAAAGTACACAAGCAAATCAAGCAATTTCCAACAACAACAAAAAACCAACCCTAAGCAATACTCCAGCCCAAGATTATGTTCAGCAACCTCAGCTTTTGTAGCTGGTGTCAACCTTGCCTTCCCAGACCAGTTTTTTTTTTTTTTTTTAAAGCCTTCAAGGCAGGGAGCAGGTCTTCCAGGACTCACAGCCTGGAAAGAAAAAAAGAGGAGAGATTTAAATACAGAGAGAAACATATTGTCATGACAACCCTGTGTGGTAGGTTAGGCTAAGAAATATTGACCAGCCCAAGGTCACCCAGGGAGCTTTGTGGCTGAATGGAGATTTCAACCTTGACCTCCTAAGCCCCAGTCTGACACTCTAACTACACTCTAACTACATCTAACAACTCCTCTGTGTTCCAAGTGGCCAGAAATTTCATTCACCCCCACAATAATATGCCCTCCATCTCTGACTAGCAGAATGTTCAAGGGCTTTCCACAGAGACTCTTAATGAACATCCAGCAATGAACACTTTAGCCTACAAGTGGAAACAATGTACTTTGCTGGTATTTAAGAGAACACATTTTCCCCAGAACAGCCAACTGTTAGCCATCAACAAAAAGTGCAGCTGTGTGTCCTTGGATTAAGCCCTTAAGAAATAAAGAAAATCTAACCTGCCATCTAATAGAACATGATATTCCCTCAGCTTTGCTCTGGTTTTCTGTTAAGACTGCCATCACTCGCTTGGGTCACAATAAAACAGTAACAACAAGTTTCCTTGATCCAGGGGTGCTGACATGCCCCCCACGTTGAGGGGGCCCGGCATCACATGACATCATATGCATGATGTCACACACCCCTCTGCCTGCCTGGCATTCAAGCGCTGCCCAGCGGTGGGCTGAGGGGGATGGTGGCCCCTCAGTATTGGGGGGTAGGGCTCAGCCCCCTACCCACAAATATTCAGGGGGCTGAAGCCCCTTCCGCCTCCTAGAGTTGGTGCTGCTGCCTTGATCCATAAGGCTCTGTGCCCGGGTTGCTAGACCTAGCACCTGAGATGTCTCCTGCACATTTAAGAACTACATCACAGGAAGAATTTCATACGGTGCAGCTTTTCTCATGACAGTGATGCAACCTGTTTGATGCAACTACAAAGATTTCGGAGGAAGGGAGGCAGGAACAGGTGAACTGAAAAGAGTTGTGTGGCAAGGCCCCGAACCCTCCCCCTTTGTTGGAATAAAGACACTTGACACCAGTATTTTAGGTTAATGGGCTAAAAGGCCACAACTTTATTGGTGACAGAATGTGAGTGGTATTGGCTTAGGCACTGGAACCAAACCGACTATATCTGATTCCTGCCCATCTGCAGGAAGTCTCAGAAGGGTTAACCACCAGTAGGGGGAGCCCTGTTGATGCACATCAATTAGGATCTCCCCCCAGGGTCACCGATAGAGGTTGTGCCATGGCCCTGGCCCCCGCCTGGGCTTCGGACACAGACCATGCCCCTCAGATTCCTTTAACGGAATACCCTTGAAATAGGAGGGGTAGGTGATGGGCACTACCTCCCCTCCCCTCCAACCGAATGCCCCAATGCCTAACCGCCAAACTTTACAATTTGCTATGAGGTAGGCAGAAAACCAAATGGCTGGTGCCAATTTGCCAAGTGGAAAAAATTCCTACCAGGCCCCTTCAACAGGTGACCAACCGAGGTCCACAGCAAGGTCAAAGGATTAAGAGCCTAACCTTAGGGAGGGAGAACTGTGCGAGTGGGAACAGAGAAGGGCGAGTCCCTGGCCACGGGCTGCTTAAATAGAGCAAGCCACACCCCCTGGCCGACTGGATTGGTTGGCCAAAGGAGTGATGCAGCCAAGGATTCCCTATGATGCAGGGGCTGGAAACGCCCCCCCCCCCTGCATGAGGCGTGCTTGTGACCTGCCCTCAGCTCAGTTTCCCCTGGGAAGGGAAACGGCTCTACTACAAATCAGTTTTTGGTTGGACTACACTAGTCTCTTCTTAACAGAGGTGGAGCTGTGTTTCCCAGGATATGTGTGTTTGATATATTTGAACTACTCGTACCCTGTTTCCCTGTTGAATCTCTCTGCTGCTGCCACTCAGGCAGATAAGCAGAAAGTCTTCTTATTAGCAGTAGGTTTCCTTTTAATAGTGACCATCTTGGCTGCAAGTACTGTGTTTTCTGTCGAACTTCAACTACTTTCAGTAGCGAAACATTTTCATTAAACTGAGTTTGGCATGTGCCACAACCACCCCTGGCTGAACTCTTAATGTAGGCCTGCAGCAATGTTTTGCATACTTCAAGAGTAGAGAGGGAACAGAGACCTGAAGGTTAGTGCACAGTTAATTCACAGTCATATGTTCTAATTCAGGTGCATTTGCCTGGTACAAATGTTAAAATGGTTACCGTAATGTATTATTTGCAAATTAATATTAGGAGTGTGTTTATCATTCTGCCCTAAAGTCTGCAGAGACATGACAGAAATCTAAATATATATGGTGGTGTTAGAAAAACACATTACTGTATAAGCTCTACAGGGACAAAAACAACTCTAAAACCAAATTGCTAAGCAAAATCATCATAGAAATAAAATCTAGTTTGGACAGAAATCTGCAAAATACTTGTAATTTTCAAAAGCAAATTTATGGATTTGCTGGTGCCTGCATTATAACACTTATCTTACAGTTTCACAGTCTTTGCTCTTTGCATCATTTACTGTGGTACCTTGGGTTACATACGCTTCAGGTTACATACGCTTCAGGTTACAGACTCTGCTAACCCAGAAATAGTACCTCGGCTTAAGAACTTTGCTTCAGGATGAGAACAGAAATTGTGCTCCGACGGCCCGGCAGCAGCAGGAAGCCCCATTAGCTAAAGTGGTCTTCAGGTTAAGAACAGTTTCAGGTTAAGTACAGACCTCCGGAATGAATTAAGTACTTAACCCGAGGTACCACTGTAAATTCCTCTGAAAAACTTCCCTCTTCACATAGAAGTACTGAGGATGTTCCAAGACATTTTGTGACCTGTTGAACTAAGACAGCAAATCTCAATTGTTTACAGTTGCATCATGTTAGATATTTTGTTCATTGCAATGAAGCTGTGACTCAGATGCACAGGCATGAAAAGCAAGATGAAAGAACTAAGGTGGCTGAAGTTAAAGCTGCTTAAAAGCCTGCTATTAGTCCTAAAAGTTACCGTGACCTGTTACTGTGAAGAACACTACCACAGGCCATTAGGATTTAATTTACTTGATTCTGGATATGTGATGACTCCAATCCAGCTGAAGTTAGTCATGACTAAGTTTTCAGTCCTGTGTACCTGGGAGCAACGCCCGCTGAACAAAATGAGACGCTGTCTACATAAGCTTGCGCTGCATGTTCCATTATAAGCAATGGAACTTGAGCTAGTCATGACTAACTTGTTCCATTGGTTTTAGTGGAATTTATTTCTACTATATGTAGCTGGATCAGGGCCATTTGACCTTAAGAAATTATTCAGAAAACAAAGTGACAACTCCTCTTTGATAGATTCCTGTGGAAACTAAAAATTGTATTTCCATTTGTGCTGAGATGAGGAGCTCTCTTTCTTGTGCCAAAACTGCACGATAGTATTTAAAATAAGACAAGAGTACATTATTCCATTTTAGGTTGTGAGTGGCAAATTCATTAAGTTCATTAAGGTGATATTTATAGGGTTAACAGAATGCAACAGAGAATTATTGGAGGTTCAGTGTAGTGAGTAAATCAGCTTCCTTCAGAGTGATTCATGCTGTCAGAGGAGATACCTGTATACACTGAGTGGATTCACACATGCATTTTATATCACATTCAGGGCAATCATAAGTCCACTTACTCTGAAGCCTTTCCCAATTTGTTCAATGGGCCCAAGTAAGTGTGCATAGAATTGCACCCACAAACACCTACCTGGGAATAACTCCCATTGACCTTAATGCGACTTACTTCTGAACAGACATACAAAGAATTGTATTGCTAGTTACTATTACTTGGAATGGCTGATGGCTGATTGTATGTGCGGACTTCAAAGCATTGTATTTGAGGTGACAGAGTTTTTGAATCTGAATCTCCATTTGAACTGCCCTTTTCTTCTCAGCTAGAGAAAGTATGCCATTTATCCATGCCAATGAGCCTCCACCATGTGTCACACCCCATTGACTGTTGGCATTGTGCGGCAATTACTGGATGAGCAACTGAAATTGTTCATAACTGAGATGCATGAAATGGCGAATGAAAATGGAGCAGAGAATGAGGAGGCTAAAAAGAGGACACAGAACCTTTGCAGAATAATATTGATGGAGGATTGCCAAAACAGAAGAGTGGAATGGTAAAGCTGGAGCCCCCTCCATGTCTTGAGATTTAAAGAAAAATGATGTGAAAGCAATTGTTGGTTCACAATTCTGAAAAGGAAGGACACAGATAGGAAAATGACTCAATCTGATTCCTTTTATGTGTGTCCGTTCACTCCTTCTAGGGCAGGCGGTTTTATAGGCAGGCCCCGGGCCTCCTTGTGAACTGGCTAATTGCAGGTCAGATTGACTCCCTGCCACGAAATCAGCCAATGGTGGCAGATTTTAGAGGGTTCTCTCTGGGCATGTGACTATCTCCCAATGGCAGCACTTGGCCTGGTGTCCAGGGCCGGGATAAATTGCTAGCCTGCCAGTCCTTTTAGTTTCACATTTGTAACCAATTTGAGTTGGACCAAACTGCAGGAGGCAGTGGAAGACAGGAGTGCCTGGCGTGCTCTGGTCCATGGAGTCACGACTAAACAACAACAACAAAAACCAATAAAGTTGTGGACTTATTTGATCCAAAACCAATATTCTGTGTGTTTTCTAGTTATTTATACCTTAGGGAACAGGGTGGCCACGTCAGGGCCTCAACACACAATCAGTTTTATCCCCTTTTCTACTTCATCCTCACATTAAAAAAAGAAAATCAAAGATGAGATAAGTGCTTTGCTGTTTGTACTTTATGGAACAGCATGGAACAGTGTATACAGTTCCTACTGATTGGCTTGGGAGTTCAAACCAAAACATTAAAACAGGGTAAAGGTTCTCAAACTTTCTACCCACAGGGCCTAGTTGAGACAGTTGAAAATTACTGAGGCCATTGGCACAATCAGTTGACAACCATTTCCATCATTTCCTACTGGTTTGTAATTCATCTCTGGAAACTGCTAAATTCAACGCCACAGTACAGTGGTGCCCCACAAGACGAACGCCTCGCAAGATGGAAAACCCGCTAGACGAAAGAGTTTTCCATTTTGGAGGCGCTTCGCAAAATGAATTTGCCTATGGGCTTGCTTCGCAAGACGAAATGTCTTGCGAGTTTTTTCCCTCCCCCTCCTTTCCCTAAGCCGCTAAGCCTCTTATCAGCTGATCCGCCGATAAGCCGCTTAACAGCTGATCCGCTAAAAGCCGCTAAACCGCTAATAGTGCTAATCCGCTAAGCTGTCAATGGGCTTGCTTCGCAAGACGAAAAAACCGCTATACGAAGAGCCTCACGGAACGGATTAATTTCGTCTTGCGAGGCACCACTGTACTTTCTTTGTGGCAAAGTATTTCATTGCTCAGCTTCTCTCAAACTATCTCATCCTTCTCACACTTAAAAATAACAATAAGTCAGGGAATTGATAAGTACTTTTCAAGTGTTCTTGCTGTTTCTACATTATGAAGCAGAATGTAATAGTATTAAGTGCTTCTTCACTCAGTTTCTCTCATTCTTCTCATGCTAAAAAATAAAAATAAATCAGGAAACTGATTAGTGCTTTTAAGTGTTCCTGCTGCTTGTAGATTATGAAACAGAATGGAATAGTGAGCCCTACTGCTTGGTTAGGGACTTCAAAGCACCACATTAAACGTGGTTGCAGTTCCAAGAATTTGTTGCTGTCCAAAACATACAGTAACGAAATAGACAGAACTCCCCACCCTTCATATCCCCTATAACATTCTCAATGCATAATGCCTCTTGCTCACCTGCAAAGTCTTCATTATTCTAAATCTAGCACAAACATAAATTATTATTGTTGAAATTGAAGCTGAGTGTGATTATGATAATAATTACATCATTAAATATATTTTATTATGAAGTTGTATGAAGACATGCTTTCAAGATTTTTTATTTGCAAATCACAAAACCCTTTTTGGTTTTTTTTTTGTAGAGCACTTAGATCCTCTTTCTTTCTTTCTTTCTTTCTTTCTTTCTTTCTTTCTTTCTTTCTTTCTTTCTTTTTTTCAAGGAAATCTTTTGCAGCAAATGTGATTACTTTAGCTCTGGAGCGACAGTCAAACGTTCCAACACAAGCAAGGAATAGCACAACAGCCACAGTTTGCTCTTTGAAATGTAATCCTGCTGTCAAAAGTGGGCTCTAGCTAGATAAACAAGTAGATTTAATAAGAGTGACATAAGATTTAATAAGAGTGAAATATTGCTTATGGCTTGGTTTAGTTATAGATTACTTATTGATGGCATGCTTTAAAAAGGGGCTATTTTCTGAGACTCTGCACTTAATGGATTATAGGTCTGCTAAACCACGGTTGGTATATCCAAAGGGGTCTCTCAATCCTTTCTGCCAGCTACTGTTGTCTCCATCTGCTCTTGGGTATTACACAGTATACTTTTCCAATTATTCTGCAGTGGGATATTCTCCAAGTTTCTCTTTGGGTACTTTTTATCTGCCTAGCTGGATTGCCTTTAACATCTCCAAATTTTATTATATTTTGGCATCATATCATATGTGTATCAGAATGTTCGTCAGCTTGCTGCTTCAACTGTTCCTGCAGATATTCCACTGAGTAACTGTGTCATTCAGTGTTTGGGAGAGAGGGCAGAATGAGATATATCAATGAAACAAGCATCAACAGAATATTTTGGGATCCTTTTCTTTACACATTTAAAGTCTTAAATTAACACATCTCATTAAAGTGACATCAAGGTTTTTGGGAGTGTTGGATTGATTTCATAGGCAGGATAGGACATATTTTGCAATTTATCTTCCCTACTACCTGTGTTAGCAGAAGGGTTAAAGTAATCAGTTTAGACAAGACAATTAGTAGAGTTTAAAACACCATCCCTTGCAGTATTAAAGTGGGATCTTTCAGAATATTCTGTGCAATAATAATAGAATCATAGAATTATAGAGTTGAAAGGGACCATGAGGATCATCTAGTCCGAGTCCCCGCAATGCAGGAATCTTTTGCCCAACATGGGGCTTGAACCCATGAACCTGCATTACTGATTGAGCTATTATAATATTAATTATTACCTTGCCCCTCTGACTGGTTTGCCCCAGCCTCTCTGGGCGGCTTCCAACAGAATATAATAAAACATAACAAAGCATAAAACATTAAAAGTTTCCTGTAGCCTTATTTTATTTGTTTTTCCCTTTCCCCTTCTTAATAAAAGAATCATGCAACAGACTGTAAATGAAGCATAAAAATTAGTGTTTAATCACATAAAGTCTTGTGCTCGATTCCAGCAGTAACAAAAACAAGGCATGCAAATTCTACTTCTAGATATACAAAATGCATAGCTGAGTACAAAAATTGAGTCTCCGCTGGAGCAGAGATTAAACAGACATCTGTCTGCCTCCGAAACATGGTGGGAAAGGGAATGAGCTCTGACCAGGGGGAAGTAGAAAAGATTAAACTCTAGCAGAGGGAGAATCTGCTTTCTCGTGAGTGTACCTCTTTATCCAGAAGTCTGAGTTCCTAACGTTTGTGAACAAGGCCTAATAGAAGGCCCCCAATATCTTGACAGGTGTTTTTTTTTAAAGAGTTTATAAAACAGTTGTGTGTATGCATTTTATGTGATGACCACTCCAATAAGGGAATAATAATAATAATAATAATAATAATAATAATAATAATAATAATAATAATTTATTTATATCCCGTCCTCCCCAGCCAAAGCCGGGCTCAGGGCGGCTAACAACAATAAAATAATACAACATTCTAAAATCATTTCATTATAAAATTAATTCAAAGAAAATTGATGGCAACCATTGGGCTAGAGTTCTGTGAAGATTGCCAAAGGAGGGAGTCAGGCTGTGCTCTGGCCAAAGGCCTGGTGGAACAGCTCTGTCTTACAAGCCCTGTGGAAAGATGTCAAGTCCCGCAGGGCCCTAGTTTCTTGTGACAGAGTGTTCCACCAGATCGGAGCCACAGCCGAAAAAGCCCTGCCTCTGGTTAAGGCCAGCCTAACCTCTCTGTGGCCTGGGACCTCCAAGATGTTTTTGTTTGAAGATCTTAAGTTCCTCTGTGGGACATACCAGGAGAGGCGGTCCCGTAGGTACGAGGGTCCTAAGCCGTATAGGGCTTTAAAGGTTAAAACCAGCACCTTAAACCTGATGCTGTACTCCACCGGGAGCCAGTGCAGCTGGCATAGCACCAGGTGAATGTGATCCCGCAGCGAGGACCCCGTAAGGAGTCTTGCTGTGGCATAGATGCGGAATAGATGAGGTAAATAGCTTTGAGAAGGCTACTTGATAGATGGATACACAGAGAACGTTCCTCACTGTGTTTGTGATGCATTGCACTTGGTCTCTGAGGGGCTAGTGCCACAGCAAGCTTTGTTATTTTTCTTATCCCAATGAGACAAAAGAAGTGGAGTGAATAAAGTTGTCAAAGCCAGTATGTGGAAAACATAATGCTGTGCCGTATTTGCTAGAACAATACCCTGCTAGTTGGCAGGCAGGAGAAATATGGGCATTTGGAGTCCTGACGTAAGCAAAGTCGACACCATACCTCTTCTGTTCATTGAATTTAAACCCAGCAAATACCTCTTTAGTGTCACAGAATGAATCAGCAACAGACTATTTCTACAGAGACAGAGGTCAACCTATTGTATAAATTTATGTTTTGCAAACCTCTTTCCCCCTCCATGTGGGTTCTGCACATTCACTGATCTAGTATTTGACAAAAGTATACAGAAGCAGAGACCTCAGCTTCCATGTATTTGGCCAAGAAAAGCAAATTTCAATGTTATTTACCCAACTGTTACCAAAAGCACAATTTATTTTTATTTTAAGCATACGTGTGGAGTTCAACAATTGACCATTGAATCATAAACACTAATGAGACAGTTCTGATCTCTTTCTCTATTCAATATGCGTTCATGCAACAAAAGCAAACACATTGTTTTTCTGTGTCTGATAATAATGAATCCTTCTGTCTCACGCTGACTTCGTTGGATGAATGCCTAGACTGCACAGTCTTTACCTCTAAGTTAAACTATTGGAGATGCAGCTAAGAACAAATTGCACACTAATGATTCATTAGCATTTCACGCAGACCAAACCCAGTTGCATCCTTGGTCAATACACTTCCCAAACAAAGCTGGCCTGCTGGCCACCTCATTCACATCAGCTCATCTTCCATTGTATTGTCGTATACCACGAATTGCATGTCATTCTGCTTTGATGTTGCACACAGAGAATTGAATATAATTCTAAATGATGGTATTAAAGTACCTACTTTTATCAAGGTACAGTGGTACCTTTAGTTACGAACTTAATTCATTCTGGAGGTCAGTTCTTAACCTGAAACTGTTCTTAACTAGAGGCGTGCTTTTGCTAATGGGGCCTCTTGCTGCCACTGCACTGCCGGCACACAATTTCCATTCTCATCCTGGAGCAAAGTTCTCAACTCTTCCAGGTTAGCGGAGTTTGTAACCTGAAGCGTTTGTAACCTGAGGCGTTTGTAACTTGAGGTACCACTGTATACCATCTACACACACTGATCATCAGCTACCCTTTCCTCTTCTCTTCTTCTTTTCCTCCGTTGTCTCTCTCCACCATGGTCAGAATCCAGACTGTAAGCTCCTTGAGACAGGGACCTGTCACTGTATGTTACTTTGTAATAGTACCATATAGACTGATGGCACAATATAAACAACAATTAACAATCAGTAAGGAAAATACATAGATGTCAACCCCTTTTTTTGTGGGAAATTCCCTTATTCCAGCACTGTTTCCTGCTGCTTCCCGCTGCTATCCCGGATTGTTAGATATCCCGTAGACTGTCCTGGGACAGGTGAGGCTGCTGATCCCTTATTTTCAAATCTGAAAGTTGACAACTATGGGAAAATATGACAAGAGGGCTGCCTGATGGCAGGGTGGGGAGTGGCTATTAATGTGTTGCCCACCGTGACCAGACTTGGCAATCTCTCCCCAGTCTACACCTGAACATGGGCTACATCATATGAATGATCATGCTCTGAATCAGCATGCTTATGGGGTATTTAAAATGCAGCCAAACCAACAATTCATGTTTTGCTAGATAGGCACACTATAGGACCTGAAGCTCACAGAGTTTTATCTGTAAGTTTGCTAGAGAGAACTCTGTAAGAGACACTCCCACAGTGCCTTGACAGGGAAAGGGCATAGCTATATATTCTCCCACCTGCCTGGGCACACGCTCTCCTCTTTCCGTCCTTCCAGCAATGTGAGAACATCTGCTAAGTCTGAGCTCTCCATTTAAAGCTAGACTTAAGTATGCCTTTCTAACTGAATTATTGTACTCGGGGAGCTGGCAGCAATATAGAAAGCGGAGTGGCCCACAAAACAAATTAATCAGATGCTGTTTTGCCTCTGTGACAGCATCACATTAAGGCGAACCACTCTGGACTAGCAAACAAATCAGGGTACACATTTTGAGAATAAAATCAACTGACAGTTATCACAAGTGTTGATAGATGCATTTACCCCATGCAGCCCTGATTATGCATTTCCAACTGCACTCTGGTTATGTCATTCAGCATATACGTAAAGAGGCAAATAAAATACACTGGAAAATGATTTGTGTTTTACTTTTGTGTAGCTGTAGCCTGACACAGTCAGCATCTACAACAAATGGGGCTGGGCATTTGAAGGACTCCAGAGACTGCTGACTGGCTCCCCTTTGCCAACGATCTCCCATGCAAACTAGCAGCCAGAATCTTTTGGTGTGACCTATGTAATGTATGTTAATGTATGTAATGGCCCCTTTAAAAGAAATATCTATGACCCCCCAAAGGCCACCTCCTGGAGAACTGACTCAGGTGTGGCCTGGATGGAGAAGAAGAAGAAGAGTTTGGACTTGATATCCTGTCATTCACTCCCCTTAAGGAGTCTCAAAGCGGCTAACAATCTCTTTTCCCTTCCTCCGCCACAACAAACACCCTGTGAGGTGAGTGAGGCTGAGAGACTTCAGAGAAGTGTGACTAGCCCAAGGTCATCCAGCAGCTGCATGTGGAGGAGCGGGGAAGCAAACCCAGTTCACCAGATTACGAGTCCTCCGCTCTTAACCACTACACTAGCTTCTACTCTGTGCAAGCACCCAGTCCTCATCGAGAATAAAGCTTAATTTACCATTAACTCAGCTTGTAATGTGTTCAGCAGAAGGCAAGTCAATCTGCTGCTGTGGATTTCATTAAGAGGTGGAATGATTTGATTTGGTGTGGTTTATTGTATTTCTGTGCTGCCTTTCATTCAAATGAATCCCAAAGCAGCTTACAACCAATAATTAACAGTAACATAATAGAACATCACAAATAATATAAAATCAATAGAACAATTACAGACTATAAAACATTAGTAACAAAGCAGCAACTGAAAAAACTAAGCTAAACATTACAGTGACAGCAAGAAAAGGGAGGGGAATCAAATCCTGACTGATTACTTGAATATTCATGTTGTTTTCAGCAAAGATTGACTTTGGTGTTACTTTGCAGCTACAAGCTTTCTGCGTTTTCGTGCCGTCAAGCCCTTTGCTATAAGGGTCCCAAAGTGTCTTGTTTATCCCTAACAAGAACTGTCAGCTGTCAACTGTATCAGAAGAGTCTAGTTGTGTTTTATGAAATAATAAACATCATTTGCAAATGCATCCAGCGTTATAGACAACATGCCAGCAGGAACATCAGATAAGAGAGGATATGTTTTTGCAAAGAGGGCACCCCATGGTGAAGCTGCTGTTCTGCCCTTGAAATTCTGTCAGTGGTAAGGAGAAGAGTTGCTTTTGAGGCCGACTGAAGTTTTAGTTATCGTTGTCTTCTGTGATGGGGGTAAAATGTGTATGAAGAGCTTTCTGCTTATCAGTTGGTCATGCTGGGCTTTGGTGGATCCTCAGTCAGTAAAATCAAAAATAAAGTGTAGTGGTTTAAGCTCAGAGACCTCAGATCATATCCTCAATGCAATTCTTTTGGGAGAGAATGAGACCTGCTGCCTGAACGTTATGCCCTTTCCTGATATCAGATGTTTTTAAATTGGCTGTAGCGCTTTGCTGCATATTCTGAAAAGGGCATCTTTTGGTCATATGTAGGAATTAAATTGAGACCACGAGAGCTTCTTGCCCAATAGCCTTCAGAAACCTAAAGCAAACTCTGCAGCTTGTTCCTCTTCCTGTATATTCTCTCTCATCACTGCTGTGTCAAATTTTATGCATTGAACTGTAAGCTTCTTACTGGATCTTGTCATTTCTGTTACCTGTAGAATGCCTTGCAGAGGTAGGATGAGATGTAAATGGAAAGAGTGAGTCATTTTTCAATCTGAGATATCATCCAAGGGGATATTTCATGAGCCCTCCCACCCCCCTCACTATTTTATCTTGTTTTAACTTCTTCAAGCTAGCTAAATCTGTTGGAAAAAACTGCATGAGATGGATGGCAACTCTTTCCATCTGTAGCACAATCCTATGCACATTCCCTTGGAAGTAGATCTGGCTGAGTTCAATAGTACTTCTTAGAATGCTTGCATAGGAAGATTGTTGCAGCATGTTGTTGCTGTTATTCATGTGACCAATAGCACTCTTCCTTCACCAAACTAGTGTGCAGGACTCTTTGGAAATTAACAAGTACTGTATTAAAATAAATTATTATGGCACTTTATTGCTGGCACATCATGACAGAGTGATTGTATTGCGTTCGCATCTTGCAAAGTGCCTTAAGTCCCAGTTCGATGGAAAGGGGAGTTAAAGAAATGCAAACATTTTTTAGCCTCCTTGTTAGTCCCAGTGCCCACTCATTAGCTCCCAAGTGGTATACTTGATACTGCAAAGGTGTCTATTTTTAACAAGTGTCTCACAATTGCTTCAGAAATTGCTAGTTATATGGCAAGTCTAGTGAATGACAGCTTTTCCCCCTTCACTGAACAGGCACCTGGGGCATCTTGGGAACCTTGAAACGATTGTGAGTAATAAAACCATGCTGTTGTGATATGATGGCATTGCTATGCGCTACTCAAAAGTTAGCCTTGTTGAGGTAAACAGGACTAGCTACAAAATAAATGAATATAGTACTTCAGCACTACAGTGCAGTCCTATAAAACCGATTGCATCAGTAGGTTCACGGGGCTTAGTACAGGTAAAAGGGCATAGAATTGAAGCTTTAATATATGATCTCCACCAAGGGGCAGAGACAGAGTCTACATGCAGAACATCCAGCCTTGTTTTGTTTTCTGACAACACATGAAAAACAGAAAGGCATAATGGAGGCACCTAATTTTCCCCATAGGCTTCAGAATGGGACTGTCCCCAGATTGTAAATGATTTGGCAGAATACACGTCCCAGTGAGGCCAAGCGCTTTTGTGCATATTGTTCTGCAGACACTGTTTTTGTTAAAAGAAAACCGGTGTGTGCAGCAGCAGCTTAAATGTCTCATCCATGTTTACTGGGAAGCTTTTTATGAATCCTAATTTATAAGCAATGCACATAGAAGGAGGAGACAAAGGAACAGGAGAGGGAGGAAGTAGCAACACAACTCTTTTGCTCTGGCAACTGGGGTGATTTTCCATGAGTAGGAAGGAGCCTACCATCTGCAAATACATTGCCAAAGAGGCAGGCAGTAGTATTAATTAGTATTAATGATAAATAAAGCCAGAAATAGTAATTATTATCAGTGTCATACAAAGGGAAAAAAGCATTGCATGAGATGAAAGAGAGATTTGCCCAGTTCTGCTTGGAACTTGGGTGAGAAGTGCAGGATGAAGTAGCATTCTCTTTAACTTTAGTCAGGATACAAAGAATTACGAATCACAGGGGACTTTAGACCTCTTATTTTGGGGCAGAAGTTAGTCATGCTGCATTGCACCACCTTCTTGAAATTTGTGCAGACTTTCAAAAGCACTGGGTGACATGGTATGAGGATTAATGATAAGAAGAAAAGTTAATGCAAAAATAGACTGAACTGGTGCAAGCTCCTGTAGGGATGGCTGGAGGAAAAGAGTACATGCATATCTGTAGTTCACACCACTAGACTAATGATACGAATTCCTGTAAATTGCTTTTATCATCCCCAAGGCAGGTGTTGAGTCTTTCTTCCTCTGGCCAAGCAAGTGCAGAGAAGGGAGGACTCTGGGGCATTCTTGACTCAGACTGTGACAAGATGATTAATTTACCATGTAATTGTGTCTCCTGAACCTTCCTCCCCCCACCCATTACTCATTGCAGCCACAGGAGTCCCAGAATGAACTTGAAATGTAGAAATCAGAGAAGGCCTGCTCCAGTTCAGTATTGTCTACACTGACTGCCAGTGGCTTTCCAGGGTTTCAGGCAAGGGACGTACCCAGCCGTACTTGGAGATGTCAGGAATGGATCCCGAGACCTTCTGCATGCAAAGCAGGTGTTCTACCACTGAGCTATGACCCTTCCATGATCTATCAATCAGTCTTTATTGTAGTCAAAGACCAGACAGCAAAGTGAACAGCTAGCAACATATGCCAGATCCACATGGAGAAGCGGATGTAATGAAAAATTCCCTTAAAAACTTATTTACAATAAAAATAACACTGCTTCAGCTAAAGTCTGTATTCCAGAGATTAAAATCAGTACTCATTTGCCAGCCATCACTGTCACCGCAGCCTGCCTTGTCCTTGTTACTACTGATCTGGCTTACTGGACATTTTCATTTAATATACTCCCTCCACAGACACCTCCACAATGATGATGGCATTAAAATATCATGTTTTTTCTACAATAAAGGAGAAAAAAAGGAGACCAAATTTGTCTCAGAGGTATCTTTTTGGGAGATGCCTTTGATTATTCGCCAATGGTATGTGAGAAAATGCTCTGCGGTTTTTTCTTTTGTCCTTTTTGTCTTTTTTCTTTTGTCCAGAATAAAGGATCACATGGCAAAGCTGCTGTCTATTCCAGATCTCATTGGAATGTGAATGGAAAGTGAGGCTACCAAATTCTGTCTCTTTCTCCCCGCCTGCTCCGATTTTCACTGGCAAGGTGCACTATCCTTTGAGCCCAGTCTCCTCACCAGGCAGCAGCAGCTAGACAATCTTTTGGGTATGTTCAGGTTTACATTCCACCTTAGATTGTAATATGAAACACACATTCACCAAATCCTTGCATTCAATGGCTCCTGCTCCCCTCGGCAGTAGACATGGCCAGAATGTGTTTTCTTCATGCTTGGAGGAAAGCATTCATCATCTTCCTAGGTTTGTAAGTGGGAAGCTCCTAAAAGCTTCTGGAAGTTCCTGGAACTACTTTCCCGCTTTTTCTTCTTGCTCATCACCGTCTTGGTTCTTTGTCATTTAATCAGAGCTATTCTCTTATATCTTAATGTTCCTAGATGAGATCTCATTATAACTGGCAATGAGTTACCATGCTTGATAAGACATGTCAATTCTGAGATTTCCTCCCTCCCCCCCCTTTTTTTTTAAAGGAAAGAGATTACTTATTTCATGAAATGGCTCTTTTCATAATGCTGAAATTTAGTTCAGGTGTGCATATGGCAGGCAAACTGACAACATATAAAAGTGTGAGTCTAAGCAGCTCTTAAGACAGCATCCTACATGTGCAAAGCAGCAATATAGCAACTGCCCACTTTAATTCTGTCTTTAGTTCTGTGTATTTGGGACCATTTCAACATTGCATTTTTTGACCTAAGGTAAGGTGTTTTAACTGTGCGCCTCCAAATAGGAACCCTACTTTCTCCATTGCAGGAACTCTTATCAGGAAGTTCTGAACTCAGCAACAGTAATCAAAAAAACAACATTTTGAATTCGTTATAAACATGCAACACCAGATGGTGCCAGAGAGCAAAATAAAATTCTGCATGTTTTTTACATAGTGGTTTTTCTTTCTTTCTTTTGTTATAACGATTTAATTTCTGACTTATTTTTAATGTTTTTCCCCCTGTGTGTAGATCCACCCTCTGATTGGCTGCAGTTCTCTGGGTTTTTCTCTGTGTAAATGCAGACGGACAAATTTATCAATTTTGGCTTCTCTCATTTTCTATTTTTTCCAACCTTAAGTTCAGTTTACCACATTCCCATATCAGTTTGAATTTTTTCTTTCGGTTCTCATGAAAGTTTGTTGGCGTTTTAGAACATATTTCTTCTAATATACATTTCTGCAAAGCGATAATGCATTTTAGTACGCAGTTTTCACTAATACACACATTTTATACACATCTGTATACACATATTTGTACAGGTTAAGAATGGCATTTCAAAATTTGGAGAAGTGCTGATTTTGAAGGATAGTTGTGGATCAGTTTGTATATATTGTTTCAGAAAGTGCAAATTGCGAAAGATTCACATTAAATTGCAAACTGAACCAAACTTCCCCACCACCATACCCAGGACTCAGCTACATTAGTAAAGAAACAATGATTTGAATGCTCTATAAACATGCAATACCAGATGGCGCCAAAGAGCAGGAAATTTTCATACTTATTTTCCATAGGTTTTTTTTTCTTTTTTTATAATGATCTAATTTCTGACTTATTTATAGTGTTCCCCTCTCCACCCCCATGTGTAGATCTACCCCTAGTGTACAATGTCCATTGCAGGGCAATTGAAAGAGAACATGCTTGAGAAGAGGCCACAGGACTCAATGAGTAAATCTATGCCTCAATTCTGTTTGGTCACACCAGTCCAGCTGTCTGCTTCCCTCCTACTTCAGAAGAGGAAGAAACCTTACCAAGGGGAATGTGGTAGCTGACCAAGAGAAGAGGCCCATCTTAGGCCCCTCGACTGGTTAGAAAAGACACACTCATGATGTCTTTTCCCACTGGGGATGTTGGAGCTAAACTACAAACCCCTCATTCTCAAGTGAGATTCAGAGGTGGTTTAGGGTTGGAAATGACATTTCAAACATTTTTTTCCCCCAGAGATGGTAGGACTCATAATTCAGCTCACCATTCCTAGTAGGAAAAGACATTATGCCATACATTTCCCCAGTGCTTTTTTCCTGGGGGTACGCAGGGTTACGCATACCCCTAAACATTTTGTGAATCTTTGTACTTTTGTCCATTTTCCACATTTATTTTTCCCGATTTCAACTATAAAATGGTGATTTTCTTGAGTCAAAATGAGAGTACCCATAAACTTTTTTTAAAAAAAAGGAAAAAAGCACTGCCTTTTCCTGAGGGACATGGGTGGCGCTGTGGGTTAAACCACAGAGCCTAGGACTTGCCAAGCAGAAGGTCGGCGGTTCGAATCCCTGCGACGGGGTGAGCTCCCGTTGCTCGGTCCCTGCTTCTGCCAACCTAGCAGTTCGAAAGCACGGCAAAGTGCAAGTAGATAAATAGGTACCACTCCAGCGGGAAGGTGAACGGCCTTTCCGTGTGCTGCTCTGGTTTGCCAGAAGCGGCTTAGTCATGCTGGCCACATGACCCGGAAGCTGTACGCCAGCCAGTAAAGCGAGATGAGTGCCGCAACCCCAGAGTCGGTCATGACTGGACCTAATGGTCAGGGGTCCCTTTACCTTTACCTTTCCTGAGGTTGGAGCTCTCCTTCCTACAATGGAGTGTATGGACATCTACTACGACAATGACTATCATCTGCACCAAGGCAAAGCTTTTTTCCCCTCTTTGCCTGTGAGGAAGAGAGAGTAGCAGCGGGTGGAGGATTGGCCAGAGCTTGTGCCCTCTTGAGAACTGAGCAAATGCTTCCCAGACGACTTCAAGGATTTGAAAACATTGACTAGAAAGGCTTTCAATGCTCAGCAGGCTTTTGGTAGGAACCCAGTTTGTGCTTGCCCACCACCACTATGTAATAAGCAGCCCTTAGCCCATGCTAATTCAATTATTTCATTTGTTGCAGTCAGTGCCCACTTGGACGACTTTATACCAGCCTAAGAGACAATGTATAAAGGGTCTGGCACATAAATGTACTCACAGCACACTGCAAGGGACTGATAACCTCCGCAGTTCAAAAGGCAGGATGAATCATTGCAAGTGAGGTGGTTGCCAAGCTGATGCTCGAGGCAGGAACCTCATTTGATGCATACATTTTAAATATACACTTAAAACTGCACTCGTCCTTTCTGTCATTTTCCAGTCATTGTTGCAAAAGAACTCACTTCCAGACAGCTGATCATTTGTAAGGATGGGCTAGGATTGCCCTGGAAGACTTGTGCAGGGAATCTTTGGCCCTCCGGAAAACTACAAGTCTCATCAGCTCCAGCAAGCATGGCCAATGCCCGGGGATTATGGGAATTGTAGTTCAGCTAAACACCTGCTCTTACACTAGATAGGTTTTAGTTGCCCTCAATCTATCAACAAATAGCCCATTGTTTCCCAAATTTGGGTCTCCTGAGGTTTTCAGACTACAGTTCCCATCATTCCTGACTACTGGTCCTGCTAGCTCAGGAGGATAGGAGTTGTAGTCCAAAAACAGTGGGAGAACCAAGCTTGGAAAACCCTGAAATAATCAAATGTTGAGTGTCTACATACCACATGCCATTCCAATGTCTTCAGATCCAAATATATGATATTGGTGGCCTGGGATCTCTTGAGAAGGAAGGAAACAGCTGTCAAATCTGCAGCCAAGTGACTGTGAACAATGGCAAAAAGCCACAAAAGATTGGGGAGGGGCCCAACCAGCCTAAAGATAAAGCACAATAAAAATAATCTCAGTTGTCATTAATAGACCATAGCCTGTACAGCTTTCAAATTATTGGTCCTAGCATATATATATAGTGGTACCTCGAGTTAAGAACTTAATTCGTTCTGGAGGTCTGTTCTTAACCTGAAACTGTTCTTAATCTGAGGTACCATTTTAGCCAATGGGGCCTCCCGCTGCCACCGCCACACAATTTCTGTTCTCATCCTGAGATAAAGTTCTTAACCTAAAGTACTATTTCTGGGTTAGCGGAGTCTGTAACCTCAAGCATCTGTAACCTGAAGCATCTGTAACCCGAAGTACCACTGTGTGTGTGTATATATATATATATATATATATATATATATTTGCTTTCGTAGATTTTCACGGGTACAGGAATGCAGGTTTTGGTGTCCTCGGGTGTCTTCCCGTGTAAAAGTTGGGGTGTCTAGGCGACGTTTCGACGAGGTCTCACTCGTCATCTTCAGGCTGGTGCTTTCGGCTTCTTGTTACTGGAACAGAGCGGGATCTCAATGTTTGAGTTCCTATAAATACTGTAGAGGGGGTGTGGTGTCTAGCCTCCAATGTTCTGGGCAGAGAGGAAGTTCCCAGGCTAGTGTGCCTTTTCTTCAAACAGACGAATAAATGCACGTATCGCAGAACACAAGAATGCCGTCAAAAAAGAAGAAAAAACTTCCTCTCTTTTCCAACACATGAAAGAAACAGGACACGAAATTAATTTTGCAGATTCCAAATTGCTCTTTAACACGGAACATCACCACAAGAGAATAATCATGGAAGCCATCGAGATAGAGAAACACCCTCACAACATGAACAAGCGTGACGACACATCCCGCTTGCCAGACATCTGGAAATTAGCCCTCCCCACAAAAACTGACACCAGATCCAGAGGCACACAGAACGCCAACACCAATCAACCACACCAGACCCAAACCCAGACCCTCTCCACAGATGAATTACTGACACCATCCAGTAGCCAATCCATGGTGGCACCTCCGGATGCTGCACCCCCCTGCAATCCCTACACAGATCTGGCTGACACAAGCCACAAAACCACAGCTCGCCCCTATACACGAAGCCAAGCCAAAGCACAACTAAGTGCAATACAGCCATCTTCTCAGGAAAACTCTTCACAAAGTTCAAGAGGTCAAGACACAAAGACTTTAGCAACTAATCCACACCTAATGACCCACCTAAGTGGTACTCAGGATATCACTCAAGAAATCACTCAAGGTATCTCTCAAGTAATTAAGGAACAAAAGAAGAAAAGGCACACTAGCCTGGGAACTTCCTCTCTGCCCAGAACATTGGAGGCTAGACACCACACCCCCTCTACAGTATTTATAGGAACTCAAACATTGAGATCCCGCTCTGTTCCAGTAACAAGAAGCCGAAAGCACCAGCCTGAAGATGACGAGTGAGACCTCGTCGAAACGTCGCCTAGACACCCCAACTTTTACACGGGAAGACACCCGAGGACACCAAAACCTGCATTCCTGTACCCGTGAAAATCTACGAAAGCATATATATATATATATATATATTCTAATGCTGACACAAGGTAATGCATTGTAAGTACATTGTGGTTCCAACAAACTAATTTGTCTCAGGAGCACCCTGTGCACTGATAGTGCTGTCATTTTTATGCTGTAAAAAGCATAGTTCCTTTGCTAGCTCACTTGTGGTGCTCTGTTCCTTTACATAAAAGATAAATGCCTCAAGCAAGCCAGATGAGGTTAAGTGCCCCCCTGTATCATCGCCGGCTACAAATGTCTGAAAGCACAAAAGATTAATTCCTCCACTATAAAGCCCATTTTGTTTTCAAGCCACATGGATTATTGTTGCAACAAACAAAAGAAGGGAAGATGGGATCAAATTGATGCCCACTGAATGGTCTGTTTACATGCATTCCTTTCCATTATAAAGGTGATTTTATACACTGATTGGCAGTGGATTTCCAAGGTTTCAGACAGGGTTCTCTCTCAGTCCTCAGGGAGATGTTGGAGAAAGGACCAGAGGCCGTCTGTATTTGAGCAGGTGCTCTGCCACTGAGCTACCTCCCCTCCCTGTTTAAAATTTATTTACCGCACCCTCTCCTAGAAACAGATTCTTCCCTTAGCTCTGTTTGTTCCATGTTTTTATGATTGCTAGAATCACAGATGCGATAACTGTACATTCCCATTGTCAAACTTGCAATGCCTGCGATCATAAAAGCAATCAAGTATCTATCAGCAGCATAAAACCCAGCTCTAAAAAGTCAGCCCAAATGACATAAAACCTAGCAGCAAAACTAACCATGTAAGATCCATGTAATCAGAGCTGAAAAGGGAGCTTTCACTCCATGAATGCCAGCAACAATTCTGCAACCTTTTCTTGACATAAGTGGTGGGTTTATTCTGCTTTACTTTGTGTTCTGCGATGCTACAGCCCAACAAAAGTGGGACCACAAAACCCTCCCAGGACATTTATGGTATGAAAAGTTAGGGCGTTTCAGCTGCGAGTTACGAGGCACGCTCTGATTGGAAATGAAACAGTGTGATGTATAGGAAACGGGGCTGTGTGTAACCACCCCAGGAGCATCAAGTGCACAAATCATGGACGTGCGATAAAACGGATGTCACCCTAATGTGCCTCCATGTTTAGAGCATGGGTACCACTACAGAAAAGCCCCAAACCCATTCAATCCTTTGAGAATGGCATATTGAACAGTACCACCCCCACCCCCTTCCTGGCTCATCCCAATGTATGGGAGGACATATATGGGAGAATGCACTCCGCAAGTGCTCAGATTGTTGATGGCTTCAAATCACCTGCAATTTGGGCTGGCTCCAGGAGCATATAGGAAGGCGGTGCAGTTGTGCCAGACTTGGAGTCATATACGCCCTGTGGCCTGTCAATATAAAGAGAAGAACCATGGCATTCTGCACGAGCAGTTTTAAAAGCAGCTCTACCTAGAGCACCTTTGCTATAGTCAATTCTTTTGCTGATGGTTGTCAAAAATTACCTTCTTAGAATCATAGAATCATAGAGTTGGAAGAGACCACAAGGGCCATCGAGTCCAACCCCCTGCCAAGCAGGAAACACCATCAGAGCACTCCTGACATATGGTTGTCGAGCCTCTGCTTAAAGACCTCCAAAGAAGGAGACTCCACCACACTCCTTGGCAGCAAATTCCACTGTCGAACAGCTCTTACTGTCAGGAAGTTCTTCCTAATGTTTACGTGGAATCTTCTTTCTTGTAGTTTGGATCCATTGCTCCATGTCCGCTTCTCTGGAGCAGCAGAAAACAACCTTTCTCCCTCCTCTATGTGACATCCTTTTATATATTTGAACATGGCTATCATATCACCCCTTAACCTCCTCTTCTCCAGGCTAAACATGCCCAGCTCCCTTAGCCGTTCCTCATAGGGCATCGTTTCCAGGCCTTTGACCATTTTGGTTGACCTCCTCTGGACACGTTCCAGTTTGTCAGTGTCCTTCTTGAACTGTGGTGCCCAGAACTGGACACAGTGTGAGAGAAGCAGTGTGAGAGATACATTGGGATGAGCCAGGAAGGGGGTGGGGGTGGTACTGTTCAATATGCCATTCTCAAAGGATTGAATGGGTTTGGGGCTTTTCTGTAGTGGTACCCATGCTCTCTTATGTGAGAGAAGCAGTCACCTGAACCCAGGAGTGGTGTATAAAGGGTAGGGATGGGGCAAATCAAGAGCAGCACTCTCCTGCCAGGACCAGAACAGGGTGGAGAGTCGTAGCATGAAGGCTGAGTGAGCTCTGAGGAAACTGCTGGAATGCACCTTGGTCTACTGGCACCATTGGAATTTAAGTGGAGTGTACCCAAGACAGGTAACCACACAGAATAGCTGCCATAGACTAGAACTGCAGTCACCCAGTGCTGCTGCTGGTACTGGTCTGTCAGGTAGGAGAGATAGCCGCACCAAACAGCACCTTAGCTCATATCAGGCATGATAGAATATTCTGGTAGTGTCAACCAGGCCAATTTAAGGCATTTTCTCATTGGTGCAGATCTAGAAAATCCATCTTAGCCAGTTGGGTCCAAGTGAAGGATGATCAAAGTTTTATGAAAGCAGGCAAATATATTCAGTGAGAATTTGACATTTCTCTTTTCTTGTAATACTCTGGAATAATAAATCTTAAGTTCACACAAGGCCGTGCCTTTCGTGTTTCTCTTTGTGGCTGGTACAATCCGTTCAGTCTGCCCCAAACATCCATCTCTAATAGTTATAGCAAGCGCATCCTCAACGGAATGGATATTTATGTTCATTTTATCCTCCAAGGATACTGTATGTTTACCGTGACTGTACAAACAATTATCCTTTGGGCATTTTGCTGTCGTTTAGGGTGAAGCTGTTCATTTGTCTTGCATATAGGTAGAAGTCCTTCTTTCCTTGGCATTCTGTACAAGGCTTTGCTGCTCTTTGACTTAAGGGCAAAGTGCACAGAACATTTTGTGTGTGATCAGTACACAATTGATATGTCTGTTGTTTAGGGAATGGCCAGGCAAAGAGGGAGGAATGCTTTTGCATCTTTAATTGTATAGAAGACGGAATTTCAACAGGCATATCTCGTCATGCCCTCTTTTCCACCTGCAGTTGTTTTTTTAAAATAGTTAAGGGATCAGGGCTGTGGGGCATGAAGGAGAGTTACCGGTAGCTCTTTCCTTGTTGGAGAGCTGTGAACTTTATTCTAAAATACTAATATGTTGGCAAAACTATGATTCATAAAGGTATTTCAGTGCTTTAAGTTGCTTCATTATCTTCTCGTTTTATGATTTCTTTATCATCTGTATGATGATAATAATAATGTACTTTAAAGGAAGCATTGTACACCATTAATCCAATTTATTCATTTCAGTTGCCATTCTCCTGAGTCTGTTATTATTAACTCCCTGTCTCACTGGGTTGCTAATGAGCAAATTCAAACCCTGATTAGAGGATGCAACTGACATGGGCGCATTGGCCAGGAATTGGTTGGGTAAGTGTTAAGACAGATTCGATTCCCCAAATTAACCACATTCATGTAACAAATTACATCTGGATGAGGCACCTAAGGAAACACACTTTCAAATAAAACCGTTTTGTGATTACCTTGCTCCTGCAGCTGGTGCATTTGAGATTAGTCACACTGGTCTTCCAACTCTAGTTGGTTGGGACCAGCATGAGCTCTACCACCATGCAAATCTATGTTAAAATGTTAAGAAATGGGCCCCCAAATCAATGTCTCGGTTAAAAGTGGGTCCTGGGTCCAATAAAGGTTGAAGATACCTTGCCTAGACCATAGGTTCTCCTTGTCCATGTTAGTGTGGCAGTACTTCTGTCAATATAATACAATAGTGTGGCAGTACTTCTGTCAATATAACAATTCATGTGTTCAGGTTTTGTAGATTTCTGCATATTCCCTGTCTACTCTGGAAGTTTCATCTGCAGGTATCTAAAAACTTAACATGTGAATCAGTCCTACTTCAGGAGAGTTCGGGATCAGCCTGCTATTACACCGTATATTTCATTCTGCTGAAAAAAACAAAGACTGCTGTTGCCATAATAGTTTATAGAATTGTAGAGTTGTGCCATATGTTGGTTTAATTGTTGTTAAGGACTCTGCTCTGGGTTCTGTTTGCTGGTTTCTCTTGAATGCAGCTCCTCTTCTGAGGTGGCCAGCCACATTTGGCTGTTTCCACTGTGACCTAATGAGGCAGCAATGCCAGCAGGAGAGTTTAGAAGAGGATTATATACCTCGCTATAAAATCCTCTTCTAGGCTTTTTTGCTGGGTTGGAGCCAAATTACTATCTCTCTAGGTCCGGGATGCCTAACTAATGGTCCTCCAGATGCTGTTAGATTACAGCTCTCATTAAACCTGGCCATTGCCCATGCTGGTGGGAGTCCCAGTACATCTGGAAGGCTACAGCTTCTCCCTTCCTGCCCTAGCACCCAAAACAGCCACAATTCCTGAGAGTTCTATTTTGTATTCTTATCAATAAGTATTTGTGGCTCGGTGCTGAATGGAAGGGTTTGTGTGGCGGCCACGGGCAGTGAAAAAGAGTCTGCAAATGGCTCCTGGAACATACAGGATGTTATGGCGTCCACTCACTTGCACAGAAACTATTTGGCAAAACAAAAAACCAAAGAAACTGTTTCCCACATAGGAAATATCCCCCCCCCAATACACTTCCCATGTGAGTCTCCCAGAAGGCCACAGGTGCTGGTGTCCAGGAGGTTGTTCCATAGAGTGGATGCCACCGTAGAAAAGTCCCACCCACTGGTTGCCATCAAGTTGAAATCTATCACCTTGGGGAAACAATGCTAGAGAGGTCCTGGAGAACAGGAGAGAAAAGGCATGCAATAAGAAGTGGGGGGGGGGGAATGATTTGTGTAATCAAAGAACAATTTTCCCACATGGTTGTCAAGTGCCTGCAAACACCCTGAGCAATGCAGATATACAGAATAAATGTGTAATGTGTTAGGAGTCCTTACAGGGATAATGAAATAAGGATTAATATAGGAGGCAAACTGTGTCCATATATATGTATGTGTGTGTGTGAAAGAAGTATTCTGTGCATTCTCTTCTTCACTGCAATACTGTGATTTGCACATCCTGGCTGAATGAAGAAGCTGGAAGCATGTGCTGCTTTTGTTGCTTGCCTCTGTGTCGCTGCAGCCTCTGAGTGTTTCCTCCTCTCTCCTGGCACTGCTGCTTGCCTCTTTCCACTGGGAAATTCTTGGTATGAAACTGGTCATAGAAGTTGCAGTTGGCACTGGGCTGTTTCCTCACTGCCCACCCCCACCCCCTTGTTTCTCTTTTCTCTGCACATTCTTCTGTCACATAAACTATGGATGGATGGGCTTGATCACAGCCTGAACTACTGGATGGTTGGATTCAGATCCAGAGCACAGCAAATTATGTCTCTAACTCAAGTGGAGGAAGGCTTCCCATCTTGTCGAAACTGGTCATCTAATATAGAGCTGAATGGCACCCAGGAGGCTTTTGGAAACCCCTACGCAGATTATGATGAGGAGGAATTTCTGCAATACCTTTGGAAGGAATATTTGCATCCCAAGGAATACGAATGGGTTCTGATTGCTGGATATATTATTGTGTTTATTGTGGCTCTCGTTGGAAACATCCTGGGTGAGTAACATTTTGTATACTAGACTCCTATAGCTATTATTATTATTGTTGTTATTGGATTCTTTTGATTTATTGGTTTTTTTGTTGCTTGTATGGGATATATATATATTTAATGTTGTGTTTTTATATATGTTGTCAGCTGCCCAGAGTGGCTGGGGAAACCCAGCAAGATGGGTGGGATATAAATTAAAAATTATATTATTATCATCATCATCATTATTATTGTGCTGCCATACCATCTTTTTCACACCACTTGTATACTGTACTGATAAAACTTTAAAAACCAACCGTACAACACTGAGATTTAGAAATATTATTTCTTTTTCTGACTGTGGAAAAGATTTCTATTTATTCTGAGGGTTTTGACATTCATAATCTTTGTTCTTTTCTGTTGGGATATGATAGAAGCATTTGATAACACAGCCACCTGAGACTGTTAGAAATGCAATTTCCATTTTTTAAAAAAAATCTGATGGTAAACATATTTATTTGAAGGATTTCAGTAGCCTTTAACTTGTTGAGGCATCAGTCTTATACTTAGTTAAATGGAGTAAATATCATTAAACTCAACAGATATTACTTCTGTTCAGATGTGTATAGGATTTCACTGTAAGTGTCAATTTCATTAGAAAACATGTTCCTAAATCCAGACCTTGTAACAAGTCAGTAATAAGTGAGGAACACTTTGACCTTAAGCAAATTACATGGAAGTAAGTCATATCAAGTTCAGTGAGTCCTCAGGCAACATATTCAGCTATTTCGTTTATTGGTTTACAGACTGAACTGCTGCCTTGCTTTCCAAAGGCAACTGGTGTGTTTTTTATTGCTGTCCACAGAGGAGGGGTGCTGAATTCTTCAAGCCTCATTCATATAATCAGAACACATTTTTCTTCATATGACACTTTACCCTAGTGGTTCCATTCATACCAAGAGAATTTTGAATGACGAGTTCTACTTCATTCAACAGAATTCTGAATGAAATTCTGAATGAACATTCAGCCTGAGAAAGAGAGCAGCTGTTCTTCACAGTTCTCAATACTGATGGCTCTTGTATCCCATAGTCTTGGTGGTGTTATTTAAGACAATCTCAGAGCTTAAAGCTGCCATTTGCCACATGCCAGTTGCAGTTTGCTGAAGTCAGTGACAACAGTATGAAAAATTGTATGGAGATATGGCACTCCCTGGGAACATATCAATTGCTGTACACATATGGTGTATGGGTTTTGAGGATGGGGAGGGGAGATAAAGTTAAACCCATCCCTTCTATATCATCCAGAGCCTGTTGAGAAGGGACAGAAGAATTAATCACTGGAATTCTGCATCAATCCAACTCACAGCCCTTAGGGGAAGTGCATCTGTGAGAAATGGGAAGATGAAAGTGAAGTTGGGTAAAGCATGGTAGGTAGGGTTGAGATAGTATAAAAATCAGGAACTGAGGGAAGAAGCAAAGAGGAACAAGAAAGGATGAAGCATTAATTCAGGCATTTATAGAAACAAAGGAAAGGTGTGTGTAAATGGGAAGTAAGGGAGCAGATAAAAGCTGATAAAATGATAGATAACGAAATGTTGCTTAAAATGCATGAGATGTTTTGAGGGAATGACTGATCCACATTGTTTGTGGCAGGATCAGGAAATACATAGGAAGAGCAATGTCAAATAGAGGTGATGAGGATAGAAGTTTTAGAACTCTCCGATGAGCTAGAGCTGTTGCGAACATTCCAAAAAGCATGTTCGGGAATGTGTTTGAATACTCCAGTACATTTGTGAAGCAAGCATGACCCAGCTATTGAAATGCAAAGCACCCACTGCTGCTACTCCCTCCCCCTTAGCTAGTGCCTATAAGGACCACAAACCAGATCAAGGGAAGTAATAGTACCACTCTATTCTGCCTTCGTCAGACTACACCTGGAGTACAGTGTCCAGTTCTGGGTGCCACAATTTAAGAAGGATATTGACAAGCTGGAATGTGTGCAAGAGGAGGGAGACCAAGAGATGAATAGAGAGGGGGTGTGGAACCAGGCATCTGGCTGAGTTCAACAGGTGTGAATCGTGAGAGGCAGAGCTCCCCATTCCCCTCATCCACCTTGTACAGAAATCATATCTGAATTCTGTAAAACAGGTTAAGAAAGAGGACCTCACACAAACATCCCAAACTAATCCATTTTTTGAAACTGATCGGTGACAAATCGGTGTCAGGGGAGCAGGTTCAGAAAGGAGACCAACAGGTCAGAAAGGAGACTCAGAGACTCAAAGTAAAGTCAGTTGTTTTATTTAGGAAATCAGTATGCAACAGAGATCACGCAGGCATGAAAACGTTGCCAAGACTTGCTCTTAGCACTTCCTCTTCCTGCTACACCTCTTCTTCTGGACGTCTTCCAAGCAGACACAAACTCTGGCAGGGAGAAAACAAGAGAAAATCCAGCATACCTAAGACAGAAGGGTCCCTAAATGTCAGGAGTGGCTCTTCAGAGGACATAAGAGACTGTAACAGGAAAGAGGAATCTGAACAATCTCAGTGCTCACACAGAAACCTTTTCAGTCTGAGACTCTATCATTGTAAAGCCTAATAATTCGCAACAGGTGAGCCCTAATGTGCATAGTTACAGATAAAAAGAGGCAGACATTCACTCTTGTCTTGAGTCTAATCATTTTGAGCAATATTTTCTCATATTATTGATTTAGGCTGCAGTTCTATACACACTCATCTGGACCTAAGCCCCACTGGATTCAACAGAGCAGCTAACACAACCAATTGCTATCCATTAGAACAATGAATACATTTCTCATTTTAAAACAGTGTTGCGTTTCTATTTTCCCTTCAGGATTTTCAAGGCTAGAGAGGAGCAGATTGGTGCTGCATAGGCTTTAATCCCATAAAAGCAGTGAGACCTTTCATCAGCAAAATCCTCAGTAGATCAATTAATTTGCTTTTGGTAGTTTGAGCCAATTTAACTGGATCCATGTGCTTTGTGGATTAGATGCTTAGGTCAACATTAAACTGCACGGCACCAGCACAGCACGACATGGTTTAATTAAAAAGTAATCAAATCTATATTAAAAGTGTGAGTGCTATCACCCTTCAAAGAAACGTGAGCATTTCCACACTAGGAATTCACTGCACTGGTATCATCGCCTTTATTTCTGATAATCTGCTTACCCTGTTTTGGACTATAACTCTATTGTTCCTGTCCATTGGCCAATGCTAGCTGTGGCCAATGGGGTTTGTCGCCCGAAATGCCTGAAAGGCACGAGGCTGGCAAAGGCTGCTCTGTGCCTTTAACACAGGACTGGCGCAGGGCAAAAGACAAGATGGCAGCCACCACCATTCCACCTACTGAAGCTGGTTGGACCTTAATCCCAACACTGGTGATGGGATGGCATAATCCACTGTAACTGAGGCAGCAGCACAGATTAGAGGGCCCAGGAGAATCTACATGGCAACAGATGGGTATGGTTGAGGATTCAAGATAACTGTGAGGGGGCAGCAACTGCTGCCTCAGGTAGCTGTCTCACTCTGCCTAATGATAGGGCCAGTCCCTCTTTAACAGCTGCCATTGACAGCTTGCCACACACACAGTTTTCCCAGCATGGAGATGCAATGATGAAGGGCTATGCTTCTGCTGAATTATTTCTGGCATATAAAGACAAAGGTTTGTTTCTGAAAAGTATGGCAAGAGAATCACAAAGTCCTAGTGCATGAGTAGGCAAACTAAGGCCTGGGGGCTGGATCCAGCCCAATCACCTTCTAAATCCGGCCTGCAGATGGTCCGGGAATCAGAGTGTTTTTACATGAGCAGAATGTGTCCTTTTATTTAAAATGCATCTCTGGGTTATTTGTGGGGCATAGGAATTCATTCTCTTTTTTTTCAAAATATAGTCCTGCCCCCCCCCCCCAAGATCTGAGGGACAGTGGACCGACCCCTTGCTGAAAAAGTTTGCTGACCCCTGACCTAGTGGGTGTGGAATTAGTTTATTCTGCACATTTACCCCAGCATTTCCCCGGACCTCATTTCCTTTTGAAAGAAGCTCTTACTTTTCTTTGAAGCAGCATTCCTAAACAGTATGAAATCGGCACTCCGGCAGATATCTTTTCATTCTTCCCATTGAATAGTCCAAGTGAGATAGCTTTATTAAATCCTAAGGAAGGTAGGTATTTCAAGGGCGGCTGAAGATGTTTTGCTGCCCAAGATGAAACAGTAAATCACAAGGTAAAGGTAAAGGTAAAGGTACCCCTGTCCGTATGGGCCAGTCGTGTCTGACTCTAGGATTGTGCGCCCATCTCACTTAAGAGGCTGGGGGCCAGTGCTGTCCGGAGCCACTTCCGGGTCATGTGGCCAGCGTGACGAAGCTGCTCTGGCGAGCCAGCACCAGCGCAGCACATGGAAACGCCGTTTACCTTCCCGCTATGAAGTGGTAGCTATTTATCTACTTGCACTTTAAGGGTGCTTTCGAACTGCTAGGTGGGCAGGAGCTGGGACCTAGAGACGGGAGCTCACCCCGCCGCAGGGATTCGAACCGCTGACCATGCGATCAGCAAGCCCTAGGCGCTGAGGTTTTACCCACAGCGCCACCTGCGTCCCTAAATCACAAGGTAAGGGACCTTTTAAAGCCAGGGGGACATGTTCCCTTGAGGACATCTTCTAGGGCACAAATTCTAGTGATCGATAGGACAAGATGCCAAAGTGGACAGGGCAACAGATGTGACTTTCACCTTTGTGCAGAGGTTGCATTTCAGCTATGCAGTAGTCAAAGGGATAGCATACTTATCCACTTATCCATTCTCCATCCAGACATTATCATCACTCAAGGACACATTCTGGTTAGGCAAAAGCCTTTGAGGAGGGTATGGAGCAGGGCCCATGAATGGTGTGACCTGGGGAGATATGTATCCTATGGAGAATCCTGACAGTCAAGCAGAGAGACCTAGAGGCCCCAGTTGTCCTCAGGCCTGAGAGTCCCCATCTCTTCAGTAAATAGTACTTCCCAAGTCAAGGTACATAATGTCTTCCAGCCAGTTCTGAAACCTGAGGCAAAACAAATATCTGCAAGCAGCCCACACTTGCATCAAAAAATACAATGATAATAAATTCAAAAACCAAAAACTCCCTGCCCTTTCATGACACCCAAAACCAGTTACTTCGGGCAGCTTCCTCAATCTGCCTAATGGCAAGTCAGGCCCTGATCTATGTGCTGATAGGAAAGAACTGCACTGCATTCTTCATTCAAATTCTTCATAGGAAGAATTTGGGCAGAAACTGATAGGGAAAAATGCAAGAGAAGTCCTATAAGTCAGTATATGTTGACATCAGTTATGAGGATGAACACAGCAGCGACAGCCAACTGCCAGATTCCAATGATGCAAAGGTATCAGAGCTTCTGATCTGTTGTGGATGCTATTTTCCTGCCTCTCTTGAGAGGGTATCTTTGGGTTATCTCTTTTGTCCTCCCTCTCTCTGAAGCCTCTCAGATTTCATATCCTCTGCAAAAGCAATTTATGGCTTCAATAAAATCAGCAACAATTATACAGAAAACTTCATAGACTTCTAAAAATGAAAGTTCCCTAAGGTGATCACTTGAGACCAGAGGTGGCTAAATTGTGGGTCTCCAGATGTTGAAGGACTACAACTCCCATCACCCCTGACCATTTTGCTGTGCTGACTGGGGCTAATGGGTATTGTAATTCTACAACATCTAGAGGTCCATAGGTTAACCACCCCTGCTATGATTCTGAATAGCAGTTCTGAATAGGAGAAGAGGTAAACAGCAGAGGACTTGTGCTCATGTCCTGCTTTTGGTTTCACATATGCTTCTGGCTGGCCAATATGGGAAGAGAATGCTGGACATCTATTCTGGATCATATAAAAACATCCATAGGTCTGCAATCCATAGAAGCAGCAATGGGCAAACTCCCTTTGGACAGTCCAGTGTTGGGGAAATGTGCTGTCCGCTTGAAAGGGAGCCTCTCTTATGCAAACCAACTTGCACTTTCTGTCTGGTGGTGCAGGGGAAAGAGGGCATGGGGTAGGAGAACATGACAGTGAGGTTGGAAGTAGCCTATGAACCACCATCTGACTATCCATATGCTACATTTTTTTAATGCTATGAATGCTCTATCTCTCTTTTATGTGTGATGTCTCTCATTTGTAGCCCATCCTTTCTCCAAGAAGCTCAGGGGTTTGTGCAGCTTATCCCATGTACAGGACTAGCCATGATGGATATGCTCTGCCTTCACATCTGGAGATAGTCTGCTTCTGAATACCAGTTTCAGAAAAAATGGTGGAGAAGTGTTCTTGTGCTCAGGACCTGCTTGTGGGTTTCTCACAGGCATCGGGTTGGTCGCTGTGAGAACAGGATGCTGGACTAGATAGGCCTTGGAGTGGTCCAGCAAGCTTTCCTTATGTTCTAACAGTAAGTTGATGGCAGAGGAAGGTCAAGCTGATAAAGTTAGGGCATCCCCCAATGAGCTTCATGTTAAGCAGGGATTTGAACTCCTGTCTAGGAGACAGATAGATAGATAGATAGATAGATAGATAGATAGATAGATAGATAGATACGGTTAGAGACCAGCTTATAAAACACACTTGGGGGTACAGTCCCATAAGGAAAGCCCCACACCATCTGGGATCATGTTTAGAACATTCCACAACTGTGAGGGTGAAAGTCTACAGCGGAGGGTCTTCTCTGCTTGAGAATTTAGAACCCTGCTCATGATTCTAAATTAAATTCTGGGAGCCTTGACCAATAGAAGCAGCTCCTCGCTGCTGTGCAGAGCTCCACCCTCACTCTCATGAGATGCTCTAGACATGATAATGGTAATGCACCAGATGAAGTGAGGCTTGAGGTCAGAGAGACTAAATATACCAAATTAACATTCATTTTCAAACCTTCTGACGTTGCCGTATGAAAATTCATGATCCATGTCGAGTAGAAGGTCACAATAAATTTTCCAGTGGCCTTTTGTATCTGCAAATTAATTTCAACTATGGACTTTCCTGAGTTCTGTCAGCTGACTGGAAACTCATAACAAGCGATTTAACAACTGGTGTACCCAAAGGTCACTCCATTCGCTTTGCATGTTAAGGAAGATGAGAATGTTCCATCATCTGCACCTTGCACCAGTTGCTCTGTCCAATTCTTGTATATGTGAATTAACTTGCCTGGACTTTGAATTGCATCCTGTGCTTTATATACCCTCCAACATTTCTCTGACAAAAATAGGGATATCCAATTTAATAATAATAATAATAATAATAATAATAATAATAATAATAATACCCCACTCATCTGACTGGGTTGCCCCAGCCACTTGTGGCAGCTTTCAACGTATATAAAAACATAATAAAACATTAAACAATAAAAAGCTTCCCTATACAGGGCTGCCTTCAGATGTCTTCTAAGGTTGTAAAGTTACTTATCTCCTTGGCTCGAGGCTTGCATAACTCCATACCCTCCAACATTTCTCCAATGAAAACAGGGACATCCCAAGGAAAAGTGGGACACTCTGGGTTCAAATCAGAAACCAGGACAGCTTCTGGGGCTGTCCCTTGGCGGGTCAGGCTTTACAACCATGGTTGACCTCTTATGCAGGTGTCAAGAACCGCTTGCCACACGGAGCAAAGAAAAAGGCATCATCCAGAGAGATTTACAGCTGATATAAAAAAAATTCCATCATAGACGCTGCCAATGTGCTGCTATGATTTTTGTTAGATGGAGCCTTGAAGCAGCCAGTGTTTTGCAAAGTGTGTTGTTACTGCTCCCTTGGAGAGAGGCCTGCTATGTCTGTGCTCCTTACTAACTTCCGATCAGCACTTGGAAGTTATCATGCACTCAGTCAGCAGATTTAATAATGGTTCACCTCTCACCTCACTCGAAACCCATCTAACCACAGAAATCATGAGTGGGTTTTTTCTTTTGGTTACTGTTTAAGTGCACAGACCTTTATAACTCAACAGGCACTTAGTAAGATGTCCTTCAAGAATGGCCTTCATTTCTTCAGAAGATGAATAAAGGCCATATTTTTAAGTGTTCTATTAAGCTAGATAAAGAGATCTACGCTCCCATTTCACAACTGGCTCATGGATGATGGTATCGCAATACGGCTGACTTGGTCATGGTTTTCGCCAAGCTAGCTGGGCATTTTTGCATCCATTCCAAGCCATGTTCCGAAGCCGTATGCTGAAGCTAAGCAGGTATGGGCCTGGCCTACGCCTGGATAGGGGGCCACATGGGAAGTGGGAACTCCATGCATGTGTCCTCGAGTTCCAGGAGGGAAAAAAGGCAGCCAGAAAAGTCATAAATTCATTAAATCTACCCAGTGGCAGCTGGTGTCCACTAGACCTGGTGGAGCAGCTAGGATGCCATGGAGGGGGTATGGTCACAAGGAAGCAGCCATCTTGTTCTGGTTTTCTCCCCATCCATCTTCCTTGCAGACACTTACACTTGAGCATTGAAATTTAATAAATAGCACCTGACAAAACTGAAAAGTGTCTTACTTTGGTTCGGGGGGAGGCTGTTGCTTTTTTGCTGTTGCTGCTGCTGTGGGTTCATGCCAAAGAAGCTGCACATTGCTCCAAGAACGCCATGAAGAGCTTTATGCTCTCGCCCAGGCCACACTTGCTCACCTACCTGACCCACCGTGGCAGAAACTGCCCCTCTCCACATCTCTTTTGGCCTGGCCAGGCAGCAGCTGTGCACAAGGTGAGGAGTGCACCTGAGGAGTGCAGCAGGTCTCTGACCTGGACAGAATGCATTGTATTGAAAAAATATTGTTTAAAAACAAACTATGCGTATCTGTGGGATCTGTGTTTGTTTTACCCTGTGAGTTTAGATATTGTACACAGTACTGTAATGCATGCAGCAATCTGGCAAAACTCTTGCCCAAGACATGCCCTCCGACATCTTCTCACACAAATCCAGGGCACACACACATACCCCACATCATGCCGCCTTCCCACCGCAGCCACCCTCTGCCTGCCACATTCGCTGTGGCTGCCCCCCCCCCCACTTTGTCACCTTATCTTCACCAACTCTTTCTCCTCCTCCTCTGCCACCGAAAGTGGAGTGCCTGCTTCTGGAAGTGTGCTTCCAGATGTGCTATGCCTGTTCCTGGGAGTATGGTAGCGGGACTGTTGGGTGACATGCATGTGAGTTATTCGCACATTTCTTATGCTCCATGACAGCTGGCATTTTATTGCCCTTTGGTAGGTTTAGTATTGGGTATGCAGGTGGTGCTGTGGTGTAAACCACTGAGCCTAGGGCTTGCTGATCAGAAGGTCAGCGGTTCAAATCCCCACGACAGGGTGAGCTCACGTTGCTCAGTCCCAGCTCCTGCCAACCTAGCAGTTCGAAAGCATGACAAAAGTGCAAGTAGATAAATAGGTACCGCTCTGGCATGAAGGTAAATGGTGTTTCCATGCACTGCTCTGGTTTCACCAGAAGCGGCTTAGTCATGCTGGCCACATGACCTGGAAAAACTGTCCGCGGACAAATGCTGGTTCTCTCAGCCTGTAAAGCGAGATGAGTGTTGCAACCCCAGAGTTGTCTGGGACTGGACTTAACTGTCAGGGGTCCTTTACTTTTTACCTTTTTAGGTTTAGTATAAACCTATTCTTGAGCCTGGGGTTAAGGAGCAGGCCTGGACCCCTCACCATCCTTGAATATGTGGTGCTGGTGGCAATGCTGGTGGAGAATGCTCTTCCATCAAGCACATGGGCACCTCTGCTTGTTATTTTGTCACGGAATCTGTCTCAGTGCTGGTATCTGTGCAGCAAAAAAATGGTGGAGAAAGGAATATGGTGGTTGTTTTTTGCACACGTAATGCTCCTTCTGTGGTGTGGGGGAGGACCCATTCTTGAGACCTGTTCTTAGAAGCTGGAATTCCCCTAATGCAAGGACCAGGACTTTGCTAGCGGCAAATCCTCACCATTGTTTTATTGCCAGGATGAAAAGGGGCAGGCTGACACATTGTGGCAAAATGAATGAACTGCAAACACTTCAGATGTTCTTCAAGCAAGAAAGTGATTTCCCCACCTCCCTACTCCCCCAAACTGCAAAATAAATCCTAAGAGGGAGAATAATATTTCTGTTGTCATGATTTTGCTAGTCAAATGCAGATTTGAAAATCTGATGCCAAAAAAACCCCAACTATATGAAAAAATTGTCAGTTATTTGTTGTCTGTTATGTTCACTGCTATATGCATTTTAATGCATACTCTCTTCCAATATCGGTTGGAGAACTGTCTCTCAATATTTGTATAAGTGTGAATTTCACAGGACAGCTATATTTGCATTCATGCGTTGTATTGGAAAATGTGAATTAAGCATGAGAACCAAACCAAGTTCCTTCCCCATCCCTACTCATGAGTAAATCCCACCAAGTTCATTGCGGCTTCCTCCGTAGTAAGTCTGTTCAGGATTGCAGGCATCATCAATAAGCACTGAGCCAAATCCAAGATGGCGCAAATCCCTTCTCATTCTGTAATCCAGCCAAAATAATAATCTCATGGTGGATTCTTGAATTTAAAAATTGGAACTCAATTCAGATAAGGAAACCTATGAGATATGATCACAGTTTACTTTGGAATACCTGGTCCTGGGAGAGCGGTACTGCAGCCATGTCTTGCTTTGTGAGCTGCTCAGAGGCATTTCAATGGACGCTACTGAAACAGAGTGCTGAAGCCCATGAGCCATTATTTGAACATTCATTTTACTGAAATGATTCTAAATCCCTTGGGGAGAGTGGTGTGTGTGTGTGTGTGTTTGTGTGTGTGTGTGCATACATGTGCACAGTAGACCCATGATTTCATGTTCCTGTGCCAGCTGACCTCCATGAATTGAAGAACAGAACTCTGGATTTGGAAGTCCTCTGAACTCATGCAAGTTCCCTGTGCAAAATGCTCCCCCCCCCCCCGAATATTCACAGTTCTAAATCACACAGGGAGCCTATACAGAAGGCTCCTTACTGTAGACCTTCCCCTTACAACTCAGCATGCAGGCAAACACTGGTGGGACTAGACAGCAAGCCTCCACCTTGATATGAGTAAACTGAATGCTTAAATAGAGCCCTGCTGAGCAGCATAATAGTAGGACATTGAATGAGCAAGACTTGAATGAGCGAGAAAAATTCTCAGAGATCATTCACACACCGGCCAGCACCTCTTTAATCTTCTACCCTTGAGCAGGAGATATAGAAGTATAATCAGTCATACCAACAGGTTAAAAAACACTTTCTATCCATGGGCTGCTGAAGGGAAAATAATATAGTGCAACTGATTTTCAGGGTTGGTGTGTTGTGCGACAAGTACACAGAGTGCAATGAGATTGAGTGTTTGTGGGGGGAGGGAGGCTCGGTTAATTTCACTGTACACAGGTTGTACATTGACAATAAAGGTATTATTATTATTATTATTATTATTATTATTATTATTATTATTATTATCAGAGGTACCTTTTTCTCATTTTCATTTTAAACCTCCTGGCAACAGTACTGATGTTGATGGGCATGAGAAGGCTCTCAGCCAAGTCACTAATAATGATAGGAGTTCCCCCATCTGTATATTCGCTTCTGTGTGCCTTCTCCAAGAATGTAGGCAATTGTTCTTCCTCCAAGACAATCATATGGCTTGGGCATCCCAGGCAGATCCCTCCTTTCACTCCAAGATCCTGAACTGATCCTGAGCACTGCAGGAGACATAGAAACAGTTTGAGTGTGCCCAATGAGAGGATCTTAAACTGGGAGAAGGTATGAAAGATTAGGTAATGCTTAGAAGGCACAACTTTGAGAAACTTGGTTCCCAAGCCTTGCCTTTTCTGGTCACTCCTCTTGGACCAAGACAATTGCATTGTTCTGATTTGTTGTTTCCTGATGTCCCTATTGCTTCTTTTTTGCAAATAGTTTGTGTTGCAGTATGGAAAAACCACCACATGAGAACAGTCACCAATTACTTCATAGTCAACCTCTCACTAGCTGACGTCCTTGTCACCATCACTTGTCTTCCAGCAACGTTAGTGGTGGATATCACCGAGACGTGGTTCCTTGGGGACAGCCTGTGCAAGGTGATCCCTTATTTGCAGGTATTGTTTTCCAGGTTGGGGTGGGGAGTGGGCAGGCTACACTTTAATATAAATATGTATAGTGTTATGCATTGAGGTCAGGTGCCTGACCCCTCTAATCTTTGGCTCCAGCAAGTGTTAAAAGTTAATTAAACCTTCTAATTCTGGGAAATAGCCAAACTAGCTTCCTGGCGAGGTGATGGGGGATTAAGGGGCTCAGTGCAAGACAGCAAATGGACCCCTCAACAGAAAAAGGCAGAGTTGGGAGAAGAGGTAGCAATGGTGTAAAAACAGCAAACTGGGAGAGGACAGACAGAGCAATGTTTGGTGCTTGTTTACAATCCAATGCTGCAGCTATGGGAGAAACAGGGCCCTCTTAGGGTGTTAACGCATTCGTCTCATTTATATCCAAAACTCTCCCATTGTTTTATTGGCCTTCTTCCACATCCCTCCATCATGGAATTTCACCCACCACATCAGGCCTTTCCTCTAAAGCACCTACTAGATGAAAAGAGTGCATCCTTTCATTAAACCTAATGTAACATGCCACCCCAAACCCCAGAGAAGTGTGAGATTCCAAGCACAAATTTCCCACCTGGGCCTGTGTTTCATTGGGAAAATGAAGCACGGTGAAGACTGTGGTTTCTTTATGAGATATGGTTTATTTACACACATATACACACAACTTGAGCCTGCTTGGGGAGGGGGCGGTCCCCAGCATTACACTCCAAGGCGGTTTTACCGTCTCCAGAAGCACAGCATTTGATTCAACAGACACTAGCCATTTTTCTCTGCATCCTGCACTTTTGCTTGTCACTGCCGTTCCAGAATGTGGTGGTGGGGGATGAGTGTTCAGACCGCTGGGCTCTCACTTGTGGGGTGCCTCAGGGTTCCATCCTCTCCCCCATGGTTTTAACATTTACATGCAGCTGCTGGGAGAGATCATCAGGGGGTTTGGGGTGGGTGTTCATCAATATGCAGATGATACCCAGCTCCACCTCTCTTTTAAATTGGAACCAGTGAAGGCTGTGAAAGTCCTGTGTGAGTGCCTGGAGGATGGATGGCAGCTGACAGATTGAGGTTGAATCCTGACAAGGCAGAAGTACTGTTCTTGGGGTACAAGGGGCGGGCGGGTGTGGAGGACTCCCTGATCCTGAATGGAGAAACTGTGCCCCTGAAGGACCAGGTGCGCAGCCTGGGAAGTCATTTTGGACTCATAGCTGTCCAGGTGTCCAGGGCAGCTGTTTACCAGCTCCATCTGGTATGCAGGCTGAGACCCTCCCTGCCTGCAGATTGCCTTGCCAGAGTGGTGCATGCTCCAGTTATCTCCCACTTGGACTACTGCAATGTGCTCTACATGGGGCTACCTTTGAAGGTGACTTGGAAACTTCAATTAATACAGAATGCGGCTGCTAGACTGGTGACTGGGAGTGGCTGCCGGCCGAGACCATATAACACCGGTCCTGAAAGATCTTCATTGGCTCCCAGTACATTTCCAAGCACAATTCAAAGTGTTGGTGCTGACCTTTAAAGCCCTAAATGGCCTGAGTCCTGTATACCTGAAGGAGCGTCTCCACCCCCATCATCCAGCCCGGACACTGAGGTCCAGCGGTGAGGGCCTTCTGGTGGTTCCCTCACTGCAAGAAGTGAGGTTCAGGGAACCAGGCAGAGGGCCTTTTCAGTAGTGGCGCCTGCCCTGTGGAACACCCTCCCAGCAGATGTGAAGGCAGTAAACAACTACCCTGTATTTTACTTTTAAAAGACAACTGAAGGCGGCCCTGCTTAGGGAAGTTTTTAATGTCTGATGCTGTATTGTTTTTAATATTCAGTTAGAAGCCACCCAGAGTGGCTGGGGAAACCCAGCCAGATGGGCTGGGTATAAATAAATTTATTATTATTATTATTATTATTATTATTATTATTATTATTATTATTATTATTATACCACCTCACTCAATTTCTGGCCCACATTACTTCCCCTCCCTTCTCTGAGATCTTGGCTTTTATCTCTCCAGTCAAAGGGGCTTATTTCTTTGCACTCTATGGTAAGTTTCCTCAATCCCTTATACTGTAGTTGCTAATGACTCATTGCTAACACCTCACTTGCAGTAGGCCAGTTCTGACTTAATTAGTTGTAACACTTGAATTAATTAAAGGATTAGCAAGATCATGCATGGCTCAAAGACACACTTGATTGATACTAAATACACATGTGTCTGGCCATTTCCTGTCTTTGATACTCCAGACTTAAATTAGAACCTACCACTAGCTTAATCCCGAATTTACTGTGCCTTGCACTCCCAAATTCATAACAAGAATATGCTTTTTTTTTAAAGGGGGGACTGCTTTTCATTTGCAGATGATTGGCACTCTAGATGGCATTTACCTAACCAATCCTGTGCAAAGACTTCCCCCTCCCCCCTCCTCCTATGCACCCCACCCCCCAAATAAATTGGGTATGGGAGTCAGGAAAAACCCCTAACAACACACGGGTGGTCCAGTCCTTTGCTTTTAACAGGACTGAGAGGTGACTTTTGTTAGCTGGATTGTGCCCATGGAGGGGAAAGTTAATGTGATTCTGAAAGAATTGTTAAAAGTGCCAAAGCAACATTTCCCTCCTCCTTGTTTTTACTGATGTTTTGTTGCCCTTCTGTTCCTTTTCCCCCTTCCTAGACTGTGTCGGTCTCTGTTTCCGTGCTAACCCTGAGTTGCATTGCCCTGGATCGATGGTATGCAATTTGTCACCCTTTGATGTTTAAAAGCACAGCCAAGCGGGCCAGGAACAGCATTATCATTATCTGGATTGTGTCCTGCATTATAATGATCCCCCAGGCATTCGTCATGGAGTGCAGCCATGTCTTGCCAGCATTAGCCAACAAAACCATCTTATTCACGGTTTGTGATGAACACTGGGGAGGTGAGTGTTTTTCACCACAGGACTGGAATTGCCCACAGGGACATTATGGAAGGAAAACTGTACAGTTAACAAACCCACTGCATGAACATCTCATCTCCTGAATTATTGGGTATTGGTTGAAACCAGGACTTTGCATGATCTTCTCTGGCACTGGCTTTTAGCTGCCTTTAATCTCTAACTGGATTTCTTAGGTACAAGCAGTAGAAGTCAGTGAGGTGGAGTGGGTGGGTCAGTATTGCTTGTGTTGCTTCCTATAACTGAGAGAGAGGGGGGCAAGGTAGGAGGGAGGTCTCTGCGGTGTGGACGCAGCAGCAGGAGCATCAGATTGGTTCCACCACAGCACTCACACAGTGCTGACCTCCTCACTGGCTCCACCCTTCTCCTCTGTGTCTCAGTTACCAGAAATGATCTCTTCATCGCGAAACTAGGTGAGCTGTTCTCCACCCCACTGAGCAGCACTGCTGGGTACAAGTGTTGGGTACAATGTGGTTACTGTTAAGAGGAAAGCTCTCTACAGCCCAGAAGGGTGCCCTTTGACACCTATGTTGGTGTCTGTGTTGGGCCTATATTGTGCCTATGTTGACATAGCTTACGACTTGAACATGTGAACATAGAAACATGGGATGGGTCTGCTGTTTTCACAGGAACTGGTCATGTACCTATGGGAAACATGCAAACACTCTCTCCCTCCCAACCACTACCTCATCTGTGAAATTTCACAGGCCTTTAGATAGCTCAAAATAACCAAAGGTATCACCAGAATAACCAAAGGTAACTGGATACCTTAAGGACTGCCATCTTCCACAAGACCTTGAAAGCCCATGCATTCAGAGCAGTTTCAGAAGCACATCAGAAGGTGGCATACAAGTGAAATGACTGATCGTTCAGATGGTCTCTGTGTCTCCCTGTCATTAGAAGTCAGGTGAAGATAGGGCCTTTTTGATGGTGGCACTCCACCTTTGGAATTCCCTCTCCGAGGAGGTGTGCTTGGGGCCAAGGAGGAACTCTTCTTGGCTCTGGCATTTTTATTTCCCCAGGCCTTTGGGTTTTTGGTGTGTGGAAGACAGGAGTGCCTGGCATGCTCTGGTCCGTGGGGTCACGAAGAGTCGGACACAACTAAACGACTTAACAACAACAAATGTATTACTTCTGCTGTTTGCTATGCATTTACTATTTACTTTTTTTTGCTATTGTGGTTTTAATTTACTTTGGACTGTCAGGGGATTGAATGATTGGATTCTTCAGCAGCACACACACAAAAAAGGCACCTTACATATAGAAAAAACAGTATGTGAAGGAAAAGATTGAACCCTTTATCCATTTGCTTGGAAGTCAGTCCTGCTGACATCACAGCAACCTCAGCTTTTAAGTCTCCCCTTGCTCCTTATTTCCGGATTGGCCAGTCCAAGAGGAAGAAATTTCTCCATCCCTGCCAGAAGGCGGTGTCAAGCATACTTTCACTTCCCTGGGAGACTATTAGAATTAATTTGCTTTTCAGGCTCCCAGAGATGAGTTCTGTGAGGAAGCTGAAATGTCTCTACTTTTCCAGTGCTCCATTATCCAGCTATGAGGGTCAAAAAGGTTCAATAATACCTCACAACTCCCTATTGGGAGCACATGGGGCTGGCAATGGGATCCCAACTCAACATGGAACACAACCTAGCAAAAAGGATTTCCTCTTTAGGGGCATGCCCTGATTAGCTTGGTCGTAGTATCACAATACAGGGTCTGCAGTTACAAGATCAGCATGTAGTAACTGTTGGGCCATGAGTTCACCACCAGCCTCACATATGCACAGGCAATCACACAGCTGAACCAAGGCACTGAGAGCCATTCAGCAATTTCACCGATGCTTTAACACAGCACCCAGCAGCTAAGGATTTGGGTTCCTTGATGACGAAACCTTCAGCTCTCTCACACTCCTACCCACCCTGTCAGTCAGATGTAATAATTGCTACATTGGTGGAATCTTTAGTTCTACTTAAAGCACAAAGGTCCTTAAGCAACTGTTATGTGAAGTATGTGCCCTGGGTTTTCTTTGAAGTTCTGCCTCCAAATGCATCCCCGCTCTGATTGAGACCACTTCAAAGGAAAAGGCTCGTTCTTCGTCCATCTTGTTCCATCATCGACTTGTACACAGCCTGGCAGCTTCTACATTTTTCTCCCTTTTTTAAAAAAAAGAGAAAAGCTAAAGATGTTAAATTAGAAGCCATAAACCTCCAATGGTTGTTGAAATAAATGCTGCAATCATACTTGCACTATGCTGCCTGAAGGTCACTGTGCAGGCAGGTGGTGACTCTTTATGAGCTTTCTTGAGTCCTGCCGGTTGAGAGCTCAAATACTTAAGATAATGGTAATTTCCCCTGCAGTAAAATTTCAATTACAGTTCTGGCTCCCTGACACAGCAATGTTTCTTTTCAGACCTAGACAGTTACTGAACCTTCTTATATATTCTGTGCACTAAGAGAAAAACGACTCCATCTGGTTCATGTGAAAGATACAGATTTACCCAGATAACATCACAGTTGCAGATGCTGGAAATGAGTAATTCATGCATATTTATAGAACCCTTGGGAGATTCACACCATTGAAGAATTCTGTACAAAGCACTTAAAGCAGGACTACCAACCGCCCAGTACTTCACTGGTCTGACCATTAGGAGGTAACAGGCACTGGGCTTCAAAAGCCTGTGACCTCCCAATTCTGTCTGGCACCACCCCATAACCTGCTGTATGTATTGGCTGGCTTTTTCCACAACCCATCAGATTTGCTGTGGCTCAACCCCTTATATGCCAGATTCCATCCTAGATCTTCACCTCACAGTTCAATACTTTTTCTGACTCCACAAGGTTCCAACCAGGCTGCAAGTGGTGAAGGTAGAGTGGTAGTCCAGTGGTAGAGCATCTGCTTTGCATGCAGAAGGTCCTTGGCTCAGTCCTCAACATCTCTAGGTAGAGTTGGAAGAGACCTCCTGTCTGCAACCCCAGAAAACTGCTACCAGTCAACATCAACAATACTGTAGATGGACCAGTGGAAGAAAGCTTCCTGTGTTCCTAACAATCCTAGCTGGCCTTCTGCCCCTTACCCCAGGGGGCCAACAATTTTGGAAATCTAAGCTTCGCAACCTTGATTTCAAGGTTGCTCTCCATTGTTTTCTACATCCTCATCTTTTAGCAAGGTCTTCAGGCGATGGCGTAACCAATGCCTTTGAATGGCTAGGTGCTTCCAAATGCTTCTGAACATTAGTTTAGTAATCTAGTCAGCTGCAAAGTCAAAGGGATTTATTTATAATATATATATATATATGAGATCAAACCTATCCTTTCTTAAGGAAATCAGCCCTGAGTGCTCACTGGAAGGACAGATCCTGAAGCTGAGGCTCCAATACTTTGGCCACCTCATGAGAAGAGAAGACTCCCTGGAAAAGACCCTGATGTTGGGAAAGATGGAGGGCACAAGGAGAAGGGGACAACAGAGGACGAGATGGTTGGACAGTGTTCTCGAAGCTACCAGCATGAGTTTGACCAAACTGAGGGAGGCAGTGGAAGACAGGAGTGCCTGGTGCTCTGGTCCATGGGGTCACAAAGTGTGAAACACCCTACCCTAAAGGCTTTTCACCACATGCAAAACATGCTAGGATCTGAGTGGCCTTGGTTAATAATGTGCTTGGAATGTTTTGGAGGAAAGGCTCCTGTTTTGAAATGATCCTATCTATTCAGCCCTTTAATTTTACAATATGTTTGTTGCATGCATTAACAATTACATAGCAACCAACAACTTCAAATGAGCGCACGTAGAGAAGATCAAAAGAGATGTTATTCAAGTCCTTTTTGGTTTTCTTTGCAGCTGAAGTCTACCCCAAAATGTATCACACTTGTTTTTTCCTGGTTACATATATGGCCCCACTGTGTCTGATGGTGTTGGCCTACCTACAGATATTTCAAAAGCTATGGTGCCGGCAGGTAAGCTTATTTTGCTGTGAGATCCATCTGTGTGATCCATTTCATGATGCCTCTTAAAGACTGACATATTTATGTATTTCAGTAATGGACACAAAAATATATTAATGGTACAGAGTAGAATAATTGTGTATCATTCACATGCAAGCAATCTTTCACCAAGAAAGGAACACCATGTTGTCCAAAACCATCCAAGCATATGAACTGATATAGCAAAGTAAGTGCTTGCATCCAGTCCACAAATTCTTAGCTTACATTTTCACTCTAAACAAAAAAAATTCCTTCCAGTAGCACCTTAAAGACCAACTAAGTCAGTTCTTGGTATGAGCTTTCGTGTGCATGCACACTTCTTCAGATACACTGAAACAGAAGTTTCCAGACCCTTCTATATAGTGAGAAGGTGGGGAGGGGTATTACTCAGAAGGGTGGTGGGAATTACCTATCTGTAATTTTCACTCTAAAGAGCTGAAATGAAATTATTCCTGCTAAGATAGGATCATTTTCTTCCCTGGCTCTTAGTTTACATTCGGATGAAGGCTTGATAAAAGAAATGGAAAAATCACCTAGAACAGAGAAAGAAAAATGTTGTAAACATTTCAGAAACATTTACATTGCACTTTGGCATGATACATATTATGTTTTCTTGTTTCTTATTTCTGTTGATAGAGTAGATTTAATACATTAGCAGAAGCTGTTTCTACTCCCACTCATGGAAAATAACATATCTCTGTTTTTCAAGTGCAGTTGCCAAAGTGAACAAGGTGTTATATTAAGGAGAATTAACACAGCAAGCCTACTTAACACCTATTAGCTAGTGTGATTTGACTCTTTGCTCAGGTACGTCACATCAAGTAGAGCAGGTGTACCATAGTGGCTTTTTAATATCATTGGAAATTGTGCATAATTGGGCACAATTTTTCAGTGATATTAGAGCTCATTAAGAGAACTAGTTGTTCATCGGTTATCCCTTGTATTTGCCAACTTGATTTTTTTTATTCATAAAAAAGTTCCATATTTTGGACCAATAATCTCTCTGAACATGTTTATGAATCTTTGGCTAAGTTAGCAATATGCTCCCATAAACTAGATCCTTAGGTATGTCTTATGGGTGTGGTACAGTAGTATAGCAGGTATTAAGTTTAAATTTGCTAAATTTGTAACCCAATTTTACAAAGCCATATACAAAAGAAAATAAAAATAAAAATGCAACCAATACTATACAATTTAAAACATCATTTTAAAATTCTGCTTTTAATACTCCTAGACGAACCATCATCAGACAAAATGTCACACAAAGCACAAAAGTTGGCAAGGTTACCTCCCAGTTTTCATCAATTGAGCATCTTTACTGAGTTCCCTCTTCAGGTCTCTCTTATATCTAACAAAAGGGGGTTCACATTCAGAATGGAGATGCATAAGCAAAATGAACACAATTCTGGAAAGGCATCTTTCATTTCAGCCATAGAAAAGAGATTGCATTAAAATCAACATGTGTGTCTATCATCATCATCATCATCATCATCATCATCATCATCATCATCATCTCTGGGCCAGTGAGCCTAACAGATTTTCCCTTTGGGCAAATGGAAATAATGAACATTCCCTTTACTATGCTCTGCTAGATTCCAGGAACTTCATCTGTGATTCAGAGAAAGTGGAAGCCTCTGCAATCCACAGCGCAAACCCAAAGGCAGAAGCCATCGGCAAATTTTAGGATTAGTGCTGTGGCAGCCGAAATCAAACAAATCCAAACCCGGAGGAAAACAGCACGTATGCTCATGGTCGTTCTCTTGGTTTTTGCCCTCTGCTATCTCCCAATTAGCATTCTCAATGTATTAAAAAGGTAACCTTAATACACAATGAGTAATAATATGCATCTGTGTGTGATTTTCTAGTCTTTAGGTAGCAGGATGATTCCATTTTGCAGCTGACTAGCCCTATAGCAAAATTAGCATTTGTTTGTTTGTTTATGAACTGCCAAGTCAAAAAAATTACAATAAAATAATTAGAACATAAAACTTTAAAATCATAAAGTCACAAACAAATGGTCAACAGTGACTCAGATCTCTACAAGGTCTCAGGCAGAAATCCTTTCCAGTTCTGTCATGTGAAATCTTTATTTGCTGAAGATGTTGGAGACTGAACCTCGAACGTTCAGTGGACAAGAAATGAGCTTGAGCAATGAGCTATGGCCCGACCCTGGTATTAGCATGTGGTTTTTAATTTTGCAGAAAGGCAGGCAAAACTGGACCTGATGTGAACATGGCTGGCTTGACTAGTTGTCAACACAGTTGAGCAAGAAGTGTGGAAACACCTCTCTGCTCCTTCAGCTACTGCTTAAGGCTCAGAAGCAGAGGAGAAGGAGAAAAGAGGCAGGGTGGTAGAACCTGCTTGAAGAACCAAAGGGTTCTGACCACAGCAAGCATCTTGACATCTTGCAAGAGGCAACATTGGGAACAATCAAGAACTGCAGGATACACTTAAAGGCACTAGAGGGCACTCCAGTCTTAGGGACTTGAGTGAAGGGGCTTAGGTGAGTTTAGTGTTTCTCTGTAAACAGGAAATTAGAGCACAAGCAAATATTAATGTTGTCTCAGTGATAAGCCAGGTTCCTGAAAGAATAAGGAAAACAACAGAACTAGAGTATGCACACGCAGCAGAGGAGGAGTGCAGCCTTGTACTGTGAGGGCAACCAAAGTAGCAAGATTCCACGTAACTTCTTGTCTCTAAGCAGGTCTCCTTGATCAGGGCTAGTGTGGTAAGGACCAACATTTACCTGGTCCAAGACCAGAACAATCCTTGTTCCCCCATCAGCACCACCATTCTCACATTACACAGAGCATTCAGGCCAGAGGTGACCGGAAATATTTCTCAGTGTGTGGTTATCTGAATCAAGGCATGCGGTAAACTTTAGAAGTCATTTATAAGTTTTGCACTCCCTTGGAGAACACACACAGGCCCTTTCCTTTAATAATAATGAAAACACTGTGTCCTTGTGGTCCTCTGCATTTTGAGATACATATTCTGTGTACAAATCTTTCAAACTGAAAGCTAATTTGAGATTTAATCCAATTTCTAATGTCTTCTCATTTCTTCTCTTTTTGTAAGGGTGTTTGGGATGTTCAACAATGCCAATGACAGAGAAACAGTGTATGCCTGGTTTACATTCTCCCACTGGCTTGTATATGCAAATAGTGCAGCAAACCCAATTATTTATAACTTCCTCAGTGGTAAGTCGTTCAGTTCTGCTGCCTTTTATCAATGCCCCCCCCTCCCCGCATGGTTTAGCTACACAGCTCAGAACTACTAGAAGTCTTTCATTCAATGTAATGGGCTCGAGCCCATGGAACTCTTTCCCAGCTGAGATTAGGCAGCCACCCTCCTTGTTACACTCCAGGCATGTGGCCAAGCCCTTTTTGTTCCAGCATTTTAAGACAGTGTTCCGTCTAACGATTAAAAAAAGGAAAAAGTTTTATTGCCCCATTGCTTTGTGTTCACCACTTAGAAATGTGAACAATTACGCAGTATAGAAATGTCTTTAAAAAAAAACAGTAAATAAATGAGCCTTTGGGCTTCCCTTATCTTCTTGTTGGGGGGTGGGAATATTTTGTGCCTCCAATTGGCTTCCCTGCTTTGAGTTTCAGGCTGATGCGTAATTTCCTATCAGACTATCTGCTGGTGGCTGCCTGAGGGGGTTATGCTTGCACACTACCCTTGCTGCCAACATCAGGACAAGACGGATGAACTCCCTGTCTCTACTGGGTTTACTGATAGAACATGAGACTCTTAATCTCAGTGTTGTGGGTTTGAGCCCCACATTGGGCGAAAGGTACCTGCACTGCCAGGGGGTTAGACTAGACGGTCCTTGTAGTCCCTTCCAACTCTATATTCTCTTCGCTACATGTGCCATGAATCCACCCATTTAACCAAGAGGGGGAATAATACTATGATTTTGCAATGAACAGGTTTTTAATGAAGCTATGTCATTATCTCTTTGGGGTTTACCCTATGGTTACCAGATTTTTTCCAATGAATCCAGGGTGTCCCCCCCCCCCCGTTTTCTGTGTGTTGTTGTTGTTGTTGCTGCTGCTGTTTTTGAAGCTGAGTAGCAACAGGGAGCCAGTAGTGGGGATGCTGAGGCAAAAGACCCTGGGCCTAAGCACACATGCATATTGCATAAAGGTGCAAAGCCCTTCTTTCCCACCCTGTGAAACATAAATGCGCAGAGTTTTTAAAAAATTGGGCAACACCCCCCACCCCCAGCTCCCGAGCCTCCCCCGATCAGTCAAAACAAAGGGGGAAGGAGATCTGTACCGCCGGACATCTCCGGTTCCCCTTTGGCAGTGGCAGCAGCAGCAGCAGTCAGCAGCCTGGAGCCAGCCTGGTAGGGCAGTTGGTTCTGGCTGGCTTCAGGAGCTGCTCATGGTCGTGACGCCCGCCATTTTTCCTCTCTAGAAGTCCCCATATGATGCGTTGCACACAAGACACATCACATGGGGACTTCCAGAGAGGAAAAATGGTGGGCGCCACGGGAGCGGGCAGCGCCTGAAGCCAGCCAGAACCAACTGCGTTACCAGGCTAACTCCGGGCTACTGAGGCTGCCACTGCCACATTTCCTGGGGACAGATTTGCAAATCTGGGGACATTCTGGGGACAGAATTTGTCTGGGGACAGATTTGCAAATCCCGGGACTGTCCCCAGAAACCAGGGATGTCTGGTAACCCTAGTTTACCCAAATTGTATCAGTGGCATTTTTTAAAAAATCAATGAAGTTAGGATTCATTTTCACACATGAATTGTTGATAGGGGAAAAAAATTCCAGTTCATAGTATACTATCTCATGCTTCTGGTGCTGTTTGATTTGCAGGAAAATTCCGAGAAGAATTCAAAGCAGCTTTTTCCTGCTGCTACTGCTTTGGCATTAGCCACCACAACGAGGACCGGCTTCGAGGACGGGCAAGCACAGAAAGTCGGAAATCCTTGACCACCCAGATCACCCATTTTGACCATGCTACCAAGTTATCAGAGCACGTTGCATTGGCCCATATAAGCACACTCCCAACAAATGGCAATGGACCTGTTCACAGCTGGGAGCATCCCAGTTTCTCTGCGGTTTAATACTTTTGTAAGTGGAAATCTGTGCATCCAGTTGTCTCAACCAGTAACCAGAGTACTGCGGACTGGAAAGGAACGATAGTCAATGAACACCTCTTATTTTCTAAAAGAAACCACAGCCTTGTTTGGAAGCTTGCGTGATTTTAACAGCCTTTGCTTTTGAACTGTAAGATAAGATTGTTTGGGAACACATTAATTTTTTTATATACCTTAACTGGTCAGAGCTTCTGACGTATTTCCTTTCTCAATAAAGAGTGGGTGCATCTTGTGTCTCAGTCAAAGTTGGCAGTAAGCAAGGGGGAAGCATCATGATGGAAATCACATTAGGACCAATTTTGCCTCTACCAAGCTGTTCATAAAATAGCATAACTAAACCCTATATTAATATGGCCATACTAATTGATACTAATAGTGACATCATTTGTTGAATGTGATTCCAGTGTGGTGTAGTGGTTAGGAGCGGTAGATTCATAATCTGGGGAACTGGGTTCGCGTCTCTGCTCCTCCACATGCAGCTGCTGGGTGACCTTGGGCCAGTCACACTTCTCTGAAGTCTCTCAGCCCCACTCACCTCACAGACTGTTTGTTGTTAGGCAGGAAGGGAAAGGAGAATGTTAGCCGCTTTGAGACTCCTTCAGGTAGTGATAAAGTGGGATATCAAATCCAAACTTCTTCTTCTTCTTCAAAAGGGCACCAGCCATATCAAGGAAGATATCTGCAGCAGAGGTGGATTTAGGAAAGCACGATTGGTTCTGACGTGCTGGGCATCAAGTCTAGGGGACACTGCAGGGTGTACCAACTATGATGTAGTGAACTGAGCAAAAAGGGAGGTGAGAGGTCGTGTGGGTGCTGAATTTTGACCTTGCACAGGACACCACTGAAATCTGAAAGACTAAAGTCCACCCCATCTGCAGGCTTGGGAAAAATGGCAGAATTTTTTTAAAAAGGAGGGAGAATCCTAAAAAGGGTGGGGGAACATACCCCAAAAGAGTTCAACAAGGGCTACGTAGGCTCAGTGACATACAGTGCTAATGGGACACACACACACAGAGGAATGGAAAACTGGGGAATGGTGTATTCTGGAAAAACCTGACAGCAAAGGGACTCAAAATGGAGCCCTGTATACAACTGCCACCCATCTCTAGGCTGACCAAAGTCTTAAGCCCAGGAGCCAGGCTTGAAATGCATTGCTTGAACAGGTTAGCTTCCATAGAGAAGTTTTGTGTCAGCCTCACTTTGCTTTCCCATTTCCAGACCTGCCTCCTGACCATATGCAAGGCATATTCTATAGGACATCTGACTTCACAAGGAAGTCATCTGATGCCTCCCAACTTATAGAGATGAACAGTGTGTCCAGATGGCTGCATTCAAGGAATCCAATCCTTTGCTCCAAGTTTTGTGCCATCCTCTCTCTTGGTCTTTTCTTCGTTTCCAAAGCCACAGCTGTAGGGCCATAGCTCAGGGTCAGGGCATGCAGAAGGTCCCAGGATCAATCTCCAACATCTGCAGGTAGGGCTTGGAGAGCCACTAAAACCCTGGAGAGCCACAGCTAGCTAGTATCAACATTTCTGTACTAGATAGTCCAATGGTCTGACCCCCATCCACTTCTCCTTATCTAATGCCTTATACCTCCCCTCTTTCTCACAGGTGGGCTCCTGCTATTCAGCTTCAGAAATGTTTGTGTTCCCCCATCTCCCTTTCCCTATCACTGTGAGCCCATCTTTATTGAGCTGTGCCCTCCCATTTTGGTATGCCCCACACAGCTAGAGCATGAATTCATCTTCTCATGTCACCAGGGTTTCCTGGGACCCCAGAGAAGCAGATACTGCAGCAACTCCCAGGTTTTAAAGGTCCTTAGAAGGAACTTTGGAAAACAGCAACCACCCGCCTGCAGGTTTCCACCGGCAAGATTAGATTTTCCCTTTAGCTTTGAAGGAGTGGGAAGCCCCTCTAATAATGGTATCTTCAGGAGGATGAAGAAGGAAATTCTGTTTATCATCATTAACTTGGTATCACGACTGAACTATTGCCTCACCAGGCATTTGCTCAGGAGACTATAATTCATCTGGACTCGCAGGCAGCAAAGTATGTAGTAAGCGACTGTCAGGGCAGCTTTTACTATACTCCGGAAATCTGTAACAGGTGTGAAATGGAGGGTTGGCTTTCCTATCTCTCTGGGATACTTAAAGCAAGCGAGAGCAGGGAGGGGAGTCCCACCAGAACGGGCTAACTCTTTCAGCGCCAAGGTGGACCAATCGCACGCAGCCGGGAGAGAGCTGTCCAGCGCGGCGTGGTGCTGAAACGGCTCGGAGCTTTTGAGATTTCAGAGAGCATCAGGCGACTACCTGCAGCTAAACTGTGCTCAGCATCAATAGCTCAGGACCGCCTTGCGCGATGAACTCCATTTTGTTGCTGGGTAAGTTCTGCAGAGTTCTTCCTCGTGGAACCCAATCCTATACACGCTTACTCTGAAGTAAGTCGCACTGTGTTCACTGGGGCTTGTTCTGAATTAAGTGTGCCTATAGGACAGCAGTCTCAGCTGCCTGTTGGAGGGCACAGAATTGGACATTGTATATGGTCCCTACCACTTATTGGACTGCTCCCTCCTATTGTATGCAATATAAAGGATAGACTTTGTACTCACACATTTGCTATAAGTTAAACTTTATTTTCCTCCTTCTCTGCTCCTCTCCTATTCAAACATAATAAACTTGTTGAAATGGCAGCTGTTTTGTTTGCTTTTAGAAACTTTGCTTTTAGTCTTTGTGACTGTAAAGGGGAACTATTTTCTTTTAAAAATATATAAGCAATGTGCTAATTTAGAGCTCTGTGGTCCTCAGACGAAGGGTGGAATAGAAATTTAATATATAAAATTGAAGAAATGAATATGATCAAATAAAGGTCTGTAGTGAGGAGAGCAGTTTCCTATCCTACCACAGCCCACTGTTCTTAACATGAGCAATTTTGTTCAGTAGATTCAGATAGCCACTTATTATTATTATTATTTTCAATTTTATGCATTTCAATAATTTTACAATAATTTTAACATTTCAAAACTTCTCCCTCTTTCTGCGGTACCTTAATTTTTAAAAGATATTTTCTGCATATCTAAATTAACTTAATTTGCTCATTTATTCATCTACTATAAATGTATACTCTTATAAAACTGCAGGTTATTACAATAATCCTGCCAATGTTTCTATCTGTTTACAGTTTATTTGTAAATATTCAATAAACCATTTCCATTCTTTTATAAAAAGTCTGTTTTCTAGTAAGTTTCGCCATTTCTGCATATTCCATAAGTTTTTGTATCCATTCTTCTTTTGCTGGGACTTTTTCTTCTTTCCATTTTTGGGCAAGTAACATTCCTGCCACTGTAGCTGCATACATGAATAAATTTCTGTACTGTAGTTCTGTCCCTATAAATCCCAAAAGCAAGGCTTCTGGTCTTTTTACAAATGTTATTTTAAACATCTTTTTCAATTCATTATATATCATTTCCCAGGAAGCTTTAACCTTACTGCAAGATCACCACATATGATAAAAAGAACCTTCTTCCTCTTTTGTCAATTAACTCGGTGTTAGGTACCATTGATACTTCATTTTCATATAATTTTCTCTTAGACCATAGCATGCTGTAAATTTTATATCCATATTCCACATCGTTCCCACGCTTCCACATCTATATTATGACCAATATCTATTGCCCAATGTATCATTGAGTCAGATAGCCAGAATTTATCCCCAATTAAATTGACATTTGCAGTTACTAAGAAAATGTAATCAAAGTGAGATGACTGAAGGACCACATGGCTGTCACATGGCTGACTGGTCTCTACGACCATATAGCAGAGCAAAACTTCATTCAGATTTCTATTACCAGTGGGAATGTATCGTGTACTGGGAGGCAAAACTGTTTGTCTGACTCAGCCCATTCACTGTCTCTTTAGCAGTGTGTTGCTTCTTCTTTTGTGCCCAAGGTTACTAGTGCTCTGTGGAACATGGCTAATCCTTTAAATGCTCATGACTGTTGATGCTTCATGAGTCACATGGCTTTCTTGTTCCCAGAGGCAATGTGTGATTGGAACATTCTTCATGCGCTCCTGGCATGGCTGGAAAAGAGCAAGCTGTTGAAGAGCAGGTGCCAGCTTCACACTAAAATGCTATCTCTATGGTGGTACATATTTAATTTTATTTCATTGACTGCCAAGAGTGACACCTAGCCAATGTATTTAGGCTTGAGTGATGACCCGTTCCAGTCTGTAAGTAGTACAGTGGCAGATCACCCTAAAGGTACTATATGAAAGGTAACTTATCAAGTAGATCTGAAAAAGTGAGGTTTTGTTTAAACAAACATATGCTTGTTTGCTCAGGGGAATGTCTAAGTGCATGTCAGGCCACAAGAAAAGCTATTGTTACTACTGTTGACTTTTCCCTTTGGTTTGAGGTAGGTAGGTGAGAGGAGGAACAGAGAAGCCGGCCTATAGGAAGCTGCAGAATAAGAATAAGATGTTCCCATAAAACCCACTTTTTTCAATCCCATTATTTTTACTTATTAACTCTAATCTTCTGAGGAAGAGGAAGAGTTCCTTTTCACACAGCTGTCTTTGTTGCTTCCTGATGAAACTGCAATTGCAAGATGACAGTTGAGAGAGTGGAGATGTCAGATGGAACTGCTGGGTTCCTGCTGCTGTTGCCCAATGTAATAGCTAATAGCCCTGCACCTCAGCACTCAAAGTCCCATTGTTTGCAGGGGGACTTTTAAGAGTGTTGTATGTGCAATGGAAGGGACGCAGGTGGCGCTGTGGGTTAAAGCCTCAGCGCCTAGGACTTGCCGATCGAAAGGTCGGTGGTTCGAATCCCTGCGGCGGGGTGCGCTCCCGCTGCTCGGTCCCAGCGCCTGCCAACCTAGCAGTTCGAAAGCACCTCCGGGTGCAAGTAGATAAATAGGGACCGCTTACCAGCGGGAAGGTAAACGGTGTTTCCGTGTGCGGCTCTGGCTCGCCAGAGCAGCGATGTCACGCTGGCCACGTGACCCGGAAGTGTCTCCGGACAGCGCTGGCCCCTGGCCTCTTAAGTGAGATGGGCGCACAACCCCAGAGTCTGTCAAGACTGGCCCGTACGGGCAGGGGTACCTTTACCTTTACCTTTATGTGCAATGGATTATATCGGCTTCATCTCCCCAGGCACCAAAAACTTAATGGACATATTAACAGCAGAACCTTCCACATAGCTAGACTTATTAGGGACATGAATTGCAAGCTGGATTGAGCCCTAGCAAAGCTCGTTTTAGAACCTGTGCTCTGTGCAAGTTAGCTTGGATGTATACAATATAACAACACATGCACGCATATATATGTATGCATATATATATATATATATATATATATATATATTCTGTATATGTGGCATATCATATGTTGACATATTTAATTTTTTTTCTTAATTCTTGATTGTCTGTTACTATAATATGACATTTTTTCCCCTGTATTGAAAATCCCTGTAACATATGTTTTTTAAAAATAAATTAAAAAACAAAACTAATTATGCACACATGCACACGCATTTTTAAAGTCATGAGATTAAAAGTTTCCTCTAGAACCTCCCTTTGAAATAGTGAAGCTCAGACTGAAGCAGGAACAATGGCAATTGGAGTGAAGCACAGAATGGGGAAACACTTGGCAAAGGTGAAAGAGAAGAGAGCTCAGTCTGCTTAGAAAAAAGACTGAGTTCCTTGTTCCCTGATGGATCTAAACAGGGGTATCTGAAATTCAGCATGGGTAACCTTGTGTATCTCCTTTACCCTTCCATGCTCTCTACAATAAAACATTGGGTAGAAATGCAAAGGATCCACTGCTTATCACCAAGGTTATATTATCTGTTTTGCAGTGCTGGTACTACATTCCATGCATGTAACTGCTTTCCAGACCTCCAGATGCCAAGAGCTGAGAGAGAGATGTGAAGCTGCAGGAAATGGATGTGAAAGTGTCTGGGCTTTGCTTGAAGAAGTTTGTTGCATTTCAGGTAACTACAGAGAAGCCATAGATTGCTCTGTGATTTCAGAGAACCAGCATTCCTTGTCTAATCAGCTTCCATTAAAATGAACACTGAACTGAATTTTAAAAGGGAATTCTTCATTTCCCAGACATGTGGTAGGAGAGCTCATTTCCTGTACCCCTATGGAGGTGGGCATCATCACCACACACTTAAATGGAGGGAGCATTCCATAGAAACACACCCTTCCATGCCTAATTCCACATTCATTGACATTAATGTGAAAGATCTTATAGACTGAGAGGTGCATATGCCTGCCGGAGCTCCTGCTTACACAATGAATTGCTGAGTGGGTTGCTAAACTCTACTTCTTTGCAACTGACTACGTACTCAATGAAAACAGGGACTGGAGTATTAAATACAGTTACTAAGAAGAAAACGCCATTGCATATGGGCTAATTCTGATCATACAAAAAAAAATGTTCAGGGGTGGGGAGGGGTAGACAAAGGTGTGCAGATAGCCCCAGGGATGTGTTTCCATGAAATAAAAGTTGTTAAAGCATCCCCTATACATTTTGTGAATACAGGCATCTCCTCAGTTCAGCAGGGGTTATGTTCCTGGGTACCATGTGTATACATGAAATCACACATAGTGGGGAACACCATCTAATAGACTTGTAAATTCCCTCTAAACCTCTGGAAACCCTTAAAAAAAACCTTTAAAAACACTGCTTTGTTTCAAAATCCACCAAACTCCACTACAATCGCTCCCTCCAAACCTACATTCTTAATATCCAAATTTCCACAGGCCTCAAAGGTCAGTGCAAAGGCTCCTGGGATTGCTAGTGGTTTTCCAGCTCTTTTTGTGCCATTTTTGCAGTTTCCCCATTCTTTTCAAGCCCACTTTGCCCTCTTTGCAGTTTACATTGATTTATTTATTTCCTGGCGCCACACGTATAGACAGAGTCACATGGGTGAGTGGGGAGATGCCTATTGTTGGGAAATTTATAAAAGGAGGCAAAAGGACTACAGAATTTCAGCAGGAAACTACGAGGCATGCACCTATTACAAATCAAACTGAGCCTGCAACACTTTTGCTGGCACAAATGGTTTCCAAGTAATGCATACAATTGACCTGATAACATCATGAGCACAAAGAATAATGAATGTTCAACAAATAGGCTACCTGGAGGGGCTGTTTGTTTGCAGAGGTTTGGAATTAAAAGCTTTGTAACGGAGTGTGATCATACATAATTACTTTGTCAAAAAAATGGGGGGAAATCTACGGTAAGTGGTTTTTAAGATGAGGATCCATGGCTCTGATCCTATGGGTTGCTCCTTAAGTTCAGTAATACATTTGAGACTGCCTCTTTCCCCATCCCCACCCCAGAATATAGCTCTTGATGTTCTTCTGAACCATTTCCTTACACTTACTGACAGATATAACCTATAGCATGTCAGACTTAGGTGTTAGGCTAAGATATACAGCCAGTTTAAAGTTAATAGAATCTATACTAAATCCCCAAAGTAGTAGTATCTACAGTATAATATATACAAAGGGGAAATCTCATACTTTTCATTTGAGTGAATCTACATTGCTAAGAGTTACTCTGCTCAACAATAACAGGAAACTATTATTTTTTTTAAAAACTCCAACTCCTACATAAATGAAATTCTGGCATTTTAATTGAACGGCTGAATCAACAGACTGAATCAGCCTCATGAAACTTGTAAAAGAAATGTACACCAATTTAGCACATGTCCTAAACATGCACAGATTACATGAAAGTCTTGTGACGTTGATAATTGAATTCTCAGTAGCTGCTGATCTTTCTCCTGGAGGCCAGATGTTAACACAAAAAGTGAAAAGATAGGGGTGGGTTGGCACTTATATTTTCAACAAGTGTCTGAGTCTTTAAAAAAAGCAAAAACTAAATTGTCCCCCTGAGCAAGTACATTTTGCATCCTTTCCAAATGCAACCAACAGGCCACAAAGCAAGTGATGCAGTATGAAACAGCATCTTTCAGGATGGTGTCCATGACATGGGTATTTTGAGTGAGAAAACCACCACTTCATGTGTTTGCCATCAGTAGTCACATAGTAAAATGGTCTTGAAAAACGTGAGAGTAAAAAAAAACAGCAACCAGAATGTTCCACACTTCAGGTAACAGTGCAGCAACTTCCTCCCACTTTTTTTTTTAAAGTAATCCCTCTTAGATACACACAGCACATTTACTGATGATTGGAAACTGTTGAGAAAATACTTAATGGAGAGTGTGTTTGATCATCCACAGAAGAAGTACATATGCACCGTTCCACTTTCCAGTTCAGCAGACAGGACTGAACACGCAGAGAGCTCTTTCTTAAAAGCTACACCCAAGGAATATGCTAGCCCAGAGGTGGAGTGTGGGGTTGAATCAATAGGATTTTAACTTTGAAAAAAGAAAATGGGGGCATCTACACGTACGTACTCACAGGGACATGTTCTGTTGGAGTGTTCTTATTTTGTGGTGGTCTAGGGTTTTGAGCCACTCAAATTTCAAGCCTTTAAGGTGCTACGGGATTCCTTTCATACAAACTACTTCATACCGTAGTTTATATTGGGTCACAATGTTTATTCCCACTATACCCATTGAAGTGAATGCCCATGACTAATCAGGTCCATTCATTTCAATGGGTCTAGTCCGAGTAAAAGTTAGTTGAAAAGGCAGGATATAAATAAATAGATATAATAACATTAATGAAAGTATTAAGACTCATTCTTGCATTTGAAATCCAGGCAACAACTACACAGTAAAAGATTCAACCAACTGTAATAAAACAGTCAAGTTCTTAGTTGACCAGTTCCCAGAATTTAAAGACTGCACCTGCACTAACGATAACTGCAGCACTACAGCGTTGCTTGGCAAGCAATGTTTTGGGAATAAAGGTAACAGATTATTTTCTTCTCTAGAACAAAATAATGCAGTGTAATCATGGCCCTGATAAGGCTATTAACAGCTGCTAGAAATGGGAGCCGTATGGTACCTTGAGGATCAGGGGCTCTCAGCCATTTGCTGGGGAATGATTGAGGGAGAGGTCATGTCTTGCTTGCATGATGGACATGGGCATCTGGGTTACCACTGGGGGAAGAAGGATGCTGGGCTAGAAAGATCTTTGGTCTGAAGCAGCAGAGCACTTGCTATGCTCTTATGTTCATTGTGGCTTAGAGGTTTAGCTTTGACAAACTATCGGATTCAAATATTATATGGATCTTTGACCTCTAATTAGGAGACTGTGACTTTCCTAAGCAATTATAGTAGTCATCGGAGTCCAAAATTCAAGACAAATAAAGTACCATTCAAATCCAGACAAAACCAGTGGATTATTCCCTTCTCCCCAAGAACCCCCCCACACACAGCTTTTCAGGTTTTTCAGGGGGGCACAAGAAGCTGCAAAAGGGGAGAGGAGGGGAGGGGGACTTCCTTCCATGAACTTCCCTTGGGATCCAAGCCAATTCATCAACCATTTAAGACCAGCAATAAACCCTGCAAAATGACAAGGGTATGGACTCCAACTACCACCTTGATTAACATAAAAAGCAGAGAGGAAAAAACTAGTCTTCAATTAATGTTTGACGGAAGAAAAAGAGAGATCTAAGAGCACTCCATGAGGCATAATTCCACCCTTGGGTGCTTCTGTAGGGAAGGTTCTATCCTGGATCAGCCTCACAAATAGGCAGAATGAGGTATTCACCTCAGGCAGCATATGCTTAAAAGTACAGTAAGGTCAGAGCCGTGTGTTTCACATGAACAGTCCTGCACTCCCATAGCTAGCCTGCTATCTTCAGGGGCAGTGCGGAGGACAGTGTCAAAAGTCAGATTCAGTTTCCAGTTTAGTTGGCTTTTTTGTAAATATCCTTCGCTTCAGGCAGCAAAATATCTTGGGATGGCCCTGGTACCATCCCAAATAATCATGGGGGGGGGAGGTATTTACAAAGCATAATTCATGTAGCTGCTCCTTTGCTTATCAGTTTTTACAATCAGCCTGATTGCATTTGAAAGATGCAGCTGCGAGCATGATCTATCCAACTGATTTTGCTCACAAATTCTCTTTTGCACAGGGAAATCGAAGCTTTACGCAAGCACAGATGTCCAGTTAGGATTCCTGCCACAGACAAAATTGCAAGAGACTGTGCACCCAGGCATGTTAGGAACCGACTGCGCAGTTGCAAAGGAAATATGCCGAGGAGATGACACCTGTTTCTTGCAGTACAAGAAATTCCAGAGAATGTGCAGAACCAAAGTAGCAAACTGTAGCCTCCGTGTGGTGGTACAGAAATGCCTCACAGCATGGAAGGAGTTAAGGAGAACAGTCCTGGGGAGCTGCATATGCCCAGAACCACTGCATAAAAGATGCACTAAAATATGGAAGCATATATTTAACAACACATGCGTACAATACACCCAGGAATATCAAGCCTCTGCCATTCAGGAGGAAACCTATGCAGGCTTTGATGCAGGTAAATGATGAAGAGTCATCTCTTCAATAACACCAGTTCAAAGATACTGTTCCTAGCAACCTTGAGATGAATAGGTGTGATGGCACAAAGCGCCACTTTTTACATTTTAATTAAAAAACAAATGCAGAAAAACTGGTGGTGGGTTGGGTTGGGGTTCTCCCTGTTGACACCACTGCTCACAAATTCAAGCCCAAAGTTATCATGCTTATACGGAGTCCCAGTGACCTCTGTGTGCATTGCTTACAGGTTCTCATGCATAAGACTGGACTGTTGAAATCGACGGGACTTGCTTCTGTGCAAATATGTGTCAGGGTGTGGCATCACAACTAACTTCTGCTGCATTGTTCTCAAGGTCTTCCATGCAGGATCAAACATAGTCAGCCACAATGTGGCAGGAAACACCCTAGAATCCTACAAGAGATGTAGAGATGGCCACTCACTTGGACAGGAATAGATACATCCATGGAGGATAGGAAGATCAGGAGCTACGAGCTGTGAAGTCTATGTTCCACCTCCAGTGTTGGAGGATGTAACCAAGTGGATTGGTTATATTTCCCTTCAAAATTATAGGAAGGGCTTTGTATGCCAGCTTCCTTCATTTGGTGCAGGTATTTTATTTTCGGTATAAACAGACTCTGTTTTTGCACCTAAAGACACACAAATGCACACCAAAGGTTCCTGTTTCCAAAAAGGACAAAGGGGTAGTCTGATCTCTCCAGCACTTAAAATTGCTCTCCAAGATGTGGAGGGAAGGAAAAGGGAAAACCTGGACATTCTGGGGTCAAATCAGAAACCAAGATGGCTGCTGTAACTCTGGGACTGACCCTGGAAAATTGGGACACTTCGAGGGTATGTCATAGGCAACTGGTTGGGCATGGATAGAACAGATTGCAGGAACAGACTGGTCTTTGGCCCGATGCAGAAGGGCTTTTCTCATGTTCTTGCGTTAATCCATTCTTTTTATAGATAATGGTTGTTGCCTCAGCTAGATACCTCCTCAAATAACCATTGAATCTTGACTGCGTACCTAATCCCAAAGACAGAGAGTTATTTGCTTTCCCTCTGTTTTTAATTCCACGTTGCTGTAGCTTGCTGTTACTCAAACATCATTTACTCAGTTATGTTGTTACTCCTATGTTTGGATTTCTTCTAGGCAATTCAGATAAAATTGAAGCTGATGTGTAAATGCTAAGAGGAAACAGCAGGTGCAGGAGTCAGCAATTGACATGAACAACACTTGTCCCAATACTTGCAGCTGTTGCATTATGCAATCAGTGCATGTGAGTCAATGTCAGACAACGCTTTAAATTCATATGGTTTGCATCTATTCTCCTGCCCTGTTCACTGAATCAGGAGCTATGGCAAGCTACAGTTTCCATCCATCCCAATGGCAATGCTCAGAAGTGTTTAGCCTTTAAAAATGAAATATAAAAGGCCTCATTTGACCATGCAAACAAGATGAACAAAGATGGTAGTGAGATCATCTTTGCTGCCACCAGCAGAAACCAGTAGGTAACAGTCTGGTGTCTGCAGTTTATGGAGGACCCCTCCCCATCCATGGGTCCTATCAGCTGTCTGAATATACTGATTACTGACACCAAGCCTGGTTAAAAGGTAAGGTTGATGTTACTCTGTGTTCCACACTCCAACGTTGTCTTTGGCTATTGGGGTTGATGGAAGCTGGAGTCAAACAACATTTAGAGCACCAAATGAGCCCCACCTTTGCTCTGAACTAGGAATGCCTCTGCTAAAGGCCGTCAAATAACCTGATCGTCATTTTTTTTCTTAACATTGTGTTTCATTGCAAACTGCTGCTTCCATTTCAAATCTACAATTAATTTACAACATGTAATCTGTATAATATGTATCTCCTTCGTTGTAGATCACCTGAAAATAAAATCACAGTGGAAGTCATCGTCTCTTTCAAACTATGGTAAACAGTAGCCTACTTTTTAAACGTTTCTATACCCTGTATCGATTTCAACTTTGTGGCCCACATAAATTATGAGTAATCCAGCTTCCTGACCCCGTGCAGAATGAGACACTGCAAGCTCATTGCAAGAGCTGGAAATAGTGATGGCCTAAGGAAAATTACAAGGGCTAAACTGAGAGGTCTGGAGGGCCATATTAAGCCCCCGGGCCTGAAGTTCGCCACCTCAATGTATGGGGTGTTTTTTTTTTTCCAGAAAATGCAAATAGAAATGGGTTGCCTATGGTAGAGTGACCGCCATGTCACAAATTCAAGGGAGAGTTTGAGAACTGTTGTGCTTTCAAAATCACTCCTTGTACCCTTATCTCTATCATCTTGTGATCATTTTGCTGTTTCCTCAGAATACAAATACCTGCGCTCCTGCTTCCAAGTCAAAGTGGACTGTGTCAATGATGGAGTCTGTAACAGACAGCTATCTCGCTACCTTCAAGCCTGCCAAGCTAATGCAACACAGTGCAATTGGAATCAATGCCAAGCAGCCCTGCGGTCCTTCTATGAAAACATGCCTTTGAACGTAGCCCTGCTGTTGACCTTTTGTGATTGCATGCCGTCAGATGAAAACTGCCGCCAAGCCAAGGGATTCCTTCATGGCACACTGTGTGGAGTCAATATGGTCCCAGCTTCTTCATGCCTCAGTGTAATTGACACATGCCAAAGAAACGAGATCTGCTGGTAAGTGGAAATACATATTTTTGGTTGACTGCTGGCACATGTGTGTTTAATATAAAAATGCACAAGGAGCCCAAGATGATCTCTTATTTATTTGCTCATTCACAATGCAGCAAAAAATGTTTGCTTTCCAACTTACACCACAAGCAAAAGCTGTAAGAGGGTTTTTCTGTGATTTAAGCCTTCCTCCTAACCATCTCTGTCATTCAGGAAATTGATATAGATCTTTTGCAGGACATGTACATTTTAACTGTTCTTGAATGTGCACCCTATAATCCAGTCACTGCAAGGTGGTCTAACCGGAAGATAATGCACTTTAAGACTGTGTTACCCACAAGGCTGGGCATGGGGCTTGGTGCTTTTTAATAGCATTTTCATCCTGGTCCTGGAGATGCTCAGCAGAGTAAAGGATTTGGGATCTTAGCAGGGGCTTCAGAAGGCTGATACACTCTTCCCTGCTGCTGATACCTCTCCAGCTGTTCCTGTTGCCTCTCCAATGACATAACTCTAGTGCTAAAGCACATGAGCACATCTACACAGATGTAAAAATAATCAATATGCATAATTTAACATAGAGGTGCATACAGATTAACACTGAAAACACTGCAGGCAAATAAAGCCATAGGAGATGACAGGACTGGGCCACCAGTAGCAGACAGGACCATTCAAGGTCTAAAAGTTCTAGGCTTGCATTGAGAGCAGAGTTAGGGTCAAGTTACAGCTTATTATGTGCCATTCACCCAGCAATGTCTCTTGTTTATCTTCGATTTTGAGGATCATAGCACATGGAGGCAGGGGAGATGTTAAACCCACCTCCCCAGCTTCAACCTCCCAAACATTGCTCCCCATTGAGATTATGAGGCTTTAGGGTATGAACATGTCCAAGCTATATGTCCCTTGTTTTGTCACTTACAAGAAATTCTTCATTTTTCTTTCATTTTGTTATTTGCTAATCTATCCTTCAGCTCTCCCTGAATTATACATGAAAGGGAATAAAGGTAAAGGTAAAGGGACCCCTGACCATTAGGTCCAGTCATGACCGACTCTGGGGTTGCGGCGCTCATCTCGCTTTATTGGCCGAGGGAGCCGGCGTACAGCTTCCAGGTGATGTGGCCAGCATGACTAGGCCGCTTCTGGCAAACCAGAGCAGCGCACGGAAAAGCTGTTTACCTTCCCGAAGCGGTACCTATTTATCTACTTGCACTTTGACGTGCTTTCAAACTGCTAGGTTGGCAGGAGCTGGGACCGAGAAATGGGAGCTCACCCAGTCGCGGGGATTTGAACTGCTGACCTTCTGACCGGCAAGCCTTAGGCTCTGTGGTTTAGACCACAGCGCCACCCGTGTCCCAGATGAAAGGGAATACCAGGAAGAATAAAATGCATACACATTTCTCTTTCCACAGGGCCAAGTATGAAGCATTTACATCTAAGTGTTTAAAACCCTTCGCCCGACAATGCCTTGAAGATAAAGCTTGTTTCGAATCTTTGAATGCAAATGATCTGATGTGTTCTGACAGTGATGAGTGCCGAGCTGCTTATGTCGGAATGTGGGGGTCTGTCCTTCGAGGAGTCGAGTGTACCTGTGACACAACGCCACTAGCTAAGCAGACTGCATGCAAGTGGTTCCATCATATCCTCCACAGCAAATCCTGCTTCAGTAAGTTGAACTAACCCAAAGGAGCACCTCTCTCTTAATCAACCTGCCCAGGCCTTACAATTTGCCTTGTACCTTTGCCAGGAGGTCCCATTATGTGGGAACAAATGAATGAGTCAACCAGTTAACCATTTGCAGCTTAAAGTTTGCTTCATCTGCTAACAGGGGAAAAAAGATTCCTGTTTTTTATGGCCTTATGATAAAATGGGAATTCTAGCAAAATTTGCACCAGGCACACACAAAAGCAAGGCATCAGCAGGTTTAGAGGATTCTCAAGAGTTGCAGAAGTACACAAAATATTTAAGGGGGAAAAACTTTACAAGAATTTGTGTTTTTTTAATTACCCAATGGGGACTGAAGATGCTCCGTTGGCACAGGTTACTGGCTGGCTGTTGTGGCAGTAGGCAAAGGGACAGAAATCTGAGAGGAGGTGGAATGAAGTATCCTGAAAAAGGGCCTGGATGACAGGGTGGAATCCTGGACAGAAGCACTTCACAATCCAGCATTTTGTTGCAGGCTCTGCTGGCTTTCACACAATTGCTCTCTTTTTATATCCTCTTCAATTTACAGCTCAGATATCAGGTGGAAAAGCTGACCTTTACTCATCACGTATGGTTCTACCTGGAAAAATACTTCCTGTAACTGGAGAACGGTCTTCATTGTACAGTAAGTTTGGCTTTTTAAAAAAAATGAAAAAGCTCCCATCAAGGCCACTGGAGAGCCACAATGTTATGAGAGGCATAGGTTCCCACAGAACAACAACAACAACAAAAAGCACCAATCAAGGGGTCAAGGAAAGGAATCAAACCAAACTTTTAAATATTATTATTAAGAATCCTGGAAGCAAACTTAACATAGAAAACTCCTTCAGAGATAGTTTTTAGAAGCCGAAAGAAAAAATGAAATATGGTGATCAAGACCCTAGGAGATATTAAGCTGAGGACAGTGAATATTTGGTTTTAATTTGTACTATAGTGACTGCATAAAATACTCTTTGATGAATGTTTTAATTCTGTTTCCATAATTTAATTTTTAGCGGACACAATCATTATAATGATATACACCTCTTGCATAATCTTGGTGCTGGCGATAATCCTGCTGACTTTGTTAAAGACCAGGTAATTGCAATGTTTGTGTGGGGAATGCAGGGCTTCAGAGGAAATGTGTGAGAACGTCCTGTTTCCATAGTGTGTGGCTTCTGAATCCTGTGGAACCCTTTTCCTATTTGGTTCCAAGACAAACGGAGAGTTTCACAATTGCCAGTAAAATAGAAAAGACACATGAGGAATGCACATGAACTGAATAAGAAATGAAATGAATTGTGTACTGCATGTATCAGATAAGGCAGTACGTGCTGAGTCAAACTGTAATCTTAAATTTAGGAAAAAGTGTTATTTTATACTGTAAAATAAAGTTCAGAACCATAATACAGTCCCGTCCCCCGTGTGGAATGCAAGAGAACATGGGTGTAGCCAGGATTTATGTTGGGGGTGGGAGCAGGACACCCACCTATCCTGTTCCAGAACCAAGCTACCTGCAATGCGATTGGTCAGTTTGTGGATGCCATGCCTGTCACTCAGTTGTGTTGCCAATTGCATCGCCATAATATGGCCCAACATCATCCAAGTGACCTCAGCGAGCATTTCTAGTTCAAATATTCTGATTATTTCTACTTTTAGTTAAGTATTTTTATTTATTTACTTGATTGGGGGGCAGCTGCCCCCACCCCAGCTACACCCATGCAAGAGAGAAAATTGGGTGACATAGAGAATATTTATGCATTCCTTCAAGCTCCACCCATTTATGGCTTTGGCCCCACCCACCATAAGCATGTAGTTCTGACAGAAAAATTGGCCCTCAGCAAAAACAACCATTCTCCACACATTAAAAAATAAAACACAACAGCAGTTAAGGAGGAACACTTACAATTTATGACCTAAAAGACTCCAGCTGCCCTGAAACAGAAGGCGCATCATCCAGTTAATGTTCAGTGGATTTATTTCAATGACAGGCTGTATGTTTAACTTTCTTCTGGGAATCAAAGGGAGCTCAAAGTGCTTAACTGTGACTGGGTCATACCCAACATTTACACAACAAGTGATAATGGCTATTGATTTCGGTCAAGTAGATTGTGTCGCTCGTGTTTCATGGGTATAGAGAATGATGTTAATGCAACACACACATGTGTTTGTTTTCAGAGCTTGCACAACTGTGTATCAGGCCAAGACTGTTTCGCCAGCCCATTTATCTGAGAAGCTCATGATGCCTCGACGACCATGGATCGCCGACTGCGTCGATAATGCTATTTCAGGCTCTTCTCATTAGCCAACCTGGTGCTCATATGCCATGAAATTTCTCTTCAGAGAACACATGGCCTGTAATACTGCAGTTCCACTTCAGCAAACACTGGGCAACTTACTACAAGAGAGGACACTACTGGAGTTGTAATTGCTTTATTTGCCTCAGTACTGTGTTGCTGTGTTGAATTTAAGATTGACACATATGATATACTACAGGATGACACGTTTGGCCATGACATGTTTCCAGCCCAGCATTTGCCATACCGCTGTGTTGAAAATTTCCTCTCCATTTTTTCAACCATTCTCGAGCAGTCAGTGAGGAAAGAAATTGCATTTGAAAATTATCACAGGGAAGAGAAAATGTCAGTGAAATTCTCATGGACAGGGTACAACATTAGGGTGTACTTCTATTGCTTTTGAGATGACCAAGGCATATTGAAAGTGCCCTTTCATTCCTTTCACAAACCCCAGTTCCAGGCCCTAGTTTATTAATATCTATGAGGGTTTTTACCTCTTTACTGTGACAAAGTCTATTGTCCATTAATATACAAAAAAGTATTTTGCCAGATTGCACCTCTTATTTGCTCATATTTGCAGCTCTAAGCTGAGAGAACGGGTCACATTTTAGTCCAATGCATAGAAAAACAAGTTGCGAAACTTACCAAACGCCAAAAACATACAAATATCTACATTTGAGGCCCAGCCCAAATGTGCATTAGCCCTGCATGTATATCACATTGCAGTTGGAATGCAAATGCTAAAACCTAAATCACAGGACTTGTGTTACACTTCTGGCACAGGGACTGCTGCAACCCTGCTCTTTCCTGCACCTCAAGGAAATTTGAGAGGCGCAGCAGCAACTTCCCCCTGGTAATGCAATTTCCTAAGGTTTTATGCTGGCATGCAAATAAACCATGGCATGAGGGTCCTTTTGGGTGGCCCAAGTCACCTTCTCACATCATACTAGTGGCATGGGAAGGAGTGGTACCACTGTGGTCTTCATATGGCTGGGCTAATTTTACTGACCCTTTGCAGTTCTTCGTTTGATATGCTATTTCGTAAAAGCACTACAAATCTGCTCTGTCTCCTGCTGGGATTGTAATGAGGCCTTTTCAACCAGCAAACCTTTCTAAGCATTAGGACCCTTTCAAGTATTACGCTTTAACACTGGTGTGCAGAATCTCTTTTAGCAAATCTGCACCAGGATGCTTTTCAGATACAGGATATATGCTATCTCTGATCTAGGGGTTCTCCCCTAATTCCCTCCTTCCACCACCTCTCCCGCTGTGTACTGTCTGCTTGATAATTGGTTTGGCCAAACACCTCCTGACTGTGCTTTGTATCTATTCTACTAAAAGGGGAAAGGATCCTTAATCTGAGATACAGGTTTACTTTGGGAAATAGCTGAAGCACTAAAATACACTTCTTGTAGAGTTATTGAGTTTTCATTGGTGTAGGTTTTTTTATTGCTATTAAAAATAAACAAAAGTGATGTTATAATGATGTATGAATTCATCTCACAAGCGCTGCTATGGGAGTGGTGGATCCTTTCTAGCTGTGGAAACAAAGACTAGACAAAGATATGTTGAATCTCTTCTAGCTGTGTAGCTCCATTGGCACCATCAAGTAAGGAGAAAGCAGACACTAAGCAGAAAGGCAGCACCCAAAAGTCAAAAGAGCAGAGAGGCAAGATTATCCATTGTGAAATTTTCCCCACAGGGTGGGGGACAAAAGAGACTTAGTATATCTAATGCTGGTGACAACTTAAAACAAACAAACAAACAAAAAACACTTAGAAGACTATTTTGGCATTAAGCACTCTCTCGCGCGTGCGCGTGCGCGTGTGTGTGTGTGACAGCTAGGGAAGATGTCATCATAAGAAAATGACCAAAACGTGCTGAGTAGATCGCATTTTAAAAACACAGGGCAGCATCCAATGGACTTGTTCCATTAGTGCAAGGATTTACATTCATTTGTAGAATGAAACCTTCCTTCCCTCTTCTCTTCCCACAAACACCCCCATGCACGCCCCCAAATCTGCTCTGGAGGGTTGTATGAAAACCCAGAACAGATTTAGGAGGCACGCACAGGATTAGGAGAGGGAGGGGAAGTTCTGTCAGGCAGCCCAAAGTGCATGTGCTGACAGAATGCATGCATTATTCCACAGTAAAAATCTGTCTGAGGCTTTTTCTGTTTTGCTGAGAGGGAGGGGGAAAGCACTCCAACCAATAATTTGAGTGCAGGTTTCCCACTGCAACACAGAACATATTTCCTAGGAAGGTGGTGGACTCGCTTTCATTGCGGTTCTTAAAGCAGAGGCTGGATATCCAGCTATCAGAAATGTACCTGGACGGGCTTGGAGTAGGTGGACTCTGAGATCATTTCCAACTCAATGATAAAGGTAACCTCGATTTTCCCATTCCGCTTAAATCAGCAACCAAGTTTGACACAGAAATGCTAATCAATCTTTATTCATTTATTGAAGTTGGCACCAGCCAGGAAGCTACAGTGCTGTTGATTCCAATTGACAGTTTTCCCATTCTGCTTAATTGCACTGTCAGTATCCACAGCGGAAAAATAAAGTCAAGAAGCCATTTAAATGGAAAATACAGTATCAACATTATTCAGAACACATGCCAGATTTCTATTGATTCTGTGGCGAGACTGCTTTTTCTTTTTCCTCTAGATATACACAGAACATAACTTGAGTAAGAATGCACTATTGCTGTAAACCAGTGTAAATTCACATTAGGAACCAGTTACGCAGGAAACTTTATATTCTACCCTGAAGTTCTTATAGGCTAAATAAATAGTCAAAGGTGCAACGTGAATTTTCTGGAAAATGTGTAGTCATTGTACACTGAGTTCACCCATTGAGATCTTCAGATTGTACATGGCTATCTACTTTGTCACAGTTGATTAGCTGATTCATGGAAATGGCAGCAAAACTGAGACACTGCTCTGAAGCAAGTAGTCAGTTGTTCTAGAAGAGCAGTCCTTTGACCTGATCTAGGGCCATGTTCGCACTTGATGCATACTTGGGAGTTCCTACACAAGTGGTTTCCCCATTCACTTACGTTGAAAGTGACCAGCTCTGAGTGTGAATCTCTTTGTTTGCACACAGTTGCCCCATCCATTGAAATGAAAGGGCAAGTTCTTGCAGAAGGAAGAGCATCACCTTGAGTGCTAAAATTCTGCAAGAGTTTAAAGGAACAGGACCTCTGCAGCTTTGTCTGTCTCTTTCATAACATAGTCCATACATAACACAGTATGAACCATATGACAGCATGCATCTGAGTGACTTTTCCCTATCCAGCAGGGAAGAGCTGCACAGAAGTCTGCAATCTCCTCATATTGCGCATGTTGGATTGTGGTGCTGCGGTATAAGGGCTCCTCCAGATAACCTGTTTATTGAGCATTCATCCCAATTTGCTTATGCAAAGGCTAGGCTATGTGTAGTCTTTACTGGGCATTTGTTCTGATTGGTTTGGGTAGCGTTTACCCATCTTCCCATTAACTTGCCACACATTTTTTGTGTGTTCAGAGGAGGGTGACCAATTGGATATGTTTAGCTTAAAGAAAGAACGAAAGAAAGAAAGAAAAAGAAAGAAAGAAAGAAAGAAAGAAAGAAAGAGAGAAAGAAAGAAAGAAGGCTGATCACTGAAGAATTGATGCTTTTGAATTATGGTGCTGGAGGAGACTCTTGAGAGTCTCATGGACTGCAAGAACATCAAACCTATCCATTCTTAAGGAAATCAGCCCTGAGTGCTCACTGGAAGGACAGATCCTGAAGCTGAGGCTCCAATACTTTGGCCACCTCGTGAGAAGAGAAGACTCCCTGGAAAAAAAACCTGATGTTGGGAAAGATGGAGGGCACAAGGAGAAGGGGACGACAGAGGACGAGATGGTTGGATAGTGTTCTCGAAGCTACTAACATGAGTTTGACCAAACTGTGGGAGGCAGTGGAAGACAGGAGTGCCTGGCGTGCTCTGGTCCATGGTGTCACGAAGAGTCGGACACGACTAAATGACAGAAGAAGAAGGAGGAGGAGGAGGAGGGGGAGGGGGAGGAGGAGCTTGGAGAAGAGAAGACTGAGAGGTGGGTACCTTCAGATATCTGAAGGCTGTCACAGGGAAGATGGAACAAACCTGTTTTCTCCTGCTCTGGAAGTTGGGACCTGAACCAATGGATTCAAATTACAAGGAGATTCCAATTAAACATTAAGAAGAACTTTCTAAGAAGAGCTATTCGATAGTGGAGCACGGTCCCTCAGAAGATGGTGAATTATTCATTCATTTATTTTATTGAATTTATAGCCTGCCCTTCCTCTCAAATGACACAGGTCAGTGGGCATAGACCTGCAACCTTGGAAATCCTATTTAAATAATAATGCTAGCTAGTTATTTAGCTTTGTGTGCAGTGGAGACAAAGACATGAGATGGAAAACAAATATTAGAGCTTAAGAGACTAAATGATAAGAGAAGCAGGCCCAGCTCCAGGACTGAGGAGGCTCAGGACAGAGTAGATCCCCTGGTGGATCCCCTCCTGCCTTGTATTGGTAGCAGGCAGCATTCTGAATTTGTGCTGGCGGCCATTTTAACTTCCCAAAATGACTGGGTTGTTATGTTGCATCAAGTACGCTGCAGGAAGTTAAAATGGAGTCCTCCCCTCCCGGTACAAGGGGTCAGGGTAGGCATCACCAGCACAGAAATGTATCCTGGCAGCTGCCTAAAGGCACCATGTGCTGAAATCAGGTCTGCTGAGAGCTTTTTCTAAAACAGGTTGGATGAACATATTTTGAATTGGCCAAAACAGCAGAGAGAAGAAATCAATCTTCCCGGTTACATAAAAGAGCTCCATCCGTTGTGAGTCATTACCCATAAAAGCTGATGGAAGAAGTGATTTTTTGGAAAAAAAAACAATCAGAGGTAAATGTACCCTCTCAGTATGGCTTATTACAGCCCAATAATGTCAACACTAAATGGAAAGACAAGCAGATATTAACGCTTTTATGTGCAGGTGGGTCACCGGTAGGTAATGATTGTACTATTTTGTAATATTATCAGGCTTTCTCCTTGTGTTCTTTTTGATTCCTAAGATAAAAGTCTATATATGGTGCAAGGAAATAACAGATGCATTAAGTGAGATATGCTACAACTTTTCACATGACTTAATAGTCAAAGAATGGTATTTATAATAAATCAAAACTTTTGTTTGTACTCCTGGGGTGCACAAATGCGAAGCAGCTTGTTGTACGTTGGCTGAAATAATTCGAGTGGCGCTCAGTTGTAAATAGACTTTACAATTCCTTGTTCATTATATCTGACTGACACTGTTTCTCAGGTGAACCAATAATTCCAAATGAACAACACTTTTTGACAGAAAAAGAACCAAATTAAAATACGTAGAGATGAACAATTATCCAATCTTCTATTCACAGTACTAATAAAGGAGAACTATGAAATATCTTAGGGGCATTTGGTTGAATGGGGTTCTTTTTTTGTTTTATTATACCTTTACAAATATAATTTGAATCAATGCAAATATTAACTGATTCTTAGGAGAGTTGTTTAGAAAGGTAATTTTACCAGATATCATCTGTTAATGATGATAATGGTGGCAATGAGCTACTTCGCCCTCCTCTGCTTGAAGGTGGGTTGCTGTCAGCTCTGACACTTGTTTTGCCCCTCACTGGCAAACAGCAGTCCCCTCAAGTAGGCAGAGCACATCACCTGCAGGAGAGGCAAGGCAAGCCCCCCTTCTCCTCTTGCCCACCTGCACTATAATTTGCTGGGACTTCAGTGCCACCTTTCCAGATTGCCTGGGAGAAGTTGGCACGGGCACATTGGCAGAAGAGGAAATGGGCAGGGAAGTAGGGTGCTGTGGCATTTTATGTAGGCTAACACAAAGTACCTAGGGGTAAACATAACAGCAAAAAATCTGAGTCTATTTAAGGACAACTATGAAAAATGTTGGTCAGAAATTAAGAGAGACTTAGACAGTTGGACAAAATTGAAACTTTCTTTGTTAGGCCGAATTGCTGCTATCAAGATGAATGTATTGCCAAAAATGTTGTTTCTGTTCCAAACACTACAGATTGTGGACAAGACGGAGTGCTTCCGGAAGTGGCAGAGAGACATCTCTAAGTTCGTCTGGCAGGGCAAAAAGCCCAGAATTAAGTTTAAGATATTAACTGATGCGAAAGAAAGAGGAGGCTTTGCCCTGCCAGACCTAAAGTTGTACTATGAGGCCGCAGCTTTCTGCTGGCTAAAAGATTGGCTACTTCTCGAAGACACTGACGTACTGGATCTGGAAGGTTTTAACAATGCTTTTGGTTGGCATGCATACTTATGGTATGACAAGGTTAAGATCAATAAGGCCTTTAAGAACCATATTGTCAGAAAAGCAGTGTTTAATGTCTGGACAAAATATAAAGACTTATTGGAAAACAAAACTCCAAGGTGGCTTTCACCTATGGAAGCTAAGGCCCGAAAAAGACCCAATATGTAGGCCAAATGGCCAAAATATTGGGAAATATTAGAAAAAGATGGAGACAATTGGAAATTGCAGAGTTTGGAGAAAATGAAGGATAAAGTGCGAGACTGGTTACACTACGCTCAGATTAAAGAAGTCTTTAAAAATGACAAAAAGTTAGGGTTCCAGGTGGAGAAATCGAAATTGGAAACAGAACTGTTAGAACCTAAGACTAAGGTACTTTCAAGAATGTATAACTTGCTGTTAAAATGGAATACACAAGATGAAATGGTTAAATCGGCTATGATAAAGTGGGCACAGGATATTGGGTATAATATCATGTCTGAGGACTGGGAAAGGTTGTGGACCACTGGGTTGAACTTCACTGCATGTAATGCTTTGAAGGAAAATGTAATGAAAATGATATATAGATGGTACAGTGGTGCCCCGCAAGACGAATGCCTCGCAAGACGAAAAACCCGCAAGACGAAAGGGTTTTCCGTTTTTTGAGGCACTTCGCAAGACGAATTTCCCTATGGGCTTGCTTCGCAAGAAGAAAGCCCATAGGGAAATCTCCGGGGACCTCTTTTAAATGCTGGCGGTGGGGAGCAAAGCCTTCCCCCCCCTCCGGCCTTCAGAAGAGGTCCAGGAAGGCCGGCGGGGGCCAAAAGGCTTTGCTCCCCACCGCCAGCATTTTAAAAGCAGTCCGGGATAGCAGGGAAGCGCTTCCCGCTATCCTGGACGGCTTTTGAAGGCAGGCGGGGGGAGCAAAGACTTTCACCCCCCACCCGCCTTCAGAAGAGGTCCTGGACCTCTTCTGAAGGCCGGTGGGGGAGCAAAAGTCTTTGCTCCCCCCTGCCTGCCTTCCCGGGAGAGCGGAGAAACGCAGCGTGTTTCTCCGCTGTCCTGGACGGCTTTTGAAGGGGGGGAGCAAAGACTTTCCGCTCTCCCGGGAAGGCAGGCACGGGGGAGCAAAGACCTTTGCCCCCCGCCCGCCTTCAGAAGAGGTCCTGGACCTCTTCTGAAGGCGGGCGGGGGGCAAAAGTCTTTGCTCCCCCGTGCCTGCCTTCTCAGGAGAGCGGACGGCTTTTGAAGGCAGGTGGAGGGGAGCAAAGACTTTCGCCCCCCGCCAGCCTTCAGAAGAGGTCCAGGACCTCTTCTGAAGGCTGGTGGGGGGCAAAAGTCTTTGTCCCCCCTGCCTGCCTTCCCAGGGGCTTTTAAATCGCCCCGGGACAGCGGAGAAGTCCTCCGCTGTCCCGGGGCGATTTTTAAATGCTGTCCCGGGGTTTTTTAAAATGCTGGGGGTGGGAAGAAAAGCCCTTGTCCCCCCCCCTCAGCCCTCAGAAGAGGTCGGGGGACAGACTGTCCCGGACCTGGTCTGAAGGCGGTTTCCATAGGAACGCATTAATTGATTTTTAATGCATTCCTATGGGAAACCGTGCTTCGCAAGACGAAAAACTCGCAAGACGAAAAAACTTGCGGAACGAATTAATTTCGTCTTGCGAGGCACCACTGTACATGACCCCAGTCAAACTTGCCAAAATATACCATTTGTCTGATAACAAATGCTGGAAATGTAAAGGAAATGAAGGAACATTCTTTCACCTCTGGTGGACGTGCCCTAGAGTGAAGGCCTTCTGGGAAATGATATATAATGAGTTGAAAAAGGTATTTAAGTATACCTTCCCTAAGAAACCAGAGGCCTTCCTCTTGGGTATTGTCGGCCAGAGGGTGATAAAGAAGGACAGAACTTTTTTCCTGTATGGAACAACAGCAGCAAGGATACTCATCGCCAAGCATTGGAAAACTCAAGATCTACCCACACTGGAAGAATGGCAGATGCAACTGATAGACTATATGGAACTGGCCGAGATGACCGGCAGAATCCGAGACCTGGGAGAAGAGAGGGTTGAAGAAGACTGGAAGAAATTCAAGATTTATCTACAAAAATACTGTAATTTGGTTGAATGTTAAGAAGGATGCTAGATCATAAATAATTGAGCACCACTAAATTAGATGGAATTAGGACGATAAGTGAGACTGAGGAAAATATAAACCTTTTGGAGAATCATTAGATTATATTCAAATGAACGGGAAGTAAGATTGTAAACAAGATGATAAATTGCTGGCAAAAGTTTGTAATGATGCAAGTGGGAGCGGGAGACGCGAGGGAGTCCAAAGAAGTTATGAAACTATGTGATGATATATGTTATATTGTTTATTATCTTTGCACTTATATTTAAAAATTTTAATAAATATTTATTAAAAAAAAATATGTAGGCTAACACAAAATGTTAAGTGCTAATATATGCAAATGTTTTCTGATGTCCCAGGGAATTTCTGGTTCCCCTCCTTTGCCTCCCAGGCCCCGTTTTTAACCCCAGGCAAGGGTATGCACCACCTATCCTGGTCCCTGTCCCAAAGCACACATCATGATTAATGCTCAATAAAAAGGACATCCAGAGGGCTAAGAAAAACACTTCTACTGAACAAAAGTCTGCACTGTAAAAAGTACTGAGTTTTGGGGGTTCAAAAAGATTAAAACTAGATTGTATTAGATTCTATTATTTTTCAAGTGGCTTTCACTGATTTATATATGATTGTTCAGTTCCTTTGATTGCACTCAAATGCACTCCACTGTAATATTCATCTTACAAAAGTCCACAAAAGGGGAAGTCTTGAATAGTTAGGATAGTTAAGAGGCACTTTCTTGACCCAACAGTGGATTTATGCTAGGTAAAAATGACAGATTAGCAGCCATTGTTAGTCACAGAGTAGACTCACTGAAATCAGTGGACTGAAGTCCATTGTGGTTTTAATGGGTCTACTCTATGAATATGACCTTGTTGGATATCACCTACAATGTGCATAAATGCAAATCCCCCCCCCAGCAAAAAAAAAGTACTGTGGGGACATTTTTGTTTGCTCAAGGCAGGTGGCAAATAGCAGCTGATGGGTGGCCGCAGTGGGTGCAAAGGGTTAAAGTTACCCCACATTCCCAATCCAAGTTGTGGCTGAAATTAACATTGCACAACTGCAAATTATGAGACTAACATAACATCTAGTTTGGCCTGAATTGTGCAATGGAGTGATCCAACGAACACAGCTACCGTGCAACTTCCATTATTTCAATAAGCTTGCATACCAGCCCTGTACTCTCCTACCGAAAAGATGGAAATTGGACAGCAAGAAAGAAAAACAGATTGCAATGAATTTAGTGTATGTAACAACTATAGGAGGGCGCCATAAATTTGCAAAACATGGCAGGCTGCCATCCCCTACAAATTCTTGGAACAAGATAAAGTCATTCATATACTTAACAGATGTCAACTATAGTAAAACACTGCAAAAATGCTACTCATAGCAAATCCGGGTTTGGCTCCCTGCTCGCAGCGTAATTGACTTGGCAAATGAAAAGAGGTAATCTGGAGTAATAAAATGTACAACAGCAAGACCACACACAAGGATGGACCTCATTGACGGCTGCAAATATTTATACAACACTAAAAAAAAATTGGCTTGATTAAGATGTAAGAATATACTTGCTATCATTAGAACTCTAAAGTCAGTTTGCGTCCAACATGGATTGAAATAACAGTTGAAGATAGTGCAACTTGCGACCTGCCAAGCTAAATTTCAACTCAACAAACTCCCTTGCTTTTGCCCTTCCAAGGCAGGCAACAAAGTCAACATCAATTTTCAAAGAGTGTCCAAATTGTTTTAAAGTACATGACTGCTGGCCTGGCAGTCAGCTTTATAAATATGTAGCGCACACACAGTTCCACTGCTGGTCATTCTGTTCCTGACAGGCTGTGCTTTCCTGTGTCGCTATCACAATACATACATACATACATACATACATACATACATACATAATCAAAATCGCCATACTGGGCATGGTCACAGCTGCTATCAAGGTTCAGCACAGCCTGGGCCCCTGCCGAACAACCATAACCCAGAAGAAGGTTTACCAAAAAGAGGTGTTTCAACCTGCTCCCCCTTTTGGCCATTGGGAACTGCTAATTTACCCACCTTTTCCCTCAGCCCAGAGGGAGCAAGCAAGCAAAAACTTGCTGTGCTGATAAAGGGGAGGAGCAGCTGCCACTTCTTGCATCCTTATTGGCTCTCTGCCTGACAAGCAAGCCGATGGCACCAAGGGAGAGGACAAGGAGAAGGAGGAGGAGCAGTTGGTGACAATATTGGTGGAAGAGGAGTGCTCCCCCACTAAGTGTCTCACCCAAGGGCCCCGCAAAACCTGGAGCTGGCATTAAAGCATGGGGGATATTCCTTATGAAATACGATCCTTACATGCTCAGAGCTGCCATTAATCTTGTCTTAGAAGAAGCTTATGAGTCTCTCAAACAAAGGCTATTTAGTCAAAGCTTTCTACCTTTCTTGGTCAGGGTGCATGTCTTAAAACAGGATGACACCAGAAACCACCCACCTACACAATTGTGGAAGCAAACCTGTGGCTTCTTAAAGATGAGCACGCCTGACATTGGCTTTTGTGTTCCTCTCTGCAAGAAACTCACCTCAAGGGGTGCTTAGATAAATACACAGGCATTTGGATTTTCCTCCTCACTCCTGGAAACCAACGTGCTTGTCTTTACGGATCTCCCAAACACTTCCTTGAGGTGGCCCCATGGACAGAGTGTTAACATCACTTCAGGAGCATGATGGGGGCCAATTCACAGAGGCCTTGCGCTTGTAGCCGGGAAATCTCCAGAGGCCCAGAGAAAATACGGAGAGGGTTTTGTCAGGTGACCAGGCCCAGGAACTTACACTGTGATCTTAAATTTTCTGCCACCATGGACATACAACGACTATTCTTCACACCCCCCCCCCCGAAATGGTTTGATTTGTCGTATGCTATAGGTTTACCTTACGCAGCTATAAACAAGGTAATGCATATTGACAGACAAATAGTTAACTTTACAGTTCAGCTACTGAAAGATGCTTGCGCAACTTTAGAATTTGTTTGCTTGTTCAAGGCAGTGCAGATGAAGTGACCGGCTTCCATAACTTTGTAAAGATTCACACCCTAAAAAAGAGACAAACAGACAGAGATTTTATGCCTAGTAATTCATTCTAATTATTTTTTTTTGTGTGTGTGTGTGTGTATATATATATGGGGGTATTAGCAAACTCTACCCTAAGACTAAGATGGGTGAGCTGTTCAGAGAATCTAAAATGCAACCTACTTAATTCGGATTTAAGTTGGTATTCCATGCACACTTACACTCGGAGATGAATATCACTGAAACTGATGAGCTCATTTCTAAGTAACTGTGCTTAAGTGTGTGGTAAACACTCTAAAAATCTGGGAAACTTTGAAATCATGAAGGGATTGTCTTCTCATAGTGTCACAATTTTCTGAGATATGCTGTGTAGCAACTCATGATAAGGCATCCTCCTGTCAGGAACTGGGCAGAGGAAGAATAGTGGAGACCACCTCCTCAGCCTGACCCTTCCAGAGAAGAAGAAGACAGTTCAGAATTACAACAGGGGTTTGAGGGAGGTCACAGATCAGAGGCAGATGAGGGGGAAAGATGGGAAATAATGGGAGAGGAGGAAGAAGAAGCACCAGAGGGGGAACAGCTGATGGACACAGTGTCTTTAGAAAGCATTCCAAACTCCCCCTCTCCCAGAAGCCGGCAGGTATTGAAAGTAGGAGAGCAGAGAGCTCAGAGGCAGAGGGCATTTTCCAGCATCCATAGTGATGACGCATGAAGGGAGAGAGGGAGGAGGTGGAGACTCACTCAGGGCAACACCATTACTTCAGGAGGCTGCATTTCTAAGCCTCTCTCTGTGAATATTGAATAAATAGCATTGGTAAGAACAGGATCTTATCCGTTCCTGGCTACCTGCTTGGGGGGTTGGATCCTCTGACGCCTGACACCTCCATAGGATCAGCCTGACTTTGGAATGCCCTCTCCTCTCAGGTGCAAGCAGCACCAAAACACTGATGGGAGTCGTGATAACAGTAAAAACACAGCTGCCCACCCAAGCATTTGACTCAAGTAGTGCCTCTTGCTTGGATAATGTAGTTATGTTGCTAGAATATTGTCTGTTTTCTACATTAAAGCTGTGTTTAAATGAAATATTGTTTTATTGTATTTTAATGTCTCTTGCTCTGGGGTTGTGTGAACAATGAAGAGAGGTTTATAAATCATTCAAATAGATAACATGTGCTTCAATTTGAAGTGTAACAATACCAAATACTATTTCTGAACCCTGTTGATTTTGGTACACAAATTTGACAGGGTTGGGAAAGAACTTAAGCCACCTCAAATCATATTTTTGCCTCCTGACAAATATCCCCAGATGTTGTAGATCTGTGAGACCAAGCTGACCTTTGGAGCACCGCACACTCTGCCTGCAGATGTTCTCAACATTTCAGTTTTCCTTCAGCTAACTGACACCTCGACGAATCATTTTCAATGCCTTTCTAAAACAGGCATTAGCCGTCACCCCAATGAGCAGAGCCCATTGGAAAACGCTGGCAGGAATTCAAAAAGCATTTCGTTCATTGTGTCCCTCTCAACCCGACTTCAGTCAACAAAGCAAGAACAGGAACATAGTGGTGAGAGGAAGCGAGGAGATAGAACAGATCAAAGGTAAACATGAGGCAATATTCAGGATTTGTAAGTGCTGCCTGCTGTCAAGAGAGAAATGCTACAGGACATGAAAATGATAAATTCTCAGAACTCTCAGATCTAGTGCTAGTAGTTGTTTGGGGAACTGGTGCTTTGGGTTTTTTGAATGGGGGTTCTTTTATTTTGAAGGGACAAACATGGGTGTGTATCCCCATCCTGAATATATTGGCTGGACGTGTATGCAAAGTCATATCCTTATTTACATATTGTTATTTGGGAGCTTGTTGAAGACTTTCCTTTTTCAGCAAGCCTTCTAAGTGGAGATTGATACCCCATACGGTATCTGTAGTAGAGGATTTGAAACTGATTTCATTCGTTCATTTTGTTGTGGCTTGTTTAATTTGTGATTGTTTTTCGCATTTGCTTTGAATTTGTTTTAATATGTGCAATTGTTTTAACTGTTTTTAGATACGTGGTGCTTTTATATACGTATTGCTAACGGCTTTGAGATGCCTTGTGGGAAGTGATTCGTTGATAATAACAATACACGAGACGGGGAGAAAGATGAAATAAACCAAAGAATGAGAGCTGATTTCACACGCCTTTTCCATGGGACTGTCAGTGTTCCGGAGGAATCAGTTCCAGGGGAAAGACCCATGTGAGTGGCCATGCTCACATGTCTGAATCATTTAAATGTTTTCCCAGCCATTGCATGGGCAACTCATGGATAAGCAAGTTCTAATGCAGCCAGGAGGATGCCCAAAGAGAACCTTAATGAATCCACATCTTGGTCGGCTAAGAAGCATCCAGTGCTGTTCCATGCGCATAAGAAGCACAAGAGAAGCAACTCAGTGGTAAACTATTTATAGGGGGGAAATCAAATTTTTATCTCTAACACATCCAGGTAATTGAATGGTTGCAGGTGGTGCTTAAAATAAATTATTGGGAGGGATGGAGGGACAACTATTGTCTTAAAAGTCTATGGGATCACAAGACTTGTCCCCAATCAAGGGCCTCCTACCTTCCTCCCTATTATTTGATTCATGACTGAAGAAGAAGAAGAAGAAGAGGAGGAGGAGGAGTTTGGATTTGATATCCCGCCTTTCACTCCCTTTAAGGAGTCTCAAAGCAGCTAACATTCTCCTTTTCCCTTCCTCCCCCACAACAAACACTCTGTGAGGTGAGTGAGGCTGAGAGACTTCAGAGAAGTGGGACTAGCCCAAGGTCACCCAGCAGCTGCATGTGGAGGAGCGGAGACGCAAACCCGGTTCACCAGATTACGAGTCTACTGCTCTTAACCACTGCACCACACTGGCAGACTTCCATTGCAAGGTGAAGTCAACAGTACAGAACTACAAAAACCAATGGTCTGATTCTATATAAGGCAGCTTCACCTGCTCACATTTTTGCCATTTTCACCCATGTACTCCAGAGTCCAGTGTGTGTTCACATGTACATTCCCAGTGCTTTTTTTCTTTAAAATATGTTTAGGGGTACTCTCATTTTCCTACTCATATTGAAATACCACCCCTCAACGAGGCCAAACTTAGATTCACAAAATGTTTAGAGGTATGCATACCCCTGCATACCCCCAGAAAAAAAGCAATGCACATAGTAGCTACTCTGTGAATGCTAGCCGACAACCATTGTTAGAAAGCAGCATATCTAACTACCAACAGAGAATAGGATCCTATGGCAGCCGCTCAATACAGATAGGAGGCTTTCCGCTGGCAGCAATAGGATTCCAAGCAAGCTTATTTTCTCGTAACAAATGCTTGCAAAGTCATCCTTTTGACAGGATCAAAAGCAAGCTAAACGGTCTGACATTTCCCCAAAATGCATCAGCATGATTCATACCGATATGCCCAGTTGCTTGTGTATGTACTGAAATCAACATAGCGAGCAAGACTTCCAATCCATAGTTTTAAGAAATCTGCAAAAGTTTAAGAGGTACATGAAAAACAGCTTACCGTATTGATTCCCAAGCCATTCAGCATATATAGCACATCTTCTGTGGCTACATTGCCTGTGGCACCTTTCGCATAGGGGCAACCTCCTAAGCCGGCAGCAGCAGAATCCACAACATGAACTCCCATCTGAAAAACAATCAAAAGCAATAATTCTCAATTCAATATGCTCATTGGAGTGGGCTGAACCAAAAAAAAAGAAGAAGGCCAACACACAGAGAGCGTTTTCTGCATTTTCGGGCAATTTCTCTTCATTTTCTATTTTATATTTAAACTTGTGTTTTATTGTGGCTTATTTTAGACAATAATTTGAGTTATCTGGGAAGGTTAACACATTCCTGCTTTGTTATACAGTTGTACCTTGGACGGAATCCGTTCTGGTAGTCCGTTCAACTTCCAAAACGTTCAGAAACGTTCATTCTTTTACTACCACAACCTGCTGTGTGACCATAGGATGAAAGAGATGGGTAAGGAATCCAAATGATGATGATGATGATGATATCAATAAGCTCTAGAGAACTAGTAGCTTAAGCTGATGTGTTCAAAAGCAGGGAAGGAACCTTATATTTTGACCAGACATTAAACACTGTTTTTCTGACAACATGGTTCTTGAAAGCCTTATGTATTTTAACCTTGTCATACCACAGATATGCATGCCAACCAAGGTACCCCTGCCCGTACGGGCCAGTCTTGACAGACTCTGGGGTTGTGCGCCCATCTCACTCAAGAGGCCAGGGGCCGGCGCTGTCCGGAGACACTTCCGGGTCACGTGGCCAGCGTGACATCGTTGCTCTGGCGAGCCAGAGCCGCACACGGAAACGCCGTTTACCTTCCCGCTGGTAAGCGGTCCCTATTTATCTACTTGCACCCGGAGGTGCTTTCGAACTGCTAGGTTGGCAGGCGCTGGGACCGAGCAGCGGGAGCGCACCCCGCCGCAGGGATTCGAACCGCCGACCTTTCGATCGGCAAGTCCTAGGCGCTGAGGCTTTAACCCACAGCGCCACCTGCGTCCCAATGCCAACCAAACACATTATTAAATCCTTCCAAATCTAAAACATCAGTGTTTTCAAGAAGTAGCCAATCTTTCAACCAGCAAAAGGCTGCTGATTCATAATACAACTTTAAGTCTGGCAGGGCAAAGCCCCCTCTTTCTTTAGCATCAGTTAATATCTTAAACTTGATTCTGGGCTTATTGGAAAATAAAACCCCAAGGTGGCTATCACCAATGGAGGCTAAGGCCTCGAAAAGACTCAATATGGAGGCCAAATGGCCGAAATATTGGGAAATAATAGAAAAAGATGGTGACACCTGGAGACTGCAGAGTATGGAGAAACTAAAGGGGAAAGTGCGAAATTGGTTACATTATGCTCAGATTAAAGAAGTTTTTAAGTCAGATAAAAAATTAGGATTCCAGGTGGAAAAATCAAAGTTAGAAACAGAACTGTTAGAACCCAGCTCTAAGACACTTTCAAGAATGTATAATTTGCTGCTAAAATGGAATACACAGGATGAAACGGTCAAATCAGCTATGATAAAATGGGCACAGGACATAGGGTACAACATCATGTTTGCTGACTGGGAAAAGTTATGGACCACCGGTATGAAATTTACGGCATGTAATACCCTGAAAGAAAACATTATGAAAATGATATACAGGTGGTACATGACCCCAGTCAAGCTTGCAAAGATATATCATCTGCCTGACAATAAATGTTGGAAGTGTAAAGAGGCTGAAGGAACATTCTTTCACCTCTGGTGGACGTGCCCTAGAGTGAAGGCTTTCTGGGAAATGATATATAACGAGCTGAAAAAGGTATTTAAGTACACCTTTCTTAAGAAACCAGAGGCCTTCCTCCTGGGCATTGTCGGCCAAAGTGTGCAAAAGAAGGATCAAACTTTTTTTATGTATGCCACAACAGCAGCAAGGATACTCATTGCTAAGGGCTGGAAAACTCAAGATTTGCCCACACTGGAAGAATGGCAGATGCAACTGATGGACTATATGGAACTGGATGAGATGACCGGCAGAATCCGAAACCAGGGAGAAGAATTGGAGGAGGAGAACTGGAAGAAGTTTAAAGACTATCTACAAAAGCATTGTAAAGTGTATGAATGTTAAGAAAAATGTACGATCTGCAACATCAGGGCTCCAACAAATTAATAATCTATATGTGTAAAAGTTAATGTAATTGAAAAATAAGATAAATTGTGGATAAATGGTACTCTATAATTAACCTTTGATAAGAGAAATTTAAAAGACTAAATTTGAGATTTGAATAGTGGGAAATTTTAATAGACAAATTAAATTAAGTTAATAATTTGCTGGTAAAACGTATGAGTTTAGCAACAAGAGGCGTGAGGAAGTCCAAGGATGTTTATGAAATGAGGATATCTGAATTTGGTATGTTTTTTATTTATATATCTTTATTGTCAAACAAAAATTTAATATATTATTATATATAAAAAAAAACAAGTTCTGTTGATTTTAAAAAAAAAAGCAGGGAAGGAACCATCTGCTAGGTGGAAAGCAATCACTGGAACTTCAATGTTCATATATATATGCTATGAATTGCTGCTGTGGACAGAACAGAGGTTTCAAGCTTTTGATCATAGATGAAAATAATTTTCCAAGTGTTTTCAAACAGATCATCCCAGTCATCTGCATCCATCTTCTCTTGCATTTGGCATGTTTCCCCCACTGCAATCAAGCAAAATGGATTTTTTGGCACTCAGTTTCAGCTTAATCATTGTGTGGGCTCCTTCAAATATCTGCAGACAGTGTAATTTGAAGTTTCATTTGAAGCTAACAATTAAACACATACACCCCACTGGTCTGAATAGCTCGGAGTCAGCAAGCCAAGTGCAGCCTGGGCTGAATTCTGGCCTGCCTGGTGTTTAATTACTTCCACATTTTGGCATGCAAATACACCCAAATTGAAATGCTTATGTAGTTTATACTGGACTTCCCATGTATAGACTGTGGTTTTGGGACACGGTGCTATAAATTAAATCTAAATTATTAATCTTTATTATCTGCCTTTCACCCTAAGGTCCCAGGGCAGGTCACAACATTTAAACACAATGTTAAAAGCTGATTAAAACAACTTACAATAAAAAATAAGGTGGATATGCATGATGTGAATAACTTATTTTGCTATGACGCTTTGTTAAAAAAGAAAAACAAGATGAAAACTGTTCCTTCACTGACCACTTGGAGTCACTGTTGCCTCAAGATGTGCCATTTTCTGTTTGTGCTACTGATAAATGGACAACTTTTTCTGTTTAAGCTGCTGGCTAAGTGGACAGTAAGATGTCCCCATTATTCAGCATTGGGTTTTTTGAAGATAGGATGTTCAAACTAGCAGAGGGGGGAATGTGCCACTTCTAAGGGCATAAAAATGGCAGCTTAAATGTAAGCTTGCCATATGTCCTAAATTTCCCAGACATATATCCGGAACGCTGTGGTCTGTCAAATGTCCAGGAAAACCTGGATGAATGGCAGCCCATGTTGGCAGTGCCATTTTTGCTGATTTCCCTTTAAAATAGTTCAAAAAATGGCATTTATTTATTTATTGCCGCCCAGATTTTAACTGTTTGAAATATGGCAACCCTATCTAAGAGCCTGTGCTTTCTACAATACAGAATGTTATAGTTACGTGAGTTTCACGAGCCTCAAAATTCCACATTTTGTTGCATCTCTCTGTGTGTCTAGATATAGGTATATAGATCTAGATGTAAAACGTGCGGAGTTCTACATTTCTCAGCTCCAGACAAATGCTATAATTTTCAGCATGACTGAACCAAGATCAAGAGGGCCGGTGGCAAAATGTCACATTCAGGGATCGTCTCCTATCAATAGCCCCCATCAGTGATGCAGGCCCTGGGCCAATTTTTCATATTTAACAACGCATCCTCCCTTCTCCCCAGTTGTTCCAATGTTGAATGACATCTGACCGCAGTCTTGAATTTTCCCACAGTGACCCAGAATTCAAGTGCCCTGATACTGAGGGGAATGTAGAGAGATGGACATCTATCTGTTTTTGTGAATAAGATGGCTGTCACACGCAGAATACATGGCTGCCGTGGGGTGGGGCTTTTGTGGCATTGGCCATCTTCCTCTCCCCCCTACTTGCCCGCCCACAACAAATCATTTTGTTCTTCAAATCAACACACTGAGAAGTGTTTCACTTTGACTCAATCTTGAAACATTTGATGTAGTACCGATAGAAAATGCAATGTGTGAAGCGCTGCAAAACCTGCTCTGCCCCACCAAAAGGAATGTGTTACCAGCCACTAAATTAAGTATTAAATGAAAAGGGTGCAACTGTTGAGATTGGGATCTAGTCTGCATACACACCAGAAGTTGAAAACACATGTAAAGCACATTATTCTCCTCACCAAGGAATCCTGGGTAATTTGTTAAGGGTGCTGGGAATTGTAGGTCAGTGATAGATAGACTGCACGTCTCAGGAATCTTTGGGGGGAAATCATGTGCTTTAAATGTATGGGGTGTAACTTGGGTGGATGGCTTAGAACTGCACCCCATTTTAAAATGGCAATAACTGGCTCTATTCATGAAGCTGTTATAAGCAAAAGTTTTTACAAATTCCTACAAAACTAAGGGTAAAACCTTTCCAAAGTTTATGCCTGCTTGAGTCCCATTCAGTTCAGACCGAGTGTTAAGCAATCCCCATTCAAACTAATGGGACAGCTTTAAAAGTCCAGACTTCTCACAGCAAAGCCCCCAAAACAGAGTAAAACCTGGCAGCAGGATCTTAGCCCCACAACACTTTGTTGTTTTAGCCCAGGGGTCAGCAAACCTTTACAGCAGGACGCCAGTCCACTGTCCATCAGACCTTGTGGGGGGCTGGACTATATTTTGAAAAAAAGTAATGAACAAGTTTCTATGCCCCACAAATAACCCAGAGATGCATTTTAAATAAAAGCACATTTTCTACTCCTGTAAAAACACGCTGATTCCCGGGCCGTCTGTGGGCCCGATTTAGAAGGCAATTGGGCCGGATCCAGCTCTCGGGCCATAGTTTGCCTACCCATGTTTTAGCCTACAAGCTAAAAGAAACGTTACATTTCCTCCCCCTCTCCCCATATTAATTGGCCTGCTTTTTATGGGGGCTTCTTTCCAGTGTCTCAAGGCAACAGCTGAAAAAAACCCTTATTTTTCCTTTTAGGAGTGTCTAGATGTGCAACCTTGCCCTGAAGATCCAGTCCTGGTCGCAGGTGTTTGGACAAGGCCACCTTCAACATTCACAACGTTATCGTACTAAAAGTTATTCTGGAGTATTTATCCAGCAATGAAAAATTGCACCAAAGACTCCAAGATATATTCTGGTAAACCTGCACTGTGAAACAGACAGATGTTAAAGCAATACAACTCATGCCTTAGACCCTGTGTTTCCAGCTAATCCATAAATGCATCATTTCTGGTTCTTTTTCTACATTGTTTTTAGGTAGGGGATATTTGGAAGCACATTGCAGAGAAAAAACCCCACCACTTTTTATTTATGTGATAAACAATAAAATAAAATAAAATGTTAAACAAAGAGTAAATACTAAGACAGTGTGAAGTGTACATCAGCATGTCAGTGCAGATTTTTTTATGTCTCTCTGGTTCAGGTTTTCACTTCATCAGAACTTACCAAGCATCAATGTCACCTGAGGCTAAGGGAGCAAAATGAACCTTGTATCATAAACAGTGGAACCTCTACTCATGTACGGAATCCATTCCGGAGGTCCATTCGTGAGTTGATCCTGGTCGCTGGTAGAAGCACCATTCTGCACATGTGCAGATGGCAGAAGGCACTTCTGCACGTGCGTGAATCGTGGCAAACCCAGTATTTACTTCCAGGTTTGCCGTGGTCACAAATCGAATTGTTTGTGAGTAGGGACAGTGGTAAGTTGAGGTTCTACTGTACAAGCTATGAATGTGAAACAGTGACTTCCACATCTTAACCACATTTTAGTCTTATGATCAACAGCAGCCTTTCTTTAGCTTGGGTCCCCAGGTGTTTGTTGTTGGACTACAACTCCCATCATCCCTGACCACTGGTCCTGCTAGCTAGGGAAGATGGGAGTTGTAGTTCAACCATGCCTGGTTGGAAAAGGTTGATCTTGAGGGCCCAAAAAGGAGGGAGTTGTAGCCTCAATCCATCAAACAGTGTCAGTGCGGAAGACCTAAAACATTGCAAACAACCTTCACTAATCTTTTCTTTCTTTCATTCATTTTACAAGGATAAAAATAAAGTTGTCCAACTATCTGGCCAGACTAAATGCAACTCCTGGCATTTATTGCAGCAGGAGAACTACACAGGTGCACTCTCATTTTCAGCTCCATTTGGGGAAACAGAGACGAGCGTCTCCTTTCCAGTGCCATTAACTTATTTACAGCTGGACCTGGAGACATTCTATTCATCATCACAAAGTATAAAGCCAAATGTCCCTTCCTCCTCCCTCCTTATTTCTTCCCCCCCTTTTTTTTTCAGGAGCACCACAGATTAACAGGTTAGAATGTTTTCCACATGTCCATTTTTACTGTCAGGAGAATATTAAAGACGTTTTCCAGCTTCCGCAGCTCAGCCAGATGTCCGCGGATCCCACGGTGAGAGCAAAATTGGCAAAGTAGCCTTCTCATGACCCCAGCATTGTTTTATCAAGGATCGGTTTTAAAGTATAAAGGGCCGTTTCTTGCTGAGATCCGTAATGTTTTGCAGCCCTTTCCCCTGCAATTACACAAAAGTGCTGACTTTGTTGAACTACTGATACGCGGTAGTATTTCTTATGACTCCTCTCACACTGTGCTGTAATTGATGTTTGCCTTGGCACCCGAAAGGTACCAGGTCTTATTTCCACTGTACATTTCCGGACACTGGTTTCAGTAACATCAGCGTAGGATATTGTACTGGGCGTATGTTTTGTTGTGTAAACATTCACTGGTGATTTACCCTGTCAATCTCCACAGACTAGCCTCTAATTACCAGGGGCCTCAGATGGACAATTCCTAACATATTTTCTATAGCTGCACCAGTTGGTTTGCCCTTCACTGATGTTGTCAGGAGGCAGAGGAACCAACACCCAAGGCAGGTTGCCACGAACGGATAAGACAAGGAAAACTCATTACCACCTGCTTTTTATTCAATATTCACACAGAGAGGCTTGGGAACTGTAGAGCAGCTTCTTCTTCTTCTTCTTCTTCTTCTTCTTCTTCTTCTTCTTCTTCTTCTTCTTCTTCTTTTACAAAAACAACCAAAAACCATGATTTTTCAATGGATGCCTGATTTCGGAAATTCCCTCTGGACATCATTTCTGCCTTTGAAATCTGGACATATGACAGCCCTAATTCAATTTGTTGTACAAGCATACAAATACCAACTGATTACTACAACTAATACAGCACCCACACTGTAAAGAATTTTTTTCTAAGCGCTTCCTTTAAAAAAATTAAAATAAAAAGCATGGAGTTTGATTCCATAAATCTATGAAACTTTTGGGAAAGGCTTGTTCACAGCATGTGGAAGAAAATTTCTTCTAGTCCAGAAAAAAGTGTTTGTATCTGACCCAAAGAGGGAGAGATGGAGAGGGAGAAAGAGAGAGAGTCTAGCCCTGATCCCTTCGGAACTGGAGGATACCGGCTCTTAACATAGTAATTTAAGCAGTCAAGTTAAAAAAGGCACAGTAAGATGATAAAAGGAGATCTATAAAGAGGCTACTGCTGCGATTGTGTGGGAGGGTGGCTATTAAAACAGCATCGGGGGGCCCTTTCCGCACAACAATCTGCTTTTTCCCTTTTCTTCTAGTGCTATCCTTGCACTACCGTGAATCCAGCATCAGATCCCACCTAGCAAAACAAAGGTACCCTAGTTATAGAATAGATAGATAGCCCTACTGCAGAATACTTTCATCATCATCATCATCATCATCATCATCATCGAATCTTTAAAATTAAAAAAAGGAAATTGCCATAACATGTTGAGGAACTGCTAAGGAAAGAGGAAGCCTTGATGATGCTGGACGCTTCTGTTTGTTGGCTTCTTTAAGGGCTACATCAACCTTCACCAACCGGGTGCCCTCCAAATATTTTAGACCACAACTCCAACCAGCCCAGGCAAGGCTGGGCCATAGGAGCATGTCTGCCTTAGAGTAATATTGCAGGAGTGATCAGTCCCTAACAGCATGATCCTGCACCTGTCGGCTCAGAAGTCTACATGAGTTTGGTGAGTCTTACCTCTAGTAAGATTGCAGCCTAAAGCACTTTAAATATATGCATTTTAAAAAACTTTATAAAGCTTATAATTAAATAATAACAAGGCACTGGAGGATAGGACTTGAGTTTTGGTGCCTCTCACTGGTAAACATCATGGGCACTATCCAATAGAGGTCTACAACACTCACACAACCTTATTCCAATATAGCCAACTCTTGGATCTAAACAATGGGGTAAAGAGGTGGGGGGGGAGCAAAATGACATTTCCCCAGAAGGAATAAGGTAAGGTAAAGGACACCTGGAAAGTTAAGTCCAGCCAAAGGTGACTATGGGGTTGCAGCACTCATCTTGTTTTCACGACGAAGGGAGCCAGCGTTTGTCCACAGACAGCTTTCCGGATCATGTGGCCAGCAGGACTAAACAGCTTCTGGCACAACGGGACACCATGATGGAAACCAGAGCACACGGAAATGCCGTTTACCTTCCCACTGGACCGGTACCTGTTTATCTACTTGTACTGGCGTGCTTTCAAACTGCTAGATTGGCAGGAGCTGGGACAAAGCAACAGGAGCTCACTCCATTGTAGGGTTTCAAACCACCAACCTTCTGATTGGCAAGCCCAAGAGGCTCAGTGGTTTAGACCACAGCACCACCTGTGTCTCCAGAAGGAATATTGTGGTAGGGGCACTCTAAGTGCCATGTTTCCTTCAACCAGAGCTAGGGATGGCGAAGAAATCTGGTTCACATTTTAATATGAAACTCCCTAGTTCACAGTTCCTGAAACAATACGTGAACCGGTTATGTTTCTCAATTTGCACTTCCGCAAATGTGCACATTAGGGGAAATAGCATATAAAAACGTGTATATTGGGAGATATTGGCACTAAAACTCTAGCGAGTTTTCATGAGGACTTTTAAAAAATGCACACTGATGTGAAAACATGAAGAACTGAAATTAAGACTGGAAAAATGGGAGATGGGAGAAAACAAAATTGAGAGATTCATCCATCTCATACCGGAGCTCTGCCTTAAGGAAAGATACCTAGAGTCTGTGCAGCACATGGATAACAACTATACACTTAGTGTACACACACACATATTAAGAAAGGCGCCAGAAAAACAGCAGTGAATGATAGAATTAAAGGAGACGAGGCATCTGTTTGTTATATTTTCCATTTTCCTGTGGAGCTACCAGCCTAATCCCCACTTCGCTTATGCATTAAAGTGGTCAATGTTAAGGGAAAAGGGTGATTTGAGGAAGCCATCAGAGCCAAAATGTAAGCAGAAAACATGATAATGCACACATAAAATTAAGGCTTAACAACTCATCTTGTATGACATGGATCCTACTAAAAGTTTTTATACAGCCGAACTGCAGTTTAACTTGAACCTGAATGGGCCTCTGATGGGATATTGTATGCAGTTTTAGTCACCACTTTGGCACATTGAGGAGAATCTAAGAGGCATAGAGCCCAGAAGAGGTTTTTCCCCCCTTTCTTTTTGTGTTTAAAGCATGGTGGCGGGGGGAGTTTAGAATGCCAGATGTATGAAAAATAAGACTTTAAAATGAGGGGATTTTTTTCCTAGAATGGGGTCTCAGAGTATGGCCTAAACAAAAATAATAAAGTGTATTCAAAGCATTTCCAAATTTCACGAAGAAAGCAGAAGTGACATGGTGATAGTCCTGAGATAGGACAAATGATGGATGCTTCTTCTTCGTATCTGATCTGAGCAACCAACTAGGTACAAGACCAACCTGAGTGACATGTGCTGAGAGCTACAAATGATTTCCAAATATAGAAGCCCTCCTTCGACTACTTATGAGGTGTAAAATGCTTTTCAAAAACAACACAAGACTCCTGAGAAGGCAAAAGCGATTCCTCTTGCTAACAGAAAGGCAGTGATATATGTGACAGATGAGGCTGACTGGCTATGAAGAGCTGAAAAATTCACAGTGGAAGAGTTACATATTTAATTAAAGAGCCTGAAATACAAATTACCTCCAGGAGAAATCAATTTAATAAAGCCCAGAGGAAACCAAAGGCAAAAAAGCCATATAAAGTGGTAGGCCCAAATCCATCCCTCATCTTTCCCCTTTTCTTCAATGAAATTAAGGCGTCTGAATTTTACACAAGTCCCTAAACATTGCATAGATTTTACCCCTGGTCGACGCTGCAACTCCCTGCGGGCCATTTGTTATATATTCTTGAGGAATGCTTATTTCCAGAATAAGAACAACTCTAGGGAAAGATCGTTGAGGTTCTGAACTAAGGTCACATTTGCATCACCCATTTCAAGATCTATGACACCACTTTAAACAGCCATGGCTTCCCCCAAAGAATTCTGGGAGCTGTAGTTTCTTAAGGGGGCTGCAAGTTGTTATGAGACTCCTTCCTGAAACCCTGGAGAACTACTGCCAGTCAGTGTAGACCAAGGGATCCCAAACTTGGGTCTCCAGCGGTATTTGGATTACAATTCCCATCACCTCTGACCTCTGGTTCTGCTAGTTTAGGATGATTGGAGCTGTATTCCAAAAACAGCCGGAGACCCAGGTTTGGGAAACCTTGGAATACTGAGCTAGATAGACCAGTGGCGTGACCCAATATAAGACAGCTTCCTTTGTGTCTCAGGTCATATTGTTTTCTTGGAAGAGTTCAAAAATGAGTTGGGTGGTTGGCAGGGAAACCAACCCAGTAAATGTTATGGACTACTGGATCTCAAGACAAGGGCCTGGATCCAGCTGGGTGCATGTGCAGGAACTGGGCAACATATGAAGAGCTTTCTTTAAAAACAACTGTTGTGGCTGATCAGCTGCTTGATGGGGAACTTCATTTACTTGGCCCCCCTCACCTGCCCTTGTCTTAATCCTGTTTTCTGTGCCTATTAGAATGATTCTTGCTTGCAAGAGAGCCTCTGACATGGCCATTGCATAGCTGTCAACTTACAGATTTGAAAATAAGGGACCAGCAGCCTCGAAAATAAGGGATCAGCAGTCAAAATAAGGGATTTTCAGAGCACAGGTATGTTCAACTTCTGAGCCCCTCCAAGCCAAAGGCAGAAAGGCCAGCCAGCAGCCAAACGAAGCCTCAAGCGGTGGTTCCCACAGCGCAGCAACCCGGCAAAGGGGATGCAGCAAGGAAAACCACTGTCACCTCTCCACTGGGAAGTGCTGAGCAAAGGTGAGTCCCCAGGCAACACGGCCGATTTGATCGGCACAAGGCATGCAAGCTCCATCCCCCAGTCGTTCTTAGACTCCTTATTGGGTGAGCAATGCAGCCAAGCAACACAGTTGGAGCCTCCCTCCTCCCTGGCTGGCAGGGAGGGACAGAGAGGAGCTACTTCCTTTGAAACCTGGGAAATTTAAGGGACATCATCAATAAGGGACAGCACCGGGACACAGCGCTGGGATAAGGGACTTTCCCGCCAAATAAGGGACGGTTGACAGCTATGGGCCGTTGTAGAGTGCAGGGTGAAGCTAGAGGCCCCCTTTCCAGTCCCTGACACTTCAGAACAGTGCAAAAGCCTCATATATTCAAATATTACTAAATAGTGATAATGCCAGTAAGAGCAACAGTGAGTAAACACATCATTTCAAAAAGTCTTTGGAGAACTTGTTAAGGCTATCTAAAGGAAGCACCATATCATTTGATAGCATTCCGGGTTATATAATTCTAGGATAGTTTATTTGCGTTTTGCATTGCAAGGTCAAACTACACATTGCACAAATCCTGATATTTTGAGTTTAACCTTAAAAGCTGCCAGGGACAGGGGGCTTCCAAATTATCCTGTGCCATTCTCTTAATCTAACACACACACCCCCAACGTTGCTGTTAGCTGCTGCGGAGAGGACACATACAAGCTCCTAGACACACCCGACAACCATAAAAGGCAAGAATGCCATGATTCAATTCTATATGTAGCATCAGACTAAGCACCATGTGCTATTGATATGGTTTTCCAGAAGATGCAGGTTTGGGGAATTGCTGGACTGAAAAAAAAAACCTGTGTCTATTTATAAAGTAAGTTCTGTTACACTTACCGTTTTCCTCCAAAATTCACTCTGCTTCCTGAAGGATATATTGGCCATATAAGTAATGGGGATCCAAAAATATCTGGACTCCATTGTTTCTCACGCTAGTCTACTTCCCCATCCCCTGTTAAATACATGGAAAATTGGAAATCTTATCTTCATTTTCCATGGTTCTGTAAGACATATGTTAAAGAAATAAAATCTGGGAACTGGAGACTGAATCTTCCACCACCTTGTTGGTATGATCACAGCAGGAAACCTTTTTTTATATTTACAATTTTTATTTATTTCAGCCACTTAACAAAATTTGTTTATTACTCTTGTCTAATCCTTAAGATTAAGATTTCTAGTACAACACTCTGAAAAATCAAAGCACAGAATGCTCACTACATATTTGGCAATTTTCCATATAGAATTCAGAAGACCAAGCCGTGTGTGTGTGTGTGTGTGTGTGTGTGTGTATCTTAACAAGTATATACAATTGTTTCTCCTAACTTGGTTTGTGAATGCAGAAGATGCTACCAAATCCCAATAAATGGTTATCACTTTTTCATCAAATAATCCACTTTTATTTTATGAAGTCAACACAACATATATCAAATGACACCTATGAATGAGACAGAGAGTATAAAAAGGTGCCAGCGATACAGATCACTCTACATGTAGATATGTTGCTACAGCTGAATACTACCACTCCTTTATCACCCTTCTCCCAAAATCCTCACCAGTTGCCCCCTTCTACATTAGCTCCAAGGTCCTAATGCAGGTCTTTTGAATGGTGTCCTGGTATACTTTGTGTGGATTCTACCTTAGAGCATTTCTTGACGTTGCTCTCAGCTGCAACAGTTAAGCACTGAACTAGGAGCTACAACCTGAAGAATGTCAAAGAAAAAAATACCTCCTCTCATAAATCTTTTGACCTACCACTGGTGCAGTGTATCATCTCTGCCGATTCTACTAATATAAGATGTTGGCTTTCTACATGTGTTGAGTGTGGATGATCACCAGCACTTTGGCTGAGAAAACCAGCCAATCATGTGTGAACACTGCATCTGGGTTGAAAAAAATGTTCCTAAATTGGCCTACACAGTGACAGTCATAACCCACAAACAAATCAAAATATATACCCGATGTTGTCAAATCCCCCTGCAAGAAGATCAGGATTAATGGCCAATAAACAGGTAGCCTGGAAGCGCCCTGAGTATCTGGGCAGAAACTATGCCGTTTTGGGCTCTGTACAAGCCTCCAGCAAGTTGTTAAATCCAAATGTAATGTTGAGTTGTTATGGTAGAAGCAGTAACAATACCGGTAATGGTAGGAGCAACTAGTATCGGTTATACATCTTGTTGGTCCAGATTGTTTCCTTCTCCCTTGGAGGTCGCACAGTTTCCTATAAATAATGGTTTGCCATTTCACATTGCCTTTGACATGTTATCCAGTCTACACATGCAGTTTTACTCAAAGCACTCTTTTTACTCAAACAGCCAGCCACGCCTCCTCCTTCTTGCTGACTTTGTCACTTCTATAAATTCTATAGTCTGATATTTTAATATCCCAGTTTCTGGGTTCAGCCAAGTTTCAGCCACCAAGAAAAGACTTAGCCATACTTCTGTTTAAAATCTTATTGTTTTGAAACATTCCTTCATATGCTTTATTCATTTGCACCAAAAACACACTATTTAGAAAGACATCATATCCCAATTTGATGCCTGACATTTATTCCTTTCAGTGGCATCAACAATTAGATCAGGCTTCAAACTACTTACTCTGGAGAAATCTTTTTATTTTTATTTTAGCAATGCCTCTTCAGGGTAAATGGCTTGAGCACTGTAATCTTAACCTTTGAATGTTTTGGCTAAGCAGTCAGCCATCTTTCACTACTTACTCTTTCGTTAGAACAACCCTTATAAAACCTCTTAGGTAGTTTCTTATGCAGATTCAGTGACTTCGTCCAATATCATTTGGAGTAGGGCACAACTGAATGATGGAAAGTTATCTTCATCAAATACCATCAAAGTATTGTTATTTGCGGAGGGGAGGGGAGGGGAGGGGAGGCTGAGTACTATCTCTGCCAGAACAAGAAAAAAATAGCGGCCACAAACATGCTGAGCAGAAGAAGACAGCAAAAATCTAGAGAACTGGTGAAAGAATATTACAGCCTACAGTTCGCTAAATAATGTTGCTCTGCTTTCATTCATTCAGGAATTGTCTTTACAGGAATTGTCTTTAGTTATCATGCTAGTTTATTTCTCCTGCTAAATAAAGATGTTAAATTTATTCAGGCAGGGGTCAACAATTTTTACAGACATGTAAAGCCCGACTGTATACATACCCTACCCAAAGCTTAGAGCTTATGCAGGTACATTGCAGGCAAACACATACAACTAAGGGAGCCCCTTTTAAAGGGGTGGGTAACAAAAAGACTTTCCAGAGAAGTCACAACCCTTTCTTGTCTACCATTTCACCTCTCCAATGAAAGAAAGAAAGAAAGAAAGAAAGAAAGAAAGAAAGAAAGAAAGAAAGAACAGACGGATGGACAGAAGGAAGGAAGGAAGGAAGGAAGGGAGGGAGGGAGGGAGGGAGGGAGGGAGGGAGGGAGGGAAAAGCTGTTTACTCTAGCTTTTCAGAAGCGTGCATTGTTCAACTCCAGAGAAAGTATAATTTTGTCAGGCCAAGTGCAAAGTTGTAATGTGCCCCACCTCCTACAATCCTGTTTTGAAAAAGTGAAGGCAGTGGTGTAGCGTGGGTTGTCAGCACCCGGGGCAAGGCAAGTAATTTGCGCCCCTAACCCGTGGATTTGCGCCCCCTAGCCCTAACCCCCAGATGTTGCGCCCGGTGCGACCGGCCCCCCTTGCACCCCCACGCTACGCCACTGAGTGGAGGACTGACTTTTGCCCTTCCACTTTTCCCCATTTTCTTTAGGCTCCCTGCATTTCTAGGTACCCACATTGTATTCCTAGTCCCAGCAATACGGTATGTATCCATCTATGTATATACCTATGTATATTACACACACATGACAAATGGCCTTTCAGTGATGCTCCCTGTCCCTGGGAATCTGCTGTCAGTTCCCATATCTATGCGCTCCAGGGACCAAAGGGCTCATTCATTTACTGACATGTGTTCAGGGGCCTGTAAATTCAATCAGCAGCACTGGCTCCCACTGTCCTTGGGGTTTCAAGGTTCCCTGATTTATTCTGGTGCTCATCCTTTCCTCCTGCTGCCATTCCCTGTTGGCCCTGCCTGCCTAGAGGCAATGCCAACAGGGATCAAGGAACCTGGAATTTCTGGTTCATAAATATCCTCTGGCGCCACCTACAATTTAGCCTCATCTCCCCCATCCCACTCTCTGCTAGTACAAATGAACTTTCTCTCTGTGCTAATTGAGAAATGTGTTTTATTCCCAGCCACTGAATTAGCTACAGCAGTAGCTGAAAGTATAGAAGCTCAAAGGCAATATTTAGGCAGCATAATCTATTGGTCCAATTCAAGGGATGCAGGAAAGTGTAAATAATATTTAGGTTGGGGCCAGCTCATTCTTCTCTTCCTTTCTCCCAGTCTTTTCTGGTCTTTCCCAATCCTGCTTATCCTCTTCAGGTTTCATTTCTTAGATTACTGCATTCTCATTCTTCTACTTATAGCTATCTTGCCTCTGGGGACTTTCCCACCTGACTCCTATTTTGTAGGAGCATCATCCACTCAGTTTTCTACTGGTCCGCAGCTTCCTTTACTATACACAACTCCTGTTTTCAAGGTCAGTTTTTGCATTGCCTCACAGTTAATCTATCTATCTATCTATCTATCTATCTATCTATCTATCTATCTATCATCTATCTATCTATCATCTATCATCTATCATCTATCATCATCTATCTCTCCACCCATCCACCTCAATCTCCAAAGCTAGGCTGTTTAGGACAGGTATTCTGGAAGGTTCCATTCCCTCACAATTTAGACATTGCAGCTCAATTAACAGCCATCTAGGATTCCCCACTGCCACATTTTGGCTCGGCCACAGATAGCACGATGCAAATTGCCTTTCATAGTTGTTCATCAACAGTACTGCAGTCACACTGCCAGAAAACAACACACATAAGACCTCTTTGGGAATTCAGCCTGTACATGTGAGAGGGGGAGTATGTGCCAGCCCTTGACCCACTATGCTTCTGGGTGTGTCGGGTGAATCCACTCCACACTGACCTTCCCACATTGAGCTGGAAGGTCTTCTAAGCACACATGACTGAACACACTTCAAAGTCTTTGGAGGAAGGGCTGTAGCTCAGTGGTAGAGAACGTCCTTGGGATGCAAAAGGTCTCAGGTTCAATGTCCCAGTTGCAGGAAGACCGCTAAGCATATTCAGCCAGTTCCCATCAGATTTCTGTGCTGAACATGTCAAGACTGGCACTGGAGCGGGCAGCGTTGACATATGGCCCTGCTCCACTATATACCTTTCCCCGCATGTGTTCATGAACATCTTAAGAGGGCTACAATATCCTGCATTTTTTTTTAACACGTTGCTATGAAAAATTATAGAACAGAGCTAAGATCTTCAGAAAGAAAAGCGGTTCTGTTAGGGAAAATGCTTGGAGTATCCCAGTTAATGAATTCCACAGGCTCTGAGGTTTTTTGTTTTTAAGTCTCCTTTATCCACATGCAGATTAATTCTTGTCTTTCTAAGTTAAGAGGCACCACAAATGTGCACTTTGAAACTAGTTAGCGTCGGACTCTGACTGTTGCAGTCAGTAGCAAATGTCGAAATAAAACCCACGTCCCCATCGTTTCATTTGGAATTATAATTTAACAGCACTCTGCCTAAAAGGAAGCATGTCTAATATATTAGTGAGTTTTCATATAGTAAAGCTCGGGCAATTCATCATGCAGCAGGTTTTCAATACGACAATTCAGTAGTCACCAGCTGGGACCAGAAAAAAATATTTTCCTGAGGACATTTCCAATTTCCACTCTTCCTAAAGCCTTGGAAATAGCACTTAAAGTAGCAATATATTATGTTATGATGCAGAGTGGTACTGAAGAAACTTCTATATTTGTTGCAAGATGCCTGGGTTACTCTTGAACTGTTAAGAGTCTAACAGTACAATCAATCCCATGCAGAGAATCCAAGCCACTAGATTGCAGCCAACTCGGCTACAGATTCATTTGCAATGTTTGGGTGCAAGATGCTTGGTAGGGTATAAAGTGAAGAAATACACAAGAAGGCATAAACAAATCAAATATCGTATGCATAATAATTCACAGGTTGCTATATTTTGATTTTGCACCGGCCCATGGTGTTCTATCCATTTCTGTCCACGTTTGCGATCTTTTCCCGTTATATATTTTTGCACATGTGCAACTGAACTTCTTGTTTTTGAATAAGATTGCGGACAAATATGTAAAGTGTGCCCATCAATGACAGCCATCCGCAGACTGATGCAGTGCAGAAATGTGCAACTCGCATTAAGCTATAGCATGTGATCCTCAGCTCATGACTCACACCTGGCCTGGACCCAACCCAGATCATACATTAGCATTAGCAGTGAGAGAGTCACTGCAGGCAGCTACAGCTACCTGCCTATCTAGGTAACCTTGGGGGAAAACTGATCACATGGGTGGGGCAGCAGTACAGTGGCTTATGAGCATTTAAAATAGCCTTACAGTGAGTTGGAGCACAGGGGCACCCAGTCTAGTACAGTGGCATCTCCAGGGAGGGCAAAGAGATAAGTTGCCTGAAATCCTGAAAAGTCATTAGCAGTCAGTGGAGATAGCACCAAGCCACTATCCAGGATCCACGGCAGAGCTCTTTCCCATCAACTGCTACCTGGGATTGAATCTGGGAGCATTCAAAGCACACTGTCTACCAATGAGCATCTCCCTAGCATGGGAGCAGCCATGCCCAAGAGGCTCCCATTCTGCTCTGGAGGTTATGCAAACCAATCCTTAGTCCCAAAGAAGCTGCTCACTGCTGCTAAAACGAAGTGAGGAACTTTGCATATGCCCGTGCTTGCTCTTCCTCTCCTTTCTGGAGCCTACGTAAATTCAAGGATGAATGAGGCTAGCGCAGAGAAAACTGTATTTGGATGATACCAGAGACTGGACCTTACCTGCATCGCTGTGAGGATATTGGCTAAAGCCTGGCCGTACGTGTCATGGCAATGCACTGCAATTGCCGCCACGGGGAGCTCCATCATAACAGATTCCAGCATGCGCTTCATGCTGCCTGGGGTCCCCACACCTATGGTGTCTCCAAGGGATATCTCATAGCAACCCATGCTGTATAGCCGTTTGGAGACCTGGGGAGGGAATGGTAGGAGAACCAAACGTAAGCAAAAGAAGAACAGGGAAAGGAGAAAGCAGTTTCAAGTGACTTTTACCAATGCATGATTTCTGAGGAACGGAAAAGACTAACACTAGGATCCTAGTCATCTCCTTTTTGTGTTTTCCTGCATTAATCCTGAGGGGGTCTGTTTTCAACAGGTGGTTCTATCCTTTCTAGAACAGCCTTCCCCAGCCTGGTGACCTTTGGATGTTATTGGACTACAGTTCCCTTCATCCCTGACTATTACCCATTCTGGCTAGGGCTGATGGGAGTTGTAGTTCAGCAACTACAAGGAGGGCACCAGATTAGGGAAGGCTGTTCTAGAACATCTTCTGCTCTGGGATTTTTCAGGCTATGCCTCTCTGCACAGGGCTGCATTCTTTATCTGATTTTCAAGCTTTTCAGAATTAAGTTCTTTTGTTGAACATTAACTTAAGAGTGCCAGGTGTTTTCAACGAATTAAACAAATTCACAGTGAAACAAACACCTGGCATTTATTTGCCTGCTTAATACTTCCATGGAAGTCAAAGAGATTTTCTGTTGCAGATGGATTACAAGCACTATCTCCCCAGCCCAGCCCTTTCTGCCTACCTGTGTTTGGGAATCTGAAAAGTAATATATATTTACAGAAAAAATTCAGGGAGGCAAATGTAGAATGAAGGGTGCATTGGACGCACCTGAAAGGTATTTCTCTGTGCTGGCATCCTAGGCCCAGGTGGCATGAGCATCGTCTAGTGCTTGAAAGCAAGAGTGCAGTCACCTATCAGGAGCTTTTAACCAGTGGTGTTCCTGGAAGCGATCCAATGTTCACTCCTGCTGTTCAGCTCAAAGCAGCAGGACTGGGGTTTTCTCTCTGCATTTACTGCATTCAGGCCTGCATCCTAAGCCCAGCTGGGTCCAGCATACAAGCACAGGAGAAAAGCCCACTAAAAATATACAGTGTCCTCCAGGACATAATATACCATTCAGCTTTTAGAAATTTTAAAATTCAGAGCCAGCTATTAACTATAGAGAGCTGGTGTAGACCCCACAATTCTTAAGCATTCAAGGCTGTGGAATCATGCATTCCCTGAACCTACCCCTTTCTTCCTAGACACTGAAAACACCTATATATTTCTTAACAGGCCATATAATGTCACTCGGAATTTGCAATGTATAACGCTTTTGCCACATACTTTTGATTCAACAGATGTCCTACAGTTTTTCCTATTGCACTTTATTGCCAACTGCACCGTGGTCCCCAAGTGCAGAGATACAAGAAACAGCTACAGATGGATGACAAGTGCTAAATCGGTAAAATACCAAAGATAATAATGGGTTTTGCTGGTGGGACGAGTGTGATAAAAGCTGACAGGGTGCAAAGCTGCTAGTCCCTGGTGTCCCTCATGATTATATGCTTAATCTAAAGGCCAGAAAATAAATGACACAAAGTCTGCAAGGAGGATGGCTATTTCTTTTAGTTTGGCATAACTGTTCCATGACTTACCCGGAAAAAATCAGGCATACTGTATACAATTTCTGCTGAATCTTGGGAAGGGGGAGATTGTTCATAGCTTTCCAAGGCCTGCTACTAGTATTATTTATTATTATACTATTTATTATTGTTATGCAACTTGTATGCCACTTTCAAAATTAAAGCGCTCCCGAAAGCAACTCATAATGACGATAATGAGGACAAAATCTGACAAATCTTCTGTAGAAGAAGGCATTAGATAGAAAAACAGAGGATATTTGTGGAATCAAAATGAAGAGTTGCATTCCTGCTGAAATGCTGAAAGAGGCTTTATTGACAAGGGGGTGGGGGATGCGGGAACTTGGCCTGAGCATCATATCAAGGTCTTTTGGAGAACAAACTCCAATATGGTTTTGCAATAGGAAATATGGGAACAGCACAGCTAAACCTGTCACCATCAATACATCTAAACATATGTCACATGCAGCTTGAGGGGAAAACCAACTGAATCAGAAAATTGCTATTCTTAATAAATGGAAGTTGTATCTGCTCTGGGAGAAGTACCGTGATAAACTCCATGTAAACAGATACTCAGGGCTAAGAGGCAGGATAAAATGGAAGAATTTTTATTTGGGGGGGGGGGACTACCGTAAGTGGAAACAAACTCTAGCACTGTAATGGCAATAACAGAGAAAAAGAAAACATTGTCCCTGGATTTTTGCAATGTGGCTAGGAGCTGCTGCTTATTATTACTACTACTACTATTATTATTTATTTCATGGTTACACACATTTGTCCTATCTTACCTCTACTATTAAAGGGCTGGTTTAAATATTGAGGTGCATCATTTGACAGCGCTGTGAGAGGTACTGAGAAGTAATGCATTAAGATGGATGCCAGGTGAGATGAAAACTCTGTCATGAGGTAACTCCAAGTTCCAAGGGTGTTTTTACACATGTAAGTCATCACTTGATGCTACAGTTATCAAGTGATGAGCTAACAATGTGTACACACACCCCAGATAGGCCAACAGTTTCTTAGAAATTTTCAACTTTGATCTGAAGTCTTGGGTTGTGCAGAAGTGTTTCATAGCACATGCTGCAGGTATGAGTAATGCTATCAAGTGCCATCAAGTGAAGAATTTAAAATCTATTGTGTAACCTGACTGCTTCCTCAATCAGTTGGTTAGCCAAAGGTGGTGGTTATTCTATAGTTCTAATGACGACAAAATGCTGGTGGCTACTAGCTATGTAGTGGGACGCGGGTGGCGCTGTGGGTAAAACCTCAGCGCCTAGGACTTGCTGGTCGCATGGTCGGCGGTTCGAATCCCCGCGGCGGGGTGTGCTCCCGTTGCTCAGTCCCAGTGCCTGCCAACCTAGCAGTTCGAAAGCACCCCCGGGTGCAAGTAGATAAATAGGGACCGCTTACTAGCGGGAAGGTAAACAGCGTTTCCGTGTGCGGCTCTGGCTCACCAGAGCAGCTTCGTCACGCTGGCCACGTGACCCGGAAGTGTCTGCGGACAGCGCTGGCTCCCGGCCTCTAGAGTGAGATGAGTGCACAACCCCAGAGTCTGTCAAGACTGGCCCGTACGGGCAGGGGTACCTTTACCTTACTTTTACTAGCTATGACACAGTCTGTATGCATGGCCAGGAGCAGGAGAGAGACAATTAAGAACTGCAATGCAGAAGGAGATGCAGAGAACTGAATGTGCGGCTGGGGTGTAAAGGTGATGAGAGGTCTGCTTTTCACTGTGATGTGAGAAACTGATACTATTTCCACCTGGCCTTTGGTTTGGACTTAGTCTGACCCTTATGTTTCCCTACCCTTATGATTTTGATCTATGGGCTACTTTTAAAATGAGGCTGCATTTTAAATCGCATTTTAACCTGTATTTTAAATTGGTTTCCCCCCCCCCATTATGTTTTTACTTTAATTTTACTGGTGTTAGCCATACTGAGCTCTGGCCGGGAAGGGCGGGGTATAAATAATAATAATAATAATAATAATAATAATAATAATAATAATAATAATAATAATTATTATTATTATTATTATTATTATTATTATTATTATTATTATTATTATTATTATTTTACAGATTAGAACTGTGGAGATTCCTGTTCCATGCTCAATGGGCATTATTTCTGCTAATGCTCTGAGTTCTCCTGTTTTGATATGGGGATATTTTATGTTGGATTTTTATTTTGTCTGTCTGTTCTCTACATCAGTGTTTCCCAACCTTGTGCCTCCAGATGTTTTTGGCCTACAACTCCCATCATCCCTGACCACTGGTCTTGCTAGCTAGGGATGATGGGAGTTGTAGGCCAAAAACATCTGGAGGCACAAGGTTGGGAAACACTGCTCTACATAATCCAATAAAATCATACAAAAATGAGAATAAGAAAAAGCTGTGCAAATAAAAAGCCCTCAAGTCACCAGTGCTTTCCCTAGACAAGAAAACGGATCCCCAGGGAAGTAAAGATTTCTGGGCTGTTTGTTTTTGTTTTTAAGTGGCTTACTTCCGCAACTTTTGCTGGCTCAATACTTCCTTCGTAAGGGCATCCCAACGCACAAGACACATACCTAAACAGGAAAAAAGAATACAGACGCATTGGTAATATGCACACATCAGTGCCCCACCAGAAGCATTCTTCAACTAGCATGTTGAAACATTCTACTAGGTTGTATGCATTTTACTAGGATGAACAATTAAGCCAGGAAGATATCGGATCCTCCCTTAAAGAGGGCACGTGTTGTGGTGAGACCTGGCAACCAAACCCTGTGTTGTGGGTGGGGATGATTGGATAGCCACAACACCCAACTGGTAGGTCCCTTGATGCTGGGTTTAATCAGGCCAATGGGATGCAGGCTAAGCGGATCAAGGGACCTATATATACCTATGCACGTGACCCAAAGCTTCCTCTTTCAGTGCGTGCACCCGCCCACCTCTCCCTACTTTTAGGGCTTTGCGCTTGACCTTGCTATGCCATCGTGTGTCATCTGTCATTGGGACAGGGGCATGGCAGGAATTTTCCCCACTTGGCTGATTGGCTGTTGCCATTTGGGTTTCACCTGCCACGTAGCAAATCGTCACAACTTGTAAGGTTGCGGATAGGCTCTGGTTCAGGTGATAGGGATGGAGGAACGCTCTCGCCATCCCTATGTGAAGGGTATTCCGTTAAAGGAATCCAGGGACTCAAAGGTTTGGTCAACCCTGTGAAGGGATTGTGCCCGTGCCTGAGTCCAGGGGGACATCTGGGTGGTGGACATAGCCTGTTCCCGGCTTTCCGCTTATCCCGCTGTTCACCCTAGGCTGACCTATGCTGCTGCCCTGGGTCAGCGCTACCTGCAACGGTGCAGGCAGCTAGTCGAAGCAGAGCTTATGCAACCACTCACATGCTGTAATCAATAAAGTTGTGGCCTAAATTCTGCCAAAAACCAAACCAAAATTTGAGTCTTGTCTGAATTTATTTAAGGGAAAGGTTTAAAGGTCTGAACACGCAATAGGAGAATCCTTTAAAAAACAAGTTTTTATAAACAGTTATATCTTGAGTTTGCCAAAATATTTTGTCACTTTAGAATCATAGTATTGTAGAAAGGATCCCAAGTTTACAAGAATGGAAGGCAACAATCAGAACAGCCTTCCCCCACATGGAAAATCACCCCCACATTGAAAACTTATTTTTGGATCTTACAGAAAGCCTTGACATGTGTTATAATGCACCAACAGTATTCTTTTCTCAACTACAGTAGAAATGAAGGGCATAATGAAGAGCTAACTTACAAACGATATTAGACAACATCTTGCTAGTATCTGTATTAACTGTGTCCATTTTGCCTTCCGTAAAAAGGATGAGATGAAACTAGATAAAACTCCCTTTGATAATACCAGCATACCCTTTCCTCCTTCCTCCAGTATCAAAGTGCACGTCGGCTAAATTTGTGCATTAATTGGCAAATGAAAAGGTTTTCAGCATTTTAAAGGATGATCTCGGATGCCCTGAAGGGAAGGGAAATGAAGCTGTTGCTCGTCTTCTTCTGGGACAGAAAATGATGCTTTTATTGTGATGTGGGACTTGGAAGGGGAACTTGTACGGAGGATGCATGCAGCTGAGGGTAGCTGTGCAATTTATCACCATCAGCATTCAGCAAAAGTGCAATCAATCCAAGCAGAAACTCAGCTCTGCACAGGAGCGCCAGCCTCTTGTAGGAATCTGTCGGAGATGGTTACAAAACCATACACACACACACACAGAGAGAGAGAGAGAGAGAGAGAGCTGCTAGCACAGCTGAATGCAAAGAGCCCTCTGAGACTCTTGCCATAGACACAGATGCTGCCTGCTTCCTGTTTATTATTACATTGTATGTTTGCATGTAATTTACACTGTTCATTGCAGGGTGATTCAATTGCATTGGAAGTTCATGTCAGAAGAACAGGGGATCTATCCCCAAAGCAAATTCTTAAATATAGCAGTTGACGTATCCACGGAGGAAGCCATATTTTAAAAAGCAGCCAAATGGTTGCTAAAAATGCTGAGAATTGGGAAGAGAGAAATGTGACTTGTAAAGGGCTAGAATACTCAGGCAAACTCTCCTAATCAAAGTCAAAATCAAGGACTTTGGATTGCCAAGAGTCCGTTTCAAATCTGTTCTTTGCACATAGTACTCAGCACATAGATTACCATTATTAATAATGAAATAATAAGAACATAAAAACACAAGAAAAGCCAATTGTATTGGGCCAATTGTCTATCTAGTCCAGCATCCTATTATCACAATGGACAATAAGATGCTGGTTTTTTTGTTTCTAATGTCTTATGATGGGTTACATTTTGCTTTTATTGTTATGTTAACATTATTATTGTGCACCATCCTGAAATCTATCTAGATGAATGAGTGGTTAAGAGGTTTTTTTTAAAAAAAATAAGCCTGCCTAATGCTTTTTTGGTCTACCTCTTAATCAGCTACACCAAATGTGAGATATTACTGACTTCAACAAAATATTTAAAGAGGCTCTTAAATCCTTTGGATTTCATTGGCCTTCAAGCATTGGTGAATGTGTGCTGGATTGTGGCCATTATGAGTAACCATTTCTTTGACCCAAAAATACCTAACAGTTGCTAAAGAGATGCAAATAACTTTGGTTTCCTTTAGGCAGACTTGATGTTACATATTTCCATTGGATTCCATTCCATTTCATGCCACAGTGAGTTGTAGAAATGAGGGGGGTGGGAATTGAATTTTACTGTAAGTAAATGAAGTAAAATCATTTGTGTGAACCACAAGTGGATCACTTCTTGGTAACATCCACACCATCCATTTAAAGGACATTTAAAAGTCATTGCTCACCCCTGAAAAGAATCCTGGGAACTGTAGTGTACACCTGTCAGAGCTACAATTCCCAGCACCATAAGACAGCTTCATTCTCCATGATTCTTTGGGAGAAGCCGCGTGCCTTAAATGTATTTTGAATGTCAAATGTATGGTGTGAGTGTGAATCTTGACCTGAGGTGGGTTACACTAATGGCAACACAGTTTTCTTTTTAGTTTAGGGTTTTGTTTTGGTTTGTTTTGGTTTGGTTTGGTTTGGTTTGGTTTGGTCAGAAAGAAGAAATGTGGGGAAGACAAAAGAAAATGAAGAATGGCAGAGATAGAATAAAGTACAATGGAAAATAAAACTAGATCCCAAGTGACAAGCAGGGCTGCTAGCTGTGGGCCTGAGTCACACGGTCTTGGATCTGGGTCACATGGTCAAGTTAAAGAGAGTTTGGAATAGTTATGTATCTCTTCTTGCCTCTCCATGCCATATCGCGTTTGAGGACTTATGCTGCTGGTCTAGGTTTCACTGGCTTAAATTTCATTGGCAGAGCAATCTCCAGCTATGCTGGGATTAAGGGGCTTCCCCCAGCTGAGCTGGGAAGCCTCAAGATCTTCCAAATCCAAATCCTAGAGGATTGCACTCTTAATAACTCAACAAGAAAATCTCATGTTCCAGTGAGCACGGGGGCTTCCTTGTTTATTCCAAGATAGATAAATAGCAATTAAAAATATCAAGCAGATTTCTTAAATCTTCAGCTACAGTTATGTATCTGTTTTTAACAACAAGAACCAGCTGGTTTTAAAAGACATCGGAACTTGCATTACAAAGCAGCGTTTCAAAGTTAATGTAAGTATAAAAGACTCTTAAAACTGAATCTTGGCCCAGTCATCTCAAACAGGGAAGGTGTCCAGATTTTGTTGGACTACAAGTCCCATCGTCCCTGGCCATTGACACCCCTCCTCAAGTGTTTTTGCCTGGCTGCGCTCTGTTAGAGTTTGTTGTTTGCTTGGGTGGAGGATTCAGAGAGGCTGTGGGGGGTGTTGAAACTAGCCTACTGCACAAAAGTAAAGTTTACATTTGTTGCTTCACCCATTTTTTGCCTCTGGCTTCAGCCACTGCTGGAATGCAGTCCTCAGATGATGATGATGATGATGATGATGATTTATTGCAGGCTTTCTACTGGACGGTAGGATCAGAGACCAGCAAGTCGTCATAGGCACCCCAGAAGTATCATCCTTTATCTGGCCGGGATAACCTGAGCTCTGAAATATGCTCCATTTTCATATTATGGGCATCTTATCTAGAAAAACTCTTCCAGCCTTTGTTGTAAAGCAGGTCAGCTTCAGTAGGGAATAACCAGCTCTATGGCATCTGTCCCCAAACAGCTTTTCAGTGCTCTACTCTAAACAGACAGGAAGTGGATCTCATGAACCCAAAGGAGTGGGGTGGGAACCATCAAGGAGCTATGGAAAGCATCCTAGCAATCAGTAAATGTATTTACAAAAACCAAAATTGTGCTTTACAATTCTTAAGCCATTTCCCCTTCATCATGCTGCGAGTGAAACAGATTAGACAGAGAGATGCAGTTACTTGCCAAGACCACCCAGGGAGTTTCCTGGCTAAGCAGGCAATTGAATTTACCAAACTATAACATTTTATCCACCTGCACCGTCCCGGCCCCTGCCTAACTGCAATAGTTTTACTTAACCTTTTCTCTATTTATTACATTCACATTTCCTAATAACAATAATAATACTCATAAGCGACTGACTCCAATAACATGCAGTCTTCTACGGGGAATGACCCTGGTTGGTATTTAATGAATCCAACAGTATACTTGGGTTTTTGTGCACATTCTGAATTACACCTCTGAACAGCAATATCTCAAACTGAGAGACTTAAATGCAATTTAATGTGTAAAATAGGAGCAACTACACTCATCAGATTCTTCTAACAGCATCTATTGTCATCTAATAGATGCTATTAGAAGAATCTGATGGAATGTTCCCAAATGTTAATAACGTAGAGAACAGCCCCTCTGAATCACAGCTCACAATAGCCAATTAGTGTCTTTTTATGAAGTTCATTCATAGAGCATTCATATAATTCTCGAGTTGGAAGGGATCCTATGGGTCATTTAGCCCAACCCTCTGCAATGCAGGAATATGAAGCTGTCCCATGCAGGGATCGAATCTGCAACCTTGGTGTTATTAGCACCACACTCTAACCCAGTCTTTCCCAACCTTGGGTCTCCAGCTGATTTTGGACTACAACGCCCAACATCCCTAGCTAGCAAGGGCAGTGGTTAGGGATGATGGGAATTGTAGTTCAAATACAGCTGGAGACCCAAGGTTGGGAAACACTGCTCTAACCAACTGAGCTATCAGAAGCAGGGCATGAAGGCAACAGCCATCTCCTGCTGCTGCACCTCCTGGGCAATGGGTATAACCATGGAGGCATAATGCCTTTGAATGTAGAGGCTCCATATAACAATGGCAAACAATAGCTGTTGATAGATCTATTTTCTATGATTTTCCTGAAACACATTTTAAGGGAAGAAACCAGCTGCTGTTCCTCCAGATGATTCCAATTGCCATCAGCCGCAGCCGGCAGAATCAATGGCCACGGATAATGGAAGTTGTAGTCCAGACATCTACACCAGAAATTTATAGCACTATCATGTCACTTTAACAGTCATGGCATCCCCCAAAGAATCCTGGGAATTGTAGTTTGTTGTTTGGAGTTTGTTGTTTGGAGACCCCCCCACCAAGCTACAGTTCCCCAAGATTCTTTGTAAAAGTGACTGTAAAAGTGATATAAGAGTGCTTTAACTGGATGTGACTGTAGTCTCAACAACATCTTGAGGACCACAGTTTCCTCGTTCCTGTTTCTAAGCTATCTAAGCTATTGGTCACCACAATTTCTTGCTGCAGTGAATACTGTCCATTAAATATGCACTACAGGTCCCAGGTATTATGCTCCCCAGTCGCCAACACCACAGAGAATTAAAGTAACATGGAGACTGGTTTGGGGATCGAAACAGGCAACAACTTTCCTGGATACAGATGAAAGAGGTTTGGCTTGGGCATGGGGCAATCAAAACACTACCGGCCTGCCTGCCGGAAGTGACACATAGGTCAATCTGGGCAGGGGGTTCCTAAGACTTACATCAAATAGGGTAATGCCTGCAGGGACCACCGTCTGGGGGAGTGTCATTGGCCCTGGTTCCCAGCTGGGCATGAGGACATGGCAACACACCCCCCGCACCCCTTTAACGGGATACCCCAACACTTGGAGGGGCAGGCAGAGACTACAACTTCCCCTCCATCCAAGACAAGGATTGCCACAATGCCCAACCAGTTGTGACGACTGCTATGAGGTAGGCAAAACCACCAGGAGAGGACGCCAATGTCGCGATTCCCTCACCAGGGCCTTGGGGGAGTGTCTACTCTACTTCTTGAATCTACTTCTAATCAACTTCATTGGATGTGTCCCTGTAAAATCATGGAGTCTGTATACATAAAAATTTATTCGTGGAATTAATAGAATTAAGGTAGTAGTAAAGGTATTTGATAATTACTTAATTAGAAAACTAATCAGTAAAAGTACTAAGGGAACATACCAGCTTCCTTCCTTTCTTTTTAAAATGAGCCCTTGAATTCTTCCAGTAAATACTTAAATATTTTAGTGCGACAGCGGGCAACATAGAGCGCTTTCTGTGATGATTTAGTAAATGCTGCTCCAGCTGTAGCAACACAACAACAGAGTGAGGCTTAAGTTCTCAGCGAAGTTTTCAAGCACATTTTCCATTAATTTCACCCACTGCCGTTGATTTACGCTTACTACATACACATCAGGTTGCCAGTGAAAACAGAAAACCAAAACTGAAACCTTTAAAATTATTTCTGAAAGTAGCTCTTCTTCTTTTTTCTTTTTCTTTTTTGCATCGCTTCCAATGGGCTGTTACGTGGCAAATGGGAACGCCACCGGGCATTTCTTATGACAGCAGTGGCAAAGCTTTTTCCCTTTCATGTTGCTGCGGAACACAAATTAAAAGGACAAAGGCCTCTGCCCTCATTCCCTTTCCCTTCACTTATTCCACTTATTGGCAACAGCTTACAAACACAATAAAGAGGGGGTGACAATAGCCCGCACCCCCTTCCTCTTCCACATCTGAAACAATTTTCCAAAAAATACTGTTGGGGCAACAAAGCTTGGGCATTTCATAGAATCATAGAATTGCAGAGTTGGAGGGGACCCCGAGGGTCATCTAGTCCAACCCCCTGCATTGCAGGAATCTCAGCTAAAGTATCCAAGGTCCATGACCTCCTGAGGGAGTCAGTTCCACTGTTGGACAGCTCTTACTGCCAGAAAACTCTTCCTGATATTTAGTCGGAATCTCCTTTCTTGTAACTTGAATTTGTTGCATAGGGAGGTTGGGTGGCAAAGTGAAATAACTGGAGCTACAATCCTAAACACACACTTTATGGAAGTAAACCCTGGAACGACAGTGTGGTGGGGCTGCGCCACAGAAGAACACACACCCCACAGCAGCAGCCCTACAGGGGCTTATCTGGATGGGCCCCGACCTTGGTTATAAGTCTCCAAGGCCAAAATTTGACACAGAGAGAGAGAGCCCTCCTGCCTCTTTCCCAAAGCTGGGCAAGTGCCAACTAGGCTTTGGGAAGGAGCGTTGAGGACTCTAGGACCCAGTCAGAGCCCTCAAGACTCCTTCTCCAAGCCCAGCGCTTACTAGGCTTACTTGGGAATGAGGGGGAAAGGCAAAAGCGCCCCTTCAGCTCAAGTGAACCGGACCTAAATCTGCCTCTGATCTGGATGGTGTGATTACAGGTGGCGAGATCAGGGCTGTGCAGGCATACCAGCAAAGCCCATTTGGCTCTACCAGCTGTGTGCCAGTCCAGCTGTGGCCTAGCCACCCCCCAGGCCACTCCTGAATTGAACACAGCAAGCGAGTCCTTCCGCTGTTCCCCCCATCATACGCGCCACAGTCCATTTCTGTTTCTAAAAAAAGCTTCTCAACATCATGAACTTATAGGCAGCTTTCACAAATTTGCTAGCTTGGTTAAACGTGGCCTTTTTCATTTTACCCTCGCACTGGAATGTCCATCTTCCTGGCAGACTTCACGACGTCTTCAAATCTTTCCATGCTTTCGTTAATGCTGCAGTTAATATTCATTTTGCTGAAAGACTCAGAAGCTGCACCAAAGACGGCCACTTCTGTTGCACCGGCAGCAATCTAAAAATCAAACAGGACCAAAAAACAGAACAAATGTGGTTGGGTTTTGTTTATTCCCCCTTCCCCAGTAAATAACTTTACATCTTTCTTTCTTTGTGCATGCTATGTTTAGCAGTAAGCCTACTATCTGAAGCATTAGCTAACAAAGGTTGGTCCAAAAGAAATCATTCCCATTGATTTAAATGGAAAATGACTTCAACTGGTACCACGCCATACTTGTTTGTTTACTTCAAAGCAAGTCCCACTGTGTTGCATGGGATTTACTCTCCTGGAAACGTGCATTTGCACTGCGGCTGTAATAAACTAAACTCATTGCCTCTGTTGGTTCATGACGCTATTATCCTAATGATCACTCCAGGAAGCAACACTGATTTTGCTTTACAGAAAGCCTCTTTCTCCACATGTTTAAAATGAGTTACGAAAGCACAAGTGAGGCACCGGCCCTAAAATTATCTAAATGTCCTTTCGAGCAAACCTGTGTCATTGAAATAAATGGGAGTCCTTTAGATGATGAGTTTCCCACATGGAAGCAAGTGAAGGTTTTGAGGCAGAAGGCCATGCACTTTGCACAGTCACTACGGGGCTCACAGAAAAGCCTTAACTGTTTATGTGAATTAAATCTCTTTTCTCCTCTAAAACTAGGGTTGCTGTATTTCAAAAAGTGAAAATCTGGACACAAAAGTTGTTGAGCTTTTGTAGTTTTGCTAATGAAAATTGCCAAAATCTACACTACTGGCAGGGGCTGCCATATATCCAGAATACCAGCTATGTCTGGATGTATGGCAACCCTACTAAAGCAGAATTCTAGAAATAAGACGGTCCTGTTTTTTGTAAACACTCCTACCTGTGCCTAGATCACAGAAAGCTGTCAAATGCAGGTGGAAAGCAAAGATGAGGTGTAACAGATTGTTTTTTGGCATTTCATTTTTAAGAAGACACCAGAAACCATAATGTCAACTTAGAAAATGTGTAGTTTACATCATTCCCTCTATTACCAATTCAAGTCCTCCCACACCAAGGGTGGGCGATTCTCTCAATTTCATTTTATCTCAGTTTCTCATTTGACCAGTCTCCAAATAAGTTCCACATTTCCACATCAGTTTCCATGTTGTCCTCATTAGAATTTGTCAGCATTTTATTGTGCATTTCTCCTGATTTACACATTTTTGTATGCAATTTTGCCCAATATATGTAATTTTATAAGCCATTCCCTCTAATAGAGGCAGAGGCAAACTCGGCCCTCCAGATGTTTTGAGACTATAATTCCCATCATCCCTGACCACTGGTCCTGTTAGCTAGGGATGATGGGAGTTGTAGTCCCAAAACATCTGGAGAGCCGAGCGAGTTTGCTTATGCCTGCTCTAATAGAATGCATTTATGCATTATTTTTTACTAATATATGCACACTTCCCCTTTATTTTATGCATTCTTAAACATTTTTTCAGTTGCAGAACTGCACCTCAAAATTCAGGGAAGTGCAAACTTTGACAAGCAGCTGTGTTTCAGCTCACATGTTGTTGTAAGAAGAGTGAATTAGAAAGATTAGTATTTGAATGCAAACTGAAACTAATTTCTTCCTCACCTTTTGTTTCAGGATCACACAGATATAGCCAAAGGCACAACATCCACAAATAGGATTGAAGAACCCCTGAAGAGCTACAAATCTGTTTTTAGGAAAGGGACTCCAAAAACAGCCCAATGAGGACTGAATATGTTCAGAGACCATGCATTGCTGGTAGCAAAGAAATGGAAAGGGATGTGTGCAACTGAGTTGCTGGAATCCTGAACAGCAGCACTCAACAAAGCCATGTTTTGTTGCAGACCCCACTTGTTATTCACCAAAAGTTGTTGTTATGTACTGAGTTGAAGTTGTTCATGTGAAATTTAGCATAGATTTCTGATTGCGCTTATTTATTTCTCTTTGTTTGTTTCTTCAATTTGTATACTGCCCTTCATTTGAAGATCACAGGGCAGTCCACAACATAAAAATGCAAACTGAGAACACAAAATACATAATAAACCAAGAAGAAAAGCAAACCAATAAGCCCCACTCCCACAAACACTCTTTAAAGGGCACAGAATGTTCTATCAGGTTGAAGGCCTGTTACAGAGAAAAGTTTTTGCCTGGCACCTTAGTGAAGGCACCAGGCAAGCCTCCCTGGGGAGAGCATTCCACAAGCAGGGAGCCACCACAGAGAAGGCCTGCTCTAATGTTGGCACCCTCCAGACCTCTTGTAGCCTAATTTATGCCACAGATAGGGTTAGATCATGCAATCTTGACTTCTGATAAAAATAGCTAAATATGTTTAAGACCCTGGAGCTTCACTGAAAGATAAAGCCATGCAGTATACGTACAGCAGAATGGAAGCCTTGAAGATTAGGGGTAAGGACTGGATAACGGACTCCAGGGTAGCATTCTATTCCTCTCATGACTTCTGTGTGATCAGCCATCTTCAAAGACAAAATGTAGCTTTAGCTTCTTAAAGTCATATGACAGTATCAGATACTTATTCATTGGTTACTGACAAGGTAACTGAACCGGTTTTTTAAAAAAATGACGTAGCAACACAGGACTGAACACAATTAAATATCAATAAAGTAAAACTTTGTTCATTTCACAAGAAGTCACATAGAAGTGATCTTTGCACCAAAATGGACTGAACTTCCATGTCCAATTTTGCCCCTTCCCTTTATGCCAGCGGTTCTCAACCTGTGGGTCCGCAGATGTTGTTGGACTACAACTCCCATCATCCTTGAGCTCTGGCCTTGCTAACTAGGGGTGATGGGAGTTGTAGTTCAACAACATCTGGGGACCCACAGGTTGAGAAAGGCTGCTTTATGCAAAGGACTGGATTGTTTGGATCTCTGGGTACCTATGTTTAGCATGAAAACAATAGCATTTTTTAATTTTTTTAAGAAGCTTTTTTAAAGGAATAAAATAACTTATTTAATGGCCTCATCTCGTCTTTTTTGTGTGTATTTCAAAGCCATGGGCGAGGAAAGATTATGCATGCTAATTTATTATTATTATTATTATTATTATTATTATTATTATTAATTATTATTATATTTATTACTTCATTGTTAAGAGACTTTGGGCACTTCTACACAGCAGCGTATTGTGTGCTCAGATAAGCTGATCCCTTTGCAATTTCGTCCTTGTAGGGAGGTGAATAAACGTGGCATTTAAAAAGGCTCATGACATCATCCTCATCAAAATGCCACCCCATATTATGTCCTATTTAATCTGGATTTACCATTTCTGTAGAAAACCCCAATTTTTAAATACACACACATACACCTGCCACCCTCCTTCAGTGGAGCATCCCATGAGTAGATTTTCAATCATGGGGAGGGGGTCCTGGATTCAACACAATAACTGCTTTTACGTTGCATAAAAACTTTCACATTTTATCCCTGTGGCACTAGGTGATTTCTCATTCCTGTTTTTTCCCCCCCTCTCCAGCCTACAGAACCCTTGTAATCTAATATTTCCAGGCTAAAACCCTATGTGCACTTATTTGAAAGCAGGGCTGCAAGCACACTATAAAGCACATTCTGACCCTCCGAGAATTCTGGGCATTGTAGTTCATCCCTCACAGAGTTACAAGTCCCAGCAACCCTTAACAAACCACAATGCCCAGAATTCTTTGAGGGTGGTGGAGGGGGATGTGCTTAAAGTGTGTTTTGAAGGCATCATATATACATAGCCTTAGTTGTACCAGATTCAACGGAGCTTGCTTCTGAGTAGCCATGTATAGGATTGCACTGTTCCTGTTGTTTTAAATATTTCTAACGCTTTATAGGATTGGTATTATATTATTGCTACCTGGCAGGGTATCTACTTGCATTCTAAGAAAGCAGGACCAAAGTGGGGTAAGTAAATAATCACAGAAATGAACCCTGACTTCTGCTTCCCAAACCTTTAATCCCTTAATTAAACAAAGAATGTTGCCCACACTTCCTAGGCTAAGGAAAACCTTTGAAAGCAAATAGTTAACGTAATGGTACACCAATGTGACAAAATCCTGCACTTTTTACAGAGTGAAGGTGCAATTCAAGCTCCATGAAACTTAATCATTGCAAATAAGGTTTATATAATGTATTTGTCCTCTCAATATTTTCCTTGTAAGCAGACTCTTACTTTAACATGTACTTTTAACATTTAGGCAATTAAGTTTCAAAGTGCAACAGGATACTTAAGCAATAAGCCTTTCAATGGCAGCCCTTTATCATTCTTGGCGATTTTGATTATAGGTGTGGGATCCTGTTTTAGATGGCACCTTTGCTACTGCAGAACTTTTTTTTCTACGTCTTCTGGCTTTTTCTAGTCAGAAGGTCTCTGCCAAACAAAACATTAACAGGGAAATGGTAAAAGGGCTTTAAAATGCAAGGCAGACAGACAGAAAGGAGATGGAAACATAACTAGTCAATCTATTCTCAGGACCAGAGAAAATAAAGTGCGCTAAGAATTTTGAACTCCATCTCCAAGTTAACATGGCCATGGCATATAAACAGAATGTAATCTAAATATCAACTAAGCCATTCAAACAAAACACTCAGGCTTGAAATGGGAATAAAATCCCCTCTCTCAACATCCAAAAAAGCCCAGGCCAAATTTGCTACCCAAAAGGGCTCACAGGAAAAGGAAGAAATGAAAAACACATTTCCAAAAAATAAAAAATCGGGGGGGGGGGGGGATGAAAAGGGAGGTATATGGTTGCTTTAGATTGTAGATATTCCTTGAAGGAAGAACCTTGTCCTCTGTTCTGATTCAGCTTTCCCTGACCTGGTGCCCTCCAGATGTTTGTGGACTCCAACACCCATCAGCCCCTGCCAGTGTAGCCAATGATCTGGAAAAGTGGGACCTGTAGTCAAAAAACAGCTGGAGGGCACCAGGTTGGGGAAAGATGGAGTACAACATGAGCTGGAGTAATTTATTCTAGCGTAGTGAGCTAGACAGTGTTCTTAGTGTGAGCTTCTAGGAAAATATGGAGAACACAAGATAGCAAGACAGTTCACCGGGTTTGGCAGATTTCCCTCCTTTGTGTGGGCCAAACTATACAACTATACATTATGACAGAGATGCATGAATACAATGCCATACCCCTCAACTGTCCTGGGAAAACACCCCGTTTTGTCACGCAAGAGCATGGTAGTCATTTTGGGCACCACAATCTTGCCCCGAAAAAGTACTTTGGCCATGGTCTTGCATGGGTCACTCACCCAGGAGCATGGCCTGGAAGACATGCATCCCGGTTTTTGACCCAGACATGTTAGAGAGTGTGCAATTCCGCCCCCTTTTTCAGATAGTGAAGGCGTGGTGATGTTGACTGGGACCACTGCATGTGTGCTGCAGGGGTTGATTAACTCTTCCTGAAAACCAGGCATTGGCAAACTTGGCCCTCCAGATGTTTTGGGACTACAACTCCCATGATCCCTAGCAAACAGGACCAGTGGTCAGGGTTGATAGGAATTGTAGTCCCAAAACATCTGGAGGGTCAAGTCTGCCTATGCCTGCTGAAAACTGTTTTAAGCACTGCATACAACCAAGATTTCAAGCTAAGACCAGATTTTCTCCTGAACTGTTCTGAGTCATCATGCTTTATAGCTGGGGGGTCAATGGGCTTGCCAGCCCCATGATCCCTCATTGCAAACGTCTGACAACGCTGCATGGCCCCTCCTGCGCTGCCCAGAGCGGCCTGATCTGCTCTTCACCAGCTGTTCCTCCCGTTAGGCTTCCCAGTGATTGGTTTCATCCATTGTTTGCAGTTCAGGGTATTAGGCAATAAATCTTGAACTACTTGGATGGGAACCTCATGAAAGGAAACCAGTCGCTGAGAATGTCCTCCTTTGTGCAATCATGTTATTATTTCGCAAGAGAGCCCTGTAGACACTGGTTTGGCTTAACGGGGTGGGGCTTTTTCTACAAGCAGCACTCTATCCATCTTCTGGCGGCAGAGGTTTAAATAACCAGGTGAACAAGAATGATTCCAGATCCTGTTCTCCCTCCCTCAACCACCCTAAAATGCAAAAAAAAACCCCAACGTTTTGGATCAACATAAACTCTCCAGGTCCAACTTTCACCTGATATTTGCCGTTCTTGGCCTCCATTCTGAAAAGTGAGATTGAGCTCTAGAGTGCAGTCTGCAGCAGCAGCAGCAGCTGTCTCTTTTAAGGTGGCTTTCATCTCAGGCAGGAGGGCACTGAGATGAGTTCTTTTAATTTAAAATAGATTACCATGGCATCAGCTAAAATCACTAATATGCTTTCGGAGGTCTGCTTAGTTGCTGCGAAGTCTGGGGCTGGAGAAGAGCTCAAGGGGCAGGATCTATCATATTCTCTGCTTTCAGTAGGACTTCCTTGGCCTTGTCGGCTGTAGCTTCCTGCATCTGAGATCAGGAAGAAGTATCTTAGGCTTTTAGATGGGACAAAGTAACCACTTGCTTTACCAGCCATCCCCACCTGCCCACTTTCATGTTGTGTCTGGGTTTTGAAGATTATTCGGGCTTTTTATTAAAGCAGCAGTAGATAACTTCTATTCTGCAGGACTATTTAGGCCTGCTAGTCGTCCCCATTTGGACTGTGGCATTGTTTGGTCCAAACCAAGTTCTGTATTAAAGTTTTAAGAGTAGAGCAACTGACCTAACTGTTTGCCAGGAAATGGAACTCATGGAACTCCCATATATTTTCCCCATTTTAGGAATATTTGGGTAGGTAGAATATCCCTCATGGGAGCAACACACCAGAGACACCTTTGCAGTAATAAAAGTTCAAGCTCCATCAGTGTAGTGAAAAACTGGTGGTCTGCAAAGCCTTCAATATTAGAAAGACAGATGTAGGCATTTCCATCTGAAAGGCAAATTGCCCTGGTAGCTTTACATACAAAATTTTAAAGTCTCTTTTTCTTCAAATTTGGCACAGTGAGGAAAGAGTTGGGGTACAGGTGCAGCTTGCATTTTAGCTCTGCATTGACTGACACAGCTGTCAAACTGCGCCAATTAAGTAACTAAGACACCAAATTCAGGCCACAATCTTCACCAACAAACTACCTAAATTCAAACCCATTCTGGGATCCTAATATAGTTAACAGACACAGACCTACCTATTTCAAAGGCCATTCATTGCTTGGTAACTTTATAATAAAAATCAACATTTACTCTATAGATTAATCTCATGAGGAGTGAGGACAGGAAACTAACACAGAATCTCTCTGTGGCATGACACACACTACTAATACTAGGCTCTTCCCAGCAAAGTACAACACCAGGAATATTTCTGTTTCACCCAATTAACATTATTGATACGGAAAAGGCTGCCAAGTCCCATTCAGTCCAGGAAATTGTCCGAAATAAATGAAGGCTTTTGGTATATTGAGGATCACTTTGGTCAATTACTTGCTATTATAAGCTTACTGAAGACAGATGTATTTGATATCCACAGTGGCTGATTGCTTTTGCACCTCCACTGAATGAACGTTTAATTCTTATTCCAACTCATTGGGCCAGCTGATTTAAACCAGGCTCTGCTCCCTTGTTGCTACAATAGTAAAATGTCAGATTTGACATCAACTGTGCACTAGAGGCTCCACGTAGAAATATGGAATGACAACAGTGGTGTCTTGCCAGCAGAAGACCCTGAGTTTAATGCCCATCAACTGCAGGTAGAGCTGGGAGACACTCCCATGTAGAATGCTAAAGGACCACTGCTGGTCAGCGTAAACAAGATTGAGCTTGATGTGTCATGTGACAAAGGTATTTGAGAGCGGAAGCAGTAAAGGAGTCTAGAAATATTGCAAAATGCTGAAAAGCTGCAGAATCGTTTAGCATGCTGAATCACTGTGACTCATCTTGAGGATGACTCATTCTCTGTATAAGTACAGTCAAACCTCGTTTTGCTGACAGGATCCATTCCGGAGGCCCGCCCACAAGCTGAAAATGACGCACATTGAAGCGCGATTTAGCGCTACTGTGCATGCGCAAGCAGCAAACCTGGAAGTAACCCATTCTGGTACTTCTGGGTTAGCTGTGGATGTTCGTCGAAGTGGACACAAGGGGAAGCAGATGCAGATTGAGGTTTGACTGCATCTGCTTGCAGGCAGACTCAGTCTGTGTGTCTGTGAGTGGTGGAGCCTGTGCTCTGTGAAGCTTGTGCTCAGTGGAGACTGTTGATGCGTAATGTGTGACTCAATAACTCCGTGTATGCTCTGAAGCTAGTTTAATCTTCTGTTCACCATGCTGTTATTTGCAAACAAGTTCATTTTAACTCAGTAAAGCTTTTATTCTTTTACCGAAGAAGAGTCTGTGTTATTAATTTACACTGCACGTAATGATGGACCAATTGAGCCAGCATGGTGTAGCGGTTAAGAGCAGTGGACTCGTAATCTGGTGAACCGGGTTCGCGTCTCCGCTCCTCCACATGCAGCTGCTGGGTGACCTTGGGCTAGTCACACTTCTCTGAAGTCTCTCTGCCCCACTCACCTCACAGAGTGTTTGTTGTGGGGGAGGAAGGGAAAGGAGAATGTTAGCCACTTTGAGACTCCTTCGGGTAGTGATAAAGTGGGATATCAAATTCAAACTCTTCTTCTTCTTCTTCTTCTTCTTCTTCTTCTTCTTCTTGACTTGGCATAAAGCAGCTGCTACGTTCCTCTGTCCTGAGTGCCAAGTGTGGACAAGGCAGGGCAAAGTCACGTGGGAGGTGACTAGCAGGTATAAGGCATAAGGTGTAGGGGTATGATGGTTCAGAAAGACATTCCTGCTATGGGGAATCTACATAGCATAAAAATGCTGGATCCTTCTGTACGATGCGTTTTTCATTTTACCTACCTGAGGTACCCATTTCGAAGAAACAAAGCTCGTCACTTCTATGACAGGCAAGCCTGTTTTGGAAAGTCGGTTGATGAATTCAATTTTGACATCTGTAGGGACTATAGCCTGTGGGAAAGTAAGGGGGAGACCGGTATTGGTACAAAATGTAGCATGTGGCAAAAGCATTTTGAACAACAATAACAGGTATTTTTAACGCTCTAAAATAAAAATGGCAGATACTGCAGACGGGTGCTATTTTTTTTCAGGCAAAAGCAAATTGGCACACCTACAGGGATATGAGTATGACAGGGAGGTGGGGAGGTCAGGGCAATGTGAGCACACCAGCAGTGACCCTGGTCCCAACTATGTTCCCACGCTGCCCTCGCAACATCCAGGTACATGGTAACAATGAATGTGCTGGGAAGCCAGGTCTGTGGTGGCCCCTGCTGCCTGCCAGTGTTCCTGGCTACAGCTTCCCCCGCATGCTGTAGAAATGCTATAGAAAGATATTAAAAGCCCTCCATAATCAATTAACTACACATGTGTTTGTGTGCGTTTGAAACCAAAGTTCATGCACACACTGAAGCACTTCAGTCATACGTATTTCAGAAGATCCATTTCATGCTTTAAACTTCCTGGCTTTCATGCATAACTCAGCACTTCAACTCACATTGTCCACTTACCTTTTCATTCTGCAATCCATCTCTAGGCCCGACTTCTACTATTTTAACAAATTCAGGGAATCCACTTGTGAGCAGTTCCTGAAATAGAAAAGTGTGTAAATAAATAAAAGATAATTTGTGCTAGGGCTCCCACTCTGGGGCACTGCCCCAAAGAGTTTTGTTTCAAGTACTGAATTCGTTCCGGAGGTCTGTTCTTAACCTGAAACTGTTCTTAACCTGAAGCACCACTTTAGCTAATGGGGCCTCCTGCTGCCGCCGCGCCACCGGAGCCCGATTTCTGTTCTTATCTTGAAGCAAAGTTCTTAACCTGAAGCACTATTTCTGGGTTAGCGGAGTCTGTAACCTGAAGCGTATGTAACCTGAGGTACTAGGGATGAGTCCAGGAGTGGGCAAGTTATAAAAAAGAAAAAAAATTCAGAATATGTGCAGAGTGCTCTTCAAACCACCAATAATAACCACAAGGTGTTCCCACAGTGTTAGGATTAAAGAGTAGATATTTGTCAGGAAACATGTGATAGATCATACCTCCTCCAAAAATAAAGTTTACACAGCCAAAACATATATGTGAACTTATTATTATTATTATTATTATTATTATTATTATTATTATTATTATTATTCCTATCTAAAACCAACTGCTTTGCATGCAGAATGCCCCAGGTTCAATCCCTGGTATCTCCTGAAACTTTGGAAAGATGTTGCCAGCCAATGTAGACAACAGTGAGCTAGATGGACCAATGGTCTACCTCTGCAAGGCAGCTTCTGTGTACCTAAGGCTTGGTGACTGGCAGCACCTGTGGCAAATCTGCTCCAGAGTTACCAGTCTAGAGGGGATGCTTGCCTATGACCATTTGTCTTGTTGGCAGGCTACTTTGAGAAGTGGGGGTTGGCCATTAACACCCCACTATCATTCCTTTCCTTAAACGTCCCTTCAGAAAAAAACCAAAAACATTTTCAACCATGGCCTTAGACCAGAGGTTCAGAACTTGATGTCCTTCAGATTATGTCCCCTAGGCCCCAGACAGCAGTCAATGCAGGAAGTTGTAGTCCAGGGACATCTGGAGGATCACAGCTTGCCTTATATTAGAGTTTCCCAAACTTGGGTCTTCAGCTGTTTTTGGACTACAATCCCCATCATCCCTGACCACTGGTCCTGCTACCTAGGGATGATGGGAGTTGTAGTCCAAAAACAGCTGGAGACTGAAGTTTGGGAAACCCTGCCTTAGACAGAAGCCAATTGGGAAGGGGTGGGGGGAGAGAGAAACTAAAACTTGGGAAATTCAGAAAGAAAACGAAGATGGGCCTATGACAAGTAAAGATTTCAGATTTGACTAATAAGGCTATCCAAAGAATTCAAAAAGCCATAGGGTAGAATTAAGCTATTGTGAAGTAGTTACCACAAATAATCAAGCCTAGTTCAGTATGCAAAGCCAGTATGCTAAATTCAAACAGGTCACAAATGAAGGGAGTTGTAGTTCAGCATGTGGAGGACCACAGGTTCCCTTCCCTCTCCTAGACCAGAGCAACACGAGCAAGCAGACTGTAAAAGTTGCTGCAGCATGGTGAAACATAAGGTTCTTGCTTCAATATCTGAAGCTCTAGCCATTTAAAAGGTCTATGCCTTCTTAACTATGACCTTCATTTCATTAAGTCCCAATTAACCATGGAAGTATCAATGAGGAGGGGAAGATTTGTGCAGACAGAAGACAAGACTTGCAGGACAGGTGCCTGGGTAGGAGTCAGGAACTGATTTCTGTAGGTTGGGCCGAATAGCAGCTATAAAGATGAATGTATTGCCAAAAATGTTATTTTTGTTTCAGACCCTACAGATCGTGGACAAGGTGGAATGCTTTGGAAGGTGGCAGAAGGATATCTCTAAGTTTGTTTGGCAGGGCAAAAAGCCCCGAATAAAGTTTAAGATATTAACTGATGCGAAAGAAAGAGGGGGATTTGCCCTGCCAGACTTGAGGTTATATTATGAATCCGCAGCCTTCTGCTGGTTGGAAGATTGGATCTTACTGGAAAACACTGATGTCCTAGATCTGGAAGGGTTTGATAACGCTTTTGGGTGGCATGCATATTTGTGGTATGACAAGGTTAAAGTGCACAAATTGTTTAAAAACCACATTGTCAGGAGAGCAATTTTAATGGTCTGGACAAAATATAAAGACTTATTGGAGAGTAAGACTCCGAGGTGGCTCTCACCGGTGGAGGCCAAGGCACGTAAGAGACCTAATATGGAAGCCAATTGGCCTAAATATGAGGAAATTATTGAAAAGATTGGAGACAATTGGAGGTTGCAGAGCTTGGAAAAACTAAAAAACAAGGTGCGAGATTGGTTGCATTATGCACAAATTCAAGAGGTCTTTAAAGTAGACAAGAAGGTTGGATTCCAGGTGGAAAAATCGAAACTAGAGACAGAACTGTTAGAACCAAAAAGTAAACTACTTTCGAGAATGTATAACCTGCTGCTTAAATGGAATACTCAGGATGAGACAGTCAAATCCGCCATGATAAAGTGGGCGCAGGATTTGGGGCATAACATTATGTTTGAAGACTGGGAAAGGTTATGGAACACCGGAATGAAATTTACGGCATGTAGTGCCTTGAAGGAAAACATTATGAAAATGATATACCGGTGGTACATGACCCCAGTCAAGCTTGCTAAGATATATCACCTGTCTGATAATAAATGCTGGAAATGTAAAGAGGCGGAAGGGACATTCTTTCACCTCTGGTGGACCTGCCCAAAAGTGAAGGCCTTTTGGGAAATGATTCATAATGAACTAAAAAAGGTACTTAGATTTACCTTACCTAAGAAACCAGAGGCCTTCCTCCTGGGCATGGTGGACCAGAGAGTGCTTAAGAAGGACAGAACCTTTTTTATGTACGCTACTACAGCAGCAAGGATCCTGATTGCAAAACATTGGAAGACACAAGATTTACCCACACTGGAGGAATGGCACACGCAGTTGATGGACTACATGGAACTGGCCGAAATGACTGGCAGAATCCGAGACTTGGGAGAAGAAACAATCGAGGAGGACTGGAAAAAATTTAAAGACTATTTGGAAAAACATTATAAGTTGTATGAATGCTAAAAAACGCACCTTTAAGGAAATTCTAGCTTCAGTAATGTTAAATTAAAGAAATGGAAATTAAGGTACAAGAAGTCAGAGATAGAATAATGAAACAATTTTATTGTGTTAAAATGAAAACGTATATGATTTGGGTCATAATATATTTGAAATTGGGTAACATGATAAAATGGAAGATACAATAAGTATTGAAATAAGTTAACAAATTGCAGATGTTATGTATCACAGAGAATGCAGGGTTGGGAGGACGCGGGGAAGTCCAGTAGATTTGGAAAAAAGAATAAGAAAATTTGTAACTTTCTTTTTCTACTTTTATAATATGCTCTTTATTCTTTTTTCTGTATTTCATAAAACTAATAAAAATATTATAAAAAAAAGGAACTGATTTCTGTAGGAGAGGACACTGACAAGCATTGGGAAATAACTGGGGAATATTAGTTAATCCTGAAGTCCCACGTGTGTGGGAAACTACAAAAGAATAAACTGCTGACTACCTGAAATTCAAAAGAGACTCACTCTCTAGCCGAAAAACCCCCCAGCAGAGTTTAAAACAGAAATATGTGCAGAGTTTGCAAAGTGCTGAAAATTTAGGTTGTTGGAGCTCAAAATGTCCCAGTATTAAGTGCTCTCAAATGTGCTCCCCCACCTCTACCCTTCTCCGAGTGAATAGACCACCACCTTAAGTAAGTTTAAATGCTTTACTTACAATAATCAGAGCATTGTTCAACCCTACAGCAGTAACAACACAGGGAAGGTGCTCCTGGTTACAAAATACATTAGTTGGTCTCAAATATGTGGTCTGAGTCTGGAGCCCCAGCCTCAGATGTCTAGATGTCTGCTCAGTTACGTGGTTTAAAGTGAAGGGGAGAGAGAGAGAGAGAGAGCGCAGAAAAGAAAAGAAAAGAAAAGAAAAGAAAAGAAAAGAAAAGAAAAGAAAAGAAAAGAAAAGAAAAGAAAAGAAAGAGAAAAGAAAGAAGCCTTACTTCCTACCTCCCCAAAAGTGAGGGAGCATGACCTAGCCTTCTTTAGCAATTCACAGCTCTATGATCCTTAACCCCCTTCATTTACTAAAAAAGCATACGCATGCACTGTTAGGTTTGACTGCAAAATCTTCCACAACTGGAACTCGAAATGTGCACAACGAAATGCATCATTGTTTACCCAAGGCACATATTTTGACATGGCTCACACTGGGGGGGGGGGGTTGGCGGTGGGAGGGGCAGGTGTCTTAAATTTTTCTCTCTAGAATCTGAAGGGGAAATGAGCCTCACAATGCTGTGCCTTTGGGTATATCTCTCGCATCCACCATCGTGGGTGTCACCTCCCTTGCCACAAACTGCTTTGCAAGTTAAATTAAATCCCATGTAGTAACATCCTTCAATGACTGCTAAAGTATAGTTTTTTTTAAAAAATCCAGTACAGTTACTATGCATTTATGTGAGCGGTGTAAAAAGAAATGGGAAACAGCTGCACAACATCTCTGATCACATACGGCATCTGGCAGGCTAAACCTTCCTTGGACCAATCTAGGCCCACACTTGCGGAGAACATAAACCTATTTTATTTAAATATAAAGGCAAAACTTTCACATCTGCTCAGTAACATCTCCCACCCCTTTCAGAAAGTGATTTTTCTTATAAGTGAAAGCCCTCCTGACAAAAGGGCATTGCATTTTGAGGTTTTCCATGATTATCAGATAATTGCGCTTACAAGGCAAATGCCACATTCGTGATATAAACACATCTGTGAAAGAAGCAAGAGGATCTGAAGTGTGCTAAACGTATCATACCTTAAACAGGATGCGTTCGAAACGTGCATAAAGCTTTTATTGTCATAATAATTTTCAACCGTTATGAGCAAATCTTGTCACATTGACTGGCACAGGCACACACCCGTAAACCTGCGTGTACAAGTGGAGTCAAAGGTCAGGAACATGTTATTGCATATTGTAGGGGGTGACCAATGTGATGCATTCCAGATGCTGCTAGACTACAACCTATAAATAAAAAATATATCCAATATTCTCTCATCCAATGGTTGTATCCAATGGTAGTCCTACCCAGAGTAGACCCACTGAGAAACAACACATGCTGCATACCTAATGGACATTTAAAGCACATGACTTTAAAGAATTATGGGAACTGTAGTTTAATGGTGCTAAGAACTGGAGCCCTCTGAGAAGCAAATACAGTTCCCAGAATTCATTAGAGGAATCCATGTGCTTTTAATGTGTGTTGGATATTCTTAAATGGAGTGGATCTGCAGTGGAATCAAAATGGTGGAGCCACACACCAGCCTCTCCTGGAGAGCCAGCATGGTGTAGTGGTTAAGAGCAGTAGGCTCGTAATCTGGGATACCGGGTTCGTGTCCCTGCTCCTCCACATGCAGCTGCTGGGTGACCTTGGGCCAGTCACACTTCTCTGAAGTCTCTCAGCCCCACTCACCTCACAGAGTGTTTGTTGTGGGGGAGGAAGGGAAAGGAGAATGTTAGCCGCTTTGAGACTCCTTCGGGTAGTGACAAAGCGGGATATCAAATCCAAACTCTTCTTCTTCTTCTAGTTCCATTAATTTAATGGGTCTACTCAAGTTCTAGATTGAAGACAACCTCTAATCTTGCTGTGCTGCCCCTGAACTTCTCACTGCTCAGGAAACCGGGGTGTAACAGACTAGTGCCTGTAGTATCAGAATAGCAGGAATTTCTTACACAATATTAAATAACCTCTGTTCCTTGAAAAGCTCAAAGCGGCACTCAAAATTTAAATACATAAACATCAAAATGTGCAATTGGCAAAAGTAGAGAACAAACCTGAGGAAAAATCACTCCTGTCAACCAGAACTTAAATTTTAAAAATCACATTTAAACTTAAGCCAGAATTTAAATATGAAAATTAAAAGCTAGAGGAAATTTCTTTTAAGAAAAGGTCTTAATTTGGCAGTTTCTGCACAAAGCTGTTGTCTGATGGGCTGTCAATGTAACATTTCTTCCTAAATTTGATCCTGCAAAAATGCATGTCTGATGATTAAAGATAATGACTGGTTATTGAATTAGGTATTAGCTCTGTGAAGTGAAGTGAGCACCGTGGCTAAATTATGTTGAATATCAACAAGGAAACAGTTTACATGAAAGCCTAAGAGCCTCAAGCATTTTCCATTTATCAGGTGTTGCCAAAGAAGAACAAACAGCTTGTAAAACCAGCCATTCCCACCCTCCCCCCAAAATAAAAAAGTACTGCCATGTAAATCGGAAAGTAAATTTCAGTTCCATACCCCTCTTCTGCTACCTCATTTGAGCAAGAGAGAAAAGCACTACCAGGGACTGTGATCATGTTGTTTGCCAAATACTTCCATGAAAACATTCCCCTCCACACATACACACACATGCTTAGTTATAAATTGATGAAAATAGAGGTTTATAACAGAAAAATGCCAGTGACCTTTAATCATGGAATTACAGCCTTCTTTAAACTTATCCCAACTGTAAGTGAATAAAGCAAACAAACTTGAGACACCCACATGCAGATACAAACAAGCACAAGCAGCTGCCTGCTAGTCACTTCCTGGGATGTGAGATCTGGCATTCAAGGAAATCAACAGAAGATCCACCTCATGGGGAAGGACCATCGCTCAAGGTACAGCATCTGCTTTGCATGCAGAAGGTTGCAGGTCCAATCCCTGGCATCCACAGGCAAGGCTGCCAGAAGCTCTGGAGAACCGTTGCCAATCCAAGTAGACAATACTGAACTAGATGGTCCAAATGTCTGACTTGGTGCAAGACGGCTGCTTCTGGTCCTATCATCTTTGCCCATCACGGCTTGTAAGGTCAAGGGGGTGGGTCAAGGAAGCAATTAATGCCTCATTGCAGGAGGGGTAGTGCTGCCCCTTCCTTGGCCTCTGGGGTAAATGGACAACTACTACCCTACCATGAATGTCCCTTTCCTGGGCAAAGTGATTGAGAGAGTGGTGGACAGCTAGCAGTAGATGGTCCTGGATGCAACAGTTACGTAGACCCATTTCCATCTGGCTTCAGCGCTGACACACCACTTGGTCACCCTGATTACCGGGAAACAAATGGGAGAATGTGTCACCCTGTTGATTCTCCTAGATCTCCCCACAACTTTCAGTAGCATTGACTATGGGGTCCATACAGAGCAGCGCTGTGAGTTTCCAAACAGGGACATTGGGTTACAGTGGTTCGACTCCTTCCTACAAGACTACTCCCAGAAAGTAGTGTTAAGGGACTTCTGCTCAGCCCCATGGAACTTTTCCAGTGGGTTTCTGCAAGGTTCCATCTTGTCCCCCTAGCTATTCAATGTCTATTTTTAAAAAAAATCACAGAAATTAGTCATTTGTGGATTCGGATGGTGGTGTCACTAGCATGAGGATGACACACATTCCACCTGGCTCAGGAAAGGCTGAGCATGGGATGGACCAACAACAGTAACAATGATGGAAGTACTACAAGAGTATACACAAGAAGAGAAAGAGAAAAATAAATATGTGGGGACATAAACAGATAGCAAGTAGCCAGCCTGAGAATGAAAGCATGATGGAAAATACACAGCAATAAAATGGTTCCAAAGATCTAAGACTCTTAGCAACCTTAAAATTAAAACCATACTTTTTAAGGACATCTTCTGATTACCAGAAGTAATAATGGCTTCTAAAATCCATTAGATCAAAACACTTCTGAAATAATAGAACGCTCCAAGGGATATTTGCCAATTTGGAAACTACTTAATTTGGAAAATTAAAGTCCTCCAAGGACTGAAACTCATCAGGAATGTGTACATAAGAGGAAGCAGATTTTCCTCTGATGTTTAGAGCTTGGCTTATCTCTGTTTTACTTCCTTGTGTACCAAAGAAAAACTTCTGCAGATCTTCTAAGGGCAAGTTCACACACACACAATCTATATATCTATATATGCTGTGCCTCTAAAGTGCTTTAAAGGTACCCTAAAAATGTAAAGACTCAATGTGTGTCAAAACAGTCCATTACAGAGCCGAGCCATAATGTCCAAAATACATTTTTTTCTGATAATATTTCTAGATTATTCTTTTCCTCACTTTCTGTCCCTCCAGAAAAGTCACTTTGCATAATGTTCTCTAAATTCTCTTTTTTGTGGAGTCCACACCACTGAAGCCACTTGAGCCTCAAACAACAGCAAAGAATCCACAAGTACCTCCAAGCTACGTGCCCACTCCTTCAGAGGGAGTGTAACTCCATCAAGAGCAGGCAATCTCTCATCCATCCAGTCTAGGAAACCACCCACTAACAGTGTCTCCATCTTACTTGGATTGAGCTTCAACTTGTTGGCTCTCAACCTTAAAAACACCCTCTCTATACCTAGCCATGGGACGCAGGTGGCGCTGTGGGTTAAACCACAGAGCCTAGGACTTGCCGATCAGAAGGTCGGCGGTTCAAATCCCTGCGACGGGGTGAGCGTCCATTGTTTGGTCCCTGCTCCTGCCAACCTAGCAGTTCGAAAACATGTCAAAGTGCAAGTAGATAAATAGGTACCGCTCCGGCAGGAAGGTAAACAGCGTTTCCATACACTGCTCTGGTTCGCCAGAAGTGGCATAGTCATGCTGGCCACTGTACGCCAGCTCCCTCGGCCAATAAAGTGAGATTAGTGCCGCAACCCCAGAGTTGGTCACGACTGGACCTAATTTTCAGGGGTCCCTTTACCTTTACCTTATACCTAGCCAGTGCATACCTGCTGCCTTATATCTGCTTGTGAAAAGGGAGAGAGCTTTGGGGTAAAGTTTTTTGCAACTTTATGTCAGTTGATATACCCCTTTCTACATAACTCAAATGTTTCCAATCCCAAAAGCTATGCACTTCTGCCCACCCAAGGGTTAGACCTTTGTAACCGGAGGCTTGGATTTTTCAACAGATGTTTCCTATATCACAAAGTTCATATTGAAGAATATTCAATAAGGCAGAAATAATGATCCACACCATATGGCAATCCTGTCCCATTGGCTAATTTGGGGGGGGAGCTGTCAAAGTGGCTTTACTGACATTATAAGAGGTGACAACACACCGGGGGCAGGGTGGATAATGACTACCCTGGGCTTTAGCTACCTGCACAGTGCAAGAGATAAAAGGAAAGTATAAATTATAGTTGTCTCTCAGAGATGAGTCAGGAAGTGTGGCTTCCTGACTGCTTTGGGGTACATGGTCCTGCTCAACTCAAAAGAGGGCTAGCTATCAAACAAGAGTAGTGACCTCTGGCCCATAGGCCAAATCTGGCCTGGCACAAGTCCCAATTTGGCCTGTGAGTCCATTTTCCCCAAACTATGCCCATTTACCTTCACATCCAGCTTGCACTTGGGAAACTGCATTAGAGATTTTGACAGGTGCATGTGCCAACCTGATGCCCTTCAGATCTTGCCAGACTACATCTCCCCTAATTCCTGACATATGGTCATGCTGGCTGTGGCTGATGGGAGCTGGAGGCCCACAACATCTGGACAGCCACAAGTTCCCCACACCTGACCCAGAAGGCAAGGGGATGCAGCGGTTATGGTTGCTGCCTCTGCTTGCTTGCTCATCTCAATCTCTCTGTCTTGGTGGCACACCAGTGAAGACTGGACCTGCTGGTCCCCAATTCAAGCTGCTGCTGCCCAGAGAGACTGGCAAGTGATCAGATGGGCAGCAAGTGGCCACTTCCAACTCTGCTTCCTCACCCTTACTGGGTGGCAAAGAAAGAAGTTACCACGCGATCCAAGGGAGAGCAATTTCAACAACTGCACTGCCCAGAGGGAAAGCACAGGTGAGTGTTTGAAAGCAAAACTAACAGCTAAAACAAGAGAACTTAATGATGTCTGTTTTATGGAAGAATGGAAGCCTTTTCATACTATTTAAACAAATATTATAGTATGATGAATGCACAAGCGGGATTTGAACAATGAGCATTAGAAAGAATGAGAGATTATTGTATAATGGTATGGTATTAAAGCATGAAGACAGGGTGGGGGGGGAAAAAACCACCATGGAAAATGGGATGGGAAGTCAATAAAACAAAAGAAAAATGTATTATGCAATCTTATGTGACATTTGTGGAAATTTAATTATATGTATGTATGTAATATAGAGGAGGCACCTCCAAGTACAAAGTAAGTAGGGACCCCCACCCACTTGACGGGGGCCTAAACCATCCAAGGGGGCTTTCCCACTAACCCGGTGGTGGTCAGGATCAGGGATCGGGTGGGTCCCCCTAAGAGCAGGGGTGGAGAGGTGAGGGCACCTGCTGCCCTACATCACCGCCGACCCCGTCCCTGCGTGGCGCTCAGGTACCTGCCCGGGATGCTGCAGCGCCGTGGGCTGCGGCGCCGCTTCTCCGATCCACAGCTGCTCCTTGAGGAGATGCTGGTAGCTGAGGCAGTGCTTCAGCGCCGACGGCATGTTGCCCATGGCCGCTGCTTCCTCAAGGTCGCCCGCAGCGCCGTCTCCTCCCCCCGCGGCCGCGGCCAGCCATCGCCGCTGCCGTCGCCGCACAGAGACCCGCGCCGGAACCGAGGCCCGGAGAGAGCGGAGGCAGCGCGCCCGCCTCAGCCAATCCGAGGAATCGCCGTCGTCAGCGGCGGCGCTCATTGGCCGAGAGGGGCTGCCGGGAGTTCGCTGGGTCGGCGTCGTGATGCTGATGCTGCGGATGCTCAGGCAGCCTCAGCATCCTTCGCCAGGTAACGCTGCTGGGGTATAAGCGCATCCCAGAAAAGGCAAGAGAGAGGGCCAGGCTGCGCTCTCCACCGCGGAAGCCGCGAGGGGTTGACGAATAGCTGGATCATGCCATGCAGAGTTAGGTGGGACTCATTCCTTAGATTGCCGTCTAGTAAGGAAGGTTGCAACCGTTCTGAATTTTAAACTGGAGCAGACAGAGGGTACGCGCAGTATATGTGGTGGTGGGGAGTCTGTTTAAGCAATATTTAGTTCCTGTTCCAGTAGGTGGCGGTCACAGAGCCTCTTTAAGCGCTGCTCACGCCATTAAGAACTAGGAGAAGAGAGAAGCGATAAGGACCAAAAAGACATGACTTAAGAGTATAAAATTTCCAGCAGGGCTCACTAAGACTTGACTTTGGAGCACTTTCATAGTGAGAGAGCTGTGATCTGGGAGCAGGTGATATCAAAAAAGCAGGGATTTTTTTGAGCACGCTAAGAGTGCCTGTGCATCAGGACTGATACTGTATTGCAGAACGCTGCCCCTTGGCCTATCTGCTTCAGAGTTGGATGGCAGCAGGTTTTTGATGTTTCAAAGATTGGCACTGAGTTCAATACCTTGGACGAGGTAAAGAGTAGGATGTGATTTCTAAGGAAGGGTAATGTCAGTGGCGAACCTTGAGCTCTCAAATTTCAGCGGCACACTCTGCAACACTGAAATTTGATGCATGCACACCACACCTCTCTCGCTCCATTCTAAAGAATAGTTGCAGCGTCCCCTCAGTGCCCCCGAAATTGTGGGGGTGGACTTCTACTTCTTGGCAAGTCCACCCGACCTTCATATTAACTCACTGTTTATTAGTGTAAACATGTTCCTTACTTTGATTCTATAAAATCTGCAGGTTGACAGTTACATTTTAAAACAAAATTAAATGTACCAAAACACCTGAGAGGACTTGGATGTTTTAAATGATACTAGGACTATGAAAGTGTTTTTGGATGTTGTTATATCTCTGGACAGCATCTTAAAAAGCAGAGACATCACCTTGCCGACATGGGTTTGTATAGTTAAAGGTATGGTTTTCCCAGTAGTGATGTATGGAAGTGAGGGCTGGACCATAAAGAAGGCTGATCACCGAAGAATTGATGCTTTTGAATTATTGTGCTGGAGGAGACTCTTGAGAGTCCCATGGACTGCAAGAAGATAAAACCTATCCATTCTTAAGGAAATCAGCCCTGAGTGCTCACTGGAAGGACAGATCCTGAAGCTGAGGCTCCAATACTTTGGCCACCTCATGAGAAGAGAAGACTCCCTGGAAAAGACCCTGATGTTGGGAAAGATGGAGGGCACAAGGAGAAGGGGACGACCGAGGATGAGGTGGTTGGACAGTGTTCTCGAAGCTACCAGAATGAGTTTGACCAAACTGCGGGAGGCAGTGGAAGACAGGAGTGCCTGGTGTGCTCTGGTCCATGGGGTCATGAAGAGTCGGACACGAGTAAACGACTAAACAACAACAATATCTCTGGAATACATCATAGTATTTGCAACACTTTCTTGTCAATGGTTTTAAGATGTTTTTTGTGTGCATGTGTATACACAAGCATAGATATAAATGCTTAAGTTAGTCACAAGTCTTGACTAACTTATGCCCCAATTGCTGTCAATGCGTTTACTCAAAATGCAGCTATGCCTGGATCCAACTCATTAAAATGTGATGAATTATATTAAATAAGAACAGCATGTGTGTGTTAAACAATGTAGTGTACGATTTCCTGAATTATTCTAGGCAGCATGATTTTTATTTATTTATTACAGAAATATTACTTAAGCTGGATGTAGAAGTTTTGTCATGCAATCATTACCAGCAGGATGACCAAAACAGTGGGATTTTTACTCTCTCTGTTGCTAGCTTCTAGCCAAGAACAGCAGGGTAAAAATAGATTTATTGTTTGCAAGCGCTCTTATATCAAAAAACAAAGCAAAGCCCTGGGGTGTGTGAAGGGGCAGGGTGGCTGATGACAGTGGGAAAAGAATCAAATAAGGGAGTTAGATGCCAAAACTGGCAAGTGGCCAAGGTACCTACTAAGCAGGGATCAAAGCTACATATGGTCAGTCTCAAGCAACAAAAATAAGCCATAGGATTTTGGCAAGCACTGCGAGGGTAACAAAGTCCAGCCTTGTAGGAAAAAGAGAAAACAATGGAGCTCACCAATGCTTCATGGGACCTCTAGGGAGAGCACAGCTATCATCATCATCTCTGTTTTATTGGAGCAAAAAAATGTAAATAATTTCTCACATATGTTATGTCTGGCTGATCTGAATTGATGGGAATGAGAAGACAGCACTTGAACACATCTTGCAAGTCATGACAGTAAATCGGTGGTTCTCCTGTTAGCTACAGTGCAGCTCCGAGACAGGATTCTTTTAAGGGTGACTAACAGCTGCCAGTTGCCAAACTCAGGCTCCAACTTGTGCCTGATGGACACCTGGCATTCACAACAGATCTTCTCCAAAGAGACTCTATCCAGATGTTGATACGTAGGCTTCCGCTCTTTTTTGTCTTTATAGCAGCACCTAAGAGCCCACAGTTATAGGAAAGTGGCTTTCCACAATCTGAGACACTTCTCTACTTGAGTCTTCAACTACTCATAGAAAGCAAGCCTGTCAGGAAGAAAAAATGCTTTGTCCCTTACGTCCAGTTTTCTTTATCTGGGGAGTTTTTGTTAGTTTCCCCCATCTCCACACCACATGATGTCCATGTAAGGAAACTCCGTATGTTGTGAGGACATTGTACATCACATCCTGATAGTTCCTACACATCAGTTAGGCTCCTAAGGTCAGTTAGATTAAGGCAGCTTGTGGAAGGAGAGTTTCCTATCCCTGACTCCCCAAAATGCCAGCCCACTTCCGGAACCGTGTGGAATGGAGTGTGGACCATGGGGAACTGCTGGGGGAAGGAATGGGAAACTTGCATTCCAGGGATTTCCTTATCTTACGATATGATATGATAATCTTGATTGTTATTGTCCCATACAGAACAAAGAAATTGAAAAAAAATTACATCAGACATTCAAAAACCAACAATCCTGTCATCCCAGCTATCCCAGCCTTGTTAACCCCCTAAAAACTCTGATACCCCATAATTATCTACACTATACTGCCATAGAGACTACCTTACACTGCGTTTAAAACCCAAATCGCATTTGGATAGAAACTGTTTCTCAGGCAGCTAGTCCTAGTCTTTATAACCTTGTAACTTCTTTCCAGACGGCAGAAGCTGAAAGAGATCATTTCCAGGGTGCGCACTATCCTACGCTATCTCTGCAGCTTTCTTATGGCACCTGGAAGCATAGATTTGATCCAAGTCTGAATCTGTTAATTTTCCCTCACCCATTTGTCATTTGTGAGGATTCCTTGACCCACCAGAGAAGCTTTCCAGGATGCACAGGTGGTTGCAGGAAGGAAACATACTTGTATTATTGGGGTAGAAGCAGCTGGAAAGAGGATTGGGCAAATTCATGGAAAATAAGACTATAAATTGTTATTAGCTACAATGTTCCACCTCCACTGTCAGAAGAGGTATGCTTCTAAGTTCTGGGAGTCACAGGTGCAGAGAGTTCTGCTGCTCTCGGTTTCTGCTTATGGGCTTCCTGTGGTCATCTAGTTAGCTGCTGTGAGAACACGGTATTGGACCAGATGGGCCTTCAGCCTGATCCAGCAGGGCTCGTTTTCTTAACCTTGGAGTGGGCAATTCAGCACAGTTGCTTGGGGGCCAGTTCATCCATGCCCTTTGCAAGGGGAGACAACGGTAGCCTAGTAGGTGAAGGGTTAATGACGCTACACAGGGCTGGGAAAACCTCCTCAATCAGTTTCGACAATACTGGGCTAAACGTTGGCTTGGTATCCTTCCTATCTTTCTCAGGGCTGGTGGAAGCTTGTTTTTTTCATGTATAAATCACTCCCCATGAGGTATCCCAAAGTGATTCATAACACATTCAAAACTTATATAGCGCTGTTGTACATACAAAAACAATTGCATGTGTATTTGCATGTGTAAAAACAATTTAAAAACAATTGCACACACACGCACAATTTAAAACAACGTAAAATCTACAGTATACAGATACCAACTGAGTTTTGTTTGTTTTTTAACACTTAGAAGGCTTGTTGAAAGAGAACGTCTTTGTCAGCCACTGAAAAGACAATAGAGGAGAGGCGGTTGCTGCAGGATAAGGGATTAGCTTCACCAATGTATTCTTGCCCAGAATAATGAAGCCTTCAGTCACACATGGTCAATCCATTGCTGAAGAATATTGTATGCATGTGAAATAAAGTATATTTAGAGAATGGTCGTGTTTATGGAATCTTTAGAATCTCTTAAATATTTTTTGTGTAACAGCAGTGATCTGTACTTTTCATGACTCAAAAAATGAAGCATTTTAACTTAATACTTGCTTTTGAAATAAATGGTACATTGTATCTCAAACCAGCCACTTTACTGGGAATGGAGAATGGAGTTCTTTTAAAGAAAGCATCTTCCTGAGAAAATTAGTATGACTTGTTAAAATAAGTTGTGTGGTTAGTCTGAGAGGAAAGGGGTGGGAGATAATTGAAAACACATTGCCAGAGGAATGATATCTGAAAACAGTGATTCAGCTTTTGAAAACAAACTGCAAATTATATTCCCATACAGTTAACAAAGCAAGTAATTCCTTTGATTCCTAACACATGGAATCATGACAAATAAGTAAAATATGAGTGTGCATGTTTTTTTTTTAAAAAAAATCAGTGTTCAGATTAAGTATATCACTTTTTCATACAACTGTACTTAATTTAATTTGTGCACAATGTGCAATTCACCTGAAGAGGATGAAGGTTTACAAGACAGAGCAGCATCGTATGCAGAGTAAAGCTGCCCATAATATAAATAATGAAAATATCTAGGGGTATATTATAGAGGATTTAAAATATATACAAGGGATATGAACTTCCATGCTTCAGGAAATAAACCAATCACAAGCTGACAAGGGTTAAAGGGACTCACGCTATGGACGATTAATTTGATATTTTTTTCCCCTACAGGCAGAGTTTGGGTTTTGTTTTTGGTTTTTTTGCATGAAACATCTGGTTATTGAACACTGCCATAAACAGAATGTAAGATAACAGGGCCAAGATTTTATTCAATTCGCCATTCATGCTTTGCATTCCTGTTTTCAGAGTCAATACATCTTTTATGTGCTCCACAAGACATAATGGAGGAGGTACTTCAATGTGCTGGCTAGGAGCTCATAGAGCAACTCAAAACCCCTTACACCAAATTAGGGTGGGTTGGGGCTTGGAAAGGACAGAACTATGATTGGCTAAGCTGGCCTCCTGCTGGCCACTGCTCTGTCAGTGCGCACTCCTCATTCCACCCACTGAATGGGTTGGCAGAAGTGGTGGGATCCTCAGCACTGGTAGCCATGGAAGGTCCAGAAATGGAGTGAGTGGGGGCATTCCAGAGGTTGGAGGCAGGGTCTGAGCAAGTCCAAGATCTGTTGGATCCCAAACCAGTCTCAGTGCTGTTGCCGGATGGGATTGTGACTAATTTGGACATGATGAAGTTGGCACAGCAATCTCACACTCCCACCACTGTGAGTGGCAGGCCTCTGAATCCACAACAGCTCTGCCAATCCATAAAGTCCCAACAGTAGAGGGCGAGGGGGAGGTCTGAATCACACCCCAAGTCCCATTGAGCTTAGTGGGACTTCTGAGTAGATGTGCTTAGGACCGTGCTGTAAGCTTGCAGGCAAAATAGTGACTATGTTGTTGTGCTGGCATGCCTACTGGGTTTTCTCTTTTGTTGGCAAGCCATTTTTCTCCTTTGCTTTGCTCCATTCTTCCTAAGCAGCTTCTCAAATCTATCTCATTATTTCCCACACTGTTCTACTTAGAAAGCTACTGTTGCATGTTACTCTTAATATTTTACTTGCATGCAGTTGCTGTGTCCAGTAACTGAGGACTCACGTCTTCCCACCAATTATCATGTTATGTTTCATTATCTCTCGCTTTTGCTAACAGCAACAGGGACTTCCGCCCACATCGCCTGCAGTTTGGAAAAAGAGAGAGAGAGATTCCGGCTTCCTAAGTCTCAACTTCCAAGCTCCCACAACTTATTCCCATGGTTGAAATCATAATGTGAGAAGGATTTATACCCTTCTAATGAATATTCTGAAGCATTCCCAGATTCTTGGCATAGCTGTGTCTGATTCATAGTTAGGCATGCAGATCAACCCTTCCCACATTTTGAGTTCAGTCATGGGAATGAATTGTTATTGCTATAGAGCCTTATGGCCACAATGTTCAACACATTTCTTTTAAACTGACAGCTTATCCACACCAGTCCAAAATCAGCCCTGAGCACATGGCAAATCCAAGGTGTGCGCTACATAGTTGTGTGGAAAAAGCTGCTGTCTGATTGTCCCATCTTGGGGGAGGGGGAATAGTTCTCAGCATATTGTCATCTCTCCTCATCTTACCCTGAAATTTGGTGTGGTGGCCCTGAGATGGAGCCATGAGCTCTGCAGCCAGCTGCAACATCCTTGGGATATTTTTTTTACCACAGATTCCAAGACAGTTTGGATCTTGAGACTGCTGTTGATCTTAATCCCACTGTAATCAACAGAACCAATTTCTGCATTCATGTGTCAAGGCTTGAGGTTCCAGTCTCAGATGGGAAAGTTCTCCATTCCCCTTGCCGGACCATCTGTTTTTAAGGTATCGAGCCCAACCAATGCACTGCAAAATATTGTCAACATCACAAGGAATGGAAGCCTGAAAACACTCTGCAGCAAGAAGAAAGGCAAATAAGGGAGTTCCATGGCTGAGTCATGGTAACAGAATGAGTCACAGTAACAGGATTTAATCAATTTGAAAGATTTGTGCCCATGGTAAAACAAATAACTCTTCCAGATATCTGCCAAGGAGAGCTAAAGCTGGAGAATACTCCAAAGAACAGAAAACAAAGACTTGAGGATTCTCACTCTCTTCTTCATGATCTTCCATCATAAGTTGCTTCCAGGCAGTCACTATTTTCAGGTGGGATTCAATCCCATACAAGCAATTTCAGGTCAAGTCATTCAAGTGGATTTGCCACACTTGTGCAACACACACACTTCCACACACACAAAAACACTCCCCCCATTGACTTTTTGCAATAAGGAAAGTGATGAGGAAGCACACTGGGAAGTGTGGGACAACTGCTTGCAACCATTCTGCAAACAAAACTTGGGATGAATGCTCAGTAAATAGCTGACAATCAGGATGAGTGCTCAATAAGCCAGTTGTGTGACAGTGGGCTAAAATCCACACAAAAGCTTTGCTGAATCAAATCAAAGGCTGCATATACACCATACATTTGAAGCACATTTGAAGCACATGACTCCCCCCCCCCCCAAAGCATTCTGGTAACTGTAGTTTGTTAAGGGTGATGGGAATTGTAGCTCTGTGCAGGACAAACTACCGTTCTCCCACTATTGCTCCCTACATTGGTATTCAGAGGCATGCTGTTTTTGATCCTGGATGTAGCATCCCCTGGCTTGGTTGTGGTTGTATTCACCATGCAGAAGGCAGCTTCACACCACTTGGGCAGCAGACTGAGATGTAGGCTGACTCTAAGGCCCATGCAGCCCCATAGGAGCTGGGACTTCCTGCTCCTCAAGAAGCATCCCACTTATATCAGAGCCCTTCTTAGGTTGCCATTAATACCACACAAATGTCTGGGGTAGGGCAGAATGATTAGAATAACAGCAGAAAGAAAGTGTTCAGCCTCTCTCTGATGCCCAGCATTGCTTGTTTTTTGTTTGAATAATATAACTATAGCTTGCATAGGTTGTGTATCTAGTTCAGTATTAAGGTACGTACAATTGCTTTCTGGCCTTCCACAGCTGCTCTCATAAGCCGAAGCTGTTACATTCAACTGGAAGCTAAATACTTGATGATCTAGATTCCAAGTGTACGGATTCATATTTCCAGCCCCGAAGCAAAAAGATGTTGCCTTTGGGGACGGTTTTTAAAACAACACATGCCTAATCCATCTGCTGAGAATGTGAGTGAAAGAGGGGCCACAGATCCACATTAGGTCCCCAAAGCCTTTTTCTCATTACTCTTGCAGACAACACCGAATCATATTTTAAAAATTCAGTCCAATAACAGAGAAGGAGGCTTGGGAAGCAACTTGATGAACTGCTTAACAAATTTAATAAAAAGAAACAAGGCTGCAAGACAAAGAAATTTGACAGGATTTGTCCTGGTGACATTATTTATGTTTGACAGACCCACCTGCGGTGAAAGGAGATACAAGGAACTTTCCTGCAGAGATATAAACTTTGAAAACCCTGATCAGGAGGGCTACACCATGTTGAAATAATGCTGGCAACAGGACTGAAGACATGCTGCTACACTGCTAAAATACCAACTCTGGTGCATATGGTGTCATATTAATGTTTATATTTATTAAGTGTGAGAATTCTATTTATTTCAAGGGGTGGGGAACCTGCGGCCTTCACGTCATTCCTGATGTGAAGTTCCCATCATTCCTGACCATTAGCATTGCTGGCAGGGGTCAACAGGACCTGGAGTCTAACAACACCTAGAGGACTACACATTCCCCCATCAACAAGAAAATTGGCATGCTTGTTAAACCAGAAAACAGAGCAACAAGGTATGGATGGAGCTGAATGTTCAGAATGGGAGGGTGGGTATTCCCACCTGGCATCCAGCAAAATATGGGAATGTTTATGGGAAACTGTGCAGTGTCATAGAGGTTGAGTCAGTCCAAGCAGGAGCAGAGTAGGAAGAGCAAACAATCTCTCCTATACGCATAGCTGTCAAGCATCCCTTATTTGGAGGGACAGTCCCTTATCCCAGCGCCATGTCCTGCTGCTGTCCCTTATTGATGGATGTCCCTTAAATTTCCCGGGTTTCAAAGGAAGCAGCTCCTCTCCCTCCCTCCTTGCCGGCCAGGGAGGAGGGAGGCTCCAACTGTGTTGCTTGGCTGCCTGGCCCGGCCCCCTCCGGCCTCCTCTCACCAGCCTCGGCCCCTGGGAACCCCTCCCCGCCAGGACTGGTGGGAGCCTTGGGCCCTTCCGCCAGCATCCTCCTCGTGGCCGCTGACCTGGGCGTCTCTGTCTGGGGCCTCCCCTCTGCCCATCACCTCTGCTCCCGCTAGGCCATACTGTGGCTGCGCCACCAAAGGACCCGGATGAGATGGGCAGCCTGGCATGGTCTATGAATTGATGAGGAGCCTTGAGAGGAGAGCGAGGGCAACCATAGAGAAAGCAGTTCAGAGAGAGGAGGAAGAGGAGGAGGTGGAGGCGCAGGCAGGTGTTCCAAGGGCTACAAGGGAAGGACCGCAAGCGCTTCTCCCATAGATTTGTAGTGGTAGACTACCATAAATGGTCTGATCTGCAGGTTCACTTCGGGCGCTGTTTCCCCCCCTCCTCCTCCCACCCCACATGATGGAATTGAGAGCTGCAGATGGAGCACGAGAGAAAAGATACAGAACTGCAGCAGCATCTTCGTAGCTTGGACTTCGTTTTGTGCGAAAAGTGGTTGCTGCTTGTAGTTGTTTAATTGCAGTGTTTCATCAGCTGGTGTCTTGAGCAGCAACCTCTGGAAACGGGCTAAAAACCGGCACTGCTCTCCAAAATTATATGGTCCCTTTTAACTGGTTGACTAAAATCCCTCATTTTGGCTGCTGGTCCCTTATTTTCAAGGCTGCTGGTCCCTTATTTTCAAATCTGTAAATTGACAGCTATGCCTATACGGTGGATTTTTGAGGGAATACTTACTGAGACCTTTTGTGGATGTTGTTGCAGGCACATCGGCGACTCCTGTTGTAGATTAACCAGGAAGGTACATACTACACTTTCTTTTTTAAAAAAGAAAAAAGCCATTGGGTACATGTGTCAGGGGATTAAACGAAAAGTTTAATCCCGGTTAGCTGTATCAAACAAACTTTGATTTCCAGATAAGACACACACCCCCTATAGTCGCTACGGCCTATTGTGCTAATTCGAGTAAACATATATCCACAAACACTCAGCCACATAAATCACAATTTGTCAATATACATATACCAGAGGGGGGAAATTAGAAAGGCAAACCATAGCCCTGAGGACACTCTACCATTTCTTGTACCCACTCAGCATAAGAGTACAAAATTATGAAAGAGTGCTCCTTCTCAAGCCTTCGCTAATTTCTTTACTGTGTAATGGGATACCTTTGAAATCGCTGAAAAAGTGCAGGAGACTTAAAGGCGGAAAATAACTCTCATGTTGGCACAAAGTGGGAGTCTGTGCCACAACCTGAAAGGCCCGCTGGTTTCATAGGACTTTTATTGGTAGGGAAAGTAACAGAATTTCCCAGTTCCCCCACACCTCAATTTCCTTCCTCCATACCATTCCAACTCTTTTTCAAGTCTCCCACATGAACAGCATGGCATATGAACATTCCTTCTGTCCCTGGCCCCCCAACTCAAAACCAGTATTTCTTACTGACTGTTATGATCTCATCTGGAAGTGTTTTAGCAGTATATCATAGTGTCTCCTTTTATTAGTCACATTTCGCGGCTTACTCAAAATAGTAGTCAAAAATCAAATCGAAGCTTTCCCTCAACTAACACCCCCCCTCTCTCATTTCACAGTGCATATTATGTATATAGGCCTAAATATATATTTTTAAAAAAATACCTGAGTTCAGAATTCCACCCTATTTAAGAACACACTTCGCTCTGTTCATGGTTACTACTGCAAATGAAGCAGGGTAGAGCAAAGGAACTGGAAAATTTACACCTATATACTTGCTTTAAAAAAAATAATATATCAACATTGATCTTTAATGAGAACAGACTGCCTCACTGTGTTGGGAAATAACCCTTATGGCTGCAGAATTTTGATGAGTTGTTCATACCTTGTGCCTTTGAAGATTGTAAAATCTTTTCCTTTCTCCGGAAATTTTGCTGAACCATTTGTCCTCTCTGTAGAGTGAGAAGGCAAGAGAAAGGACGTGAAACCTAATCTTGCTCACCTTTATTCAGAAGCAAGTTATGCTCACGCGGTTAAATGTTCACAGGATCACAGCGTTAACATCTAGGTTATTTAGATCAGGGCTGCAGTCAGGGTGGGGGCTGAAATCCACCAGTTGTTGTTGAACACCTATCACCTCAGGCCACTTAGGTACATGCTGGCTTGGACTGGTGGGAGATGGAGTCGAGCAACCTCTGAAGGGTGCCCTGTTCCTCATCATCCCTGTTTCAGACTCAGACCCAGTTGATAAGAATGAGAATGATATGAAGACCTTCCTCTTTCAATAAGCCTTTTAATTTGAGATCCTTCCTAGTCTGCATCATGGTATTTGCAATTATTTTAAAGATTTTTTAAAATTGTTTTGTCACTACTTGTTTGCCACCCTGCACTCCTTTGGGAGAAAAGGCGGTGTAAAATTTTAATAATAAAAAATAAAGAAATATGTTACAAGTGCATCATGGGAGTTGCTTTCTCATTGGCTGGTTCTGACTTGTGCTTGCTCTTCACCACGATTCTTAATCTCATCCAGAGTCAATCCAGATTCCTGGGGTGATGCAAGCTGTTCTCATAATACGACAGGAGATTCGTGCGATATTGATTTCAGGTAAGATGAAGACATATAGGGGAAAAGGAGTATAAGGCTGCAATCCAAATCCCGTTAATCTGGGTATAAACTCCAGAATTACTTCTGAGTAGACACAGTTATGATTGCACTGTATATCAACTCAAGTATCTGCTTGGGCTTCCTTTTCTCCCAACACATATGCACCCCTTTGTTCCAAATCTCACGCATATGGCTCTCATTTTGCAAGGACAGTGCAAGATCATGAATGCTCTCCCATAAACTGGACTCCTTCTCTCTCTCTCTCTCTCTCTCTCTCTCTCTCTCTCTCTCTCTCCCTCTCTCTCTCTCTCTCTCTCTCACACACACACACACACAGAACCCATGATCTTGGTTTCCCAAACTTGGGTCTCCAGCTGTTTTTGGACTACAGTTCCCATCATCCCTGACCACTCATCCTGCTAGCTAGGAATGATAGGAGTTGTAGTCCCCAAACAACTGGAAACTCAAGTTTGGGAAGCCCTGCTTTAGCCAGTGTAGTGTAATGGTTAGAGGACTTGGGAGACCAGGGTTCAAATCCCCGTTCATCCATAAAACTCACTGGGTGACCTTGGCTCAGTCCCTGCCTCTCAGCCTAACCTGTCTCACAGGGTTGTTGTGGGGATTAAATGCAGAGAGGGAGAATCATATATTCCACCTTGAGCCGCTTGGAGGAAAGGTGTGATATAAACGAAATGATGGAATAATAACATCCCTGATACTATAAGGAGTAAAAATTGTTATGAATGTACAAAAAAAAAAAAGAAGAAGAAGGGTGTCTGGAGGGGCCCAAATAAGAAAAACAAAAGGAGAAATCCTTAATACTCCCTCAGGAGAACAAAGGTTTTCGTGGAAAGGTTGGCGCTTGTAAGTGTGGTTTCTTTCCATAAACAAAAGGTAGACTTCCCTGGGAAGGGAATTCCAAAGAAAAGGTGCAACAGCAGAGAAGGCCTTGGACTTAGAGTCAACCTTTCAGGCATCTTAAAAAGAGGCAACAGACAGTCTGTCCTCCCTGGCAGATATTAAAGAAGAAGGGGGAGAATGCAGGAGACAATGTGCTGTAAGAGCCAGGAACATGCTCCTTTAGGGAGATTGAGAGCTACTTCCAGAACAGGCTGTACCGCTGCTTCCAGATCCACCATCAACATCTCATTCTCATCTGGATTTTATTTCTATTTCATTAGCTCTTATTTGTCCCATCACCACTTCCAGACACCTAGGGATTCTACAGCTTCACCGGCAATGGAGAAGGAAAGCTTTAGCTTGAGTGACAATTAGTCAATGGTGTGCACCCAAATCCCTATAGCAGGTGGCGGCCAACACAATGCTCTCCAGAAGTTGTTGGACTCCAACCCCATCAGCCCCGTCCAGCATGGCCAATGGCCAAGCATGATGGGAGTTGTAGTCCAAATCATCTGGAGGGCATCACCTTGGCTATCCCTTTTGTATCACAGTTAGTATAATGGAAGAGATCTGGGGCCAGCATTTAGCCAGTTGTAGCCCGAGCATTTCTGAAAGAGTTCCGCTGCTCTCCACATGCAGTCCATTTGGAAGTCTTCAGCGTCACACCCATTAAAAGATATTTCGAGAAGTACATTCGCAAGATGCAATGTGTTTGTTTTCTGCCGGTTTCCTATGAAAGAAAAATCACTTTCAGAACAATGCTAATAACTTCCTTTTTATGTAAGTAAAAGTACATAAATGCAAATAGTTTCCACATGCTGGGGGTGGGGGTGGGGGAATGCCACAGTGTGGCTTTTGCATTGACTTTGCGCTTGGGACTTATTTATTAGTTGATATACTTGGATGCAGCAGCAGTCGCTACAGAGTTTAATGGCAAAGCCATGCAGCATTCTCTAAGAAACAAATGGCGCTCTGCAAAAAGCTCAAATTCACATTTAACATCACGGAGCTTGAATTATTATTATTTTTCTACAAAGAAGTAGAATGCCACCTGGTAGGCCAATAAGTATCCTTGCATCAATGGATCTTAAGTGTTGCATGGGACTTGCTTCTAAAAGGCATGAATGGCTGCCTTATCACAGACTGCCACAGGTACTGCTACATTGGCAGTCAGGAATATCCCTACTATGGCACCTACCAGACCCTCCAAATGTCCCTATTTTCCAGGAACAGTCCCAGATTTACAGAAGCTGTCCCAGTTTCTGATTTGATCCCGGAATCTCCTCCTTTTCCTTAAGACGTCACCATTTTCATCAGAGAAATGTTGGAAGGTTTAGAGCCAAGGCGATAAGTAACTATACAACATCAGAAGACATCTGAAGGCAGCCTTGTATACAGAAGTTTTTTTTAATGTTTGACGTTTTAATTTGCTGGAAGCTGCCCAGAGTGGCTGGGGCAACCTAGTCAGATGGGCGGGGTATAAATAATAAAAATAGGATGATAGTGATGATGGAATAGGACGTTCCGCTTTTCATCCGAGAAATGTTTGAGGGTATGTTCTTCACCACTGGTGACAGCCAAAGCTGACACCATCTTGGCCACAGGACACAAATGCTACAATTCCTCTAAAAGTGAGTCCTATCTATCTATCATCAAGGGACACAGGTGGCACTGTGGGTTAAACCACAGAGCCTAGGACTTGCTGATCAGAAGGTCGGCGGTTCGAATCCCCGCGATGGGGTGAGCTCCGGTTGCTCGGTCCCTGCTCCTGCCCACCTAGCAGTTCAAAAGCACATCAAAGTGCAAGTAGATAAATAGGTACCGCTCTGGCAGGAAGGTAAACAGCGTTTCCGTGTGCTACTCTGGTCCGCCAGAAGCGGCTTAGTCAAGCTGGCCACATGACCCGGAAGCTGTACGCCGGCTCCCTTGGCCAATAAAGCGAGATGAGTGCCACAACCCCAGTCACGACTGGACCTAATGGTCAGAGGTACCTTTACCTTTACCTATCTATCTATCATCTATCTATATCTATCTATCTATCTATCTATCTATCTATCTATCTATTTTTTTATTTTCCATGGGGTGCTAGAACACCAAAGAACATGACACCTCCTCCAAGGCCCTTATTAAACCCAGTCACAAATCTCCATGTGTAGACATGCTATTGGCAAATGTCAAAACACTCTTGTTTGTTTGGAATGGCACAGAGAGCAACTTTCAGCCTGACTTGTATTATCCGCGTTAGGATTCAAACAAGCCCTATCTTTCTGGGGCAGGGAAAGGGAAGAGGAATAGGTCTGGTTTAATGCTCTTAGGCTTATTTATTTATTTTATCTTAATCCAGGCCTTTCATATAAAGCATTTCCCCTTCTCTTTGATGCGGCACAAATTAAGTGAAAACATCACCCTTTTGTCCTGGAAATGCGACCGGCATTTCTTCCATGCGCCCCGATGTTCGCGGAGGAGATGGCCTGCATGACTGGAAGGTATCCATGATATTAAACAGCTCATGGGGGCTGTGAAGTGCTGAGAGTGATCATGCCGAGCAACAGGCCACAGGAATGCAAATCAATCTGAAACGCCAAAGAGTGGAGCTATCAGGTGGCCTCCCTTATTCATCTGATGTCAACACGCAGCTCAGAACGAGCCCTTTCAACATCTGCGTGGGCCCACCCTTGCCTTTAATTAAAGATAAATGCAGGCAGCCGACGGGCTGATGTGCAAAGTAACCACGTTCCTATACCTACGAATGTTTTTCTGTCTATGGAGGGTGGCTATAATTAATATGATGTGTGTGTAAATAGCAAAGTTTGTGTAATGAGGATATGATTATTCTTCATTTGAATTCCCTGAATTCCTGTTCTTATTTGGGGTTTTTTAAAATATGTTTTTATATCACTGTTTTACTTGTTTTAAGCTGTATATTTGTTTTAATGATATTGTTGAACGTTATTATGTTTGGTTGCTGCTTAGGGTTTTTAAAATATTAAACAAACAAACAAACAAACAAATACATTGCTTTGACTCCCCCTCCCATTATTTTTCTGTACACCACTCGGACTGTTGGTATTTTCAACAGTCAACCATGTTTCAGTGGGAAAATGCTCTTGTTCCTTCATAGGATTTCTTGTTTCTTTTCTTTTCTTTAAAAAAAGACTTTATGATGAATTTTTTTTATACCTTGGAAACATTTCCTCTGAGAAAGGTATATGAACAGAAACATTTGCTCTGGAAGAGTTTTTAACAGAGTTAAATTCTTGTTAGTCATGGAAAAGATCGTAATATGTAAAGACATTTTTCCTCTGCCCCTCCATCATGCCAATCAGTAGTTTTAAAAAAACCATCTGCAAGTGTAATACTACTACCTCAAAACTCCTAATTGAATCTGTTCAGTAATGGGTAATAAAACATTGCAAAACACATCCATTTGAGCTGCCACTGCTTTGAAAAACGGAGAGCCTTCAATATTTTTCCCCAAGTATAATAAATCCTGAAATAAGGCAAGAGTAATGTGAGCACCAGCAGTGACATTCTTCAAACTATCTTATTAAGATTTTATTTCAAGGGTTTGTGCAATTAAGTTAAATTTCCCTTTTGAATCTTCCTTGCAAAAAGTAACTCTTCATGGGGACCCAGGTACAGAAAAGGCAGAGGCATAGGAGAACACCCTCGGCATCCCCACCACTTTGGAGCTGGCCAACCCCAACATTGAAATCAGGAGAAAAATTTAAGGTGGGGAAATGGTATAGTGGAGAAACACTAGGTAAGCAGCTCCCAAAACCTCTTGCCCTGGGTGTCCTGAGCACACCCAGCCCAAGGAGAATGAACAGGTGGTAGTTTAATTCTTTATTAGCAAAGAACTCAATTACAGCATCTGCCCAAGGTGCACAGGGCATACTCACCACTCCTGCTACATAGCTAGCTAGGCATCTACTCTCCTGAACTGGACCATTGGAGCAACAGCATGACCACACCTTGTCTTGAGCTGAGATCCCCTTGGTTGATAAGGGCGCATGCCAGCCACCTGTGACTTCTCCTGCATGGTAGTTGCTGCTGCACCTGGTGCTTTAAGCTGCTCCTAATCCTTCTTGAGGGACGTGGGTGGCGCTGTGGGCTAAACCACAGAGCCTAGGACTTGCCGATCAGAAGGTCGGTGGTTCAAATCCCCGTGAAGGGGTGAGCTCCCATTGCTCAGTCCCTGCTCCTGCCAACCTAGCAGTTCGAAAGCACGTCAAAGTAGATAAATAGGTACCACTCCGGCGGGAAGGTAAACGGTGTTTCCGCGTGCTGCTCCGGTTTGCCAGAAGCGGCTTAGTCATGCTGGCCACATGACCTGTACGCTGTACGCTGGCTCCCTCGGCCAATAAAGCAAGATGAGCCCTGCAACCCCAGAGTCAACCATGACTGGACCTAATGGTCAGGGGTCCCTTTACCTTTACCTTTAATCCTTGTTGACACTCAATGCATGGGCATCAGGAGTGGGGCTGGGAAAGCCATACAATGTGTGTGCATTGAGTGTGGGGAAGCCTACATAAGTAGACCTCTATGTTTGTAGGCTACCATGGGAGCTGCAGTCCTTCACAGTCAGGCTTCCCCTCTGCAGACGTCCACGATCAACACAGGTAAGCCGCATGATGCCATGGATATGGCCAGCAATGCAGCCCTCCCGCTATCCCTTGAGTCACATGGAATGTTTTCTTGCAAGTAGTGATGGAGAAGAGATTCAATTTTTATTTGCATCTTAATGAGGGACTTCCTAATCTGCCCCTCTCAAACCGTTATGCAAATTGAAACCCAGCTGTAATTTGGAACTCACACTTCTCTGAATTTTGTAATGAAGTTCTCCAACCAAACACTATGTACAAAAAAAGAGAGTATATATTGAGAAAGGAGGAAATGTGCAGGAAAATGTATATATTGGTAAAAACAAATATATACAAAACTGCATATTACAGGAGATTGCTTCCGGGGGAAATGTGTATATTAATCAAACTACACACAAAAATGTGCTTATTAGGAAAAATCTACAATGACGATTGGTGTGGAAATGTGGAGAACTAAATATAAGGATGGAAAAGTGAGAAACTTAGAAAACCCCAAGTGTCTAATTTGTTTGCACCTTCTTGCAAGTACAGTAATGCTGGAAAGGGCCTTTTATTTGGGGAGGTGGGATTTAAAAATGAGTGATGCTAAGGGATCACCACGCCCAGTCCACAGAGTCCCTGCACTACAATTCCGAAGTGGCATCATGAAAATGTGCATGCACCAAAGATTATGGAACAAATTATTATTATTATTATTATTATTATTATTATTATTATTATTATTATTAAAAAACTGCCACCCATAACTTCTCCAACAATGCTCATAATTGCAGCCTAATTCCAAATCAAGCTGAAAATAGCTCGCCCCTCCACTACTAAAATATGAACTTACATGGAAACGTCATAATTTCACAAATGCCATCACAATCTGAGCATTTATTTTATAGGCAATTTGCACTGCAGTAAGCATTCCTCAGGGCAGGATCCTTTGCTTTTGGTAGGATTCAGTCTAGTGTGTCTAGGATTGTAATTGCATTTCATGGCCTGTTTTTTGGGGGTGAATGCTGCTTCACTCCCTCCTTCCTGTGCCTCTTGCAAAGCAGTCATCTCACACATCCCATCTTTCCATCATCTTGAAACATCCCAACAGCTAGCTACCAAAGTTTACAATGTGTTATATGACAATTCCCATGCAAACCTGTTCCATGCCTGCTTCAGCCATTGTTCCTAACCCTTTCTGGAAAATGAATAACATTGGTATCCAGATGTGGTGTGTGTGTGTGTGTGTGTGTACACACACACACACACACACACACACACACACCCTGAAGGAGGGTGTCCAGACATGTATAGTAACTTGCAAGAGCCTATCTTCCAAATGGAGCCTGGGGGATTTTCTTGTGCCCAGCACAGAAATATAAATCTTGAGGGCAACAAAGAGGCTCATGCTGATTCCATTCCAAAGTGGAAGTGGCTAGTGCTGGTGTTAGTCAGCCTGACTCAGAAACATAAGTAAAGGTCATGCCTGTAAGATATTTTCAAATAATTAAGGCTGTTCCTGGTGAAACCTGCTCCCCAAAGATTGTGACTGATGGACATGCCTGCCAGTAAAGCATTTGGGTAAGATTTGCTTTTGTATTGCTACTTCTTTCAATCCTCTCTTACTTTTGGCACTACAGCCATGCAAATCATTAATAAAATCACTGTATATTCTGAATTACGAGTCCACTGGATTTCAGTCCATTTGAAAGCTTAGAAATTCTCCACCATAGTCCAAGGTGACTATTTATAGCAATCCTGTTGCCTGACATGTGTAGAGAATGCACTAGTGTGATTTCAAATTTGTTTGGGGAAATTTATGAATATGAAATTCATTCGTTCATTCATTCATTGTGTTTATATCCCACCTTTTCCCCCAAGAAACACAAGGTGATGTACAAGAGTCTGATCAGGTCTGGAACCCTAGCTTCTTAGGAGAGGGAGCTTTCACTCTTTGCTCCCTGCTAAGGGCTGTGTCAGGGCAACCCCACTAGAAAATTGTAAAGTTTTTCCCCTTCCCATTCAATCCCATCCTTTTGCAAATCTATACTTGCGTCTCAACCCACACTGGCAATTTGTGGGTTGCTTTTAACTTTGTGTCTAGCTTGTCCCAAAACGTCCTAACGAGAAATCCATTGGTAGAACTAATAACTGAAGGCAAATCACATTACTTGGGAAGACAGGCGAACTAATGTCAGTGTACTGGAAGAAGCAAAGATCACCAGTGTTGAAGCAATGATTCTTCAACATCAACTTTGCTGGACTGGTCACGTTGTGTGGATGCTTGCTTATCGTTTTCCAAAGCAACTACTCTATTCCAAATTTAAAAAATGGAAAGCATAATGATGTTGGTCAACAAAAGAGGTTTAAAGACTCTCTCAGGGCAAATCTTTAAAAAGTAAGGTAAACACCGACAACTGGGAAACACTGGCCTGTGTGTGCTCCAATTGGAGAACAGCCTTTACAAAAGGTGTCATGGGCTTTGAAGATGCTCAAACTCAGGATGAAAGGGAGAAATGTGCTAAGAGGAAGGCACACTTGGCAAACCCTCACCGTGATCAACTTCCACCCAGAAATCTATTTTTTTTTAATAAAATTTTTATTAGGGGTTTTTACAGAATAAAGTACAAAGACAATAAACAACCTTACTTTTATCTCAACAGAGTTTCATAACTTCTTTGGACTTCCTCACATCTCCCGCTGCCATTTTCATCATCATAGATTTTTTCCATGCAATTTATCATCTAGTTTGCAAATTTTATAACCGCTTATTTAAATATAGTCCTCTGCAAATTTATTTCTCTTAATCTCACTTTACATCCCATTCCGATCCGATTTTGTGGTGGCCAATTATTTATGATCAAACATCCTACTTAACTTTCCACCAAATCACAATATTTTTGTAAATAAGTCTTAAATTTCCTCCAATCTTCTTCAACCCTCTCTTCTCCCAGGTCTCGAATTCTGCCAGTCATCTCAGCCAGTTGCATATAGTCCATCAGCTGCATCTGCCATTCTTCCAGCGTGGGTAGATCTTGAGTTTTCCACTTCTTAGCGATAAGTATCCTTGCTGCTGCTGTTGCGTACAAAAAGAATGTTCGATCCTTCTTTGGCACCATCTGGCCGACAATACCCAAGAGGAAGGCCTCTGGTTTCTTAAGGAAGGTATACTTAAATACCTTTTTCAGCTCATTATATATCATTTCCCAGAAGACCTTCACCCTGGGACAAGTCCACCAGAGGTGAAAGAATGTTCCTTCATTTTCCTTACATTTCCAACATTTATTGTCTGGCACATGGCATATTTTGGCAAGTTTAACTGGGGTCATGTACCACCTATATATCATCCACCCAGAAATCTATGTCCCCACTGTGGAAGGACGTGTGGATCCAGAATTGGCCTCCACTGTCACTTATGGAATCACTGTTAAAACTGTGTTCATGGAAGACAATCTTACTTGGCTATGAGTCAAAACAAAAAAAAAAATTCCTTCCAGTAGCACCTTAAAGACCAACTATGTTAGTTCTTGGTATGAGCTTTCGTGTGCATCTGAAGAAGTGTGCATGCACACGAAAGCTCATACCAAGAACTAACATAGTTGGTCTTTAAGGTGCTACTGGAAGGAATTTTTTTTGTTTTGACTATGGCAGACCAACACGGCTACCTATCTGTAACTTGGCTATGAGTGATCGCCAAAGAAGAAGAAAGAATACCTTTAATTCACATTGGAAACACATTTCCCTCCCCCCATCCAAAGTATTACCAGCATGCAGCTGATGGACTATATGCAGCTGGCGGAAATGACTGGCAGAATTCGAGACCTGGGAGAAGAAAGGATTGAAGAAGATTGGAAGAAATTTAAGATTTATCTACAAAATTATTGTAATTTGATGGAATGCTAAGAAGGATGCTTGATTATAAACAATTGGCCATCACTAAATTAGATGAGTATTATTAGACTATATTGTAATGATTGGTTATAAGATTACAAATAAGATGGTAATTTGCTTGAAAAATTTTATGAACAATGTAAGTGCGAGCGGATGACGCGAGGAAGTCCAAAGATGTTATGAAATTTTGTAAAGACACAAACAATGCTGTTTTTCATTTTTGTATCTCTTTTATTAAAAAAACCTAATAAAAATGTTGGAAAAAAAAAAAGTATTACCAGCATTACCCAGCCTTGTGCCCTCATGGTCCTTTGGACTACTGTACAACTCGCATCAGCCCCAGCACGGTGCAGGCTTAGTGCAGATTTAGGCCAGTGCTTGAATTATTGAGCCATCTTTCCTTTCAGGTGCTCACTCAGAAAAAAAACAATGTTAGTTAATTGGTCAATCTGCCCCCAAGACATTTTCCTGGACTAGCATCAGCGTAGAGCTTGTCAGCAGCACTGCACAAAGTCCTTTGGACCAAACAAACCCATAAACATTATTATAACAGGGCTTCTTTATTACATTTCTGGGAATGTTTATTCAGGCGTCCTGGCTTCCATGCTGTTCCCCTCAATGCTCCCACCAACAATGTCCTGCCCACATACCTTCATCTGTTGTTCACGTTCCTATTAACTTTCCCCCCTATTAAAAAACTACACTGTGAGCCACTTAATGCTGCCTGCTTTGATTTCCCTTTAACATAAAAGGCTAATCTGACGTCAGCCCGGCCCTGCAAGCCCTTCATGAATAGAAGGGTGGTGTATCTTTTCACCAGCCCCACTCAGTCATGGTATTGCACAAGCAGGGCAAAATGAAACAAATGCTCAAGGTGCCAAAGAGTTTTCAAGGTGGAGAAGAAGGAATGTATCAGAAATGGGATGGAGGAGTAGTGTTGTTAGACAATGGGAGGTCTGCCCAACTCTGTCCTTAAGTTTAAAGGGGGCCTGCATTTGGTAGGGTTCTGTTAGGTGTAGCTAATATGCTAGTCTTTCCTGCAGATGTTTATGCATTAAATGAAGCTGTGGTCTTTAATCCGATAGGCTATCTTGTGTCTTTGTTCCAAAGGGTGGGCAAATAATAAAAGAGAATACAATTGCAGTAGAAGCAGCAATAAAGCAAAGAACTGAACAAGGGCATAAAACGACAGCCCTATATTCTCATCTGAATATCATGGTTATAGCACTTTCTAAAAGCTATTTACTGCAGAGGCCAAGCGAGCCAAGAAGTTCCATAGTCTACCGACCACCACTAAAAGTCTCTGAGCCACTCGCTGCACATTGAAAGGCAGGCAAATACAGAGAAAGAGCATACTCTAGGTCAGGGGTAGGCAACCTAAGGCCCATGGGCTGGATGCGGCCCAATCGCCTTCTCAATCTGGCCCATGGAGGGTCCGGGAATCAGCGTGTTTTTACATGAGTAGAATGTGTCCTTTTATTTAAAATGCATCTCTGGGTTATTTGTAGGGCATAGGAATCCGTTCATTATTATTTTTTTCAAAATATAGTCCGGCCCACCACATGGTCTGAGGGACGGTAGACTGGTCCACAGCTGAAAAAGGTTGCTGGCCCCTGCTCTAGGTACAAAGTAGTGACCTCTATCTCTTTGTAAGGGGTCTTCACAATCCCATCCAGTATCCACTACATTTCAGGGCATTAACGTTACTTGCATTTCTGTGTTGCAGATCATGAAGAGTTAGTGCACTGGTATAGAGCATTTTGAAAAAAGGAAAATAGAACCAATTTGTGAGCAGAATCTTGAAACGACGTGGGTTCCAATGCCATTTTTTTATAGCGTTGCACAACCATGTACTTGGAGCAACATTAAGTCATTAAGAAGCCAGGCTTGAGTTCCATGGATGACATTGCTATAAACATTCCCAAGACTAATTATTGACCTCCTGCAGACACCCGTGCCCCTGTATCACAACATCTACATTTCCAGCTAACTAAAATACACTAAACCAAGGAAATAATTACATGTAAGACATTTCCTATGCAGGTAGGCTGCACAAACAAACCCAAGTCATCTTAACTGTAGGCATTTGAACCTCTATTCTAATGAAAACACTGGAAGTCGGAAGGGAATTCATCATACTGTTAATGGTAAATATTTACACAATCAAGTTTGGTGGCTTACTACAATGTAGTGTATTTGCTCATGCAGTCTTGCCCACGAGTGAAGATGGTTGGAGGGGAGGGTGGAGAAGAAAACAATCATAGCCTAAGAAGATTTCTAGCCAGAGCTATGGGGAAATGCCAGAATGGAACTCTGCAATAGTAAAATCCCAAGGCAAATACCTAACCTAATGACACTATTAGTAGATGCTTAGACTGGTACACTGTCATTACATAGATTGTGTTAAGATGAAAAGGCCATTATCTCCAGTGAGTTGAGTCTCTGAAGTTGAACTGATTAAAGATGCAACTGTTTGTTGTGGAACTCCCAGGTTGCAGAGGAGTGTCCCCCATAGCAAAGAACACAAAGGAAGTGTAACAGTGGATGCAACTTTAAAAAACTGCACTAGTTGAGGAAGACAATGGAACTCTTTCAAGGAGGGATTGACTGGGTGGACCCAGAGAATGGTTAATGCCTCATTATGGCAGGGAGTGATGCTCACCATCTTAAAAGAGGTGGTGAATCAGCCCCTCTTGAAGATGACTTCCTTAGGCCCTTAATGAATTTTGACACAGTTGACCATGGTGTCTTTCTGAAGCAGCTCAGAGGGTTGGAAGATATGTTTGATACAGGGTCCAGGCTTGCTACCAAAGAGTAACACTCCAAGCTGTTGTGCGGTCCTACAAATGTCCACCTTATTTCCCATGCTGGTCAACATGTAGATATGCTGAACCACGTATATGAAACCATTGGGAGCTGTGATCCAAAGATATGGAGTCATCAGCACAGCTCACCCTCTCTCTCTGTTCCCTCTGTTCCATCTGAGGCCTTACAGGTGTTAAACCAGTTCCTGGGGGTAGTGATGAGCTGGATGGGGATTAAGTAATTAAATCCTGATAAGTGAGAGTTCTCATGTCTGGGAACTGGGGAAATGGCCTGTTTGGGGATGGGTTGCATTTCCCCTTAAAAAACAACAACCAGATATGTAGTCTAGGAGTACTCCACAATTCAAACCTGTCACTGGAAGAATAGGTGGCTTTGGTTGCTGATGCCCAACTCCTTATTCGCAAGTCTGGAAACAGCTGAACCACTTGGGTAAAAATGCCTATACAGTGGTACCTCGGGTTAAGTACTTAATTCGTTCTGGAGGTCCATTCTTAACCTGATACTGTTCTTAACCTGGAGCACCACTTTAGGTAATGAGGCCTCCCACTGCCGCCACGACGCCAGAACATGATTTCTGTTCTCATCCTGAAGCAAAGTTCTTAACCTGAGGTACTATTTCTGGGTTAGCGGAGTCTGTAACCTGAAGCGTATGTAACCTGAAGCGTATGTAACCCGAGGTACCACTGTAAACAGATTTTCAATTACCCATAATTTTGGACCCTGTTTTGTCCATTTTAATACTCAAATTCCTGTTTTATCTGTTTTTATATTGCTGTTTTATTGGTTTTACGTTGTACTTTTTATTTGTAAGCCACTTAGAGAATTTTTAAAAAATGAAGCTGTTTATAAATATTTTATAAGATCGGAGGTGTTGTGGAGATTGTCTTGGAGGGTATAATATACAATTTAACCTACAAGTAGGAGTTAACATATGAGCAGCCGATAACATCAAAAAAGGAAGACTTGAAATGATAATGGGTGAAAGATATACAGCAGATCAAGATTTCCCTATAATGCCACAGAGAGATGGATTGGGAAGTCTTAAGAAAAAAGATAAATAATGGATACTGTACAATGTGTGTATAAAAGTTACTAAAATTGCATAAAGAAAGTACACACACACACATATTTATAAGAATATTATAGCACAGAGAAAGATGTGTCGCCCCCCTTTTGCTGTGTCATCAATACCAGATTTCAATAAAGGCAAAAAGTAGCAATAACAGTTGAGAGCCCCACCACCCCTTTTGTCTGTCTCTTTCTCCTTCAGCTGTGTAATTTGCCCTGAGGAGAAAAGTTCAGCCTAGGGCTTCTCAAAGGAACAGCAAAAAGGAAGCAAATGATAACCATGAAAGGAGCAGCATAAAGGATTGCTTTAGAGTCAATTCTCCTGTCCACAATGCGGGAAAATGCTTCACTTCTAGGGGATAAAGAGATCTAACAAGGGAGACAAAGGGCTGTAATTGTAACTCCCCCATCTCTAAATCTGAGGTGATGAAGGAAAAGAAAGTGGGTGGGTAGCTAGCAAGAAGAACCTGAAACTGAGCTTTGTCACCAAAGTAAAATTAGCACACTGAGAACCTTTGTTTCCCACAAAACTTTTAGCGTGGCATTATTTCCCATATCTCCGCGGTGGAGAGCTCTTTTACAAATTGTAACAAGCAATCGCTGAACTTGAACTAATTTCCCTTCCTTTTCCATTTCAGCTAATTAATACCACGGAATTAGAGTTGGCTCTCTAGCAGTGCCCTATTTAGAGTCTGTCAGCATTGCCATTGTGGCCACCCTTTTAAATGGGACACTCAGAGCTGCCACTGATAATAGCTTAAGCCTGAAACCTGACAAAGCCTGTCAATGATTGGTGAAACCCATCAGGATTTCTTCAGATGTAATCTGCCCAGTATTGGTTTTCTAAAGTGCCATTCTCAACATTCAAGTAGAAATGTAAAAGGGGGGGGACGGGGACTGCCCGGGTTGCCAACTGACCAGGAGGGGAAATAGAGTCAATTCTTCTCTTGTCCCTTTGTTGTTGTTGTCGTCAACATCATCATTTAGATTTCTTACCTATATTTCACCATAAGGTCCAAGCACAGGTTACAACAATGTGAAAACGCATTATTAAAATTGGTTAAAACAATTTGCAGTCATCAATCCCAGCACAACAAACACTCTGTGAGGTGAGTGGGGCTGAGAGACTTCAGAGAAGTGTGACTAGCCCAAGGTCACCCAGCAGCTGCAGGTGGAGGAGCAGAGACACGAACCCAGTTCACTAGATTACGAGTCTACTGCTCTTAACCACTACACCACACTGGCTCTCCAGGAGAGGCTGGTGTGTAGAAGTACTCACAGGGTGACAGAGGATGATGAGGGGATGGGGGTCAGTGCACAGGAACCAAAGCAGCAGGCCCCATTGCCCGTGCCAGAGGGGCCCCTGCCTCCATGAACAGAGCAGACTCTGAAGCATAGGGAGCAGCAAGAGTTCTAGGAGGCTGAGGCAGACAAAGGCCCACAGCCCATCTCCCTAGCTGGCCAGGTGGGGCTCGCTAGCTCTGGGAGGAGGGGTGTGATTCCTTAGCTGGAGTAGGCTTGGAACAGGTGAGGGTCTCATGCCTCATCAAGCCCAGGTGCTGTAATCAGCAGGCAAAAGCTGAGGTGCTGGGCCTGCTCAAGTGCTCCTGTTGATGGACTCAGCTTGCATGCTGCAGGATTTCTGTGAGACCATGCCTCAGTTTGGACCTTGGACAAGTGGATTGACACTGGACTGGAGACTTGACCTATTGACTTGCCACCAGGTAGGCCAGGGGTTCAGGACAGGGTATCTGAAATAGTAAAGGGGGAAGTTTTGGAAATTGCAACAGTTGCAATCACAGTACGCATACTAGTAGTCGCAAGAAGTTGGAAATCCGACAAACCAGTTTATAACAGAATAAAAACATATGGGATATAGCATTGTTGGCAAAGCTTACATATTATAAGAGTTATTGAAGTACACGTGTCCCGTGTGCCAAACAAACACTTAAAAATGGGGGTTGTTTATTATTATAATGTAAAATCCCAAAACTATGTTTGACTTTATATATTACTTTCACTCATATAATTTGACATTCTGCTTACAAGAGAAAAGCAGTAACCAAGGACATCAAACAAGTCATATAATGTTTCTTAAATCATAATTGACTGTTTGTATGGTATTATGAAATTACCGTATTTTTTCGTGTATAAGACTAGGTTTTTTCCCTAATAAATTATGTCAAAAATTAGGAGGCGTCTTATACATGGATAGTGCTGAGGCCATTTTCTTAAATCTGAGTCCCCCAAAATAGGGAGCGTCTTATACATGGGGGCATCTTATAGACGGGAAAATACAGTGTATATATAGATGAAATATTTATTTCTTTTGTAATCACTTTAATTTTTTTTAATTTTAAAAATAAAACAAAAAATGATGTGCAGAGATATACATACTATAGAGTCAAAGGCCAGGGTAAAGAGGTGTAGCTTGAGCATGTGGCAAAAGCTGTACAATGAAGGTGACAAACAGACATCTGTGGGGAGAGAATTCCACAGCTTAGAGTCTGCCACAATCCCCCAAACATCCAAGGGCAGTTCAACTCTCAAAGCTGTTGACTTTAACTGTAGGGGAGATCTGCAGACCCTCCAAGTGTCCCTATTTTCCAGGGACATCCCTGATTTAGAGAAGCCGTCCCAGTTTCTCATTTGATGACAGAATGTCCCCATTTTCCTTAAGATGTCCCTATTTTCATTGGAGAAATATTGGAGGATATGGAGTTATCTGCCCCCCCCCCAAAACTGTCTGAAGGCAATCCTTCATGTTTCATGTTTCATTGTTTTTATGTATGTTGGTAGCTGCCCAGAGTGGCTGGGGCAACCCAGTAAGATGTGTGGGGTATAAATAGGGATGTTCCATTCCATAATGATAATTTTACTATTTTCATTGGAGAAATGTTGGAGGGTATGGTCCGTAGGGAAGTATTTCAGCTATTTTTAGCTGCATCTGGAGGTACAGAAATCAGTAGGCAAACTGATGACAAGCACAGGTTTGACACTGCTCACATGTTCAAAATGTTTGCATAGGAGCCTATGTATTCACACATGTGGGCTCCCAGTGCACAAGAAAAGTGAGATTGCCTACCTGTTGCACTATACAACTCTCAGTGGGGTTTAACATTTGATCCTTCTTCCAAGAAACTCTGGGAATTGTAGCCCTATGAGGGGAATAGGGGTCTCCTAACAACTCCCAGCAGTCTTACAAAATGACACTTCCCAGGATTCCTTGGGGGAAGCCATGACTGTTTAGTGGTATGATAGTGTTAACTAGATAGTGCAGTTGGAGCCTTAGTTTGACTCTTCAAGGCTGGGTTAAAAGTTGTTTATGAGGCAGGAGGGGCAGGGTTGGGCAGCATAGAACGCCTGTTTACCTGGTGTAAGATGAGGCATGCTAAATCCAACCAGTCCCATCAAACGTGCTTCTTCTCAAGCACTCCACACAACATTTAATATCCCATCAGCATCCTTCTGTGAGGCAGAAGAAAGCTCTTCATTCAACACGGTGTCAGCTTTGTCATTTGTAATCATGTTCTGGTTCCTAAGCTTATCCATTCTTCCCTGTGTACCACATAAGTTTTCCGAATGATTATTTAAGCATGCCTCCTTTGCCTTGTGTGAGCTCCCTGGCCCTCAGTTTTTAGCTTACGTTTCCCTTCCCTCGTTTCATGCCCAAAGAATTACAATTGCCTCTTTCTTATCACACTCATAAAACATAGAGCTGTGCCTCATATAAAACCACACCATTTGTTTTCTTTGCAATCCAAGATACTCTGGGCATGCATTAAAAATAAATGGGGGCTGTGTTTGTCAAAGGTTTCTCCACAGTCAAGAGGGTAAAAAAAAAACGGGGGGAAAGAAGAAAAAGCTGTTTTCTCTAAAAACAGAGACAACGGTAATTTTTACAATTTTGTCATAGGTTCCATGGTTTCAGTCTTTTTTGCAAGGCCAATGTATCATCCATGTAACTAGGCCTGGGATTTTGTGATTTGCCCATTTATCATTTCAGAAATAAATAAAGATATGTAAAGTAAAAAAGCATAAGGGCCCCTGGTCTTGCTATCAATGGGTCCTCAATCATGCTAGGGCCACAGACACATCTTTCCCAGTATGAGATATTACTTTATTGTGGCGAAAGGGCTTGGGTTATATATTCTTTTACTGCTTGATAAACCTATTTAGATACAATACCACAAATTGGGTGGCTACTTCTACAAGAGGTAGAAGTTGTTTTGGGGTTTTTTAGCAAAAGCCTTCTAAAGCTAATGAATGCAATCAATCAGACACATTTTGCACTAATCAGTTAATTAGGCACTGGGGGGTGGTCCTTCCTTGTCGCTTTCCTGAACCTACAGCTGGTCAACTTAACTGGATGACCCTTAGTTCTGCTCACATGAGAGGTATAATCTCCTGTTTAGAATGTTATTTATGTAGGTGCAATCCAGAGTAAATTTAGTGAATCTAGGTGGTAGTAAAAAAATCAATGGAATTAAAGTTCAAAGTTAATTTAGGCATGTATTACCTTTAGTTAGTGGCAGCCCTTTCTATAGACCATTGAAATTAGGGAATAGTCAATATAACTAGTCAAAGGGTAAAGTAAATCAATAAAATACAGGAATGTCTCAGTTGTAAAATGGTGTGTGTGTGTGTGCGTGTGTTTAAACCACCAACCATGTACTGCCCTTTGATGAACCCAGCTTAAAGGCCAATGACCATAAACATTCCTGAATAATGATAGACTTCATTAACAGACCCCTGACAGCTGTATAGGGGGAAATATGTCAAGACTTGAAGTTTTCACATAGCTTAGGGGAATAGAAAAATAAACTTTGTTGCTAGATGAATTTGAATCTACACTTGGTGGTGTGTCCGCATTACTTGAAATCCATTCAGTGAAAGGAGTTTGAGAATTGAAACATATTCAGCTGAATGGTCATTTTAACATTTTTGGCTGCTTGGGCACAGTTCCCACATGTCCACATTGAAAGGTCAGTCCTTGTTCTGTTCTGATGCTGCACCGAACTCTTGCATCAGTGGTCTTTTTGCTTCAATGGAGGGTCCTTATTCATGAGTACATTGTGTTGCACAGGAGACTTAGGTCTTTAAGATGCAGGAGCTCAATGTACAGCTGTGGGCTCCTGCATGAAATCACTGTACTGTATTGGGAGGTCCATGATCTGACCAGTTCATCCACCCACAGAATAAAATGCCAATCAATGTGATTATGAGGCAGGGAATGCAAGTTTCTTGTCATATTGACTATATTTTCCTGTATAGATTCTCAGTAGGCACCAAGAAGACAAAAGTACTTTGCTTTTGCCCTGGCCCAACTCTCTTCCCCAAGAAACTGCCACATTCGACTACTTCCATTCCTTCCATCTCTCCTCCAGTGAATACCACCAACAGAGCATCTTCTGTACTGATAACTTCCTGTCTTCAATCCAGCTTCTTTTTTGCTGATTTCCCCTCATATGTGAGGGCAGTAGCCAGGTCATGGGCAGCCCTCGGCTTCTTTCTGGGTGGCCCACCAAGACCTGAGGAGTTCTTATTTTCCCTAACTTCCAAGCTGATAAGACATTAGCCGGGCAGCAGAGAAAAGATCATTGACTGTTCCTATGTTGCCTTGAAACAGCAGTTTAGGAAGGAAGAGATTAAAGCTTCCATTTCCCAGCAATGATCCAGGTGCAGCCTGAATGACTGTCATTGCATTGCTAATAGTGGCACAAAAACATTATCCATTTGAACATCAGGATAGCTGGGGTGCAGGCCTTAATTCCCCTCAGTGATCACTATGCAGCTTAAATGTGTGCCTGTTGACTGTGTGGGTGTTTACTTACTCCAACCAGCATTAGCGAAGGCCACACCCACTTCCATTGTCTGTGGCTCTCAGGAACCACCCACTGCTGCCTTCTGGCCCTCGGGGGCAAGAAAGGTTGCTCACCCCGGTCCTAATACGACTTTATCTCAAGAGCACCTTCAACATTTTCCAAGTGTTGGGACCATAGTGATAGAGCACATCCTTTGCATGCAGAAGAACCCAGGTTCAATCTCTGGCATTTCTGATAAAAGGGGGATCAGGTAAAAGAGTGGACAGTGTCACCACCAGAATACTGACCTAGGTGTCTCAGAACACGGTTAGATGGATGCTGACTTGGTCCAGTGGCCAGCCAAGGAATTTGTACTGTAAGACTAGATGAGATGGGGAAATAGAGGGAGACCTTCCCAAGTACACACTCTCTCTCTCTCTCTCTCCATAGTCCATTCTGCTAAAAACATTAGCCCAGGGTTCAGACGCAAGAAACAGGCTAGGGTCATTTTGAAACTTGGGCAAACAACAAATAAAATAGGGTGCTTGTACTTCTGTGTCTGGGGTTGTTTTCTTTACATTGTGGAGCATTTTGACTCACAGATACATGTTGCTTCTCTAGCCCTAACACATAACTGGGAGAGGGGGATGGGTCACGTCTAGGGCAAAGGTGACAAGTCCGGACACCCTTTCTGGTGCGGCGGTGATGCGGGACAGCAGAAGCTCCTTCATGGACCCAATGAGGGAACCCCATCATCAGAGTCCCATCGAGATGGGGGGGGTGAATGTAGCGCCCGCACCACCTATCAGAAGCCAGATCCTAGCCTGCATCCCAGATTGGCAAATGGGGATGCAGGCTCGGACACGGGCTGGGCCAGGAGGCGGAGCAGGAAGGCTTCCCTTGGGTCCGCTCCCTGGCCATTTAAACAGCCCTCACCTGGGGCCCGACCTGCTTTTCCCTTCTCACTCTGTCCTTTATGTGCCTGGTGCAAACAGTAGTCTTGAAACGAGTGTTTGCTTACTATCCTTCAGAATTCATTGTTCAGATGGGAAGTAAAGACATTTCAGACTGAATCTGAACTACCTATCAATGGAACTCTTCGCCCAAAGGCAGGAGATAAGCTTTATGCCAAATCCCTCTTCACCTGTAGTCAACTGTGCCCTCCCCCAAGAAAAAATAAAATTATCTGGAGGGTTGGGGGGACACCTGAGATGTGATGCTGGAGGTTACAGGGGGAGTTGGCAAAAAGAATCATCCTCACCCCTTCCTCTAGCAGGGAGACTTCACTATATGGTGGTACCTTCTATCAGTGGAAGGTAGGATAGCTCAGACAGTGAAAGCACGAGGCTCTTAATCTCAGGGTCATGGGTAGGTGACCCTCGTGGTCCCTTCCAGCTCTAAAATTCTATGATCCTTTAATACTATTAGTCCTTCCATGAACAGAAAGGCCAGTCTGGGACACATACTTTTTCCTCCTTGCTTTTGTTGATAACAGCAACAACTGCAAAACATTGGCAACTCTATTAAAGAAAAACCGTTTATGCCTAAGTTCTCCATTCCAAGCAACTACATTCTTTCTTTTTATCATCGTATTTGTTACGGGGTTCCGTGTGTGGATGCTTATTAATGGGGATGTTTTCAGGGATGTTGTAACAATTCCTCTTTCATGCAGCACTTAGTTCTGCCTTGCTCACACAATCTTTTTTCTTTCTTCAAAAGTAAATAAAAATGTTACACTGAAGAACCTTTAAGACTGGGGGGAAAACATCATTTGTATATATGAGACCAGCTAAGGATCTGGAAGTATGAGAAAGTCATTTCATGGAATCCTGGCCTGGTATCAGGAAACTGTGGAGAAGTAAACATTACCTCTCATCTACTGACCATGAGGTCATAGTACACTCAATTATGAAAAGTAATTTATAAATGATTTCTACATATTACCAGTTCTCTAAATTCAACTCCTTCAGAGAAATAGTTGGTCGGTGTTTCCCTGTGTTGTTGTCCCTTCTGCTCCTGATTGCAGCTTTTGAAAAGCAAACATTTCATATTTAAAAGGGAGGAAGTGATTTTAGTTTGCGGATGAAGCCAGGCAGAAATCATCTGAGTTTCCAGCCTTTCCAAATGTGTGATATGAAACTGCAGCAGCAGCTGCTGCAGATTCTTAAGAGGGTCGAGACGAACAGATGAACTTGCTTTTCACCAATTATAATTAATTGGCACCAAGGTGTTTACATTTCTGCTGTCATCTACATGCATTAGCACTAGGTTAATGTGCAAACCGTAAGCTAAATTATGTACTATATAAATCTTTTCATTAGATACCATGCCCCTTCTCCTTACTTCCTGAGAGTAACCTTTGATCTTCCATCAACAACAAAAATAATTACCATCTCTGCCCAACCTGGGTTTATCCATGTAAGTCAGGAATAGCTGCTGCACAGCTGGACACAGATGTTCATGTCTCCATACCTAAGCTCTGCAGAGCTTTCCACAGTCATTTATATCACTCTTGTTATGAGTTTATCAGTGTCCATATGTTGTACATTGTAAATGTACTGTAATATTCAGCAAATTTCAAACAATAATGAATCAGAGAGGGGGTGGGAAATAAAGGAAAAGAAACAGGAAAAGGCAGGAGAAAATGGAAGCTTTCCTAACACTTTAATTATGTGCCTAAGTCTAGATTTATTTATTTTTTGATAATGGATGCAAATGTCAACTCTCATCTGCTAGCAATGATTCAATCATCTAGTCAACTGATTTATCAACTGGTCATAACAACAAGCAGGAATTAAATCTCTTTCTTACCTGCCAAGTATGTTTCAAAGACATATAGGGACAAAGCCAACCAGTAAGACAGTAGCACCATAATCAAAAGCCTGTCCTTGACTTAATGTGGATTGTGAATTCCTTGTGCTTCTTTTAATTCCCTCTTGTTCTCCTTCAATTACTGCTGTCCCACACTGTCTCCTCCCCAAAACCCAGAGATTCCCTATGCGGTCGATGTAGGACTCCTATTTGGATTTTCAAACATTGGGACTGATGCCAGATAATTAGTTCAGTTCTGTTTCTAGCCATTACGAAGCAGGGTTCACCCCATCATAGGTGGTGAAATTGGATACACCCGAGCCCACTCCCACCACCTCCATGCATTCGTACAACATCCGAAAAGGGCTAATGTAAAGAAGCAAGGACCCAGCCCTGGGAACAGGTCTCTCATTCTGTTCAGTAGCCTGGTGCCTCAGCCAACCATTCGGCAATGAAGAGTGTGTCCAAAGGAGCACATCAAAGTTGATCCTGAGACTCTCTTCACCAGCCTGCATACCACTGTTTCAGGAAGTGGTTCTGGCTGGAGGGAAAGCAGCAATGGCCCCCAAGCACTCAGAGAATGCCAGTTCAGGTAGACCTCGGTTGGCAAAGCACTTTCTATGTCCATGGCCAGATAACCATTAAATAATTAAGACATAATGTTTAGGGATCCTGAGCATGCACTCTTGGTGTGTACATTTTAAAAAGGGATGGGGAACGTCAGAGCTAAAAGCCATATGCTGCCCTCCAAGTCTCTGGGGGTCTCCCTGTGTCACAGCTTTTTCCCACACCACACCCCTTCATTGGATATCCTCCACCCTGCCCACAAGTGCTTTTGCCCCACTATAAAAAGGTAAAGGTAAAGGAACCCTGACAGTTAAGTCCAGTCGCAAACGACTCTGGGGTTGTGATGCTCATCTCGCTTTACTGGCCGAGAGAGCCAACGTTTGTCTGCAGACAGTTTTTCCGGGTCATGTGGCCAGCATGACTAAGCTGATTCTGGTGAAACCAGAGCAGAACACGGGAACACCATTTACCTTCCCGCCAGAGTGGGACCTATTTATCTACTTGCACTTTGACGTGCTTTCGAACTGCTAGGTTGGCAGGAGTTGGGACCGAGCAACCGGAGCTCACCCAGTCATGGAGATTTGAACCACCGACCTTCTGATCGGCAAGCCCTAGGTTCAGTGGTTTAGGCCACAGCGCCATTATTGTGTGTCCTTTTTTACTATGATGGTGCTTATTGCCTGTCCAGATAGAGGATGGAGCGGGGGTGTGGGGGATGTCAAAATTCTGACTTCTTCAGTGCTGGGATGTTGTCTACTGTAGAAAGGAAAAATGCACACACAAAACCCTTTTTTTTTACTCAGGCCCACCCGCTAGTACTGGTATGCAGCCCCCCAAAGGTTGCTCAAAAGGGAATATGACCCTCAAGCTGAAAAAGTTTCCCAGCCCGTGATTTAAAACATATTGGTGGACCATGGGGATTGGGGAGGGGGGGGACAGACCACCTAAGCCAGCCCACCCCTGCTGCAAAGTGATGTGTGTATATCCATGAGTATACACACATTACCTCATTGAGTACACAGACACTCTTATTTGCTGCATTAGTAAGCCTACGGTGCATTCTGATACCATAGACAGTCATTTTCTGGATCTAATTAAAATTCCCACTTTGGTTGATTTGAGTATATGAACAGGCAACAGAAGGGCCAATGTTCTGTCCCACACATGCTTTCACTTGCCCTGTGCTAGAATAGTGTCCTCCATTATGAAGCAAAGACCATGTTCTCAATGTAAAACTGTTTCAATTTCAGACTGTTCTACTAATCAGCTGCTTAGTGTAAATTTCAGCTTTCTAGCTGAACTGGAGGTAGCTAAGTCATTTGGGGGTATATTTTCTGTTCCCAGTTTCAAGGGAGAGAGGTAAGGATGCCCCATTTTCAGACTTGTCTAGCAGTCAGGCTATGTTGGGCTAGGTGTGTGTCTCCTCCATTTTGAGAGAGCGGGGTAAGAAACAATCATTCCATTTCCAGTTACTTTTTGTAATCAATATTTTTTGGGGGGACTATGTGTACACAAGTTGTATTTCCTAAAGGCGAAAGATTTCCTAAAGGCCGCTAACCATTTTGACATGCCTCCAGTCTGTGAAACTTATATATGATGTGACTGGCCCCATTCATACATAGAGCTAAGCCAAACCATGGCTTAGCACAAAGACACAAGTGTGCTGGTTCCCAAGAGGAGTTGGAAGCTCCCTTGCTCTTCTGTGGCCATTTTAACTCAGTGCATTGTGGCAGCCAAGCCAAGGTTTGGCCCAGCATCTCATTGTCCAAGTCTCGGTTTCTTGCCCAAGGATGATAACCAGGATCTGTAATCAAGGTTTGATTGGGGGAAGAGAGAAAAGCAGGTGTGAGTTCTTCTCTTGGGGTCAGCCATTGTAAGACATAGTTTGGCTTGCCATATTGTGCAAGCCAAGCCAATGTGTATGGATTTCAATGAAGGAAGAAGCATAACAACTTAAGTGTGATTACAAGTCACCCACTGAGCTCACTGGAGCTTATTCCCTGGCAGGCGTCCTTAGGATTGCAACAAACAGTGCCTGTAGATGCCTGAACTTTTCCGTGTATAAGACGAGGTTTTTATACTCTAAAATAATGTTAAAAAACTGGGGTTGTCTTATACACGAATAGTGCATTGGGGGGATGGAGAGACTGGTTCCAGCTGTGACCTGCAGCTTGTCAGTGGTGATTTGGTGGGTGATTGGTGGCTGTGGCAATTGGGCGTGCATTTGCTGGCTGCTGTTTGCGAGCGGGCAGATGCTTGTGGGCTTCTGCAGTGCGAGCGATTGTCAGCTCCACAACTATGGGCAATCCTCCCCCCAAAAAGCTCAACACCTCTGGGCAATTTCCCCCATTTTCTTAAAAATGGGGTGTCTTATAAACGGGTGTGTTATACGCGGAAAAATACGGTACTTCCTCATTATTGATAAGGTAGGAGTCAGACAAAGAGTGCCGCCTCATGGGGGAGAAACTGTTTTGGGCTCCCTCAATGTTGAGGGGGCAGAGGAGGCCAAGCACAAGAGAGGAGCTGTCATCCACTGAAGCGGCTCAGCACTCAGTGCTCAGCTCGGTGCGCAGCACCACTCCACGTGGGGTACTTGCCACATGCAGCCTCCCAACCACGAAATGTGGCGCATGTGCAATGTCCGGCCCCTCAATCCTTGGCGCAAGGTGGCACCTCCAAGTCAGACACTCAATACCAGGCCTTTGTTTCAGTTATTTTATTCAGCTGTTTTACTGCTTGTATTGATTTTTGAATTTTTATCCCTCCTTTCTCCCAAAGAGCTTGAAGTTAGCCATGTTACATTGCAAGTGTTTAATGCTTTGGTACATACATAGTAATTGTAACATATGAGTACAGAGCATGTCCAACTCAGCCAGCTCCTACTAGGGATGGCAAACCCAAGCCAACTTCCCTAATAGGTCTAAAGGGAGAGAGAAAAAGTAAGAAAACAGATTCTTCTAAGCCACACCTGAGAAAGGGAAAAAAGTGACCAACTTGGCAGGCAGTATCTGTGTTCTATTTCCTGAACAGGGTCTGTGCAAAAGCTATCCCTAGGAGAGCTGTTAGCCTTAAATAATAAAGCAGATAACATGCACAGTAGACAGCAAGTGAGCTTTGGAGATAAACAAACATCCTGTTATTTAATAACACAACACCGCAACAAAAATGGATGGCACACAAAGGCTAGCTGTGCTCCTCTCAGAATTCCCCACACTATTTCTGGGCAGAGAAACTGGGATGGGGAATTCATCAGATTTCTCCAGTGGGAGGAACATTTTTGAAAAGCGAGACTTGCTATTAGCAGCAATGCCACTTCTCACTTCTCTGTCTTGTGGCGTAGAGCTGCAGAGCTGCCCTCCCAACATCATAGTGGACGTTGGAGAACAACGCTGGGTGCTATTGTGGATGCAGGAGCTTGGGGGAAATGAAGAGTAAGGGTGGTGGCCCGCTTAACTAAGACAGCAACCCTAACTCTCAAGTGGGAGGACTGGGTCTGAGTGGAGCAGTTGGAGCCACCACTCGCACTGGCTCCAGCCTGACATAGCAGAGACATCTGGACTGGGCCTATAAATTGCAAGGTAGACTGACGTGTAGGGGGGTTTCCACGAAGCAAGACATAGAGATAACAGCAAAAATCTTTACTGAACCAACAGAACTGGACAATGCAGCAAACTGCTTATATACATTTCTGAAGGCCTGGGCCACTCCCACTTTCAGCATGATTGGCTGTCTAAACTCCCAAGTTGCGAATCATAACTCAGAGTTTAATTGGCCAATGACAGTGGCCCAAATCCTGAAATGTTCTGTGATTGGATATCATGTATCACATCAGAACACAGGGGCTCAGAATCCTTAGTCCAGACTCAAGCTCAGACCACTGAATACATAACATAGACCACCACATTAAAATCCAGCAAATCATTGGATATACCAGCTCCATCCACTCCCTGCCCTCTGGAACACCCCAATTCAGGGATCTCCTGGTGACTGCTGGTATGAGCTTCCACCTACACTTTCAGTAGGCATAGCAGGGTCTTCTGCAACAGTGGAGGTCTCCCACTGGCAGAGCCAAACAGCCACTGCATCCAAACACCACTTACAATGGCAGATCAAGGGTTTGGATTGCTCCATAGTTTAGTAACCGTAAATAAGATTCTTTGTTATAAAGTCATTATGCTGTTAGTTCTACTTGAGATATGATGACTTTATGTGCCTCCAGCCTTAAGCCTGTTTGGCTATTTATGGAATCAAATATTTGCGTTGTCCCCCTCGTTGCACTTAAAACATATTGTTATTATACAAATATTCAGAATACAAATGTATCATAAATGGATGGTGATATCTGTAATAATAATACTTCACAGAATACAAAATGGAGAAAAAAGGTCACTGCCCGAAGGATAATGAGACAATTTAAAACAGAGAGAGTAAAAATTGCCCATAGAATATGGTATTGACTGCATAGGAGCTACTCAATTTGTCTAAGTTTGCCTTTATTTTTGTTTGAAAGGAGAAGATTGCTAATTTGGTATTACTTTTCATGAGGAGTTATGACACGCTCATGAGAGTTTTTTTATTTACTCTTTGCAGCGCCGTTTCTAGCTTCTTACGTCAACTGCCTCAAGAAATGCAAGGGATTTAATTTTCTCAAAATTTAGTTCTATTTAAGACAAACTAGTAGCTTCCAAAAGGGTTACAAAATGATGGGCTCCAAAGTAAATTGAATCAAGTAGATTAGTAGTTGCCTATTAAACTGCAATTAGCTCTTGTAGCAGCAAGACATCGTTTCCTGTAGTTTGTTTCATATTTAGTTAGCTGCTTTGGGAATATAATCAGGAATCCACTGTGGTCTCTCAGGAGCCAGAAAGTTTAAACTAATTAAAACTGGACCAAGAAAACTCTCTTTAAGAATCTTGCATGAAAGTGTAATGACCTTGGCCATTGACTTGCAAGGAAATGTTATACAAGTATTTTTCAAATTGACAGACACATGGAAAGTGTTTTATTAGCTACTGTGAGAAAGAGGTATGCTTGGACGCATGTGCAACTAAAATCCCAGTAGCGTATAGCAAATACAAGCCTTTGGAGCATGTGAAAATTCTCGTGCCAGTTTCCTTTTTCCCCTAAACGGAAGCAATGGTAGCAATACATAAGGAGATGGGGGTGGTTTGGTTTTTGTCTTTCCTTGTTTACAATATCTTTTCACTGATGATGCAGTTGTAATGGTGTTTTGGAACTGCAGAACCTTGATGCTTTGTAACGTTTGCACTTCTGTCAATGTGTTGTTTATATTCTTCCTGAGCAGATGTACTCAGTTTGAAAACTTAAGTAACTATGCAGTCAATCCAAAAATTCTGTTCTACACTCAGAAGGATGCATCCCGTAAGTGGAATTCTCCTTCCATGAATGGAAGCTCCTTTGCTGGCCAGAAGGAGCCAACTCTGGATAATAATGGGTTATTCCTGTTCAGCAAGTTTTCCATATAATATAGCCAAGAAAGGGAAAAAGGCATGGCAGAGCAAACAAAGGTTTCAGATTTATTAGATCTTAAAATATAGACTTGTATTTCAACAGAACATTTCAAAGAATAATATAATCTTCAATTTCATACACTCAAAATGGTACACCTTTATTCAAAAATATATTACTTAATGTACCCAAAATACACTTTTCAAATTTTATTTAAAATAAATTCAGTTCCAAATAACCACAACCTTTAATCTATCTAAATCACAGGCAAATCCGTTTCCTTTTTAAATGCTTCTCAGATTAATTTTAACCTTCATGATTTCTCTTCAAAACAGCAAGTCATAAAAGATGCCTATATTAAAATGCATTACAGTACATGAACTGCAGTTTAACTAAGTAAGGCTTTGTGGTAAATTAAAAACATAGTTAAAAGCAGCTGGAATGGGAGGGGTTTTTTTTGTCAAAAAGAACTCTAACAGAAGTAATAGTTTAGTATTTCAACAGATTTTTTGAAAGATATTTAAAAAACAGGAATAAATGTTATTTGTAAGTGAGATAAAGTAATTTTTCTGAAACGCCATACAGCTGACCGCATTTTTCTGCAACAGTGTGCACCCTCACTTCCCCGTCACAGACACAAATCCTATTAAATAATGCTTGAAGGTGAGATTAAGTAATCCAAGAAATAAGTAAATGAGCATTCTTCTTAACTTAAATAATGCTCTTTGAGGACTGGTTCGAGGACATTTGGGGCAGGGGGGATTATTCTCTGCTTATTCTCCATTTCATTAACTCACTCACTGGCTCATGTGTTTTGTTTTGGTCGATAAACACAAACAAATCCATCGCGGTAGCGTTATAGTTTAATAGACCAATAGCATTTACTTGAGGTAAGAAGGTTGTTCTTCTACATTCCACCCTGCCCTGCTCCCGTAACTTCAAAAGCTATGGACCCAGGCAACAAGCAACCCCCAAAAGCTTAATGACTTCAGAAAAATTTGCAACCCCACAAGCAAATAGAGGTAACATAGCTCCTATGGTTACACTCCTTCTGCTAAAGAAAATAGCTTTGACAATTATGTGCAATCTTTCAGCCCCTGCATTTAAACTGCCATTTATTTATTTAAACACGGTTCAGCGTTTTTCTTTATCTAATGGAGTAGAACTTCTAAAAGGAGAATTGTTTTTAGCTAAGAATTTTCTCTCTCTCTCTTTCAGCCTTTCCTCAGTGCCTTTTCTAAATAAATAGCCCGCCAGAGTTTTCATTGGCACAATGTAGCCAAATGTATTCAATTTCCTTTAACAATATAAAACAGTCACGGGAGTTCTGGGGTTTCTGAGTTAAAGAGAGAGAACTATACAAAGGCTTTTTTTTAAAAAAAAAAATATGAAATAAATCTCAGCATGATTAGCTGAAAATCTGCCTTCAATATTCTAGTACATACTAATATAATAAAGCGTTTGCAATATCATTCATACAAAAGAAACTATATACCTTTAAATAAATTAATGCTACTATGTACATAATACTGTACATGAATGAAAAATGGCATAAACTGGAATAAGTTGTTTAAGGTCCTCGTTTCCTTAAAAAAGGCATTCTATCACCTTTATTATAATTAAGGAAAAAAGATATTATTGAGAATCTTCTTTTTTACAAACCGATTCTAGTGGCAACCACATGATCGCACCACCATGTTTCTGTACTTTTTCAAAATAACGTTTGAACTGTCATCAAAATAGAGCACAGAGATTGCATTCAGTTTCGTTGGGGCACAGCAAGGCTTAGGGACATGATCTGGGAACATCAAATGGACCTGGAAAAGACAGAGAGACAAGTAGGACTCAGCTACATTCATAAAGATAAAGTGCATTATATGGGTTATAACACTGTGACACCAGATGGCGCTGTGGAGTCCCTTTTTCGCCAGTGGGATTTCCCCGTATGAAGTTTACAATGCATTTAACTGAACGGGGTTTTTTTATGTGTCTAGATCCAGCCGTAGTCAAACTAAGGCTTTACTTGTGCAGTCGTACCTTGAAAGTCGAACGGAATCCATTCCGGAAGTCCGTCTGACTTCCAAAACATTCAGAAACCAAAGGGCGGCTTCCGATTGGCTTCCTGCAGGAAGCCAATCGGAAGCCTCGTCGGATGTTTGGGTTAAAAAAAAACTCAAACGGGAACAATCACTTCCAGGTTTTGATTGTTTGGGAGCCGATTTGTTCAGGCGCCAAGGCATTTGAGATCCAAGGTACGACTGTAGAGTTATATCCATACTTTCTGCTTGCGTTGATGTACAGTAGGTACATTGGATTGTATCCCATAAAGGTTTCCCAGTTGGTCGTGGATTTGCACTACTGAAAAACCCCTTCCTCTCTTCTCCCCATGTGTCCCCCATGCACCCTCAAATCTGCTCTGGGGCTAGGTGTGGAGAAAAGGAGATTGGAAGTCCCACTGTGCAAGTGGAGCTCCTTGTGCTAATGGGACAACTTCACTGGATTTGGGTTAGAGCTAGACTAAGTTGAACATAGATTCCATTGCTATTAATGCAACAAGTCGGCAATGGTTGTACTTAAATTCCACTGATTTCTCCTTCAGCCACAGCGGGTACCAGTGAATGGAGCTCAACTCAAAGGTTCTGCCAGGCAGCAGGAGCAAGTTCAGGATTCCAGCCAATGTAAGTATGTTACGGTGCTCCAGTAGCGCTGGCAAGGGTGGGGTGAAACCACAGCATATGTGATTGCTTTTTGGAAGGAGCAGGGAAGAGACTAGAGGAGGCCATTCCATGAAATGGGCTTGGATAACCATATGGAAGGCAATGCTGAACAGCTTCCTGAAATGAATGGGAAAGGTAGTGGAAACATTGGAGACTGAGGGAAAATACAGGGTCTTTTGTACTTGAAAGCAAGTTAGGAATAATATTCTGCACATGTTGGGTGAGTTGGGAAGCAAGGAGGCCGTAGAGAAGGGAGTTGTAATAGGAAGGACAAAAGAGTATTAAAGCCAGGATAAAAACTTCAGCAGTAATAAGTTTCGTTTGTTTGGTAAGACTGTTAAAATCTGTTATAGCCATCTGCCCAGCAGTGATATAAGTCTGTAGTCTTTGCCAGAGAACACAGAACAGGCAATCGGGAAACAGCTTTTATATAACTGTTACCACGAAGAGATCGTTTACCAGGGAGAGATCTTTTCGAACAATCATAAATCCTTTAAACACACACACACAGTGTTTAGTAGAAATAAAATGCACATGCATTTCCTAAGGTTGTTTAATAAATAAAATGAAACTTTTGGAAATGTGTGTGTCTAGTTTAATTTTGTAGGGACTGTGGAACTATCATGGGCTTCTCACTTTGGGAGGCAAGGGGAAGCACAATTCTCATTTTATCATTTCTTGCCTCTTTCTCATTTGAAGATGGAACAGATTAATAAGAATAGTGGTCAGCAGTAATACTGCCAAAGTTAATGAATGCACTTAGGAATGTGAATTTTCCCAGCTTGTAATGCCTGATTGTAACCCCTTTGCCTTGAAATTATTCCTCTGTTTCTAACCTAAATAAATAATATTTCTAGATTTTGCACATTCTGCAATCGTCATACTAGGTGCTCACATCTAATAGCCACTGCTGGCATAAGGTTAGAAAGAAATTACTTTAATGCCTCACATTTCACATAATTACACACACAATCGACTCAGGAATTTCAAAGTTCAAATAAGCCAAATACATCCCAAATGCATGCATTAACCATGTACAGCCTGATTCAGCTGTAGTGTCTGAGAAAGTTAAGCTGCTGGTTGTTGTTTTTTCAAAGTGTGCTTCATAAAACTTTTCTTGGAAAGCTACAACCTCATTGGGAACAGCCTGGTTGAAACCTTCACTTAGGTCCAGGGAAATGAACAGTAAATGTCTTTAAATATTTTTAAAATTGGAAATGCTTATTATCACAAGGCTCTTTTTTTATTCTTTCACAGCAAGTGTCCTAATAGAGGAAAGATACTTATTGGCATCATCAGCATAGAGGTGTCTGTTTGCTACAGTCTTGGAGCCCAACTCCCATGCAGTAAGTATGCTAGAAAACACTTGCTACAATAAGCCAGTCTGCCATGTAGGAATCCCAAGGACTAATTGCCGAAAACAAAAGGCTGACCCTTATTGGAGTAATGTGATCACAGTGGAAAGGACTTTATTACAAGTTGCATGCATGAGCAGTTAGGTCCCCAAACTGCACCCTACACTGAATTCTAACATTCCTAATTTGAAGTAGAACATGCCAGACTTTTGCATGTACAGTGGTACCTCGGGTTACATACGCTTCAGGTTACAGACTCCGCTAACCCAGAAATATTACCTCGGGTTAAGAACTTTGCTTCAGGATGAGAACAGAAATCGTGCAGTGGCGGTGCAGGGGCAGCGGGAGGCCCCATTAGCTAAAGTGGTGCTTCAGGTTAAGAACAGTTTCAGGTTAAGAACAGACGTCCAGAACGAATTAAGTTCTTAACCTGAGCTACCACTGTACATATAAATTGGAAGAGGACAGCTGGAGGGACAAACAACAGGTGAGGCAAGATATTCATGATCAGATCTCAGGACACTTTTTTCTTGCAAGTTTAAAAGCAAGCTGGGTTGTGCTGGAACAAGATGCTGTGGAAGAGGGAATCCTTTCCCTTTGATCCCTTTTTTCTACTTCTAAATAGAGCCACCTACTAAAAGTCTTATCAGCTCAGCAGTTGGGGTGGGAAATGCAGGTACATGTTTTTTGGTCCTGAAAATGAACGGCCGAGTCAAAATTTTAAAATATAATGGGAATGTTACTGTATAACAGTGCTTCAGGGGTTTCTTACAGAAATATGATTATGTGGTTTGTTTTAAATATTAATCTGCTTGGAATGAAATGTTAGAACAGTAGAGGGGTTTCTGGATATTTTATTGCCTTTGCATTGAAAACTACTGAAGCAGGAGAAGATATAAAGAAAGAAGGGCAAGCCCAGAAAGCCTGTGTGTGTGTGTGTGTGTGTGTGTGTGTGTGTGTGTGTGTGTGTGTAGGATGCTGTCTCCCAAATAATATCCCTACACTTAAGTACACTAAAGCAAAGCCCCGCTGGTATCTAGTGCCAAATGTATTGCTTTCCTTTCCTTTGGGCAGCATCAGTGAGGCTGAGAAGGGGGTCTTGCTGTCTGGACCGCCAAGGCTTCTGCCAACTTGGGTGCTGCAAATGCAGCAAAAACAATGCAGGAGGCAGCAGTTACAAGTCATAAGCCCAACTTGATTGGCATCTACAGCCACAGCAGGCACTGCAAGTTCCAGCAGTTTGACTTTACCCCCGAAGGCACACACTTCTCCGGAGAAAGACTGATGCAAGCAGCTGATATCTATGAGATAATGTATTTACATTCCATTGGTTCAATTCAGACATAATTCCACCTCTTTTCCTGGATGGCACTCATTACATTTAGGGATGCATACATACCAGAGTCTGCACTATGGCATGATTTGTTGCATTCATGTGTGCATTGAGAGGAAAGGAGCATTCTCCATCACAATAAAAGGCAGCGTAGCCCTCTGGAGCTATAATCCAATCCTAGGCAACAAACAACGCAGGTAAGAGATACTTTAAGGAAGTTGAGGTGCCAAATTAGAAAAAATCAAACAGAAAAAAAATCAAACAGAAATGAATATTGTATTCCACCCAGAAATGTATACAGCAGGGATGTCCAACTTCCAAGAGACTGTGATCTACTCCCACACAAAAAATAATAATGGCAGTGATCTACCCATTGTAATGACCAAAGTTGTTGAGCTTTTTGGGGAAGGAAGACCCAAAGTTGTTGCGGGGGGGGGGGAATCGATCAGGATCACGTGATCGACCATGGATGACCCGCAACTGACCGATAGATTGCAATCAACCTGTTGGACATCCCTGGTATACAGTAACGGTCCTGGCTCTTCTAGATCCTGGGTAGATGTCAGTGGATTAATATGTGTGAACTTTACAAATATTCCACTGTTGCCTGCAAAGCATTGTACCGGAGTTCTTCTGCTCTGCTAGCTGCACATTGCTGTCAATTCCTGAGGGGGGGGGCAAGGTAGCAGACAACTTGGTCTAGCAGTACCACACTGGTGTTGGGAAGCTAGCAGAGCAACAGAACCCCAGTGGCAGCTACTGACCCTTGCTTTGAAACTATTAGAGATAAACAAGGGACACTGCTGACAGAGTGAGGTCCAACACTACTTTCCTGTCTCTAAATTGTTGGCATATCAATTTTCCATGAAACAATATTTATTAATCTGGGATAACTAGATTACCTGAAAATTGATCAGGTAGGTTCCTTTAGCAGCTCACCAAAACCAGCATAATTACTACGGAATGAGTTATAGACTGAATTTCAAGATTTGTTGCAAAGATTCATGTTTAACATTCCTCCTCCTGAAAGCTAAGCACCAGTTGCCATTATTATTATTATTGCTGTCTAAAATAGGATTGATCATTGCTCCTACCTGCCAGCCTAGGTCTCTGAAGCTCACGTACAGTTCATGTTTTTTACAGGCTTGTTTCTGCTCACTTGTGTTATAATCTGCAGAAAGGAAATAAAACGTATAAATACTTCTATGGTTCAAAGCATTCATTATTTCCTCCTTAGATATTACAAACATCTTGATATGAGTAAATAGCAGGAAACCTGCTTTTGATATATGAAGTGTTTCAGGCAATTGCATGTCATGCTGACTCCTATTACTGACTACCATAATATTAGCAGACGAGCTTTAAAAGAATTATATTAACAGCAGACTCCTATACATGTCTATTGAGAAGTACATCTCACTGAGTTCAATGGAGCTTCCTCCCAGGTAAGTAGATGTAAGATTACAGCCTCATTTCCCCTCAAAACCCGGGGCAGGCAAGAAGCTCAGTTGCAAAGGCATCATTGGGTGGGAGCATAATAGCAACTAAATAAACCTGCCACTAAAGTATGTCAGTTATGGGCATTCACCCTTTTCAGGTGGGTGGCGGTTGCGGCCCCTCACTCTCTGCCATCCCAGCAATTAGCTTGCACATGTTTGCCAGCCATTTGGGAATTCCCCCAGTTGGCAGGACTTCCCGCCAGAATGCCAGCTTCAAATGGGCCAATCAGAAGCCCCACCTGATGGGCAGTACCTTGCTGTCTGGCAAGGCTTTGACTGCTGCCATAACCTTCTATGATATGATAATAATAATATAATTGTAATTGCATGCCTGTTTTATTTAAAAAAACAGTAGCTAATTATATCCCCTTGCCAAAAAGCAAGCAGCATGATGGATTTTCATCAACCTGCAAAAAGTTTCATTGTGATCAAGGCACACAGACATAGGGCAGTTCTCATGATGCAAACGACAATACAATAGAAAGAACTATAAGCTCTTCATTAACATCATGTATCTTTGTTGACAAGCCTCCCTGGCTATTCATATAGTTGAGTCTATTGGCATTTAATACAGTGAAAATATTACCAAACCCTTCTGGCTGTCCCAGTCTGTTCTGTGTGTCCTGCACCATATCTGTAGTGCTAATATTGCTGTAATTTCCCCATATTTACAATGAGTTAATAACTTTGACTGTTAAGAGAAATGGGTATAAAATGTTACATACCTTCCACTTCTACTGATTTCAGTTTTCCAGAATGTTCATAGTCAAAAGAGTGTTATAAGTCTCTAGCTTACTTTTTTATAATAAGACCGACAGATCAAGGAAAGACTACCTCATGAACTGATTTTCTAAGAATGTCAATGCATATTTTGTGCCCACTCAGTGTCCAACCATGTTAACATCTACTTGGTTACTGATTCTGTTTTGGCATCTTAATGTTCATCATTACAGCATTTCTACCATTATAAGAGTAATTCTGTCTCCTTTGAGGGGCTTCCCTTCCTTGATTTCTGCCCAAGAGTTTTTCCAGAATAGGCCTGTCTATTAATCTTGCACACAGAATGGAGAGAAAGAAAAATGTGCTCTATTTGCTGGCTGCTTTGGGGGAGGGGTTTAGAGCAGAAACACAAAAATGTACTCACCAGCTTTTTGGAAGTCCCTATCTCCCCATGAGCTCTATGTGAATTTTTATTCAAAAAAACAAACAAAACCCAAACCCCTCTAATATATGTAAAAGTATCATTTCAGCTTTCTCCACAGTGTTAAAATTGTTTTTAGCATTTTCATAACAGATGACTGCTGCCCAGATGTGAAAAAAGCCTCAGCACACTTGATGTGAAACTAAGCATTCAATATCCAATCATAGGGGGAAGACGGGGGAGAATTTGATCGCACACTTATTTAGAATGCAAAAAAAATCCCTAAATTAAATCCATATTCCTTCCTTACATTTCTGCATGTTAGTAGAGACAAATGTGGGATGCAATATTACACTGCATGGTAAGTGGCTAGGGTGACATTACTCTACAGAATCTGGTGCCAAAGATCTAATTTCACTGACTAGGGATTCAAGGTCCATGTGCTTATTCTGCTAGGAATCAAAATCATGGGATATTGTGGCTGAATAAACTTTATACCCAAATAATTTAGGAACTGGAATTAGGTTTAGTAGAAAAATACTTTGAAGGGAGAACAAGGAAATCGGATATAAAAACTCCTAAATGTATCCATTGGCAGGCAGCAAATATTTGAGATGGGATTGAGTTTGTCTATATACCAAGGATTATTGCATGTTTAATTAAGTTATTACACATCTGGGCTGCAGTCATGTGCACATTTACCTATGAGTAAGTACCGCATATCTGACTAGACATGTATAGAATTGCACTATTAAGCATGTCCCACATCAATAAACAGAACAAGTTAGGCTTTTGTTTCTCAATGGAAGTCTGTATTTAGAATGAAATTTACACTGTTAAAATACAGCTTTTGAACGAATATTTGACTCAGTGAAAGAGCTACTTATGTTCATTTAAAAAACATGGCTGCAATATTGGTAACAGAACAACACCATGGAAGTTGGGGAAACTCATTGCATTGTATGAGGGAGAGAAGAGAAACATTAGAGTAACATTTAGGCTGGTTAAACACTATTGACCTCTGTGATTAAACCCCACTGGCTTCTATGGGAAGCAGTGCACCCCTGGTTTAAAGTAATGGGTTTGACTGCACAATCACTTGTGCCTGAGAGGTCTATATGTCTCCGTCTGGCTTGTACTGGGTGGGTAAAGCCACAACCCTGGCTTACTGTTACGTGCAAACCTGGAATGTCGGCTGTTTCACTGCAATGGTCAGTAAACCAAGTAGCAATCGTGCTACATGCAATCTCGTGTTTGGAGCAAAACAAACTACAAACCCAGGTTCAGGGTTGTAGCTTTTCCCTCCAAACATGAACCAGGAGGAGGAAAGATGGAACAATCTGCTAATCGTGGAAAACCATGGTTTATGGCTTACCATAACATGTGAACCAGTGGCGTAGCGTGGGTTGTCAGCACCCGGGGCAAGGCAAGTAATTTGCACCCCCTAACCCGTGGATTTGCGCCCCCAACCCTAACCCCCAGATGTTGCACCCGGTGCGGCCGCCCCCCCCTGCACCCCCACGCTATGCCACTGATGTGAACATGACCTCTGTGCTTCCCATTCTTTGTGGGGTGTGTCATTTACATGCCCTGTGTGTTCTCTACATGTTCTGTAGATATTATGCATTCTTTCTCTTACCCCCAACACTCTGCATTCTTGAGGAATCTTGCGGAGTGCTGGATTTGTTGCGGTTCTGATTTTTCTTTTTGTTGTTGGCAGCTCGGACAGATCGAAAAAGGACTTCGCTTGCTTTGAAGAAAGCAACCATGAATGGCTGCTTTGACTGAGGTCCATGCCGTCCTATAAGGCCAGCAGATTTCACGTTGATACTCCTACCTGCAAAATACATCAACATAAGCATATTTACCAAAACACAGAATAAGCTAAGCCAATTGGTGAAGGGGCAATGTTAGAATAATAACTCTGGAACATTATTATTATTATTATTATTATTATTATTATTATTATTATTATTCTGCTGTATTCAAAGTAGCACTGCGTAACAGCTATCTAGAGTAGGCTGCCTACACACAGTGCCTCCATCTTGCCAGCAACCACAGTCAGTTTGTTGGCCCTGATCCAGCCCCCCACTGACTCCAGGCACTGGTCCAGCACTTACACAGATGTTATCCTGATATATGTTACAGAGGAACAGAGTTGTGTATCATTAGTGTACTGACGGCACTTCACCTCAAATCTCCCAGAAACCACCCTGGATGGCTTCATGGAGATGTTAAATGGCATCAGAGATGAAATAGTACCCGGCAGTACCTCACAGCACCCACAGAAATACTCCCCAATATTTTTTTCTGAATTTGACCCCAGAGAGGACCAGAATCACTGTAAAACAGTAATCCCAATGCCCAACTCACAGAGCTGGCTCAAGAGGATACCCTGATCAATAGTATCAAAAGCTACTGAGAGATCAAGTAAGAATAATGGGCTTGCATTCCCTCTGTCCTTCTCCCAATAAAGGTCACCCAAGATGACAAAGACCTATCGATAACCAGGCCTGAACCTCAGTTGGAACAGGTCAAGGCAATCAGTTTCATCCCAAAGTATTTGCAACTGTTGAGACACAACCTTTCCCCCAAAAGGGACCATTGTCTCAAACCAATGGGCCCAGGCTTGATTATTTTTTCCTCAGGTGTGGTAGCATCACCGCTCCCTCCCACAAGCATACATTGACCACAGCTTGGATCCACCTGGTTGTACCACCTCAGCAAGCTTTTAATAAGCCAGGAGGGAGAAGGGAAGATGTTGTTATTCACATCACTGCAAACACCTTGTCCACTTCATCAGGCTCCATCAACTGAAATGTAATGTGAAAGGCAGATATGCTAGACGTACATAGAATAGCCTCATCTATTTTGAAAACGGTGTAGTGCTAGAAGAGAATATTGTGTGTATTAGAATCCCACATTGTGATGGCAAAGTAGTCAACTTTTTTTTGAAGCCACTATCTTCTTAATTTAAAAAAACAAGAACAGCAGATGGGGAATCCTGTATACTCGACACAAATCAATACGAAAAAGAAAGGCAGGCATCCTACATATTTATACTATGAGTCATAAATAATTTCAAAGCATTACTCAAATTTCACCAAAAGCCTTAAGTATAGGTACAGCTGAGGCTTCAGTCTTTCAAGGAATAATATATAATAGAGGTTGAAATATGTACATGATTGACTCTAGTTTTACTCCCAGGGGGATGTACATATTTCTCTATAATATTTGTTCAGTCAGAACTGAGCACTACACTAGATTATAGACTGTGACCCTCAGGGGCAACCGGGGGTGGAGGAGTGTTGGAGGAAGGCGTTGAAAATGAAAATAAAATAGGTGGGAGCTAGTCACTAAAGCTGCATCCATATGAATTTCGAACAAATAAGCCCCCAGCTCTTAACAGAATTTATTTTGGCAGCCCGAACACCTTTGTGTCTCCACGTATTATGCAGAACCCTTCGTTCCGCCAGAAACCGAGACAGTGTCATGTGAAGCTATGCAGCTGTACAAGGGGAAAGCGTACAAAATTCCTTAAAATAGTAAAAGAAATTCTGAATTGCTAGCCTGGTTGGCAGCAACGTCCCTCTGATCTATAGCAAAGTAGGAGATGGGAAATGGTTAAAATCCTCTGAGAAAGAAGCATCTGCCTTGCAAATGTATCATGCCATTAAACTCAATCTCGCTTGAGAAAGAACTTACTAATAGTCATAGGAGTAAGCCTTAAACAAATAAGCATATAGGCTTCCCTTTTAAAGGCAAACTTACAGTGGCTCTCTGCCAGGGTCTATATTTCTTAGAAAAACTTCTATCATTGGCGTAAATGAAAGAGGCAGTTTGATTTGTGGTTAAGGCAGTTTCCATTCTACTTCCACTGTAACAAATGTATTAATTCAGCTCAGACTTCCTCCTCCTGGCAACCCTTTTGCAGTAAAAAAGAGAAATTAGAAGTCGCAGCCAAATACCGTACCTTGAACTGACCCACTTCAATACATAAACACTTTTACAACATGTTTATTCAGGTGTAGCACTTTAAATTGCTTTAAGATGTTTCCAGTGACAGAGAAACCAGCAAAGGTGAAAAAAGGAGAACTGAGAAAGTTAAGCAGTTCGGGAGCGGAATGGAGTGGCCACATATTATGAAAAAATATATATGAAATAATTGCTGCTTCATGGAGGGGCAGAGTCTGGAAAGGAAAATATGTATTTGTTCAATTTCTAATTTCATTTAAATGATTGTGAAATAATATAGTGCAATTCATTGTTGAATGTGAAAGTCTTTAGCAAGTCGGATCTGGAAAACCTTTTACAGATTATTACAACCTGGACCAAACCACAGCGTTCCACGTTTACCTTCCTTTTTCTAGGAGTCCTTCTGACGAAGCTCTCTGTTTTGTTGCAAGGACTTTCAATAATTTAATTTACCTATAAAAGATTAATACCTTACTGGCAGACATTTCAGGAAATCTATTAGATGTATATGTCCTGAATACTATAAAGGTATGTGTGAGACATTATTTTAAAGGGAGTTCACTTTGGTTTTGAAGGATCACCCCCCCACACACACACACGCACACACATACTTTTGCTTCTCACAACCTAAGTTTTCTGAATTTACAAAAGTGTTTTTTGTGTGAGAAGCAAAAGTGGAGGGGGGGTTGAACCTTCAAAACCAAAGTGAACTCCCTTTAAAATAATGTTTAATATTAAGTTTCCTGTCGGTTTCTTTTTAGATTTCAGCAGTGAGATGACTATTAAGATGCCACAAGCTAAGGTTTACTTAAGTCCTCAAGATATACAGAGATACTCTTAAAAATTAGTCTAAGCCCAAATACCCTTTGAACACAGAGGCAATTTATGTGACTATCTGCTGTTTACTTGATCTTTTGAAAGGCCAAGGTAAGCTGCGAGAAACAGTTTTCCCCACCCCTCACCATAGAATTATGGCTCAGCACTTCTATTTTTCTACATAAAAAACCCAATAAATAATCATTTATATTTCAAAAGGTTTGCTCGGCAGTAAACTCCCAATGACTACCATTCAACATAGCTCCACGTAAGTAAATTTAGCATTATACAAGTTGATAATTCTGGAGAAAAAAGCATGTTACAATCATAAAAGCACTTAATTCAGAATTGCCCCATTGGTCTCAAAACTACTACAAAATTAGTGGTTTCATAACTGAAGGCTCAGCTTATTTGTTATGGCCAGGATCCAAACAACCATGCAACTAGTTCCATGCACCCAAGGGAGTTTGGGGCTTGTGTTTTCTGAGCAGCAGACCCTCATGCCACATAGCAAACCTCTTTCGAACCAGAGAGCCTTTCAAAAACAGTTTGTGATCAAGAGCCTGCTATTCAAAGGGAAAATGTTAAACCGAATGGGGCTTGCCTGAGGCACCTGGGTGGGTCTAAAGTAGCCATCAGTGTGTATAAATCAGTCAGTGTGCTTAAGTCATCTGATTATGGAATGCTTGCTAATAATTTTAATCAAATTCAGCTTGCTCAGATAAAAACCATGCATGTAACATAGATCTGGGAAGCACATACAGGAATCACATGTACTACCATTTTGGGATTCTAATTGACAAAAAACCCTATGTGTTTCGTTTGTAGATTTCCACTAGACAGTGTCCGAAAAAGCAGATGAGTCATTGCTGCAATCCATCCTTTCCCATGTCTGAAGAGTCCTCCCCACACACTGGAAGGCATATTTGAAATGTGGAAAACAGGGGGGGGGGGGCGATGAGTTTCTGGCACACAACTCCATGTGTGTTTCTGGTAGCAAAATTCCACAGGTAATGAAAATTCTTTCTTTCAAAAGCAACCCTGATCAAATCATCTCTTTTAAGAAACTCACCCCAAACTACTAGCTGTTTGAAAGATGCCAAAATTGTGTTTGGTCACAATGGCAGGAGATGACAGGTTATGGCCAAGAAACTTTAGAGCACAAGTCTATGTGTGTCTAGGCAAAAATAAATTCCCACTGAGTTCAATAGGGTTCATTCTCAGGTAAATGAGTACAAGATTGCCTTATTTAACTAGCTTCTGCATTGATGGCTAAATCATGCGTGCATCACACTATGAAATCAGTAGACCTAATTACCCGGTTTTACACTGAGTTGCCATGGCCACTGTGGAGAGGGATACTGCAATTAGTCACCCACTACAGAATTGCATAAACTTTCCAAAACTTGTGATCGTGTTGCTAAAGTTCATATTGCTTTGGCTAAGCATAAAAAACAGCAACTTGTAATGATTACCTTAAATGCAAGGCAGGCATTACGGCTCTTAATTTTGTTTCTTTCCAGTCTAGATGCTAATGCAGAGAACTCATTCTCACTCATCCACTTGCTCAAAAAAAAATGCCCACCTCCTTACTTCTTTGGCTGCTGCTCTGAGAGTGATCTGCTCTCCTATTTCTCCTTCCCACCCTGATGCCTGGAATGCTGTGGCTGAGACAGTGGCATAGCATGGGTTGCCAGCAACCAGGGCCACACAGTGGCAGTGGATGGATGGGAAACAGATGGAGTACATATTCACATCACCCAGGAGATCACAGCACAGATAAAAGAAAAGAAGAGTCATTCTGTTGTCTAGAGAGGTCACTTCCTGGTTCACATGGAGAAGTCGTTCTCAACAGAGCCCAGTGACGGAAGCACACAGCTGTATTGAGGCAGCACAAGGTGCTGAAGTTTTGCAGCCCTAACAATTTTACACCCAGGGCAATCACCGCTGTGCTATCACCCCCATGCTACACCACTGGGCTGAGATGCAGTAAATGCTCTATGTGTTCTGGACAGCAACACATATCTGGGGAGAGGGGGAAGAGGCAGTGACATGCTCCCCCAGGCAGTGTTCTGACACCCGCCTGTCCCAGCATGTCACAGCCTGTCCCAGAGAGCCAGCGTGGTGTAGTGGTTAAGAGCTGTAGACTCGTAATCTGGTGAACCGGGTTCGCTTCCCCACTCCTCCACATGCAGCTGCTGGGAGACCTTGGGCTAGTCACACTTCTCTGAAGTCTCTCAGCCCCACTCACCTCACAGAGTGATTGTTGTGGGGGAGGAAGGGAAAGGAGATTGTTAGCTGCTTTGAGACTCCTTTGGATAGTGAGAAAGCGGGATATCAAATCCAAACTCCTCATCCTCTTCTTCTTCTTCCCCTGCACTGCGAGGTCTGGGATAGTGTCATGCAGTTGTGAAATATGTTAGAAATTATTTACTTGTCCCAATAAGCCCATTTATAAACATGGGGTATGAATTTATTTATTTTCTCTTGATAGGTGCACAAATTTATTCTAACTGCTGGGTGAAGAATGCCCTCTCAGTTTTGCAGCATCACCAACAAGACCACATTTTTGGTGACATTCTCAGAGGGGTCGTTGCTCTCCCCTGCGGCGGTGGCGTTATGGGGGCGGCTATCTCTGCTTGAACATATGTTCTCCAGAGCCGGCCCATCCCCCCCCCCACACACTGGATAACCCTGATGCTCCCTAGGTCCCCAGCTGGGACTGGGGAGGGAGAACGCCGAAAGCCTGAGCCAAGGTCTACCCACATTTGAAATTTAATAAAGTTGTGGCCAATTTAATCCCATAGCACGTTGTCTTGAGTCGTTATTCCACATGACGGGGGGACCGCGCGGGATCTGGGGACTCCGCCTGTCCACGCAATGGGAAAGGAACATGGTGGCCTGGCTAGCCACTAACTGCAAGTGCTCTGTGGTTTTAAGAAAAGATGCTGTCCACCCTCATCTTTACCGATAAGCTCCTCTGCCTTCCCAAATTTTAAAACTTTCACCAGTCCGAAGGTTAATTTTTCTTCCCACTGTTGTCCACTCAAATCCCACTACAGTCAAACCTCGGTTCTTGGACAGCTCCGTTTTTTACATTTCGGCTCCCGAACGTCTGACACGGCTTCTGCTTGAGTGCAAGAAGCTCTTGCAACCAATAGGAAGCTGCGCCTTGGTTGTCAAACAGTCTTCTGAAACATTTGACAACCAAGGTTTGACTGTACCTCTGAAAGGCTCAACACAGCTCTAATTATTTTTTAAGCTGTTGGCTTGACAGGCAAAATGAACTTTCTTTATCCATCTGATTCTAAAGAAAACCATAAGCTGCTATAAGGGGTTTTTGAATTGCAAATTACAAGTGCATTTGCATGGAAGGAAATTCCTTGTCATTTTTCACCAATACTTTCTACAACTTGAAGGTAGCTATAGCTTTTCAAAACATTTGGCTAGCAAAAGAAAAAGGGGAAAAAAGGCCAAGCTGACACTACTAATTTAATTCCACTCCAAACCCAATTTCTTTCATTTAGTCTCGTTACACACTATATTTAATTTTGCCCATTGATGCGTAAAGAAAATACGTTTCGGGAATTTGCAAGGAAAACTCCCCACCTCAATCTGTAAATCTTTCTTCAGGGATTATAAAAGAGCTCAAACTGACATGCTGCTTAGGCCTTTGTAAGTCTGACGTTGCCCAAAGAAACCATTTTCATTGATGCATTAGCACAAATAATTATCATGCCAGAATAATCTTTTCATATAATCTTTGTTATGGAGTAATAAGAAACAGGAGGAAGGCAAGCAGTTCAGGGGAGGAGGAAAGGGATATGTTGGTGACCCAGGACCCAACCTTGGAGAGGCAGCAATGCAATTTCAAATGTTTCACATACCCCAACCCAAATGTTGGCTGCAGGAGGAGGGAAGGAAGGAGGGAACACATTTGAGACGTGTCTCTAGGGACACTGGATTGCTGGTGAATTCCAATGCAAGCTGGTCTTATCTGCACTGTCCAAAATCCACATATGTGTTGGAACTTGGTTATTCAGCATCTTACACATGGAATCATAGATTAGTAGAGTTGGAAGGGACCCCAAGGGCCATATAGTCCAGCCCTCTGAATGTTCCAACACAGTTCTCAACTAAGAGAGAAAATTTAACAATTATACAGTGGTATCTTGGTTTATGAATTTAATCCATTCCAGAAGTCCGTTCTTAAACCAAGGCATTCTTTCCCATAGCAGAGGGGACTCAATTTACAAATGGAACACACTCAACAGGAAGTGAAACATGTTCTTATTCCAAGGCAAAGTTCACAAACCAAAACACCTACTTCCAGGTATGCAGCGTTCTTAATCCAAGTTGTTCATAAACTAAGCTGTTCTTAAACCAAGGTACCAATGTATTTAAATTTTTTGATAGAAAAACGTTTTAGAATTGCACAACTATGGACTCAAATGCACATTTCAATGCAGAAACAGATTGATTCCCACTCCTCAGCCTTCCGCAAGCCAGCTCCTCTACTGTGTGGCAGAAACCTGTTGCCCAGTCCCAAACTGCCCCAACTTTTCCTCCACCTGAAATATGCTTTGGAGGACAAAGAAATTGCATCACCAGCTGCTCCATCTCACCTTTAGCAGGGGAGGGGAGAGAGATGTTGAGAACAAAGGGGCTGAGTGGGAAAGCTGGGAATGTGAGAGTGAAGGAACCAGGAGGTGAAGGAAGCCTCCTCCCACCAACACTTTCCACCCCATTTGTTAAATATCACAGGCTATTAACTAGTTAGAAATATGTGTGGCTGCCACTGGGACTTCCATTCTCCTCACTGCTAAACCATGCAGAGAGTTGTTAGGAGACCGCTGGTCCCCTGACAGAACTCATGTTCACAGAATGGTTTAACAGTCAAACTCCCTTCTTGGTTGGGAATTTTGGGAATTGTAGCTCTGTGAAGAGAGTAGGGACCTCCTAAGAACCCGTAGCAACCTTAACAACCTACAGCTCCCAAGATTCTTTGAGGGAAGCCATGACTGTTTAAAGTGGTTTAGTACCTTTAAAAATGTACAGTGGTACCTCAGGTTACAGACCCTTCAGGTTACAGACTCTGCTAACCCAGAAATAGTACCTCGGGTTAAGAACTTTACTTCAGGATGAGAACAGAAATCGTGCTCTGGCAGCTCGGCAGCAGTAGGAGGCCCCATTAGCTAAGGTGGTATCAGGTTAAGAACAGTTTCAGGTTAAGAACGGATCTCCCGAACAAATTAAGTTCTTAACCCAAGGTACCACTGTATAGTGCAAATGGGCGCCATGGTGGGATGCATGTATATGTGTAAGCTGTGCCATGCAACCTGTCCACCACAAACGATGGGGGTAGATCATGGTGGGGAAGTTATATGGGCCTTTACACCTCATCTCATACTATTTCCTACATGGGATCAGGGTCAGGGGTGCATAAACAAAAGGCCTATTTCTCCTTCCCACTGCTTATAGTGAATGGGAACCCATCTTTAAAATTCATTTGTTTGGCATTAAAAATGAAAGTCAAAAGAGCTACATTCTTAAGACTGAACTGTAGTCAAATGGTTTTAAAAAATAAAAATCCATCTCATGGCTAAGGTCAGAATTAGTAGAATTAATTTGACAGAGTTGCTTTGGGGTTTATCTGTACATGCTGAAAATGATATCTGAAAAGCACTTTAAGGCAAACCTCTTGAAAGATTTATGAATATTTCAGGGGAATGTTTTACACATTCTTTCAGTGCGGCCTGACAGATTATTTAAAAAAGAGGAAAATGTTGTAATCATTGTAGAAAATGTGCTCATGAAATACTTGACCCACCATTCCAATTTAATACAGTTCCAGCTCTGAATGGTGTGTAGGAGTGTTGCTTTTTATCCTAGTTTGACTCATTTTTTAATGATCACAAAAAGATGATAGCATGGAAAGTAAACAGGAATCCTTAATAAATGACTTCATTAAAGGAATGAAAAGGACAGTGATTTTTCAAACAAATGTACCTCTTTTTATATCTAAATGACAGTTATCTTCTGTATTAAAGTGATTCTGTATCAGCCCAGTCTCCCATTGATCACACTAACACTTTCTGATGTGTATTAAACCAAGCCAAAAATGTCCTCAATCATTTGTTACACTGCATAATTGATAGTTGTGTTCTGTGCTATACATCAGTGGAGCCCAGCAGCATCTGAATCATGTCCCAAAATGTTTACAATCTCTTTTATACACTGAATAAGACGTATATTCAGCAGGGCTGCAGGGAAAATTTGCTATTTATAATAAATGGGAAATACACAATGCAAACTTGATGGGCTACTGTGAATAGACTCCACAGGGGAAAACACACTGGTATTTAAGAAACTATTGCAAACAAGAGATTAAATAATAGCATTCAGGAACTGGCTTGCATAAATAGAAAACCCAGAAATAAAACAGAACTAGGCCTAGACGCCAGAATGTACAATGTGCTGTATAGCATTTCAATTACTTTGTGTGATAAGCATCAAATGAGAGGGGGAAAACAAAACTGAAAACTCACAACAACAGCATTCCCTTGGGACAATTCTTACACTGTGAAACTCTCAGATTAGATGCCTCCCAAATTAGATTGAAATCTGTAATCAGATCTCCTGTTACTTTAAATGTTTGGAGAGAGAGAGAGAGAGAGAGAGAGAGAGAGAGAGAGACCGAGACCGAGACCGAGACTGAGAAAATAAATACAGCTATGGAAGCAATGGGAAGAAAGATCTGTCCCCCCACCAATTTCCTAGTGCAAAATTCTCCTCTTAAAGTTGTTATTTGCCCCTGCAGGGAACACCTACAGATATTTTCCTAACAGATCAAACAGCACCTTCAGGAAGGAAAAGTGATTTTCATCAAGAAAAATGATGGGTAGAAGAGAAAGACTAGCCACCTGACCCAGTGGTCCCACAGTGGCTTTTAACAAGAAATCAAAGAGATGGTGATCCAAATCACAGTTCTCCATTGACTCATCTACTTTGGCCTTTAGCCTCACCCATTAAAACCAACCCATTAGCTACCACTGGAATGGATTAATCCAATGGTTCCTAAACTTTTCTTTCCCACTTGATAATTGCTAGGGATCTTTGCAGACAACTCAATGATTTTTCTGCCTGTTGCAGGAACTGTAACGCACAGTGCTAAATCCTGTATGGTTTTTAATTTCCATTTTGCAGACATGCCGTGAATGAAGGAACAGAGTTTGGGAAACCCTGGACTGATCCACATCTTCATAAACCTTACAGCTCTAGACTTAAAAACAAACATGATATTTCAATGAATTTCATCCTACATATTGAACCGACCTGGACCCTGTGATCATCAGCTGAAGCCCTTCTTCATGTGCCTTCTCCACAAAAGGTCTGGATAGTGGCAACACCAGAGTGGGCCTTTTCTGTGTGGCTCCCCACTTGTGTAATGCTCTCCCCAGGGAGACTCACCTGACACCTTCATTACATATCTTCAGGCACCAGGCAAAACACGTTTCTCTATAATAAAGCCATGGGCTGATTAAAATTCTATGGACTTTAAAATGTACTTGTGGGAGAGGGAAAATTGGTTTGTTTTTGTTTTATTATGTATTTTGTGTTCTCATTTTGTATTTTTATGTTGTGAACCGCCCTATGATCTTTAGATGAAGGGCACTATGCAAATTAAATAAATAATAATAAAAATACATATTGCTTTTCAGCAGAAGCATGTTGTTTCCTTACAACCTCAAAAAACGTAAACCACAAAAGCAGACCTCAGTTTCTTTTGTTCTATTTTATGTATCAAAACACAGGTGCTGATACACAGGATGTCAAAAATCTTAAAGAATGTTCTGTGTATATGAGAAAGGAGTGCAAGATATTTCTCTTGTCCCCGCAAAAAAAAATTAAATTCTGAAGCTACATACATTTTACACTGAAATTCAGTAACTTGCCTCTCATGTCTTGTATCAGTGTAAGAGTCATCAACTCTCCTTTAAGACCATAAATGTTTTCAGTCACCAAAAGCCTAGAATGTAAACTTAAAGGTACCCAGTGGATTATTGGAAAGAGATAGGCAGACATTAGAAGGGAGAATTAAAACAACAACAACATGATCCTTTCTTAATTTACTGCAGCCCTGGGGAAACTAAATTGTATGTTGACAGCTTCCATATGTGTTTTGTTGCTCTTTGGACCCACAATTCAATATAAAATGTGGTTTTAGCAGAAAATCAGCTACATTTCATTCAGAAATGATGCTTATGATACAAAATATCATTTTTAAAAAATGGATTCCAATGCCATGTGGCCTTTTGTACTTTTCTCAGCATTATCGGGGGAGAAACATGAACTATAACAACCAGACATTTTCCCATAGAATAGATGTTCTCAATATATGGTTATTTCATACCACATATTTTTCTTTCCTGCTCCTAGTATAACAAAGGATTTACAGTTAAGAGCCACAATCCCAAAGGAAAGCCATAAGGAATTTGTTTTAATTCAACAAGACTTAAGGACCAAAGCTCACAGCAAAAGTGATGGGGCTGAAATCTAGGTTACACAGACAATGTTGCAACTGGGAGAGGCAGTCCCTGGCTTTTGTCAACAGTATGAGACAAGCTAACCAGTGATCTGGGTGTGTGGTAAAGCTTAATTCAGAGCAGAGTGCATGCCCATTTGCATACTAGCTCATGTCACCCACATTTCTCTATGCTCAAAAGACTACAAAAACTAGCACCAAAAGCCCTCCAGAACCACATCAGATATATTTCAGTGGAATCTGCTTCTGTTTCCCTTTTGCATGAATGGACACTTCAATTGCTTGAAATTTCATTTAAAGATTAGGTAAAACTGATGGAATGTTGCTGTTGTTTTTCCAAAGGCCCTTTCACAGGACCACTGTAACTGTGGTGGCTCACAAAAATGCCTGTCTGGTTCAGCTTCTTGTCAGTTGCCTGGGGTCACCGGCCACAACAGGATCAAGCGATTTCCATATGTGAGTTTTAATTATCTTTTCTGATCATGTTATAAAGCACAATTAACCTGCTCAGAAGTTTTTAAGCAGCAAGCCCAGGCCCAATTGCTGTGTGCATTGGACCAAAGTCAACAGTACATTTTTTCCCTCTTTACTGAGGTTTTCTTATGTCTATTAATTTAATTTGAACCGTCAGGATTTCCAATAGTAGCACCAAAACCAAAAATAGAGTTTTCAGTTTGTGTTCTGGCAATGCAATCATTTGACTGCTTTGGTAGTATCTATACTAACATATTATACTGACCTTATTCCTAGCTAGCCTATTGGAGTTTATTTGGGCTTTGAGCCATTACCTTTCTTTGTAATTGATTAATTAGCGTTGCTGTATTTCAATAAGTGAACTTTCTTTTTGGCAAGGAGAAGTTTTTGAGATATTTAAAAATTTTGCACTTCTGACATTTAAGTGATTTGCGCCCGGACACCATTTCTGACGGCCAAATCCTGCCTATGTCCAGGAAACTCCAGACGAATGGCAAACCTAAATTAAAACTTAGATTATATAGGCAAAGGACCCCTGTTTACATGAATTCAGTTGCACTGCCATAATCCTGCACTAATCAGAGCCACTGCCCAGACATGAGACTTATGCAAGTGCATGTCTGAATTGCAGCAAAAGTAGGACATTCTGCATGTGTTCCCTGCATCAGTGAAAACACCATGACTTGCAATGTTGTACTCAGTGCTATTTTTCTATTTTTTTAAAAAAGAGGTGCTGGAGCTCACTATGAATGCCTCCCCTATAATGGCAATGGTGCCCATCTGAGAGGTGCTGAAACTGAGTTCCATCGAATTCAGGGTTTAAAAAGCTGTGGTTGTACTGGTGAAAGAGCTACTACATTTTGTTCACCATCTCCAAGGTAATATCTTTTATCCAATATATTATGTGCCAATGAACTGCTGGGTTAGACGACAAAACTACCACCAGCATGGAAAAATCAGTCGTTTTGTTTTCTCTCTATTTCCCATTTTTTACAGCCTTAAGTTCAGTTTTCCAAGGTTCCACATCAGCTTATGAATTAAAAAACAAAAAAGTCTTCACAAAAATTTATTAGCATTTTTTTCTGCATTTCTAATATACACATTCTCTATCCAATTTTGTCATCCAGACATATAGATTGTAACAATCTCTGATACTCTGTCTCTCTAAGAAGAAGAGAAGAGTTTGGATTTGATATTCCGCTTTATCACTACCCTAAGGAGTCTCAAAGCAGCTAACATTCTCCTTTCCCTTCCTCCTCCACAACAAACACTCTGTGAGGTGAGTGGGGCTGAGAGACTTCAGAGAAGTGTGACTGGCCCAAGGTCACCCAGCAGCTACATATGGAGGAGCAGGGAAGCGAACCCGGTTCACCAGATTACAAGACTACCGCTCTTAACCACTACACCACACTGGCTCTCTAACCCCAATGCCGAGGGTGTTGTCAGGTCATTCCTTCTAACGCATTGCCTCTTTAATTATATATTTAATTTTTATTCCACCCTTTTGCCCAAAGGAGTCCAGGGTGGCAAATTGTAGGCAAATTTTAAACAATGCTTGCAGACCTTACATCAGTAAGTAAAATAAATGCAGTATTTCCCCATTACCAGAAGAATCAGTCCAGCTTACTTCGGCCATTAAGAGCTCTGTGTGCATTTCCGTTATTTCCAATCAGCCCCCCCTCCTTGCACATTGCAAGTTGCTCATGATCTGGACCAAGAGGAAACGAGAGAGAGAAAGTTGCTGTTAAGCCCAGTAGGGTTTCCTTGTCATGTGGCCATTGGACCTTCACATGGAGGATTGTAATAAAATCACAGGGCAAGAGGGTATACAGTCCATAAAACTTGTATAATTCATGGACCTTATGCAGCATAGATATCTTCTCTGCCCGGGTAAATATAGTATAGTTCATAAGGGAGTCAGTAACTGGAAGCCCCAGTATAAAACCTGGCCTTCTAATAGCTGCAGTCTTCCCCATCCCCTGCCCCAAGAAAGAGAGCAAAGAGATCTGTGGAAGGAGGCCTGATTATAGAAATGAAACTTGCTAGCTGGCTGCTGTGCAGGAATAGAAATTCAAGGATAGGTCTTGTCCCTCCAGCACCTTAGAGTGGCCACCCAACAAAATCAATTGCTGGCTTGGGATCTATGCTACATATAACACCAGCTTCATAACACCACTGTCAGTCATCACCAGAAATGTGCTGCTTTGGCACAGTAATACATGATGCAAAGGATCTGTATGGTAAGTGGTTACACATGTCAGTCAGATTCCCACATGGAGTCACATGAATTATGTTTACAGAGTCTTTCACACATTCTAAAATGTAGAGCATCCCACAAGTGCGTAAACGACAGGAAAACCACCAAAAAATGAAAGAAAAATATCTATTTTGGAATGAGTTATGTAAATGTTGCTTACCATCCATCATTTCTGCACAGAGCTGCAATCCTAAATTATTCTGTGGATTAATCACCCAGTGATTGCTGGTCACGGTGATGTCAAACACAAGCCAGCCAACATCAAATGCTTGAGCCCGTCTTGTATCTAACAGAAACAGGTCTGCGTCCCTAGTTTAGAAAATAAAGAGATAACATTTAGAAATTAAAAGTAAATTATGTCTTGGATTTAGACTTTGCTTCTGCCAGTAAAGCGTTTGTCCTGGTGTTGCAACAGCAATGCTGAAAATGGGTGGATGACATCACTGACATTTCTTTTGGAAATAAAGGCTGTGGTCCACACACCAGAGAACTTCAATCTTAGTTGTCGTCGGTGATTCATAAACACTCTTCATTTCTCTTAAGGGAAATCTTTTCTGTATTGTGTCTGTTAGCTGTGCTCTGCTAGTTCCATGTAATATATATGCAATGAAGAATTTCAGTGTGTACATGAAACATGTATCTTTGACCGAGCAGAGGCTTCTATCAGTGAAATGGAGACAATTTTCTCACTCCTTCTCAGTGGCGTAGCGTGGGTTGTCAGCACCCGGGACAAGGCAAGTAATTTGCACCCCCTAACCCGTGGATTTGCGCCCCCTAACCCTACCCCCAGATGTTGCACCCGGTGCGGCCGGCCCCCCTGCACCCCCCACACTACACCACTGCTCCTTCTGCATTTCCACACATGTCCCCTCCCTCATCAGTTCCATGATTATTGAGGGACCCTTTAGAACCATATGCAGGTGGAGGGATGAATCAATCAAACTTGCCTCCTTCCCTGTTACACTGCTGGAAACCTCTGCTGGATCAAAGACCCTTCTGTCGGTGCACAAAGGATGTCATTGGACACAATCCATAGAAAATAACAGAAAAGCCCTGCACGCATCAGGCTTTTGAACATGCCAATGGTATTTTGAGCAGTTCCCCCCTCCCAATGATTATTAGGAGAAAAGTTATATATTTATTTGGTTTACTGTGGGGTCCAACGAAAACCACACTGAAAATCAGGTCAATTAATCTAGATAGGACTTGTAAACATTAGAGCCTCAACAGCAAAACCTTTTCCAAACTCGGTCAGTAGTTTAGATGTTTTAGCTCTATAGCGCACAGATATTTCTGGAAACACCAAACCTAAAGATCATCACTTCGCCCACTTCTTACTAATGGAATATTTGCATTAAAAATTACTTATGGTGAGGAGCGTGGATGTGGCAAATCTAATCTTAAAAGTTCATTCATGGCTTAATATGCCCAACAAGCTATTCCACTCACACAAAAGTCTTATACAGTGTATAGATTAAGAAAGTAAACGTAGCTCTTGGTTCTGTAAAAATAAATAAGAGTTGAGCCATATAGTATATCCCTTGTTGCAGTTAAATTAAACTTGGCTTGTCGTATTCATATTTCAGGGCAATGTGTGTTTTTCAAAACTAGCCATTTAAATTGTGCATGTAATTCCTACATTTGCTCATCCATAACGGTTAACTTAACTAATCATTTACATGATGAAATTGGAAAATTGGATACCTGTGAATTTTCCTTCTGGCACCCTCCCTGGGCAGCAGTACAACAGATGGGTTGTTCAAGCTTCCAACCACTAGGAGAAAAAGACTCCAGGTAGAGGCTGAAAACAGACATGCTGGTATTAGGAACCACGGCTCTGTTTTGAATCCAGATCTATAGAACCTATTTTTCCAAACTTGCCGGGCTGTGTGGGTATGATGTAAAAGGCACTTGCTGGGCTCACATGGACTTTCTCCAGGGCTTAAATGAAACTACACACTGTGCAGAGGTACAAAAGAATAAGTGTTAAGAGCTGGGTTGAACTTTCCCCTTCATACTTCACAGAAAGCCTAGCATCCCCTTCTAAAGGGCAAATGAAATGCCATAGCACCAGCTTCTATTTATTCCCACGATTATGCACAGAAGCTTTAAGTTCTGAGCACACACCCCTGGGAGAAAAATGCAAAGTTCTGTGGTGATTTAGGCCTATTTTTTTTAATGAGGTGAGAAACCTGTGCTTGGGCTATCCCACCTCAGGCTACAGATTGGAGGAGGGGTATCACATGCTCCTCATAAACACCTAGCATCTCAAGCTTGTAGCCTAGCCATCCCAGAAACATGCTTGTTTTCTAAGTGCAGGGAGCATTTCTGTGTGAAGCATTAAATAATGTGTGCCCTCCCTCAACTACTGTTGGAAGCAGTACAGTTCATTACCACCTCAGTGAGGGCTCAAGTTCCACATGATGCCACAATCTCCTGATTGATTGTTTTCTGTATGCATGTATTTTTACTAGATTTCTGGCTGCACAGGGTGAAGAGTGCTTAGTCCTTTCTCATGCATAGTCATTTCAGGAGGTAGTTCTAGTGATCAGACTCACCCTTCTAAAGTTGAATTTTTGGGGTACCTGCATTCACATGCATGCAGGCACACACAAACACACACACTTGGGAACGCATACCTCAATTTATTCTTCACCCAGTGCACTCCTACTCCTAGTTTGGGAACTGGTGTCCACACAAGGTTAGCCATGATCCATATCTATCCTGCAGTGTCCTGAAGAATGACCTAGCTGTGTTTTAAGCCAGTATTGTATATACATCCCATGTTGGGGGTAATTATGATTTTTAAAAGGGCATATGAGGAAAGAGATACCCCTTCCTCCAGTGCCACTCCTGGAATAAAATTTGCCACTCCAAACAAGCATGCTGAGCTGCTGACCACAACATACTACAACAAGTATGAAAATGCTGAGGAGAATCATAACGAGCTGAGGAAAAAACTATTTCATTAACGTGAAAACACTGCCATGATCCAAGAAATGCCAGTGACAGGTGGGATGGAAATCTGTCCAGGTAAGGGATCTTAAAGGAAAATTCACAGGTAATACCTTTTTTTTATTTTTCCATTCATAAGTATACCTTTTTATTTTTCCATTCATAAGTATGTTTACTATTCCAGATGAACATGAAGAATGGCATGGCCCCTTGGCAGAGTGTGACTTACAGAGTGTGACTTACAGAGCAGAACTGAATATTTATGCTGAGTCGCTGATGTTGACAGTTCCAGTTAGTATGATAAGTAATGCTCAGATATATTGTGAATAGGTTGCACAGCCACTGTACCCATAAGCAGGATTCTGTAAGCAGACGTTTCCTGAGATTGTCTGAACCAGCAAGGATCAAAATGTGACAAATGTGTTATCTGATTTGCCTTTGAGTCAAATTGCCAGCAGCTATCTCCTAGCCATGAAACAAGCCTTGTCAGTGGTTTATGTTGAAATGATACCAGGTCATAATCTAGGGTTCTGATGTCTTACAGAGGTCGGCCACATACCACTATGAAATTCTAAAGCAAAACATGATTCAGGAGGAAAGGGCAACCCTTCATTTCCACCCTGGTTTACTTGCCTCATGCAGCACAATCCTATGTATGTTTAGTTAGAATTAAGTCCCACTGTGTTCAGGGGAATGTAATCCCTAGTTTGTGTGCTTAGGATTTAAGGAATGGAAGTATTCCTCTGCTGGAATGTGTGCAGATAAATAAATGCAACCAAAATTCTGACACTTAGGCTGCAATTCTATCCACACTTACCTGTGAGTAAGCACCACTAAGCATAGAAGAACTTGCTCAGGAGTAAACAAATAGTAGGGATAGGGAATGAATTTGATTCAGTTCACATTGAAAGGCAGACCTAACCAATTCTCATTTTCTGAAACAATACAGAAACTGAAATATAGCTACTGCTCTAAATTCACATTTTGCAGAATTTTGCAATGCAGTTCTCCAGCTGAATAATGTGTGTTAAATAAAAATGCATATGGTGGTCAAAACAGCATTATGTTAGAGAAAATGATAAAAATGTGTATATTAGGCAAAATTACATATAAAATGAGGGGAGAGGTTCACCATAAGGCAGGGTTTAGAATTTAGATGGTATGCTAAGTCAAACCTTGGCCTGGATCGGTGCAGCGCAGGAGCAAAAATAGCCACTGGACTCCCTGTACTGCTTATCACATTATCAATATGCCAATAAAGATTTGAGATTGAAGGGGGTGGAGTCACACTCCTTTTCAGGAGCTCACACATTCATGAGGTCCTCATAAGCCATAGTTTGGCTTTCCATGTCAACTGAAGCAGGTCACTGCCGTACTTGCATACATCCCAGGCGCATAAAGAAGAGATTCAACTCTCTTGTTGCTGCAAATGGAAAAATAATTTGAAAAAGAAGGCACCTGTTTGGATACTCCTTGATTATCTGATAAATGCTAATCTTAATGGTTTCATTTTCAAATCGACTGTAACTTCGATCCTTGTAAATCCGGAATTCAGCCGCCGTCACTGCCTCTCCATGAGGGATCTGAGTCAAGTCAAATCGAAATTCTTTGTAATGCCTTCGTTGGTGGGAAAAGTCCTTGTCCCTTTCAACTGTGAAAATAAAACAATGAAAGGGTTAAAAAAAATGCATACCCCATAGTTAATTCAGGATTCATTGTACATTCTTTAAAACATAAACAAAGAGGGCAACGGGAAATTATACTAACAGCCAAACCACAACTCCTGAATTATACAAGTGAAGTGTCATTAGGTCAAAGAGGAAAGCCCATGGTGATTGCACTCAACATTTCAGCAGGCAGAAAGCTGAAGGGAGATCAAGAAATATGACAAAAATATATGGCCTAAAAATGTGGGGCAAATAAAAAGTTACCGAAGAGCTAAGGCATTGAGTTTGGTTTTGCTCTGTATACATGTAGGAATTATTTGCTAATTATCTTGGTGTGTATTACTGAAGGCAGCATCTGAGAATGAAAAAAAAGAAGCCAGCTAAGGCATAATTCTATAACAGGGCAAAAGACTAATTTACACCCAGATGTGCATTTGCATTGACTGAGTGCATAGGAGAAGTCTGTTCTCATGGGGATTTGCTCGGCTGGACCAGGATGCCTGACTCCAGATTAGCAGAGCAATCCAAAGGATATGAAGCCAGTGGAACTTAATGCTGGTTTTAAGTTAAGTTGGTGTAAGTTCCCCCTATTCCAGATGCCATTCAGAAGTGTGACCACTGCTACCTGAGCTAATCCAAGCTTGGTAAAAGGGAAACAAACCTTTAAAACAGAGTTTTATTGTACCCTCTTTTTACCAACATATATTCCATCAGGTTCCCAGGTCATGTGAATGAGATGAAAGAGGTTTGGAATAGGTGTAAGACTCTTCTTGTTCCATCCTATCCCTGCCATGTCCCTGGAATGCCTTTGGGGGAACTTACACCAGAGTAGGTTCCGCCAGCATAGCTTCTGCTATAGCAGGTTGAGTGACTTACATTGGCATAGCCCAGCTGATCCCTGGCTCAGCTGGGAAAGCCAAAGTTCTGCCTATTCCAAACTTGCTCACTCTGGTGGATCTTGGATTTGGGCTGGGGTGTTAGGTTTCATTAAAGATACACTTGGAAGTCAAAAGAAACTAATGCACACAACACTATGTTTAGCAGTAAAATCACACATACACCCCATAAAGCATAAACACCTCCAAATATCTTCCTAATACTCTTTAATAATAATTTTAAAAACCATTCCTTGATGTTTTAGTTTATTTTGCCATTACTATGCAAGTCAGGCAATAATTTTGGCTTTATGCTGTTCAGAATAGCTAAGCCATAAATAAATTCGGCCATCCATTAAGGATGTTAACTTTTTTTCAACATGACAAGGAATCCTAAGCTTCTGGGCTAAGCAACCTACACTAGGACCCGTAATAGGGCACTTGGGTTGAAATATTTTTTAAAGGGTTTGGTATTACTGCTAACAAGAAACTTGAACAGACACGTATAAAATAGGTCATCCTGTCATAAGATAGGAAATGTGAGAGAAAAGAAGCAGGAAACACCTGATTTGGGAACTCTATTTCAGGCTGCGAAACTGAAGGGGGGAAAATGTACCGAGATAAACCTGTCCTCTTTACAAAGACGCAACCACACTTAAATGCCTCTTAAGAAGCTGCAGAACTGTCTTAGTGAAATTAAAACGTTGTTACACTAGCACTGAAATGCTTTTCAATGTGTTCAAGGAAACGGAGCACATCATGTTTTATGAGTAAAACTGGTGCCAAGTCCTTTCGTTGGTCTTTCAGTATTGCATATATCTAATGGTTCCAACAACAAATACAGCAGAATTCTCAATATTTTGGGGGCTATGTGCTGTTCAAAGGGAAGCCTCCTGGTGTGGCAATCAATCCTTGATTCTTTTCAGGTTTTCAGGGGACATCAGGGAGAGATAACCGTGTTCAGACAACTGCAGCAGAGCCTTCTCTTTAACCCTGTTCAGGTATTAGAGCTGAACAGGAACTATCAACATGAGTAGGAAGCACAGAGCTTTGTGCACCAGCCTCACCTGCAAAGCTTTTGTATTTGAGTCCTGCCCTATGTTTCCAACCTTCCTATATCTTGAGACGGGTAGGGCTGAAGAGGACTCCTTGCATGCATTTGCTTGAACACAAGCATGCATAATCAGGAAATCTGAGAAAGCCCGTTTCCCAATCACACAGTTTTTCTACTTGCATTCAACTGAAAGTTGGTAGAAGCCCCCTTCAGATCTTCCCTGTTCAACACAAGAATGTGTGGGACTGACCAGGCAGGGGATGTGGGTGCTGGGAGCAGCGTGCAGAGCTACCTGCCTCCAACTCATATCAATATTTCCTGTTCAAATGATGCCTTGTGAGGACAGAATGAGGAAGGAGGCAGATGAGAACAATAGGCTGCTGCCTATTTATTTTTTATTATTTATTTCAGTCAACAAAATTCAAATGTCACTTACTAGAACAAAAGGCCTCTAAACAGGTTTACCAGAGTCTCAAATATTCATTTAAAATGCCATAAAACAAACAAACATGAAAAAAACAAGTTACTGGGGAAAATTAAAGTAGGAAATAAAACCAGGAATTTTAAAACATTTACAGTATAAGCTTTAGAAGACACCTGAAGGCAGCCTTGTATAGGGAAGCTTTTAATGTGTCAGGTATTATTATGTTGTTATATATGTTTTTTAAAAAATCTGAAAATGCAATCGTGAGCAAGACCTGAAATTAATTCACATGCATAATAGCTCTAACACTTTACAAATGTCTCCTGCTTTCTGTTAGGACAGCTTTATATGACTCTTAAATCTATTAAATATTATGTGATAGGGGATGGCTGAACCTGACTCACTATATTCTCTGCAGAAGCAGAAAAGTAAACCAGTCTGTACCAACCACCTCTGGGTGACGGAGGTTACTGTAAGCTGACACAGAACAAAGTGCACATGTTTACATCTTGAACCCAATGAAATGATAGTTTATCTTCAGTGAATACTTTGGGTTATCTGACAAGCTCAGGTCAAAGGTCTCAAGAGTTTCCTCTTGAAATTACTGAGTGCTCTTTCTGATGAATGATAATTAAAAGCAGAGGCTGGAGATATCAAATGTGGTAGGTGACAGATAAGTCTCAGATAAATGCAAGGACTCTGGTTCCTACACACTCAAAGGGCAGAGGCCCCAGGAATTAGTTATTGTGTTACTGGGAACAGACAGAAACATCAAACAGCTCTCTGTCCCTTTCTCTATCTCCCACCTTCAACCTGCTCTCACCCACACGTCTTTGATTCTTCTTCAGGAATCCTAAGTGACTTATGAGAAAGAAAGAACTTCCACAAAGTAGAAAAGGGAATTAGATCGGAATGAAGGACTACATGTTTTATTATTTTTTCTTCAGGCACTTTAAATCAAAAATATATGAGCTGTGATTGCTTGAATATATTATGCACCATGCTGCCAATATTTGAACTCATTGAATTACAAAGCTATGAAAGGAGCAAGAGGCCACCAAATCTAATCCCTTGTCCAAGGTGGAAGTATTCACATATTAGCCCCCTAGGAATAACCCACATAATCCAAGCCATAAACTTGGGGCTGTGTGTGTGTGCCACAGTCCCATAACAGTGTTGCCTCCAGCTGCAGGTGGTTCTAGTGTGGGTCAGCCAGAGTCCATAGGGGTCAGTTTCCTGATCTGCCACAAGAGAGGTTCTGTTTACATGCCCCTCCGCCTGCCAGCAAGACAATTTGGCTACAACCTGGATCAGTTGAACGTGGATTACTCTGAAAGCAAAGTCACACTAGTTCCAGAAATGCAGCGCCAAGAGCAAGTCAATGCTGAACGAATCATACCAAATTGTCAGAGCTAGGACAAATGGTAAAAACATGATCTCCATCTCATTCTGGTCGGACCACAACTTCTAAAATGCACGTATGTAGGAATCAGTGTCTGTTTTTGTTCGCATCCCTTTGCTCCGAACAGAAATTAGAAACAAACATCACAGTTGATAACTGGCTCAAAAAGACTTTACATGTTGCACAATTTATGTGTGTGTGCTATGGGGAACTGCAGATCCTGAGGACTATGTGGGTATTGGATGGACCTTCATAACGTATCTTAATAATCACCCTCTCTCAATATACTGCCCACAAAGTGTGGATTCATCTGGAAGTAGCTTTAAGTAGTATTTTCCCCTAGTTTTGCACACCTATTACTTTCCTTGTTTGCCTATTTCCCCCCTTACTCTTTTCCTTAAAATTAGATGTTAATCTTTCATTGGGCTTTTTAAAACATAAATGTGTAATATATATATTCAGTATTGCAAAATCTATATTTATGCTATTATCTTCTTTTGCAGGGCTAATCTTACCTAATCTTTTGAAAGGGGTATCAAAAGCTTTAACTGCTCAGTTTCCAAAATTACTAGAGCTAGGGAGAAATGAATTTTCTTGCACACTCATCTATTTGGAAAAGTGTATTTTATTATCTTTAAGATTACGTTATATTTTCAATTTCTTTTAGAGCCTAAGGCTAAATTGGTTCATAGAGTTTTAAAATATTCAGACACATTATAGATAAGGAGCAACTAAACAAAATGACCCCTAGAACTCTCAATCTCTGCTACTTCCGTGCAGGTTTCCTTAGCTACTAAAACCAAGGTCAAAGCACTAGGTGCTCCTACAGCAAGCACTGTGAACCCCACACTCCTCCCTGCCCTGAAAAGAAATAGACCTAACAATTTGATCCTTGGCAGAGACTCATCTGCAGACATGGTGATGTATTTATGGTCTATGGGCCTTGTGTACAACTTTTCCGAGGGGTTCTATTGATTGACCAAAATCAGTCTCTAGCTGTTTTTGGACTACAACTCCCATCATCCCTAGCTAGCAGGACCAGTGGTCAGAGATGATGGGAACTGTAGTCCAAAAACAACAGGAGATCTCAGTTTGTGAAACACTAACCCAAATAAATGTGGCTATATCAAAATTAGGTGTGTATGATGAAATGATAATAATGTTTCTGCCTTTGCACTGTGCTCCTCATTCTTCAAACAACCTGGGAACAATTTGGGGAAAGGTGATAATGATTATGGTGCCGGGCTTGCTCCCCACAAAACAACAACTTCAGAAAAAGGAGGTGGTGGTTCCTCAGCACTGGGCTCCCCCCACAAAACAAAACTGGGAACAGTCAGGGGAAATGTGATGGTGATTATGATGCCTTTACATTGAGTTCTCTGCCACTGCATTGAACAGTTCTGGAATCATCCCAGCTGTACAGCATGCAACAGGAACAAGAAAGTTACCATATTTTCCACTCGCCCTCATAGTCAACTGATGGCCCATTTGTCCTGTGATTTCTAGCCAGGGGTACAAGATTGGGGTGGGGGTGGGTTGCCTGGTAAAACCTGTGGTTCACTGCTGAACTGGAACAAACATCATTTGGGTTGTCTGTGGATTGGCATTTGTTCCGCTTCAGCAATAACTTGTGGGTCTTCTTGGGAAAAGCAGCAAAACAAAAACAAAACAAAAAAACCCTATTGGATCCCTAACTAGAAACCATAATTATCTACTCCATAACAGCAAACAAGCACTACAACATTTGTTCCTACATACACACTTTCAAGCAGCTGCATGTCACATGGCTGGCAGGCAGCAAAATTAGCAACAGATGACTATCTCAACATACATACACTTCTTTAAAAGAGTAGCTGCCTACCCACTGTTCCATGTGGCTGACAGGCAGCAAAACAAATAGAGCAGGAAATGGGTGGATCTTGCACTTCTTCCTCCACTGTTACACAAACGCGCACACTTCCCCCTGAAACTCCCCCATGCCGAGAGCCGCTACCTGCTTCTTCTTCCATGAGGCCCGTGGGCAGCAAAGCAAAGAGAAGGCAAACATTTACAGGACATCTTTAGCTCCCCGCTTTTCAGAAAGCCCTGCCATGGGCAGCCAAAGGAGGGGAGGTGGAATGGCCTCCACACTTCCCACACCCTGACATCCTCCCTAAAGCCAAAGAGGTGGCACCCATCCATCATCTCCTCTCCATCTTTGTCCCATGACAACTGCTCAGACAAATCCTTCCCTCCAGAAATGAGTGGAGGAATCAGCATCATAGCCAACTGGAGTTGTAAGTAGGTGAATCCAGAAGAGGATGAATCTTCTTTCCATCTCTATCAAGGGTTCTGTGCTGCAGAGCCAGAAAAAAAATTATACTCATCCCTTTGCTTGTGTTGGGTTCGTTGCCCCAAGCTTAGAAGGTTGCCTGAACATTATGTTTCCTAACTTTCTTTCCAGAAGAACTAGGGACTTTTTTTTCTCTTTAAATGAAAGCTTGAAGTCTGGGGTCCCTGATGCCACAGGCTCCAGTGAAATTACTCCACTTACACAATTATAAATCCAAGGGATTCCTATTGCCCGGTGTCCAAACAACACACTTATCAATCACAGCTCAGATTTCACTCATTGGCTAAAAACACTGAAAGGCAGGAGCAGCCAGGCTGGCTCATTTAACAGAAATTGCTTAGAAGGGAACCTGTGCATTATGCTTCATAATTTTCTTTCTAGAAGGGCAAGAGACGTACTAAAAAAGAAAAGCAAGCTCAGAATCTGGCATCCCTGTTCTGGGGTTTCAACCAAGGCCTTTGCAGGCACTGAGCTGGCAACCCCATCCTAATGGAGCAGCCTCCAGTGACTTTAATCAGGGAATAAGAGAAATGAAGAGTGGAAACAGTGCAACAAACTAAAATACTAGAATTCAACCATGGTAAATCATTGTACCCAAAGGTATCCTCTCAATGAGTAATGTACAGTGGTACCTCGGGTTACAGACACTTGAGGTTACGGACACTTCAGGTTACAGACTCCACTAACCCAGAAATAGTACCTCGGGCTAAGAACTTTGCTTCAGGATGAGAACAGAAATCGCGTGGCAGCAGCGGGAGGCCCCATTAGCTAAAGTGGTGCTTCAGGTTAAGAACAGTTTCAGGTTAAGTACGGACCTCCAGAATGAATTAAGTTCTTAACCCGAGCTACCACTATATACTAATAACTTGGGGGGCTGTCAAATGCAGAGAGCCCTAATTTTGCACATAATGTGCATATCATATCTATAAATCCACCAGTACAGACTCCAACAAGCATATGATTTAGGCTTGTACTTCTGTAAACCCTCTAACCCTAATCTTGCCTTTATTAAAGAGTGTTCTCGGTGTCTTTCCTTTACTTTTCGCAATTTTGAAAGCCCCCATTTAAAATCACCCATGTGAAAACAACAACGTATTTCAATCAAGGAAACCATATCACCCCATAAAGCAATGTTTCGATGAAAAGTTAATTTGTAAACATGTGTTATTCATTCCATTTATAATTTCCTTTTACTTTCCAAGTCATATGTAGATGTTTTGCAAGTCAAAACAAGCGCCACGTTGCAGCTGCCTCCCTAATTATTAAATTCTGGAAGGCATTACAGTTGTTGATTTTAAGTGGGGGAAATGACACCTTGTCTTTCCTTATGCTAGTCTGATCCTTACCAGCATCAGAACGTTTAAAAAGAATGAATGAATTGGCTTGATAAGGTGTCTGGAAACCAGAAATCAAGGAAAATATTAGTACTGTAACACAGAGACTACAAAGCTAGATATTTATAGATATTTCTTAGAGCCTGCTGAGCTCTGTCCATTCCTTTGTAGACTAATTAATATATTTAGCTGCTATATTATGACATTATGTGTCTCAAGATCAAAAAGCATCCATATTGCAGAATTATACAGCATTAGTCAGTGGTTCCTAAACGTTTCTTCCCATGGACCGTTATCATTTTTACAGACATGCCACAGACTCTTGCAAACCACTTGGTGGTCCATGGATCTTTGTCCTAGAGTACTAATCTACAAAACTCTCAAGTAATCCCAGCATGGAGCCCTTCTATCAGCTCCAGCCACTATGGCCAGAGATAAGTAACAGCAGGAGTTGCAGTTCAGGAATCCACTGGGTCCATCTGTTCTAGAATGTAGCTGATCCATAGCAATACAGCAGTGTGCTTTATTTCAGAATATTTCACATTCATAAAATTTTACAGAGCAGACCCCATCACTTCCGTGGCTGGCTTTGGTTTCATTTTCATTTTTCATATGACTACTTTGCTCTGTATGATACAGACCCAATATTTTTTTTGATGTCCTAGTTGAATAATCCTGGACTACCCTAACACCTGCCCACTCTGCATATGTTCCTGTGTACAGTGGTACCTCGGGTTACATACGAGGTTTCAGGTTACAGACTCCGCTAACCCAGAAGTATTACCTCGGGTTAAGAACTTTGCTTCAGGATGAGAACAGAAATCGTGTTCTGGCGGCACAGCAGCAGCAGGAGGCCCCATTAGCTAAAGTGGTGCTTCAGGATATGAACAGTTTCAGGTTAAGTACGGACCTCTGGAACGAATTAAGTACTTAGCCCGAGGTACCACTGTATGGTGATCTGCAAAAAAAGGATGTGTCTTGGTAACCTCCTCACCCCCTCATCATCCTCCAGACCCTCTAAGTGTCCCTATATTCCAGGGACAGTCCTGGATTTACAGAAGCCATCCCAGTTTCTGATCTGATCCCAGAACGTCCCGCTTTTCCTTAGGAAGTCCCTATTTTCATCAGAGAATGTTGGAGGGTGTGGAGTTATACAACCCCCCAAGCCAAGGAGATAAGTAATTATACAATCTTTAGAAGACACCCAAGGGAAGTTTTTAAATGTTTAATATTTTATTATGTTTTCATAAGCTGCCCAGAGTGGCTGGGGCAACCCAGACAGACAGGTGGGGCATTATTATTACTATTATTATGGAACAGGACATCCCTATTTTCATCGGAGAAATGTTGGAGGGTATGCATCCTCTAGACCAGGAAGTAAAAATGATTCACCCTGTTACATGTAACAGGATTAGCAATCACATTGAAGGTTCTTAAAATACTTACCGGTAAATACCTGTTGTGGAGTGGAGTGTCCTCAGGAATGAAGCACGACAGGGAAAAGGTTTAGTCCTTCTTAGCAGGACAGTGTGAGATTTTTGAATCAATACTGCAGGACTTAAACCTTGCTTCCCTGGGTGCTGTGCTTCCAAGGGCAATCATCTTCATCTGATGCACCTCATTTCCTTCCTTCTTATAATTCTTCCCAGTCAGCAGAATTCAGCTTTCCTTATGTTAATCTTAAATTGGGGGCCTTTCGCAAAGCATTGCTGTGCTCTGCGGCGAATATGCATTTGAGGGTGTAATTCTGGATCACACTCTGCCACCAAAACCCAGATCCGTCAAAACTTCAATTCTCAGAAAATAGCCAGTTTTCAGACTAATCCCACTTGTTCCTGTGCTGAAATCTGAGGGGTCATGTTAGCTTTGTACTGTTCTGTTTCTCCATAATAAAAAAGTAAACACCACTGGCAATTATAAACTTTTCAGGTGCCGATTTGCCAGATCTTAGCAACATACTTCCAAGACAGCTCAGCTCATTTGCCAACTTTGCAAGAACACTTACTTCACAAATTTAAATAGATCTAAAAATATTAGCTTCTAGATTGTTCAGACCTAAAGTCTTGCAGCCAGATCTTGCCAGTCCTTAGACCTGATTTGCTGTGGGATCCCAGTCAATTTTACATTTGAAATTTAATTAAATAAAAGCCTTTAGATCACAAACTAGTTCCCTAGATCATAAATACACAAAGTATGGTACACTCAGGCTGTAATACCAATTTCCCTCCCTCAAAACAGAGAGCCCCCTAAAGAATGACGCTAACACTACCTTTTCAGTAAGGAAAACTTAAGAGAAATTAATATCATTCAGGTATGGATCGGAATACACTAAAGCTCCTGTTTCAAGTTGGGAAGTCAAATTTTCCACATTTAAATCATGTCCTGTTAGGGAGCCAGCTTCTGCTATACTGTTCCTGATTAGTAAAAGGGTAAGGTGAGTCTATAATTGCCTATAAGTCAAATAAATTATTCAGCCTGCTAAGGTTGAAAAATAAGAGGAAAATCAAGTTCACGTTATGTTGCTTTGGTTACAGTCTACTGTTTTCTACTTGACTTTACTTTTGTTCAGTAGCAAAAAAGAAAGACCCATTAATAGCAGAGTTTTCAAAAACCTACAAGTGAGCATGTCAGTTCAAATCAGCCTGGAGATTAGTGAAATACACAAAAAAATAAAAATCTGCCTGACACCCCCCACCCAGATACAATGAAGGCTCAGAAATCTTCACTGCTATTGAATGTGTCAGGTTCTTTGCAAAGCACTGATTCCAATAATACTCATAACTCATTTTCCTTGACTTTTTTCATAACCAAGGTCTGCTCTTACTTATGCACTACCTCACCAGAGCATTTGACTTCCATTCAGCTAGAAAAAACAGTCACACAATTTCTGAATCAGGTATGTGTCAATTTGAAAATTTGTGTGGATAATTGTGAAAAGACTACAGCTCAGTGGCTGGGCATCTGGTGCAAGGTCCCAGGTTTAATCCCTGGGAGTTCTGCGCAAGGCTGGAAGAGAAATTTTGAAACTCTGGAGAGCCACGGCTAGTCAAGTGCAAACAATATGCTGGTTGAACCAATGATCTGACTCAGTATCAGGCGCCCTCCAATGATCCAGTGTTCACTGGTTTTGAAGCTAAGAGAATATGTCAGGGCATGTTAAGAAGAAAATAGCCAAGGCCAACAAGGATGGACACAAAGAGAGCCAGCATGGTGTAGTGGTTAAGAGTCTCGTAATCTGGTGAACTGGGTTCGATTCCCCGCTCCTCCACATGCAGCTGCTGGGTGACCTTGGGCTAGTCACACTTCTCTGAAGTCTCTCAGCCCCACTCACCCCACAGAGTGTTTGTTGTGGGAGAGGAAGGGAAAGGAGAATGTTAGCCGCTATGAGACTCCTTCAGGTAGTGATAAAGCGGGATATCAAATCCAAACTCTTCTACATTAATTTTAAGAAGCACTTCTTGTTCTCAAGGATTTTGCCTCCTTCAGAAGATCAGCATAAAACAGATGGAAAACCCAGGGCTTGATTAAGCATTAAGCAAAATAAGCACATGCTTGGGGTATCAAGGGAAGGGGGCACCACCAAAATTTTCCACTGCCAGATCATAGCTGTCAACTTTTCCCTTTTCTTGCAAGGAATCCTATTCGGAATAAGGGAATTTCCCTTTAAAAAAAGGGAAACGTTGACAGCTATGTGCCAAATTTACCATGTGCCATTTGGTGCAGCTGAACAAAAATAAATATTTATACAAATATACAGAAATAAACATTATTTTCTAACTTACTGTAGATGTTGTTTCATTTTGAAAAACAAAATTTTGTTTTATGGTTTATTATTTTGCGTGTGTGTGTGTGTCCCAAAATCTTTTTAAGTGCTTAGCATAGATGCCAACTCCTAGGAATTGGGGCAGTTTTGCCCCCCTTCCAATGTATTTTTAAGGGGGGCGGGTCCCCTCAATTTTCAGAGGGTGTTCAGCTCCACCCCCTGGCTCCTCACAATGTCCTGTCAGGCCCCCTCAATCCTCTGCAGAAGCTGATGCCTGGAGTGCTTAGGGTGTCTAAAGTTGTCCGGCCCTGACAACTCCCATTATCCCTAACCATATGCTGTGTCGACTGGTGCTGCTGGGAATTGGATTTCCAGCCTCAGATGCCCCATCCCTGACAATAAAGTATCAAAAAAGTAGGCACCCCTTTCTGTACAATACTTCAGTTCTAAAGGAAGTGCCATCATATTTTAAGAATGGCAGCAGTCGTCTGTTTATTGCTTTGTAACAATGGTGGGATGATCAATCCAGAAAATAGTACCTTGATCATTAGAATTAGGGGAAATTCCCCCCCCCTACACATTCTAGCAATCTACAGCTAATTAACACATACATTTGAATTAGTAAACACCAATCCTCAGATGACTATAGTTGTGCGATGTTGCTTAGGAGTCTTGCCTGAATGTAAAACAGTTTTTTAAAAGTGAATAATGTGCACACATTTTGAATGGAAATGTGTCACCCTTTCATATCACTCTTAATAGTTCCCCCTCACCCCATACCAAGTACAAAGTAACATACATACTAATCCCTTTTTTAAAAATGCTTTGGATGCTTTGGTTTTACATAAGGACAAGGAGATCTTTAGGACTGATCTTGAGCATGCTTAAAACTCCTCTTTTTTTCGCACCTGAAGCCATGTGCTTGCTGCTGCTTCCATGACTACGGCTACATTGAGAAGGTTTGAAAATTTCCACCACGTGGTTTCACTTTACACTGTGTTTATATAACATGTAAGGGACACTTGCCCCCTTGAGAGAAGCATCACTCGCGTATTATGTAAACAGACTGTAAACCAAAAACACATGGGACTGACATTTTTAGATATTCCTAGAGCAGAATGCACATTGTTTCAGCTATGTGAAATGGATATATATAAATAATTTCTATTGAAATGAGCAGGGCTTGCTTTCAAGTAAACGTATTTACCAGCATCCAGGTCTTAGAGGTGCACAACATTACCATTTTTATTCATTTGGTCAAAGTGCAAACGACTTGAAGCCAAAGACACACACATAAGTCCGTATCTTCAGTCAGACAATACATCCTGGACTTACTTAGAATCAGAGAGTTGTGCCACTGTTTTGTGGCAGAACACACATGTTGCATGTACTGGAGCCCAGGTCTGGATTCTGGCATCTCCAGTTATAGTTGTACCTTGGAAGTCAAGCTGAATCGTTCCGGAAGTCCATTCGACTTCCAAAACATTTGGAAACCAAAGTGCGGCTTCTGATTGGCTGCAGGAAGCTCCTGCAGCCAATCAGAAGCTGCAGAAGCCCGGTTGGACATTCGGCTTCCCAGAACCAGAACAGTCACTTCTGTGTTTGCGGCGTTCGGGAGCCAAAACGTTCAAGAAATAAATTGTTCGAAAATGAAGGTACGACTGTATTTTAAAATTTAAAAGGATCAAAGAGCACATAATAATAACTACAATAATAATAATTTTATTATTTGTACCCCACCCATCTGACATGATGTGAAAAGACCTCAGCCTGAAACCCTAAAGAACTGCTGCCAGTCAAAGTGGACAACACTGGACTAGGTGATCAGATAGTTTGACCCGATGTAAACAGTTTGCTATGTTCCAGATGGATGCTTCCTGTGATATCTACAAGCCTCAGATCAACCCTATCTGCACTCAAGTGCTGTTACTGATTATTCAAAGGGGCTACATCCCAAATAATGCTTTTGGAGAGCATTCCAACTCCCAAAAAAGCAAACAGGAAAGCCTTTTTTCACAATAGAAAGACAATCTCCCTCTTCAGAAAGAACTTGATTCAGAGTTCCACCTTACTTTAAGATCTTGAAACTACCATGCCACCCATCAGACTAAAGAAATAACCTCATGAGACTGGGCTTTATTTACAACATTCGCTATTATTAGCCTTCATATCCTCTCCATAAGGCTTTAAGAACTTTCATCCTCATTGCAAAACATTAAAACAGGATGCAATTAAGTAAAATTAACAACATGGGTCAGATGGTCAGCAAATAAAAATTGGCCCGAGCAAGGAATCACGCAAAAGCCAGGGCTGAAATGAATCCACAGTATTGGTTTTTGCTTTTGTTTTGTTTTTTTAAAGCAACTTTAAAATAAAAAGCAATTTCATTTTAGGCAATTCAGTTTTCATAAATTTAGTATGCTATATTTTGCCTTCCTGATTAAATACATAAAGGCTGCAATCCTAAACACATATCCTAGAGAGAGCAAGCCACATTTAACACAATGGGACTTCCAAGTAACCAGGCATATGATTGTACTTTAAGGCTGCAAACACACCAGATCTTTAAAGCACATTAAAACTGCAAACCGTAGTTTGCCAAGGTAGCTATGTGAGAGGTAAACTACAGTTCCCACAATTCTTGGGAGGGAGCGGGAATGTACTTTAAAGGTCTAGTGTGTAACAGATAGCTATACAGTGGTACCTCGGGTTACATACGCTTCAGGTTACAGACTCCGCTAACCCAGAAATAGTACCTCGGGTTAAGAACATTGCTTCAGGATGAGAACAGAAACCATGCTCCGGCAGCACGGCAGCATCACAAGGCCCCATTAGATAGTGGTGCTTCAGGTTAAGAACAGTTTCAGGTTAAGAATGGACCTCCAGAATGAATTAAGTACTTAACCAGAGGTACCACTGTACTGCTTTATACCTTTTGCATACTCTGTATTCACTTGTAGTAGCACTAACTTTGTCCACCACAAACATGACACTTGCGCAATACTTAGAAACCCCAGAATCAAATTTTTGTTGCGCTGTTGAGCAGAATATTATATTACTTTAAATAATTAAAACACATATATAGGCTGAAGTCAGTAGATTCCCCCAGACAATGGACTGATGTGTTCCCATTTCCAATTTAGCACTAACCATGGTTTGCCATGACATCCAACTTGGCAAATTCTGCTAAGCGTTTCCCTCCAAAACACAGGCAGAATCCATGGTTGGAATGGGGAGTGCAATCTTTGATTTGGAATGAATTGTGTCATCTGCATGTTGGAATTCTAGCCCGGTCAGAGGTATGTGCCTATCTGTTCAGGCACCGGCTGAATTCCTTTGACCTCCCTCCGGCGACTCCCGGCAGGAACAACACGAGGTCCGTTCCGGCGATTTTCCTCAGGCTGTGAGAAAAACACACCAACTGCTTCTCCTCCTCCCTGCTCCCTGCATATCCCCAGGGAGGGGAATCAGACACAGACAGAAATGTAACTACATGCTTTTATTCCTGTCTTTAGCAGCCATACAGTAAAAGATGTCTGCTCTCTTCAACAAACAGAGAGAAACTCTAAACTCCACCCATGTACATCCTGTACAGGTCATATGACACACACTGAGCTCACATCCTGTGCTCAATAAGGAGAATGGACTGCCCCTTCGTTTTCATGGCAACAGTCACATACTTCCTGTTTGGCTTTCCAGCCACAAGCAGCAGACTGAGCTGCTAGAGCCTTTGCTTGCTGCAGCATTGCTGCTTTAGAATAACATACTCCCCCTAAAGTATCAATGCGTGCTGCGAGCAAAGCGTCATCCAGAGAAGAAAACAAACAGTTGTTATACTTATAACATTCCCCTGTTGTTTCAGTTCCACCCTTGGAACTACCCGCCACTGGTTTTACCAATGTACCTCTCTGGTTGTGTGACTTCCAAGGAATGAGTGCTTCTGCATTACCTTGGTTAACAACTCTCTGTTGTGCCTTTGTCTCTGACTCAGACACAGCTTCAATTTGACCTTGGTCGTTTACAACAGCAACAGCTAAGTTAGCAAACTCTTGTGAATACCTCTTGGGTGGTACACCCTTCGTTGCTCTCTCAGACCTACGTAAGAGGTGCTGCTCTTCTTTGCTTTCTGGTTCAACCTTTGGACTCTTTGGAGAACCAGTACCAATTGTAAACAGTGGTTCATCCTCCTCTTCTGAGGGTCTAGTCATTATGTGAGATTTCCTCTCAATGACTGTGACAACTGAGCTGTCTGAGCTATCGCTGTCATCATCAGTACTACTGAACTCAATAAAATCAACATCATCATCATCATCATCAGAATCATCATCATCACCTGTGGGAAATGTGTGAACAATCACTCCCTCCTGTTCAGGAGCACTCTCAAGTCAGGTATCATGAGAAACTAGTGTTAGGGCTGAAAAGGCAAGAGTTCAAACCTATTCAGGAGGGGGGGGGAGGACATACAACAGCCCATGGCTCAAACCTGATTCTCATAACCAGGATCAGGGAACCTGAAGCCCTCCATAAGTTGTTGGGCTACAACAACTCTCATCATTCTTGACCATTGGGTCATGCTGGCTGGGGCTGTCAGGAGTTGAAACCCAACAACGTACAGAAGGCCATAGATTCTGCTACCATATTCTAAAATATGGCATGCAGAATTCTGTGAATCAAGACAATGAATTAAAACAATTCATTAAAATCCCCTTTTAAAGATGCTTTACAGAGTCAGAACGGTTTCAGAGAGAGACAGAACTAACTGTGGTTAAAAAAGTAAAGTACCTAGGGGTAAACATAACAGCAAAAAATCTGAGTCTATTTAAGGATAACTATGAAAAATGTTGGTCTGAAATTAAAAGAGACTTGGACAGTTGGACAAATTTAAAACTTTCTTTGTTAGGCCGAATTGCTGCTATTAAGATGAATGTATTGCCAAAAATGTTGTTTTTATTTCAAACATTACAGATTGTGGACAAGACGGAGTGCTTCCGGAAGTGGCAGAGAGATATCTCTAAATTTGTCTGGCAGGGCAAAAAGCCCAGAATCAAGTTTAAGATATTAACAGATGCGAAAGAAAGAGGGGGCTTTGCCCTGCCAGACTTAAAGTTGTACTATGAAGCCGCAGCTTTCTGCTGGCTAAAAGATTGGCTACTTCTCGAAGACACTGATGTACTGGACCTGGAAGGTTTTAACAATGCTTTTGGTTGGCATGCATACTTATGGTACGACAAGGTTAAGAGCAATAAGGCCTTTAAGAACCATATTGTCAGGAAAGCAGTGTTTAATGTCTGGACAAAATACAAAGACTTATTGGAAAACAAAACTCCAAGGTGGCTTTCGCCTCTGGAAGCCAAGGCCCGAAAAAGACCCAATATGGAGGCCAAATGGCCAAAATATTGGGAAATATTAGAAAAAGATGGAAACAATTGGAAATTGCAGAGTTTGGAGAAAATGAAGGATAAAGTGTGAGACTGGCTACACTACGCTCAGATTAAAGAAGTATTTAAAAACGATAAAAAGTTAGGGTTTCAGGTGGAGAAATCGAAGTTGGAAACAGAGCTGTTAGAACCTAAAACCAAGGTACTTTCAAGAATGTATAACTTGCTGTTAAAATGGAATACACAAGATGAAATGGTTAAATCGGCTATGATAAAATGGGCACAGGATATTGGGCATAATATTATGTTTGAGGACTGGGAAAGGTTGTGGACCACTGGGCTGAACTTCACTGCATGTAATGCTTTGAAGGAAAATGTTATGAAAATGATATAAGGATGGTACATGACCCCAGTTAAACTTGCCAAGATATACCATTTGTCTGACAATAAATGTTGGAAATGTAAAGCAAATGAAGGAACATTCTTTCACCTCTGGTGGACTTGCCCTAGGGTGAAGGCCTTCTGGGAAATGATATATAATGAGCTGAAAAAGGTATTTAAGTATACCTTTACCAAGAAACCAGAGGCCTTCCTTCTGGGTATTGTCGGCCAGCAGGTGTCAAAGAAGGACAGAACATTTTTTATGTATGCAACAACGGCAGCAAGGATACTTATCGCTAAGAATTGGAAAACTCAAGATTTACCCACACTGGAGGAGTGGCAGATGCAACTGATGGACTATATGGAACTGGCCGAGATGACTGGCAGAATCCGAGACCTGGGAGAGGAGAGGGTTGAAGAAGACTGGAAGAAATTTAAGAGTTACTTAAAAAAACATTGCAATCTGGTTGAATGTTAAGAAAGGATGCTAGATCATAAATAATTGTGCACCACTAAATTAGATGAAATTATGATGATAAGTAAATTGAGGTTAAATTATAAACCTATTAGAGAATTAACAGACTATAGTTAAATGAATGTGACATAAGATTGCAAACAAGATGATAAATTGCGGGCAAGAATTGACAATGATGTAAATGGGAGCGGGAGATGTGAGGGAGTCCTAAGTAGTTAAGAAAATATGTTATGATATATGTTATATTGTTCTTTATCTTTGCATTTATGTTTAAAAACCTTAATAAAAAATATATGGGGAAAAAAAGATGCTTTGGAAGAATATATAATTGAAACACAAGCAAGAATTTTTAACTATTGAAGGATACATTCCAGTTCAGTTGCTCATAAGCAGAAATAGGTTACTCTGGGGGATTTTATAGACACTGAATCTAGTCTTTCTGTTTGGGGAACAGGGTCTCCAACATGTGTTGGCTCCTCAAATAAGAAGGGCACTTAACGCCTAACATTGTCCAGCTGGACAGAAGCATATATTTTGTTTATAAATAAGAAGTCGGGTTTGGGCAGAAATGGAGTGTTGTACAAATTATTTGGGTGGAATTTCTTGGCAAGGCTGAGACTAAACTTACATGTTTTGTCTTATTATGTTGAAAGGCAGCTCCCAGTTTTCCATATTGTTTCACTGAAACTCTTCTCATTGCCCTTTCTCTATTTTCCCTTTGCCACCACAGTACAGTTCCTTGGCCACTTTTGTCCAGTCTACTGTTTTAATTCTTTGGCCAGGATGAACTATGTAGATATTTGGTATGTTCAACGTGAGGACTACACAGATGCATGGAAACAGAACAACTGTGTGTTGTGAGTGACAGTGAGCAAACAGGACTGGGTACTATAAGGACAAAGAAGGAAGTGGGAAAAAGAAACAGCATAATATAGGAAAATAGGGAGCTGCTGTATCCTTTGTTCCGTCTAGCTCAGTATTGTCTACACCACTGCTATTTTTCTTGGGGGGGGGGAGGTGATGGAATTCACCTCTTTCTCTTAGAATGGCAATGGCATCCACCTGAGAGGTCTGGAACTCAGTTCCAGTGAGTTCCCCCTGGGGGAAAAGGCCCTGGGCCTACACTAACTGGCAGTGCTACCTGGAGATGCTGGCAACTAAATCAGGAACCTTCTGCAGAAAAAGAACATTCTCCACCACTGAGCTATGACCTACCTTTAGCCTCAGCCAAGAGAACAGAAGCATTCTAAACACCATAGAAACAGCACGAATATTTGCCCGTTGGATTTTGGTGGCATCTTTTTCATGATGGAAGCATAGATTTTGTTTTTTGTTTTTCCATGGGTTGCTTATTACACACCACACTTTCTTCAAACTACAAGGTGGGTTACCAAACAGAGAGATTAAACGTAGACTAATAGCCTGCAAACAAACACTAATGTTTAAGAAATGTGTGTCTCCAAACGAGGACTGAATGTGAAACGCCCTACGGTCAACTTTGCACAGAAAACATCTCAATCTTCAGGGCAAAAATTGAAAGTCCCTCCAACACCACTCCACCAAAACAAACTAACCGGTTGTCAGGACTGACAGGTTTTGCCTGCTATAGCACTCATGTGTTTTATAGGAATCTTTAGCCAGGGGTGTTATTTTAAGAGATGAGCAAATGGGGAAACCCCATGGCCTAGCCAATAAAATATGAACTTTAGGTGCAATGAAGCACTCATAAATATGACTCTGAACAAGGGGATTCATTGTTTTGACTGACCTCCTTTTTTGCTTCTCTTCTGATCTCAGCCTCTCTGTGTGCGTCATGGCAGCCCTCATCCTTTAACCTGTGGTTTTTAGAAAGCTAGCTACTATGTTATTTATGGCCAGAAGCATTAGTAGCTGCTCTGTGTACTCCCTGCATGCACACATACTGAGGTGGGATGGGGTCTTTTGGTGCATGTGTTTTACTTTGCTGGGATGAAAGGATTTGCTTCTGGAACTGAGGTGGTTGCTGTACTTTAAAGAGGCCTCAGCAATTCGGATCCCTCCCTCTGGTACTAAAGTTGTGATCTCTCCCCCCCCCCCCCGGCTGCTCTCTTTTTAACATACTGTCATATTTTATTATTTCACTTTTCATTTTTCCTACAATATTTTTCCCAATGTACCACCCTCATGTTATCCCACTGCCCACCAGTTTTCTGAAGGCAGCTCTGTATGGGAATTTTTAATGTTTTATTGTGCTTTAGTATTCTGTTGGAAGCTACCCAGAGTGGCTGAGGAAACAGAGGCAGATGAGCAACATACAAAATTATATTATTGCTGCTACTACTACTACTTTTAGGTAAGGAAGTCAGAGAATTCCAACAAATACGGGAAATGAAGTGCAGTAGAAATTGCTGTAGTTCATGTGCTTCTCTGTGGGCAGAAAAGGAAATCACTTAAGTGAATCTAATCAAGTTACATTGTTTTTAAGTCTGCAAAAATCAGCTACTATGTTGTTTTTAGTCTGCAAGCAACATGTAAATAAGAACTGTTGTTTTACGTTGTTCTGGCATTTCCTTTACATTGAAATGAATGTAAGGTGAAAGTTACATAAGTTATGTAACTTGCATTAAATGTTGGACAGAGAAAATAATATTATTTGGTGTTAATAAAACTGTAGCACTACAGAAACAGTGCTGGCTGTGATGAATACAGGTTGAAATGGATATCATTGCTTCCTTGCACCCCTGCTTTCAGGTCAAACTTTGCAAGCATTGCTGCACGCTAAAGGCAAGTTCACACAATCACTACTTACACAGAAACATTACCACAACCTATGTTGTCTCGCCTGCTGCATAATGCAAGTAAAAAACACACACCATGAAATTCAATTACAGAAAGCTAATTTCCTGTGGTGGTATCTTGATTCTGTCACTTGGGAGCACATTTGTAAGAATGAGTAACCACAGAAGGATTACAGAAAAATAACACAATTGCAGGGCTTATCCAAATTGTATCCCAATCAGTGTTTCCATGGTAGAAATATAGCTACTATTGATGTGTGATTTATATATTCATAAATCCACCCTCAAATAGTCACTCGTGAGTGTGACTTGCACACTGCAGCACACACACCACAGATTTCACTTTCAAAGTGTTTCACACGATCTCAACCACAATGCTTTCTGAGAAGGCTCTGAATATTTACATGCAACAGGATAGTTAGGGTGAAAACCAGTAGCATGTATGGACTGGTCCACAAACTGCATCCTACTTGATCTTATGTTGCAGTAGCTAGTATTTTAGATGTACCTGGAATTCAAGTTCAAATCCCACATCTACCATGGATTCTGGATGGCATTCCACGAAGAGCACCAATCAACAGTTTTAAATCCTAGATCTTCTATAGTATTATGGGCTTTGATCTTGTTGTTCAGCTCTGTTGTGTTAATGTTTTATATTTACAGAATCCCAGGAACTGTAGTTTGTTATGGGTGCTGAGAGTTGCTAAGGGAGCCGATTTCCCTCACAGAGCTACAAATCGCAGCGTGGTTTAACAGAGTGTGGTGTAGGGGTTAAGAGCGGTAGTCTCGTAATCTGGTGAACCGGGTTCGGGTCTCCGCTCCTCCACATGCAGCTGCTGGGTGACCTTGGACTAGTCACACTTCTTTGAAGTCTCTCAGCCCCACTCACCTCACAGAGTGTTTGTTGTGGGGGAGGAAGAGAAAGGAGAATGTTAGCCGCTTTGAGACTCCTTCGGGTAGTGATAAAGCAGGATATCAAATCCAAACTCCTCTTCTTCTTCTCTTCCCAAGGAACTGTAGATCTGTGACAACTCCCAGAACCCTTAACAAGCCACACTTCCCAGGGGTCTTTGGGGGAAGACATTACTGCATTAAATGTATAGTGCTAATGGAGCCATGTAGTTAAGCACAGCCTATCAGCCAGCCAGCCAACCAACCAACCAACCAAAGGTTTCTTTGGAAGAGCCTGGGAAGCAGGGAAAGAATCACCACCTCACCGCTAGAAAGTCATTCTTCATGCAAGCACTTTCCTCACACGGCAAATACCTAATAGCCTGCCTTATTATTCATCATAGCCAGGGATAGCTGTCACAGAGGTCTTTGTGTAGGAACCGGCATGCTGGTTAGGAATATTACGCACCACATGGTTTTCCAGGAAACAAAAGGTTGCATCAACAACCAAGAAGTGTTATTATGGATGACTTTAATTGCTATTCACGGTTGCTATGAGGTTTTCTATGTGCATGAGTGTGTTTTTCCCTAGTAAGACATGTATTGTACCTAAACCCACAGCTTCCCGCCCAAAGTCTGTGTTTAGTCTGAAAAAGCAACTGATACTGAAAAAACAAGCGGAACTGTATCAGTCTCCTTCCTAATGGCAAAACTATTAATAACAGTACATATTTTTACACATATGTATGTCCCTTCACCATACACTCCCAGCCATCTGCTACATCAGTTTCTCTTGGGTTACTGGTGATTTCTTTCATATTTTTCTGGCAAACCAAGATGCTGAGTCTCTTTCAAATCCACGAGGAAAAACAAAATAAAATATGTGTTTTCAAAACACTGCTGGATCAATTACTTCAGAACAGTTAGAGTAAATGTCCTAACTGTACACATAACTCACACACATATATATCTATTTCAGAACTCATTCATTAATGTGAATTGCCTATTTTCTGTACCCAATTTTCAAAATCATTCATGACCTTTCTGACGGACCTCTTTATGTGAATACAGTACTTAACCAGCAAATGGGAGTGAAGGGCAAAATTGGAAATGTGGGAGAGCACTGCTAGGTAAGAGAAACATGCTATTTAGCTTGGTTTCATTTCAAATAAAGATAATACAATTTTTACAGGTTTTCCAAGGTTACTATGACAATACTTCCCACCCTCACAACCTGAGTTGGCCAAGTTTGTGGCAAACATGTTTTTGTGAAAAACTGAGAGGCAACAGGTGTTATGCTACTATGAGCATAAATCAGAATGTTATGAGTACTGGAGAAAACACAGGTTTGTTTGCTTGCTTGTGGAAATGCTTGCTTCTTTCAAAACGGAAAAAAAATCCCACACCTAGCAGTAGCTGCCAATTTTACTGGCAGTTACAGTGCTATATAAAACTGGCTGTTTCCATGCATAGCCCAAAAGTCACATTTTTTCCTTATTAAGTTAAGAGAGCCGTGCTAATCTGAAGTGGGGCAACTCAGCCTCAAAACCCTGTGAATTGGCCCTCAGTTTGTACAAGATGTGTAAATCCTAGCGTTTCTGCAATGCTTTTCAGGATCCTGGTCTTTCCTTAGTGATATACAGTGGTACCTCAGGTTACATACACTTCAGGTTACATACGCTTCAGGTTACAGACTTTGCTAACCCAGAAATAGTGCTTCAGGTTAAGAACTTTGCTTCAGAGTGAGAACAGAAATCGTGCTCCGGCGGCGTGGTTGCAGCAGGAGGCCCCATTAGCTAAAGTGGTGCTTCAGGGACACGTGTACTAAGGCATTCCCAGTTAGTGCAGACCTCCGGAACGAATTAAGTACTTAACCTGAGGTACCACTGTATACATGTGTGTAAACCTTTCAGAAATTTCTTTGAACTATGGAGAGGTATATAAATAATAATAGTTGATAAGATGAAAAAGATGAATTAAAAACTCCCATTCTTCAGCTTATTCCTGCTGCTTGTAATTGGGGGAGGGGGGATCATTCAAGAATTTGATACAGAAAATCTACAGTGGAATCTAACTAAGGGTGGTATTCAACAAATTTCTAATCAGAGTAGATCCATTAAAATTAATGGATATTAATTTCAATAGGTGTACTCTGAATAAAACTTAGTGGAATACTACCCTAATAAATTACTTCCTTGCTTTTCAATCCTCAAACCTACAGCTTGACAGTATTGGTAAATAAAAAGAAAATTGAGGATAAGTACAATCATAGTGTCTACTGAATTTGGAATTATCCGTGGGAACAATATGCCAAGCATCAATCATCCACTGCCTGTATTTATTTCACTCTCATGGGAGTCTCATTGAAAGTAATATACAGAATGTAAAGAGCCTTCCACTATTCAACAACTCACTTGTAAAATAAAAAGGTAGCCTCGTTCCCCAACCCCAGTGATCCTTTGAGGTCTATCTGAGTAGATAGTTTTATGTTGGCAATCCACTTAGTCTTAGACAAAGCTCCAATGATCAGCTGGGAGTGAGGCATTAGACAACCTTTTATTTCACCAGTGATTCACTGAACAGAACTGTGCTTAAGTACAATTATTATTATTATTATTATTATTATTATTATTATTATTATTATTATCATCATCATCATCATCATCAACATTTCCAACCAGGATTGAATCACACATTACTACAGATTTTGAAAACTCCTTCCAGAATGCTGTATCTCTCCTTCCTGCCTGACAGCGGGGGAGGGGGGGCGTGTTATCAAAATCCCATGCCAGTTATACAGTTCAGCTTTTAAACACAACAGAAAAAGTGGTGAGGTATGAAAACAACCAGATTCCGTATCTGACATGAATTTTAATGAATAAATGTAAGCTAAAAATGGAAACAAATCTCCAAATGCTGGCAAGTTTTTATTTCAATCTATAGGAGATCCTTTTAGAGGAGAAGCTGGGCACTATGAGGTAAAACTATTGTTAGCTTTTGTCTACTATAATCAGATAACGGCAATAGTAACAAAGGCATGGATTTACCTATCTTTGTTAAGTAAGGTGTCCTGGTTGTCTCTGAGTACTAGAATACTGAAGTTAATTATTTCTCAATAAATTTAAAGGGTTTTTGGTGACAATTTCAGTGTTACAAACGTCAGCTGAAAGGGAAGAGCAGAATGAGAGGTTACATTATTAAAAACATAAATGAGAATACTACTAGCAGAAAAGAAAACACAAATTTTTAAAAAGTATACATTTGCACTTCTTAAGAAGAAGAAATCAGGATTCAGAGATGATGAAAAGGCAAACATCATCTTAATTGCAGATTACTTCGTTTTCCCCTCTAGCTTGATTTCAAAATTAGCATTTCAATAACCCCTCAGGCACTTCAAAATTTCATTAGCAAAGCATGCAAACATTATCAAAAATTATTCTGTCAGAATAATTATTATGACCACCTTTTGTTCCTCAAGGGGGGGGGGGACGGGAATGCCTCATAGTACACGTGTCCCTCAAGACTAATTTTATTACCTCAAGCTCACAGAAAACAGCATTTCTAAGACTTAGCACTTCACGTTTGTTATTTTTAGCATATGGGTTTTTTAACAGTTACAGTTGGCAATGCAATGATTTATGCAAATTCTTTTATCACCTCATGGGGGATTAATGTACTGTAATTTGATAATAGCCCTCCACTTAAACACGGTCAGCTCCTTCCAAAACAGAGCAATTTGATTGCAACTGACTGATAGCTCGAATCACAAAGAACTTCAGTGATACTTCCAGTCACAAAGAACTGCAATTATTTTGTAAAACAAATCTTGCGGGGTGAAAATAAGGACTGCCCATTTGTCGCTCCCATCTTTCCCCTTTTACACCTTAACCCAGATTACCTGATGGTTTTCAAATAAATAATAGAAGATAGTTGCCTACATGAAGGGATTAACCCTGCAATTCTATACATGTCTTCTTAGAAGAAAAGTCCCACGGCATTTCCTGCTGCCTACTCCCAGGTAGGTGGGTATAGGATTGCAGCATAATTTAATTGTATGGCAATGAAATTAGGCTATTTAAAATCAAAATGTTTAGTTAGCTCACGTTATGCACTGATATTTTGAAATAAATGTCGCAAAGTTGGAAATGCTTTAGAAGCTACATAACGCACAACTACAGAGGGGTAAAGAACTGTAGCGTACTATGGGCCAGCTCATAGAAACCTAATAAAGCTTGAAATTCAATAATGTCTGCACATAGTAACCACAAGAAGAAAAAAAGCCTTCCATTCCAGATTCCATAAAAAGACTCTGATATGCAGCTGCTTCTTAAAGTGTTTCCAAAGTAGTAGGATATAAGCAATAACGATCTAGGGAGGGGGTCGGTGGGAATCTAGCTCATAAGAAAAACAATAGTCCGCAAAGAAAATCTTGTAACAGATTTGTCTGTGTTCTGCCTAATCTCTAACCCCTGAAGATCTATGAAGGATTCGGGCGTAGGGGATGTAGGTACTGTATTTCCTTAATAGCACATTCATTAACTGAATGATCCTGTTTGAACCAGTGGAGTTCAGTCCTGACACAAGTCAGAGCAAACGAATACGAAGTGATACGTCAATCTGCCTCCATCAAGGATCTCTGTTAAAAAGCATAAATTGAAACACTTGCTTGGTACTTTTTGGAATCCTTGGCTTCCCTTAGCAAATATGCGTGGGTCTATATAGCCATTTCAACTTTACTTTGGGCACAGGAGTTAAATCAAGCTACAGATAAGGGCAAAGCAAAGGTAACAGTAGGACAACATTTGAAAGGAATGCGAGAAATGAAACTCCTGAGGGATTAGTTATACTTACAAAAACAAACAAAAATCCGGACTGCAATTGCCTTAAAAAGCACACAATAGTACATTTTCAAAGAGATTTGAAATCAGCTTTCTGCTAGCAAAGAACTGGCAAAATATTGTTATTCTTATAGCAGCTGAACTTTGTCATTTGGTGCTTTCTAGGACATAAAGGTATTAGCAACTGAGGACTGGAGTAACTTCACTATAGCGAATAAAAATTCAGAAGATGCTATTTACAAGACACAGCCATTGCAAGATATTTCAGGTCATATGCTGGAAAGAATAGCTGTATACTAAGGGAAATAATGTTGTTGTGGTTATTTTGAAGAGCTGAACACACACTCCTTACCAGAGAACAGCATATGCAAGATATTTCCTCCCTTGAACTGAAAACTGGCAAACTGGTAAATAATTGCATAGTAACAACATTCTTAAACTGACCTTTTCTATTATAAGGTGGGCATGTGGATCATTATTTCATTATGCAGTTTATTGTAATTATATTCCTCCCTGAATCATATACTCAAAAACTGAAGACTCTAAAACATGCTCCATTCATTATGTTTCTGATTCTAAATATTATAGAATTAATATTTTTCAAATATGCATGGGGGGGGGGCTCCCAGGCTTAGATGAATATGAGAACTGTGGCTATAAAATAACAACAAAGGAAAGGCAGTGCATCTCACAATACAAGAATATTCACCACAGATCTTCCTCTTAGATAGGAAAAGCAACAAAAATCTCAAGAGATGTGAAATCTTTTTAAGGCTGCAATCTTATGCACAATTACTAGAGAATAATAATAACCCACACTAGTTATGTCCAAGTAAAGCTGCACAAGGTAAGGCTGAATCACTATCTATAATCTCTGAAACAACTAAAACTTATCTTCCAAACTGTCCATGCTTTTGCTTCTTCTCCCACACAATTCTATAACTTTCAAATAACACGCTTCAACTTCTTATTCCTTTAAGTTTTGTTTTGTAGTGCATAATCCACCAGCTCACGTGCTTATTTTTAAAAAGATTTTACCAAAAAAAAACACACCAAATAAAAACCCTTGCTACTAGCCTAAGGCTACACAACTTCATTACATCAAGGAAAGAAGTCGAGAGAGGAGAATTATAAAAACTGACTTTAACATAAATAGTGAGAGAAACCTACACACCCCATGACCACCTACAATGTAGCCTGTTTTAGCATTAGCTCAACATCAGCTTGCATTATTAATACACCTTCCAGGGACCAATTTGGCCATGACAGAAGCCAGCTTCTAGGTCCTGGCTCCTAGCTTGTCAAACACAGAGGAACGTATCAGAAAGAAAGAAAGAAAGCAACATACCTAAATTGACAAAGCTCATGACCATATCTGCATCATTCAGAAAGTTGGTATCATGCAGGCTAGCTAAGGGAGGGCTCCGTGTAGTCAGCGGAGTTGTGCGAGATACGTGTATTCTCCGAGAGTATCCATTTGGAGATGCTGGGTACCCCTTCCTCAGCCCTTTGCTCTCTCCGCCAAGTGATCCCCTGAGCGAATACTCCAGTTCTTCAGTATCTTCTTCATTTGTCATGGCATTGTAGAGGTCGAGCATGAAGAGGGGTGCCGAGGAAGCTTGCTTTCCAGGTGAAAATGGCCTGGGTCTGTGAGGCAAACCCAGGATGGAGAGAATTTCTCTCTGGATCTCTCTTCTCTCATGGTTCCGCAATCTCCTGTAAATGAAACTGGAGTGGACGTGATTGTCTGCTATGCCCGCCTTCACAGAACCCATTAGAATCCAACAATTCCAGAGTAAGCTCACCAGAGCTTTGAGCACAGTTTGGTCCATATTTTTCTATATATATCAATATGCAAAATAAATAAAAACAACAAAAAAGCAATCCCTTTCTTCCACCTTCTACTTTTTCTTATGAGGTCTGCTTTCCTGGTGTCTGGGGGGTAGGGGGCAAAAAAAGGAGAGGTGAACTGTAAATTACCTATTCTTCATGTCAACGTTGTCATTTCTGAGCACAACATCTTGCTGGTTTTATTTCTCCACTTATTTAAATATTACAGGATGTGTCGGGGCGCAGTTCTTTCTAAGAAAGCTGAAATTCGGACTTCCAATTTTCCACTGTTGTTACTGTTTTTCCTGCATTGATGGAGCAGAGGACCAGAACTTGGTTAGTTGATGCAGGCATTCCTGTAAAGAACCGTAAAGAACCAGTTTTGGGGGATGTGGTTCTATTAAACGACAGACCATCTTCAGTCACACAGGCATTCTAAGAGCAGTCTTCTCCTGCAATGTTTTCAACTCAATTAACTGCTTAAGACTCTTCTCCCACCTTTCATTCTTTCCTGGTCTGAGCTGCAGCTTGGTGGTGTAACATCTACCGTAATTTCCCCCCCTAATAATCAGCTGAGACCATTAACATCCTAAGTTCTCTCCTTAATGTCCAGCAAATCTGAAACATGTACCAAACATTTAAAAGGCCTTTCCCTGAATTCATTCAGGGAAGGGGGGGAAGAGAGAGAGACCCTGCTGAAAATCCACCCTTTGAGTTCCTTAACTGTTATTTCCACCTCTAGCAGGCAAAAACATAGCAGCTCCCTTCAAGAGAGATCTAAAAGCTAATGTAAGCACAACCCTGCTGGGAGAGAAGAGGCTTCTCATTGTAATTTGAAACGGGCAAAGTGAGGGGGGAAATGGCTTAACCCTTCTGTTACCAGACAAAGCTATTTCCCCCCCTTCAGATTACAGTCCTGCCTCTAAGAGGGCGAGATAATGACCTCTTCAAAAGGAGTGTGGCACCAAATATCAATGAAAATAGTTGTGTGTGTGGCACATGTAAAATGTTTTCAAAATCCTTGGTCCACAGGATTATATTTTTTATCATATTAATCAGCATAATATATGAAAAAAAAACTTTTTTTAAAAAAAAAACGCAACTCACCTCTCTCCTTGTAATAATTATGGCACGATGCACCAAAAGTTAAGTACTTTAAAATTCCATTGATATTGTTGGGCAAAGACTTTGAGTACTGGATGTGTGTTTGTTAATCTGGAAGAGCACGATTCAACAAAGTCAAGCACTCTAAAAACAATCTGAGATTGTGGAGACTGAAAAACATGTTGAAGCCATACAGAAAGTAGCTGGAATTAATATGCTTAATATGCTTAAACGTGCTTAACTTTGGTCAGGTTGTACCCCTTTCAAATAAAGAAAGTTGCATTCTTTTCTACTTAGCTAAAATGCATTTTAGAATGATAAATTAGAAATTATTCACCAGGTGTTGGAAGCAATGTGTTGGACATTTAACAAATAATCAGTTTCTTTGTCATTACGTATTAATAGCATCTTGAATTTCTAAAGATTCTTGTCAAGTCAAGACGTATAAATACATAAGTTTGCTAAATTATTTGTTTAATTTTTCTGCTTCACAAATTTCAAAAGAAAGGAAGGTATCTCATCAATACAATGAGCTTCCCTCTGGAGACATATGCAGACCTCCGGGTTATACAAAATACTTCATTTGGCAGAATGGAAAGGTTTAGGGCTAAGTCACACCCACATATATATCATTCAATGTTTCTCCAGTCAGTTGCTCAACCACTGCTAAGTCACAGCTGACTGTGTGAGCTTCTTCTATTGAAGTTAATGATTTTCTGTTTGTAGTGTTTGATCCGTCATTACTATTGCATGTGTGGAAGTCATCACAAAGTGTTGCAGTCCTTAGATGATGAGCCTGCTTGTGTCAATTCAGCCTTTGCTCCTGCCTGAATAGATCTGCCCTTCCGCTTCAGCGGAAGGAGATATTGGAAGTATGCATCTGTTTCCATCCACCGAATTACACACTTCATTTAACTGAATGGAGAAACACATGGGCGCTTTATCAGTTATCAGCTGATAAAAGGAAGAAATCTCTGGATTTGGGCAATATAGTATAAAGTATCCAAAATAAAAAAGAGGTTGGAGTAATAAGAGGCTGCAGACAGTTCTAAAGAACCAAGAATGTACAATCTCTGTATTAATAATAATCGACCCAATAAATAACAACATCACCTCATCCCCACAAAACCCTTGAAGACGAAGACATCTCAAAGAATAGCTCTACAGTGCAATCTTTTCCAACTGGATCTCCTCCAGATATGGCTGGACTCCAAGTCCCATCAGCCACAGCCAGCATGGTCAGGGATGATGGGAGCTGGGAGTTGGAAACATCTGGTGATCACCAGCCCAGAGAATGTTCCTGCAAAGGAATGGAAAGTGGCAAGGCTGTTCAAATGGGGGCAGACATTTGTAGAGGAGCACGAGAGTTTAGCAAACTGCTTAGGATCCCTGGGAGCATTGCTGCAGCTTGTGATGTGGCATGGGGTCTTCTGCTCAAAGACAGGCGGGGGGTGGGGTGGGGCAGAGGTCCCATGGAGTACATGCAAGCCCTAGGATCATTTAAAAGGAACTACTGGCCTCAGTTTACAGTATAAACATAAGTTTGACCTGACCTCCTAGCAGCTGCTGATCAGCTTGGCTGGTCTAACTAACAAGAGTAACTTGTTTCAAAACATCTGAGTTACATATGATTATGCCGCGTATCTTCTTAGAAGTCAGAAGCTGAGATTTCAATCTTATAAATAAAAACACTAAGCTTAAAAAAACAAAAATGAGGAAAAATTGAGATGCTTTCCTTGAAATGAAAGTTACGTTCTGACTTCAATGGGCACATGAAAGACCTGTGATGTAAACCAAACACCTTTTGAATTTATGGCTGTGTTCTATATTCAGTTCCTTTGGGGGTGGGGTTTGGCTTCTATGTATTTTATTATTTATTTGTTGCTTTTAAATGTCTGTATATGTTTTGTGAATTCATTTTATTCACGCTTCTGCACACCGCCCAGTAATCTTTGGACGAAAGGCATCCAAGAAACATTCTCAATAAGTGAGAATGGGATCTTTCCCAGCCCAGCAGAACTTTATGGAGCAGCCAAGCCAGCTGGGACAGGAGGTTGAGGCAGGCAGCAAACAGGCCTGGACTGGGCACAATGCCATCTCATGTGAAGGCACCGGGGTTGGTTCAAGGGCCCGCCGATCCTAACTAGATCAGCCCTGCCCTATCTCTGGCAAGCGCCATTCCATGGGATTTCTCTAGCTGCCACCACTAGCACCAGCAACCTCCCCCCTGCCCCCCACAAACACACATTTGGTGGGAGGAAGGGAAAGCTTTGCACCAATGAAGTACCACTGGCACCTGTCTGCAGGTGGTGGCTTGTGAAAGGCAGGCAGAGCCGGCCAGGCTGAGCACAGGAACACCTTTACCCTATCCATCCCTGCTCACAAGGGGCTTGGATTGCCCTGTTCGTATTTCTTGCTGTCTGTTTTGGATTTGTTCACATCATGGATTGTATTATGGTTTGTAGTTTAAGTATGTTGTTCACAGGCCAGCACTGGTGTTTATAAGCTAACGTGCAATGAAAGTTTCCCCAAATGGTGGAATATAAAAGCATAAGAATAAAACTAAAAGTGTTTCCCCCCTTTTTTCAGCTTCTTCAAAGAACATGATCTGTTGCCTTAAATTTCAATTTAATGAAAAATTGGGGTGGGGGAGAGGTTTCCTTGGGCACATGGTGTCGCATTAGACTTCCTTCAAGTAGACCTATTAAAATCAGTGGTCTTAAAGTTGTTCCCGCCTGCTGATTTCAATGGGTGTCCCACAAGCACAATTCCAAACATGTCTACTGAGCGAGGGGAGGAAGACCTATGGAATTCACTGGGGATTACTCCCAGCTAAGTGAGGTTAAGAATGCAGCCTAGGTCTAATGTTGTTGTTGTTTAGTCGTTTAGTCATGTCCGACTCTTCATGACCCCATGGACCAGAGCACGCTAGGCACTCCTGTCTTCCACTGCCTCCCGCAGTTTGGTCAAACTCATGCTTCAAGAACCCTGTCCAACCATCTCATCCTCTGTTGTCCCCTTCTCCTTGTGCCCTCCATCTTTCCCAACATCAGGGTCTTTTCCAGGGAGTCTTCTCTTCTCATGAGGTGGCCCAAGTATTGGAGCCTCAGCTTCACGATCTGTCCTTCCAGTGAGAACTCAGGGCTGATTTCCTCAAGAATAGATAGATTTGATCTTCTTGCAGTCCACGGGACTCTCAAGAGTCTCCTCCAGCACCATAATTCAAAAGCATCAATTCTTCAGCGATCAGACTTCTTTATGGTCCAGCTTACAACCCACTAATAACCACGTAAGCAAAATCTTGCTGCTTCTCAGCAGCAGCCTATTACCCACAGTAGTCTAGTGGGAAGTCCACATGCAGGGCATGTATGTGGTAGCCCTCTTTTTGGCCCATCAAAATTGATATTCAGAGTTGTGCTGCCTCTGAACATGAATGCTCCATTCGGTTATTGTGGAGAAGAAAGAAAAGGAAAAAATATTGCAAGAATATTACCTTTCCAGAAAGATACTGAACTATCTGATGTCTAGCAAAAAAAGAAGGAAAATTCTTATTTAATCTAATTAGCTGCTTCGATTTCATTTCACAGAGACACAGATGCAATACACACATACAAACCCTGTTTCGAACACCACCCACTTCGCTGCTAAGCATCTCGCAGCATCTGGATTTCATTCGTACCAACCCGATCAGCTCCTTAATGGGGGAAGAACAATACTGGAAGCTGCTCTTGCTTGTCCAAGAAAAAGCACGTGAAAATGATACAACAAATTTACACAGCAAGTAAAGACCAAAGATGCATGAACATGCATGGAAAGCCTGACCAGTTCAGATCTAACCATGTTTACTTGAAGGTCCATCACCTCTTTTTCAATACCTAGTTATTAATACAACTTTCATGACAGATGTTTATCAAATCTATTTCCACAGGGTAAGGCAGAGGAATAAAAGAGATGGTGGTGTGGTGGTGGTATTTATACCCCACCCATGTGGCTGGGTTGCCCCACCCACTCTGGGCAGCTTCCAACACATACAGTGGTACCTTGGGTTACATATGCTTCAGGTTACAGAGGCTTCAGGTTACAGACTCCGCTAACCCAGAAATAGTACCTCAGGCTAAGAACTTTGCTTCAGGATCAGAACAGAAATTGTGCTCCGGCGGTGCGGTGGCAGCGGAAGGCCCCATTAGCTAAAGTGGTGCTTCAGGTTAAGAACAGTTTCAGGTTAAGAACGGACCTCCGGAATGAATTAAGTACTTAACCTGAAGTACCATTGTATAACATGGCAAAACATCAAACATTAAAAACCTCCCAATACAGGACTGCCTTCAAAGGTCGTCTAAAAGCTGTGTAATTATTTATCTCTGACATCTGATGGGAATGTGTTCCACAGGGAGGGCGCCACTACCGAGAAGGCCCTCTTCCTGACTCCCTGTAATTTCACTTCTCGCAGTGAGGGAACCACCAGAAGACCCTTGGAGCTGGACCTCAGTGTCTGGACTGAACAATGGGGATGGAGATGCTCCTTTAGGTATACTGGGCCAGGGCCATTTAGGGCTTTAAAGGTTAGCACCAACACTTTCAGTTGTGCTTGGAAATGTACTGGGAGTCAATGTAGATCCTTTAGTGTAGATTCATACAGGCATGTATCCTACCAAGCTTCTGTCATGTCCAAAGTTGCAACACAGAAGCAATCAAGTGTCAGATAAGGACTGCCGGAATCTTTATGCCACATATGAGCAACTGTGTCCTCCTGAGAAGATTGAAAAAAGTTCTGTTAATGAACTCATCTCTTGGTTTTAGTAAAGGCTCATAAAGTGGAAGTACTTTTTGTAGAGAAATGACAATGAAGGCACCAAAACAAGAGCACGGGGAGAGAGTAAACATTCCTAGAGACTGAGACATAGCATCCAGAGGTGTTTTGTGTAGGGATCAACATTGCTCTGCCAAGGAACCATTTCTAAAGCTATTCACTGGGACAACTGATCTACTAATAAGGAAGAATGCCTCAGAGAACATGCAACAAATACATAGCACTTTAAGATTAACAGATTTACAGCAGAATATATTTTGTGTGTTACACAGCCCACTTTGCCATATGCACCTGACAAAGTAGGCTAGAGGCTGGATCTAGACACATTTTTAAAAAAACACGTTTCAGGGAAACGTATTGTAAAGCTCACAATGGGAAAACATGTTGCTGGAGGATTGAACTCTACAGCCCATATGGTGTCACAGTGTTATGACACATTAAAAACTTTTTTAAAAAACTAATGTAGCCGAGTCCACAGTCTACAAATGCTTATATTGTAATAAACATGTTAGCTTTTAAAGGGTACTACAAAACCCATTTTTCTCTGCAACAGACTGACATAGCTACCCTTCTGGAACATGAGAATGTGCAGATTATCTTTCCCCCACCAGTGAATCTGTAAATTCCCCTGTCTTCCAGGACAGGAAAGCGGAGTTTGTAGGTCCGTAAATGAGGCATGCAGGTCTGCAATCCTAAACATCTTTATCTTTTAGAAAGTGATCACTGTCTGCATGAAATTGGTGACTTACAATGAGACAAGAATTGGTCAGATGCAATATTCCATGATTTGATAAGTTGTTGTAAACGTGGATTATAATATATTCTTATCCATGTGTTTAGCTTACTTTGTTGAAGACACACATTGATTTAGGGAACATATTTTTAATTTGCATGTGTTACATTCAAAACTTACTTTCGCAGAACATTTTCAAAGGTACTGAAAGAGTAGGATCAGGTCAGAAGCACTTATGTTGCATTTACACAGAAGTTTATTCCATTTTCCTGATGTTTCCCTAACCATTAATTTCCACATTACATTTGAGCTTTCACATGATGCAAAGGCCATTCTAGAAATATAGTGGAGCTTAGTGTAAGTTTAGCACTCATTTCTGTATGATTTGCAAACAATCCCCGCCCCCGAAAGCAAATAACAGAGAAATGAGTACTAAACTTGTGGTAAAGGTAAAGGGACCCCTGACCATTAGGTCCAGTCGTGGCCAACTCTGGGGTTGCGGCACTCCTCTCGCTATATTAGCTGAGGGAGCTGGTGTACAGCTTCCAGGTCATGTGGCCAGCATGACTAAGCCGCTTCTGGCGAACCAGAGCAGCGCACGGAAACGCCGTTTACCTTCCCGCCAGAGCGGTACCTATTTATCTACTTGCACTTTGATTTGCTTTCAAACTGCTAGGTTGGCAGGAGCAGGGACTGAGCAACAGGAGCTCACCCCGTCACAGGGATTTGAACCACCGACCTTCTGATCGGCAAGTCCTGGGCTCTGTGGTTTAACCTACAGTGCCACCCGTGTCCCTAAAAAACTTGTAGTGTATTCTGCTATATTTCTGGAAGTGGCTTTTGTATCATTTGAAAGTTCAAATATAATGTGGAAATTAACATGTCATTCAAGCTAAAAGAGTCCTAACCAGAGACAGTAGAAACAAGGGTGAATTTAATATATAAATATGATGCCTCTATAAAATCTAGCTGGAGCTGAAGTGCTCAGATGTGCATTTTGCTATGCTAGGAGAAAGAAGCAAAATCAACTTGCCTCTTACCTGGAGTGACATAAACCCCTCTTTCTGCCAATTCAGACACAAAAGATCATTCTTCTAGCTAAACTGCCCAGTTATTTGTGACCCTCTTCTCCTTCACTTGTGAAGCTGTATAAATATCACTAGAACACATGCTTACTCTCTCCCCTGATAAAGCAGAATAATTTTAAATGCTGGGAAACCTAATGCAGGGAGGAGGAACACCCGCATTTGTTTACAGTGGACATGGTTTTCTGAAATTTGATGATTCATAGGAAAAATCATCACGCTCCGTCTTTAGTGTTCATTACTACCATTTGACCCTCCATCTCACACAATTAATGACACAATCCATCACCATACCACTGTGGTTTGTAAGTTTGGATACCAAAAGAGACTCCAGAAATCCTCTTTGGTTTATATTAAGGCTATGATTAGTGCAAGAATTGCACAGTGGCAAATGTAAAACATTTGGCTGCAGAAAGCATTTGCAAGTAGCAGCGAAGAGCACTCCTTTAAATTTTGATATTTGGCTTACCTACTAAAGTGTTTTATTGAGCTCCAGCTGCAGAGTAGTACCTGTTAAACTCATTGTTCCTTGGCTATACAATTTCCTCAAGCACATCTGTTTTGCTCCACTGCTGTCCTTATTTCTCATTCAAGGAGTCACTCCCTAGTTTTTCAGATCTGCTTGGGGTTCCGTCATGATTTACAGGAGAAGGAAAAGTCGACATGGGGCAAATGCCCTGATCATATTATTGACTTTCCCCTTAAATAAACTTGATTCTCTTACAAATTGAAAATGCTAGCATTCATAGGGACACAGGAATCTGCCTTGTACGGAATCAGACCACTGATCTATCTTGTTCAGTATTGTCTACACTGATTTCCTGGGTATCAAACAGGAATCTCTCCCAAACCTATTTGCAGATGCTGGGGAATGAACTTAGGACCTTCTGCATACGAAGGAGACGCTCTGCTGCCGACAGCCTTTCCCCTCTTCACACATGCACACAGCCTATTGGTTTCCTTTACTGACAACTGCATGCCTTGTTGTAGCATCTGTGCTGTTGTACTTTAAAGAAATGAATCCCTTCAATGTTTGGTAGACTAATATACACACATTTCAGGTGCAATGGTTGAGAGATCAGAAGCATGCCTCATGCTCCTGCAGTCCTCTTCCCTTATGACATGGCAAGATCGGATTGCTAACTCTTAAACAGCAAACAAGTTCCATGTTGCATGGTCTTTACCCTTTGCCAATCTTATATTCAAAGCTGAAGATAATATCTCTGGCATGGCTCTATGCCAGGGGTCAGCAAACTTTTTCAGCAGGGGGCCTGTCCACTGTCCCTCAGACCTTGTGGGGAGCCGGACTATATTTTTGGGGGAAATATATGAATGAATTCCTATGCTCTACAAATAACCCAGAGATGCATTTTAAATAAAAGAACACATTCTATTCCTGTAAAAGCACGCTGATTCCCCGACTGTCTGCGGGCCTGATTTAGAAGACAATTGGGCCGGATCCAGCCCCTGGGCCTTAGTTTGCCTACCCATGCTCTATGCCATACCCTTTGCAACCAGCTCTCTAATCTCAGGAAAATCTCAGACATTCTCCAGGTTGCTGGTGTGTGGGTGGGTGTGGGGGGGGGGTGTTTGCCACTGCCATCCAGGGTGCAATTAATATAAATGCTATGAAGGGCTTAAGCAGCTCCTTTTCAATCTTCCTGTAACAAATATTTCAGAAGGAAACAAATACAAGTGGGAACCCCTATGCAAATTCAAACACTAGCGGGTGTAGAATATTCTGATCTAATGTGAACAGAGGGAAAGTGATTTGAGAGCAAAACAGTCAAATTTGAACAAGTTCACTGGATGCTTGTTGTTGACATTTGTAAGCTGCCCTATGACAAAAAAAGTTCATAGGCTGGCTTAGCAAAAAGAAAAAAAAGGATTATAGTATATAACTAACCATACAAGCCAATGCAGTAACAAATAAAACTCAAGAGCAGAGGGTTTTGTTTTGTTTGTTTTTTAGTGTGCTAAAAGGCCTGGGGAAATAAAAAGGGTGTCTATGTTGTCCCCTCAGCACCAGGCGAGTCTGCCTGGGGATGGCATCTCGCAGAGGTGCCACCACTGAGAACCTGTGGCCACCTGTCACACCTCACCTGGCAGTGGCACTCAGAGAAGGCCCTCTGGGGAACAGCTTAAAGTCTGGACAGGTACGTGAGAGAAAAGGCAACCCTTTAACATGAAGCTAAGTCTGAGACACATATGCAAAGGAGCCACATCAAAGGAACCACACAGAGAATGGCTACAATGTGTGGGTAGCTAATTTGGGAGACGCGCCCCAGACTGGCAGCGAAGCTAATCCAGGCCTCACTGGACTGTCTCCCTGTTCCTCTCGATGGGCATCCCCTGTCCTAAAGCTATTCGTTATTACATGCAATTAGTTGCTCACAGAAAGAGAGGGATCTCGGGGCCACTATTTACTTATTTTCATACCCCAGGATGGTCTTGAAATTTGCTACATGCCACAGGGCCTTGGAACCAGCCAGGCTAGAAATGTAAACAAACAAACAACCTTTTCTGGGTCTCAGACTTCCCACTGCCAAGCTTCAGCCCATTATGATTTTTAAAAATATATATATAAAAAGAATGGTTACATTATAAATTGCTTAAAAATGGGCTTTATGGTGAAAATGGTGACAGACTTTACTATGGCAGCAGCAGCAGGCGCCAGTCTAATTACAGTCTTCTCAAGACATAACTTATTACAGGCTCCGCAGCAGAGCCCGCGACTTCGTGTTTTAATTCAGAAACCTGGATTTTGTTTGTCATAATTGACTATTATGCTGCCCCTTTTGCCAGGACGCTCTTGTAAAAAAGAAAAAAAGAAACTCTTGCCTTAAGTGGTCATTCCTGCTTAGACATTTTGAGCAAACTGAGCCTTTGAAGAGCCTCTCACAGCTAATTATCAGCTGTCCTTTTCAGATATGTCATTTGCCCAACATTTCCCTCAGCTGAGGTTCATATTACTCTGCTAATATACGTAGCTAATAGATAATTTGATCTATTCCTTTTTCAGGGCATCGTGTGCTTTCGGAGGATATATGACAGAGGCAAATGCATCACTGAGAAAGAGGAAGCCGCTTTGTGGAAAAATTTGCATATGTTCATTTGTATGTGTAGATGTAAATTAAGAAATAATAATTTAAATAGAAATACAATATAGCTCACCGTTGGGTGGGCAATGGTGACCAGGAAACCTGTGGAGAAGCCTAACCAGATTATATCTCACGTCTGCTGTCCAGCTGCTAACTGTTGGTGGGCAAAGTGGTCACAGTCCCTGCTTTCCCTCGTTGTGGCGCTTTGTTTTTGAACTGAACTTGGGCCAGGCAACCCTTCCAATATAGGGCATCTTACAATGTAAAGGACTGTCTCTCAGACAACCCTCCACTAGAGGACAATGCTCCATATTTTAAAAATGACACAGGGCCGCCCGATTGCATTCAGTTTGAATGAAAATCACCAAATGCGTTTGGAGTCATATATAACAGGCATCATTGAGAATATTGCATGGAATGCTGCCACCTTTTGGTTTTACAAATTATTTGCATGGGGCATAACTGCTGTATTTTGTGATTTCTGCAATGACTAATTTCAAGAGCACACACTTACCCATATCATTGATCCATTTCCATTGGACTTATGTTCACATAACTTCTATGTTCACATATAGAATACAGAGTTTGTTAAAATAGTATGTTCTCATTTCTACTCGGACAGGGTATATATTCGATGTCTATCTACATCCTTCTCTTCTGTTGCACTAATATGTCTATTCTCTCAGGACAAGGATTTCTGCTTGCCAGATAACATGATCTCCCTTCTCCTCCCCTTGCATGTTGTTCTGGGGGAAAGCAGCTCTCCAAACCTCTCAGAGACCATTTAGCGGTGCAGGGGCACACAGGGGAGGAAAGGGGGAGTTGTTGTGCTGGTTCCTGCACAACTCAAGCTTACTGACGCCCTGCCCCATGCCCAAACCAGGCAAGCAGTGGCAGATACAATTACTTAAAGAAACATTTGGTATGATAGGGGTCTTGAATAAGCTGGTGATATTGCATAATAGACAATAAGTTTAATATACGTAATCATTTTTTTCAAGCCTCAACAGGCAAAATAAGCCCACTGGTTAGTACCCCTAGTGAAATAGTGCTTCCAATACCCCCTGGTATAGTTTAACTAGAGTCACGTACCACTGAAGCCTCATTTTAAACAGAGCTCTTTTAAAGTTGAAGCTACAAGCAACCCCCTGCTTGCACAAGGGTTGTGCTCTGCGTCATCATGAGCGTTGGTGGAGTGTGCATAAGCCCATCCCGCTCCATTCTGCCCACTTCCGGAATTAAAAATGGCATGTACATCAGTGGTCACACGCCAATCAAATGCATGAAAAACCGTTGGTACTTGCATTGTGCATCAGTTTGGCTCCTTGCGGCAGATGTGGATATGTAGCCAGATACTGTGGAAAGAAAAGTCCCACAGAAGGCGATAGTAACAAATTGCAACCATAACCATAAGGGCATTCTCTGTGGCAGCCCCTAAGCTGTGGAATTCCCTCCCCACAGAAGTGGGTCCGGCATCTTCACAACATAGCTTTCGGTGAATGCTGAAGATGATTCTCTTCACCCTGATCTTTGACTTTTGAGGCATGTGCTTTTCAGGACCCACCCTATTCCCGTGCCTGTAATTTCTTTTAATTGTTTCTAATTTATGGATTTTAAATTGTTATAACCCATCTTAGGACCTCCCGGTGAAGGGCAGGAAACAACAACGACAAATGCAGGTTTGCCACAAAAATGTCCAGTACACTCAATGGGGAGCTTCAGATCTACTTAGCAGCATGTGAGTTATCAGAAACCAAATTACTTTATTTTTTTTTTAATAAATTTTTATTAGGGGTTTTTACAAAATAAAGTACAAAAATAGACAACCTTTCTTTTATCTCAACAGAGTTTCATGACTTCTTTGGACTTCCTCACATCTCCCGCTGCCATTTTCATCATCATAAATTTTTCCCAGCAATTTATCATCTAATTTGCAAATTTTATAACCACTTATTTAAATATAATCCTCTGTAAATTAATTTCCCTTAATCTCACTTTACATCCCATTTCGATCCGATTTTGTGGTGGCCAATTATTTATGATCAAACATCCTACTTAACTTTCCACCAAATCACAATATTTTTGTAAATAAATCTTAAATTTCCTCCAATCTTCTTCAACCCTCTCTTCTCCCAGGTCTCGAATTCTGCCAGTCATCTCAGCCAGTTGCATATAGTCCATCAGCTGCATCTGCCATTCTTCCAGAGTGGGTAGATCTTGAGTTTTCCACTTCTTGGCGATAAGTATCCTTGCTGCTGCTGTTGCGTACAAAAAGAATGTTCGGTCCTTCTTTGGCACCATCTGGCCGACAATGCCCAGGAGGAAGGCCTCTGGTTTCTTAAGGAAGGTATACTTAAATACCTTTTTCAGCTCATTATATATCATTTCCCAGAAGACCTTCACCCTGGGACAAGTCCACCAGAGGTGAAAGAATGTTCCTTCATTTTCCTTACATTTCCAACATTTGTTGTCTGGCACATGGCATATTTTGGCTAGTTTAACTGGGGTCATGTACCACCTATATATCATTTTCATTACATTTTCCTTCAGAGCATTACATGCCGTGAAGTTCATCCCCGTGGTCCACAACCTTTCCCAATCCTCAAACATAATATTATGCCCAATATCCTGTGCCCACTTTATCATGGCCGACTTAACCATTTCATCTTGTGTATTCCATTTCAACAGCAAGTTATACATTCTTGAAAGTACTTTAGTCTTAGGTTCTAACAATTCTGTTTCCAACTTCGATTTCTCCACCTGGAATCCTAACTTTTTATCCTTTTTAAAAATTTCTTGAATCTGAGCGTAATGTAACCAGTCTCGCACTTTGTCTTTCATTTTTTCCAAACTCTGCAATTTCCAATTGTTGCCCTCTTTCTCTATTATTTCCCAATATTTCGGCCATTTGGCCTCCATATTGGGTCTTTTTCGGGCCTTAGCCTCCAGAGGTGATAGCCATCTTGGAGTTTTATTTTCCAATAGGTCTTTGTATTTTGTCCAGACATTAAACACTGCTTTCCTGACAATATGGTTCTTAAAGGCCTTATTGATCTTAACTTTGTCATACCATAAGTATGAATGCCAGCCAAATGCATTGTTAAAACCTTCTAAATCTAACACATCAGTGTCCTCTAGAAGTAGCCAGTCTTTTAGCCAGCAGAAAGCTGCGGCTTCGTAGTACAACCTTAAGTCTGGCAGGGCAAAGCCCCCTCTTTCTTTCGCATCAGTTAATATCTTAAACTTAATTCTGGGCTTTTTGCCCTGCCAGACAAATTTAGAAATATCTCTCTGCCACTTCCTGAAGCACTCCGTCTTATCCACAATTTGCAATGTTTGAAATAAAAACAACATCTTAGGCAATACATTCATCTTAATAGCAGCAATTCGGCCTAACAAAGAAAGCTTCAATTTTGACCAACTGTCCAAGTCTCTCTTAATTTCAGACCAACATTTTTCATAATTATCCTTAAATAGACTCAGATTTTTTGCTGTTATGTTTACCCCTAGGTACTTTACTTTTTTAACCACAGCTAGTTCTGTTTCTCTCTGAAACCGTTCTGACTCTGCATCTGTCAAGTTTTTTCCCAACACCTTAGTTTTCTGTTTGTTTAGTTTAAAGCCCGCTACCCGACCAAAGTCCTGAATCAATTGTAACACTCTTTTTGTACTAGATTCTGGCTCTTGCAATGTCAAAACAAGGTCATCTGCAAAAGCTTTAAGTTTATATTGTTTCACTCCGATCTGAATCCCTTGCACCAACCGGTCCCCTCTAATCAAGTTCAAGAGCACCTCCAGGACAGAAATAAACAGCAAGGGGGAAATCGGGCAGCCTTGTCGTGTCCCTTTTTCAATCTTAAACTCTTCTGTAACCACATTGTTAACTATCAGTTTTGCCTTTTGTTCTGAATAAATCGCGTCAATCCCATTTTCAAAACCCCGCCCCACTCCCATTTCTTTTAAATTCCCCTTCATAAATTTCCAAGAAATATTATCAAAGGCCTTCTCCGCGTCTATAAAAATTAGAACTGCTTTAGTGTTAATATTTGTTTGCAAAAGTTCCAAAATGTCAATAATGTTCCTTGTATTAGCAAATAAATGTCTTCCTGGGAGAAAGCCTGCCTGGTCTTTATGAATTATCTCATTTAAAACTCTTTTGAGTCTTCCTGCCAAAACGTCAGCAAATATTTTATAATCCACATTTAAAAGGGAAATGGGGCGGTAGTTCTTAAGTTGTGTCTTTTCAGTTTCTGATTTTGGTATCAATGTGATGAAAGCTTCCTTCCACGATTCAGGCGCCTTCTTTCCCTCCATAATTTCATTGCTGACCTCCATCAATGGTTGAATCAAATAGTCACTTAATGTCTTATAGTACTTGGAGGTCAAGCCATCTGGCCCTGGAGACTTGCCCAACTTCATATTCTGAATGGCCTGTTCTATCTCTAGTCGTGTTATTTTACTATTCAGGAGTGATCTATTTTCTTGTGATAGTTTTTTAAGTCCATTTTTCTCCAAAAATTTTGCAATCTCTTCCTCCTTTTGTGGCCCTTGAGTGTATAATTTCTTAAAATATTTCTGGAAACATTTTCTAATTTCCACCGGGTTCTGAATATTCCTTCCTTCTATTTCCAAATTTGTTACTATGTTCAGCTTTTGTCTCTTCTTCAACTGCCATGCCAGCAGTTTCCCACATTTATTAGCCGATTCAAATGTTTTTTGTTTCATTGATTTAATCTTCCATTCTATTTCCTGATTTATCAGTTTGGAATATTGTGCATGATGAAGTTTAATTTCTCTCAAAATCGGCTGTGACTTCGGGTTTACTCTTAGTTTCTTCTCTAACTCTTTAATTTTCCCCAAAATCTTGTCCTTTTTCTCATTTTGTAGTCTTTTCTTTATGGCGTTCTGTTGTATCAAGAACCCTCTCATCACAGCTTTGCTTGCGTCCCAGATTGTTCTTTTTTCCACAGCAGTGTTCAAATTTATCTCAAAATAGTCCTTTATTGTTTTTTTGGCCTTCTTGATAATCTCCTGATCTCTAAACAGGTTGTCATTCATCTTCCATCTAAAGGAGCCGGTTGGTAATAATGTCATGTCCATTTTCAACGCGTTATGATCGGAGCAGGTCTTTGGGCAGATTTCCACTTTCTTCACCTTAGGAGCCAGACCTCTAGAAATCCATATTTGGTCAATTCTTGTCCAAGTCAGTTGGGCTTCAGAGAAAAATGTTCCTTCTTTCCCTAAGGGGTTCTTTGTCCTCCATATATCAATCCAGTCCATGTTGTCTGTCATTTCAAAAAAGGTCTTTGGTAGTCTGCCTTCTTTAGTAACCTTTTGGCTTTGTGACCTATCCATGTTTGTAGAAACGATCCCATTCATATCTCCCATCATAATGATGTTATCATAGTCCAGATAATCCAGCATAATCTCATGCAACTTCTTGTAGAATTCTGATTTCCCTTCATTTGGAGCGTAGATTCCTAATATCAAAATTTTCTCTCCTTGGTGCTGTATTTCAATTGCCAAAATTCTTCCATGTTCATCTTTAAATAAAAATTTTGGTGAGAGGCTCTCCTTTGCATATATCACCACTCCTCTCTTCTTAACTAAGTCCGAAGATATAAATTCTTGGCCTAACCTTTTATTTACCAATATTTTTCTGTGGAGCCTAGTCACATGTGTTTCTTGTAAACAAGTAATGTCTAGTTGCTCCTTTTTTAATATGTGAAAGATTTTCTTCCTTTTTTCCGGACTGTTGCAGCCATTTATATTCCAACTTAAAAGTTGCAGAGACATCCTGGATAGATCTGTTTAGTTTCCTTGGGATGGTATTTTGTTCTGTAAGTCTTCAGGGTTCTGAGGTACAGGCACCTGTGGTGGTTCAGGCCCTGAGGGTAGTTCAAGTCCTTTATGAAGGTCCTCTCCGTAGGCAGTCAAAAACTTATCCCTATCTTCCAAAGTTCTAATTTTAATCTTCTTCCCTCTAAAGGTAAAAGATAGTCCTTGGGGAAAGTCCCACCTAAAGATGATTGAGTTGCTTCTCAGCAGTTTTACTAAGTCCAAATATTCAGATCTAAGATCCAACAGCTGTTTAGGAATGTCCTTAAAAATCTCAATTCTTTTGTCCGAAATGTTCAAAGAGCTTCCGTAGTGCAGGCCCAAAATCTTGTCCCTTTCCTCCTTTGATCTCAACGTAATCAAACAGTCTCTGGGCCTTTCTCTCTTTGTGAGTCTTCCAAGTCTGAAGGCTGACACAATTTTAAAATCTTCCTCCTCTAGACCCCAGAACTTGGAGAATTCTTTGGTCAGAAACTCAGCTAGATTACCTTCTTCCACTTCTGGTATCGATCTTATCCTTAAATTAATCTCCCTGTTCCGAAGTTCCAACATGGAGAGATAGGTCTGGTGTTCCCCAACCTGCTTACTGAGCGGCCTTACTTCTTTTTCCAACTCTCCCACTCTTTGGCTGGTCTCTTCGGCCAGTTTCTGATTTTCACCTGCAGCCTCCTTCAGTTGTCCGATTGCTTGTGCATTCTGTGCAACTTGCCCAGATAATTTGTTTAAAGTTTCTGTATTAAGGTCAATTTTCGCAGTTTGTTGGTCAACTTTCCTCTCCAAAGACTCCAATTTCTCAAGAATTCTCTCTAGTACAGAACCAGATCCTCCTGAGGCCATCTCTTCTAGTTGTAAATCCTCAGTTTCTTCCTCCCCTGCCTGTGACAGGGAGGTAACTTTTTCCTCCGAGGGCAAAGTGGGCACAGATGATCTGCGTGCTTGTGAGGCTGCAGTTACGGTTGTCAGAGTTGTTTGTCTGGTTCTTAGTCCCTTTCTTTTTGCGCCACTCATTCCAAAGTTATCTAGCAGTCAAGGTCAAGCTGAGTTATTCCCATGGGAAAGCTACGGCCCAGATGGTAGCAGTCAAACAAAGGGCCGGGAAATAGAAAGTAAAACAATGTTTTTGTTGTAAATCCTCAATCCTCTAGGGGGAGCATAAAATGTCCTAGGAAGAAGAGTCCATTCCACATACGAAATCTGAACCAATACTTAGGGATCTTCACAAAAGTAGTTTTAGCAGAGTTGGTTTTAGGTTTGCCACAATATTTCAAGTTGTGCTTACTGGAGTTCCAAAATGCAAGAACGTAACCATTCTGAACTCCCTCAGACTGTCTCAAAGTTTAAATAGAATGTATCCAAATTTGCAGTCTGACAGTTCTACTGCTCAGGCAGTTCTGACACCTGGGCTTCTTAAACAGAATTGTAATCCACAAAGAAAGGAGTATATAGGTCCTAATAAAAGTCCAAAAATCAATTGCTTACAGTCTTTAAAGGGAAAAGTAATTTCTGCGGGTGCTCAATCTGAGCTGTCAAAAGTTCTCTCTATGCCTCCACTCCTCCTGCTCTTTGCTTTAAAAGTCAATGGCTGCGGAGGACGGACTTCCTTTTCCTCGTCTCTCCGCTTTCAGCTTATTTTCAATATTTTTAGTCCCGAAATTTAGTAAAGTCCTCAATTACTCACGGGTTGTTACGTTTTAGAATCTTGTGTTGAAGGAAGAAAGGTCGGCGCTCACCGGCAACGGCAACGCGGCTTCGCTCCGCTGAATGCGCATAGACCCACAGCGCCGCTACCCCCTCTGCGATCCGGAGCCCCTTACGGGGTTCCCTCAACGTTTCGGGGGTAGCTCCTGGCGCCCGCCGGGTCCCGAGACCGCAGGCTTCCGCTGCCTGCGGTTTTCCAGAATGGGTCTCCGCTTCGCCGTAGCGGACGACCCTTTTCCAGCGTAGCTTCCCTCTCCCGGTTAGGAAAGGGCAGCCATTACCGTTCGCGCCGCCTCCGGAAGTCCAGAAACCAAATTACTTTAATTCAGAACAGAAAATAAAAGTGTAGATGAACAGTTAGTATTACTAGCAATTCAACAGCCTAATTACAGGGTTTTTTTCAGGCTTCTCCTAAGCTTGGACTCAGCAGTGATTCCTTCTAAAGTTAGATGCTTAGAACAGGCCTATGAAATATATGTATATAAGCTGAAACCCCTCCTTTTGGATGCTTTACCCAAGAGAAAAGACATGTTTAGGTGAGATTTGAAATGTGGAAGTGACTCACTCATTCAGACAGTTCCTGACAGATGATGCAATGTAAGTGAAAGACCACAACCAACCAAGGGGGAGATCTCCAGGAAGAGAAGAGAAGATTGGAAGAACAGAGAAAGCAAGCTGACGGAGGAAGTAAATATAAGGTCAAAAAGAGAGGGCGGAGTAAAACCCATGGAGATTTTTGCAAGCCAGGACTACAGTGAGGCAGCTGTTTGGGAGACTGGCAGTGCAGATCTATAATGACACAAGGACTGTAGGTCTCGGCTTAATAAAGACTTATTGCAGGCTACTCACACAAAAACTGCTCCTCAAAGAATGCAGCGTCACTAAGCTAGTACCAGCCTGCTTGCCTTAGAAACCCACACCCAGACCTTTCAAACTGGCCTGTGATTCACCAAGTCACCTGTATTTTTAGCATAGGGGAAATGCAGAATTGAAGGAAGCTATTATTTACTACTGCTAGTATCTTTCCCTGTCCCACTGTATTATGGGTTTTAGTGTGAGATCCAATGAAGTACAAGTCAAAGTCCATTCATGCTTCCTTTTCTTCAGTCCTGCAGCTCCCTCTGCACCCCCAGAAGTTGGGGACCCCTCTGGAGTAGATCTGGGGGAAGCACAGGAGGCTGGAGAGGAGAGGAACCAGAAGTCCAAAGGGCAAGTGAGAGAACTGACACTCATACCTCCCACATTCTTATCTGTGTTTTTGAAAACCAGAAACTAAAACAGAACCCTAAGGTCTGACATGAAAATGCAACAGGCATTTCTACCGGTCCTGCACAAACAGTGGTTGCAACGTTAGACTGAACCCATGTAATTTTAGGGAGAAATGTTTAGCAAATTGATCACAGCCGTCCAAGAAGGAATGTAATAATCCCTGTAACCATATGAAAAAGCTAATGCCGCTAGACAACACTTTGCTGACGCAATGCAAAAGGCAAATGTCCACAGTTGTGTTTAGTTGGACTCTGCTTAAGTCTTCTGCCAGTTGTGCTTAAGCTATCTTCCTTTGTAACATTATTGCCCTTGATAAACAATGAAGAAACCAGGGAGAGAGCGTTGGAAGAGTAATTATATCAAGAGGCTGCAACAGTCAGTTTCAGTAACCAATCAGACTACAGATAGGAAGTCCAGTGAAAATGGCTGATATGTCCTCCATGACATTTTGGGAAATCAACTAGATACATTAGGTTCTGGGGATGTGTTGTTTAACCTGCTCTCATGACCTCTAAAGCTTTCATGACCTTTGCCTTGACCAAGTAATCATCTTCCCACAGCAATGGCAAAAAACCCCACACAAAATACCACCCAAATTAAGATTGCAAACATGCAAAACTTCAGGCTGAACCCATCAGTATTTGTGGGATCATGGACCAAGGGGGGAAACTTCAGACTTGTCATGGAAGCTATGCAGCCTTGAGCTGTATCTGACAAGGCAAATTCATGGATGGGTGAAAACAGCCAAATATAGCACACGAAACAATGTTATTTAGTCCCCAAATATATATGCAGTAAATTTGCATTACCATCGTTTTTAGAAGCTGCTCCCATGACAGCTTGACTATTTGGATAGAATGGCTTTAAAACACAACAGATGGCTACAATTACATGCTGGGAATTACACTTCTGGGTCTAGAATAACGGAACAAAGCACAATAAAATAAACACACTAATTCCAACTGGATTGCCTACGGTTTTTGAAAACGTATACACTGACATATACAATAAATCTTGTCACCAAGAGAGGCACGCTTCAAAAAATCTTGAGAGCCTGGAGTCATGGCATGGAAGGTGGCTGTGTGTCCCGCTTTGCATAGGACTTCTGTTTGCAGCAGCCCACAATTTGAAGGGATGACTAATCCAAGTCTGCTTTCAAAATAAAGAACAGTAAGGAGGCGGAATGGTGGGGGCAGGGCTTGAAGTTGCCCATCAACAGTTAGCACCTGGAAAGGGAGGCTGAGCAGGCTTACTTGAAATCTGATAATGCCACTGCATTGCCTAGACAAAGGATAGGAAAGGGTATCAAAAATATCAAAAATAGGCTACGTTCTATATGTAAAATGTGCATGTGTTGCTCCACCCAGCCGCCAATGGCATGTGGCCCCTGTTAGGTTGGCCAGAAGGCAATGTGGCCCTTGGGATGAAAAAGATCCTGCACCCCGCACTACGACAAGAGTTGAGCTTAGGCGGGAGCCAGCCGCTTCCTCCTACTGAGTCATAATGGCTTTTCCTCCACTTGCTCAAGCGCGCTTTGGGGAAAGGAGATTAGTTTAGCTTTAATTTAGCCAGCTAAATTGAGCTTTATTATTGGAAACAACTCTGAGCTTTTCAGTTCCCCCTAATAAAGTCAAAAGGCCAGCGGATGCTCTCACCTGAGACCACTGTAATGTTTTATTTGGATTAAATCTTCCGACTTGGCAGCTTTGTGCCGCCTCCATAGACACGATTCATTTTAGCTTTATATCCTCCCAGGTGGTTGATTACTTATTAGCAAGAGGACTTTCTCTCTCGTCGTAAATGTAGTTGTGAACTCGTTCCCAGCATTGTCATGAAATGCTAAGCAGGCAGGCAAGCAGGTTGTTCCAACTCCGTTTGTTTTGCTATCCAGTCCAGTCCGGTAAATACACTTGAATCATTAGATCTGATTTGATCAAGATGCCTTAATTGGTTGAGCATCTTTAGTTCCTGGCTTCACTAAAGCAGAGAATAAAAGTGCAACTCTAACCATATCTCTTCAAAAGTTCCAGTGAGTTAAACTGAACTTAACCCTCATCTGCACAGTATAGCATCGTGCTTCTTTAAACAGCCATGGCTTCCCACAAATAACCCTGGGAAGTACAGTCTGTTAAGGGTGCTGAGAGTTGTCTGGAGACGCCCTATTTCTCAGAGAGCTAAAATTCCCAGAGTTCCCTGGGAAGAGGGGTTCATAGAATCAGAGTGTTGGAAGGGACTCCAAGCGTCATCGAATCCAGCCCCCTGCAATGCAGGAATCTCAACCAAAGCATCCATGACAAATTGCCATCCAACCTCTGCTTAGGAACCTCGAAGTAAGGAGAGTCCACACCTCCTGAGGGAGTCCATTCCTCTGTCAAACAGCTCTTACTGTCAGAAAGTTCTTCGTGTCAGAAAGGGTTCATTGTTAAATGAAGCCTTTCATTTAACAATGAAAGTGGGTAACAGAAACCTATACTGCAGGGATGGGAAGCTTCGGCCCCTGGGGCCAAATGCAACCCTCCAGGAGGGCTTTGTATCTGGCCCTCAGTAGCTTCCTGAGACCACAACCCTCTCTGCCTCTGCATTGCACCCCTCTCAGTGTTTTTGCCTGGCTGGCATGTGTCCTTGAACCCTGCCTTTTTGCTGGATGGACAATCGAGAAGAGTGTGTGTGTGTGTGTGTGTGTGTGTGTGTGTGTAGAAGCTAGCCTACTGTGGAAGGCTAACATTTACATTCCTTTTGCCTCCATTTACTTTTGCCTCTGGCTCCAACCGCAGCTGTCAACTTTTCCCTTTTCTTGCGAGGAATCCTATTCGGAATAAGGGAATTTCCCTTTTAAAAAGGGGGAAAGTTGACAGCTATGGCCCCAGCCTCCACAGAAGGTGGCCCAGAGGCAAATGCAGGTTTTCGCCTGAAAGAGGTTTCCTACTCCCGCCATGCAGTATAAACCTGGACGAATTGGTGCACCATCAGTTGACGCTGAAAGCTTAAGGAAGTCTGTGCCAGCTTTACTTTGGAGGTGAGGACATTCCAAAGAGTGGAAATTAGGAAATTCCTTTCTCCCCCACCTCTCTCTCTTCTGCCCTGGTTCACACACTGGTGAATTCCTCTCTCACCGTTTCTAATTCCCTCTTTAGTATTGCAGTGAGCAAGAATAGCCACATCGCCCCGAGTCTGTTAGCATCATTGCCACATGGAGGGGAAATAGCACCTCCATGTCTGTGACATGATGTCTCAAGTCCACACTGGCAATTTGCCTCTTGGTTACATGGTAGAAAAATAACTCGCTGGGTTTTAATAAGGCAATAGCACTTCGGAGGTTTTAAACCCTTGCCTCTGTGTTTCTAACGATTTGCTTTTAAGCATACTTGCTTCGCTATCCCACACAAATGCAGGGCAGCATAATTTCTTGCTTGCAACTCTCACATTTTAATGCTGTATTCTGCAAGGGGCATTTTAAAAAGTAATGCCAACATAGCGAGGTGTCCCAATAATTACTTGAGCTAAACAGGGCGGGGGGGGGATGTTGAGGGGCTGATTTGTTTTCCTGTTTCTATTTTGCTCTTGTGAGTGTAAAATGTATGTAAAATTCAATGTATGTAAGCCAATGATTCAAACACACACACACAGCACAAATGGCCTCATGAACTTGTCTGCAGTATTTGTGAGCAGAGTACGGTAATTGCGTGAACCGTGCCAATGAATTTATTGAGCAGCAGGAGGAGAAATTATTTCAACAGGTTATCAGGACTGAAGCAGCGGCAGGAAGAAGAAGAAGAAGAGTTTGGATTTGATATCCCACTTTATCACTACCCAAAGGAGTCTCAAAGTGGCTTACATTCTCCTTTCCCTTCCTCCCCACAACAGACACTCTGTGAGGTGAGTGGGGCTGAGAGACTTCAGAGAAGTGTGACTGGTCCAAGGTCACCCAGCAGCTGCATGTGGAGGCACGGGGAAGCGAACCCGGTTCACCAGATTACGAGTCTACCACTCTTAACCACTACACCACACTGGCTCATTTCCCCTTTGCCTAAGATTCTATGCCCACGACAAGTGACACACAGTAGTGTAATCCAGTCACCATTTGGCATCCTTCACAGCATCCTAGACCAGAGATGGGGAGTCACGTTTCCTCATCACCTTCCAAGGGCTACAAGCACAGGTGAATTTAGGGCAGTGAGACTGATTCTGCTGTACTGGGCACTAAGCCTAGGCATCACAACAATAACATTGTGAATTCAGCAGAACGGAGGGGGAGACGTGACGAGGAGCGAGCACCAAAGTTTGGCCTCACAGAGGGCACCGCTTAAACTTGAAAGACCAAAGTCCACCCCTGACATACGCCAGCGACGGTCAGAATAAAAAGTGGCTAGAGGAACCATTGCGACTTTTACTTTTGCACAGTGACTTTTACTTTTGCACAGAAAACCTCTTCTAGACAAGCAGGAGGGATGGTGGCTGTTCCATGACACTTTCCTGTCAGGGAAATGTGCTCAGGAAGAACACCAAGCAGGATGTTGTGGGTCTAGTGGAGGGTTTGCCTCAGGCTGCATTTTGACCTGAACTTTTGGACATACTGCCATTGGGTGGCAATGGTATATTGATATGATTTATTTATTTTTAGCTGCTGTTTTTATTGTCATGATTTTGCTGTTTACCTTTTTTAAATCAGGGGTGGGTGTCCTGCTTGCTGAAGACGGTGCCAAGATTTATTTATGTGGCATTTCCTGCCCTCACCCTTAGCCTGCTATTTTGCACTTTTGCTTCTGGCTACTAAACAAGATGTCCTCTAAGAGTCTAAGGGACTGAGGAACTGAAGCTTCCTCTCCCTGTGATGGAGGCGGTCTTCCCTTGCTGGCCGTTGCCAGTCAACAGCTCTCCCTGCTGGTTCCATGAAGCAAAGGAGTTGAGCTGAGTGCCCAGACCTCATTCATATAGGATGGGGTGGGGTGGGGTGAGGAGTTAGCTTTTTTTCTCTTTGATGGCCAGTGTAACTGGTAAAGATATGTTACCATTTATGATGGGGGCAGCTAGGCAAATCACAGCTAAAAACTGGGGAAAGAAATCTAGATTTGGGTCACAAAACGATAACATGTAGAATGTTGCTCTAGCAGAAAAGCTGAGAAAAAGCCTTTAAGAGCTACAGAGTGATGAGCAAATACTGATGATTTGAGTGCTTTATAGCATATGGATTTTTTATATATAAAAAGAAACCTGGGCAAATCAAACCTCCAGTCACACATGGCAAGCTATGAACAGACATCTTGGCATAATGCGACTGGAAGATAATGTATAATAACATGTTTTCTATTACTGAGACGTGACGAGATATATGTGACATGACTCCCTAGCCAGATTGTTATATGTATTTTATCTGTTTCTGTTATGAAAATACAGGTATTTTGGTTTTTTTTAAAAAAAAAAAAAAAAACACAACCCACTGCTGATGGTCTGACATGCTTTTCAAATACACAGTTGGATTTGCAGCAATAGAAGAGCAGAAAAATAATTTTTTAGTGTCCTTGCCTTAAGCATTTTCTGCCATCTAGTGCTCACTGATTTGTAGTACTTGATTCTTGAGAACCTTGTGTGTGTTTGCATGCTAAGTGCAACATTTTTTCTTAGTTGTTGTGGATACCCCCCCCCCCCAAAATATATATATATTTGCAGGACATTTCCCAAGTGCTCATTCTGGTGAAGCTCCTAGGAGACATTTCCCCCTCCCCCCACCTTTTTCTTTTCTTTTTTAAGTAAACTAATGAGAGTGATTGACAAGCAACCTCCACATTTGCAGGCCGATGGGAGTGAGGAAAATGGAAAAGTAGGTTTCAGATACAGGAGCAGAGGAAGAAAAGACTTAATGCATTAAAAAGGATGTGGATAAAAACAAACAAAATGGAAGTAAGGTATCCAAAGATATGACTGCCAAAGTTCGAGGACTGGATTCAGCTAAACAGTTGCACTAGCTGGGGCCTGCACATCGAGTCACACTGGTGCAATGGGTCTTTCCACACGCCCATGCCCACCAATTGGCTCTGGGGGAAGATTGTTCTGTCTGGCCAACAGAAACATTCTGCTGACAGAACTACCACAATAGTACAACACTGAGTTCCTCCTGATATTGCAACATATGATACAGACTCTCCATATTCTAGACAAAGTTGGTCACGACTCAAGCCCCATCCATTCAGAATTATCTTCACTGGGCAACTGGTATGGGAAGTGGGATGAGGCTTGTTGGCATCACTGCTAATGATTCAGGATTGCCAACTGCATCAAAGTTTCTAGGTATGTACAAGGGAACTGTACAGGGGTTGTTTATGCATGGAGTTTGGGGTGGGAGAAGCAGGCTCATGGGTGCCGGGGGAGGGGGCAATGGGTGCCACCTTGTACATACCCCATGCATTCAGGGAACAGGCGGACTTAAGGCAGCTGTGCTCTTACTGAAATCAGTGGAGCAAGTTAGCCACTGCTGCTTTCATTCCCATCGTTTTGAATGGGACATAAACCCCCTGCTTTTGTGTTGATGCAATCCATTCGCTCTCCAAATATTACTGGACACAATAATTGTTGGACTGCAATTCCCTATTAGCCTCAGCCAGCATGACTAACAGTCAGGGATTATGGGAGTTGTAGTGCAGCATCATTTGAAAAACCGCAAACTCACCCCTGCCCTGCTGTACAGTAATGTGTTCCAAACCCTATGTTAAGGTCTGAAATTGCCATGCATGCATATTCTCAGCACCCAAATAAGACAGGATCATAAGGATAAACAGCTCACATAATGCTTGTTTAAGGGATTGAGATGGGAGTTAAGGCAGCCAGTTGCACTACTCTGTATTATTTATCATTCGTTTATAAGATTTATAGCAGCTCGCTTGTCCCCCCGTAAGCATTTTCTCCCCTACTTAAACACTGTGCGTCTGTTGCCTATCTGCTGAGCTCTATCTAATCCCGAAGCGGAGACAAAGACCAGACCAGCACTTGAAACGAATGTTGCTGAGTGTCTGTCTTGCTGCCGCAACACACGTCACAGCTGCTGTTTCCTGGAGCAGTCAGGTTTCAAACAACCCCTTGAGGTTACTGTCAGGTGAGCATTTTGCACAGCTATCCTGAGAGATATCTGGTTACTATCTGCCTTTGAAAGCAGGCATCTGAAATTGAAAGGGCTTCTAGATGGTAGTTTGGAGAAGGGGGGGGGCAGGTAGGTGGGCACTATTTGTGACAAAGGAGGAAAGCAAGAAGGACTATCTTATCAGGGAATATCAGCAATCTGAGTTTTTCTCCTCCAAAAAGCAGGCTTCACCTCAAAGCACAGGGATCAGGCCTCATCAGGCCTACTGTGTCATTCAAAATGTTTCTTTGCAGGTTTCTCTGAATGTTTTCAAACTGCTTTCAAACGTTTTCATTTAAAGCAAAGATAAAAACAGCTCCATACAGTAGTCAGAGAATCATCTCTGAATATTCCACGGCAACAAACACTTGCCTCCATCACTTGAAATTGTTGCCCACAGCTAAAAAGATTCAGCACACCCCGCCATTTTTACACCCGAAAAACAGGACATGTCAGGAATTTCTCTCATGTATGGCAAGCCTAAACACCTATCACTGGCTCTGGTTCCTCCTCCTGCTGTTGTCCTCCTTTTCTTCTGCCCTACCATTCTCAATGTGCATCACCCACCATGGAAACTACATGCCGCAAGGAAGCATGGGAAATTATATGTACAGTGGTTCCTCTAGTTATGAACTTAATTCATTCTGGAGATCCGTTCTTAACCTGAAACTGGTCTTAACCTGAGGTACCACTTTAGCTAATGGGACCTCCTGCCGCCGCCGCACCACCGCCATGCGATTTCTGTTCTCATCCTGAGGTAAAGTTCTTAACCCGAGGTACTATTTCTGGGTTAGAGGAGTCAGTAACCTGAAGCGTCAGTAACCCGAGGTACCACTGTATTCAACAGGGAAGGTATTCTTCCTTTCAGAAGTAAAACAGAAGCGTTAAACCAAGTTTGAACACTAGAGGGCAGTGCTTTCTTTACAATACTGTATTTAGCCGAAGTCAGTTTCAGGGGTGAAAGAAATGTATCACTTTGCACTAAACATGAGAGCCATTGGGCATTTTCATGGGCGCTGTTATTTATTTCTAGATAAATGATCTGCACAGCAGATGACTCCTGGTATGATTTTTCAGATAATGTGACTGGCGGAGTTGCTGAAGGACAACACCAGTCGCCCCACCCCTGAGCTCCCATTTCCCAATCTGCCTTGTAGTTTATCTGCTAGCCATTGACCTAAGACCTGGAAGGTACCTGAAAGCCCAACCCTTTGCTTGTGCAGGAGGCCCACTCCTACAACCAGCCAACCTTTGCTTAGAAACCTTCAAAGTATAAGAACCCATCACCCACCAAGGTTGTCTGTACAAGGTTGCCTGCAATTAATCTGATTTGAACTGATTTTACAATGAAATGATTTTAGAATGTTGTATCATTTTACTGTTGTTAGCCGCTCTGAGCCCGGCTTCGGCTGGTGAGGGCGGGATATAAATAAAAATTATTATTATTATTATTATTATTATTATTATTACTCTACAAGGTTTGTACCATCAGAAAGTTCTTCCTAATATTCACTCAAATTTTTATGGTTTTCAATTTGAAGCCTTTGGTTCAAGTTCTTCCTAATATTCAGTCAATTTTTTTATGGCTTGCCATTTGAACCCTTTGGTTCAAGTTCTGCCCTATGGGGCAAGAGAAAACAAATTTGCTCCAACAACAGCAGCCTTTGAAATGTCTGGAGATTGCTGTCATATTGCCTCTTAATTGTCTCTTCTTTAGACTAAGCATAGCCACCTCTTTTGTTCATAGTCTTAACACTTTTTCCAGCGTCCTTCCAACCTCTTCAGTTTATCTGCACAACTCTCCTTGCCAGCCTCCCACATAGCCGACTGAATAAGAAAGATCCCACACTGCCTCTCTCAGCACTGCCAAGGGCTTTCCTTAGCAGCTACAGTTAAATTTCCAGTCTTCTTGCCATTAACACCTCCAGTATTTGTTCCGCCTTCCCACTTTGGTTTTGATCTTCAGCTTTTGACACCCCCTCCCAAAACAGCTCAGTCACCTAAGGACACAGGAACCGACTCATGAAAATCCACAAGAGGGAGATTAAGTTATTCCAACTTCCTAAACATCTCTATGTAGCTGTTACCTGTCCCATTATTTATGAGAAGGGTGTCGATAATGACTGACATCTGCCTTTATTCAGCAGATAAGCTAAAAGCACAAAAAATATACTAAGATGCAAGGCTTGGTGATAGGTTTCATTATACAAAGCAATTTCCATTGTAAGTGGCCTTTGCTTGGATGATTAGCAGGGCAGCTCAGGTCTTTTGTTGGGGTTTTGTTGTTGATACTGATGTTAATCTTCGTATTTCTTTTATATCTTATGACTTATGTGGAAATTTTTCAGTTTGGTTGTGTACTTTTCAATGTGTTTTATTTCTTATGATTCCTGCATTGCAGGGGGTTGGACTAGATGACCCTTGGGGTCCCACCCAACTCAACTTCTGTTATGTCTGTAATTTTGTAAATGTAAATTATACGCAGCTTTGTAAACCGCCTTAACCATGGTTTTAACTATGAAAAGGCAGCATACAAATAAAATAATGATGGCGGTGGTGGCAACAACAGTGGGATGGAGAATTTGTTTAAGGTTTTGCTGATATATATATTTTTTGGGGGGGGGATAACAAAAGCAAATTAACTTTAGAATTAGCTGAAATTTAATTCACTTAAACTTGGAATTAACTTTAAATACAGTTCAGCCCCAGTTCTGTTTGGGTGAATTAAACTCATCCACACATTGGCATAAAGGGGAAGCTAAGATCGAGAACATCTCCTGCACAAGGCCTCATTGAAACCAATACCAGTGGGGTGGGGGAGAGGAATATGCCTAGCACACACCAACTTACAGCTCCAGTTCTTTCCCCCTGCCCCACCAGGTTCTGTGCAGAGGTGAAAACACCATCTAGAACAAAGTGCTTTTGTCAACCTTCTGTAGCAAGCTTCAGCACTGCCAATATTGTTGTTACACTCAGCGCGCATGGTGCTTTTGCAGAGTACAATAGGTTAGGTCTGTGCCCCATGGAGCTTACAGTTCAAAGGTGGGAAACAGCAGAGGAAGGGGAGGTGGGATATAGAGGTGTCCTGAACCCCTGGCCTACCTGGTAACATGACAAGCCAAGTCCCAGGTCCAGGATTGATCCGTGTGTCCAAACTGAAGCATGGTCCCACAGGGATCCGACAGCATCCAAGCTAAGCTCCATCAACATGGGCAGTTGAGCTCTGCCTCTCTTTTGTACTTTGCCTGCTGATGGCAGCACCTGGGCTTGATGAGGCATGAGACCCTCACCTGTTTCAAGTCTAATCCAGCTGAGGAATCACACCTCTCCTCCAGAGCTAGCGAGCCCCACCTGGCCAGCTAGGGAGATGGGCTGTGGGCCTTTGTCTGCCTCAGCCTCCTAGAGTACCACTCCTGCTGCTCCCTGTGCCTCAGAGCCCACCATGTTTGTGGAGACAGGGGCCTCTCTGGCTCTAGTGACTGGTCCTGCTGCTCTGGTTCCTGATCGTCATCCTCTGTCACCCTGTGAGTACCTCCTACACCAGCCTCTCTGCATCCTCTGCTTGCCCTGGTGTGTCCCTGTCTCGGCTACACCCCTCGCCAGAATCCCCTTCCTCCTTCCCATTGTCCTGCCAGTTCATGACAACCAGGCAGCCTCCAAATTCCATGCAATATGGCCTCCGTGGAATATTCCACAGAATTCTCTTGGATGGCTTCGCCCGTCTCCAATTTCATCTCCACTACTTCTGTGGTTTCTTTTCTTCCTAATTGTTCAAACATATTGATAAAAAGCTAGAAAGTTGCTCGAACGTATATTGTTCCAAGAACGTTAAATTCCAGGAATCAACTCCTATTCTGCCAAATTATTTGTGCAGTGTGTTGAATTGGAAAAAGAAAAAAACCGTGCAGCTGAGGCAAAATTAAACAGCTTCTGTGTGCGGCTGATGTTGAAGGAGTCTGTCTTGAAACCTCCACACTTTAATAGAACTGCCACATGTTCTGGCTGCCCAAAGGCATCTTCTTGCTTGTTGCTAAGGCCCTTGCTTTTGGAAACTTATTTCTTCTGCCTAATGTTAAAACACGACACTGTGCTGTAAACAGGCAAAGCAAAATGGGAAACTCCTTTGCTAGGAGCCATTGTTATACCTTTAAGGCAGTGCTTTTTTCAGGGTATGCAGTAACTGCACCTTTTTTTTGTTGTTAAAAAGTGTGGCACTTGTTGTAACTACTTCATGGTGAGTACTGGCACCTATTTTTCTAGAAAAAAACCAAGCACTGCTTTAGGGTATATATCAAAGATATGCTTCAGCTTGGATATACAGGGCAAGCTTTTTAATTAGAACCAAGTATGCTGCCATAACGGTCATTCCAGAGAAAACTTGAGTTGGCTGAAAGATTTTCATCTGCAGAAGATTATTTTCTGTGAATTCTGTACTCTGACCTTTCAAAGGCTTTAAGCTGAGCATTTGCATGATGCAATAGGCAGTGATTTGGATGCCCTGTCAAATTCTTATTAGAACTGGAAAGGCAAAGTAATGCTATTAGGTGTTATTGTACAGGACTGTGGAGAGGAATACTGTAATTGAACAGAAAGCTCTGCATTTATCAGGCTCTTTTGACAATGCAGGGCAGCGGGGTGGGACAGGGTACAAGTTCCCGAGCATCCAAATGTTTTTTTAAAATGTTGCCTCTGTTGCTTCTACAAGCTGAGGTGTATTTAGTACACAGTAGCATAGTATGTGCTGAAACGAGTGCATAGGAAGCAAAGTCATTGTTGCCTTCCTTGCCTGATCTACTACAGTGGTACCTCAGGTTACATACGCTTCAGGTTACATTCTCCACTAACCCAGAAATAGTGCTTCAGGTTAAGAACTTTGCTTCAGGATGAGAACAGAAATCGTGCTCTGGCGGTGCGGCGGCAGCAGGAGGCCCCATTAGCTAAAGTGGTGCTTCAGGTTAAGAACAGTTTCAGGTTAAGAACGGACCTCCGGAACGAATTAAGTACTTAACCCGAGGTACCACTGTACTTCCATTTAAGGCTCTCAAGCAAACCAAAGAGCTCTGAATCTGAACGGCTCTTCTTTGGACTGTAAAACTACTTGATATGTACCAAAATGGAAAAGATGTATAATTCATCAACGATGTTTTGAGGCATCCCTGAATGCAAACATGGAAATTGATGCTTGTTTCATTGACAGAGATGTTTAAGAAATCATGTGCAAGGTTTCTCGGCTTTCAGATGGGGACAGGACAAGGGACGTTTCCTAGCCAGGACATCAGTTCTCTGCTCTAGGGATGGGAGCCTATGGTCCTCCAGATCTTCTTGCTTTTCAACTAACATCATCCAGGCCAGCTTGGCCATTAGAGATGATAGAAGTTGGATTTTGTTGTTTAGTCGTTTAGTCGTGTCCGACTCTTCATGACCCCATGGACCAGAGCACGCCTGTCTTCCACTGCCTCCCGCAGCTTGGTCAGACTCATGTTTGTCGCTTCAAGAACACTGTCCAGCCATCTCGTCCTCTGTCGTCCCCTTCTCCTTGTGCCTTCCATCTTTCCCAACATCTGGGTCTTTTCCAGGGAGTCTTCTCTTCTCATGAGGTGGCCAAAGTATTGGAGCCTCAGCTTCACGATCTGTCCTTCCAGTGAGCACTCAGGGCTAATTTCCTTAAGAATGGATGCGTTTGATCTTCTTGCAGTCCATGGGACTCTCAAGAGTCTCCTCCAGACCATAATTCAAAAGCATCAATTCTTCGGCGATCAGCCATCTTTATGGTCCAGCTCTTCTGAAGTTTACTATACAGTGGAAAGGAGCAGCCAAGCATACTAGGACTCAATTTCTTGACTTTAAGAAAGCCGACTTCATAAAACTTAGGGAAGTCCTGGGTGAGATCCCATGGACAGTAATACTAAAAGGAAAGGGAGTTCATGATGGCTGGGAGTTTGTTAAGAGGGAGATAGTAAAAGCACAACTTCAGGCAATACCAATGAGATGGAAACATGGAAGGTGCCTAAAGAAGCCAGGGTGGCTATCTAAAGAACTTTTAACTGCTCAGGTGGATCACTTTTGGTGAAAACTCTTCACTATGACCTGTCCATCTTGGGTGGCCCTGCACGGCATAGCTCATAGCTTCTCTGAGTTATTCAAGCCCCTTCACCACGGCAAGGCAGTGATCTCTGAAGAGGAGAAGTTGGATAGTGGTTCCCTATCCCTGTTGTAAACACTTGCCTGGGAGTAAATCCCAGTGAGCTCAGTGGTGCTTACTTCTGCTTAGGGTAGACATACATAGCATCGCAGTATAAATGTCAGTGGGCAGTTAAAGGGGCAATTGCTACTCTCACATTTGTGCAGCTGTCAGTTCCATTCAGGTTTCCTGACTATAGAAAGTCTGCTCTTGCCACACGACTAGCCACGAATCGTGGCACAGAAGGAAGGTGCCATTGGATGAGATATTCCACACATTCTATTACAGGTTTGGACCTGGTTTGGGGGTTGAATTGGCCTTGGTCACCCTGATGGAAGATCTTTATTGGGAAAAGTATAGGGGGAGTGCAACCCTGTTACTGTTGCTTGATCTCTCAGTGGTTATTTACCACATTCGTCCTCCCGTCAATAATGAGGGCAGCATTCGCAGGATGGTCTTATTACATGTTACCATTGTAACCACTGCCCTATGAGGTTATGTCAGGCTGGGAGATTATGAATTTCCTATTTAAAAATACTAACCATGCAGCTCTATGTGTAGCTATTGAGAAGTATACATTACAGTGGGACCTCGGGTTACATACGCTTCAGGTTACAGACTCCGCTAACCCAGAGATAGTACCTCGGGTTAAGAACTTTGCTTCAGGATGAGAACAGAAATCGTGCTCTGGTGGTGCGGCGGCAGCAGGAGGCCCCATTAACTAAAGTGATGCTTCAGGTTAAGAACAGTTTCAGGTTAAAAACAGACCTCCAGAACGAATTAAGTTCTTAACCCAAGGTACCACTGTATTGGATTCAATAGACTTACTCCCACTATCTTCTCAAAGTATTTATAGAAGAAGTTCCTCAGATGATGATCGCAAGGTCCAGGTTGGTTCATATGGGGAGAGGCAGTCCTTGAGGTGCGGTGGTCCTGAGCTGTTTAAGGCTTTATAGGTCAAAACCATATAAGATGCATAACTGTTTACGTAGAGAACAAACCATGTAGCAGATTTCTCCTTATAATGCAGAACTGAAACTAAGCACACCCTGCCAAACAGGTAATTCAGCAGTCCCATGAATGGAAAGCCAGGAGGGGGTACTACACTACAATAGAGGACCCCTATAGTAGTCTCTGCGTGATATAATTGACTTTCATTCATTTATGGGCTTTTCATTACACAGATCATAACCTGCTGAAAAGCGGATTCACAATAATCCAAATACTTTCATTTAATTCCGAAACAGACTGTAACATTTACCATCAGCAGTAAACCTTTTGGCATCTCGCACTACTCAGAGATGCCAATGATTTCTTATTCCCCCTCCTGTTCCTTGTTTTGCACCAGGGTGGTATGAAAATCAGTAAACTGGGAGGTTTGCAATAGGGTAATAAGAATGTCAACAACAATTAAAACGAAGCTTCGAGCCTTGACAGCTATAAAGAAAAACCTGGATAAAACATTAAGCCTCTGTAAACAATTAGATGGCATATAAAAAAAGGGGTTGTGTAACTGTAAACATCCAGGTATGCATGGGAGAAAACTGTGGGTTTTATTAAGGGCCTTTGGGGCATATATAGTGTTTATCCTGATTGGCCAAGGATCAGAATACCCAATGGCCTTTGACAGCCAGCCATTATTTGTGGCCACCATTTCCCAGAGTCCTCTGGCAAACACAGAAGACAATGGAATGAGGGAGGGGGCAGCCCCTCACTTCTCACTAGGCTTTGCATGCACACTGAAGTACCAAGATATTATTCTGCTTTGAATGTCTACAAAGCCCAGCCTGCTGAGAGGCTGATTCTTCCTCTCCTCCAAGTCCTCTGCCAGAAGATTCAGGAAAGTGATGGGAACTGTCTTTTCCTCCTGACGTGAGGTAAAAGACCTAATCTGAGATGCCTTGAAACAATGTGTGAGGGACTTGAGGGAGGGTGTCCATAGGAACATAGGAAGCTGCTTCACACTGGGTCAGACCACTGATGCATCTAGCTCATTATTGCCCGCACTGATTGGCAGAAGCTCTCCAGGGTTTCAGGCAGAAGTCTCTCTCAGCTCCATCTGGAGATGCTGGAATTGAATTTTGGACCTTCAGCATGCAAACAGATGCTCTACTGCTGATCTACAGCCCATCCCAGTGTGGTGCAGGCAGACAAGGGAAGGGTCAATGGCATTCACATGGTGTACTTGGACTTTCAAAACAGCGTTCAGCATGGTACTTCACTGAAGGCTCCTGTGCGAGCATAGCAGTCATGGAATAAGAGGCAAGGTCCTCATGTAGCCAGTAAAGAAACAGGAGGCAGGTGGAAGAATTAAATGAGCAGTTCTCCCGATGGAGGGAGGTTGAAAGAAGTGTCCGCCAAGGATCAGCCTTGGGGCCTGGGCTTTAAAACTTGTTCATAAATGACCTAGAGTTAGGGATGAACACATCCAATGGGGGCCTGTGCGATCATGCCACTCTGCCTGGTTGCTAAGGAACACCTCCACCCATTCCCCTTCTGGCTTTAACACAATTAACCCTTAAATCGCACATAGAATGATCTCTGCTGTTGCACTTCCGTGTATGTTCTTAAATCTGAGCCTGGAATCCTGCATCCCAAATCTTAGTTTAGAGTGTAATCAGAATCCCCCAGAAGTTAATAGCTGGGTGTTCTGTACTGAGCTTGGATCCTAGAACAATAGGCAGGTAGGATCCTAGTAGGCAGCAACTTGATTGGTCTGCAGGAGCCGCCCAATCCAGCTCCAGGAGGAAGTGAATCAGCAACCTGATTGGCCTGCAGGAGTAGGCCAATCAGGCTCCAGGAGGGGAGTTGAATCAGTCAATCATGCGGGACCCATTGTGTAAATAATGTATATACTCTATAGCCAGAGGTTTTGGGGGGGAACTCACTCACTCACTGATGACCATGAGCTGAAATCAACACTCAACTCTGAGTATATTTCACTGGGGGAGATTAGGATTTTAGGGTTGCCTTTCCATTGAGTTCAATCCCATCTTCCAGAGCTAGCAGTTCCTCGGATGATGCCACCACTCTGCTTTTCCCCAGCCACAAGCTAGGGTCGCTTTGCCAGCTGTAGAATGTGAGTGACCTTAGGTCAAAAATCCCTTTGTTGCCATCTGTAATAAGGATGGGGATGCATGGTCCTCTGAACATTGTTGGATTCCAACTCCCATCAGACCCAGCTCCCATGGCCAATTGTCAGGAATTGTGGAAGCTGCAGTCCAACAAGATATGAAGAGACATAGGCTAACCACCCCAATCTATAACATGAAGATAAAACTAGCCTTCCTTGGTGCGGTTGTTAAGAATTTCTGAATGAAAATCTTATTTTAAGAATTTCAGACCATTTGCATTTTTTTTTTAAAAAAAGGGCTATAGAATCATCGTATTGGAACGGACACCAAGGTCACCCTGGAATCTCAATGCAGTGGTACCTCGGGTTACATACGCTTCAGGTTACATACGCTTCAGGTTACAGACTCCGCTAACCCAGAAATAGTACCTCGGGTTAAGAACTTGCTTCAGGATGAGAACAGAAATCGTGCGGCGGCAGCGAGAGGCCCCATAAGCTAAAGTGGTACCTCAGGTTAAGAACAGTTTCAGGTTAAGAACGGACCTCCGGAACGAATTAAGTACTTAACCTGAGGTACCACTGTATGCTGTTCCCCATCCAATTTGAAACCATACTGGACCCTGCTTAGCTTTGCAAATGTACTAGCAATTTTATTGCTGCAGCACTATATACCAAGGCTTTGTATTGAACTTTATATTCGAATCTTTGAATTATACGATTAGTCCAGAATGGATACGATTTGTCCAGATGGTGTTTGGAAGTGAAGTTAACAGTCTTTATATTGAAATAACTCCAATGTTCCTCCTGTAAAGATGTTTTTTGTTATTTATTCCTGCTGGAGTTATTGTTGCTCCCTGCTGAAAAAGAGTAAACAACGTTTTCTCCATGGAACACTTGGAAACTCCTGTGTTCCGCAAATCCACATCAAGTGTAAAATACTAGTATTATCCTCCAAGTTCTCCTTAAAAGTCTAAAAGAGAACATCTTTAAGCAATAAATCTATCCCCCCCCCTTCATTGTGGTCCATGAATATTTTCCATAGATGACTTTAGCAATGTCATAAATTGAAGACACTTCACATTTTATCTCTTAACAGTAAATGTGCTAACAGTTTGTCTAATTGCATTAGGCACATCAAAAGCACAGGATGACATCTAGGCTATGATTGTTTCATTTTTATTACTTACTCATTTCAGAAGCACCAGCTAATGCTGGCCAGTGGCCGCTCCCCTGCCCCTGAAGCCAGCTGTGGTTTCCAAAATGGTGCAATGTGTAATTGAAATATATTATTTGGCGTAAGCAGTAAATTATTTGTTTACTTGCCTTCCTGCCTTCCCCACCCCCTTCCCTGAAAACTCCTGCCATGCCATTGTATCCCATCAGAGATGTCGCAAATGGTAAAGCACTTTGCAAACCTAAAACTGTTACATAAATATTGCTCCTGTTTTGATAAATGTGAGATGAGAAATGTGAGAAAGCCAATAAACAGTATTGCATTAACCTTCAGAGGAAAGCTAGATAGACTCCTGTCTCACAACTTAAGAACCTCACACATGAAATTGTTTTTTCTTATGGGCACATTGAAACATCACCAGTTCCCAGAAAATAATTCCTGCCATCATAACAACTAGGCAAAATATATTTTAATTTGTCAACGCTTTATGCCTTACTGTCCCCAGGATCCCATAACTGATAATGATTTGTTGAAATGTTTGTTTAAAGCATTGTGCATGGAAGAACATTTTGTTACGCTTTCATAAACTGTAGCAGATCCAAATATTTCTCCTGGAAATTGAAGCCAAGTTTCTTCCAGTCCCAAAATTTCTTTACCTGACAAATTGGCAGTTCAGCTGATGTGTGCTTTCTGCTACCAGCGAACATTTGCCGTCAATGTTTGAGATTTGGGAACTACGGTAATATTCTAGTAGATTTCAGGTAAGACTTGAAGGAATTTTGCAGCACATTCCATATATCTGGTGGAAGGAGAGGGGGCAATTTTTTAAACCCCTCCCATTTCTTCCCCATCTCCTTTGGAGGGTCCCCAACCCTTTGAAGTAGGTTGGGGAGATCACCTCACCAAAATACGCCTCCTTCACAGTTCCTTCTCTTAGCAGAGGGATGTCAGTTGAATACCATCCATTATCTATTTGTCTGAGCCTCAGTTCAAAAGAAGCCCATTGCAATTATTTTCTCTCTAGAGTGAAGTGTACATCTTGGGACCTGAAACTTTCAGAAGACAAGGTACGCCATACTGGCAGAATTGATTGCCACCCACATACTGGCAATGAATGGCGAAGAAAGTTTAGCTAAACAAGAAAACTATAGGGAAGAATCTAGGTAAATGCAAGAGCAGACTTCCACTCACACAATAACATTCCCCTTCCTTGCCTATCTGCTGAAACCTTCTGTGCCCCTCAGTTCTGCTTCAGAGTGTCTCCCAGTCTGGAGAAGATTGGAGGTCCATGTGGTTGGCTGTAGGTAGGGAGAAGAATGGAAAGAGAAGGGGAGGACCACAAACCTGTACTGTAAGCCAAAGTCCATGCTGTTCACAGAGAGACCCATTTGGACATTACCCTCTGCGTACAGGTATGCTGTATTGTAACTAAAAAAGGAATCATTTCCGTTGTCTGAAAAATGAGAAATAAAGTCCTGGTCTCCACACGCTGTAAGGCAGAGCACAAGAAATGAAACAATGACATAATGATGTGGTAGAAATACATGGCATCATTTCAGACTATAGGTGGTGGTGGGAAAACACCTAATGCTGATCTTTATTTTTGTTGAAAATGAACCTCTCCACCAGCTACAAAACTAGCACCGCAAGGAGTGTGATGGGCTAAAATCTCTCTCCATCTAAAGCTTTGTTTTACCTAGCAGAGAATTTTGGCTGGGAGTGAACATTTAAAAGTGGCACCTCCATCTGCAGGCTGACTTGGGACAACAAAATCTGCCATTTTAGAATGGTACGTTGCTTTGATCAGGCCCAAGAGGAGCTCAGAGAAGTGAATTCTTGGCAAGATGGGTCCTGAGAATTTGCTCAACACCGAAGTCTCTTAGAAACTAGAATACTCTTTTGCAGCATCCCTAGGGACAGCTCTTAAGAGGAAAACACACACAAACAAACATATATTGTATTGGCCCGAATATAAGCCACACCTTTAAAATTGGAGGAGGGAGAAGGGGAAAAAGAAAAAATATCCGAATATAAGCCACTCCATTCCTCACTGCTCCTGGCTGCATACTGGGTGGGGGAGGGGCTGCACTGCGTTGCCAGAGGCCTTTGCCTTTCCTCGCTCTCTCCCTTCCCGGCCTTGGTGGAGAGGTGGGCACCGCTTTGCCATGCCCCTAGCACCATTTGCCCCACACTCCTGGCTGCACTTTAACTTTTCATGGTCAGCATTTGGGGGGAAAGTGAGGCTTCTATTCAGACCAATACGGTATTTGAACATATTTTCTTTCAAAGCACACAATTGTCAATGTCTTTTGAGGCTTTTTTAAAGCTCATAACTATGTCACAACATTCAGAGAATTGCATAATTTGAATCCACCTACCAGGTGGGGCAGTTCAGGTCAGTGTGTATCATAATTCACAAAATAAAATCCCACAAGCATTCCTACATCAGCAATCATTACTGTAGTTTGTATGTCCTTGAGCATATTTTTAGATACAGTGGTACCTCGGGTTAAGTACTTAATTCGTTCCGGAGGTCCGTTCTTAATCTGAAACTGTTCTTAACCTGAAGCACCACTTTAGCTAATGGGGCCTCCTGCTGCCGCCATGCCGCCAGAGCACGATTTCTGTTCTCATCCTGAAGCAAAGTTCTTAACCTGGAGCACTATTTCTGGGTTAGCGGAGTCTGTAACCTGAAGCGTATGTAACCCGAGGTACCACTGTACGTTAGCTCAGTGTTTCCCAACCTTGGGCCTCCAGATGTTTTTGGCCTACAACTCCCATCATCCCTAGGTAGCAAGACCAGTGGTCAGGGATGATGGAAATTGTAGTTCAAAAACAGCTGGAGGCCCAAGGTTGGGAAACACTGCGTTAGCTTAATATTTGGTTTCTAGTCTAAATAATATACTTATATTCCTATTTTTGCAATGGTTTGGTTCTGTGTTTTATGGCTGGCTTTCACGCTTGCTACAGTCAGTGGCTTGTAGACTACATTAAGTTGCTCTTGTGCAAGTTGCCCATAAAAGCTTATCATCATAAGGCTAATAGAGTCATTAAGCAGCGTCAGTTTTGCTACAGTAAAGGATCAAGTAAGGTGATCTTTTTCAAAAAACGAGAATGTGGAAATGTGAAAGCAGTCTATTTCACATCTGATGTAAGTTTTGAGCATTTATCACCATGCCACTATACTTTTTATCATCTTCTCAATGATTGCCCTCTCCCATTTTCTGAGAAATAAATGTGAAACTACTGGAAGGATGTATAAAAAGTCATAGTTGGCTTTTCTAAAAAAGCAAACACTACTTAGGAACTTTTTGTTTTTACTGCCAGTTTCCAACCAAGATATTAGATAGTGTTGCGCTGGGATCCTTCTGATTTCTTGCCCGATTGTCCAGACCCTGTTCCTAGATGCCAGTTATTTCCTAGCACTCAGTAGAGTTATTTTCCTTCATCCTTTGCTATCTAAGGGGCCAAGTTCTTCAGGCCAAGTGAATGACTACTCTCTTCACAAATTAATACTTATGTGTTTATTTAAAATTTAGGAAAGCCCCAAAGCAAAACTGGTGCCACATTGCTACCAGTGGAAAAGATGGTGAAACCTACAAAGGGGTTTGTTTGTTTGTTGGTTTGGTTTGGTTTGGTTTGGTTTGTTGTTTTTGGTAGAATTAAGAGCATGTTCCTACTGTTGGTAAGGATTTGACTCAAATCTCCATGTCTGCAAATACCAATTCCTCATTAAAATACAGTGGTACCTCAGGTTACATACGCTTCAGGTTACATACGTTTCAGGTTACAGACTCTGCTAACCCAGAAATAGTGCTTCAGGTTAAGAACTTTGCTTCAGAATGAGAACAGAAATCGTGCTCCAGCAGCGTGGTGCTTCAGGTTAAGAACAGTTTCAGGTTAAAGTGGTGCTTCAGGTTAAGAACACTCTTCTTCCGAGTCAGACCATTGGTCAGTATTGTCTACACTGGCTCAAGGATGCTTCAGATCTCTTAGAAAGTGGTATAACTGCCCTCTACTGGTAGAGGCAAAGGTTCCTTTGGTAAGACAACACATACAGAACTGAAGGTCTCCCAGGACACCTTTGAGAAGCTTCCATGCTGTAGATGTCCTGTGAGATATTCCACTGGTGATGGTGGGCATTAATGCAAGGACTTTTGTTTGCATGGCAGGGCTTTCTCTCCCCACCCACCCTCCATCCCAATTTTCCACTGAAATCTCTTCTGGGGGTTTTCATTTAATAATAATAATAATAATATATTATTTATAACCCACCAATCTGGCTGAGTTTTCCCAGCCACTCTGGGTGGCTCCCAACAGAATTAAAAGCACAATAAAACATCAGACATTAAAAACTTCGCTAAACAGGGCTGGCTTCAGATGTCTTCTAAAAGTCAGATACCCAGCCAGATGGGCAGGATGTAAGTAATAAATTGTTGTTGTTGTTTATTTCCTTAATACCTTATGGGAGGGCATTCCACAGGGTGGATGCCACTACTGAGAAGGCCCTCTGCCACAGCTCTCTGGAACAGATGGGGGTGCAGGTGGCTTGCAAAGAGAGGACTGGGGAGGGGGGAGTTCCACTGTGCAAGTGGAAGACTTTGCTCAGACAGAATGACATCACTGGATACAACCTTTTTTTTTTTTTTTTGCATCTGATATTTTATATATTTCTTATTGTGAGTTATGTTGGTCCTTACATTTCAACCCACCCTGTAAAAGGTAGGCTTATAAACTATAGAAAATAAAGAACCATGAGATATTCTCTGAAAAAGACCATCGGCGCACGCATGGAATGAGTTCTCAAATCTGGCACTGAGAAACAGATTTCCAGGCTGAGCCACACTGAGCTGTCACTCAGATTAACCTCTGCCAGCATCATGTACACAACGACGTATGTCTACAGGCTGCCAGTTAATCTCTGCATCAGAATCCTATTCCAGAACATGTCCAAGGGCATACTGAAGACAAAACTCCCAGCTCCTTAGTATTATAATGTTCAAGCTTGACCTTAGTTCCTCCTCTACATAGTCCCTTGGGGAAAGAACGCAGCTCAGTGACAGACCATGTTTTGCCTACAGAAGGTCTCAGGTTCAATCCCCACCGTGAGCAGGGCTGGACTTCATATGTTCCAATTTTATTTTCAAGGGGAATAAATGTGCTTAAGTTCTACTTGAGATGCAGCTAGTGCTTGAAGGGGGGCGGGCAAGATTTTTTTTCTGATTTCTCCCCCCCCCCCTTAAGACCCCAGCACCACCTCCCATCTGAACCCTTTGGCTCAGATTTTTAGTGGACATAACAACCTATTGTGAAGTGGGGAATAGATACCAAAATTGCTTTCTTCCACTGTTTTGCAGGCAAGATTTCTCAATGAGACTTACTACCAAGTAAATGTGTAATGGATTGCACCTAAAACTGCTTAACTTTGGCTGCTGTGTGCCCCTGATATGTAAAATAACCATAAGCTTTTGGTTACATCAGAAATCTTTGGTCCAAACATATGAATAAAAATTGAACCTTCATTCAAATCTTTACTTTTGCATAAAATTTATGTGGTTTAAGCTAAACGGCAAAAAGCACAATACTGTTTCTGAATTTATGGTTTTGCTGTGGTTGCCATTGGAATGTTCCTTTTGGAGTCCAGAAATGATGGACATAAATAGAACTTTTAGTTATTTGGTGTTTCTTTGTTTTGTACTGATCTTTTTAAAGGATGTTTTGCTTCAGAATATTAAAATCCAAGGCAATTACAGGTTGAAGCATTCCAGATAAATGCTTTGAAATTTAATGAAAAATTATACATAAAGAGTGGTGTTCCACATTAATTATACTCAAGATCAGGCCAGTGAAATCAATCAACTTAAATTACTAGTTTATTTATTTCATTGAGTCTACTACCCACAGGATGATTTACATTGATAACAGTCAAATAAATGTCAGCAAACGGACGTCTCTTCTATTGAAATGTCACTGCTTCTAACTCAATACCACACTCCCTGAAGGCTTGCAATTACCCACCAAATACAGGAAAAACCAATTCCTCATGAACTCTACAGTGAGGAAAGCAAGCTTAATGACTGATATTGCTACGCAGAAGAGCTTTCTGCCAGGAAAGAAAACCCTACATTGCTAAGCAGTGGAAAGATCAGTCTGTGTAATTATTAGGACATTTGTAATTGTAATTAGTCCACAATTACAATTGTCAGTTCAACAGCCCATATTAAGTTGCAACTCAGACCTTGCGAAAGCCAAGAAATAGTTGGCATGTACAAAGCTAGCACAATTTGCAACGTTAACATTCCTTTGCATGTCTTTTTTGTTGTGGTTTGTATTGGCTCGTTGAGCGATTGGCTCGTATGGATTGCGTTTTACACAGCCTGTGTGATGTTTTTAGTGATCGTCATGGAATGCTGGTATCTGTGCAACAATATTATGCTACAACTGGCCTTTTGCATTGTGTTTTTGTGTAGTGAGGTTGATAGTATGGCAAGAAGAAGGATAGGCTTCATTATTCGTGGACTGATTGCTGCAAGTTTGCAATCATGCAGTTCTGTTTAATGGATATGCCCGTCTGCACACAAATAAGATCACCAAGACCAACCTATTTTTGTTATGATTAGCACACCTATATTAAAAATGGCAGGCTATTCAGAGGGGAAAGAGCAAGTTAGCTGCAAGGCCCCAATCTGGTATGTGCTCATAAACTGGATCAGAGCCTGTATCAGTTTCCTCTCCAAAATCCCCCAACTGCTATTATTGGGAACAACTGACCACAATCTGTGCCACAGGGCTTTGTTTTGCTGCCATCTGCTGGATATCACATATGAAGGAGCACAAAGGATCTATGCCAAGTACCTTTTATTCTCTGGTCAGAAAAAGAAAAACGCATCCAGACACTGACATTCGAAAATGTAGGATTTATATTTTAAGAAACAGAATTGAGAAAAGCATAATATCTGGACAGCTCCAGAGCTTGATTCAACTGGATTCTTCACTGCGTATTCTATAAATTTGCATTCAAAGTGGCAAACAATTACGATGAAAATTTAAAAAATAATTATGCATTTTTAACCAAACTAACTGCACCAATAACATTCTCAATCAGTATTAAATAGCACCTGTCAGAAACCCATTTAAAAATATTAATCGGACTGAATAATCGTACTTTCAGTGTTTGACAAATCTGTAATTACAGACTTGAAGCCCACAGACAAAATGGTCCCCTGGTTCTATGGAAACAGCTCCTTTGCAGCAATCAGTCTTCCATTGCCTGTACAGCTTTTTCTTGCTCATAGCGTATTTCTACTCCTGTTTCTAGGCTAATGTGCAGTTTATCTACAACTCCCCTTTCTCTTTGGTTCCTCTCTTCTTCAATTCCCCCCACCATCTGCCCATCTTCTTTAAAGGACTCTCCCCACTTCACACAACCTTTCTCTGTATTTCTGCAGACTTACTACCTGCTTTGTCAAGGGGGTCTGTGGGATTTTGGAGCAGCATTTTGTATATTGTGTCCCTCTAGTGTCGGGAGGTTTTCAAAGGTGGTCAAGGGCCTATTGGCTGCTGATTTTACTGATGGATTGTTTAAGAAGGCATGTAGTTGATGATGTGTTAGCCAAGGTATTTGGGTATCCCCCAGTTTGTTGTGTGTTTCTTGTGTTGGTATGGGTTTGTTGTTTTTGTAGCAGTCTTTTAGACAGTGTAGACCAGCGGTCAGAAACCTAAGGCCCACGGGCCAGAAGCGGCCCGCAAAGGTCATTTGACCGGCCCCCGAACCGCCCCCGAACAGACCTGCCCACTCACATACTGCGCTAAAGCAGCGCAGCGTGGGGACTCGCTTCCGTGGCACCGAAGATGGCATCTGAAAATCGGGGGGGGGGGGTCACGATCCAGCCCAAAGAGGGATCTCTGCAGGACCAATCTGACCCAGGCAACATAAACCTTGGTGACCCCTGGTGTAGACCTTTGGTTTGCCAGGTTTTTATCTGGAGGTTTTGTGCTGCATGTTGGAATAGTGGAAGATAGGCCAGGGGGGTTAGTGGGGATGAGGATGGGGATAGCCATAGCGATAATTTGCCTACTTTTCCCTTCCATGATTTAAGCATGGACTGTGTGAACCTGTTCAGTGTTGTGGGGATTTTCTTTAGTTTGTTCTAGAGAAATGGGTATGCTGTTGTGGGGATGTTCAGGTGGGTTGCGGGAGATGTACAGATTGTTGTAAAATTCAGCAAATTCTGAGGTTATTTATTTTGGCAGAGAATGTTATGTTACGGTCTTTTTTAAGTGACGCGATGTATTCTTGTTTTGAGTTATTTTTTCCTGCATCTGTTTGCTAATAGACTGGAGTTCTTCCCTCCATATTAGTAAAAGCGTTGTTTAGAGTATAGGATGTTAATCATTGTTCGAGAGAGTCAATTTCCTTTCTTTTTCATTCTATGAGTTTAAGTAGCTTTTTGGCTCCTGTTTGTAGTTTGATGAGAGGGTTGTAATTTGTTGTTCTAATTTACCCATTTTTGAGGAGCTTTGTTTTTTAAGGCATGCCCTCTCCTTTATGCAGGCTTGTCTGATTATGGCTTTCATTGTGTCCCGGGTGGTGGGGTGAGTTATGTCACCCACATCATTGTCCATACAGTAGTTTTGAAGAGACTCTTTTTAGCTAGTTGGTTTGTGATTAGGATGGGGCTAAAGGACCATGATGGGGGTAATTTGTGCTTCCTCTCCTGAGGGTAGCGTCTACTGGGGCGTGGTCTGTGATTTTAATGTTACCAATGTTTGTTGTTTCTACCAGGGGGGATCAGGCCTTGTAAGCAGAATGCTGTCCAGTCTGGACATTGTTGCCTTTATCTTGTTGGTATGCAGTTGGGCGAATAATGTTCTGTAGAACATAAATCACGGGATTAATAAAAACTCAGCTCAACAAGTGAAAAAATTGCTTTTATTACCACAAAATCTTAAAAAAACTTTTTACCTTGAATGTCAAGCATATTACTAAAGACAGAAAACAACAACAAAAGGCCAGTTATAAAGCTTTGCGTAGGTGCAATAAAAGACTTTTTGCATTAAAGCTTAAAATAGAAATTGTACAACTGAATTTATTAGGATGCCAGCAGTGCTTCTTGATTGCATCTTGTTTTACAAAATAAACACAGAAATGCCTTAATTAAAATGTACAAAGAAGCAGCATAAAGAACACTGTAGTTATGTAGTAAGCATAAAGCACAGCTTGTAAACTTTTGTTTGACAACCGCAGTCCTATGGAGCATAGCAAAAACACCCAGTTCTATAGTCAGCTGAAAAAAATTAAATATGGTTAAGCTTGGTTGTGCAACAGTATGATAAAAAAAATGTCCAGAATATAATTAGAAACCTTTTTTATATTAAAAAATGCATTTAAAAGTTTTTAAAGGTGCCTCTAGAGGTTTCTTTACTTGTAGATGGAAATGTAAAATTGGATAGTCACATGGTTGTTTTGAGGACAAGATGGGGGTTGTTGTTTTTTATATATATAAAAAGACTTGGATTCATACATTTTTCAAAACAAAACCGTTAACCAGAAAAATATGAAACATACACAAATGGATGAAATCGACAAACGAAATAAAAATCAGCCATGTTCCATTAATATTCAGATGCTGCATATTTAGGCTGGATAAAAAATACTTCACAGTGGTATACAGCTGATCATGAAACATTGAGGACCCAATCCGGCTTCCAGCAGTGTTGCCAATGGACTTCAACAGTATCATTCAGTTAAAATTCACTCTCCAATCCAGATAAAGTTAGTCATGACTCATAGCAATGGGATTTAAATAAACCAACTATGTTGTTTCATTGTTTTTAAATGTACAGTGATAACTAAGTTTAACTGGATGGGGGAGCATGTTATTTGATAGGCCCAATACATATTTAGATTCTTAAATTTAATATGGAATATTTTACCATATTACATTACACATCAGAGGTACTTTAGTTTCTGGGAAAGAGGATTATTGCCAGTCATCTTCCTGAGACTTGAAAGATTGTTGAAGACAAGCACCAGGTCTAGTCTGCCACTAACACATCCCAAATTAATAGTTTGGTCCTTTTCTAAATGGATCTCTTCCTACAATTACACTAAAGCATAAAGACGGGTCACAGATGCCAGGTGGTCCTGTTTGTCCAGGATTTCCAGGATTTCCACGGTCTCCATCTTTACCTGGCTTCCCGGGTTCTCCACGATATCCTTCTTTACTTATCCCAGGTGGACCTTCAGGACCTTAACAATATGTGAAATATATACATGGAGTGTGTTTAGTGCCATAAGGTATTACAATTTGTTAAAGATTTCTAGCATGATCCACCCTGCCTGATTAAGTATTTACTTTTTTAGGTTTAAAGGCGCTGACGTGAATAACACATGAAAGTGTCTTGGTTGCTGCAGTAAGAGAGGAGTCTGTGCCACCCAGGCAGCCCTAGTAGTGGCACAGGAGCATCTTCCAGAAAGCTGATGTCCGTCATCCCTGAGCAAAAAGAAACTGGACCTCTGCTAAGGTGCAGCAGTAGAGTTGATGTGCATCAATAAAGTGAGATGGAATCCTGGTAAGACAATGTTTGTGAGCAGTTCCCAGATCAGATAAATAGACCAGCTGCCTGCCCTGGATGGGGTTACTGCTCCTTGAGGAGCAGATATGTAGCTTGGGAATGCTCCTGGTTTCCTCTTTGTCACCAGAGGCCCAGGTAGCTTCATTGTGTATTCTGCAAGCTTTGACCACTGTGGCAGCTCTGGTTGTTTCTGAATTGGGATAGTTTAGCTTTGGTGGTCGAGGCACTGGTTTTTTACTGGATTACTGCAATGCAACCTTATGTGGAACTTTCCTTAAGGTTAGCCTGGGCACTGTAGCTAGTGCAGAATGCTGCAGCAAGAAGGGATTGCCCTACTGACAGTACATAAAACCTGTGCTAAAAGAGCAGCACTGGTTGCCAACAAGCACTGCAGGGGTTTTGATGAGATGACCAACCCTTGGGGTCCCTTTCCAACTCTACAGTGCTATGCTTCTAGGTGGAGACCTGTCCAACTTGGGACACAGTCACCTCTGGAAGCACCTTAACTTGTTTACTCCAGCCTGGTCACTTTGATCCTCAGGCAGGATACCTTTCATAGTGCCATGTGCTTCTAAGGTTTGCCTTGTGCCCACTAAGACCAGGGCCTTTAATGTGGCAGCACCTGCCCCCTGGATTACCCTCCCAATGATAATCAGGAAGGCAGTTACGATACTGGTACTAAGGTGCCTACTTAAAATTCACCTGTCCACCCAGATTTTCCCTGAGGAACAACCAGCTATGTAGATGCATTAAGATAATCTACTGATTTGATTTTTAAATTCCAAGCCGCAGTACTGATGGCTGGTTCTGTGGAAAAGTCCCACTAAAGCCAACATAAGTGACTCTTTGAAAGGGTCAGCTAAGTAGTGCAATCTTAGAGCACGTTAGCTCCAAAGCTTTCTGGCTTCTCCAAACAATACCTGGAGGTCCTGGAGGTCCTTGCATCCCAGGGACCCCAACTCCTTGGCTTCCTTTAGCTCCATTTTTTCCAGGTAGTCCTGTAAAGTGCCAGACATAATATGCATATTGTCAGTAGTTCCCAAAGTGTGCACTAAGACATACCGGTGTACTGAGAGTAAAAATGAATTCCCATAAGCTCAGAGTTCCTATTTTGGCATGGCTGAACACTATCACCCTGCCTCCATCTAATTAGGTTCTGAAGGGGAGGGGAGGAATTCTGCTGCTTTTCTGCATTGGGTGTGATTTGACCATTGAACCACTTTGCATGCAAACATGCACCAGAATTCTGCAGCCTCAGAGGAGGCTGTCCATAGGTCTGCCTGAGTCACTGTTCTGGTGTCACCTCTTGCCAATCAGAGATGTGCCAAAATCAGTAATTTCTGCAGTGATGGGCTTTTCTGAGTGCTGGTAAGTTTCACATTATAAAAATATCCTTTGTAAAAATCAAGTGTACCTTCAATTTTAATTCAGGAACAAAGTGTGTCAACATGTATCAGGAGTATATGGTACTATTTTTTTAAGGATAGAAAGGCAGAATTAGAGAGGCGACATATGATATAATTGTGCCATAGGACTCATCCCAACTGGAAGCTCAATGGGTGACCCTGGGCTCACACTCAGTCGTAACCTGCCTCACAGGATTGTTGTGAGGATCAAATGAAGGAAACAGTTCTGAGAGAGCAGAATATAAACACAATAAATAAAATAACTATCATGATGAAAGAGGCTAAGATCGTAAGTGGTGTGAAAATATTTCGCATGCATTGAAGACAGATGATCATCAGATAAAAATTCTGAAATGTGAAACAGACAAAATTGTATCCACACTGCACATTGTAATTACTGTTTATGTCTTCAGACCACATACTTCAATTAACAATGTGCTTAAAATGATCTAGTAGTTCATGGATATATTACATTTTAAAAACTGTAAAAGTAGAAAAGAAAGGCAATAATAATAACTGAAAAAGTACTCAGTTCATGTAATGACCATTGGAGAAGAAGGTTCAAGTTTTAAGAACACAATTGGCACATTGGTACATAACACTTTGAGAAAAATGACAGCTACTGAATAAGAACATTGTTATTGCTGCATAAAAATCTCAGTACTCTTGGGGAATATTTCATATAAAAGGTAAGTAGGCCTCTACTAGAATCTAATATAATATACAGGCTGTAACCCTACACCAGGCAGCCCCAAACTCGGCCCTCCAGATGTTTTGAGACTACAATTCCCATCATCCCTGACCACTAGTCCTGTTAGCTAGGGATGATGGAAGTTATAGTTCCAAAATATCTGGAGGGCCAAGTTTGGGGGTGCCTGCCCTACACCCACTTGCTTCAGAGTAAGCCCCACTGCACTCTGGGGTTTACTTCTGAGTAGACATATGTAAAAATTTGTTCCTTGATAGTGTTGGGTTTTGTTTTTGGTTGTTCGTGGTTTGGTTTGGTTTTACTGTTATCCTTGTAACTGAAGTCCAGAAGTTTATAGTACCTCTTTAAACAGATTAAAAATATAGGTTCTGGTGGTTTTGCTTTCATCAAAAATATTTTCCACATAATTGCTCCTTCTTGGCTAATGAAGAAAAGAGCTCTCATGGAGTAAGTGGCAGATTTCCCAGGCTTTCCAGCTTAAAACATATGCACCCAATTCCTCAAGTAGTTGGAATAAAAATTAACAGGGTGGGGGGAGAATGAATCTGTCCCCAAATTTCCCATAGAACCCCAGTTTGGCACCTCATCCAGCCTACCAAAGCATTTTTTCCTCTTCCTCCCCTGATCCCACCAAATTTGGTGGCAGTAGCAACAAATAATTACATATAGATATATTTAAAACAGACACAACACTGGGGTATGTAGAGCCCAGCACCCTGATGGGGATACAAATCACCACCTCCCCAGTCATCTTATTGATGTGATACATCCCTCTTTCTCAGCTGATTAGCACGAAGGACTGGCTGCCTAGCTGGATGTGCATGTGTTCAAGTAGGAGAGTGAGGTGTGGTCACACCTACATTCAGCCACACTCATTGCTACCATCTGACCCTCAGAAGGAGTGCATGTGTTCCCTGAGCCAAAAAAAAGTTTAGCCACCAATGTCCAGAAAAACTGTACATATGAAACTGTACAATTCAAATGAATACACACACAACAGCAGACAATGCCTAAAGCAATGTTACAGAAGCACTATTTCTTTATTTGATCAATTCGCCTGTCAATAGAATGGGCAAAAGCATGTGTTTTAACGAACAAAGCCCAAGCTGTGACAGTTTAAAAGATAGTAGCACTTTCATTTCTCTTGATTTAGACCTTCCTCCTAGTATCCTAATGGATATGATAGGATCGGATCATGAAAGGAACAGGATTCAGAAATGTAAACTTTCATGCACTTCAAATTAAAGTGTTAATGTAATCCTCCTACTAATGGTAAGCAGAGCTATGTGCAACCATTTCACCACAATTTTTGGTTCATGGAACATATTTTGGGGGAGGGGCAAACAATATAATCTACATTTTTTTTAGTAGTTGGTTAGGTGGAGGGTAAGATATTCCTTCACTAAAATAGAACCCCGTCTTTAGTAAAAGACACTGTCTTAAAAAAAACAGACAATCAGAATGTTTAAAGCAGCAGCTCTGTAGAAACTTGCTGGTCCATTGTGCCTGATGTGAAGACAGTATAGTGAAGATTATAATTCAAAGGCCCTAAATCCCTCTGCAGGTAGCTTTCCAAATATGCACACTTATGTGGGTTTCAGCTCCACTGAGACAGCGAGATATACTTCCAAGCATAGGATCAAGCTATAGAATAGTGTCAGGGAACTGCCATCGGAGAGTCAGGTGGTGGAAGGGCTCAAGGAGGCTAAGAGGCCCTCAGATGCTGAGGAAGGAACCAGCAGGGGGAGAGTGAGAGTTCCTGCAGAAACTCAGGTGGAGGGATGGCTCCAAGATGCTTCCAGTGAGAACAGCGGGGAGGGCTCAGGACCTCCGCTGGGGACGCCCACTCCGCGCAGGAAACTGTCACGCAGAGAATCCAGACGTAGAGTTTCCGTTAAGGAACTCATATGTTGGCGTAAATTCCGGAAGCATCCACTGACGGATTCTGCCAGCGATTGAGGGAGTCATGCTTTGAGGGCTCCCGTAAAGGCAGAGCTTTGAGACCTATGCAAAGCTCTGAGGAATTCAGCTTTTACGCACAAGCAGCTCATTATCCCATCACAAATAGCAATCGTATTACAGACTTATTTCATGGTTAGTTCCATTGAAGTGTGGGCAATAACAAAAAATTCTCCTTCTGAAACCCTAGAGAGCCACTGCCCACCAGTGTAGACCACACTGAGTTAGATGAACTTATTATAAGGCAGCTTCAATCCCTTTGAGTTTTTTAACAAGAGAAGAAGAGGAGCCAGATTGAGAATGGAGAGATAATGAAACCTGGAGGCTCTATGGATTGCCTGTGGCTAAGCATGTTGCCCTGGCTGACTGACAATGTGCAAGCTCAAGTTTTTCACACTCTCCAGTTCAATGCCTATTCAGTACAGATCTCTAGGCTGGAAAGAGAATTTTGTTTCAAGACAATTACCTTTTGGTCCACGTGATCCGTGACGCCCAGGAGCTCCTGTCAGGCCCGGAACACCATCATTTCCTGGCAAGCCAGGAAATCCTCGAGGACCTTCTTGGCCAGGTGGGCCTGGTGGACCAGGAGGCCCTGGGGAAGGGCCACGAGACTGGCAATGATCACAGTGTTGTAGCCTCCCATTCTGAAGTATTGTAGGCAACTGGGCTAAGGGGAATGCAGATAAAAATGCTTAGACCAAAGGGAGCATATCCTCACCATCAATACACAAAGCTAACCAAACACCAAACCAAATCAAATTGTCTGAAATTATTATTGCATCTTGGTCAGATTGAGATCTAGTTATGCCAAGTAATTAAAAAAGCTCCACTGATTATAGTGGGAGATCTATGCACATGCTCACCCCTTGAGATCAGTCAGATTTAAATTTCCTTAGTTGTGACTGTGTCATGCCCACCCTTTAAACCTCTGCACACTGTAGAGCAGAGGTGTAGAACCTCCAGTTCACAGGCCAGATTTGGCCAACCTGGTTTCCCTACTTGGCCTGCAAGGCTCTTCCAGGCAAGCCACGCTCACCTGCCCTATCCCTGAAGTCATACATGATGAATGCAGGGCTTGAACAAAAGGGGATTTGCAGGAACTGCCAAACCCTGCTTCCCAAATCCTTGCTACCCCTACACTTGGCAGTTGCACACAGGGCTTCCCAAACACTCATCAGCTGGTTTTCAGGCATTTGAGAATCCTTGTGCACAGGGCTGAGCAAGCCCTTTCAACTATCTCCCCTTACGCCTACAGATCAACTTTGATAGGTGTCAAGCACCTGTCAAGATTGGCCCCCAAGGGTGGTATGCAGGGAGATAAAGATCTGGCTCACTGGGCCAGAAAGGCTCTCCACCTGGTTGTAGGAAATTTAGGCACATGTCCTAAAGCTCACACAGGTACATCCCAGCAAGGTGACTACAGTGCAGCACTGTGAATCAATAGGGGGACTCACTTCTCAGCACGTCTGCACAAACTTGCCGAATAAATTCTTCAGAATAGCCTCTTCCCTAAATTGAACAGAGAAGCATTAAAAAGGTGACATGGGCTCGAATTTGAAAAGAAATTGGTCAGCATGAAAAAAGTCATCTCAGGCAGCATACATACAGGTTTTCCATCTGCCCCTGGAGTTCCTGGAGATCCCCTCTCTCCTTGTCCTCCTCTTGGGCCTGGTGGGCCAATCAAACCAGTAACTCCTGGTTCTCCCTTCTGTCCAGTAAAGCCACTCATGCCAGGATCTCCTTTCTCGCCTTTCTGAAATCAAAGGTAATAACTGCAATAGCCAACACCTGACAACTCACGGAGAGCTTGTTTTCATTTTTTAAATGAAAAATATGCATACTATAATATGCATGAACAAAAAAGAAAAGAAAATATTTTTATTAGCAAGTTTCACTCTCTAATTGTGTATACGGTAACATCTAAATCCCAATGAAACCATTTCATATACTAGTCCAGCCTTCCTGCAGCCTTGTTCCTTCTAGATGTTTTGGGCTACCATTGCCAACATTCCTGTCCAATGGGATATGATGGGGGTGACTGACAGGAGTTGAGAGCACAACAACAGCTGGAAGGCACCAGGTTGAGGAAGGGTACACTAAGTCAATGTTAAACATTCCTGAATGGTGCAAGAACAAGAAAATGGATTGTTTTCTCTACAATCCCCGTGGACTCTTTTCATGATGTGCCAATTAAAGTAACCACAGGAGACCACCTAGCCTGTCATGGAAGCTGGGAAAGATTAAAACCCAGAGGCACAGGTGCTGTGAAAGAAAAACCACTGAGATAATTAATCGTGTCCAGGGGACATTACTAAATGAAGTTATGTTAATAAAGGGGGAATAATTAAAGCCACAAAGCCTCATCAAAGTGAGTTGCCTATGTTTAAGCTCATTGTTTTTCCACAGGCTCAAAATGTGCTTAACTTCTATGCTGGACTGTGACCTACAATGAGTTCTACAATTTTAAAAAATAAAGCCAAAGCCACTTCAGTCACAATGGATTAGATTCTATAATCATTACAACATTCCCAACCTCTGTATTTTGTTTTGCTATGGCTTTTTATAGCTTTTATATTATTCAAATATATCTTATTAGCTGGGTATAATAACCCCATTTCAATTTTCTAGCCAAATGGAATAATGCAAAGCCACAGATGTGCCAGGAATAGGTTGGCAGACCTTATACAGACTTTTTGCTTATAAGACAGCTGGTGGATATTTGAAGAACATCTTAGGAGACATTAAGAACATTTTTTAAAAAGCTCTGAGGAAGAGGTACTTGTACACAGTGGACTAATTTGCTTACAATGCTAAGTCATGGTTAACGTAAGCCAAGGTTTATTAACCAAAAACAAATAATTGTTTATGAGTGTGGTTTGTCATGGCTACTATACTAAACCACAGCAAAGCTGCTGGGCTAGGTTCAGATGTTCAAATTAATCTTTGGTCTTCAGCTAGTAGGTCGAGAACACTGCAGGGTCATAGTCTAATCTGAAGTGGGTGACAATAGCAGCACTACCACCATACAATTGTATGGTAAAAAGAAGATATGGGTCCCCAGATGCAAATTTGGGTTAAAGGCGGTTCAGTAAACCACAGATAAGAGTAATGTGAGAACCAGGCCAGTGTAGCCCCTTACAGATTAGTTAGTTTAGCCCCCTTGGCACTGACTGTTTATCAAATGGATGTAAGCCATGCAAATGTATGTATACACAAGTGGTGCCTGCATTCAAAAAATGTTTTGGTATGTTCTTCCTTCTACAAGGAGTGCTTCTGTTCAGGGTTCCAGTCGGTCATTCCCTGAAAACAAGCGATTCTACTCTTCCAACCCCTCACATTCTCTGTTTCCCCATATATGCCACTGTTACTGAGCATGCTCGGGTCTTCATTAGACTCTTGTTTTTGTTTCTGGGGTTTTTTGTGTGTGTTTTTTGAAAAAAGCTTCCTTGTACTTTTGTAAGTTTTTCTGAACATGCCGATTCATCCAAAGTCTCCCACTTTGTTTGCAATCCTGTCAGCACTCACCATCTGTGTTTGCTATTAAAATGAGTGCTATTTATTTATGGAGGCAATTTATACCCTGTCAGCGTTTTGGTCCCCTGTGCAGCATCCATAAATAACAAAGGGCAAAACAAATTTAACACAGTTTAAACCTTTCTGCAGAAACAAAAACCACAGTAATAATAACAGATTCTGTTATCTCTCTGGTACTGGCCAAAAGTCTTTGTCCTCTTTACTGTTCATTTGCCAGTGTGGAAAAGTCTTAGAACTACTGTATTTATATCCAAAAAGAAGAGTTTTTACTGTGAGGCTTGTGAATGAAAACTAACAGCTTGTAGAATTTGCCAAGAAGCTTGCTGAAAGTATATTTTTCAGAAGCGTTTATTTGGCTTTTAATAGCTAGCAACATCCTCTTTGTGACCTTTCTTAGCGACCCTTTACCATTTGGCCAAGACAAAAAGAGATGCATTTTTTTTTAATGCTAAAATTGTTACTGATTTGAAAACAAAACAAAACTGTGTGTTAAAAGATTCCTTTAAAAAGTTGCAAGAAAAAATATTGCCATAAAATCTGAAAATAAAACCATAACTTAATAATGCACAGGATATATTTATTTAAGAGTATGCACAGCATTAGGCTAAGTTTAAAGCCTACTATGCCATTCCCTAGATGTCCGGTGCTGTCTCTCAGCCTAGCCTACATTGCAAGGCTGCTGTGAACTTAAAAGAAAGGGGGAGGCAATTGCCACGAATGGCAGCTCCAGTCACGGAAGGTGTCTCCAGCTGATATTGGAAGAATCCCTTTCCAATCCCCAGCAGCACAAACCACCCATTCAAGAGGGTCCTCTGACCCTCAATGGAGTATTTTCAGAGGCCAGGAAAGCTGTTGTGGGGAGCATAGGAAAAGGGAAATCAGCTTCCACCAGCCCCATTACATGCGCTTAACTCCAACCTTACAGACAATAACGAACATGGACTTAACCCCATAGAGTTCAATAAATCTACTCTGAGTATGACTTAGTTGGATATCACCATTAACATTAGGTGCTGACTAACTTCCAGCTACAAGGATTGTTAGTAAAGTTGTTGAAATCTAGTATTTTTCACTTACTTTCTGCTATGTCTACAATGTCCCACTATCAGGAATGTGTTTCTCTACTTTTAAATGTGAACTTTCTGCAATCAATTGGAAGCCAGCATGCTTGGCACATAGCTGAACTTTTTTTTCCTTTCCATTCTACCTGATGAATTCTATAAAATGTTAAAGCTTCCCTCGCCCTACACATCCTTAAGTTGATAAAAAAATTAAAAATCCCTTTTGTTCTGAACATATTTCTGAGGGCAGATTAAACAAAGGCAAAACACAGAGCACATGTGAATTATGCCATCTGAAACAGCCTTCAGATATATTATATTCACTTACACAGCGTACAAATGATAAATTATCAAAAACTATTCAAAATCATCGTAAATAACAATCAAATAATAATACTGAAAAGTAGAGGTTGTGACCTGGCAACTTATTTATTATTTATTGAAAGCATATGTCAGGGACGCAGCGGAGCGCAGGGAGGGGAGGCGATGGAGAGCGAGGGGGAGCAATCCGAGGGCAGCGCAGGAGAAGATGACAGTAGCCCAAGAGATTCCATGAGCCTCTCCAGCGAATCGGAAGATTCACAGAAGGGGGCGCCAGTGGCCAGGGCAAGGGGGGCCCCAAGGGGGACACCCCAGAAGCAAGGGGCCAGCGGGGACTCCCAGAGCAGCAGTTGGAAATCAGGACCAGCTTCCCCACCAGAGCGTAGTGGGGGGGAGGAGTCCCAGGTATCGGGGCCAGCGGATTCACCACCAGCGAGAGAAGATGAGTCAGGATTGACCACGCCTCCATCGGAGAGCGGGGGAACGGTCAAGAGGAAGGTTGCCGGTTGGGCGCGCGCGCCAAGTTCAAACGTACAGGCGAGCGGCACAGCAGGTAGCCCGGATAGGGAGCCAGGTCCTAAAGCCCGCCGGAAGGAGGGGCAAGAATCAGGGGGGTCAGCGTCAGAAGAGTCCAGAAAGGATGAAACCCCAGCGGGCAGGAGGGCCCAGAGGAGGAAGGAGCTAAGGAAGAGGTGGAGCAAGGCTAGAGTCTTAAACTGGTGTGGAAGGGGAGGAGATTCAGACGGAGCTTCGCCGGTCTAGGGTTTAAGACGTAGAGCTGCACGCTGCGGCTTTGAAATGGAAACTGAACGTAAATAAAGACTTTTGTATATAACTACAGCCGGGCGTTGGTCCTCTGTGAGCTGGGACATAGGGGCGGCTCTGACAGCATGTATCTTGCTTTTTTATTGGCTTTTTTAAAAAAAAAATCAGCACTCAAAAGTATTTTTAACAACGAAATTAAAACCAACAGCCAGCACAAAATGTATGCTAAAATGAAGCAGGCAAAGAGACAGGGGGAGCAGATGTCGGGGCATATAAAACAGCAACACAAACACATACCTGTCCTTCAGCTCCAGTTAATCCTGCGTCGCCCTTTAGGAATCACAATTTCAGAAGATATTAATAAACGGATGCTGAGTTATTGCTATGTTGTTTCAAATCTACAAACATAAGGCTAAACTATATAAAAAATAAATATTGTATTAAAATGTCATATGCTAGAGAAATACCCTCCAAAACACAGCTTCATGCTAGCCAAGCATCTAGTGATATGTAATATTTATTGACGCTGTTATCTAAGGGCTCAAAACATTTCCCCCCAACTCACTCAGTAATTTTAAAGGAAGAGGAAAGAAGGGCACCCTATTTCAGAGATATGTGCTCTGTTTGGCTCCAGATCTATTAGTATTACTCTGCTCAGAAGGTGCTTTTGCTAAAGGAAAGTAATGAGGCAATTTTTGTCAATTCTTTTCAAAAGGAAAAAAGTTTTACCTTCTGGCCTGCAGTACCTGATCTGCCACTTTCTCCCTTCTGACCCTTTAAAAAAGAGGCATTACAAAGTAATTATTTTAATTATATGAAAAAGTGTGTTGCTTGCATTTATTAACATGCCCCTTCCCCCAATACTTCAAAACAGCTGGCAATTGACAAGCCAAAATCATACAATACATCCACTATCTGTAGAAAACAACAACCAACACATCAGAAATGTAAAGGTGTTATCATCTCCAAGGAGATGTATCACCACCACAAAAAAGTCTCTTTCTTTTTTCCACAAACCTCACTGCCAAAGGTGGAAAAACGGGTAAAATACTCTCTGATGCCATCAAGCAGATAGGCAGAGTAATCTTGGGACAAGCATCCTTCAGATGTCCTGGAACTAGGCTTTAATGCTTTAGAGATGAAAACCAGTTGTTTGAATTGCAAACTGAAGATGTGTGTGGCTTTTTTTTCAGGGGGAACTCACAGGAACTCAGTCCCTGTACCTCTCAGGTGGGCTCCATTGCTATTATAAGAGAACAAGGGAGGTGTTCATGGTGAGTTCTGGCACCTCTTTTCCTAGAAAAATAGCTCTGTATATGACATATTTTGGTCTTGAAAGGCAGCACCACATACAAAACGTTACATTGATCAAGAATTGGCATGTCCTTCAGTCAATCTTCTGTTATTTGACAATGGTCAAATATTCCATGAAGGTGAAGATAAATTCTCTGTTTTACCCAACTGCCTTTAGGAACTAAATTTTGTTTTGAGTAGTAGCGACTTAATTTCTCCTTTAGAAATCAACCCAAACCTAGCTGGGTTATTAAAGAATTATGTCTCCGCCCATTTTTTAAGTTAAAAAATATTACTGTAATAAGATCGTAACTTTTCATTTTCAGATTGATATGGTTAATCCTTTAGATCAGGCTTTGGACTACTTATATTGAGGTTTATTCAAACACCATGACTGCACCATGATGCTGAGGAAAATTCAGCATGCTTGATGTGATCTGTGGCAGGAGTACCGAACATGCTGCCCTCCAGATGTTGCTGAAGCACAACTCCCATCATCCCTCGCTATTGGTCATTATAGCTGAGGAGCTGATGGGAGTTTGAATCCAAGAACACATGGAGGACACCACAGTGGCTACTGCTTGGTCTGTGGGACATACCATGCTCTGACATTTTTTTAAGAGTAATTATTTTCATTTAAAAATCTTAATGCCATATAGAGTGAACTATCTACAGCGAGCAGGCATTCCAAGTTATTTTAACTGTTGAAAGGTTTATACCTGGATGCCTCTTTCCCCAATGTTTCCTTTATCTCCCTGAAAATAAGAGAAAAAATAACTTCTATTGAAATGTAAGTTACAATGATTATGCACACAGGTGAAATAAAAGCAACACAGAAGTATAATATATAAGTAATAATATATGTAACTACACTAGAGTCACAAAACATCAAACTGTCAGCCACAGAGGCTTTTTCCAACTACACAAGATCCCTGTTATAGAAAATGAGAACAGAAATCTTAATGTAAGTGTGTTTCTGTTTGTGGCAAGGCACTGTGCAATCTCATGCACATAATGGCCACTAGAAGTCTCACTAATCCAACTGTCCAAGAATGGACAACTTTCATCTAGAACAGTGTTTCCCAACCAGTGTTCCGCGGCACACTAGTGTGCCGCGAGACGTTGCCTGGTGTGCCGTGGGAGGGAGGTGGGCGAGTCCGGCGGCGAGAGGCGGGGCGGCGGCGAGCACGCGCGGGGCGGCAAGCGAGCTCCCTCCCAAATCCCATCGCCGCTCGCTTCGGCCGGCCGCCCAGTGCTCCGCGCTGGTGTCGGCAAGCCTTGCGCACCCGGGGGATCTCCCCCCGAGAGCGCAAGGCTTGCGAGCGGCAGCTGGCAGCGCGGAGCACGGGGCGCCCTTCGGAGGGCTCCGCGTGCTTCGGGCAACAGGCTGCCACCCCAAGCCTCGCGCGCCCAGCGGGAGCTCCTGCCGGGCGCGCAAGGCTTGCAGACACTCGCCCGAAGCACGGGGAGCCCTCCTGCCGGGTGCGCAAGGCTTGCAGACACTCACCCGAAGCACGGGGAGCCCTCCGGAGGGCTCCGCGTGCTTCGGGCAACAGATGCCACCCCAAGCCTCGCGGGCCTGGCGGGAGCTCCTGCCGGGCGCGCAAGGCTTGCAGACACTCGCCCGAAGCACGGGGCACCCTCCGGAGGGCTCCACGTGCTTCGAGCAACAGGCTGCCGCCCCAAGCCTCGCGCGCCTGGCGGGAGCTCCTGCCGGGCGCGCAAGGCTTGCAGACACTCGCCCGAAGCACGGGGAGCCCTCTGGAGGGCTCCCTGTGTTTCGGGCAACAGGCTGCCGCCCCAAGCCTTGCGCGCCTGGCAGGAGCTCCTGCCGGGCGTGCAGGGTTGCAGACACTCGCCCGAAGCACGGGGCACCCTCCGGAGGGCTCCGTGTGCTTCGGGCAACAGATGCCACCCCAAGCCTCGCGCGCCTGGCGGGAGCTCCTGCCGGGCGCGCAAGGCTTGCAGACACTCGCCGAAGCACGGGGCACCCTCCGGAGGGCTCCACGTGCTTCGAGCAACAGGCTGCCACCCCAAGCCTCGCGCGCCTGGCGGGAGCTCCTGCCGGGCGCGCAAGGCTTGCAGACACTCGCCCGAAGCACGGGGAGCCCTCTGGAGGGCTCCCTGTGTTTCGGGCAACAGGCTGCCGCCCCAAGCCTTGCGCGCCTGGCAGGAGCTCCTGCCGGGCGCGCAGGGTTGCAGACACTCGCCCGAAGCACGGGGCACCCTCCGGAGGGCTCCGTGTGCTTCGGGCAACAGATGCCACCCCAAGCCTCGCGCGCCTGGCGGGAGCTCCTGCCGGGCGCGCAAGGCTTGCAGACACTCGCTGAAGCACGGGGCACCCTCCGGAGGGCTCCACGTGCTTCGAGCAACAGGCTGCCGCCCCAAGCCTCGCGCGCCTGGCGGGAGCTCCTGCCGGGCGCGCAAGGCTTGCAGACACTCGCCCGAAGCACGGGGAGCCCTCTGGAGGGCTCCCTGTGCTTCGGGCAACAGGCTGCCGCCCCAAGCCTCGCGGGCCTGGCGGGAGCTCCTGCCGGGCGCGCAAGGCTTGCAGACACTCGCCCGAAGCACGGGGAGCCCTCCGGAGGGCTCCCTGTGCTTCGGGCAACAGGCTGCCGCCCCAAGTCTTGCGCGCTGGGCGGGAGCTCCTACCGGGCGCGCAAGGCTTGCGGACAGCTTCCTGAAGCCTGGAGAGCGAGAGGGGTCGGTGCGCACCGATGCCTCTTGCTCTCCAGGCTTCAGCGAAAGCCTGCATTCGCCCCATAGGACGCACACACATTTCCCCTTTATTTTTGGAGGGGAAAAAGTGCGTCCTATGGGGCGAAAAATACGGTACTTTCTTTGTGTTTATTTGATGCCTATTAAAGAGAGTTACTTTATATATAGTCAATATAGGCACAGAGTTAATTTTTTAAACATTTTCTAATGGTGGTGTGCCTCGAGATTTTTTTCATGAAACAAGTGTGCCTTTGCCCAAAAAAGGTTGGGAAACACTGATCTAGAATCTCAGTCAGTAATTTCCCCTCTATCTGTTTCTTTGTAATAAAATAATAATCAATTGTGCTTCTCTTTGATCCTTGTCCCCTTAATGCACTGATTTCTATGGGTCAATATTTTTTTAAAAAGTATGAATAAGACACAAAATGTCAGTAATACTGTAGATAGTAAAACACATGTATCATTTATAAAATTGGGGGGAAAGCATAATGCTGTCATCGTCCTCCCCCCAAAAAAGTTATGTTTTCTAAATATGTCATTTAATTTTAATAGCTGTTATATAATAAAGAAAAACTTTTAATTTAATTGTCTGTGGTCCCTATTTCATTTCTTTAGCACAGATAAACTTAAAATAATTTGAATGAAAATCATTATTGTTTAGACACGTCTATCCAGATGCTTAGAATGTTGAGGTAATTTTAATCTGTTTTAGTATTTTGTATCTTTTGAACTATGGTTGTAAATTTTCCTTGATTTTACTGCTTTACCTTTTGTAAACAGCTTTGAAGGTCGTCCCCCCACAATCAAGCAGTGTATAAATTTTATGAAATAAATCTATAATAAAATAAACTGTGAAAATTAACCCATTGGCATGTATCTCACAGTCTTTGATTATAAACCATATATAATCCAGTCCTTGATTCTTCTTGTATCTTCTTTTGAAAGAACTGACAGGAACTAAGGAAGTGTATTGCCAGAGAGTAAGAGGTATAGTTAGGATTGTGTCTATTTTTCATTAATACAAGTTAGCAGAACAAGCATGGAAACTGGCAACAGACTCAGAAATTGTGATCCTGAATGGGGGTGATTGTTATCTAGTTCTCATAGTTAACGGTAATTATAGGGTGCTTGTAAAACATAAACCACTTAGCAGTTATTCCATATATCACAGTGTTTTAAACAGCAGTAGACATACCTTTAAACCCCGTGTGCCAGGTATCCCGGGATAGCCTGGTTCACCTGAAGTACCTGGTCTCCCTTGTTCTCCCTGAATAATACAACAGCTCTATAAATCTGAGATTATATAATGAATGATTAAAGTATGCATTGCTTTAACCATCCTATATGTACCAAAGAAAAATCACCAATATTTTGCTTTGCTGTTAAGCTTTTCTTAAGCCACTGAAAATACTAATCTAAATTAAGAAAAACATTGAACTATTTTACAAAGACGAACTATTTTTCATAATCCAGTTATGAGCAGCTCTGCCCATTGGTGAGCGAAGGAAGGGTTCTGTACCTCCTTCGTCTTCTTATTCTCCCCTACGTATATAACTCCAGCCTCCACATTTGGGATGTCTCAGCAAAGAGTGGTTTGGAAATAGACATTTGTAAAGATAACCTGTTTTGCAATCTTTCTTTTTTAAAAAAACAACAACAACACAGACAACCATGTTGATTGACTGAATAGGTGTTTATACATGTCAGAACAAAGGACTGTTAAGACATAGACCCAGTTCACACATAATGCTAACCCAAACCATGTATTGGCACAAGCAAGCAAATATGTGGGTTGCTGGAGAAAAGATCACAGCCACTTTGTTACTCCTCTGTTCCTGCTGCTACCATGCCGTTTGTGAGCTAAGCTATGGTTTGGCTTAACATTATGTCTGAACCAAGGCTCATGGATTGTCTCATTCCATGAGGTCAGGTTGAGATGTAATGCTAAACCAGGGGTCTGCAACCTTTAAGACAAAAAGAGCCACTTGGACCGAAGGAAAAAACCTGGGAGCCGCAAAACCATTGCGACATTTAAAACAGTGGGGAGTGTCGGGGCACACAGTGCGCCTCCTCCCCTTGCTAGTATCCGCCCCGGAGCTGCGGCAAAGGTGTAAAAGAGCCACATGCGGCTCCGGAGCCACAGGTTGCTGACCCCTGTGCTAAACCAAACAATGGCTGATCTCAACAGCAGCAGTCTGGAGGAAGAGCAAAACAGAGGTGATCTTTTCTCCAACAACCCACACATTTGTTTGTTTGTCTTACAGTTAAATGTGAAATGGACCAATGCAGGAAACCATGGTTTCTGCTTTGAGCACAAGCTACACCATACCGTGGGTTCCTGTGCTCTCCCCTCCTCCTCTTTCATGCCTGGAAGGATAAGCCACTGGATCACAATCATAGTGTAATCCATGGATCAAGTTCCCAACTACTACATGAAAGTTAGTTCATCAACTAATCTGGGCAGGCTTATATTGTGATTTAGACCAAGAATGTTAATTTTTCTATTAGTCACTAGTTGAGTTTTCGTACGGAACAACATTATATTGATGCTCTCAACACAAAGATTATCATTACAAATTGAAACTTAGCCACATTTACCTTAATACCTGGCACTCCTGATTTCCCTTGCAGCCCTTGTTCACCTTTGCCACCCTGTGAATATAATGATTTTGACAGGTTGATGAAGCAATCATTGAAGTCACTTGGGAAGAGAACCACCTACATAAATAGTTAACTTACAAGGAAAAAAAAACCTGTCAAACTGTGGCTGAAACTAGGCAGAAATTTGAAGGTTTTGAATTCTGAACTGTAAGTAGTTCTACTTCCCCCACATATAATAAGGCTGAACAGTGACACAATTCATTTTAACATGGTTGTGGAGCTAGGTCCTTTTGGAAATCTCCAACAGCAAAAAATGTAGCAAAATGGTGAGAAATGAGTGGTTTGAATATGTGTGACTGAGTACATTTGTGTGTGAGAGAATGAAGAATGAATAGCCAAAGTTCACACATTAATTAATAAAAGGGGGCTCACATACAGTACTGTGAGAGTCAGCAAGCCCTATGCCATGACCCAAAGTCATGTGGTTTCCTAGTCCCACCCACTATCCAGTTCTGTGGGAGTTTGAGGCTCGCAAGGGATATAGGCAATGTCATGTTAAACTAGCCAACTAAATAGTAAATAGAACTGTTTTGTTTTAATTCTGGGGATTTCTCTTATGTGTTGGTAATTCATTATTTGTAGTCTTTTGTTTTAAAAAGTTATTAACTTTTCTTTTCAGAAAGAATAGGAAGGAGGGGGAAATAGAGGACAGAGAATATCAGGATCTTGAAGAGCTCAAAGAGCTAACTGGTGGCTAAAATATTCTCTTCCTCAGCAGGGAGCCAGACAAAATTGAAGCCTTATATAGGTCGACAAGGCCTAGAATGTGGTAGAGGCTGTCTGTCTACCTGGAGGAACTGCCTATAGGTTAATGGGCCCTTGCCTCATTTTTCAGTCCTTGACACTATGAGGCTAGGGAGACAAAAGTACTACAGAGAATTTATCATCTGAGCAGAGGATGATGGCAGGGTTTTGTCTTCTGATCAGAAGGACCTCTAAAATGTACTTGGTGCTTCCCCTGAGAAAACAGCCTGAATTTTGTTCTCATCAGAATCTTCCGCCATGTCATCAGTCCTGGGTCATCATGGCCAGTAGTGGCTAGCAAGGTGGGGCTGCTCACCTGGCTTCCCAACACCGAGTGTCACTGCCAGTTAGGGAGACAAGCAACTGAGGTGATGGGGAGCTCAGAAGAATGTAAGCAAAGTGTTTAAGCCAATCTGTTGCCTCCCTGCCACCTCTTCTCGAGTGCTCTCAGTAACCGGCAGCAAAGCTCAGCACTGGGAAGCCAGGTGAGCAATAGTACGCCAACCATCCCACCAACTGCTACTGGTCATGGAAATGAACATAGATGCTGATTTGGGAAAACCACAGACGGCCCAGGAGCTGGTACCCTGATCAGACAAGCTTCCCTGTGCAGATTGTGTCAGCTGGGCTGTACATGATTAATATGTGGACATCAGGAGGCAGCACCAAGGAGTCATGTGACCACAAGGGTATGGCTAGAAGTGAGGCCTCGCAACCCTTTTTTGTGCATGGAGCCCTTCATGCAATTAATGTGGGAAGGATTTTTCTATTGTTTCCACCGTAAGCTACAATAAAGTGTCCAAAGAAGCATTCGTTTCTCACATTAATTTACTGATGTCGCCACGTTTTCCAGAACTTTGTTCCCAAAGACTAAGCTCAATATGCTTACACAGCATATAGAGCTCCTTATATGTTTTAATTCCCTCTCACTTTCTTAAAATTGATGTCTGCAAAAGCTAAAATCCCAAGGCATTAAACATTCAGCCTAGAGGCATACAGCATACCTTCGGCCCAGGCCCTCCAGGTAAACCCAATGATCCTTCAGGTCCAGGAAGACCCTAAGAAACAGAAATAAAAGTCTCCAGTAAATATCAGAGGGAGAGCCTGCCCAGTCAAATCTTAATAGATATGCAAGCTGTGTCTTGATCTTCAAATTTAGGGACAGAATTAAGCATATACTTCATAGAATCATAGAATTGTAGAGGCAGAATAAAGAGGTGCTTCCCTTGACTGGAACACTTGGCTTCTGTTGATGCAGCCTAGAACAGTGTTAGCTTTTTTAGCTGCTACATCACACTGTTGACTCGTGTTAAGCTTGTGGTCCACTAAGACCCCTAGGTCTTTTCCACATGTACTACTAGTCAGCCAAGTGTCCCTCATCTTATATTTGTGCAGCTGGTTCTTTCTGCCTAAATGCAGGATCTAACATTTGTATCTATTGTATTTCATTCTGTTAGTTTGGCCCCAGTTCTGCAATCTGTTAAGGTCATTTTGAATCTCGATTCTATCTTCTACCCCTCCCAGTTTGGTGTCATTTGAAAATTTGATGCACATCATCTCAATTCCTTCATTCAAGCTGTTTATAAAGACAATGAACAACAATGGGTCCAGGGCAGAACCCTGCAGCACCCTACTTGTCCCCTTTTTCCAAGATGATGAGGAACCATTAGTAAGCACACTCTGGGTTCGGTCAGTCAACCATCTACAAATCCACCTAACGGTTACCTCATACAGCTCACATTTTACCCACTTACTCGCAAGCATATCATGGGGGATTTTGTCAAAAGCCTCACAGAAATCAATATACACTACATCCACAGCATTCCCTTGATCCAGCAAGTTTGTAACTCTATTGGGGGGGGTAATGAGTTTCGTCTCACATGACTTGTTTTTGAGTAACACATGCTCACAGATTGTTCAATTTGTTCCAGAACCTTTCCTGGTATTAATGTCAAGCTGACTGGTCTAAAGTTACCTGGGTCTTCTCCCCTCCCCCCCACTTTTTTTAAAAAAAAGATGGAGACAATATGTGCACACCTCCAGTCTGCAGGGACCTCTCAAAGATTATAGAAAGAGGCTCTGAGATTACATCTGCAAGCTCCTTTAGTATCTTTGGGTGCAGCTCATCAGTCCCTGGAGATATGAGTTTTGTTTAAAGTAGCTAGGTGTTCCTTTACCACCTCTTGCTATCTTGGGCTGCAGTTCCCTCCTTGCATCATTTATTCTGTTATCCCCAGGCTGGGCACTGCTTTCTTTTTGGGTCAAGACAGTGGCTAAGTAGGTGTTGAACACTTCTGCCTTCTATCACACAACTGAAGTACAAGGAATTGAAATAAGGATCTCCCTGTGAGTTTTGCAAGGTCATAAGAGGTAGCTCTCTATACTTTTTAAAGAGAAAATTCTACTTTACTAAAAACCTTTTACTTGCAGAGTATGTGGAAACCTTACATATGAAATCTTAAGTGATGAAACAACAATTTAATAAATAAGATAAAATGTATTAAATTGTTGTTTTATCACTTAATAGATTTCATATGTAAGGCTTCAACTTGAGTAAAAACAAAATAATTTAGCCATCACTGCTTCCTTTTCCAATATTGTGGCAGATAAATCAATAAATTATTGAAACTGGCAACCATAATGAGGATAATTGTTACTTAATAATAATTTATTACTGAATTTCCCTAATGTATTACATATAAACTGTCAACAGGATTTCCATCTGTTCTTTTCTGGAACAAACTGTGTGACTAATAGAAGGAAAAACCAACTCTATATTTTGGTCAATTTTCCTTTGTGGCACTCACAATATTCAAATATTCCATGCATTGAGAGTACATCTATGTTTAAAAGGGAAATAGAGACAGAATAAAATGGGAATAAACTGGCAATTAAATGAAATGGTTCAGTAATTAAATTGGTAATAAAAATAGTAATGAATCCTCCAGGAAATGAATCCCACAAAATTATAGGAACCAGAATAGCTGTCAGTTAAGACATTAGGAAAATAGAAATTATATTGGAACAAAACAGCACAGGGCAGATCAAAGCTTTCAGACAGCAATTACTAACAATAAAAAAATAATATAAAACTTGTGGGATATTTAAGGTCCATGTTGCATGCTACCCCAATCTCCAAGCAGTGTGAGATTCCAGGGATTGTTTCCAGCAGCTTACCCAGGGTTTGTGTTTCCTTTGGGAATAAGGCATGGCAGAGTGTCTCTATGATATTTGGCTTATTTATGCATTAATACAACCTGAGCCTGCGATGGAGGGGTTCACAGCATCTCCCATTGCCACAGCCTTGGATTCAAACAGACATCAAACATTGCTCTCTGACTCTTAATCCAGTTTACTGCCTTTCCACTGGCTCACATCACTGCTACTTTAAATTTGGCAACTGACTTCATCTGTTGAGGAAAGGGCCCCCACCCATCTCCCTTCTTGCACCAAGCCCCTTAATCCCCCATCACCTCACCAGGAAGCTAGCTTGGCTATTTCCCAGAATTAGAAGTCTTGATTAGCTTTTAACCTTTGTTGGATCCAGAGACTGGAGGGGTCTGCCACCCTCCACCAACTCATAACAGCCTACATACATGACTTCAACGTTATTTACTACTGAAAACTGTTCCTATTTTTCTCCAGGAAAATAAAGGTTGACAGGCAAGTTGCTGCAACATGCATGGACAATGTTATATGGAAAGAGTTGCAGGATGAATGGATGGATGGATGGATAAATTTGCAAGCCTTAGGTTGTTTCTCATAGCTTTCCACACTTGTGAGCAGAATTTAATTCCAATCCACGTGTGAACTAATTTTGTCATTCTGATGCAAAGTTCCTGTTTGTGCTCCAGAGCACACACAAGAGCCTACACTCCATTTGGCTTCCTTATTGGCTTGGTGCAGAGTTAATGCTAGCAACCTAAATACATGAGGAGATTAGGAGCATGCCACAAGCTTGCTCTCCTGCCCCGCTTCTTTCATGAATTTTCTCCTCCTTACATCTACACCAGTGACAACCCACAATTGCCTTTTAAAACTAAAGGATATAAAGTAGACGGCATCCCTGGTGAGAGCTAGGAGCAGTGCAAATATAATGCATAACAATATAACTCTAAGCAAAGAAGACTTGGAGTGATTTTCAAGCGGAAGAGAGAGCATATAAACACACACACAGCACGCTTCCCAGCTCCATCTGCTGACCAAGGCTGGGAGGTGGCCAGCAAGATGTCTGCGCCAGGCCACTGTCTCCAATACTCGCAACAGCAATCTCTTAGTGCCATATTATATATATCAAGGTTTCAGCTGATTAAGTCTCTCATATGAGTAATTCAAACAGAAGTCATATTCACAAGTTGTAAAGCTGACTAAAGCTCCAGCTCCTCCAAAACCATCTCCACCAACAAAATGAAAGATGCACCACTTGCCATCAGTTCTGAACTATACTGATGAGGCCTAGCATCTGCTGAAAATTAATACCATCCACTCTGGAAAAGAGATCATTTGTGGAAGTTATTACCAGATCAGAACAGAGGCGCCTCGTAGTTATAAAAGAGCTTAATAAACTGGAAACAATCGCTTTCAAGTTCCCAAATAAATGGGTGACATTTGTCCTCTTAAAAGCCCACATGCAAGCCTTTCAAAGGATCTTTGGGATACCAGACAGCTTACCCTTTTTAGGGGAAGTTTACACACAATACTCACCGTAAATGTAATACAATTCAGAATGGTGTGCTTACAGTATTGACCTAAAGTTTCTAATTCTTGAGGCTTGATTTAGTGCAGTTATATTCAATGGACTGTAACACTTGACTTTTTTTTTTAAACAAACTGAATATTGTTTGTATTTTCTGCAGTAATAATACGATCAACGAAGTTGATTTGATTATCAAGTCCATACTGTACATTTGTCCCTTTGCTTAATTCAGTCTTATGAACTTATGGATTCCATAATTCTATTTTTTAATTTTAAAAAAACTGTTAAAATACAATACCACAGACATACAGGTGTCCCTGGTGATCCTTTAGTTCCTTCATGTCCTGGTGGTCCAATTTCACCCTAAAATGCAAGAACAAATTTCAAATAAATTCAGTATTTGTAATATGAATTCCAAAGAATACCCCATTTTACATCTAAACCAGTGACAACCCACAATTACCTTTTAAAACTAAAGGATATAAACTAGACTGCATCCCTGGTAAGAGCTAGAATTCAGCATAGTGTTGAATTCAGCATAGTGCTGAATTCAGCATAGTGCTAAGGAGATTGTTATATCAGCACAGTCTCTCCTCCCCCCAACACCTTGCCTGCTGTTTCAGGTATCTTGCCCTCCCCATCCATTGACAGATGTCTTCCATCAGTGAAAGGGGCATCAGGGACCCCACCCAAAGAGTTTATGCAGTCACAGAATATATGTGTGTGCGTGTGTGTAAAAATTGCTGTATTATAATTTTATATCTTTATGAATACCTTTTCTCCCTTTATTCCTTGAACTCCAGGGATCCCAGGCATTCCCTTGAAAAGAAGTTGAAACATTTTGAAAGTTAATGAAGCAACATTATTTAAGGTTGTCACTTAGGGCTGCTTACACATTTACTGTGCAGGGTTCCCATAGATACGGGTATGGAAACAGGCAAGCACGCACCTTCCATTATGCATATGAGGCAACATGAGGTGCAAGATACATTTGTGTGTGTATGCACCCCCCCAAATTTGCTTAGTCCATCACAATTTTCAAGCAGAAAAATCACACTTGATCATAAACTTGTGCATCCTGACAACTTTGCACATTGCTCCTTATGAGGAGAAGGCAGGGTACACACTCACTCAGTGAATTGACAATATTATTGAACTGTGTACATACGAAGCATCCCAGAATGATTGACAATGCATATAGAATATAGCATTTGAAATCTCTAATTTCCGCATCACCAACTACAGGTGTATTAATATTCTTGCCTAGACTTTACTTTGCTGAACAGTTTGTATCTTCTGCTTCTAACCTATCAAGTTATACTACCCACTTTAAAATTGGTTCAGTCCTTTGGCATTAAATATCACTTCTATCAAATGCTATATTGGATTTTATTTTATGAATGTTTTATCTCTGTGTATATGGCATTTTGTTTGTTTTCTTGGTTTCAGAAAGCCCGCTACCAGTAAGCTTCTTGTTTTTCTGTACGAAACTTCCTTTTCATTTTTTGAAATACTGGCCTGGAGGAGAATATATTTTTTAAAAAAAATAAATCTAAAAAACAGCTGGTTTATCTGAAGCTCCGGTTGTGGCTAGGTTAGTCATCTTTTACTTTTCTATTTGGAAAATTTCTGAGAAACAAGGCAGTTATTCCTGTCTTGTTCCTGTGAGGATTTTCATTTTCATTCCCATTTCCCACCCCCATTGTAGCTGGGGAATGCGTTGTGACCCTTCCCTCCTACACCAGATAACACTGGCAGGGGAATACTGAGAAAAGTACTCAGTGTCTCTACTACCTGATTATAATGCTTCTTTTTGGTTTGGCAATATTGCCCTGAACTATCTCCCCACACTGTATTTCTAGTGACTCATTCAAATGACCACCAAGACACATGGCAGCTACCATAATTTGGATCAGGCCACAAGTAAGCCGGTCACATGGCTTGTTTTATATCTCCTTGCAGACACAGACAAGTATGTGACCTGGTGTGTAACACTCTTTGCAACTGCCGCTAGGAAAAATAGAGCAAATTATATAGCCAAGGTAGCCACCAGCTGTAAAGGAGATGAATTTATTTGACCCTATCTACATCAAGCTATATTCTAGCTTTATCACCAAACTATGAATATAATTGTACATTGTATTAATTAACATTATTTTTTAATATATTAGCAGCCATGTGGTAATTTTAGCCTATAAATTTTATTGTTTATTGTCTTAACCTGTATATTAAGGTACTTTTATAGCTCTGTTTAGAGTAGGTAATGCCTTGATAATATAAATGTTTTAAGTTTTCTGTATCAATCCAGTAGATTTTCTTTTAATTGTTGAATGATTCCATGTACATTGTGGCAGCCTTTGGCTATGTGCAATAAAACTGACTGACTGACAAGCGGAAGCTGCCATCATTACCGCAAAGCCCTGTTGAAATGACAACACGCAAAACTGATCCTGCTTGTTGTGAACGTGTCACGTGACCTGCTTGCCAAAAATTGTCCTGTACTGGAAGGGCACATGTTGATCTTGTGACCTGGACATAGCCTATCCCATTAGGTGGTAATTATAAAAACACTGAGGGAAATGGCTTTTCAAATGTCTGTACGGTAATTTTAAGCACACTGAAGAGGGAGCAAGCCTCACCGACCTCAGCAGCAACAAGCACTGTATTCAGAAGTTAGTAGCAAGCATAGGCGCCGACTCCATGGGGCCTGAGGGGGCCCGAGCCCCCTCAAAAATTCGTTTGGGGGGGCTCTGCCCCCCCAATAATTTAAGAAAATTATTAGTTATATTATGTTTTGTAAAATCACAAAATTATGTTGGTATTTTTATTTTCCTTGTTTGACAATAGTTACCTTTTAAAATACATTCAGTAATGAGTTAAAACAAAGCCACTCCCGATCTAGAGAGGGGGTGGGGTTGCGGGCTCTCAACCCATCAACAATCTCGCGGGGCTGGCATCAGCCCAGCGAAAAGCGGGGACTCCCCCTAGCTCATTAATATTCACCGCCCACGGCGGCAGCCAATTGGCTGCCGCGAAGGGCGGGCCCTCACAGGTTCACTTAAGGTCGGGGCAGCCCAGGGCTCGCCCCTTTCGTTCCCCCAGCAGCAGCGGTTTGGAGGTCTTGGGCCCCCCCAATATTTTTTATAAGTCGGTATGGGCCCCCGCCCCCCCCCCAATATTTTTTATACGTCGGCGCCCCTGGTAGCAAGACCTAACAGGATTGGAATGACGCTACTAGTGAGAGTTTTGACATTTGGCTATGGAACAACATGAGCAAAGACCTACACCGTCAACAGCACAACTTTTTTTGGGGGGGGGGGAGATTCAAATATCTGTATTGTTATATATTGGCAACATGGATAGATTGCTACAAGCATTGAGAATCGTTTCTAGAGCAAATTTGCAAAGCATTTCCCAGTTTCTATTGTGTTGACCCTCACAACCCTGTGAGGCAGGTCACTACTGTGTCTATTGTATGGATGGAAACTAAACCAGAGTGATTAACATACACATACCCTAGTGCTGAGTTGTGGACTTTTCAACACGTCAAGCACAGTAATGTATACAAAGATTCAATCTGGAATGGCAAACTGGTTCTTTGAACAGGCTATCCTTTCTGGACTGGACCCAAATGCAAAAGGCAGAGTTTGACCTAACCAGCCCATCAGCAGAAGCCGTGTGCATGGACCTCTGGGTCCCCCCCCCAAAAAATTGGCTTTTTTGAGAGCACCCCCCAGAACATAGTGGGGGAAGGAGAGCTATCATTCCGTCTGGCAAGCTAGAATGTTTGCACAGGTGTAACGAATGGAACAGTGCAACACTGAATTCCACCCGAAATGTTGCAGGCTAAATATAAACAAACAAACAAACAAACCAATTACTGCAGAGAGATGCTGCAAAGCATTATATGAAACTATGAGTTCGAAATATAAATTGAAGCTGGGAACTCCAGCAATTCAAGAAATCTCGGCGTGGTGCAGAATTTCTTGATGTTGACTCTTCCAAATACAATAGCAGCTGGGCTTCATGCCCATGAATTGAGCTAAGTAAGGTGAAAACACATTTTGTCTAGCTGCCTTTGCCAGGGAAAGAAAAGAAAACTAAAATGCACTTCAGAGCAAAGTAAAAAATAAAAAGTAAAAAGTAAACAAAAATCAACAAAAGCCATGTGGCACATTAAAGGCTAACAAACTGTATTATGGAACAAGCTTTCATGGACTAGAGTCCACTTCATCAGTTGTAGGAACATGGTGGTAAGATTGGGGGGGGGGGGGTTGTATGGTAAGCAAACACAAAATCAATGCTACAGCAATTATTCTTACAGAGAGCATGACTGATACAGGACAAATAAACATGACCAACAACAGTACATCAACAGGCCCATCTGCATGTTATACTGAAGGGCCCAGGACTCTCCATTTCTCCCCCATTGTACATTTTTAATTTATATTTTTCTTCAACAAAATATATCCTGCCTTTCAGCCCTCCATGGGGCCCCAAAGCACCTCATAACCAAGTCAAAAAATGTAACACAATATGAAAATAATAAACAGAAACAGACCTTTAAACCAAAAACTAAAAATAACTAACAGTAGCCCTGGATGAAAATCTTAAACCAACCCAAGGCTTGGCAAAAATGAAAAACAAGTTCTTAACATAATCGCAAAAAGCCAATCAGGACCTGCTGAGGTAAGGACAACAGTGGACAGTGGGGTGGAACTGTGCTGCCCATCTGACTGTCCTCTGGCTAATTCACTGCAGCATACCAGGTAGAGGGCAGAGGGAAGAGGCAATGGCAAGGCTGGCACAGTGCAAAACTGCCAATCAAGCCAACTCAGTGCTCCTGCCAGATGCATCAGTGACTGTGCCAGAGGGAGGTCAGGAGAGCAGCACAGCTCCACCATGCCATCTGTTCCTGGGCAAGAAGACCCACAATCTGGGTTCCACAACCAAAAATTCCCTGTTCTGCATTTTAAGAGACCAGGTTTCTGGTGGCAAAGGAGCAGGCAGGGTCTTGGCAGGCTCATGAGGAAAAAGGAGTTCCTTCAAAAAAAGCTTGGACTCAAACGAGAGCATTAGATTTAAAAGCCAGTGCCATGAACTGAATTCACAAATTATCTGGTAGCCAGTGAAGACTGAACAAACCCAAGTGAGATGTTCTAAAAAATGAGGCCCAGGCAACACTTTGTAAATTAATCCATAAGTATTTTCTGGCTGATTCACCACTACATGGACAAAAAGAGCAACAACAGAGATTTTTCATTTTCTTAATTCAAGGTTTTTCATAGTTCCAACATTCTCCCAAAATTGATCCTGCCCCAATATCCTGTAATCCCTGAACACCACAACATGGTATTAAACGAGACTTACATTATTTTGATTTTAGGTGGGGTCATAGCCAATAGGCTTAAACCCAAGTGTTTTTCATTCATTCATTAGCTTTAGTTTTCTGAGGAATTATTGTAATTCTGATAGCTGGTTTTGGATAAATGCGGGTTCACCAGCAGCAACAGCAAAATAGTGAAATTCACCTTCAAAAAGTGAGGTAACACACACACACACCGAAACAAGTTGTCCTTTTTGAATCTTCTATGTAGCCCACTTCAAGGAAGTATCCAAGTGGAGAAGTAAAGACATGAAGAGAATCACCAGGGACAATACCTCCGACCCCTCCATCCCACTTTCATAATTCCAGTTTGTGGAATGTTCCTAAATGTGTAGGGATCTTCCATGGATACAACCAGCTCCCCGCCTGCCTATAGTTACGTATCTTCCATGATTCAGCAACTAACAAAGATGCAAGGTGGAAGGGGGACAAAACCAATATGTTTGTTCCCACTGCCCTCCTCAATATCCCCATTTGGATAATGCGCAAAGAAGGCTGATGCTGTTGGTATAAACATTTGTATGAAGAACAAGTGATGGAAGAATCAGTCATCATCTGGATGGATTTTATTAACAGGCCAGACACATTTACTTTTTCCTTCAAAATTAAATTTCCTAGTTACACAATATCTCTTCCTTGATACACAGAAGGCTGGCAGGAGAATAACCAGACTATGGAACATTTGGCAAGAAGATCAACAATGAAAGTTTCAAACATAGCATGAGCTCTCAAACTGTGGGGTGAGCCTTAAACGGGTTGTGAAAGACACTGAGAAAATGGGCAGAGAGATCCAGTGATGGACATGATCCTGCAACAGGGGGCTCTTCCCTCTTCCTACCCTGCCTCCCACCTAAAACTGTGTAGGTTAAATGAATAATCCCTATGTAGTATTGGATATTTGACTGGCCCATTATCAAATAATGAACCAGTATTTTTAAAGCATGAACATTACAAGAACAAAACAAGCAGAGATACTTCAACCACCAACAGTTTTTATACTGATGTTATTTTTAAAAAAATCAAATTAGCAGCTACTGTGAAACAATGAAACCAAGTTTCGAAAAAATCAGAATGAATTACTACAGTGTTAGGTAAATGTTTCTGTAAATACAAACAGTGTACTCAACAGCTACTCTACTGTATTTGACTTTTATTGAGGAATATCCAGGTCAGCCTATAGTTACAACTGTTTATTTTAAAGAAGAACTTTAAACAGAAATAAAACTAGGGATAACAGTTATTTAAATAAATAGAAGTCAGATTCAAAACAGTATGGGTGGCCCTTGCTAGTGTGACCTTTCTAGTGGTGACTGTTTCTGTGCTTGTTTGTGGAGATGCCTGAGGTAAAAGCAAAGCCCCAGTAGAAGAACCTTTGCCATGCTGCCATGCTTGGTATGGCACCACCAGCCACAGTTCCTGGACACAAACTAGTCTCACTCCTGCCCTTGCTAACTAATGAGACCATAGAGATGCTTGTCAAAGCTAGTCCACCACCACCTACACATAGTATTCTTGGCTTCATGGAATTCTTGACAGTGGGTAGCCACAGCCAAATTATATTTGACAGGTCAACTGACTGGTGTGCCAACTCTACCCCTAGTAAAGGATCGTCATTTATCTATATTGTAGTTGTTGAAATTATTGGTACCTAATAATTTTAGGAGCAGGTCAGAAATGTCTTGTCCTGTTCCACTTCTAATATCAGTGTTTGATCTGTGTCCTAAATCCACAGATTTGTGCGTGCAGGTGGCACATGGGCCGCCTGTGGGAATTTGAGAAATAGCTCTATTGGAGGCCTGACAAAGGTTGCCTTAGAGAGGGGATTATCTCCTGAAGGGAGTTTCACATGGGCACTAGGCAAGGCATTCAGTCACTCGTTCTTGAACAATACACATCTGGCATTTGTTCTGAAGCCAATATGGCGCCCCTCCAGATGGTAGGAAATTACAACCACTGCCAACATTGGTTGTGGCAGATTGTAGTCCAACATCTGGAGGGCACCAAGTTGACTATCTCTGATAAGGGCAAATAAGATGGCAAGAAGGCAGAATGAAGCAAGCCCTGGAAACGAGCAGAAGAAATGCAGCAGCCTATTATCACCTATGGGAATTAGGCTTTATCCTAAGTTTTTTTGGCAGAGCAGCCCCAGTTAGAGAGGTATCTGGATCAAGCCTCTCTGAATTCAGCCACTTTCCTATGACTCACCAATAAATGACACATCTGGAATATCTGGGTGAATCTCCGAAGCAAGCATAGTAAAGTTAATGATTAATATATGGAACATTGAGAGATGCCCTGCACAATTTAGAGGCTGCTAAAATAAAAGTAGTTTCCCATCAGCCTTGTTTTCCTATTCAAATATCACTTACCAGCAGCTGCAAAGGCTACTTAATGTTTGTTCAACCCCAGAAGGGCCTACAAAATTGGGTTTCTCCTTTGCTTTCCGGGTATAGTTTACTCTCTTTCCTAACTTGCATTCATTTTAAGTGAGAGGGCTGGCTTGGGCCCAAAGGAAGATGTTCAAGAAAGGCATTCAAAACCCCTGTTAAGAGTTTGCTTCACACTTAAACCATCCTGAGTTCTGGAATTGTTTTAGAAAGCCACTAAACGAATTCTTTACATGCAACACACAGATTCATAGCCCAAGTAAGTTAACAGCCAATGTACTGTATGCGGTTGATTGGAAAGGCAGACGTTACCTTAATTGTCAGGGTAATATTTCTGGGTGATCAAAAGATCAGGGCTATCTTTTAGGCCTTGCCACAAAACTTGTTAAATTCAATCCGTGTCATTAAAAAATACAAATTTTGCAAGGGTTGCATTAACTGAAATGATAAGGAATGCCTGTCTCTAATCAAACGCTAATACAAAACAGATTTTTCATGCAATTGTTAAACCACCAAGGGAAACAGGATCTTTGGAAGCACTACAAATGGGAAAAGTGCCACTCTCTGGGAGTGTTAGAATAAATTGTATGGAATAATTCATGATTCACTGGCTTAAGGGGAAAATAGCCATTGGGGAAGTCCTTTGTAGAATTAACCCTATTCAACAGGACACACATCTCCAATATATCTTTCTTTTCTCTGTACAGAAGTTTTCTGCAAGAGCAACAGGGATAAACACTACTTTTAAACAGAAACTCAAACGTGCCATTTTATGTATCTGATCTCTGTTCAAAAACTTAAAGAGTCTTCGGAGAAAATAAATATCCTTAAAATCTTTCCTTGGCTAGTACTCAGACCACCATACCTGCTCTTGTTGTTAGCTATATCTTAACACCAATCCCTTCATCTGCTATCACTACTATTGATGACATGTCTAGTCTGCTGCTCTTCAAACTTTCTTACTCAATTCTCTTCTGCATTGGAAGAATTAGCCATTAAAAAAATTTGGGCACAGTCCAACCAATGGCCCAGCAGTCTTAGCATTGTATCCAATGGAATTCCATTCGCACTTCTGGACTTCCTCTTCCTCTCCTACCCCCATGCCCTCCCTATAAGCCCCCCCCCCAACATCTGCTTTAGATGACTGGGGGACACATCGGAGCAGATTCACAGAGAGTGGACGGTGCAGAAGACAGGAGAGCCCCATTCATGAGTGGAACAAGACACTGGATTCAGTCCTGAAGAGTTACCCTCAGGTAACATGCTTTTAATTCCACCATATGGCTTTAAATGTGGCTACCATTAGCCACACTGTGCTGTCTGCAATTATGAGCAGATTTGTGCATAGGAAAGAGAGGCATATAGTGTTTAGTGGTGGCTTCGTCCCTCTGTGCGTATGTGCATACACATACACGCATTTGCAATTTAAACTCCACACAGGAGCAGGAGGACTACTGAGAAAACACAGAGAAGCTAATGTAATGAGAAGGCCAGAGAGAAGATTGAGAAGCTAATGTAATAAGAAAGGCCAGAGAGAAGATTGAAGGAAGGATGCAGAAAAGGCAAGAGAAGGAGCAAGTGAAGTTAGGGTAGGCTTGAGGAAAAAGACAAAGGAGGCAGGAAGCTGAGACAAGATAGAAGTAGCTGGAAAGCATTCCAAAGAAACCATGCAGTGCTTTGGCTGAGTGGGCTTCTATTCCTCATTTATGGCTAGACTGCATCATTCTCAAACATCTTATACATGTGGAAACAACTAGGAATGTAAAAGAAAAGAGAAGAAAATCAAGTAAAATTATGCAATGCCTGGCTAGATAAAACATTTGACTACAGTAAAATAATCACAAATAGAATTAGAAGTGCATTCAAAAAGGAAATTAAGTGAGAAGAAACCAGATTTTAAAAGAAGCCCACAGCATGCATTACGTATTTTTAAAATATAAAATTGTGTAAAAAAGTTATATTCTCTTTCATCTCCATTTGCTTCTTGAAAACCAGACACAGCACCTTTTCTTTCTCTTCCTTTCTTTCTCTCCCTATAAATTATTTCAGTGCATAGGAAGTTCAGAGCTACATATATGTTGTAAAACAAATTCCTTGGCAAAAGAATTACAAAATACATTTCTAGTGTAACAGAATAACTGAGCACAATCAATGAGATTAGGAGCTCCTAACTCTCTGTTGAATTCATAGCCATTAGGTTTGTCTGAAAAATGAAAACATTAATCATTCCAAATGATCACAGCTAAGATTGTTTAAGTATTTGTTGCAATCATCCTTTAAAATTAAAAAAAAACCCCGCTCATCAAGCCTATAGTCTGGGTCTGGGCAAATATCAAGGAATTAGCTTCCCTAAAGGCTGAACTCATGGAGGAAAAAGGATTCACCATGTTGAGAGACCCAGTGCATGCTGGCTCCACCCGTGCATTCATGTGTAGAGCAGGAAGGTTTGAATAGGGAATCTAGGTGCATTCAGCTGAATACATTTAGACTTCCCTTCATGGTTTGGAACCCTGGGTGGTTGGGGGTAAAGCTGCCATAACCAAAGAAGTTGGAGATTGGACTCTCTGCACAAGTCCATGCAAAAATGCATGAACAGGGTTTCAGTGAACATGCAAAAAGATACCCAGGTTGCTCCTCTACAGAACTCCTCCAAGGGATATATCAATCCAAGAAAGCTACCATGGGATACAAATTTCTCAAGGAATTCACAGTAACTCAAGGTAGCGAAACATCGCCTGCTACTTTTAAGCCATCTTTGTAGAGTAGCCCTACGTTCTTGAGGACAGCTAGAATGATATAAGGATGGATGTCTCTTCTTTTTAACATCTGCTACCCAGTGTGGTGTAGTGGTTAAGAGCAGTAGTCTCCTAATCTGGGGAACCGGGTTCGTGTCTCCGCTCCTCCACATGCAACTGCTGGGTGACCTTGGGCCAGTCACACTTCTTTGAAGTCTCTCAGCCCCACTCACCCCACAGAGTGTTTGTTGTGGGGGAGGAAGGGAAAGGAGAATGTTAGCCGCTTTGAGACTCCTTAAAGGGAGTGAAAGGCGGCATATCAAATCCAAACTCTTCTTCTTCTTCTTCTTCTTCTTCTAAATAGAATTTATGAGGTTCCCGATCCAGAACAAGTGCTGCACCCATTCTGACTTCAGTTGAATGAGATGGCTAGACTCAATGACAAGCTGTAATCAGTCTTGTCTTAATAAGGTAATGTCTTTGGCTAACACTGAACAGCTGAAATTAATGAATATTTATTAGGAATTATGTGAGGGTTTGTGTTGTTTTAAAAAAAGCTCATTGATTCATGGGAAAACAAGAATTGAGTTATCAATGAACATACATGAAACTGAAATGGATCAAAAATAGACAATCTGTCCATTTCTAACCATAAGCAAAGCATATTTCCCTAGAGAAACTCTCAGCAGATCAAGTGATTAATGGACTGAATGTATCATGGGATATCCCGTGGGCCTCAAAATTCCAAAGTCTGCCTCTGCATATATTTTGAGGTTTGCTTTATTAAAAAATATACTGTGTGACCCACTCAAATGCGTATCCTTGGTTGTTGGGCTTTACCATCATATTCTGGAACACTAATTTCTGTCCAAATCACATACATCACTGTTTCTCAGATTATTAAAATATTTATTCTTTTACCATCAAACATAATAATGAACAAATCACAGGCCCAGTTCAGACATAATGGAAAGCAATGGTTAGGTCCAGGCTTGTTCTCATTAACCACAGTTCAGTTTCAGATGTCACAGAGAACTGTGGAAATGAAAGCCTCTAGTCTCCGCCTTGCATGCATCCAAGAGGAGGAATGCACATTCATGTAGTGAAAAACCATAGTTTCCACTTACATCAGAAATTGTATTCCAATGCATCTGTTATTTTGCAAGTTCAAATATAAGAAAGAAGATCTGAAAATCACATGGCAACTTACCTACCTGGTTATATTTTTGGATTTATATTCTACCTTTTTACAGACTCAAAGGGGCTAGTGGATAATAAAACACAGACCTAAATTTTAAGAAGGACTTAAACAATTTGCATCCAAATTTCACTGGCAGAAGAATAACATTGTTTGTTTATAGGGAATACAAACACTGATTTTCCTGGCACCAAACATGGCTGAAGTCAGCACAATGAACAAAAATGCAGACAGCGGTCCAGGCATGTTCCTCAAGCATCTCCTACTAGCAGAGATTTTGGACATGGAAAAGTATCATATGTTTCTACTGACCCAGTTTTTATCCTCACTGTACACTAGTTTCAGACCACTGTAACTACATAATAATTTCTCTGATGTTCGTTCCCAAGAATAACTGTAAATCTAAGTGTTTGAAACAACCTAACATTTAAACACATATATCATTTTGAATTATAGGCAGAGTGGGCAATACAGTTAATTCAACTTTTTTGTTATATATTTAGTAGTCATTATCTAGGACACAGAGACTGCTGATCAGAAGAAGCAAGTTCCAGTTCTCTTGCTCATCCAATGTTTATGCATCCTAGTAACTATGAGGTCACTCACATTGGCAGAATCTTAATTTGAAGTGCAGCCTCAGAATTTATTTTTCCCCAAGCGCAGGTGCACTCTGGTTATGTATATCAGCAAGTGAATTGAGAGAACCACTTTCTCTTATCACTAGGAATGGGGGGTGGATTCAATTCAGTTCACATTTAAAGCTGAATCTATTGAATTTGTACTTTCCAGAATAATATGAGAAGAAGCCAAATACAGTCATTGCACAAAGATGCCTATATTAGCGAAAAGAACATAAAAAATGAATTGTATTAGGAGAAATTGCTTGCAAAAATACAAAACTGCATAAAAATGTGCTTGTTAAAATAAATTCACACAAAAATGCTGGTGGGGATTTTAAAAAATATGTATTTTTGCAAATTGCTACCAAAATATGGAGAACTGAATTTAAGATTGGAAAAATGAGAAATGGAGAGAATCAAAAATGACAGATCCCTTCCATCTCTGCTCATCACACTGTGAGATCCTTACACTGAGGTCTACATAGAAATGCAATGCAAACCTCTGTTTATTTACTCAGAAGTAGATCCCACTGTTCCTTGATTCTAAGCATGTATGTATGCCTGTGAGCCACTATTTTGAGGAGGTCTGGTTCATGGGTAAGCCTGATCTACTCATCAGTATAATAGAGCAAACTGGACTCAAACTTCCTTGACACCAGACCTCTAAAAACATATATTTCCAAGAAAAATGTTGAACCCCTGCAAAACTGTAACAAAATATCAGTGCAAAATATAACTAAAGTATAAAACATTGGGGTGGACTTACAGGCTCTCCCCGTCGTCCTTCTAGTCCTGCAGAACCTGGTTGTCCGGCTTCTCCCTTAATATTGATGACAAACAGTTAAAATTAGTTCAAAATATTAACTGGTTAAAATGTTTGCCTTTCAGTGCAGGGCTTTATTTCATAAAAGGACATGCACTTTCTTCAGCCAATATAGAGGAAATGAGCAAAATCTGCTGGAAAAGTATTACATCACTATGAATAGCTATGACATTTCTTCCCACTGCCCCAAGCCATTGTTTAGGTTATCCTCCTGCACTCATCTGAGTTGCAGACATCGCATGAGGTCTTCAGACTACTAGTCATATCTTAAAGCTCCTCCCTACTACAGCCTCTCATCCTCCCCACCCTGAAGAGCTGCTCCTGAATGTCAGAGAACCCTCTGGGAATGGCATCCAATGCAGTCCGAGTGGCTGCTTTACTCAAATTTCAGAAACACACATATGCAGACATGGTCCTTTAGATGTAAACTCTCATTATTTTTTGGAATTGTGACTGCACCAGTCACTATTTTTCTTTGAACACGAGAACGAAGGAAGAAGGTTGCCTTGCTCATACTTCAACATATTTATTCAAATCTAAACAAACTGATTTGAAAGGCTGACTTGGCAGCCTTGGCAGTAAAACTAACTCTGGGCATAATGCTGCCAAACCTCTTCTTTTCAGGGAACCTGTTAAAAGCCTGGCTGTCTTTCTGTCTGCTAGCTGTGATGGTTCATTAGCTGTGATGGTTCATACTGCAGAGCCCTTAAGTCACTGATATCCATTGTAAGGGAGACTGGGGTACAGTGGTTAGGTTGTTGGACAAGGGCTGAGGAGACCCATGCTAAAATCCCCACTCAGTGACAAAGCTGAGAGTGGATCAGTCACCATCTCTCACACTAAACATAACTGACAGGGTTGTGAGGATAAAACTGAATTGTGGCTTGAATTTAAGGAAAGTGTAGCCCCGGCTTGAATTACCAAGTGAGATCCCTCCTTTGCAACCACAGCTTGACTCACCTCTGAACAAGAAGGGATGGTGCAAATTAACAGTGACTCCCTGACAATTAAGAAACCAGGAGCCAGTCTCAGAAATGCTGTGATCTGCCCTCACCCATCCCCAAAGTAAATACACTCCTCCCCCTTAAACCATGGTTAAGCACTGTCAGTGCCAACATTAAGGCTGTCCAGTTCCCTTTCACCCAGAATTCAAATCTGCAGTTTAAATTACATTTCAGATACTACTGTGAGGGGAAATCCTAGCTAGCCTTAACCATGGTTAGCACTGGTGCTGAATGACTAATTGCTTAGCTGTGGTTAAGGACTGGATGTGTTCTTCCTTCTGCAAGAGGAAGGAGCTGTGGAATGGGAGTGCATGATCTCAATTGTGGTTCATAATTTGTTAACTATAGTTACCAAAGAGCCAGCATGATAAAAATAGAGCACTGGCTGTCACAAGAAGCATAGCAGTTATGGGGAAACTATAAGGAACATCTTGTGCAGGCTTGATTTAGCTATAGCTTTGAAACTCGGCAACCATGATTCAGAGATTTGCAAATCATGCCTGATGTGGATCTGTCTGCAGTAAGAAGGGTGAGGCTGGTTGAATCTATTTTTTTGCAGCATTTCTAGAATCAATGGAAAGAGACAGGGGAGAAAAACTCACCCATTTCACAAAGAAGGGTTGCATTTTGGATCATTCCACAGAAGAGGATCCCCATGTGTGTGACCACACAGAGGCCAAATTGTAGAAAGGATGGGTTTGGTGTGCAGCAAAGTATTTCTTACTGTTTCCAAGAATAAATCTGTTTCTGAATTTTTCTAAGAAAATAAGGAAGGCTCCAGAAGAAATCTCCAAAGATGCTTGTAAAAATCCTCTGATTTTGATTACAATAAAGCCCAAAGTAAAGTGGTGTTTTATGGAGAGCAGATGTTCAAAGGCAAGCTGACAACATTTTACTCCAGCAGAAATAAGAGACTACTGCTTTTATAGCTTAAAGAAAATGAGCAGCAAACTCTTCCTTTTCTGTATCTACCTGTTATCAAAGAGTGACTCGAGAATGTAATGCTTTTCAAACATAAAGACATACAGTTTTAAAAGAATGCACTGAGCCCACATCACCAGCAGGAAAAACCATCCAATACATTCTCCCTATTCCCTCTATTTCTCATCTTCAGCTACTGAGTGCTGTTGGTTATGCAGCCAAACCAGCACCACCCATGAAGAAAAAGCATCCATGAGGACTGTACATGTGTTGAGTTTACAGGAACAGGGGTAACTACAAGAGCCTCTGCTGCAGCAACAAAGAAAGCTTTGGTACGGGGGCAGCACCAATGTCAGCATTTAAAAGGTAAATGAAATGCAAGTAACTGCATATGACTTCAGTCCTCCTTCTCACATGCATTTCATTATTATTAGTTATTAATTACCTTCCACAGAGGGACATGGGTGGCGCTGTGCGTTAAACCACAGAGCCTAGGATTTGCCGATCAGAAGGTCAGCGGTTCGAATCCCCGTGACGGGGTGAGCTCCCGTTGCTCGGTCCCTGCTCCTGCCAACCTAGCAGTTCGAAAGCACGTCAAAGTGCAAATAGATAAATAGGTACCACTCCAGCGGGAAGGTAAACAGAGTTTCTGTGTGCTACTCTGGTTCGCCAGAAGCAGCTTAGTCATGCGGGACACATGACCCGGAAGCTGTATGCCGGCTCCCTCGGCCAATAAAGTGAGATGAGCGCCGCAACCCCAGAATCGGTCACAACTGGACCTACAGGTCAGGGGTCCCTTTACCTTTACCTTACCTTCCACATATATGTCTCAAGGCAATGTATGCAATATAGAAACAGCATAAAAATAGTTAAAAACAGCACAGATAATGTCTTCAATTGTTTCCAGGAAGTGCAAACAGAGGGTGTTTGTCATCGCCTGACCATAAAGTTCAGATAGTGAGTGCCTGTCATATCTTAACCAGAATGCTGTTCCACGAAACGGGGGCAGCCACCCTGAAAATTCTCCAAGTTACTATGCAGGGGCCTCTGATCTCTTTGGAACTAGCAGGGGAAGCTCTCCTGCAGAACACAGTGTCCTACTGTGTATTCAAGGGATGAGGCAGCCTCTCAGGTAACCTGGTCCTGAGTTGTATTGCTCTTTGGTTAGGCTGCAGCTTCAACAGGGTAACCACTGAAACACAGGCGTGCACACACACCCTCAAATAAATACAAGCTCCCTTCCCTCCCTCCCTCCCCCACATACAACCTGTAGGATCATTCTACTTGCTTTCTCTCATGGGTGCAAGCTGTCTCAAGAGAACTAATGAGCTGGGCATGAAGGAGTTAACAGGACCCAGCAAGTTTCACAAATGTTTTGCATCTATCCCCTTCCCTAATATAACATCTGGCTACAGGCAATGAAACAACCAGGCTGCTTTGGGCAAAAAACCATGCCTGCCTGCAATCAATTTCCTCCCCAACTCCAGGGAGGCTACTCCACTAAGGCTTTCCTTACCAAGGGAGATCCCAGACAACCTCTCCTGGGACTAAGAAAATACTGTGCTTCCTTTCTTCTTTTATTTTCTCGTGGTAGACATCTTTACTAGCTCTTTGCATGGGGCATGTGTGCTAAATCTTTTCATCCTCTCCTCTTGCCAATTGCCTTGGGGTTGCAGACGTGAAGAGAAGGGGACTTTGGCCAAAAGACTAAACGCTGGGGGTAGCAGCATTGCTTCTATCCAAACCAGAACACCAGCAGAGGAAGAATATGAATGACTATAGGGAATGTGAAGAGGAATGACTGCTTGAAAAGCAAATGCATTCCAGCACTGCCAAATTTACCTCCCTCCTCTGTCTTTCCCCACTAACTCCCCTTCCCTTATTTGCCTTGTCTTTTTAGTCTGTAAGCCTGTTTGACTGATGAGAGCTCTTTTGGGAGAAAATATGCACCTGAAAAATGGGATAAAAATTGTAATAAACAGTATGCAACTACTGCAGTGAGAATATTGATGGCCCAAAAATGGAAGCAGGAAGAACTACTGACGCTTGAAGAATTGAGAATGAAGTTAACGGACTATGCAGAACTGGACAAACTAACTGGAAAAATAAGATATCAACGAGATCACAAGTTCATTGAGGATTGGGGAAAATTTTCTGAGTATTTGAAAAGTGTATGTGATGAGCAAACAACGCTAGTGGGTTTTAAAGAAGCTTTGTGAAAGAATAAGGAATATTGTAAGAATGCAAATATGTTTGTAAAAGTATCTTAAAAGGCGATATTAATTTTGGGAATGCGTAGATAATAAATTCAAATACGGATGATTGTCAGAGAAGCTGAGGGAGGTCCAAAAGAGATAAATATGTTAATTGGGTATTGTTAATTGGAGATATTTGTGTAAAACTTAATAAAAATTTATTTTTTAAAAAAAATTGTAATAAACAAATAATAAAACACAGGGAGCTCAAGCATAAGCTCATAGATTCTTAACACAAGTTCATTGCGTGGGCAGGCGGAGTCCCCAGATCCCGAGTGGTCCCCCCCCCCCCCCGTCATGTGGAATAACGACTCTAGACAACGTGCTATGGGATTAAATTGGCCACAACTTTATTAAATTTCAAATGTGGGTAGACCTTGGCTCAGGCATTGGGCGTTCTCCCTCCCTAGTCCCCAGCCGGGGACCTAGGGAGCATCAGGGTTATCCAGTGTGTGGGGGGGGGATGGGCCGACTCTGGAGAACATATGTTCAAGCAGAGATAGCCGCCCCCGTTACGCCGCCTCAGGGGAGAGCAATGACGACCTTTCGGCGTACGGCCAAAGCCTCCCTTCAAAAACCCCTTTAACGGGGAACCCTGGTATCGCCGCCGCAAAGAGGAAGATGGACAAAAGGATTCCACCCAAGGCCTGATACCGCCAAAGTTGTGACGTTTTGCTACGGGAAAGGCGAAACCTGCCAATGCAGGGAAATTCCTTTCCGGCCCTTTAACAGCGACCTTATCGTAGCAGCGCCCGCATACCTGTGGAGACAGGTTAACCTGCAAAACCTATGAAGAAAAGTTAACCTGCAAAAGAAGACATTAACTGAGGGTGGGTAGGGTGGGAGAAGCTCTGGAGCCAAGTGAGGACTACCAAATAAGATCCACCCTCTATTGTGTGGGCAGGTAATCCATCCCCCTACCTGGCCTGGTTTCCCTGGCAACGCTTCCCCCAGGTGGGATTGGACAACTCACTGGGGTAGGCGGGGACCTCCAGGTATCCCACCTGAGGGAAGGCAAAGCCTATGCTTATGGGGCCACTCCAGATCCAGGGCTGCATGCGTCCCCACAAAGGGCGCCCCCCGTTTTAAGTGGGGAGCGGTCATTCTCAGTACAAGGTATTTGTCCTATTGCATTTAAATAGATTCAATATTTTGAATACCTTAAAACCTGGATTTCCAGGTAGGCCGTCTTTCCCGCTGCTCCCAGGATTTCCCTGTGACAATATAGTGAAGATGCTATTATTCACATTATGTAATGAGAGAGAACCGTCAAAAGGAAAAGGGAAAGCAACAACATGAAACTTACAGGCCTCCCAGGCATTCCAGGAAACCCTGCTGTACCCCTTTCTCCTTTTGCACCCTGTCAAAAGAATAAAAGAAGGCAATAAGTAAGGCAACTGTATTCTTTAAGCAAAGTAAGCCAGTGTCATCACGACCTGAGGCAATTCCAGAGTGATTAATCCATGACACAACATCCATACACATGCAGTGAGGGGAAGTCAGCTCATCAGTTCCTAGAATGACCCTGGCAGGATAGATTATTGTCCCATTGTTCATAAACCTGGAGCACTTACACTCTACAGCTGAATGGCACATAGGGTGTGTTTGGTGTATAGAATATCTGGAGTGATTTTAGGCATGGCAGCCTTTCACTGGAGAATACAGAGCTCCTGCCAAGGCTAAGGTGGGAGTCACCAGGGAGAAAAGGTGAAAGGAACACATCATTGCACGCTCTGCCCTCCATCACAAGAGAAAGGACCATCATCCTGCTAATTCCAGAGCAATCACAAAAAATGAGAGATTTAAACATGCCACAAGTACTCCAGGCGTAGGACAGTAACAGAGAAGGAGGTTGTTTGAAAGGCACAGGGAGGTATTCTATCAACTTTTTTGTGCTGGTACAAGAGTTAGCCCTAACACAAAAGAATTTCCAACCTCTTTCCCCATACACACCCCACACCTCCCTAAATCTGCTCTGGGTGGGTTGTGGGAAGAGATTTAGCAGGCACGTGAAACAAGGAGAGAGGGAGAATTCCTTGCACTGACAGGACTGTGGCATTAGGACTTCACTGAACACAACCACTGCGGGGGAAAGAAAGCCTCAGCCAACGTCTTCTAGACCAAGGTCTGGCCAAAATGGTGCCTTCCAAATCCTGCTGGACTCCTATTACCCCTAAATATTGGTGATGTTGGCTGAGGCTGATAGGAGTTTATTTCATTTCACAAAGTTTATACATTGTTTGATTGCAACAACAACAACCCCAAAAACCTCAAAGTGGCCCACAAAAAGGTACAATAATAAAAGCAAGAAAAAATTACAACCATTCTTAAAAACATACAAAAGTTGAAATACTAAAGCAGATTAAAATTACCTCAACTTTCTAAGCATTTGGGTGGATAGCACATTTGCAACCATTGTTCTAAAGCAAAGACCAGGACAGATCACAGCACAGCAGGGCACCAGGGTGAAGTCCTGCTAGCCATGAAGAGATGTAGCCAGAGCACTGGGGTAGGGGGACAGAACTTCCCTCTCCCTGTGCAAAGCACAGAAGGAAGGAACATGTTGCGAAGATTGTGGGGCTAGTTGGGGTGGGGTTAAGGAGAGCTGGCAGGGCAGGTGGGAGGAAGGAATTTGGGAGCTAGTGACATTCAGCTCTCCTTTGGAAGCCTTCCTGAACCCCAAAGCTTGTATGCAATGCTGAGCTCAGGGAACTTTGCCTGCATCTCTACCAGCAATACAAAGTTAAATATTAAATTTATACTTGCCTTTTTCCCATAAATTCCTGGTAGCCCTTGGTCTCCTTTAGGTCCCCTGTCACCCTGGATTAAAGAATGTGCATACAGAAATCATTTTGATTTAAGAAAACAACTTATATTGTTCAGGAAAGGATGTCCCACATATTGGGAATCAGTGAGATAGGCAACAATTTAAGTGATTTGGATGTGGTTTGAATACACATTTGCTGTCCTGGAAACCAGCGCCTAAGACTGCAGCAAATATATGTTCAAGCCACCACCTTATAGAATGCAAGTCTGCCTTCACCACCTTGGAGTCAGAATGACCATATGATGGGACAGTGCCACACAGCTGCCCTCTAAAATACCAACATCACTGCTGCTTGGTGGGATAAGGTTGGGGTGGCAGCTAGGTTAGAGCTGCTCAGGCATACCAGCAGAACCAATCTGGCATTGCTGCTGGTGCACTCAACACAGCCCCAACCTTGCTACAACCCTACTCTGTCCCTATACTGCCCCAGTAAACAGCAGCAATGCCTGGTACTGGGGAAGCAGCTCTGCACCTCAACCAAATAACTGAATGGCAGGGAGAAATGAAAACCCATGGTCTTTCACTGTATGAAAATCCATTGGTAACAATTTATAGCAAGTTCAATATAGAAAAGCTAAATTTCAAACAAATGCCTAAGCAAAATTTCAAACAATTGCATGTCGTAGGTTATCAGAAGTATACTAAAGTACAAGGCTATCTGAGGAATATATAACAAAAGACAGGTTTTGAACTGACATTGGGCAACATATCTACATGTTACACTAAACCATGGTTCTGTGGACAAGCCCAAGCAAAACATCAAGCCCCTGCACTCCCCTTTTCTCTCTTCTTCCTGTGTGGCCAGGAAACCAACTTTGTTAGCCTCTACCTTCAGTTTCACAGGACATCAGTTTGTCATTATGTTCCAGCAAAGGGTCCTGGTTTCAAATGAAGTGTGGTTAGTTTAACAAGACCGCTTTGTAAACCATGGTTTGAAGCTGATGTGCTATAAAACTTACCAGAGTTCTTTTTAAAACAGAACCCCTGGTTCAAATCTAACACTAATCCAGTGAATCTAAATACCACTAAATCCTCCTTCTGGTTACAAAGAAGGAAAAGAGGGGCAGGAGACTACAGTGTTGCTCATTCACATGACACTAAACTATAGATTAGCATTTCATGTGCTCACAGCCATAGTTTTTCATATGCCATCTATTATTAATTTCAATTTATTACCTTTCCTGCAACATAAGGTCCCAGAGCAGGTTAAAACTATTTAAATTACAGTATTTAAAAAATAGTTTAAAACACTCTAGATAAATAAAATGAGAATGCCAGTTTCCTTGGCCAGGGTGGGGTATATACTAAAGAATTGTCTGCTTAGCACTGTGTCACGGCCCCTGTGATGGAAAAGAGTAGATAAAAGATGATCATCCTAAGTAAGTATAGCTGCCTGCCTACACTAATTGAAAATAAATGAAGCTAAAAGTTCTTGGATGAAGTAATTGCACCATTTACATTTTCACTGAACGAGCTACTAGGCACCATTTTTTTGCTTTTCAACATCCCTTGATACTTTTTAACATCCTACCAATTTTTACAAGAAGCATTTGGTTTGAACCTTAGATGCTGGCATCCCATGCAATCCAGGGAAACCTGGAAGTCCACGTTCACCCTAGAAAAAGGAGGTAAAAGGAACCATGAGACAAGATAAGGAAAAGAGCAGAAGAATATAAGCCACCCAAAGGCACCACACCTTGAGCAAGAAGAGGACCTTTGCTCCATTGAATTCAGTGGGTAGAGAATTGCAGCCTGAATCTGGTAGCAACCAGAGATGTATGCAAATTCTCCTCTTAAAATCCTCTGCTCCATTTGTGGATATAGAAATTGAAGGGACCATTTCACTAAACTTCACTGAGGAAGAAGTTCTCCCAACAGTTGCTCCCACTCATTGGATTAAGGATATGAGGTTCAACTCGGGTAACCTGACTTCAAGTTTCAGTTCAGACATGATTTTTACAGGTGTTATTGAGCTAAATCATAATGGCAGCCTACCTCACATGGAATGAAGAATTTAAGCATCTGATTTAAAGGCTCATGGCACAGCTAGAAGCACTAATATTTAGGAAGGAGCCCAAACACTCATGGGTTCCCTCATTTGCCCCAAATGTTAGGAGACATTTCCAAGCATACCTCTTCACTATGCATGCTAAGTTCCCTTTAACATTATAGAGAATCATGTGATCATTGGGAGCTCTATATGCACACTGAAGAGCTCACTGGAATTTGGTTCAGTCAATGATTTTTTACATACTTCTGTAGATGAACAAGAACTATATAAAAGGATGGTTAGAGGGATTCCATGTCATACAAAAGTATGCTACATTTCCAGGAAAAAGACATGTCAGAAAGTTGAAGCATCTGAATTTTCCACACATGTAGAATTATGTTTATAAAAAAAGAGCTGAAATCTAGCCAATAAAATCACACCCACTTTGGCATGAGCGCAGCTACACCCAGAAGCCTCACACACCAAGATCGTAACTTTTTAGTACGCCAAGCTTTTAGAAACATTGCTTACTAATTAAATGCATTCAAAAATACATCTAAGCATACAGATGTAATGAAAGTTCCATGTGTGATTGGCTGAATATCCTGTGAACCCATGGAAATTTGGAACAGAGGAAAAAACCAAAGCAAATCAAGCAAGGGTGGAAGATGGAACTGATTTGAAAAGAAATGCAGAATAATTTTTTAGCAAACGCACAATTCTTCCAGAAGTATTATTATCTACACAAAGGCATATATATATTTAGTCATGTAAGTAGTTATAATGTGGCAGCTGTAAGTTCATCTTTGGAACATTCTAAATATATAGTTCTTCATAAAGGTGTTGTGTTAATGTACAGAAACTACAGCTATCAAAACTTGGCTTACCTTTGCCCCATCTGACCCAGCTTCACCTTTCACACCTGGAAGGCCTCGAGGCCCCTGGTAAGGAACAATTACATATTACTAATGTTATTTATAGTTATAATTCATTTAACCTCTTTATAAGGACTTCACTTTAGAACTATGAAAAGATGCCGTGAACTTACTTGAATCCCTGGGGATCCTGGAATCCCTGGAGTCCCTGTTACTCCTTGGTAGCCCTAAGAAGAGAAACCCAAACATTACACCAAAATGTACTTTAAAAGCAATACTTCTGCAGTTCAGATGTAAAACCCGTTGCAACTGGATTAAGCGCTTAGGACTTGAGCGGGCCAAGCTTGCTGACAATACTAAAGCATTCAGTTGTTAAAATACAAAGAGATTGCAAAGAGCTTCAAAACGACCTCTCCAAATTTTGTGAATGGGTAGTAAAATGGCAAATGTAATGCAGTGCAAAACTATGATTTGGGGGGGGGGTCTGAATTTCACATCTACATTCATGGAGTCTGAACTGGAGGTGATAGATCCAGAACAAGACCTTGGGGTTGTTGTGGTAAATAGCTCAATGAAGATGTTAAGCCAGTATGAGGCAGCAGCTGTGAAAAAGGCAAATTCTATGCTACGGATGATTAGGAAATAGAAAATAAAACTGCCAATATCACAATACCATACAAGTCTATTACATGGCTGCATTTGGAATACTGTGTACAGTTCTGGTCCCCTCACCTCAAAGAGTTGCCCATCCCCACTGTAGAAACTGTGGCAACACTGGTGTAGAAGGCTGCCACAAATATCTCTTTGGTGACCAAACTTATTATTACCGATTATCTGTAGCAAATTTTCATTCATATCTTAATTAGTATACATAACATGCCACAATCCATACTTAATTCATCCTTGCAGCAGCTGTTTGTAATTGTATGTCTATGGCGTTATTGGTCTCATTTTTCCAGAGAAATAAGGAGCGTTAATGGATTTGCCAAAGGCATTTCAGTAGCTTCATGGTCACTGAATGTACAAACCTGCAGTGCAAGCCTAACTATCTCTCCTCAAAAGCAAGTCCCATTGCAGAATGCAGAATCATTATTTCAACTGTTTAATTGATTGTATTTTATTTCTTGTAATGGCTTCGGCTACTCAAATAATCAATATTCATACAAGTCCCAATGAATTCAATATACTTACTCCTAAGTAAATGTGGGGTTAGAACTGCAGTCTTGATGTTTTTGCTACTGCTATCAGAACCTGTTTTGAAAATGGTTTGTTGTTCACTACTATCCTTTGAAAACCGATGAATATTGTCAAGAAAATAAATTATAACAGGCCAGTGACAGAAATGTCCACATTAAACAAATAAGCAAACAAACAACAGCCAACCACACAGATCAAGCATTAGACATAAGAGCTCCATTCACCATGTGGCCCAAAATGTCTGACAAGACAGAAAAGATCTAGCTAAAAATGGCTGGTAATCCCTTTCAGTTTTCAACCTAAAGCAGAGGTGGGCAGGAGCCTGTGGCCACTCCTGATTTTGAATTCCAACTTCCATCAGTCCCAGCCAGCATGGTCAGTGGTAAGGGATGATGGGTGTTATAGTCTGGTGACAACTGAAGAGCCACAGTTACCCCACTCCTGGCCAAAACGAAGGGTCACTGCCACCACCTGTCCAAGCTTGACCTGTACAAGTAAAGATCACATGGTGCCACAGAGACCAGGTACTGGTTAATGCCTATAATTCTTGCAACAAAATGTAGGAAATCCATACCCAGTACTAACTAATTTAATGAAGATGTAGAGGGCCATCATTCTCTGAATGAATTCCTTGCTTGTAAAATTTGTGGAAGGAATGCCTCCATAAGGCACTCAAGGAATTCTCTTTGGGCTATCTCAGACAGCATCTAAGTGGGATCCTAAAACACAGCCAATAGTGGTGTGCTAAGATGTACAGAAGACAATGAAGATAAGATGAGGGTTTATTTGTTTGTTTTTTAAGCCTTAAAATGTTAATGTATCTGGCTTTTATACAAAGTACACAGTGTGAAAAAGATTCCTCTTTAGGTCCTTAACAGGGAGAGAAGCACAAAATTGCTGGACAGAAAGTCAGTAACAATATCCTGCAGCTCTTTGTTCAAGGAAATGCTGGCACCACCAGAAGAAAAAAAAGTACTTTATTAGGTGAGACATTTGATATTCTTTTAAGAAGGTCAGCAACAATGCTCCACGTGTAGAGTCTGCATCTGGATATCTCAGTAAAGCTAGCTCTGCCAGGTCAGTTTTAAGTTGCATAGCACTTAACTGGACACTATGAAGGAAGAATAACTATTATAATAAAATTCCAGAAAAGGATGCAATATGGGATGTTGGTGCACATCTCTTCCGGAGGACAAATTCTTCTCATTTTCCCCCTCTCAGTTTGGATACCTTATTTTCCAGTAGGCATGTCAAGAATAATTTTCCCTGTGCTTCCTCCATATAAGAGCAGCAACAGAATATACTGGTTTTGTATTTTAAAAAAACAACAACACTGTCCTATTTTTCCAGTGACCATATCACACTTTCTGTCTGACATACTTAAGCAAGCTGTGGAACAGGAAACAGGTTTGCTATAGCAAGGAACCTAAGCAGGACCAATAAATAAATGAAACTCTCATTTATATTGAAACGAAACGCCTAACATATTTTTATGCTGATGGTACTATTCTGATAAATAAGGCAAATTTGCTTATTTACAACATTTACACCCGACCTTTAAAGTATATGACTTTCAAGATAGCCTTAAATTTTAGATGAAAAGCTAATGTGTGCTGGAAATGTAAGGAAAAGGAAGGTACTTTTTACCACATGTGGTGGTCCTGTAGAAAAGTAAAAGACTTCTGGGAAATGATATATAATGAATTGAAAAAGATGTTTAAGATAACTTTCCCTAAAAAAACCAGAAGCCTTTTTACTTGGACTAACAGGGGTTGGAAAACCTAGGGACCTAAAAAGGTTATTTATGTATGCGACAACAGCCACAAGGATGTTGCTGGCCCTGAATTGGAAACAGGAGAAGATACCAACAAAAGAAGAATGGATAATTAAGATGATGGACTATGCCAAAATGGCAAAGACGACGGCAAAGATCAGAGATCAGCATGAGAAAAAGTTTGAGCAGCAATGGAAGAGATTTATAGATTATAAAATACCACTGTAAATACCGGTATATTAAAGCGTTAGCAGGTTTGCTATAACATTTATGTAATCTAATAACTGGAAACTAAGATAAGAGGGGAAAACAAAGAATTTTGAGATAAAATGAGATGCAAGAAATTTTGTGGGAAAAGATTGGAAACCGGGGGGAGGGGCTCTACGTTGTTCATTTCTTTTTTCTTCTTGATTGGAAAAACATTGAATTTATGAACTCTTGTGATTATAACATTTGAAAATTAAATATATATTTTTAAAAATAGATGAAAAGATAAGTACTTCCTATTTCTGCCATTTTTTAAAAAATCACTTGAATTTCTACATTCAGTCACTGCAAAACCAATGGTCATAATCGTAATATAATTATGGACAATTCAGTGAAACAGAGCCAAATCAGATATATCAGGCAATTCCCTAATCATATCTCCTGTGGGAGGTTTTTTAGGTGGTGGGAGTTAGACTGGGACTTCATTGCTTAGTCCTACCTCCATTTCCAGTACCATTTCCTTGATTCAAACTGCACATAGTTAAGGTATGGCATTCACTTCCAAATAGTGGGTGACAGCAGCCAACTCAGATGACTTTAAACAGGGACAAATCCACTAAGGCTAAGGCTATTAATGGCAACTGGTCATGACGGCTATCTGCTGATTCCAGGGACAGGGACACCATGGCTCTGAACACCAGTTACTGGGGAACAACAGTGAAAAATGACCTGCTTTGAGGGCTTCCCAAAAACATATGGTTGACCACAATGGAAAATAAGCTGCTGGAATAGACAGGCTTTTGGTATGAGATCCAGCATATATTTTGCTTTTGCTTATATTCTTGGCTACTGACATGGGAAATCAATGTACACAAGAAAAGGAATGCACAGTTGAGTCCACGTGATGTCCTGAGTTCCAAATTACCAAAATCTGAGTACAAGTACTATACATTTTTCCCTCCACACCAGTCTTCTCCACACAAACTCTCACATTGGGAATTGCTGCTGATTACATCCATGGTTTGCCAGTCACATGTCTCTCTGAGCATACATTACCCATGGAAAGTTGGGTCTGCATGCATGAAAGGAAAATGACTCTAATTCAGTGGAATATTCCATCATATTTAAAGTTTTACGGGACATGGCCTGTATGCTTTTATTAGAACTTCTGTAAAGCCTCATCAGGAGAGGCATCTAACATCATACAGCTTAAGGGTAGGGGGATTTTTATTGCTACATTTTAGCCCTTTCATATAGCCCTTTCTATTCTGGCTATGTGATCTACTCAGAGGAGCGATCTGTGTTTTACAGCCCCAATTATTCAAAAAATAATAATACTTAAAAGTAAATTCCACTGAGTTCAGTGTGTGCTTGGGACTACAGCCTACGAGTCATGACTCATGGGATCATCAAGTTCATTGTGCCTAAGTTTGTTTAGGATTTCAGCCTACATGTAATGAATGACTCATAGAAAGGTCTTTCTTTAAAAAAAAATAATCAGTTCACTGAAATCAGTTCACTGAAACCAGTTCACTGAAATCAGCCTAAACAAACTTAGGCACAATGAACTCGATGAACAGTGCAATCTTCTAACCATGTTTCCTCAAAGGACTGAGGTCAGTGGCACTTACGCCCTAGTAAGTGAACATAATATTGCAGCCTGAAGTGTAACTGTATGGGCATGTGGCAATCCACTAAGCCTGGCAGCACATGCCTATGCTTGTACCGCTCTATAAGCAGATGCCAATATCTTGTGCATGAACTTGCGCACAACCAGTGCTACTGGCTCTCTTTTTCTCTACCTATGTAGCAAACTTCTCTGTGCAATTACAAACTACCTGAACTTTATTTATATTTTTTTCCGGACTGTAGGGATTTGATTTTAAAATTAGCAAAGAACAGGATTTGAAAGGCTGCACTTCAGATGTTGCTTGGCTCTTCCACCATTAAACCATTTGCTGATTGAGAAGAGGTTCTTAGAGTGAAGAATGTTGATCTGAACACACAACACTAACTTTCCAGTTCCTTTCTTAATCTTCAAGGGAGCTAGTGCATTATGTTGTATTAAATGTTCATATTTGAAACAAGAGATATTGCATTGTCCCGTATTTTGCAAAATGTGTATGGAGACCAAGATGGTATTAGAACTGGGCCCCAAACATGTGTACCAAATTTCACTCCAATATGTGTGTGTTGCAGGGGAGGGATCCAGTGGAATTATTGCACTGCAAACAAATTGACAAAAGCAGAAATTTGTATATGGAAAGTTGGCTAGGAAAGAGTGAAATGAAGACTTCACTCTCCTCAGCCTATCATGATCAAACACAAGCTAAGAAATCTAGGTTTGAACTTGACTTCAAGTTCACCAGTTACTCCCAACTAAAACCAGGAAACTCAGTAGTGGTACTTGTACCAGTGGAGCTCAGAGGATAGCCCCAAAATGGGGTGTTTCAAAGGTGTGGAGGGGCTGAGCCAGTCTAGGATCCCAGCCAGTCTCACAGTCATCACAGGCCAGCATCAGGCTCAATCCAGACTCCATTGCTATGCCAACCAGCAGCTGGTGCAGTGATGAGCTTGATCATCCTTCCACCATCATCTTCTGCTGTGGCCACCATGAGTAGATGGGCTGTGGATGCAGTGGCGGTTCTGCAAAGCCCTGCAGTTGAGGAGGTAAGGATTGCAACCTCAGTCATCACTAACTTTAGATAGATCAATGCAATATTTGAGTGTTCTGACATTTCCATTGCTATTTCTTACTACCCTCACTTTCTATCATTTTCCCTAAAACTTTTCTAAACTTGGGAAAATGACCAACCTGACATCTGAGGAAGATATATATAGATATATATATCTGGCACATTACAAGACTACAAAAATGATTTATTTTTCCTCCATGGTTCATTATGCTATTATTTATATCAGTACTGGGAATATATGTCACAAGCTAGAATCAAAAGCTACAGCAAAGATGTGGATTTCCTCTTTTAAAAATGTGGGCTGTCACCACTGATAGCAGAAGGTTGTCTTATCACGTCTGAGATACAGTATTAAATTATGGAAGTTTTTGTTAGCAGTATCTTTTATCAGTTAGTGAGGGGGGGAAAGAGACTGAATGGAAGTAGGTAGTTGCATACAGCAATGTATACATGAAGAAGCACCTCCACCCCCATTGTTCTGCCCGGACACTGAGGTCCAGTGCCGAGAGCCTTCTGGCAGTTCCCTCGCAAGAAACCAAGTTACAGGGAACCAGGCAGAGGGTTTTCTCGGTAGTGGCACCCACCCTGTGGAATGCCCTCCCACCAGATGTCAAAGAGGAAAAACAACTACCAGACTTTTAGAAGACATCTGAAGGCAGCCCCTGTTTAGGGAAGCTTTTAATGTTTAATAGGTTATTGTATTTTAATATTCTGTTGGAAGCCGCCCAGAGTGGCTGGGGAAACTATAAATAAATTATTATTATTATTATTATTATTATTATTATTATTATTATTATTATGTTTGATGATGATTAATCATACAAAACCTAAAATATAGCTTATATTTGCTTGATGAAGAACACAACAATCCTGAGAAGTACAAAAAACTTGGTAACACAATGAAAAGGGGAGTTGTACAAATCCAAACCTGCTGCAAGCAGCTTGTTTTGTTGTGGGAAAATAAATTTCCTTCCTGGTATAGTGGCCAGATAAATTCAATTGCAAAAGGAGAAGCCTACGTAAAATAGACAGGAAGTCTATTTGCATAAGTGCAATGAAATTGTTCACAATGCCCACACTTGGATGTCATGCTAATTCATATTTTAGTGCACTGAGCTGCAGGATTAGGTACTTACCTCTCCAGCACAACAAGAGATCACTGAAAACCAGATACAATGCATTGTGGAAAGCCTGGACAATGTTCTTCTTACAGTATATGGTACAGAGAAGACATCAAAATTGGCAACACCCAAGTTTCTCTAGAGAGTGCACTTCATGTACAGGGTATCACAACCAAAAAAGCTATGTTGCTGGTCACCACCTGCCTAACTCCTAAAGGCAAAGGAAACTCAAAGGATGGCCTCCATTCAACACACTATCTATCTCATGTGTTAGTCAGGAATATGTGGCTAGATGTTAGCTAGCTGGCACAGCTCCACTCATGTACAATAGAGGGCTCCAATGCTCTGTGTGTGTGTGTGTGTGTGTGTGTGTGTGTGTGTGTGTGTTTCCAATTACCCTTGCTTGCGTGGTCATAATTATCAAGGGATTACTTGATAATTAACTACGAAAGGGATTGCTGCAAAGAGTAAGAAATAATTTGTGCTACATTAGAAGTTGCTTCTTCTTTTTGTTTTAGAGCATTTCAGCATTTTGATGAAATGGTAGATTTATAATTTATCTGAAGGGTTCAAAATGAACCCTTGAAACAAGTTCTTTAAATTGATCCCAGGTTCTGCAACTAGGAGTTCTCTTTGAACATGGCTCCAGTATTGCTTATTGAAATTATTGGACTCTTCCCTAATATAATCTTCCAGTATGTGGAAAGAAGTGTATTTTTGGTAGTACTGCTCTTCATACTAGCATTGTGTCAGCATCCAAAGGGAACCACCACAATAATCTCAACCATCTGTTATACCTACGAACATGGCCAAAATGTAACTAAGCAACCAAAATAAGAAATTTGGACATTTCATAAAGTGCAACATGGAGTTCTCCAAGTAATTGGCAATGCTCCTCAGATTTACAGAGTTTCCAGCAAGGATTTGTTTAAGATTTTCCATACAGAGCTGATACAGAAAACCAAATATACAACCACCACCATCAAAAGACTCCTTACCAGAAATAGAACGTGAAATGCAAAAATAAAATAAAATAAAATAAAATAAAGCACAGGCCTCATACATTCTGGGCAAGAACCGAATGCCTTAAGTGGCATTAACAATAATAAAGGCCACATTGCTTAACTTGGAGCTCATTTTCTTGAGATTTCTGGAAACCTTCTAAAGGCCCATAAGAATTAAAACTAAATTCTTTGAATTCATTATTACCAAAGTCAAAAGGAGATGAATGGTTTTGGGAAAAGACCCAAACTTCTGCTTCAACATTTTAATTTGGCCTTACTTTAATTGCCTGGTAGAGTAACTGAACTCATTTGAACCTTTTAAAGCCTGCCTTCTAACACTTTCACGGCACAGTACTATAAATGTCTATTCAGAAGTTATGTGCAGAGAAGTTTATTCCCAGGGTGTGCATGGGCACTGCAGACTTATTCGCAGTACTAATGATAACCATCCATCCACATTTTTGCAAGAACTAAAAGGAACAAGATATTACATTTCTTATTTCTTTTTGGGTGGGATACAGTTACATATTGTTTTACCCCAAGGAGGAAGCTATTAGACTAGCTAGTGAGCAATTAGCTGCATTTTTCTTCCTTCTACACTTTCTTAACAAAAATCAGCCATGTGAACGAGGGCTCGCTACAGCTTGCTCTCATAATGCTGATGTGAAGATATCACATCAGAACTGAGCGAGCACAGCATCCAGAACTCATTTTTTTGTTTTTTAATGGCTGAAACTATTTTGAAGAAAAAACAAAACTAATCCTAACTTGCCATCGTTTCAGTTTCTGAAACTTGGATTATATATCCTTGTTGAGATTCTATGCCCCTTCCGCAATAACAGTTAACTATTTATGACGCCCGACTGTAAGATTAGAAATAGCTGCACAAAAAACCCCAGTAAATTATAAATTTAAAGGAAAGGGTAGCATTTACATATTATTTCTGTGGCTTTTTCAATAAAAGGTATGGATCTTCTCTGAATCTTCCTTGATTGGGAATTCCAACTGTCACCCTTTCCTCGTGATCCTGATGTTAATAATGAGCATTTGCCACCCTTAATAATGTTCTGATACAATTCTAATGTCAGTTTTGCATTAAAATTACTATAGATGACTAAGTTTTTAGTACTCACAGGCTTACCATCTCGACCAGGTTCCCCAGGATAGCCATGATTCCCAGGTTGTCCAGGATCCCCCTAGGGAGAAAGCAAACATATTAGAACAGAACTGAGTAGATTGCAGCAACTAAATGTTCCAGAATACCCCCACCTCTAACAGATGCTACTCAGAGTTTCAATCAACCTAAACAGGAGCCTTGTACAGGGCTCCTGAAATGAAGGAGTAGGTTTCAGATGCGGACAAAGGAATGGAAGTGGGTGCTCCGCTCCCCCCCCCCCAGCTCTTCTGAAACCTTCACACACTGCCCTATAAAGTGGTAAAGGGCTCGTGGTTCAGGGCTAGTTGTCAGCCCTGAAACTAAACTCTTTATTGCTTCCACAGATGGAAGGAGTGGGTGTTTCTCCTGGGAAAGTTATAGAAAATATATCTTTTCCACTCCTGAAATCTTCTGAAATAACATGGAGAAGAGGAGTTTAACATTATAGTACCTATCCCCCTAACCCTTCCAGGGTTTATATATAAATATGGGGGAGGTTTCTGGAGAGTGTGAAGGGAAATATGTCCATTTTCCTCTTCTCCCTTCTGAAACCCCCTCAAAAATAGTGCAGGGAGGAAAGGTTGTTTTGCCTCACTCTATTCTGACATAGTAAATTCTGACGCACAAATTTTCTGCTTTGTGTTAAGCTCACAACCTACAGATCTGCACAGAAACTACAGCGGAATTGGTGTGGCCATCTTGCCTTCTCTGTGCATGTGTGTGTTTCCCCAAAAGGTTACCTCATCTAACATCAGCCACACATGCTTCTTCTGGAAAATGAAATAAGCCTGTCATTCTAGCCCATTCATTTGCCTGGTGCAGCTTAGGCAGGTATAACCCCTAACCAACCACCTCCTATCTCCCTCTGTTGTTCATTCATGGAGGGCCAAACTAATGTTAATTGTAGCTAATGTTAATTGTGAGGATTAAATTCATCTGCACATTTTTTTCAAACTATTAATTACCACTGCAGAAGGGCCCAAGCAGCAGAAAGACCACAGGATATGGGTAGGGGGAGTTTAACACATCCCATTATGGCCCCAACATAAATCACCCCTGAAGGTACTATTTACGTTGGTGCCAATGGAGACTTCCCTGGTAATGTAAATATAAACTGGGGGTGGGGTGGTGGAATTGATTGGGACAATGGCAAGCCTGAGCCTCCCTGAGGCTGACATTTGCATTTGTAAACATTTGCACGCTAACTGTACCCACATGACTAACACCATGTCTAATATTTCCCACAGGGGCCTTTCAGCCACAAGAAAACTGATTTTCTGTCACCTGATCGCATGTTGCCAAGTTGGGGTAGTGGGTTGCAAGTGAATGCACCCATTTGCTGTTCATCCATATTCTGGCACTTCAGGAAATTATACTTTTAAAGTCATAAAAATATGGAGGAAAGCCCAGAAATATTTCATGCAACAGTTGGTCTTTATAATACAGTCCTTAATCTCTCAGCGCAATACATTCAAACTGGTTGTGGTTCTGTTTTCACAAGATATGCACTTCTGCTTCATATTTAAGATGTTACAGACTTTTATAACATGCATAACTACATAAACATGTTCTGAAGAGAAGATGTTCAAGTGGAGACTCAGGGAGTTGGCTGAGTTGAGATCATTGTCTTCTAGAGTACTTGAGAGTGTCAGAACATCCATTACAAGAGAACATTGGGTGAAAAACTGGAGATGGTGGGGTCTGCCAGGGGCCATGTCTTCAGCTACAACTGTGTGGTCCAAAACCTGGGCAAAGTTGCTTGGCCTTAATTTTGCAGCTGCATTAAGTCTTAGTACTATGCAGAAAACAAATAACGAGGTAATTGCTACATTCTAATCCAACATTATTATAATAACCCATTACATTTTAAAGCTATACTTAAGATCTCTGTCTAGCTGACGGCCCAAATGAAGCATGCCTCAGTTCATTTTACAGTGGTACCTCTGGTTACGTACTTAATTCATTCCGGAGGTCCATTCTTAACCTGAAACTGTTCTTAACTTGAAGCACCACTTTAGCTAATGGGGCCTCCCGCTGCTGCCACGCAATTTCTGTTCTCATCCTGAAGCAAAGTTCTTAACCCAAGGTATTATTTCTGGGTTAGCGGAGTCTGTACCCTGAAGCGTATGTAACCTGAAGCGTATGTAACCCGAGGTACCACTGTATTCTCCCACCTCCACTCCTAATACACACTTAGATTCCAGAAACTGTAACAAATTTTATTCTAGGGAAAGTCAACAAACTGCCCCTCCAGATGTTGTAGAACTCCAGCTCCAACCAAGCTCAGCCAGCATGGCCAATGGTCAAGGGTACAAGCACTCTCACCAACTGAGCCCTAGCTAAGAGGAACTGATAGCAACAGTAACAGCTTCTTCTAAACAGCCATTCTCTTTCCCATTCTATTCTAACTTCTTTTTAACTTGACACTTATTGTTGTAATGATCTTATGTAAACAGATTTGTAAGGTCAACCTGAAAAGCAGTATATAAAACTGTAAACTAAGAAATAATAAATACAATTTTCGCTTTGGGCCTTTAAACTAGAAGGGTGCATATAAATAAGGCATTATCATCATAATTTGTGTTATGGCCACAGATTTAAACATAACAAAAGCACCTATACATTACGAAAAGCTCCACTCACTTTGGGGCCTGGTGGTCCTTGTTTTCCTGGAGGGCATATACAAGGAGGTGGTGTAGATCCTACATCACTTGGTCCATTCATGCACTACCAAAAACCAAAAACAATTTTCAACCGTGCACACCAAACCAACTTTATGCTTATTAACAACCTACTCCACAAAGTCCTTCACCCCTGAAATCCCTGCTGAAATCTACCATGTTGGCTTGACAGTGATTTCATGATACCAATGTATGATGAGGAAATCAGAGAGTGGCCCAGTTCACAGGTAATGCTAAGCTGAACTATTCCATAGTCTGAACAAGCAAGTGTTCAGGCTTCCAGAGAGGGGAATGTGACTGCTTTTCTCCTCCCTCACCATTTTGCTGCTGGAATAGCATGCCATCTGAAACTGGGCTCGTGGTTTAGCTCTCTAAGTGCATATATTTTCTTAAATTTTAAGCATATTCCTTCTATGACGAAGCAGACTACATGAGAGCGATTCAACAATGTGAGAACTACCGGTAAATGCCACTACCCATGTAAAAAATAGTTTAATTCTGAATGAAAGCATGCCAAATTCAGTCCAAAATAATATAACACCCCCACACAAAAAAGGTTGAACATATTCTTCACTGAGCACAGAAGCTGAAAATTGAAAAAAAAAGTTTACAAAAATATCCTCACTATCCCAGACAAACAGCATGCTCTTACCTGGTGATAAGGGGGGTGATACTAAATACTACCTTATATTCCATATGAATAGGCATGTTTTTGCCTACCTCTCCATTCTGGAATAAATAAATAAATAAAATCAGTTCAAGACTTTAGAAAGCCTGCAGAAATTGTTAAAATCAAAGCACATATAGTTGTAAAGGTAAAGGGACCCCTGATCGTTAGGTCCAGTAGCGGATGACTCTGGCATTGCGGCACTCATCTCGCTTTACTGGCCGAGGGAGCCGGCATACAGCTTCCGGGTCCTGTGGTCAGCATGACTAAGCTGCTTCTGGCGAACCAGAGCAGCTCACGGTAACACCATTTACCTTCCCGCTGGAGAGGTACCTATTTATCTATTTGCACTGCATGCTTTTAAACTGCTAGGTTGGCAGGAGCCGGGACACAGCAAATGGGAGCTTACCCCGTTGAGGGAATTTGAACCACTGACCTTCTGATCGGCAAGCCCTAGGCTCTGTGGTTTAACCCACAGCGCCACCCACATCCCATATAGTTGTAGGTATGTGTAAATATGAACCTTTTAATTACACTATGTCACATGTTACCAGTGTCTCCCTGGCATAGAGAGACTTCTGTAACAACCTCTAATGGTAAACAACAATTTCTCCAAAACACATTTTGCAGAAAATTCTGTCCTGAAGGAACTTGAAGACTGACAGATAGCAGCGTTAAAATAATAATAATAATAATAATAATCCTAGACAGATAACACAATTATAGCACAAGCGTTCTTTCTTTCTTTTTTTGGTTTTTTTCTTTTTCTTTTCTTTTTGAGAGAGAGAGAGAGAACTCTCTTAATAGAACTGTCCTCCCCACTATGATATGGTTTTGTTTGTTTTTTATGAAAATGAAAAACAAGCTTTACCAAAAATAAATAAATCCTATCATACTCACAAATCCAGGGATCTCACAGGCTGTTTCTCGGTTATTTTGTTCTGGGTCACAGTAGATCCTTAGCTTTTGGACATCAAACTGTAACACGAAGATTATGAACTCATTAGATACCCATTTTTGATGCTTTTAATTAAAAATAACAGATTTATGCAGAAATGGGGAGAACTGGATTTAAGAGTGGAAAAATGAGAAACAGATAGAACCGAAATTGACAGAACCCTCCATTCATTCTCATGAGCACTCCAACCAAGTATCTTGAGCCTCAGGTGGTCCAAGGGGAAATAACTCATTCTGTCTTACTCATATTGATTTACAGCACTATTTTACAAGTTAGAAACATATAAAGGTCTTTCATAATCAGAATAACATCCATAATCCCTTGGAACATAGTTCCCTATGCTAACCATAGTTAAGAATCCACACCATGGTTTGAGCTACCAAACATACAACAGGCTTATTGTTTGTTGATGTCAATCTGCTTTTGTTTTCCATCTGTTCACCCTTATTCACTAAACTTAATTGAACTTGTTTCAAATAATCATGCTTAGGATCAGGCTTAAATCTAAATATTGGGTAGATGTAACTGCATTCCACAAATGTAGTATTCTGAGCATACATACCTGTACAGTCTCCTCTTTCCCAGAATATTTTCCAATTTGAGTTACTCCACTGATATAGATCCCTAAAACAGGACGCAATGGCTTTATTTCAGTTTCTTGATCATCTATATACAACGTAACATCTGCTTCTGTTACTAAAAGACGGATTTGATGCCAGCCTTCATCAAACAATGTCTAGAAAAAAGTGAGAGAATTGTAAATATATACAGTTTTCAATATTCATGTCCCTAAAGACATAAACTAATACAAGTTTCAAAACATGCTACCACCAGTCTGAATAAAGGGCTCAACCACTAAGGTGCATTATCTACTATAACAACTTAAAGAAATGGGCTAATAATTATATCAGACTGAAAAAAAACCCCAAAATTCTTTTTGGATTTTCCCATTATTACATGTAGGTGAGTTATAACCATGCCAAGCTTCATCTGTCCAGCTTGTGCTTCTCTAGAAGATAGCTAGGCATAACATTGATCTCCATCTTCTTTATAGAGATTACGTATCTATTTTTGTATTTCTATTATACTTTCCTATACCAAAGGCATAGAAAGGGGTGTATCTTTGGCAATCACTCATAGCCGAGTAAGATTGTCTTCCCTAAACACAGTTTTAACAATGAGTCCATAAGTGAATAACAAAATAGAATAACAAAATAGAAGAGTAACCTCTGTGTGTGTTTGCTTGTGTAATACACATGCACACGCACACACGCACACTTTGCAGATGGCATCTATAAATTGATCTATATATAAGCACTAATTGCTTAAGTTAGTTTGTGTGGGAAAGATAACGGCACAGCTAGCACTGCACCATTTCAGATTACAGGTTTTCCCAAACAGTGCTATGATGGAATAACATTGTACAACATGAGCAGGGACGTGCCACCAAAAGGTGGTTTCTGGGTCTACTTCTTAAGTTTTCTAAAGGAACACAGGCCACATTTTATGTGGCATGCCGTTCAGATGTGACAAAGAGGAATGAACGTTTTGTCCTCAGAGATCCGTATTCAAGCACTAACTTCAAAAAATGAGAATCATCTCTGATGCTTTGTTATAACCAACAGTGAAACACTGGATCACGTCACATTCAAAATCACAGTATGGATCACAGATATATCAACACATGAGTGATGTCTTCTTTACCTTCACACGGGGTGCAGTAAAAGTAACAACCTGCGTATCATTTACTAGGCTTGTTGTAGTAAATGACAGCGTTCTGTCTTCTCCATTTACCGTAACAGCTATTTGTGGCCTTCCATCCAGGCTTAAAATCCTCCACAAATCCCATGTTTTTCTGACTTTAAACCTCTGAGTGGATACAAACACATATGATGGAGGAAGGCCTTCTGGAAAGACATTCCTAGAAAGCAATTTTTTAAAAAATTAGCAGAACGTAACTCTGAATTCCTAATTCTCAAACATTTATCTATTCCATTAAAAGGAAGTCTTATTTTAATTAAAAAGGATATAAACTTTAAAAAACCCAAAACTGTACCTTGTCAATTCTGACAAGTCAATACGTGAGGTTACTTCATAAGCTTTCGCATTGGTAGATGGAATCTGGATTCTCTTTTTCACCTTTTTCTTCACACCTAAACCTAGAAGTATATCAAATCCTTTTTCATCTCGTGATGCCACAGGAATTCTTGTTGGGCAAACTGATTCTGAAAAGCAACCAAAATACACACAATGTTTAATTCATGGATACAGTAACCGATGTATAACTTTGAAAGCATAAGGTGCAATTTTATACCATTAGGCTGGTGCACAAGTACTGTAATTAAATTATTGTGTTGTTTGAACTGAGAGTCCAGCTCAAAGCATCCTTTGGAAAACTTAATAAGAAGCTGACCATTGACTTTAGTGTGCTACATAAATCAGAGATAATGAACCCATTTTCAACCTTCTAGGAAGCACCCCAGTGATGGGTGTGACACCAGTAGATGTAGACAGATACATACCACTCTCCATGCAAGGAAGATGTAGAATAACAGTTCAAGAGGACATTTCTAGCCAGCTAAAATCACAACAGAAGGGCACCCTGAGAGATCTGGTCTGGGAGGATGTGGCTTGGGTCGAGTCCTGTGGACCAGACAGAGGGATGTGGAGGCTCATATTCAACCCTTCAACCTAAAGTTTCCCACCTCTGACATAAATGTGAACTATGGTTATTTGATCATATTTTTCCTATGTGAAATATCAGGACTTTTGGACTGGGATTGTCATTGACCACCCCTGTATAGTTTTGATGCTCAAAAGCATTTTACGGTACTCTTAAGTTTTCATATATGCAGCAACACATGTGGGCAGCTACCTGCACCACAACTATCTGAGAGAAGTTCTGTGTGAGCGTGCAAGGGGCCACCAACATGGAGGGGTATCAAGATAGTGCAACAGTTTGTTTCAGCAGGAGGCCAATTTGTGCTCGTGTGATTAAAATCTGTGAGCCACACGTTGCCAAATGGAGAATTTATCTTCTTGCACTGGGAGGGTGCAAGCATTAAACAGGCTAATCCTACACAATGCTGCCATGTTGTCACATAAACTGGTCAGGTTAAAAACAGAAAGCCACCTGCTTTAAAATTTAAATTAAGAGTGTGAAAGACATACTTTGCTGCTGTGAAGGGACTGAGAAACACAACGTCATTAAATTTGAAATGCACCAAACCTTGCTTTAGCTTTATGAGCTGTGGTGAGCCTCAAGTCTATGCACTTCTTCCTCTGCTCTTTCTGCAAGTAGAGGACACTAAAAACTTCCACTTTTGTTTTATAATAAACTGCAGTCTTATGTAATGTCCAAATTCAGGAATCTGTAGTTTAATCTTAATATGCTTCATTGACAAACTTGGATTCCTCAGTTTGTAGGTAATACTGTAAAAATTTCAGTCTGCTCTGCTTATACATGAAGGTGGAAAGGAGAATGGAGGGTGGTGTGCATAAATCCAAAGCTTGCCACAGCTCACTCTCATAACAGGAAACCATGGTTTGATACAATATACCTGAACTAGACCACTGTTTACACTTTCCCTTCTAGAGCTATTGGCAAGCCAAAAAGTGGCAAACCTTGTGCCAGACACTACTAACTCCTCTCTGTTGCTCCTATCCTAAGGATACATTCTAACCTTTTATGCTGGTAGCCCTTCATTCTACAGTCCCTCCTGGTATAATAAAGATCAAAAGAAATCCACTGAAGCCCCATTCTGCAGACCCTACAAAAAATCAAGGGCCAGACCCAGTCAAGCAAACTACAAACTACTTGCATTAAACAAGTTGCGTTTTGATTTCTTTGCATTCACCAAGACTGCTACGGACTGGAAATGAATTTCATTCTAAAAGAATGTGATATGAAAAAAAAGTGTAGCTGGCTGAATGCTACTTAAAAAATAACCCAAAATACAATACTGGGCACTTAAGGTACGATGTTAAAAAGGAATTTTAAAAAGTAGGAATGTACCAACTTTTCTTTGCACTGACACAGAATTTATGGGGAAAGCTCTGTTGTTAAGACTTTAGGGGATGGAGAAATGAAGATGTGGAACTAATGATGGATTTTGTGGCATGCTTTGCTAAGATGCAAACATTCAAAGCACTGCATAAAATGGGTCTTGTGTCAGATACAAAAAAAGGGCAACCCGCTCTTTTGCTGTGAGTTGACCAGCCACCCATTTTCACAATCAGCTCCAGAATGGTAGTTGCTGTTCATACTGGAAGCCACTGGTGCCATGAGTGCAAGCAATCACATGAGAACTGGGAACGCAATCAGAACTGAGTTTTGGCATGCCCCTGTCAGGAAATACTAAACCCACCTACCCCTCACCCTAAATTTCTACATATATGCCATTATCAAACTCCTTCTCATCATGGTAATGACAATTCAGCAATCAGCAAGACCAACAATCATATCTCTGGAACTGGTTGGGGGAAATGGATTTTTAATCTCAATTCCTGTTGAGAGACATGAATTTAAGAGCAGATAATCTGTTCCCAAATATGTCATTGTACAGTAATGTATTAGGCAATGACAATGGAATGCTTACAATTATACATGAAAGCAAACATCTACTTAAAACAGAAAATACAAATAATCATTATAAGGTATCTGATTAATAAAGACACCAGTACAGTTTGTACACCGCAAACCATTTTTTTAACATCAGAACACAGCTGCAAGGTTTAGAATGTAGTTCTGCTATTACTTAAGAATCTTGATATTTTATTTTCACCTTAAAGGTAAAGGGTAAAGGGACCCCTGACCATTAGGTCCAGTCGTGGCTGACTCTGGGGTTGTGGCGCTCATCTCGCTTTACTGGCCGAGGGAGCCGACGTACAGCTTCTGGGTCATGTGGCCAGCATGACTAAGCCGCTTCTGGCGAACCAGAGCAGCGCACGGAAACGCCGTTTACCTTCCCTCCAGAGCAGTACCTATTTATCTACTTGCACTCTGACGTGCTTCTGAACTGCTAGGTGGGCAGGAGCAGGGACCGAGCAACGGGAGCTCACCCCGTGGCGGGGATTCGAACCGCTGTCCTTCTGATCAGCAAGTCCTAGGCTCTGTGGTTTAACCCACAGCGCCATCTTACTAAGTCCTTTAAAACAAATCTAGTTTTTACATTCAATCACAATGGAAGTAGCAAGTCACATGGGGGTTAACAGAAGGCATACATGGATTTGATGGTTGTTAGTTCCTGACCCATAAATAAAAGAAATATTATAAAATTGTTATTATTACCATTATCTTTATAATTATCATCATCATCATCGTAAAACAACAAATGATTGCACCATCCACATTCATGGTTCTTTAAAGAGTGGAAGAAGCAAGAAATATGTGGAGAAGAAGTCCTGACCTAAAGAGTTGACACTGAGGCACAACTAGATACAAAGGTGAGGAGGGCCTTGATCAGATCTCCTGTAGCGTATGCTCCTACGATAAGTGTAGCTAGAAAGTGGAATTCAGATCAGAGCTGGGGAAGGAAGCCACACAGTACATCTATTTTGCCCCACTAGGCAAACAGCAGTTCTGGGAGAGTGCCTCTGATCAGAAAACAGCAGCTAAGGAAAAGGGTTAACCCAGGGGTAGTTAATGGTATGTCCTCTCCATTGGCCATGCTAGCTGGAGCTGGGAGTTATAGTGTAGTTGGACTACATCTGAAGAGCATCACTTCGCTACCACTAGGTTAATCCCTTTCCACCACAGCCCAGTCCAAGCTGGGCCCTCTCTATGGCTCATTTCACCCTTTTAAAGGGCTCGGTTTACCCTTAAAAGAACAAACAAACGGTGTGTCCATCACGGATGAACAGCTGCCTTGACTCATCTTGCTCCTTTTTGGCAATGCTGGAGAGAATTGCAGTCATGGATTTATTTCTGTTAAGTGTGCAAAGTGCCAGCACCTTTAGGAACAGCACTGTTTCTGACTTGTTTAAAGGATTTTTAAAAATTACAATAAATATTCAGAGAACCTTCTGAAATCTTATGCATTGCAGTGGGTACATTACATGTCAAGGGTCTGGATCCAAAGGCGACTTTCAAGTCACAGAAGACTCTTTCCATTAATGGAACAGAACCTTTGGATCCTGCCCAGGATTTTCTCTTTTCAAAACATAGAAAGAGAGCAGACTTCAAGTGCTAGGGCTTAAATTTCATCTCACATCAAGCCTGAAACACAGCTATGTCATATAGTTTATTTTAAAATCCCAGAGGGCAGTCTCTGCATTGCCAGGGATAGCTGCAGCACATTATGTGGGGAATATTTTGAATGTCTCTGAAACAACCCCAAGTATCCTTTGCCAACAGACCTTTGAAGCATAGGGAAAGAGCAAGAGGGGTGGGCATGAAAGGTTCTGAGGAACATTGCAAAAACAACTTTGTGGTAGAGCAGCTACACACAACCTCCCTGCAAAGAGAGAGTACATGGAGGAAGAGAAAGATTTTTCAGTAGCACGACTGGATGGGAAACCCATGAGCCTCTGGGTGTTGTTGGACTCCAGCTCTCATCAGCCCCAGCCTGCATGGCTTATAGTCAGGAATGATAGGAGCTGTGGTCCAACAACATCAGGAGAGGCACAGGTTCCTCATCCCTGATTCAGCCATTCCACTGGCAGAGTCAAAAAACAGTCAAGCCCTGCAGTTGCTTTCTGCTGATGCATGCTACTACAAAAGCATGGGAAGCTAGACCATGGCAAGGTAAGTAGGCACACAACCCTACCACAAGCACAGGTAGATTCTGCTTAGGATGAGGAACATTGTGTTGTGTTGATGAGGGCTTGCTCCCATCTCAGCCTTTTCAGTTTCTGAATCAACGGAAGACCATAGTTTCTGACCATACCAGTGGTTTCAACACTCAGTCAAGTAACCAGTCCCTCTTGGGCCTCTCCACTCACAATGGCTGAGCCATATTATTTATTTCGTATTTTTATTTATTGAATTTATATACTGCCCTATAACCTGGAGGACTCAGGGCAGTTCACAGAACAATATCAAAATATAAAACCACAACAAATATAGTCAATATAAAAACAACCCAATAACCCCCCATAGTCATCAGTTCACCGCTAAGGCTGCTGCAAAGTCTTGGGAAAGGTCAGCCAGCAAAAGTTTCATATTCTTAACCACTAGTCTAGACTTGGGAATTGCCAGATGCGATGATTACAAAGCCTGCCTTGGCAGTGAGCTTCATTTCCTCACTTCTCATGCAAACGCGTTTCTCTTTCATACCAAACCTGTGTGTCCTTCTGCTGTACACAATGGTTCCTTGTTCAGATCTACTGAGTGGCATTACTTAAATTATATCTGCCCTTTAATTTGTCAGAAATAAAACAAAACAAAAAAATTCAGATCCATAAACCAACTTCTTCTCTAAGACTAACAGAGTTCTTATTTTTAACAGACAGCTCACAGACCATCAATAATCCTGTACACAAAATGGGGCAGCAGGCACATTCATACATCTCCCACTGAGTGGAAGGATATACGTAAATCCTAGAAAAGGCCCATTTCTGAAACCCTGGAGAGCTCCTGGCAGTCAGTGGAGAGAAAGTAGGGGTAGGGAAGTGGATCCAGCTGTTGGGTCAGTATATCACCCCCACCCCATCAATCACATGATGTCATAATGATGTCAGGTGACTCAGTTTTGCTCACACATGGGCAAAGGGCTCTATAGATGCCACCAAGCCACTAACTGACAGTGTCTGCAAACCTCCTTTCAGCCCAGTTGCATCTTTACCTGACAACAGCTATACAACTGGTGGGTGTGGCTTGGCTAAAATGGCCTCCTGAGTCAAATGGGGAGGTCTGGTGGCCTAATTACACCCAAGGGCCAGAGATGCCCCACCCCTGAGCTAGAGGGAGTGATGGCCTGCCTGATGGTATGGCAGCTTCCTATACAACCAAGTACTAAAATAAGTGAGGCCAGCATACGACCACAGCACATCATACTCCTTAAAGGAAAAAGAGGTTAATGACTCTGCAGAAAGGCAATAATATTTACCTTCACAGAGTTTCTGCTTTATGACTTCTCTTATTCGGGATATTGCAATATAATCTTCAACATAGAACACATATGTTGACGAGGGCTTGTTGGCAATGGCTCTTAGTTCATCCTCTTCGGTTTCTGACCCAACTCCAATGGCAAACAGAGTGATCTTGTTTTTTCTTGCTTCAGCTGCCACTTCTTTGACATCATCTTGTGACTTTCCGTCGGTAAGTACCACTGCGATTTTTGTAAGGAACCTTGCGGATTTGGCAAATAGGTGATCGATTGCAAACTGAATGGCTTTCCCTGTTCTTGTATTTCCACCCAAGTATTGTATGTATTCCATTCCTCTGACAAGGTTTTCATTTGAATCATGAAACCCAAGTGGGATTTCAAGCACAGGATAATCACTGTACTGAACTACTCCAACTTGAATGAACTTTGGTCCAATGTCAAAGTTACTTGTAATATTGACAAGCCACCTTTTGACTATTTCAAAGTTTTCTGGGCCAACACTCCAGGAGCCATCCAATATGAACACTAGATCTGTTGGGGCAGTTCGACAACCTTAGAAATGGAGAGAGAGGAGAGAGAAAACAGAAATCAAATTCAGCAATCTGTATTGAATGTAATCTCAGTGTTTTATCTTCAAGGGTCAAGGGCATGATATTTTTGCAAACATTTATGCCATGATTGGGTGGGATCGAAACAAAGTTAACTGAAGTTAGGCTCCATTTAAATCAATGGGTGAAAGTTATTCATGACTTAAGCTCCACTGATTTCAGTGGTTACTGAATTCAACTAATCGGCAGAGAAATTCTAAATAGGGGGGGCTGTCATAAATTACGTTGTCTTAAAATAAACTGGTGAAGTATGGTAGATCCAAACTCTGTTCAGGTGCCCCAGGGAGGGGTAAACACCAGATGAGCTGGCTCCAGCCCAGCAGAGAGAAAAGGAGCCAGTAAAACACAGAGCCAGCTCAGCCAACATAACTGTGGGAACTGCAGCCACCTTTTTGGTGCACAGAGGAGAGTCCACAAGTGCCCTTAACAGGTGTATACGGACTGCGATAATGCTCAAAGACAGCTCATGGGAAGCAGCTCAAAAGTGCAAGTGTAGGCATGCAGATAAACAGGGGACAGAGTGCACGTGGCATCCCTATAGACACTCACTACAGCAGCCAGACAGCAGGCACTGCATGCCACACACCGGAAGGCACGCTCACCACACCGACTGCAGGAACAGCGCAATACAGCACAACCAGATAGACAAACACATGTGAAGCACACCCTGCACCCAACATCGCACCACTGACAATCAAACATCTGCACAGGCTGCTGCCACCAGCCGCACACCCCTAAAGAATGGCAGCACACACAGGGAGATGCCAAAGGACAGTTCACTGAAAGCACCCTACGAGATGCTCATGGCTAAAGGGCAAAAATGGCAGGAAATACATGCACTCCACTCCTAAAGCCCCAGAAGATGCCCTTGAGGCAGCTGTGGTGTGGAAAACCCTGGGCAGAGGCAACAAGTGCCTCCCCCACAGCCCCAGTGCAGTTAACATGCACAGGATTGTGCTGCATTTCTCACCAAAATTAACAGGCCGTACATATTTCATGACTACAAAAGGTTTGCCGGATTTAAGGAAAACCAGCTTTCTTTGAGTTGGAGCCTGTGCTTCCTGTTTATGGTCTCATCACCTGAGTATTATGAGCCTTTCTGAAAGATGTACATTGAGCTAATATTTTCCCATTTCCATCTAGTGATTTTCCAATGGATTTGAGCTCCAAATTTTTTTTGCAATGATTTTGGCAGGGAATAGGAAAGAAACAGTAGCCTAAAAACGGATGATGGAGCCACCTGCAAGTTTCTGTGTCTATAGATATTTTCTGCTTGCAAGCCATGCCTCAGGTGGTTGGATTTTGTGTGTGTGTGTTTTACTAGACCTTCGTTGCTTTTTAATTGTTGGTATATAATGAGTGCTGCAACCCCAGAGTCGGTCACGACTGGACCTAATGGTCAGGGGTCCCTTTACTTTTATATAATTTGTCAGATACATTTACAATTTTCTGATGTGGTATATATTGCTGGGCTATTACATTGAGAAACGAGAACTTTCAAACAGATGTGGTAATCATTTGAGTGAGGACAAAATACAGCAGTACGCATTGCTTTTCCATCGTACATAGGGAGTGCTTTAAACCATTCAAAACTCTGCAGAGTGGTTTGTGGTTATCATAATGCACTGGAGAGAAACCACATGCTCTCAGACATCATCCATAAATGGTCACACCTAACCACATCTGGTTGTGTCTAACCACACAGTATTTAACTAAATTCAAAAGTGCACCAGATTAACACACATCCTAAAAATATATTTCCTGTGCCTCCATTTGTTATTGTACCCACTACACTGATTACTTAGTTGATTGCTTCACCTGAATTAAGTCAAAAGACATGGCCAGTGAGTCAGACACTGGTACCTATGTGGGTTTTCTTGCTTTTCTTCTGTCCATGGAAAACATTCTTCACATGCAAAGAAATTTCCCATCTAGATTTTGAGGGTGTCTCAAGAGCTGCTGGACAGCAGCCAATGTGCAGCAGAGTGGACTACAACTCCTATCAACACTGGTCATTGACCATGCTGGCTGAAGCGAATGGAATATGTAGTCCAAAGTACCTGGATTTTGCTACCTATGAACTAAAGTCATATTTGGATGCCCTTCTTCACGAACATATTGTGTATAAGGTGAAGCAAGTGACAATGGGGGTGGGGCTTAATTAGTGGTAGCATCTTGCTTGTGAATGTTCTCCACAGGGAGACTTGCATAGTACCCATTCTGACATCTCATAGGTGCTAAGCAAATACTTTTTAAAAAAATTTCAGACTTTTCCATTTTTGCAATGTTCTTATCTGCTATTCTTTTATTTTACTTTGGTCGTATACATCTTATTTTTTTAAAAAAACTTGTAAGCTACTTTGGAAATATTTACATTAAAGGGTGGTCTATAGATCTTTTAAAATCAATCAACCATTTGTCTGTCTGAGGTTTAAATCTTTTGAGCGACTGTAAAGAAAAAAAATCCTACTGTAAAGAAAAATAATCCTACAGGTAGCTACAGACCTATCCCTTGAAGATAACTAACTAGTGAACCTGAATTCCACAATTTTTATTGCTGGCTTCAACCAGTTATAATGTATAAAACAGAGTACAACTTAGCTTCAATGTACTGTTAAATAACCTCAGGCCTGCCACATCGCTTCCCCACAGCATCATTCAATATAATTTTCTCTGAGATGATTTAGAGTTCATTGAGGGTAGCTAAAATAAAAATAAAAAGGGTTGCATATTGCTCAGCAAAAAAAAAAAAAAAAAAAAAACACAACAAAAATACTTTAGCTCTGTCACAAAGCACACAAAGCCAAGGCCATCCAAGGTCAATTCCAGACCTCAAAACAGCACTACCTAAACACAAGGAGGACATATAAGCATGCTTGGAGGATTTGAAGAAATACAAAAAATTATTTAGGGTGGGAAACAAAAGCGGGGGACCCAAAACAGTCCCATGAACAATGCTCATTTGCCACAGACTTCCGAGTGACATTTAAGGCAGAAAATAACTTACAGGGGAAGGAATAGATTATCGTGGAAAGGGAAACAGCTGATTGGCCAGAACACAAAACAGAAACACTGAGCACTGTAACATTTTTGTTGCAGATCCCATTTGTGATACATATATTTTAGAACACCTGCTTGGTGCACTTGATCTTTACATTTTAGGTGTACGCTCCTTTTAAATAAAAGGTTAAATTACACATAGTAAAGGTAAAGGGACCCCTGACCATTAGGTCCAGTTGTGACCAACTCTGGGGTTGCAGTGCTCATCTCGCTTTATTGGCCGAGGGAGCCGGCGTACAGCTTCCGGGTCTTGTGGCCAGCATGACTAAGCCACCTCTGGTTAACCAGAGCAGCGCACGGAAACACTGTTTACCTTCCTGTTGGAGGAGTACCTATTTATCTACTTGCACTTTGATGTGCTTTCGAACTGCTAGGTTGGCAGAAGCAGGGACTAAGAAATGGGAGCTCACCCCGTTGCGGAGATTCGAACCACCGATCTTCTGATCAGCAAGTCCTAGGCTCTGTGGTTTAACCCACAGCGCCACCCGCGCCCCTTAAATTACACATAAAACAACATAAAGACTTGATTCAGGTGCCATAGTCCTGCCATGCGCCCAAATACTCTCTCCCCTTTCCTCCTCTCTTCACACACCCATAAGCTTTCCCGGCTTGTTGCAATTCAGTTTACCATGATGTCCAAACTAGGAAACTGTGGTGTAAATACTGTCCACAAACCACGTTTTCCAACATGAATTGCAACGTGGCTTGTTTGAAGCACACAAAGAAATTTCCTGGATCAGATGTTACTGCAAACTGTATTTTTAAAACAAACAAACAAACAGGAAGGTTTGATTTATGCAGGTATATGAGGGAAGGTGGACGGGAGAGGAAGGAGGGAGACTACATAGGCACATTGTGCATTCCCAGTCCAACAGACTGTGGTTTGTTGAACAGGGAAGATGATGTCTAAACTAGACCAAGTGTAAAAAGGACCCAAGATATAACAGTACCGCAGACCCAGGGAAAGACTGTAATATTGTTCTAGGGCCAGAGAAGCTAGGGAATTAATGTAAGGACTTATTTGCACTATACATTTAAAACTGCATCAAGCCACTTTGGTCCTCTCCCCCCCCCCCCCCCGGGCAAAGAATCATATTGCCCACACAATAGCTACAATTTCCAGAGTGGTTTAACAATAAACTCCCTATTCCCTGGGAACTCTGAGAATTGTAGCTCTGTGAAAGGAATAGCACACTATGCTTCTCATGATTCTTTCAGCGAAGCCACAACTGTTTTAAGTAGTATGATACTGCTTTAAATATACAGTATAATGCAGATGGACCTTAAGTTTGTAAAGATCTCTGATCCAAGCTGTACAAAACCAACATTAAGTTCCTGTGGAAAAAGTCTGAACTTGTGACTTTTGAACTGTCATGCTACGTAGCTTAAATATGGTACCTTAATATAGTCCCTAAAAGTACATTTATAAGGTATGCAAATCTATCTCCAAATATATTATCAAGCGTATTAAAATATTTTAAATGAAACATTACAATGAAAAATTGCTTACACATTATTTTAAGGAAAGAAGGAACCTCATGGAGGAGAGAAAATGGGGACCATTAGAGATGCCTCCACAATTTATTAAACAGCCATGGTTAGCAAATAAAGTTGATTCTTACTTGATCTTACATCACCGTCTTCAGCCGATATGTAATCACGCAGCAACAACATAAAAAATGCCTGAAGAAACTTTATGTTCTTTGCCATGTATACAGTATTTCCAGCACTTCAAATCCTAAAATAAACTGGGAAAAGAAAAGTTACCTTATTACAATTGCATTAAAATACAGATGCAACATATCTGAAGTGTTTTGGCTTTCTATAGGGTCTAGCCTAACTAGTCCTACTGTGTGCATTTCATGACTTTAATGGCGTTGAGCAAAATGAACAGCGCTAAAACGTATAATACATTTCTGAGAGTTCAAAATTATTTATTTTACTTATTTCTAAGATTTATATACAGCCATTCATCATAAGATCTCAGGACAGTTCTCTGAATAAAATGTTGGATAAAAACAAGTAAATAAGTAAAACAAAACTGCAAAACAATAACGCTCCCCTCCCACAGGCACATTTAAAAGGATGCAGAATATTAACCAGCCAAAAAACCTGGTTGAAGAGGAACATTTTAGCCTGGTGCCTAAAAGTTTGTAATGAAGAGTTTGGAGAGAGCATTCAACAAATAGGGAGCCACTCTAGAGAAGGCCCATTCTTGTGTTGCCAACCTCCAGACTTCATGTGAAGGAGGCACATGAAGGAGCTCAGACGTGGGGTCTGGGATGGCTTACCTGGGGAGAGGCAGTCCTTCAAGCATTATAGTACTGAGCCATTTAAGGCTTTATAGGTCAAAACCAGCACTTATGTAAGAAACTAAAGTGTACATCAGGGATGGGGCAGCTGGGCCCCTCCAGATGTTTTTGGTCACTAACACTCATCTGCTCCAGCCAGCATAGCCAATGGTCAGGTGTGATGGGAGGTGCAAGTCAACAACCTCTGGAGGCCCACAGATTCACCATATCTGGCCCACATGGCTTCTCTGCCACTGGGGATATAAGAGTCAGAAATTCACTACAGTGGGTTCAGTCTACTAGAGTATTGTGCTAGGGCTCCCCCACTGAGTCTTCAGCCCTGGCAAAGTCCCAAAGTATACCCAGATGGCACACTCAAGCTGCATGGAAGAGAGGATAAAACTGCAGGAGCAGCATGCTTATGGCTCCTCCTCCTCCTTAAAATGTTTATAATAGAAACACTGCTCTATGATGAATTCCCACTGGGTTTTCCGGAGAGGCGTAACAGTCCATACAGAGACTGCTGCGCAAGTGGCATGCCGGTGACCTGTTATGAAACTTCTCAAAGAGCTGCATAAAACCTGAGAACCTGCTTCAACGATGCCAAGCTCTAGTCTGGCATTTGCAAGCATCCTCGGGGCTGCAAGTCTATGGAAACCAATAGCTATTTCCTTTGCAAAGAGCAGCCAGGGAAGTACAATGAAAAGAATGCCATTGATTTGCCATTAACATACATACAGCCATCCAGCAGATGGAAACCTCAACTTCAACAAGCCCTTGGCTTTACAAACGCCAGTACAACGGTTGCCAGGGTTTTATTAGAACAGTGAGCAAAATAAAGTTTTATAGAGCACAGGGAAGGAAAACAGAAGGTGCAAATACAGTAAACAATGGTTAAGGCTCTGCTCCAACTCTCCTCTTTAATGGAGGTACACTACGCCCCTACAAATGAGGGGGCCTTCTCTGTGCTGGCACCCCAGAGTGGCACAGCTAGCACCAGCATTACAAGATTTTCAGGTGAAGCTTTTCCTATTTGTGCGAACATTACAGATTGGGAATATGATTTTGGGAATTTGATTCTGCTTTTAGCTGCCTGGGTTGTTGTTTTTGTCATGCATATATTTTGTTATGCTTATTTGTTGGTTTTAACATGTTGTGTGCATGAGTCTCATGTTTCTGTACACCTCAGTGAATTTAACAGGTATTATACAGAACAACATTCTAAATAAATAAAATGTGCCAAATTGGGGGGTGGGGGTTCAACTTGCATATTTGGGGCCAACTAAGATCCCCGGATGTACAGGCTTTGGCACTTGTGGTATGGTTTATTTAAAGTTTCCTGTTACATCCAAACTGGGAAAGTGTGATTTAATCTCAGTCTTGTGCTGATTCCATATCCTAGTTTGTAAGTCAATGTTTGCAAAGCAATCCAGCCCTTACACCCTGCTCAGCTCTGCCAGTCAAACTGGCTTCCAGCCAGCCATCAAACTTGAAAGTGAATAGGAGGCCCACTAGTCAGAATGGGCGCTCCAAGGGAGAGGGTGGGGCTTCACTGTCCTGGGATCTGCAGGATCTCAAGGTGGTTTCAGCCATGGACAGTCAACATCAGGTTCTTTCCAGTCCCAATTGCTGTGCCAAACCAGAGCTGGAGCAAGAATCAGGGCCTTCAACCTGCTCCCACCACAGCACCACTAAGTTTAGATTGCATCCTTAACCCATTTTTGTTGTTGTTGTTGTTGTTCAAATGTAATTTAAACAAAGGAAAATAGAAGTGCTAAAGCTAATGTGTGAATAAAAGAGTGCTGGGACTTAGAGCAAGCTTCTCCATAAGCCATGGTCATTGTTATTTGAACCAGGCCTTAGCGTGCAATTCCACACAAACTTGCATTGTTTTACTCCCAGACTTTAATGAGATTTAAACAGTCTAAACTTCATACAGGATTATAGCCTTAGCCAGTTTGGGTGTGCAAAGGGGACTGCATTTTGTTGTTTGTTTAACTTGCACATTTAGGCTCCAATCCTGCACATAGTCTCTGATAGCAAGCCAACATATATTTATTTTGGATTTTCACTAGTAGTGTTACATTTGTATACAATTATATGAAATCCATCATGGTCCAACTTAAAAAAAAACTTCTCTCTATGAACAACTTTTGGATATTTCACTGCTGACTTGGGACTATATGAAAGGGAATAGTAACAAAACCTACATGCAACGTTTATTTCCACTCAAACCAAGTTCCTCCTATTTATGTAACAAGAGAGAACTCTAAAGAAATTATACCTGTAACATTTTAAAACATGAGGCCAGAGAAGCTTGATCAGCATTTTGTTTCTTTACTTTAAAGCAGCTGACAGGACTGCTGCAGTTTTGAGTGGACGAGGGATACCATCCAATCTGACCCAAACCCATATCTGAGTTCACTCTCAACCCTATAAGCTGCTATTAGCAGACTGACTGAGGAAGAAGACAGGCTTGCTGGGGGTATTTATATTATTTTTCTCTGTTGGGGAAAACAGCACTGCAGGTATGTGGGTTAGAAGGGAAAAATAGCGCAGAATAAGGAGTTAAAATGCCACCTACCACAGGGCCTATGTTCCATTTAGAAAATTATGATACCAAAATTTATATACTTCTAAACTAAGGAGTCATTTAGACCACTCTTCCTTTACTTTCTTCTAATTCAGACTTTCTCAACCTCTGGGTCCCCAGATGTTGATGGACCACAACTCCCATCACCCCTAGCTAGCAAGGCTCTGGGATGATGGGAGTTGGAATCCGACAACATCTGGGGACCCACAGGTTGAGAACCGCTGTTCTAAATGTTCCCAACTGCAACAACCATCATCCCTGACTATCGGCCATGCTGGCTGTGGTTGAGGAGATTTGCAATTCATAATCCATGGTCAGCACCAGTTTGTGGGATGCTGGTTTAGACCCATCTAAGGTTGCAATCTGAAGCACAGCTAATACGATGAGTTCAATAGGACTGTTCCAAGTGAACTTGCTAATGATCGCACTGTAAGCGTGGATTGGGATTCACTAAGGGCTGCAGCAGCACAGCAGCCTAACTCAGTAAAACCTATGACAACAGCATCATGATTATCAGAACACCAGTTTTGCTGATAGTTAAAATGGGGGTGACAGCGGAGAGAGGACTGTTGAGGAAATCTGCTCTTGCATTTGTTCTTACAGCCATCATGCTTTGCCCTATGATTCTAAGACACCCCTCACACGAGAAACCTATTTAAAAATGAGCGTTCTAGATGAAGCATCTCCCAGAAGACAATACAGTGGTACCTCGAGTTACATACGTTTCAGGTTACAGACTCCACTAACCCAGAAATGGTACCTCGTTTTAAGAACTTTGTTCAGAATGAGAACAGAAATCGCATGGCAGCAGCGCAGTAGCAGCAGCAGCAGCGGGAGGCCCCATTAGCTAAAGTGGTGCTTCAGGTTAAGAACAGTTTCAGGTTAAGAAAGGACCTCTGGAACGAATTAAGTACGTAACCAGAGGTAGCACTGTACAGTTCTTTCTAAAGGTAGTTCTTTCTAAAGTTAGGTTATCAGACAACCAGTCAAACCGAAGGAGTTTTAGATCTGGATAGGAAGGGACCACATCAAACATTTGCAGCAAGAAGCAATCAAGATAATACACTAAAAAAGATACTCACCAAACTAAAGACTGCTTTGTCAGGTCATGGAATTCATAATGATCCACCCAAGAGGGTCACCAAGAAAAAGGCTTAATATTAAATAACTTCTATCTTTGGGGCACTTGCTCTTCTGAATGCTATCTGTGCATGCATAGCTCTCATGTAACATTCCAAACTGGATAAAACTTCTGGAGGAATGCCAGTCAATTTGCAAAACACTTGAGCATTATGACCTGGATAAATCCATAGACTGAACCAGCTGATTAAAATTTCAGCACCATCACTACACTAAATTGTCCTGACAGAAGCATAAACATTACAGCAAGAAGTTCCTCCAAGAATAGGACATCCAATCACCCTCCTCCCAAATCCTGGTGCACATCTAAGTATCAGCAGAAGAAAACTATGTGGAGCTTGCAAGAACATTGAGGGTAAATCTGCCCTAACATACAAACGCCCCTGAAACAAAACAGAAACCACAGAAAACTCCCCCCAGTTATGAATAATAGAACTCAAAAGAGCCCACATCCATGAAACACGTAGTAAAACCAGAGTCTCTTCTTGGCTTCCACATGATGTCTAATTCACTCCTTCCAGCTTGAGCCTTTTGTATCCAACTGGTTCACGGGAGCTTTAAAAAGTATTGTACTTCAGTTCCTTAGTGTCCTTTTGCTAAATAATCTTCCCAAGTTTAATGCCGAAGCAGCATGATCTCAACCTTTTTCCAGTCTTCCAAAAACATGTTAAAGGTCATTTAGATTAGCCTGTGTCCCAAGAGAAACTTAACACTTTTCTCATGTTGCACTGTGACATGAAAAGCTCTCACAATCAGGCCATTACATTTGGCTTAAACACAAAAACCTAAAAATGACTGCAATAGAAAATGAAAGGAAGAAACAGACCTAGAATTATCTTATTTCTGATGTACTGCCTAGGACCTTCATACACAATGCCCAGGCTTGCGCCACAGAGAGCTCACTTTGGTGCTGCTAAGACAGCGAAAACAACATGGGAGGCAGCAGTTACAAGTTACCAGTCTCTGCAGCCACAGCAGGCGCTGTGATTCTCTAGCGGTTTGACTTCACTCTCCGAGGCACACTCCATTGCCTCCTGAGATAGACTGATGCCAACAACTTTGTTCACCTCATTGGACAATAAAAACCTATGCATATTTACAGCATAAGGAACACACACACACACACACACACACACACACACTTACACAGAGCACTGTCTAATTTTGGCACCCAGCACATAGAGATACATCCCTTGAATAGAATAGACTTTATTTGCATAGCCGACAGGCCGTAGCATCAAAGAACGAACACCAACAAAAATACATTACGAATATAGTTACGATAAAATCTTATGTAGAGATACATCTATTTATGGTGATGTGCAAAAAGAAAAAGCAAGAAATCAAAATAGCAATGAGTGAACAAATACTGGAACAACAGAACTCATACCAGCACCCCTTCAATTAGTACCATAGTCATAGTGTTGCTTCAGGTTTGATACAGGAATACTGATAAGTCATAGTTTTGCATACATCTTCAGGGATAGCTGCATTCCATTGCATAAGACAAAGTGTATGGATGAGTTGGTAGTAACGTTTTGGATTGGTGGAACCATTCATTGAATTTTTAAAAAAAAAAAAACTCTGGGAGAGACAGAGCTTATTTTTGATATGATTCAATCAAGGCCACTGAACACAGACTCCTTGTCTACAACAGAGGAAGTTATTGTTGTGCACTAGTGTTTGAAGCAACACAGAAGGTCTGTCCTGCTAAACGCAGTTTGTTCTGGCAAGTGATCCCGCCTGCTAAAGTCGACCCATTTTAAGATTACATTGTGCTAGAATGAAATTAGTCATTAAGAGGGTGGAAAGGGGGCTGGGGGGGGGGGAATCTTAACCACAACATAGGAGATCCTTGACTTGATATGCTTGATTTACTGAAAAACATGTACGCTGTAGGGTGAATGAATTCCGTAACAGGCCAGAATTGCAAGCTCAGGATGTTGGCTGTTAACAACCAGTTAAGTCAATGGTTTTCCCTGGAAACCATGATTTCATACAGCCTATGAAAAAGAGAACATAGATGTTATTTTTTTCTCTGTCAAGGAACGTGAGATTCCACAGCGCTCTCCCTTCATAAATTAATCTAACAAAAATAAAACATGCTAATCAATGAGAGGGAATGGGCACAGATTCAAGAGAGCTGAAAATACACTTTCTTCACACTGTGGGCATTGTTTTAAGCAAGAGGCATGCTTAGAAATGGCTGCCTTCAACACAAAGGCACACTAAAATTGAAGTGTATGCATTTTGTTTAGAGGAGGAAGAAGCAAAGCTCAATGGCAGAGTATATACTTTGCATGACAAAGGTACCAAGTTCAATCCCTGGAAGCTCCGGTTGAATATAAGCAGCATTGGAAAGACCCCAAACCTTAGGAATACATACTGGAAAGTTGGAAGTTGCCACAAAACAGAGAAAGGAGAAGCAGAACTAAGATGGGAGGCGCATGGCAGAAAGACAGCTGGAGAAAGGAACATGGGGCTAAAACTCAATCCTGAACATTTAAGGCCACATTTCCATATACCGGGTAGTACATTCCTGCCATCTGATAAGCATTAGGCTAGTATCCCTAGCTAGCAGGACCAGTGGTCAGGGATGATGGGAATTGTAGTCTCAAAACATCTGGAGGGCCGAGGTTGAGGAAGCCTGACATACTAGTATAGCTAGTATGGGGGGTTCAAAAGCTGTTGAGGGGTAAATTTGCAAGAAACAACCAACGAATAAGAGAAGCACCTGTCACCATTTCTCCCCGACAAGTGACCCTCTGCTTCAACTTTAGGGCTTTGAAGCCCCCTGTCTGAGTAGACCTAGTTAGCATTGTGCTTTCAAATGGCTTACTCACTAAAAGGGGCTGTCACTACTTTCAGCCACACTGACAGAAGCTCTCAAGAACAAAGTAAAGCTTATTACATTGCATGTTGGGTAATCCGATAGTGGGTGGGCCCTGCATATGGGAACTGTGAGGCTCCCATTTAAAAGTTCTAGCTACTACTCCAGAGACCTAGAAGGGAGGAGTGCAGACGGGTGAGTGGCCGGCACATTAGAGCCAGGTGGCTGCATTACCCCATGGGTTTCATGCTGCCTTTGAGTCCCAGGGACAGCCTCAATGGATGCTCTCAGTCTGTGGAAGGAAGAGGCTGGCACAGCAGCAGTTCCTGCCTGCTGGCCCAATGCATACAGTTGGGGTCCTGAAGGTGAAGGCTGCTAGTGGACCACTTGCAGTGCCTGTGCCCTCAGCTGGCCCCTCCACAGCTCTGGGCCTGTACAGAGATGCAGTGACTCCTCATGTAAATCCCTAACTTTCTACAGTGTTAGAATGACAGCTTTGTGACTGCAAATACACAATGTTCTGGAAACCTGAGAGGAACAGAGAACACTTGTCATGCCAGAAATCTGACATTACTAAAGGTGGCAAGTGCATTTTCATACACATTTTTGGAGCTCATTTAAATTCTGCTGAGAGAGGAAAAAAATGGGTGGAGTTCCTTATTAAAACTGCAGGAGGCACATATATTACATTGGAATCTATGGTGCCAACTCGTACTAATTTATGTAAAAGACCAAAATATCTTGCAACTTTCAAACAGCTTTTCACTTTCCTTCAGTGCTGATTCTAGACACGATTCTCTGCAACTGCAGGAGGATGGATGGTGGCTAACAGATTGAGGTTGAATCCTGACAAGGAAGAAGTACTGTTTTGGGGGGACAGGAGGCGGGCTGGTGTGGAGGACTCCCTGGTCTTGAATGGGGTAACTGTGCCCCTGAAGGACCAGGTGCGCAGCCTGGGAGTCATTTTGGACTCACAGCTGTCCATGGAGGCACAGGTCAATTCTGTGTCCAGGGCAGCTGTTTACCAGCTCCATCTGGTACGCAGGCTGAGATCCTACCTGCCTGTGGACTGCCTCGCCAGAGTGGTGCATGTTCTGGTTATCTCCCGCTTGGACTACTGCAATGCGCTCTACATGGGGCTATCTTTGAAGGTGACCTGGAAACTACAACTAATCCAGAACGCGGCAGCTAGACTGGTGACTGGGAGCGGCCACTGAGACCACATAACACCGGTCTTGAAAGACCTACATTGGCTCCCAGTACGTTTCCGAGCACAATTCAAAGTGTTGGTGCTGACCTTTAAAGCCCTAAACGGCCTCAGTCCAGTATATCTGAAGGAGCATCTCCACCCCCATCGTTCTACCCAGACACTGAGGTCCAGCACCGAGGGCCTTCTGGTGGTTCCCTCACTGCAAGAAGCCAAGTTACAGGGAACCAGGCAGAGGGCCTTCTCGGTATGGCGCCCTCCCTGTAGAACACCCTCCCACCAGATGTCAAAGAGAACAAGAACTACCAGACTTTTAGAAAGCATTTGAAAGCAGCCCTGTTTAGGGAAGCTTTTAATGTTTGATGTATTACAGTATTTTTTTTTTACAATTTTTTTTTTTTTTTTGGAAGCCGCCCAGAGTGGCTGGGGAAGCCCAGCCAGATGGGCAGGGTATAAATAATAAATTATTATTACTATTACTATTACTATTATTACTATTATTATTACTACTACTATTATGGCTTGGTCAACTTCCTGGGGAAAGCAACTTCAACGTGAGTACATGGTCACTTCTACTGCCATCAAGTGCCCTACATCTGCAAGAAACTGATGGGTGAACGGTTTCAGATTATATAGTCAATGGCAATGTCTACATTTTCTTTGCTAAGACAAGGTAAATTTATGTTCAGTGGCTGCTTTCTGCAGGCCATGGAGGTTGCAGTCCTGGAAACAAGCCCATCCAAGAAAGTATGACTTGCATCTGAGTCTAACTGTAAGAGTACATCACAAAGCTCATTGTGTGTATCTCCATGGAACCTAAAACATCATTGCTATTTACAAATAGTTACGAATCGTAGTAGAGCGCCACAACAAAGAATATGAAAATGAATGTTAAATGTAGTTAGAATTTAATGACCAAAAAATGGCTGTTCTGTCTTGGAAAATAAGTTATAATAGGCCTATAAGAAGCCGGTGTTCTTCCAAATCTGTTTTTTTAAGGAAGTCATGAGCAAAGGAAATACAAGTTAACATCAACTGCCAAATATGTGCAACATGACAGCAACATATGTGGATGCCTGGTATTAAGAAACTCTATTCTTATGCATCATTTGCTCTGCAATAGTTTTTATACTATTTGTGAACCAAATTGGAATGTTTCTTGTAAGATGTCCAAAACAAAAAAGACTTTTCATGAAGTCTTTGATCTTACAGTACTAAAGCTTTATAATTTGGTACTCTGCATGCAGCTACAGAAAATCATGCCTGGCCAGCTTTATATTATTACTTTTCCTTCTTTTGTCTTCTACGTTCACTAAGTGAAGCTAAACATTGCACCCAGTTCCATGATTTCCCTTTCCCCCTTCTTTGGGTTTTTTTTTTAAAGCACACAATGAAGCTGCTGGTGCATCAGATTTGAAGGTGGCCTAAGTGGTAGACCCTTTTCCTTCACACCATTTTCCAAATAAGAATCACTCCCCCCCCCCCCACTTTCAGCTATTTCACCCCTACAAAGGAAAATATACCAGTTTATACAATCCAGATTTGTAGAGCTAGAAAATATTTAGAAGCAATTTAGCACATTCTCTCCCTTGTTCCATTAGCAGATTGCTTCCATCACAGGGCAAACATCATTGGATGCTACCCACAGAAATTCTAAAGAAAAAAAATCACAACTTACTTTGTATTAACCAATATTATATTAACCAATATTTAATACCAACATAGTTTGCATTAACCAATAACTCAATAATAATAATAATAATAATAATAATAATTTATTATTTATAGCCCGCCCATCTGGCTGGGTTTCCCCAGTCACTCTGCTAGGGTTACCAGACATCCCCGGTTCCCAGGGACAGTCCCCAGATTTGCAAATCTGTCCCCAGAAAACGTGGCAGCGATAGCCTCAGCAGCTCAGAGCCAGCCTGGTAGCACAGTTGGCTCTGGCTGGCTTCAGGAGCTGCTCGCTGCCTGCTGCCGTGGCACCCGCCATTTTTCCTCTCCAGAAGTCCCCATATGATGTGTTGCACACAAGATACATCATATGGGGACTTCTGGAGAGGAAAAATGATGGGCGCCACGGCAGCGAGCAGCTCCTGAAGCCAGTCAGAGCCAACTGCGCTACCAGGCTGACTCTGGGCTGCTGACTGCCGCCGCCACTGCCGAAGGGGAACCGGGGATGTCCGGCGGTACAGATCTCCTTCCCCCTTTGTTTTGACTGATCAGGGGAGGCTTGGGAGTCGTGGGCGGGTGGCCGTTGCCCAGTTTTAAAAAAAACAACTATGCATTTTTGTTTCACAGGGTGCAAAAGAAGGGCTTTGTACCTTGCCTGGCAGAGAAACCACGTGCCTTCCGCCCCTCTTGGGCAACAGCCGCCCACCCGTGACTCCTGAGCCTCCCGTGATCTGTCAAAACAAAGGGGGAAGGGGGCAGGAGATTGGGCAAGGCTTGGGAGTCACGGGCGGGCAGCGCCCCATTGCCCAGTTTTTAAAAAACTGTACATGGCAACCGCCAGGTTCCCTGTTGAAGTACTATTGCGGCCCACGTGGTATAAAAAGTTGGACCACCCTGTTCTATACTGTTAAGAGTTTTTGGAAATGTTGGCTGTGTGCCTAAACCCTGGATCCAGCGAGTGTTAAAATCTAAGCAAGGATTCAAATTCCTGGAATAGCCAGGCTAAGTGTGGGTTTTTAAGGTAACTAAGGGAGTGACTGCGCCAGAAGCCAAAAAACTCCAGGATGAAATATTCATCCATAGCCCACAATGAATTTTATTTCATAGAGGCATAGAATTGTAGAGTTGGAAGGGACCACAAGAGTCATCTAGTCCAACCCCCTGCATTGCAGGAATCACTTGCCCAGCATAGATATTAAAAAAGGTAAAGGGACCCCTGACCATTAGGTCAAGTCGCAAACAACTCTGGGGTTGCGGCGCTCATCTCACTTTACTGGCCGAGGGAGCCGGCGTACAGCTTCCGGGTCATGTGGCCAGCATGACTGAGCCAGAGCAGTGCACGGAAATGCCATTTACCTTCCCGCCGGAGCGGTACCTATTTATCTACTTGCACTTTGATGTGCTTTCGAACTGCTAGGTTGGCAGGTTGTTTTACAGCATGAAAACTTTCAATAACTTTCTTGTTTTTAAACATCTTGCAATCCAAGATCTTAGGGCACAATTTTGAAACAAACCCATTAGGTCATCTTGCCCCGACCCTGCCAATACAATTTTCCTCTGAACGCTATAGTCGTAAGTGTCCTGCTCAGTCCAAATCTACATGTTACAAAACTGCATACAAGTTTGCCAGGATTCCATATACTTTTGCAAGGCAAGCAGCCAAGGGAACTCCTGAGCCAGGATTTTCCAGATGGTGCAGAAATATGCTGTTGACACAGCACAGTTATCCAGTGACCTTTTTTCATTCCATGGTTGAGTTTCAGTCATTTTTTACAACCATATTCAAGATCTAGGAACTAGGTTTAAAGTCTGGTAGCGGTCAGGGCAGGAAGCACCACTAGGGGATAGGCTACAACTCCCATCATCCTTGACAACTGGCCAAGCTGGGAAGAGCTGATGAAAGATGTAGTCCAAAACATCTGGAATGCACCAGATTGGCAAAGACTGGTGTATGTGATGGAGAGAAGAAACAAGTTCCTGGCTTTCTCCATGTCCATCAAATTTCACTATGTTCTTTTGATCTTTCTCTCTGTTGAAAATGTCAGCTCATCCTCTACTTCAGTTCCTCCTCTTTGCCAGGATCCCTGGTTCCAACACAAACACACTGATAATCATCAGATGTACAACCTCCAGCACTCTACAACACGGGGGGGTTGGCTCAAGGTTTGAAGGGGCCCCCAACACAATGCCTTCCATGGGCCCCTTCCTACATCATTAATGCCAACCTGGCTGCAAGCTTACCTGTCATATGTTTACAAATTGTCATTTAAGATTCTCACAATACACTGGAGTAATGTTTCATTAGGGACTCCAGGGGACCAGGGGAAATTTAAAATGATGGTTCATAGCTGCCTAGGGCAGAAATCAGCAACACTAGCAGGCCCTGATGTATATCATTTTATACAGCTCTCCCAGTGTTGATGTCAGTTCTGGGAGAGTGATTCGTGCACAACTATAGGGACTTTATAAATTGATACACGTGCATTTCTCCTGCATGCCATTATGACTCTTTTCTGAGGAATGGTGTCACCAGTGGTGCCAAACCTGTATAGCCTTATGAATGCTGGCATTTTTGAACTGCATAATAATCATTACCACTGTATTTAAAGGTAAAGTAGATACCCAGTCACAACCCATAAGGTAAAGGTAAAAGACCCTGGATGGTTAAGTCCAGTCAAAGATAACTATGGGGTGCAGCGCTCATCTTGCTTTTCAGGCCAAGGGAGCCAGCATTTGTCCACAGACAGCTTTCCCGGTCATGTAACCAGCATAAATAAACTGCTTCTGGTGTACGGAGGACCATAATGAGTGCCAGAGCGCACGAAAACACCACTTAACTTCCTGCCGCAGCAGTACCTATTTATCTACTCGTGCTGGTGTGCTTTCGAACTGCTAGGTTGGCAGGAGCTGGGAAAGAACAACAGGAGCTCACCCTGTTGCACAGATTCGAACTGCCAACCTTCCAATCGGCAAGCCCAAGAGGCTCAGTGGTTTAGACCACAGTGCCACCTGCGTCCCACAAAACTTGTAAGATTCAACATGTGACCATCCACAGACAAGGTTTGAGGTTTCCGCATAGTCTGGGGACACCCTGAAAGACAGAAAGGCACACCCACACATGGAGTACTGTGCACAAATCTGCTTACCAACTGTAGACGTCATAAGAACTGGAAAGAGCACAGAAAAGGACAACCAAAATTATCAGGGGGTGGAGCAGCTCCCTGTTTGTTCATTTGATTGATTATATTTATATCCCACCATTTCTCCAAGCAGCTCAAAGTTGTAGCATACATGTTCTCTCCCTCCCAATTTCCCCTTACAACCAATCCGTGAAGTTGGTGTGGATGGGCCAATTTGGATGGCTTTAAAATGGGTCTCAACAAATTAACGCAGGTTAATTTGCCTCTGAATACTAGTGGATGGAGAATAAGGGTGGAACAGGTAGTTACCCTCGTGTCCTATTTTGAGATCCCCAAAGCATCTGGTTGGCCACTGTGTGAAACAAGAAGCTGGACCAGATAGGCCTTTGGTCTGATCCACAAGGGCTCTTCTTGAAGATACTGTACCATTTTGCCTTGATAAGAGGAGAAGCAGCCCATTGATCTGCCCAGTGGCTCACCAAGTGCCCCCAACTCCACACACACTTTTCAGATTGGTTGGAACTGGGAGCTGACTGTACAGCCTAGGACTCAGTCTGTTTTTACAGTTCCCCCTAGTCTAATGCTTCAGTGCTATATAGGACTGGATATAATAGTATGGGGGTGGGAATTGTTTAAAATACCCACAGCCGCACAAACTCCACCCATTACCATGTTGTATCTGCAACGATCCTTCCACCACCATTGCTCCCTCAACCAATAATCATCTTCAGAAGAAAGCTACTCCCAGCTTGCTAGATTTACAATTTGCAAAGTACCTGAGAAAAACCCAAGCACTGGATCAAGGGACTACATTCTAGTTTAGAATACAGGAATAAATCAGCCATCCAGCCAAAACTGGTCTCCTTACCCCCCATGAAAACAACTCTCCTTGCATCGTTGGGATCAGAGGAACACAGAAGTCTTTTTTTGGTCTTCCAAAAGCCTGTCAGTCTATACATCAACTTAAGCAACGCAGCATTGCAGGGGAGGTCTCTTGAAATCCAAACCACATGGACACTGATTTGTGCGGCAATCTATATAACCACACATTGCACAGATCTGATAATTTGCCACCACAAATCGTTTTTGACAGTCTACAGTGGGATGGCAAAATCCACATGGCAAACATCCACCTGGCATGCTGCCACACACAAATGGCTTCCCACGTGAATCAGTTGCCATAAAGTTTGGATTTCAAACCTCAAGCAATCACTTATGTGGCTGCTTGTTTGTGTTAATCAGGCACTTGTGCCAATGAGCTGGGAAACTTTTTCATATTTTGGCAAACAAAATTCATATTAAGAACACACCATGATATATGGATTTCAGTAACTCATTGTGTTCCCACTGTGTTCACTGTTTGAAAATGAATACCATTGCCAAGAGTTCTTCAAGTTTCACACATATTGGTCAGCTCTGTTTAAACACTACCCTACCCTTCAACTTTGCCTCAGTATCCCCTCTGTTAGGAGATAAACAGGTGAACATTTAAGGCTTCAGTGATTTCCCCACATAATAGGCAAGATGTCAGCCTTGAAATACAGAAAGGTACTTTTCCCATCACCCTGTAGACTGCTATGCAGTTAAATGTCCACAGTAACTATTTATATATCTCAGGTTTGAGCAAAGTTGCACTCATTCATCTTTAAAACAGCCTTTTGAGTAAAGTCCCTACGTTTTACTGTACAAACAAGAAGCAAGGGGCAGAGAGTGACTTCTCTACCCAGAAATCTTCGGCATTGGGTCGCCAGATGTTTGTTGCACTATGAGTCCCATCAACCCCGAACGCTGGATAGTATAACGTGAGGTGATGGGAGTTGTAGTCCAACAACATTTGGGGACTCTTAAGGTTACTTGAGCAAAAGCCTTACTGAGCACAAGGGTCTTGGGAAACATGCACAAGAACTGGTTGCACAGCGACTAGAACAAGGCTTGCCCGGGGGCGGGGGGTTCTGATGGCAGAGAATCCGTGGAAGCGCAAAGTGTTCCAAATTTCAGCTTTCACCGAACGCTCTTATTGCATTCCTGCGTTTTGTTAGTCTAAAGCACGCACCAGAGAGTTCAAAGAAACTCGTTATCACTGACATACCCACCCAAACACAGTTCCCGGTCTGAAAACACAGATACAGTACAGCAGAGGCTTCACTCGTTTGCGCAATTACTTAGGAATAAATGCCCCATCCAAGGGGAAAAAAGAACATAGGAAAGAAAGGAAACAAGATTCCAAGAGGAGGAAAATATGTGATGTTTGTCTTTTTCTGGAAAGGCAACAAACTTTGCTATTCTACTTCAGCAACATTCTCCTAGCATGCAGTTTGCAGTATTTACATTTAACTGATTAGGCAAATGAATAAAAAGGGCACCTTTAATTTCACAGCTTGCAAAAAACCCAGGCTGCAAGGGATCTCCTACCTGCTTTAGAGTGCACAGAATAGCGGCTGATGCAGCTGCGGACTGCAAAGAGTTTGCTGATAGATCCAAGCTGAGATAAGAATGATGTATTATGTGCACAAAGGCAAAAAGAAAGCAGTTCAAGTGGGAGCCTTCTCTTCCAAAATAAAAGGGGGGGGGGAGTCCAGATAACGTGTTTCTTTCTTTTTGCCCCCTTGTGTATCCAACAGCTACAGCTTGCTGAGCCTCTCTCCAACTTCACACAGAAATTTTCTTGCTAGGCACTTCGCGGGAGGTGGGTGGGGGCGGAGCCTGGGAGATAAGGAGCCCTAGAGGGAGGGGGGAGAGAGAGGAGGCTTTTCTCACATCTACGCTGCGCCTCCACGTGGAGAAACTGTAATTTGAGGAAAGTAGCCGGGCAGGAGGGAGAAAAGGATGCGAGAGAATGTTGGTAAAACTGCTGGGGGCGGGGCGGACGGAGCACTTGTGAAGAATGAAGTTCATGCAGATAAATTGCTGGCTGGGTGGATGGGGCCATTGACTTTATTAGTTATTTTGCAATGCTTCACTAATTATTCCACCACATTGATGCTTTCCAGAGGGGCAGTATCGCAAAACAAGAACAAAAAACAACAGCGCGCGCGCACACACACACACACACACACACACTCACACACAAAATCTGGGTTATGAAAAGTTACGGAATAACAGCAGGAAGTTGCAGGGTATGCACTGATTGGAAATGAAGCAGTATGACCAACCCAAAACTTGCAGGTGCAAACAGCATTGGAAGTCGGATCATGTATGACCACCCTGATAACATAATGAGCAAACGTTAGCATGAATGCGCAGTAAAAAGGACATGACAGGAGGGCTCCCAAGTATGCCTGTGCGCAGGTAAACTCACTAAGGAAGAGGTGAGAGATGGTGGAGATTCCATGCAGTTGGCCAGTTCATTGTCCAAACTAGCCCTTAGATGCTAGTTCCACTGATATAAGCTTGAAACTTCCACATAACTTTGCCCATGCCAATGCACTCAGCGATGGGGAACCTCTGGCCCTCTGTTGCTGGACTACAACTCCCATAAACCTTGGGCTGATGGGACTTAGGCAGATGTTATTGGAGGGCCTCCAGTTTAAATGAAGAATAAAAATCTGATTACAATACTTGTTAAACTGGCTTATTTGTCAGTGTTCAGGATTCGCCTCAGCAAGCCCAGTTGACATATCATATTTAATTATTTTACTTGGGTATGGAAATATTGTATTTCTTCCTCTAAGTTAAAAGTTTTGTGGCTAGATGGAAAGTTTCTGGTGATTCAACAACTGCTTTTGGTTGATGGCCAAACGTATTTGGACAGAAAACTCTTGTGGAAGAAGCTGTAATGTAAAATTAAATTGCTGTCATCTAAAAATAAAGCTGGGTGTCTGATTCAGATTTAAAACAGTACATAAAGGCTGCAATTCTATACATGCTTTCTAGGGAGCAGGCCTGCAATCCAAAGGCCCAGTCTGCTGTGCTTGGGCAAGGGGGTTGGGCAGGACATTGTTTGCCCTACATCCAACCTAAAACAGCACTGGTGGCATCCGTTCATAGAGTAATGCATTCCTCTAGCCTGGAACTCCCTATTCCACCCATCAAATGGGCAGGCAAGCCAAATGCCACCTTTGGAATTTCCAGTACTGAAAGCCTGCAGGAAGACCTAAATGAAGGTGTTCACAAATGAGGCCATAGCATTTATACCCCAAGAAGGTCCTGCTTTTTTGAATGCCGCAGCCTAGGATTCAAGCCATTTTTCTAGAGAAGAGGGTTTGCCCATGTGTCCTAGAGAGGCCCCTTTACACCAGCATTCTGTGGCTGCAATCCTGCATACATTTAGGCTGCCTGTATCCCACCGACATCAGTAAGACTTCAGCATCTAAACTGATTTGCATCCAAGGTCAGTGCAATGTGCATTAAGAGAAAACAAAGCATAAACATTGAGGCAAATTCCTTCCTGGATCAACTTTTTATGACGTAGAGCAGATGCAAGCAAAAGCTAAGCTATGTTACTTCTCTATGAGCATTTATTACTCAAGACACATTATTCAGTCCTAGGGATTTACTGGATAGTGTTCGAATTGGAAATCTGAGAGAGAACTTAGATCCAACTACAAGGATTGAATCATTGCCAACCAAATCATATCTCATGTGCTGGCTGATGTGCCAGGGGGAATTTTAGACTGCCAATATTTGGAAATTACATTTTAACAGTCAATTCTCTTTATATCTACTCAGAAAGATGCCCCACTGAATTGAACAGTGCTGAGTCCCAAGTAAGAGTAAAATAAAGGATTGAAACACATATGTCAACATCTTAATGTCACATTAAGTTTTTGAAAATCAATTGATTTTGAGAAACATTAGGAATTCAGTGACTGGGGGTATCATTGTCCAGAATCTACAAAAATGCCATTAAGTTTGCAGAATGTAGAACATTCATATAAAAAGAAATTATCTGGAAAATGGAAATTCCAGGTGTTTTAACCTTGGGGATATAAAAAGATGAGACATAGGTTCGCACACTGTATGACTCTAAAGTAAAATGGTTTTTATAGCCACTTATATGGAAGATTTGATGCAGAGCTTGTAAAGATAGAGAAGGTGACTAACTGCTCACCTGCAAGAGGGGTGTTTAAAAAGGCAGGCAGGGAATTCAGTGGGGGAACTGTCAAAAGAGCTGAGGGGCAGCAGCCCCCATGAAGCTCAAGCTAAAAAGTTACCTTGCATGGCAGAGCCACAAACCAAGCTCGGATTCACACATCACAAAACAACAACATGGGGCTTCTGGACATAGTCACTCAATACAACAGCAGCCAATCCCAGCTCTTAAATGAACACAGCTTTATGAACACAATTTTTTTCTGACACATTTGTCACAGTCACTTTACATTTTGTGCTCTTTAAAAAGGAGGGGGTGCATCTAAAAACATGGTGCATGAAAGAGTGGGAAGTTGTGGGGAAACAATCTGAAATGGTAGGAGAAGGGAAAGACTTACAGAATGGAAGGAAGGTTTGGGGAGGAGCATGGGTATGGAGATTCCTGAAGGATCACATTTGGCCCCTGAGCCTGAGGTTCCCCATCCCTGCTATAGTCCAAGGACAGAGTAAGTATCTTGCAAGAGAGAGCATATTCTCCCTGTAAATCTACGAACTACCATCACATATACCTGCCTTTACAAACAACGGAGCAATTGAATTTTTGGAAGAATTTGCAAATAGATGACCTAGTCGGTTTGTTATAATCAATTTCGGTAACACAAACACAGAGCAAGACAAGGCTAAGAACCCAAGCTGGGTGCTAAATAATGACATGCATCCATTACTTGGGTTTCATAGAACCATCCACACAGAGGTTCTGCACTTTTGAAAGCTGCAATGCACAAACACAACAGTGATGGTAATGGGTTGGCCCAGTCCTGTATAATCATCTTGGCTCTCCCAACCATTGCATTGCATACACAGCCAGGTATCAGCACTGCCCATGCCATCTACATAACTGTGTGTTTTGAAAGAATGAGTTTTTCCCCTGTATGCATTCTGGATTTCCAGTTTAGAACGACTGTACAGTGCTAAATCAATAGCCTGAAAGCTGCTGCACTGATGCTGCCTTGAGGACCACAGATGGTGTTAATGCATTATTCAGGATTCCCATAATTAAAAAAAACAATCCACACACACCATACCACATGAAATCATTAGGCCCCATTCCACTATGAAGGGCATCAGAGAGCTGGAACTTTGCCACATTTTTGTCTGTCTGTCCTGTATTTCTTTGTCAAATTTCACTGTTGGAATGCAGGAGAGCTGAGAAGTTAGATCTGAAATATGATGGATGCAGCAGGATCTGGGAGCCAACATTTCAGGAGCAAACAACTAGAGAAGGCTACTTGAATCCTAGGATTACCAAAACAAAGTTTGGTAACCTCTGTCCAGCTCAGGAATGCATTTGCCCAGTCGCTGAGCCAGAGTTAAAAGACACTCAAAAACAAATGATAGCATATTGAATTTTTTGACCCAAAGAGCTGGTGGAACTAATAACTATATGAGAGAGATAGCATGTTCATGGCTACACTTAAAGGACCACATTATGATATTAGCATTATAAAGTATAATTATTATGAAGTCTTTCAAATGGTTAATTCTGTGTTGGAACATATTCTGCTTTCCTATTGTTCTAATTGTTCATTGGAATATTCTTGCTGCTTAGTTAGCAGACGGTGCCGTCCTTTCTTTTTATTTCCCTTTTTTAAAAAATCAATTTTTATTAATTTTCTTTTCTCAAAACAAATATCCAATATTATTGTTAAACATGCATTTTCCAATTTCCCCCCTCCCTGTTGACTTCCCTCAACTACCATTTCTGGTTTATTACATCAGATGATACATTTCTGCTGTTTATATACAATATTATGTTATCACATTGTTATACTTATTGTTCTCTGTAAATAAAATTGTAAATGTTTATTTAAATCCTGCCAGCAAGACCATTTCTTTCTGTTGTTTCTGCAAATATATTGTAAAGAGTTCCCATTACTTTTCAAAGTCACTATTGTCCTTTTCATGCTGTTTGTCCGTTAACTTTGCTAACTCTGCATAATTCATCAACTGTTCTTGCCATTGTGCTTTTGATGGAATCTTCCAATTTTGAGCTATTAAGATTCTTGCCGCTGTTGTAGCATACATGAATAATGTCCTTTTTTCTTTTGACAACTCTTGTCTTAAAATACCTAACTAAAAAGCTTCTGGTTTTTTAACAAATGTTATTTTAAATGTTTTTTTTAGTTCATTGTAGATCATTTCCCAAATTTTTAAAATAATCTTACAACCCCACCACATATGATAAAATGTACCTTCCCCTTCTTTACACTTCCAACAATTCTTATGTTCTGTTCTATACATTTTGCCACTTTCTTTTTATTTCCTAGGCCTTAAATATAGCAGTCCTGGTAGTTACTTGCCATAAAGAAACCACAAAATTGCCATAATTCTAGTAGGAAATGATTGCTGCTATTTGAATTTGGTTCTTTAATGTCTGTGGATCCACATGCTCCTTTTTATCCCGTTTAATTGAAACTGGACCTTTCATCACCAGTGTTTGGACAGATGATGAGCAGTATTTGCCCCATTGTTCTGTCCTTCACTGACGGCATGGACACAAATCCCATTGGGAGAAAGTGGTGGCGAGGTCTTCTTTCACTTCTTGAAATAACAACATGGTTTCAACTGTCTTCACTTGCTGTATATGGAAAGAGAGGAGGAAATAGCTGCAAAAATGTTTCTCACTGCAGAACTCTTTCCTAACTAAAAACTGGCTTTCCACACCAATTATTAATTTCAGCTTGTGTGCAATTACTGTAATAGTAAGAAACAATATCTAACCATGTGATCGTTTTTAAATCCAACAGGCTGTTCCACCTACCACTAGCCAAATGGCCTAAATCCAGAAAAGTTACAACTGTTCCCAGGCTCTCTCTTGTTTTATTTATCCATTTAAAGGCTTTTAAGGCCCTTTGGAACTTATTGTTTCCTTTGCCCTGAAGAGTATCCCATTTCACTTTAGAGAAAATGGCTTTACTGCTAAAGAAACATTGAGAAGATTAGTCTAGTGGTCTGATCCTGTGACCTGCTGTGCTGGCAAATGCATCTGCTGGTTAGATGCAAGTGCAAGAAACAGAAATTAAAATAGAAGATTAAAATTTGTTCATGTATGCTACAGCTGCCGCGAGGACCCTTCTGGCCCAAAGATGGAAAGTACAAGATATACCAACTATTCAGGAGTGGCAGGCGAAGTTGACAGAATATGCAGAACTTGCCAAACTGTCAGGGAGGATCCGGGACTAGGGAGATCAACATAATACCTCCAATGTATAATAGTACTAATATGAGAATGATGTGCGTGATGGAAAGAGGATAAATATACCAGTTGTGGGGAGGGAGGGGGGTCGCAACTCGGCAGAGTCAAAGGGAATGTATGGTGCTATTACAATTTGTTGGAAAAGAATATGTAAGGAAAACAATAAAAATTCACTTGAAAAAAAAAAGATGCAAGTGCTTCTGCCTCTCTGGACTGCAGCGCCAGCACAATCTCACAACTTGTGGTGTTCTGCCGATGTCTTGCCATATTTCAAAAAGTGAAAATCTGGAGTTGAGCTCCCCCCCCCCTTTCTCTCCAAAGTTTCTAAGCTATTTTTAATGAAAATCACCAAAATCTACACTACCGACATGGCTGCCATACGTCCAGATTTTCCCAGATGCTTCTTAGGGGGGCTGAATACCAGCAATGTCAGGAAAGTTCCGGATGTATGGCAACCCTACTTAGTGATTGTGGTGGTGCAATAGGGTCAGTCATCATCATCATCATCATCATAAATTATTTCATCTGACTGGGTTGCCCCAGCCACTATGGGCAGCTTCCAGCAAAGTAAGAGATCACACACAGTAAAACATCAAACATTTAAAACGTCTCTATAAAGGGCTGCCTTTAGATGCTCTGTCCCATGAGACCAGGACCCTGCAGGACTTGATCTCCTTCCGCAGACTGATCCTAAGGGTTTGCTAGCCTCTATTAGCATGCAACTCAACTCAATGCCTGTTTGTACAAACAGAAGAATCAAGTAGTGAATCTTTTCCTTGACAGCACCCAGCCAGGCTGCACGTTGAATTTGTATGGTTGAGTTTGGGGGGAAACCACCTTGTGTGCAGAAAAATAGCAGAAGGGGTTCAGGCTAGCCTTTCCCCTGACATTCCATTTTTCTATGTGCAGGGAGATATCCCTTCTGCTGTTAGGAAGAATATCCAAATATTCAGACACCTAATCTTCTACCTCAATGTTTTCTGCCTAGGGGAAAACATTACCACTTGACCAGTTTGATTCTCCTGACCATATGAACTGGGCTTCAACTTGCTTAACAGTGCAATTCCAAACACACTTATCTTAATGAGTAAGTCCTACTGAACTCTGTGGAACTTAACTTTAGGCTATGTATATGTCACATGTCACATGCTCCAGGACCAATTTTGCATGTCCAGCTATGTGGCAAGCAATTTTTTGGTGGTCTTTGTCTGATTCAGTGATATTTCCATGATAAAAGGAGATTTCCACAATAAAATTATAACTGCACAAAATAAGCAGTTATAATGAGACTGGAGCTGAAAAGAGGGATAGTGCAGGATGCCTCCCCTGCACTATACTGCTTTTTTATTTTAATAAATAAATAAATATGAAGAGACAATTTTGAAGAAGTATATGCCTTTGTTAAATTGATCAATTTTCCAGGGGGGAAAAATTATTTGGGAACATTTCTGGTGGGAATAAATCAAAGCTATCCTGTCCATTAGCCCATGACCCTATAAAGCCATGTGGAACAACTAGTTCCACATCTCGGGCAAACTTTTATGGAAACCTTGGCAGAGACCTGCAAATCTAAATAAAGGTCAGTTTCCTCTCTCAGATTGGATTGATCTCCCCAGTGAAACTGGGTTAGGGCTGGCCTCATTCAGATGCTTCCTCTTTAAACCATGGTAAACAGAAAGGCTGAGCCAGGGAGAAAGCAGCACTTTATCTTTTCCCATTCTACTGCTGGATCAAATCTGCCACACAACCCAGAGGCTGCGGCATTTTTGGAAGCTGCACAGTTAGATTGCACTGTGGGTACTAATTTAACCATATGCAGCACCTGTTTGCATCACATATGGACTTGAAGCGTTCTTCACTTAGTGCAAAAGTGTATGCATGTAGTGTATATGCTCATCTATAAACAAAAGGTAAAGGTAAAGAGACCCCTGACCATTAGGTCCAGTCGCAGACGACTCTGGGGTTGCGGCGCTCATCTTGCTTTATTGGCCGAGGGAGCCGAGGTGTACAGCTTACGGGTCATGTGGCCAGCATGACTAAGCCGCTTCTGGCGAACCAGAGCAGCACACGGAAACGCCGTTTACCTTCCCGCTGGAGTGGTACCTATTTATCTACTTGTACTTTGACGTGCTTTCAAACTGCTAGGTTGGCAGGAGCAGGGGCCGAGCAATGGGAGCTCACCCCGTCACGGGGATTCAAACTGCCAACCTTCTGATCAGCAAGTCCACAGCGCCATCCACCTTAAAAGCTTTTTTCCTCCCTTCCATGCAGCCTTCTCTCTTATCTCTGCCCTACCCACTTACGGCTAAAGCATTTGGGCATTGCAGGGGTGGAGAAATGACACTGTGGGAGAGAGCTCTGATAAAGGCTTGTAAAAATCACCAAATGATGTGATGAAATCAGATGAAGATAAATTCTCTCTCCTTCTCCCAGAGCTTTGGGTCTCCCAACTAATTTGACTGGCAGTAGTTCCAGGGCAGACAAAATAAACAACTTTTACACACGATGCATAATTAACTTATGGTCACTGTTGGAGACAGGCGGCGGGACTAACTGGGCCCTTGGCTGGATCCAGCCCGCCTCTCCTTATTTGCTTATGTGTTGTTCTGCCAAGCAAAGAAACCTACGTTTTGATCCTGCTGCCTACAAAACTTGACATTTTCTCCAAATGTTTCCATTGAATATAATTAACATCTGGAGAAAATGACAACGTTTGGCAACATACATATTAAGTTTAAATTGTATTAAAATGTTAACTGTGGAAAGGGCATAGAGCTGGGGGGGGGAGCACCACCCAGCAGGATTAGAACCCCCAGTCCGTAATGTTCCAAACCACTGTGCTACTGCTCCAGAAGAGAAAACTGCTGCTTTTAATTTAGCCCTATAATATTTTTCCCATAATGAAAACTTAAGCAAACAAAAGGGAAATTTATGCTTATCTCTTATATTTTATTTTGTTGCTAGGAAATGCAGTGCGGTGTAGCGATTAGAGTGCTGAAGCAGGACCGGGAAGATACAGTTTCAAATCGCCACTCAGCCGCAAAGCCTACATGGTAGCCTTGAGTCAATCACCCATCTCTCAACTTATCCTATCCACACAGGGTTATGAGGTTTAAAAATGGAGGCAGGGTGGATCATCACATATCCCTCCATGAGCTCCTTGGAAGAAAAGGAGCATAAGAATCAGGTAAAGAGTGCTACTGTTTAGCACAGCCTTCTCCCAACCTGGTGTATGTCAGATGTTTTGGCCTATAACTAGAACCAGCTCTTGCAGAGCATGGCCAATGGTCAAGGATTATGGGATCTGTAGCCAGCTTCAGTGTCAAATCTACACATTTTGCCCTAGGAGGCAAAGATCTGCACTTCTGCACCCTACCCTGCCGCTGCCAAGAGCGGCTCTAGCAGGGGAAAATGTAAGCTTCTGTAGAAAGACCTGCTTCTTTGTCCACCCCAGGAAGAGGAAAGCCAATGGTGGCCTTTGTTGCCATCCCACCACCACTGGACCTCAGTTTCTCTCCTTTAGCTCTAAACAATTCAGAACAAAACAGCTGGGCTGGTACAAACCTAAACCAGGCAGGAGCAAAAGGCATGAAGGTATTGGGCTACGGGAGATTTTTGCAACCCAGGAAATGGAAGAGGCCTGGTGCATGATGTCAACGTGTACATGCCTGGGGGGGGGTGTGCGTGTGTGTAGGGGGCATAGATTAATGGTGGGAGCACAGTTGCTACTGAAGTTCTAGATTGTTTACACTTCTCCCTAATGAAAACAAAGGCACTTTCAAAATGTTCCGAAACACCCTTCTTTATTACATCTCATGGCTAAGTTCTGGTACTAAATGCAGGCTCAGGAGCTAAGCCTTAGTAAGCCTAGCACAACCTTAAGTTTGACAGAGACAGTACGGACTGGGGATAATTGCTGTCCCCCATCATGCCTGGATATAGGAAGGAAAAGGTTAATCCTTTTCCTGCTAGGAATTCAACTTTTCATTTAAGGCAACAACAACAGAAGCTTTTAAATGCTAATTGATTCACAATTAATCCAAGTGTGGGTAAGAATTCCAATAGGAATTCTGCCAAGTGAAACCACTTCTCAGAGTGCAAGGCCAGTGTGTTGGGAGGTGAGAAATAGCTGTGAAAATAAAGGGGAATTCTTTCCATCCCTAGTATTTTTTGCTCACATTAACTCCCTTGAGCTTGTTTGTTTGTTTCTTGGCCAGTCACTCCACCAACACATGCTGCTCCTTATATGTAACAAAGCCAGCGCTAGCCACCATTTTCCAAGATCAGCTCAAGATGTTCTAAGAAACTGGAAAGTATTATACACTTGCCCAAAGTGGCCTACTACCATTCTACATGTCACACAAAAAAACCCTCATTCAAAGATTGAACAGAGGAACCTTAATCTTTTAAATCAAAGCAGAATGTCTGAACACCTGTGGGGTGTTCATCAGTCTTAAAATCTACCAATGGACACTTAAAAAACAACAACAACCAATGGTCCCAACTGTGCATTGGCTCTTTGAACAAGAGATTAGAGGAGATACATCTAAACCATCATGATACATTTTTTTTTTTTACAATATTCATTGTAGGGAAAAGCAGATAGCTTCACACTGGGCTCTGCCCCAGCTGTCCTCTAGCAAGAATTAAGAATTTTAGAATGCTAATAATTGGGGGGGGGGGAATTCCAGGAGAAAAACATGGTCACTCCTTTGAGTCTTTTTTGTTTAATGCTGCAGTATAGCAGCACTCAAGCAAGGTGTTTAAATTCTGAAATGTTCAAATGAAGTGTAAACATTTCTTACAGAGAATTTTTTTTTTTTTTTAATAAATTTTTATTAGGGGTTTTTACAAAATAAAGTACAAAGATAAACAACCTTTCTTTTATCTCAACAGAGTTTCATGACTTCTTTGGACTTCCTCACATCTCCCGCTGCCATTTTCATCATCATAAATTTTTCCCAGCAATTTATCATCTAATTAGCAAATTTTATAACCACTTATTTAAATATAATCCTCTGTAAATTAATTTCTCTTAATCTCACTTTACATCCCATTTCGATCCGATTTTGTGGTGGCCAATTATTTATGATCAAACATCCTACTTAACTTTCCACCAAATCACAATATTTTTGTAAATAAGTCTTAAATTTCCTCCAATCTTCTTCAACCCTCTCTTCTCCCAGGTCTCGAATTCTGCCAGTCATCTCAGCCAGTTGCATATAGTCCATCAGCTGCATCTGCCATTCTTCCAGAGTGGGTAGATCTTGAGTTTTCCACTTCTTGGCGATAAGTATCCTTGCTGCTGCAGTTGCGTACAAAAAGAATGTTCGGTCCTTCTTTGGCACCATCTGGCCGACAATGCCCAGGAGGAAGGCCTCTGGTTTCTTAAGGAAGGTATACTTAAATACCTTTTTCAGCTCATTATATATCATTTCCCAGAAGACCTTCACCCTGGGACAAGTCCACCAGAGGTGAAAGAATGTTCCTTCATTTTCCTTACATTTCCAACATTTGTTGTCTGGCACATGGCATATTTTGGCTAGTTTAACTGGGGTCATGTACCACCTATATATCATTTTCATTACATTTTCCTTCAGAGCATTACATGCCGTGAAGTTCATCCCCGTGGTCCACAACCTTTCCCAATCCTCAAACATAATATTATGCCCAATATCCTGTGCCCACTTTATCATGGCCGACTTAACCATTTCATCTTGTGTATTCCATTTCAACAGCAAGTTATACATTCTTGAAAGTACTTTAGTCTTAGGTTCTAACAATTCTGTTTCCAACTTCGATTTCTCCACCTGGAATCCTAACTTTTTATCCTTTTTAAAAATTTCTTGAATCTGAGCGTAATGTAACCAGTCTCGCACTTTGTCTTTCATTTTTTCCAAACTCTGCAATTTCCAATTGTTGCCCTCTTTCTCTATTATTTCCCAATATTTCGGCCATTTGGCCTCCATATTGGGTCTTTTTCGGGCCTTAGCCTCCAGAGGTGATAGCCATCTTGGAGTTTTATTTTCCAATAGGTCTTTGTATTTTGTCCAGACATTAAACACTGCTTTCCTGACAATATGGTTCTTAAAGGCCTTATTGATCTTAACTTTGTCATACCATAAGTATGCATGCCAGCCAAATGCATTGTTAAAACCTTCTAAATCTAACACATCAGTGTCCTCTAGAAGTAGCCAGTCTTTTAGCCAGCAGAAAGCTGCGGCTTCGTAGTACAACCTTAAGTCTGGCAGGGCAAAGCCCCCTCTTTCTTTCGCATCAGTTAATATCTTAAACTTAATTCTGGGCTTTTTGCCCTGCCAGACAAATTTAGAAATATCTCTCTGCCACTTCCTGAAGCACTCCGTCTTATCCACAATTTGCAATGTTTGAAACAAAAACAACATCTTAGGCAATACATTCATCTTAATAGCAGCAATTCGGCCTAACAAAGAAAGCTTCAATTTTGACCAACTGTCCAAGTCTCTCTTAATTTCAGACCAACATTTTTCATAATTATCCTTAAATAGACTCAGATTTTTTGCTGTTATGTTTACCCCTAGGTACTTTACTTTTTTAACCACAGTTAGTTCTGTTTCTCTCTGAAACCGTTCTGACTCTGCATCTGTCAAGTTTTTTCCCAACACCTTAGTTTTCTGTTTGTTTAGTTTAAAGCCCGCTACCCGACCAAAGTCCTGAATCAATTGTAACACTCTTTTTGTACTAGATTCTGGCTCTTGCAATGTCAAAACAAGGTCATCTGCAAAAGCTTTAAGTTTATATTGTTTCACTCCGATCTGAATCCCTTGCACCAACCGGTCCCCTCTAATCAAGTTCAAGAGCACCTCCAGGACAGAAATAAACAGCAAGGGGGAAATCGGGCAGCCTTGTCGTGTCCCTTTTTCAATCTTAAACTCTTCTGTAACCACATTGTTGACTATCAGTTTTGCCTTTTGTTCTGAATAAATCGCGTCAATCCCATTTTCAAAACCCCGCCCCACTCCCATTTCTTTTAAATTCCCCTTCATAAATTTCCAAGAAATATTATCGAAGGCCTTCTCCGCGTCTATAAAAATTAGAACTGCTTTAGTGTTAATATTTGTTTGCAAAAGTTCCAAAATGTCAATAATGTTCCTTGTATTAGCAGATAAATGTCTTCCTGGGAGAAAGCCTGCCTGGTCTTTATGAATTATCTCATTTAAAACTCTTTTGAGTCTTCCTGCCAAAACGTCAGCAAATATTTTGTAATCCACATTTAAAAGGGAAATGGGACGGTAATTCTTAAGTTGTGTCTTTTCAGTTTCTGATTTTGGTATCAATGTGATGAAAGCTTCCTTCCACGATTCAGGCGCCTTCTTTCCCTCCATAATTTCATTGCTGACCTCCATCAGTGGTTGAATCAAATAGTCACTTAATGTCTTATAGTACTTGGAGGTCAAGCCATCTGGCCCTGGAGACTTGCCCAACTTCATATTCTGAATGGCCTGTTCTATCTCTAGTCGTGTTATTTTACTATTCAGGAGTGATCTATTTTCTTGTGATAGTTTTTTAAGTCCATTTTTCTCCAAAAATTTTGCAATCTCTTCCTCCTTTTGTGGCCCTTGAGTGTATAATTTCTTAAAATATTTCTGGAAACATTTTCTAATTTCCACCGGGTTCTGAATATTCCTTCCTTCTATTTCCAAATTTGTTACTATGTTCAGCTTTTGTCTCTTCTTCAACTGCCAAGCCAGCAGTTTCCCACATTTATTAGCCGATTCAAATGTTTTTTGTTTCATTGATTTAATCTTCCATTCTATTTCCTGATTTATCAGTTTGGAATATTGTGCCTGATGAAGTTTAATTTCTCTCAAAATCGGCTGTGACTTCGGGTTTACTCTTAGTTTCTTCTCTAACTCTTTAATTTTCCCCAAAATCTTGTCCTTTTTCTCATTTTGTAGTCTTTTCTTTATGGCGTTCTGTTGTATCAAGAACCCTCTCATCACAGCTTTGCTTGCGTCCCAGATTGTTCTTTTTTCCACAGCAGTGTTCAAATTTATCTCAAAATAGTCCTTTATTGTTTTTTTGGCCTTCTTGATAATCTCCTGATCTCTAAACAGGTTGTCATTCATCTTCCATCTAAAGGAGCCGGTTGGTAATAATGTCATGTCCATTTTCAACGCGTTATGATCGGAGCAGGTCTTTGGGCAGATTTCCACTTTCCTCACCTTAGGAGCCAGACCTCTAGAAATCCATATTTGGTCAATTCTTGTCCAAGTCAGTTGGGCTTCAGAGAAAAATGTTCCTTCTTTCCCTAAGGGGTTCTTTGTCCTCCATATATCAATCCAGTCCATGTTGTCTGTCATTTCAAAAAAGGTCTTTGGTAGTCTGCCTTCTTTAGTAACCTTTTGGCTTTGTGACCTATCCATGTTTGTAGAAACGATCCCATTCATATCTCCCATCATAATGATGTTATCATAGTCCAGATAATCCAGCATAATCTCATGCAACTTCTTGTAGAATTCTGATTTCCCTTCATTTGGAGCGTAGATTCCTAATATCAAAATTTTCTCTCCTTGGTGCTGTATTTCAATTGCCAAAATTCTTCCATGTTCATCTTTAAATAGAAATTTTGGTGAGAGGCTCTCCTTTGCATATATCACCACTCCTCTCTTCTTAACTAAGTCCGAAGATATAAATTCTTGGCCTAACCTTTTATTTACCAATATTTTTCTGTGGAGCCTAGTCACATGTGTTTCTTGTAAACAAGTAATGTCTAGTTGCTCCTTTTTTAATATATGAAAGATTTTCTTCCTTTTTTCCGGGCTGTTGCAGCCATTTATATTCCAACTTAAAAGTTGCAGAGACATCCTGGATAGATCTGTTTAGTTTCCTTGGGATGGTATTTTGTTCTGTGAGTCTTCAGGGTTCTGAGGTACAGGCACCTGTGGTGGTTCAGGCCCTGAGGGTAGTTCAAGTCCTTTATGAAGGTCCTCTCCGTAGGCAGTCAAAAACTTATCCCTATCTTCCAAAGTTCTAATTTTAATCTTCTTCCCTCTAAAGGTAAAAGATAGTCCTTGGGGAAAGTCCCACCTAAAGATGATTGAGTTGCTTCTGAGCAGTTTTACTAAGTCCAAATATTCAGATCTAAGATCCAACAGCTGTTTAGGAATGTCCTTAAAAATCTCAATTCTTTTGTCCGAAATGTTCAAGGAGCTTCCGTAGTGCAGGCCCAAAATCTTGTCCCTTTCCTCCTTTGATCTCAACGTAATCAAACAGTCTCTGGGCCTTTCTCTCTTTGTGAGTCTTCCAAGTCTGAAGGCTGACACAATTTTAAAGTCTTCCTCCTCTAGACCCCAGAACTTGGAGAATTCTTTGGTCAGAAACTCAGCTAGATTACCTTCTTCCACTTCTGGTATCGATCTTATCCTTAAATTAATCTCCCTGTTCCGAAGTTCCAACATGGAGAGATAGGTCTGGTGTTCCCCAACCTGCTTACTGAGCGGCCTTACTTCTTTTTCCAACTCTCCCACTCTTTGGCTGGTCTCTTCGGCCAGTTTCTGATTTTCACCTGCAGCCTCCTTCAGTTGTCCGATTGCTTGTGCATTCTGTGCAACTTGCCCAGATAATTTGTTTAAAGTTTCTGTATTAAGGTCAATTTTCGCAGTTTGTTGGTCAACTTTCCTCTCCAAAGACTCCAATTTCTCAAGAATTCTCTCTAATACAGAACCAGATCCTCCTGAGGCCATCTCTTCTAGTTGTAAATCCTCAGTTTCTTCCTCCCCTGCCTGTGACAGGGAGGTAGCTTTTTCCTCCGAGGGCAAAGTGGGCACAGATGATCTGCGTGCTTGTGAGGCTGCAGTTACAGTTGTCAGAGTTGTTTGTCTGGTTCTCAATCCCTTTCTTTTTGCGCCACTCATTCCAAAATTATCTAACAGTCAAGGTCAAGCTGAGTTGTTCCCATGGGAAAGCTACGGCCCAGGTGGTAGCAATCAAACAGAGGGCCGGGAAATAGAAAGTAAAACAATGTTTTTGTTGTAAATCCTCAATCCTCTAGGGGGAGCATAAAATGTCCTAGGAAGAAGAGTCCATTCCACATACGAAATCTGAACCAATACTTAGGGATCTTCACAAAAGTAGTTTTAGCAGAGTTGGTTTTAGGTTTGCCACAATATTTCAAGTTGTGCTTACTGGAGTTCCAAAATGCAAGAACGTAACCATTCTGAACTCCCTCAGACTGTCTCAAAGTTTAAATAAAATGTATCCAAATTTGCAGTCTGACAGTTCTACTGCTCAGGCAGTTCTGACACCTGGGCTTCTTAAACAGAATTGTAATCCACAAAGAAAGGAGTATATAAGTCCTAATAAAAGTCCAAAAATCAATTGCTTACAGTCTTTAAAGGGAAAAGTAATTTCTGCGGGTGCTCAATCTGAGCTGTCAAAAGTTCTCTCTATGCCTCCACTCCTCCTGCTCTTTGCTTTAAAAGTCAATGGCTGCGGAGGACGGACTTCCTTTTCCTCGTCTCTCCGCTTTCAGCTTATTTTCAATACTTTTAGTCCCGAAATTTAGTAAAGTCCTCAATTACTCACGGGTTGTTGCGTTTTAGAATCTTGTGTTGAAGGAAGAAAGGTCGGCGCTCACCGGCAACGGCAACGCGGCTTCGCTCCGCTGAATGCGCATAGACCCACAGCGCCGCTACCCCCTCTGCGATCCGGAGCCCCTTACGGGGTTCCCTCAACGTTTCGGGGGTAGCTCCTGGCGCCCGCCGGGTCCCGAGACCGCAGGCTTCCGCTGCCTGCGGTTTTCCAGAATGGGTCTCCGCTTCGCCGTAGCGGACGACCCTTTTCCAGCGTAGCTTCCCTCTCCCGGTTAGGAAAGGGCAGCCATTACCGTTCGCGCCGCCTCCGGGGTCTGTGTTAGAACACTGGTGCTTGCCTGCAGATAGGCAACTCTGAAATAAATAACTTAAGGAGATTGGAATTTTAAAATATACATTTCAGATTTGTTTTGTTTATTTTTTAACTACAGCTAGAGCACTAGAGAACTCCAGGCATAACATTTAAAAAACAAATAACACATTAAAAATAATCTAAAACGTAAGACTGAATTAAAGAAAACATGCAAGAGAAGGTCTCCCAAGGGCTGTAAAATACATCCTATCATCTTTTCTAAGGTTCACGTGAGAGCTCCAATTTGCAAGGAGATGATCCAATATTGGGACACACACATACACACCCCTAACTGAGCAACTTCCACAGCCCTGGCGCTACCAAAGTCAGAGCTCCAACATCAATAGGGTCAAAGGAAGGGGGGGGGTCAGAGTGGTTGCAGGGGTGTTGGAGGAGAACCAGGAAAATGTTTGGATCCAGTACCTTTACAATCACCCAAAATGCCCCCAATTGTGGGAAAAGTTGTACCAGCTCTAGACATGAATTTCTCCCTCCTATTTCCTTCTCATTACTCCCAACAAGGAGGAAAGAGTAATAATAATAATAAAAACCTTCTGCCCTCACTTCTGTGCTGCCAGCAAATGTCCAGAAAGACTTTGGATTTCCTCCTGCCAAGCCTTCTGCAGGTAAAACAAGACCTACTTCGCTGAAAGAAAGACATGCTTGTTCCTTTGAGTGACTAAAATGTGCATGCTTTCAAAGGAAGAAAAAGAGTTGCATTTCTAGCGGCAGATGCCAACATTCTGCTTTCTAGTAATTCTAAACAAACATCCATGGAGAAATTTAGGAGGAGATAATTCCATAAGTGGAAAAAGGGGAAGGAAGAGATTATGGGGAAGCCAAAAAAGTGCCCCCAAACGCTTCCCCTTTTCAGTACAGCTCACCGATATTAGCAGAGCTAAACCACTGATACCTTTTTTTTAAATTTAAAGGTGGTTCTTTCTAGGTTATCAGACAACCAGTCAAACTTGGCTACCTACTTGATACCACTACAGTGGTACCTCGGGTTAAGAACTTAATTAACTCAATTGGTTCTGGAGGTCCATTCTTAACCTGAAACTGTTCTTAACCTGAGGTACCACTTTAGTAAATGGGGCCTCTCACGGCCGTGCAATTTCTGTTCTCATCCTGAAGCAAAGTTCTTAATCTGAGGTACTATTTCTGGGTTAGCGGAGTCTGTATCCTGAAGTGTCTGTAACCCGAGGTACCACTGTATAGGTAAACAAAGCTGTTCAGAGTTAGGGTGTTTGAACAAGATAGCAAGGAGAAGGGCTGCTGAATTTCAGAGGTTTTCTAAGTTGAGGTGCAATGCTGAGCACTGCCCTCTAAATCACTGTCTCAATATCAGATTTCTAATCAGTAACATGCCATTGGGGAAAAGGCGGGGGCGGGTAATGATTAGAGCTCAGTTTGAGTGTGTGTGCTTATTGTAGATTGAGAGAACTCCAGCTAGCACTAGCCGACATCAGATTTCTGTGTTTTGATAAGTAATAACAAAAACATGTTTGGCCCATCTGATATTGGGTCACTAATTACACTAATTGATTATTTTAGAGCCTATTTGGTTGCATCTTCCCATAATACAAAATTCAACAGCAGCAATGAATAATGTGGGAACTGCAGTCAAGTGCCCATTTGGAAAAAGGAAAGAGGAATGGAGAATTAAAACTTTGCATGCCTATTGAATAGACAAACTTGCATAGTTTTAGAAATAGCTTGATAAATGTTTGCACATGTTACACTAACTTACCACAGTATCAAGGGCTGTTAATTTCATAAGCTTTTCACAGATACATAAATGAAGGGGTTCTATTTTGGTGTGTCTCTGTGCTATGAAGGAGAAGGAATACTTAGAAAAACTCAGGGAAAATACTGCTACTGCTGCAGCATTTATAATCTTGTGCTGCCCCACAGTGGATAAGTTCATATGGAGAGCTGTATCTCAGTATCCTTTTCTTCCCATTTGAAAATTCTAGGATGGAATTAGCCAAGAATTCCTTGACGTTGTTACAGTACCCTGAAGAAAAGTGCTCTTCACAAAACATTTACCTTATTTAACTGCTTTCACCTTGTTAGCCGACTTCTAGCTCCTTCCCTTGTGAATCACGTGGAGGGGGCATCTCACAATAATGGCCAGGGAATATGGCCATGCTGCTGGGATCTTCTACTTGCACTTTGACGTGCTTTCGAACTGCTAGGTTGGCAGGAGCAGGGACCGAGCAATGGGAGCTCGCCCCATCGCAGGGATTCGAACCGCCGACCTTCCGATTGGCGAGTCCTAGGCTCTGTGGTTTAACCCACAGCGCCACCGGCGTCCCTAAGTAGCCCTATATGGCCCTGTAAAAGGAAGTTTTGATTCTTGGTATACTTGCTACTTACCGTATTTTTCGCCCTATAGGACGCACCTTTTCCCCTCCAAAAATGAAGGGGAAATGTGTGTGCGTCCTATGGGGTGAATGCAGGCTTTCGCTGAAGCCTGGAGAGCGAGAGGCATCGGTGTGCACCGACCCCTCTCGCTCTCCAGGCTTCAGGAAGCTATCCGCAAGCCTTGCGAGCCTGGGGGAGTTCCCGTGGGCTCACAAGGCTTGCGGGCAGCAGCCTGCAGCCTGGAGCACGGGGCACCCTCCAGAGGACGCACCGTGCTTCGGGAAGGTGTCCGCAAGCCTCACACGCCCAGCAGGAGGTCCCGTCTGGCTCGCAAGGCTTGCAGACAGCAGCCTGTTCTGGGGGCTGGGGTCGGGGGAAGCTCGGGCTGGGGCAAAAAAAATTATTTATCCCCCCCCAAAAAAAAACTTAGGTGCGTCCTATGGGATGGTGCATCCTATGGGGCGAAAAATACGGTAATTGCTCATTAAAAAAATAGAATAAATGGTCAATATGGTTTTGTGCACTGCGCAAGGACTTCTGCCTGCAAAATGGTGCTTTTACCTCTCTTCCCCACGTTCTGTCCCTGCATCCCCAAAATTGGCAGGGGGGGGGGGTTGGAGAGAACCCCCAAGACAGCATAGAGGAGGAGGAGAGGTGGATCATTCCCTCTGTCAAGCTGAAATGCTTGCTCTGACAGAACAATCAGAAAAGTGATGTTGAATTCCTCCCACCCAAAATGTTTTATTGAATTTTTCTGTATCAACAACAATAGCCAGTTCAAACAAAACACGCATGGTACAATTATGGCCGTTGGCCATTCAAAATAAAATCGCTCCAATAAACACATTTTGCTATATTTCATTGGTTTCTGGTTGTCTCTTTATGCGACCTAGAACATTGCACTTAATAACAGTGAAATCCAGCTAACAATAAAAGTGCACTAAAAGAGCACAACATGGATTTAAAACAGCAGTAAAACCACAAGAGTCACCAAAAGACACCAAGAAGCCATGAAAAGCCTGGACAAATGAGATTTTTTTACCTGGGACCTAAAAGCCAGCACATTCAGTGCCAGATAAAGAAAAGGAAAGGGTTCAACAAGTGAGGGACTGCTGAGATGGTTCCTTCTCTGATAGCCACCCACTTCGCCTAAGAAAATGAAGCACGCAGAGGCAGGCTTCCATGTGAACATTCCAGCAGATTGTTACGGGAGTAGGTGTCGTTCAGGTACTGTTCTACTTTACAGCTACCCAAATAAAACTGATTGGGAACCTGTGGCCCTCTAAATGTTGTTGGACTCCAACTCAAATGAGCCCCAGCCAACATGGCCAGCAGTCAGGGGTGTTTGGAGCTGTAGTGCAGTAAAATCAAGTCGAATGCCAGATCATGACAAATTTGATCAATCCCACCCATCTCAACGAATTGCTAGAAATGGCAAATACTTAGCTTATAGAAAGCATTTCAAAAATAACATTTTGCCAGTACAGTCAAACCTCAGTTGTCGAATGTAATCCATTCCGGAAGACTGTTTGACTTCCAAAACATTCAACAACCGAAAACTGAAAGTGGAAGCCTCAATACAGCAGGGAAACTCAAAACGGAAGCTGCATAGCACATTTGGCTTCTGAAAATCATTCAAAACCCAGAGCAGTTACTTCCAGGTTTTCAGCGTTCGGGAACCGAGGTTTGATTGTATTATCCATGGGCCTTTCTGACCATGTGAGCCATCTGCTCCAGAGAAGCCTTTTCACCCTGAAAAATAAGACAAGGGATAACCCATAATAAACCCATACAAAGTGAAATATTTCTGGTTGTGCAATTTTTCTCTCCATACATTTATGGCAACTTTACATTCCTCTTGTCAATATGCTCTGAGGGCTGTTAACACATTTTAGGTATGTAATAATAATAATAATAATAGTAATAATAATAATAGTAGTAGTAATAATAATAATAATAATAATAATAATAATAATAATAATAATTTATTATTTATACCCCGCCCATCTGGCTGGGCCTCCCCAGCCACTCTGGGCGGCTTCCATAAAAACCAAAAATACAGTAAAATATCACACGTTAAAAACTTCCCTGAACAGGGCTGCCTTAAGATGTCTTCTGAATGTAAGTTAGGTGTTTATCGCTTTGACATCTGCTGGAAGGGCGTTCCACAGGGTGGGCGCCACTACCGAGAAGGCCCTCTGCCTGGTTCCCTGTAGCTTCGCTTCTCGCAATGAGGGAACCGCCAGAAGGCCCTCGGCGCTGGACCTCAGCGTCCGGGCAGAATGATGGGGTGGAGACGCTCCTTCAGGTATACTGGACCGAGGCCGTTTAGGGCTTTAAAGGTCAGCACCAACACTTTGAATTGTGCTCGGAAACATATTATGTACCCAGTATGTTTCAAGATTACATTTTAAGATATAAGGTAGAGCATAAAGTGTGAATTCAACACATCTTTTGAAACATGCACATTAACCTACATATGCATTTGTCTAGTAGTGGGGATTGGGTGCCATTCCCTGCTGAAAGTATGTACTTGCATGATGGCAACCCCAGGCTTGATGTCTCCTAATGGGTGAAACAGACCTAAGACTTAATGACACACACACACACACACACACACACACCCGGTCTGCAAAGTTTCTTTTGAAACTGCGAGCACAGAAAACAATCTTAACTACTGATATGATGTAGCAGAATAAATATTGAGTAATATTTTTTCATATTTGTGGAACATTTGGAACAAAGAACATCTGTAAAAAGTGTCTCTCAGGGATGCATTGTACTTTGTTTGAAGGCAGTTTAAAATGACTTTGCATGGTTCTCTTCAAAGTTAAGAGATCTTGGAATTGCATAACAATGTTGGTAAACAGACATACACATCCCAATGCTGCACACTTCATTTCAATTAGGCTGCTGTGGGAGGCACTAGTGGATTCCATGACTGCTTATTAGGGCTGGGGTCAAGAATAAAATGCTTAGCAGATACTGCTTTTTGTTGTTGTGAATTATCTGTACAGTGCTCTCTCTCTCTCTCTCTCTCTCTCTCTCTCTCTCTTTCTCTCTTTCTTACACACATGCATCCATGTGATCTTGAGCACTACATGATCACTGTTGAGCACATACACATAGGTCTCCCAGCTGAAGATATCTGGGCTCAGCACATGTACATTGGCTGAAAAGACAGTTTTGTAATGTTGGGGACAGGGACAGGAGGAGCAGTCCCACTTCCCATCCTATCCATGCCCCATTTTCACATGAGTAATGTCTGAAGGAACCTAAAGTGTTTCATGAGTAGATCATGAGATGTGGCTTCTGGGCGAGTTAAGGTAGAGACAGTTGATAATAGATATGCGTAAGACCCCAAGAAAGTGGTTTTGGAGGCAAGAAGGTGCAGAGGACTAGACAAAGGAATAGGGGTGGTAGGAAAAGGGCTGTTCAAAATGTGCGGGGAGGGGAGGGAAATAGTACAAAGTGTTCTGCTTACAAATACTACTTTGTGAAGCTCACATGTTTAGCAACCACAACACCCTTTCCCCCTATAATCTACTTACAATATCAGAAAACTCACTGCATTCTTCTGAGTAAGCTTGATCTGGCTCATCATACATCCAGTTCAAGCTGTCATAAGCCCACCTGCTTTGGGCAGTTTCCCAGAAACGAGATGCATTTGAGTTATTTTCAGCAATTATGGTTTACTGTCCTTAATTCTAAGGGTGGAATTCAATGTTCAGGCAAACATTCTCCTTGTGCAATGAAACATTCTCCCCCTCTCCTCCCCCTGTGCATCCCTTAAATCTGTTATAGTATTACCCCAACCCTGCAGAGCATATCTGGGGGTGATAAGGGGTGCATGAGGGGAACAGAGAGAATAAATAATAAGCAAGTATCTCACTACATGCCTTTGAATCCAAGGAGAGGGAAAGCAGCACTGAATACAATGCAGGCTTTCTCCAACCCACCCCCTGCTGCTGATTGTCCAGTGGGCTCCAGATATTCCCAGAAAAAGCTGAGAATAGACTGCAAACAATAGATGTTTGGAAAGTCCCCAAAGAAGCACAAAATAGTCAGTTGTTGTTTAGTCGTTTAGTGGTGTCCGACTCTTCGTGACCCCATGGACCAGAGCATGCCAGGCACTCCTGTCTTCCACTGCCTCCCGCAGTTTGGTCAAACTCATGCTGGTAGCTTCAAAAATACTGTCCAACCATCTCGTCCTCTGTCGTCCCCTTCTCCTTGTGCCCTCAATCTTTCCCAACATCAGGGTCTTTTCCAGGGAGTCTTCTCTTCTCATGAGGTAGCCAAAGTATTGGAGCCTCAGCTTCACAATCTGTCCTTCCAGTGAGCACTCAGGGCTGATTTCCTTAAGAATGGATAGGTTTGATCTTCTTGCAGTCCATGGGACTCTCAAGAGTCTCCTCCAGCACCATAATTCAAAAGCATCAATTCTTCGGCGATCAGCCTTCTTTATGGTCCAGCTCTCACTTCCATACATCACTACTGGGAAAACCATACCTTTAACTATATGGACCTTTGTCAGCAAGGTGATGTCTCTGCTTTTTAAGATGCTGTCTAGGTTTGTCATTGCTTTTCTCCCAAGAAGCAGGCATCTTTTATGACTGCTGTCACCATCTGCAGTGATCATGGAGCCCAAGAAAGTAAAATCTCTCACTGCCTCCTTTTCTTCCCCTTCTATTTGCCAGGAGGTGATGGGACCAGTGGCCATGATCTTAGTTTTTTTGATGTTGAACTTCAGACCATATTTTGTGTTCTCCTCTTTCACCCTTATTAAAAGGTTTTTTAATTCCTCCTCACTTTCTGCCATCAAGGTTGTGCCATCTGCATATCTGAGGTTGTTGCCATTTCTTCCAGCAATCTTAATTCCAGCTTGGGATTCATCCAGCCCAGCCTTTTGCATGATGAATTCTGCATATAAGTTAAACAAGCAGGGAGACAATATACAGGCTTGTCGTACTCCTTTTCCAATTTTGAACCAATCAGTTGTTCCATATCCAGTTCTAACTGTAGCTTCTTGTCCCACAGTCAGTAGGGGGCCCTAATCAGTCCTCATGCTTACTCTATGAAGGCCAGACCTAAATATTTCTCATCAAGGTTTGTAGAGTAGTATTATCACCACAAGAGGGGGTTCCAATTCAGTAAGATAACGAGGGCTGAGACTGTTCTCTTTTAGCTACAGATTGTAGCATAAAGGATAGCTAACGAACAAGAAACTCCCTCCTGAGAAAGATCACAGCATAAAACACTTAGGGAAATTAATAATGCAATAGGAATGGGCTCGTCTATGCCACATTTTACAAAGCATAAATAATATGTGGGATGGATTCCCAAAGATAGCAAGAGCTGCAGCTGTAAACCTATTAAGAAAACTGATTAAAAGAAAATCTATCAACTCTATCAAGGTGTGCTAGCCTTCCCAGATGGATTTTTCCCCACCCCCAAGAGATGATTATATTAACAATTACTTGAACTCAAAAACCCTACTTAGCAAAATGTCAGATTCATCAATGGACCTTTCTCCAAGAGAAGAGTATCCATTTCAGTAAACATCGGCCTCTTCCTTCCCTGGAATTGGCACCAGTCTCATGACAATCAATAACTGCACATTATCTTCAGCAGTCACACTAAAAGCCTATTTGTGCCAAGAACCACTGAAAACCTGGCCAATGTTGGTGAACTGCTATCAAGCAAGGAGGCATACAGAGCATCCAGGGTTTTCTTATGTTCTGGAAAACGAATGCTTATTTTGGCATCACTTGCAGAGTCATTAACTTGCCACCAGTGCCATAGGTTGCGTGTGCATTTGTGTGCTGACATCTTAAAGATAATTATGATGGAACATTCTGAAGGAATACCACCTGAATAAATTCCATCTGGATGAAAGGAACTACAGTACAAATTCTTAAAATCGCCATTAGTTTAGTAAATGAGACTCAAGTTTGCTTTTGTTAAAAGTAAGGGGTGTTCACAAATAGTGTACAGTCCATGTGCTGGTGTAACCTGTGCATGCAATAGCTAAGCTGAAGAAAAAAATCAACTAGCGTACACTCACAAAAAACCCACTTGTACAGTATATTTGTAGAGACTGCTTGTACCCGTCTTCAGTGTGACATGTGAACATAATCAATAATCCATTCAAGTTATATCAATATACTTTATCAATACATTCAAGTTATATCTGTATAATGTTTTGGTAACTTGGTTGTGTAAGTGGGAACATTTCTTTCCAGGTAGGGTACACATTAACCACTTTGGACCACTGGTTTGCCTCTGAAAGGCAGACTTTCTCTCAGGGTCACACATACACACACATGGTCTTTATTACTTTTTATTCATGTTTCATACTGCAAAGCGACATGTTATGGAAAGTACAGGGTTGCCTCCCAAACCAGCACCCCCTGTTGAGTTCTCCAAATCCCCTCTATAAATGTACTAACCCTGATTCTGTGTCCATAATCTTATGTGAATCCATCTCCCTTCATCAGCAGCCTATTATGTAGAGCAAGTATGAAGAAACACACAGTGCAGTGAGGTCACAAGTTAATGGCAGTTAAGTATTACTGCTTTTTATGGGAGGGGGGGATTTTGGCACAGGAATGCTAATTTCTGCAGCAACCCTGTAATTTTTCATGACATGTATGTCTCTGTACTGTGTACTATCTGGCCAGGGTTATATTTGCCAAGTCCAGTGAATATCAGTAAAGGTTTTCACACTCAACAGTTTGACATTCATTGGCTGGATAATGTATTATGTGCGTGCTATCTGGAGTTGTTCACTATGGACCATATCAGAAACACAAAAAGCAATTACAGTGGTCCAGTAATAGATGCAGGCATTAATATACATTCCCACACATATGTAGATCTTCAAAACATACCCACACTTTTAAAGCATACACACCATCCATTTAAAGCCCATTACTTTCCCCAAAGAATTCTAGGAACTGTAGTTTAAGGCTCCAGAGAAATGTAGCTCTGTGGAGGTAAATTACAGTTCCTATGATTCTCTTGGGTGGGTGGGATGTGCTTTAAATGGAAGGTGTGTATGCAGTTGATGCAGGTGGCACTGTGGATTAAACCACAGAGCCTAGGACTTGCCGATCAGAAGGTCGGCAGTTCGAATCCCCACGACGGGGTGAGCTCCCATTGCTCGGTCCCTGCTCCTGCCAACCTAGCAGTTTGAAAGCACGTCAAAGTGCAAGTAGATAAATAGGTACCAGTCCGGCGGGAAGATAAATGGTGTTTCCGTGCGCTGCTCTGGTTCGCCATGACCTGGAAGCTGTACGCCGGCTCCCTCAGCCAGTAAAGCGAGATGAGCGCTGCAACCCCAGAGTCGGTCACGACTGGACCTAATGGTCAGGGGTCCCCTTTACCTTTTTATGCAGTTGAAACAAAATAAAAAATAAAAAAATTCTTTCCAGTAGCACACGAAAGCTCATACCTATTACAAACTTAGTTGGTCTCTAAGGTGCTACTGGAAGGATCTTTTTATTTTTTATTTTATTTCTACTACGGCAGACCAACACGGCTACCTACCTTTAACTAGAACTATGCAGTCTAAGTTTTTCCTCATACACCATTCTCTCCAACCCCTCTATCCAATAACAGTACAATGGAGCAAGGGATAAACTCTCACCATGTTCCTTTGAAACCTCACACCTGATTTATACAGACCTTACTATTCTGCCATGCCACTAAAAACAAGTGTAGGACCAAATATATATGGTCTATGGGATGATGGCAAAAGGCCAGGCAGAAATACAAATCCCCTTAACCAGCAAAAGTATTTGGAATCTTAGCCAAAGAAAAACAGAAACCAGGGTTTGAGGGGGAAAGGAGACGGGGAGAGAGATCCCCCCCCCATTTTGTAGCTGCAAACCAGACCTGCCTATCTCCTGTCATATATGAAGATGAGGCCAAAAATCCTCATACTTGTGGTAGAATGCAGCCATGCAGTGAATGGGTTGATCCACAGAAGACTCCATTAATGAAGTTGCAAACTAATAGCCCCATACAGACAGCGGACAAGCTTCTCATAGATGGATTAATTGTGAATTTTGTATTCATGCACACTAAAAGTCTACTGATAAATAATGGGCGTTTTGCATGAGTGAGACGGATCAGGCTCAATGATCATCAGATGGTGCAGATGGAAAACTTTAATTAACAGATGTGTGACCCTGTGGCTCTGTTGTAAGTTATCAGGACATTTATTGGACTGCAGTAAAGGGAACACACGTGTGCACAACATGGGCACCATTTATCATTCCCCCCTCTCCCAGTTCTAGTCTGCTTTCCCTTTTGCTCAAATAAAGCCACTTCAAGCCATAAGTGCAAGGAAAGACTGGTAATTTAAACAATGCTGTGAGCCAGGAAAGGCTGAGCACCAAGTCAAGATTACCATTCATTTGACATTGAATCCCAGTTTTACAAAAAGGCCCTGAAACTGGTATAATTTTAAGAGTTGATAACACCCCAACTTCAGATCCTCTAATATGGCACTTGTAAGGTCCCCAGCTTGTGTACAAGTTGTGCTGAGTCCTGAAGGAAGGGAGTGGATTCCCTTCCCCATAGGAGTTAATTCCTATGGGCTCTACTCTCCCCATAAAATATTTGAGGGGGCCAAGGCCCCCAAAGTTGATGGGCATGCCCCCCAATATTTTATTCAAGTTGATACCCCCGCCCCTCCCATCTGCTGGTCTCTGCTGGGAACTGTTCCTACCTACCACCCTTTTTGCAAAGAAAAAGCAGCAGCTGGACTTTGAAGTTACACAGTAGAGACAGGATAGGTAGTGCACCCTAAATGCCTCTCCACACAATGTTTCTTTAGGTGCACACTTAGGAAGTTATATCTGTGCACCTAATAATGTAGAGTGTGAATACAGCAAGTTGTGTTGGAACTGACAGTGCTGAGCTAACTGGCAGGTTTACATGCACATAGAGCACTTATGAGAACACAGAACTCCAGACCAGAACACTCTGGACTTTTTAAGAAGGAATCTACGAAACCTAATTGAAGCCATACCATGCAGCCTTCAAACCTTGGACCAGATTCAACTAAATAGGTGCATTAGCGTAAGCCAGCGCCAGGACACCCACTACTGCAATGGGGCTTTCCCCGCTCTCCTCAATTTGCTCCAGGCATCAGGAGAAACCTCCAGAACACCACATATGTGTGGGGGGGGAGCATCATTCCATCAGGCAAGCCCTACTTTGAATTCCAGCTCTTGATTTTTTTTATATGGGTCAATGAGGACCAAGAACCTTAGTCTTCTGTTCTAAACCCAGTGAAATAAAATTCTGACTCATGACACTGACCTCTATTCAGGCCTAATGAATGAGATGTGTTTTGAGCAGTGTAGAACTAAACTGGATCCACAGCAAGAAGTCATCAAAGGACAGGTTAAAAAATACTTGGAGCAGACAAAAGCTGGTTTGCAATTATTATGTTTCTCCAGTAGAGGATATCCACATACCTTCTTGAGACAATGAAGCACTGTAGAGACTCAGAGGAACAAGGACTGGAACTTCCATTGTTTAACACTGAAAAGATGCACCTAAAAGGAGATTCAATGCATAGTTAATAATACTGGTTGGTATTGATGCCATTAATCAACAACTGGACCCAAATTTTAGTTAGTTTGTGGACGTTCCTGGAAGACATGTTTCTCATCCTCACCCCTGCAAGTCACATGCAACTTCCAAAAAGAATCCTCTGAGAGGTTAAGAGGAGATGGGGCATGGTGGGCTGGTGGGACTTCCCCAAATCAGGCTGTGGTTCTAAAAATAACCCAGGAAGGTAGATTATTTCTTCTTGGAAGTCACATAGAGCCCTTCTCCAAACTGGATTACCACAGGGAGTGAGGGAATAGGTATTAAAACTATGTCACTGAGTCGGCATTCAGGGTGTTAGTCCAGCTCTGTAACATCTGCAAGATGAAGTGTGGCAAGCACTTGATTAATGAGGCTATCAAGAGGCCATGGCTGACATTCTGAGATTTCAAGTTACACACAAGCTCTCTCTTGGGACAGAGCAGTAAAAAGCGGCAGGGGGAATACTCACTTTGGAAACAAACAAAAATGAGTAATACATTCTTGTTCTCCACCACTATCCTGATCAATGAGGATCCTTGTAAAGCGGGGGAGGGGGGTAATTTTTGAAATCTATATAATTACTACCTTACAATGGATACTAAAAATGTTCTGTTTCGTTATCATGCCAGGTAATGATACAGAAGTTGCTGGTCTTGTTTGGAACAAGGCTAGACTTGCACAATTACAGCATCACTGAAGCGTAAAACATGAAACTGATTAACTTGTGTGGTAGATTAACTAATAAATCAGAATTAAATGGTGTTTTCTGAAACACTTTTCTGGGTCAGTTGCATAGCTGTTTAGGGTGGAGTCTGCCATAAGTCACAATGAATTAGGGCAACACAGCAGCATCACAGGATTTCTACACTGGGGCCTTGAGCCAATATTGATATACCAGCATAAATTCTTAGCAACAGTGACAATTGATGTATATTTAGTTTGATATTAATCTGTGCTTTTTTTAAAAAAAAAGAGTTCACTATTAAACATAATTTTCAATCAATGTCTGATCTAATTTGACTGAGAAAGTAGTTGCAGTCCAAAACTCCACAACAATGCAATGCAATGCATGTTGGATTGAGTAGAGGCTAAAAACCTCATGCAATTAGGGGATTTGATACAATAAGTCAACATTTGGGAGAAGATATCCATTGTCATCCCCTTTGCATGTAGCAGTGTGATGTTCTGTTCAATATGGTGCTGTGGTCTAAACCACTGAACCTCTTGGGCTTGGCAATTGGAAAGTCGGCAGTTCAAATCACTGCAATGGAGTGAGCTCCCATTGCTGTGTCCCAGCTCCTGCCAACCTAGCGGTTCAAAAGCACACCACTGCATGTAGATAAGTAAGTACTGCTGTGGCAGGAAGATAAACGGTGTTTCCGTGCGCTCTGGTTTCTGTCACTGTGTTCTGTTGTGCCAGAAGCGGTTTAGTCATGCTGGCCACATGACCCAGAAAGCTGTCTGTAGACAAACACCAGCTCCCTCAGCCTGAAAGCGAGATGAGCGCCGCACCCCCATAGTCACCTTTGACTGGGCTTAACCATCCAGGGATCCTTTACCTTTTACCTTTATTCCAGTCAACAAGCCATGCCCATTTCCAGGATACTCTATTCCATTTCCCCTTCTCCCCCTTAGTAGTCCATTCTCCTCCTCAATCAGGGATACAATATTTCACAGACTTATTTGAATGTGATTTTTTTGTGGGTTTTTTTGCCACCTTAGGTTCTGGTTTTCCTTTTTTAAAAATGTACTTCAGCATTGCAGGGAGTTGCACTAAATGAACTAAATGTTGCTGAATCTAAGATGACCCTCTTAAATAAAACATTGTATTAGAGCAGCACCTTATTTCATGCTACCTTTTTTAGTAGGATGTACTTGTACAATGCTGTGATATGAGTGTGTGTTTTTTATATTTCATTGTGCAATTAAACTAATTAGTTGCTTAAAATCAAGACATCTAATCAGCCCAGTGTTATCATCCAGCACTCTGCAGGCTAGCGTATATATAAATATGCTGACTGAGCTGGTTTTTGACTTGCTCTATTAAAAAAAAGTCAGTAGGCAATTCTAAGTGAAACACGCTTCAATAGGTCATTCCACCTCCTACTGTTGCTGTCTTTGAAATTAATTAAGGATTAATCCTTGATCAATAGTTAACCTCACTGCAAAATTTTATAAGAAACATTGATTCTTTACACACATGTCAATAGAGCAATTTCTTAAAGAGGAGACATAGTGCAGAGATTATAAATTTAAGAATATATCAGCAGTGAAAATACAAGATGCATAACGATTTAAATCAGTGTTCCATGTGGTCTTGTATTGAAGGATAATGTTTCAAGCAGCAATACTTTTGAAGGTAGCAAACATTTAAAACCACAAAAAATAGGGGAGGGGGACCATACCCAGCAGAAGCAAAAGCAGAACTGGCCCAGTAGAAATATCAGAAACATTCAGGTGGGCTATCAGACCATGTCTGCATAGACGCTGGGCATAAATTAGAGCCACAGCTGGCCTGAGGTAGTTCACTGTTCAGGCTCATTCAGAAAACTTTTTTGCTCTACGTGTTCTACAATTCAGCCCCAGTTGGAAGAAATACTTCCCAAATAAAGTGTCTGGGAAGTCCTTGCTGAGAACCATGCATTGCCAATATCCCTTCCCCATGAACTCTTTCTTCCATACAGATGTGACATCTTTGTTACAAGGATGGGCAAACAGGTAATTTAAAGAGCTTCTGATACAACCACTCACTTTAACAACCAAAAATAAAATTAGTCACTCACTCTCTCTGACTTTGCTGTTTACCTCAGGCAAAGACAAACAATTTTCGTGTGTCCAAGGGACTGGAACTCTGCATTATTTGGTAGTTCTAGGGATACAAAATCCATCTGTTTGCCTAGGTATATAGGTAAAACACAGCTATGGTGCAAGGCTGGACTTGGCCATGTTTCTCTGGCAATAGGCCCAAAAGCCTAAAGTCTGAGCTAACTGTCACAGGTAGACACATGTAGGTGTACAATGTTATTTAAATGATAATGCACCCCTGAAAAAGCCTGGCTGAACAATTGTTCAGAACCCCTGACCTACCTAGCAGCAAGTCAGTATGTCAAGTCCAACATCTGGGGGTCAAGCCACACAAGCAAAGTCCAAAGGCCAGGAGACAAAGGCCAGGGTCAATTCAGGTAATCAAGTCTGAAGTCCAGCAGTCAGAACACAGTCCAGAATCAAACCAAAAGCAGTCCTGTAGAGGTTCTAGCACATTCTTATCAAGTCAAGGTCCATCAATATGGGCAGTTGAGCTCTACTTTCCTTTTGGACTTTGCCTGCTGATGGCAGCACCTGGGCTTGATGAGGCATGTGACCCTCACCTGTTTCAAGCCTATTCCAGCTGAGGAATCACACCCCTCCTCCCAGAGCTAGCGAACCCCACCTGGCCAGCTAGGGAGATGGGCTGTGGGCCTTTGTCTGCCTCAGCCTCCTAGAACTCTTGCTGCTCCCTATGCCTCAGAGCCCACCATGTTGGTAGAGACAGGGGCCCCTCTGGTGATGGGTCCTACTGCTCTGGTTCCTGTGCACTGACCTCCATCCCCTCGCCATCCTCCATGACCCTGTGAGTACTTCCTGCTCCATCCTAACATTGTGCAAGCCTAGTAAATGAAACAATAGATGTGTAAATTAATATGAAGGATCCAAATTAATTGGTCTTATGCTAGCTAACGTGGAACTAAAGTGTGCTAGGGATGGAGAAGAAATTCAATTCAGTTCATATTTAAAGGTGAAGCAGCTTCATTTGTCCTTCCTGAAACCATATGCAAAATGAAACTTAGGCATTCTTCAAAATGTGCACTTCTCTGAATTATGCAATGCAGTTCTCCAGCAAAGTAATGTGTACAAAAAAATGCATATATTAATGAAAATAACATACATGGTCGGGCATGGTCGGCAAATTGGTGCCAAAGAAGGATAGAACATTCTTTATGTATGCTACAACAGCAGCAAGGATACTCATCGCAAAGTATTGGAAGACACAAGATCTACCCACCTTGGAAGAATGGCAGATGAAGATGATAGACTATATGGGACTGGCAGAAAAGACTGGCAGAATCCGAGACCAGGGAAGAGAGACGGCGGAAGAAGATTGGAAGAAATTTAAGGACTATCTTAAGAAATATTGCAAAATTAAAGAATGTTAGAATGATGTTGGTTTAGAAATTAAGTGGTTTCAGCTGTAATGATTAAGTAAAAAGAAAAGAAAGGTCAAAAATTAAATGAAAATTAAGGGAGAGGATTTGTTGAATTAATAATTAGAAATTGGAATACAGAAAGGGGAGGTATGAGGAGGTCGGGGAAGTAAGTTATAAGAAAATAAGGGATTGAAACTTTACTTGTTTTTAAATGGTTTTTAGTTTTGTATTTTGTTTTTTATATTTGTTACTTTTTGTGTTTGTGTTTTGTTATTATTACTGTTTTTTATGTATAATTTTTGAAACTTCAATAAATATCTTTAAAAAAACAAAACAAAATGTGCACTTCTCTGAATTATGCAATGCAGTTCTCCAGCAAAGTAATGTGTACAAAAAATGCATATCAAAATGAAGATATTAGGAGAAATTTGTGTGAATTTGCAGATTAATTTTTATGAGGACACAACTGATTGGGAAATGGTTTGACACTAGCAGTCAATGTTGAGCCCAAACTTGTGTGAAAATTTCAGTTTCATCCACAAAGTAAACCCCTGTTACAGCAAAGGGCTGTGAGTGAAAGAGTGTTAAAACTGATAAGCACTCACTAGGTCCAAGATAACGATCCCATGGTAGGAGGGAAGGCACTCCAGGCACAGTGCAACTTTTGTGCAGTTCCTCAGAGATAGCATCCTATGCTGTGTGAGATAAAATGTGCTCATTTTCACTGTTCGGAGTGTGTGTGTGTGTGTGTGTAATAGCAAGAGAATTGCAAATGGCAGCCACTGATAACTTGTGGAGACCCTCAGAGTAACTGATGATATGCTGCCTTGTGGGCAACTTTTAAAGACACCCCCCCCCCCCAGGTTTGGTTCTAAGCTCAAACTGTTAGACTCCCCTTTGGATTAAGGGTTTGCAGCTTTAATCACAAGTACTTTTCAGGAAGAAAACATCTGATCTCAATACCTGAAAAGATGAAGGCATCTCCCTTTCATCCATTGTTCAAAAGTTGAAAAGCCCCAGTAGTACACCACATGTAAGAGTAGCTGCTGCCAGACATCCCTGGGAGCAATGTGATAAACAACTCTCTTTTATTCCATGCAACCCTGTTCAAAACAGTCCCATTCCACAACACATGTCACTTTCTACCATTACTGCTTTATCAATCCCCTTTGTTTCATCAATCACCACCAGCCACTTTGACCCATAATCAATGAAAGGAGGCCTCTGTATTCCCAATGACACTTTGCCTTTCTTAAGCCCTTCATTACGAGTGAGTATCTTTGTCTAGAAAAACATAATGTCTTCTGAACGCCTCTGACCAAACATACCAACTTGATACGATCTCAGTCTTATTATTAAGAGTTATCTGCAGCTGAATCAGAGAAGAATGAAATGGAGATAATAAAGAACGATTACAGTACCAGTTTGGGGATGAACTCCATATGAAAAAGCTTGCTGATTTATGCAACTTGGTTTCTGACTGCCTGACTGATGAACCAGGCATGCTGTTAGAGAAAGTATATTTCTGTGATATCAGTCACTGCAAGTAGGACAGGGTTCTTCTTACTTGATTTCAGAGACAGTAGCAATGTTAGAAGACATGTCAAAATCTTGGCCAATGATTATTCACATTTAAAGAGTTGGACTACAGACGCCAGGGCCGTCTTTAGCATATGCGTAGCTGGGGTGCAAAGATCCACCCAGTGCCACCAAATTTAGTTTAGCTGCCCCCAAAAATTTTAGGGAGGGGCAAACTCAAAGTTGTTGAGCTTTTTCGGGTGGAGGGAAATCGCTCACCAGTAACGACGATGCAGCAGAAATAACTGCTTTTGTTTCCTGACTCATTGGGAATATTTGATGCTACAGAGGAGGGGGGCAGGAACTTTCATTCCATTGTTTTTCACTGCCGCCAATCAAGAGGGACTGGTATACAGTAGGTATACTTTTGGTGCCCCCCAGAATACATTTGGTGTCCCCCAGAATTCGGCGCCAGGGTGCCCTGCACCCCTTGCACCCCTGTATAAAGACAGCCCTGACAGAAGCTATAGTAAACAGAATAACGGCTTGGTCCAGAGATGTGTACACTTGAAAACAATCTTAATACAACCAGTATTTCCTGCAGCCATTTGACGGCAATGCACATTTGAAGATAATTATTTATGCTTGAGAGCTGAGACTTGCAGGCTGGAGTGGCATCCTCTTTGCCTGGATGAATCAGAACTCTGAATAGCTTACACACATACCCACACACAAGTAGAAACAGTTTGTTTTTTACACATACACAAAGGCATGTTTCTGCCGACATGGGAGAGGACAGAGCTGAGCTTGTGAAACAACTTTTCCATGTATGCACACTGTTAAAGAAAGTTGCCTGGACACCACAGGGTTTTTGTTTTGTTTTGTTTGGTTTTGTTTTTAAAAAGTCAGATGATTCCCCCCCCCCCCCCAGATGCTTTTTAATAGTAGCCCATTAGAGGGCATCAAAGTATTACATATTTGCAGAAAGACTATATTGGGATAATGGGCAATGGATTCATTAATAGGGGTGTTATTGAACCCGAACCCATCTCATTAATTCATATTGGAATGTTAAGTGTGTGTTTAAATCTGTCCCATTGAAACTACTGTAATGGCATTGCAACATGTTTAAATGTAGCTGGCTTTCCCTTGAGTCTCAAACTCCTTTGAGGTGTCACAGAAAAAGAATAGGAGGAACTCTAAGAATTTGTATTGGAGGGACCCAGTGGGCTGCAGGTTGATGATTCCAGGTCTCAAGAGGTGTCTGATCCCCCAGGAGGGAACCAATCTTCTGGCAGGGGGTAAGGGTGGAGAGTTAGACCCCAGGGAAGGCTCAAGTGAGCTAGCAGAAGAGGGTCCCAGCACTCTCCTTCCAAATACGCCTTTTGTTTGCCTTTTATGCTGCCTCCTGTCACTCACAAGCCTTCTCACTCTGGAGAGGTGGTTGAGAGTAACCCTGCCTCCATCTCCATGGAGATGCCAGCACCAGAGCAATCAAATTTAGCATAGCCCACCCACTCAAAAGGATGCCATTTTTGCCCTGTCGCAGGACTTCAGCTGCCCACCCTGGCCACCCTTCCTTCCTTCAAAAGTAAACTGCAGAGTGGCGCTTGTTGGCTCAACGTCTGAGCTCGCACCTAGCCCTGCATTTAGTCTGTCATAAACCTGCTTACCCTTGTAAATTGTAGCTTGCCTTATCCACACATTAAAGCCTTTGGCAGAAATAGGGTTGTGAGTTCAAGTTCTCCATCAGACGGGGAGGGCCAGGACACAAACACAGTCAGATTGGAACAATTTATTCTGGTTTGTGGTGTTCCTAAACTGGTTGTAATGATAAAAGTAGAGATTTCCCCTTATAAACTGCAATGGTTTCTGTGCAAATAGTTCTGCAGTGAGACTTGTGGCATTCTTTATAAATGACATCAATATTTCATTTGTGGCAGGGTGTAGGAGCATCCAAATGCTAATTTTAAAAATGCTCTCTTGAGGAAATCTTGCTGCTCACTCAGCAGGGGTTTATATCCATTGCTGAGCAATCTTGCCGGCACAGCATGACTTTGATTCCTTATTCCTCAGATAAGGAGAAGAAAAGACTTGATCCTTGGTGCTGGGAGTTAGTCAAGAGTGTTTGCCCCATGCTTCCTGGCAGCCTGAGACCTAAAAAAAGAGAACAATGTCAGCTTCCCTCCTGAGGCAAATTGCAGCAAGGAGGGTAGTTTTCACTGGGACCAGAGCAGAGTGGAAAGGATCAAACTCCTCTCTGTGGCCCTGATCCTTCCCCCTAGCTGTTGAAAGAAAACACAACTGCCGAACTACATGTTCAGTATAAATGTGTGGTTTTGACTCTCATCCTTGGCTAACACCCCTCCCCTCAGGGTACATTTCCTTTGTGTTGTTTCAGCCTGGGCTCTAGAGGAGGATGTGTTTGGGATGTGTGCATGCGCATTCATGCACATGGGCTCCCAGAGAACACATTTCCTCAGAGGTCATTATCCTCATCTATCAATGTTCTCTCCTCCCCCGCTGCCCATGAGATCTCACTTGTTCTTAAAGTGAGGGAAATGAGGTCCAACCAAAAGCTTGCCACATGTTTTATAGCCTTTTTTTAAAAAAAAAGACTCCTTGTCAAACATGTTTTTTCCCTACTGTCCAGGAAACAGGATTTCCAGCAGATTTCTATGGGGACAGTAAAGCATAATGTAGTAGGAAATTATACAAAAGTAATGACATAAAGTAGTCAGGGAAGGTGGAAAATCGTTAGGTCCTGCTCCAGCTGGGCTGATCCCGCCCCTCCCCCCACCCAGGGCCAACTGTCATTAACTGCCCTGAGGGAAGGAACAGTGTGGCTGTTTTTTGAACTCCCAGCCCTTGGTGCATCTCTTGAGTTTTATATGCGTCATTAGCTGCCTTGAGGACTGCAGCTAGCTGTAAAGAGGAGTAAAAAATCTAAATAAATCGAATATGCATAAATAAAGGAAGTTTGCATTATTGCCCCCTGCCCTGCCTGTTCATTCTATGCACTGAAACTGTTTCTCATCACCAAATTCACCCTTGGCAACGCAGTGGGGAGACAGATGCTTGGTTCCCACCAATTTTTGGAAATGAAGCCCCCACTGCTCGACTTCGAATCGCCACTGAAAGAAACAGAGGAACTCCATGCAAATGGGAAAAGTTTCTGGGGAAGCAAAAGAACAGCAACCCACCTCAAAAAATAATGTGAAAACACCAAAGCACTTTTTTTTGGTGGGGGAGTCACAAAAGAAGAGACTCTTTGGTGTGAATTGTTTGTAAGGTTTTGCCAAGTAGTACTCATTCAATGGACTATGTGCTAGGAATACCATAATATAACAAAACATTCTAGAGGGTTCCTTCCAGCTTTACAATTCTACGATTCTATGTACCTAAACAGTGAGAACTATATGAATTGGTTCTCTCACATAGTAGGTGAGATTGAGTTGGGAGCTAAATGCTCCCCCCAAACAAAAAATAAAATACCTGCAATAGGTGTCAAGGGAAAATGTTTCTATCCTTGATTTTGCCCTGATATACTGCTTTTCTATGGCCATGTTTTCAGATCATGCTAAGCCATGGTTTAGGCCGATGTACAAAAGCAGGAATTTGCCTCTCCCCTCCTCCTCAGCTCTCCTCCTGCATGGTCATGAGGAAGATTTTGAAAGGATTTGGTTTCCCTTTTCCTTAATGTCAGCTTCCCATGTCACGGGCACCAGGCTTTGTGCTTAAGTGCTAACTGTGGTCTGTTTAAGCTAGTCGGATTCATAACCCATGGTTTGAAGTGGCTTTAAAAGCACAGGACATAAAGATTTGGCAAATTAAAGCAGAGGTCCCTGTCAGCTATGCTGCCTGAGAGCCTTTTAAGTTGAGATGCCATGAGTTGCACCAAATACATTTGCCATACTCTATCAGGCTTCAGCTATTTCATCTTAAAAAGGTATGGGTCACAGCCTTCATAGTTAACAACTGTAGGTTTACTGGTGCACGCTAGAAACAGCCAACATACAGGAGAATGCCGCCTGGACAAAACCCAGCATTCTAACGAAGAAGACCTCAATTGCCAAATATTTGTACGCCAGCTGCTATTTTAGTCTACGACCAAGTCAACAAAACCTCCAAATAGAACCCCAGAAATTGCAGGCAGGTCAAACTGCCCACAAATCTTCATCTCAAAAGCAGCTCCAGGCAGTAGGTTTTAAATCTAATTCTTTTCAGCATTAGGTGGAGCCTCTTCTGTTCTGAGATGCGCAGGGATGTGGGGGGAGATATTTCCCCTTGCCTTCTCACTACCATCAATAAAAAAGGCTCCAGATGAATAATCTTAGAGTAAACACCAACCAGCTTCTATATTCAGAGGGCAAGCAGCCTCTCTGCTTTGTGACTCGAACAACCCATTTCAGGGAATAACTACACCCGAGTAAAGGATTATGAAACTGTATAATAGCCTTTAGCTAAGAGTTTTTGCAAGACAGCATTGCAAGGAACACTCTTGTCCTTGTTGGCACAATATTGCAGTGGGATATATTTTCTTATTAAGCAGTGGAAGTCTCTTATGCACAGCTGCTCAATTCCCAGCATATTATTTTCAAAATACACTCTCAAAATATGAACAGCTCTATGGCCAGCAACTTTTCAATTAGCAATTATCTTGGGCTTGATATAGCATCAAACCCAGTTATCAGAGTCCTTTGCCAAAGCCTACAAACTCTTTTTTTTTCTTCCCTCTTCTGGCACAGCTATGCCTCAGGCTCTCACATGATTCATCTCGCATTTCCTCATGTAAAGGCTGGATTTAATTTCAGCTAGGGGACTTGTCTATCAAAGGAACACTTTACCTGAGAGGAAATACCATTGAACTCAATGAGACTTGGTTCCAGGTGGGCATACATAGGACTGGACAGTAAAATACAGTGCAGGGACAAAGAGCACTTTTAAGTTTCTTTTCTCCTTGAAACGGGCCACAATGACCTCACTGAACCAGGCCCAAAGGCAGAAAAATTGCTGTGAGGGGGCTTAAGCAGGGACCAGGGAGAATTTCAATTCAGTTTGCCAAAGGCAAACCTCCCAAAAATGCAAACCAAAATGCTATCATCCTTTCAGCCAAAAACAAAATCAGAATCAATAGTGGGCTCTCTTCAGCCAAAACTTCTGAGGAAATTTGAGGGATTATAAGGTACATCATTAAGACTATTAACTGATAGTTTATATAGTGTCAGCAACACATTTCGTTCTAGGGAGCCAATAGAAAACACACCAAGATCTGTTCTTAGACCACTGTTACCATTTGTTGTGCAACATAGCAGTCATGGTGTGTGTGTGTGTGTGTGTGTGTGTGTGTGTGTGTGTGTGTGTGTGTGACAAATCAACTGAAGAACACCAGAGTCTTTTGAGATTTGCCATTCCTTTATTGAATTTGTGTCAAAAGGGTATTTTACAAGGTGACCTGCAAATCAAGTCTGGCATATCTGGCAATATACCTGGCTGTAATGTCTCTTTTGGAAAGATCTTTATGATATATACTTTCCTCAGTGTGATCTTAGATATGATGAAACCCTGTAAATGTGTAATTGCTCTCTTGGAACTCAGAACACATATGAGATATTGTTTGGTTTATTGGTTACGAATGTAATTCTTTTTATTTCTTGAACATCTTTGAGAAGGACAAGATATTGTGAGAGAAGACAATAAAAGTGCTTTAAAACAAACAAGCTGTTAACATATCTTCATAGGTTTTCCTATTCACTCCTTGGCAATTCCATGGGGTGAGAATGTGCTCCTCTACCTTAAACCTGTAGGGGAAAAGTCACATGCAGAGCATGGAGGAAATACTTTTGTTCAATTTAGGCTACAAGTTTCAAAAAAGTAGTAAGCAATTGCTATATGCCAGCAACTGTTCTTCTAACTCCTTTTCACAACAAGCGGCTTACTCTCCAGGCAGACACTAATGAGATTTTTTTGTTAAAGTCTAGGAGGAGGGAGGGAAAGATCATCACTAAAATTGGGCATGGCAGCTGAATGTTGGAGGTGCTAACAATAGCAAGTCTTGGATCTCTTGGAGATGAGGATGCCTGTGATTAGTAAAGAAATCCAGCCAATGGCTCATGTGATTTCTTCATTTTTCAAATGCCTTGACTAGAACCTTGTCAAAATAAAGGGTGGATTTGTGCTTATATGGCAAGGCTGATCCACAACGATACTATCACAGAGCTGTAAAGCAGAAAATCTTGTGGTTCCTGCCAAAGCATGAATCAGTTGCAAAATAATGGTTTGAGGTATGCTTCTTTTTTCCATTCTCTAATATTTCTTTGCAGAACAACCCAAACAATTGCTCATAATTAAGCTGATTGGAGAAGCAGACGCTGGAAGGAAATATTCTGCTGGCTCTGATCCCAATGCACTTCATTGTACTAGATGTAGCACCATTACATCAGTTTCTTCCATTGCACAAAGAAAAGGTCATATTCACAGGACACAAAAAATATACTACTCAAGCAGAAAAATGATCCTTGCCTTTTCATTCTCAAAGCTCTGTTGTATCCTGAATAATTTTCAACATGGAAGTGGGAACATAAACAGCACACACACAATGGCTTCAGCATCCCAAGAATTTCGTTTCCCTTTTTTAAAAAATGAAGTTCCTATTCCTTATTACTGCAAAGATATATGTGAAAATGCATGGCAGTGACTGCTGTATTTAACCAGGCAATCTAGTAGTTAGAGAGGCTACTGGGCAGCAGAAGTAGAATTGTGCAGTATAAGAGTAAATTGTGCAGTGTAAGAGTATTCAGCATTCTTTTCAATGCAAAATTTGGATTAGTTGGATGGGCAATATTCAAAACACCAAATGTAGCTGCAGTCAGCAATTCTTTTGCATCTAGAATAGCCCAAATAAGAATGCACATCCACATTCAAATAGTGATGTTGTGTGTGGATTGTACTAGATTCCTTTCATCCCCATATGCACCCATAAGTGATTGTCTATGCATGGTCCCGAATCAGCTAAGGCAATACATGAGCAGGAGACTCCTGTACTGTGTGGCTATTCCTTTAGAGAGAAAGCATGCATGTTCCTTCTAATAAACCATCATTTAAGGCAGTGGCAGAACATTTGTAGAGCAGCTGACAGGACAGTGGGAAAGTTAAAAGAAGGATGGTCCATACAGAATGCTTGCAACAAGCTGAATACATTTCAAAACAGTGCTTGACATTTGTAAGGTTTTCTTCCACATCTATTGAATAGGAATAGTGTAAATTTTTCCCATGGCAAAGCATCTATAAAGCTGCCAATGAAAATAAAAATTGGAACTGAAAGGAGCAGCAAATACTGTACTGTAGCTTTGCTTTGTTCACATTGAGTGAGGTTGCTCTGGGACACACAATGTGGAGGACCATGCTGAACTCTGGGGAAATTTGCCCTAAAATGCTGGTGAATGTTCATTAGGACTTGTTTTTAAAAAAACATATTTCAAACTCATGAAGAATTATGGAAACCTTAAGACTGGAAAAATGAGAAATAGAGAAACCGAAATCCATGGATTCATCTGTCCCAAACTTATGTGCATCTCCTCAGATGCATGCATCACATTAAATGGGAACCAGATGAGTATCATTGGCTGCACAAGTGAATAATTCCTTCTCTGTGTTTATTTCCCTCATACTATCAATATTATCATACATGTGAAATCTATCTCCTCCTATGCTGTGCATGAGGTTCTGCAGGGGAGGTCCTACTTGTGATTCCACCAACAGGGGTGTGTGACAGTACATGAAAGAGCCTTCTTTCCAATGCTGCTCCATCCTTGGAATGACCTTGTGTGTGCCCATATCTTTGGGGCTCTAATTCACTTGCATTTGTATAGTGTTTTAATGATTATTTTAATTTTATATTTATATAATATTGATTTAGTGTCATTTGTTCTTGTTTTTACAATACAGTGGTACCTTGGGTTAAGTACTTAATTCGTTCCAGAGGTCCGTTCTTATCCTGAAACTGTTCTTAACCTGAAGCATCACTTTAGCTAATGGGGCCTCCTGCTGCCGCCCCACTGCTTGAATACGATTTCTGTTCTCATCCTGAAGCAAAGTTCTTAACCCGAGGTACTATTTCTGGGTTAGCGGAGTCTGTAACCTGAAGTGTATGTAACCTGAAGCATATGTAACCTGAGGTACCTAAACCATAAGGTTAAATGGGAAAAGGTAAAGGTAAAGGGTGCCCCTGACCATTAGGTCCAGTCATGGCTGACTCTGGGGTTGCGGTGCTCATCTCGCTTTATTGGCCAAGGGAGCTGGCGTACAGCTTCCGGGTCATGTGGCCAGCATGACTAAGCCGCTTCTGGCAAACCAGAGCAGCGCACAGAAACGCAGTTTACCTTCCCGCCAGAGCGGTACCTATTTATCTACTTGCACTTTGATGAGCTTTCGAACTGCTAGGTTGGCAGGATAAGTGGGATAGAAATGCCATAAAAGCAAACATGTAAATGAACAAGCAAAAATGGCAACTCAAAAATATATTCTGTTCTAATGCTTAAATGTACATAGTGACTGCTCTAAGGTAGAGTATACCAGCCATTTCATTGTACAAAGAAAGCTAGATTCCTGCACACCCTTTTCTTTCACCTTTTCTGAATGAATCTGGTGTCTAGCTCTCCTTTGTATCTAATACTGGAATTCTGACCAAGGCCCTGAAGTCCCCACTTCTGACTATTCTGCTTTTCACCTAATTCTCCAAAATGACTTTCCAGAACCTTTGTTATTATTATCCTTGGCTTATTTAACTCTATTTGTTTGTTCCAGAGCAAGCTTCTGATTTATATCTTTTCCCTTTGATGCACAAACTTCTCTTCATGTTTCTATAGATTACCCCACATTACATTTCAGACTTTCGGTTGTGGGCTGTGCCAAAGTTTTTCCATCTTACCTTATATGGATGTGACTTTTCTCATCCTTGTGCTAAATGCTAGATTTCTGAATTAGAGGAACAGAAGGCAGAGGGAGATATCTTCCTCTCTCTTTGTCTCTTTATGTCAGTGCTATGGAGACAGCTATAACATGTTCTTTGTCTGCATATTTTGTTGTTGTTGTTCTAATAAGTAGAAGAGAAAACAGGAGGTGCCATTAATTTAGCTCCTCTAACTTGTTCCTTGTAACTCAAGGCTCAGAGAGGCCAATGTTTTCCTTGGCAGGGAAAAGCAAGATGTCAGATTGAGCATGACTGTCCTGAACAGAGGAATTCCATCATGGCAGACAACAAGAATCTTCTTTGCTGTAGTGTCAGCTGTTCCTCCCCTCATGTGTGGACTGGTTCACATGTTACACCAGGCCGGCAACATCCTGACTCATGAAACCAACCAGCCCATTGTACACATACAACAGTCCCACCATAGGCTCAATTAGTCTCTTGTTGTGGCTATTTGGCCCTAGGACTTTTGGGGTGCCACTTAAGATCTACCCAATCACTTTAAATATAAGCACTTTAAAATTATAAGCACTTTAGATCTTAGCACTTTTTGTTGTTGTTTGTTTATTGGCTTCCCTTAACTGCAGTGTTCAACATTTTTTCCTCTCCTATTTGATTTTGTTTTTGTATTCTGTGCACTTAGTCCCCAATGGGTGGGTGTTCTGTATAGAACAGAAATGATGTTTTTGGTACAGAGGAAGACAGGTGCTGGTGGACAATTATTTCCATGGTGACAGGAAAAGGAAGGTGTTCCACTGGTGGGCAGAGTGTTGCAGAGAGTAGAAGGAGGGTGAGTTATATTTGAGCACTCCCAGCCTCTGGTTTCCCCATTGATAGTCAGAATTTAGTGGAGCCTGTCAGTCAGCGCTTTGGTCTGTTGGTCAATGGGAGGTTGGTGCAGAGTAAGTTAGAATTCACCCTCAATTTAGATGTGGCATTGGCATGCAAAACTGAGACTTGCGTAGAGGCACTGGAAGGCTCTGTTTACCCAGTTTTATCTTCCATGCACTCAGTGGGCATTATTGAAAGATGGAGATGTCTATAATTTTCCTGCTAAGGGTGGCAGCAGCAGCGGGGGTGGGGAATCAGTTAATGAACAAGCATCGCTATAATATAATAATAATTTATTATTTATACCCCATCCATCTGGCTGAGTTTCCCCAGCCACTCTGGCAGCTCCCAATCGAGTATTAAAAACAATACAGCATTAAATATTTAAAAATTCCCTAAACTTCCCTATGATATCCTGAGGTGAGTGCTGTAATCAGAGGGCCTAGGATTCTCTTGGAAAAAAGAATCTGGATGCATAATGATCTGAAGAGACTTACAATGTTTGGGTTTATTTCCAACTCCTATTCTAAACACCAGCTTGTCCTCCCAGCCTAGTATAAGACCTGGCATAGGCTTATCAGTGGCTAAACCAGGGGAATTCTGAAATATTGGCTAGGTCAGAACAATGAATCTGTCACTAACATCACAGGGAGTTGACATCTTGGGTGTGAAAGATACCTTAACCCCAGACCAAATACTGCAAAATATAATGTGTCCACCCAACATGAACCAAGTGACTAATTCTAATCCTGTTCCACTGTCGAAATGCTAGCCAGGGTTCCTGAAAAACAATCATAAGTGCTTTGCAACAGAATGCCTTGTGGGTTGGGGTAACTTACCTTTACACAAAATCCCTTAACTATGGGAAAACTGTCCAACTCCCTAAAGGTTAACCAAACAAAATTGAACATTGTGTCCAAACAAACGTGGCTAACAAAATGCCATCTGGTGCACTCCGGGGAATTATGGTTATGCAAATGACATTGTCAGCAGATGGTGTCTCCAGCTTTTTTCCCATAGGGAGAACCTAAAAGAAGCTTTCCCTCTGGGCCTCCGAAAGTCATGTCCTTTTATTCAGGCAACCCTGATGAGATTTATCACTTGTGCAACACAGCTTCTTTCTTCCACCATATATATTCTTGTGCATCATGAAATTTGGAAAGGAACCTAAGTCCATGCAGTCATTTCTGCTGAACTTTTTCCTGAGTTGATGAGCAGAACATCATCTAAGCATTGCTCTTTTTCTAGCAGAGATTGGCCAAACCCAATAAAAACAAAACAAACTGTAAAAACCAAGGAGGAAATAAAAATGGACTTGAATGGGCTGCATTTCTTTGGTGCTCAGTGTTCTGATGAGGGTTTTTTCTCCTTTGCTATCATCAGACTGCTGAACGTCAAGTATAAAACAAATTCATGTGCCAGCTATTTATAGCTCTGATGGGAAAAAGCAGAGTTCTGAATGTTTAGACTTTCAGCCAGACACATGCTGAGGTTTCATGCTGAAAAACAGCATGTTGATAGACTATGGCATTGGCTACGTACACATTAGCAGTTTAAAACTCAGCACAGTTGTTTCTCTCTCACTGCATTTCAGGTTGCATTTTTACATTGCTGTACACACCAGAGAGGGAGCGGAATGTCTTCCCCTGATGAGCATTACCTGTTTGGTTTCTCCACATCTGCAACCCCTCCAAACCCTTGTTCAGTTAAGCTGTCGTCTGCACATGTGTTATCATTTGCACATGCACAACATGTGTCTCTAATGCACACAGCTCAGCTTTACTGCAGCTTACCTTTTCAAATCAGATGGAAGCTAGTTTGGGGAAAAGTGCAATGAACAGCAAGATATCTCAAGAAACTTCAGGATAGATATGGACTGTGGCTAATGTATGTGCTTGGCTTCAAATATCAGCAGTGAGAGTGCCCTGGAGCCACAGTAAACGGTAATGTGTACACAGCTTATGTGTTAACTACAGTGGTACCTTGGTACTCAAATGGCTTGGCTCCCGAACACCACAAACCAGGAAGTGAATGTTCTGGTTTGCAAACGTTTTTCAGAAGCCGAATGTCCAAAGCAGCTTCCATGGCTTCCAATTGAGTGCAGGAAGCTTCTGCAGCCAATCAGAAGCCGCGTCTTGGTTTTCGAACCATTTCGGGAGTCGAATGGACTCCTGGAACAGATTAAGTTCGAGAACCAAGGTACCACTGTTCTTTGAAGTAGTTTAGTACAAAGAGTAAAAGGCTCTTTACATAAGCTTACAACAAACAAAAGTGAGGCCATTTTTATTTCCTCCTTGGTTTTTACAGTTTGTTTTGTTTTTATTGGGTTTGGCCAATCTCTGCTAGAAAAATGTTAGAAACCGGGCGGGTGCGGGGGGGGGGGGGGGAGAGAGAGATCATTTAAATCAGAGATGGGAAACATCCAGCCCTTTGCCCCCAAGGTCACACTCCACCTTTCTTCCTGAGATTCACCAGGCATCACTCAATACACTGGACAGGCACTCATCACTGGAGTCAGAGCAGATCCATATGTACATGGCAGATTCACTTTATGGCACAGCTCAGATTTTAAAATAGGCCTTTCTGTGTTAGGCATTGGCAGGTTATGATATTCAACCAACCTTTGGATAGGGAGGATGAATTCGAATTATTTCATGCATTAAAAAGAAAAAATTACAATTGGCAGTTTCTCCCAACTTAAAAACACGTCACATGCACTTTTGAAATGACTGCCTAGCCAGCATCTATGTTGCCAGAGCTCCTGGAAGATCTGACTGGGTTACTGTACTCAGCAGGGCCAGCAGCCTGTTTATATCAGTGGTTCTTCTCCATGAATGCCTCCTTTGAACTAAGGGTATGTCTCATCAAGGAAAAAACTTACTGGAGACCACAGAGGCTCTGCTACAAATAGTTATATCCAACCCCCAGGTGACAGCATGCGAGACATAAATCAGGTCCCCTTGCCATGTAATGTGGAGCTGCCCAGCTGTAAGCCCCCTTTTGGATGAAGTCCTGATATTAATTTAGAGCTACAATTCCCCATAGCAGTTTAACAATCCACACTTCTTCTATGGAAACTCTGTAAATTGTAGCTCTGTGAAGGGAACAGGGGGATCTCCCAGCAACTCTCAGCACCCTTTATGAACGATAGCTCACAGAATTCTTTGGGGAAGCCAAGACAGTTTAAAGTGGGGTCAGAGTGCTTTAAACATATCGTGTGAATATGTCTTGAGTACTAGAAACCTCTCTACAATTGGTTGAATTATGTTCCCCCTACTCAAAATTCACCATTGGGTCATGATGGATAGACAAATGCACGGTGCTTCAACAATGGAAGGAGCAGCCATCACCTTCCATACAAAACTGAGAACATTTGAGCACCTGCTATTGTGTTCTATGCATCACAACTGACAGTTTGGTATATTCATATTTCCAACAACTTATACAGTGGTACCTCGGGTTACAGACGCTTCAGGTTACAGACTCTGCTAACCCAGAAATAGTACCTCAGGTTAAGAACTTTGCTTCAGGATAAGAACAGAAATCACACGGCGGCAGCGGGAGGCCCCATTAGCTAAAGTGGTACCTCAGGTTAAGAACAGTTTCAAGTTAAGAACGGACCTCCAGAACGAATTAAGTTCTTAACCCGAGGTACCACTGTATGATGAAAACACTTTAATCCATCTCCCTCATATCCTTCCCTATTTTAACTCCTTCTATAGATTGTGTTTTGCTCAAAAGCTGCAATAAACAGTTATTTGGTCTAAAGAAAGGGGTGGCTTTGGGGCCTCGACACACAAACAGTTATTTAGTCTAAAGAAAAATTTTCCCATTAATATCACAAGTTTTAGCTTGTGAGAAAGCTGGAGAGGGGAAGTACAATGTGATCTCCGCATTCCAAGATCACCTCAGTTTAGAAGTATGGGCTGCACAAGTGCTTCTCTTTGGTTTGAAGAGGCTTGATTAACGTATATTTATTTTTGCTTCTTCACTTGTCACTTCACTTCTTGCATTTACTCATGACAATACACAGAAGCCTCTGAAAATTCATATCTAAGGCTATTTCTGCCTCAGCCAGGATCAAAGATGGAATAACAAAACCTGAACTCTTCTTAACGATTGTAAAAAAAAAATTGCTGGCATTTCAAAATGCCCTATTTGCCATTCATTTCTCAACATATAACCTGCAGCAGGATTTAGTGAAAATGGCCAGACGTAAGGATGAGGCATTACAAATGAAAATCAAATTTGGGACATTTCCACCATGAAAGGCATGAAAACAGAATCATGTTTGTTATAGTCGTTTGCTGGAAGCGCAAAAAATCATCAAAGCATTTCTGAGGTAAACCGAGGCTGACTAGGAGGGCACCACATTCAGAGGCCTACAGTTTTCTGGTGATTTGCCAGGCCACACTCTGAAATAGTCAGGGATCATATTGGTGAAACTGCTTTGCATTTTCAGTCTTGGGCTGTGTCAAATAAATATTAGAAACAGAAATAATGTCCAGCATTGTAAAGGTCAAATTTAATGCTAGTTAGTTTCATATCACTGCACTTCAGTGTTTCTCTGTAAAATAAAGGCTCTCTCTGGTCAGGCATTCTTCTGACTGCCATGTTAGAATAAAGCAAACTACGTTGAAAAGATACAGTGTTAATGTAAGCACCTTAAATAATGAGAACAGAATAACTTACCAGCTAGCACAATGAACGAATGACTGAGTGGTGCAGATGTAACTTCTTTTGACTTAAAGGCAGCCAGTAATTTCAGTTCTAATGCAGCTGCTCTTGAGGATTGGGTGGGACTTTTAAAAAGGCAAGCAGATCAAATGTGTGCTTCATTATAAACAACATACTGGCACATAGAAAATCTCTGGATATGAAAGCACATTTTCACTGCAATGTGCAAAAGTGTGCTGCAAGTGTTTTTCATAATACAAGTTCCCTGATTTGCCTGGAATAACATGATCTCTATGATAGTAAATTGTAATGTGTTAAGTGGTTCAGATCTCCACATTAAATGGGAACAGTATACAAATATGATCAAACTGAGGTACTCCCCCCCCCTTTGTTGCATATCCTTGCCTGCAATATGAGCAAAGGTGACACCAGTATTTCACAGACCACTATATTGTAAAAAGAAACTGTATAGGCCCTGCCATGCATGCTTCAGTAAGAACTGAGTAAGGGACCTTTTAGACTATTTTATTGTGGGCTTATTCTGCAACATGGTCTTGACACTGTAATAGAGCATTAGAGGTGAATTTATTCTGCTTTAGTTTGGTTCTGCAATGCTGCTCCAATGCTACCACATTATTACTGTCTGGAAGAGCTATAGCATGACAAAAAATAAACCAGAATATCTGTGGTAGAGAAAGTTACAGGATTTTAGCAGGAAGTTAAGGGATACACACTGATTGGAAATGGAAAGCATGTCTGCCTCCAAACCCTTGCAGGTGCAAACAATATCGAAAGTGGGACTGTGTATGATGGCTCCTATAACATAATGACCACATATCATAATGAATGCACCATAAAATGTACTTCTGCAAGGGCCCCCGAAAACCAATCCATTGAACTAGTCAAATCCACAAGTTGTAGTCAAACTATGAATCCTTCAGAGGATTATTAGAATAAAGAATAATTAGTATCTCACAAATGAGCACCTCTCATGCTTTGCCAGTACTGGAATAGTGGGCAGCTGCTCAGACTAACTTTGACAAGGAAAACAAAGCCATTTAAAGCTTACCAAGTTCATCAGTAGTTCAGGAACCACAAGTAACCATCTGTTTAGTGGCAAGTATGGCTTGTTATTTTGCTGCTAGGCAAAATCCAAATGGAGTATTAAATCTCTAATTTAAACACATATGCTCCAAAGAAGTAAAAGGCACACAAAAATAATGAGAATGTATCCAAAACCAAAAATAGGCATTTCTGCTGAGGAAACCATTGTGTTCTGGTGTTAGAAGCAAATATTCCCAGAGGTATTAAGTGTAATATAGAATGATCACACCTAATTTTTACCACCTGGATACTCTCTGTGCCCTGCTGCAATATTGCTGGGAGTTCCTGGGACCAAGATGAAGAACTTGGATCCAGGAAGGCTGAGTTAAAGTCCCTCTGCCATAATGGTTTTGTGATCTTGAACAAATCAGCCTCACTCTCCCATGTATAAATGGGAAACAACAGCAAGAGCAACCTAATTTACAACCCAACTTTAAATCTAAATCTTTAAAGATTTTGAAAGCACTTTAAAAATAAAAGTACAGTGGTAATGCTTAGCAGCGGGAGTCCATAAGGCTTTGTCATTTCATGAGTGTAAGGGAAATATGTAATATAATAAAAGCAGAGGGGAAAGTGGGTCAACACTGAGGAGTAAAAGTATCTTTTTTAAACCTGTAATAAAAATAATCAAGAACTGTTTTTTACCCCTTCACAATATAAATCATTTGTGATCCTGTTTGACCTTGCATTCCTTGCAGTGGTTGTTGATCCAGCCTATGTGGTTAAATAAGCAAACACATACATTTTTATCTCTGATGTTTCCTCCAAGGAACCCAGGGTGGTGCACATGTTTCTCTGTTCCCCTATTTTATCACCACAACCTGGTAAGCTGGGCTGAGAGAAATGGATTGGCCCAAGATCTCCCAGTTAGCTTCATGGCTGAGTGGATAATTGAACCTGGGACTTCCAGGTCCCAGTCTGACTCTAACTGCAACACTATACTACAGTAGTACCTTGGTTCCCAAACGCCGAAAACCTGGAAGTGTTCTGGTTTCCAAACATTTTTCGGAAGCCGAACATTCAATGTGGTTGTCGGCTATTGTTTCTGGGGTGCCTGCACCCATCAGAAGCCGCGCCTTGGTTTTTGAACATTTTGGAAGTCAAATGGACTTCCAGAACGGATTAAGTTTGGCACTTTTGGTTTTGCTATTTATTTTGCATTTTTTGTTTTGGAGGGGTTTTTTTGTTAATTTGTTTTTGTGACTGTGTGGAACCCAGTTCTGCTGATTGATTGTGTGACTGTGGAAATGGATAAAAGCACCCCCCCCATCCAAACAATGACTATCATCAGTGCAGGTAAGAAAAAAAATAATTTTAATTTTTATCATCTACAATACTGTCTTATTTATTTTATAGTACAGTACATTAATTATTGCTTTCATTTTATGGATCAGTGGTCTCGTTAGATAGTAAAATTCATGTTAAATTGCCGTTTGAGGGGTTGTTTTTAAAAGTCTGGAATGGATTGTTTTGCATTACTTTCTATGGAAAAGCGCACCTTAGTTTTGGAACGCTTTGGTTTTGGAATGGACTTCTGGAACGGATTAAATTTGAGAACCAAGGTACCACTATATGGGATTGCTCTACTTGGGACCCACTCCTGCACCACTGGATGTGTGTGAAATGGGAGCTTAACTCTCACAGCTTTTCACTCAAAACCATGGAAACATACCATTTTTTAAAGACTGGAGATTTGTAGTCTCTTGAAGAGATACAATTACCAGAATTCCATGGAAGAAAGCCTTGACAATTGGTTTATGCTAAAATGTAGATGTTTCCTAGTGCATTATTTCTGCTTGCAAATGAAACCATGCTCTGCCTCAATTCATCTGACCTCTTCCTAGTCTTTCTCCACACTGATTCACTCAGTATTATTTTATTCACTGGTCAACAGTATGGAATTCTTGTTGAAGGCATGAATGGTGTATTGTGCCTTATGACGTGCAAAAATTGATATACTGAAGGAATCCAATGATTGCATGAAATGTGACGGAGAAATGGGAAAAAATAAGGGTTGTTCTGAAAGTAATGATCTGAATCTTTCAAATCATGTACGATGTAAAGTTGACACAGAACACACACCTCCATGGGATATAAGGAATACAGTAGCAACAAAGAGAAGGGACAAGCTTTATTTCATATTTTTTTCCTTTTCTTTCTGCAAGCAAAACTGCTTTGATATAAAATGAGTCCAATGATGCAGTGCTATCATCCACTCAAGCAAAAGAAAACCTCACGCTGACGTGAATGCAGATTATACTGGCATTCTGATACAAGTGTAATAATTCTAGATTCCAGATGGTGTCTGGCCTTTAAAGCAATGGCACAGAAAATGCTGCAAAATATTGGAGTACTGAAGTACTGGCAAGTGCTCTTTAAGTAACTCTCTCTGTGAATTCTCTGTAGGATAATGTTTGATTAACTGCAGTATGAACTGTGTCTTCTGTTTCTTAGTATCCCTGCCACATGCCTCTTCGAGTCCACTGCATTAGTTCAAAATGCATAATGTTGACTGTTGTCTTTTTCATCTGTATTAAGACAAAGTTATGAGGTATCCTTTACTGTTAATCTAATGATGAAGTGACAGGCCTTGTTGACTTAGGACGCAAAGACAATTGTACATTCAGTAATTGCTTTTAGTGATCTCTCTACACATTACTGCAAACAACCGTTAGTTACATTGAAAAAAAACTTTCTCCTTTTCACATATGATATGGCGTAAACGAAACAAAATTTGACAAAAATCATACACATAAAATAAACAAGACAAATACACAAATAAGGCCATCTGCAAAATTAAAAATCCAACTCTCGTAATATTTCACAATAATTTCTACAGAATATTTTACATCTTAAAAACTTAAATATTTAATGCACAGGAAAAAGGTGGTCTTGACAGAGCCAACCACACTATCTCTTGGAGGACTTGTCTAATTTGCTGGCCGGTGACTTTCTTTGCGGAGTTGGAATTTTGGAAGGTTTTCCAGATGCTGAGCGAGAATTGGGTCGGGGCGTTGGCCTAATTGGGGTATGAACAGTCTCCGATACATCCGAGCACACAGACTGAATTTCTGAAATGTCAAAATCAGATGCGTCACTGCCCCGGCGGCTGCTTGCTCTGCTGCCAGCCTTGCTTCCTGCTCGACTTCCAGGTCTGCTTGGTGTTTTTCTGGTGTCTGCATAAGGAGGAGAAATGCACCCATTGCAATTAGAGTGAGCAGGGATAACGAAGGCTGATTTTATACTGGCATCATCAAGAGCTTCATGGTGCTCCATTATGAGCATCCAGAAGTCTACTCAAGCGAGTGCTGCTCTTTCATTACAAACCAGACGATAAAACTGTGGCTACTAGTCATGGCAGCTTCTATCTCTGAATACTAGTGGTTGGGTTTCACTGGTAAGGAGGCTGCTGCTACACTCACATCCTGATTGTGGGCTAACCATCCTGATTGGCCATCATGAAAACATGATGCTAGACTGGATGGGCCTTTTGTCACATTCAGCAGGGATGTTCTGGATGCTACCCACTGGGCACATCAAGTATACCCTGTTTCAATCCTACAGGGGTACATCAGAGCCCCTGTTATGTGCAGCTGGTGGATACGAGTCAGAGCAATCTACTGTTTTCAATGCTAATTATTTCCCCTTTAAAGTGCTTTGCATCACAAGTGGAACTTTTCACTCTAGCTCCTTCTGCTCTGGTATCATGAAACTCACAAGTTAGACATGATATAAATATGCAGTTCCAATTTTACATCCCAGCTTCAGTGGACCAGAATTTCATCAGGACCAAGGCCTTGATTCAAAGCAGGATGATCTGCCACATTTCAGCCTCCCAAAGAAGCAGATCCCACGCAATGTGTGTACATGCAGGAGTCTACTTTTTACTCTTTGTATTAGGTACTAGCATCCCAGAGACATTTATTCCAAGCTCTCCAGTGCTCACCTGCAAAATGTGCCCTGACTCTTGTAGCTGCTGTTGAAATGAGGCTGCTGTCTTCTCCAGAATGGAAACCCTTTCCAGACAGATATCCTGGCAATCTCAGTTTACTCCCTTGTATTGGAGTCCCCTGTAGGACACAATGAAAACTGAATGAAACAAACCCATTATGTTCTGCAACAAACAAGAGCTGAATTTAGGACTCCATCCATATCACCTTCTTCGGAACATGCATGGCAAAGAAAAAGCTATTCCAAAAAGTGATGACATAGGAATATTTAGTTAATGAGTTGGAAAGGGAACCAAATGGTAATAATATCTAGTATGTAAAGCACTTTACCTGTCACTGTATCTCTTCCTTCCCTCCCTCAATGTTTCCCAGTTATCAATTTTTAGTTTATAAGCTTCTTGAGAGCAAGAACCTGGTTTTGCTTACATAACTTGGTAAGGTGCTTTGTACACTGATGACATTGTATAAATGAACATACAAACAAACAAAAAGAATGGCTTTTTATATTTACATGTCAAGGTGTAATATACCTGCCAACTTAGGATCACACTTCATGTATCTGATGAAGTCAACTCTAAACTACAAAATCATGAGTTTACTCTATGACAAGACATTTTGCTATTTTTTCTGCAACAATGTGTAACATGCCTATGCTTCTGAAAAACACATCACTGTGTGACTAGACTGAAGGATCACTGTTTAGTCATCAAGGCAATATGGAATTAATTCTGACCAGGGAGGACAATTAAATTGCTGCGCTGACACTTCTTTGGTTTGCTAGTAATAGCTAAATGCAAATAGGAAGTTTACACTGAGGCTATGCTATCTGCTGAAGTATGGAGAAAAAGAAAGCATAATATTAGAAACTGTCAGCAATTCATATTCTGCATTGTGTTTTAAATCCTATGGATATTTAGGAGTAATAATTCTGTACATGTAATAAATGTATTTTATGGGAAGGATAGCTAAGGAGGTGTTTCGCTACCTAGTAAGCAAAGCCATACAAAAATCTCAGAAGTTAGTTGTAGAAAAAGCTGGAGGGAAAGTAGCAGAAGTGGTAGCCGCCACAAGCAAGAGCAGTGATAACACATTCTTCTCAGCGCTAACCACTGATGTATTGCATACTCTAATATAATTTTGTATTATGCGAGAAGACAGCAGTATTATGTCAGCAGGAGACAGTCTACTGATTTAATCTTTGGCTCCTTAATCAACAGTAGACTCTTTCAATCTTTTATGTATTTCAGTTCTCAACATTCCCTTGTTCTAAACAAGCAAGGCTATCAACCATTTCCCTATGAGAACTGAGAAATTATAGTTTGGGTTGTTTTCCCAGGGTTGGCACTTAAAGATACTTCGGATCCTAAATATTTTGGTGCCTGCCACCTACCCAGTGTTCCACAATCACCAGATAATTAATCTTAATGCACGTTTGTACCATGAGGGCACGAAGTGAGGCATTCTTGGCGGCTCCTTGAGATATATGGAACTTCTTTCTTTTGGAGGACCAAGCCAGATGCACTGTCAGATATTTTTATTTTCACTCATTTTTAATGGCCAGGGTAAAGCAGATATGGGATATATGCAATGCAATCTCATCTTTTTATCTAGGTTTCCTAAGCATAGTATTTATAGTTTCTATTTCTTGCTCTGAGCTGTTGGTATGGGATGGGCTAGAAACTAAACTCAGGCCATAGTTCAACATGGAATAGAAAGTGTTTTAGTTTATTGATTTTGGTGCGCTTAGCTCTGAGGCAGACTGAGGCCTAAGTAATAAATGGGGTCAAACAGAGCCAGAACACCAATGGCATACTATTAGGTAAAATAATATTGGACTGACTTAATGTTAGTGCAGGAATCTGAAACTTCTTGCATTTCACATAACTTTTCATTAGGCAGAATGGTAATGCACCAGGATCTCCTATTTATCTAACTGCTTATCTAGAGCAAACTAGATGATTTCAGTTATAAATATCTTAGACTCCACATGTAAAGAGCTGATTCCTGGTTTGACCATAGTTATATAGAATTTAAAGACATGCTCATCAAGACCCAAACAAACTCAAATGACTGATCAACTTATAGATTTAAAAAGAGAGAAAGTAAAATTGCTGCATAGAAGATTGAAAACAAACAGAGTGCATTAATATGTAAGGAAGGTACAGCATAGCTGGGCAAGGAACTGTAGTGAATGTTAGCTAAAAGGATAGTTTTAGTGAATGTTAGACTAGAATATCCATCCATTACTGTACCTCTGTGGATGACACTTGATATTCAGAGCACTCTGGAGGTTTACAAGGAGATGATGTTTTGCTGTTTATCAACCATGGTTTACCATAGTTGCGTGTTAAATGATGGGGTGTCTGTATGGAACAATGGCAAATCACAAGGGTGAAGAACAGGCGATGGAAAACAATGTCATGGAGAGGAATATTCAGATTATGAATACTGAATTTCACAGTAAAAGTCAAAAACAAAATGACACCAAAACAAAGCAGGAACAGTTGACAAGCATTCTATACAAAAGAGAATGTATGTGTGCTTTTTAAAATGCAATGGTGGGTTAATGGTTTTTTCATTGTTGTTGTTTTTTCCACTTTTCTAATTAGCTTACATGTTTTTTCCCAGGCTTGCACGACCGCTGCAATTGTAAGGGAGGAAACAATAAAAAACTTTTGTTAGCTTTCTTTGAAAAATAAAATAACCAGAATCTCCCCTATTTGTTTTAGGGTAGCATTATGGTGAACTGTAGCAAGCTTGGCCTGATTTTATTAACTGCATTAAATTTCATCTGCACCACTCCAGTCATACCTTGGGTGTGCTGGCAGCAAGAGCAGATGTTGGAGTTCCTTGAGCAGGTGGATTTGACACAGACATGGATCTGTTGGGTGAAGCGCCCCTTGAAGAAGGTCGTGATCTGCGTCCCCTTTGTCGGAAGGCAGCCATGCTTTGGCTAGCTCCGTCTGCCAAAATGAATTTCTCACGTAGCTCCATGTTCGTCCTCCCTTTAGCTAGAGGATGCGAAAGAGAGAAATCGAGAAGTCTGATTATTTCCCCAGCTGCCTGTCCATATTGCTGGCTTTGCTAGAGCTAAACAAACAGGCCAAACAATTCAAACACATTAGTGAGTAATGCATTTGTTTGAGACAAAAAAAGTTCATTTGCAGAATATGCGCATCTAACATTTTACGCTAGCAAAAGATGAACTGCGCATCTAACATTTTATGCTAGCAGAGATGAACTGCTGTCAACATAAATCAGCATGATAATGGAATGGCTCAACATGCTATTTGGTTACCAATGCACAGACTCAACCTGAAGACCCATTTGACTAATGCTACCACTGTTTGGATGATTCAGAAACAGATGCTGGCTACGATGAGTAAACATGGAGAGAAAAGCATAAAAACCATATTAGTTCTAAGCTATATAGTAATGCAGTTGGGCAACATGCAATGACAAACAGAAACTCCCAAACTGTAAAGAAGTGATGGGATGCTGGGCACAGACAAACGCAGGTATAGAGGCAAAGGTGAGAACTTCCCACAAGGTTCAGATGCGTAAACAGGTTAGCATTTGGTTTTCTCTGTCTTAATGGCAATTGCTTTTGAAACACTCTTTCAGAGCGTGTCAAAGGAAATTTAGAAGCAAGCTCTCAAGCACCAGCCAGTGCAATAAGTGTTAAGGCTAAAAAATGTGAAACGTGAAGCGTTGTGTTAAATATATATTTGTATATATCAAAGCAGAGTGGGTAGGAAATGGAAAAGAACATTAAGAACAGGAGAGACAAAGAGAGGGGTTTGCCAACCTATAGTAGGCTGAGTGGTAATTGAAGAGTTTGATTCCGAACGTAACATTTTACTCCCATGATGATGAACTAGAAAAAATGACACAGGATATGGGTCATATTAAAAGAAAATTGTTAGCAGGAGAAGAAATCAATTACAGCAGTTGCATATGCAAGAAGATTCAAAGCTGCAGGCCAAGGACAGATCTTAAGTGATTAAAAGTTCTCGCTAAGTGTTCCTAAGCAAGGTCGTGGAGTTTTCTTCAGCAAAAGAAACCACTCTTGGTGTAAGCTCAGCTGCAGACAGTCCCAATGTCATCATGTAGGTAAAAAAAAAGAAAGCAAGTAGTTTCTTTGCCATCTTCAAAAAGGGATGTTCTATCTTCATACTTCTTAAGGTTGCATGAAATGAGGACACAACATATCACACAGTGCTTTAATAGAATGAAACCTAGTCACCATTAAGACACCCAACAGGTTTGCATATGATTTAGTTTCCACATAAGAGCTAGTGTTTCCATGGCAGATTTGATGAAGAATGCAATCTTACGTTCCATCCTTTTGAGACAGGTTTATCTCTGAAATTATGTTGCCCTGTGAAAGTACCCCACAAATGGAAAACAAAAAAATTCAGACTCATATTCAGTAATACTGAAAATCACAAATGAACTATCCTTGCTGAAAACCTGTTTCAGAAAAAAAATAATCTCTCCATATCCATATTGACTCAATTTACACATAACGCTAAACCATGGTTTATGTTAGTGATGAGCTGTAGTGAGCTCTGGACTTCTCCCCTGCCTTGTCCTCCTCTGGTGTGGCCGTGAGAAAGGATAAGAAGCTTCTGCTTCCGCTTTAAGCAACTACAGTTTTGCATGATGTCCAAACCTAGATGTCCAAATTAACCTTAACTATGGTTTATTGAAACAAGTCATCTTCTTAAACTATGGTCTGAAGTTGGCTTGTTTAAATAAGTGGTTAAGATTAACCACATTTTGTCCAGATCCAGATGATAAAAAGCTGTGGTTAATTTAAAACAGAAGTTAATGCTTCCTCGTAGTTGTGTGGGAGGAGGAAGGGAAAGGCATAAACTACAGTAGCAGCCATCACATCTTCCATATTTGTATACACTGGTGTTGAAGAACCCAATTCCTGTAACGGGAAGCTTGGTGATTATCAGCTGGAGATACCAGCTGTTGTTGTTTTTTAAAAGCAGCAACAATAAATATGTCAAATCAAGTACTGTTCACCTGACTTAGGTGGAACATGGGTGGATTGTAGGCATCTCACAATGTAGGAATAAAATAGCACATGTAATGTGTTATTATAGGAGTCAATTATATTCAGTCAGAATGCTACATTCCACTTTTGTACTGTTAAGATTCTTCAGAGTATGAGATGGGATGATGGAATCAGGTGGATCAATGTAGGCTGTGTAACTATCTCATTTATTCCTGTACAGCAGGAATGTAAAATGTGACTCAAGCATAACGTAATTAAAACAGAATTGAAGCAAGTTTTCCACCTGAGGCACAGTTCACTCTTTTTCTCGACACTACAGATAACATCCAGTCATATGATCCTTTACTAAACAGAAGGAATTTTAAGTTGTAGTTTCAATTGTATCTGATAAAATGGTGGCTGGATAAGTAAGCATTAGGAAAAAGAAATATATAGCCCAAAGAAGCATGTATACCACCACAATGTTTACTTTTCAGTCTGAACTTGCAGCATTACGTATAGAATTCACAGTTTTAACTACAGAGAAAAATAATCTAATATATGCCCAATAATGTTTTCTGTAGCTACTTTTCATTTTTGAGAAATACAACACTACGTTCACCACCCCATCTTAACATTCCTTTGTACATTCACAACATAAAGCTGGGTGATGCCCTTTATATTATTCCCTCTGGGATTAGCAAGTAGTCACTATTTTACTTACCATTTCCACTGAACTTCTGGAATTTTGCCCCCCAAAGTGATTGCTTCACTTCACCTCTTGGTGAGCCTAGCCCAACCAATCCCATGCCTACTGCATTCTATCAACACACACAGCAGGCAGACCGAGGACCCAGAAATGATTTCAACTAAACCCAGGCTACCCTCTTCTGTGAATCAGGTTTTAGCCTTATAAGGCTGTTAAGATGCTACAGTGAAATCTGCTTACAAATCTGGGCTCAATAGATTAGAATCCTTGGAAGATCTAGGCCACAAACCAGTGAGCCATTTTCCCCTTCAGCTGTTCACAATGAGCCAGGCTACATGTTACACTCACCATAAGAGTGGTCCCACCACAGTTTCTGCTCTTCCCCCCTCCCAACTCTGAGGGAAAATTAGCTAACAACAGAGAAAAGGGGAGATAACCAATGGACAGGAAAGGGAAACCAGCACTTCCTCCTTTCCTGTATGTGTGGTTTCTGTGTTCCTGACAGCTTTTCATTCTGTTGGTGTGAGAGAGCCAAAGAGATTCCTTGCAAGTCAAGCTCTCACATGGTGAATGCAATGCATAGCCAGAGTATACAGCAGAGCTTTCCAAACTTTTCATGTTGGTGAGACACTTTTTAAACATGCATCGTTTCGGGACAGTAATTCAGTTTTGCATCATTCCACGACACAGTAATTCGGTTTTACTAGCAAACCAGAGGTTAAACTAACCCCTTTCCAGCTCTGGGAGGAGCGTGGGGAGCGTTTGTGTGACACACCTACACACTGCAGCCAACACATTAACGTGTCGCGACAAAGAGTTTGGAAAGCTCTGGTCTACAGTATCTTCAGTAGGTAGTCCTTAAAAATAGCAAGATGTATATAAGTAGGGTATGTGAATCAGTGTTTAACTAAACCAGGGATTTATACAGTTTACATTTCATCCTTCTAACCTCTTCTACCCTAGTTAATCCATGACAGCAGTTGTATATACACTATTAATGGGTTTAATAGTCATATGTAAAGAAGTCTTCCTACATACCTCTGCAAGGATCATTTTTCACTAAGAACTCATCAAGTGCCATCCATCCGCCTCCAACTCGAACCATAACAGTGCTCCGCAGAATGCGGACAAGACGGAGTTGCTGGGAGTCACCAAACTGTGCAGGAAGACAGGAAATCAAGCTCAAGGTTTCCTACAAGTTCTAAACAGCACAGCGCGCTCCAAGCCAAGAGGGTTAAAATTAGCCACGCACAATAAGCTCCTAAATCATTAGTAGAAAAATCACCAAAGAGTTTTGCATTATGCATATGGTAAAGGTTGTTTTCAAGTTGAATGCAACTGCATTAACCCAAAAGGTAGCAATGAGATTGGGGGGGGGGAGGGGAGGGAGGCAGAGCACAAGGGTATAATGCTGCTAGGTTTGATTGCCACCCCCCCTTGATTCTTGAGAGCCACATGGATGTTTCTCAGATCTTTTCAAAGGAGAAAAAGTAGTCATGTAATACAGGAAACTATTGTATCATGGAATTGTACTGTCAAAACTAAAACCTTCACTGATCTCTCCTTGAAAAAATGATAAGAATATTTCCACCGAAATATGGATTAGAACTCATTATGAGGACACTGATCTACAGAACAAATATTACAGTGATGACCACTGAATAAGTCAGAAAAACAAACTTTTATTGTTATTTCAGAATTTCTTTTTCACCCTCTTGCCTTCTGGAAAGCTGCCCCTTAGAATAGCCACTAAAGGGCTTTTCTAGGCAAGTGTTGTATCATGTAACAAATAGAGTTTTTGTGAGGGATCCAGTTATCTTTCTTCAGGGGTGCCCTTCTTCAAGGGGTGCTAATTTTTTTAGCATTTTGTGACCATTCTCCCACACATTATGTGTATTTCTATAGCCAGTGTGAGAAGAAAGAAAGAATAAGCTGGATTAGGGCAATGGCCCATCTAGGCCACCCTGCTCTTACAGTGGCCAAACCAGGTGCTTGCGGGAAACCCACAAGTAGAATTCAAGTACAAGAGCACTCTCCCCTCCTGTGGTTTGCAGCAACTGGTTTTCATAATCATTACTGCCTCCAACTGTGGAGGCGGGACACAGCCATCCTGGCTAGCAGCCTTAAACAGCCCTCTCCTTCATGAATTTGTCCAATCCTCTTTTAAATTAATTTAGGTTGATAAACTATTGCTGCCTCCTGTGGGAGTAAGTTCCACAGTTTATGAGCTGCATGAAGAAGTAACTTTCTTTTATCAGCCCTGAATCTTCCAACATTCAGCCTCATGGGATGGCCAAGGGTTTGAGTGTCATAAATTAGGTAGCTATGGAACCATTAGTGGCATGTCTCCACTTTTCTAGTAAATGTTTTTACTGTCTATTTTATTCTTTTAAGTTTCATTTTTCTTACTTTGTTAGATGCTGGCTGAACTCCATTATACTACCCCAACACGCAGCATTTTAAAGTAAACCAATAACAGGCCAGCACCAGCAAGAATATCCTTTGAACTCAAAGTAATAATGCTGCAATTCTGTGAATACTTTATATTTGTAAAAAAAAAACCTAAAAAAACAACAGCTTGAAGGCTGCAGACTTCCTCTCCCCAATGCTAGAGCTCACATCTCCTTCCAGAAGGATAGTCTCCCCAACTTTAATGATGTGGTACTTTTCAGTTTCAAATACGCAGCTTCACTAGCACAAGTATCAGTTTAGAGTTGGGGGGGGGGGACCAAACAAAAAAACCCTCGCATGGTGGGGGCAGGAGCTCCAAGGATCTAAGGCAGTGGTGGCGAACCTTTTAGAGACTGAGTGCCCAAACTGCAACCCAAAACCCACTTATTTATTGCAAAGTGCCAACATGGCAATTTAATATGGGATAATAATGATTGTCTGCATGCACGCATACAAATAAATATAAATAAATAAATAAACCCAGCCAGATGGATGGGGTATTATTATTATTTGCTCTTTTTGTTACTGGCAACCCAGCAGCCACAGCACTTGTGTGTGTTGCGAAGCAGGCTGTTAGGCAGAGCACACTCAGGATACTTTCCCTGCATGTGGGTGTGTGGATGTGTATAGATGTCTGTCTGTTTCTCTCTCTCTCTGTGTGGCCCCTTTGGCGCTTCTCTCCCGAGCATCGGAGAACAAGAGAGAAGCAGAAAGGAAACAGAGAGACAGAGACAGACAGAGGACTCAGCGTGGGACTTGGGGAAACCCGCAGCTGGCAAGCGACTGACCCTTTCATCAGGGAAGCTGGAGTTGCTATGTTGGGTTGGGCTTTGGGTGGGCAGGAAGGAGAACTGAGGCTCATTGGTTTCGCAGCGTGCAGGCAGCAAGGTCTCCTGTTGTGAGGTGTCTTCAAGGAGCAGCTCGCCTCCACCCCTTCACTTCTCTCAGCCCCTCTTCATAACATTCACTCCTTCTACACCTCGCCCACCCTCTCACTGGCTCTCCCTCTTCCCCACCCGGTCTGCGCTCTCCAGAACAGGAGAAAGAGCAACCTCCTTCTGAGGTCAAAAAAAGAAGGAGAGAAAGGGAGGGAAATCAGGCTTAGGCAAAAGCCAGGCAGAAGCATCCCAATGTGGCACATTGCAAAGCTGCCCCCTCTTCCGTGTGTTTTGCTTTGCACAAGCGTGGCCAAGCGTAGCGCTCCCCTCCCTGGCATGGGAGGGCAGGCTCCTTCTCCACCCCCACCCCGCCCTGCATCTTGGATCTTGAAAACAGCAGCACAGCCCGAGCCTGCTGTTTGTCCTCAATGGTAAGAGACAGACCCTTCTGTTAATCGATGGCTAGCTGAGCTGTCGCTCCCCGCCAAAATAAAAATCCAAACCTGCTTCGGATCCAAACCCACACCATCACAACCCACTGTCTCCATGCTTCCTTACCCAGCGCCCTGTCTGTCTTAAATTGCAGCGTTTTTTTGGGGGGGGAGCTGGTTGGCCAGCACACAACTCTCCCCCACGCTACTGCGGGCAGCATGCACTCTAGGGAGCGTTTCCTGCCCACATTGGCGGTGGGGGGGAGCTGCACATCCGCCAACCACCTTAGGGAGCGTTTCCCACCCGCAATGGCATGGGAGGAGCGGCTGTCCCTTTGCCAGCCCCCAGTAATGGCCCTGCATGCCATCTTGCGCGCATGCTATCAGAGAGGGTTCTGAGTGCCCACTCTGGCACGCGTGCCATAGGTTCGCCACCACTGGCCTAAGGAGAACAAGTGTGCAAAATTGTACTTCTGCTGTACTTTGTCAAAAGCAAAGTTTTAGGAAGTACATAAATGCTGGTCCTTCAATTTAGTGATCTGGAAATGCTGCAAAATCCCTTAGGTCTCTTATAGCCTGTCCACATGTTCTTATGCAAGTAGTTTGAAAGCATAGCTCCACTCTTTGAATGTAACATGCATTCCAGACATACTTCCTTTTAACACATATTTCCTCTCTCCATATTGGTTTTATAACTGGTTTTGGTTTTAAAGCATTAATGTGCCAGTTATGCAGAAAGTACCTGAAAAGGGGTGCTCAAACAACATTCTTTCCAAATGTTACAGCGCGCACACCACACACCAAGTCTGAGGGCCCTTTAATATGTACAAGTAAACAATCACTTACTGAAATGTGAAAATAAAGAAAAACAACTGATTCCCCTCCCAAATATTCTGGAGCCTTAGCAAAATTCGTTGGTGATCTAAAGGACTCATTACACTCTGTTGCTTCGTATATTAGTACACATGGTGAAAATCTCTGCACCATTATAGCATAATTTTCAGGCTCATTCAAGTGGCTTAAAGCCTACTTCTCCCAATCCATGAATGTAAACACATGTCTGCATTTGGGGCAACATGTTTAGCCTTAATCTGAGATATGAATGAGCCTTCTGGCAGAGCACACAGACTCTTCCCTCTTTAAAATACTGCAATAAGCCAATAAGTCTTCAATTAACAATAATTTCCTGTTATGTCCAAAATGGAAAACTATGGTTAACAATGTTCAGAACAACCCAGGATCTTAAACCATGGTCTGAAGCTGGTTTAAGATTCTAGCTTGTTCTGAACATTGCAGCCATAGCTTCCCAGTTTGGATGTAGTGGGAAAGTATGTTTAATTGAAGGATTATTGCAGCATGCAGAGAAGAGAGGAGGGAAGAGCAATGCGAGGACAGAGTGTATGGGCAACAAGGCTCATGCATACTTTAGTTCAATAAGCTGCTATAGAATGATCTGACCCAGGCCAATAGGGAACTAAAATGTAGTATAAGGATGGCCACCTGAGTTTCTCCTTCACTCTTTATATGCACATTTCAAATCTCCTTTCCATGACATTAGTGTCAAATCACTAATACATAAAGTGTCTCCAATAATTCCAGTGGAAGCCTTACACTACCATTGCAAAACGCTATGAATCGTAGCTGATGTTGTCAGACTGTAACTGAGAGACCTGACTCAGCTGGCAGTAAGGTTTCCATCAGCAGAATGAGGAGAGAAGCAGGTTTGGGATATTTCCCCCTTCCCCGCTGCAGACCCCCCCAGTCTCACTAAATCTGCCATGGAGGGTCCAACCCTGTGTAGCAGATTTAAAGGAGGGTTGGCTGCAGGGGGGAAGGGGGAAATATCCCAAACCTGCTTCTCTCCTCATTTACATTTCCCACTGTAATAGGAACGTGTTCTGCTCTTTTCTTTTCCTGCCATTGGGATTCACCCCAAACTGCTGCACAGCACACCTGCAGGCCTGACCATTACAGCAAGTGGAGGAAGGGAAGGACAACAGGACCAGGGGAGAAAGGGCGGGACAAGCCATGGCTGCCTCACTTCTAACTGTACTGTGCAATCTGAAAAGTGCACTGGCAGACTGCAGGGTTACAACCTTTAAATCCCAACCAATGCAAAAGACCTCACTCTTCCATATTATCAATCCAACACATCCAAATATCTTGTCCACCTCCAACTAATCCTCCATTACAGGTAGGATCTCAGAGCCACCCTGTTGCCTGGAAGAAAAAAATAGTCACGAGAGATTCAGCACTTCTTAGCTCAGATTATTGTGATATGTAAGACCAGATTCTTCATGTGGGTACCTATGGGGAGTTCTTCCCAAAGATCACACTAGAATAAAATGCCAGATTTCATCCTTGGAAAAAAGCTAAGGTAAGCACTACTTGTTTTACAGCCAAATCATGTAACTGAGTTTAATTTTTCATGTACCTTACTGAAACACAGCTTAAGCAAAGGGAGAAAGGCATGTTACTTTTGGGAACCAAACAAGAGGAAAGCATATAAAGTTAACAAATCAAAAATATATAAAGTAATTAGTGGCTGAAGATTTTCTTTCTTTCTTTTTTTACTCACAAGATTTTATGCTGCATCAACTGTATTTTCTGATGGTCCTTTGGGGGTTGGGGTGTGTGAATGCGTTCCATTGTATATGGCAGCTCCTGAATAAGTCTGGGGATATTTCCTGGGAAATATTGTTTTGGGAAACCCCATCTGTCACCATTATGATATTTTGGGACGCTTACCATCCCCCCCCCCCAGTTCTTCTTTCCCTGAGCCCATTTAGGTAATTAACTTCTACTACTGTTGTGTCAAATGATCCCTAATCTCAGGTGTCACTCTGCTGCGGTCAGGAGTAAGCAACCTGCCCCAGTCCCCCAACTCCCATTTGGGAGTGGAACATTTCTCTCCCCATTTTCCAGACGGCACAATGCTTCAACATTGCCACTTGCAGCTCCAGTGCTTCCTGTCTCATTCATTTAATGGTGCTGAGGCAAAGCCACACCCACCCTCTTGAAGAAAGCAGGAGAACAAACTCCCTTCACTAGGAAATCAAGAACATCGTATCATGCAAAATGGGAGTGGCTTTAGAATTGGGAGCAAAGTGGGCTAAACAAAGGGAAAAGTTAAGATTATATAATGTATTAGCATGGATGGCATGAGAAGGAGAGTAGGTGAAGCTTTAAATCACAAATGGGATTTTTTTACACTGCATAATGTTGAGTAATCTCATTCTAAAAATCTATATAATCTTCCTTTACTATTAGGTTTCACAGGGAATAGATTCTAAGAAAGGAAGATACAGCGGAACCTCCGTTTTCGAACATAATCCGTTCCAGAAGACTGTTCGATGTTCGAAATGTTCGAAACCGAAAACCGAACCCTCAATACAATAGGGAAACTCAAAATGGAAGCCGCCGTAGTACGTTCAGCTTCCGAAAATCGTTCGAAAACTGGAGCAGTTACTTCCAGGTTTTCGGCATTCGGAAGCAGAAATGTATGACAACGGAGGCATTCAACAACCGAGGTTCCACTGTACTAACATCTAAGAAGCAAGAAGAATGATGGACTGCACACTAAACAAAACAGAAACAGGCAGTCTTTACCTGGGATGCAGTCTGCATGGTGCCCAATTTGCAGTGATGGTATTTATGGAAATGCAATTTCCCTATTCAATTTCTAATTGAATGTCCCTTTTTGCTTTGGGCAAAAGCTTTAAAAAGTGCAAGGTCCTGGATCATCTTACAGTGGAATGCAGCATGGAAATTTAAAGGATACTCCATATATGAATCACAGTAAAATCTTAACAGCAATTCCAGTGTGTAAACCACAGGAAGAATGCCCAAAGGCATTTGCACTAACAATTAATGCAGTCTATTATCTGGTTCCCTTAAAAGTAATCTCATTAATGAGGCAGCAGCAGGCAAAAAGGCAATTCCCAAAACAAGGAAACCAGTTAAGCACTTCCAGAGAGGCATCGTAGCTGACCAACAATGAATTAGCTTAGGGTGAAAGGGGAGGGGAGGACAAACCACTGCAAGCTGAAATGATGACGTATTAAAAGAATATTAGGAACTCCATAACACATTCCACTGTTTATACCTGATTTCCCAGGAAGAACTGACAAGAGATGGAAAATGGGAGAAAGACATAATTAGTGTAACAGGAAATCCTCTAGAACACACTCTAACAGCACATAAAGGTAAAGGTAAAGATACCCCTGCCCGTACGGGCCAGTCTTGACAGACTCTGGGGTTGTGCGCCCATCTCACTCAAGAGGCCAGGGGCCAGCGCTGTCCGGAGACACTTCCGGGTCACGTGGCCAGCGTGACATCGCTGCTCTGGTGAGCCAGAGCCGCACACGGAAACGCTGTTTACCTTCCCGCTGGTAAGCGGTCCCTATTTATCTACTTGCACCCGGAGGTGCTTTCGAACTGCTAGGTTGGCAGGCGCTGGGACCGAGCAGCGGGAGCGCACCCCGCCGCAGGGATTCGAACCGCCGACCTTTCGATCAGTAAGTCCTAGGCGCTGAGGCTTTAACCCACAGCGCCACCTGCGTCCCCTAACAGCACATACACATTCTAAATCTTCCAATTTAGTATGTAGCTTAGAGATGTGCTGATAACATCAGCTGTCTGGGCTGTTAATGCTGTCAGACCTGACTCCTATGACACCTATCTATTGCTTGCTGTATAATCTGATTTCCTTCCGCCAAATTCTCCATGGAAAATGATATTGCTGAATTGAAATGAAAGAAGGGGGCAACAATTTGGTAGCTCCCCCCTTGATATCTACTTGCTGGTTTTTCTGGCACATTTTCTATCTAGAGAAAGGAAAGCATGCTTCAATGAAATCAAAATCAAACAAAAAGAAAAGACAGGATGGTGATGACAGAGTACAACTTTATTTAAATATGTTTGGAAGGCTAATACACTCCCAACTGTTTGCTCTGTTGGAAAAATAATAATAATTCTAATTCAGAAGTTAATGAATGTTCCACTATAAAACCTTGAAAGCTGTAGGTGTAACTTGGCGCACGCATGGAATATTTGTAACAGGCATTAAGCTCTACTACTTGGAAGTTTCATCAAAACCCAGGCTCCTTTGGAAAGTTATTTACAATTCCAATGCAAGAAAAGATTTATTGTGACTTTGGTGGTATAATAGTAGCTTTTCTTCTTCAATCACAAGCTAAAAGATCAGATGGGGTGATTAAAGAACAGCTGTGGTGCATGAGGTGGGGTCCTGCCACTGCGGTACCCTGTTGGCTGCAGTGGTGCTGCCGCTTGCTGGGATGCGATGGGGGGCCAGAGAAGAGATGAGGGCAGGAGACCACTGGGTTGACAGCAGTGGTGGCCACAGGGGCACAATCATCTGCACCTACCACGACTACTCTGTTGCCGCCTCACCCCAGAGAGCGATAGCACCTGTAACCAAGAGGGTGACGCAACAGCAGCATCTTACTTTATGCACTGTGGCTGGTGAAAAATGCAATAGGGTCCAAAATGATGATAATGATGATGATGGTGTTGTTTTTTAAAAAAGAGAAAATACATCAAATTCACACTATATTATTAATTTAATTACTCCTTTGCAGAATAGGGGAGTCTAAATCCAACAGATAACATGACTGTTTTCTATACTTACTCTGTACTTGTTATCACCAATCTGCTCCACTTGGAATCGCTTTGCGCATTTACATTTTGCTACCTGCCTTGTCACCTGTCAAAACGACAATCAGAAGCAAATTATATTAATTGCCATTTATGGTAAATTGTGCAATCAGGTCAAGAAAACAATGGGACTACAGTGGTACCTCGGTTTACGAACTTAATCCGTTCCTGAAGTCCATTCTTAAACCAAATCTGTTCTTATACTGAGGTGCGCTTTCCCTAATGAGGCCTCCCGCTGCCAGTGCCCTTCCACTGTTCGGCTTCCGTTTGTAGACTGAGGTAAAGTTCACAAACCGGAACACTACTTCTGGTTTTGCAGAGTTCGTAAACTGAATAGTTCATAAACAGGGCTGTTCGTAAACCGAGGTACCACTGTATAAGTTCAACATGCAATTCAAGAGAAAGATGCTTTAAGAAGAGGCTGAGGGGCGGGGAGGGGGAGGGGGGAAGGGAGAAGAGCACCTCATCTTCAATTTTGTCAGCATCTGTCAGAGGCTTGTATGCATCTTTGTTCGGATGAAGTGCTGCTACAAACTCATAGTAGTCAATATAGCCATCACCATCTCTGTCAAAGATATCCGCTACTGCACTCATTTCCAATCGACTAGTAGGAAATTCTGCAGATGAAAATAACAGTTCAAGTTAAAATGAACAACTCTTACCAATAACCTTTCGGGAAACTGATGACTTACTAGCATTCCAAAACTCTGAGGAATTAAATTTAATATGCAAATGATCGAACTTTGCTTCAAAACTTACTTGAAGAAAGAATCCCATCAATAAATTCCTGTCTGGTTATCTTTCCATCCTGATCTTTATCTATCCTCCTAAAGAAGTCCATGACTCGAGATTTCTTATGGTTCATCCAACGCATATACTTCTTCCGCCAAATATCAAAATCAAAGTTGGCAAATTCTTTCAGCTTGAGACAAAAGGAAAAATGGAAAGAAAGAGGTGAACTGTCTTGTGAGCTATACATATAATCATGATGCTAAAGTTCAGAGCAGATGTTAATGTGCAAACTGGAAGTCAACCTTAGGAGTCTTTCCCTTGCCCTCCCCAAAACCCCCATTCCCTTTTTTTGAAACTAAAGTATGAAGGGGGCTTACAAATCTTGAATCATCACTATGATCACCATTCAAGTAACTCTAAACCATGGCAAACTCTAACAAGGAAAGTGGTGAATTTGTTCTGAAGGGAGTACAGGGAAAGCAGAAGGAGCATACATCCCAATATTATGTCTACACAACACCAATGGCACTCCATGCTGATGTCTGCTTATGTGATATATCTCCATCACAAAAAAGCAAGGGAGAAATTAACATAATTAATGTAAATTGCTTTAAATATAATTAATGTAAATTACTTTGAATTACCTTTGTAATAAAAGTGAATAATAATAATAATAATAATAATGGTGCACGAGCAGGGCTTTCACATAATTGGGTGTTGGTACGCACTGACCAACACATAAGCTACTTCTGCCTGTCAAAGGAAGGGTATCTTCCTGGTCCTCCACCAATAAGACATGAACCAAGGCTTAGTTATAGCAAACAAATCTGCTGTTTACTGACCTCCTCTAATCGGTCTAAAGCATCATTAAGTTTCCTTCTTCTTTCCAGAGCCAGAAGCCAGACTTGCTGCCATTTGCTGACCAAAAGGTTCACCCGTGGATTCTTGGTTTCAATCTGAGCCTGTGCACCTGAGGGATACATGCTTGGTGTTGGGGAACGCTTTCCTGTTAAAATACAGAAAAATGTACTGTACTTCTGCTTCTCAAGGCAGTATAAACAAAAGGTAACACAGCATACATGCCTTTTTCTATAGGAAGAAGGGAGAGGCCTAACATGCCTGTGATTCCGGGTGGCCTCTAACAGAAAGGTAGGTTTAGCTTTAGGGCCACAGGTTCCTGACCCTGTAGACAATCCTGTCCACTTCATAAATCAGAAATAGTAAGTTAAATTCTGACAGCTTTTAAATAATCAGTTAATGACTAACAACAATGATATATATATATATATATATATATATATATATATATATATATATATATGAGATCATTACTTACTTCCTCCTCTTCCTTTATCCAGTACAGGAATATGAGAATGAATTGGACCAGATTCAGCTGCTTTCCTTTTATGCGTCTTAGTAACCTTATCCACATCAGGCTGTTTTCTGGTCATTTCCTCCATGAATGTCTGCAATTAAAGGGTGGTTGCTTTGGCTAACAATGCACAACAATATTTTGCAACATACCCTGTTTGGGGGTACAAAGGTTCTGATCCAGATGTCTGTGGGATCTCCCATGTATGCACAGAACTCCTACTTCACATGCTGATTTCTCTCATATCTAGATTAGCATCTACATTGGATACAGCATCTCCTTGCTAACACCTGAATGCCTACACAACTACCTTGTCTGCCATGAGCACATGAATGAGAACAACAATATGGGCTGTGGCTTCTTGAGCTACATGCTCAGATTAAAAGAAAGCACTTCCACCAACATCCAAGTGTTCTAAAGTGCATGTTTCTCCCACAATAAGGATATTGATCTCATGTCACAAATAGTAACGACAAAGTTCTCCTAACTGGCTTACCGACAAGGAAAATACTCAACTTTGACCTTATGAAGGAACTATGTGGTCCCAGAACAATTCTAAGGCATATTGTAGAATGTAAAGTTGAACACAAGCAATACAGTATTATCTTACAGTCCAGCTTATTTATTGTTTTCAATTTCTTTTTCTTTGCTGTTCTGTCTCTTTAGTCTAAAGGAGAAATCAATTGCACGGTGAATTGGAGCACTGGTTTACTGTGTACAAGAACAGAGCAGTTTTCCTTAATATTGCCTTTCTTCACCTTTTACCAGAACAATGCTGTACAATACAATAAAACAACATAAATAAAAACAGAAGGCTACATGAACCAGAACCCTTGTTTGATCATGTGGCCAAAGCATGTTTTTTTAATTGTTTATTTAAAAACCTCTGTTCCACCTGAACTTCCAAAATATGCATATGCACATAAGTACATTGAAGATGACTGATTTGATCATAATCATAGCAACGACCCTCTTACCTGATGCTCAGCTATGAGTGCCTTAACATCATCAATCTCCTGAGGAATGACTTCCTTGTCTTTTTCACTAAGTGTCGTCTCTGCCCACTGCAACCAAGTCAATAATGCTTCCAACAGCTCTTGATTAGCGATAAGTGCAGCCAGGGCCCCTGCCAATCTCTGCTGATGTTGCTTTGCCCATGCTAACACCTTGAAAAGAAAAGTATGCATGATATTCACATTCACACAACCCAGGGCTTTGGGTGCTCCATTACTTTCACATGAACAAATCTGGCTGAATTATCAAAGGACTGCTGAGCAACCACATTAGTGAGTTCTGTGAGTAGAAGCTGGAACTCTTTGCACCCCATGAAGAGAAGTACAAAAAGAAAAGTCACTGCCTTTTTACTGTGATCCAAAGGTTTCTAGCAGCACAGAAGTGTTGGAAAGCACTGCTGTGTTTAACGATTGGGTATTTAGTATGTGGTAACATTTTGAGAAGTATCACACAATACTCCTTAATCCTTGACAAATGGCCATAGTGGTTGGTGCTGATGGGAGTTGGAGTCCAACAATGTCTGTAGAACCACAGGTTCCCTATCCCTTTTTCAAAGCTTAACTTCTAATTCATTGTGATTATCTGTGAACATGAACTGATCTGGGGAGTGTTTTACTTCTTCCTCAAGAGACATTTGCAATGGAAGAGCCAAAACCAGCCTATTACACATGACAGCATGAGTATGTTAAACATTTTGTTCTTGACAGCTGGATCGTTTCCTCACAATATAAGTGCCTTGCTAATTGTCAGTTGTGTTCCAAGCTATCAAAGACTGATTATTATTACCAGAGAGAACCTGCTAGAGATAGACTGACCTCTTCAAACCTTGCTCTGATGATTGTTATCCAGTGCTTAATGGTAGTGATGGAGTCTGGGTGGCAGATAGCCAGGATGGCTTCTCCCATACCTGTGGCTTTCGTTAGCTCAGCCTTTTTTTCTTCCAGTTTTCTCATGAATTCCTAAGGCAAAAACAGTGATTTCAATTAGGTGCTGGCAGTGGTTCAAAGGTAAAATCCAAGTGATTTCAGACTTTGCTGGTTTAGCCAAAAAGAGCAGATGCCTACACTGAATTGCTCGGCATCTGAATTGATCCAGTGGCAGGGAAGGAAGAAGAGAAGCAAAGCATGAGGAAAGTGATTCACTTATTAAGAATATTTTAAGATCCACTGTAGACTAAGGGCTAATTGAAGAGACAAAATGCATGCTGGAGTTTGCAATTCAATACTGCAATATTTATGCACACACACACACACAACTTTGTGAGACAGCACTACTTAGATGTCATAGCAAGTTAATTACTTTTGGACATGTTTCAGGAAACCCAGAGGATTGATTATTTAATCAAACCACACTCTCTACTCAGAGCACCTCTGCTCAGTTGTATAACTGGGCCAGCATATATTTATGCAGACTTCTAGGGACCATTCACTGAATTCTTGGACTACAGGATGCTAACATGTTGACTGCAGAAGCAACCGACCTACTGAGCGATCTAAACCTCCTTTAGGACAGACTGTGTGTTGCATCAGGCCAAAGTGTCCCTTCACTCAGCTCTCCTGGCTGAGACAGCCTCCTGCTGCCTGCTGAATCATCCCGGGACAGAGGGGCTCCTGATGGAGGGAGTGGGCAGGGCTGTGCTGACTTGAGATTCACTGGATCCCAAGCCAGTTCCACTGCGATTGTGTGACAGCATCAGGTCTGGACTGGACCCGAACATCCTTTACCCCCCACGCATCTTCCATTATTGTCACCCTGAGTAGCAGGACTTATGGATATAGCAGTGGCCTTGCTGCTCTACAAAGCCCCACATGTGGGAGGATGGCGCCCTGAACCAGGAAGAAATCAGGACCTACCGGTATCTAACTGGGTTACGAACTACTGCCAACTTCCCTGCTGCACTTGCTTCCTGCTTCCTGTGGATAAGGAATAGGGGATGCAAGCGTCTGAGGCCCACTTTCACTGGGGTTCAGATAACAAAAGAACAGTCATCTTCTTGAGAATTTTGCTTTTTGTTTGAAATGCTCATCTCAAAGATGCCTGAGAATTCAGATCTCCCACAAAAGCCCTTCTATTTGTAAGGTGACAAAACACAATACAACCTTTACTGTGATGGTCCCTACCCCCAAAACTCCTCCACTGTGATAAGCAAAGTTATTATTTTCCCCTTTTAATCAGGTTTTGAGCCCTCCTGGATATTTTGGCTGCTGTGTTCTCTGCTGTTGTTTTAGACTATCTTCTATATTTTATTGTTTTTTTTACTGTCCACATTGTAAGTTATAGGCCCTAAGTCATCCTATGCTGATATGGAAAATCAGAAAGTGAATTAAGGATATATAGCATTTTTACAAGAGAAAAGATTCATGAGACGTTTGAGTGGTGTAGGAGGTGGACTAGGGTAGAGAGAGCAAGAGCATAAATGTCTTTCCCTTCATACCTAGTTTAATGCATTTACCCACTGTGCCTATTGGCCCCAAAGCCCACAAGGACAGGTAAAATCTGAATTATTTAGGAGACCTAACCTCTATTAAACCAAGTGCAATTTTTTTTAAAGGGTAATTGGTTGTGAAACTGAGCTTTTCAATATAAAATAAAGGGCTGAAATGCCTTCCTTGATAGACCGGCAGTCAAGTAACCCCACCAGAGTAGGGTAAGAATTTTAAAATGTTGCTACACAAAAATATTCCTATTAGACATTTCCTTCACAAAAACAAAGGGGAAAGCAGCAGAACTAAAGTATGTGATATATTTAGGTTTCGATAAAAGTATGTTTGAAGATACTCCAAACTTCACATTGTGTTAAAATGCGTCTTCACTCACAACTTCTACAGCTTGTAAATTTTTAAAGCATGGTTTACATTTTAGCTGCCGTTATTGTATGTTGTTATCCTGTGTTTACGTATTGCTTGCTTTGCCTAGAGAACTGTGCATGTGAGGAAAGAGAGAGAGAGAAAGAAAGAGGGGGGGGGGGGAGAGAGAGAGAGAGAGAGAGAGAGAGAGAGAGAGAGAGAATTTGCCTTTTCTTTGGTGAGAGAAAATCCAAAGAGAACCATCTGGAGCCTGTTCAGAGGGAATGACAGTAAACAAGATATTCTCTTCTTCATTACCAATATAGCGTCTGGCAGCCTTTCAATGATCTCATTGTATGGTAACAGATACATAAAGACTAGCCAGAAGAAAAAAAATGGTGGAGCTGGAGGAGTAGCTGCACAAATGGCCTGACTCATAGCATAGACCGTTACCAAAAGAAAAGAAAAGAAAAGAAAAGAAAAAAAAAGGTGGGAGGAGAGAAAGTGGGTTGGGAGTGGGGAATGAAAATCCAACTGATTTTGTCTCTTGTAACATGAAGAACTACATGTTACAAGAGACAAAAGCAGCAGCTACACATCTCCTCAAAAATACATAGTAAAACAGACCACATGACATTGCAAATTTCCCCACTCCACTTCATTTACCATAATCACAATCTTCCTTAGCATGCAGATCTGTCCTAGACTAGTCTAAACAAGTAATGATCTGCACCTTCTGCATGTCTTGCTCTTATCCACTATAAATGAACTGCCAGTGGTGTGCTAGCCTGGTGGGTCATAAATTTTGCAGGCCTTGTTCAACAGAGGGGTATAATGGCTTCATTCTTACCACTTGACTTCTATGAAGGGCACTATCAATATTTAGCCAATTATCCACCTTCTTATGCTTTTGTCCTGAAGTCTTTCCTGCTAGCTTTTTTTTCCTGGAAGACAAGGCTCAACCCACTGGGAAAGTGGCCTACAAAGTATGTATGTAAAGACTGGGAGTAATAGGAAGAGAATGAATTTGCTACTAGAATTCTGCTGAATCTGACTTCTTGCGATAAAGAGGATTGATGGTCTGGGACATGGTCTATGCCAGACTTCAAGGGGTAGGAGAGGTTCTACTGCAGTTTAATAACTGTGTTGCTATGAATATCAAGAATTTTATTATGGTTTAGGAAGGAAACATTTAAAGTAAGTATACTGATTTTAAGGTGCTTTAGCTGATTGAGTTATCAATCACCCATCAAAAGTTTTCCACGAGCCCTTATTTCTAGGAAAGAAACTAATTTTCATTGCCAGATACAAATAAGTCATAAATAGTTTTATTTTGTTCCGACCTTTTCATAAATCTAGTCAAGAGCCAGCACTGTCTCAATTATCTCACTCACCCGATGCTGATCTATTAGAGTACGCAGAGACTCTTCATCATCTGGGAGATTGCCATGGAAACGAAGGGCCTGTTCAGCCTCAGCCAGCCATTCCAGAAGAACGTGCACAACTGAGTGGAATTCTTCCGCCTGTATAAATGAAAGTGGAAAAGAAAGTTGGGGGGGGGGAAGAATGCTGTAAAAGGGATCTGGACTGAAAGAGTACACTGTTGGATTCCTCCCATGAACAATGAACCTGTGCCCAGATTGGTGGAATCATTTATCATTCAGCGATGGAGGTACATTAACTTTCCATTAAGGAATCTGACATACAGCACTCTGATATCATGGCTGTAAAAATGTCACATGCTTTTAAAAAAGGATTTAATAAAGCCCATAGGCCTGTTTGTGCATGCTTTTAAATATATGATTGATAGCATATGTGAAAGTGGAATTCAGACCAACCTGCCTTCACACTGACAAATTATCAGGTGGAGTCATGCTAGTGAATGATGTTAATTACTTTGTGGAGTGGTGGGAGTTAACCGAGGTTGTATATAGAAGAGCAGAAAGCAATATCACTATAGAGCTGTCACTGCCAGTTACAGCCTTTGCATGTTCATTTTGTGTGTGTGTGTGTGTGTGTGTGTGTGTTTTGCAATGGTCTTTGGTCAAAATGGTTTTTCAGATTTTGGTAGTGCTTTAAGAAGTGTCAGAAAAAGGCTGAGCCTCTAGCTTCAAGTGGCGCAACATGAGTTAGTGCAGTATCTGTGTGTGCACTTACTGCAGATACCTTATGAACAATGCCCATAACCACATTACTCTCCCTCAGGAGTGTCTGGAGGAGTTTGGGAATTGTTCTGAAATTATTTTCCCGATATTTTTTAGTATATGAAAGCAGCAAGGCTTCTGCACATGTAACAGTAGCACCAGCCTATCTTTCTCCTCATGATTCAATAGCTTTTTAAAAGGTTTCCTGTAGGGCAGGCTATTTGCAATTCAGTCTAGTCAAGAGCACCACTCCATTGACATGGCCTGGTGAAATAGCTGCAATTAGCAATCAGGACTCCTGTTTCAACTTTAATCTCTTTTGCATAAGCTGCTTTGTGCTTATCTGTCCATTGCTTCACTGTGGACTCCTTAACTTATGCAGAACCTGGTGGCACAGGCATGGCACAGATGAGGCCCTCCTTGTTTCGTCACTTCCTATGCGGCAATGATACCCAATGAATGCATTCCCAACCCATGCATAGGCTGCATCTGATTGAAATAAGTGTAAGTGGTTCATTCTTCACCTGGTGGAGGGCTTGTTCCAGTCGTGTTTGCTTGGAGACGGACAATGCACACACCGTCTCCCACCGAGTGCCCAGCTCCTGCATTTGGACCTTAACCCAGGAGGAATCATCACGACTACCTTCTATCAGTTCACGAGCAGAGCGTTTCAGTGCCTGGACGCTGCCTGTCCTTTTCCCCAGTTCCTTCTGAAAGGCCTAAGAAAAGGAAAGAAATGGTTCCTTCTATTATCTCCCAAGATAATAGAGTAACACAGCTATCACAACTATGGAGAAAGTTCATTATTATAGACTTAATTTTTAAAGAAATTAAACTTAACTGAACATTATTTTGTTTTGTAATGTGAGTCCCGTAAATATTTTCATCCCCCTGTCTGGCTTTGTTTTATTCAATCCTTGCTACTCTGCTGTATTTGAATGTCCCCCTCACTTCTTACAAATCAGTAGTTCTACATATATACCGAAAGAAACCATTAGGTCAACAATATCTTCCTTATGCAATGTGGGATCACGTGAACACTGCCAATTAAAAAAGAAGACAACATATTGAAAACCCCTGAAACTTTCACTAGGAATCTCTAGGCACACAAGGAACTGAAAACTAGTGCAAGCTTTGATAACGTGGGGCTCCTTCACTTTCCCTGCCTCTCTTATACTCCTACACTCTGCTCCAGGACTCCACATCTTCTGCAATATTTTGCTGAGACAGTTTCTGTTTGTCTCAGCAGTTCTATATGTGCAAAAGCATGTGCCCACAAATCTCTTGCTTCCTTTAAAAGACAAGGGGCAGCCCTTGCAGATGGTGGAACATGTGAGCAGCAGAGTCCCTGCACCTCTTATAAATGGATTGGACTAAAAAGCTAAGGCTGATAATGCTATTACCCACTGCTTTTGAGAAACTTTCAAGAGCGTTTTTAGTTCTAATAATCCGAATTAAAATCTGCATGAAGAAAAATGTAGCAGATCAACTTTAGCACTGAAGGCAAGTTTCAGATAAATCTTGTTCGTTGCAGTCAGCAAGCTCTTTTCCCTCTCCAGCCAGTTTTTATACCACAGGCCAAGGTTTTTAACCTATTGAACGGGCTCATCAATCTTTCTTAAAAGTTACAAATTGACCCAAGAGGCATTTACTCAAAATGCTTTGAACAGCTTGATTCAAAATAATATGAAAATGACTGTAATTTTGTGGCCATTACTTTGTGATTATCTATTAAGTTCATCACTAAATCAATGTCTCCGTGCACAGGCTGATCTTCGGCCAGCTGCGGTTCCACTTTGTACAGCCAATCTATGAGAGCTTGAAGAGCATCAGTAAATTGCCCAGAAAACAGCAGCGCTTCTTCCAGTTTGTTTTGTCTGAAGTGGGAAAACAAGACAGACACAGTGAAAAGGGGGGGGGGGAGAGTGATTGCAGATCTACAGGCACCCTATGCCCACGCACTCAGCAATATGACTCTAACACCATAAATCTAGGTCTTTTAGGATTCATCCTACCTCCTGCAGCTTCCTTCATTTACAGCCTCTCCACAGTGACATTTCTGCTTCTATCTTGCCAACTACTAGTTCCTACTTCCTAGACCCCTCGCCCTGCCTCCAATCAGTCGCTATTCCAGGGGCTACATGCTCTTCCAGTTTTACCACCACCCCTTCCTCTCTTCCAACTGGGCTGGGGGAGTTTTCAGAGGTAACAATAAACAAAACAAAATGTTCTGGCTTTACACACCTCTCTATCAAGACCAAGTGGAGGAGCCAAATGAATATATTGTTCATATATTCAGGAGACAAGATTTGAGCTCAAACTTAGAACTAAAGGAATATACAACATAAAGAAAAGTGCGTAGGAGTTGGACCATGCACTTCCCATTTCACAGGACTCTTGAAATGGAGCTCTAAACCATCCCAGAGACTTTGGCTGAATAGGAAATGGGTCTCCTCTGCCTCCAGCCACTCTTGGAAGAACAAACCAATACCTATTCTGCAGCTGGCTTATTCTGAGATTTTGGCTCCCATTTACTCTGCATCCAGTGCATTTCCAATGCTGGTTTGAGAAACAGTGTACACATGATGCTAGAGATAATCCACACCTATCCTTTATCTAGCCTGTCATTCCTTATTAAATGCTGCATTTCTGATGCCTTCTCCCCTTCCCAATCAGCTTAATCTTAAGCGAATAATGTGTACACAGTCTTAAACACTCTAAGGAATGGGGAAGTGGAGCCAAGAACCTACATCCTCTGCTCAAAGTGAGACTCTCATAATTTTATTCTGACCAGGGACATTCGCTGAAGACCAGCTGGGGAAAGGAAAATGGGATGATAAGGAGACCTAGCTACTGCTTTATAGAACCTCTTTTAAGTAAGATGCAAAGCTTTTTTGTCTTACCTTTCTACAGATTTCCCACATACTGTATCCCATTTGTCTCTGAGTTCACTCAGCATATCATCCAGTTTCAGATTGTCATCAGCTAGGGAAGTTTTTTCTTTCAAAGCACGTCCACTTCTATTTGTGGTGTCATACACAGAATGTTTAGCTCCAAGAGCCTTCTGGAACTCCTGTTCAAGAAAGAGACTCAATATGAAGCACACAACACACATAACCTACACAACGTATTTTGTGCCGTTTGGAGACGAAGACCACACTCACACATCATGGTAATCCATAAAGCATGGCTTATAATGCATGGATGAATTATGCCCACTTCACTTTTCCCATCTCAGGTGCAGAGGAAATGAATCAGCTACGATCCCTGGCTTAGCGTTACATCTGAACCAGGGATCTTGGTTTGTTTCTCTCCCAAGAAACCACAATTTCTAGCAAAGCTCCGCTTTTGGCATAGCAGTCATGGCTTGTTGACAGTGAAATAAAGCATGATCCCAAAGCAAAGGATCAGGGTTTGAGTCTTCTGTGTATTAGTAGGGAGGAAATAAACAGCCCAGCTAGGCATGTTCATGGTCAATCATTATCTATGATTTATCAGATGTGTGAACAGGGCCAAACACAATGAATGAGATTTTCATACAAACTACATTTAGCAAGGAAATATCATGAAATGTCACCGGGATATTTAGATTCCAGAACCCGCTGGCATTTATTCCAGAATATACCTCGTGTCCCTGGGATCAATAAGACTATCAATCAAATGACTTTAATTGAGCAATTAAAATAAGTTATGCAAGAGAAATGGTAGCAAGGCATTGGTGCCCAGCTTGAAGTGATAGTCCACAAGTTTGGACTGTCTTCTACAAAGCATTTACACCAAATCACTAGCATTCAAATCAATGTAGAAGTCAATGTTAAATCATCTGAAACCCAATACCTTAAGTTTACTGACTTATGGACTAGAATAAAGAAGCTACACTGGAAAATATTGTTCCATTCTTTACCATTAAAAAAGGAACATGACAAACCTTTGGTTAACTTGCATTCAGTACACTACTTAACAAAGTATAAAATGCTAAATACTACAGAGAGTGAGTGCCCCCCATGTAAACAATAAAATGCTTGAGTATTTCTGTATTGCTATCTTCTCTGGAGTAGGGCTGTGCTAAGATTATCAAGATGTACATCTATCATGCTTTTGCAAGAAGGCACAAATAAGGAATCCGCCAAAGAAATGTTGGTCAGTAGAAACGCAAGACTCAATTTTGTGAATTCTTTGGTGGCTATATCATTTACAAATATTCTCTAGAATGAAACTCACAAGCAATTACAGTCATTGAATAAAAAAGATTTATCCTACCAATGTCACTTCTGTAAAGTAAATGGAGGTTGACTCGTAATGAGGTGCATATTAACCTAAAAATGGGGAGGAGGTAGCTGATGTGGTGACCTAAATATGATTTGGACCTCCAGTAGCCCCAGCCAACATGACAAATGGTCAGGGATGATGGGTGTTGTAGTCCAGCAATTTTTTGAAGGATACCCCTGCCTTAAAAAATATCAATATTCTTTTTTTAAAAAATCCTTGAAAAAGGGATTAAGACAAACTACACGGCCCATTCTTTCTTCACTGACTTCTAAATATAACATGCAAAGAACTTGGTGGTGGTTGGGGACTGATAAAAAGCCAATGAATACTCCTTCAAATCTTTGGCAATATGTAACAAATATGAGACAGCTCATTTTTAGAATCTTCATTTCTTGAAAACTCCCAAAGAACAAAGCCAAGTTATTCCATATATCAAATAGAGCCTAGTCTACGGTCTTTAGCCTTAGATACTAAAAGCATTAAAACCTTCAACAATAACTCAATGGTTTACTTTATAAAAGGAAGATTGAAAACATACAGCAACCAAAGGCATGCAACATACAAATATTTGCTAAGAGGAGTAGCTAGGATTTTTTGAGGCTATTTTATGACTGTCCATGTATCGGGGGAATGAGAGGTTAATAGAGGTGGACAAGTCAGTATGTTTCCAGTGTGTGTCAGTTTACCAAATGTGCATTCATAAATCCATTCCACTCCTTTTCTGAATTAATCTGCATTTTTGAATTTAAAAACAACATGAAAATTTGAATCTTTTTTTAAAAAAAATATTTCTAAAAATGTTTTCCCACAAAAGACCCATTTCTAAACATACTAGTTGCCAGCTGAGTGTAAAAATCCAGTCCCAGAAGTAGACTGGTGGCCATTCTGAGCTCTTTTAAAACTCAAAATCCTTCCAGAATGCACATACTGATGGGATTATCATCTGATCAGGGGCGAGGTCTGTAGATAAGTGGTAAGACCCATCCCATGCATAGAGAAGGTTCAGTTCCTGACACCTCCAGGTATAGAATATTCCTGTGTGAATTCTGTGTGAAATGACATCCAGTTTGGTATAAGGCAGCTTCTGGTGTTCAGAAAAGGCAGTGGAAGTCATAATTAAGCAGAGCTGCTGGTTGATATGAATCTACTTGCGCGTTATCTTTTATTTATAGTAATGATCTTACCCATTCATCTAGTCAAGACAAGTTTTAACACCCTGTACATCCATATAGAGTTTTTGGCACTAGGACTCAGTAAACTGTGTATAATGAAGGGGAAAGTGCTGAAAGCTAATTCAAAGGCCTCAACAGTCAATTTTATTCACACACTGTTTGATTGTAATAAAACAAGGAATATTAAAAGTATCAATAAAAACAGCTAAAACAATAAATAAGAATTAAAAGTAAAGGGACCCCTGATCATTAGGTCTAGTCGCGGATGACTCTGGGGTTGCGGCGCTCATCTCGCTTTACTGACCAAGGGAGCCGGCGTACAGCTTCTGGGTCATGTGGCCAGCATGACTAAGCCGCTTCTGGTGAACCAGAGCAGCGCACGCCCGTTTACCTTCCCACCAGAGCAGTACCTGTTTATCTACTTGCACTTTGACGTGCTTTTGAACTGCTAGGTTGGCAGGAGCAGGGACTGAGCAATGGGAGCTCACTCCGTCGCTGGGATTCGAACTGCCGACCTTCTGATCGGCAAGCCCTAGGCCCTGTGGTTTAACCCACAGCGCCACCTGCGTCCCAATTAAGAATTAGAGATAGGTAAAAGAGGCTAAAACACACATCTACCTTTCTGGATAGGCTTGCCTAAACAAAAATGTTTTAAGGCAGGCTTCCTTAAACTCCAGGTGTTTTGAGACTACAATTCCCATCATCCCTGGCTACTGGTCCTGCTAGCTAAGGATCATGGGAGTTGTAGGCCAAAAACATCTGGGAGGGCAGAGTTTGAGGAACTCCGTTTTAAGGGATGGCAGAAAGAGTACAGTAAAGGTACCTGCCTGATGCAGACAGACAGGGAGTTCGAAAGTGTAGATGCTGCCACATGGAAACAATGGTTTCTTACAAAAGGATCAAACCTCCTAACAAGAAGCACAGTGGAAGGCAAAACAACAACAACAACGACAAAAACTAGCAGTGGATGTGCAAAGCAAACAAAGCATTAAGAAAGAGTGTTTTGTTTTTTTAAAATTTGATTGACAACCAAGATATTGAGAGTGCTAGGCAGACCAAAGTAACAGTAATTCTTGAACTTCAGCATACAAGTAGTTTTGCGGAGCATATAATCCCTGTGCACAGCGTGTCCCTTTCCCTATCTCCATTCAGAAGAGGCCCAGGTTTTAAAGATTACTTTTCATCTGCACATCACCAGATTTATGTAAAGGCGCTTGACAGCTGTGGACCCTTAACAGAAAAACTCTCTTTTTTCCTTCTGCAACGTTCATTTGTGTTGTTGATATTACTTTGCTTATTTTTTTGAGATAGGCTGGCTTGTTTTTTTGTTTTTGTTTTTTTAAAAAAAACATGTTACAAATGGTGATCCACACAATCTCTGAGCCTGTCTTGAGTGTAGTTAAACTCTAGCAGATCCTATTGTCCTATAACATTGCACACAGAAAAAAATAGCATAGTGCCCTTTATCTTGTTCCTATGATTCTTTACTGTTGTGCTTTTCCTTTCCACATGTAGTTTCAGAAGATGGAACCCTGCAGAGAAACCTCCCAGCTTCTATTTATTTTACAAGCTGGAAAACTGCCAGCGTTTGAATTTGATGGTGGCAAACATTCCAACCTAGTGACCAATAAATCTCCCTCCTCCTGCTAATTACACAGTGCTTGGTTCACTGGCTTTCCTGCCATCTGATTGGACAGCCTCTACATTCCATTACCAGTGACTCACCTTATGCTGGGCAAGCTGCATCTTAATTTTGTCTGGATCATTTGCAATTTCAAGCTCTGCATCCAGAGTCTTTTCTGAATCATCCAGCCATTCAGTAAGTTTGTTCCAGGCTTCATGGAACTGTGGAAAAGCAAGATTTTCAATTACATACATTGATAGGCATAGATTATGCATTCAAAACATTCAATGCACATTTAGCTTTGAAAAAATATTAAGGGTTGCATTCAGTTAGGTTTCACTCAGAGTGTATGCACTGAAATTAATGGGTCTAAGTCAGTCATGTCTACTAATTTAAATGGGGAGGATGCAGGGTAGGCGAGGACGGGAAACCAAGTTGCATTGGCAGAACTCAGGGTGCTGGCTTCCACTGGTGCAACAACTTAGTTGAATCAGGCCCACAATATTAAAAGCCAGGCAATCCAGACTGGACTCACACAAATAAATGTTGGACCAAAGGACTATTTCCCTTTTAGAGTGATGCAAATTATTTGAAATTTCTCTGGGATTGCTCAGTCAGCAGAGTATAAGGTTCAAGCCCCATGCTGGGAAAATCCAAGACTCCCAACCTCTATTGACATATCTACTTGACCAGGAGTGGCCCTTTCTGGCCCGAGGGCCACTCTGAGGGTTGCTGAACCCTTCAAGGGCCACATACGCTCAGCGCAAATGCAAATAACATGCTGCCACCCATGCACCCACCACATGTAGAAACATACACTATACATACACACAACATACCTAGAGGTCAATAGAACATGCATACTGTTTTTCTGCCAACATCAGTGCTGGACTAGGAAGAGGGGATCCTTTCCTCCTAGCCCAGGGCTGGAATGAGAACAAGAGGCCCCCAGTTACCCTGCCAATGTGCCTCTTCTCCCTTTGGCAAGGAAACATTGAAAGCAGGACCTGGAGCTCAGGAAACAGAAGGAAGTGCTTCTGTGTCTCTTGAGTTCAGTGTCCTACCTCTGGCATCACAGCAGAAGGGGAAGAGGCACCTTTGCTATTAAGTGGAGGAAGAGGTCCCAAATTTTCTGGGGGCAAGTAAGTTGCCTGACATAGCTTCATGGGTCCCATGTGATCCATGGGTTTGCCACTCTTTCCTTAGACATACTATCTTGTTGGGATGATTCACACATATGATAAAGTGTTGTTTTGAGGGTATTGCAATCATGTAGAGACAGTACTTCTTTATTTTTTATATGGGATGTTGTTTTGTTTAAAAATAGCCCACATGACAACTGAAGCCACATGAAAAACTAACACACATAATCAAAAGTTTGAGTTGCCTGCCTCATGTAGCCATCTCTCTGTCCCACCAAAATATGGGCTCTGATTTTCATCCACCTCCTCTGCACATACATAAAACCCTGAAATGACATGATCCCTACACAGTCATATCCCTTTGATAATGAGCCTCAGCCTAAGTTGACACTACAAAAATGTTGAGAAGGCTAGAAGCACCCATGTAGAGAGGTTGCAATTTGTTTCAGAAAATGGTGGATTAATGGAGATGATTGTGAAAAATAAAATAAGGATGAACTTCCCATGCAAAACAGGAACACTACATCCATATACCACTCTGTTGCTTGGTTGGAAAGTAAAGATTCTACTTTCACTTTTGGTGTCTGGCCTGAAGAAACAGCCATTCTGGTTCCCACTACTTGCCAAACCTGTTGATCTAATATTCCAGTTTCCTTCAGATGACTTAAAGTCATCACACTGTTCATTTAAACATGGGTTTAGTTACAGCAAGGTTACGCTCAAATTGTTATGGAAGACTTGCCACATTACCTGCTTGGCACGCTTCCTTGCATCGTCCAAAGCTCTTCCTCTTTCCACTAAGCGCTGAACTACTTTTTCCCATCTACTCTGGACACTGATCAGCAGATTTTTAATGAGGACAACGTCCTGTTTCTGGCTGAAGTATTTCAAATGTGTTCCAGTTTTGTCCAGCTCAATAATCTGGTCACGATGGGCATTCACTTCATTGGCAAATACCTTGTGAAAGAATGAAAAAAGATAGTATTTGAAAAGCTTCAGAGTCTTCTAGCATGCAGATATATACCTAAGAACTGATGGTGTTATGCACTGCTTTATTGGTCAGAGACACTATAAAATGTCACTTTAAAAAACTGTAAAACGTCTATGGATTTTAATGGTGCTGGCTTGTTTTAAACATTAATACAAGCCAGCCAGCCTGTGGGTCCACAGAACAGGAAGAAGAAAGTTGCACATCTGTTTTTGTTTCTGTACATACCTTGTGTTCATCAATTTGAAATAAGACAGTATCCAAGATAAGACTTGGCCGAGAAGCTACTGTCAAGGTTTGCTCAGCTTGAGTAAGCCAGTTGATGAAGTCCTGCAGTGAGTTGTGGAACTCCATTGCCAAATTGAGAGCTTCTTCCAGTTTGATCTGTAAGAACACACCATAAATTAGCAGCAGTGGACAGTTTATACTAGAAACCATATAAACTTTATAGAGAAATAAACCAAATCATGTCTGAATGTAATTTGGAAAAAGGCCACTGTTGTCCTCTTGCCTCCCCCCCAGTTTAATACTGGTATGCTCTGAATATTTAAACGGCATACAAGGAAAGATATTTCTAAAAATATTTCAGCAGAAACTGACAAAACAAAGAACCTACAAGGACTGAGCAGGCAGAAGAGCATCCAATGCCACATACAGATTCCTGCCACAGTGCTAAATGATGAGCCTTACAAGTATTCAGACAGTAATCCAGGAACATCATTTCAGCTTTGATTCTGCTTGCATGAAAAGGGGATAATATGCAGTTGCATTGCATGAAGGATTAGGAAGATAAAGTTGGGAATTTGCACTGTGGAGACTATCCTTTTTTGCCGAATGCAGGTCTAGTTCAGACAACTTTGGGGCTGGCAAGTCTTTGTGCAGAACAGAAGCTACCCCCCCTCTCTTCCACCATATAGACTACTGCTGTTTCAGATGTTATGAGAGTAAGTCTTAAGCTCCTGTCCTCCCCACTATGGCACAGTCAGAAGGAGAAATTCAATAGCTTTCATTTTTATTTATTAACTATAGCCTTTCATAGCATCCAAACCCATGTGTTTAATCTTAACTATGGCTTGCTGAAATGAAGGGGGGAAAAGCCATAGTTTAAGAAGCTGTCTTGTTTATGCAGTTTATGGTTCAGATGCAGTGCTAAACAGTAGTTTATCCAAAACAGAAGTGGAAGCTTTCGATCTTCCCCTCGGGGCTGCACTGGAGGAGAGGGGAGTGAACAAGGACTCAGCTAGATTGTATATGTGATATAACAGTGTCTACCAGATGGTGCTGTGGAGTCCCGTTTTTCTCTACCTGTTTCCCCTGTTTAAATTTACAACGCATTTAACTGAAACACTTCTTTGATGTGTCTAGAGGCTAGTCTGAGGCTAGCTGTGACTTATCCCCCAATGCTAAACAATGGTTTAGTGATATAATGTGAACTGAGCCCCTTTCTCACACAGCTGAAGAATATAATGTGTTGGGTGTCAACATGGTTTGTCCACAATATCATATGTAACCGTACTGACTACCCAAAGGTTTTGCTGGCCCAGGCCATCTAATACAATTGAAGCAATCCTTTAAATTTACATTATATGAGACTGCAAATACTCCTTTTTCCAAGAATGGCTTCATTTGTTTGTTTAATCATTTCTGTTTCTTATGAACACATTTGTATTTCAGCTGTTTCAAGATGTAATTTATAGTCTGGCTCAGAGTAAACTGTTTATCTATGTTTGGAGTATTTTTTATTTTTTATTTTTTTACAAAAGAATGTCCACCCCCATGGAAAACCATAGCTATGAGTAAGATGCTTATCCAGGAATATGAGGTCGCCTCCCAGAGGGCATGAGAGAGGCCTCATCACTTAAAACTTTTAAGAACTGCTATGTTCAAATGCCAGCAATAAAATTAAAGCATCAGTTCCAAGCTGACAGGATGATGGACTGGGTGGGTAGAAAGGATTTATTCATTCCTTAGGTCTGTGACCTATAGACTACAATAGGGGGTGTTTTCATTTACAAACATTGGTCTGCTGCCATGTAATTTATTGATCAGCTTTTCCAGATGAATCATGATGTGTGACATCATTTACAGGTTTAATTGCATGGATCCCTAGCGCCTGCTAAAAGGAAAATTCTGTATTTGCAATATTCTAATATTAAGACACATTTCAGAGAATTTCCCCATGTTCGATATGCAACATACTTTTCTTTCACTCAGCTTTGTTTCCACCGATTCCCATTTCTCTTTAAGATTATTTATGTCCTGCTCAACATTTGTTTCAATAGTCTCTAGGCATCTTGCAAGCATCTGTAGGCCCTTCTGCATCAGACACTTGTATGTTTCTTCTTTAGCTTCAAAGGCAGCACAGAGTTCCTAAACAAAGAGGGAAAGTATTGCAAATCGTTAATGCATAAACATTTATTCGAAAATGTTACCCCCTTAAAAGTTTCACATATTACTTTAAACATGCTAGCTATATTTTGGGGAGTTAATGTGAGTTGAACAAAGGAGGTGCCACTGTGCATTTCCAGACCTGGACAGTCTGCAGCCCACAACGTATTTCCAGGGGCATGGATATGCCACTTCTCCCTCCCCTCTCCAGGTTCAAAAGAGAGGCTAAAACAAGGGCTGTTCAGAACACAAGAAATAGCCCAGTAAAATCTGATTTACTACTTGTGTGTGTGACAGTCATAAGCTTTGGCCTGTGCCCTTAAATTTCTGCGTGAAATGAACCATCTTACCAGGCCATGGTGATCAAAGCTGATCGAAAACAAAGGCATAACCACAGAAGATTGTGAAGCTGCTTACAGAAAAACCCATCAGCTACGCTTTGCACCTCCGTCAAATATGTAAGGTAAAGGTAAAGGTACCCCTGCCCGTACGGGCCAGTCTTGACAGACTCTGGGGTTGTGCGCCCATCTCACTTAAGAGGCCAGGGGCCAGCGCTGTCCGGAGACACTTCCGGGTCACATGGCCAGCGTGACAAAGCTGCATCTGGCGAGCCAGAGCCGCACACGGAAACGCCGTTTACCTTCCCGCTGGTAAGTGGTCCCTATTTATCTACTTGCACCCGGAGGTGCTTTTGAACTGCTAGGTTGGCAGGCGCTGGGACCGAGCAGCGGGAGCGCACCCCGTCGCAGGGATTCGAACCGCCGACCTTTCGATCAGCAAGTCCTAGGTGCTGAGGCTTTAACCCACAGCGCCACCTGCGTCCCCCTGTCAAATATGTACTTATCGTCTAAGTTAGCTTTTCTGAGAAATATACACCAAGGCTGGGGTGCAAAGAAAGGCAGTTTTGTGTGCCTTGTTTGCCTGGGGCTGGCTGTTCTATTTAAAAGCTGTTTCATTAAAAAAAGGAAGTAGAAAAGCTCTCTCCCACACGTGAGTGCCATTTCTTTACATTCCAAATCTTGGTTGCAATGCTGCACATGCTTGCAGCACCACTGAATGATAACCTAAATCTGAACCTAGTTGCAGTTAAGAACTTAATCTTATATTCTAAGTAGAAGAGGGCAGGCAACTGTTAATGAGGTTTTGGCTCTGAACTACTTCATTCAGACACTGAAAAGAAGAATACCATTGTGCTGTCTGGTAACTTTGCCTCTGTGTACTGGTAACATGAGTTGTATTGATGAGGCAGGAAATTATAAATGGAGAATGTTCTGCAATCATTGGCTAGCTTTTAAAAAAATGTTCTAACAAAAGCTAAGGAACAATAGAATAAGCTCTCAAATTTGAGACTGCAAGTAAATTCAAAAACAATCTGGTTTAAAGAAGAGGATATACAGAAAAGGAAAAAAGAAAAACTCAACTGTCTGAGCAGTACTCAGCATTATTTTACAGGGAAGAAAAAGACTTTAAGGGTATTCTTGATGACTCTAGTACTCAGCTAAACTTTATAGCTGAGTAACAGAGTCATCAACGATACCCTTAAAGATCTTTTTCTTCCCCGTAAAATAATGCTGAGAACTGCTCAGACATACACATGTACTGCTCAATCAGTTTTGCTACTTAGTAAATTACCAAAAAAATAAGAGAGTGTTCTCATTAAACCTTACAGGCATTTCACTTTGCAAATGTTTCACTACAAACGGCCACAAAAGTTTAGCTTCCAAATTGGGACCATCTGCAATATTGAGATCCTTACCATATGGATATTAAGCTGTTCTCTTGCAGTCTCTGGTAAACCACCAACTGGTTTTGATGCCAAAAGCTGACGCTCCGTTTCTGTCAGCCATTGTTGCAGATCTTCAACTTCACCATGGAAACCTTGGGCCTAAGCGATACATCACCACAGCATTTCAGAACATATTTCAATAACCTAACATGCTACATCAGCTAAGGGGTTGTAAATGTTGAACCTATGAAATCAGACTTAAGAAAAAAAAACTCTAAAAAGAAATGCTACTAAACCAGAGATATCCTCTGGAGTAAAAACTGCAAATTGTTGTCTGTATAATGAAACAGGGTAAAATGTGAAAGAAAGAAGAAGGAAGGAAGGAAGGAAGGAAGGAAGGAAGGAAGGAAGGAAGGAAGGAAGGAAAGGCCCACAAACATTACATCAATTGTATGAAACTTTTATTGGAGATATATAGATGTGGGTGTTTGCTAATTATATTTTATATTTCAAATAATTCCAATTGGAAATGCATTTTTTAAAATCCATACAGTAAATATGACTGCAAATATTAATTACAGTACAGTTAGGCACAGACAGAGAAAAACTGCTGTGCAAATGGGTACTTAAGCACACAAACTCAGGTTCAGTGATAGTTATGATCTATAGCTTGATACTTCAAATTATTGCTAGTTCTCCAAGGGCACAATCCAGCCAAAGTTATCCATTTCTGAGTCCTACAATTTCAGTGACAGAGAGCTAACTAACTGGGTTCCCAATTTTCCTGTGGAAATCAGTAGGACTGTAAAAGAACCTAACATTGGCTGAAATGTGCTCAAATATATTAATTTGATGCAAGTTTATTTCCCTTTTGTTCAGTTTCTCATACACACCTGGATCAAAGCACTGTCCAGCTGCAGCTTCCTCTTTTCTGTTTTTTCCAAGACATTTTGCCATCGCTGATTCAGAAGTTCCAGCTTGCTTTGCAGATTGCTCGCTTCTTCAACAGCACTTGACTGAATAAGGTCATTTCCTGCTTTCTTAACTGTTTCCACAGTGGACTGGTGAGCCAAGACATCATTTTGCAGCACCTGCAGTTACAAACATGTCACGCCTCGCCGTATTTTAAAAACGCTAATTTCACTCAGTTGTACTAAAGTGGCAACATAATAATATCAGTAAAAAACTTTGCGGACAGTATTTAAGAATAGCACATACAGGATTCAGAGTCTGCCTAAGGGAATGGGACTATCATTAATAGTTTACAATTATCCCTGACCTAACAGCATTATCTTTACTACCAAAAAATCATTACATATTTTAGTGTGCTCTATTTATAAAAGAAGCTATGACCATTTTTCTTTACTATCATGTTTTTCTTTACTATGATAACTGTTTATTCTCTCCTAATAGGAAAGTATTTCTTACAACATTACTGTAATGGTTGATACAAAGGGAATCCAGACATGATAGCATCCCATTAACTTAACTAGGAGGCATGGGCATTCACAAGAATTATTTTTTTTGGGGGGTGGGCATCTAGTCCAGCATCCTGTTTTCACAGTGGCCAACCAAATGCTTCTGGGAAATGCAAAAGCAGGACTTGAGCACAAGAACACTCCCAATCTCCTGTGCTTTCCAGCAACTGGTATTCCGAAGCACTGATGACTCCAATTGTGCAGGCATATTGTTCATGGTTAGTAGCAATCGATAGGCCTCTTCTCCATGCATTTTTTTCTAATCCTATTTTAAAGCCATCTTGGTTGGCAGCCAACAATGAAGGTGGGGGAGCAGCCTAATTTCTCTCCATGTAGTAGAATACTGTCCACATATTTCGTCTCCTATTATGCTCCTCCTATTATCCTATTCATTATAGAAACCTGCTATTTTTAAAAAATGAAAGCTCTGAGTTTGAGGATTATGGTTCAGTCAAGAGAGAGGTGCAATTGCCTGTCCCCATGGGTAGCTCCTCCTATTTAGGACTTCTAAGGATGGCTAAGTGGCCAAAGCATGGGGAGTGCATCAAGGCTCAAAGTATATGGGTTCAGGGGTGTTATGTAACATTCTGCTAATTTCTTCATAAAATTATGCCAAGCTATCCAAATCTTCCTATATGCCGAACCCTGTGAGAATGGACATTTGCATCCCAAATCAAGAGAAACATTTTTAGGGAGTTTGAAGAAAAAGGTATTTAAGTCAATGGGCAAATAAAGAGAATTTGCCATATGAAAATAACAGAAATGGATGTTTGTTGCAGGAATCATTAAGTGGATTGATCCTATGTGTAACATTCAGATTTGGGGTAAGAGAAATGAAATTATATCACCGTAATGGTCTTCATAGTGCAGGAAAGGGAAACTTACTGTGTATGATGTGATTTAGTGAAGTGAGAACTATGTTTGAATACACTCTCACTTCTGTGTTACAAGTCGAACATGGAAAAAGATTTATTATTCATTGTTTTAAATAAATGTCCATCAATTTGAAAAAGTCAAACTTCTATTACAGAAACAGGTGCCACTTTTTCTCCCCTCCACTCTTTTAGGACAATGGCAACTGCTTGCCAAGTTCCTGAATTTTTTGATGATCAAAGAGGAAGTACTCTCTAGCATGGAAGACTTAAATGAGCAGGAAGTACCTAAGAGTGAGTGTTTGCTGAACCCTTTCTGTACCTGCAATTCATTTATTAAGCCACGACAGGTATGTGATGCTTTGCCAAGAATACGTTGTTGTTTTTACCAATGAGATGTTCTGAACCATCCATGACTGGGAAACGTAAAAAAGGGAGGAAACAGCAATATCTGTATGTTAGCAATTAAGTTTTGTAATACAAATTTATCTTTGGGCTTGCATCCTTTGAAATCATGATTTGGTGATGTACGAAAATGCTCTTTGCAAATGTTGCCATAAAAAGGATCCAGATATATCTAAAACAGTGAATCTCAGAATTCTCAGTTACGTACATGATGTTTGGCCAGCTCAATTTCAATAGCCTTGGGGTCACCACCCACAGGTTTCTGTTCATTCAGCAGGTCCTCTGTATGGGTGAGCCATGCGAGCAACTCATCCAGGGCATGTTGGAACTGCCCCAAAGCCAACAAAGCGCCTTCCAGCTTATGCTGTAAAAAAAGGGGGAATGGATGGAATTATTACTTTATGTTAAGGCCGCAAGCGACTTAAAATGTCCTTAGTTGCATCAAACCTCAAATGAATGATTGCAATAAGGCAAGAGTGGTCAGCAAGGAGGTGCGTCACAATGCACCTGGCCTCCTGGCAGTGGAGTCGCTGCCAACTATTGAGAGGTGAGGCAGCCAGCAGTTTGACACTGTGCAGGTTGAACAGCAGAGCCTATCTAGCACTCCCACCAACATGTCCACCCAACACTCAACCTCCCCACCACCTTGTCCTGCACCCTCTTGGTGAGCAGCAGCGACCCCACTCCCAGGATGCCAAAGGCAAAGCGCCGCCCCCTCCCCTTTGTCACCAACTGCTCCTGGAATAAGAGATGCCATCTAAATTTTATGTAATGCGCTTGAATGCAGCAACATTATCTGCAAACAATTCTAGGCAGATGACACAAAGCTGAAGTTCTTTTGCAATTATTTATTTTTAGAAATCCATCCCAGGATGAGCTGTGATATAAAAGGCATCATTTTATCATCCAAGGAACTTGGATAGTTAGTCAAAGAGACAGAGTTGATCAACACCAACTACTGAGCTTCGTGTTTGGGTCAGAATTTGAAGATGGAGCTCCACCATCGAAACCCAACCATCTCTCCCCATGTACCTCATATGTCTGATGTAATATTGTGGTGTAGCAACTTACAATAAACCACTGACCCTAAACACACTGGAATATGTTCTCCTGCCATCTGCTTGGGGCAGGGACTAGCATATGTTTTGCTAATGCACTTTGGTGAACCCATAGAAATAAATAAAAATAACTATGGGGTACAGCTTCTAGCTTCATAGCTACAACAACAACAGCCTGATTTGCAGGAAACATCTGCTGCCCGGAAGCTTATTGGAAATTGCTCCGTGTGGCAGCTGTCTCCTTGTGTCAAATTGCTCTTCTGTAGTGGCTCAATTTGTGGATCTTAAGATTTTGACCATACTACCCTAAAATATAGCTCAATTTAAAGTTTGCATTGCATTTCCATAGCACTGCAGAAAATCCCCTAAGCTCAGGGTTTCCAAACCCCTTTTCCCCCCATGACCACTAAAAAATGTTGATGGTCTTGGTGGGCCATTCCATGATTTTTCTGTCTGTTGTAGCAACTGTAATGTAACATGCTAGATGCTTTATGATTTTAAGTGATATTTTTATTGCTTTTTTATTGCTATAGAGGTGGAAGGGACCCTGAGGGTCATCTAGTCCAACCTCCTGCAAATCAGGAATCTCAGCTAAAGCATCCATGACAGAGGGCCATCCAACCTCTGCTTAAAAACCTCCAAGGAAGGAGAGTCCACCACCTTCTGAGGGAGTCCGTTTCACTGTCGAACAGCTCCTGCTGTCAGAAAGTTATTTCCAGTGTATTGTATTTTGCTGTAGCACAATTTGCATTCCAATCAATTCAAATTGTACTACACTAAAAATACGATGCAATATGTTAACTGAAAATAATAAATAAAAAAACTGTTAAAAAGTAATAATATGAGTATTTGATGCCGACCTGCTATGGATTACCTGAATAAAAGGCCAGTTTTGAGAACTCCTTCCCTAGGTCCCGTAATAAACTTTGACACACAAGTGAGTTTCCATGTAGAAACTGTTGCTATTGAAATTTCAGAGCACGAGTGTCAGAGAACATGCATTTCATGGCAACATAAGGCAGAATATTACCCTTTCAGTTTCCATTTACCTGGCGGCTAACAATTTTATCCTCCAGACTTTCCCACAACAGCTTAAGTTCAGACAAGGGGTCTTGTACGGTGTGCTTATCACTCTCCTCTGTCACCTTCTTCAACAACAGCTCTGCTTGGTGGTTCAGCCGTTCCATTTCAATCTGCTGCTGATAGGCTTCTTTCTTAAATTGCTGTGGAAACCAAGGAAGACAATAGTCAACAATGAATATCACCTAGAGAAGAGTGCTTAGTAGGATGCTCTGTCCTTATTTCAAAATTGCCAAATAGGTCACACCGGATATTTCTGCCCCTGGATTTCCAATAACCAAGGCATGTGTTTTCTCCAAATTAACACAGAAGGCACGCTTCACTCCTGCACCGGAAAAGAAAACGCATCCAGCATGCAAAAGCAGGAACTTTTAAAACAAATTTAAAAATCAGTTTGTGTGTGTGCGTGTGTGCACGTGAATGCAGTAGCATCTGCTGCACCTGAGTGTTTGTTTCCTGTCTTCCCAATGCCATCCATTGCTGCTGCTTACCAAGAGGGACAGTAGCAGAGCCAAGGCAACAGGTGTGGGTACAGAAGTGGGAGCATCTGTACCCACACCTGCACCACGTTGAGCTCTTGTTGCATTCACCCTGCCCCTCTTGGTAAGCAGCATGGCAATGGAAAGAGAGGTGAGAAACATAGCTTGTTGGCTGTGACAATGCACACGCACACACAGAGAGATATTAATGTCTGCATTCATTGAGGGTTAGAATATAGCTTTACCTGTACAACAATATTTTGTGGCTTTCTCTTGTTCGTTGTTATATTTCCATGACTGTTGACCCAGTCTGCTCTGACATGGCTGTTGTTTTCTACAATTTTTGGTGGTGTTATTTCATGTTTTATTGGATTTATACTTTAAATTCTTTTAATTGTTTGACACTCCTGTGGTTATGGAGTAACTAATCAATGTAATAAATAAATTAGCTGAATCCAGAAGAGCCTACCCCTTGTATTTTTACATGAGTCGCAGTTCTGGGCATGCCTTTTGTTAACATCTTTACATTTCTGAATTAGATGTGATTATAAATAAATACAGAGATGTGGAAGAACGACACTTCAGCAACCAATCACCAATGTGAGAATATGCTCAAGGCTTTAGCGACATTAGTTTCCCCACCAACTGCATGACTTATGGGATTTCTGTTGCTAGAGGAATGTTGCTAGCCTTAGAGGAAATGGCAACAGCCATTCCAGGGGTCATATCCCAGTTTCCAAATGCACACAGCAGCATGGAGCTCAAGGCAGATGGCATGTGGATATGTCCATAATACATCCTTATTCAAAATATCCCTACAGTGTTTGCAAAAGGCATGGAGGAAGAAAAACCACCCAACGGAGAATTTTTTTCATCTGATATTAATTTTGGTTGTGGAAAAGACAAACTCTATATCATGAGTTTTGAATGTCAGTGGTTGATGTTAACAAATGCTTTCTCTTTTGTCAAAAGGCATTTCTTCAGAGCTTTAAAAACATGCTTATTGAGAAGGCTGTTAAACCTGTTAAGTACAGGGACCCACAGACCAAGAGCAGCTATGCAAAACCAGATGAGCCAGGCACAGAAGAGGAAGGGAATCCTTTGCACACCCGAAGCTTGTTGAAGATCCAAGGAAGAAGGTTTCATCAATGACTTCTTTCTGCCCTCAGCACTCTCTGCAAGTCATTGGGTGGCCAGCCAACACTCCCTGAAGCCTCCCTGCTGTGACCCATTCACAAAATCCTATTCCTTATCCAGCCTAACATCTTTTACCAAAGATACACACTGATTCAATAAGAGAGAAGCTTCCCTCCACCCTCCTTTCTTTTTTTTTTCTTTTCTTTTTTCTTCTCCCCCTAATGCCTCAACAAATGAAATGGATTTGTAAAAATGTTACACGGGGGGGGGGGGGAAATACGAGGCATTATACTTACACTGTAAAACAAGAAAACCCTTAATAAAATATATTTATAAAAAAAAAAGAGAGAGAGAAGCTTCCCCTTCACCCCTGTTACTATATACCCCTGGGTCAAGGTGATGCATCACTATCACCACTCTGCCCTGTTTTGATAATCTCTTAATCCCCGCTTTCATTTTTAGAAGTAATTTCTTAACCCTAATTTTCAGTCTTCAACCCCTGCTGAGAGACAGGGCTTAAATATTGGCGGTTAAATTTCCTGTTTAATTTCCCAACATATTCAAGCCCTGCTTTGCACATACAATAATAACAGGGCTGGAGTGGATTCATCCAGTCTAATCTTGTGCCCTAAAACAGGATATCCTATACCATCTCTGCTTCCTGTGCAAAGCACACAGCAGCATCCAGGTATTATGAAAAGAATGAGTCATATTTCCATTCCAAATATTGCTTTTAGAGTTGGCTGGGGATTTTGCTTTATAGTCCAGTGGGCTGCGGTGGAAATGAAGAGATCTATGAATGTTTAGGACTAATCCATGGTATGAAGAATGACAGGCTTTGCAGGAACTTGTGCACATTCTAAAAGGGAAGCTGGGTGTCATAAAAGTAATTGATGCAGTGATGAAAAAATAACCGCTCTTGAAAAAAATCCACAATTAACTCAGAGAGGAAACTGATGTCATATTACTTTCAGACTCAGAAAGGCTGTAGATTTTTAAACAACATGCCCATACGAAAATAATTTACTTTTTGTTACAGACTGAATGCAAAGCGATTTGGAACACTAACACTAACAGAAAGATGTACATTCATAAGAAGTTACTGTTTCATACCTTCATTTCTTCTGTCTGTTGTTTTACTGTTTCTAGGTCTGTTCCAACTGGTGACATCGCAGCTAATTTACTGCCAGCGATATCCACCCAGTCAAAGATGGCCTGTAAACATATTGAATAAGAATAAAAAAATCAGGTAAAATAGTAGTCCAAGCAATGCTATAGCATAGCCTCATAGTAGGTGCAACATAATAATAATTGATCTGTGAATGCCACTAAGTACTGTGTATTTCCTACTGAATAAAACTGTATTACAGGCAACAACTGTTTCATGCTTGTCTAATATGTGCATAACTGTGAACATGCGCATCACCACAACCTGGACATGACCTCAAAGGGGGGGGGGGCAGAGGCATAAAGGGGCAGAGTGGGCTTATGCACACTCCACTGATGCGCACGGGGGTCAGGAACATAAGCCCCCCCCCCCACAAAACAGTTGTTGCCTGTTCAAAGAATTTAGAATTTTCTTCTGGGTTTTTCCACTGTGACAACTTTTTGTGCACTTCTTTTCTGAATATAAGAGTTGCCAAATATTTTAATCCCCAGAAAACCTACAATTGGCACATCAATGGAGAATCTTGTGGCGTCTTATGAACCAACCAAATTATTGTCACGTATTTGTTGCAATCCTCTAATACCTACCTGCGAATAAGTTTCATTGGGTCATGCCTAGTATTGAACTTTAAAGTGCCACAAATCTCTTTGTTGGTTTTGAGGTAACAGATAGTGTGATGTAACAGATAGTGTGGCTGTCCTTCTGCAATGTATGAGTCAAATCATTTATTAAAATTCTCAAGATATCTGAAGGTCTTTAGAGGAAGCTCAGAGGGTGATATTCTAGTTACAGATAGGTAGCCGTGTTGGTCTGCCATAGTCAAAACAAAAAAAATTCCTTCCAGTAGCACCTTAAAGACCAACTAAGTCAGTTCTTGGTATGAGCTTTCGTGTGCATGCACACTTCTTCAGATACCAAAGAGTGATATTCTAACACTCTCCCAGTGCCATATCTATGACTCAAGATGGGTAAAAATGCAGCAGAGGGAGCCAGATTTTCATAACATTCAAGGACATTGCATAACACTGGATAGCAAAGGCCACTTCACTCCCCGTTAATGAGGTGTGAACTACTACCGGGGATCATGCATCAGCTGTGCCTGAGCAGTTGTGTTCACACTTCACCTCCAACTTGGCAGCAGGTATTACATTTAAGAGCATGCATACATGTGCATGTCAATATATCAAAGAGCACCTCTCCTACCCCAATAAAATCTAGGAACTAGCCTGCTTAGTTCCATTTGGTGGGAAAGATCCACATCTTTTTGGAGTGTGCACTGCTTCTGCAAGTTTCTTCCAGACATAATGTCATACTGGAGACAATGCAGGATAAACACTAAGAAACTGGTGGCTTTTAGGTTAGGAATTAAAGCCAAGTAATGAAAGCTGAAATATAGAAATAAGCATGTTGCTGGGACCCTCTGGTCAAATACAGTCTTTTTAAAAAACAAAAAACAAAAACCAGAGTCTAAAAAGTAATTGGGCATAAGGTTACGATGTTCTCCTGCCTCTTAACATTTTACCATGGTCCAACGTGCAATGCAGTTTCTAATGCAGAGATGGGGAACCCTTTTTCCAGACTGTAGTCCACAATAGTGAGCAAGCCCAGAGGCAAAGTGGGTAAAGCAACTAATCTACAGTTTACCTTCATATAGCAGACTTGATTCTACACACACTTACACACTCCACTCCATACTCTCATCCAGGTTACTAAGAGGCACTATCAGAGTTCAAGAACACAGTCCAGCCAGGCAAAAACACTCAAAGTGGGTATAAAGTAAGGTTGACTGTGACCTGGGGGAAGCAGGTGCAGTTGAAGGTGGGTGGCCTGGGGTGAGTGCAAAGGGCCAGGCAAAGAGGACTGGAGGGCTGCTTTGGTTTCCCCCACCCAGGACTGAGGGACCTCATCCTTGTTCCAACAGGTAGTTAGTTATTCTGTCTTTACAAGCAATGTATGTGATCCAAAGCAGTGAAACGGGAACCTCATTTACAATTTACAAATGATCCAAAGATCTGCTGAGCAGATAAAATTTAGCAAGGCCAGTCATTAAATATGATAATTTTGGAATATGTGGGATGTTGCTCACTGAATAGAATCAAATCACCATTAGATGTTATGGATGGCAACATGAGAACAGGCCTTCTCTGCAGTGGCACCACATCTGTGGAATGCTCTCCCCAGGAAGGTTTGCCTGGCGCCTTCATTATACACATTTTAGGTGCCAGGCAGAAACATTCCTTTTTAACCAGGCCTTTGGTTGATTTAATTAACATCCTATGCCCTTTTAAAATGTGGTTCTTTGGGGGGGTATTGGGTTGTTGTTTTTATTTTGATTATATATTTTGTGGTTTTATATTTTGATTTTGTTTTGTGAACTGTCCTGAGATCCACAGGTATGGGGTGGTACATAAATGCTAACAACAACAACAAATCAATAGGAATATGTTCAGATTAAAACCTAGTTATAGGATCAGTTACAATCACATAGGTAAATGCTATAAAATTGACCTTCAAACCTTGTGATATGGAAAAGCTATCTTTATTGAAATAAGCAATTAGTAATCTTTCTAGAATTGATCTGTTGATCAAAAAGCGACATGTAATGCTTATATTGTACAGTGGTGAGGGGAAAAAAAGAGATGTTAAAAATTGAGATAAACTACTTTTAACATTTCTGTTCTTAGCACTGTTTAACCAATTCTTTTTTAAAAAATGCGCTTGAAAAATCATCAGCTAAGTTTAGCACTCCTATTACACACCCAGTGTACCTGAACTATAACCTGAACCTTATCAATAGATGGTTAGGAAGCTAGCAGCCATAAAATGTGAAGATATTCAATTATAGACATGCTTCTATTGGAGACAAATTTCATGTCAACTACCATGACATACCAGCAAATTAAAATGTATAGAATCTACCAAGTGAATCTTCTGTCCAAACTAAAAAAGGACCTTGCAAAAAAAAGCTTAGCCCCCCCCCCTTTGGTTTGAATGTCACCATCGCATATTTTGTCTGAGCTAAATGTATCATAGTGACCAAACTCTTTCAGCGGAGGTTCTCTTGATCTACTGCTGCATCCTTATTTAACTGGCATATAGGTCTTGAACAGATGCAACAAAAAGTCATGGTTTTTCATTATGTGAATGATCAGCAGCAAGTCTCATGTGCTCCTCATCTCCTTTCCCCCACTTCAAACATGAAGTGGTATAAATGTGAAGCTTTCATTACCGGTTTGTAACAAACCATGGTTTCCTGTTCCATCAAAATCTGAGAACGTGAGGCATCCAAACCAGCATTTGATAATTTGCTCTAACCCGTTTGTTACAAACCACAACTAAAGCTTTACATTTGTTCCTCCAATGCATAAAGGGGAGGGAAATGGAAGAGGGGAAAACATGTGAGTTTGATGATTGTCCTGGTTTGCACACATAACAGCAAACCAAGATTTGTCGCTACATCTGAACTAGTCACAAGGAAAAATACCTATGCATAGGTCAGTATTGTGCCCATATGATTTTCCTTCTACAGCAGCTCAGGGTAGAAAGAAAAAAGGGGCGGGGTTTAATTTTAAAAATGCCCCCTGTGCTGTGGCGCTCTCTCTCTCTCTCTCTCTCACACACACCCCCCCCTTTTATGAGAAGAATATGCTAGAAGACCCAATCACACATCTCCAATGTAGCACACTGCATGACCCATAACATTCATTTAACTTTGTATGGTTCATGCCCTCATATACATATTTATTAATTGTTCATTTAGAAATTTAGCTGCCCCACCCTGTGTTTTAGGGGAGAGATGGAGAACCTGGGGCCCTCCAGGTGTTGCTGGGACTACAGTTCTCATAATTCTGGAGTGTTGGCTGTGTGGGCTAGCACTGATGAGAACTGAAGTTCAACAACATCTGGAGGACCACAGGTTCCCCCAACCTCTGTTTTAGGGGAATGCAACACTATTATAAAATCAGGATCAGTAAAACCAACAGAATATCCAATAACATCAAATTAAAATACTCAATTCCACCAAAAGCCAGCCCGAACAACCAGGTTGTCTTGTGCTGCCAGAAAGAAGAACATAGGCTTGCATTTTGCCTGAAAAGTCCTCATCATACAAACTTGGTATAGTAATAGAAAAATTTGGGGTGCTGTTCCCAAGCAAATTCAAAAGTTGACGATCTAAGAACTTGCAGGAGGATGAAGATGAGGTCACAATAGTATGCAACCATTAAGTGCTTTATAGGTTAAATGAAAACCAACATTTTCAATTGTTCTGAACCAACAATTCAGAATCAAATCAGGGTCTCTGGCTAATTAAAAATGTTACCCTTAAAAAAGAAAAAAATAATATTAGATAATGCTTGTAAATTTTAAAGATTAAAATAACCTTACCTGCAATCCATCTTGATACTGAACAGCCGCTTGCATTGCTTCCTCAAGCTTGTCAACACGTTCTTTCCATGCTTTATTTAAAGCATCCCAAGCAGAATTTAGCTGCATTTTAAATGGAGATTCAGTTGAATAAAGAACTGGAAGGTAATGTCTATAACCTATATATTAAAATTTAGGATTGACATTGGATTAAGGTTTCTCTATCTGCAATATAAAAATTATGCAAGAGCTTCCCTAATGCTATAATAAGAGCAAGGAGCATCACTAAATCTAGGTGGATATGTCTCTATCAAGTACCAGGATTCCATCCACCCAAGTTTTTGGTGGCTTATTACCATACCATAGTTACATATGTGGATGGTTCCACTTATCAGTGCAAGTTAACCTATGAGCTTCATAGGTTTATTTCAGTTCTGCAAAGTGCCTTGAAGGTTTCAAAATCAAACCAGAATCCAGTGTGGTGAATTTTACTTTTGACTCCCCAAAGAACCCTGTTTGTTTCCCAAGTATTTAAATTAGGCACCATACATCAATTTAAAAAAAGAAACACCATTCTATTCTATCCATTTCATATGGGCATAAAATGCCAAACAATTACATGACTCATACCTCATCTATGCTCTTGTTGACTAATGGTTTGTCAGGTTCTCCACATGCTGCTATCAGTTCAGAGCCAAGGCTTACCACTACATCTAAGTCTTCTTGTAACCCATCTATCTCTTCTTTAATAGTCTAAAAAAGAGAAACAAAATTTTAAACTTTCCATAATATTAAATTTATTATTTAAGATTCATTCAGAGTGGCAAACATTATTTGCTATCCATGAGTGTTTAACTAGCATAGCATAAGATCAAGCTGACCTTAAATTTTAAAAATATATTGCTTTATAAAGAAGATGACAACATGAAGGAGGGAGTTTAAGAGTAGGCTTTTCTTCACCCATTGGGCAGATGGTTGTTGTGGCAGGGGCTTAACAATTCCTCTGTATCCAGAACATTACAGGGACCAACATATCCACCTGCTTAGAAAAACAGCTTTCAAATTCAATAGGCTAACATTGTAGCCATACAGTATGGGAAAATGACACCATAATGCTAAGAAAATAAGGTGAATATTAGCCTCCTTTTAAACAAATTAGTAGGTCTTGCTTATGAATATTATCAAATAAAAGTGCAATGTCTCAATGTCACATGGTCCCAGGCTGCTATTATTTCCCTGTAATGAATGTTTATGACTTTTGTGAATAAAGGTTGGAAACCAGAGCTGTTTTAGGCATGTCCAATGGCAGTGAGATTATTTTATTCCCTCTCTTCCACTTTATCCCACACACATCCTACCACAGCAAATCACAAGTGGCTTAGGAAAGTCCTCTCACTTCAACAGGCAATACTGGGGAGGGGAGGGGAGTGGCTATCAGAAACGTAACCAAAAGACCAAACTTGTGCAGTCATTTGAACACCAAGTTGGGAGGAAGATTGGCCTGGGTGAGAACGGATAGTCTTCTAAAGGTGATTAATGCATGAATTTTTCCCCACTCAGTGGGTGGAATTCAACATCACACTATGCCAATATTCCACCAGCAAAGGCATTTCTGCTTGTCAGATGCAACTATCTCCCTTTTCCTCCTTTTCCATGCTGTTCTGGGGGTTCCCCTGACCCTCCAGAGCAGATTTTTGGGAGGTGAAGGGGGAGAAGAGGGGTGAATCTCTATTGAGCGAGTAGAAGTTCTTGTGCTGGCTTCCATTAGCAAACTGGGTTAACTGAATCCGGCCTAATGCTTGAATCATCATTAGATGCCTTATAAGGACACAATAGTCATCAGAAAGAACGCAGAGTCCTGCTGGGTTGAGGCCAAAGGCTTATCTAGTCCAGCATCATGTTCTCACAGTGGTCAACCAGATACCCACAAGCAGGACCTGTGCACAACAGCACTTGTGAATCCCAGGAGCTGATATTCAGAGGCAAACTGCCTTTGACATTGGAGGTAGAACACAGCCATCACCTTTCATTATTACTTCAAATGCATTTTCCCCCATGCAAGTCTTTTCATTCAGCAATGCATAGACTCTGAAGAGAAAAAAGGGCATTACTGACTAGTGCAGGAAGGCAAAAAAATGCAGGCCATGATTACCTGTAGCTATGCATTTGTTACACACAGGGATTTTTGTTTCTTAAAGAAGCAAAATAAATCCACACAGATGGTGCTGGACTCTATATCTAGTCCTGTCCATATATAATGGGTAATTAGTTCCCACAATGTGAATGAGCTGTGGAGAACCTTGCGCTGGAGACAAGGAGGAGGTGGTTCAGTGTGGCTCATTCACATAGCTGGAAACAATGGTTTCCTGTTACATCTGAACCAGCCATGATGATTTGTAAAGGAATTTCCACTAAACATAGCATAACAATATAGTCCAAACTACTAACACGCTTATACATGATTGCTAAGAAATATATGGGAACAGGACAGTAGTCTAAGCCCAACAGTTACATTTTACCTACCTCTGCTGCTTCTTGCTGTTGCTTTACCACTGAAGGATCAATTCCAGCTCCTTCTAGTTCTCTGATAAAATCCTGCGTATCCTTAATAGTGGCTATGAGAGCCATGTGATCACACCAGAACTTCTCTGCTAATTCCATTGCATCAAGCAATTTGGCCTCCCTTTCCTCAGCCAGGGTATGGATGTCTTCCCACATAAAGACCATTTGATCCAACTTATCCTGAACCACTAGGAAGCAAAATATACAGGGGCAGGTATATAAAGTTCTGCTTCTTAAACGGTGCTTGTGGAAAGTTGTTCATGCATTTATTTTGAAATGTAAAATTCTGAAGTCTACCTTTAGCAGAGATGTCCTTATCAGCGCCTTCTGAACGGGCAATCATCTCCTCCCCACGCTGCTTGAGGGTTTCATAGACTGGCTGAAGTTTTTCAAGGTCGACAGACACATTCTTATTTTCACCGATCTGTTCTTTAATCTTCTCAACCTCAGCTGAGATGGAAGGCGGTTGCCTCAAACGTTCAACAATGCGTTCTAGGCTCTCAGTGGTCGAATCTATCTTGTCATGGAACTATGCAGACAAATGGGGTGGAGGGAGAGAAGACTGGGTGAGTGACAGATTATTAGCAACATTTAAAAGGAATTGGGTCAAACCAGAAAAACCCCAGTTATAGCTGAATGAACATGCTTAAAGCATCCTTAACTATTTTTGTGACCTTTTTTTTTGTCTTTCTCAACAGATTTATGATCTTAGTTTAAGCAAAATTTATGCTTCCCAATCAAGGTGTCCAAATCATATCTGCTTGTTAGTGAACTAGGCAACTTCACAGTACAGACCAATTGTTATCTGTCTCATCATCACCATGTATTAATACTATGTATTAACAGTTTCCTGAACATAGTTTTATAACACAGAGGGAATAACACATTTTTTCTTTTACCTATCCTTAGCCACAATGTGTTGTGTCATTTAAAAAATGTCAGCAATTCACATCATTAATAAGTTTTATCTAATAAATATCTTACTGCATTGGTTAATTACTGTTAACATTATGTGGCAGTGATTAATAGACATGGTATGAACATAAGCATCTAGCTCCTAGGTAGGTAGGGTCAGAAAACTATAATGCAGTAGCATTACATTGGAAAGTTGCAAGTTGCTTCATGCCAAGTCTGACCAACAGTCAGTCACTGTCCCACCACCGCTATTTTTGACAAAGACACCAGGAGAAACCCTGGGCTGTCTTGACACCAATTAGCCTCTTTGATTGTGTGCATGCATGAACAAATCACTATTATGTAGGATACTGGCTTTATTATTCAGGGAAAAACAATTTTGTAGTTCCCAAATAGGATAAGAATATTTCCATTTTTTAATTATGCCTTTCCTTCAAGGAACTTGATGGCACATGGGGAAGATTTGATTCACCAAAATACAATGCCCTTAATTCTTTAACAGATAGGAAGAGCAAATTTATGTGCAATGATGGGAGTATTCACATATTTGGTGACGTAGTGTCTTGGCAAGTCCACTATGTACCTAAAGTCTATTGATTTAAGATAACAACATCCTGCAGATGGAATCTAATTGTTACCTGGGTAGACTGAGATATGGCTTCGTCCAATGTCTGAGCTCGCTTTTTGACATCTTCTTTAATTTGACTATAAAGGGCATCAGCTGCTACATACTTCTCTTGGATTGAAAAACCTTCTCGTGGGCTCAGTTCCAGAAGCTGAGGTCCGGTTTTATTCATCTTATCTATATGAGGCTTGTGTTCAGCAATCAACTCTCGCAGTTGCTATAGCAAAGCAAAACACTTATCAGTATCTAACCCTTACATCGCCACATTCCAGCTGTCTGTGCGTCCAACACGTTCAGCTGGCAAGGTGGTCTAAATAAACAATCCCATCTGCATGCTAAGACAAAGTATAACTCATACTGGATATATCCATTTAGCCTTATTGTTGTGTTTTCAGCTCTAAGCATATAATGTTTCCTTTATACTAGAAAAACAGCATTTTAGTCAACCAAGATATTTAAAAGTACAGAATCTGGGAAGCAAAACAATATAATTAGTCAAAAGTATTCAGCCAGTTGTCCGGCACTCTAAATGATTTATTAAGTAATGGCATTCCAGAAGATGCCAAATTGTTTAAATATGATTATAAATAGCTCGCTAGGGCTCTAGAGCTGTAACAAAAGCAAGCAAATCAAACCTCCAAGGTTACATCAAGGAATCATATTAAGATCATCCAATATTTTTGAGACTCACAGAAAATGCTGTGCTTTAAAATGGAAGCAACACATTGTTGCACTTTGTTCAGCTCCTTTTAAAGCATAACTTAACGGAACAAACTGTTATAGTTTTAAAGTTCACTTTTAGAAAGTGCTTCTGGGTACTTTTTCTTTTGTTTGTCTCTAGTTTCTGTTGAATTCAGTGTGCCTTCACTACTACTCAATGAGGCTTTAGCTCATTTTTCTACCCAGAACACTCTCTATAATTAATCTCCAACTTTGCTAATATGAAGACAGCCATGTTTCTCGTTATGGCTGCACTCTGCCTAGTCAGGAACCTCTGTCTTTTGTTAAGGCTGACTGAGTAACTGCTGGACTTTCTGTTTCCAAAATTGGGGGTCAGCCATCACTTCTTTCCCCAAAATCCTGGGTACAGACTGAGTCTGCAGCACCTAGTCCAATCCAGCCTGCAATCTCTCTTAAAACTGAATCTAAATGCAGAAGTAGTGGCCACAACCATTTTTGTTGTTTGTTGCTGTCCCCCACCCCCTTTTCCCTATCCTCTGCTTTGCATAACATCCTGACTAAGAGTTCTGGAGAACTCAAAAGATTGTGATACTTTGGCTGGTCCAAATTAAGGTGTTACCCAACTTTGGATTTTTGATTTTTTTTCCCTTAGGGAACACCACAGCTTGCTTTGCATTCCAACTATTTTGGATACTGTTGAACATTTTTATTCCTTAAAAAAAATGTAAATAATTTGTTCAGAGTTAGGCCACTAATTCACTAATCCACTTTTCACAATGATCGCTCTGCCTTGAGAATAATCTCAAACTTGTGGTTATATTAAAATAGAAAATTTTTATTTCATAAGAAAATGGATTTTGGGTTGTTGTTTTTAACAGAGAATAAAAAATATGTAAAATCTGATAAGTATTGGTTGGTTTGGTAAATGCGACATGCTAAAGAGAGGGCTGCACTTGACCTTTGGAATTAACAGCATTTTGTAAGGCGACTTCAAACTTACCCGGTGCTCTTCTTGTTGTTGCTTTAGGGTTTCATATTCAAGAGCTGGTGCTGGAAGCTGTGATATTACTGTTTTTGTTTCCGTTAGCCATGGCCAAATCTCTTCATAAGTCTCCCAGAACTGACTGGCTAGAGACTGAGCTCTTTCTAGCTGCAGGTTCCTCTTAGAGTTCATTTGACAGAGTATATTATACTTCTGCAAGAGGTCTTCCAGCTTCTTCTATTAAAGAAATTACCAACAAACACCAGCATTTATATTTTGGTTGGAGACATTTACAAGATTACCATTGTGGCAGGTGACTATTCTTGATATAACGGGGTGGGCAATCTTTTAGTCCTTTAGGAGGCAAGTAGGCAGGTGCTTAGGGGAGGCATATCCACCAAGGAGTTCTGGATTCAGCATTCTGGGTCCAATTCTATGGAACTCCCCCCGGTTGATATCAGGCAGGCCCTCTTTCCTGTTGAATTTCGAGTGTTTACTGAAGGCCTTTTAAAATTTCAACAGGCATTTCAAGTAAGTTTTAAGAACATAAGATGAACCTGCTGGATCAGGCCAATGGTTCATCTAGTCCCCCATCCTGTTCTCACAATGACCTGTGGAAAACCAGCATGCAAGATTCAAGCACAAGAGCACTTTCCCCTCCTCTGGTTTCCAGCAACTGGTATTCAGAAGCATCGCTGCCTACAACTGTGCAGAGAATAGCCATTATGGCTAAAAGCCATTGATAGCTTTATCCTCTATGAATTTGTCTAATCCTCTTTTAAAGCCATACAAGTTAGAGGCCTTCACTGCCTCCTGCAAGTTCCATAGTTTAACCACGCGCTGCATGATGCAGCCAACTTGAGGCAGCTTAAGCTTTCAAGGCACATTTCAGCCCCCCTTACATAATCTTAGTGGGCTCCAGCGACATGGCTTGGGAATCCTTTACGCATGCAGATTTTCAAAGTTATTGGTAAGGAAGTGCAAATCATGCTCCATTACCTTCATGGTTTGTTTGTCCTCTTCCGTGCATGTCTTCATAATCTCATCCCCAGATGCAACAAGCTCTTCTATTGTATCCTTGTGTTTCAAAATCTCCATGGTAAATGCCTAATTACATAATACAATACTCTGGTATTAGGAATATGAGGACATAGAGCAAAAGCCTGCACTATAATGGTTTGAAAATTAAATCATGGCAGAAAAAGTAATGGCCATTAATTATTGCATTACAGATGGAATCACATTTGTTCACCTTTTGAACTTGTAGCTGAGCAATGGTCTGGTCACGTTCAAGCCTAATGTCACCCAGAGACATCAGTTTATTTTCTGTTTCCTCGACCCAGGCTAATTCAGTGTCGGCTGCTTGATCAAACTAAAGAAAACACAAAAAAATAAAATAGCAATTCATAAAAAAAAACCTCCAACTTGATGGGTAGAGGGTTTAAATGGAAAAGATATTTCAGAAAAGACATTTGATAAGATTGAGAGGTGGGGATCATAGCTCAGTGGTAAGACTGCACTGGTTACATTTACACAGCCTCAAGTTTATGAGAACCTGTTTATATTTTAGATATCAGAACCAGTAAAACCCTAAATTGCAAAGCTGCCTCTAGGCCAGTTCTAAAATAGTGGGTATTTTAAGCTGCAATTCTAAGGGAGTTGCACATAGCTAAGAAAGTGTGTCGCAACACCTTCGGGAGGGGATAGAGGATGAAGCGATCAAGGTGTCAATGGCAACAAGATAGTGCCTATTAACTTCCCTGCTAGACCATAAGCTTTCCACAGTTTGTGCATTTAGACCTGGAAGAGGAGAAGTGGTCTCTTCACTTCAGAGATATGATGGAGGATGAGAGAAATCTGGGTATTTTTAAAGGGACAGGAAAGGCAAGGCAGAACAGTGCAACATGATTCAGTGGCATTTGTCAAACACATACAGAGTCAGAAAGGTAAAGATTGTAAGCAGTGGGCCAAATATCTTTGAAAGGCAAGTGTGATGTCTCTGTGCAAAGCTCAAAAGTATACGAAATAAACACAGTGATCATTCACACATTATATGCAACGATATAATTTTCCTCCCTATGCTGTGATAATTTAAGGTAATAGGAGAAAAAAACTTGAAATTGAAACAAGTAGCTTCAAGCTTGCTGATGAATTTTTGTTCAGCAGCTGCTTGCTAAAGTTTCCCTTTGAAGTTATTTTGTTGAAGAATAATGACTTTCAGGTCAGCAGCACAGCATCCTGGAATCAGTGCTAGTGGTTAAGAGTGTGAGGCTAGGTGTCTCGTTGCTGTGATTGAATATAATGCAGCTTCTTATAATACCCACACAGTTTATTCTTATTTTAATAAATTCTAGGGCTCTCTGTGACACTGAGGAGTATATCAAAATCAGCTTATTTCAGAAGTGTTTTACAAAGAGGAAGCAGGAAATGTCAGAGCCACATTATACTTTATACTTCAACCGGAATTTTCTGTCAAAATTCTCACAAACATCAAAGGTAATATTAATACTTGCTTTTCTTTAAACATCTTTTGCTCTTGTCCATCTTTAAGATTATTTCCCTGCCTCAATAGAGAGATTATTTTTTAGTTAGGCTAGATCAATGGCATTAAAATCAATGGGCAGCAAAATAGGAATTGCTTCTTGGTAGAAGTTGACAGTCCAGTTGTGCAAACGCAAGTCATGAGTATCTATAGCATACACATATTCCCCCCCCCCCGAAAATCTTATCCTTTCAGAGACCACTAGTGGATTTCTTTCAAATGTCATTTTCCAAACATGCATGGGAAAAGAGAGCAAGTTTGTGCCCACTGAGCTTCCCCCCACCATGACAATACTACTGGCGGTACCCTGACTTCCACACTCTGGGGGAAGGTTCTAAAGAAGGGAGAGCCCGCTGTATGAACCTAGATTAGCACCCTGATCACAAAGGGTTCTGACAGAGGCAGAGCCCTACACACAAAGCAGACTCCTCATTTCAGACCTTCCCCTTCAATATGTAGATGGCGCAGGGGAAGGCAAGCCAGGGTCTGTTATCCCACTAGACACTGCTGTCATATGCAAATGTTCCATCCTCAACTTTGTTTCTTCCCCTGGGCTCACCAGACCAGTTCTCAACTGAACTTGAGAGCTTTGGAGAACTTTGAGAGCCTTCCCCATCCTGGTTCTTTCCAAATGCTTTGAAATACAGTTTCCATCACTGGCCATACTGACTGGGGCTGCTGCGATCTGGAGTCCAAATTATATTGAGGGCACCAAGTTAGAGAAGTCTACTGTAGCACAATACCTGAATGGTCTAGTTTAAACAGACAAATAAATATACACAACAAGTTTCAATGTGAATCATGTTCCTAAAAGAAAGAGGTAGAGAAACTGATATGGTGGATAACTTTTATTGGACCCACTCATGATGGTGGGAGCATATGTGACCTTTAGAGGCCATCAAAATTCTTCATTATGTCTGACGCTTTCAACATATGCTGGTTGAACAAGAAATAACCCTATTAAGCTGCTTGAGAAAGTTGATAATTTACATGTTTGTGTTGACAGAGTCACTTCCAACTGAAGGTGAAATTTAATGGATAAGCTGTCATATCTTATTCTTTAATTATGAATCATGACTGAAAAGCAAGTTACGTGGGCTGAGGTTTCTCCATGTTTTTCATGAGTAATTCTTTATCACACTGTTTAATCTATTTGAAACAAGCCACAAACATTTGCTGTCATCTCACATTTATAATCAGAGAAGGTACTTTTGGCCTGAACATTCTGTTTTGAAAGAGAGGCATATAAACTGAGTCATACTAAATTAAAGGGCCAACAAATTAGAAGCTCTAAAAAAGAAAAATAAAACCTTCGAACAAAACACTGATGTGTATATTAAGCCCATTTTAATGTTGCCCACAACTGCAAATAATGTTTATATTTCCTGCAAAACTGCATCCACTGGCTACTGTACACATCTTTACTTCAACCATTCATTTACACAAGCTGATATATGACCTACATAGCAGCATAAATAATAAGTTACAGGGTTTGAGTTTACAATTCTTTCTGTACTGAAATTCCCACTGAGATCACTGCATGATGCCACTCGTAATGCCTCTCAGTATGAGACTGATCTGTAATTTCTGTGTCAACTAGAAGACAGATGGCTACAACAATGACTGGATTTGCTTTGGTCTAGGACTCATGTCTGACAGCTATGACCAAGCTCTTTTCAAGTTTGGCCCCAGTTCTTGCAAAGACGTAGCATGCATGTGCCAATAATAGGAACAGCAGCCTTTTCTTTTGGTAGGGATTCCCAGATATATACCTGGATGTATTCCTAGAACAGATAAATATACATATTTTTTCCCCCTATCACACATAGACTGAAATGAGAATTAGGGACATTTTTACCTGCTGCGATCTGAAAATGGCAGCATCAATTTCTTCCACCTTCTGAGTTATAGTGTCGCTCACTAATCTGTACCGTTCGTTGTCTTCTGTGATCATTTTGTCTATCCCTTCCCTTGCTCTCCATGGCACCAGTTCAAGCAAAGCACTGCTGACTTCGTTAAGAGTGTCCAGTAAACTTTTATTATCTTTTGCTTCTTTTTGCAGTGCCTAAAAAGGAATATTTAAGGTAAACAAATTAAAAATAACACATTGGCGCAGAAACAAAATCTGCACAGCTCAAAGGTTCCACCCATGGGGCTTTTTTGGTTTTATCCTTCTCCCATCTTCAGTTTTTTTTTATTTAGTTTAAAAGTACATAGTTGAAATGCTACAGCTGCAAGCCAAAGCTATAAATATCACTCTTTTCAACTTGGCTACCTTTGCTTTTGTTACAATCACGCTTGGGACCCCCTAACCTCTCACACTATCAATATAAATAAATAAACAAAGGACCTACCTACATGATGCTGACACAAACCTCTAAACTAATAAAAGGTGATAGTGCAAAAGAACAATACCCCATCTCTCTCTCTCCACCTCCCTCCCCTACTCTGAAATGCATTCTTGAAATATGATAATGCTTCTTGCTTAGCTGGTGAAGGGATGTGCATGAGGTGTAAATATATGCAAAAATGTCCCAACTTCTGTGTAGCTTTACAAAGGGAAGTGTCACACTTGTTACTCCACCCACTGGCATGTGGCCCCCGGAAGGCTGTCCACAAGCAAACACAGCATTTTACGCTCACCTTTTGTCTTTCTTGCGCTTGACTTAACTCTTCACCTTTGGGGACCTGCGCTTCATACGACTGTAATTCCACCTCAACTTTATCCAGCCAAGTGCAGAGTTTCTCATGAGCTGACTGCAGCTGACCAGAAAGCTGTAGAGCCTGTTCTAAAGTCTTGGACACATCAGAACTCAGCTTAGTTATGTCCTTGTACCTTGTTTTAATGCCTTCCAATTTATCTTGAATTATGACAACTTCATCACCTGCAATGTGAGAAGGGTATTTAACACACTAATCATCTAAAGCGACAAGGATGTTTTTAGTGTTTAAGTCCACAGGTGAAAATAGAACAAATATTTCATCCTGATCAAGCTAGTTTTCCTTCTAAGCATGGAAGCTTCGCTGTGCACATGCAACTTTAGCCCACCCCACCCCATCCCTGTCTTATTTTAGATTGGGCTCCACCAAAATAAATCTAGGTCAAGCCTCAGCCAATCAGGATTCTCTAGGTCAGGAATGAGGAAACTGTTGTTGGACCACAACTCCCATCTTTGCATGATTATTGGCTGGCTCTGATGGGAGATGGAGTCCAACAGCATCTGGACTCCCTATCCCTGTTCTATGCACTGGGTCACGCCAATTAAGTCATCAGTACAAGCTGGGAGCCCTAATGACTTCTGAGTAGGTGACAGGCAGTATGGTAGGCAGAGCTCAGTATTCATGGCTCAGGGTTTTGCCTGCTCTGAAGTTCAGAATCGGTCTCTCTGAATATGGGAATAACGTGCTAGCATTCCAAGCTAAGGAGCAGATGGATGGCCTTTCCTTCTAACACCGCATGGCAACTTTATTTGACTATATCTTTAAAAAAACAACCAACTATGTCTTTTCTCCAATATACATGAAATATTGAGATTTTGTTGTATGTACAGTAATTAAATTTAATCCATTAAAATAAGGCAGGTAATGAATCAACTGACAGCGCTAATTACAATTAAGAACATTTTCCTCTTTGAGTGGCTATGTCCATGCAATTTCCGTTATACAGAGAGTAAAAGTCAGAATTGAAACTGCACTGTTCGTTATACTATATGTTTACCTTTCAGTGAACAATTCAGGTTCTAATTCTGTAATTCATCTCCTTCTCTCCTCCCTCCCTTCTTCCCAGCCCCAAACTATGTATATCTTGGAGAGTTCATGGAGTTAGAGACTGGAAAATTTAGAAGATGTTGGTCTACAAGCCAGACATGCTGTGTGCAATTGGAATGCAACTTTCCCACAGTACTAGGTCCACTGTGGGGGAAGCAGCCTCTCTCACAGCAATAGGTAGACTAATTACTCAGTCCATTTTTAAAAAAAAACTCCTTTTTTTGCATTTACTACAACATTCTTCTATATAGCTCTTTAAGCAGTCTATTTACTCCTTCCTTACATCTACTGGCTGAAATCCAAATGGACATGCATCATGATACCACACATTGCAAACTGCTTTAAAATGCTGAAGTGCTACTCAAAAATCATAAAATAAAGAACTATTCAAACTATAATCAAATTCTTCCAGAACCATGCATATTCAAGTTACAGGTGAGTGATCACACTCTTGTTTGCTCCAAAACGTGTCCAAACTTTTCAAGAGTTTCAACTGAATACTGTACTATAAAAAAGTCTCAAGCCGCTTTTAGTATTAAGCTCAAAAATTTACGAAGCTTCTTTGTCACCCTCCACTGTACTTCATTTACAAATCCCTGAACCCTAAGACTCCCCAAAATTTGGGGGTCTTGTCCCTAGCAGAACAACATTTCGTGATGAGACCTTTAATGCGAATAAGAGAAATAATTTCCAGAGGCAAAGAAATGATCTATATGCTATTTCTATAAAGGATAAGGCCTTCCCTCTCCCTGACAGAAACAACACATGGAAAGTTAGTTTCCTGTCAGGCATTCTGGGATTTGTAGTTACTATTTTCAGCAGGAAAATATGCTCTGTCAAGGGCTGGTAGCATTTTTTCACTGTCTCTCCCTTTCCCAAAATGAAGTCTCTGTTCAATGGGACAACAACTCTTACCTTCGCTGTGGGATCACTAGCCATAGTCCTGAGCTCATTCAAAGAAACACTGGGTCAGTACCTGCAGTATTGCCCCGGGATTTTGAATACGCTCCACTCCAGAACAGTAGCAGCTAACCACTTGTACTGGCTCATAAGATCACCTTACCCTATGGCCTCTTGGCTGATCAAGGAAGCAATGGACTAAGAGAGGAGAATGGGAAGGAGCAGAGGCCAAGTCTATTGTTCCCCACAACAATATTAAAGCTGGATCCAGTGTGTGCTCAAAATTCACAGAGGGCGAAATCGAGAAGGCTATTTTACCATATATTCCCCAGCAGTAGAGTGAAATTTTCCAACTGTTCAAACATCTGTTAAGAAATTCTCTTCTGAGAAAATTCCTATCAGCCCTAAATTTTCCCAATAGCTCTGCACAGTAGACCAGTAGAATATTACAGCAGGAAGGCTGAGGCTGAGTTAATGGTTTGCCTAATGTCACCTAGGAAGTTCATGGCTGTGGTTAAATTTGAACTGAGGACTCCCAGCTCATGCTCTCAATCACTATGCTACACCAACTCTTATTACTGCTTTCTTACCTGGGAGTAAGCTCTGATGATCTCAGTCATGCTTACCTCTGAGTGGACAGGTATAGTATTGCACTGTGAAACTTTATTACACACTGCAACCATAATTTTAAACTTATCCCATTACTTATTAACAAAAAGGTTTTTTTTTAAAATGAGCTTTAAAAAGGTTCCAGTAGGAGTCAGTGAGCACCCAAAAGTTTCTACTTTACTTGTCTTCGTTGTCATAAATCATTAATTTCCTCATGGCTTTCTCACCTGTTGTTTGTTTGAGAAGTTCCAAACCATTTTGTATAGCCTGATCAACATTTTGCTTTCTGAGCAAAATCTCTTCTTGGAGAGCCTAGAAAATTTTAGAATGCTTTTATCATCAGAGAAGTCATCATTTAAAATCTATAAAACTGTAAGTCTATAAGCAGCCACTTATTCTCTCAGAGGGAGAATTGGAGCAGGGTGCGGGGAGGATAAAGGCTTAAAAATAAATGAATAGGATACAGAATTAAACGACTATAACAATACAAAAAAATGAGAAGTAATATGAAATAGTGCTTAAAATGGTAAAATAAAATCAACAGAAAATAAATGGAAATACCAGCATTTCAGTTTGTTGTTTCACAAGCAAGTCAGTATTGTAGTCTTGGACTGCCAGTTTGCTCAGTTTCTCATGTACTTCATTCAGCCAATTCATCAATTCAACTTCATCCTCTCCAAAAATCTGAGCATTGCAATAGGCTTGCTGTAGAAGCTGAGCCCTACTGCCACTTTTCTCTCGAATCTCAATGTATTGGGCTTCTGAAGAATCTAGTTTCTCCTGTACCATTTCCTTGTCTTCCTTGGAGCTCAATGCCTTTAATGCCTGACCAATATAAATAGCTTGCTCCAAATTTTTGTTGCGAGTGGCGATGTCTTCCTCAAAGGCCTAAATGAAGTTTTCAAAGTAGTAAGAAAAAGAAAAGAAAAACAAGCAAACAAAAGAAACCATAAAACCAAATATGAAAACAACTCAAGAACAACCAAAAGAATATAACTTTGATGGTAAAAGAAGAATATAAACAAAGTAATAAAAAAATGTGTTGGGGGGAATACTCCATTTTTGGTTTACAAATCATAAAATAATTGCCGCAATGAAAGGCACATTAAGATCTTACTTTATGTTGAGAAATCTGCTGTTGTAGTTTGGAAGCCTGTGTTCCAATGGGTTCTGAATTTGAAAGCCTCTTTTCAGTGATGGTTAGCCACTCAACCAGTGGTTCTAAAGTTTCATGGAATTGCTGTGCTACAACTGAGATACCTTCCAACTGACGATTCCTACAATATGTGAAAACAAAGCACATTTTGTGGGATGAGGGATGTATGAAATGCTAAAAATTTAAAACCAGCGCTTGGAAAGAACTACTTTGGTTTAATTACGTTCAATGAATTACTTTGAAAATCTCTGAACTACACCTAAAAGTAGTTCCCATAATTGGAAGATTATGGGAGACATCCACTTTACTACAAGAACGGGTGATTATGTGATACTGATTTCCCCATACTATTTCACTGAAATTTCTAAAAATAAAACTTATAATATACTCAGAGATATTTTCTCATTTAGCTTCAAATGTGAATCTTACAGTTAACTGGATGAAAATGTTGCTATAGTTTCAAATTAGTTTCTAATGCTGTATCACGGAGTACACCCTACAGTACCCCTAAGTGAATGCAAACATTTCAGGTACCTTGTTTCTGCTTTATCAAGCAGTGCATCCCATCTGCTATCCAGGAGGCTCAGCTGTTTCAAGATCTTCTCTTTATCAGCGGGCTCTGCTGACTCTGCAATTTTCTCCCCTTCACGCTTGATTAGTTCAACAGTGGGTCTGCGGTCATCCAGCAATCTCTGGAGAAGCTGGAGACAAAATAATCAAAAATCAAATTGCCAGGAAATGACTGTTCACTACAAGGCTGTAAAAAGATTAAGAGGCAGATTCTTCAAGGTCTTGTTTACTGGCAAAAAAAGGCAGGCTTAAGGGAACAATTTTCTGAGATGGCAGGAAATTGTGAGGGTGCCAGCAGTCTTACAATGCAAGTGCCATAAATTGCATAAATAAGTAATTTCATTATGAGAGCGAGCAAACTGTGCCAATCTTAGCATCGGTTGTAAAGGTCTAGCATCTTTCATTCAGATTTCTTTTCAATGCTATCCTGGAAGCCTCTGGAAGGGCTACAGATATATATGCCTTATATGAGGTATGATGTTGACATGTGCAGGAAGAGGGGGGAATCACAGTGGGACATTTTATAACACATGACAGTGCTGGGAACTTTTGGGGAAGCTTTTCCATTTTGGAAAGAGAAAAGATGGGAAATTTTCCACTTCACATAAGAACCCTCCCCATCTTTTCAATACGCTGGTGATGTTTGCAACTATCCACTGCAATCCAGAGAAATATCTGTTTGTTTATATAGTGCTCACCTTTCGAAACACTTGTGGCCGCATTCAATAAGATGAACACAATTCAGGGCTTAATGATGCGCCTAAGACCAAATTATTTTAACAGAGAATCAAACATGTTATAACATTCTCTGGATTCTGTCCCAAATTTTCAGTACAAACATATGATCATTTTGGAGATTATTATGTTGCGCGCAGCTGCAACTTTGGATACTCACTTTGGCCAGACAACCTGAGGACTTGATTCACTAAGCTTCATGCAGTGCTCTTCCCTGAGGGTTGCCTTCTATGTTTCAGCCAAAAATCCCCCCTTCTCTCTCCTACTGCCTTTTGTTAAGACTGCTCAGAGAGCACAACTTCTCTCTGATGCTGTGCATGCTGCGACCTGCTCTTCCCTTGCTCATACGTTTATTTTGAACAGGAAAGTAATTATGGATCTGGTTACAGAGTTTGATGTGCTGTATTTACGCCACAACTGCCAATTCAATATTTAATATGAACCTTCTCTTCCCCCCCTTTTTAAGTGAGGGTCTAACAATCCATCAGCAACTGTGTTACAAACAATTGTTGAACAATCTGAAGCAGGGGTGTTTGACATTATTAACTGAAGATACAGGCACACCAAGATGTTACCCTAAATCAAAACAGATTCTACAAAACTCTAGAGACAGAAGTCAGGAAGTAAGGGGTGGAGCAGAAGCTGACACCAGGCACAGATTTCATCCCTTGCTAACCCATATGTATAGGCAACTCATGTAAGTGCACACTGAATGGCATATATGGGAAAAAGAGATTAGCTGAGAAGGGGTGGGGTGGAGGGTTGTCAAAATGATGAAGGAGGATTGAAGCCCTGACAAAATTTTGAACTTTATTTCAACTTAAGGGAGTAGCTCTACAATGTTCTTCCCCCTGCCCCTTTTCACAATATCAGTGATGTCTTTTCAAACATCAGATTGCTTTTGATCCTTGAAATAATTGTTTTTGATGTGCATCCAGTGAAATGTACACGTGCATGAAATGATGCCAAGAACCAGCACAGATATTCCAGAGTTTTCCTTGCAATATATACAGAAAACTGGTCCAATGAAATGATTGTTTGTGCTATACATGGCCTCTGTCCCTCCCAGTCTGCACCAGCTCCCCGCATTTCCCAAAGAAGTGAAGAAAACCACATTTCCCCGGACAAAGGATGCAATCAATGCCTGGATGGGAGGCTGCCTGGGAACGCCATTGAGTTCCATGGTGAAAGAAGAGCGGGATATAAATTTACATACCAACTATTTATTATATTTCTTGGTCACTTTTCTCATTGAATGAACCAAAGCAATTGAGGGCTCATCCCACACTTTCGCTTGCCTAGCCACTTTTCCCCAGGAAAACCCGCTGTCTACCACTGAATCTGAGCCATACAAGTAAAAGGCAGGACTAACAGATCCTGTCCCACTACTATGCTACAGTCTGGATGCCTCTGTTAAAATGAGTGGAGAATTCCAAAATGAAAGTATCAAAGGGCAAATCTTTAAAGAGAATTTCAGAGATTGGGTTGAGAAAATTTGCCCTTCCCCTGAAAAAAGCCAAACACATCCCCCACAGAAGCATCCATGACAACCATCCTAAGTGATGGGATGACAGAGACTATGGAAAGGTATTTTTTTCAGGTTCTTTTGCAACTGCACCTCTTATAGCACACGTCTAATACACACTCAGCCACACTGTTATCCAGGCCGTCACATGTTATTACTGTTATTAATTACCCACTAATCATCCTAAGGCCCCGGGTGGGTTACAACATTAACACACAGCTTTAAAAACAGTTTAAAATACCCCACTGAGCAGGTGACAGAGAAAATATAATTAATCTAAAGATAGATAAATAACTTCCACTCACTTTCTGTTCCTGTATTTGGGCCTTCACAACTTTGAACTCAGCAGATGGAGGCTTTTGATTAGCCACAAGGTCTTCTGTGTCAATAAGCCAGCTAAGGATAGATTCGACAGCATCTTGAAACCTCCCACAGTGGAGCAGTGCCTCTTGCAACTGGGCTGCTCTTTGAGCAACCTGACAAACAAAACAAAACAAAACAAAACAAAACAAAACAAAACAAAACAAAACAAAACAAAACAAAACATTGTAAATATTATCCTCTTCCCACAATACCTCTTTCCATCTTTCAAGTCAATCAAACAACCCCTAGGGAAAATAAGAACAATTTAAGGCTAGCAACTCCTAAACTATGAAGCTCTTCACTGACTTGAGTGACATTCTGTGCACTTCGGCAAATAATTAAAATTGTCTTAATACAGGTATGAACAATACAACATTTTGTAGCAGTAGGTCATAGGTGAACAAAGTGTGAGGTAGACCTGCCTAGGGATAATCCCCAGGGAAGCCTAAGTACTTCATGTGCCTTTTGAATGCATGCATCTTTATTTGGACTAATATAATATAATATAATATAATTTTTTATTTATACCCCGCCCATCTGGCTGGGTTTCCCCAGCCACTCTGGGCAGCTTCCAACGAAAGATTAAAAATACATTAAAACATCAGTTATTAAAAACTTCCCTAAACAGGGCTGAAGACAGTTGAGTAGGCATTTTGCTTCAATCAGCATGACACAGAAAGCACCATGAATTATGTTTTGCAATCCTCTATTTCCTTTAGGCTTTTGACTTTCTACAGGTTTCTTTCCATGGACATTAAAATGACAGGGTATCCATGTGACAAAGGGTAGTCTGCTTCTGTAGGAGCTCTACATAAGCACCAGAGCACACATGGAGTTCTGGACTGGGGATTTTGTGCATTTTATTAGGCAGTCTACTACAATAATGTATAGTACTACTTTGTAGTGAAAATCAGAAATAAGAGCAAAACAAAAACAGCAAACTAAAAAGGTAAACAACAGTGCAAATACAACTAACAAACCTTTTTGTTGAGAGTTTTCCATCTTGTGTTAACATCCTCAAGATCACGCTCAAGGTTATCAGTACTAGCATTTTTAGCAGCACTCTGAATAAGGCCTTGACCCAACCAATTTACCTCCTGTTGCTTAACCTGCAGTGGTTCAATCTTTTCCTTCTCGAATACCTTCAGATCAAAAGGAAAAGAAAGAAAGAAAGAAAGAAAGAAAGAAAGGAAGGAAGGAAGGAAGGAAGGAAGGAAGGAAGGAAGGCAAAGGCACATTTAGATTATTAAGTCTGGAACATGCTGAGCATAAGTAACGACCAGAGCAGATATCAGTAGTAAAATCACACAGCATGTCATGAACATAGTGTTGAAAGACAGTATTTAGCTACAGAGTGTACATGTCAAATTAAATTATATACACATTAACCCAAACAGGAGTTAAGAAACTGCTATTACATAAAAAATAAGCACTGTATTTAAAAGGAAGAGACAAACATAGTGCCCCATACTGAATCTTCCTAATATAGATGCTCAAACAATATTTAAAGCAAAAGGTACACGTTGTGGACACCTATGTCAAACTAAAGAGGATGACATATTGTAGGTAGTAATTGTTCAGATATCTGTTCACAATAGCCCATTCTTCTTGGGGCTATGCAACTCTGTGCAAACAGTTATCCTTTGCGTATGGCCAGCAGACACAAGTAGCCCATAAAAACATAAGAGCCCTGATGGATCATGCCAAATGCCAATCTAGACCAACATCTTGTTCTCACAGTGGCCAACCAGATGCCTATGGGAAGCTTGAAAGCAGGACTTGAGTGCAAAAAGGACTTGTGACTCTGGTGTACAGAAGCATACTTCCTCCAACAGAGAGCATAGCCATCATAGCTAGCAGCCTTTGACAGCTCTATCTTCGGTGAATTTGTCTAATTCTTTTTTGAAGCCAGTCACTGTAATGGTCACCACTACTTCTTTGTCAAAGTTAAAACTATTCACTGGGAGGAGCTGGAGTTGGACAGTGTGGCCCCTACAGACCAAGTGAGCAATGAGATGCTGGGCACATGCAGGAAGGGACCTGCCCTAGTCCTAACTGAACAGTGGAGAAATGCAAGCGCTATCCAATGATTTGGGGACCACTATAGCATGGTGAGCCTGGACCTCAGGAATGGCCTGGGAGAATGAGCTGATCATGTGACTAAGGAACTACACCAGCATTCACCTTCTAGATAAGACTAGTAATGATCATATTGTTTTAGAAGTTACTGAAAACAGTGGGGACCATGTCCCTTTATTTCCCAGATGGTCTTCACTGGCAAGAAATTCAGGGACGCTTCACACAATGATATCCTAATGCAGGTTAACTCAACCCACCAACCTAAGTGATGTTCATTTGAGGACTTGCAATGGCTAGTGACAGAAAATATTCCACAGGCATCAAATGCTGTTGGTGATATTATGAACCCAGGCCATACAAACTGTGGTCTTAAAGCTTCTTACCTTTTTAGTAGTCCCTCCCCCCACAATCTTCTTTTTCTTTTTCTTCTTCTTCTTCTACTACTACAGACACTGTCCCTTGGCAGCAATTTCACTATAGTCAGCAAAATATTGTGAAGACATTGTATTGCAATACTGTACTGAGCTTTATTATTATAGCTTTACTAGCAAATATAGCTCACATCCTGAATATATATTTCAGCTGCCACTAGTAACATCATTCCCTGAATATAAGCAATGTTATGGGGACACTACAAGTGTACCTCAGTATGGCTAAAGTTATTTCTCAGAACCTATGAAGCTAGACTCTCAGGTAGCCCAGGACACCCAAATTCCTAGAACAGTCTGAAAATAAAGCATGTTTACAGTAGATGTACTTTAATATCAGTCCTAAGTATTTTTTATGCTCACATAATTGAAAACAAAAATAATAAGAAACCTCCCCAAGATGGGATACATAAATTGTACACCAAAATGGTCAAGCACGATACTAGTAGGAAAGCAGAAACTTGCTATGTACATAGTATAAGAAACCCAGATTTTCTAGGATAGTCTGCAAACAGCACATTTTCACACCTAAGTTTACGTCATAACAGCAGCCAGCACTTCAACACACAGCAAGCACATTTGACACACAGGACAGTGTGTGACCCATCTCTCCTCAAGGCCTTGAATCCACACAAATAACCGGGAGAATGGGGCTTTGCAGAGGCAGCGAGGAAGTTACGTCCGAACATGGACAGCTCACACACGTTTGAGACTACATGCAATAATCCTCAGACACGGTGGTGTGTTACATAGTAGCAACCAGGAACACTCTCTCTCTCTCTCTCTCTCTCTCTCTCTCTCTCTCTCACACACACACACACACACACACACACACGTATAAGGCTGTTTTTGCTGCACTCAACAGCACTATCTATTTGCAGGACACTGTGGGATTTGTTAAGGGGGGGCATTATAAAGCAGAGTTCTGAGGAAGCAAGTAGTTGAAAACAGCAAACAGGTCTTACCTTTCCCACAAAAAAAATATATAATATGGGCAAGTTCTCTTTACTTTAGAGAAATAAACAAGGGCTGGGATGCAAAAGCTAATTTACACATACCCAAGTGTTAGCTCAGTAGTATCTTTGGCAATCAAACAGGCAGGCACATGTACACACCCCAGTTCCATAAACTACTTTTGAAATTCCCCTCTCTTTCAAAAGAAGCTTCCTGTATTTGAGGTTGCTGTGTGAGAAACACAAGTCCTGCTCCAGTTTAGGCCCATGGAACTAGTAACACAGTCCTTCAATCCAACTCTCTTCTATTTCAGATGTTCATATATTTTTAAGACAATTCCATAACAATCCAAACCGAATTGTTCCCCTTGATTTGTTGTTTAGATATACATACCCACTCACAAAAGTAGGACTTGAGGCTAGAGTTTGCCAGAACAGCTTAGCAACAAGTCCTAAAATAACTCAAGACACAACCAGATCAGAGTGACCAAAAACAAAAAGAACAAAATTAAATTAAAGACTTCACAAGCTCCCCATGTTTATTACAAAGCTGTTTTCTACTTCCTTACTTCATTCACCGCTCAGTAAATGTTACAAGATCTCTTGTAAAAAATCCCCTACAACTTTAGGACTACTTTTTGGCATGAAGATGCAAGGAAATAATTTCAGTACGTGCAACAAGCCTTTAATCTGTGTACTTTGGAAACCGCAGCAATCTGAGCATCATTGTGTATACCTTTATGATGAACAGTGCAATCCTATACGTGCCAGCTCAGAAGAAGCATGCCCATTGGGTTTAATGGGCCTTACTCCCATGAAAGTGTGTACAGTATATGTCTGCAGCTGAAATCTGGTTAAATCTGAATAGGGAAGGCCTATCTGCCCTTGAATGGCATTGCCTGCTTGAAACATAATTTGAGGGGAGGGGAGGAGGGGTGCTGAACATCAATGCCTAGTGGACGCATTCCAAATAAAGGGTAACAGGCACCATCTGGACAATAAATAGCCATGCAACCAAACAGCTGGAAGCAATCAACCCTGTCACAAACTGCCCTTAATCAATTTACTGAAGTGACCATCTCGCCAATTTCTGCCTTCTAATAACTTGTTGGGCAAATGATTCTAAAGGAACTATTTGGGTAGATTAGCAAAATCTAAATATAAGCATTCATGATGCAATTACAGAAGAAAAATAAAAATAAAATAAAAATAAAATAAAAAATAACCCACCCTGCAGCATGAAAAGAATGCATTTAAGTTTGGAATTACCTTATAAGACAACATGCCATTGCACACTGTATCCAAGGTTTGTTCTATTTGCATGCCTGTAGTCCAAAAGCTGAATTCAGCGCTGATTGGATTTGCTTTTTGACAGCATGTGGTATTATTAGCCTCTAAAGCCTGACAGGACAATTCTATTGCACTTGTATGGGCCATATTACTTTCCTCAGTTTCATGCAAAATCACATATTTTACTAAGTCCTTATTACTAGCATGTAAAGCTGCATCATCATCATAAATATCTATATCCTGAGTTGAAATATCCAGGAGGTCCTTTTCAATCATCCTGTCTTGGGTGTCTAATGGCTCATTAACTTCAGCGCTGTTCCTCACTTCCTCTTCGTCTAAAGTGAAATCATATTCCCTCTCACCATCCTGGAGCCATTGGGGATGTGCTAAGAGGTCTTCTTTCAAATATGTCAGTGGAATGCAATGTCCATCTCCTTCCCCTTGGTTGCCCTCATAGTTCCAGAAAGGTTCTTGCTCTGTATGTGAAGCATTCTGCAATTTTACTCGACAGTGTCCACTGGTAGGGGCACTTCTGGAGGTAAGCAATGAAATTTGATGTTCACTACTAGAAATGGTAGGAGAAAATGATCCAAATTTACCCACAAACTGATTATCGTCTATGGAAGATATGCTCCTAAATTGAGTTTGTTCCCCTTCTAGCACATCTTGTTTTTCTTCTCTTTCTGCTGGAGGACTGCACAGACCAGAGTCGTCTTCTTCGGAAGTTAGAGAACTAGTCCCACATTTGACCTGGCCTGTTGCTGCTAAGTCGGACACATCAACAGTCCCAGCAAGTGAGCACTCACTTTTATTTGCATAGTCTGCAAAATTTGGTGGGACAAGCATCCTCCAGGATCTCCTATGTTCTTTCTTTTCTGTGTGATACTTTGCTTTGGGCAAGCCAGCTGTTCGAATGATGTCACTGTTCAGCTTAAGGGCATCAAAGATCATTTTTTCATCTAGCTTATTGGCTTCCCGTCCTCTGAGTTCAAAGACACTAGAAGAGGAGAGGGCACCATTGGAGCACAATGTACTAAGGTCCAGTGTTCTATGACTATACGGCAAAGTCCGATCTGAGAAATGCCTGGAGGAGAGGCTGCCTTTAGAACCTGAGTCAATCTGTTCATTCAGCCGCACTGTGTCATAGATTGACCTCTGGGGAACATAACAGTCTTCAATATTTATATCCTCTTCTTCTTCATCACCTTTTCCTACACAAGGAGGATTCTGGCGTAAACAGTCTGGCCTGCTCAGCGGCTTCCCCATTTCTGCAGGAATTAACAGGTCTAGCACTGCTGCTAGGCTATCTTATTGGAGACACGCAACACACATAAAGTAAAAATTAAAATAAAGTAATAGAAAAGCAGTTTTTAAAAAGTACAGTAAACTTGCCCTCAGCAGAAAGATGCTTACATACTAAAACACAGGAAATAATTTATGAGGCGGTTAAGGTCGTAATCAGTGCATCTGTGTAAGTTTACCTGGCTGTGATTTAAAACATTTCTCCCCCTGCCCCTAAAATATAAAGTGCTTGAGCTTAAGAGGGGAAACAACCCCCCCCCACCTTTTAATATTTTAAAATACTAACTCAATGCACAAAGACACCAACAAAATGTACAAACCCCCAAACCCCAGGAAAATCTTTAAGTGGCTCAAAAGACTCAGAACTTCCCACATAGCATTCCATTTCAATTTTTAGGTCAAAATGTGTGTCTTAAATCTCCAGATTAAGTCTTCAAAATGAATCAGCATTATAGCAGGCAGCACGCTATATTCAGGAGGTGACAGATTAACTGTAATCCATTTAAATGGCTTGCAGAATTCCATCTCCTTTATAAATAAGCCATGTTGTGGACGCTTTTGAAGAAAAAGAAACCAGAAGAGCTGTGGACTGTGGAGACCAAGGCACAGAGAAAGGCTTCAGGAAAAACAAAGGTATATCCAGAGTTGTAATAATAATAATAATAATAATAAAAGAAGAAGCTTTCTCCCCCTTTTTTGGCAGCAGCTGTAAATAACCTCGATTCAAAAGGCAGTTTATTCCTTGCTTCCTTAAAGCTTCTCTGTGGCGCGTTCAGAAGTTCCATGGGAAACACAACAGTTTTCTGAGGAGCCAGACCAATGAAATAATAATAATACAAAAAAGCAACGGAACAGAATTAGTAGAAAAAGAAACTTTCCCCCCAGTTTCACTCGCAGAACACATTCCTTGAAAGTTGTTGTCCTGTTTTAAGGCAACACAGCAGTAAACTAGAGCGTTTCTTCCTCCACTCCGGCACAAAGGCACAACAGATTCACATTCTGTTTAAATTCAGCAGGACTTTTTTTTTTTTTTTTTTTGCATAAACGGTGGCTACAAGAGCGTGGTCACTGTTTTCATCTCTGTCTTGAAGCGCAGCTGTAGCGAAGAAGGCATTAAACAGAGCTCACAACAATAAACGCTCACATGTCCTGCCCAGCGCAGCTGATAAGCTTTCCGGCTCTCCCTGGTTTCTTATGGTCTGACAGGCATCCCTCCCAATAGTGAGCTTAAAAGAAACGCCCTTTGCTATTCTTTAGGCAACATCTGCTCCTATCGCATTCGTTCCCTGAGTATTATTCCAACCGAGCATTAGGAGGTGCCTGACCTCTTAGCTCTTCCCCCTTACGCTTCCTGCCCCACATGACTTTACTTAGCCATCTTTCACTTTTACTGTTTGTCTTGTCTCTGAACGAGGCTGAGCCTTTTCAGGGGGAGGTGCACAAAGGAGCAAGTTCCTGTCTGCAGCACTCCTGCATATCGGAGTCTGTGCTCTGTAATTCTGGAGGAAAAGAGGGTGGGTGGGTGGTGGCTCACAAGCAGAATGGAAAAACCGGTGCTAATTAGTTCAAAATGTCAAAAATTTACTACATATTGCTTAACCGGGTAACCTGACACCATACAAATATGGACCAGACTACCCAGGACCCTTCTAAAACACTGACAAACTGCACTTATTCTGCTTCATAACAAAAATAATAATCCAGTACTTACAAATTATGCAGATTCACAGGAATCTGAATATAGTGGATGGTCACTTTTAATGGTATGTAGCATTATAAACTAAACTAACCAGCTGCATAAGAAGAATTCAATCAAATTGAATTACTTTCCACCATCACCATAAATCAATTTTAATTAACAGCCAGATCTTACTTCTGAGCAAGCCCCATGAAAAATCTCCATAGGATTGCATCCTTTGCTCTATATTTGTAACACATGTACATTATATTCTATAATTAGGGATTTAGCCGGCAAATTGGTCTCTCTGAATGACTACAGAATGCATTCTTCATTCACAATCCAGTTAATCCAATGAAAAGGGATTTGCTTGATATTTTTTTACACTTCCTGGCTCTCAGACAACTGCAAATCCCAACATGCAAAGAAGTGCTGAAACTTTTCAAAAATCTCACCCAGTACAGTACTCCTAAAAACCACACTATATTGAGGTAATAGCATGAGTAGTTTTACTTATTTGTTTCTGGATCTATTTAGATGGAAGGCACATTATATTTTTAATAAAATAAATAGCTAAAGCACTAAAAAGAGTAAAAATAATACAGAGCAAGAGAGCAGCTCATTTCTTAAAGCTGGTGTATTGTTAATTTATTTGCCATATGTATACCAGCATATCTACATATAAAAATGCCCACGTTGTTAACAACCATCATGTCCCACTAAAAAGACAATGTTTCATACCACAAGATGCAGTCACAACAAACCATATACAAAAACTACAGCAGAAAAGGATCCACTCCCTTGGGAAGGCAGCACTATAAGAAGGGATAGTCGAAGATAGGAATGAAGTTTCTGACAGTCCACTGTCATACATATTCACTACTCCAAACTAAATCTTATTGTGTGCCACAGAGGATATTCCCAAATAAAGTGCAGCAAGTGTTTTCAAAGCAGTGGCCCTGGATGGAGGGCAGGAGACACTATCTGGGCTCTGCTTCAAGCAGCAAAATGGGTCAGTACTGGAATGACAATGAACCTTAAGACCCTCCTTTGAAGGAAGTCTGTCACTCCCAACCCAGAATGTATTTATAGTCAGCTGAGCATGGATTTGTTGAACAGGCACTGTACATGTCCAAGGCAGCACCTGAACACGCAGCTACTCCTTCCATTTAAAAGAATGGGGAAGACCATCTGTAAAGGAGCTCCATGTGAGCATTAGAATATACAGAGGGCTCTGGACAAAGGATAAGGTCTGTATGCAGGTAGCCACCCCAAATGTATGTTGAGTTTTTTCTTTAATGTAGTGATAATAAATTATTATTCTTTTTTAATTTTATATTTAAGCTGCAAAACAGATGCAAATATTGAAGTTGATGCAGCAACAAAATATAATTTTACTTTTGAAGGCGCCTGTGAAGAAACCACATACTTCAGGGAAGACTTAACACATTGCACTGATTCAATCAACAAGGTAAGAGGCCACCATCTACGACACCAACCTAAACCAATTTAAATATTAGTTCAAGCTCATCAACTGGAATATTCATCCGGGCCCAGAGCTCCTATGAAGCGCAATTAGAAGGAACCTCTTGACATATATCTGAACACTGGAAATATACTGAAACGACCCTTTCCGCATCTAGTAATGGTCTAAATGGGGGAGGGGATTTAATGAGCCATTGAGTGATAGAAACTGACATAAATTCCATGTGCTTTAATAAATAAAAGAATAAATAAAGAGTGTAGCAGGTTTATGGCTGAAATATTTTGCAGACATTTCAAGGATTGTAATTACGTGGCAGAGATTGAATGCTGCGTCCCCACAACCCCACCCTAGCATGAAGTAGCTCATTAAAATGTTCAGCAAAATACAAACTAAACAAGGGCTTTTGTTTTTCAGGATCATCTTAGCTGGTTGGCTCTTTGTGAGGAAATGGGCATGGTGTAACCCAAGTAAAGCAAGTTCATCTGCTGAATTTTTCTTTTGCCCACGTTCATTCAATGCGTACTTTCTTTAAAGCACAAAGGTCTACAATAAAACTGAATGAAAGTGAGAGAATGAAAGAGAAACACAATGAAATACAATATGCCAGCTACTGTAAGTAACTGAAAATGGAGCTTTGATTGGAAACACTGAAGATTTGTTCTTGGGTAGGATTTCTGAATACAAAACAAAATCCTCTTTTCTCTATGTAAATACGGATAGATAAGATATAAGAACTACAAGCAGACAATCTTCTTCTCAGCTACCCAAAAGCAATACTCGTTAAAAGTGGACTGACTACTGTTAATTGTAAAAATATATGCCTATGGACCACCGTTCTTGGTAATGATTTCAAAGCAGAGTCACTAGTCGCAATTCCAATTTGCTATTCCCTTCCTCCAATAAGCTTGGGACTACCACTTGACCTTTATTACCTTACTATTACTTAGTGGTCTGCTTTGCACGTCATGTATATTCGTTTCTTTATTTCACAACATTTATATACCACTGATTATAATAAAACCTCAGAGCGGTTTACGAAAAGAATAAACCAGTAACAATAACAGTAAAAAAAATCACTAAAAACAAGTATTTATAACATTCAAAACAAGTAAAGACATCAATAAGCTAAAACTGGGTCCAGGCACTGTTCCAAGGCATGCACAACTGCTCCTAATTCAGATGTTATGGCTGAGTGACACCAGCATACTTATGGTACCTGGCCGCAAAACTTCTAATGGCAACTCCCAGTCAGGAAATTGTTGCTACCAATCTAAACTATACCAGGAAATGATCGGACCATGACAAAGCAGTGCACTTCCACACCCAACCTCAGTCCATCCCTCAGGTCATTTGGGGCAAAGACTACCATCAAGGGTGTCTCCTAAATTATGTGTTGGACCAATGACCATTTGAGATAGCTGCATAGTTGTAATGAAGGCCTTAAGTCTTGAGCTCAGCCAATACAGTGGCAGCCTCTAATGGATATTGAAGTAGTCCAGAGACTACCTTGACTAGCTTGATCAAGCATGCTGCTGGGCAACAGGGTAGTTGATAGACCAGCAGCATCCCCAGTCTGCTTCTTTGGCCAAGCACCAGGTACAGACCCTCTGATAGCGTGTCCCAGGAGATGGTGCATTTATGGACAACAGCAATACTCATACCCTCAACCCCTCACTGGAAACTACTGCTAAAACAAGGAATGGAGACCAAAAAGCTAGGTCTCTGCCTCAAATGGTGGTCGTCCACAGGAAACACCTTGGTTACAGATCATGATTATGCCGCAGAGAGACTTGCCACAAGCCCAAATTAAGATGACAGGCTAAGTCAAACCATGGCTTAGCTCAGTCTGGTGCAGCAGCAAAACAACTGTGGAGCAGCAAGATGACCATTATCTCCTCTTCGGGAGCTGCACACTTGCACTAAGACGTGGTTCGTCTTAGTGTGGCGTGAAAACCAGGTCACTGTCTGAAAGAAGCCCGCACTTTTGTGGTTGACTGTTGGCTTATTAATGGATAAAGTGGATAATATGAACCACTTTTCATATTCTTATTTGTAAATGAAGCATGGTTTAAAACTCATTTAAATATATAAAAATAGATAATACAGATTATTAGGAATAATATAATTAATTAAACCAACGCCCTATACCCACAGGTCTCAGGGCGGTTCACAGGATAAAATCACAATATAAAAACACAAAATACATAATCAAAATAAACACAAGAACAACCCAATAACCCCCCCCCCCAAATAATCAGAGAGGGAAAACAAAATTTAAAACACAAAGTATTTGTAATAAAACATATAAAAATACCCATCAGGTATCGTCAAGGAGTGGATTAAAAGATCAATTTAGCTATCTTTCAAATCAAAACATTTTAGCCCTTGGTCGTGTCTCCCCCCCCCCCCCCCATTGTACCCATTCATAGAATGGTTCATAGAAATAATAATACAAAGCTCTGTTTTTCTTCTTTTTGCAAACATAGGTGCATATCTTCAAGAAATAGAGAGGTCCTTCTGAAACGACCTTCAGAAGTGTGCTATTAAACCCATTCAAGTTGCCCTCACATAACCTGAATCAGATGCTAAAGACAAAGAAAGAGACTAATCTTTGTAGTCCAACAACAGGGATTTGTGAAGCTCTGTGTGCAACTGTTGCCAAAATGCATTGTTGCATGTGATGAACACATTCTGCCAAGCAAATTGGATCCAGACTTAGTCGTGCTTACGAGTAGATCCATTGAAATCAACAGGGCTTTAGAACTGATTTAAGTCCCGTTCGTTTCCAGTGGGTCTACTCTAAGCATGTCTAAGTGAATACAACCCAAAGATGTTCTAGATAAAATGTACATGGAATGAACATGCTGAGTGTTTTCATAAATAAACAAATAAATCAGAGTGTCATGCTAGGCCATGGGAGAACAAGGTTCAAATCCCCACTTGGTCATGAAGCTCACTGGGTGACCTTGGGCTAGTCACCAATTCTCAGGCTAGCCTACAGGACTGTTGTGAGGGTAATGGAGAGGGGGGGAGCTTTATGCTGCCTTGATCTCTTTGGAGGCAAGGGGGGATATACAATGTAATAAATAATAAATAAATATACAGTACCCCAATACAAGGGATGCGGGTGGCACTGTGGGTTAAACCACAGAGCCTAGGACTTGCCGATCAGAAGGTTGGCGGTTCGAATCCCCGCGGCAGGGTGAGCTCCCATTGCTCGGTCCCTGCTCCTGCCAACTTAGTAGTTCGAAAGCACGTCAAAAATGCAAGTAGATAAATAGGTAACACTCCGGTGGGAAGGTAAACGGTGTTTCCGTGCGCTGCTCTGGTTTGCCAGAAGTGGCTTAGTCATGCTGGCCACATGTCCCAGAAGCTGTACGCCGGCTCCCTCGGCCAATAAAGTGAGATGAGCGCCGCAACCCCAGAGTCGGCCACAACTGGACCTAATTGTCAGGGGTCCCTTTACCTTAAACTTTATCCCAATACACACGCACGTATTGAAACACCAGTTCTCCAAGTCAGAAGTTTCCAAAACACAATCAGACACAGAAAGAGCTTGTTGCAGTCTAAACCCAAAAAGTGCAGCGTTTACTTGCGATATTAAGAAAAAATTGTGAAAACTGTCAGAGAGAAAGAAGGCTTAACTTAACACAAATTGAATTTATTTTAATTAAATTCAGTGTTTTAATTTTAAAAGAACATGTAAAAACACAAGCTCTAAGAGGGGAGAAAGGATTAGTTTCTAAACTGTACTCTACGTTGCTCAATGTAACTTATGGATCTATGCCACCTCTTAACAAGATATGGGAACTGGATATTGGCACACAAATTATTCCCAAGGACTGGAATAAAACCTGGGCATCATGACCCTAAAAATCTGTTTCTGGTTTCCTTAGGGAAAACTTAAAAATGTTACACAGATGGTGTTGCAAGCCTTTGCAAATGTCAAAAATATTTTATTCTATATCACCTGACTGTTAGAGGGTTTGCAATAAACTTGGCACATATTATCATTTATAGCGGGAATGTCAGTTGGTGCAAAATTTAATTTAATTTTGAGAGAAATGATAAATATCACTAAAGAAAATATTGTTTGTTGTCCAAAATTAATATTACTGAATATTTTTGATGATACCAATGTAAATATATATTGTCAAGAACTAGTCTTATATATACAGTTACAGATAGGTAGCCGTGTTGGTCTGCCATAGTCAAAACAAAAAAAATTCCTTCCAGTAGCACCTTAAAGACCAACTAAGTTAGTTCTTGGTATGAGCTTTCGTGTGCATGCACTAACTTAGTTGGTCTTTAAGGTGCTACTGGAAGGAATTTTTTTTGTTTAGTCTTATATATGATCTTGACAGCATGAATAGTAATTGCAACTCAATAGAAAACAGCCCAAATATTACACTTTTGATATGATTTGGCATTGCTTTATGACATATACCATACTTTTCAAGACAACCTTTGTCACATGCCTGGCAAATCTACAACTATAGATGATCTGGTAAAGTTGAAAGTCTTTACTTTGTTATTTTAACTCATTCTACATTCCTATTTTATAGTTTTGTTTTTCATCTTTTATTTTTTGTCTCTTGTTCTAACAGTTCCATATACATTATAAAATGAAGTAATAATTACAAACTTTACCCAAAGAGGTAACATAATTGTTCCAATTCTTACTGCAAATTACAAAAAGAAAGCCTGAACAGGCCAGTAGATTGCATAGACTACAGCTCCTCAGGGATATCATTGATCCCCTTTCAAGGATGTGGTGGAGAAAGGCAGGGGAAATTCTCAAACGTCTGCTCATCCCATATTTATCTGGGGGATGCCTTGCATTGTTATATGGCAAGGAAAGCCATAAAAGAAAAGAAAAGCCAGTAAAACAATACAGAAAAACAAATGGTAGTAGCACAACCACTATCATCACAGTAGCAGAGAGATCTGCTAAGAGCCATCAAAGGGTTTGCAAAAGAGCTCTTAAAGAGCTTGTGAAATGTACGCAATGGTGGGTCCAGACATGCTTTCCTGGGGAGGGCAGTCCAGAGCACTGGTGCCATAACTGATATTGCCCTGTTCATTGTTCTCACCCACTGCATATCTGCTGTTGGGGAGATGCAAAGCAAGACCTCTGACGTTGCTTGGTCACACTGAAGGAAATACATAGGAAAAAGCAATCCTTTAAGTACTTTTTATGACTTTCAAGTTTAAAAAACCCATCTTGGAAGCAAGTGTACCTTAAAAAGTGCTTTCTTCCACTGCCCACTGTTATATCTCTTCAGGTCCTATTGTCTGATAACCTGAAAGAGGGCTTTTTCATCAGGGGAGCCCTATCTTTGGCTCAGAAGGGCTCCTTCTGTTATTTTTTGTATGCCAGGTAAATGATGCCTCATTTGCTCAGGCCTTTATATGCCTTTATTCTACTGATTCTGGTGTTGAGCAGGCAAGAGGACCTAGTGTTGTGCTTCCCTTCTGTGCCATCTTAGGAAATGAAAGTTCATTATGGCATGGAAGTTAACACCTAGTGCCCAAGGCAGGGTTGTTGTTTTTTTTGCTTTCAGCCACTGAGTTTATCTTAGGCACACTGGATATTAAAATAAATTCTGCCAGACAGCTTTCTTGGATGAGGGCCGGGGTTACAAGACAGAAACCAGAACTATGCTTCAGCAGAACAAATGCACAGCCAGTGGCCTGTTGCCCTTGCCTTAGCTCACCTCCACGCCTCTTTGTTTTGCCCTGACTGATTGATCAGTACTTTTCTTGATCCTGGGAACCAGGTTTGGATGAAACCTCTTGACTGCATAATGCCTGGCATGATCCCAGGTCATGACTCTTGGGACAACCCCCAGGAATGAAAGCTAATCTCAGCCTTTTTGGACCTCGCCCAGGACTCTGCTTGACCTCACCTTCACTCTGTCACAGGAGGGCTGGCTCTTCATATGGTGCACATAGTAAATGAAATAAATATCTGCCGCTAATACATATATAAGCACCAGCTGTCAGAGAAGACAGTTGAATTGCAGCTTCTTCAGTTCCTCTCCCCATTGTCTTTTATTTGGAATTGTTTGATATAAACACACTACTCAGAGCAGGATCTTTTTCTTCCTGCATGCCTGTGCAATGCCTCTGGGGCGTGGGATGCTGGAGGCTGTGTTCATTGTGCTTTGTCTTGCTCTCTGGGAAAGATTATGGCTATATTCTGAATGGGTGTGGAGGTGGGGAAAGTTCAGGGCTGCTCCTGCCCTCATTCTATCCCATCATTCAGCAATCTGTTCATGAGAAGACTCTCCTGCCACAGAAGCACTGAGCCTCCTCAGCCGGGCAGTATAGTAACAATGGGAAGCAAAGGAAATATAAAGATTCTTAAAGAATCCCAACTTTTAAAGTAAATTGAACTGTGTTAGTTAAGCTCTAGGGCAGTGTTTCCCAAACTTGGGTCTCTAGCTGTTGCTGGACTAAAATTCCCATCATCTCTAGCTAGCAGGATTGGTGGTCAGGGATGAGAGGATTTGTAGTTTAACAATAGCTGGAGATCCAAGTTTGGGAAAGTTTGTTCTGAATAACAAAAGCTGCAGTTGACAACCCTTCTGTGTGCTTGAGTGGAACCACAATTTAGTGTATTTGCACCCAGCCAGTTTTAAAATTACCATTAATCATGTCAGCTGTGTGAGAGGGGAGGAGAGGAAAACCCAAGAAGCTCAGCTTTGCTGGAGATCTTCAAAGCAAAATGCAGGACATTCTGTTTTAAAACAACTTAAGAATGCTTCTCTAATAACTTTTGACCAAAGAGAAGACCATCTTCTCAGTTTCTAAATTGCTTCATGAGAACACTGAGCTGAGAACACTTCATACAACTTCAGACCACAATCCTCAAATTACTTGAAAATTCCAAGGACCCCCAAACCAAAGGAGCATGTGATATCACTTCCTGTTGGACAACTTAAGTCTTATTCATTACAAGGCAAATAAAAATGTTATGATGTAACTATTTTGCAGCAATTATGTTTATCCATTGAAATTAGAGGAAGCATTTGAATTCATAAACAAACAAACAAAACTTGCTTATTAATAAAGCTTTAGATCTCAAGATGGGAATGCATTGGGTGGGATGTATGTTATGTTAGATCTCACTCGTCTTAAAATAGGCAAAAAGCACCCTCTGTTGGGAAACATGAAAAATGACTTTGAACGCAATTCTTAAGAAACTGACTGGCTTACAACACATGATCTATAAGCTGAAAAAGGAGGGCCAACCCAATCACTTTTCCTTGGGGGTCTAGACTACTAAGGAGCTTGCGTCACAATATTCTTACAGTTAGTTTTCATTTTACAATACAGAATTCTAAAAACTCAGAAAGGTCCTTCTTACCTTAAATACGTTCAGCTGCTGATTTATCGTCTCAATTTCCATTCCAACAGAACCCTGGGACTCTTCATGCTCTTCAACTTCCCCAAGCAGTTTAGAAAACCCCTTTAGTTTACTGTAGAACTCTTCAACGCGGCTAATAGTCCCTTCAATCTGTTCATCTCTGGCTTTTGCTCTGTCTAGCAACTTGTTGCACTGCTTATTTAAAGCCTCCAAGTCCCTTTTTATACCTGCAAGATCTGGAGAAGCTTCAGCTTCATTTGCTAGCATCATTTTGCAGGTATTATTTGCATTTTCATTACTGGTTATGAGTTCCTCCAACTTTTTCAGGAAAGTTTTTATATCCTTTCGCTGTGACTGCAGTGTGACAAGATCCCTACCCACAGAATCCATGCTGTCCAATTCATCATCGAACTCTGCAAACTGAGAAAACATCTCTCGGATGCTGTTTTGGAAATGGCCAATTCCCTGGAGTTTAGTCTCCAGGAATGAACATTTATCTTCAACCTGCTGACTGATGGTGCTGAATTCTTCTTCTAATGTTTCTGCCTGCAACAAGAGGTCAGAGACACCTGATGAATCTGAAGCATCTGCCACCAGTTCTTGGGCCAGCTTTTTTGTAAGGTCCACTTGAGCCTTCAAGGCCTGGAGTGTTTTCTGCTGAGCCTGCATAATCGTCAAGTGTTTGTTACTGTAAGTCTGGGGTTTGAGAGAATCGTGTGTTTGCAGCTGTTCTCTGGCATTCTTCAGCTGCTCTTCAACGTCCTTTGATGACTCTTGAAACTCTTTCAGTCTCTGAGACATCTTTTCCAGACCATCTCTCTTAGCATGCAGTTGTTCTGTGACTATATCCATGTTCTGGATCAGCAGTGTCTTCTCCTCTTCAATAATGTCTTTGTCTGTCTGACAGGCACTGAGTAATGTCTCAGCTGCATTACTTAATAGCTCCACCAACCCTTGGTGTTTGTCTAGGTCCTTCTGCCAGCTCTTCACCTGAGCGATGGAATTCTCTAGCCGAACAGGATCTATGCTCATTTCTATTTGAGAGGTATTGCTTTGGCATTTCGCTATCCAGGGTTGTAGGTTTTCTACATGCTCTCTGTATCTAAGGGCTTTTTCCAAACAATCATTTAATTTATCTTGCCTTTCTTTAACTTGCTTGTTCATTTCATCCCAGCTACCTCTGAGCAAGTTCAGCTGGGCCTGCAGCTCAGCCTTCTCTGCTCCCTGAGTCTTTTGGAGTAAACTTTCGCCTTCTGTGATGATTTTTTCATAAGAACCAGTCTGGTCAGACAAGACAGCCTTGAACTCTTTCTGATCATCAATTAATGTCCACAGAGACTCCAGCTTGGTAGAGATGGGACAAGGCTGATTCTGTTCTTCCTTCTTTTTGTCCAACCAGGCCTGAAAGTCCTTAGACATTTGCTGGAACTGATGAGAACTAACGTAAGTTGACTGAAGTTGCTCAATGTGATTGCCTGCAGAAGACAAATAAACAAACAAACAAACAGAAGTTCCTAAATTCCGTGTCTTTGAGTGGCTTCTAACTAGGATTTTGGTTGATGTTATTTCAATCAAGGAGAAACATTATGTTATAGGAAAATGCACCCTATTGCAATTTGAGATGTTTTATTAAACATTATTCTTCATTGGAGCTTGTTAGCTGATGTGTTTATTGAAGACCACCAGCTTGGAAAATAATAGTATTGCAGCCTAAATTATAACCCCTTGATAATAATAATCATCCCTTGATTCTTGAGGATGGGGAACTAATCAGGTAACCAGGATAGTATGATCACTAGTGCCACTATAAACATCACAAACATAAACGACATGCACTATGAACAGTAAAGCTTGAAGTAATCCCTCAACAGTCATTGAGATAAAATGCTTCCAAAGATCACTGCCAGTCCTGTTGCAACTTTACAGAACTCCTGTTGAGACTCCCTTGTTGAGTCTGAAACACCCCCTCCCCAAAGTAAGAGCTCATCCATACTTGTCCTGTGCCTAGAAAGCACAGGTCCAAGCAGTTTTCTGCTTGCCTAGCTAATTCAGTTTCCATGCCTGGAAAGCATGGATCCAAGCAGCTTTGCCCTGTCACATTCCCCTGGAAAACCCGCCCTTTAGTGCTAAACGGAACAAATGGCAATCAGGTTTTGCTGTTTGTTCTGTTTCAGCACTAAACCGCCAATTTCTCCAGAGGAAAGCAGCAGGGCATATAGAAGTGTGGATGAACCCTAAGCCTGTCTGAAACTGTGGCACAGTCAAGAAAAATACACAAAGGTTGGAGAAATATATGTACTTTCCCTACATAAATTTCACACAGAAGCATTAATTTACAATGTGTGAATCACTCACTGGTAAACACATACAATCTACTGTCAATCACATGGCATTTGATATCTTAAAAGATTCTAATAACTGGCATAGTCTAGAAATATGCAGCTATTCTCACCCACCCATTCATAGAATCTAGGCCCTCAATATCATCTAATCTCATTTGATGTGGTTTATTTATTGTTTATGACTTTTGTAATTATGTAAATCTTGTCATGCTGTAAGCCACCTTGAGCATTGGTTTTTTAACTGTGGAAAGGTGGCATACAAATAAAAAATGATGATGACGATGATGATGAAGTTAACGAACCTGCTTTTTGTTCCATATCGTGAAAGGGTTTTAAGATGCCATCCAATTGCCTAGCTAGTTCAGCTTTCAAGTAATCTTCTGCCACCAGTGCGGACAATTCCTCACACAGAGCTTGAGCAGCCTTTCTCTTTGGCATTTCCCGTTCAATTTCTTCTTTCACTTCTCTGGCCACTTCCAGTTGCCGTTTCACAGAATCAGGGTCTGTACTTATAGCCAGGCTGCTGTTGAGTTTATCATCCAAGACACTAAGCTTCTCAGAAAGGCTTTTCAGGCAGCTTTGATATTCTGTGCTTTTCACAATGGCTTGATCGATTCGGTTGCATCGGTCACTCAGCTGTCCGGTTAAGCCATCCCATTTCTGCGCCACAGCAGCCAGTTGCTGCTTCACCATTTCGTGAGAAGGTGGGTGTTCACCTGGTCTCTTCATTATCGCTTGTCCTGCTGTATTCAGCTGCTCATATTGGGGTTTTCGAGTGTCAAACTCATTGAGCAGAATCTGATGAGAGAAAGTAATTTCAGGAAAGTGTAAGGAAAAACAGATATCACAAACTGTACTAGCCGTTTACCTAGTGTAGCATCCTGAGCTGATGAGTACATGAAATAGCTCTTGGTCGTAAAAATAAAATGCATTCTGCCAGTATCGCTTTAAGGTAGGTTAATATATTCATATTTATCCCTTACGTCTGGTTCAGACAACCTGCTGATCCAGTACTGCAACCCATGATGTGGAAGAGCAGGTGCACCCTGCGTCAACTCCACCATGCATGTACTATCACTAAGGATAAAGAGGCACCTTGGAAAACACCTGATTTGCATGACCTAGTCTCCTGCTTTGAGACACGTGTTAAATGAATCAACCTGAGCATTGACCCGTGTGGATGAAGCAGTCACCACAGATCAAATACTGTGGTTTTTATCTCATCGGACATCACTCACTCCTGATTTTGGAAGCCAGTGTGTGTGCTGAAGGGGGAAATTATACACTTACATGGGAGTATTTGGAAGGAAGGATCAGTGAGTGGGCAAGAGATTAAGCACCTCCTTCTGCACTTCCAAGTGTCATCACATACCATGCAACAGCATTAGGAGGGAAAGAAGACAGTGAGACGCCATATTTCTTTTCCAATATCTATACTGGTTGTGAGTGTGGAATATTTTGTAATTCACGTGTGATTGATACCTGCTTATGTATGCACAGGGTCATAGAAGAAAGGCGCTGCCATTTATTTTCCCTTGCTCAAAACTTTAACCTCTAGCTGCACTTCTCTCGCCACATAGAAGCCCTTTTTTGTCATTATTAACATTATTAGTTCCATATATTTTTTTAGAAAACTGATTGTTGTTTGGTGCCTTCATATTTGTTTTCAGAACTACACTCCGCCAAAAAAAAGGATAAACCACATTGGTCATGGGTCCACAATAGCAGTGTTTTCAATCCAGGAAGCACAAGCATCTTTCTACAAATAATATGCAGTGAGACCAAATGCTCACCTGAACTTGCTGCCTCTGCGTGTTCAACATATTTGGGTCAATTGACAGTGGTCCAAGCACGCTGACCATTAATTCTTTTTCTACCAGCCACTGTTTTAACTGAGCCTCGGTTGCCTGGAACTGGGTCAGGTAATTTGATGACTCTTCCAGTTTTTTCTGTCTGTCAGCTGTTACCTGGCTGAGCTCCCTCCATTTGGAATCTGTGAAAAAATGAATGGAATATTTCGTAAAATTGCATGATAATTGTAGTAATTTCATATGAAATAGTCAAACAAATAAACAATGGCAGTGGTTTGCTGTGGACATGCAGATGGTTCCCGCTGCACTTCTCTACTAGAACAAGGGGGAGGAACAAACCATGACCCCTGGGCTTAGCTTTACATCCACCCTGGGGGTCTTGGTTTGGTTTGCTCACACAGGCAACAATCAAGAAACCAAGAACAAGCTTTGGCAAACGAAAAGCGGGGCTTGTTTTCAAATGCCAAGCTGAGGATTCTGATTTTGCAAGTGAGAGGAACAAACCACAAGCCCTGGCTTAGTATTATATAAAAACCAGGGACGGTGCGTTTGTTTCAGTCCAAACAAACCACAATGAAAAGCCAAGGTTTATGCTTGACTTCCGAATTGTGGTTTGTTTGAGTTAAGCAAACCAAGATCCCTGGTTTGGACGCAACATTAAGCCATGGATGATAGTTTACAGTTCCCATGAGCTGTTTTATCCTGACATGTGGCTGTGGCCAGTGCCTTTTAAAATATAAGATCTGATAGGCTAGACCAAACCTCATAAGCCAGTAGTCATGTATGAACAAAAGCATGTCCAGAAGAGGTTTCTAGTATGTCATGTGGATGAGGTGCAATCCTTCTCTCCAAAGCTCACAGACATTCAATCTGTGGTTTGTTTTGCCAAATGTTAGATCGTTGTCCTTCTCCTACACTGCAAAATAAAACTTGCCATACCTATTTTATCCAACATCTGTTTCCATTTCGGTGCCTCAGGAGAGTCTGGGTTCTTCTCCAATAGCTCTGTCACTCTATCCTTCAGTTCTTGCACTTTATTCTCATTCTGTTTCAATTCTGTTTCAAATAGCTATGAAGAATGAACATGTTAGGCTTGAGAATACATAAAAGTGTTTGGCAGAAGCGGTAATTCATTGAGATGATCTCTTAATCTGTTTAGGCAGCTCTGATACATTTTATCACAGGTATGCAATCTGACCTCTGATCCTATGCCTGATAAGACGTTTTTTATGGGATTTCCATAAGGTGTCAGTACAAAGTGCTAATATATGGTTGTACTGTTACATACATTATTAAACAGACCCTGTCCATTAATATGAACAGGAAGCTCATTTTAAAAATTAATTATGCTTAATTGATAGTTTTGAACAGAGGGGGAGACAGAAACTACCTTGTGTTGATCGACTTGCTCTTTAACAGCCTCACTGTCAATAAGAGTTGCTTCCCATTTGGCTGCAGCAGTGTCCATATTCTGTAACCATTCCATCATTGAATTTGATTCTCTTTGAATGTTTTGCATATTTGAAAGAGTGGATTCCAGTTCTGATCTTTTTTCCTTCAGTACAGCTCCCAAATCATCATAACTATGGCTTACAGTTGACATGTTGTGTTGGACAGTGGTCACTTCTGCAAGAGAGGTGGACATACATTATTATTTTTATTCTAGTCATGACAGCAAGAAAGGATGCAAATATTATATATTAAAAGTTTTTAATCCTTCCATAAAATAATAACTAGAATAATTGGTTACAGTCATTTCTTTCCTACAAAGTTGATACCCCAATATTAGTAGATTAAGAAAGAATGAACCAATCACCAGGCTGATCACAGTGGATTTTTTTATTTTTTTGTACAGAAATATTGTATTGTGTAAGGACTTCTGAAAGAAAATCTTGCATGAAGACAAGCATTATTTTGGTTTCTAATTTAAGGGTTTTGGAACACAGCTAGTTATCACCATCCTAATTTCAACATCTGATTTCTTAGGAAAACTGAGGTGTTCCAGAGCCTGTTATAGTACGATGTGTGCATGCTAATTTTTGATTAAAACAAACCTTAAAAACCATGCCTGTTAATTTAAAATATATACTTCCGCTGTTTTCTGTTAACACATACAAAAGATTCAAGAATGAGGCTCAGGATGATAACAGCTAGGCAGGCCAAACACAATAATATAAGAGGATAGTCTGTCTGGGGCCTTTCTGAATTCCACCCCTATTTAGATGGTTCCAATGTTCTAACTCAAGGCCAAAGTAGAGGCAAAATGGGAGATACATGGAGTGTCTTCTGATTATATTTTCCCCTTGAGGGCAGCTGTGGAACTCCAAATTGGATTGGAATAGTTAGTGGGAAAGGGGGAATCTGTCCTTTTTCAATGAACATCATCCCCCCGCCCCAGTTGCTTCCCTCCTCCCTTTACTTCAACTGTTCAAATGAATGGTGTGAGAGACTCCACGTATCTCCAATGTCACATCTACTTGGGCTCTCCAGTATAAGCAGCTTCTTATATTCATATGTTATCTTGGGTCACTTGATAGTCAAGTCACTTCTTAAAAACAGTGAACTCCACCTGCTAGAGATAACAACCTTGCTACTGTTGCTACTCATGATTACTTCTTAATGGATTAAAAAGCCAGGAAATAACTCCTTATCTTGTCTTGGCTCTCAATTAACCACAATCATTGGTTCACCCACTGAAACCAGACAGAAGTTGAATTAACCGGATGCATGCAGATACATAGACATAGACATATACATATATATGTCGAAGTGTAGAAGACCCCAGCTAAATAGGGGGTCTTGACTGTTATTTAGAAAATTCTATTAAAATGGGACAAATTATAAACATCTTATGCTTGCTTATAAGATTTATGTATTTAAGTGAGCCATTATTAGTCACCTTTGTTTGTTAGGAATCCCTGGGTACCTGTAGCTGCTCCTTCACCATTTAATACTGTTCCGCTTACAGCTGAAAGAGAGATTAGAGATTTAGAGCAAGATTCAACTAATGAATTCAGTCAGCAGAAGCCCTGAGCAAGGACTTCCACTTGTACTATGGAGTCTCCCCTACACATGTTCCCCAACTGGCTCAGGGCAGGTCAAGAGTACCCCTGGAACAGCAAGCAGGGGAGAGGAGGGATCATTCCATCTGGCAAGCTTGCCCTGATGGAACAATCATCATAATGCAATGTTGGGTTCTTCCCTCATTGTTCAGACACTATGGAAGTATTTGATCCCTTTTCAAACCAATTTAAGGGCCAAACTAGATGTGGCATAGGCAGGTGAACAGCTCTCCCACTGCATTTTAGAAGAACAGCCTTGGAGATGTGTGTGTCTGACTGGAATCATGGCGCTACGAAGTAATGGTTTAACCCTTTTCCCAGTGCCATTTCCCCCATGAAAATCACCCCCATTGAAGCTGCTATTTGCTCCATGTGGGGTAATGTTCAGATACCATCACCCATAGTTAATGCTAACCAAATGTTTTGGTTCAGACAATACAATAAATTGTGGGGAAAGGGGAGCATGTGAGAACAAGGCTCACCTAGGCTCATTTATGTTATGGTAAATTATGGTTTAGTGTGACATGTGAATGCAGTCACACCATGACTTGCCTAAAGCACCCAGTGAGTCAATGGATGAGCAGTGTGTTGAAGCCAATTCTTTCTTTTATTCTTATTTATAAAAATATTTGTATACTGCATATTGAGAGAGAGAGATTTTCAACAATAATGTAAAACCAAGGTCTAAGACTATTATGTGCGTCACACTGGTTTTAGTGGTTTAAGAGTAGACTAGTTGTAAGTGGGATCTTCATAACAACCAAATTTTTAGGATATTTTTACAAAATCAGTCCCAAATCAGCTCAGCCCAAGTGCTGTCATAACTGTAAACACAAAGATACATGCTAATATCATCATGACATTATAACTTTGGCAGAAATACTTGTGTACAAAGCTTTCTGTGAGAAGCTGCCCTAAGCATAAAATAACACTGCTGCAGACTAACTATGAAAGGCACATATATCCATTATTAGCAGCTTGGAATTTGGAGCCCGATCACTCTCTGATTGCAGATTGCCCGTACTAAACATTTTAAAGCAAAATATAATGCATATTTGTGCCCAGCATAACTGAATTGGTATATACAGAACTTGTTCTGAGCTGTTATCAGTACCTATGTCTAAAATCTTGAATGAAACATGCCTTAAGTCAGCAGCTCAAAATATTCCATGTAGTTGCAGTTCTGTGATTCCATGCATTGTGGAACAAAGACCCCAAAACATTTGCGGTACACTGATTTAGAACAGACAAAATGCAGAATGAGAGGGTTCCCAAAGTTAAATTTTGGTGTAAAACTTTGTTTTGTGTTTACAGATTTTCCACACTGTGAAATCAACTTCAGAAACCCTGCCCCCCTTTTAGCTGTTCCACAGGCAAATTCATGAGTACCCATTATTTATGAAGGGAATAAGAGCGCTAAGTAGAATCTACTGTATGTCTATGTAAGTAGAGAGCCTGAAGATGATTATTTAATGGAGTAGAATTAATGGTTGCCTTGGAGAAGGCCAAGCATTCACCCCTCACCACCAGCTGGAAAGTGAGTGCTAGCCTAATGGCAGCTGGGAAATGGTGAGAGCAAGTAAGTCAGCCAAGTAAGTGAGATGTTCACATACTAAGATATTGAGACTTTTCTATATTTCCCATGAGGGAAACATTTATCATTGGCACAAAACTCAGGGTACTTGCACTCACTCATAATGAAACCAATAAAGAAATGATTAACACATTTAGTAAGCAAATTCTGAACAGATATTTCACCCTTTTAAAATAACATTATTTCAAGTACACAAAGTTCTGTTGGTACGAATACTAAAAATTATTGTCTGCGGCTTAACAACTTCGGACCAGTATACTTAAAGAATTGCCCTATCCCAAATGTGCCTATTTGCTTACTTCACATTTACAAGTGCCACACAATGTTCATTTGACATTTGAGAGAAGTCATTCCTTTTGCACAGCAGCACCTGTCTTCTGAAACTCCCTGTCTGCTGGCATTAAGGAGGTTTCTTCACAGTACTGTTTTATATACCTACTGAAAACTTTTCTGTTGTAGCAAGGCTCTCCAGACACATGATTTGCTTTTTTATTTCTTTGAACAAGCAGCATATAAATTTTCTAAATTAGAGCAGTACTTGCTCTGAAGTTACTTGCCCTTTACTGCTGAATTCATTAGTCCATACTAAAAATGGAAATTGCTCTGATTTAGGAGGATAAGCTACACTTCTTTTTGAAAAAGAGGATCTGATCTCCAAAGTGCACACAAACTGAGGTTTTCAGTCTACGTTGTTCCGATAACCCATACAGCTAGCAGGAAGTGGCACAACCTGCATGGGTCATATGGTACTCATGCTACCTGCATTTTCACAGGACACTGCCTGAACTCTGAACTGTGCATTGAGACCTGAGTCAGGAGCATGGAAAGCTAGCATCTGGGAACACTCCAAGAAGGGATTGGAGGCAGAATTTTAATCATAAGATGAAGAGGTTTGGAAATTCTCAGCCAGAGGAGCAAGTACAGTGGTTGCAGACCTCAGAACACACTGAGGTGGTAGTAGAAGTTACAGCGTACAAAACAATTCATGCTCCTCCCCAAAGAAGAGGGAGATGTGTGGTGGTAGCAGGTGACTCTCTACAGAGGACAGAGGCAGCAGTGTGCCAAAAAATGGCTCATGGTTTCAGATGTCTCTATACAAATGCACAGAGTACGGAAACAAGCAAGAAAAACTTGAGCTCTGAATACAGGATGGCAAATATTATCTAATAGGCATTACTGGAACCTGGTGGGATGAGACTAGAATGAGACTGGAATGAAGGAATTGAGGGGTATGACTCATTCAAAAGGAATAGATCAAACAGGAAGGGGGGAGAAATAGCATTACATGTAAAAGATGTGTACACTTGTGAAGAGATCCATGAGATTATATGGGTAAAAATGGTAGGAGAAGGAACTACAGTGACCTTGGACTGAAGACTTGGATGATGCCTTCCTAGAGCAGATTACCAAACATTCAAAAAGGAAAGATATAGTAGTCATGGGAGACTTCAACTATCCCAATATCTGTTGGAACTCAAATTCTGCCAAGAATTTAAGGTCCAACAAATCCCACAATTGGCTCTCTGGTAATTTCATTTCCCAAAAGGTAGAAGAAGCAACAAGGGGGTCATATATATTGGACCTGGTCCTCACCAACAGGGAGGAACTGATCGACAAGGTGGAAATACTCAGAATCTTGAGAGGAAGTGATCATGCCCTCCTGGTTTCATGATACAGAGGAGAAGGGAAAGCTGAGTGTAGTCAAGAGATGCACTCTGGACTTTAAGAAGCTCAATTCCTAAAAGTTTAAGGAGCTACTGGGAGAAATCCCATGGTCAGAAATACTCAAAAGCCAAGTGAGCCCCAGATAGATGGGAGTTTATTATAGGTGAAATATTAGAGGCCCAAATGCCAACAATTCCAACAAGAAAGAAAAGCAGGAGGTAGCTAAAGAAACTGGTGTGGCTGCATAAGGAGCTGATGGATTAGCTGAGATGTAAGAAGGGAATGTATTATAAATGGAAGAGAGGAGAAATCACAAAGGAAGGGTAGATACAGGTATCCAACAGTTGCAAGGAGAAGGTCAGGCAGGCCAAAGCTCAGAATGAAGTCAGGTTTGCAAGAGAGGTTAAAAATAACTTTAAAAGCTTATTCAGCTATGTTCGAAGCAAGAAGAACAATCAAGTAATAGGGTCCTTGTGTGAAGAAGACAGAAAAATGCTATTGAGTGACAGAGAGAAGTATTTTTCTAAACTGAAATAGCTCTGTCAGTACAGCATGAAACTCTGAATCTCAGGGTCATGGGTTCAAGCTGCGTACCAATGGCTCAGGCTTTTCTTATACCACCTGTGACCTAATGTACCTTAAAATTCATGTCTATCAAGCAATCTGGCATAAAATTTCCCCAACCACACAGGATTGATCTAGGGAGCTAATAAAGACATCGTGTGTGTGTGTGTGTGTGTGTGTGTGTGTGTGTGTATTCTGTGTTAGCTATTTAATTTCATTCACGTGTACTTTTAAATATGTAGAAATGTCCATTGAACATACCTGATTTTACTCCCCTTGACCTTACAGGGGAAGTCACAGCACTAATTAGGTTGCATAATGCTGTTCCTCTGCTAATCATTTTCTGAATGTCAGGTGCCTTCAAACTCCATTCCTCCTCCAAATGCTAAGAAATGAACAAGATGTTATTTTCAACTACTGATTATATTTGTAAGTGTGACAAAAAGCATTCCACTCTAGATGGGCTGGACATGGCCAGAAATTATCTCATCATGTCACATATCCCACTTGCTCTATCATCAAACTGTGCCCTGCCATTTCTCATTTATGACCCAAAAACTGGAGTGAACATTTTTTAAAAAGTGAGATAGCAGAACTCTCAAATGAAATAGGGCTGGGAAGATGTACTGGTACCAAAATACTGCAAGTACTTTACTCATATTTAAACCATGCCCAGTTTCTTATTATAAAAATGAATCATATACAGCAATAGTCTGTGTTGAAACATAGCTAAAAATGGGACAAAAGGTGTCTGTCTCAGTCTAGCAATTAGTTGCAAGCCAAGTTCTCCACACTTGCAAGAATTTCCCTATTCACTAATGTGTGCAGCTGCACAACGTACATCCTTTTGCACACACAGAGGTGTCTTTTGCTTTGAAGTGAGTTGGTAAGTTCTTGCAAGTGCATCGTCTGTCCCTTGGAGCTGTGTCATTATGGTCAGTAGTCAACTAAGTCTTACTAGGTGTACACCCATTGAAATAATGGACCTAACTTAGTCATTAATTTCCATGGATCTACACTGAGTAAAATCCAGTTGAATACCAACGAAAAGATCTACTTAATTCTTTGAAACCAAAAGGACACCATCAGTTGACAAATCAACTGACATACAAATCCAATTACAGTGGTACCTTGGGTTACATACACTTCAGGTTACAGACTCCACTAACCCAGAAATATTACCTCGGGTTAAGAACTTTGCTTCAGGATGAGAACAGAAATTTTGCAGCAGCGGCACAGTGGCAGCATTGGCTAAAGTGGTGCTTCAGCTTAAGAACAGTTTCAGGTTAAGAACAGACCTCCAGAACGAATTAAGTTCTTAACCTGAGGTACCACTGTAATGAAATTATTGTCAGAAATGATAAGAAGTCTCTCACCTTGGTGTTCTGCAAATGTTTGTTTAAATTCTCCACATTCAAAGAGGGCTGGGTAGCTGGGATTCTTTCCGTCATCTCATCTACCCATTTCTTCAAAGATTCTACATGAAGATTGAACTCATCCATCTGCTTCTGGCAAGAGGACACATCCTCTTCTCTGCACAATTGAAAACAAGGAAGGGATACGGGAGAGATAGTCTCCTTGTTCTCGGGATAATGTAGGCAAATCCTCCTTCTAGGTAAAACTATAATATGGGCTTTATTAACAACCAGTATGTATAGCCGGGACTGAAAGCACTCCTATCTATGCACAGAAGGGTTGCAAGTGTTCCTTTCAGACTACAGCCCCTCATACCACATCTCACATTTCAAATGCTGCTCCAAAGTGAGAGTCTTGTTGGACTAACAGGGGCTTGTCACAATGTACATGCAAACCATCACACCCGGCCCTTTAGATCTCAGCCCAACTAGTGGCATTTCCTTATATATTATTACTGTATTTTTACTGTTGTCTGGTTGGTGCACACAAGTTCCTGGAGATGAAATCCCAGCCACTTCACTCCTCCCTGTGCCATGCTGAGCTAAGCCACATATTTGCTTATCATATCATCTAGAACTGGACTCATGATTTAGTTTTCTCCAGAAAACATGCCGGACCAAACTATGGCTCAGCTCAGCATTTCTAGTTCTTTTGCTGCTTGCACCATGCTGAGCCACATATTTGCTTATCATATTGTGCGGACTCCTAGAGAAGAGAACCCATACACTTGTGCATCTATGCAAAGCTATGGTTTGGCTTAGAATGACAAGTGTTTCTTAATTCTGCAATATTGTTACAAGCCAGTAACTTTTCCTTCACTTTATGAAACTGCAAAACACACCACAACTGTCTTATAGGTCTGGGCATCACATTATTTGGAACTCTTACTTTTATAGTTGCAAAATTTAATATTTGTAATTGGTAACCCTTTGGTTGGTTGGTTGGTTGGTTGGTTGGTTGGTTGTCTGATGAACTTGCAAGATTACAAGTTCAAGGCATGCTTTGCTGAGCCTATTTTGATTCTGCTGTACACTATGGGGGGGGGGATATTAAAGATTAACTTCTAGTATTGAGTGGGATATTTTATCTATCAAATTCTAAGTTACCTCAAAAAGGCACCTATAATGAAGTGTTTGAAATATGCTCATGGAAATTATTGTAATTAGGTAAAAATAAATCAGTCACAAGACAGATAATCCGCAGAAATTATTTACTCATTGACAACCCTGATTATTTTCATCACCACCAACACCATCAGCACACACTATTCTAAAATTTGATTATTGTACTCACTTTTCTCGTATAGTCTCTTCCATTTCCTTGAATTTCTTTGACAAGGCATTTACTTTTTCTAACACTAATGACCTGTCTCCAGGAAGAGCATGAGGAGAGAGTTCTTCAATGAGGTGTTGCAAATTTTCAAGATCTTTTTTCTGCTCCATCAGTTCAGTGTTGGTTTCCTTTAAAATGGACAAGAAAGTAATTGCTTCACACCTGAACACACTGCATGGTGTTCAAAATTTATTCCTTGGACTCAGCAGGTTCTCTTATAATTGTGGGTGGCATAGTTACGCCAGCCATTGTACTGCTCAGTAAGGGGCAATGTAGGGCTCACAAAAGTAAAAATCTACAGTACCTGCACATATAAGGACATCTCAGTAACGTCTTTTCCTGGGATGTCAGCCTCGCCAAGAGCCTGAGTTTTCTTGTCCAAGAATGACTGGAGTTTATCAGTGAGGAACTCAAACAGCTCCACTTTGGTCTTCAATCCCTCCAACTTTTCAAGTTTTTTCCTGTGTTTATTATTTGCTTCACAAAACCGCTGAGAAAGTTCGTTCATTTTAGCTTGTAAAGAGGATGCAGTGGATGGGTCTGTTGTTTCCATGAATTTGTTCAACTTTTCTTTCATGGCATTTAGGCTACTTTGCCGACCCACAATGTCTTGTTCTAGAGCCTGGGATAAATAGATAAGTCTGAGAAGACAGCCATACTCATGGGTGCATCTCTATGTGAATGAAGTGAATGCAAGCTGATGTAAATGACTGCACTTCCTGTAGTCAGTTTCTAAAGCAATGGAATCCACAAACAAGAAGTGGCAATGAGGAGAACCCCAAAGATAAAGATGCGGAAGAAATCTGAATTGCATTTAAAGGTGAGCATGAAAGAATATGTGAAGCAAAAGCACAGCTATCTTTTGCACGTCTTCAAATTTACCAATGCAGTTCTCAAACTAAAAAAATCTATACACAACTGTGTATATTAGCATGAAAGATTTATAAAAATTCAATGAATGTAGCACACAAAACTGCATAACAGGCAAAAATTGTTGCAAAAATGTGTATATCAGGCAAAATTGCACACATCTATGTGTACATTTAGGAGAAAGGCACACAAAAATGCTAATGAATTGTTGTGACGACTTCTTTAAAAAAAATTGAACTGATGCAGAAATGTGGCAAACAAAACTTAAGATTGGAAAAAGAAGAAACTAAAAGAGACAGATTTGTTTGTTGCTACTCTTAGAAAAGGTAGTCATTACTCAATAGCTGCAGACGTGACGACCAATGGTTTTGTGCAGCCCCCTGTGCTGACCCTGGTAGTATATTTGGATTTCTGGCAGTCTGCACAGAGACTGGGACAGCTGACATGCACTTTTGGGTTGTCTGGCACACTAACATACAATATTAGCATGCATCTCACCCACAAATGCACTATGCGCACTAGAGAAAGTCACCGTCTAGATGCACTCTAATGAAACACTGTTTTAAGACTGAATTTTCTTCAGATACCTGAATGTATTAATGAAAACTTGTTTTCAGTATCTTGATTTCCCCCGCCCCCACTTTGAGCTTTAAGTTCCTGGCATTAGGAGGAAAATTTGCTCTGCTAAAAACTAACTCACCATACTTTTACTAATGACATCCTGAATTACAGAAGAATTCAAAGGCACTTGACCTTGCTCCTCAAGACTCTTCTCAACACCATTCATCCAATCAAGCATTTCATCCAATCCATCCTGGACGCTTAATGAACGTGTCAGAGTGATCTGAAGTTTCTCATTCCGGTCATTCACTGCTTTAGATAAGTGATTATACTTATCCACAATAGTATCTGAAAGAAACAAGTAGATAAAGGATAGTTTATAAGTTCACAACCATTTTAGAATACAAGCAACTGCCTTTGGCAGAGTTATGCCAATAGTCCAGCTAAATCAGGGATGGGGAACCCATAGCCACCCAGATGTGGTTGGACAACAATTCGCATCACCCTGGTACCATTGGCCACGGGGGCTGAAATTGGAATCAAACAACATCTGGAGGGCCACAGGTTCACTACCCCAGGGCTAACACAACATAATTTACTGCAATTGGGAACAGCATTTCGGGGTCTCAGGCACAAGTCTTTGCCAACCCTGCTCCCTAACACCCTATGACTGGAGTCGATGGAATTGAACCTCAAATTTTGTAATACATCCAAGATAGCTCCTGTACCTTAAACAAGTTATTGGGGAAGAAGAGAAGTTAATCCGTAAAGTGTAGCTTGCCTTGGCACACTGCAGCAGGAGTTTGAAAAGCTGCACCTGACAATATTCTCTTATCTACGCAAGTGTCAATTTTACAAGAGCCTTAACGCTGAAAGGTTAGCCAAAAATACCAGCAAAGCAATACTTTTCATGTAAAACACACATTCAAAGTATTGCTAGGTCACGATTTTCGGCCAAGCTTATTTCAACCATGAACAAGATAGAGAGTTGAAAACATAATCCCTTTGAAAACAGGCAGGAGAAATTTCCCCTAAGTTTTGGAGCAGGATAGGCAACTAGACAAAGTGGTGGGAGTGTCTCCCCCCCCCCTTTCCAACTTTTCTTTTTTAAATCCCTGTAGCTGCCTGTATCCCACATATTCTGGAACACTCATGGGAAATAACACACTCTCTCTCCTCTTAAGGAACAGTCCGCACTCCCAAAAAAATTCTTCTAACTCACTTTCCCAATCCACACCTAAAGATTTGCCTAAGGAGTATTCTTCAGAATTTAGTATTTGCAAACAGCTAGCCAATATGATCAATAATTAGCTGTGACAAGGAGCATACCACACGATATAGGAAAGAGGCCAGTTAACACAAGCCGCACACAGTAGCGAACAATGCTTGGCTCTCAGAGTAGCCCCAGAAGGATGCAGAATTTTCTACTTGAGGTTCTCTCAAGTGAAACTGTACCTTAGAAACTGAACCTTAAAAATTCACAGCATAGGGGACCCATAGATAAAAGTTATTTTTTTCTAAGAGCGTACTATGGATTCTTCATCAGTACGCTGACTGGAGTCAGACATATTCGACTCTGAGAACAACAAAGGGTTGGGAACACGTGATTCCCTTTTACAAGGGAGCTGGGAACATGTGATTCCTTCTATGCCTCAAGTGCATGCCCACAGAAGACAGCCTTGTGGATAAAACAGTTGGATAGAACAGTTAATTGATTCAGGTGGCTTGACACAGGTTTTAAAAAGGCAAATTGCAAAATATCTAAAAGAAAGAGGTTATATAAAAAGCAAATGTCCCCAAAGACTGCTGAGGCCCGAAGTCAAAGGGCAATATTCTACAAAAGAAGGATTTCATCTGTTGTTCCTGCTGACTGATTTCACTGATATCACTGTCTCATAAAGGGGACAATTCTATCAGTTGCTCAGAACTACCCTACATCTCCAAGCCAGGTAAATACAACCTGGCTTTTATTCTTTACAGCAGGAATGGGGAACCCTTTTCAGCCTGTGGGTAGCATTATTTTCTGGGCAAGTTTCCAGGGACAACATGCCAGTGGTGCGCTGAGTAATGAATGTAAATTTTGTCCTTGTACAATAAGCTAGTCTCTACACACACTCCCATACGCTTTTCTATCCTCAAGAAGGGTGCAAAGCGAAGAACGGGTGTAGCTGGTGAGGGGATCTGAAATGGGGGGGTTCCCCAGAAATTCTGTAGTGTCGGGTTTCCCGCTTTTTTTTGACACATTCTTTATTCATCAAATATCAAACACAAATAGCTAGAAAAGCAGCTAGAAAAATATCAGACGAAGCACTGAAAAACAAACCACCAAAAATTTAGCAGGTTAAGCAGTGCCAGGCATGAGTATGAAAAGAGGTATTGCAATATTTTAATACATTAACTTGTAACAGCAGGATGTTAAACAGATGGACTTCACATACTTGACGGTTGGAACCAGGGAATTAAAGGCTTAAGTCTGCATAGCCAGCTTTCTCTTGCAGGCCTATATACATATTCCAGTAATCTCATATGGCTGCTAGGGCAGAACAGTTATAATTTTAAAAGAAACCTCAGTCAGCTCAGATATCCTCTTCTCCAGACTCTTAGGATGTGTGTCTTTTTAACTCACTGAAACCACAAGATCACCCCTGAATCCAAAGTTTAGTTTAACCCGTCATTACCTCTGCACTTCTTGGTAACAGTTTCTCTGTTTCAGCATATTTGATTATTATTACAAGTAGAAATATCACTGAACTGTGTGTCATTTCCCCTAATTCTTTTCCGGCTTGAAACAGGAAAACAGATTCTGAACATGCACAGTTAATGCCTATGCTGGCCTTTGAATAATAGATAGTTGATGGCCTCCGATCTTAACTTTTGTGTGTGTGTGTGTGTGTGTGTGTGTGTGTGTATAGAGAGAGTAAACTAATTTGATTTTTTTTTAAATGGTATAGTGGTAAATAAATATTTGTATAAAGAAATATAGATGTGATGAACTAGAAAGCGATAGTACTCTTCTTAACTATAATTGTTTACATATGATTAGCACTACGGTTGTTATGTTGAAACTTCTTTCAACAATGACAAGGTGACTTTTTGCCTTGGAGCAACAGGACACACTACCACCGACACCAACACTATGACTCGTCACTAATGGATTTGGAAGGTTCTGCAAGTTTCAAAGGCCATTTGTCGTGTGGTCTGAGTTCTGACCAAAGTGCTTCATAAATGTCCTAGAACAGACATGGGGAACCCGTGGTCCTCCAAATGTTGCTGGACCACAATGCCCATCATCCCTGACCACTGGGTGGGACTGATGGGAGCTGGAATTCGATGGCACCTGGGGGGCCCAGGTACCCCAATGCTGCCCTAGGATCCCCTGAAGCTATTGAAGCTAAGCAGGTGGAAGCCTGATCAGTGCCTCACGGGAAGGCTACTGGGAGTCTCACATAAGCAACTTCAACACATCTCCCCTCCACCCTTTTGCCCTTGAAAATGGCTCACTCATCCCATTTGTAACATGCGACTGGAGCAGACCTGCATTTAGACACGGGTCTGTCACTGTCATGTACGGTTCAGCGCTACATTATAGGGACATGACCCAGTCAAACCTGAGCACTAAGTCCTGCTGGTTTTCATGGGCTGAGAGCTAAACAACTGCTCCGCCTGATTCAGTGAATTATGCCCTTTGCCTTAAAAAATAATAAAGGTAAAAATAGCTGAGTTGTAGGAGGCCAGGAGGCAACCACCACTTAGTATCTTCTCCAGTCTACAAATATGAGCAATGGAAGAAGGAAATGGAGAAGACAGTTACTCATCTTACCCAGGGTATTCTGGATTTCATCTTTGTCTGGCAGTAATTCTCCCCTGGTGTCAAAAAGCACTTCGGCAGCTTTTTTCAGTTTCTCTACAGCAACCTGGTGACCGGACACTTGCCCTTGAAGCACCTGTAAAAATGTACAATTTTTCAATTCTACTGCTTGCTAACGTGTGTTTATGTACACACAGGCACACAATAACAGTAAGATAGGTTTGGTAGACACCATTAAACATCATACAGATGACAATACACATCTTGCTCTGCTGGGCAGAATCCAGTCGGCTACTCGGGATGATAGAAAGCTGCACTAAATGAAACCATGAGCTGATCCAGAATAGGCACTTCTTATCTTGACTTGGGCAAGTGCAATTTGCAGCCCAAGATATTTTGCTTACTGCCCTTTTTTTGCATAGCTCCCATTTACTACAATGGGACTTACGCAATAACTATGCTTTTCATGCTATACATTAAAATTGCAACTTAGCTACCACTATGATAAGCATTTCTTTTTTAAAAAACAGGCTCTCCTAACCAACTGCCATAAACAGAGCTTCCCTGTCACATAAAAGCAGTTACCCATCCATGGGAAGAGAGTTTTGTTATTAAAAACGCAATCTGTGATGTCAGTCGGCCTTTGGGATGGGCAGTCAGTGGGAAGCTGCAGATGGAGAGCCCTCTCTGTTCTGCCTATAGCGCTACTTCTGCTTTATGTCACAAGAGATAACATTTGTCGGGAACCAGGAGGATTTGGAGGAAAGAACTCCAGATAAAGAGAATGTTTCATCTACCCTAATCCAGTTCTCTTTTAAAAACAAAAAACAAAAAAACTTCTTATGAAGTGTCCATATTGTTGTTGTTGTTTCCTCTCTCCACACAAATACAGTGGTACCTCTGGTTAAGAACTCAATCAGTTCTGGAGGTCCATTCTTAACCTGAAACCATTCTTAACCTGAGGTACCACTTTAGCTAATGGGGCCTCCTGCTGTTGCCGCAGCACGATTTCTGTTCTCATCCTGCAGTAAAGTTCTTAACCTGAGGTACTACTTCTGGGTTAGCGGAGTCTGTAACCCAAAGTGTTTGTAATCCGAGGTACCACTATACTTGAATTGTGATCCCCCCCCCCCCCCCGTTGCCAGCGTGATGCAGTGACTCCAAGTAGGAGTCCTGGGCTTGGACTGAGGAGACTGAGGTCAAATCCCTTCTAAACTAGGACATATTTTTTTCTGTCAGAACGTTCTGTAACGCTGTTCCGGCACCTCTCAACTGGGCCCAGGAAGTGCGGAGAGAACCCGTTTTTGTCCGTTTTATTTGTGTGGTGGTTGGATCAGATCCGAGTGTGAGTGGTGGGGTCCCCGTCCCCCCCCCCCCCCCGGCACCATGTGAGATGGATGTTTTGGCCCACAACTGTTCCTTAGCTTTCCAAATGTGCACCCAGGCTCAAAAAGGTTCGGGACCCCTGACATATAGCCACAATGTTCAAGAAGCACTTGGGGTCCCATGAACAAGTTGGAAGCCAAAGAGATAATGATCAAAAAAGTTTCATTGACAGGACACTTCCAGGTTTCCCTTGTAACAATCAGCATTATTTTTTTCTAAATTGGACATGTTCAACTAATGTACACCTCCCCCCCCCCCCAAACACACATACACCAAAGGGGAACATGGCTTTCCTTTATTCTATAAACTGCTTTTTCTTGAAATACAACAGCTCTGGAGATTTTTTGGTTTACCTTGGTTTCTTCTAGTTGTCTCTGGAGATTTTTTGGATCTACAGCAACTGCCTCAGACAACTGTTTATTCACAGCTTCTTCAGAGGCTTGAAGTCCTGTCAGAAGCCCAGATGAGGTATCCTCATAATTCTGGTATTTATCTACCAGATCTTTGAGGTTATTTCCAAGGATACTGCACTAGAAGTGCACAGAGAGAAAACGGTGTTCAAGAATGGAAATATATTTTAAAGCATTTGTATATAATATTACTAACTAAAAGCTTTAGGCGATTTGAAAACATCTTGTAACGGTAATTCAAATACTCTGCTTAGCTCGTACTGCAAGATATTTATGAAATGATAACAATGCCATTTCATACCGCTCCAGTAACGGCTGAACATGGAAAGCACACACAAGCCTGCTTTGTCTGACACCCTAAACCAAACCCTTTTCCTGCCGCACTGCATCAAGCAAAGCGAAGGTTTGGCTTAGAGTGTGTTGTGTGTACCAAGGCTTTTGTTTAAACTTCCCTCCTCACTAACTTCTGACACTCATGTGAGAGGTTTTTATTGCAACTGGCTCCATCTAGTGGTCAAATTTGAAAAGCCAGACAAGTAGGATTTGCTGACAAAATCATAACCTGGAAGTTTGTATATCCCGAGAAGACCTAAGTTTTAGAAGTTTGAGTTAAATGAACAAAAGAAGGATTCCAGAATAAATTTCTCTCGTGTGTTGGCTAGTGTGTATCTCAGTTTTTATCTCTCTTCTATCACCACATATGTACAATGGTGGTGTTTTAGCTAAAATATGAAGCCCAGCACAATGCAAAGCAGTAGTCAAAGTGGTGCTTGCTGATGTCTGGCAGCTATATGAAATTTCTAGTCGATTTCTAGATTATCACAGCCTGGGGGACAATTGCCATGATCCTCTTCGTAGTTACTGACTTGTGGCAAGGGCTGAACCTGTTGCTATGTGGTAATCTTATAAAGGTACTTATGGCATCACCCAGATTTCTGCTTACCACACCACCACAGAATGTCATCTGAGAGGCAAAGCTTTGATCTGTGCTTTGGGAACATAGTGAAGCAATCAGACTGCTGCTTTAGGGACGTTCAGGCATTCACCTGAACATGTGGACTGTTAAACGTGTGGACAGGGGTGCACACACAAGCCCCACTCCCCAATGTCATCACATACATCACACTACTGCAGTCCCCAGCCTTCCACATTGCACAGAGGAAGTGTGCCAGGGGCTTCTACTTCTGCTCACTTGCACATGAAAATATTCCTCCATGCAACTGAGGACACTGCTGTAAGAGTTCTACTTGGATTCTAGTGAACATGAATAGAAGTCACCTGCAGAATGCTTATTAGCACATCACAGGAAAGCTCAACAACTGAGGACATTGGGGATGGAGCGTGTGTGTGTCCCTGCTCCCACCCACTTTCTGTATTCATGTGTTCAGGCACTTAAGGCACTCCTTATAACACACTAAAAGGGCTGTTTAAATGGCTACAGAGACCAAATTCTGTTCTAAGTTGTCTCAGAGTACACGTTTAAAGGCCTCAGAGTAAATGGTAAGAAAACTAATGGGATTCCCCAAGAAGATCAAATGTTGTACAATACAGAAAAATAAATAGACTAGGGCAATTTAGTATTTCACATAACACCACCCCCACTATATATCATTAAATAAAGCCAGTACACTAACATTAAAGCTGCAATCCTAAGCAAACTTACTAGGGAGCAAGTTCCGTTAAACACAGCGGGACTTACCTCTGTAGAAACATGCAATGAATTGCGATGCAAGATTTAAACATGGTTTAGGGATGATGAGGAATACTTCCAAGCCTAATTAACATGAAAGCAGTTATGCTCACAAACTACTGGTAATTGTGAGAACCCTGATTATATCCAGGTTTTGAATGTGATTTTTAGGATCATATCTGGTTCCACTGTAAATTGGTTTGGCAATGCTCCCAAAGTGATGCACGGGAATGTCAGGCTAGGACAGGAGAGAATCTGGCTGAAATCCCTGCTTAGCCATGAAGCTCAGTGGGTGACCCTGGGCCAGTCCCACTAACTCACAGCCTGACCTACTTTACAGCTTGTGAGAATAAACTGGAGTGGGATGGAGGTGGAGACTATGCTTGCCACCCTGAATTCATGGAGAAAGCGTAAGATAAAAATGGAGTAACAACGAAAAGTGGAAACAAGAGATTGTAGAAACTCACAAACTAAGAGTGAAAGGGAGAAACCTAAACCCTAATTCTGCTTCCCCAATTCAGTTATACATTTTGCATGATACAGGGAAAACATAAGATACAGAGAGATGCAGCACAGAAAGCACTGCTTTTAATTTCATGTAACAATTCGGTGAACTAAAAGGTTTATCTCATGGATACACATTTCACATGAATTCACACACAATTTACCTTTGAGTAGAGAGATTTGAAGCGACCAGTTGCACTATCCAGTTTATTCTGTACCTCAACGTAAGTTGAAGAAGTATCAATACCTTCCTTGTCATATTTGACACCTTCTCTTTTATTACACGATTTAGCAGCATCCAATACTCTCTGTCCAGAAATGGTGATGTACCGCAAGTCCCCTTTGTGAGAAATGACATCTTCCGAAAAACTCTTCTGCCTTTTCAGTTTGATGATAATCCCATTAAAGTCAGATGCACCTGTCTCCAGGTTATCAAGCTCTTGTTCTCCCTGCTGGAGCCAGCTTTCAAACTCGCCATAGTCCGCATCAAACTTCTCAAGCTCCTCCTGCAAAGAGCGGGTCAACTTCAGCTTCTGCTCCGACTCCGCTAAGGCAGTTTCATACTGCACCTTCAGTTCCTTCATATTCCTTTGAATCTTCTCCTTTTCCTCTGGAGAAAGATGATGTCCTTGCTTCTCAAGCAGGGCTTGGGTTGACTGTGTAGCTATTATGACAGCTTGCTGCTGGGAAATAATTTTCTCATGCTGAGCCTGGGTGGGGAAGGCGGCAGGGAATCAAAACGTACATATATAATTAGCAGTGCAATCTGTAATGTGTCCGATTCTTAGGAAATGTACTTAACGATGGTTCAGAAACATTAAACAAATCAAAATGCTGTGTGCTGCAGATGTACCAACCAACTACATTCCTACTTCCCAATCGCAAGAACAAATCACCAGCATTAAAATATCCCAATACACACACAAAGGCTTCTTCAATGGCTTCATGTTAGGGGTAGTTCCATTTATGCACGGACGTGCCTGCATGGAGCTATCCATAACACTGAGGCTTTTGAGAGAGACCTTGTGCTTAAAGGGAGCTGTGTGCGGCCACTGGCATTACAGTGGATGTAAGATGTGCTAAGGCTGGGCTGTTTGGGTGTGCTTGTCAATACTTCCTACTTTGGCCTGCCTTTATTTTCCACAGCTTTGAGCATTTTCAACACAGAAGCTAGAGATGAAAATGTTCTATTGGTTCATTAGATAAGAGTTAGGAAATAAATATGCTCTGAGGCTTGTAGTGCAGTGAGAGGTGGTGAAATCACCTCCCACAAAATCGTTCTAGAGATCCCTTGGTATGAAAAGCAGAGATCTGGAGGTGGACCAGATTATGTCTCCTGGCTGCACTAGGCTTTTGCTTTTTCAAGGCCACCACAACAGCTGGCAATGCTGGCTCCACAGCACATGAGGTGGGTTTATATCAACCCTCATTTCTTTTCCAGGACAAGTGTGAATTGATAAAGCAATTAGTATTATACACCTGTAGTACCTTGGCTTTCTGATATTGCATGTTGAGATTATCTTCTGAGGGCTTCAGTTGTCCATCCACGTGAGTTTCATTCTGTTGTTGGATTTCCATCAAGTTGCCATTGACTTCATCGTCTTCTCCAGCCAACTCTTCCACCTCTCCTTCTTGGAAATGGTTGCCATTCTGTTTAATTGCTGGCTTGTCTTTCTTGCCCCCATGTTCAGCATCCTTGTCGACCTTTGACAACCAGTCCAGAAGGTTCTCTATTGTGGTTTTACTCTCCTCTAGCTGTTCTCTAGCTGCAACCTGCACAAGTAAAGTTCAAGCTCGAATCTTATGCAGTCATGAAAAGTTCAAATGCAGATATTTGTGATATTGCAAACAAGGGTATACTAACACATTGGGGGGGGAGGAATTAATGGGACTTTTTCTCCTACTGGTCATGTGCAAACATCTGCAGAATGATGCAGTGTGCCTGCACTTCTGTATGCTTAGGAAAAATGAGGAAAAACTAAAATGAATTATTATTCCATGGCATGGCTATTGTTTAAAGGATCCTCCCTTGGGAGGAAAGACTTATGGAACCAGATGTTTACAGGTCACATTCACATTAGTGAAAGTCTGCACAAGGATTTTAGCTAGTGCAATGGGACTTTCCTTCTCTGCACTCTGCCCCCCAAAAAGGAAAAAAATGGCTAGGGGCAGTTGGGAGAACCCTCAGAACAGAATACGGGGGGGGGGGGGGGGGACATCTGGCAAGCAGAACTGTTTTTGCTGAAGCAACTATCTCCTGAGTGCTACACTGAATTGCTCTATATGTTCCTTTCTTTGGGGAAGCAAATACTGACAATTCCAGATGCATTTGGTGAATGTCTGAAAATAGATAGATGCATTTCCCTACATTTAATACACACAGTGAAATAATAATAATAATAATAATAATAATAATAATAATAATAATACTGACAATCAATTCCTTGAGTTTTCAGACATTCACAAACATTGTCAGACATTGTCTGGGATGGTCAGCATTCACATGCAAGGAAAAATTATAGCAATGAGCCATTTTAAAATTAATATTAAATGGCTGCCAAAGAACCTTTTCTGTTTCTTGCTTAATAGCTGTTGTCACAGCTTTATCCAGCTGTTTCCTGGACTCCTCCGCCTTCTGGCTAAGCAGCAAACACTTGGTCTTGGCTTCATTAAGCTTCTTTTCAAGAGCAGTCTTGTCTTCTTGCTGCAGCTTTTCTCCATTTTCTTTCAAAAACATCTCCGTATTTTTCACAATTTCTGCCAGTGCCTGTGTATTTGCTTGCATATCTTTCTGTAGCTCCTGGGGGGTGGAATAAACAATAAAAAAATCAGAAGGAAGAGTTATCCATTTATTTTTCACTTCGAAAGCCCCTTTTCTAAGGTACACGCTGGATTTGCCTTCACGTTTCATGAAAATGGCAACAAGAGAGTAACAATTGCTAAATTTCTACAAGACTGAGATCGAGACCTCTGCTCTATATTGGAAAAGCATGGAATTTCCTGAAACACAACTTCTTCCCTGATAATTAGAAGCTAACTGATACACCACTTGGGGGCCAACCCTACCATGAGGCAATGTGAGGCAGTCGCCTCAAGCAGCAGATGCAGGGGGTAGAGTTTTCATATTACACAATATCATTCCATTTGAGCCACTCGGGCGTCCCCCTCTGTGGGAGGACAAGGTAGCATGTGCCACAGGGCCTGCCCTGTATCCCCAAGCTAGCCTGCTGACCTTAGGTATGGTGGAGATGTTAGGAAAACATTCTTTAAGAAACATATAAAAGTTCCTGGAAGCTTTAAAGAGGGTTCCAGAATTTACTTTAGTGTGTAGGAGTGGCACTCTAGGCTTGACTGGTGTCAACTGGAGGTACAAATAAAGGGAGGAAGTTGCAGACTGTAATTTCAGCACGACAAAAGCACACACACACACACACCCTCAGCACGCAAGCTGACAACAAGGTTGGACGTAAGACAATGTGTGCTGCTGATACTGTGAGTTTTGCTGTGTCGGGATTGTTAATTATTGGACTGAGATTATACCGTACTGGAGAGATAAAGAAAGAATGCAAATAGCTTGTATATAATAGTAACAGAAATGCTTGTGCAACCAGTCAAGCAATAAAAAGCTCTTGACTGTGAATTTGAGTATGACTCCTGTTCTTGTCCTCTGCCTCCTGGGAAAATTCTCCTATAAACAGTAAGAAGCGGTTCTACCGAGGTGCCACTACACTAGCAGAAAAGTGCAATGCAAGTGTGTGAGCGGTAACCTCTAATAGGAGAATGCCATCTCACTGGCACAGTTGAAGTAAGATTCAACTGCTAATCTGGTTGGCATCTGTACATGGAATGGTGTGTGTTTATGTTTGCTATCTCGTCCTTTGCCTCCAGCAGCCAAGCATACTAGATGGCCCTGCCACCACAGCACAAGCTAGCAAGTTTAACCTTTTGGAATTATTCAAAAACAAGTTTGTTTACTAACGTCTTGCACTGCAAAAAGCTAATATACACAATTCTCTGCATGTTTTAGAAATCTAATGGGCAGGTCAAATTGACACATGCATTACAGCTAACTGCATGTGTCACGTGATCACAAGATGCCCTGGTTAGTCAAAGTAAACACACTCTGGCCTTTGCCACTGACCAGGGAAAAAAGGGCTTTTGGAAGCCTTCATCTCCTTCCTTCCCCCACAGAAGGGACACCACCACAAGGGAGGTCCACCCTGACATTATGCAAAAGCCTGAAATGGAGCAGCTGTGGGGCGTTTGCTTCTTCCTCTCCCTGCAAGAAAGAACACTTGGCTCCAACTGCTAATTATCCAGGAACTTCAGGTCAGAAAGGAAGCAAACTCTGACTCCATCCAAGGGACATGGGTTGTGTAAGGAGTTGTTATTTCAATCACTTGCAAGCTTGCCGTGATGGTTGTTTAACTGAGAGGGCAAAAAAATAAATAAATAAATCCAAATAAATAAGTAACTAACTAAATGAATCAACTGACTTAGCTCCTTGTATCACTTAAGCAGTGAACATTCGCCTGAACCGTTTACTGGCATAAACAAAAAACTGCATGAATTGGAGCAATTGGAAGCCAAACACAAAGAGTTACTTCTTTACAGAGGCTGAGAATATTGACTGGAACTACTTGTTTATGTTTTTTAAGTATTCTTTTTTTAATACCCCAAATCTGTTTCACATCCTTCTGCTCCAAAAAGGATTCACTTAAAGAAGTTAATAAAATATAAACAGACACAAATGTTTTTTTTTATAAAAAAAACAATCCATGAAGAATACCAAGCCGCTGTATTTTGATAAATTTGGTGTCAATTTGTTTTTAAAGTTTGATTTCATCAGTATGTTTTAATTAATGTTTTGGGTTTTTTGTGAGCCACTTAGGATATTTTTGCTGATAAGGTGGTATAGAAATCTTGTTAAATAAATAAAAACGAATAAATAAAATTGTAGGGTTTTTGCAGTAACATTTTTTTGTTTGTTTTGGTGATTTTAACTCATTTATACTGCTTTGGAATTGAAGAAATGAAGGGCGATACCTAACAATTTTGCATAAGCATACTAACAAACCTCTAAACTAGGAATGATTTTAGCTCTCCTCTTCTACCGCATTGCTGTTCAGTGGATTCATTTTACCCCACATTCCTGAGAGCCATTCCAAGATGTTTGTGCAGGCTACATGAGGGGCACTGCTGGAAGGGTACACAAGGGATATTGCTAGCACCTCACTGATGACCTACCAACTTTCACACTATAAACTCAACTGGACTTCGGGTGAGGTGCAAACAGCTAGTCCAAAATATATTTACAGGGCTTGCAAAATGCTACCAAGCGCAATTTACTCAGAAATATTTACAAGTAACTCCAATGTGATTTGTAAGGATTGCAGTCTGGCTCTGCTGCTGCCAATTAGTCAAGCACTGTACCTCCTGTTTGATCTGGTATTGCTGCAATTCTGCCTTGGTATCTTCAATAGCAAGTGCTTCTTTGTGGCCGATCAGCTGGTTTTCCGTCTGTGTGAGAAGGTCGCATATATCCTGTAATTTTTCTGTGAAATCCTGGTGCTGGTCTGCCAAGTCCTAATTTAGAATAAGAAAAAACCTGAATAGAAATGCTCAGAGGCTCTCAACAACCAAATTTCAAAGCTTTCACCAGACACTATTTCTGAGAGTATGCTGTAAACATGATAGCAGCTGCACACAGTTTAAAGAAGCTGAATATAGAAGGTATGAGATAAACCTCACAAATGCTGTAAGTAAAGAGACCAGGTTTTGGATGGAACCGCCCAGCAGAAGTCTGGCCATGCATTATGCGTGTGAAAATCCAAATCTCTGAATGGCTTGAAACCTGTAACAGACAGGTATTAATTCTGAAAAGGGGATGGCAAAACAAAGGTTAGTCGAAAACTATGTATTAGATCAGTTGGTACATGTAATATTACCCGCATATAAAATGCTGTTGTGTTTTAAGCAATACAGAAGCAGACATGCAATGGCACTCATTGTTCTTAACTTTCACCCCTATTAAGTATATTTTTAAAATCCTGCATTTCCTGGCCTGAAGACTCTCCCTTCTTCCTCAACTGATTAAAAAAGAAATTGTCCTTCAAAGTTAATCTTGTTTGGTGCTTGCAGACTAATAAAATCATAGTTTGGAAGGGACCACAAGGGTCATCTAGTCCTACCCCCTGCCATGCAGGAATCTCAACTAAAGTGTCCAGGACATGTAGCCAATCAACCTCTGTTTAAAAACCTCCAAGGAAGGAGAGTCCACAACCTCCCGAAGGAGTTTGTTCTACTGTCAAACAGCTCTTACTGTACAACTATGCTTCTTCTTTTTCCCTGTTAGCCCTACTGCTGACAAATTCCCAATGCTCTTGAGTACATTGCCTTCCATACACTAGAGCAGATGTGGGGAACCTTTGGCCCTCCAGATGTTGCTGGACTCCAGCAGTTTTAGTTCATCAATATCTGGAGGCCAAAGGTCCCCACACCTGTGCTGGAGTGATCAGAGCTCTTAGGAGGCCCTCGAGATGCAGAACAAGCACCTGTGGCTATTTCACCCACAAAAGGGCAGCACGCAAGTGGCAGAGTGATTCCCCCAAATCACAGAAGCATCCATTGTTGCTTCCTAGCACAGGGAGCTGGTTAGATTCCTGATCTAGATGACAAAGCATCCTTCTTCAACAGATACCCAAAGTCTGTCTTAGGTTTGCTGCCTCAGCTTTATTAGTTTTATTGCGTGGACAGGCGGAGTCCCCAGATCCCGAGTGGTCCCCCCCCGTCATGTGGAATAAGGACTCTAGACAACGTGCTATGGGATTAAATTGGCCACAACTTTATTAAATTTCAAATGTGGGTAGACCTTGGCTCAGGCATTGGGCGTTCTCCCTCCCTAGTCCCCAGCCGGGGACCTAGGGAGCATCAGGGTTATCCAGTGTGTGTGGGGGGGGGATGGGCCGGCTCTGGAGAACATATGTTCAAGCAGAGATAGCCGCCCCCGCTACGCCACCGCAGGGGAGAGCAATGACGACCTTTCGGCGTACGGCCAAAGCCTCCCTTCAAAAACCCCTTTAACAGGGAACCCTGGTATCGCCGCCGCAAAGAGGAAGATGGACTAAAGGATTCCGCCCAAGGCCTGATACCGCCAAAGTTGTGACGTTTTGCTACGGGAAAGGCGAAACCTGCCAATGCAGGGAAATTCCTTTCCGGCCCTTTAACAGCGACCTTATCGTAGCAGCGCCCGCATACCTGTGGAGACAGGTTAACCTGCAAAACCTATGAAGAAAAGTTAACCTGCAAAAGAAGACATTAACTGAGGGTGGGTAGGGTGGGAGAAGCTCTGGAGCCAAGTGAGGATTACCAATTAAGATCCACCCTCTATTGTGTGGGCAGGTAATCCCTCCCCCTACCTGGCCTGATTTCCCTGGCAACGCTTCCCCCAGGTGGGATTGGACAACTCACTGGGGTAGGCGGGGACCTCCAGGTATCCCACCTGAGGGAAGGCAAAGCCTATGCTGATGGGGCCACTCCAGATCCAGGGCTGCATGCGTCCCCGCAAAGGGCGCCCCCCGTTTTAAGTGGGGAGCGGTCATTTATGACTCAGCTTTAAAGTAAAAGTCAAATCATTACCCACTGCTGGGTAAAGCATTTTATCATTTCTATATATTGCTGTTGAAACAAAACTTGCTGTTGAAGGAAGCACACAACTGGTCCCTCAAACATTTATCATGTGGCTCTAGAATTCTGAAGGATAGGCACACCGTATTCTTTTGCTTTCGATCTCAGCTAGAGTACAGTTTCTGCACTTCAACATTTTGTCACGTCTCCACTTGGGTTCAGTGTCATGCTAAGCACACAATCACACACAAAAGCAAACCTTCTGGTCAACAAGAACTTGTTCTGTCTGTAAGAGAGTTTCAAAATGGTTGACTTGGGATCTTATTGTCTCTTGCATTTCCTGGAAGCGCTTCTGTGTGGTATTCAAGAGCCTCAAGAGCTGCTTGCTTTGGTTTGGGGAAAGATCTTGAGCATGCTCAGAAATGAAGAACTGAATATCAAGTGCTGTGGATTCCAACTGCATTTTTGTACATTCAAACTCTTTTTCCAGGTCCTGCAAATTAAGTAAAAAAAATAGTTAGCATAAAAAACCCTGCAACAGCTTTTCCCAACCTGGTGCTCTCAAGATGCTTTGGCATGCAGCTTCCATAGGTCTGTCAGAATGGTTATTGGGCCAATAAGAATTGTTACAAATCATCTAGAAGCCACCAGATTGAGGAAGCCTGCCCTATCATTTGATAAAAGGTTAAGCTCACTCACTGATTTTTTTAAATCATTCAAATATCTGATATGGAATTCACTCTGTATCAGTTCATAATCCAGAATCTATTAAAGAATATTCCCAGACATTTAGGTTTGTTGAGCATTCCTCAAATTCATCGACTTGCAACATCAGATCTACATAATGTTAAGTGTAATGTTGGAGAGGAGAGGGGGGAAACGCCATTGCGTCAGCAGAAGTTGTTGTTCAAGTCTTCTGCTGACACCACCCTTTATTTTTGAATCATTGCACTGAAGGGAATTACTGAACACTGAAGCTGTGTTTGCTACAGTCTTGGTGGACATATATGCAAAATATGTGACTGATAATGAGTTACTGGTAAATCATAAACTTACTGACAGCATTTTCTGATGTTGAGCCTAGCACCAACCTCAAGGAAGAATTACTTTCTACTATTGAGATTTAGAACTTCTGTAACCATTCTGTTAAAACTATAGGAATGTTACTTGCACAAATCCTGACTGCCTATCCGAACTAACAATAATCACCCAAACTATCACTACTTTTGAACATGTAGGTTATCGGTAACTAGTACCGAATCAGAGTGGAGATCACCTACAAAACATCGTATCTAGAAGTTAACAGTCACTGACAGATTAGGCACCAAGTGATACATGCCTTGAGTAACTGAAACCTTTGCTTCACATCTTCTACATCACATGTATCCACTTTGAGATTATTCATTATTTCACTCTTCTCCTCAATCCAACCTGCAAACTCCTGAAGCTTGACTAGATGTTTCTGATGAAGCACTGAAAGTTTAGCCTAGAAAAGAAGTTCAAAAAAGATATTTATCCGACAACAGATCTAAACCAAACTAAAATGAAAACCAAACGAAAAGATTTCAGTTAGATGACAGTGAAACAAAGCTACTGGCATAATCAGAAAAATAAGGAGATACTTTTCCCACTATATACATGTGGCGAATTTTAGATCTACAAGAACACTTTGCTGATGCAAAGTCTATTTGCATATGCAAAGTCTATTTAATTCTGACACTTCAACAATGGGCAAAAGGGTTTATATCACTTATCTAACAAAAATTCTTTAGGAGGGAGCAAATTCTTTCCAATCCCAGTTACCATTTCACGATAATGGAACTTGTTTCTTTCAAAACTCACTAAATAATGAGACTAAGAACAAGTTCATGTATACTTGCTTATCAATTTAAGTTGGTATTTTTGTAACATGCTCTGAGACCATTTAGTGCAGGGTGGGTTATAAGTCTACTACTACTACCACCACCACCACAATCAATGGATACACAACTGAACATGAAAACATTAAAATGAATTGTTTGAGAAAGCTCTTGTTTGCAGTACTGATCTATGATCACTGAATCACACATGCACATCATCCGTTGATGTTCAAGTAATCAAAGGATGAACAAGTTTTTGTATTCACTGTGATTCAGAAGGAATGCATCTGCAATCCTACACACACTTTCCTACAAATAAGCCCCAATGAACACAGAAGGCACGCACAGGATTGTGCTGCAAGTGATCATTCACTGTGAACTAACTTTTAGAGCATGGGTTTCAGCTAGTTAGTATCAGGCAATAAATTTGTCACCACGTATGCAAAACCATTTTACAATACTTCTGTGCATTTTATACTTGGTTTTGTTTAAAATCAAAGTTTGGAGTTGGATAGGTTAAAAATCTATAGAAGTAAAATAGATGTGGGCTATGAACCTACCATTTCAGAGTCTACTGCCAATACTATTTGCTTTGCTCGATTTGAAGACATTTCGCAGACCCCAAAGAAATCCTTCTCCAAACATTCATAGCTTTCTTTTAGATCCACAAGCTGTGCTCTGGGAACATCCTTGTGCTGAAATTTTAGAAACTCTTCTGCTAACTTCATATCTTTCCGCAGAGTAACAGCAAAGCCAGCAAGCCCTGATTCAAATGACTACAAAAATAAATAAATACAGATGAGGTGCATTAAGGTCTTGCCTAAAATTAGTAGCACTGCGTGCAAGACAGAAGAAGAAACTTCTGCATTTTAGGGAGAAGTACCATTAGTCCTAGAGATGGCTGGGAGACCTGAAATCCCCACCCAGCCATGATGTTCATGGGCACTCAACAAGTCACGAGCCACCTCACAGGGCTGATGCAAGAATAAAATGGGGTCACCCCACCTAAAATTGCCCTGGGAACCTTGAAAATGGCCACACAAATGAGATAAATTAACCCTAGAACCCAAGATACACATCTATTTATTTTGCTATCTCTCATTCCCCACTCACCTGCCACACTGCTCATACCATTTTCCATAGTATGGCAATAGCTCTTGCTCCAACCACTGCTGCACCACCCCTCTTTCCTTCATCTCAACATCCATCTATCCAGGGATACCTTAACTTTAGACATTGTGGCCAGGCTCACCATGCTCTCTTCTCTCTTCCTCCTACAAATTAGCAGGAATGGACTACAAAATGCACGCACCATAGAGAGGGAATCATCCATGGAGGGAGTGTAATGTGTAGCCCAGGCCTGTAAATGGGATCTGTGGGGAAAGGACTCAAGAGTGTGCTGTTCCATTCATTTGTATTAGATGACAAATGGATGCACATTTCTGTGCCTTTGGGTGAGAGAAAAGTAGGCTGAAGATCACTGGCTAATGTTAAGTTTATTTTTTGTGATTTGTCAAATAGATTTAGCATATTTATGAAAGATAATACATATTTAATTATACTCTTATTCTGATGACTTGTGTTTTGAGGGTCTTATGAGCTACCTTGAATATATTATTTTACATGGAAGATCAGCATATAAAGAGACTTAGTAATAATGACATCTGACCTCACTATTTAACCTCACTTTCTATGTACAGATAAGAAGCTTACCTCTAACTGCTCAAGTTGTATTTTTAGGTCTTCCAGGTCGTTACTGATGGGCTGCAGGTCATCCAAGAGAAATTTCATATCTTGAACCACTGTCAAATGTCTCCTCATATTCTCCAAGTACCAAGAGTATTGCTTCTGAAAATATTGTTGTCATTTAGTGTAACTAGAACTTATCAACACAGTAGCAGAAAAACACTTTTAAAAACAAAAAGGAGGGTGTGTGTTTTTAAAAACAAATGCCTGGAGATGCAATTTAAATGTTCATCTGTGATTCTATTATGAAGTTAGCCAGGGGACATTCAATTCCTTGCGATAGGTGATTAAATGCATACTGGTAATATAGGTGACAGGGACGCAGGTGGCGCTGTGGGTTAAAGCCTCAGCGCCTAGGACTTGCCGATCGAAAGGTCAGCGGTTCGAATCCCTGCGGCGGGGTGCGCTCCCGCTGCTCGGTCCCAGCGCCTGCCAACCTAGCAGTTCGAAAGCACCTCCGGGTGCAAGTAGATAAATAGGGACCGCTTACCAGCGGGAAGGTAAACGGCGTTTCCGTGTGCGGCTCTGGCTCTGGCTCTGGCCAGAGCAGCGATGTCACGCTGGCCACGTGACCCGGAAGTGTCTCCGGACAGCGCTGGCCCCCGGCCTCTTGAGTGAGATGGGCGCACAACCCCAGAGTCTGTCAAGACTGGCCCGTACGGGCAGGGGTACCTTTACCTTTAATATAGGTGACATGTTTTGATTATGCTAACAAGCGAAAGCACCAAAATGAACCAAAGATGTTTTTCGTTTGTTTTATATGTCTTTGCTTAAGACAAAAATTGTAAGTTGCTACTCACCATGCTCTTTGAATCAGGTCTTGGTCCAGATTCCTCTGTTTCCAAGGTTTCAGAGAAGCTTTTTGGTTGCTGGTGTGGCTTCTCAGGCAGAGGGTATCCTTTCAAACCAAGAGCCTTACTGCATGCTTCAGTACTCTCTCCAGCGGTTTCTGCTTCTAATCCCAATGAACTTGTAGTTTCTCTTGAGATGGGAAAGGCATGGTCATGCTGAGAAGCGTTTTTCTCCTGCTCTCTTTCTGTCTGGGCTTTCATGTCCATTGTCTCACGGGTGCTCTCATTTCTTTGACTGCAGTGGTCTTGTTTCAGTATATCAAGGAGGAGATCAGGACTTCTATTATCAAGCCAAATAGGTGGGGTAGAAGTAGGTTCGTTTGCATGTATGCACAACGAAGCAGCTATTGAGGCACTTCTAGTATCCTCACTCGTATGCTGGACAGCAGATTTGGTAGGGTCCTCGTTTTCCCAGTGTGTGCTATCAACCATTTTAAGTAAATTTTGCATTAAAGCTTTTGTGCCAATATAACTTAATGGTTCCTCTTCCTGCTTGCAGTAAACATCTTTTATTTTTCCTTTAAGTATTTTTGTTAAGCTTTCAGGTAATGTAGGAGGCACTTCAGAAAAAACAACTTCCTGATCATTGACTGGGGCAGAATTAGAAAGCATCACATCTTTTAGTGATTGTCGCATTTTTATCTGGATGCCATTTTGAGAGAAAGTAGGCTCATGGTCTAGAATGTCATCTTCTGCAGGCTTCCCCACACTACTGTTTTGAGTGACCAGCTTCCCCACACTACTGTTTTGAGTGACCACTGCTTCATGTGCTTTCTGCTCAGTGCTATTCTGGCTATCATCTCTGGTGTCTAAAGTACTAGAAGAAGATCCAATTACCCATGTATCTTCTCCAGAAGCTGTTTCATCAGCCTTGCTCCCTACTTTTCCAATAGCTTCAACATGCTCCATATTGTTGAAGTCACATCTGTAGCTTTCATCATGATACACCTTGGAATGAGCACTAGCCTCTTTGCTAACTTTATCTCTTGTAGGCTCTGATACAACTGATGCAGGAAAAAGCTGTTGTATGGGGTGCAATTCTTTTAGGTGCTGTTTTCCCTCGCAGTTTCCACTTCCTGATACCCCAAGCTCCTCTCTATTCTCTTCACTGTCTCTTTCACTTTCCTTTAGGCAAGATGAACCATTCTTTCCCATCGCTAAGATATCCTTGGCCATTATATCTTTCGCACTTTGCTTTAAATATGTAGAGAGGTCAAACCCCTCTACATAGTCCACTGATTCATCTTTAGCAATGTCATTGGAGTCTGTAACCAATGTGGGCTTATTTGAAGTTTGATCAATACTTATTTTTCCATCATATGAGGCAGTAATTTCATAACCATTTTTAATAACTGATGAATGAGGCTCCCTAAGGCTTCCACTTGATTCCTGGATATGATCTTCCTTCAGAATGCACACTCCATTTTTATTTTGTTTCAACGCACCGATTTCTACTTGACTATGTGGCATACTGGTAGATGCTTGTTTTCCATTATCTACTTCTTGTCTTTTCTCACAATTCAAACATGGCATTGATATATCATCAAGAATGTTAGCTTCCCTGTATTCAGCATGTAAGTTTCTTTGAGAAGGTATATCAGACTTGGCCCTAATATTTTCTGTTCCAATTGCGTCTTCTGATGTTGCACCATTGCTTAAGCTTAATTGGGAGGTTTGACTGTTCTGTAATGCAAGATTGTCTTGCATGAAAGGGTCAGAAGCCTGTTCTGTTTCTTGCTGGCTTCCCTCTTTACTTTTACATGGTAGGTCCTGAATGTTTTCTTTAACAACATCAGCTAAATTTTGATATTCATCAGCACTGTAGCTTTCAGGGCACTGTAAACCATTGTTTCCTGTTGCCTCTGAAAGTGCAGACACCTGGACCCCAATGTTTTTATCATGGCACTGAGAGTAATGCATTTCCAATACCTCTTCATCTTCATAATCTGTCTCATCATAAGTATCATAATCAAAATCCACATAATCATAACCTTCAAAATCATCCCCACTGTCACCATTATCGCTACTGCCATTATCATCACTATTGCCACTGCCATCATCATCACTGTCATCCATACATATGCTTTCATGTTCACTCTCAGAGTCATCTTCTTTCATTTTAATGCCCTTGTGCTCACCTCTTTGCATTTTAGCTTCATCCAACTTTTCCAGGGAGCTGTCAATCTCTTTACTTTCTTCCCTTTCTTTTTTCTGACCATTATCTTCTATATCTCTACTGCTTTCTGCCTTGTCTTCTAGAATTGTGCCTAGTAGCCTTGCATTGAATGCTGCCATATTTATAATTTCAAGTGTATCAGAGTCACTTGTTTCACTAAAGCACAGAATGCATTCTTCTTCCTTACTTAGGTTGCCCGTGGAAGATTCTGCTTTTTCTTGCAGCTTATCTGCTACTCCATTGATAGCTACTGCACTGTGGATGAGCTCTGGAGTAGCATCTTCTTTAGCAACAGAGGAGTCACCCTTGTTTATTCTGTCTGAGCTATAAACCGTACCATTGTTATGATCAATTTGTGGAGCATCACAGGCTTCACTGCAATCTTTATGTTGAGTTGGATCACAAGGATCTTCTGACTGAGTACCATGTTCTCTTTTGGGCAACAGCTCAGATTGCTTGCTGTTATTGCCTTCCAGAACTAGTGAGCCACATTCAAATGTTGACTTGCTGTCATTCACAGGTGGTTCATCATGCTTCATACAAGTACTGACTTCCAGAGGTGATGTGGACTCACTATCAGTATTGATTTTAATGGATGATCCATCAAGAGTGTCAGTAGTGACTTCTACTGGGACCCCAGCATTTGTATCAATGGAATCCTTGAGTGGACATCCAGCATGAGTAATAGCACCGTTTCTCTGAATTGGTCCAATATATTTATCTACAGTATGATATTCCAACAGTGCAATGCCATCAGAACTGGTATGGTCATCAAGCAAAGATACACTACATATATTAGCCTTATCTATGGGTTGTTCTCCATCACTGATATTCATCTGATTTTCTACAGGTTGCCCACTTTCAGTCTGTTCTTCCTGTAATAATCCACGGATCAAATTTACAGTGTCTTCCAGGAGGGAATCACCATTAGAAGTATTTTCTAGGACTGACATGCTATAGTTATTGGTGCAATCTTCCAGTAACTGACTGTCATGTGTATGCACTCTAGTTTCCAATGGTAATGCATCTTGTATGCTGGTGTAGTTTTCCAATAGACAGCCAGCAAATTTATTAGCATGGTCTTCCAATTGTGAATTGCCATAGCTATCTGTAATGTCTTCTCGTGGTGGCCTATCATTCATATGAAGACATGCACCATGCATTATGGAGTGGTCTTCTAATGGCAACTTGCCATTCCTATCATCATTGTTATGCAATATTGGGGTGACATTCGTTTCCGCTTGCAATACTCCACTCTCATTACAAGTCTCTAATTCTTTCTTAGTGAGTTCATTTAAACATTTTTGGTCAGGTTCTATACTGGTGTATAAACTATCCTGAAAGTCATCTTTTACCTCATCTTTCACCCCATTGTTCTTCATTAGCATAATGCCTTCTTCAATCTGCAAAACCTGAGGCATGCATTTTTGCAGGCTGTTGTCCATGAGATGTGAAACATTAGTGCTTGCTTGAGCTTTCTCATCTTTCTTAATAGCTGAAGAATAATTTGCATCCAAAACACTACTGAAGATGCCTGGGGAGTCGTTTTCACTCCCCTTAATGTTCTCCCACTCTACTATGCAAATGTTATCTTCATTTACTATTGGAGGAAGGTGTCCTTGTGAACAGTTTGAAACAGATGTTTTCATTTCAGTATTTTCAGCGTTTGCTTGGTCAGTTAAATTTTCATACACTTCCACTGGCATTTGTTCTGGAAGTTTCAGTAAACTTCCAAGTGCATTTTCTTTTTCAAGATTTTGACCTGGATTGATTTCCTTTCCAGATCTATTTGTGACACATTCTGACTGCTCTGAAGCATGAGCCACAATATGAAAACCATTTCTCCCTGAGACTATGTCATTCTGGTGATCTTTACAAAATGCCTCCCTCTTATTGCTGCTGGATATATTTTGAATACTTGTATCTTGTTCTGAAACATTGCTAGTGATATCACTAAACATTGCCCCTTTGGGCTGTTGCTCAATATGTTGTGCTTTTGTGTTTAAACACAATTGCCCCTCAGTCTCATTTGTATTATTTTCAGAACGACTGCCACCCATTAACAGGCTGACTGTTTCATTTAAGTCACCACAATGCAACAAAAGCCTCTGACCGGTGTTCGCATCCATACAACTATTTATCATTAGGTAAGACATGAATAGCTTTTGAGTTTGTTCCGAGTGGCAAGGTATGGGCTCACTGGTGTCAGAAGTGTTTACATCCTTTCCATCAGCATGTTGGTTGGATGCCTGGAGTTCACAAGACGAGAGCCATCTTGCCGCTTTTTTCAAAGGCAATGGTATATCTTCCACATTAGGCATTTCATCAGGTAGGGTAACACTGTTCAAAATTGATGTAGTGTTGCTTTCTATGACTCCCTGCTGGGCTGCATCATCCAGGCTGATCACTTCACATGTTTCTGGAATATAGAGTGCTGCTATTTTTTGCCGCCCCTTTAGAATTTTGCAGGCCTGCTCATTAGTGATCATGCCTTGATGCAAAGATGTAGATACAGGAAATATTTCCCCACTATGTGGCCAGATGAGTCCAATGAAGCCTCGTTGTGCCTGTAGTACCAGCAAGGCACTACTAGAAGAGATCAGGTTGCACTGCACAGCTTCATCTACAGACAAATGTTTTGATGAATTTGGACACAAGATCCCACCTGTCTGAAGCTGATGAGTCAAAATAGCACAAGCAGCATCCTGGTCAATAACCCCTTCTCTCATTGCTTCTTCAACAGTCATTCTGTGTCCTGTATCAGGATGAATTATGCCGCCAGAAAGCAGCTGGGCACCTAAGAGCCTGAACATGGTCTCCCTCTCTATGAGTCCTTCATGAGCTGCTCTCAGAATAGTTAGCTTCCTTCCACATTTTAGTGTTATTTTGCCTCTTTCTTGAGGGGTCACAGGCAAGAGCCTCAAGCCTGTTTCTCTATGTACTACAGATCTTTCAAGCAATTCCTCAAGGGTTATCTTCTCTGCAGTGTTGGGGTCAATAAGGTCTTTGCTCATGTCACGTCTTTCCAGGAGTTTAGTGTATAATGCTGCAGAGATCAGATTCTTCTGAAAAGCTCTGTGCAAAGTCAGCTGTTCTCCCGTGGCTGGTATCATTAGGTGTCCTCTGGAAAGCTGAATCTCAAGAATTTTAATAGCAAGAGGTTCTGAAATTAAACCCTGTTCCAAAGCAGCTACAACTGGGAGTGCTGCTGATTGCAGTTCTGAAATGACCATTTTAGCATTCTGTAAACCTTGTAGTTGCAATACAGCTTGGTCATCGACAAGTTCATGGGCTTTGGCTTCTTCAAGGTCAAAACTTCTTCCCAGGGCTGGTGAAATTATATCTGATAAAATAAGCTGGCTCTGAAGCAACTGAATTCCAGTGTCATAGTCAATGAGGCCTTTATAAATTGACTGCAAGACTGAAAACATCTCTCCAGTTGTTTGATCAATAATGCCAGCTATGACTTTATCCTCCTAAAAGTGAGTATAAAAATATGAATTGTCAGCATTTTATGAATGGTAAATGATTAATACTTTGAATTTTAATATGATATATGTACAATATAAAGTCACTTACTTACCAGAGTTCCACCCAAACTGTGAATGTTAGCAGTTCAATGCAGAAGTGATGTCAGTGATTCAACAGCACACGGTGTGATAAAAGATTGAAACACAACATGCATCGGTAAACCAAAAGCCTATGCTCTGCATACATCAAGAGGGTTAGTGGAAGATAAAATAGTAGATGATCGCATAGTGAGCAAAAAAGACACGTACCTGAAAAGCAAACTGTCATGCTATCTATGTGCTTTGTGAGAAGTTAGCATATATTGAGGAAACAGTATGTGGTACAAAAACACACATGCTATTCATGTTTACAGCATACAGCACTTTTACATAGACACCCAAACACATAAGGATCAAGTATTGTAGCTACTTAAATGCACTGCAACTGTGTTGTATTAAAAGTCATCCATTAGGAACAACATTTAAGAAGTATGTGCAGAATAGTCTTCCTTTGCATATATTCTCAGGCATTTTGTAATGCCTTCCAAAGGCAGTGTCAAATGTAATAGATCTTAAAGTATTATCTCATAGTTAATGTGACTATAAACTCCAAATGATGTACCCAGTTGAAATTTAATGAACTTCGGAAATATGGCATACTTCCTGAAATACTTATCGGAGAGCATATAGAAGAGTAGAGAGGCTATGGAACTTCCACGTGGTGTTTCTGAAGTACAGACGTTTGACAGAATTCAAAGTATGGCTTTTAAAAAGAAGGGTTAAGTGATGTATGATTCTATGCTCTTAGTTCATGCAAGACACAAGGTATAAAAGCCTGTTCATATACAACTTTCCACTTGTCCATTTATAGACATTCAGCTATAATTCTAATTCCACAAACCGATCGAAAGCTGTCATTCTTTTAGTTCTGATTTTGTTTGTGTGATACACACAATTCGGTGCAGGTTTTTGTTTTTAGTATTCATACAGAATTCCAAAACCATGCAATGGATCAGATTCAGAGAAGCATATATACTACAGCCAGCAACATAACTCAAACTGTTGACTACCTTTTCATCCACATTTTCATTATCTGCATCTTGTTCCTGCTGCAACTGCTTCAAATCTTCATTGGACAACAGTTTATAACCTTCTTGCAAGGACCTCACGTGGTTTTCCATTTCATTTTTCTCTTCATCTGTCATTCTTTTGGGAGGGAGAATAGAAGATGTGAATGGAAGTGCTAGCAATTTCTAAACATTAGTTGTTCTCTCAAGAAATAAACATACAGGGTGGAATTCAGCATCATGCTATGAAGACATGTTCCAGCAGACCTGGAGACAAGGTTTGCTTTGTAAGCTGATAACTTGGCAGTGGTGGTGGGTCATATGGGCAGTTATTCCCAGGGATACACTGGTAAAAAGCAGTGCAATTATTAGTACCACCATTAATTAATGCAAACTGCTTTAGTTCAATTAAGTAAGGTACCATTTATAAGGTAGAAGGGGCAGTACCTACCCACACCCCATTGTTTCAGATTTCATATAAGAACTCCTGAAACTAGAGGATATCTGCTGCCTGCACACTGATTTTATATAAGAAATGGCTGAAACTTGTCCTCAACACAAATTCTGAAAGGGCACGACTAATTTTAAAGTACAATAATCACAATGAACCTACTTATCACCATGTTTTGCTAAAAACGTCTGCGTTGTTTGCAAAGCTTCTGATATCTGTTCTTTCTTGGTTAACAATTCGTCAGAAGATATCTGAAAAAAGGAGGAAAATATGTTCACAACTCCATTCTAGAAATAAATTTAAAAAGGGGGCGGGGGTAAAGCAAAAAGGTGAGAAAGGAGTGAGCATTTCAGGAACAATATCAAGGGCATAATGGGTGGTATCCAGAGATGTATGAACAGTGTTCTGCTTGTGCAAGGAGACTTCCCGTTCCTCACCTTGCATGGTCCCCCAACCCTCTGAAACAGATTTTGAGGGTGCACAGGGAGTTGCAGGGGAGAGGGGGTGGCAAGACTATTCTTTTGTATACCACCCTTCATCCACAGATATCTGGGCAGTTCACAGTATGAAAATACAAGATAAAAAAAATAGGCTATTGTACAAGGGAAGTCTTTTGAGCAGCAGCATCAGGTACAACCCAATGTATCTTTAATAACAGCAATAGCTTATATTGCAAATCCATTTTTAGCCAACTTGTCCCTTATTAATGAGCCATAAATACATGCTTGGTTATGAAACACTAAGGTTGTGTTTATAGATTACTGGGAACACGAGAACCATAATTTTCAGGTATAAATACGGACACCCACTATTAAAAACATTTGTTAGGTGACCTTCTTCAAAACTTTTGTCTAAACTGTTCTGGTCTTTGCTTCCAACGAGATGTTGCTGCACTACAACTCCCATCAGCTCCAGTAGGAATGGCTAATGGCCAGGGATACTGGAGGTTGTAGTTCAGGAACATATGGAGGACCAAATGCTCTCCAAGTTGTTTTAGACAGTTTGTAAATAATCAACTACTAGATTAAGAACAGCCTTGATGTGTGAAGTCAAATGCTCTGACATTACTCCCTCACAGGATGTCTTGCAACCAAAGAGGTCTATGCAATTTCAAAGCTATCGTTTTCAGTATTTTAATAAGTTAAATCAACTACTTCACTTAACTTCCTTCGTGGATTTTGTGTGAATGGTATAGTTACCCAGGATACTGATCTTTTATTCTCAAGTATTTCCAAACCAGGAGTTCTCAAACAATATTAAATGCAACTCTTCATAAATCAAGGATAAAAGTTATAGATTGCCAACTCTAACCAGAGCTGAAAATGTGGATGAGCCTTATACACACACCCAACACTTTTCAACCATGAGGGTTCCCAACTCTTAAGTGTATCCCTGCTTTCTCTTATTCCATAGAACTGACAGAAGTGAAACTAATCAGATCAATTCTGGTCTAGTCTATTTCAGATTTCTTTCTTGAAAGTGCTCCATGGGGTACATAGTATATGGATACAGGGCATGGAACCATGCTTTCATATACTAAATTAAAATGCAACAGTCACTTTGTTGTAATAATTCCAAAATTGTTCTGAGTACCGGAAGAAGGAAGTCTTACTCATTGTGAGCACCACCCAATAACTGCTCACAGAAGTCACGTGAAAATGTTCTGCTGGTGCACACAATCTCTGCACCTTGGAGCTTCTCTATCCTACAATGGATACGGATATTCAAGATACTCCCCTTACAATTGCTATTTAGCATACTGGGTAAGCCACAATTTACAGGAACTAGACAGAAAGAAAAAGATTGCCATGTGGTACAGGTGGCCCATTTTAACCCCATGGTGAAGAGGGAATGCAAACCCAGGGATTTAAAACTGCTTCTTAGTCACTGTACGTTATGACGATGAGGCAGATTTCAGTAAGTGGCTTTTTTGTATCTATAAAAAACTACAAGCAAGGGCTTTTCTAATGAAAATATAAAAGTGCTTCGTTATTTGGTGCTAATTTTCTCTGGAAATCATACAATTAAATGCACCAAAAGATACATGTCAATTTACGAGGCAGTTTGTACTTTTCTGCAAGCTTTTTCTTTCACAAATTGCCAGGACAGGAAGCCCAATTCAGAATGGGACCGTGGTGAGGTGGGGGGGCAGTATTTAACCTTTTGCCTCATGCTGGGACCATGATTTGGATCTCACCATGTGTCTGCAATTTGCAGAGGGGGAGAACATCTGTCCGTAACAATGGGAGATCTTTTCCTCCAATGCAAATTCCACATACTGGGGGTCCCCCAAGATCAGGAACATAGGAGGGGCAAAAGGTTAAACTCCACCCACAGCCAGGGTTCCAGATCTAGATTGCCCACTGATTGTCCTGGCATTTTTTGGAAGCAGCAGCTTGCACTCAAGGACAAACTACGCTGAGTAATGTCATGTGTAGCATTTTCTCCATGTGTTCAATATGCATGTGGACACATGCATGTCCAGTTATATTAGGCACAACACAAGTATGAAAGACTGAAGAGTTTCTCGGCATCATGCAATGGGACCAGTAAAATATTGTATCATTTAAGTTCTTCAAATTACTTGCTGGTACAGGACTGACTGCAGATTTCAAGGGTTTGGTTCGGGAGTTACTCTTACACGCTTGGCGATGTGAGATTTCAGGTTCTACTCAGCCTCCAATATCCCCCCCCCCACCTCCACCCCTTATTTGAATACAGTGTAACATTTGGAAATGGGGTGTGTGTGTGTAGGGTAAAATATAATAAACTTAAATTGTGTGATTGATACTCCCTAATAAATTGGGGAAAGCAATCTGATTTGGGCCTATAATCATTGGGTTTTATGAGGTCCCTGGAGTTTCCAAGGTAGTAGTGGCCTTGAGAATGCCCCCTTGTGCCCATGAAGAATCTGATACACACCCTGTCTCACTGCCCCCTTCACCATGAGGTTCCCTCTTGAAACATCAATGGAGTTGAAGGAGGAAACAAGAAGAGTCATTCTCTTTCCCATTTCCTCTGTTAGTTCTACAGGCTCAATTCAGCCCCTGATTAGGCGGGAAACGGGGATGACAAAGAAAGAAAATGGAAGTGGCCAGTGGGGAAAAGTGGGGAGGCTACAGGAGTCAGGAAGTGAGGGAATGATCCCTTCCAAACTGTTTTTAAATTTCTCCTACCTAACCACCATCAAATCACATGTCACATCTGTTGCCATTGACTAAACCATGAAAATCATGGATATGGTGCCATTTGCGATGGATGCAGAGCTTTGTGGCTGCTGACTGCAGGAGATCCCTGCAAAACCATCACTAAATCGTGTGCCACCTCTTCGTCTACTCTGACAGTTTTGCTGTGAGCCTCTGTAAAAACTGTAAAAATATATGAAGAGCAGTGCTTTGGATCCAGATTTCTGTGATATTAGCAAACGCCAGATTTGTGATTTTTAATATAGTCTATTACTGTAAGCTTTAATCTGATAGGTTTTTGTGGGCAGCATCCCATGTAAACTCATGCAAATTCAAGAGGATTGTTTCTATTCTACCAGACAAACTTTTACCTAGAACCCATGTAAAAGAACAGAGGGGGGGGGGGGTTAGCATGTGCTGACCTGGAAGAGATTAAAAAACCAAATGCATCATACCCATAGTACACACTCTATGAATTCTGAATGGGCCTCAAAGGTTGACAACTCCTGTAACTTATAAAAAAATTACACCTCCATATTAACATCCAGAGGACTAGCCAAGAACACCTGGTGGGAAAGGAATGAAGGTATTATCATTTCCCATCATAAGTAGGGAATATTATTGTCCAAACACTGTTTCTCCTCTTTGTCTTGAATGTAGTCTTTCAGGAAAAAACACCCATGTATCAGTTATGTAGTCTGGTGAATTTATATAAAAACACTAGTATGTAAATTATATCTGCTCTTAAGCACTTTAAAGTGAAGGTTGTATCCAATGCCAGCCCTACTCAGAACAGACCCATTGATATCAATAGGCGTGACTAACTTAGGTCCAGGAAGTTCAATGGGTTTTCTTTGAGTAAAATATAAGCTGAATACAATGAAATGTTCTTATGCCACATTTGGCACTTTAAGGACAAAACAACACTGTGTCATGCATCTGGTAGCATCTATTCTCAAGCAGTGTTTTAATACCTGTTTCTTAGGAGAATCTGCTTTTTCAGACTTTTCTCCTCCGCCTTTGCCGAGGCTCTTGGTGATGTTTGAAACCCATTTCAGTAAGTCCCCAGCTTTTTCAACGTGTTCTTTCTTCTCCTCTTCCACTGACTTCTGATGAACAATGTGCATTGCAAATATATATATATATTTAAAATTGTAGGTATATTAAGGTTACAGCCAACCCGAAAAACAGTTACACCGTCAAAAATTTTATTGTGGAAGATGCCAGATAATGAGCTTTATTTTTACTTTCTTTCTTTTTTATCCCCATTACCAGTCATTCTTATGCATGCTTTTTTTAAAAAAAAAAGGTAAACAATAATAAAAAAAAGTAATTGAAGTAATTAATTCAAAACATCTGAAAAAACTAAGATAGCCATTATGATACATATAAACACATTCATATACATAGATGATGGAACTCACATTACAGAAACCTCCCAGCCACCACTGCACAAGCCAAATCTAAGCAAGGGTTTGCCAGGAAAAACACTCTAAATCTCAGCCTTTGCATTAGATGTACACCCAGTTCTAGATTATTATGTTGTTGAAGAAGACAATGAAATTCAATAACATACTTCAATCCTGTGCAATTAACATAGCATCTTACATGTTTCTCCTGAGAAGGAAAATTACTAATTTTGTAGTCAACTTTATTGTCGATTTCAGGTTTAAGTTTAATATGGTTGTGGTTTTTTTTAATGTAAAGAATCATGTAGTAGAAGGAAAACCAGAAAAATAATAATCATGTAACAGAAGTCTATCATTTTCTCTGAAATTTCCAGTGTCACTGAGAATCTTATCTCCATGTAACTTGGGCTGCAATACTATCCCCACTTAAAGACTACAACCCATTAAATTCAGCAGGACTTTCTTCTGAGTAGACATGGGGAGCACTGTGCTGTTACAAAGGCGTAACCGCCACCTAACACAGAGAGGCTTGCTTCCATGTAAACATGCCGTTAGAAGAATATCCAGTCTTTATGACAGAACCCACACCACAGTAAACTTTGCACCGGCAAACAAGCATCCTGTCAAATCTATTTATGATATTGCATATTACGTTCTACACAAATATTCAAGTGCCATTGACTTCAATGGGAGGATTTCCATACTTAGCTCCCTGTTTAACTTTGGCTGAATCAATGGAGATAGCGGTCAGTGGAGCATGAGACTCTTAACCTCAAGGTCATGGGTCTGAGCCCCACGTTGGGCAAAATATTCCTGCATTGCAGGGGGTTCGACTAGATGATACTTGTGGTCCCTTCCAACTCTAGATTTTTTTTATTTATTTTTTTGCAGGATAGTATTGCATCATACATTGATATAAATGCAACAGGGCATATTGTTTCACTTCTGAAAATTTCCCAAGAGCAGCTGGAATGGCAAAAACAACAACAACTCTGCAACACATTGCTACCACAATGATCCCAGTTAGCAAGCTGCTACTACCATTTATACAACATAGAGGATCAATTCAGGGATAGTTTTAAGTATATTCAGGTCCTAATGATTTCAAGGAAAACTAAAGCATTAGCTTAAATTTCCACCAAAATTAATGGGCCATAGAAGTGCTTAACTCTTATCAAATTGTGCATCATAATTACAAGCATGGAGCAACGTTAAATCTACTGTACGCTGAAAACTATACATAAGCAAACTCAAAATGCTTTGTTCTGCTTAGAAATCAGCCAGGAACCCTATTTCACAACCCAATTAAATCATAGGGAATCATTTCCATGAGCCAGATGGTTTAAATTACTGCAGGCCAATTTAATAACTTCCATTGTTAAATTATGACTGTGAGGAAAAATACAGACTAGAAATTCCTGAGGAAATGAGCTCAGCTGCTTCTAGCAATCGTAGCCCTGTGTGGCAGTCAAAAACCGCATTATCAAGGGCTTCTTTATACGTCAATTTCTTCTTTGTCTTGGGACACGTAATACCTTTTAAGTAGAATTTGTCATTTTTCATCTTTGTAGCAGTGACGGCATCAATAATGCCCCTTTTAATAGCTTCTTCCATCGATAATCTGCAATGAGACTTGGGATCTATCAATCCACCAGTCAGATGTTGATACTCTAGGCAGCGAGTGCCCATTTCTTTCTCTAGGACATTTGTGTTCATTGCTTCAATGGCTGACAGAACACTCTTTGTTACAGGGTGAATAATCCCAGTAAAGACCAGTTCACACTGCTGGACGTGCTTAGCAGACGCCTCATCAATCAGCTCCCTTTGCAAGGCCTCTGCCACACTATATCTCTTCCCAGTAAAGGGATCAATTATACCTCCCGTACTTGCTTGTGCTTCAAGGCACCTCAGTGCCGTGGTTCTCTCCACTAGGTTTTTGCGAGCAGCTTTCAGAAGAGGCATTCTCTCATTTGTCTCGGGCAGCCAGACACCAGCAATGGGGCTGTTGACATCTGTCTGTGGTTTAGAATTGCTCAACAAAACATCCGCAAGCTCGCTGGCTGTGATTTGCCCTTCCTTGTATTGACTGACCAGCATTCTATCAACTTTGCCATCAGTTAATGCCTCGTCAATGTTGAACTGCATTCCAGTTTTTAGATCTGTCAGCACAAGGTAAGAATTTCCATGGTGATCAAAGCATGTGGATTCTTTCCACTGAAATTCTTGCCCTGACAGCTGGAGGTAGGTACTTTTGTCTATCAGGGACTTTTTATAAGCCTCGTAGGAGGTCATTTCTGCTCCAGTTGTAATATCTACCACAGATATTTTATGAATTTTTTCTGCAGACGGGGTGGTTATTTTTCTCTCCCCAACAGGGAGCAGGAAGCATTTGCTTCCGATATCAAGTAAACACAGCTTCAGCAAATCATTATAATACATGGCTTGCCTATTATTTGGATTCTGGAAGACTTTTTTATTACTGGAATGTTCATATATAAATTTCAGAACGGTGTTGTTCAGCAAGCCCAGCTGGACCGCAACTTCAGGACGCACACGGACACTTCTCACAGGGTCAATAATACCTCCACTTGCTATCTGAGCTTCAATAAAACTTTTGCCTTTCTGCCTTTCAAGGATTCTGGTTTCAATTGCTTGATAAACAGACAGCTTTTTCCCAGAAAATAGATATCCTAAAACTGCCTTTTCTGCCTCAAGAAGCCTGCTTTTGTATTCATGATCTACAAGTCCCTTGGCAACTGAATCATCAACCGAGTATTTCTGACCTGCTGTGGGGTCAATGATAAAACCAGTGGCGGCCTGGGCTTCAAGCAGTGCTAACACAGATGCTTTTTCAATTATTCTCTGCTTAGCTGCAGAAGCAAATGAGACCTTCCCTTTACTAGATTCAATATACAACCCAGCTATTGCAGTAGGCTTAGTCAAAAAATTCTCAAGATTTTTTTGAACCTCAGCAATGGCCTTCTTTCCTGAATGAAGCTGTTCAGCTGTGCTCAGGTCTAGAAGTTTAACTTCAATCAACTGCTTGGCAGTTACATCATGGCGGAGACCTTGAAATTTGATATTATCATATTCAGAGGGGATCAGAGCAACCTCCTTGGCTTGCTTTTCCTCTAAGATGGCACTGATCTTTGATAAATCTTCATTTTGGAGATTCTGTAAATAGGAATTGTTTGACATAATGAAGGATACTGTACTTAGAAAATAGCATCAAGTTATTAATCTAGCCCATAAACAAGGAGAGGGGGAGAGATGCAGAATGTGAACAGCAAACACTAAGAATCAGCAAACTTTATTAACCCTGGCAATATGGAATTTTGTTTGAGAAGGAAAGTGGGATGGAATGACAGCAAAGTGTAAAAAGAGAAACTATCTCTTAGCAATATCATTACCCTTCTAATTGCAAACTCAGGTGGTGAATGAAGGCAGGAAATCCCCAAGATTCACAGAAGCACTATATATTAAAACCTAAGGGGGCAAAACCAAACAAACCCTCAAAGGAGACAATGCTCAGAGCATGCTCAGTAGCTATGGAATGCAGAGTGCAGCTGGAAAAGAAAAACAAAACAGCGTGGGAAGGGTGGAATGGCCAGTTTGGAGGGAACTGCTGAGAGAACCCTGAATCTCATTTCCTTTGGGCGAAATGAGAGACTGCACCTTTTTGCTCCAAGTACCACTTTTAAAAATCTAATGCGAATGTGAACAACTTGGATTTGTGAATTTCTTTCTTCATTCTAGGAAGCCAGGTCTGTTGTATGTGCAGTACAATACTTAAGAGTGATCTTGGACTTCTGTAGGCCACAAAAAATCATTAGGCAGTTGGATGGGGAGCTTTTAAGGTTAGAAGTGCACTTTTTGCCTCCACCTCATGTCTTGTTGAAATCATAGGGTGTGGGGACAACTGTGGGCAGAGAATGGTGTAAAGACACATCATTCTGCCTGCTGCTTTTATCCGGCAAACACCATTTTGCAGAGAAGTGTGCTCTTCGGTATGTAGGGCCCCCTCTTTTAAACAAATGGGGAACCTTTTGGTGGGTGTTGGTGGGTGAAATTTTTGCTTCCACACATGCAAGCAACTTCTGCATCTGCACAAATGTCTTGGGGTTATAATGCGGATTGATGCGTGCCAGATGTAAGAAAGTGTTCGATATCAGATAAGATGAAAACATAGAAATAGAACAGAAAAGCAATGAAGATTACAGGAGAACAGAAAGTTGTAACAACAACACCCAAGCAATATCAAACGCCATCAAATGTGCCATGTACCTCCAATGGATGCAGACGCTTCCCTAAGCCCACTTCATAACTCTCTTCAAGCCTGGAACTGAGGAGTTTGCCGTCTCTCAATTTATCTATTTCTGAAATTCTTGTGATAGGGTTGCTCTTATCAACCGTTATCTCAAACTCTGTGCTTGTCTGGGAAACATATTCGGCATAGGACTGTTGACTTATTCCATTTTCCAGTTGGTGGGTTACTCCGGACAACTGGAATGGCTTCTCTCGTTGCAATGAATCAGTGGCAACTGTTTGCAACTTCTGTGCAACCAGCGGTTCAGATTTGCAACTTGAGCCACTTAGGTGTCTCCTTCTTAATAAAGGAGATGTGGTCGTACAGAGGTTAATATGTTCAAAATCTCTTGGGGAGGTGTCTCCCAAGTAACTAAACCCATTTCCCTTCCACCCAAAGTCTAACTGGATGTTCCTTTTGTTGATCTCATTCTGAAACCAACGCAGCTGATTGCTGTGATCTCTTTTCTGCAGGTCTATTTGGTGCTTCAAGTTCTCTACTGTCCGCCTCTGCATTTGCAACTCTTCTTCCATTTTGCGGTATTTCTGCACATACTCCATTTCTGCATGCTTGCCTTGCTGAAGCTGCTCACGGGATTTCTGAAGTCTGTCTTGCAGGTCTTCAATTTGAAGTTTATACATTCTAATGTTGTCTTGAGCCATGTGGTTTTCTTGCTGCAGGGTGATGCATTCCATCCTGATACCAGATATGTCATTTTCCGCTATGTTGTGAGTTTCCAAGAGCTTTTCAAATTTCTTCCTAAACTCTTCTGCAGAATGCTTGAATGCAATTGATTCTTCCTGAAGTAAAGCCACATTTTGGCGTGCCATTTGTTCCTCCAAGGTCTTCTGATGCAAGTCGTCTTGCAGCTTCTTCATCTTGCTATTGAGCTCATGAATATGAGACTGCTGCTGCTGGACCTTCTGCTCGTTCATCTTCATTTCCATAGTGAATGTGCTCATCTGAGTACGTAGATTTCTTATTTCCATCTCTGCATTCATGTTATAAGCATTGTCCCTGTCACATTTCTGCTTAAATTCACCGGCTAATTCTTTTGCTTTTATTAGCTCATCTTCTAATCTCTTGATGTGATCCAAGTGCTCCTGCTCAAGTATTATCTGTTTGTGCAGTTGTTCATTTGTGATACGTAGTTGCTCTTTGAAACCTTCAGCCAGGGCTTTTAATTCATCATTTTTTCTGTCAATAATTTGTCTTTCAAGAATTATCTTCTCTGAATCAGTCCGGACTTCAGTCATCATTATTTTGGTCTCGCTGTTCCATCTAGAAAGCTCCTCAACCTTCTGTTTTAACTTTTCCACTAAGTGATTGCTATCTGCTAAATCATCTTTCAGTCTTTGAATTTTCAGCTGGTTTTCTTTTTCTTCTCTTGTCTTTTGAAGGAATTGTTCCTGCATTTTTTTTAACTGTTCTTGTAGGCTGGTTGCTTCCCCTCTGCTTGAAACAGTTCTCTGTTCAGCTGCCATTTTTTCTTGCTGAAGAGAAGTGATTTGGGAATGCAATTGCTGAATAGTAATTCCAGTGTTTGTGTGTGTCCTAGCCAACTCTTCCAGCTCCATCTTTAACAGTGCCTTCTCCTTCTGAAGTGACCTCAGCTCTTCTTGATACTTCATATTTATTTTCTTCAGATCCATGGCTTCTTGCATTACCTCTTCAGCTTTGCCTGTGGTTTTCTGCAGCTGCCTGTCAAGCTCTTTCAGCTGCTCCAAGTATCCTTGCTCTACCAGCTCTTTCTGATCCAGCTCTACTTTAAGGCGCCTGAGAGAATTATTGGCATCATCCAGTTTTTCTTTTAGTAAGCGAGCCTTTTCTTCAGCAGACGCATTCTGCAGTTCAAGTTCACACAGTTCGTATTTTAGGTCTTTGATGGTTTTCTCGGACTTTTTGTTGGCAAATGTTAGCTCATCCACCAGTTGCTGGAATTCCTCTATGTTTTTCAGTTCTTGCTTTTCTCTGAAAAAGTCTGAACCTGTTGGCAACAGAGTTTCTTGTCCTATTATAGTAATTTGCCTTCTGACTTCGGTTATTTCCTTTTCTCTGCATTTGCTTTTCACTAGACTACCTTGAAACTCCATGTCTTGTTCCATTTCCTTAATGAGTTTCACAAGCTTCTCTTCTTCAGCAGTCTTCTTCCTCAGCTCCTCCATCAGTGCTTTCTTTTGCTGCTCTAAATCTTGAAGATTGGTGTCCTTCCTTCTTAACTTATCTTCAAGAGCATCTCTAGCTACAGCAGTTTCCTCTAGCTGCATTCTGAAAGCTCTGAACTTTTCCTCAACCATACTTCTCTGAGCCTCAGTCTTCAAAGCGAGCTGCTTCACACGCTCCAACTCCTGCTCTGCGTCTTCTTTCTCTTTAAGAGCATCCTCTAGTTCCATGCGATAGCGCTTTGCTTCTTGCTCAGCCTTGGCTTTCTGGAGAGAAATCTCCTCCATTTTGGTCTGCTGCTTCTTCATTTCTTTCTCTGCATCGGCCTTTGCTTTTGGAAGTTCTACTTCCAACTGGAACTTCTGTTTCCTCAACTCATCCAACGTCTCCTCAAGCTCATTTATCCTCTCCATAAGTTTTCTGTTCTCACTCATTACTTCTTTTTGCTGCTGCTCCAGATCAGAATATTCACCACGTACTAGTGCCTCCTTATTCTTCAGGATCTACCAAAAAAAATAAGGCAACAAGAAACATTGAAATCCATTCTTTTAAAACGTTAGGTAATGTTGTAATGTTAAAATGCACAGTTGCAAATACTTACAAACTTCAACTACAGCATGTCAGCAGCACAGACTGAGGGATTCCCACCACCACTGTCACCATCAGAAAGGGACCGTTAGTTAGAGTAAAGAGAAAGCTGCATGAAGGAATCCACCAGCTGAAGTCCTCAAGAAGAATCCCTTTGCTTTCAGGATAAGAGTTGTTTCATAGGTTGAAGGTGATGCCCAGAAGCTCACTTGCATGAGTCCTTGCTTAAAAGCTACAGAGCAACTTCTCAGCAAAACACACCATGCAAGAAAAAAGCACTTCCTCATTTGATGGTTAGTTGAATAAGAAGAGGAGGGTGTTTTAGTGTAAAACATGATACAATTAGCAAGAAACCACATTTAATTAGCTATGTCCTTCAACAATAGTTATTTAGGCTCTGAACATAATGCTCTTTCTTTTAACAAAAGACTAGCACAATGTTACAGTATCATTAACTCACCAAGACATACTAATGCAAAGGCAGCTTTATTTCCTTCTGGATTGAATTTAATTCTTTCTAACTATTGCTGTTAAATGAGATTTTATTTTCCAGTAGATGTCCCATTACACCAATAAATGCGACATCTACTGGTATATAACACAAACCACAAGATACTTGGAAACGCCAATGCTAAAGATCATTAAAATGTAATAATTTAATTATCTCCCCGCCCACTAATCCTGATCAGCAAAACAAGTTGTCAGCTGGGAGGTTTCTGTAGCTGATCTTGCTACATAAATGAATAAAAGGAATGATTATGCAAATCAACAGCTTAGCAGTTTGTTTAAATATTGCAACTCCATTGAATCAGTTTTAAATCAATTTTCGCACCACACAAAGACATATTTAAGTTTCAAGTGATGATTAGGAATGATTTTGAAGTTGTATTTATTTCTATAATACTATTATATTCGTTATGATTGCCTCTGATTTTCAATACAACTATGTACCTCTTTCTTTTTTATTTCTTCCTTTTGGCCTATGCTTTCTCTGCACATTCTCGATTCAAAAACTGGCTGTTCGTTTCCTGTGTTTCCATACTTTGTTCTCCTGACATCCTCTCTCAGTTTATGATTTTTGTCTTCTTCGAGTAGCTTTGAATGGTCATGTACATCTTTATGCAGCACTAACTCAGCTAGAAAAAATCCTTCCTTTTTTTTAAAAAAAAAACATATCCACTTCCATCTCTACATTTTCTTTGTGAACACCAGTGAATAGAGTGGTCAAAGCACAGACAACATTCTGTGTCAAACTCTCAGCATTTGAAGATTGCAAGAAAGGGTATCTTCAAATTTTTCCTTTCTTGGTTCATGTCCAAATTACCCTTCCTCAAAATTATTTTGCTTTAGGAACTGGCCAGCACTACATCACTATTTATTTGAATAACATAACAATACTGAATTCATATTTTGGTTGACGTTGCTTTGCATCATTCCACAATTTAGTTCATACACTTTTAGACTATGCTGTATAACTGTGTTTTCTACTGTGTAAACCTTTGAAACAGCACAGAAACAAGTTGTGCTTCCTTGGCCTTCAACATTTATTTTCTTTGGAATTTGTACAGTCTTTCTTGTGGCGTAGCTGTTCTAAAATTGCTGCTACCTAGAGACATATTATGTAATGTATTAGTAGTATTCGCCTGTCAGAAGGACACGGTTGTCTTAATTGTTGCTGCATTGTCTTACTGATTCCTTCCTTGGTTTTAAATTGCTTAGGGCAGTTTTGCAACAATGGCTAACAATTCACCTGTTTGAATATTCTCTTCCACCTTTATCAGTACACTGTGAGAATATTTTTCAAAGTCTTTATTCAGGTTCTCAGGGTGCAACCTTTCTGAAAGGCAAGTGGGTTGTTGAATTGGGCTGATTCCCATGGGATAATGCCCTGCCTTCAGACTTCTATTCTTTATTCTCATCACAGGCTCAGAATTAGTTTTCCCATGTTACTCTTGCTCTCTCCTTCAGTGAAATAGACCATTTAAATTTCTCCTCCCTTTCATCAGCAACATGCACTGCCTCCACTGGCAGCTTTGTCTGCCTGCCATTTTTATTTGCAGACCGAATAGAAAACTCTTTTCTGAATTGGCCTTGTTCAATACTATACATCACAGGAACTATTGAGATATCTTTGCTTGCATGCAGATGCCTCTCTTTGCCATACTTCCCAACCCTGTCCATCCTGTCATCACTACTTAGACTACTATCAAATCCAGCTGCTAGGTTGAAAGCACAGCAGTGTGAGAGAGCTTATAAGCCAATAAATATAAAGGTATTTTACAAGTTTCTCAGTACCTTAGGGAAATTCTCTTATAGAACCAATATCCTGCAATAGAATTTTAGCAAACTAAAGTAGGAAAAATAGTAAGGACAATGAGAGCAGATAATTTTAGGTCAGTCTTGGTGTTCACTAGATACGTGATGTCAACCTTCATTTTATATCTAGAGAGTACGTAAGGAGTTCACATCATCTATCCTTATACTTAAAAAAGTATAGCTGCCTTAGTGGTTTTACTATCCCTTTGAAAGTTATCTGCTGACTTACCTCTTCCTCCTCCAGCCTTTTGAGAGAGTCACCAGCAAACTTTATATACTGAGTCATCAAGGTCACCAAAGCTGTGTAGCGTGTTCGTAAGTCCATAAACTGTAATGAAACAGAGGAACGGTACTGATTCATGCTGAAATGGAGTGTCTTAAATTTATTTACTTTTATATAGAACAAATAAGGTTACAAGATGATTTCTGAAATAAAAATGAACTGTGTCTTCATAAATCATAATATACAAAACACATTAGAAAGATTACCCTGAGTCCAACAGATTCTTAGAAGAATCAGTGTAACAAACAGAGTGTTGAGAGAAGTTGACTTCTGTCTGCTTTGGGGGTAGCAGGTGTGGAGGTGCTCTTAAGAATGAAAGATGAAGGACCAAATTCATCATGGGATTAACCTCCTAACCCCTCACGCCTTAAATCATTTATTTTATGAATTATTGAATGCAATGAATCCCAACACATTTTTCTGTATGAAGCAGAGACATCATTCAATATGTTATATTAGAAAAGGATGCTTCAGGGTCCCGAAAAGACATGAGAGTTACAGACATATACAGGAACATAATCTTTCATAAATCATTCTGTAACTCTTTGTATTCTGGCTATCATTCACAGAGTCTGTGATTATATTCAGTCTCGATTGCACTTAATCTCTATCTTGCTGATGGGTGAGCTTGCAAACTCTGGAACAAAGAAATGTCTATACGCAGCCTCATTTCAATCACAGGCAAGGATAGGTTCCAAACGTCAGTTTGTTGTACTCTTACCCTATGGTCACCAGTATCCACATTTTAATCTAAGTTCTTTAGATCCTTTAACTCTAAAGAACTCCCTACCTACACTGAACTTCTAAATTGCAGTGATTTGGGGGTTTTCGTTTACAAATCCTCATTAACTCTTTTGGACACATTAATCTACCTTATACCAAATCAGACCAACTGTTCCATCCAGTTTGGTACTATCTATGCTGATGTGTAAAAGCTCTCCAAGGTATCATCCACCAGATGTTCCTTGTCATGCAACCTGTGATTCCTCTTGCTAGAGATGCCAGTAGTTGAACCTGGAACCTTCTTGATGCAAATCATGTATTCTACCTCTGAGCAACCACCTCTCTTCAGAATCACGGGCACTGGCCACAGTCCATTCCACAACTGTACATTTGCACATTACACTGAAGTTGATGATATGGAAACTGGTGAAACTGTACCCTGGAATAATGTGATAAACTAATCTATGTAACACTGGCAACTTCAGGTGACCACATCGTGCTCTCTGACTGGATATATTGTCCAAGTAGCTGTAGCTAGACTAGCTGCACCCAAAATGAAGCAGCAGGGTGTAACATGATCAATTACTAGCTTTGTATATTTATACTGAAAGTATTTCATGAACGTGGCTCAAAAGCTTTCACAATGCAGAAGTGGAATGTGGGCCATTATAAAGCATTATATATTAAGGCACGTCCACCTACCTCTTGGATAATGAAATCAGAGGAGCTCTGCATTCTTCGGCGTTTCACTGGAGATTTTTGCTGGGAGTCAACCATGGCTCTGTATGTCATCGTTTGCAACTCATAGTCCTGCAGAAAATAAATGGAAATAGGTAAACCTGTAAGCTACTTGTTCCATACTAGGAGTCCTTCAAGTGCTGCATGAATTCATCTGAAGACTATGGGTGATATCCAATGGCGACTGGTCTGCTGACAGAAGGGAATGTGGCAGGAGAACTGGGAAGGAGGCAATTGTAGGCAATCCCCCTATAGCATACAATCTGGACAGTTCTAGATCCCCCTCAAGATCTGGACAGTTGGAAGGTGGGGAACATCTTCCAGAACAGATTTTGAGGGGGAGGGGATGCAAGGTATTGGAAGGGAAAGATTAACTCCTGTCAGCTGACAGTCACCAGAAGATATCTTGGACACCAGGGCAGTGAAGCTGGAGCGTAAAAGAAGACAATGCAGCTGCTGTGGAACTCACATTATAACTGGACTGGGAAACAGCAACTTCCCTCAGCTCAACTGGCAGGTTTCATTGATAGTTTTCCATACAAAACCCGTCACTCTGGAAACAGAAGTAGAGATAGGAAGAATGCCTGCACACAGCTGAACAGGACCATTGGAGGTTTCTCTTGGCTTTTCTCTGTTGTTTTGGTGACAGGTAAAGCTGCCACTCAAGTGGGTAGGTTGGATTGTCTGATTACAGACCACACCCAGCAGCACAGGAGAGGGTGGCATGGTGGGGTGGCACTGTTTGCCTGACCTCTGGTCTGTGGTGCTGCTGCAGTTTAAGATAAAAAAGGTAAAGGACCCCATGATGGTTAAGTCCAATCAAAGGCAACTATGGGGTGCAGTGCTCATCTCACTTTCAGGCCGAGGGAGCCAGTGTTTGTCCACAGACAGCTTTTCCAGGTCATGTGGCTAGCATGACTAAACCGCTTCTGGCGCAATGGAACACCATGACGGAAACCAGAGTGCACAGAAACGCCATTTACCTTCCCACCGCAGAGGTACCTATTTATCTACGTGCACTGGCATGCTTTCGAACTGCTAGGTTGGCAGGAGCTGGAACAGAGCAATGGGAGCTCACCCTGTCACGGGGATTCAAACCATTGACCTTCTGATCGGCAAGCCCAAGAGGCTCAGTGGTTTAGACCACAGTGCCACTATGAGGTATAGGTGAGGCAGCAGCAAGGTCAGCATTTTGCAAATGCACTGGAAGGAGCACCAGATTGCCTATGCTAGAGTTCAGCTGAGAGCCGCCACCCCAGCCCACTACTGCTGCCAGCGCCCACTGATACAATGCAGCCTAACAATGTGGATTGGAGCAGCAGCTGTGGCAGTAACAGCAACATGTGAAGCAATGTGTAAAGTGTATCTCTCAGAAGACACGGCAGCTTCCACATTTCCACACCCAGACTTCCAGGTGCAGGAACAGCAGCATCACTGTCGTCATTCTGGATGCTGAGCAATGCTCACATTTCCACAAAGAATTAAAAAATAATAATAACTGTGCAGAGAAGTTATAGCTTTACCTTTACTGCAGCTGAATACTGCTCTGAGTGCTTCTGGCATTCATCTAGCTTGTTTTGTTTTGTCTCTATTTCCGAAACTAGCATCTGTAAAATAAACAAGAGAATTTTAGTATGTAAATGTAACAGTATCAACCTATGCAACTTTCCCCATCCTAAAGGCTGGTGTTCTACTTGTTTTTTAAAACATACTAGACTGAAAACTTGAAAGTTGTGTTTATGTATAAAAACTTAGCATGAAAGGCTGTTTCCCTGTGGTCCACTTTATAAATTACCTTTGGCTCTACAAGAAAAATGGAAGGGGGGGGGGACATTGCCCCTCAACCAACATATCCAGAAACACACTAGATTATTAATAATGTAAGATACAGAGGTATATCCAGTACACTGCTTAAAAGGGGAAATTTCTTATTAGCTGAACTGAAACTGGCTGTCTTTAGCTTAGTTATTAATTCTTTACATCTAAGCCCTACAACAAAACCTGCATGTTATAAGTGGATATTTTTTATCAGCTCACTACAGAAAGGTGGCATATAAACAAATTAAATCAATCAATCAAGCTTTTACCTTTTGCTGGTTTAGCTGTTTGGCCAGAGCTTTACTGTTCTGAGGTGGGTTTTCCTGGAATCTCTGCTGAGTTTCTTCGACTTGCTTGATCCAGTTATCCAGTGCACCATATGTATCCCTGTAGTACTTTAGGGATTTATTGATAGCTTCTAAGTCACGCAACCTGGTTGAGTGAAAATCAAGCTGTTTCAGTGAGGAAGAACAAACTAGTAGCAATGACAATAAAGAACTAACCATCATCACCAACAGCAACCTTACAATAACCTTGTATGGGCAAGTCAGTATTATTATTCCCCGCATAATAAAGATCTTTGGGGTGGGCACAAAGTCTGAAACAGAACAGAGATTGCCTAAGGCTACACAGTAAGTTCAGGGCAAAGGTGAAAATAGAAATTCCTGGTTTGTAGCTAAGCGCTAGGCTACACCACTTCATAAACATGTGGCTGTCAGAAGCTATCATTCGGCTAGAAGTCCTTTTCTCAGGATTTCTACTGCAAACCTTCAGAATGAAAGGCTTTGCCAATTTCATTAAAAAAAACCTCTCTGAGTTCTTTTTAATTTCCATGCCTTTTTTGAGGAGCTCACAGTTATCAAGAAATGTATTAGTTCTGAGGAATACATGCCAAAGAACATACATTCCTGTGTTCATAAAGCTCCAGGCAACCTTCTATCTCTCTATCAAACATCCCTTCATCTTTATAGGAAGCCAGATGTCTCTCCCTGTGTTCCTTATTTCAAAGGGCTTTGTCTTTCTCCATCTCTATCTACAAGTTCCTCATTTCAAATGCCAGGCATTGAAAAATAAGTGAATCCCCTGCCATGATAACCTCCAGAATCAGACAAGTATGCTTACATGTACCAGTGTATTTTAGACATAAAAAGCTACTCAGGGTGACCACTAGAGGGAAGTTATGTAGAATTCAGCAGCAGCTTAAAAAACAAAAGGAAAAAAACAGAGCAGTCACGTTCCATGTCCTGCAACAGTATTCCTCAGCTGCAAAACTTCAGGATTAAAATGTGGAGAAAGACTCAGTTTAGAATAAATTCCTAGTTCTTCATATGCTGACTAAATCCATGGTTGTTAGGGGAAAACAGGTACCTAGTCTATTACAAAAGTCTTTATAGAAAAGGGCCTTGCAATCTACAGGAATAATACTAAAAATAAGGAACTTTTTTCCCCTGTAGTTTTCAAGTTTGAGGCAGAAAGAGAAGAAAAAAAGTGAAACATTATGTGGTAATTCCGATAACTGCAATCCTAAAAACTGACCTGTGGTGCTGGAGGGGGTTAAGATTGAAGGGATTCCCCTGTCCACTGTTGTCTACCACTTGGGACACTCCCACAGAAAGCTGAAACTGTGGAAAGTGAGGCAGTGGAAATATTGTTGTCATCAGTGCTCCCAACAGCAGTACGCAGTGTAAGACACTGAAATAGAGCATTTTGAGAGCTGGGGCCAGGGACCTGCTCAGTCCTACCTCAGTCCATTTCCCCAGCCTGATACTGGTGCAGCAGGAAGAAGAAAAGGAAAAGGAAAAAGCAAATGCTCCTTCACCAACCTTCCGGCTTGGCCTGGCCTGGCTGAGGCTGTGGGGTAGTAGAACCCCCACCTCCATACCTCTCTATGACCCCTCTTGTTCTGGGAGTAGCAATTAGTAAATAATGTGGGCAATAGTTAAAATGGCTAAGTTTTATACAGCTGAAGAAAAATTATACTGATAACTAGCCAGGTTTTATTTTTATTTATATATATATATATATATATATATATATATATATATATATATATATAAACAGGAGGGTGAACATTTGTAGGGAACAGTCTGTTTACAGTTACAAGTGGCAGTCGACACAAAATCTGTTACCTCTCGCGCTCAGAGTGCCTAAGTGTTGATGGTGAACTGCCAGCACAGCCAATTAAGCTGTCCGAGAGAGGCAGCATTTGCTTCATGTTTATCTCACAAGCAAGCAGGAGCATTCTCATTTGCCATAAATAAGAGTACCTTAAACTGTCAGGACAGAAGACTACCCACACAGTGCCGCCTATTGCGAACCCAGAACTCAGTGCTTCTAAGACAGGCATGCTTTCCTGAAGATAGCAAGGATTGAACCAAGGGAATCACAGACGTGCAGCATGTATCTTGCAGAAGCCACAGTGTGGAAGTTGCTTCCCTGTGGCTTCTTTCCACATTGCTGCAGTAACATGTGTGCAGGGTCATTGAGGGCGCCACATGGAGGTGACAGCCCTGGGTTTAGTTGGCCCTGCAGCTTCTCGCCCACCGGGCAAATCTTTCCAGCTCCTTCGCTCTTAGAGAAAAGCAGGGAGGTGGAGGCAAAGAATCCCAGTGCCAATACTAAAGACGCAGCAAAAGAAAGAAAAAATTAAGCCAGATGGAAAGAAAGGGGAGGAGAGACCGTTGCTACTAACAGAAGCTGCAAAAAAACCCCAAAAAAACAAACCTTAGGAGGAGGTGCAGAGAAATGTGTTTACTGAAGGTTTTCTTCATATGCAATGTGTAAATTTACTGTCAATGCACTGGTAGCAGTTGGATGGATTTGTACAATGGTGGAATTCAGTGTAAAACAGGAACACTTCCACACGCTTGGTGAATCAGCAGCTGGTTTCCCACATATTAAGTGGCGACTCTCCACAGGGAGACTGAAGAGGAGCCACGGCCACTACTGGGCCAGGCAGGGGGTAGGTGAAGGCAACAAGGAACCCAAACAGTAAGATTTGTCCGGCTCCACACACTTCCCTAGGGACGGCCTTGCGTATGCATGAAGGAACCATATTCACTGCTCAGTGTTCCTTCATATATATGTTATAGGAGTTGTCTCAAGAAAGCAGCTCCCGCCCTCCTGTCAAAATGGACATGACCAAACCAGAGAAGTTTTATCTTCTTTATTTCTTTCTCTCCTCAGTTATGCTGTACATGACACAAGGTTTCACTCTGAAGTTTCTGAAAAGAAAGTAGGAGTACTAACCTGTTCTCAATCTGAGAATGAACATTCTGCCATCTCTCAGTCAGCTGATCTGCTTTCTCTTTGTGCCAGTCGAAGTCGAGATCACGTTCCTTGTGTGTTTTAAACATCTGATCACTAATTGCTTTAGCTTTCTGGAGTTCGTCTTCTAGAGCATGGAATACTTCTCTTTTTACATCAACCTCTGATCTCCATTGCTGGTACACAAAACATGTGACATCTCAATACGGATCATAATGCTGCTGTTTCAAATCAATATGCATCATTACTAACTAATGCATCATATTATTAACTAGTCATAGGGTATCCATGTGGGAAACAAACAAAGCACCCAAATTTTCAGTGAAATGCTATAAAAATGGTTTTGTATTTGCACCATTACTGCTTCTGTAACTATAATGAAGAGGAATACTTTGCTAATTATAGGCATACCTAAGTTTATCTCTCATGTGGCTAATCTTCCCTGGTCTTCCACTTCTCAGCAGTTAAGGAAAATTAGCTGCATAAGAAGGAAGGGAAAAGGCTGCATTCTTTCCTGGTATAATTTGGCTGTGTTTTTCTTTTCTGAAGAACCATATGGGAAGGAAAGGGACCAGTGACTGCTTCAAGTTCCTCCATCTTTTGTTGCCTATAACAGGGATACAGAACCTCCAAATGTTGTTGGACTACAACACCCATCATCCCTGACCATTGGCCATGCTGGCTGAGGCTGATGAGAGTTAGAGTCCAGCAACATCTGGAGGAGGACAGGTTCCTAATCCCTGCCCTATAGGGATGAGAGGAAAACCTCAGGATTCTAAACTTCTGGTCTTCTTTTCACAAGATGGTGTAATATGCAGCTCAGCTCTTAGCTAAGTGTTACTGGGAAATGACATAATAATCAGCATTCATTCCTAATTCACAATATTTGACCAGTCAACTGGCTACATCTCAATGCCACTCATGCTACTTCGTTTCCATTCTTCTAAAGGCCAAACAGAAAGCAGATGATTCAAGACAGATAAAATAAAGTACTTATTTCCACCGTACATTGTTAAACTGTGGAATTTGCTCCTACAGGAAGCAATGAGGGCCACCCACTTGGATACAGGAAGTTTAGACAAATTCATGGAAGAGAGGGCTATTGATGGCTATGCTCTGTCTCCAAGGTCTGAGACAGTAACACTTCTGAATACCAGTTTCTGAAAACCACAGGAGAGTGTGTGCTCTTGCGCTCAGTCCTGTTGCAAATTTCTCACAGGCATCTGGCTGGCCATTGAGAGAAGAGGATGCTAATGTTCTTACATTTGTATGACAGTATATATCAATCTCCTTTATTTCTTTATATCACTTAAAAGCACACCTATTTCTCATTATTATTTTTCTGTACATCATAAGAATACCTTCAACGTAGCCATAAGGTTCTCAATATTGCTCTTGTCAGCAGTTAATGGTTCTTCCTCACATAGTTTAGTCTCATAGAGTTTTACCAGTGCTTCGGCTCCTTGGGTGTTTTTCAGCACCAAATTTATAGTTTTTAACCTGAAACAAAAGGGATCACTTGTCATTCATAATTTCCAAATAGTTCTAAAGTTTTAAAACTTGTTTTAGTATATGATGACTATACGACTAAGATCATTCTTCTATTTGTTTGTTTGTTTAAATTTATTTCTGGCCTTTCAACTTTATAAACACTTTCAAGGTGGCCATATGAAATTCTGTATCTATTATTCAATTCAACAAAATATATTCAAAACTGTGAATATACTCAGCTTCCCCTCCAAGCACACGCTACATCATCCTATCAAATGATGATGATCAAAAAGTGTTACAAAATGTGAATGACTTGATGGCTTACTTACTTTTCTATGTAAATGGAAGACATGGAGTAAACCTGATTCATATTTTGAATTACTAGGTTAAGCTCCGACCGCAGAGTAGGAACTGAGGGCGAACCAGCAGCTTGACTGAAAAAATCATCGCATTTGTCTGTGATTGTTTCCAAGTCCTCCTTGAGTCGATCCAGATCCTTCTTCAGTTTCTACAGAACCAAAGATAAAATGTTTTTCCCCCTATAGCAAGGAGCAGTTCTCAAACAATCATAATAAGCATCCTTAGGTCAAGAGTCACTAATACTATAGAAGATAATATGAGCAAAGGGTTATAGGACCCTTTGGAGCAGCGTGAGAGGCTACAGGGGAAAGAGGAAATCACAAAAAACTGCCCTGCCTTTGTACCCCTGTGGGGAACCTCCACTGAATCTCAGTTCCTTCTGAACATAGCTGTCAACGTTTCCCGTTTTTCAAGGGAAATTCCCTTATTCCAAATAGGATTCCTTACAAGAAAAGGGAAAAGTTGACAGTTATGCTTTTGAAATTGAAATGAGCCTTTCCATTTTTCTAAATTATTTTTTATCGGGGTTTTGTGTTACAAAGCAAACAGATAAACAGTGAACGGTACATCTACTGTCTCCACTTTCAATTCATTGTCTTTTTCACAGTTCGTTTACATTTGGTGAGAGACATTTTTGTCATAGACGTCTTGCAGTTGGGGGAAAGGGAAGGTGGGGAGAGAGATGGGGATATCATTCTTTTGTTCTATTGCCTATTCTTAGTGTAGGATGGTTGTGTCCTTCCATTGTTTGTTTGCCCTTCCATTTGTTGAGGACTAGGATACTCAGAATCAAGACAACTAGCTAGGGTTCAAGCCAGTAGAAGCAAAACTAGTTAATCCGAGCTAGAACTCAAAAGTCGTAACCACTGCCACACAAAAACCAAAAGACTTATTTGATAAGATCTTTGCTCACTTTTATCTTCAAAGAACCAGTAAAGCTTACCTGCTCGGTTTGGGAATTCCAAAATGAAGGCATTTGTAAACAGACTGCCCCAAAACCAACTGGTGGCTCAAATGTTTACTTCACTTTAATTAGCTCTACAAGTGAACATTACTCGTTTTAATTTGTAGATGCAGCCATGCAGATAATTGTAGCAGTCCCTTCTGAATAAGCTCTTTATGAGCTCATCATTACACGACTGTTACATTTCATGAGCTTTGGAGAGCCCACAGAGAAGCTCAGAAGACTCACCTCTTGTTCAGAGATCCGAAATACACTTTCATGTAAGTCATCTCTCTCCAGTGGGGTTCGAATCTGCCTAATCAAACGATCTTCACAATTCTCCAAACGAAGTCTCATGTTTCGAACTTCTGAGATGTATAGGTTGTAAATGGATTCTTCATGCTCCTCTGTTGGAAGGAAATGGAAGAATGCAAGTAAAACCAAGTATATTTAATGTTCTTCTGCCGCCACACAACAGATATTCTAAAGTCACAGTGCTATAACCTTGTCTGCAGTGTCTCTGCTTCATCTAAAAAATGTGCAATTAACTTTAATGGGAAGTGGTCAAGAGGAGAAAGGGATGTGCTAACAATGTAGGGAGAAGAGGAAGCATGTCTTCAAATTCTTGTTTCCATGTTCTCCATCTCTCTTTTTTTAAAAGCTAATATGTTTGCTACAACTATTAAAATATACAGAAACTGAAACTTACACCCCACTTATACTGAGACCTGCAGGTGTAGGGCAGTATATAAATTCAATAAATAAATAATATAAAAACCACCTTTCCATAAAATAATATACATTTTAAACAGGCAGAATATTGCCCACTCTGTGGAGTTTCACCATTCAAATTGGTCAAAAGCCAGTAAAGAATGTTCTTTACCACACAAAAAAAATCTATTTTAGTAACAGGTTTGAATGCATTTGAAAATTTTCAGATTGCTGTTAACTTAGACCCACAATTTCCCCAGCCAACCATATTTCAAAGGTACCTCTGTACATTTGCAATAACAAGCATAAACAAATCTAGCAAACCGCACCGCCCCCTCATTTCAAACAGATTTTCTCCCCAAGGGGAAATGTGGAAGTTCACAAATTGGGGTCACCTTGAGCATCTTCTCAAGTGGAGAAATGCAAACATCATAACTGCAGGACACAAAATCAACTTCTTGCTTGCCATACATTATCATCATCATGTCTAAATATGGGCATCCCCAAAAAAACTAATATGCACATCACTTTAGTCATAGGTATTATCATCCCATTTGTGTATGCACAGTGATTAATTGGATTGTTTATGGTTTGTCCAGAAATTATTTCATAATAAGATGGTATTAAATCTATAGAAATGAATCCCTTATCATTTTCTCCAGATACACAGTTGAGCACAGTATATCTCTGCTCCGTACTTATATATTTACTTTAATCAGCTTTCATCTGTTATTGCATTCCTTTCTATATCAGCATCAGCCTGAATGCATAATATAATATATCTATTCAGCTTTATGGAAGCATTTAAGGCTCAGTGATATCATATATTTTCAGAATGGAGATGGAATATTTACAACAGCAAGGAAGAACTTCAAAGACTTTTTTAAAGCAGATACTCTTACTGTTTTTCCAAAGGATATAGGGTCCATTTATGACATACTTGCAGATTTATTTATTTTTTAAGGAGAGTAAGTAAATAAATGTAAGTGATGTGGTATGATACTCCTGGTATTTTATTTTGAGAGGAAAAATATGTTCCTTGTATATTTGTGTGTAACAGTAACAGATGTTCTTCCTCTTATTGTGCAACCTGCCAAAATAATTGTTCTATTTACGCACACAAATTATTACCAGCTCATTTTAGGAACCCAATTGAGATCTCAGATTGTGTGCCAGTAAAACGCATATTACATTTTCAGCAAATATGCAGGGGCACAAGTTCTTTTATCTGCAATATAACATTTCAATATTTGAATCAGTTCTCTGTGTTATGAACAACAAAACAAACAGGAGAATCATGGGAAGATCAGCTCTTCTTTTTCCTTCCTGTTTCATAAGTGATTTTCTCAGGAGCATCTGTGTTAATGACAGCTCACTGATTTCAAACAGACACAAAACAAGTATAGTTACAGTCAACTGACCTATACCATGTGGGGCGCGGGACACAGAATATCACACTTCCTCTTCTGCTATTTGAAAAGCAACATCTTAATGTCTGAACTGGCTCTGAGTGCTCACTGTTAGACGTATGTAATTGCTTATGTGCTGTGGGTTAAACCACAGAGCCTAGGACTTGCTGATCAGAAGGTCAGCGATTTGAATCCCCGAGACGGGGTGAGCTCCCGTTGTTCGATCCCAGCTCCTGCCAACCTAGCAGTTCAAAAGCACATCAAAGTGCAAGTAGATAAATAGGTACTGCTCCGGTGGGAAGGTAAACGGTGTTTCCGTGTGCTGCTCTGGTTAGTCATGCTGGCCACATGACCCAAAAGCTGTATGCTGGCTCCCTCAGCCAATAAAGCAAGATGAGCACCGCAACCCCAGAGTCGGTCACGACTGGACCTAATGGTCAGGGGTCCCATTACCTTTTTACTACATATGCATGCCAAAAGCATACATGCCAAAGTGTGTGTCTGTTTTGACAACAGTGCAGCAGCAACTGTAGAAAAAGTAACAAATACTTATGTAAGCTGCTCATTTTTTCCATTTGACACTGTAAAAAAGAATGGGCCTTTGGACTTTACCAACTCACGTCTTCCACTGGTATCTATTTCCCTCTCTGCTTCTGAAATGAGCATCGCTGTGAAAGAGCCACAGCAGTATAGTTCACATATGTAACATTGAAAGGGTAGTCAATACCATAAGCATCTTGTATGGGAGACTTCTGCACAGTTGATGTGCTATATTTACCTCTCTCTGCAGACTTAAGGAGCTCTTGGTAGTACTGCTTGCACACATTCACCTCCCTCTCCAGCTGAGCAATGTCAGCAACTGAAAAGGCTTTGGACTCCTGGCTGTCTTCAAGGAAGTCATCAAAGCGGGACTGCAAGTTGCTTAAAACCTGCTGGTGTTCACCTGGCAAGAGTGTCTTTATCTAGGAAATAATCAGGAGGGGTAATTAAAGTCTTTCTAATGTTGGGTGCCATTTTATAAACCACATACTGTTTTGTCAGTTTCTTAAGGCAGTATTTTAATGTTCCAAAAAGGTAGTACACATGTTGCTCTGTGAGGGCAGCACATCGGAAGATGCCTGTAGAGGAACTGCTCTTTAGAAACTAGAAGAAAAGTCAATTGTGATGACTCATTTCAATGAAATGCATACAGCAACTTTCAAATACATACAAGTTAAAAACCTGTATAAATGTCCTGGACACTCCAATGAGACCGGACAACATGCGCTGGGTGTTTACAGACATTGACATATGCACATTTTAAGTGCTTAGTATAAGAAACACCAATACAACACTGACATACCTTCAGCAATGGTGCCCACTATGGAAAACATGGAGCTTCCCAGAATCTTAGCCTATCATGATATAAAGGGAGGTTGTAGCTTCTGGATGCAACCAGCAAACTGTTATTGCACAGAAATAACACAGGAATACAGTACATTACAGAACCAAATATTCAGGAACTGTGTGTGGCTACACTCAGTTTTAGCCACTATAGATAACTGCTTCCGAATCATGGAAAATTAGGCTAAGTATGTTTTGTTATGAGTGCTGGAACAGGCGCAGAACTTACCGAAGCAACATTACTGGCTCGAACAGTTTCAATTTCATTTGTCAAATAGTGCCAGGAGACCACGCTCTTCATGTTTACATGTGATTCATGCCACAGGGCCAGGACATTCTGATATTGCTGTTCAATTCTGAAATGCACAAAGAGGGGGTGGGGAATGACCGAGTCTAAATTAATGATTTGTCAAGTGGCAGTCGAAAGGGTACATGTTATAAATTTCCTGTATGCTGTGCACAGAAAAGCTGCTGGAAGGCAAATAAGATCAATAAGGACTTCCATGTTGTGTGCACGCTATGCCAGCACTTACCTGTTTGCAGTGTCTATTGCTTCTTTGTTGGGTGGAGGAACAGTAAAACAGACGGAGGGAACCATGGCCTCATTACCGCTTGGACTAATCACTTTCCATTTTGCCCGATGGGAGTTGCTTGCCAGTACACATTCATCATCTCTGTAAATGGTTATCTGGTTTTCAACAGACAGATCAGAAAATCTGAGTGAGTCTAATATGCATATATTGTTCTTCCAGCACACTCCCTTGAACATGTGCCACTAGGAAAGTGACAGGGGAGCAAAATTGGGGGCTGGGCAGGACCCAACAACTTAAGCCCCAATTGGGAAGGCAGGGACTTGTTTCGTTTGATAGGGAAGAGAATTCCAAGAACATGCCATTAACTGTCTTCATTAACTGCCCATAATTGATTTGAAGAAATCTAAGGTTCCAACCTCAATTTGTCTATAGTCACAGATGGCTTTGATTGGGATGGATGTTTTCAGTGGATTATCTGGATTCCTCGGCTTCAGCTGAACTATTGTCTTTGCTCTCCCCACAAGGCCAGCCACTGTGTTCTTGTACTGCAGGAGCTGTTCTTTCTCTTCCTAAAAGCCAATTTATAAAGAAAACAAGAGGAGGGGAAACATTAGAAGCAGCTGCAAATTAAATGTGTTCTTCTTTGAAACTTAAAATATATTTTCTGCTGTTTGTGGTATCGTACAAAACATTGTTCACATAAACCAGAATGGTATCTGTGGTGCTATTAGTACTCACTAACCACCACTGTTTATTAGGTCAACAGCGCTAGACAGCGATGGTCCATTTGTGTAATTCACCATGAAAGAGTTGGGGGCAGCCATGTATGTCCCATTTTCAATAGTAAGGGCTATGAGGGGGCAGAGCTTAATTCCTGTGCACTGCTTACCAACCACATTGAGAAGCAGTGGCAAAAATTAATGTACATGTCCTAAGATTCTGTTTGTGAAGAGGATTACGTTTTTGTTTTATGTAACTGCATGCTTTGTAAGCTGAAGATGTTCCCTGGCTGTTAGCTAAGAAGAAGAAGAACAGGATAGTTTCTATATCTGGGCATGTCCTAATCAGTTTACTGGCTTGTGGCCACTGTGCAATCTGTTGACACTAAAAGCCAGTATATAGGTTGTCCAAAAGCCCCAAATCAGTCAAGAGCTGCAATTACTGCTCTTCTTCAGTGGTGGAAACAGAAAGGTACAGAATACTGCCAAAAATGGTCATCAGGAATTATGAGAAACATCTCATCCATATATTTCACTGACATTGAGCTTCTTGAATTATTATTATTGAAGCTAGAATTTTTGAAGCTACAATTGTGGAAATAATGGTGATAAGATTAGTTCCCCGTAAGAAAGAACAGTTTGTGATGAGACTTCCTTTACGTTTGGGTTAACTGTCTACCTTTAGTACTCTGCTAGCAGAGCACAAATGGCTTTAGCTGAGTATGTATGGATGATACCTACCATTGACTCTTGGATCAGATCTTCCAGTTTATGAATACTGCTGGACCTATCACAGCTGTATTTTCGATGAACCGCATCTCTTAAATTCTTCAAGTAATCTATGGCCTCTTTGGCGTCGTTGAAAAACTAAAATGAAAAAAAAAAACCCCACACCTTTTGATTTAAAAAATACAGCATTGCAAGCTCCGTCCTCAAGCGAGTAGTCAGTACAGCAGTCTGAAGCCCAGGCTGATAATCCAACAGTGTGGTATACTTTCTTATTAGATGAAGGAGGTATAAGTTTCTAAAATCAATTAAAAACTAAATGAGCCCGTTCACCCCAGGGTACTCCAGCACCAAAGGGGATAAAACCACCAGTCCTCTTTACCCACTGGGCTGCAAAGTTAACAACTCTCTCTGCCTTCAAACATGCTGCTTACAACAGTCTGCAATGCCCAGATACTTATGAAGTTAACTGGGTACCCTTTTAATGATCTGTATATGCATTATTTCTTTGCAGTTGGGAAAAATAATAATTCCTGTACAGGGACTTTCTTTCCAGCGCAACCTGAGTAAGTTTCTTCTTCCCTTTCCTGTCCCTCTCCCGCCACTCACATATGTTTTTCCTCATTGATGATTGTGGTGTGGTTTGTATTGTTTGAATAGAGAATTCAGAACATGCAGCAAAATAATAATTGCTTCTAAAATCAAGTGGGATAGGTTACTCAATTTCTTGGCCCATTTGAGCCACATGAAAATATTGGTGTGAAAAAAAGTAGCTTAAGCACTTTAGTTCACATCCACTCTGAAAAAATATGCAACAAAACTCATAATAAAAATAACACAGCACTTTTTACAGACGTCTGCAGCAGTAAAATAGGAAGTCCTGTGAAATGTGAAAATTCTGGTTTAGATTTATTGCAGGGTCAATATGCTATTATTTGGCATAAAAAAGCATTTTAAAATCTTTTTTCTTCTTGATGCTGTTAAGAGTTAAATCTGTGGTTACTCTACAATAATACCCATGTGTTACGTACCTCAAAATATGCAGTGTTTTCTCTCAGATGCTGTTCAACACATTGGCAAAGCTGCAAAATCCAGCTCCACTGTGTTTGCATTGCAGCTCGGTAGGCCTTAGGGATACAAGCAGAGGAAAGCAGTCATGTTTCGCTGTGCAACAGAAGCAATTCAATTGAAGGGGGGAGATTTGAGGAATTGAAGCCCCTGCCCTGCCCAATTTTCCTACTCAAATGCCTTCGACTTGTTATAACAGCAGGAAAAGAAATCACACCAGCCTCTCAAAATATCAAGTTCTCTACAAAAAGCAATAAAACTCTCTGAACAATTTACTTATTAAAATAACTGTCATTTATAACTTGAATTTCTTGAATGCAGTATTTGCTCTATCCCTGCTATGGTAGAACAGTAATATTGTTGGCCAGCAGAGGCTGCTCTAAATACTGTAGATTTAGAATTCTCCTCAAGCATCTCCCATGGAAACCAGTGGGTGCCTTGTTCTCTGTTAGAAGACGAATTTCAACTCAATTTGCTAAATACCCTACAGATAGTGAAATTGATCTGTTCTATCATTATGAAAACAAGCCACAATAAAGACTCACATGCCCCCCCTCCTCTGCTGCAACTGCAATAAGATTTCTGAAAGCTTTCTCTTCTTTTTTTGATTACTTGCAGCTTGTCGTTCCACCTGGAGCTAACCTTTTCTATGGCTTGTTTGAAACAAGTCGAGCACAAACCATAGAGTCATCAAGCTACCTTATTTCAACAAACCATAGTTAAAAGTTTACTTCCGTCTAGGGCTCAGACATCAGACTAAATTGTGATTGATCAAAAGTGAAAGTTTCCAATCTCCTCACAGCTGCACCAGAGGTGGAAGAGGAAGTGTGTGAGTCCAAGATTTGTTCCAGCTAGTTCCTTCTCTAGATAAATGATGGTGAATTGTGATATCTGAATGCAGGCTGAATTTGTCTATAAATACAAACCTTTCAGGAGGTACCAATAGGATATATCTAGTATTAATTTACATAGAAACAACCCCTGCAGCATCAGCCCCAACAGTACAGTGGTACCTCAGGTTAAGTACCTAATTTGTTCCGGAGGTCCGTACTTAACCTGAAACTGTTCTTAACCTGAAGCACCACTTTAGCTAATGGGGCCTCCTGCTGCTGCCGTAGCACAATTTCTGTTCTCATCCTGAAGCAGAGTTCTTAACCTGAAGTACTATTTCTGGGTTAGTGGAGTCTGTAACCTGAAGCGTATGTAACCTGAAGCGTATGTAACCCGAGGTACCACTGTACTGCTTAATAGCCTGAAAGTATCATAGAGCTTATCTTCTTGCATAAAAGCCTTATTGCTTCAGAGCACAAACCCTGCATGACTATCTGCTTTGTACACATGCTAGTTTCCTAACTGACAATCGCGTGATCACATTTGGACATCTGAAGGCACCTGTAGTAGTTAGCATGCATTTTAAAACCAAAAGGAGAAGCACTCATAAATTTCCAGGTGTTGTTTGGACGTTAGATGCATTTTGGACTAGAATCAAGTCACACATTGTAAGCACACGACATGATGCCAGTCTGGAAATAAATTCAATGTCCAAACAATATCTGGAGTTTATGAGCAACAGCAAGTGCCTGAACTTCACACCTTAAATGGAAGCAATCTAATGAAACCTTTGCACGTAAGAAAGGCCTAGAAGTTCCCTGTCAAATGAAAACACAGAACCACTGCCCTGTCACAGGTTACAAAACTCAGCCTCACTGGAATATTTATGGGAACTGATGTAACATAGCTCTCAGTAAAGTGTCTAAGGCTGAGCATCTGATGGACAAAAGCATTAACAACAGAAATCTGGGATGGGGCCAAGGAGGAGAAGGATAGAAATGGAAAGAAATGGAGTATCTCGCAAGAGGGTATGGTTGACTGGCTGGACATGGGAACTGGCAAGAATGTATGGCTGGCCAGCCCTTGGAAAAGCAGCCCTCCATAAATGCTACATTTTGTTGTGGTTCCATTTATTTCATGTCATTGTCATGTCATGTCAAAATTAAGTGTATGCTGTTGCACTTTAAAGATAGGCTTTTGTGAACTACAATACACTGCAACAAATTGATGAATCTGTCTGTTTCAGTTTCTGTCATTTTCTCATTTTTCCAGTATTATTATTATTTATTATTAATGTTGCACAGTATACCACCCTTCAATATAAAAGCACAAAATACATTATCAAAAACAAGAGCAAAGCCAACCAACCAATAACCCCCTCCCCACTGTACAGTTGGGGCAGTGGATTTATGACATGTCTATTAGAGCCTGACTGTGAAATCAAAAAGTCTTATTTTACTGAACATTTTCTGGAAATGAAGCATGGGGACTACAGACTGCACCCAAAAAACAAGTCTATATTCTGTTTCAGCAGCCCATAAAAAGAGCCTTGAGAGCCTCTGTTTCTATTCCTAAGTTATGCTTAACAACCTACCTCAATAGTTAGCCTTGCAGGGTGGTTTTCAAATAGCAATTGTTCTGCTATTTCCTGAACAGATTTGATAATTTCTTCCTTCTGATCAAGTTCTCTCATCAGTTCCTTCCAAATAAAAAGACAATTAGCTTTAGAAGCCAGGAGCAAATAGAAAGAGAGGTCACATTCAATACTTATTTTTGACTATTTTAACAATGCTTACTGCATGGTAGTCCTTTTTCCGTGCTATATTTGTATTTCTTTCACTCCAGTCATATGCAACCTCCTCCTCTTCTTTCTCATTCAACCATATGAGTTCTCTGGTAGCGCGAGATACAAAATTGTGAAGGGTATCAAGGTGTCTTTCCTGATTTCTTGAGGTGTTCTTGAAAAAGATAGCAAAAGAAATCCATTTTTTTTTACTTTAAACCTTTTGTCATCAAAGTGGCATCCAAATAAAAGGTGGGACTGCAATCTTACCAAGAGTTTTGCATATTGGCTCTCCAGTTTGTGCAATTTGTCTGCATAGCTGAGTTTAAGGGGAGCAGTCATCTGGATCTGTAAAGAACAAATTGGTTCAAAGAAATATGAAATATATATATATATATGAAGCACATTGCACACATGTGTATGTGTCGGGTATATTCCTAATTTTTATATGCTGCTTAATATACAAAATCCCTGCACACTTAATATAACCACAACACTCCTCCCCAAAAAAGCTGTACCTCACTGATTTTTGCTTCTTTAAGGCTTGACTCAAATTCTTCAATAGCTTTGTGGACATTCTTGTGATTTTCTAAATGGCTTTCAACACTTGGCAAATCCGAACCCCATTCAGCTCGATCAAGTTGCACCTTGAAAGCAGAAATTGAAAATTAAAGTCGAGCCCTCAAGGGGTGAGAAAAATGTTAAGGCACAGACTGAAAATTTTAAAAAAATGTACATGTAAAGATGTTACCTGCATTTCATCTACCCATCTGAGAAGATCCTGAACAAACTTCATGTTGACTTCCTCCTCTGTTAAATTCTGATCGATAAATGCCGATTTCATCAGAGGTTTTCGGATCTGCATCAATTTGAGTGTTTGCAGTGCACCAGTGTCAACTCCTGTTATGTAGCTTTGAATTAACCGTGGTGGGAAACCTGGGGTGTATCCTGGGGTGATGGCGGGAGTCATTCTTGAAGAAAGACCCGATGATAAACCTGATGTTAGACTCGATGATGTCAAGGAGGGTGATAAGCCCTGGCTCAGTCCAGAGTTTAAGCTGGGGCTGAAGTTTGGTGCAAATCCTGAGTTTAAGCTTTGTGTTATTCCTGATATCATCATCTTGGTCTGTTCTGTAGTCAGTGTCCTCCCCTTGCTGTAGATTGAGGAGCACTCTGCTCTTAAGGCCATAAGGTCATCTCGCAGTTTTGCAACCCTGTTTCAAAAACCAGAAAAGCATTTACTGTAGAAGTGAAAAGATCTGGATATCGTCTCGGGATTTTCATGAATTCTCATCATTTCAAAAACAAAGAATAATGAAACTATCTTGTATTTTGTGTAAAATAAAAAAGGAGAGGGTTGTTATTAAGAGTTCAATCCACACATTCCGGTAAACCTTGATGATAAAGTGATAGATATATTAGGAATTTTAAAGTGCAATGGAGCTAGATGGTAATGTGCCAAGTAATAGTGTGTGTCTGGGCATAATAAAGCCATCATAATGAAAAGTAGTGCCTCTGGGAAAGGCAGAGACAGGATCAAACTCATCCTCCTCTTTAAGAATAGAATGTAAGTATTAAATTAATATACAGTACTGTTGTAACAACTGTAGCCTCAAACACAACTATTATAAGGTAAGAGAAAATTGAAGGGATCCATTTTGTCTCTGTGTGATGCCTCCCAAGCATCTCTTTAAACATAGGCACAAAAAGAATATCTATTGTGAACTGGATTCTCTGTGGATCCTCCTCAATCAGTAGTGATTTCCACAATCAAGATGGAAAGTGTTCAGTCTATTACAGTAGCAAGACTCTCCCCAGAGAAGCTGTGGGGGTCAGGGCTGACTCAGGAGGTATTGGTGCTTGAGGCAAAAAAACCTCCAAACAAACCACCACCGCCCCTCAACCTCCTCTGCCACGGGCATGCCATGCCCCCTCCTCTTCCTCCATGGACATGCCACGCTGCTGTCACACACCCCACTGCTGGGCATGCCCTATACTGCTGCCATTGTTGCCAAGTTAGGCCCTTTGCTCTAAGTGCACCCACTTCACAGCAACCTTAACAAACAGCAGCAGGAAAGACAGCCACTGCAGCAGCACGCACCAGCCGTAGGGGCGTGGCAGTGGTGGAGGCAGGGGCACAGCGCACTCCTCAGGCCCCAGATTTGCCACCTGATCTGCAACTGCCTCGCCTCAGCTCATGGGCTGTATCTTTGGAGAATGCAGTTTCTACAATACATTTTTGCATGTGAATGTATCCGTGGGAGCAGATGGACCAAAGAAGTGTGAAAACTTGCTCGATCACATTGAGCTCAATGGGACAAATTTAGAGAAAATTCAGCTTTGGAAAAGTTTTTCTGTTCATTAGCAGGAAGAAGAAGAAGAAGAAGAATAGTAGTAGTAGTAGTAGTAGTAGGAGTTTGAATTTGATATCCTGCTTTATGACTACCCAAAGGAGTCTCAAAGCGGCTCACATTCTCCTTTCCCTTCCTCCCCCACAACCAACACTGTGAGGTGAGTGGGGCTGAGAGACTTCAGAGAAGTGTGACTGGCCCAAGGTCACCCAGCAGCTGCATGTGGAGGCGCGGGGAAGCAAACCCGGTTCCCCAGATTACAAGTATACCGCTCTTAACCACTACACCACTTTAAAGAGACAGATACTTAAATGCCTGTGTTTGACAATCATTTATGGGCATAGATATTACTGTGGGGTGTGGGGAGAACAACTGGCAATATTTCAAAGCATCAGCACTGTATAAATATAGCCAAGGATATAGGATATAGGAGATCATGCTAGTGCACTAAGAAGTTGCAGACTATGGCTATATTGAAATGGGCTGATGTTCCATGACAACAAGGCTAGCCTCCACCTGGGCTTATGCACTCTCCCTTTTCTCTCTTCTTTCTAGCTTGGTCATGCATGGTAGACTGGAAGCTTCCACTTCCAGTTTTGGATTAACTGCAGTTTAGTGTGTAACCAAACTGTGGTTAATCTTAACTATGGTTAGGGGGGAAAATGTGTGGTTTGAAATTGGCTTGTTTCCACTAGCTGGATTTCAGCTTAGCCGCAGTTCAGGTTAGACAACATGGCAAGCTACGGTTAAGCTAAAATGAAAATAAAGCTTAGACATAAACTACAAGTCAGAGATGCTTGCAAAATCCAATAAGCCGTTTAGTGTAAGGATCCAGGTAGCCAAGCCACAATCTACAGAGGAAAAAGGTTTTGCCATATTGCCATGCCATTTAAGTTATCTAGTTCAGGACCATTTTAGTTACATCTGGGAGACTGAAATTTCTGGTGTATGTGGGCATCCTTTTACTTTTAGTGTGTTTCTGTTAAAATTGCAGATATTGCCAGCTGCAGCCTTCATCATGCTTTTGCATAGCTACTGATAGGACATAAGATGAATGCACCTATTTCTTTCTTTTTACATGTTATTTAATTTATCAATAGCATAATAACATCATCTCATTAATTTTCAATTCTGAAAAGGAAAAAAAACCCCAAAATAAACTAGTAAAAGAAAAGAAAAATATATAACTCAGGTGAGGGTAGAGCTTGTTACAACTAAGTATTGTCATTTGTCTACACAGCTTACTCTGCATCAAAAAAAGAAAGAAAAGGGGCTTTCACAGGCTAGAGAATAAATTCTTAAGCATGTATTCACATAAGCTCATATTTCTACATAACATAAATGCACAAACCTCTGGACCAGCTGATCTGCCTGATAATATTTTCCATCAATAAGAATCTGGGCATCCAAGACTTGTTGACGCAGCAGATTCTCACATTCAAGTAGATAACCTGCGATCTCAGCTTCATTCTGGAACTGCAGACCTGATTCTAATCGCTTTGCATCCTGTGTTAAAAATACAAATTGAATTTAATCATGCATTTAACTGGAGAAGAAACTTTATATAAAATACATGGCATATTTTGTACCATTATCATATCCTGAAATTTACAACAGTTACAATAGTTTACAATAGTTATCTTTATTCAGACATGCTTTACAATGTTTATCTGTGGATTAACGTACATGGTAAGAAAAACCCAAGGTGAAAGTCATATTATCACGGTGATGACCAACTAAATCATATTCCGAATAAACTCATTAAGATCAGCAGACTTAAATTAGTCCATTGTTTCAATCGATCTAATCTGAGTATGACAGTCAGATACCTCCCAGATACTTGGGGTTTTTTTTGGCTACCAATCTACATTTTTATATATCCATAAAACAGCATGCTTCGTCCAGTGTGTGCAGCAAAATAAGGTGACAATGATATTTAGCTAAACCAATGTTCATGTGTAAAAACCCATAATCTGTGTGTGTGTGTGTGTGTGTGTGTGTGTGTGTGTGTGAAGATTGTGACACTTAAAATATTAAACATTTTAGCTTTTGCTTTCATCAGTAACAACACTAGATTTCAAGTCAGTCATTGGAAACTAAGGTGATAGTCTTAAGAATGATGAGAATCGAGAGAGTTTACAGCAAAGTGAAAGACTTCAAGTGTCCCAGGATCAGACTTTTTTCTGTTGGAAAAATTTCCCATTCTGAGTGGTTTCAACTTACTACATTAAAATGCCTCCCACAAGGTTGATTAAGCTTTCTCTTTGTTATGGCTGAAGTGCTTTCAAAAATGTGATGAATATAGCAACTGCAGGGAGGGAGGGAAGTCAAGACTTGGCAGAGTCAAAGGGAATATATGGTGATAATAAGGATTGTTGGGAAAAGACTTGCAAAGTCTTGCAGGCGATATTCTTTTTACTGAACAGATTTGCCAGACAGTCTGTTTTTGCTGATGGCATTTGCCCTAAGATAACTACAGCTGATGCAATGGTTGGAGTCACAATAATGTAACAAAGGACTGATAGCATTTTGTAGGTTTGGAGGCTGGAGGAAAGCAGTGATAGGAGATTTGCTGGTGGCTTTTAAATGGTATTATAACTTGGCTATCGAGAGGTAGATGTCTTTAACTGCAAGGTGGTAGCTGGATAAAATTATATCATGACAGGGTTGTGGAGTTCCTTTTTAGTATCCTCAAGGGTCTAAGCCATAGGCAGTATTGTTAGGGACATAACCTTTGCACCCATTCTAGAAATTGTAAGTCATCCTCCACCACAACAACCACAAGCTTTATTAACCTGCCGCATGACATTTCCATGCAGATGACCACATTCTTACAAACTCATTAATATTTTTATTTAAAAAAACCATCCAATTCTTGGATACTATAAGGAACAGAAAACTCCTGGATTTACAGAGTGACCCCTCTAAAACCTAGGACTTGGAGAATATTGCCTAAAAGCATACATGCACTTTTAATCATTTTCACAAACCTTGCTTGCAAAATTATAGCACCTGTATTCTTCCTAAGAATTGTCTCCACCCTTAGTATTCGCAGGGTGGAAACAGATGCTATTCTCAAGTGAGGCTGTGAACATACATTCTCCACCCTAAAAACAAATCACCTTGGAACCCAACAAGTGTATGAATTTAAAACATTTAACATTCTTTAAGCCTGTCCACTTTGTCTGCCACTTATTAACATCAGCGTCCACCTCCATTTCACACAACTGATGAAATAAGTTGCATGCTTTTCTAGGATATCCCAGTACAGTGGTACCTCGGGTTAAGTATTTAATTCGTTCCAGAGGTCCGTACTTAACCTGAAACTGTTCTTAACCTGAAGCACCACTTTAGCTAATGGGGCCTCCTGCTGCTGCCGTGCCACCGGAGCACAATTTCTGTTCTTATCCTGAAGCAAAGTTCTTAACCTGAAGCACTATTTCTGGGTTAGGTCTGTAACCTTAAGCGTATGTAACCTGAAGCGTATGTAACCCGAGGTACCACTGTATGTTCAAGCGCCTGCCAACCATCAGAGGTATTCTTCTCATCCTCACAACTCCAAGAGATGTTGTGGAAATTCCAATTATACAAACAGAAGACCTCAAGCCAACAGATGGTGATTTGGTACTGGTCACCTAGTAAGTATGTTTCTGTGCAAGGATATTAATCCAGATTTTACAACTCCAGCTCCACCCCTTTATCCAGTGGTCTATGCTGGGGCTTTTTTATACAGATAAGGAGACAGGAAATTAGCTATCCAAATAGACTTACTGATTGCACAGCATTTCGAGCAAGCATTAGTTTGTCTTCGCAGCCTAGGCTGTCTCGCTGAATTCTATTTGCAATCTGCTGCAGCATTTCTAACCTAAAAGAAGTCAGAAGTTAAGACAAATCACATGGGGCTGGTCATTAACATCTCAATTCTGCTACCAGATAAAAATGCACCACATTCTGCAGAATAATACCAGCACTTACCTGGTTCCTTCCTTGGGACCATTGCCAAAGCTTATACAAGAATTAACAAGGGTAGGACCACAGTTAACAGACAAGAAGTTTTCATTGGAATCAATGCTGGTCCGGGTGCTAGTGCTGTTACTAAATACAGAGTCACTGCTGTGGTAGCCGTAACTGTTCACATTCATTTTTTTACAGCCAGAAAGCTATCCCGCTGGTCATTAAAAAAGTTGAGAAGACAAAATGCCTGCAAAAACATACAGCTTCCAGGGACTAGATGGCTTTAAGGACAAAAACCAAGCTCTGCATCCTTAAATAGGTCTCAGCATGCATATTCAAAGCCCTGCAAGTAGCATTCTCATTCCTCTTCAGAAGACTTCGCCTTCAGCTATATATGCCAACGTGGGCTTGGCTTCTGTAGCTTGAATTGCCTGTGCAAGTATGGACTAATCAGAATGATTAGGGTGTTCACTCGGAAAGAGGGATGCCAAATATTTTATGTAAGTCTCATCCAAGTTCAACAAACTAAACGATTTGAGGAGTGGGGAGGGAACTCCCCTTCAACAGTTTCACAACCTTTAGTCTCCCTACACTTAGCATAGGTTTTTCAGTAGTTTCTCATCCAGGTCCATGCCCACTTTGCTTCAGAAATGTTGCTTCAGAAATACTGCTCCCAAAACATCCATTGGCCCCATACACAGCAGTCTAGACATTTGCTATAAACAGTATTAAAGCTTATGTTCTGGCTATGTCCCTCTTAAAACTATACATAGCCTTTGTTGGAAAGAACTAAAATTAAGTATGTGTGGTTTGTTCACTTTAAGTACATACAACATGCATCTATTTTTTTAAAATATCAGATCAAAATATTAAGATTAATCTTTATCTTTTAAACAGGAAAATTAGTGCCTGCCTTGCCATATTGATGCCACTTTGTTGAATTTAATGGAGATACTGTGGTTTAAAATGTGACAGTGAATCAATTATTTGGACTGCTTCGTCACTATGGGCTGTGTGTGTGTGTAATTCAGAATGTTTGCCAAAGTTGGTATATGTATTTTGCCTCCTCCTGGCAATCAGTAATCATGTTAATGTCAAAAATGAAATCCAATGGCATTCTTTAGCTTTCAGCTCACAGAAAATCTCAATTCTTATTCATGTTTCAAATGGTAAATGAGCAGCTGGGATCTTCCTCTGTTAACCCTCAAGGATGATGCCTGCACACTATCTTCTCTTACTCCTATTATTCAATCATTTCATGTTCTATAAAACCCCACCCATATCACGCCATTGCTGCTTGAAGCTATAAACAAGTTGAGCTTTTCCTTAAAAGACTGTGCTGGCTTGCTATTTGGCTCTTGCATGCTTGGCGGAAAAAAAGCATACTGACTGCTGAATAGCATGTAACTACACGTGTTAACTCCGGGTGCATGGTTGCCTGTGATCCATGTCTGCATTAAAGTATACTACAAACTTATTGCTATATGATCCTGTGACATGTCAGCTCCCTATCTATTGACTTCAGCACCACTTTTGTTAGGTCAAGAAGATTTGTGAAAGAGACCTAATATTTACCGGTATATAATGTGAAAACTATTGTGTTCCAGTCACAATGAAAGGGCTTTATCACAATGAAAAAACATTTGGAAAATGGGATCCCAAACTGCTTATATGAACAATGGGAAGCAATTGATCATTTGGGAAGCCCATTTTATATTGAAATTGACTTAGCAAGTATAGCCTACATGCACATCCTCCATCATTTATAAGACTAGATTTACTCTTAAAGGTAAAGGTAAAGGTACCCCTGCCCGTATGGGCCAGTCTTGCCAGACTCTGGGGTTGTGCGCCCATCTCACTTAAGAGGCCAGGGGCCAGCGCTGTCCGGAGACACTTCCGGGTCACGTGGCCAGCGTGACATCGCTGCTCTGGCCAGAGCCAGAGCCGCACACGGAAACGCCGTTTACCTTCCCGCTGGTAAGCGGTCCCTATTTATCTACTTGCACCCGGAGGTGCTTTCGAACTGCTAGGTTGGCAGGCGCTGGGACCGAGCAGCGGGAGCGCACCCCGCCGCAGGGATTCGAACCGCCGACCTTTCGATCGGCAAGTCCTAGGCGCTGAGGCTTTAACCCACAGCGCCACCTGCGTCCCCTAGGGACTGGCATTTTCTCCTCTCCCACACACCAAGGCAAATACAGTTCTCTTAATACACAGCCTCAACTTTCTTAAGTACAAGTCCTTCTTCCCTCCATCACCACTGAAACCTCTGTAAAGCAAGTGGAGGATGAAAGCTGCAACTGAGAAGAGATGGGAAGGGCTTAGTTCTTTCATTCCCATGCTGCTTTTACCCCTTGCACAGCAAATCCTCGTGAGCAAAGCCCTGCTTGTCTCCTACTACAAAACTTGCTTTACTTAAACTTCTACCATAGTTTAAATCAGGCATAGGCAAACTCAGCCCTCCAGCTGTTTTGGGACTACAACTCCCATCATCCCTAGCTAACAGGACCAGTAGTCAAGGATGATGGGAACTGTAGTCTCAAAAACATCTGTGGGGCCGAGTTTTCCTATACCTGGTTTAAATCCACAATTGTCATCTCAGTGTCTCTCCACAACCACTTTACTCAAACCTCTATGGTTGTTAGAATAGAGCGAGAAGGTTACTGAAAGGGAGGGAAAAGAACTTTCAACCTTCTCCCTCTTCCATTCCTCCATTGCCTCATGTGATAGATAAGATGATAGATAGATGATAGATGATAGATATAGATGATAGATAGATGATAGAGATAGATAGATAGATAGATAGATAGATAGATAGATAGATAGATAGGATGCGGAACCCTCAAATATTACAAGGTGCGATCTCACGGTCATGCATTTCACTCCTGCAACCACGTTATCCTTAACATGAAGTTCCAGATTTAATGTAGTAATTAAGAAATGCTTTTTATTTCCAGAAAACACACATATATATTCAACACCCACCAGCTGAACTTAGCATCCTCTAACTCAGCCTTTCTCAACTTTCGGTCCTCAGATGTTCTTGAACTACAACTACCATCATCCCTGGACACTGCTCATGATGGCTAGGAATGATGGGAGTTGTCGTCCAACAATGTCTAGAGACCTAAGGCTGAGAAAGGCTGCCTAACGAAACAAGTTAATTAATTTATTTAATTTCATAAACTGTATACACTGCTTGATTGTGAAAAGCCTCAAAACGGTTTACAAAAATATAAAACAAGAAAATCAAAACTCACACCCAAGCTTTAAAACATACAAAATACTAAAATGGATTAAAATCCCCTCAACTTTCTAAGCATCTGGGTAAGCTTGTCTAAACAACCATGTTTTTAGCAGGCGCAGAAAAGAGTACGGTGAAGGCACCTGCTTGATCTCAATAGTTGACAGGATTGCTCTTATTAATCTACTCATCTTAAAGATACAGTAACATATATCATGATGGGTTGTGTGTGCAAAAGGGGCTGCTAAATAGGAGAGGAAGAGACACAGAAAGAGAGGTGGTCTGTGTGCAAGTAAGAGTTGAAAAAGGATGGAGGAAAAAGAAGGTGAAGGTGAAAGTGGTGTGGGTATATGCAAAGGGGCTGCAGAACAGAAATTCAGAGAAGGCATGGCTATATTGGGGGGGGGTGATCTGTGCTCAAAGAAGAATTGAAAAACAGAAGGAGGGTGGAAGAAAAAAGCAGAGTGAAGGTGAAAATGGGAATGCACAAGGGGCTGCTAAAAAAGAAGGGAGTAGGAGGCATCAGAATGGGGGCGAAGAGGTAAACAGGGGCATGAAAGAATCTGCAGAGCAGGAGAGAACAGTGGCTTCATAGTTGGCCGGAAGGTGGAAAGGGTGCTTAGCAGTAATGTGTGGGAAGAGGAAATGCAGGAGATTATCACAGGGGTACTTTGTGTGCAAGGGGGCTTGCACAAAAGGGTGAGAGGAGACATGGGCATGGGGGCAAAGGTGAAAACAGGAGTGCAAAGAGGGACTGCAGAACAGAAGAAAGAAGTGGCTTCAGAAATGGGGTTGGGAAGGTGAATAGTAAGTTTAGCAGCTGTGAGGATTGGGAAGTTAATATGGGGGGAAGTGGCAGGGGGGTTGGCAAGCAGAGCAAGCAGAGGTGCAGACCCTAGTAATAAAATTAAGCTTAGGTTTGGATGGATTTCTTATAATAAACGGTTGAGCCTATCAAATAAGATTCTAACTTGCCAATGTACCTAAAGTTGATTTTAAGTATTCTAATAAAAGTGCCCTTGTCTGTTTTGCAAAATACCGCACTGGCCATTTTCAAATGAGCAGGCAGAGAAGCAAGCTTGTAAAACAAAAATACCAACATACCTTTCAACTTCTGGTCGAAGTGTTTTTTCTCTTTCCAACATAGCAATAATTAGCTTCCCCCACTCTTTCTCTATGTCATTGGGGTGGTAACCTTGAGGAAGCTTGATACGCCCAAATTCTATCCAAACCTTCAAAACAAGGAATGATTACATAAAGCCAAGATAAAAGGAAACAAGACCAGCATTCGAAAATCCATTTTTAAAAAAACGGCTTACCTCCAGTAATTTATATAGGTGTTTGATTTTTGATTTCTCTATCTCCTTTGGTGGAATTTCTGTTTCTTTAAATTGTAAATATTGGTTATAAAGTGCCTAAAGAAAAACAAACAAGCATTGCTGTCATGTCAGAATAGTTGGTCTACTGAAGCTTTTGAAAATCTTTTCATGCCCATAAGTGTGGAACCAGTTTGTGTGGGTTTACTCACTATCCTAACCAAACCCCTTCTTAGATTTACAGTGGGAAGAGGAGAATTAAACTGTAAAGTACCTAATTCAACCTTGAATTAAATTTGCCTTAAATTCAAATGTAATACTGACTATTCCGAGCACTGGCATTCATGGTTTCAATCCAGAAAACAGCAGCTGGCACAGAATTCTGTTCAATTTCTTTCTTTGGAATGTGACTTGACAGTCCAGACCCCAAACTTTGATTTAGATGGGGCAATGGTTCGCACAGCCTCAGTTAAAAATTCATCCCAGTGCCTCCAAGCCAGGGGAATCCCCAGTGCTGCTCAATACTGACATGGAAGCTGTACAACAGGACTGCGACTTCTTCCCAATTTTCTAGGAGCCCAAAGGCCACAATGTATAACTAGCAATGAAAGACCTGGCAAGCTTTTTACCTGCATGGGGCGACTGAGGGTCAAAATCTACAAGGTCAGAAGATAGCTGTATCGCTGACTACCCATTGTGTAAAAACTAAGTTTATGGCAAACTTTATTTGAGCTCCTCTGGGAGGAAGGGGGATATGTGCATTTAATTAATAAAACTAACATGACCAATAGAAGGCTTAGCCTTCTCTCTGACATGCTAGCTTCCCATCAACAGAACGTTTTTATTCTGGGAAGCATTCAATTATGCAACTTGCACTACCACCCACACTCCCAGGAAAGCCCTACCAATGCTTTTCTTCTGAATTCATGGATTGTTTCCTGGCTATAAGTGAGGTTGGACTAAGAATCAGTGCTCTAGCTGGACAAGAGACAGGCTGCATCTGAGGGAAAGAGCTGAGAATTTTTGAGCCCAATATTGTGTACTCCAGCAGTGGCACGCAAGGGAATATAAGTAGGCTGTTACTAATTTGTATAGGAGTTTGTAATCATGCTCTAAATAGGTAGGTGATCCCTCTAAAAGAATTAATACAGAATGCACTTTATTCTGTATCTTGATAATGTAAACATTACCTTGAGTTCCACAGGATTGTTTGGAAACGCTCTGTCAGTCATCATCGTGGCATGGTGCCTGATCCACTGGATGAGGTAGTTCACCATATTCTGGTATTCAACCCACTTGACTTCAACATCCTAGCAAGTAAGTAGGAATAAAATTCTATCAAAGCATTTTGTAGCACTGGAAGCCTACAGCAACAGATCTGACGGGCAGCTACGCCAACTCAGAATAGGATAGTGAGTCCTATAGCCATCTCTCTCTCTTGGCCCTTCGTGCTCCTACTGAGTTCCCTGGTCATAATGCTGCAGTGATGGAAGAAGCCCACAATTCAAAACTAGCGCAATCCACTTTCTATGCAACTCTTAGTATTCAGATTCTACATCAGCCATATGCTTCTTTAGCTCTTCGTCCCACAACCCCCAGTTCTTCATATCTCCCTTATCTGTATATCCATCTCCTTCCCATCGCTGCACTGAATACGATGTTTAGGCCCAGCCATAATTTCTCCTTTGCTTCTATTCATTTCATGCCCCTACCAACCATGTATTATGAGCTAGCGCCTATGTTATGGGGTCAATAAACTGTGCTTTGGGTGCATAGGTCCCATGCCTAAGAGATGGGGCAACATGCTCATTCTGGACAGAGTCACACTCCCTCTAAAGGAGAAAGTGAATAGGTACTCCTGGATAGATCTCTATCACTAGAGACACAAGTGTCCCATGTGACTAGGTGTGCCTTTTACCACAGAATCAAAAGGTCAGCTATTCCAACTCCTTGCGATACAGGAATCCGGCCCACAGCTGTCCCTGGGTAGGCTCAAACCACCAACCGGTGGTTTAACAGCCGGATACACTGACCCACTGCAACACCTTAGCTTTATCACATCAACCAGTTATGGCGGTTCCTAGCCTGGGATAGTTTGACCACTGTAGTCTATGTAATTGGTAACCTCAGGGCACGATTGCAATGGAGTCTATGTAGGGCTTCCCTTGAGCCTGGTTTTGGAGCTCCAGCTGGTGCAGAATGTGGTGGTCAGATTTCTGATGGAGGCACATGACCGACAAAAGGTGACACAATTGTAAAATCAGCTGCACAGACTACTCACATACTACCAAGCCAGATTCGAATGTCCAAATCCCAACAATCAGATAATATCCTCTTTTCTTTTCAATTGCCAGTGAAATTAACCCTTCTCCATGACAAGCTTGTTTTGTATGTTAACATAGTTTATAATTGCTAATATCTTACTTACATGTGCACTGATGCCTTCACCACCTTCTGGTACTTTGGGAAATGCATCATAAAGTGATGACACATAAGTGATTACTGACTTCTCATCAGGCGAGGAGACATCAACATCTTAAAAAAAAGACACGACACAGCTAATGTCTACCATACATACATTAGAGTGTTACAATTCCAATGCAGTCTGATGCTACGATCTACTAAGGATCCAATTCACTAACTCACCTTCGGGGTCCAGAAGTCTGGCAACACCAAGTTTTTCTGCTACAAAAAAAGCATGCTCTAAATTTGCAAGGTTGCTTTGAACAGCAACGGTATTCATGTCTATCAGGTCCGGCCTGCAAGACAAAAACAATAATTTAAGTTTGATTTTGGAAAATATTGTGGTAGGTAAGATCTTCATTAATTTCAATGGATGCATTTATGAAGGATATGACTCTTTCGTTGAGTTAGAAGAGGGGTTTTTTCCTCCATACCTGGGATGCAACCTGTTTCAATATTCAGCTTCAGGAAGGAATTTTCCCTCAAATAATATTATTTGCGAAAAATAGTGGATACCTTGATCAGAGTCATTTCAGTTCTTTTCTAAACCCTAACTGTGCAGTCTCATCTCTCTGCTAGGGATAGGGCAAATCTCATGGGGATATTTTATGAAATGAAAGGGAGTTAAATGTGTTGAGATCCTGTAAAGGGTTGGGCTAACTGCCCTTAATAATAACATAAGAGAAGGCTGCTGGATCATGCCAATGACCCATCTAGTCCAGCAGCTTATTTCCACGAGGTCTGTATAACGCTGGACCAAAAGTTAAATTATTCCTTAGATCTTACATTATCTGGTCTTCACACAGTCTCTTTTTAACATTCACGATTAGAGGAACATCTCTTCTAGAGGTCCACATACTGTCTGCATCTCTCAATTTTGACAAGGTCCATTAATACCACCTCTCAATCAGTTACTCCATCAATAGCACTATAAGGCTTTAAATTCTTTAAAGACTGGTGTCTGGCTAGACTGACTCAGCAAAGCCCATCCCCAGTGGTATAAGTAGCATAGCAGCAGCAGCCAGGAAATTAAGAAAAACCTAAGGATGTATAGTGTCTCCAGTGAGCACCTAGTAGACCCTGCAAAGCATAAGTAGATGCAGTACTCTATCTGAATGAAAATGTGACCCATAATTCAATCATTACCTAAGAGATGGTGCATCAGTGTAGATGATATTATATACAATTACTTTTTAAGAGGCAAAATAAAGGAGTTGATGTTAAGAAAGAGAAGTGAACATAAAAAGAGGTAAGTAAACAGTGGTAATTTCAGGGAACAACAGGGGACAAAAGGACTTATTCATTTCCCTGCTGACAGAATTAATGAGATACGGTACAAATTCTAGGGACCATTGAAATCATTCACAGAGTAAACCTGAATTTATTTCGCTCCCTAATTTTAGGTTCACGTTTTGGCAAGTTTCCCTTTGTGTAGAAGACCTATTCCAATTCCTTAAAACAGAATAGGTATTTCAAGCAAAAGATGCAACAAAAACTTAGGACTTTAATATCGATAAGCTATTCCCCATGACTTCAGTCTAAAGTTATTGTCTAAAGTGAAATTAATTCCTTCAACTGAAAAGGAAAAACAGTAACATTTTCTACAGATTTAATATGCACATAAAGAACTACAAAGAATTGTTAGAAGAGTGAACTTGAAAAGCACTAATATTTTATGTCACAGTAATGCAGAGGAAAGATTAAGGAGGATTTCACATCATAGCATATACTAAGTGAATTGGAAAAACAACAACATTTATAACTGAAAGCATATGCCTGCTGTTTTCATTTTGCTGATATCCACGACATTTCACACATGCCGATAGTAATGAAGCAAAACGTGAGATGAAAAACACAAAATGATGCCTGTTCAGCTGCTGACTTTTCAGGACAAGAAAGGGCAAGTTGTTATGCAAGCCTTGCCTGTTCATGGGAAAAGAAAAAACAACAAAACAGAAGCAACAATTATCTGGCTGAAAACGGGCAGCTAACAAAGTTTTCATCCAAGAGGGGGCAAGATTGGATTTTCTTCACAACAAAATAATCCTATTAACTGCAAAGGTACCATTAAGTACTTGTCACAGATTTCAAACTAATATTTCTTACTCATGGTGCAGCATTGCATATGCACCAGAGGTAACCACTCTCAGTAAAAGTTGGTTAAAGCAATTCTAAAAAATGCTTTGCCAACCAGCTTTTAACATAGTTCTGAAACAAGAGATTGAAACCAAGCTATCACTGGCACTATGTCTGCACCAAGCCTGAGTATGTATGTGTATGTATATATATCTCCATATTCAACATTTACAGAAAAATGCTACCTTGTGCAAATTCTAAAATCTTTCAAATTGTGACATCATGCATACAATAGAAATATTACACTCAACAGTGTGCCTCAAGGGATAAATGACCCAGCCTTTAGTCATAACACTGTGAGTCATTCTATGGCAGGGATTTCAGAGAAGCTGGGTATTTGCCACCGAAGGAAACACACAAATAACTCAGAAAGAGAGAGAATAATTCACTTGAAAAAATCCCAGCACTACATGCGCCACACCCAAAATAAACCGCTCACTTTCCAAATACATGATGTGTTTTTTTTCCTTTTTACTTCTGAAAAGGACCTTCTTCTGTCAGTCCTCTAAACAATATGGAGATAATGTGTTAATTAATTTAATTATGATGGGCAGCACAGAAAACTCTTTTAGATATTATCCAAGATTTTTTAGGCTGCTTTCCATAATCACCCTTGTTCTCCCCACTCCAAAAAGCCACCCCTGATGTTTGGGAGGCCTTCCGTAGTGGAATCTAATGGAGCAGAAGGGGATGGAAATGAAACTGGCCAACAACATTTCAATGCACAGAAGTTTGTATGCATGAGCTATAGAAGATCCAGGCACAAAAACAGAGGATATAATGCAACTTTAAGACAGACACCAGAGAACAGAGCTGCACAAATCAGTGGTGCTGCCTAAATATATTTTGTTCTTACAAGATTTTGCTTAGAATGTGCTACAAAGGAGGGAGGAAAGGCTGTAAAAACTGCAACACATCTAAGAATAAAATAAAACTATGGTCTTGTGGCAGAACCAAGCTAGAGGTTGCTGTACAAAGGATGCACAAAATTTCTTATGCACATAAGCAAGCAAACTTAAGGCCCTGTTTCTATAAATATATAACATGTTCCTTCTGGTCTTGTGGTTAAGGAAGAGAAAAGCTTAACTCTTGTCTGGGATCGGAAAACATGCCTCAGCTGCTGTGCTACACCAAGCTAAAAGGAAAAGCAATGCAACTGCAAGTTCTTCTCCAGGAGTAACCTATTTTTGTACAGTTCCGGTAAACTGTGGTTTGACTTATTATGATGTGCAAACCACGCTAGGAAATTCTCATGTTTTTCATTCCCCAACCTTAAGTGCAGCTTCTCCCAAACCTGGGTGCTACTTCTAAACTCCCTCAAATTTAATAAGCCACTTACAATAAAGCACTGTAAGAGGGAGTTGTTCAGAAAGAAAGGAACATGTTCTGTGCATATACAAACCTAAATTCACATAAAAAATAAGGGATACTTACAATAGATTAACTGCTGGATCACAAATCTAAGGACAAATTCAGAGCAAACACAGGACAACCACAGCAGAAAAAAGCTGGGGATGTTTACAGAGTTTGACCATCACAGATTTGCTGGCATATAACCCCAGAATATTCTCAAGCAACCCAACCTGTTTAAATTAGGGTTGCGACTGGGTTTGCAAACCAGCTGGTATTTTATTGCTCTGACCGTTATTTTCTACCAGGTAACCTGTACTAGCTGCTAGAAAAAACCATCAACCTCATAACCAGACAATGATTCCACCCAGACAATGCCCTTGGCTGTACACTTTACCTTACCGATTCCATTCTGTGTCTACCTCAAAGCTAAACCTCTTCAGGTTCTGCCCTGGTTCCACCTGCTGCTATCAAACTATTTTTTGGTTAACAACCCTAGTTGTGCCTATGTGGTTATGGTATCTGGGCAGGGTGATTATGACCTCATCTCACACTTGGTGGATGCTTGGACGTGACAATCATCAGACCAAAAGGGGGGGATAATTTATACAACCATATAGAAATTAGTTTTTCTGCCACTTCAACAAATGAAACTTACGGGCAGCAATTGTAGGATGGGGGGAAAAATTAAGTAATTCTTCACACAAGACATATCTGATGTATTGAATTTACCAATACGTGGTACTGGCCACAAGCTTAGATAGTTTTTGAATGAGATGCTAGCCATGATGGCTATATGGAACTCCCAAGTTCTTAGGCAGTGGGCTACAGAAAACCAGTTGCTGGTGAGCAACAGAGGTTATTGTCTTCAAGCTATGCTCTGACCTTCCCAGGTGTGTTTTGTTGGCCACTGTAGGAAGCAGGATGGTGCTGCTATGTCTCCTCTTATCTTCTTATAACTTCCATTAAAGCAGAGCTTTCCAAACTGTGAGTCACAACATGTTATTGTGTTGGCTGTGGTGTGTAGGTGTGTCACGCAACGTGTGTCCATATATATTATAAGGGGTTAGTTTAGCCTCCGGTTTGCTAGTAAAACTGAATTACCATTTCGCAAAGTGATGCATGTCTAAAAAGTGCAACACCAACATGAAAAGTTTAGAAAGCTCTGAACTAAAGTTTCACCATCACAGATTTGCAGGCATACAGTCCAGAATATTCAGAAGCAGCCCTTCAAAACACCCCACAAAGTATGTCTTAATTGCTTAAATGGAGGGTTTAAGGGGCATAACAAACCGCCTTAACAGTAAAATTATGCTACTGCAGGTCACTGTTAATTAATTCTTGAAAAGCGAGTAAACTCAAGATTGGATTTGGGGAACCTGTGGCCCTCTAGATGCTGTTGTATAATATTCCTGTAATCCTTGAACACTGGCCATGCTGGGGGGGAGGCGGTGGGATTTGGGAGTACAACAACTGGATTGCCACATATTCCCCATACCTGCCCTAGATTCTGTCAGACTCAATCCTATCACTTGCCAAATTCACCCAGAAAATGCTCTACAACGTACCTTCGCGATTCCATCTTCTCTACTCCAAACCGCTAGACCTCTCTAGGTTATACTCTGCTCCACTTCCTGGCCCCACAGTATTTTTCAAACCAAATGTATACAACTCTAGTTGTAACCTTGGGATTATGATACCTGGTCAGGGTGATTATGATGGCATAATAACCTTATCTAGACTTGGGCATGACTACCAAGCAGGCAAAAATAAAGGCCAATTCATACAGCCATATGAACTGGCCTCACATTTGCTTGCCAACAGTTAGATCCAAGGAATTGGTACAATAAACACATGAGCAACAATGCATGACTGATGCTATTCAGTTCAAAAAAAAAAAAAAAAAAAGCTGCCTTTAAGCAGTAAATATGCCCAAGCGTTTTCGGGACAGGCAATTAGCCAAAACAGTTTTAATCTCCCAAGAAGCAGGTTTAATGCTGTGCTTAGAATGCTGTGTGATTAATCTTTGACTGAAGAAAAACAAATGGTATGGTGATATTTCTTAGTCCACATAAAGGTAGGTCTCATATTCTGTGAGTATTACTATCTATCAGCAGAGGAGCCAGGGCTGGAAGTGTAAAATTAAGTGAACACCCAAGTATAATCTTGTTTGTTTTTTAAATTGCTGTAATTAGGTAATGCATGCACATATGAAAAATTCCTAGCCTCCATACTCATAAAGGATAATAATGGACAGGTGCGTGAGACAGCCATACATTTCTCTGCACGAGGGAATTGCTAAAAGCCATCATAGACCATGCCAGGACATGTGCTGCTCATTAAAAATAATGCACGTGACTGAAGAAGGAATGGAAAGATTTCTGATTTAGACAACGCCTGTCACACCTTCTCATTGAAGAGGCTTCACTTACAGAAACTGTTGTGATTCCATTAGACCATATTCAGTCTAAAATGAAATAAATTATGCAAAAGTCAGGTTGACATATTAAATGCTTTAGATGCAAGTTTTGCCAATTTGGTGTGCACCTTTGCATTTTGACGTATTACCTCACTTCCACAACCCACCTTTAGCCTTATTAGTGACTATACCTCATTCATGAGGAAATAAGAGTGCATTTCAATTGTTCAAAGCCAAGTGCATACATTTCCTCAGTAACCCTTTAAACATTAACTGTAAGTTAGGCCTGCTTGATCATTGCCATAATGCAGACTGGGGTTGTGGGTGGAGCTGAGCAAACTTTGGCCTGCCTCAAGTCAGATAGCCTACTGATAAACAAGAAGATCTGAACAGAATAAATTTCAGACCCTTCATTCACACTCTTAGCTATTATTTCACAGCAGTGGTGGCTTCTTCCTCCATCTAGCACAGGGGTCCCCAACCGGAACCGGAAGGGGCCCACGGAGACTGTTTAACCAGCCCACGAGCCGCCCCCAAACCGAGCCACCTGCTTGGTGAGTCCCCGCGTGCTGCACTAAACCGGCGTGGCGCAACGTAGTGCCTCTCTTCCGTGGCTCTGGAAATCGCTTCTGCACATGCCCAGATGCCGGAAATTGCGGCTGCGCAAGTCTGTGGCACTGGAAATTGCTTCTGCGCAGGCGCGATTTTTGGCATCTGGCCATGCGCAGAAGAGATTTCCAGTTCCACAGACGCACAGATGCGATTTCCGGCATCGCGCTGCGCCAGCCCAGCCCACGGAGGATCTCCGCAGGAGTGATCTGGCCTATGCCCGGTAAGCCTTGCCGACCCCTGATCTAGTAGAAGGACTTTCTCCTTCATATCTTCACATTCACTAAACACAACGGGAAAGATCCAGCTAATCCGTTCTCTAGAAAATATTTTTATGTACAGGATTCACCTAATGAGCCCCATCAACAGAAGCCCTGTGCAAGGACTTCCACTTGAACAATGGGGCTTTCCCCCTCCTCTCCCCCCAAATTGGCGGGGACGTCCGTGGTGGAGGCAGAATAATCCCTAGAAAAACACAGGGGTAGAGAAGAGAGGGGAATGTTCCATTTGGCAAGCTCAAATGCTTGCTCAGAGAGAATAACTGGAAGAGCGTGATAAAGAATTCCATCCATATAATCCATCCACGTTGCCTTGGAAGCAGAGTTGAATGGGAAGCACATTCCAGCCTCTATTACCTGCTTGGAAACTAAGGGCCACTGGGAGGCTGCATCCATAGCCTTGTAGAAATAACACTGCAGCAAGTGCAAGGCCAACCTGGCCCCATCCATCCAGCAGAGAAAGGAGCAGCTTCTCCCTCCCTGCCTGTTGCTCTGGGGCTGCAGAACCAAAGGAAGACTATGCCCTAAGGTAAAGGTAAAGGGACCCGACTCTGGGGTTGCGGTGCTCATCTCGCTTTATTGGCCAAGGGAGCCGGCGTACAGCTTCCAGGTCATGTGGCCAGCATGACCAAGCCGCTTGTGGTGAACCAGAGCAGTGCATGGAAATGCCGTTTGCCTTCCCGCCGGAGCGGTACCTATTTATCTACTTGCACTTTGACGTGCTTTCAAACTGCTAGGTTGGCAGGAGCTGGGACTGAGCAACAGGAGCTCACCCCGTCGCAGGGATTCGAACCGCCGACCTTCTGATCGGCAAGTCCTAGGCTCTGTGGTTTAACCCACATCGCCACCCACGTCCCATGCTCTAGCAAAGCTATATAGGCCAAAGGACTAAGGACTGATGCTACTGCTGCACTCTCTCTCTCTCTCTCTCTCTCTCTCTCTCTCTCTCTCTCTGTGTGTGTGTGTAAAGAAACAGTTTTGGCTTTGTTTTTGTATTATTACAACCTGCTGTTTGTACTGTAATTCACATTGAAAATCATTTGATTGATTGGCGAGGTATATTTACTCAGAGTAAGTAAATAAGTAATGAAAAATCTTATCAACAAAGCCCTCTCAAAATTCTAACCCCCAGTTTAGATCTCTCACCAACTGTTCACACATACAGCAACATAAGGGATGGAAGATGGTGACAAAGTAAGTTTGCTTAAGATGGTAGTAAAGAAATCTCAGCACTATCCAAATTCAGATTTTTGCCCTGATGGGCACAGTATTTTATCACTGTGAAGTTAAAAAGCCACTTGGACAATTAGGCAATGACTGCCTTGAAAAGGAAATATAGCACAGCTTTCCCATGCTAAGAAAAATGGAGTCATGCAATCAAAGAGCTGAATGAACTTTTTTTTTTAAGTAATACTGGAACTGAAGGAATGTAACCACCAGGATTTATTCCTTCTAAGCCTTGTCCCCAGCTAGGGATGAATGAATAAATTAACATTTGTGGAGAAGTAAAATTAATTAATAACTTCCAACAGGTATTGGCAGATGAAAATGATGGATTTTTCGGAGCTGGCCAATCTGACCAGAAGAGACCGCGACCAGAAGGAGGAGTACCAGGAAGAATGGACGAAATTTAAAGACTATTTAGTTAAATATGTTAAGTTAAATTAATTGGAGATGTTTACAAAAAACAGATAGGCTTAGGATTGAAATAGGTAATATGATGAATTAATATGTTTAATGCGGAATTTGAAAGAAAGAAAGATCTTAAGTGATTAAGTTAATTTTATAAGAATATTGGTTTTGGAAAACCGTTAGAATGATATCGACAACCAGGGGGATACGAGGAAGTCATTTAACAATGTTACTAAGTTTGGTTTAAATATGGTTGAGATTTATGTTTGTTTATTTGTTTGTTAAAAAATTTCTTTGGAAAATCAATTTTTTTTTTGGAAAAAACAACTTCCAACAGGTATCTGAGCTATACAGCTACTGCGCTTTAAGAAAAGGGGATGTCTCAGAATGTTCTCCATCTGAAGTGAAGTGGGCATCTTCCCAAAATTCCACAATGCAGCACCAGAAGGAAAGAGCTGCCACTTTGGCAAGGCAATGCACCCTAATCCCTCTTCAAAGTACTAAATGAACCTAGCTTAATAAGATCTGAAAGAATCAGAGGCATGGCACAGGCCACCCTAATATAATATTTTGCTTGTGCTTAAGCCTAAGAAACATTAGAATGAAACGGCCTGCACAATTATTAATAAAATTGCAGACACCTTAGCATTCTGAAATGTGGCATGATCCAACCGAAGTTAAACATGCGTAGTGATTGCTGGCTTATGCTCCATTTCTTTAAGTGTAAATATATAAAGTGATTTAGTGCTAAGATCCACTATGGAAAAGTATGCCTGTAGAGTAAATTAAAGACATTTGACTCAACCTGGAAGCTTAGTTCCCTTTCTCAGTCTGAAAATCCTTAGTATTGAGGGCTCCATTGTAGCCAAGACATGTAGGGTCCTCACAAAATGTCTCTATTCAATAAAATGAGGCTTACCACATTCCTTCCTTCTCCCCCCTCTTAGTAGAGCTTTTATTTTCCCTTCAAAAGATAAGGCAATGGTGAGCTATTCTTTAGAAAATGGCAAGCAGAAACTAGAATTGCAAAAAAATAAAATAAAAAATCTTTTGTCTTCCTTTCAAACGTATCTCATAGCAATCCAAGGCTTGACACTTAGTAATGTTTTGTTTCTTTCTGATTTGTAGCTGGAGGCAGTCAACAAGTTGTGGCAGATGTTGGCATCACCGCTTCTCCTATCCTCAAGGAATGTACTCAAGTTAGATCCTGATCGCCTGCAACATGTTTGAACATCACTATGGTACGGCGTGTGCCAGCATTTGTCCTGCAGCCTGGCATGAAACAGAAGTTCCAAACCAAAGCTCCGCTGCGTACGGCTGGTTTGCCTTGAAGGAGGGTTCAGACTTTTGAAAACTTTCCCCACCTAGAATTCTTTTCCTGTTCTTCTGCCACATTTGTAAACATCTGGCAGCTCACATGGCTGTGTCTGCTGCATGAAATCATCTGCAGGGCTAAATTTCTGCTTCTGCATGTGGCCTTTTGTTGGCTTCTCTTCCTGTTCTTTGCAGGGAGGGCTACTGTTCCACACCTCTCCATACCGCTAAAGCTTTTAAATAGCCCATTCAAGTCAAAGGAAGCCTTCCCAGCACTTTCAAAAGGCACTGAATTGGGCTCTTAACATTCCCTTTCTAATGTAATAGTAAACCTATCCTAGCATCTGTTCACAGATGCAGCCAGTAAATATCTTTACCATTTATTTCCCCTTCTGGGTAATAATTCCCAACCTTTTCAATATCCTTCCTATAATGTTGTGCCAAGAACAGTACACAATAGTCCAGGTGCGCTCTTCACTAATGTCTCTGCTATAGGAACGATTTTCCTATGCACACCTCCTCCCCAAGTTTCTGTCCTCCTGGCTGCTACCAGATAATCCAATTTATTGGCATTCATCAGATTGTATGAAATGAGTGAGCAGTAGGAAAATAAAGTGGGGAAATGCATGTTGATTGAACAAGACAAAGGACCCTTTAATAATTACATCTCACATATGCACCTTTGCAATGTACACAAAACATCTTGACCTCTGCTGCACAAGGACTCCTTAGTGCCCATGCACAATTTAAATGAAGTCTAAATATGCATTTGCTTGCGTTGTGCCCTCCCTAGCCTTGCCTCTCCCCATCTCTTCCCTCTCTCTGCTGGTTTATGTCTCTCACTGTGACCTTCTCACTCACCTTCTGATGTGTTTGCCCTGCCTTAATGTAGGTTCTAGGCATGGCTGTTTGAGATCCATATGAATCTCCATCACAAGGCAACTGCTCAGTTACCTGGGGTGGTGAAATGAGCATGAGCTAACACAAGAGGGAGACAGCACTTAGAAAGCAAGTACAGATTATTTATTCATATGTGCAGTTAGTGGAAAGAAAGCAACAAAAAACAAAGAAACACTTTCCCAGATCTTCTTGAGAAGCATATGTCATGAAGACCCCAAAAAGATATTCAGAGAGCTGTTCTTGTTGTACAATGTTGTTGAAGAATTACATAATAAAGAGCCATTATTTTATTAGTCAATAATCCTTATAACATGTGAACAACAAAAAACACTCGTAGGTCTTTAAACAGCTGAGAAGCCTCTCCATCTTTGTCCTTTTCTCTCATTCTCACACTACTTTTTCGAATTCCACTCCCAAAGCAAACCTCTCTGATTCACTGACTTGGAATGCTGCTGTCTATTACATGCAGCTTCCTCCCCAACACACCAAAAAGGCAAAGTAATGCATTATACATGAAAACAAGGAGGGGCTGAAAGATCTGTCTCTGGCGCCTATTGTCTGGGAACCAGAGGCCTAACACATTTACACATGGATATTCTAGGGCTGCAAATTCTAACAGCACCACTGTGTCCCACTATCCCAGAGATAGATCTCAATGCCCCTAATTACTATGACACTTGTTCCAGTTGGCTGCCACATCTTGTAGCTCCTTTGAAGAAGGAAAACCAGCCAAGAACTACAGAACTCGGGGACTTGGAGTTCATCACATGTCACACAGGGTAAGACACCTCTCTCAGTCTCTCAAAGTATAGCTAGAGTTTACTGTACAATCACTCTCCCTGCTTCACTCCCTGGTTCTAACACAGGGATCAGCAATCTTTTTCAGCCATGGGCCAGTCCACCGTCCCTCAGACCATGTGGTGGGCCGGACTATATTTTGAAAAAAATAATGAACCAATTCCTATGCCCCACAAATAACCCAGAGATGCATTTTAAATAAAGGGACACATTGATTGATTGAGAAGGCATAAACATCCCCAAGCAACCTCAACTGTTTTCCTCGTGGTGACTTCCCATTGTTGGCAACCCAGTTCCAACATTGCTGGGTCCAACGTATATTTCATTTAATACTTATGTAACCCAAATGTAGCTGTTTTTCATAGTCTATACAGTGGTACCTCAGGTTAAGTATTTAATTCATTCCGGAGGTCCATTCTTAACCTGAAACTGTTCTTAACCTGAAGCACCACTTTAGCTAATGCTGCTGCCGCACCGCAGGAGCACAATTTCTGTTCTTATCCTGAAGCAAAGTTCTTAACCTGAAGCACTATTTCTGGGTTAGCGGAGTCTGTAACCTGAAGTGTATGTAACCTGAAGCATATGTAACCTGAGGTACCACTGTAGTTCAAATCCATCTATAATTAAGTGTCCTGTTTCTGGAGCAGCAGAGTATGAAAGTCTTGCAGTTCTCCAAACCATTATGTTCCACTGCCGTGTTTACAAGAGGCAGACAGGAAGTAACATAGGCATCAACACAAGCTGACACCTTTAACCTATCCTGCTCCTTCTACACATGATAGCAACATAAAGCACATACTCATTCAGTTCCTCATGCTGGGCAGGCTACCAGTATCTTAAAATTTCTCTCTTCTGGGAACATGATCTCTGTTAGATCCTGTCATCTGATGAGGAAACAGCAACTAAGTTCAGCGCTGCAAGGGAATGTTCTTTTCCCATAAGCTGTGTGTTATTCCTGTCTCTCTCATATATATAGAAAGAGAGAGCGCATCTCTAGATCAGGAGCGGCAAGGAACTTTCCAGGGCACATATGCCTCATTGTACCCAACTATGGACCATACGCTCAGTCTGTTTTCTGGATTCCAAGATTTCAGCAGATATTTAACAAGCATTTTCAAGCATATCTTCAAAGGGCAGAAAGTTTTTAAAAATAAAAACTGAGTTTTTCGAGAAATAAACTTCTGTGTCCAATTCCATATTATGTTGTTGTTTTCCTGCAGTCCCTACAGAAACGAAATCTTGTATCTATTCCCTGGCTATTGTAAAGCTACATGAGTGCTCTTTTTGACAGCAGTTTGGACAACTATATCAAGGCCCAGGAAGTCTGATTTCCCAGGCAGTCTGAGCCGCCAATGCTTGAGAAGCTGACCATCCCTGGTTTAGAAGGAACAGCATCGTCCAATCAGCTGTGAAGCAAGCAGTCAAAAAACTGTAGGATTCCAACCAACAGAAAGCAGCAGGGCATATTGTAAGAGATAGGGCCCTTGATACATACGGTCTTTTTACTCAGGTTATTTCCATAAGCACTCTTTACAAAATCTAAACAAGTGTGTGCTTACCTGTATTTATGAATGATGGCATTAAATAATTTCCCATCTCGCCAGCAGGTAGTGAAATTTTCACAACGAATACCAGCATAACCCTCAGTTGTCTGCTGTGTCCACAGGAGCAATCTCTCTTTAGCAGACATGTCCTCTGACTCTCCAGTAACATGGATGTCAGAAATCTGTATCAAAATAAAATAAAAACAGCCAAATTAAAATAGATTAAGAATGTCATCAAATATCAGTAGCGCCTCAAACCCTCCCCCACCCCATCTCATTATGGTCCATCATTATTATGGGGTGGGGTGGGGGGTAGGGAGCTTAATCACAGCCCTGGCTCTTTTGGGCATAGTCCCAAAGTGGCACGGATAACTTGGCATGAATCCCAGCTCCACTAATTCAAGCATGTCCCTGGGTGGCCTCTCCCATCACGAGTGCACGGAACCGAGTCTGACGCCTCCACACAGGAAGTACAGGACATTACAGAGTGGTGGGGGGCACAATAAAATCCTTCTCCAAGGATCCTAAATTTAAAAGAGGGCAATGAAGAGAAACGGAACAGCATAATAGCAAACAATGGATGGCCAACTGAAGAAGATAACAAGGGACGCACTCAGCAAGGGATCCTGTATGAGGCAATGGGAGTAGAAATAGTGACAACTTCATCAATAAGGGAAAAGGAAATGGCTGATCAAGCTTAGGTAGCAATTTTCTGGAAGTCTTCTGTTTAAGAAACTAGAATCGGCCAGTGCCACCATCAAGGTTTCACTGAACCTTCAGAGGGCAGCTGGAAAAATCCCATTAATTTATAGATGGCTGGAACTCTGGAACCAGTGATACTCAGATGCACAGCTGAGTGCAAATAATGCACGTGGGGATTGCTTGTTTGAAAATGAAAGCACATCAAAGTATTTCAGTAAGTGGAAGGCCAACAGATGGGGGGGTAGCATAAGCACCTTCTCTCTGATGCGTTGTCTTTACAAATGCATAGAAAATTTAAATTAGATGGCTGCTTGTTCATGAGAAATGCCTTCCCCCACTCCCTGCTTCCCCTCACAAATTGCATTTGGAAGTGCACAGTACACAGAAGAACTGTCAGGAACAGCACATTTGGACCTGGCTGTAGGTCTGGAAGCCAGTTTTTCACACTCCTAGCAAGGCCCCATTCAAAGGAAGACAGCTATGCAGACTGCAAGGCCTATGCTGGTCTAATGCCTGTCCCTGTCAGCCACGTGAACCACTGGAAACTGAAACATCAATCCCAACTCCCCAAATTAGAGGCGTGTCAACATGATCTCTCTCCCTTAAGAAGCTACTTTGTTCTGGTACATTTAAGGGCAATTACGCCAAGTATCTTTCCTAGTCATCTCAGTTTCTATGCAAGACAAAATATCCAGACCCATCATACACAGCAAATAAAACATGCGCCATGTTATTTGGGAGAGTTTATTAAAATGCTGGTGTCAACCAGAAGGGCCAGGTGTGCATTTTGGTGGGGAGGAGAATCACCCTAAATTTTCTTCTGTTAATTTTTCTTTATTTTCTTTAAATTATGCTTCCCTCCCCTGCACCCCACTTAAAATGTTATGGACTATTTCAAGCATGGAAGGAAGTGCAGAGTAATTTTTACAGCACAGGAGATTCCAAGTGGACTCTAGACCTTTCGCCCACAGTTTCAACAACTGTGTATATCGGAAACAGCACTTCAGATTCCATTTCCCATAAGTGACTATTTGCAGGCAGCAGAACAATCTCCAAGTGTCAGTTATATCCATGATGACTCATGTAAATGGCATGTACCAGCTAGGATACAAAACCAAGAACAAAGTCCTATTTTAAACTGCAGTTGCTAAATGCTCTTGTTTTCAGCTCAACTGAAGATCTGAAATGAGTATGTGAGTTACAATTGTTCTCACTTATATACCAACATATCGCAAAACACCATTTGCAGAAATATTCATATAGTCAAGAAAATGATTTAAAAATAAAATAAATTCCTGGTTTAATGAATAAACTAAGGGGTATTTTTTTTTATTTGACAACTCTAGAGCCCCAACCTTCCTTCAAGCTCCTATCTCCACAGTTTTAGCAACATACAGAGAAGAAAATCGGATAAATGTAAATGGCCCACCAGAAATTCTGTGTGGTGTTAGGGTCTCAGACTGGGCGACTATGAAGGCAGGCTCAGACATTTTATTCCCTGATACCATCAAGGCACTTTGCAGGCAGAGGAAAATGCCAGCCTAATCTCTGCTTCCCTAAAGTGCCACCTCTGCAGATGGCGAGCAGGATCAGATGACATGAGGCATCAATAAGCTCCCACCTGGCCTCAAATTATAGCTGTTGTCTCTAGCCTGGCTCCTCAGCAATTTGTCTGAACAACTTATCACTCAGTGCAGCTTGAGATGCTACAGAGTGCCTAGGAGCATTGCCTGATTCTGTCTGACAACCTTACAATGTGGCTCAAATGAAAGTGGAAGACAGGGAGTGGTGTGAATAATGAAATATCATGAATTAGAAATGCTGTTTTAGAAACTTTCAGGATCAGAAAACCAAATTTCAAAGAATTACTTGTTTATATTAATGGGCCCATTTAAGATAAAAACGATAATTTCAAAAGCTAGATGCACATCACTACAGTTAGAAAAAGAAAATAACTATTGTTAACTCATTAAAACCAATAATTGCTATTCATAGCTTTAAAGCAGGTACCGTATTTTTCGCCATATAGGACGCACTTTTCCCCCTCCAAAAATGAAGGGGAAATGTGTGTGTGTCCTATGGGGCGAATGCAGGCTTTCGCTGAAGCCTGGAGAGCGAGAGGGGTTGGTGCGCACCGACCCCTCTCGCTCTCCAGGCTTCATGAAGCTCTACGCAAGCCTTGGGAGCCCGCAGGAGTTCCTGTTGGGCTCCCTAGGCTTGCGGATAGCAGCCTGCATCTCGAAGCCTGGGGCGCACTGCACAGCGCGCCCTGGGCTTCGGTTCCCTGACCTGGTTTGGAGGCTGGCGGTGGGGGGAAAAACTAGGTGCGTCCTATGGGTCGGTGCACCCTATGGGGCGAAAAATACGGTAATCCCTTGCAACTCACTAATTAGTAATTATCACATAGAGATTCAATAATCAGCATAAGTTCATTCTCTTTATATAGAATTGAAGTGAAAAGATTATTGAAAAGAACCAAAAAGTATACAGCAAAATCATTATTTCTCAAACTTTAGGGCTGCAATCCTATATACACTGATCCAGCAGCCATTCCTATTGAACACAAAGGAATTTAACCTCTGAGTAAATAAATATGCATAGGATCGTGCTGCAGGATCAGGACCTCTTCTAATTCCCATTAAATTCAATGAACATGACATTTCCCATTGAAACCAAAAGTGAAACATTTTATTACCTGTGTGGCTACAGATTTATTAATGGGCCCTTAGCCTGCAAAAGTGGACACAGATTTGCATATGACACAAAGCACATGGACATGTTATGCAAATCCATGTCCACTTTTGAGAGTTGGCAGGAGGGCCCAATCCTCAAGACAGTGGAGTGAGCCCTAAAAATCCTGAGGAAACCTGCTTCTGGGTTGCGCGCGTGCACACCCCACCCCCCCCTTTTCTACACAAAGACCTCAGGGGAAACATTTCTACCCCAGTCTTCTTCCTGACACCTGAGAATTTCTTTTCTCTTCTTGCTGGACGAAGAAACATGTAACCCTGTGAAGCCCAAACAGCCAGACACAGGTTTTCTACCTCAGTGAGACAACAGAGCAGATGCAAAATGGGGGAAGACCCACACTACACCAGGTTGAGGGAAGCCATGACCCTTTCCCTTCTCCATCTTATTTATTTGCGCTAGGCTCCAGGCCAAGCTTGGAGGTGTTGTGGAGAAGAGAAAAAATGGGGATGTCTTTTTTGCTTCCTTTCTGATCCCTGACACCAGAACAAAATTCACAGTGGAAGGGAAAGGAGGGAAGCAAATCTGTCCATCAAGGATTTAACAGACATTGGTCAGTCATACTATAACCTTTTTTAAAAAATAATAATAATAAAGTCCCTACTTTTGGTCTGATGAATAGTACTGCCTGAGCTAAATCCCTCCCCTCTCCAACTCCTTAAATTCAAAAGTAATAATAAAATTGTAAATTAATTCTGCTGTTGGTGTGATCCTTTTTTCTTTCTTTTTTGCCTCATTCTTTATTCATTCAGATTACCAGACGCCTAATGTACTCAGCAGCTTGGCCTAACAGCAAATTGAAAAAGAAACCAGCTTGTCTGTAATAGTATAATGCCTTATAAGCTACTTCAAGTAATCAGACTTTTCACATGGAAAGCTAGAGTGCATGTGACTATATGTGTGATCATGAGGCTAGCGCATACAACCCAAAGATTTGTGTGAAAGGCTCTCTTCAGAAGTACCACATCTTACACCTTATATCAACAGCAACAATCAGCCAATTTTATACTCTGCCCTGGATTATGTATTCTGAGGCAGGAGGGCAAACAGAGACACCCTTTCCACATTTGCAATAAAGTGCTGTGTATGCTGATAACAGAAGCTGATGTGATTGTACAATCACTCAGAGATAGTCTGAATATAGGTTAAGCCGGGCAATAAATGTATGAGAACCAACCTGGATGTTATAAAAGAGGCACTGGTTGCTACTGCAAACCCTAGCTAGAATTTGAGCCAGGGTTCAGCTCCAACTGGAACCTGCTGACAATGCTAATGGTTCATGCCTGGTGAAGCTCTGCATGCTTCTGATCAATGTACAGTGGTACCTCAAGTTACAAACGCCTCAGGTTACTAACGCTTCAGGTTACAAACTCCGCTAACCTGGAAGAGTTACCTCGAACTGAGAACTTTGCCCCAGGATGAGAACAAAAATCGTGTGCCAGCGGCGCAGCGGCAGCAAGAGGCACCATTAGCAAAAGCACGCATCTAGTTAAGAACAGTTTCAGGTTAAGAACGGACCTCCGGAACAAATTAAATTCGTAACTAGAGGTACCACTGTACACAATGCATTCCCCTTGCCACTTCACACAAAATACTAAGCCATGGCTAACTAAACTATAGCTTATTAAACCATGGCTTAGTGTTATGTATAAACTCTTCCCACTGGCTTAACTATGGCTTGTTTACTGCCAACAAACCATGATTTGAAGCCATGGTTTGTTGCTGGCTTATTATCCTTGGGTTGTTTTAACTATGGCTTGGTGTTATATGCAAACCCAACACCCTTTCTTCACTACGGTACCGAACAGTCAACAAACTTACAAAGGCATGAGACAAAAGGAGCTGGGAAACTAAACAAACTTCAGAGAAACAAGCCATGATTTGTGTAATCATTTGTGGGACTACTTGGAATAATTTAAGATTTGCTAAACAAATCACAACTTATGTGTGAACCAGACCACTGAATTATTATGGCCCGGTCACAAATGCCTGGGACTAAGAGGTAGAGTTTTCTATATCGGAGGACTCGGGACAGCTGCAAATTGAGCAGTTCTTCTATTTAATAAATAAATAAAACAAGATCATGTTTGCTAAGATCAGCTCTCCTACAAAAACAATAAGACAAAAGCCCTTTAAAAGAGCGGAAACACCCAGCACTCATGGATAAGTGGGTCCATGAGCTTTCAGCAAAGAAAGAGTCGGAGCTGCAAAAAAGCTTGGAACTTGAATGGGAGCAAACAGTGGAACTGAGGCAGGAGGCCCAAAAGCCATGAACTCCACCACTGTGTCCACACATTCCCAAACTCACTGCCATCTTGTCCCTACCCCTCCTAGTATGTGGCACCAACACCACATTTGGGAGGCTATTGCTGTGGTTCCGCCCCACTGGGTGAGCGGCTCTTGCCAAGGGCAGGGTGGATTCAAGAAAGAAAACAGCACCAGCAGTGGGCTAAGGTGCCAGAATCTAAGGATGAAGGTGTAAGAGAATGAAGGAATCAGAGTTAGGGAAGGAGGAGAAAAGGAGCTGAAAATGAAAAGTGTCAAGGGGGGAAAGGGGGCAAGCTGGGGGTGGGTGGGACACATCCATGACCTTGGTAAAGGAAAAGTTATACAGTATGAGCAAGGGAGAAATTGATATCCAAGTGAAATTTGGAGAAGTAAGGAATGGATCATGGATCAAAAATCCAAGGCAACATGGAGGCCAAAGAGTAATACAGGTGTAGACAGAGGATTTCACAAACCAAACTGAATGAACCAGACACCTTATGTGGCTAAACATCTCTCATTTTAAATTAAGAAAGATTTATGCCTTTATGAATACATAGGTCCTAGTGATTTTGAAAAACAAAACAGAAAATAATAATTATTAATAATGGGTTTAGGTAGATCGTAGCTTACAAAAAAATAATGTATACATCAGTGTGTACCTTAACCAGCAACAGAGACAGCTTGTTTCTCAGTTCAAGAACTGGGGGAATTTCACTCATTCAAATCATATACTGTACAATTGAATGGTTGCATGTTGTATCCTTAACACAGTGTTCCATGTGGAAGCAAGAAGTGAAATAATGTAAAAAGTGGCAAGTTCCCACCTTAGATATCTGAGCCATGCATTGAATGTAGCTCTTAGATCCCGCCTACTTACGATAGCAAGCCCTGCCCATTATCACTATCGCTAGGGCTAGCTTTATGGAAATGATGACAGCAACATATGTCTGCGGATACACACTAGAGAATGGCCATATGTTGGAACTTATTTGGCGCCTTACTCAAAATGTTATATCCAGTAGACAAACTGGATGGCAAAAATTAACTGAAACACATGCTAGGTACAATGGGTACAAACATTTTAAAATTAACTCTTCTGAAAAATCATTCATTTGGGGGGGTCTGTGTTTTTTATTTTAATTTATAAAGTTATTTTTCAATGCAAGAACAGCTAACCTCAAAACCAACAGGAGTTCAGCAGCAGTTATTGAAGTAGTTATGAAATACCCAGCATGCAAAAATCAAATATTGCTCAAGGATTTTAATATTTATTTATTTTTTTGAAAACTATATACTATTCTAGCGCTACAGTATATTTACCTTGCTCCTGTTTGGTAAAATGCTATGAGCTTCATTTTCCTGGGAAAGAGGCAGAGACACGGATTTCGGAAATCCTTGCTGCAGGTGGGTTTGATTTTGAAGTTTAGCCGGATGCCAGTTATAACTGTTTTCCCATTTGGGGGAATCATCAGCGATTCCAGAAAGAGCCTTGGATAGTGCATTTTCTTCACACTGGTTGTTTAGCACACAATTTGAGCCAGATTCCTTTTCAAAATGTACTCCCCTGTTTTTCTGGAATGTGAATTCTCCTTGGATCCCGTTGTGAGAAGATTGCTTGTCCTGTGTGCTGCAACTGGGCTTGCGTTTTTTGGGACACTTTTCCAGATCTTCAGTTAACAGTCTCTCTTTTTCTTCAGACTTACTAGCTCTTCTGCCTTTAGCACAAGCACCATTCCCACTGCTTGAATCACAGCTTGCCCCACTCACCAGTTTTGCTTTAACAAGATCAGTGTTAACATCAGTACTCACAATCAGATCAGTTCTGTCCAGCAGAGCCTTCTGTATAACGGACTCATGAATTGCCAGCTCCCCGGGATGAGTTGCTGTTGCTGTCTCTTTAGAACAATTTGCTTTGAATTGAATTTTCCCCTCACTTTCCTTATTCTTCTCTGGCTCTCTCTCATCTTCAGCTTGTTTCCTTCTTGATTTCCTCCTGAAGTATTTTCTTCCTGGGGAATGTTTTGCAGGACTTAAGGGAGCTCTGGCTGGATCCAAGCACTGTTCGTCTTTGTCAGCCCTCACACATCCACAGACATTCCCCATTTGGCTCAGAGTGTATCAAAGCCACACAGACTCTGTAATTTTACTAAGTTTACATGAGCAGAAATCATTTTCAGATTGAGCTAAAACCTCCAGCTTATATCCCTAATATCTTTCAGGCTGAACTCCCGGTCCTCAGGACGTAGCCATTTTGCTTATGAGAAATGCATACGCAATAAATGTTGTGGCATTGTGCCCAGGCTGGGCCTGTGTCTGATTAGACACTGAGGCTTATTTCTGGACACCAATCCTCTTAAGCAAACATCACTGCCTCAGCATTAAACTGTAATGCCGATGGCCTTTTTGCACCAATGACATAGCATCTATCAGAAACAGAAAAGCCTCGTTCAGATGTGACTTTATATGCCTGACAACTGAAAGAGAAAGTAATACAATAAAACAAAGCCCTAAACCAGCACTACAGATACAGAGCCAACACCAACAAGGCAAGAAATATGTTCCTTTCGAAGTCAGTTTTTAAAAATCTGGTTACGAATAATACACAGGAAAATATAAGATTACTCTTTCCAGGTCAATGCTCCAGACTAACTACTAAGAAAATACCAGAAATTAATAGACTTAAACATTTGACCATGGTCCAAGCACCTGCAAGTGAGAGCAACATGTCCCATAAATTGATATTTAGCTGGAGATCTTTGAATAGCAGGAAGAGTGAAGAAAACTAAAACACAGTGGGTGAATTTATGTAGAAAGCTATGAATAAAATTCTTGCAAACTGGGGATTACTTGGTACTGGGGTATAATCTTATAAGCTTCTTTGGTTTCAGCAGGAAAGTTTTTGTTTTCTCTCCTCCAACGAGTCTATATATTTATATTTTTTTACAATTCTACCTAGAATTACAAAGCAACCCCAACCATGCCTACTCAGAAGTAAGATCTACTGAATTCATTGGGGCTTTCTCTGAGATGAGTGGGGTCAGAACCGCAGCCTTAATTATCGGCAGCAGGAATTAAGATGTGCCACACATTGTTGCAGCAAACAAGTCCCTACAGTGGTACCTCAGGTTAAGTATTTAATTCGTTCTGGAGGTCCGTACTTAACCTGAAACTGTTCTTAACCTGAAGCACCACTTTAGCTAATGGGGCCTCCTGCTGCTGCCACGCCGCCGGAGCACAATTTCTGTTCTCATCCTGAAGCAAAGCTCTTAACCTGAAGCACTATTTCTGGGTTAGCGGAGTCTTTAACCTGAAGCGTATGTAACCTGAAGCATATGTAACCCGAGGTAACACTGTATATGGAATACCATGTGAATCCTGAGTGGCCATTGCTAGCCATCTGATTTGGGGCTTACACCACAAAGTCCTCCTCTTTGGACTGAACAGTGGTGTTCCAAACCACAAGCTGTGCTCGCTGTGGATTTTTGGGTCAATTTAATTTGCCACAGATAGAGGCAGGAAAAGCTAGAGGTAGCAATGTGGCATTGGCCACAGTACCTTTAGGTCAGGTATGAGGTACCTTTAGTCGTCCAGCTGTTGCTGAAGTAAAACTCCCACCATCTCTGGCCATTGGTCATCTTGCCGGAGCTGATAGCACTTGTAGCTCAGTAACTTCTGCAGAGTCAAAGGTTTCCACAGCTCCTTAGGGCAAACAAACATGGTACCCCAGGTGCTACTTAAAGTTTGCTGCATGACTGCTTCCTTCCTGTGGTGAGCCAATCATGGCCAGGCACTCAGTGCCAGGTGTAACTCTCACTTGCCCCATGTCTTGCCTTATAACTTAAGTGTGTTCTCTGAGCAAGTCTCTCTCCATGCTACCAGTATTTTGTACCGGGAAATGCGATTTCCCACTATCATGTAAGGAAGAAGGCTTCCAAGTTTCACCATCACCTAGCCTGTGTCATTTTATCAGTCCACCTCAGGGGAAAAGTGAAGGCCCAGAACAAATGCTGGCTTGAGGCCTTCCTGGGCACGTCGGCTATTCCATCTAAAATCATTAATGCAAGGTGACATCATGATGCAGTAAAGACAAGTCTGCCAGAAACACTCAGTTATCTCCTACGGTGTGCCATTACATCATTTTGCAATCATTCCACAAGGGAAGCGGGAAAAGATTTAATACTATGGCAGGGCCCACACACTACGCACTTTCTTAAGCAGGTAAGCAGAAGAGCTTATTTTTTGCATTTATATCCTACCTTTTTCTCCATGGAGTACGTGGTTCACCCTTCCCCTCCTTAGTTAATCTCTACAATAACCTTGATAGGTTAAGAGGATGTGATTGGCCCAAGGTCACCCAGTGAGCTTCATGAATGAGTGGGAATTTTAACCCTGATCTCCCAGGTCCTGGTCTGATAATACACCACACAGGCTTCCTCTGGCTCACACAGAAATTTGCCATAGTTTTTTATCACAAGCTCCTGCAGCAGCTGAAGTATTGATGGGATGGAGCTGCTTGCCAGGTATGTACTTTCATTACTTTCGTTAACTGCTGCACATGCAGTTAACCCAATCTTAACCTGGCTGTGAAATTCAGCTGAAAAGACCAAGTCTGAACATTTTATCTACAACGAGGGGGCATATCAGACAAAGTAACCAAAATTTATTTTTTTTTAAAAAATGGATATATATATATATATATATATATATATATATATATATATGAGAGAGAGCATGGCCTTTAAAAGCTGTCTTATTAAAAATGACAATCCATGATATATCTAATCGGAACCATGAAGAAAACGGTAACCGTTCACCTCCTATAGCTACAGATTAAATTGCAAACATTAAATAACTCCGTGTTTAGATCTCCGAGAGGATCAGTCATTGACCTCTTGCCTGCCGGTTTTAAATCATGAGCAGATTAAAAGTGGATCCGTGGAGAAAGGTTTCAATGTCTGGAGACAGTCCAGAGGTATGCTTCAGAGGAAGATGTTTCTGCCTAACCACATGCTGCTACACAGCCAGTAGCAGGCCCTAACAAGAGAATAAGCTTTTAAGAGCCTTGCTGCACTCATGGTGTGGTACCCCTTTCCCTGTCTCAACATCTTTGTATTCCCAAGATAAAACAACTCACTTAATGTGCAGAAAAGCCAGCCGGTTCTGCTTTAAGGGATTAATTCCCGCAGCATCAAGCATTTACAGGTGAAAAATGTCTCTCTCCACTGCAGGGGGGCTCCAAGAACATTTTACTGAGATGAAATATTTACATCTCGAGCATGTGGTAGCTTGTACACATGCTCTCTTGGGGAAATAAACAGAAGGGCTACCCTTGAAAAGACACATTGCTTCTCAGAAGCAACTAAATGAAATTTGTAGTGGACTTTGTGCTCAAAAGAAGGTTTGAGTACCCCACATTACAGCATGAACTTAGTTTTGTGATGTTAGTGGTTGTGTGGACAAAGCTACACCTTAACTGTTGTGATGTGGGCCTGGCTCAAAAAACAAAAACCCCTCAATATTTTGTTAGTGACTTCTGCAATAAATAAATAACTGCATAAGTATATTATGGTGATTTGGAAAGGAGGGAAAAAACAGGGCTATGTTTCACCACATACAACTTGAGTAGATAATGGATCAAAATAATGTTTATCCTAATTCACTATTCTGTTGTTATTATTATTATTAATTGCTCTGCAGATGTAGCTTCATCAGCTTAGGACAAATACCTACATACATTAAAAAACAACAACGACCAGTTTTAACTCCATTTTGGTTCATAACAAAATAAGTAAACAAAAGAAAAAATAAAATAAAATGAACATGACAGCCTAAAAAAACCCAAAAAAACTAATTCCAGTTTATATAAATCCAAATGCTTGCTGAAACAAAGGGTGTGGGGGTTGTTTGTTATGTTTTTGTCACCTCACAGGTTTTTGCCACAAAAACTGAGGGAGCCAAATGGGCCTTGCCTCCCTTCAGAAGAGATCCTATAGCCTAGGACAGCTTTCTCCAGTCCTGCAGATGCCCTGTAGATGCCTTGAACTAAAACTCCCATCAGCCCCAGCCTGCATGGCCACATGGTCAAGGATTGTGGGAGTTGTACTTCAAGCATGTGGAGGAGATCAGGTTGGGGAATGCTGAATTTGGATTTAAAACATCAATAATACAAGAGAAGGTTCTAATACTGCAGGGAAAGCAGAAACACAATTCAATCTGTTGTAATTAAATGAGGCTTTCAGATTCTAAAGGTCATTTAGGGTGTGTGACATCCAAAAGTCCATATATACATTATCAGAGAAGCATCATTGAAAGCAAAAGTACTACTTAACTCTCATGCAATATTTGAATGAGCTCATGCATAGTAACACTGTTTCTCAATCATAAGCAACTGTAACTAGGAAGGAGGTACTTTAGTGGCTTTGCTAGCATGCTGAAAACATACACAAGTTGGCTTACTGATAGTAAAATAATTCATAACCTGCTCGTGAGTGAGTGGAATCCAGGTGGGAATTAGAATCATCAATTAAAATCCAAATGGTCCCCAAAAGCAGCAATGATACAGGAACAATCGCTCAGGATAAATTCATGCACTTCATACCGATTTCTGTTCCATAAACCTTTCACTATTTGCACATCTAACTATTCCTGCTTAGATTTTGTAATCAGGAATATATGTAAGTTCTCCAACTAGGTACTGCTTTTGAGATTTCTAAATCGAAGTACAAATAAATGCGAACAGCATAGCTTTAAATTCTCTGCCTATTCTTAAATGGCAGATAACATTTAAAATTCTGCACCACAGTTCCTAACGACATGGTATTTATGTTAAATGGTGGTTAAGAATCACATGGGCCACAGAATTTACAAACAAAATGCAACTCTCAGGCACTGAAGTCGAGAAACAACAATACCAGTGTTGTATACCGTAAGAACCAGAAGGATACATTACAGAAATTCTTTAAGTACAGTCGGTGCCATAATTCTAGTGCCATCTAGCGTGATCAGCCATAACCAACACACTCAACATTTACAAGAAGAAATAACAGCTCTTTTATAAACAACAACTGCTGAGCACACTTGTAATATGCTGTAGAAGGTATTAAAAGTTCAAATAAAGACAGAATAACTAGATGTAAGACAAACTGCTTAAAATAAACTGCATGAAATAAAGCTGGACAGGACTTTATTGGCTTAAGTACAAGAACTCTAGCTGAAAAGGCTTCAGGGTTTTCAAAGAAACACTTCACAGCCATTCAGAAAAATCTTATTTCACTTCCTTATAGGAGATGAGTTGCCAAATTAAACAAACTTTGTAATCAACAGAGTTCAACTTGATAAATACCCAATATTCCAGCACATTCTATTCTTTTTAAAAAAGTTTCTTTCTATTATTGATTTTTAAAAAATATTGTTTGACAAAAAAGCAGTAATAACGCCTCCACTTTCAACTCATAGTGTTCTTCATAGACATTATGCAGTTGGAGGGAAAGGGAGGGGAGGGGGAGAGAGAGGGTAGCGATCTCTCATTCTATTGCATAGAATTTGTGGAGGGTTCTATGTTTTGACAACACAAATAATTTACTGTATATCCTTTCAAGATCACAAGAAGCAGGTACAGGAGAGGGACTTTCTTTGGGGTGTTTCTAGGACGAAGGTGAAACTGTAAAGCTCCCTTGTTATTTTTGTTATTGTTATGTTGTTATATTATATTGTTATTTGTTATATTTATAGTTCTGAAATGTTGCATTTTTCTATGTTGTTATAGTTGCTACTATGTAGTTTTGCTACGTTCTTAGGAAATTCTTTTTGCACTGTTTTATTTTGAAATACCGTATTTTTTCCTAAATTTTTGAAGTTTAAAATAAGGGGTCGTCTTATACACAGATAGTGCATAGTGCATTTTTTTTATTTTGAATCCCAAAAAATAGGGGGCGTCTTATACACGGGGGTGTCTTATACATGGAAAAATACGGTATATTGCTTCCTTTGTCGCAAACTGCTTTAAACATGATTTGTATGGGAAAGCGGCATACAAATAAAATGAATGGCCTATGATAGCAATGTCTTACAGCAAATGCAACTGACCTGTAGAAAGGACACTGTGAACTGAAAACAGATACATTAAATTTTCAAACACATGATGGAAATGACATCCACAATGGGGAAGGGTGCTCCAGAAGGATCTAGGGCAGACATAGGCAAACTTGGCCCTCCAAATTTGGGGGGGGGGACACTACAATTCCCATCATCCCTGACCACTGATCCTGTTAGCTAGGGATCATGGGAGTTGTAGTCCCAAAACATCTCGAGGGCCAAGTTTGCCTATGCCTAGTCTAGCGCAGAGCTTTCCAAATTTTTCATGTTGGTGACACACTTTTTAGACACGCATCATATCATGACACAGTAATTTGGTTACTAGCAAACAGGTGGTTAAACTTACTAACCCCTTTTCAACCCTGGGAGTATTGTGGGGAGCATTCGTGCGACACGCCTGCACACTGCAACCGACACACTAACATGCCGTGACACAGAGTTTGGAAAGCTCTGGTCTCCTAGGGAATAGACCCCACTACTGCCTGTTTCCTCCTAGGGCTTCAAGGTAAGTTACTGAAGGAGACAACAGTAGTAGCACCCACGGAATTGCACCCATTTAAATGCTGCGAGCAACCCCTATCCAATCACATCTGACAAGGGCCGGCAGGGGTGGAGTTTCAAATTGGAAGTGCACTGAAACTGACTAGTCATCTTACCTGAAAGTGCAAAATTATGGTCCATATCAATCCCAAAGTCAATTTGGGATTCCCGTCCGTAATGTCATCGTTCCTAATGTTCACCAGTTTCACCTGTCAGAGAGGAGGAAAAGAACTATAAGAACATAGAATGAGCCTGCTGGATCAGATCTAGGGCCCATCTAGTCCCACAGTCTGTTTTCATAGGGGCCAACCAGATGGAAAACAGGCAAGCAGGACTTGAGTGCAAGAGCACGCTTACTTCCTAAGGTTTCCAGAAACCTTTGCTGTGGAGGCAGAACATAGTTGTTACTGCTAGTAGATAGTTAAACAACTGGAGATGAAAACATTCCTTCTGCCTCTTCTGCCTGATCACAATAAAGAATACTTGCATTCTCAATAACTTTAATAATAAACACAGTGGGCTGCATTTCTAATTTTGGTTTCTCCTCTTGAATGCTTTTCAGGCAAAGCAAAAGATTGCCTCTCTGTGGCTGAGTACAGGAGGAAACACTCTTCTGCCAATTTCGGTTCAAGCTTAGATGGCTAAGAAAGAATGGACAGTCTTCCTAACACAAAAGCATGGGGAAATAGCAAAGAGAAAACATGGAGGATCTTGGATTCTGTCCAGGATCACATCACATTAGGCTTTCCTGGGCTACAGCTACTTCCCCTACTCTATACTGGGAAGTGTATAAAAAAGCCTGTAAGGGAGAGCCTGGCCAATTAAAACAAAAGAAAGCAAATTGCATTAATATTTACATTAGTAGCACCAGCAGCAGCAGTAATCTTTTTATTATCCTAACAGCTCTTCAACTATTCAAAAAGCAGCACACACACTGACTATTTAACAATATTATAGTCCTGCAGTTTTGGAATAAACTTCAGTTGTATTTGCGACTTCTATATCTCCTAATTTATGCAATACTTTCAATGTATTTTGGGAGCCCTATTATAATGCTGCTGTCAAACAATTATTTGCTTATTATGTTGGAATAAGAATACTTTGATTAAAAAGAGGTATGGGGTGCTTATCCTGATAAAAACGTATTTGGGGATATTGTTTAGCAGCCAATTAAACTCAAGCATCCTGTTGTTTTCCGACCTGTTCATATTATTAAAACTACATTTCACAAAAAATATACAGTACTCTACACTTAAAGCAATTAAGAAAGATGGAAAGCCTAATTATAAATCTCCAAGATGTAAAAGAAGTTGTTCTTTTCTAACAAAATGGCATAATATATTTTGCTATGGGGTTTTCTACCTAAAGAAAAGGGGAGGGAGGCTGCAGTACATGAAATGAAGAGAAGAGAAAACCTCAAAGGTCCCTAGAAATTAATAGGTCTATAAAGGTATAGATACGATTTAAGTAAATTTTAAAAAGCCAAATAATTACTTAGCACAAACATATGGGTTCCCGGAAAGAAAACTGAGGCCTCTTCACTCCTCCTCCAGTCCTGCTGCTGCTGTACTGTTATGAGTTAAGGCTCAGGCATCCCCATACTCGGCCCTCAAGATGTTTTGGGACTACAACTCTCATCATCCCTAGCTAACAGGACCAGTGGTCAGAGATGATGGGAATTGTAGTCCCAAAACAGCTGGAGGGCCAAGTTTGGGGATTCTTGAGTTAAGCCATGGTTTGGCTTAGTAGCACATCAAATCCTGGCTTGTGGTTTATCTTGCTCTAGAGAAATCACAAGCTGAAGCCAAAGTTTTCTAGGGTAGGTTTGAGGAACCTTTGGTCCTCCAGATGTTGCTACAACACCCATCATCCATGCCCATGAGCCAAGACTGTTGGGGCTGATGGGAGTTGAAGTTCAGTAACATCTGGAGGGCTACAGGTTCCTCACAACTGTTCTAGGATTCATAGCAGAGTGGCAGCAGCAGAACCAGAGGAAAAAGCACATTTGGAGCAGGTAACCAACAAATTGTGTATCCAATTTTTTGTAGCCAAAATAAGATCAGATGCTAGCTAGGGGTTGATGGATCGCTTATAGCCAGCCTGTCAAGTAATGCATGTATTCATTCATAAATCCATTCTATCCCAATTCTACATTAATAATAATTAATCCGCAGATTTAAAAAAATATTGCATGAAAATTCACTGAAACATTAAATATTATTTTTTTTTCACAAATTACAGATTCATAAAAGTAATTTATTTTTAAATATGTTTTTTAAATTCACATTTTTGGTGCATTTTTTGAGCTGAGAGCCGCAGAATAAAACTTATAGTGAAAATTCAAAGCAAGAACTCCATTCTGATGCACACATTAGTCTGGGAGATGCCAATTAGGTCAGCTCACATTATTTTGCCAATAATGAATTCCTTAAGCCTCCCTAGATGTAGCCCTAACATGTAAGAATGCAGCTGCTTAAATCTTCTATATCACAAATGCAGGACCCAGATCCTAACTGTTTACATTACTGGAAGCAGTCCCTATTGCTGGCCCATTTATTCCATCTGGTTTTGACCTTCATCGGTCCCCATCAGAGCTGCCAGAGCACAGGTAGTGATGGGTTGCAATGGGGAAAGATGTGGATGAAATGAATACATAGCAAGACTCGTCTGTAGGCTGTGTTCTAGCACAAATGGTGCAATCCACTGGGAACGATGCATGGACATGTCTCATCTTTCTGCCTCGAGATCTGATGGCCACAAGTATGCTAAATCAATCAGAATGCTGGTGTTCTGATACACTTTCTCTTTCGCCCCAGGGGACATGCAATGCAGAAACATTAGCAGTTTTGATTTTCTTTTGCTTTGGCAGAGGGGGGAAAAATGGAAAACCAGGTGAGTGTATCTGTTCACTGAGAGAGATGAATACTGTAGTTCATGAGAATTTTTTTTTTTTTTTTAGATGTATACTCTTCTATTTCTTAGGATCTGCCAATGAGGGTATCAATCAACCCCACTTCTCTGGTTCAGTCCAAATATCATTGCTAAAAAATATTTTTGTTTTAAAATCAACAAACAGCATAAAAATACAAACTGTAATTTTTCCTTTGTCAATAATGAGTACAGTGGTACCTCGCAAGACAAATGCCTCGCAAGACGAAAAACGAGCAGGACAAAAGAGTTTTCCTTTTTTGAGTCGTTCCGCAAGACGAATTTCCCTATGGGCTTGCTTCGCAAGACGAAACGTCTTGCGAGTTTGTTTCCTTTTTCTTAAAGCCGCTAAGCTGTTAATAGCCGCTAATAGCCGTGCTTCGCAAGACGAAAAAACCACAAGACGAAGAGACTCGCGGAACGGATTAATTTCGTCTTGCGAGGCACCACTGTATGTTTTCATAGAATCATAGAATTGCAGAGCTGAAAGGAACCACAAGGGTCATCTAGTCTAACTCCCTGCAATTTTACCCAACGTGAGGCGCAAACCCACTACACTGAGATTATTAATGTTTCTCATGTTTTACCAACTGAGCTATCCCACCTTTCTAACTTTTAACTAGGTTAGTTAGTTGTGGTATCTTACCTGCCGTCTTTTCAAATAATCAAGTGCAATTTGTACATTCTGCAGTCTGTGAAAACGCATCCGACCTTTCTCTCTGGGCTAAAAACAGAAAATGAAGACTGTGAGGCTTTCTATACAACAAATGTAACTTAGAAGGCAAATTAATACTCCTTTAGAATGATCAACATTTTTTTAAAGAGTTCTAAAACATTCATGTCAGAATATTTGGGGGGTATGTGAAAAAGTTTATTTAAAACCTAATGACTCTGGAGAAAGCCACACTGCTTTAAATGTTAAAGAGGCCCTGTCTTCACCTCTGTGGTCTCTTTTTGTTCATTTGGACACAATACAGTAGGCTGTACTGTAGTACCCATATGTGAACATCTCATCAGCACAAGGATTTCCACTTGCGCAATGGAGCATTCTAACCCCTTCTTCATTGCATGCCCTCTAAATCTGATGACCCAACCCTATGGAGCATACTTGGGGATGTTATGGGATGCATGTGGAGGGTTATTTATTTAGAAGATAACATCACAATGCTACTGTAAAACTTACCTTGTGGAGCAGGTGTGATCTACTTTTGGGGACAGTTTAGCCGAAGTGAAGCACTGTAAAGGCCCCTTAATGACAACAGGAGAGTTAAACTTCTTTCCCATGGAAATCAATGGTACTTAACAATGCTTCACTTGGGCTGGATGCATGCCTTCTATTAACTGTTAAAAAGCACAAATTAGGATCCAGATGACATGTACCCACCATCCACATTCTCGCCAGTGTTCTGTGACAAGGTTTTAGAACATGGGTGACTAACTTCCAGCTGTTGCTGTGCTGTACTACAACTCCTATCATCCCTGACCACTTGCTACACTGGCTCAGGCTGATGGGAGTTGGGAGTGCAGCAATAACTGAAGGGATAAAAGCTAGCTCTAAAGGCTAGCATCAGAATTTAGCAAGTGATTTCAACTGCACCATACATCTCTGGATCACACCCTTTTGTGAGCAATTGTCCAAATGCTTCTGCTATGACATCACTGAAATGAATGGAGTTAAAAGGAACCATAGTGCTTGCTAGGATGCACCAGGAATGTAGCAAGGGGCACATTTTTGATTAATAGAGTGCATTTTACTAAGCACCAGTAGTATATACCATGTATTTTATTTACAATGCATCCTTTTATTTATTTTTTGTCCAAGTAACGTACAGAGTAAAGCCTAAGAATCATTTCACACATTATGCAGAATCAGATCCAATGCAGCTGACAAGTGTACCAGTTTCATCAGTAAACACATGTTTTGCCACATTCACATTTTGCATTTTGAGGTGTACACTTAAAACATACATGATGTGTGAAGTGGTCCACATGGTCAGTTTCTAGGAAATATTCGTGCAAATAAAGTGTTGCATCAGAACTAGAAAAGCACACCAATTTTTCAAGAAAGGTATACAATCTGCATACTGTCTATATTAGCAGCAAGTACACACTGGAGTAAGTTCTTACAAAATGATCCCCATCCTTTTTCCTCTTTTTTAGTAGAATTTCAAGGGTTATCTCAGAAAATTACAAACTATTCCTTAGAAATGCTTACAAAACGCAACATGCATGGATAAAGCTACACAAGCTACCAAGGAAAACAAATTATATATAGCAGATTGATGATAATATGGCAGAAGGCAAGCAGTTAGTGTAAAATCACAAAGAGGAAGAATTACACCAGAAAAGGCATCATTCGCTAGCTATCAAGGAACAGCTATGGGGTGGAGGGAAGTAAACATTTATGTGACTGTATAATCCAAAAAAAAAAAAAAATGCCCTTCTTCCTGACTTTAGATTTTCCACAAACCTTTGCAGTAATGGACTGAAGCATGCTACACCACAGCAACTTCTACAGCTCAGCAATGAGTATTTCCTCAGCCAAGAAAACAAGGACTTATCTGCATATATGACTGCAGGGGCCCTCAAGCTGCTTTCTACCCAAGGCAATAACAAGCTCCTCTCCCTGCTACTGAGCACTGGCAGTTGCTCCCCAATACCCACAGCCCAAGAGGACCAGCTATTTGCTTCTCATGGGCTTTCAGAAAGACCAAGAACCAATCAGTCCTTCTTTTCATGGAGCTTTGGGCTCTGTCCTATGGCTCTGGGTATTGAGAGCCATTCCCCCTTAAGCCACAGCCCAGTAAATGGTCTGGAGACACACATACGCTGTTGATAAAACCAAGCAAAAAGGAAAAAAAGACGGAAGACCAATGATAAGCCAACAGCAACCTTCATTTCTAGGGAGTCTCTCGTTTGTAGTCAGTAGCGGACAGAATAGTAGAGCAGAACGAAGGGGCGAGGTGAGGTTGGCCATCCTTGCCACCACCTGCCCCTACTCATCCACCTCCCAGCAAGCAGCAGTGAGGCAAACAACCAGAGGTCACATAAATCATAGAGTTCCACTATGCTGTCCACTACTGCTGGTGGTGCATCTGTTTAGTCAGAGAGTTGCAGTGAAGCTTGCATTTCACTGCTGTTATGGGTTTGCCTGGGGCTTGAATCTGGTTTGAGGAGCCCCTAAGCAAAAGTTTACTTAGTGGGGGAGGTCCTTCTCTTGGGAGCTGCTCTGGGGCAAATCTGGGGATGACAGGCAGCAACTGCATGCCAAGCAGTGCTCCAAGGAGCATGGGCATATGGGTTAAGGTGCCGTTTTAACTTCCCACGTAAAAGTGTTTTAGAAGGGCATTGTGGGAAATGAAAATGAATACACCCAGACATGTGGTGCTCCTCTTAAAAATGTTTAAAGGGAAGGGGTGTTAAAGGCATCAGCAATGGACCCTGGCAACTGTTCAATGATACCAAGTGCTGAGGCAGGCCCTAGATTTGCCCAAGCCCCCAGATTTCAGTGCCGTCATGGCACTGGTGGAAGGCAAATTTTCATGGACTCTGTGCTCATGTTATACCAGAAGTGCAGAAGCGGCTTCAATGCAGTTTGTTCTCACATAATGAGAGATACCCTGGGCCACATGGGAAAAGCTCACAGATCCTCCCCATAGTGATTTTACCTCTACTTCCAGAAGCAGCAGCATTAAAAAGGAACTCCTGCACCACTGGCATAGTAAAGAGTTTGAGACCTGGCTGCCCAGCAGAAGGCATAAACCAACTCAAATGCCTGGACTTTCATGTTCTGGACTTTACATTAACTGAGCATTGTAGCTGGAGAGCCGTAACATCTGTAAGGCACAAACGTGCATAACTCCATTGATTCCTGTGGCTTGGAGCCTACGTATCCCTTTTGTGAATTGAATGTTTTCAATCAAGTGGGAAATTCCACTGGCAAGTTTGCACCAATACCCCCTCCCCCTGCAACCCTCCCTCCCTCCCACTACTCTGGCCTATCAGGGTACACAAGGAGTTGCAGGTGAGGGATCAGTAACTGTTGCCCCCACCCAACCACATCTGTTCTGCTGCCAGGATCATCCAATGAATAGAATTCTGTTCATAAGACACTCTCATCAGCAGAAGAAAACTCAGCATCCAAGCCTATCAACCAAATCATTATGTGGTTAGCATTATGTGGTGCTATCCAAAAGTATTCATCCTGGGGATATAGAAAGTGAAGCACTGCCAAAGGCAGCATTCCTTACAACAAGCTATTCTGGAGTAAGTGCTCCAAGGATGCTGCCCAAATGTGCCTTTTTAAAGTATGAGAATTAAACTCCGCTGAGTTCAATGGGACTTAACCTCAGGTAAGCATAGGATTGCAGCCTTAAGTGCTAATGAATGGAACGAGTGCGCGCGCACACACACACACACACACACACACACAGAATTTGGGAAATGGTTTGAATGCAGAATATAAAATAGCCAAATAAATAAATCTAAGCTTTTCAGAAAGTGAAAGAACAAAAGATATTTCCCTTGTAATATCTCAACACATAATAAAGCCAGGACGGTTTTGAGATTTTTTTCCCCGGACCCTTGGTAAAATACCCAAAGGTTTCATAAGTATGGAACATGGGCAACACATCTGTGCATCTAGGAACAGAAGTGATCTCAAAAGGACCTTGACTTTAGTATAATTTTTAAAAAATGCCAGTTTCTTTCTTGTAAAAATGACGCAACCCCTTTGAGACAAATCAATACTTAGTGCATTGCCGTACTGTTTATAAGTAGCTTGTTTTGCATCTGGAAGACAAAAGGCATCATTAAAAATGCTACCTCAGCATTTGCTGCTATAAAAAATAAATCCTGTGAAAAGGGAACATATTTACTTAGTGAAGCATCATTCAACTTTCAGCTATTTCTATACTACAACTATTGGGGTAAAGTTATTACATATTCAGCCAATGAGTTAAGCAATCCACAAAACCAACTGAACTCCTCCGGACTAACTGCATTTGATCACATTCCCCCCTTGATTTATTTCTCTCTCTCTGTTTCCTCCCCTTCTATTGGTTGTCTCCCCAACTACTGACAATTTTATTGAAAGCTCCTGGGGACATGGAACATTTATTGTTCCAGCTTCAAAGGGCTGCAGATCAGGTTGCCAGTCATGTAACACAACCACTTTGCCATACACAATTACGAATTGCTTCACTAAATGCGTGGCATCGTTCGAGCCTCTTTAAGAGCATTTAGCTGCATAGTTGTAGCATAAATGATTATCGCTGCAAGGAAAGAAACAAAATACGTTAAATTGCTGCCATTTTGAGCCGGATTGATAAAAAAGGAAAACCCGCCAGCAGCAGAAAGGGAGCTGTGCAAAAGGCTTTCTGTTAACTTTTGCGGTCATTTCAGAGGGTCCTGATGGATTGCCCAAAATCATTAGCACTGCCAGTATAATTCTACATTAGACACATTCCCCACAATTCCAGTTTCCCAATCAATTCTTTCTAATAAAACTACTGCACAGCACCAAACTAACAAGTTACTTCCAAGTTAGCAGTCACCACTCTTCAAATACTACATTAGTAGAGTTATGGGGGTCGGCACCTACCCCCTTATCCTCATCCTCCTCATCCTCATGCTGTTCATACGCGCATGCTTCTGTTGAACTCACCAACCGTAAGGTCTTCAAAAAATCTCGCTCCCTTGGCTAATGAATATAACAGGAGACAGGACAGCAAAGACAGACCACAAATGAAGAGTAGAATATGAACAGAAGAATATAATGAAGGGAACAAGTGCCGAGCAAGGGAAGTGATGCTCACGACAAAAGGAAATGACACCAGAAGGAAATGTTAGACAATTACAGGTGGGAACGTTCTGCCCCATTATTACTTGCAGATTGCGGTATAAAAAATGAGAAATATTATTTAACATCCAACATTTGCCAGATTGCTTTTATTAAACGTGAAGATAGAAAAGAAAAGCGAATAATAAGAAGTCTTACAATAGCAAACAATATTGCTAAGCTATTCAGAACTGTTCAGTAGGCAGTTCTGAAACTTGCTCTTAGTTCCCCCAGTTATAGAAACAATGAATTAAGAGAGAAACCCCAACAACAAAGGTCAATTGAATCTGTAGCCGCATTGAGGCCTAAGGCTGTTGATAAAGATTTGAAAGCTTACCAAGGTGTCTCCTGAAAGAACTTCTAAAAGAGAAATCAAGTTATGTCCATCTCTCAGGTCTTCATAGAGGTCATTCACATGCTTGCGGACCTAAAAGAGAAAAATGAAATACAGAAGTTAAGATGCTGTCTCTTTCAAGCAGAGGTGCAGCCGAAACCTATGCATATTTACTGCAAAGCAAGTTCCATTGAGTTAAATGGGGCTTATGCCCTGATAAGAATACATCAAAGTTTGCAGCCTCAGGCTTAGCCACCTCTGTCTCAGCTGCTGCAATGGGAAGGGCAGAGAATTTCTGAACCCTAATCCTGGCAATCCACTGCTATTTACCTCGCTGGGGCTTCTGCCACTGCTTTCCCACTGCAGCAATGAGGTCAGCAGCACTCCCACAGGGCTCTCTGGTGGCCATGCCATGACGCCTTGCTCTGAGAAAGGTCTTGCCTTGGAGCAAGGCATTCTGGGTAAGGCAGCCTTGAAGAGCACCTTGCTGTTTTGCTTCACCAAATGAGTTCAAATTTAACTGGAGCAAATTGTGAAACTTTAAAATCTAAAATCCTAATTACTACTCTCCAACTTCAAAACGTATCTGTTGCCAGCGTGGCAAAGTAACTCTGCAGCCTCAACTTCAATGTCTCACTCTGGAAGGGGCCTACATTTCCGAGGCTCCTTCCTCAGAATGAGGCATTGTTACATAGGAGGTCCTGGAGAATCTCAGCACATGTGCGCAGGAAGAGGAAGAGGAGGAGGTCAGTGGATGTGGGTGATGCATGGGGATGTGATGGTGGCTTTGTTTCAGCCAGCAGTATGTCTTGCACTGACCCTGAGAGTGATAAATTAATAAGGCTGTTCAGCAGAGTACATAAATGCTTAGTGAGCTCAACCCCAGTCCACCGGGGGGGGGGGGGGAGTTAGCAGAAGTACAGTGGTACCTTGGGTTACAAGATGAGAATAGAAATCACGCGGCGGCAGCGAGAGGCCCCATTAGCTAAAGTGGTACCTCAGGTTAAGAACAGTTTCAGGTTAAGAATGGACCTCCAGAACGAACCTTAGGTACTACTGTATCTCCCCATCATCACCCATAATCTGGCAATTTGTTCCACAAAGACTTTAAGAGTAAGAAAATGAAAGGCTATGGGACAAAACAACACACACACACACACACACACACACACACAGAGAGAGAGAGAGAGAAATAGAAAAAGATAAAACAAAAAAAAATTCCTTCCAGTAGCACCTTAAAGACCAACTAAGTTAGTTCTTGGTATGAGCTTTCGTGTGCATGCACACTTCTGTGTATCTGAAGAAGTGTGCATGCACACGAAAGCTCATACCAAGAACTAACTTAGTTGGTCTTTAAGGTGCTACTGGAAGGAATTTTTTTTGCTTTGACTATGGCAGACCAACACAGCTACCTATCTGTAACCAGAAAAAGATAAAATCAGTGGGGGGGGGACGCAGAGGTGTGCATACCCCTAAACATTTTTTGAATCTAAGTTTGGCCTCATTGATTAGGAAAATGAGAGTACCTCTAAACATTTTTTAAGAAACAAAAGCACTGTATACAATGCCAAAATTGGCCATGTTGGCCAGGGCTGGTGGAAACTGAAGCCTAAAACATCTGGGGGACACTAGTTGGAGGAAGGCTGGTCTAATTCAGTGAGAACCACATCCTTGAAACATGGCCCTGTGAATCATCCAACACACACGGTCCATTTAACAAACATGCATCAGTAACCAGTGTACCGCAGAAGTGAAACCCATATATGAATCTGGTTGAATAATGATTATTATTATTATTATATAAACAGTAGCTCTGAATATTCTGATTTGTGGTATCAAAAATAAATAGCTCTATACTTTGTAGATGGTGTGGAAATGTATATTTAAAAAATTGCCTAAATTGCTACTCACTGCTTTCCCATTAAAAGGGGACATCTGCCAGCAAATGCCTTAATTGTTAAAATGTGTGTACATTAATAGATATAAGTATGCTGAAAGTAGGGAGGACCCTCCAAAGCAGCTGCTCAAATCTGCCAAGATGTGGTTTTGTACTGCATATTTGGAATGGAAGGGGAGATTCTCAAGTGTGCATTTCCAAAAATAGAGAGAGAGAACCATCTCCCAAGACAGCTTGGAAGCACACCACCTCTGCACAAAGGTGTGTTCTTTTAATGATTATGTGAGGTTGTAAACGATGTTACAAACCGAGTTAGCATTTTAACAGGGAATAATAGTATCAGAAGTACATTATGATTGTGTTGATCATAAATCAGAACAAGCTCCCTAATTACCCCTGACAATAATTTCTACAGCTCCCTCAACCACCGGGCTCTTACAGTAAATGCAAATTAGTATTATTTAATTTCTTGTCCTTCTGTTTACGTTTATTGTGGGTTCCTGGAGAAGCTGCGTTTCAAAGGAACTGCCCCCCAAAATACCTGTGTTAAATTAAAAGGGAATGAAGGAGCATCACAGAGCTGGCATGCTGTCTACGCTTGCTGCGTAGGTTAACTGACAGAGGCAGTTTTGGCTGGGGTCATCTATATTTTGGAGCCAAGGGGTCATCTGTATACTGATACCACCCATCAATCTCTCTCTCTCTCTCTCATGTTCATCTGATCCTAAGGAGGTAGTGGAAACCCTGAACCATTATCTGGAGACTGTGAGAAGGAAAACAAACTGATTTTTAATCCAGACAAAGCGCAAGTACTATTGGTTGGGGAAACTGCAGATTGGGCTCAGAGTTAGAGATTATATTGAATTAAAACTCTGTGCATAACATTTAAAACCAATTTATTATAGGCTGGCAAGCTAAAATATGTTTTCTATTTGCATTTTTTTTACTAAAAAAATGAGGAGTGGGATATCTTAAATTAACTGTGACAACCCCTTGGCAATTTGAATCTCATTGAATAATGATTACTCCTGATAATAACCTAATGAATATGCAGTATCTATCCACCCAAACCAAACAGCTACCAATTTTGATAATTTCCTACAAAGCAATCTTATTTTCCAGATAATTATACTGTGCATACTGAAGCATTATCAAGTATAGTTTGGAATTGTTTGTCTAATTGCCCTAATAGTTTACAGTTTTGAGTTGGAGCTGTTTATTTGTTCAGGTAACTATGTGATGCGGGGGGGGGGGGTGTTGATATTCTCCAAGTGTGTCTTTTGGCTTCTAAATTGTCAGAATTCAAAGAGGGTTGTGAAAAGATGATGTTTTAGATGCTACACACCAAGCAATACTTGAAGGCCAAAGTAACAAAGATGTTTATCAATAGGAGCTGTTTTTTAAATAATCAACACCCAAAGACAAGTGCCAGTCTAGTCCAGGCTCTCGGCAGACAGCTAAAAGGGGGAGGGAGCATATCAAGTGTGCAAATCAAAGAAGCAGTATACATTATAGACCAGGGGTCAGCAAACTTTTTCAGCAGGGGGCCGGTCCACTGTCCCTCAGACATTGTGGGGGGCCGGACTATATTTTGAAAAATAATAATGAATGAATTCCTATGCCCCACAATTAACCTATAGATGCATTTTAAATAAAAGCACACATTCTACTCATGTAAAAGCACGCTGATTCCCAGACCATCCGTGGGCCAGATTGAGAAGGCGACTGGGCCGGATCCAGCCCCCGGGCCTTAGTTTGTGTACCCATGTTATAGACGTATGTGGAGGAGGGACCAGTTTGTAAAACTGCTCCCTCTACACAACCCCACATCAGCTTACAAGCCTGTTTGCAGCCCCACACACTGCCATGGATGATCCAGACCACTGAAAACAGAAAGACCACCAGGAAAGACCAATCACAGTAAAGTCAGGCCCCAGGAAGTTGGCCCTAGCAGCTGCCCAGGTTCTGTGACCTCCCTGAGGCCCATTCATGTTGAATGTCAAAACCACAAAATGAAAAGCCCACTCAGCATGCACTCACTTTCAAACTGAGATGTCAAGGACAAATCTATCAAATCTAAAAGTGGGCAGGCTACACAACAGAAAAGGTGTGTGTGCTAGAAATGGAGCTAAAGGGCTGGGGAAAAAGAGCCAAAATATACCAAGTACACTTTGCCCATTTGCAAATGAGTAAAGTCAAAGCATATTTGCATATTTGGAATGTGGGTCTTCCCCTCGCAATTAATGATGCCTCACCCCCTCTGTGGCTTTCCTCTCTGGCAATTTCCTGGGCAAGAAAAGATTAGCAATCCTTTGCTTTCTCTCATACTTCAGATAAATTCCTCTCTTGGTTTTCTCTTCAAGTTTTCCAAAATGTGAACAGAAGTTTTCTTGCCACCCAAATACAGATGAATAATTTGGTTTTAAAGGCGACTAAATCGATAATGCGTATTCATATGCTAATGCCTATTGGACGCATATGTGCAAAAATACTTGATTGCTGCTTCTTAACGTTTCGTTTCAGACTCAGCATGCATACTGATTTGAACTGGAAGGCAAAGCAAGCTTGGCAACTAAGCTGCCAGTGAAATCCCTGGGATCTCCAGGGCAGGCTGCGGGAATTTGTTAGATCCTCCACGATTTACTGTGAGAATCTGGGAACTAAGCTATGTGCTGCCTCAGGCAGGCAGACTTGGGCAACATTCATAGCACAGCTGGGTGTGGGAGGCTTGGCAGCTTAGCTGGAACAAGAATGCCAGCCAGCCTTGGGGAAGGGGAGAAGAGAGAGACTGTCATTTAATTCCATAACTGGAGGAAAGGCAAAAAGAGTGTTTGCCAAGATTAAAGCAGAAGCATTTAACCAGCTAAAATGGTACATAAAACAATAATGGCAATTCACAGAATTGGGTGAGTTCACTAAGCACGAAATATAGTTTTTGAGCATACTGGGGGGGGCGGTGTTTCTTCTCCCTTCCCCACCCATCTTTTCCACCGAGTAAGTCAGATGTAGATTGATCAATTACATTTATATACCATCTTTTCTGACGTGGGTGGCGCTGTGGGTTAAACCACAGAGCCTAGGACTTGCCGATCAGAAGGTCGGCGGTTCGAATCCCCGGGATGGGGTGAGCTCCCATTGCTCGGTCCCTGCTCCTGCCAACCTAGCAGTTTGAAAGCATGTCAAAGTGCAAGTAGATAAATAGGTACCGCTCCGGCAGGAAGGTAAACGGCGTTTCCATGAAGCGGCATAGTCATGCTGGCCACATGACACGGACTGTACGCCGGGTCCCCCGACCAATAAAGCGAGATGAGTGCCACAACCCCAGAGTCGTCTGTGACTGGACCTAATGGTCAGGGATCCCTTTACCTTTACCATCTTTTCTACAAGGAGCTCGTGGTGGAATACATGATTCTCTGCGCCTCTCTCCACTGTTTCATCTCAATGACTCTATGATGTAGGCTAGGCTGACAGAGGGTGCCTGGCCCAAGGCAGTAGTAGTAACAACAACAACAACAACAACAACCCAAGGTAACCCAGTGAACTTCACGGCTAAGTGGGGATTTTAACTCTGGTGTCCTAGGACCTAACCAAACACTTTAACCACTACACCATACTACAGTGGTACCTCGGGTTACAGATGCTTCAGGTTACAGATGCTTCAGGTTACAGACTCTGCTAACCCAGAAATAGTACCTTGGGTTAAGAACTTTGCTTCAGCATGAGAACAGAAATTGTGTGGCAGCAGCAGGAGGCCCCATTAGCTAAAGTGGTACCTCAGGTTAAGAACAGTTTCAGGTTAAGAACGGACCTCCAGAATGAATTAAGTTCTTAACCCGAGGTACCACTGTATTTGTTTCAAATACTTCACACCTAGTTTACCCTACACAACATTTTATAAAAAATAATCTGGATTTAGTGTGATATACCAATTGAAAAACAAAGCAACACCCCCACCCAGAATGCCATCATTCCTATATTTTTCACCTCTAAATAATCTTGCTCCCAATGTCCACTTTGCACACTGTAAATATAGACTCTGCCTGCCCATGTGCTTATATGGCTCCTGGCATGCTTCTGTCTGTTCACTGACCTCACTATTCTTCTGCCTTGGCCAGTTTCAATAACACTTGAGCTGACCACAGCATAACTGAGATTTCTAAAAAAAGAAGAAACAACTGAATGCGGTTGATGCAGGTGCCGTATACATTTCCTTCATCCTCAAGCATTTGTGTGAAGACCAAAACTGGTCCAAGAGACCCGGGCCAAGTCAATGGTAAAGCTGGTAATGCACAAACCAAGAACACACCCCAGAACCCTTTGCAATGTCAAGGAATTCCATGGTCAACATGCAGAGCGCTCCAAAAGGCAAAGCCATTTAGAAAAGTCTCCCTAAAATAGAAAGTGCTTATATGATCGGTTTACATATATGAATGCATGTAAGCATGTACCTGCATACATCTTATGCACCAGTTATCAGCAGGATTCTGATTATTATTTCTATAGCGCCAACCAGGACAATATCCTTTCTCAACTGACTGTAAGTGGCTCTGCCTGTACAGAAGTTATGCTGAAGGAGTATGAAAATCTTTTACATCTATTTTGTCACTAGATAAAATTCTGTTGAGTAAGAAGTGTCCCTATAGCATAGAAGCTGTGTCGCTCCAGATGTTGCTGGACTCCAAATCCATCATCCCTGACCACTGGACCACTGCTTCCAACATCTGGAAAGCCATAGAGTTCCCTCTTATAGGAATGAGGACTGTCCCTCTCTTCTCTTTCACAGATTTTATAATGTGGGGTGTCAACATTTTACGGACTTTGATTGTCAGTAAGCACTGGAAATGGTAAAAAGAGCCTGAGTGCATTATTAATATATACCCATAGGAGGAGAGGGATCGCACATGATAAGGAAAACACAGCAACTCCTCCCCTGTTTTCTTCTTTCTATAACATATCCTTCTGGTTGCCAGATAAATACTAACTTGTAGCTCCAGCTGGTGTGTGCCTATACACATGAAAGGCTTCCCAAAGCACCTTTTAGCTTCCATTTTAATTGAGTGATACCACATCTGGGATCCCTGCTGTGGTCTGTTGCTATCTAAGACCCGAGGCAAGCACAAGCCACAGCAGGAGGGCACATGGCCGTGTCCTCCCTGTCTTGGCAGTGTTTCCTTTGATCCTTTATGAAACTCTCAATATATGTTGCCTCTTGGAGGGATGCTGCTGCATTTTAAAACACTGCATATTTTTATTCAGATTTTTCTTCTTGTTTGCAAGGTAAATCTTTCTGACTCCTCCTACCCAAAGAAAATTTGCATCTGAGTTAAGCTGCTAAGTGACTCCTATGGCAACATACCCAAACTGTGCATGGTTCCCCAAGTATTACATTGTTAGTCTGTGTAATAGCAGCTACATGATACAAGGACCTTTGTGCAGATGGCGCTATTCCCTCACTCTTGTTCAGTCTTCTTGTCAAAAGCAGTTAGGTGCTAAAACAGGCATCAATTCTGTTTCTCAACAAAAGAGGCAGAAAAGTTGGGAAGCTAAACACAATGAGGCTGTTCTTTTTTCACAGTATCTTTTAACATCTATTCACTTTCTTTTTCTTTTTCTTGTCAACTTCTTCCAGAGTACAAAAAAATGGCAACCAGCACTGTGCAGAGAGGAATGTCTATATGAGAATAGAGGAGCTACACATAGACCTCCCACCCCACAAAGGCCTGTTTGTCCTGTGTTCCAGATGGGAATCTCACCATGAAGGTGTCATGGACTTTGAAGACGCTCCAACTCAGGACAAAAGAGAGAAACGTGCTAAGAGGAGGGCACATTTGGCAAACCTTCACCTTGATCAATTCCCGCATGGAAACCTATGCCCTCACAGTGGGAAGGTCGTGTGGATCCAGAATTGGCCTCCACAGTCCCTTACAAACTCACTGTTAAGACCCTGTTCATGAAAGACAATCTTACTTGGCTACAAGTGATCATAGAGCAGGAGGAGGAGGAGGAGGAGAAGGAGGAGGCGGAGGCGGAGGCGGAGGCGGAGGAGGAGGAAGAAGAAGAAGAAGAAGAAGAAGAAGAAGAAGAAGAAGAAGAAGAAGAAAAAGAAGAAGAAGCAGCAGCAGCAGCAGCAGCAGCAGCAGCAGCAGCTGCCCAGTGGCAAGATTAAATTCTGCCCATCATATGTAGGACTACAGCCCCTGGTTTAAGTTAATAATATCTATTGCTACCTCAAAGATGTTTGACAAATGTTCTCTAAATGATTCCTACAAATTCAGTTGCTTTGAAATTACATTGTAGTAGAAAGTTCCCGATTGTAAGGATCTTTCAACAACAATATATTTTAAACCACCTTTCAACCAAAGTTCCCGAATAAAACTTATTTGGCATTTGCATATCACCCAGATCATAGTTAGTGCTGACAGTTCAATGCTCTTCCTTCTTACTGACCTCTAAAACCTGTCACTGTGCTGTCTGAAATTATAATTCCACTTGTTTACTTGGGTTTGTCACTTCCAGTAACTCCTCAACCATCCCTTTCCCCCCTCCTCAACCATCACAAACACTCTTCTGTCATGCCATATAAAGTATCCGTGAAGGAATTATGTGGTGTTTATCACCATACATCTGAGTTTGCAGCACAGACCTTTTCATGTTTTGTACTACATCCCCCAGGTGACCCATTAAGCGCAAAATCATCTGCATTATTTCTAAGCACGCTGACAGCACTGTTTATTTCTTTTGTACATATTTTGGCACAATAGTCCAAAGTCTCATGCATTCCTATTCCTTTCTGTAGATGAGATGGAGTAGTTCCATTGGTGCCTAATTATTAAATAACCATGGGCTTACATTCACTCCCATCTCCAAGGATATTTTATTAAATATTTTATTTAACAGAATCATAATCATCTTATATACAGTGCATACAACCTCATTTCAACCAATAATAGTAATTTCTAGCCAGCACAGATGTGTGCCTTAACTGCCTGTATATTTCATAAATGCCCCCCAATTCCCTTAGTCATGCATAATTAGTGTACTGAATAGCTGAAGACATCAGCAACTGTAGGGAATGTGATACCATCGTCGGGTTCAAAGGCAGGCTTGTGGAACTGATTTTACTGCTCTGAAACGGTCTTATTCCAAAATGCTAGAAATGAGTAGATAAATAAATAAATCCAGAATGCACATTAAAAAGGCTTTCATGTTTTATTCTGGCTTCAGGCACACACAATAATTAAGATTGGAACAGGTTTTTTAAAAAACAACAACCAAAAACCTCGCCACAGAAAAGAGCACACTGATTAAAGGAATCCTACAAGCATAAAACAGCTAAGTCAAAAAGAGCCCCCAAGTGTCATTTCCACTCTCTGTACCAGGCCTCCTAGAAGTAATACAGCTTACAATTAATGCAGATGGAAGCCTCAGAGTATAGGGGAGAATTTTGGTGTAGGGAAAAGCTGCTGGTGTGCCTGCCCCCTCCCCCTGCTTTTATTTTATTTTATTTTTTCAAAACACAGGAAGGTGTACTTTGCTTCAGGAAGATAAAACTTCATTTTTTATGATGTGGGGGATTATTTTGAGGCAAAGGCCCAGCTTTTGCCTTACCCCCTTTTAAAGGACTACAGCAGTGCTGAAGAGGTACACTTCTTACTCCTGAAATAACATTTGCAACAACCAAAACCAAGAGAGCCTTTTAAAATGTCAACAACTGTGTGAGACTGTGGGTTGGGTGTGATGTTTCTCTGGTCGGTGTTAGTACACCCCAGATGGCCATGGAATCACACTGGGTCATGACTAACTTTAAGTCCCTTGATTTCAGTAGGTCTACACTGGATATGAGGGACACGGGTGGTGCTGTGAGTTAAACCACAGAGACTAGGGCTTGTCAGAAGTTTGGCGGTTCGAATCCCTGCAATGGGGTGAGCTCCCGTTGCTTGGTCCCAGCTCCTGCCAACCTAGCAGTGCAAGTACGAAGTGCACGAAGTGCAAGTAGATAAAAAGGTACCGCTCCGGCGGGAGGGTAAACGGCGTTTCCGTGCGCTGCTCTGGTTCACCGGAAGCAGCTTAGTCATGCTGGCCACATGACCCGGAAGCTGTACGCTGACTCCCTCGGCCAGTGAAGCGAGATGAGTGCCGCAACCCCAGAGTCGTCTGCAACTGGACCTAATGTTCAGGGGTCCCTTTACCTTTTTACACTGGATATGACTGAGTTGGATAAAATCCACAGCCAAGAGAGAATCAGATATAAATACTGGCTTTGAACTCCAACCTGAGTACTGGGAAAACAACAATGGAGGACAGGTTTTGCCTTGGAAGACTCAGGAAGCAGAACCATAAAGAGACAGCTATCATAACTGGATGTGGATTTCTTTACCTCATTGGACCTTGGGTGAGATCCTGCGACAGAATGCAATGGAAGGAAGGGGGGATGCCAGATTGAGAAATAACCCTCATATATTTGTGCAGCACGTCCATGAGTGCTGCATGTCAGTTTTAACCTCATGAGGAGTGGTAAAAATATTTCTTATAACATGACAGAATGAAACTGGTAAGTAATCTACTGCATGGTGAGAGAGCTTACTTCATGGTAGTTTGGGCATCTGTATTGATTCATCTCTGGATGACAAGGCGCAAAATAGCCCCAAATAATAGCCTTAAACTCTGTACTGAAATGATGGATCAATGACCCAATTCAGTGATAACACTGCGTGATGCAGCAATGGTTAGGAGATTGGGAGGGCTTCATGGGCTCATGAGCACCTCCCTCTTCCTTCCGCAGTTAGCATTAACTTTGGTATCACTTTACATTTCTGTCAGTGTGTAACCATAGACTGCTTTGAGGTCTAAGCTACATATTGCATAGGCAATCTGTAACATTATTTTTGCTTAAAAGCAGACAGAGAAGGCTTCAAATTTGATTTTAAAAAGCTTGACAGTATTTTTGGGTTGTTGTTTTCTTTTAAAAAAACAACAGAACTCATTATCTCTTTATGGAAGCTGTACTTTCACGATTGCTGCTACATATTACTGTTAGAGCAAGCATTGTTAAAGATCAAAACTTATATACAAATAAAAAAATGGTGGCTTGTTTACTTGGACACCTTTTTTGTCCTCATATGCAAAAAGTCACAACTGTAACCACAAATTATAAATGAGGGGAAATGTATGCGGCATAATAAATACTAGCCAATCTCTTCAATTTTCTGCATGTGGGATAGTATAAGATCCAACCACTCCCCTCAGGATAAATGGCACAGTTCACAATTGAAGTGGGGAACAAGCCAATATTTTTTCAAACTCTAATCTGCATACAGCAATATTGTACAGATAACAAGAAACAGCTTGCTGATTAATGTATCAATTAATTTTAAAGCCTTCAGCTGGTTTTAGCTGGTAAAATAACCCTGCATGTTAATACCTTGCAAGGACAAATAATAAAATATTGATCAAAGTTTATGCTAATCAAGTGTTAATTGCAAACAATCCATACCAAAGAGAATGAATTAATATATTAACAATATTAGCCTGCTAAGTTATTAATCCGGAGGAATAATTAATTTACTTTAACATCATTAATTTGAATACTACCAAAGAGGCTAATGGCTGTGCATGTTTATAGTTACATTATATATATATATATATATATTTGCTTTCGTAGATTTTCACGGGTACAGGAATGCAGGTTTTGGTGTCCTCGGGTGTCTTCCCGTGTAAAAGTTGGGGTGTCTAGGCGACGTTTCGACGAGGTCTCACTCGTCATCTTCAGGCTGGTGCTTTCGGCTTCTTGTTACTGGAACAGAGCGGGATCTCAATGTTTGAGTTCCTATAAATACTGTAGAGGGGGTGTGGTGTCTAGCCTCCAATGTTCTGGGCAGAGAGGAAGTTCCCAGGCTAGTGTGCCTTTTCTTCTTTTGTTCCTTAATTACTTGAGAGATACCTTGAGTGATTTCTTGAGTGATATCCTGAGTACCACTTAGGTGGGTCATTAGGTGTGGATTAGTTGCTAAAGTCTTTGTGTCTTGACCTCTTGAACTTTGTGAAGAGTTTTCCTGAGAAGATGGCTGTATTGCACTTAGTTGTGCTTTGGCTTGGCTTCGTGTATAGGGGCGAGCTGTGGTTTTGTGGCTTGTGTCAGCCAGATCTGTGTAGGGATTGCAGGGGGGTGCAGCATCCGGAGGTGCCCCCATGGATTGGCTACTGGATGGTGTCAGTAATTCATCTGTGGAGAGGGTCTGGGTTTGGGTCTGGTGTGGTTGATTGGTGTTGGCGTTCTGTGTGCCTCTGGATCTGGTGTCAGTTTTTGTGGGGAGGGCTAATTTCCAGATGTCTGGCAAGCGGGATGTGTCGTCACGCTTGTTCATGTTGTGAGGGTGTTTCTCTATCTCGATGGCTTCCATGATTATTCTCTTGTGGTGATGTTCCGTGTTAAAGAGCAATTTGGAATCTGCAAAATTAATTTCGTGTCCTGTTTCTTTCATGTGTTGGAAAAGAGAGGAAGTTTTTTCTTTTTCTTTCTTTTCTTTCTTCAGACCCTCTCCACAGATGAATTACTGACACCATCCAGTAGCCAATCCATGGGGGCACCTCCGGATGCTGCACCCCCCTGCAATCCCTACACAGATCTGGCTGACACAAGCCACAAAACCACAGCTCGCCCCTATACACGAAGCCAAGCCAAAGCACAACTAAGTGCAATACAGCCATCTTCTCAGGAAAACTCTTCACAAAGTTCAAGAGGTCAAGACACAAAGACTTTAGCAACTAATCCACACCTAATGACCCACCTAAGTGGTACTCAGGATATCACTCAAGAAATCACTCAAGGTATCTCTCAAGTAATTAAGGAACAAAAGAAGAAAAGGCACACTAGCCTGGGAACTTCCTCTCTGCCCAGAACATTGGAGGCTAGACACCACACCCCCTCTACAGTATTTATAGGAACTCAAACATTGAGATCCCGCTCTGTTCCAGTAACAAGAAGCCGAAAGCACCAGCCTGAAGATGACGAGTGAGACCTCGTCGAAACGTCGCCTAGACACCCCAACTTTTACACGGGAAGACACCCGAGGACACCAAAACCTGCATATATATATATATATATATATATATAGTTTTCTGTCTTACTCATTGACCCACAGTTTTGGGGCGTGGAATACCATTTCACCTCTAGAAACCATAAAACAGGAATGGAATCCTTCCAGGGATCACTGCTCTCTAGCGCAAGCACACTTAGGCTGCAATCTTACCTCCCCAGTGAAATCAACAGGACTTAATTCTCAGTGGACATGGTTGGGACCATGCTATTATGTTGCAATCATCTACATACTTACTGTATATACTCAAGCATAAGCTGACCCGAATATAAACTGAGGCATTTAATTTTACCAAAAAAATCCTGGGAAAACTTATTGACTCGAGTATAAGCTGGTTCACCACACCACAAACCTCCTGGTAGGCCGGAGTGCATATTTGTGCGCACACATGCACATACAGCAAAGGGGGCTTCTCTCTCCCCACCCAGCCCCTCCCGTCCCCCTGCCTACCTAGGGTGCTGCGGAGAGGCAGAGGCTGGTGGCGGCAGGGACGGAGGAAGAACAAGCAGCCCAAAATGGCTGCTTTTGGGCTGCTCCTTCCTCCTCCGCCGACAGCAGCCTCTTATACCCTCACTTGAGTATAAGCCGAGGGGGCTTTTTCAGCATAAAAAATGTGCTGAAAAAGTAAGCTTATACACAAGTATATACGGTACCTAGGAGTAAGTCCCAATGAACCAAGTATGACTTCTGAGTAGGCATGTATAACATTGCACTGTGAAGGTTGTGTTTTTCTGTTTCCTAAAAATATGTTAACATGCTACAACAGAAAAGGATATTTGGCTTTATCTAATTCTTACTCTGTGCTTGCTGTTGCTCCACCCCCACCCTCATTACTGTCTTGTTCTCTTATTATAGAGTGAAGACCCTGCATATACTGCTTACACTGTTTGTACTAGGGTCCTCGGAGAACCCTACCAATTATTGTGCCTCAAAAATTCAGGCAGAAACATCTAATATCAACCCACACTCTGCTCCAACAGCTGGGGGTTCCAGGGCAGAGTACCCCAGCCAAGTAAGCAGGGGAAGAGTGGACAAATAATATATACGTGAATAATGTGCACTGTCTGAACCATATTGTTCTAACACCCTTACTTCCCCGTAGTGTGGAGCAGTACCCTTCAGAAACAAGGGAGGCACTTATCCACACACAAGAGTAAGCTTTGTGTTAGCAAAGACCAGGCAAACCACTGCAGCCATTGCAACAGCTGCCTAAAAACCTATGAGCACGTTTTGCTTGAAGAATCACAATTCAGATTTAAGGAACATAATAAGCTGTCACCACACATGGTGTCTACTGCACTGCTCAATGCAGTCTAAGGCTAAGACATCAGCACTGGAGGAGCATTCAGGTGGTGATATCTCTTCTTCTCCCCTTTGACTACCTCACACTGTCACGGCCCCGAAACAGGAATCTTTAGATGCAAAGTCTTCATATAAACAGTGGCCCCAATAAGGAAGCATGGTAGCCCCAGAGAGTGCTTCAAATGAAACAGTTCTCTTCCTCTCTGATGTTAAAACAAATCACCTACAACGTATCTCATACAGTGGTGCCTCGTGTTACGTACTGCTCCCCTTACGAATGCTTCGGGTTACGCACTCCGCTAACCCGCAAGTAGATGCCCCTTGTTGCAAACTTTGCCCCGGGATGTGAGTGGAAGCCGCGGTCCAGCAGCGTGGCAGCAGCAGGAGGCGTCATTAGTGAAAGAGCACCTCATGTTATGAGCGGTTTCCGGTTATGAACGGACCTCTGGAACGGATTAAGTTCGTAACTGTAATTTGGTTTAAATTTGATTTACAAACTTAATCCGTTCTGGAAGTCCGTTCTTAAACCAAAGTGTTCTTAAACCAAGGCATGCTTTCCCATAGCAGCAGGGGACTCAATTTATAAATGGAACACACACAACAGGAAGCAGAACATGTTCTTATTCCAAGGCAAAGTTCAGAAACCAAAACACCTACTCCTGGGCTTGCAGCAGTCTTAATCCAAGTTGTTCATAAACTGGGCTGTTCTTAAACCAAGGTACCACTGTATTCACACACTTAGGTCTGGAAACCTAAAAATACTTATGAAGAGGTAAATCCTACTAACAAAATCAGTGGGATTTGCTTCCAAGTAAACATGCTTAGGATTGGACCGCTATGGATTAAGACCGTTCATCCATTAGCACCAACAAATAGTTGCAGACACAAAGCATGACTGTTCTATCATTTAAAGAAAAACAAACAAACAAACAAACAAAGGAAATGTCTATAGGATATTCAGTGGAAAACCATGCCAAGTTTACACTCACAGGATTGCTACGCAGCTACACAGATATTATGATCCCATTAAGCATGCTTGTGAACTGACCTTCATAAGGTGCTGGTTTATCCATTTTGTGAATGTTTTCTTTTGTACTTTGTCCCGCTCATCTGAGGAGGAAAAAAAAAAGATTGCATTAATTCTAAAAATAGTACTTACTAAGGTCTGGGAGTGTTATGTTAAAAATTTTCACACTACTTGAAAAGATAAGGTGACGATTCAATTAATCATCGCACACTGGTTTGAAACATCTGTTACAACAAACTATAAGAGAGCCACTTACAAAGTTGAACAGGAGAGAGGAGGTGAAATTAAGAATCAAAAATGCTGAAAACTAATTTAAACAGATTTTTTTAATAAAAAAAAGTTGATGATGATGAAGAAGAAGAAGAAGAGGAGGAGGAGGAGTTTGGATTTGATATCCCGCTTTATCACTACCCAAAGGAGTCTCAAAGTGGCTAACATTCTCCTTTCCCTTCCTCCCCCACAACAAACACTCTGAGGTGAGTGGGGCTGAGAGACTTCAAAGAAGTGTGACTGGCCCAAGGTCACCCAGCAGCTGCATGTGGAGGAGTGGGACGCAAACCTGGTTCCCCAGATTACGAGTCCACCGCTCTTAATCACTACACCACACTGGCTCAGAAAGTAGGGAGGGGCACTGTTTTCTACAGAGAAGGATGCCAACAAATACACATTCCAGATTATTTCTTTCAGGGCTTGTCAACATGCTACATTCAAGATATTGTTTGACTCCAAATCCCAGCAACCCTAAGTTAGCACAGTCAATGGTTAGAGATCATAGAATCATAGAGTTGGAAGAGACCACAAGGGCCATCGAGTCCAACCCCCTGCCAAGCAGGAAACACCATCAGAGCACCCCTGACATATGGTTGTCAAGCCTCTGCTTAAAGACCTCCAAAGAAGGAGACTCCACCACACTCCTTGGCAGCAAATTCCACTGTCGAACAGCTCTTACTGTCAGTTAGTTCTTCCTAATGTTTAGGTGGAATCTTCTTTCTTGTAGTTTGGATCTTTCTTGTAGTTTGGATCCATTGCTCCGTGTCCGCTTCTCTGGAGCAGCAGAAAACAAACTTTCTCCCTCCTCTATGTGACATCCTTTTATATATTTGAACATGGCTATCATATCACCCCTTAACCTCCTCTTCTCCAGGCTAAACATGCCCAGATCCCTTAGCCGTTCCTCATAAGGCATCGTTTCCAGGCCTTTGACCATTTTGGTTGCCCTCCTCTGGACACGTTCCAGTTTGTCAGTTTCAGTGTCAGAGATGATGCGGCCTGTAGTTTAACAACATCTGAAGAGTACCACAGTGGCTATCCCTGATTTGTATATTATTAAAATAATGTCTATCCTTTTCTAACACTTCGGATGCTCAAGGCGGCAAACAACATAAACAATAAAATACAAAAATAATAAAAAGACCCAAACTTCCCACATCCCCAAAAAAGCATTGTTGAGATACTTTTGCAACACTGCCAGCTTGCAACCATCAACAAAATGGTCTTAGCCATATGCTGAAACGGGCTTGGTAATCTGCCTTGGTGCCCTACAGATGAGGTGCGGCGACTGAATGGAACACGCCTGTTGGGAGAAGTATGGGAGACTGTGGTCAAAAAAGGAAAAAGACTATTAGTGAAGGCTGGTATTGCTTTTTTGCATATATTAGCAGGACTGATTGGTTGCATCTACTGTCATATGCCCATGGAACATTATGGTGAGGACTTATAATCTGAAAAAAGAGGACATTAGAAAAGAGTCAATATTTTATATTGTCATTTGTTGTGCAGTTCTGGGGGGGGGGTGGATTTGTCTGATATGCATGTCCATGTTTCAAAAATGAAAAAATACATAATTCTTTTAAAAGTCCAATCTCACATACCCATCTAACAAACCAACAGAGGGTGAACAGACACAAAGCAGGACCTCTGCTAAGGAACAAAATGTGCACGTTCACATAGGGGAACAGGGTGGGTCACCTTCACTTAAGGTAACCTCTCCTGAGGCTACTTGTGGCTTAAAGGTAAAGGCACCCCTGCCCGTACGGGCCAGTCGTGTCCGACTCTAGGGTTGTGCGCCCATCTCACTTAAGAGGCCGGGGGCCAGTGCTGTCCAGAGACAATTCCGGGTCACGTGGCCAGCATGACGAAGCTGCTCTGGCGAGCCAGCACCAGCGCAGCACACGGAAACGCCGTTTACCTTCCCGCTATAAAGCAGTACCTATTTATCTACTTGCACTTAGGAGTGGTTTCGAACTGCTAGGTGGGCAGGAGCTGGGACCGAACGACGGGAGCTCACCCCGCCGCGGGGATTCAAACCGCCGACCATACGATCAACAAGTCCTAGGCGCTGAGGTTTTACCCACAGCGCCACCCGCATCCCTTGTGGCTTAGGAGATCAGAAATTGAACTCTCACTACAACTTTGCTTCTCAGCCCAATTAAACACAAATGAAATATTGCAATGATAGTCTCCATCCACCCAGCTCCTGTCAAAAGCTTAGGACATTATACCACAAACACAAGTGCACAAAACTCTCTAAGCTGCTAATTTTCACTGGTCCAAATCTCACACCTGGTCCCAAACTCACTTTATTCTTCCATACTGCTCTTTCCTACTTGCTGTCTGTTAAGCAGTGTCCACTCTTTCTTTAGGTGCTTACAGGACACCAGAAGGTTACTTTTCTGGACAGTTTCAGCACTCGGGTCCACTTGCAGCTCTTGCTGCCCCCTCCCTCTAAAACACTGGCTTTCAGTTGGTGGGTTGGGACCCACTACCAGGTCACAGCCTGATCTCATGTGGGTCACAACAGCAGAATTACTGAAAGACAACTACAGTGGTACCTCGGGTTACATACGCTTCAGGTTACAGACTCCGCTAACACAGAAATAGTGCTTCAGGTTAACAATTTTGCTTCAGGGTGAGAACAGAAATCGTGCTCCAGTGGCATGGCAGCAGCAGGAGCCCCCATTAGCTAAAGTGGTGCTTCAGGTTAAGAACAGTTTCAGGTTAAGTACAGACCTCCGGAACGAATTAAGTACTTAACCTGAGGTACCACTGTATATGGTTAAGAAAAGAAAGTGGGTCCGTAAAGAAAAGTTTGGGCTAAAGGTGTGTCCTGGGATTGAAAGTGGAAGAATACAGCTCCAAAGTGAATGGGATCAGTTGCCAGAACAGTCAGCCATAACACACCTCCACATATCCCTAAAATACGGAGCAGTTCTGTGAATTTTAATTCTATGCAACTTCGGAAACCAATCAACATCTCCAGTAGGGCTGTCAGGCTGTAACCCAAAGATTCCCCCTCTTCTTTTAAACCTGCTGATCAATTGGGAGAGGAGGCGGTCGTAACCTCCTGCCCTTCTAAATCCTATTATCTTCCTCCTTCAGCTTGCTGTAACAAGCAGGATTTCAGAGCTGGAGTGGACTCTGGGAGGACAAAGGGAGAGGGACAAGTGGGAGTTGCCTCATCTGCTGATTCCCCCTTTCCTGGATTTGCTAACAGAGTAAGACTTAATTGATGCTAACCTTTAAGGTATGCAATGTCTCTCTGGACATAACGAAGACAAAGAAGCAAAGGAGTAGGTTTTTTCCATTTTAATTAATATGATCGCAACACATGTATCAATTATTCCTCATGTACTCTATTTCACAATGTAAGCAAGCACTGCTGTGTTGGGAAAGGCAATGTGCAGGATGGCAGAATAACTCAAGAACGAAGGGAAAGCAAAAGTATTTTTTAGAACAGAGCTGAAATGCCTGCGAAAATGAGGTACTGAATTTGTATTTTTGAAACTCCTCCGGGGAAAAAGGTGGGGTTTTTTAACAGAATATCTGCAAACATTCTCAGTAGTGGTACTATTATTATCTGGTAGAAGCAGCTATTCCCCTCCTCCACTTGGCCCTGGAATTATGCAATGTATGGGTCATTGTGGTGGATAAAAATTGGCGGCTAGGCCGCCAACAAAGGAAGTCTGCTATATTGCCACCGTTGTTGCTTGCTACTGCAGCAAAATCCAAAAGCAAGTGGAAAGAGCCTGTGCTGCTAGCATTTCTAATATTAAGTCCCTTTCTCAATATTTTGTTGGAGAATTTCATCAACTTCACACTGGAGAAAAGTCTGTAAAAAAAATCTTCCCATTACACTACCCTCAAACAAAGAAAAGATAAAAGAAGGGCCATTTTCACCCAGTCCTCAAATGTTTTTGATATTAGAGGTCATATTAACATTTGCTGTAAAAAATAAACTTTGATTCTTCCAGCTTATGCCATTTATTCCAATTTCAGTTTTAATATATGCCTCCGTCTTGAACTTGCTAGATGCAGATGAGTGATAGGAGGCACCAGCTGGGGAACCCCCAAGGGAAGAAGGACCAGAGCCAGGGGATTGGTAGTGGGACAACAATGAGTGGTCAGAGGGAGAAGAGGAAGTAGACTGGGAGGAGGAGGTATCAGAAGCTGAAGAGGTAACAGGGCTTAGTGAGCAGGAAGCTTCTGTGGCAGAGAGTGGTCCAGAATCAGAGGCAGAAGTGGAGGCTGGAGAGGCCTTGGCAGAGATGGGTGAAGAAGCCAGGATGTTTCCCCTTCCTGCTGTGACTAGCTCCCCTCCCATTTGGTCTTCCAGAACCAGAAGGGGTGTGAAGAGAGTGGAGCAAAGACAGGCAAGACAACAGAGTCTCAGATTGCTTGGGAAGGAACCAGGGGAGGAGGAGACTTAGGGAGCTGAGGGAAAGCGGGGACATTCTGTCTTCACAACTGCCTCATAGGGTCAAGTTCTACCAGGAAGAGTTGATGTGCTCTCTAGGCCTGGCCTCCTGAGCTGTCTTGCTTCTTTGAATAAAGAGTTAATTTCACTGAATTCTTTTTGAGTTATTGATGACCGGCTCCTAGCACCCACTCCTGTAAGCCTCTTACTGCAATTGTGCTATACTTAGAACAGCACTGCCATGACAACAGTAAAAAGCTAATTGTGATAGTCACAGAATAGATCCACAGAAATAAATGGACTTGAAGTTTTACAGTTTTTTTTGTTTAATTTATATACCACCCTTCATCCAAGGATCACCAGGCGTCTTACAATATAACAACACAGAAATACAAAACACAATAACAAACAAAACAAAACACTGCAGCATTTTTTATTTATTAAATAATGCTGGATACCAGCCAAAGACATTATTTTGGGTCTTTGGAGCATGCTAGGACACTTTGGGCTGTAAACCCTAGGCACACAGTTATTTAGAGGAAGCTTCACTGAACACAGTGGGACTTACTTCCGTGTATGCATGTAAAGGATTGCTCTGTTAACCAAATGTATACTTACCACCATAATTCCAACTAAAGCCCTACCAGAAAATATTGCCAGAATGCAAAAAGGCTGGATCTCATGATATATAATATCCTTACTTTGGGAGAATACTGGAACTTGGAAGGTAACCATGCATTAACGCTTCGCAAATTTACTATGATTGCAAGCAGTAAAAGGGAGTAAAGTCAGATGTAGACACATATAAACCAAGTTGTAAACATATAACTTTGACAGTGTCCAGCACATTCACAAATAACAGGACTAAAGTTCAGAGCCTTTTACAGCAAGTCTTTCAAACCAGAAGCTCTGGAAAACAAAGTAAAAAACAACAACACAACACCTCGGATAACTGAACTAATCCACAAGAAAGCAAAATATGTTTGCAATTCCAAAGACTACTTTTGCACATTTTCTTTCCAAAGCAAAACTGGTAAAACAAACATAAAACATGGCACAGTTTGTACTAACCCGTACAGCACATTAGTTCCACCAATTTTGTATTCCATTCCTGCTTACATCTAGGGGGCTGTCTCATCATTCCAGGGGAGTGAGGTGCTGTTAATTTTCTTAAACTCTTCAACTTCAGGCTATAAACTAGTTTTTCCGTGTGTGTGTGTGTGTGTGTGTGTGTGTGTATAGAAAACGAAATACCTTTGCTGACAGAATGGCTCCTTCTGATAGAAGGGAAAAAAGTAGGAACTCCCCTTTTTAAGTAAACATTAGCAATCACATGCCTGCTACAGCCAGCCAGATAATGGTCTTTTACATTGTATTTCAAAACACAACTGTTGCAAGAGGTACAATTTTTAGTTTTATCTTTATATAGACTGGGTACTTTTTCTGGTATATCCTCATTACAGTCATACTGAAAGATTTGCCCTACCTAATTAAAAGGGTGGGGGAATGTGCAGACTACCAGCTAGGATTGTCATATTTCCCTTGTTTCCAACCTAATGTGTAATATAGACCCAACATACTAATACTGGTTTTTATCCTCAGCAGACATTTGCCCATTATATCTTTCAATGGACATTCACTGCCCCTCCTTTAAGTGATTTCACTCAAGCTAAAACTATACATGCAACCGACTGAGGTGGTATGAAAGACTGTAGCACTTTGGAGTACAGCGAGAGCATATTACTTTTGATTTCTCTCTCGTCCCCAAAAGAAAAGTGAAAAGGTGTCAGCAGAAAACTAGCTAATCGTGGAGGAAAGTTCCAGCCCACCCCCTTAACTGTTGTGTTGGCTTTCTTTTTAGCAGAGTGCTAAAAGTAAGTATTAAAAATGTGAGATTCTGATGCTCTCCATTCTACCATCTCATTTGCTTCATGGGAAGACTAGGCCTCAGTTCTGGTAGTTCTAAAATGTAGGGGTGGGTGATTTTTCCTAATCATTCTAACACCTTCCCTATTATAAGTCATAGGGCGCACTGTAGCCTTTTCTCCTGCTCCACATCTTTATCAGACTTCCACAACCTGGTGCCCTTCAGATTGCTTGGAATACAAGTCCCATCAGCCCCAACCAGCATGACAAATAGACAATGATGACAGAAAGCGTAGTCTGGTCGAATAAGAAAGAAAAAAGCAACTAGGTCACAGATTACTCTGATTTGCGAAATGTCTAAAATGACAGCTGATGTAACATTAAAAGTGTGCACTGGATTAAGAACATTCACTGGGAAGTAGAAAGACTAACTAAAGTAACAAAAACCACAAATATCTACTCTTTCTATTTAAACATATGGGCTCCTCTCAAATTACAGCCTAACCTCAACTCAAGCACCAGAGTCAACTGCTACCAACATAAACAGGGCTTATTTGGCAAATGCCAGGAGCCGGCATATGCTCTTCCAAGAAAGGTATTTCAAGCATGTATTTTCTCTGCTACTAAGTGGGCACCAGCCCTCTCTACAGCTGTGTTTTAAAAAGTTTCTTCCGGCATTATTCTGAACAGTCGCACAGAGAAGGACGGTCATGCTATATTCACTGTTCTAATCTTTGAGACTGTCTACAGGGTTTCAAGAGGTGAAGTCTACAGTTAGGCTGTTTAAAGCCTAACGAAAGGACTGATTGCCTAAAGCTTAACATATGCAACCATATTTTACAGGAGAACCAAGCATTTCCCCTTCCCCTGCCATTTCCACATGGAGCTTTGTTTTGAAAGCACCTCAATAATGAGTTTCCTCTTTTCTGCCAACAAAAGCTGCACATCAAGCAAAATTATTAAATTCCATATTGAGGCTGTATCCCTGCTCACACAACAGACTTCTGTGTATGCAACAGAATGTCTCCTTGCTTTCCAACTGCATGGAGTTAACCAGCATATATAAAGAACAGGTCCCAATACACTCTTGGCATGAACAAAAATGAGTAAGAGATGAGTAAGCTTAAATATCAGTGTCCGGGATCACCTGAGCATAGTGATTCTTACTGGAACTCTTTACTGGCTCTCAATTAAGTGAATGGTTGCAATTTGCTCTTAGGAAAGAAATTAGAGCTCTGTGCTTCAGAGAGCTGTTGTGCTTGAGGGAAAACCTGCCCTTCACCCCAGACCCTCACTGACCAAACTACAGGTGGAGAGGCATGTTTGACTTGCCAGGTTACAACCCAGAGAGAGAGAGATCACCACTGTTCCTTTAAATTCGCTAGTGCAACTGGAGATAAGGAGGCACAGCTTCACATTCCTGTTCAGTATACCCTGTCATTGACAGCTTTCAATGTTTCACGTCTTCTACCGGCTGTAAGAACATAGAGGCATATGGTTCACAGCAGGTAGGGCAAACAGGAAGGATCACCATAGTCACAGGGCACTTCCAAATGCTGAACTACCTAAAGATGCCAGAGTTTGAATCTGCAACCATATGCATGAGCTACAACGCTTCCACCCAAGGCTAGATGATAACATCACCAATGGGTCAGTGATGGGGTCTAGGGAGGAACAAGTCAAAGAAGCTAAGGCTTCCATATCTTTGCTGCATCAAGGTGTTCAGAAGGCAAGGGTACATCTCCAGATTGTACACTGGGAATGCAAGGAGGGGGAGCAATGTGTATTTGAATGCATACTGCACAGAATTGTACTACAGACTACATACACCCTGACCACCACAACAATGAATATTTTCTGTGCCTTGTAGCCCTTTTCAGAAAATTTCATTAGAAGAGAAAAGAGATTACCACACCCAAATTCAACATTTCCTTTAAAATTTCCATGACAAAAACCAGAAATGGTCTGGCTTCATACTACCATGCAACAAGAATCCACCTGCCTCTGCAACCTGTTGTAATATGTGAGGCCTGTTGTAATATGTGTTTGTTATGTACCACAACAAACGAAGGAAGTGTATGGACTGCCAAATCACTGCATCTGAAAGAAGGAGAAAGGCAGTACTATTGTGCTTCTCAAGATCAGGAACTGCAACCCTAGCGATAAGATAAGACGAATGTTAAACCGCAATCCATATACCAGCCTCTCAAACCAAACAAGTTGTTTCTCTTGAAGTTTGAGCAGTATTTTAAAAGAGTGGGTGAATGAAAGCTTGCTGTCCACCCACTGGGGTTTAGGTGCAGTGCTTAGAAAACAGAATTCAAGGAGAATGTGTAGGCTGAAAGAAAAAGAAAAAAAGAAAGGTTCTGGTTGAATCATTCTGTATTATGTTCTCTATTCTGCTGCCCTTCCTTTTGTTGGACCTTTCAATGAGATCAACTGGAATGAAACAGCTGCAGAAAATCACTAGAGGTCTTAGCCTTGCAGCAATCTTTTATTTAGGGTCTGCATTCTCTTCTTCCTTTCTGGAGCATAATGACTGCATTCAGTAGCTTCTGGCAAAGCAAGTGCAGCCATGAAAGTTCTGACGGCTTACTTTGCAAGACAACATATCTAACCACTTAGTTATTTTACAATTCTTACTTATTTTTGGCAGATGTAACTGATTTGCCTCTGTCAATGGCTCCACAATCCCATGGATCAATTCAGCACTGAAATACAGAAGTGGCAAGTACTGAAGGGTTCTGTACAAATTTGCATCTCTATAGAGTGAAGCATCCTATATATTGTCAGTAGTGCAAAAGGAATGGATTTATACCACGTGAATCTATTATCATGCTCTAGACTATTGCCTGTTAGTAATTTAACACTTATTTTTTCTAGAGAGACAATTCACATGTGAACAAGACACTTATTTTCTTCACACACCCCTCCTTGTGTATGGGAATATAACTCCCAGTAGACATTTTGGATAATGAAGTGGGTGAAAATAATGCTACGATAGTGACTGGAATTGTTCTGGCTACTGCTTACAGAAGAGTCTACATAGTGAAAATAAGCTGTAAGAAGTGGTGTATGAGCCAGAAGTGGTGTTCTACAAAGTAAATATCTTAAAGCTTTAAGACTTACGAGAAGCTACATGATGAGGGGTAAATAAAATTAGGATAAATTGGTATCATAACAGGGAAGAGAAAGAAACATAGGATAAATAGGAATTAGGGGTGGCTATCTGGCAACTTGTCTCTCTTTCATTTCTTGGAAATGCTAAAGATTACTTGGAACAGATTTTACCAATGACTAAGCAGCATAGTTATCATAAACCATATTACTGTCCTGTCCTGCAGAGGCATTACATCAAAACAATTGTTTAATGTGTAGGTAGGTTTCTCGGGATCAACGAGATTAGGCTTCTGTAGTGAATAAAAGGCCCACGACTAAAAAGATCTTTTGTATCCACTGGCAACATTGGAAAAACCTTTTTTTTTTAAAAAAAGAAAGAAATAAATTTGTGAGGATGACAACTCCCACACCAACCATAATGGGGAATATCTGCAGCTTTGCTTTAATTGCCTTCTTTGTAGTTTTAGGCAAATAAATACTAATTGTGCTGAAATAGTAAAAGCCGTTTTATCTCTGCCCTAAATGATCTTTACACAGTATATTAATGGTGGAAACACCTGAGATGATTATGTCTACTTGGATTTTATGCCTTGTTGTGCATTTTTATTGTGTATATATATTTAAACCTAATGTGCAATGCCTAGAGAATGTGTTAATAGAGGTCTAACAAGTGCCATAAAATAGACTGTAGGGGTATTTGGTAAGTTATTTTAAAACAACCGATTGATAGTTTTTCAGCTTTAAATTCCTGTAATGAACTTCTGACACTGGCAAGCTCCTCCTCCTACATAACTGTTATATGACTACAACATTCTCTAAACAAAATTCCTCAAGTGCAATAACCCTCAATGGCATCCTCTTGTATTTGTTCACATCCTTCTTTCCTTGATACAATCAGATCTGCTCTCTTCCCTCCTGTTACCAAAGGCTTGCGGCAGCCATGGACTTGAAGGAGTCAGAGAAGTGTAAATATCAGAAGAACACAGGGGCTTTGAAAACAAGAGTCGGAAAGCAATCCTCTTATTTTCAATGGAATATCTCAGCTTGTTAGATCTGGTTCTTACCGCACAAGAGAGACATCAAGTGATTCAACAACTTTCTGATTAAAAACCGCAACAGTAGTTTGCAGCCAAATTATAGCTCTTTGAAACTTTCTGTGTGCATGTGTGGGTCTCCCCACATGTGATTCTCTGAGCACAGAATCCTTCCAGCTGCATCCCTATCTTTCATTACAAAGGATGTTGAATCTCATAAGATGGAAAATGGAGGTATGGTTCAATGTACAAATGTAGATGCTCTCACTGTTAAGTTTGCCACATTCTCCTTGAACATCACTAAGGGCCTCATTACAAAGGATGTTGAATCTCATAAGATGGAAAATGGAGGTATGGTTCAATGTACAAATGTAGATGCTCTCACTGTTAAGTTTGCCACATTCTCCTTGAACATCACTAAGGGCCTTTTGTTGGCTTGCTTGGGGTTTGAAATGACTATCTTTCCAGGAAAAAAATACTAAAGGTATGTGTGCTTTTCCATACATCAGTCAGAAAGTACAGGCAGTAAAACCTGGCTTAGTTACAGTGGTGAAAGTTACCAATTATTGGTAAAAGAACACAAGAAAGGCTTGTTAGAGCCATGTGGTCTAAGCTGCAGCAACCTGCTCAGAACCTTGTCACATGTTGAGCTTCTCTGGTAGACTGAAGGTGAACAACGGCCTTGATTAACTTCCTCTCAAGGTAAGTCTCCCAAGCCTAGGTCTGGCAGCACAGCTTACTCTATGGCATTAACCCCTTCATAGAATCATAGAGTTGATTGGAAGGGACCCTGAAGGTCTAGCCCAACTCCCTGCAATGCAGGAATCTCAACACATGGCTCCCCATCCAATCTGAAACCATAGTGGACCCTGCTTAGCTTTAGAAATGTGCTAGCAATTTTATTGCTGCACCACTAGACTTACGGTTATTGGTTATATGAAGCTAGTTATCCCACATATCCCATCTTTTTGTTCCATGACAGAATAAAGGAAATACATAAATACAATATATCTAAGTAGTCAAATATTTCAAGTAAATAACACTGAGTGAAAAGACCATAATACTACCACTCTGTATTTATAATGAATCAGTAAGTCAATAATTTTTCTTTGCCTGGTCTCCTATATGCCAATATGCAAAAAGGCAAGTTTAACTACTCCTAAGGGAGTAGTTAAACAAACCAATAGTTAATTAAGTCAAAGGTCCCAGTCACTGGACATAGAAACACATCAGCTGATGTTTACACCACAAACACACATTTTATTATTCCTTTTTCACTAATATCCAACAAACACACTGTCATCCTTTGTTGGTGAAGTTGGAAGAAGAACAATCAAAAGATTCTGCTCAGCAACAAAGAAATGTAGAAAAATCAACAAAAGGACTTTCTGGATGTCAAACTGATACAAAGAGCACATACAGACGGAAACTGCTACAGCCTAAAACCATGTTAAATCTTTGGATTTAATTTATTTTGGTTCACACTGAAAGTATTCTTGTCCTACACAACTATGGTGTCTGCCGACAAAACATAAATAAATGGGACCTCAGGAAGCTAACTTAGGCTATATTGTGCTCTAAGAAACATTACTGTCTTGATCCAACACAATGTTAGTCATACTTAAGCTTATTTATTTCCATCAGTATCTAAATCAGTGCTGGATGGTGGCCTATAACCGGAAACCACACTGAGTCCTCTTACTTTTCTGATGATCAGAGGACAGTAGAATACAGAACTGAGACAGCTATGCAAAGATTTGCACTAAATTTTAACTGGGAGGAATAACTATATGCCAGGATACCACTCCAAATTTCATCATGTGAAATTACAACACAAAACTCCTGCGATGCTCTGTGTTAACAGGGTTACAATTTTTGTTTTCTAGACACATGGAAAATAGCACTAAATACTATCTAGATTTGATGAGTGGAGACAAGTGAGTGAATTGTGTCACCATCAGTCATATGGGGCAGAAATTTTTTCTATTTCATCTTTCATGGAAGAATTTCATATGTTCATTAGTGACAATGAATGGATGACAATTGTAAACACATATTAGGCACCCTTGGCATTATTTAGCTTTGTTTACCAAACACAAGTAAAGGGTACCAGAACTGCTGTTAAGGAGCCTTTACTATTAAAAGCCCATACTATTAGGACCTACTGTCTTCCCTAACATATGCCCTTGATTCTACTTTCTAAACTCAGTGGGACATGTTCCACATCATTAAGACCTATTGTATTACCTAGGGTATGTTATTGAGTCAACTTTCTAAATTGGCTATAACTGAGCGGGTCCTGCTTACAGAATCAGTGACACCCAGTTTAGTTGCTACCCCTGTAAATCAATGCCACTTGTTTGTGCAGGCAACAAGTCCCAGGATAACTCTTCTGGGGCTTTTTTAGGTCACACTCAGGTCACTGTGTGCTCAAACTGAGAACTCAATACAGTTCTGCACATACCCAAAAACAACTATGCTGCTGGGGTTTGAAGTTGTAGTGTGGGTGTCATTTATGTTTGTCTGGGCGTTTTCCATTCTTTTTTAGTGGAGCAACGAGTGTACAACCCTCTCTTTCCATTTTTTGCCATTACTTGATCAGTCAGTTATCCCCAAAAGAAAAAGCAAACAAGTGCTCCTAAATGTCAATTTTCTTCAATTCTTTCAGATAAATTGACCTTGTCTTCATGCTTTGATTATACAACCGATCTGACAAATGGATTTTATTGTTGTTTCAGAAGAACTAATAATATAAGCAAGGCATATGTTACTCTTAATATTTTAATGTTTCAGTAGGGGCATAAACTACATATAATAATCTTCCGTTTCTACAAACTTAAAACTTAAACCATTATGGGAAAGGCGAAGGAAATAAAATATTTACATTCATTTTATTGTAAAATATGAATTATTCCACCACAGTAAAATTATAGTAAGAAAAGATGAATGTTATGCATTTCAAATATTTAAAGCTTCCATAAATAAAATTTCTAGTGTTCAAAACAAAGTAGCCTTGAGTCAAATTTTAGATATGGTGACGTGTGGCTGACAATAACATGATTTTTAAAAGTGTGTGAATTTTAGGATTGCAAATTTCTGAACTACTCAACGCTGCTGCATCTTTTACCATTCTTTATACAAACATCAGCTAGTGATTATTTTATCTCCATGCTATCTCAGCTCCTGATTTTTGTACATCAAGCTACTATCAGGATTTTTCAGAAGAATCCTATATGCATTTATACTCAGAATTATGTCTCAATGAGTATGGTGGGACTAATGCCCATTTAGGATTCCAACCTTACTCACCTGCCAAAGTGTCTTCAGCTGCCAACAATGCCCTACATAGGACAAAGAAATCAGTCTCCAAGCAAGAGAATAAATGGGGGCAGGAATTTCTGATTTTAAAAACCAGCAACATTCAGATCCCACTGAGATAGTATTTCAGTCTCTAAGAACACTCTCTGCCTGCTGACCTCCATATCACTATACTTAAAAATAAAAAAGCAAAAACACCAACCTTAAACAGAAGCTGCAGTGTTTAACTGCCAATTCAGAATTTATCAGCAAGTTTGATTCTATTCATTTTAAATTTAAGCAGGATCATGGGCTTCTTTCCTGCTCCAGGTATTAAATTGGCACATCACCAATTACTGATTCTGTGTACATTTTGGCTTTGCATAGAAGTATCACAGACCTAGTTCTGTAGGTTTCATTGCATGGCCTTTGGGCCACACTGTTTACACACACATACCCTGCCACTGTATTTGGGTGTGCACATGGCATGTCAACTGCAGGTAGCACTTCATGCGTCTTGACAGAGAGGGCCCTAGTCTATGTAAGAATACACCACAATCATTAATCTGTTGTGTGAATATGAAACATGGCCCTTCTAAACCATGCCTCAACAGCACGTAGAGACTGTGATGGAGACAGACTAAAAGTCACAGGTTCAGATTCGCTCACATCAAGCAAGTAATCTATTTCAGGCACAGGGATTGATTACTAGAGGCATGGCTGCCAACTTTTCTTCTTTTCTTTTTTTTTAAAATGAATCCCTGTCCAAGCAAAGAGTATATTTTTAGCTGACGCAAATACAAGTGCACTGCCACATTGAACTGACAGAGTCACTTATGTGGACTTAAGGAAAACTTTGATAAACACAGGTCATACTTCCACTGAAAGCATGGCAAACTGCCCATGGAATTCCAGTGGGAATGGGATTAACGTTAGGCTACAGCCTAAAGGAATTTTCATTAGTTGAATAATCCATGGTAATCCAACACTGATTCTGTTTACAAAACACATTTTAAAAATTCTTCCTTAGCACAACAGAAACAAATATTATTCTTATTTAGCTAGTGCAAGTATTTATCAACCCTGTGGATTTAACATTCAAATTTTATATGGCACTCTAACAAATAGTATTCAATATCACTGCTTAAATATGCTTGGGTTCATATTAATTTACACCATGTATATTTATTGTAATAATTTTTCACTGTTATTTACCTAACTTGTAGGTCAAACCTAGAATTATCAGGGTAAAGGTAAAAGTAAAGGAACTCCTAACCATTAAGTCCAGTCGTGGCCTACTCTGGGGTTGCAGCGCTCATCTCACTTTATTGGCCGAGGGAGCCAGCATACAGCTTCCGGGTCATGTGGCCAGCATGACTAAGCCGCTTCTGGCGAACCAGAGCAGCACACGGAAACGCCGTTTACCTTCCCGCCGGAGCGGTACCTATTTATCTACTTGCACATTGACGTGCTTTCGAACTGCTAGGTTGGCAGGAGCAGGGACCGAGCAACGGGAGCTCACCCCGTCGCGGAGATTCGAACCGCCAACCTTCTGATCAGCAAGTCCTAGGCTCTGTGGTTTAACCCACAGCACCACCTGCATCCCTATTAGGGTAGAGCTACACAAAGCAGAAAACATGGGGCAATCACAGAAAATGGCACAGCCCTATCTTGATTTCTTCATGTTGTCAACCAGATGCATGAAGGAAACTTACAAGCAGGGTTTGAGCACAAGAGCGCTCTCCCCTCCTGCGTTTTCTTTCATGTGGTTTTCAGAAGCATTACTGCATCCAAATGTTGTGGCCTTCAACCACCCTCTCCTCCTTGAATTTGTTTAATCCTCTTTTAAAGCCATCTATGTTGGTGGCCATCACTACCTGCGAGAGGTAGTTTAACTATACACTGCGTGAAGAAGCACTTTCATTTTTCTGTCCTGGATCTTCCAACCTTCAGCTTCATTGGATGTCCACGTGTTTTAGTATTATGGGGGGGATGGGACACTTTTCCCTATCCACTTTCTCAATGCATAATTTTATAAACTTCTATCATTTCATTTCTTGCTCACCTTTTCTCTACACTAAAAAAATCCCAAATACTGCAACCTTTCTCCATTCCCTTGATCATTTTGGTTGCCCTTTTCTCAAACTTTTCCAACTCTACAATATCTTTCTGTGATGCAGCAACCAGAACTGTATACAGTATTCCAAATGCAGTTTGCTCCATAGATTTGTATAATGGCATTATGATGCTGGCAGTTTTATTTTCAATTCCTTTCCTAACGATCCCTAGTATGGAATCTGCCTTTTCCCACAGCTGCCACAAACTGGGTTGACATCTTCAGCATGCTATCTCTGCTATGACCCCCAGGTCTCATTCCTGTTCAGTCACCACCAGTTCAGAACACATGTGTGTGTGTATGTGAAATTAAGATTGTTTTGCCCTGACATGCATCACTTTACACTTGCTTACACTGAATTGCTTTTTCCATCTCACCACCCATTCACTAAGTTTGGAGAGGTCCTTTCAGAGCTCTTCACAATCTCTTTTTCTGTTAATGACCCGGAACAATTTAGTATCATCAGCAAACTTGGGACATCTCAAGCTCAAGATCGTTTATCAGTAAGTTGAAAAGCACAGGTCCCAAAACTGGTCCTTAGAGGACTTCACTTTCTACATCATACTATGATCTATGATCTCTCCATTCAGAGAACTGTCCATTTATTTCTACCCTTTGCTTTCTGCAACATACAACAATTTGTGGTCCGTAAGAGTTCTCTTATTCCTTGACTGCTAAGATTGCTCGGGAGTCTTTGGTGAGATACTTTGTCAAAAGCACAGTACGTCAACCGCATCATCTCTATGTATATGCTTGTTGACACTCTCACAAAACTCATGAGACAGGACTCAACCAGCTACCAGTACGAAAAACTTAGCATCTCCCAAAAGAGCCTGAAGGAATCTAAGCAACTACAAGTAGCTTTGCAGTCAAGGACATATATTTGTACTGTTTATTACACTCGGGTATTCCTGGTTTTCTGGGACATGTGGTCCCTGATGATGTGATGGATATCGTCTCCCCAAATCCCACACATAACAGCTGCATGAAGTCTACTTATGTGAGCCTTAAACAGCAATCATGTCTGCTACTTAATACTAAAAGCTAATATTAATGCTCCAATTGCAACCAAATAAAATTAGGTAATGTGTAAAAATATTCAAAAATATTCAAAAAGTACATCTTTGGAGATGGGAATAAATGCATGCCATTTTTCAATCTGAAACCTAATTAAACTATTGAAGTAAGCCCAATGTTTTCCACATTCATTTATTTCTGGGGACTTACTGTATGTCAGTGATGGTCTCAAACAATACTGATAATCTGAGAGAGGGATGATCAAAGTATCTGAAAACACATTTCCACACAAATTTAGTTTATAATTACACCCTACTTTTCTATTAAAATCTTATAATCAAAATGGCTTACAATAAAATAATCCAAAATACAGTAAGATCAAAACAATAAAATCACAAATCAGTTAAAACCTAAACATGTTCTGGCTTTCAGGGAAATTAAGAAAAATGATCTCCTTGCTTGGGAATTGACTTCTGTGCCTGGGGGAGTAAGGATGGTAGCTTACTCCTAATCTCACTGGATGTAGAGATGAGGGCTCATTATTTGTATTGCATTATTTGTATTGTTGCTCATACCAGTCACCTCTGAAAAAGTGTGTGTGCAGTATATGATGATAGATAGATATAGATAGATAGATATAGATGATAGATAGATAGATAGATAGATAGATAGATGATAGATAGATAGATAGATAGATGATGATAGATAGATATAGATATTTGCAGGTTTCCATTAACAAATATGGTCATTCATTAATAACTATCCAGAACCCAAAGTACCATAGTACAATACCAGTTTTATGCATTTTTAGGTATTTTTAAGTCAAAAAATAGTGAGAAAGCATTTGAGTTCCAAAACTCTTAATCATGCAGGATGTTAAACAAAATTCAAAGGAAAGATGAAAAAGGGTGAGGCTGAGAGTAGCACAGTTGCTCATAAGGTCTGCAGTTTATAATATCTTAAGATAGAATTCAGGAGTTTTGCAAACAACAACAACATCAAACACCATTCCCGGTGAATACTGAAAGAATTCCAAAATTAAACACAGCAAGGATAACGAGAAAGAAGAGTTCACTATGGTATATACTTTAGCATTTACTCAAATATAAGCTGTCCGTATCCCTTTGGAAAAAAGCCATAGTCTGAAGGTCAAACAACCCTGGATCTCTTAATACAGGAAGCCAAGCCAGATCCAAAATTCAGCAGGAATGTCCAGCTAACAACCCCCAGACATAAGTGTGCTCATTACTATCTCCTCCTCCGAACTCTTTCATTGTGATGGGAAGGGATGGAGGACAGCATTTCATAGGCAACTATAAAAATCCATACTTGCATATCCATGTGATAATACAAAGCTGATAGTATATTGTAAGATATAGCCAGCTGTGTGACCTTAAGGATGGAGTAATTGTTTGGGACTTAGGATACTCAAATCCCAGCTTCACCACAGAGCTATTAGGCAACCTTTTCTGATCTTTAGAAACAAACGAAAACACATTGCTTCACAGGTAGGCATCAAAATTTGTACCAACGTATCCATATGCATTCATTTATCCCCTGTAAAATGGTAGTGATACCTGCCTCACCAGTTGTAGTCAAAAACATTTGGAGAGCACCAGGCTACGGAAGGCTGCTTCTGGGTGACTCCCACCAATAGCTTTAAGTTTATGTTTCCAGTCTTCCCCCCACAACTGCATGGGGTCGGCCACCGCAGCACTGAGATGGGGAGATTATCTCTCTAAAAGAGCAAGCAGAGAGCTTTAGCTCTAAACAGCAGGCAGGGGCTTTATCTTCCCATCTCAGCACTGAGCACCACAGTACTGAGATTGGAAGATAATGTTGCACATTGCATCTGCAGTTGTTAAAAATAGAGCAATAATGAAAATGGCTATTGATTCTATAGGGCTTTCATTACTGCACCTTAGATGGAGCATAAATCAGCTACCAGAGATGGGACCTGTTGTAATAAGCTGTATATGAATTTCCAGATGCCATGACTTTTCCCTGTCTTGCATCAATTTAAGCCTAGGACATCTTCCAAGAATACTAGATGAGCTCATTCCTACCTGCAGGCAGCTTCCCTGGGTTGATTTTAAAATGCTCCAGGGCCAGTCTGCACACTGTAATTGCCATATGGAAGCTCCTTGAAAACCATATCCGCACAGAGATGTCTTCATCAGGTATAAAATGTAGAACAACTTAGTTCAAAGAAAAAACAAAAATAGGAATCATGTCTATATTCCTGCCACCCCACCCCCCAACTGCCCCATACTTCTGTGCCTGGGCACAGACTTGCTAATCCATATCTCAACCACCCCTTGAAGCAGAGCAGCGGAACATGTGCCCCTTCAGATGATGTTGGACTCAAACTCCCATCATTCTCTGTTGGTATGTCCAATGCTCAGGGATTATGGGAGCTGCAGTCCCATATGGAGGACAACAGAGTCCCCAGCCCTGCTTTGTAATGAAGGATGAATTAATGTACGTAATTTTTTTCATATTGCCAGCTGGAAAAGCTATAGTGTGAGCACCTCTGGTGGAAAGCTACAGTGGAGGCATCTTTAGTCCCAGAACAAGTGTTGAAGTCAACGGGAGTACACTACAATACAGTACTCTGCTGAGTGTGCTTACTTCTTGTTCCTCTTATCAAGTATATGATGTTTATTTCCCAGCAGCTACGTCTCTAGCCACAGAGTTATTTGAACAAAATAACTATTTCTCAGTGTAATCCCAATATCTTTTTTTCTTTTTGCAATGCTCAAGATGTACATTTTATTTCTCTCCCTATGCCCTTATTTTTATTTTTTTTGATCTGCCTGTTCACTGCTCCTCGTAAGGCTGCTTTTTTTTTCACAGTACGTCCTAGACCTAGATTCTAAACATCAAAATGCTTCCCCACCCCCAATGAGAGAAGCTTGCTGTATATGAATAAAGAAAACACAAGAGCTTCATATCAGTATTTGATACTGGGATTGTACAGTGAAGTTAGCCACATCATAAAATAAAATAAAATAAAAATAAAACATATTTCATTTGTCTGTATTTTGATGTGTTGCAAATTTCATTTTACATTAGTGTTGTATATCACATCGGGACTTTCTGTGTAAGACTACTAATAAATAATATTGGGTTGCATTCAAAATACACCCATTGAAATCAATGGACTTTAACTATCCCCCAAAAGGCAGTGATCTGCTACGGACAGGTATCAAAAAACAGGGTTTCTGAGTATACATGTATAGGATTGTGCACGGAGGAGATCAGCAACCAACTGGGCTCCTGCAGTAGCAAAGTAAGGTTAAAACAAAGTACCTTGCATCCTCCATTTAATGGTGCCTTTAAAAGGTACATAGCTCTGAGTCAGCCATCAAGAAGGTCCCTTTGAGAATGGTGGGATGCTCACCTGCTACCAACTCCTATGAACTACCAGATTAAGTCCTACTGCCACCATTCTCTCCTCATGCCTCCCTGGGGTGGAAGTGAGGTAGGAGGAGCTATTTGGTGCTTTTCAAGAAGCTTGGCTTACTCTTAAGGTGTTCAGTTGCTGATCCCTAATGCAAGAGCTCTGACATAACTGATTGGTGTCAAAACTACACATAGGGCTGCAATCCTAAACAAACTAAGCAGAGAATAATCTCCAATGTACTGAGTGGGGCTTACACGTGAGTTGATATGCTTAGGACTGTGCTGCATGTGTCACAGTTTGAAACCTGAAGGTTGTTAAGGCTTAAGTGGAAGTGGAAGTGGAGGTGACTCGGGGTGTGGTATTTGTCATTTCTTCGACCTCTCCCCCTGCTCCAGCCTCCTCTCTCACGAGATACATCTACACATACATGCAGAAACAAGAATCAGCTCCTGCTTTCAATGGCTTTAGAGAAAGCAAGCAAGGCCATACCCAACTTAAAAATACGATGACAATCAGGCACTCACTGTCTATTAAGAGACGTGTTGCATCTTCAACGCTGCCAGTAATGCCTCTGTGGTTGTTCTGCCAGTAACTTGGTGCAATCTAACACAGTCTAGCACTGCAGTCTTTCAGCAACATTTTTATAGGCAATATTTAAGTAAATATTTGGCTTCTAATTTTACACAAAACAGAGTCTGACCATTTGCTTCTTTCATTTCTCCAGAATTCCAAAAGGGAGTTTATTCATTGGGGTGCCTGTCACTGTCAAGCAGACACTTCAGATATATAAACAGTGTGAGAGCTGCTGCTGACAACTTTTAATTGAACTGCTTATAATAATAGCAATAATACATTTAAAAAATGAATGCCAGCTACCAGCTCGAACTGGAGCCAAGTACAGGCCACATTACTGCTTGCTTGCTTGATTGCTGACTGAGCGTCATCTTAAATTACACATGACAGGGTGCTAAAAGGTCTACTGCAGTTTAGCAAGTCAGAAACCATGAGCCAGTGTCTGAGCAATGTCACTCACACTGTAGTTTCCCATGGCAGTCCATTTTCAAAACCCTGTGCAGTTTCCCCATTCTATTTTATTTTTGCCCTTTTACTAGATTATCTTAAATTAGCCTTCCTCGATACCTCCCAGATGTTTTGGACTACAACTCCCATTACCCCCAGCCAGCACTGCTAGAGCACAACAGGCTGAAGAAGTCTGTTAAACGATACCAGGCAGTCTATTGTCCTTATATTTTGCATATGCACGACAATTTGCATGATTTATTTTTTAAAAACACACACCATATTGTTGTAAATGCTTCCGGGGCAAATTGTGGAAATAAAAAACCAGCCATTGCTGCAGGGTTGCAACCTGGAGTTCTTCTGCACGCTAAAGATAGGGTAGCCAACTATATAAATAAAATTAAAATTCTGATTATTGAGTTGGAGCTGAGGTTCAGCATTTATTTATTTATTTTTGGAGGTCTGCTGAAATGTGAAAAGCAGATTTGTTTGTTTATTTATTATTTATTGTTTGTGTTTGTTTGTTTGGACTTATTTATTTATTTATTGTTTCCTACTTCTCGCTTTAACAAAAATAGGGAACTGGCCTCTCTGTGTGTTTTGGGAGAGGGGGGGAGAACATGCTCTACATGCAAAAGGTCCAGGTGCAATCCCAACATCTGCAGGTAGGGCTGTGAAAGACTCCTGCCTAACACCCAAGAGAGCAACTGCTAGCCAGCAAAGGCAATGCTGAGCATGCAGCACTGATGGTCCTCACTCAACAGAAGACCACTTCCTACATCCCTAAATAGCCCCAAAGCCACACAGCAAACCTACAGCCAATCTGGTTTCTTCTGTTCTATTGACAATTCTAACCACAGCAGGGTGGAAGATGGGAAGATTGGACCCCCAGGGCAAGTAAAATGGGAAGGCTGTGGCTGCCTCACCTTCTACTAAATTGGGGGATTTAGCATGTCTAAATTTTAACTGCTTGTGCAAAAGCAGCACTGTGTAAAGTATGGGCAATGCACATTACATGGTCCATGGCAGTGTAAATGAGTGGGAATACGCTAGGGAGAATGCATATGCATCAGGCGCAACCACACACAAACAAAAAAAGGGAGAAGTAAGAAGGGCCACCTCTTATCTGCTATCCTGCACATGGCATTCCATGGGTACATGGCTAATAGCAGTGAATATCTGACTTACTGCAGAGAGGTTGTTTATAAGGAACGAAAATGGATAATACTGTATAATGATGAGAATAGGAAACCTAATTCAGGAGGATGGGATATGTTCCAAAGGAGAGAATCTGACGTAGCCACAAAGATTTATACCTCTTTTCTAACTTTCCAAATACCAATGAGAAAGCCAGGGGGGGACCCGAAATAATAACACTTTTGTGAGCATTCTGGCTGACTGCCTGACAACCTATAGGATCATCTGCCAGAAACCGAATCTAAGGAAAAAATGAAGGCGTTTGAAGCAGGCTGTGCAAAGATGATGGACAATTAAACAGTAACTATAAAAGCAAATGAGAAAATGGAAACTACTGACTAGTTCCCCTTTGGAAGAAGATCCAAAAGATCATTTTCTGAGGTTTCAAGAGCAGAGGCCAGGTGTTCAAATGATGATGATGACCATTTGCTTCCTCTTATATACAATATTTCTGTAATAAATAACTAGATGCTTAATGGACATCTGCTACTTCTTCAGCTCTAAATTTATCATCCCGTCTCTGGAGTCTGACTCTTTAGATTCCTGAATCTGGGGTGATGAATTGTGTAGACATCTGGTCTCTATCTATTCTACTGTTCCATGACCGCCATCCTGTGAGCTAAATACTATTAAGTAGCACATGATACCATTTGCTCCAAATACATTCTGCTCCCTTTCTTTCCAAGGCATCACAACTGGAGAGATGCTAAGATTTTCACCAGCCCTTAAACTGGTGAGAGCCGGTTAGTAATACAGTACAGGGCTGCTCAAAGCAAATTAAGAGAGACAGTTCCATTCTGTGTGGTAAAGGGGATTTCAGCAGTGCAGATTGGTGTACAGAAAGAAGGAGGGGGGAAATATTATGCTTATTAGAATCCCCTCATCTGTACAACTAAAATTTCTACAACTAAGTTTCAGAGTGATCTAGAGTTCCAGAATTACCAAAGAACTAGAAACACACACCCTAGCCTGCATCTCCTTTAACAGCAGCACGCTTTTCAGATATCAGACAAAACTATTTACAGCATGAAGTACCATCTCCTATTATCTACAGAGCAAGTTGCTATTGAAGGCACAGCAGCAGACTAGGCAAGTAACACTGGCTGCTTTACTTGTTTATTGTAAACACAGATAGGCAACCACCACATAATGCTGAACACAGAGAAAGGAGTAGCAGCAAGCACAGAATGCTCTCTGTAAACCCTGATTAAACCCTAATTAATCCTCTCTGTAAACCCTAACATAAAACATACTCAAATATGGTCTGCCTTCCTTTCCTGAGGCATGGCACTCTAAGCTCAGGTGTAATGCATCACGTTTTTTATTTGCATCTCTGTTTTAATAGCCATCTAACATGCATTCTTCTCTTTTGAACCTCTGCTTCCATGTACAGTGGTACCTTGCTTTGCAACCGTTTTGGATTACAACCCCGTCAAACCCATGCCCTTTTTTGGATTACAACCCATATTTATTTTTGGAGGCCCCATTGGCAAAAGTGCGCCTTGGTTTACAACTGGACCTCCAGAACAGATTATGGTTGTAAACCAAGGTACCACTGTAAATATCTTCCAAAAGTGTAGCACTGCATCTATTTAGAACTACAGTGGTACCTCAGGTTACATACACTTCAGATTACATATGATTCAGGTTACAGACTCTGCTAACCCAGAAATAGTGCTTTAGGTTAAGAACTTTGCTTCAGGATGAGAAAAGAAATCGTGCTCCGGCAGCAACAGGAGGCCCCATTAGCTAAAGTAGTGCTTCAGGTTAAGAAGTTTCAGGTTAAGAACGGAGCTCCGGAACGAATTAAGTACTTAACCCGAGGTACCGCTATATCTTTCACTCAAACAAATTTCATCTGTGCTCTTTCACACATCTTATTCTACCGCTTCAAGTGTCATTTAATCAAGTCCAAAGATGCTAAGATTAAGGAAGATAACCAAGTCATCTCTTGTGTTTCCCAAGCTCCTTGTTATGACTGGATATGTGTGTTTTATTTTATCTAGTTACTCTGTTACCTCTCATTTAACAAATATGCCCAAATTAATTATAGAGCTTATCTTATGGAACACTTGTAATGTACATTTAAAATGGCTGTTGGGGGTACATAGCTGGATGATGCGGATCTTACTTCTGTGTCCCAAATGAAGTTACTACCATAAAGAGTTACCATATATAAACTACATGTCATTAGACCCAAACTGTGAGCAGTTACTTCTCTCACACTTGCTGTCCACTGACTCCTCAAGCAGCTTCTGCATCAGATGTAAAGCAATCCAACAACTGACACATGATACGTTCACAGCTTGCAACATTCATTCAGTTGCTTCTGCCTCAAATGCTTGTTGGTGCATAATCAAACTATACAGCAAATGCATTATTGCTATTTTATTTATTTTACTGATTTTGTTCCGCAGCCCCTGACAGATGCCCAAGCTACAGCAATATCTAATGCACAGAAATGCAGCATGTGAAGCTTTTCTGGCATGAAGGTGAAGTGATGAGCAACGCTTCATACCTTTAAAGACAAAAGAGCAGAGGCAAAATAATAATAATAATAATAATGCAGTAACATTTAATGATTTTAAACTTTTTTTTACATTTAAAAAATGTTTTCAAAGTTTTCTTGTTATTGTTAATTGCATTGCTTTGCCACTTGCCTTGTTTCCTCCCTGGGAGGAAGGGTTGAATAGAAATTTAGTATATATACTAACTTTATCAATGTTTTAACAGCGCTTTGACCCTTTCCCCTCTCATCAGAACTATAGTTGTTGTTAAGACATGCATAATTCAAGTGGAAATACGAAATGTCAGACATATTTTATTTCAATGTCCATTAGATGCTTCAGGAATCCTTGCAGTTCCCATTGTCGCTAATTTTTACCAATAACTAGCATATGGCAGATTGAAATCATTTGTCTCAATGCCCGCACTACAGCAGCTGGGAAATGTTTAAATATTGATGATGAGGGCTTCCAGGATTACAGGTTGAACACAGTGGGTTGTGTTCAATGGTGGCTTTGCCTTAGAACATGGGTAGGCAAACTAAGGCCCAGGGGCTGGATCCGGCTCAATCACCTAAATCCAGCCCGTGGACGGTCTGGGAATCAGCGTGTTTTTACATGAGTAGAATGTGTGCTTTTATTTAAAATGCATCTCTGGGTTCTTTGTGGGGCATAGGAATTCATTCATTTCCCCTCCCCAAAATATAGTCTGGCCCTCAAAAAGGTCTGAGGGACAGTGGACCGGCCCCCTGCTGAAAAAGTTTGCTGACCCCTGCCTTAGAAGCAAGCACTTCCACTTGCACCTGGTTCCCACTTATCCTTCTTACTCACTTAAGCTCCCTGCTTTAGAGGATCGCAAGGGAGGGCCTTCCACAGCACACAGAATTTCAGTAGTTACGAAGGATTGGCAAAAAAATGGTGCCCTGACTTTTGCTAAAAGAATCATTTTATGCCTCCCTTGGATACGACCCAGTGATGTGCAACAGAAAATTGCAGTGTCCATTTTTCAAAATGCATTCTTTTATAAAACTAATTAGTAACTTCCAATGGATTAACACAATGCAATACAAATTCAGAAACTGGAAACTGAATAAAGACAAGTGCTAGTTAAATCTAGCAAAACTGGAATTACCTTTTTTCAGATGACTTAGGAAGCAAAAACACTTCCAACACATTAGTATGCTAACAGTTTTCAGTGCCTTCATTCCCTCTTTAATTTAAATAGTGTAAGGAAAAAGTATACTACTGAACAAACAAGTCTTAAAACAATCATATAAGCATTCCCAATAAAATAACTTCCACATAAAGCTTTGTATTTGTTTGAGTATAAAACATTTAACCACCCCAAGTGCATGTTATTCTTATTGTTTTTTCACTTTAGCCAAATATTTCAGTTAAGTTATTTATTGGGAAATGTTATATACGCTTATATAACAGGTAAAGCAACAACAATCATGATACGCTTTGTTTACTAAATGTAAATCAAATAAGCATGATAATCTACTCTATATTGCTTTACAGTAGCAGAAACATTTTCGGAAAATCCTCCAACTCAACATCACTGGTTAGAAGGTTTCTAATTACCCTGTCTAGGACGTGGGTGTTGCTGTGGTCTAAACCACTGAGCCCCTTCCCTTGGGCTTGCTGATCAGAATCAGTGGTTCAAATCCCCATGAAGGGATGAGCTCCCGTTGATTGGTCCCTGCTCCTGCCAACCAAGCAAATCAAAAGCACGTCAAAGTGCAAGCAGATAAATAGGTACTGCTCCAACGGGAAGGTAAACAGCTCCCTCGGCCAGTAAAGTGAGATGAGCACCGAACCCCAGAGTCATCCGCAACTGGACTTAACTGTCACGGGTCCCTCTACCTTTAATTACCCTGTACTAATGACTAACAGGCGGATACAACTATATATTCACCGTGCCTTTTTCATCAGCTTGGATCATGAACATTACTGACAGAATGTTGGACTGCATGGACCTGTTATTTGATCTCGCATGGCAATCTATTATTTCATTAGCGTAATTTATACCCCCCACATTTTGGCTTGGAATCAAACTCTTGTGGCAGCTTATTAACATAAAACACATCTAAAACAAATACTGAATACCAAAATCCTAAAAGCAAGCACTGCCCCCAAAAGGTTATAAGCAATTATGCTAATCAAATGCATTTTATAAAGGATAATGTTGATAACATATGATTGAAAGACCTGGTGGCCTTCCTTGAGGAACCCTTGAGGAACAGAGGCACCCACAGAGTTTCTGTGTAAATAATGGAACAATAAGGTCCCATTGTTGGAAAGGAAATACAATGTAAGTCAGGGATGAGGAACCTGTGGTCCTCCAAGTGCTGTTGAACTACAATTCCCATCATCCCTGACTATCATCCATGCTGGCTGGTGCTGATGGGAGCCAGAGTCTAACAATTTCTGGAGGGCCATGGGTTGCCCGTCTCTGATGTTAACAAAATTAATTATACATTTCTTCTGCATTCTGAATAATTTCACAAACAACACAGGCCTTTCCATCGGTACTTCTCCTAGTTAAGGGCTTCAGAGCAAGAGCACAGGGCTGGAAAGCCTACCGAATACAAAGTAGAAGACAACTGGGAAATATCCTTTTTAATTAGAGGGATAGGTCTATGACAGTTCTAATGCTACAGAGGTAGCGCTTTTAGCAATTAGCACTTCCTCATTACTTGCAAATTGCTACCTCTCCTTGAGCTTCCAAGTGGATCAGAGAGCTGCAGTTACCTACAGACTTCATTTATTCAACTGCTCTTTGCTTAAGTGCTCTTGTATCAACTTCAGATTTCTGGCCTCCTATTATTTAAAGAGCTTTTCCCGCTACTGCAGCAGTTCTTGATGTTGTTGACTTTGGAAGAGCTGACTCATCTTGGGAAGATGTTTTGCTTAACAATTCTGAACGGCCAGGGATCAACTTCTTTCTCATCCTGCATGCTATTGTTCCAAGCCTCTCTGGCCAGGTGAACAAATTCAACAGTCTTGCTAACGCCTTCCTAGCCTGGTTAAAGTAGCCAGTTATCCTAAAAGAGGTTCTGCAGTCCAGTATGGGGAAGAATAAATCATTTTAGATTGTTGACAAGTATATGTTGCAAAGTGCAACAGGCGTGTTAAATAGATGCACCATTTTCTGCCACTGCAGATGCATGCTAGAATAAGCTGCATTTGTTAAAAGTCTCCTGGGTACAAATTTTTGCCTAGCACAGAAGGACCTCTTACAGGAAAGATGATGGCAATCGTAAGAGCCAGAGGACTACAGCCAACTTTTAAAATTTTGGATTATGTATAAGGAGTATGATTTAAGCTAGATGAACCTAGTGAATGCGTCAATTCATGCTCCCAACTTTAATGATTGGTAGGAAATTTGAGAAAGAGCCGCTTACAGCTTCAGGTTCTTTTGGAGGAAAAAGTGGACATTTATGGTGCTCTTATCATATGTTTATTTGCAAATATATACACAGAGTATTGAAGAGCAGGCAGGAGAATGTGCTAATATAGTTACTACCTTTTTCTAATACTTCAATTTCTTCCTTAAAGCTCACTGTTACTATGATGAGCTTCCTTAAGGGCCTATGAGTTGTAGCAAACCAAGTCATTCTGTTCATATATGAACTTTCACCTGTGCAGCTGAAGTTTCCCTCTTTCTACTTTCCCCATGTACACACCCCAAATCTGCTCTGGAGTTTCCCTCAACCTTCCAGAGCAAATCTGGGGTGTGTGGTGGGTTTGCAAGGCAAGGTAAGTGAGAGGAAATTCCATTGTGCAAACTGAAGTCCTTGCATGAATGTGACAGCTTCACTGGGTACAACCCTATGCATACACAACTTAAATACACGCAGGCTCTGTGACTACAGAGCTGATCAAAGTGTGCAGATTAAGGATGGAGACTGCTACCTCAATTCCAATCCCCCCTGCCGCCAACAAGTGTTGATTCTATGGAGATTATAAAGACTGAAAAGGTCCTGAGTTAGGAAAAAGGACAGGAGTGTAGAAAGCGTATCCATGCTCTGCTTGTTGGAGCTGTTTTTACAACTCATGAGAGAAAAAACACACAAGCAGCCTTACAACTGTCTGCCTGGAGACCCATGTGACCCCTGTTCGTTCTGTGCTATTCCATCTGTCCTATTCCATATTTTAGGGCCATACTAAGATTAATGGGTGAGTGAAAGTCATTCTGGGCAAGTCACTACTTTCCAGATGCAAATGGGACTAGACATTCAACTGTCCAAAGCAACAGTATTAAATTATCCACCAGTGTCAATGTACAGTATAGAGTCAGAAAGCCTGCAGATTTTAAGATTGATTCCTACATTGTTTAATTTCACCAAGGAAGGATCAGTTAAATTCTGGTGTAATTATACCATCTTAAGTCTCCTCACTTGTTCTGCATGCAAAAAGGCTCCAGGTTCATTCCTTAGCATGTCCCGTTAGAGCTGGGAATGTCCCGTCCAAAATGACCCCTCTGATTCAAAATGGCTTTCCAGGATTTCATTGTCAACAATACTGAGTTAAATGGCCAACTGGCCACTCCAGTTCACAGAAAAGAGAGGAAAGAGGTTGTTGTGGATTTATGCAGAATTTAGTTTGCAAGAAGAGAGTCTACCCCTCCACCCAAATGTTTTAAATACAATGCTCAAAACCAGGCATGTCTGCCTCTAAAGCTTACACTATAGTAGCATTTTTAATAATAATCCCACCAGATCCAGACAGCTGAATCCTACTGCTTTTCTTGTAAATCTCACATCTGGATTTTGACAGCAAATCAAGATAAAAAACAAGGAGAGAGACAGAGAGCTACTCCCTATTTCAAAAAAATGCATTTCGTATGCACCCTTGGGCATTACATGGTTACTATTTTTAAAAAAACAAAACAAAACCACAGCTTCACACTCTAAATGTCAAAACATAAGCTACGCATTGTTTCAACATGCTAATGTAGTCTTTAAAAATGCATGAAGAGGGTCTCAATACATAAAGTAACTATTAACTATTCAGCTGAATTGCAATCCCACAGTCCCTGTGACCCAGAACGCAGCATGCACACAGGACTCCCACTATCTGCTATGGCATGCGAGGCTGTGGGGGCTCTTTTTCCTGCCACAGCTAGCAATGCGGAAACACTATTCGCATGTGTGAGGCTACCACACTAGAACATTGCAACTGGCTTCAGTCCTCTCCCTTTGCACTTAAACCATCACAAAATCAAGACAGCATGCCAACACCTCTGACTTGATGCAAGGGCCAGGTTGGAATGGAATATTTCAGAATCACTATGCTTGAGGCTGCCAAGAATCTAACATCAATGCAAATAAAAGCATTGGAATGTAGAGGCGCACTAGAAATACATACAAGCAAGCCAGGCAAAAGCAGGGGTCGATAGCCAAAGCTTCTACATGAGCTCAGATGCCAAAAGTACAGATGAGGCAAGAGATGGATAGACGTGATGCTGTGGGGAAGCAGAAATAGCCAAATGCCCCTGTTTTGTCCTGATCAACTTAAATGTGCTACTTGACAGCTTTATAGCAACGATTTACTGCCTATCACAGAGGCAATAAGGTAGGATTTAGCATCCCTAATCCAGGGCCTTCAGGGTTGCAGTTTTATTTCACTTGCAAGAGTAGCTCATTGCCAATACAGAAAAATATTTCCTGCCTTCAAAGCCAACAAATCGGTGTTGGAAGTCTACATCTTAATTGCAAGGGATTGCTATCTACACTCATCTGACGGAGATTTCAGCAACAGATCTAACTCTCCCAGCCAGCCTCAACTCCATCTGAAGTGACTGATGCACAAAAGGGAGCTGCTTCTAGGGACTGGGAATTTAGAGAGCGTTTGAATGCTATCTATTGATTCCACCCATCTGCTGCAGTTGTTGTGGCAATGGAGATCCTCAAGGTCTTTATGATTCATGATATAACAACCATACACTCACTTGAAATTGCCAAATGGGAGTCTGTATCCTTAGATGCCTCAAGCAAAACCCAAGGAAGCTGGTGATCGTCACAAGAGACACTGCAAAAGGGCATGTGGAGCTCTAGAAAGAGTGTGAGTTCGAATGTCACAATTTATACCAGAAACATCTTGCATCCATGATTGTATTTTGCTGCAATGAAAGTGGCATTGAGTCTACCTAAGGGTTCTCCCCCTCCCTAAATAAATGTCCATTCTGGTCAAAGCTAGGCGAGAAACCCAGGAAAGGGGCTAGTGCAGGGAAAGGGGACAAAGCAGGGGGGTATGGCAGAAAGCAAGTTCCTGAACCTTGAACTGACTCCAAAACCTGAACAACCAGGTCAGTGGGTTCAGTGTACGTGTAATGCACAGTCTCTCAGGGGTCTGGTTCTCACATAACACTATGATGCCATGGGTTTGCATGATGCTAGGCATTTGGCCATTGGAATATATGCAGTTCTCTGTGACTTATTAATGCAACAAGTTTCCCACCTTTTAAAAAAATCCTTTTTTATTTTATAAGAATACCAAACTGAACAAAAAATTAAAAATAAAATGTTTAGTACGAACAAAAAATTACTAAATATACCCATTAGAGACAGAGTGCATACTGCTGTACTCTACAGTACCCAATCATGTCTTTACTATTTGACAAGTATAGTAGGGGGAATGAAATAGGAAAATAGAAATTACTGACGTTGTGGTAAACATAAAAGGAACAATGTGGGCTTAGAAACAGATTATAAACTGCATTTTATCAAGCTGAAACAGAAGAAACTTTTTTTAAAAGAGGAAAACCTCTCAATTTGGGTGGATGCGGTGAAAGGAGAACACTATCATTTTGACACCAAATATATTTTATGTGAGGGCAGTGGCGGTGGTTTTTCCAGTATTTCCCCTAAGTTACAATGTGCCATAATCAAATATTAGTGAGTGGCTGTGGAAAATGAGAAAAACTTTTTTAATATTTTCCCTCTGTGTGTGCGTGTGTCCCTGCACCCCCAAACAAGGAATTCTCATCTCTAATCCCACCAAGTATTTTCAGACAGATGAAGCTGTACTAAGCTTTCTAAATTTTAGCATGGTGAATCGCTTTATCTCCCGTATGAAATTGTTTAACAACAGAAGTATCTGAACACTAATCCTGCAGTCCTATCTTGCGGTTACCATCACTGAAGTCTGTGGGCGCTCTGCCTGAAAATAGACCCATCTAACATTTGTTTTGCTACAATTGTCACAGGAGATCTTTGCGGGGTGGATTATTATTCTCAGGGCTGTGTCTGCTATGGGCATTTGTCATCATTTTAGCTATTTTTACTCTACAGAGTGATCATCACGAGGGGCTATGATGACAGTGCAGAACAGAGCAAAGGTAATGGAACTCTCCTCACTTCTATTGTAGTTCTATACATTATTTTCTTGCACTTTGTGGGGCTATATAAATTATTGTCAATAATAATAATGGTTACACAATGCTTTCACTCTTTAGTCATTTGTGTATGAGTTTCAATTTTGTGTGGTTTGTATACCATAAAACCACACACACACAGAGAGACACCCTGCCACACATACTTCTGCCAGCTCCTGATAGAGAGGGAAGCAGAACACGACTAATTTTAGTTCCAGTGGTAAAAAATATTGGAATTGACAGATAACTCAGTACTGTACTGCTAGTTCAAATCAGAGCAAAGAAGCTTCTGTCCCATGTAATGAACTGATATGTGAAACTTGAGATGTAGGTCTCAAGGTCTAGGCTTGCTTGTTTTGACTCACTGTACATTTGAATCAGCAGTTTTGTCCATGTTATGTTCCATGAATATCTTGTGCAGTCCAGTCCACATTTAAGATTATGTTCGAGATCATAGTCCTGCTTACAATTTTTTGCACTTTAAAGTACCTGAGAAATTTACTTTTCCTGGAAGCATACTAATGAAGTATAAACAGATATAGCAGGGATCATTGTCCTGCTGCTAAGTTCGCTGCTGCAAATGGCAGAAGGGTGTTTATTACCCATGTGTAAATCCAGTTCCAGACATGTACCTCAATATCTTGTTTCAAGCAGCAAAATATCTATGAGCAGATTCAGTCCATGCATGCATCTCTTTGCAAACCGAGAGCTGTGTTGCACACTGGAATAAATCTCAAGAAGTCAAGGCATCTCTGCATGCTCACTTGGCTTGCAAGTATTCACTGAATCAGGCCCATTTTGATTGTAACAACATCACCCACTACAGATCTGGTGTTTATTGATTTAAAAAGCTTAATATTAAGCTCTCCAAGATGAGAGCTCATTCAAGAAGGGAGGAGCCCTTATCCTAGAAGATTATTCACTATGCATCATTGGATTGGATAGAGTCTGAAAGGATTCTTGGGTGCAGATATTGTACATGGTATGCCACAATCCAACCTCAGCGATATTGGTATCCCAAAACTTTATGCGTATGAAGTTTACATACATAATTTTACTTGTACAACAGCAACACTATATCTCATTTGACAGCATGAAAATGCAGGGTGAGGACACTTTAAAATCACTTCTTCAATATTTTAACTTACTTTAAAATGCACAAGTATTATTATCCTTTTGAAATTTGATTGTGATAATTCATCACATGGAATATTTACTTGAATGTCAGAAAATCAAGGCGTTGTCTTTCAAGGAATATTTCAGGCATGCAATAAGGCTGCATTCGTATCTGACATTTACAGAATGTTCTTCTGAACAGCAGTTCTTAAAAGCACACTTAGCTCCAAGTACATAAAAGGTATTATAGGTACAGGTCTTGCTTTAAGCAAACAGGAATAACTGCTATATGTCCCATTGATTTAAGGGAAGAGGGTTAAACACATTCTTCATTCTCCCATTGATTTCAACTGGTCTTAACTACAATTAAGTTAAGTGCTTAATTCTAGCTGAATCATGATGCACATTTTTAACTTTCAATGTAACATTTTATTTCTAAGCGGTTACTTAATCCTATAGTTCTTCCTTAAAGACTGAAAGTTAGGCAAACTAAAAACTGATCATTCCAATACAGTCATACCTTGGGTTGAAGTAGCTTCAGGATAAGTATTTTTGGGTTGCGCGCTGCGGCGACCCGGAAGTAACGGAGCGCATTACTTCTGGCTTTCGCTGCTTGCGCATGTGAAGACAGTCAAAATGACGTCACGGGCATGCGTGGAAGCAGCGAATCGCAACCCCCACGCGCACAGATGCGCGGATGCGGGTTGTGTTCGCTTCTGGATGCGAACGGGGCTCCGGAATGGATCCCATTTGCATCCAGAGGTACCACTGCATAGTGCAGGGATAATGGGCAGATTTTTTTCCATAATAACAATTATGCTTTAGCACTAGGAGAGCAAGCTGCAGCAAACGTTGCACTCATTTTGCAGACTCAGTAACACTGAGCCTGAGGTCGCTGGGATAAGGGCACAGGAAACAATAAATGACATGACAACACTCTGGGCTCAAAATGGCCACATTTTTTATTACGGCTGTCAGTAGGTTTTGGCATAGGCATTGGGTATGTATTTTGAATCAACCAGGCCGATTGCTGGCTGATGTATTTCATAAGGGTCAACCCTGGGTTAAGGATCCCCATATGATGCACATCAAATACAGGTGACCCCTCTAGGATGCCACCTGGGGAGTTCTATGCCTGTTAGCTCCCATCTGGGATATGGACAGAAACAGAATCCCTTCCCTTGGACCTCTTTATTGGGGTACCCTGATACTTTCTTCTGGAGGGGTGGGTAAGGCTCCTCCCTACCCCATCTGACCACACTAAGGATCCAACCCAATGCCTTTTACTGCCAGCAAGTTGTGACAATTGCTGTGAGATAGGCAAAACCTACAAACCAGCCCAATGTGTCTGTGGGCAAATTCCACCCTGGCTGCAAATACGGCAACCAGGTAACTCCACAGCCTGGTCCTACACATGTACTGCCTATTTACTTTTGGGTAGGGCCAAAACATGCAGGGTAAGTAGGATGTATGTTCTTGACTACACAGTGGGAAGCAGGCGCAGCCAGTTTAAATGGGTTGGAGACAAAATCCATTATTAAGGTAATTCTTTTATTAAGCCAACAGAAATTATCAGAAAATGCCACAAAAGATTGGTTGCTATGCAGCAATCTGGTTGTACCAAGACCAATTTGAAAGAGGAAAGATGACAATAGCAGATAGCTTTTGTATTTCCAGAGCTACAATGTTACCCAGGTCTATCTACATCACTAGGTGAAGCACACAGATTCCTTGATAGGTGGAGAAAGTAGTTTACTTTGAGTAAGACTTTGTTGAACACCACAAAGTATGTATAGTCTTGGCCAGTGACTTTCATGTTAGATCACAAACAAAATTAAAGTCACAGATTTATAATATAAAAGACATTTCATCGCACAGAAAGCAGCTCAGTGGATCATTTCTGAAGGAGCAAAAACAACAACAAAGAAGCGATTTTCATCCATGAATAAGTGGTTGCATTCATAATTATTTCTGTATCAGCTGAGTTAGTGCATTTGAGAGCTTTAGAAATTTTCTGTGTATGGAAGTTTCAAAAGGATCAAGACAATAATCAAAAACAAATAGCTCAGTCTTATGCACAAATTAGAACACATCTCTCTTCTCCAGTAGCTCACAACTCTTCTGTGCTCTCATATTTGCTGAGCAGTTGCCATTTCTTTATTTATGGTCACAGCTAGAGATATGCTTAACAGGCATGTGTTTGCACACAGTGGATGCCTCTTAAACTAAGTTGCTGATCCAAAATCTTATTTGCCTGCCTTGGTAAAATATTGATCTAATTTATACTTTTTTAATATACAAGTTTTTAAATAAAACACTTGTGATCTACTAATCATACATAGTATCATGTGATTCCCACCCACAAGACCGGCAATGAATTTTCTACAGCTGACTCTGCTAGTTACAGTATTCAACAGCTGGGCCATAGATAACTTGGCACCCTGATAATAACCAAGAGTGTTTTGTAACCAAGGGGGAAATGTTGGAATTTAGAAAACTGATTACATCTTGCAATGCAGAAGCTGCATATAATATTTGATGAGGAAAGTTAGCACAAGCGTGGCTTTATTCCCTAGCTATGCAAAATGTCACTCCCTATTCCCCGCATATATTGTAGTCATTCTTTTCAGATTAGATCAGCTCCCATAAACAAGTCATCAGGCTAAGCCACTGTAGTGAAGTCATACTACTGATATTCTGATGGGAAAGCTTAACTGGCTTAAGGACATATTATTCTGCAATGAATTTGCCAGTTTTTCCATACTCTGTGACAAGTCCAAAAGGTTGTTTCTTTTCCCAGCGACTGGATATAACACTTCAGAAGTCCTCAAATAAAGTAATTGAAGAGCTATGCAGGCCAGGCATAAGGAAAAAGAAACTGAATGTGATATACTGAGATTTGGATTAGATACTTCTTGTTCTTTCCAATGCTATAACCATAAAACTTCTGTTGCATTTCACATTTCAGACTTAATGCACCTAGTCCAAGTACCCCTTGGACATCGCAACACCTTCAGAGCACATCCAGATAAATAAAAGCAGGTAATTTTCAAATCTAAGAGCAACTTCACAGTGTACAGACTGGGTACACTAGGTTGGACCCAGTGCAAGTGGACATCTGGAGCCCAGACCACCAAATCCAGTGTGACTGTGCATTGGGGTACATATAACCAACTACACTGTAATACTCACCCAGTTCCTATTGAACTGGTTGGATGTGCCTTTTGATATTAATTATAATGTGTATTTAGGGTCAGCAAAGCAGGGTTACAGCGTGACTGGTTTGCTATGACTACAGCTGCATCAGGACCAGCAAGCTCCAGCAATGTTTCTCATAGTAAACATGAAGAAAAAAAGTGCATTTCTAGACATGTAGTGGATATGTGCCAAGAGCTTGTGTCCACTATGGTGTCTTGGCGTATGTTCAAGTCTCAGTTTCAAGCTTTCCAAGACTGGGGGGTTTAAAGGCTACTCCACATTTCCATAGGACTATGATTACACAACCAAGACTGGAATCCTATACAAATTTATCTGGCAATAGGTCTCAATGAAACCTTACTTCTGAGTAAACATGCAAACGAACATGGTTAGACTACACAGGGTGTCAATCCTGTCAACACAGGTCCTAAAAACATAAACCTAGAAAAATTAGAATAACTGAAGAGAGGTCAGGCATGGAGTCTTTTTATGAATTTGGGCATTACTGAAAATTGGTTGGAGTTGGAAGGAAACCTTAAAAAATAAGCAAGCGTAGTAGTGTAAGTTTAGAAGAAATAGGTAATGCAGAGCGGGTTTGATTTAAAGCTTCATCCCAGCAGTCTTAAAAATAGCCGATAATTTTATTTTAAAAGTACTTGTAATGAAGTGCCACAACAATAGAATTGCTCTTCTTCCTTTCTATAAGCATCTTTAAGGCAGCCTACCAGTTCTCAGCTAATAGTTGCCTAATGCTTTTTAACTGCTGGACATTGCACATGCTCCATAGTTGCACTTATGCAATTGGCTATTGACACAAAAGAATCATTAAATTCCTTTTAATGATACATAAATTATAAGCAAGGCAGATTCAGTGCAAGCTACAATAACTGAATAAGACAGAATCTGCAATATCACATTGCAAGGTATTTTTCTGTAACGCCAAAGGTGGAAATGAATGAGATTATTAAATAAAAAGAATTGTAACTATGCCATCCCCATTATAACCCAGGTACAGATCAGCTAAAACCTTGTCAACTCTGGGACATGTTATCACTTCAAATATTTAAATCAAATAATTATGCAAATAAGACCAACACTAATTCATAACATCCTCTTGTTCCTCAAACAACAGTAAGTGGCAAACATGCAACATATATTTAGTGGCCAAAATGTTGGATTTCACAGTAAAAACCAAGCTATAGCTACAAATACATTCAATAGTTACTATCTGCTGTAGTCATTACTATGAAGAAATCCTTATTCCAAATGGATGCCTAATCTGATTTAGGTACATTTCCATATCACCCACGATAAAATAATAATAAAACTTATTTTTAATGTGATACAAGAAGCCACTGGGATTTTATGGAGGCTAGAAACTTCTGTCTCCATTGAGTAAATAGAGGTAAAGGCCTCATACTGTTCTCCTAGCCTAGATGCAAAGTCATCCTCCTAACAGCAGTTGACAGAGAGACGTAACAGGATGGAATTCTCAGCACAGATATATACTGCAAAGGAAATAGTTTTGATGCGTCTTTTTTTATTTTTGAGCTGCTATTTGAAACAAAATATTCCAAGCCATATTTTGCTGTCGTTTCTTAGCGATCCAGAATGTAGCCCTATGCCGCAAAATGAAGAGTGAAACATCTTGCCCTACACAAAAACATCAGGCAGCAGGGTCTTAGAATACAGTAATCTCATTGAGGTATCAGCAGCATTCTCACACCCAGAGAGGAAAGCGCTTTAACGGGAGGGAGAGAAAGAAAGCCTTGCTTCAGGATAAATGCCCCCCCCCCAATGATACAACGGACTTCAATGCGTTCCTATACCCTCCCCTGTCAGCATACTGTCTTTAACAGCCCCATTTAATGGGCTTGAATAGCCAAACGTCTTAGGGACCTGATTCTGCCACCTGTTCCACCGCAGCCACCAGTAGCTATTTTAAGGCAAAACTCCAGATCATCAGCACTGCAACCGGTAAATCCCTCTCCCGGGTTACCCCGGGGCACAACTTAAGCTTCACTGTACCTTTGTATCTCTCCAGCACATCTTCATAAGCCTGCAGGTACTCCTGTTCCTCCGTATAGAAGTGAGCAGCAGGGGAGAGATAACCAGCCATGGTTGAAGTTTTTGACACTGCCTTGAGCAGTTCCCTCCAAGGAGCCGGGCAGCGAGGCAGCCTTGGGGAGCGGCACAAAAAGGCTGGAGGGAGGGAGGGGGCTGTTGCCGTGCAAGCTGTCCGAGGAAACGCCCATGCCCCCTCCCCGTGCGGTGTGGGAGCACGTGTGTCCCTCCAATAGAAAGGGCTTCCTCCCTCTCGGATTTCATTAGCAGCAAATCTCTGCGCTCCCAGCTAGCAGCCGGAGAAAGAGAACCGGAGGAAGGAGGAGAGGCATGGATGCCACAGACCCGGCCCTGGAGGTGACCTCCGGCGCTGGCTGCTTTTCTTTCCTCCCCTCCCTTAGGACGGGCTCCTGGGTCTTCGCGCCCACCCCCTTCCCAAATTCTCCTTTCAGTCGCGGGACCTTTTCCCCTCCTTCCCTCCTGCTTTTTTCAGGCAATCCTATGCACCCAGCGGAGAGCGAGCCAACTGGGAGAATTGCATTTCTGAGCAAACGACGCGTAGAGTTGCGCTGTAAATCGTTTGTCTACCTCAACTGCCGGGAACACACACTTTTCCTGGGGGCGGGGGAAATCAAAGTGCCACCATACGCGTGCCTACTCACAAGTAAGTGCCATGGACTTCAATGGGGCTTGCTCTCAAGTCAGTGTGCGCAAGATCGATTTAACCTTTTAAAAAGTAAGGGGCTTTGCGGAGCTCGCCCTTTGAAGTCCCCCTTTATAGTAAGTCCTATCAAAAGGCACTCCTGAAATCAGCGCCATCCCTTCGCTGCGATTCTTATGTTTCGAGAGTTTCTGCTGGTCTGGAGTGAAAACTCACGAAAAATACTACAATCGCTATCGACCCGGCTTCATCGTGTTATGCAGGGCTGCAATCTAGCGGTTCCCAGCTAGCTCGTGGCTGTGTTGGTGAGCTTTATTAACCTGCGTTGCTCCCTCCATGCGGTTCAAGCGTTTGGCACCAGGTTCTTGGCTTGGGGGGAGCTTTTGTAAACCTTTACCGTTTACCCTTCTTCTCCTCCCCCACCCCCAATAAACTGCCCCACACATTTTAGACAGACCGCGCTTTCGAAATCGGGCCCCCTCTCTCATTTTCAAAGGCTACAACTTCATTGGAAGGAGGGGAGTGGGAAGGAGGTACAGCACTCTCTGTTCCCTTTCTGGACCGGGCTTTCAGCCCTCGAAATCTGACTTTTCAAGGTGCCACAAGTCCCTTTGTTGCTGCTTCTGCAGCAACAACGGACCCTTACAACGCGGCTGCTCGCGCTATGGAGGTTGTCTCCTTGTTGGAGGGGAGGCTTCCGCCCCAACTTGGTCTGGTGACCTTCCTGAATAGCCTTCCCTGGTTGCGCTCCCCACTCCCTGCTCGGCTTTGTCTGCACAATAAAGCAAGGAGGCTGCTTGGCCGCGGTTTCGTCTCAAAGGGGCTTTCGCCCACATCGCCGGCCAGCCGGCGCTTTCCGAGCCCAGACAGCCTCATTGCAGCAGCAGCAGTGGCGGGATCACCTGCGAGAGGAGAGCCGCCTCCTCCTCCTCCTCCTCCCCTCACAGCGCCGCCCTCTCCCTCCCGCTCTGCAGACGCGCATTGCACGTTGCCATTGCCGCTAGGAATAGCTCTTGGCTTCCCAAGGAAGGGCCACCTCTCCTCCTATCCCTCCCCATCCCAGAAAGAAGGCTCCTGGAGTGTCCACCACCGATGCCCCATTCCTCCTGCCCTTCGGCGCGCTTTCGGCTGCCTGGCGAAGGGCAACAAGAGTCAACTGCGCCAGAGCTGGGGGGTGGCGAGAGGCCAAGGGGCGGCGCTCCGTCGCTGCAGGTGTCACCGCCGGTCACCCTGTTTTTGTTGCCGCCGGCAGCCATCGCTGCGCGTGCGCGCCAGGCGTGTATATGTATGTGTGTGTTTTGTTCTCCGCTCCGCTTGCTCGCCGACCCAGCCTTTTCATTCCGGTCTCGCAGCAGACCAGGATGCGTCCTTCCTGCCTCGCCCCACACCCTCTCTCTCTGAGTAGTGTCTTGGAGATGAACCAAGTGGGGCTTTTCCATGCCCCCACCCCGTCTCTCCCAACACCAAAACAGGCGACATGCAGCAAAAAAAGGGGGGGAGCTGAACGGGAGGAAACGGCGCAATCACTTCCGACCGAGGGCACGTAGCGTGGCCGGTCTGGGCTTCTGCTCCCCGTTGTCATTCTGAACCATCCCACCCTCCGCGCCCCGCACGGCGTTACTGAGAATCTAATGGGGAAGGGTTCGGCTCGATTGCCATGGGAATAGGATTCGATCTGCATCATGCGGCGATTCCCTTAGCGCCAGCTGCAACCAGGCACCAAACACGCACGAACATAAACAGCAGAGGCGCACAACTCTCGGGCGAAAACCCGGCTCCCGCGATCGCCAAGACAGGAGCAGCGAGGAAAGAGAGGTCCAAAAAGCGCCACCGCGTCCCCGCCGGCTTCGTCCAGTCATCGTAGCAAGCACCGGAAGCGTTTCCCAAAGCTCAGCCCTAGACAGTGGAAGGACGCGTGTGCATGTGTAAAGTGCATTTTGCTCACTTCACATACAGGCTCAGGCCACCCATAAATCTCGGGCTAAGACAGCAGAACTTCCCGGGTGGGGCTTCCACATTGGTGTGAGCCCGGTCCCCTCCCTTTTCTGACAAATAAAATAGCCAGTCTGAAGTGGCCCCTTCCACCAAGCTTTTCCCAGCGCACCCCATTAGCGAGTGCTGCAAAGTAGATTTGTCTTTGCAAAACAACTGCTCTGTATCTGCATGCACGAGTTGCGTGCTTTCATTCCTGTGAGAGGTTTTACCAATAGCACGGACACAACAAGCACCGCGTTTTCTCTCCCGGATCATATTACTCTTCCTTCTCAATTTGCAGCCGGGTTGGCTAAGCAAACTCCCTGACCTATTTCAAAACCAATGAAGATCAAATGCTCTTCTGTCTTATACAGAGCATCCAGCAGGGCCTCTCCTATATTATTCAGGAGCCCGTGACCCCTGCTATCGTCAAGCACAACAAGACCAGTCAGAGAAACTCGACTTCTGGTGATCCCACATCAGTTCAGCAACTTTCAAGCAAACCCACCCATTATAAAAACAAACCAACCAACCAACCAACCAACCAACCTGGAAGTACTCTGTAAACCAGCCCTCTGTAAGTTTACTCAGAAGTAAGTCTGCATTTACTACTGGGTACAGAGGATGATACCCTTCCAAAAGCATGCTTCAAGTTCCTGTATCTCACCAGCAGCCTTGCTATGCTACACACACCATACGAAATGGTCATATTCTTCACTCTTATGCAACCCTCCAATGCAATTTTAACACCCACACCTGCATGTATTGCAGCTGCATTTTCTTCCATACACATGCAGTAATCCACCCAGCCAGAAAAAAAACACCAAGGCCAAAAAGCTTAGTCACTACCAACACTAGAAAATACAGCATGGAGGACCATGAGTTTCGTGTGTGTGATTTTAAAAACACAAATAACAGAAGCAATAAACAAAGCTCTCAGTTTATACTCTCTGTAATACACAAATAAACCCACAATAATATGGACACGTGAGCACAGTTACTGTACAATGCAAGTCTCTCTCTCTCTCTCCCCCTCCCTCCCTCTCCCCCCCCCCCATCTCCCATGTATTTCCATCCTGGTCTTACCGGCGATTCTGAGCACAGCTCTCTCAGCTGGATCCAACACAGAGCCTCCTTGAATTTTCCTCTTGGATCTCTCGTGTTTAGGTAGGTTCCAGGGCAGGGTGTCACCCGGAGCCGGGGACAGGGAACCAGATTTCTGGCTGAAATCATCGTCGTCTGAAAAATCCGCAGAGGATGACATGGAGCATCTGTAGGAAGCGTTTCCTGAGCTCTAGAGAAGGGTGGGGGGAAGAAGATTAAAAGCAAAATAAAAACCTGAGACGAGAGAATCAATTTTTGCTCTCAAAATAAAGCAATACATCCTTTTGCTGTTTATATCGCCCTCTAGGAAAATCAGTCAGAAACAGATGGAACTGAAACCTCCCTCCCTGCCACCCCACCGATCAGTCGATACATCTATATTTTTAATACACAAATGAATAGATTGCTCACCATTGTTGTCTATATTGCTGCTCATGTATTTAAATCTCACAGACAGCGGCAACACACAGGTAGATCTGGAGAGGTGGCTTAGTGAAAACCCATATGTGGAAAGATTTAGGCAGGGAGACGAGTGGCCTGGCGTTCTGGCAACCAGCTTACAATGCTCCTCTGGAGTTGCCCAACAATAAAGCCAGAAAGGAGGGGGGGAGCAGGGAAGAGATGGATTTTGAAAAAAAGAGCACGCTTCCTCGCTACAAATCAATAGCATTTGGCTCCCCCGCCCGGCAAAAGAAAAGATGTACCACCCCTAGGCTGCTAGTTCAATCATTAATGTGGGGTGAGGAAAATTCAACCCCCATCGCAAGCCCAGGATGCTGGGGCTTTGCTGTTGCGCTCATATTCCTGAAACCACGCCCTGGTAAGTCTCTCTTTCTTTTTCCTTCTTCCTTCCTTGTGTGGTGGATCAACTTCTTTCCGGAGCTCCCCAGTTTTGTTTGGAGGGCTCCCGGCTTCCTAAAGCGCGCTGACTTTGGGAGACAGGAAATGTAGATTTGCTCTTTTCCTCAAGGGAAAGCACAAAGGGCGGGTTGCACAAGCTCACTGGGCGAGAGGCCGCTTCAGTAAACACACTGTCCTTAAAGGCTGGACAAGAGACTTTCCAGTCGCCACAGAGCAGGTAGCAGCAGCTGCCCATGGGCTCCAAACCAGCCAGCCAGGAATGTAAACAAGAAATGATGCAGTGCAGGCACAAAGAACTGGGGAAATGGGGGGGGGGGAGAGAGAGAGATATACTGGCCTCCTCAGCCCTCTTGAAACACAAGGTTGAGAGACAAACTGAATTTTTTTATTTGGGGATCAGTTTCAAAACAAGTGACTATGAGGTGCTGATATGTGTTTGTCACCTGATCAGCAAACAATGCCTACATTTGCGGATCAAAGAGAGGCTACTTCCAGGTCCCCTGTGCTGTGTCATCTTGGCGGCAGCTGCTGTGTCATCTTAGAAGTACCAAGCTTGAGATGTATGATTACTGACCCTGGGTTGTTCTTCCCAGTATGGTTCGCAATATAAATTCTCTAAATTGCAGCCATTTCTTAAATGGCTAGAAAATGTCTATCACATCTATGTATTTCCCCTTTCAAACAGCTTTTGCAGCATGACGGCTTACCCTGACATCATCATAAAATGATGACCTAATAGGAAGCCACAACAGAAATTATACAGTGCAGTAAAGCCAATTAAAAGGGCTAAAACAATATTTACCATACAGGTTCACCTTCTCTCGTATTATACCTAGCTCTACCTTTCATTTAAATCAGAACCAGTGAAGGCAGTGAATGTCCTGTGTGAGTGCCTGGAGGCGGTTGGAGGGTGGTTGATGACTAATGAATTGAGGTTTAATCCTAATGAGACAGATGTATTGTTTGGGGGGGGGACTGGGGGTGGGGTGAGCATGTGGGGGGACCCCCTGGTCCTGAATGTGTAACTGTGCCCCTGAAGGACCAGGTGCGCAGCCTGGGAGTCATTTTGGACTCACAGCTGTCCATGGAGGCACAGGTCAATTCTGTGTGCTGGGATGCAGTCTATCAGGTCCATCTGGTATGCCAGATGAGGCCATACTTGCCTGCAGACTGTCTCACCTGAGTGGTGCATGCTCTGGTTATCTCCTGCTTGGACTAATCTACATGCAACTCGCTCTACGTGGGGCCACCTTTGAAGGTGACTTGGAAACTACAACTAATCCAGAATGAGGCAGCTAGACTGGTGACTGGGAGTGGCTGCCGAGACCATATAACACTGGTCCTGAAAGACCTACATTGGCTTCCAGTACGTTTCTGAGCACAATTCAAAGTGTTGGTACTGATCTTTAAAGCCCTAAAGGCCCTCAGCACAGTATACATGAAGGAAGCGTCTCCACCCACATTGCTCAGCCCGAACACTGAGGTCTTTCTCCTAGGGTCTTCTGGTGGTTTCCTTACTGCATGCCCTCCAACATTTCTCTGATGAAAATAGGGACATCACATTCCATAATGATGATTTTGCAATTTATACCCCACACATCTTACTGGGTTGTTCCAGCCACTCTGGGCAGCTTCCAACAAATATATATAAACATCATAAAACATTAAACATTTTTAAAAAGCAACCCTTCCATATACAGGATTGCCTTCAGACAGCTCAGGAGTCAAATAACTCCATACCCTCCAACATTTCTCCAATGAAAATAGGGACATCCTAAGGAAAAGCAGGACATTTTGAGATTGAATCAGAAACCGGGACAACTCCTCTAAATCAGGGATGTCCCGGGAAAACAGGGACACTTGGAGAGTTTGTCACTGTAAGAAGTGAAGTTATAGGGAACCAGGCAGAGGGCCTTCTTGGCAGTGGTGTCCTCCCTGTGGAACACCCTCCCCATCAGATGTCAAGGAGATAAAGAACTACACAACTTTTAGAAGACATCTGAAGGCGGCCCTGTATCGGGTAGTTTTAATGTTTGACGTTTTATTATGTTTGAAAGGTACCAGAAGCTGCCCAGAGTGGCTGGGAAAACCCAGCCAGATGGGTGGGATATAAATAATAAAATTATTATTATTGTCTTCAGAAGATCTGCTTTCAAATGTTAGGTGGCTGAAAACTAGAGCTAAGGCCTTTTTCCATGATCATGCCCTAATCACAAAACAGAACATGCAATCTAGAAATATTTGTTTGACACCCACATATTAGAGGTCAGTTTATGACAGTTTTGCTTGGCCAGGTTTTTGATGAACAAAGTTACTCTCTCTTTTTTTTAAATTAGTTTCAGCAGTGGCTTTATGGGATTTTATTGTTTTAAATTTAGTAAGCTGGATTTATAATCTGTTATGATTGCATCATGGACTGTAGAAATTTGTAATATTGAGTGAGGAACCAGTGACCCTCTAGATGATATTGGACTCCAGTTCCGTTCCCAACAGTCCCAGCTAGCATTGCCAAGTCAGAGATGACAGTAGATGTGGTCCAACCACATATTGATGGCCACAGGTGTGTCTCCCATACTTAAAATTAAATAAATAAATCAGAAGTAGTAATAGTCTTAGTAGTCATTAAATGCCGTACAAGAAATAAATGTAATTTATGCTTTATTCTGTGATACTATTGGGCCATCTTGCATGGGGTTTCAGTATTCAAAATGTAACATAGGAATTAGATGACTTAGGAATTTCCTCTCCTGGCTCATATGCAAGGAAACTAAAGGAACTTGTCTGCCAAACAACCTCTAGGGAACGGAGGGGAAAGGCAAGTTATATTGAGATGGCTCCATAGAAACCCATTAATAGGTTTAGTTTGATGTTCCTAAAAACAAACTGGAGAGCCTCTACCAATAACCTTTTCCTCTGAAATGAAATAGAAAACATGGTGGGAGAAACCACAGCATGGGAGGATCCATATTATTTTTAGAAGCTATTAATGCTATAATAATGATAGGAACAAATTTGTATTTTTATAAATATTCCTGGTATTTATAGACTATTAAGACTATTGTACTGTATATAGTTCCACTATCCTTTTTTTAATTATATGGATTGTTAAAATAAAATACCTTATCATCTTGGTAGACATTGTGTAGATGTTTTCTTTTTGTAGTTCTTTCCCTCTGCATATTCCTTTCTATTTCGTTGTCAAATTTATTAAGCATTTTCAGCTGAGTTTTGGCACGCATGTATGTGTGTTTGTGTATTAGGTTTAGGATTTTAAGGGCTCAGCTGTAAATGTCACTTATTTCCTATACTAATCTTAAATATTCATTTCCATTCCCTAATCATAATATTGTACATTTTCATCATTTCAGGGCAAAATAAAGATAGCATCACAGCTTTGATCATGGCACCACGGGGCTTATTTTCAGACTCAGCAATAAATCATTCAGACAAGAGGAATACATGAAAAGATTAAAGAAATCCAGGAATGAACAGAACTGATAGTATATTGCAGTAGCTGGTGTACCACTTCCCTCTACTGGATATATCTGACCTCAGCTATTTGTTCTTTAGTACAAACAACATCCTCTGGTGGCTAGAAAGCTGAACAGAGAAATAAAAGACTATAGTAAAACAGCTGTTAAGCTACAGAAGCCTAGAGTCATGTCTGCATAAAATACTTTTCATTGAATATTTATTTATTGGATCATTATGCAAATAGCTGGTCCAGCTCATTCCATAATTCTTCATCTGAAAAGAGTTAGCACCCCAGTTAAGGAGTAGTAAGTGTAGTATCTCTCATGTTATATTTTTAATAACTATCACTGAATGTCTCTTACATTTAAATACAGTGAGGGGGGAAAGTATTTGATCCCCTGCTAAATTTGCCTGTTTGCCCTCTGACGAAGAAATGACCAATCCGTCATTAATGTAGCTTAATGTAGCTGTGAGAGACAGAACAACAACAGGAAAACCCCCAGAAACCCAGAAGACAAAAGCCAGGTAGCATGACAACCACTGATTTTCAGTGGAATCACCGTTATTTGTTTTCCTCTTTTGTTACTAAGTTGAGCTAGTTTGCTTTCAGAAAGAAAGAAGTTGAGGGATCAGTCAGGTTTTCAGAAGTTAATAAGTAATCTAATGTCTACATCAGTGATATTTCCAAGTATAAAGAAAGAGAGAGATATCTGAAAGTGTCCTCTTAACTGTATATGAAGCAAACCTTCTCATAACCCCTTATTTTGAATACAGGAGGGAAACAAATAAATTGTTTTTCTCCAGTTTTTCTCCATTCTCCTAAAAAGAAATATTTATTATGTAGGGTTATATAGTTGAATGTTTCAGGAAGCAAAATGTATTTATCATTTACTGATTTTTAGTAACATCATTTTCATTACTCAATACTCCAAAGTACATGCTAAAGACTTTCCTGAAAACTGGACATGACAGATTTAATCTTGATTTCCCCACCACCACCACTTTTTAAATTGTGGCGAAAATTTGTTACAAAATATGAAATTAGTCCTGTAACCATTTCCATTTGCTGAATAATAGTAGTTCAAAGTTCCACACTGAGAAAGAACATTTCCAACTATTAGGCCCTAGAGTATTTTTGTCTGTAAAATCGTTTATAGGCGTGGTTACTGTATATAGTGACTAAATAGAAAGGGCTCCTCTTCCTGTTTTGATAGAAACTGTTTACGTGACATAATAGAATATTCTACTATCCACCCATTACTTCAAGAAGTTATACAGGAAAGGGAAACATCTGTGATTGCGCTCCAAGTTTTTTGCATTTATGAGACAAAGACTTGTTGAGTATGTGATGAAGAATCATAATAACAGTAGGTGCTTAGCTGATGTTTGATTTTTGTACTGTGTTGTTCCTACACTACTGGAAAGTATCTGCTACTCATGGAGGAACAGAGGTGTTGCCTTATATAAAGTCAGACAGTTCATCTGGCTCAGCACTGCCTACACCACTGGTCTTCAACTGGTGGTCTGGTGTGTGGTGTAGTGGTTAAGAGCGGTAGACTCGTAATCTGGTGAACCGGGTTCGCGTCTCCGCTCTTCCACATCCAGCTGCTGGGTGACCTTGGGCCAGTCACACTTCTCTGAAGTCTCTCAGCCCCACTCACCTCACAGAGTGTTTGTTGTGGGGGAGGAAGGGAAAGGAGAATGTTAGCCGCTTTGAGACTCCTTCAGGTGGTGAGAAAGCAGGATATCAAATCTAAACTCTTCTGGGAGCCACCAGATGATCATGGCCTGATCTAAGGAGGATCACAACAGGAGCACTACCACCTGCAGATATTTCACAACCTGCACACACATTCTGCAGACAGAATAGAGAGCTCTTTGCTGGCAGAGGCTGAGAGGGCTGGGTGAAAGGACACCGCCACCCAGTCCAACTCCCCCCTCCACAACCTAGTGTAAAAGGGCTTTTGGATTGCAACCTACATAAATGTTGCTATAAGGATAGGTGTGTGGTGGGGAGACAAGGGATAACTGATTTGTTCTTGTAAAACAGCAAATTTAACTAGATGTTGGTTTCCATATAGGTGTTATAAAGTAAAGGAGTTTCTAAATCCTACATTTTTAAAAACTAGGTAAAGGTAAAGGGACCCCTGACCATTAGGTCCAGTCGTGACTGACACTGGGGTTGCGGTGCTCATCTCGCTTAATTGGCCAAGGGAGCCGGCGTACAGCTTCCAGGTCATGTGGCCAGCATGACCAAGCCGCTTGTGGTGAACCAGAGCAGCGCACGGAAATGCCGTTTACCTTACCTATTTATCTACTTGCACTTCGTGCTTTTGAACTGCTAGGTTGGCAGGAGCAGGGACCAAGCAAAGGGAGCTCACCCCGTCACGGGAATTTGAACCGCCGACCTTCTGATTGGCAAGCCCTAGGCTCTGTGGTTTAACCCACAGTGCCACCCGCGTCCCTTAAAAACTACCCCCCAAAAAAAGGAGTACTAAATTAAAATAAAAGGAATGAAAATTCAGAATGAATCTCAAGCTTTTTAAATATATTTCTTATACCACATGCACAATGGCGTGGCCTTCGGGAAGCGAGGTTTTGGCACATGGAATTTAGGAAGCAAGATTCTGGCACAACTTAAAGGAGTTTACGATTTTAAAAAAATTGCTGGTTGCTGCTTTAGTCCCACACACAAAAATATAATTTGAGGCATTTGACAACATCCAAGGACCCTGCTCTCATAAACCAGGTCTTAATAGCATGTTTTATGGAAAGTGTCAAGGAAGGATGACTAAAAAGCACTGACATACACAATAAGATTACCACCTGCCTGTTTCATTTCACTGTTGTGCCCCTTCAGTCACAAGCTGTGCAGCACTGGAGTGACTCAGCTGACCCTTGTCTATAGCGCATGAAAGCTATTTGCGCAGATTTCATATTGTTAGACCCTTCATTCGACATCTCAGTTTACTTTGCTCCTTGTGCTGGCAATCAGGGGTAGCTAATCAATAGTTCTTTCCATGCAAGGTCAGGGTTTCTTTATCCCCAGTAGAGGCCAGTGGGATGAGAACAGAATTTTTTAAAGGTATACTGAAAAATGGATAAGAAACAAAATAGAGCATCGGGCTCGCTTGCCACTGTGGGGAACAGAATACTTAACTAGTCTAGCAGACCCTATTCACAGCAGGTAAGGAGGTGAGTGGCTCTTTACAAGCCTTCATAAAAACATCCTTTCTTTCTCGAAAGTTTATCTTTTTTTTATTTTGAATTCATAATCTCAATTTGAAAATGAAACTAAACTGCTAATCCAGTGCAGTGTAATGCCTAGAGCTCAGCTAAAAGAACCCCCAAGACCTCTTTGTTTTATTTTCACTTTTATCATTCTTGAAAAATGCCTCCATTTTTTTGGTCTGCCTTCCCCCAGCAAGTGTAGAGCTAGGTGGACTGACCGTCTGACTCAATCTAAGGCAGCTTCCTATGTCCATACATGCACAGCCTGGCTTTTATACAGGGGACTGGGGGGCACCTGTTTATCCTGGAAAGCACCTCTCTGATGCCTCCCCTTTTTCATTGACCTACTCTGCTGCCACAAGGACTTAGCTGTAGGGTTCCAAGGCTGCATGTTGCTGGGAAGAGGATCCGACCTGAGATGCTATCAGTTTTAGGGTTCTTATTCCTGCACTGCCTAAATCTGACAGATCCAGGCTAACTGCAGTCTACACAATGTATTTTGAAGATCACTGCACTGAGAACGGAAAGAAAACTTACTGGCTTTCGAGTTGGTGTGACTTGAACAGAATGGTAGAATTCTGGCTGGACTCTGCTGCTTTTCTTGATCTTCCTTTTCTTAACCGATGTTTCCTGCTCACTCAGCTGATGCACTTCTACCAGGGGCTGCGTTTCTTCAAGGCGAGGCACGACACGTCTTCTAATGTGGCGGGGACTTGGTCTAAAACCCTGTCAGAAAAAACACGAAAGTATGTTAAAGGGTGTGTGTGATGCTTCTTCTGCTCTTCTATGTCACAGAAATATTATTTATACAAGGTAGAACTATTGGTTCTATCAGCATTTTAAATATTGGCAAATTACTGACAAGTATTCTCATTAAACCCTTCATTTTCCCCTTTTCATGCTGTTTCTTTTCCTGTACAGTCATACTTTGGTTGTCAAACGGAATCCTTTCCGGAAGTCCACCTGACTTCCAAAAACGTCTGAAAACCAAGGCACGGCTTCTGATTGGCTGCAGGAGCTTTCTGCACTCAATCGGAAGCCATGGAAGCCGCATCGGGCGTTCGGCTTCCACAGAACGTTTGCTAACTGGAACACTTTGCGGCGTTCAGGAGCCAAAACAGACAAGTACCAAGGCGTTTGACAACCAAGGTACGACTGTAATTGAATTATTTATTTTTAAGCATCATTTCACTCGGATGAATGTTAATAAGGAAATTCCTAATGGGAAAGAAAAGTAAAGGGACACATTCCTTTGTAGAAAACCTTCCAAACCACATACCATAGGTAGGCAAAAATGGGCACAGCAGCAAATATACATTATACCTTGTCACTACTGAGTAGTTGAGCCTGAGTATACTCAGACACCCCTCTATATCCTACATCCAGACAAGCAAAAAGCATTATTCCAGCCAGGCAAAAACACTCACTCAGGGTGCAAAGAAGGGCTAGAGGGGGTAGATGGCCATATTTGGCATTTGGACCTGAGGTTCCCTACCCCTGAGATAGAACATCAGAGCATCTGTAAGAAGTTAAGCAGCTCTCAAAGTGCTTAGAGATACGTGCCAAAGAGGGATTTAAGTGTGTGGATGAATCTTTAAGGAATAATTTAGCCTCCAAGTTTTCAGGCTAAAAATTTACTATTTTCATTTTTTAAAATGAATGGATGTCCCTCAGAAAATAATTGGCAAAGTACTGTGCTTAAATACTGTAACACAGGTGTGGACTTCCCATTTCTTAGTGGACAAAAAATATATGACAACGGGTAAGATCGTTGTAGCTTTAAGACTTCATCTGCTTCTAATGCTGACTCTTGCTCTTCACTCAAAGTCATAATCTTCTACTTATGACTTCACAGTTGGATAGGATTATGATGTGCTACGAGGAATAAGGTCCTGGTTTCAAGTGAGTAGTACACATGAGGATGAAGCAAGCTAACAGCATAATGCAATTGACTTTAGCCTACTTACAGGACAACCCTGTACATGTTTACACAAACCTAAGGCCCATTCAGTTTAATGGGGTTTATTCCCAGCAAACTCAGTACAATATATTGCATCCTAAATGTTTATGCCCTGACTCATTTGTGTAGTGAATTTTCTGCCTGAATGGAAAACAATGGCTTCAGCAATAGGTTTGAGATGATGCAGACATAGAAATGGCCTGTAATTGCATCAGAAAAACACAGGATCCAAACGCTAGTACAGCAGGCTGCTCAATGTTGTCTAGCAGCCGCTGAGTTAGGACAGCAGCAGACATCAAAGCTAATATGCCAGCACTCTTGATGAAGCCTTTGAGCATTTGTGGCTCTGGACCCCCATCTCTCAAGGACTGCCTCTCCTCACATGTACCAACCTAGACCCTGAATTCAGTATCTGAGGACCTTCTCTGTATGTCCCCATGAGAACAGACCTTTTCAGTGGTAGCAACCCATATATAAAATGTTGTCCCCAGAGAAGCATGCCTGGTACCTTCACTATCTACTTGTAGGCACCAGGCAAAAACATTTCTTTTTGCCCAGGATTTTGGCCCTTCATTTGGAGAATTTTAGATATCTGTGGCCTCTTTCTACAGGTAGGATGTGATAGATCTGCCTGTTCTTCATGTGTTTATTTTGTTTTAGCTTTATACTGGTTCTAATATTTGTACTATTTTGTAAATCACTTGGAGTTGCTTCTTTTTTTTTAAAAAAAAGCAACTAATAAGTGCAATAAATAATAACAATTTTTTTTTAATGCAAGATGATTTGGGTGTGCATGTATATGTCTGAAGAGGGGGAAAGAGCTGTCATATCCTAAGAACAATTACACTGGCACTGTGTCTCTAAAACCACATTATGTTGGTGATTTACAACAGCAAGGATGGTTAGGGCTTGGTATAGGCAAGTATAACAGCAATATGTGCCATGTACTCAACAATACAGGATACTTTTCTCACCAGTTACAGCATGTACTGCAGAACCCTAAATAGTAAAATTTTAAGATATGCAGAATTATGGCTGCAGTCCTAAGCACACTTGCCTGGCAGAAGGTTGCCTTAACCTCTGTGGAGCTTATTTCTGTATCAACCTGTGCTGCAAAACTATTAATTTACACAGACATGCCTGTACATAATTATCCATAATTAGTGCCTGTAATCAGTGTAGCATAGGTGGTACACCAATCCATAGGGTGTAGCCTTGAGGTATCATATGTCAGATCTCCCCACAGCAGTAGTCACAAACCCGGAAGCAAAACGGGAAAAACCACACAGCGGAGCTTTAATACAATGGTTGCTGTCCCCTGACATGGGTGCTGATCCAGCTAGTAACTTTTTGACTAGCAGTAATTCACCCAGGGGTTGGCACAGCTTTCATCCAGCATGTGAATACTTGCATATCAGAATGTCAGTTACCTACAAAAGCACTACTGTAGCTGGGAAAAGCAGATGTCTTGAAACACCCTTAAGTCATCTATACATGCATAGGAGACCTATCTGCACAGAAAGAGCTTTTTGAAAAACATGTTTTTAGTACTCCAACTACTGAAAGGACAAGTTGCTTTTTAAGCTGAGCAAAAATTCGCCTCTTTGGCACTAGGAAACATCAAAAGGAAGCTCTGACCTCCTGTAAGGGATTTTCTCTTGCACAACACAAACTACTTAAACCACAGCCTGAAATAGCAAGAGATATGTGATGCTTGATTCAACTGAATAAAATGCAGAACATGAAGCTATGCAAGTACCCACAAAAGAGAAATTTTCCTGGAAGCAAATTCTATATCTGTAAAATGCTGTGTTTGCATTCTGCTGCAATGTACCAAAAATTCACATAAAATTATGACAGGATCCAATTAAACTAACTCTTTGAACCTTTGAATAGCAGCTCAGCTACCTTGCTCCCATGCTACATAGCAAACTGCTTTGAACCTGAGATCAGGTACCAAAGTACTTGCCATGTGGAACAAGGACCAGCTGTTCCAAGAAAAAGAATCACACTGGGCTCATGAAAGCCCCTACCATGAACCTAAGGTTTCAATCCTAGGCATCCTTATCCAGCAGTAAGCATCGCTGAGCACAATGGGACTTATTTCTGAGTAATCATGTATAGGATTGCACTGCAAGAGTGTAAAATAGGGACACCAATCTTTATGCTTCTATTTTTAAAATACCTATTTACATATTAAAGCAACATCTATAACCAAGGCCTAAACTAACATCAGTATAAAGCTAAATTTCTAACATTTCCATCCATGGGCGTAGCCACGATTTTTGTTAGGGCGCAGGCTTTTGTTTTTGGGGGGCAGAACCTCAGATTTGTATTGATTTGTATTTATTTTTACTTATTTAGGGGGAGCTGCCCCCCTACACTCATGTTTCCACCTGCTATTTATATGGAAACAAAACTGATCTTAGTTTCTGGCTCAGTTCAAGAAAATACACATTCTATCCTTGAGAATTTGAGTATGAGATTATCATAGTGCCAGATGCCAGTGCATTTCCATCTTAACTCTAAAGCCATTATCTTTTCCAACACAACCTTTTCTGCATTTTAGAAATATCGTGAAGGTTGCTTCTAATCAAATTAGGCTGCAACTAGAGATTTTATGGGCTGGCTGCAAGACTCGAAATGATTACTAATTTCTCTAAGTTTTGATTTTCAAAAACTACAGTGCATATCTATACTGCCTCAAGTTTTAGGAAGTGGAGCTTGATTTCACTGTCTGAAAGAATCCCAGCCTCTTTGAACTGAATTAATGTTACCTTAACACAGAATAATTTAAATTTGAGGATCATGCATTATTTCAGTCACTGGCTTTGGCAAGGTATAAGCCTAGGTGGTAAACGTTATATTTAAAGTCAATACAGGGTCCGAATAATTCTGCAGAATGCCTGCTAATATAGTTTAGTTTAAATGGTCTACTTCCAACCCAAAGCTGCCTTACTTTGTTAGGTTTTTCAACATGAAGAGTCCTGATGCCACCCTTTCGGTTTTTCTAAAGCATGCTGAGTCATGTTACTCTACTCTAGAATATCCCAGCATTTTGAAAACAAAAATGAGGTTTTGGTACAGCCAATTTGTTCCCCCACATGGTTTCTAGTCATTCTAGTCAGAAACAGAGGTATGCGGGTCATAGGTGTGGGCAGCACATTTCTCTAGGATGTGTACCCAGGGATTTTTTAAAAGGTGGACATGTATTGAATACATACATAAATGACATTATGCCCAGTTCTTATTTCTAAACTTTTTTTCTTTTTTTACTTCTACAAACCTTGGGGCTCCCCAAACCTGCTGATACCTCTCTCTTCTGCAGGCATGGTGCTGTTTTGTCTCCATAACAAATACAGTACTCCATCAACCAAAAGGAGTACTGTATTAGGTGCAGCATCTGCCTACTGGAAACTAGAAACTCAGCAATCACACATATCCAGAAGTAAGCAAACCTCCTAAAGCTTTATATGGGAAGAGTCCCATGGATAGAAACTACAGCTGAGAAGATTCTAAATATATGAACTAGCAAAACATTGTAATGTAATGTAAGATTACATTATAATAAACACCTATTAGTTTTATACTAGTTTACCTGTCATGGCGTCTGCCAAACAATCCTGGGAATTGTGGTTTAGTGAGGGTGGTGAAAATAATTTGTTCGAAATTTCTAGCTCGCCCACCAGAGAACTATATCTCCACAGGTTCCCCAGGGAAATTCTGTCATGTAGATAAGGTAAGCGAAGTGTATTGTTTGCACAAATGATACCACTTGCAAGTAAACCTAGTCCCAAGTCCCCACACTGTGACTGAATCAAAGGAAAAGGAAATATTTTTGAAATGCCTCTTTTTCAAAAGGCAGCATAGGGGGAAAATGTCTAACTTAATATTCTCTAAAACTGGTATTCTCCACATGAATTATTTCTGACCAACAGACAGAGAACAGGCACTATGTCTTTTGTTTCTCTCATGCACACATTTTTCTTTCCAAATATATTATTCCAATTCTTCCAAAAGAAGCAAAATAAAAAATATTAGCAAGTTACCAGTTATTGTATAGCCTGTTCCTCTAACATAATTTTTTCTTTTTCAACTCTACCTCAGATTACCCAGTCTAGCAGCTAAAAGTTGCATATGAATCTAAGCATTGCAACAATTTTTCTGTTGTTTTGAACACAATTTTGGAAGACACAATAGTTCATTGTTTCTTTTTTTTAAAGGTTATTGACAATGCCTGTGCATATTTATATATAGTACACAAACTGCAAGGGCCTTCATTTACTGATTACTAAAAGAGTATTTGAATTATTACAGAATTGCTATTAAAATAATTAAAGAACCAAAGCTCAAACTTTATAGACAGCAAAATAACAATGCTTCATTTTTTCCATAAATGCAAAGTTTGGCTAATCCTAAAACTGTCACACGTAACACTTTAATAAAAAGACAACTTTTATACAAAATTAAGTTAGATTACATCTAAAACATGCTTTTGACAACCTTGATAATATCTGAAGAGTTACCTTTTTTATAGCTCGTATTACAGGCCAAAGTTAAGGTTGTCTGAGTGGCTTTTTAAGCAAGGATTTTGGCTGTCTCCCATTTTGAGGATTTGTAATATTAACGTCTGATTAACACTTTTAAAAATTCATTAACAAAGTTTTCACTACTGAGTATACATACATTACTGGAGAATATACCTGCAAAGGAGTGCAGGAAGCACTAAAAATTTGAGACAGCTAAAAATGACTGAGGTCTTCTAGTCAAAAATGGTGGCAGATGGAGGCAGAGTTTGGCATAATTACTTGGAAATTCCTGATAACATTTTCTGCTGACCTTTAACCCATCTCTAGTTGCTAAATTCTGTGCCACAGTGTTTTCCTTGTGGCAAGGAGTTCCATAGCTCATCATTCCTCAGGCTGGGGATTTTGTGACTTTAATAGCTGTATAGAAAGGAGAATGTTGGCAACTGCAGGTTCTCCCAGCACAGTGCTGTTGCAAAGGGATTAGCTCCTCCTGCACAAAGGTTAGTCCTTTGGTTCCACAGTTAATCACATCCTAACCCTGCCCTATACTAAATTCAGCAAATATAAATGGCATTCCCAATCCATCTTAATTAAGCCTCTGCTTCCACTTATAGCCAAAAGAGATAAGAATGGGGACAGTAGAGTCTTGAGGTGCTAGAACAGACTGTATGCTCCCTCTGTGACTGGCTTTTGCTCTCCAGATGTTGCTGAATGGCCAGTAGTTGGGGATGATGGGAATTGTGCAACATCTGGAGGGCCAAAGGTTTCCCACCACTGCTCTGTATGAAAAACCACCTCTTCCCTGATGCAGACTGCTTAATGCAACATCATACGGCAGAAGTAGTGAACCAAAGCCTGAGGACCACATTTACCCTTGGCCAATCCTCCTGGGACCTCATGCCAGTGGTGACTGTGGTTATAAAGTGTGGGATGTGATCCGCAGGTAGCAGACAAGTACAACATTCCTTGTAATGCTAGAGTGGACATGCAAGGGAATGTTTGGTCCGACTCCAGCCAGTCGAAACCTCCTGTTCCTCCTGGCCTGGAGCATCCTTCCACTTGCATGTGACCAGAGGTGGGCGTGACCTTACCTGCCCAGGTAACAAAAGGACGGGTCACGCAGCACTCCCTCCCTTTTTTCTCTTTCTCCTTTCATCTACTTCCAGCAAGGACTGCTCTGTTGGCATGCAGTCAACAGCAGCACAGGGATTGCCCCCCATATGGGGTAAATCCACATGTTGCTATTTGCAACTTTAAGTCTTCAAGCCTGCCTTCAGGATTGATACTGTGTACTGCCTTAATGTGAGTATACTTACTTTTTGTTGACTATGAATAGGATTGTGGTGTTTTTATTCTTTTAAGAGGGATTCAAGTGAATTTACCAGGAACGTACAATTCAATCTGAGGCAGACTGAATTGCATAATAGTAAGAGGTCCTAACGAGCCTGCAACCAGCTTTCTACTGTGTGTGAGAAGGGGAATGTAACTCTGCTACATAAGGAACTTGCTAGTGCAAGTTAGGAAGGATATTAATAAACAAAATATCCTCTCCTGCCACCCTGAACATTCCCACATAAAGGGGTATGCCTATCTCGAACACTCTCTCTCACACACACACATACAGGAGACATGCACAAACCTCTCTGTGCACTATAGTGCTATGTTTTAAATTTATTTTTCTCCCTTTTTTGCCACCATTGCATAAATCAGTGCAGCTGGGTGGAGGGAGAACAGTCTTGCTAAGGGTCCTGACTGGGCTACCTCTGCCATATAGCAATCTTATCGTTCTTCCGGGAGCAACCCGTGCCAACTTCAAGAGAAAGGGAAAGCAAAGATTCAGCATCTCATAACGAAAGATGGTTGAGGTTCAGATATAACCCGCTAGGGGATATACGCTCTTCCAGCGCCCATTAGCCAAAGCCAAAGCATCAGTGACATAATGCATTAATTGAACTATGATTCAACATTGTTTCCCCATTAGTGCTCTGCTCTCGGTGGATTTCACTGTGAGGACGTCAGGGTCACAAGGTCTGATGAGAAAACCATTTCAAAGGAGGTACGCTGCTTCCCAGCACTGTACTATATTGTAGCTGTCTGAATGAACAGCTGTCTGAATGATTGTTGATACAATCATTGCAGCACCTAAAGAAGATGAACACTATTGGGTATTAGTTCTGTTTTGTAGATTGGTTTTCCTTTGACTCGGCATGCAACAATGCATCATAAATACGGCTATGGAGTAGCATATAGCAATAAGAGTAGCATAGTGCCATCTCTCAGGAGCACAGTGTTCTATTAGTAAAAGAGTACTAGATTAGGATTAGTAAAGGTAAAGGGAGCCCTGACCATTAGGTCCAGTCGTGGCCGACTCTGGGGTTGCGGCACTCATCTCGCTTTATTGGCCGAGGGAGCCAGCATACAGCTTCCGGGTCATGTGGCCAGCATGACTAAGCCGCTTCTGATGAACCAGAGCAGCGCACGGAAATGCCGTTTACCTTCCTGCCAAAGCGGTACCTATTTATCTACTTTCACTCTGACGTGCTTTCGAACTTCTGATCGGCAAGTCCTAGGCTCTGTGGTTTAACTCACAGTGCCCCTGGCATCCCTTCAGATTAGGATTAAGCAGACCCAAATTCCAATTCCCCCCTCTTATCCAGGAAGCCCACTGGATGACCTTCAGTCAGTACCTTACTCTCTACTTTACCTCACAGAGTTGTTGATTTGGTGTGGGGGGAGATATAGGATTGCAGCCTTGCTCACTCTACTATACCAGATCTCCAACAATCATCTGTTTGAATGTTTTCTCTGTCCCCTGCTCAATCATTGCCAAGGGAGGCCAGCTTTGTTTAATATTTTCTGCCTTTATCCAGACAGTAATTGTGAAGATAACTGCTGTGTGTAAGTAGAGACTGTGCTGGAGTGATAAACCAAGACAGAGGCACAATTTGCGGGGGAGGGGGGGAGGGATAGAGTATCTGTCTGTTGTGTCAGTTTTAGGCAGTTCCTGTAGCATGGAAGGCATTTAGTTAGCACTTGAGTCATTACTCCCCTTCAGTTCACAGATCCTTAAAACATTTGTGTCAAGTTTCTGGATTATGCCATCTGCAAAAAAGTGAACTCCCCTATCTGCAGAGGCAGGCAATCTTTGTTCACAAAAGATACACTAAGCCTATATCATCACTGCATATAAGCTTGCAGAGCTATAAAAAGGTACCCCCCCCCCCAATTTAGCTTCAATTGGGAGAAAGAAGACCATTCTCTGCGCAATTTTGTGCATGTTCCCACCAAATGCTTACCAGATGGTCTGACTGGTCTTCAATGCAGGCTAAGTTCCTAGTGAAAAGTTTCTGTAATGTAAGGAACACACTTTCTCTATATCTATCTAGTTCTCTCTCTCATATATATTTTTATACATTTCTATCTATCAGTCCATTACTATTTCCATCTCCCTTTTTATTTGTTTCTAACTCTCTCTCTCACTCTCTTCCTTGCTAGCCGTTTCCAATCACATCTACCATAAGAGCTAAAGTGAATGACCAATTGACAAAACAATTATTTCTTGTATTTTAAATTTAATCCATGTGTCAGGATGGGGAACCTGTGAACCTCTAGATACTGCTGGACAACAGCTCCCATCACCCCTGACCATTAGTCAAAGTGGCTGGGTGTTAAAATTCCAGAAACATCTCCAAGTTCACAGATTCCCCACTCCATCTTGGTATCTTGCTAGCCATTTGCACAGCATCGTTAGCTGAAATTATGTCCATCATAAGAGATAAAACTTTATGTGGGACTGAGAATACAGTACTTCTCTATATTACACATTAATTCCTACCTACAGCAGGATTTATTCTAATTATTGCAGGGAAACCTTTTATTTTCATATTCAAAAACATTTCCTCCCTTGACCTTGTTTCTTGAACCTTCCGTGCTTAATGGAATGCATTTCCAACACCCTAAGGCAGAAATGTGTCCAAATACAATTGATTCCATCTACTGAGAAAATAAATCCTTTGAATAGACAGAAGCTTGCATTTGTCTATGTCTCTCCTTGAATGCACTTTCCCCAAATCAGACACAGAACTATAAATTCAGCTTAGAGGCTTTTCTGATTTTCCTTTTCATCTGAGTTAGTCGTACACTCAGCAGCTTATAAATAACCCTGGGATTCTTCTACTGAATTATAGCAGAAGACTTCCAAGGCTATTCATTATCATTCTATAGTGGCAACAAGAATGATATTTTTAGCTGGTTGTCCTGTTAAGCAGAAAGTGGGTTGACTGTGATAATGGGTCACACACGGAAGATGGCTTTTTTGTATGAGGCAAGAAGGAAATGTTTGTCAAAAATGACGAGGTTGTGGGGAAGACTATACTGAGCTAAATATTCAGCAGTTGGAGTTTTCTGTTATCAACATTACCAATAGGATTTTTTTTATTTCCGTTTGCTTCCCTGGGTGACCTATTTTTTGCACCAGACATGCATAAGCATCTTATCTACATGACAACTGAATACATAAATGTCATCTCCTGTAGTGACAGTAACTTTTCAGCAGGCTAAGCAGCAGATGTAAAGTCTGTGAAATGCAAATGCTACCAAAATGCATTTCTTCAGTATAAAACTAAATATGCGCAGTCATCTCCCTGCAACCAGGATAATAACAAATACAAATTTGGTTCCATTACGCAGGGAGCAAAATCCTGTCACTAGCAATTCTGCTAAATCAAAAAGCCCTTAAGTGACAGCTGAACCAATTCAATTACCACAAATAACTCATATTGGGCACTGCTATATGGTACAAAATGTTTAAGGCTACAACACTAACACTTCTCTCCCTTTGAATAATAAATCCAATTGAAATGCATGGGATATAGGATCAGATCTTCTATGGCTTGATCTGAGTTTATTAAAAAGCCTGTTTTCGCACATCATCACCCCACATGTTCACTGAGAGATTAATGGCTGTCTAGTGACCTATGAACTGGGATCACACTTTAGAAGTTAATTTGGTTCCCAAAGAGGTTAACGGCTCCAGAAGAGTTTTTCACTATGGATATAATCAAGTACTGGTAACTTCCAAAGCAATTCAAATAGATAATATATATTTGTAAGGCAGTCACTTTAAGAATACTAATACTTAATTTATAACACAACATCCTTACAATACTTTTCAAGTGTATGTTACATGAATTCACACCCAAATCCTAATTTCTAAAAGGGGAGGTGCTGTGGCTCAATCCTGCATGGAAACTGTTTTTCCTCCAAGCCAAAGGTAGGGGATCTGGTTCTGACTTCTCCTTGGGGAAAGACATACAACGTAAGATCATAGAAATTATGGTGGTTGTCACTAATGATGATGATGATAATGATAATAATAATACCACCACCACCACCATCATACTATATATCCACCGTGAAATCAGTTCTTCAAAATGGCATCAACAGGCTTAGGGAGAACCACAAAGTTTACAGAGGTACCAAAAATATTTTTGGAAAAATAACACTTGGGACTCAATCCAGATTCAGCCAGCGGGCCTTTGCAGAGTGGCAGAGCCAGGCAGTAATAGCAGAGGTTTGGTAGGGGCATGATCAGGACAGATGCTGTTGCTCGACAGCAATGGGACCAGACCTGTTCAGCCCCTCCTCGCCTCCAGAATTCCCCATTTTGGGGGCCCTGATGCCTGTTGTCAATGGGCATCCCATCAATGGCACACTCACCTAGCTGAGGGGCCATGCCAGCAGAGTGATGCTTAGCCAGCAGAGCTCAGCAGAGGGACACCTCCACCCAATTCATACCCACCCATTAAGGGAGGGTTTAACTGCTCTTGCAGGAGGTGGAACCCCAAAGCAGCTCAGTGAGGAATGAGTGTGATGAGAGGCCACTGAATGCTTGATTGAAAGTGTCTGTTGTGAAGGGAGGGGAATGGAAATCCTGAACAGGAACACTCTGCACTGTAATATTTTGTTTCAGGTTCCACTTGTTACTGTTTTAAAGCTCAGGCACTAAACCATGCACCCAAACCAAGCAACTCTGATGTTCCCAGGCTCATGGTTAAGACCTACTGATTGCATCATTTTGCTAATTGTGTAACATAGAAGACCCTTTGAATTTAGTCCCAGTATATATAGGGGCTTTGGTGGTAATCAAAAATTGGCCAATTTAGTTTGATGAATTGTGTTTGCATTGTGCTAGATTGTACTAATGATTAGATATATGATAAGCAGTATCATGGACACTGATAAAGTCAGCAGTGCCAGGACCTTGTCTGAAGAATAAATTTGCACACAAGCTTCTTTGTCCTGCTGCTGTTTGAGTCCATGGATTGCTGACTTTAACAGAGCAGACACTGATTAAGTTAGGATAATGCTTATGCAGTATTACAATGCACTCAAGGTTTGTGATACCAGATCTCTGGTTGCCCTCCACACCTTATCACTGTCAGAGCTGTGCACCAGCTTCAGCCAAGGCCAAATCAGACATATTAGGAGGACTTTGGGTGAGTCAGGTAGGGACAGGCACAAGCCACTGAGAGTCAGGTTGGAGAGGCCCAGAACGATCTGTGGCTGTCAGGGGGCGGGAGAGAAAGGAGAGGAGGGCAAGGTGGGAAAACCACAGGAAAAGGGTCAAGTCCTACCCAACTGGTGGGTGCCTCTTCCCAAGAGGAGGCAGACCCAACACCGTGGCTTTCACCCTGCCCCACAATGCCTGCACTCCACATCAATCTTGCAGGTGTAGGTGCTGCTTTGTAAGGGGCTTTCATGCAGAAACGCCACTTGTGAAGCAGTACCTCACAGGATCAAACCCTCCTGCTGACCACTTGATAGACAGGAGAATCTGAGCCTCTGCAGTGTGCTGGGTCCTCCTCCTTCACAAGTGTTTTCCTTCGTGTGCAGGGAAACCACTAGCAATGGAGCAGTGACCAGAACTCAACAGGAATGCGTCCTTCCACTTAACAGCTGGTAGGGTCCAATCCTGCAGAGTACTGGTACAACTCCTTGGCCCTTTTCAAAACCAAATGTGTTAAAATAGGATTTTAAAATTACCTTGGGGATGGATTCAGGCGTACCAACCCACAAAGTTGGACCGAAGTTGTTGAGCTTTGTTTAGGGCAGCTACCGATTTAAGCTGTGCCCAGGAACCACCTTGCTGACCGCAAGCACCCCTGCTGCCCAGAATTACAACCCCCAACACACAACAGCCAGTGTGCTGCACCGTAGAGTCTTGTGCTGTCCCTAAAGATACCTATGGTGCCCTATGCCCTCCTACTGGTGCGGACTGCCCCCACCATGCCCAGCTACCTCCGCTACTGAATTACAGGATGAAATCTACCCAATCTGGGCCACAGGGTGGATCGGGGGTCTGTGCACACCCCTAATCATTGACTGCATTCAACAGGTTTATTTGACTGAGAGCCAGAAGTGTACAATAGAAAACCATGGCAGGCTATAAATGGCCTAGAGGCCTTTTACTGGTTTCCCTTAGCCATTTCATTTGCTCCTCATAGTCAATTCAAGACAAGCACACCTCCATGCAACCTTGGATTGATGAGTGCCATCTTCTTGATGTCATCTTGAATACTCCGTGGTATGATATATGGTGCTAGGGGATGTTTAATCACTTCACTGGACATGTGTGTGTGTTTAAACAGCAGTATGTGCTCTGCTCCATCCATGTTCAAACCAGCATCATGGGCAACTCTTATCTCCACAGGGAGCCTCAGAATTTTGCGCTGGATATTGAGTTCTAATTATGTTTACACAGATGCATACATTTCAACCATTGTAAAAGCTGGAGGAGGGGGAGTTGGCCTCATTTGCAATTCTTTCCTTTGAAAAATCTATTTCCCAAGGCATTTAGGAAGCTAAGTCTCATTGAAAGTCAATGGGACTTGTACTCCCAACCGCCTACAGCTGCCCTCCCATACACAATTTGACTGCTTTTAAATCCCACTGAAGTCAATGGGATTTGAGCAGCCCTGTGTGCAGCATTATAGCCTAAGGCTGCAATCTTCAAGCAGCTTACCTTTCCTGAGAATTGTGCTGCAGCAGCAGTTTCAAAGTTTAGCTTAAGTTTAAGGAAAATCATAACTAGACATCAAAGAAAGTCATGGATGGTGCCCTGTCCTTCTAAAAAGACCACATCCCACTGAAATTACCAGATCTTGTAATACCTGATATTTGGAAACTATAGGCTAAAGCAGAAACCCCAAGCAAATTTATCAGGAAGTAAGTTCCACTAAAAAAGAAACCAGCGCTAACTGACTCACTCACAATTGACTACAGTACATCAAACATCATGCAGAGTACAATTCTGATTGTGGTTATTTGGCTGTAAGAGCCAGAACACACATTATGGTCCTGGCCAGCAACTAGCTTTCCTTAAAAAGCCACTTGGATAAGCAAGGAAGGCCTGGAGATCCAACATCTTAACCCACGCCTCACTAAAATAGATTTTCCATCCTGTTCTGCTGCCTCCCGGTGCCAGCAGGGAAGGGGAGGAAGTTCGTAATTTCAAAATTGTGGCCTCCAGGTGACATCATAACCTATGAGGTCATAAAGGGTGTGGTGCCCACTTCACTTATTCCACTGAAAGGAATGGACTTTGGACTGTAATACTGATTTTCTTATTATAACAAAACACCCATCATTCAACATTTGCCAGTAGTTTTGTAATATTGATTATTATCCTTTGGAGATGAGAATCCATTAAATATATGCATGTGATACATGATACAATTCAAATGATTAATAGTTAATGCTCAAAACCACCATGTTGTTTCCTAGATACTCTGCTTTTTTGAGGAACTTCCCACGCAAACCATCTTATAATCGCCAAGAAAAACCAACACTTGACAATAAAATATAAAAATGCAGACTATGGTACAGCTAAACAATAGAACAGCAGAAACACTGATGTACGGATATAGAATATCTGTGTGTGATTGCAAAATTATTAATTTTGAATAAAGAAGGAGGTGACAGGATTAGTAAAAATTGAATGTGCTTTTTTGTTGAAAGGGTTTTTTTTAAAAGCTGCTCAATTATTCAAGGACTTTCAATGTAGGAAAATAATGTTATGCACACTTTAAAGTAAAGCAATTAAACATTAAATAAACCCACTCCTTAGAAGTGACAATGTGGAAGCCTCTGTGTTCCAAGTCAGTTAATTTGAGATAAGGCAGAATCAGCCTGACTTTTGATTTAATAATATAAATTAGCAATGCCGTAAGTTACCATGCCCTTTTGTTAGCGTATCCCTAGCAGTCCAATTCTGAAACATGAGTGGGGAACCTCAGGGTGAATGCGGCCCTCCTGACCTCTCCATCAGGCCCCCAGAATGCTCCCCAAGCCACACCCCTCACTGGTCCTGCTTCACCCCCCCCCCCACTGTTTTCTTCTGGCTGGAATGGGTCCTTGAACTCTGATAATGCCCCTTGCTTGCCTGGATAGAGAATATAAGGGGGGGCGGTTCTGAGTGTGTGTGGAATCCAGCCTACCTGTATAAAGGTAGAAATTTGCTGTTCTGCCCATAGAAGGTCACCCAGAAGGGAATGGGACCCTTGGGCTGGGGGGGGGGGGAAGCCCTTGCTATAAAAATTTAAGCAAAAGTAAGTCACTGAGTTCTGTGAGGCCTTAGTTATAAGTAGCTGTGCATAGAACCGTATCCTCTACATACAACAAATTACATATGGAAATGTAAGGTTTAGCAAAGCAGGGCAAGACGTCCTCTGGAAATTCACAGATTAGACGTTGCCTCTCCAGAAGTGGCTTGTGAGGAGGGGCAGAGGAAACAAGCTAGCTTCCTTGCAGGTGGGTGGGGCCAGCCCAAGCGCCTGAGGCAAAGGACAAAATGGTGCCACCCACCCCACCACCCGGGGAGAAGGGGTGAGTGAAGATCTACATCAGGGACAAGGGGGGGGATGAAGATCTACATTGGGAACAAGGGTGGGAGAAGAGCACCAGCCTCTCCTATCAACCACAGCTGTTGCATTCCTTGGAGGCTGGATCTGCTGCCCCATGCATCTTGCCACCTGAGGCAGTTGTCTCACGTTGTCTCGTGGGTGGGCTGCCCTGCAGGTGGGTGACCTGGGAGCTGTAAGGTCAGCGCAGTCCAGCACCTCTGAACGTTTCACATCACTTATTGATCATTAGTGATCAATAGGACTACATCAAATTGCTGGTACTAAGACCCAGCCAGTCAAAACACATTTCATTCTCATTGATTTCAATGGGGAAAATTCCCTCAGTTGCTTAGCTCTACTACTGAAATGAATGGGATTTGTGCTTAACTTTCAGTAGACTGATCCTGTGCAGCCCAATCCTATGTATGTTTACTCAGGCATAAGTCCAACAGACTTTGCTCCCAAGGAAGTGTGGCTAAGATGGCATGTTAAGTAGGTAAGGCTGCAAGTGTAGCCACACTTGAATGGGACTAAATCCCATTTAAAGCAGAGGGTTAATGTGCTTATTATCACAGGCTGCGAGGCTAGTGCATTTTCCAGGAAGTAAGAATGCACTGGAATTTACTTCTGAGTAAACATGCTTAGGACTGGGCTGCATGAAAGAAACGAGTTGTTATTTAACTATTAATAATTGAACTGAAAATGTTAAATGAAGCCCCAACTCAAATCTCCAGATCTAGCTTTAGATATGCAAATCAGTCACTTTACGCAGAGGGAAAAAGTTACTTGATAAATGTTTTAATTTTCCAGTGGGATTTGGAGGCAATTTTAATAGAGAATCAATTGTCCTTGAACATTCTTGAATAAGAAAGGGGCAGTTCTACAAAGGAGAGGTCCCTCTAGAATAGGATCCCCCAGCAGATTGCTTTGAAAGGATGTTCTTAAATGTACAAATGCAAAAAGAAAAAGAAATCACTGGAAAAAAGAATTATTAAGTGCCAGAAGCAACAAATAACCTTGAGAGGTTGTGAGAAGATTAGATGTGCTCTGCTTCCTTAAATCTGTATCAGGAAGCCAGGAATGCCTGACTGATTAAGTTTTTTAATTTTATTTTTAATACAAGAAGTATTAACAGAAAATGAACAAAGGAGACAGACTGTGGAATGGTCTCCATTCCTTGCTCCTCCTTCGCAAAGGAAAAAAAACTTTCCGAAATCAAGTGGTCATTGAAAGCTTGGAGACCCTCTATAATTTTGGCATGGTGGCAGCCATAAATTGAAAGGCTTTCCTACAAACAGTACTAGTTCCTTAAACATTTTCAGTTTTTACTTAAGTTTTCACATGAAGTTTGAAACTCAAAACTGTAGGGTGGCAATATATAGCTAATGACTGATGATGAAGCAAGCAAAAGCTGATTTAGGCATGGATCTGATGCCAACACTTTTGCCTCCATGTTGCTACTATTAATAGCTGCATTTATTGAATTATCTTCTAATATAAAGCCATTCTTACAGACACAGGTACTGAAAGAATCAATATACTGTATTAGTTAACAAGAAAACAGCATTAAACAAATACATTAGGCTATGCAACCATTTAAGCGAAATGGTATGTTCAATGAATACGAAACATTGCAAAACTTTTATTTTAAAGTGGCAAGTGCTCTTATATATAGACAGATATTCAGTGATTTATATTTTGGTAACAAAACTTGTTCTGACCTTTAGATTGCGTGCTAAATAAATTACCTCGGAGCGAAAGTGGTGGCTTCTCATTGCAGCATCTGGAAATGAAAAGAATTGTGTGTTGTTGTTTTTAAAAAAGGCAGAACTGCATCTGTCTGCACTTCAAAGTAATTTAAGTTCTTGTACACGTCTGCCTGCTCAGTGTTCCTATTCTTGCTAATCCTCATCACTACAGTCACCACTGAAATGATGTGAAGTCTCTGTGCTGAGCAGCCATCATGTATATCTTAATTCTCCCTCCTCCTCTCTAGAAGTTGGATGGGAAAGTTCTAACGTACTTGAGCAGCGAGAGGGGTTCCCACCCAGCATCTTATGATCTCGTTAAGGGATGGGGTGGAGACTAGGCTGCCGCAGTCCCTTAAAAGCCCTTTCCCCCCAAATAATCCGGGGAGATCCGGAGAGTGGGCGAGCTCTCCCATTAGCAGCAAGTCGTTAACTATCATAGCTTGGGCAGGCGACGGGGGATTCCCTTTCCCTCCTCATGCTCCCTCCTTCCCTCTGAAGAAGCTGGATTCCTCCGTCCCCCTTTGGCAAAAAGGCTGCCAGCCAAGCAGGCACTGCGTCTCTTACCTCGGCTCCTTGAGCGCCCGGAAAAGACCGATTTGATCGGATGCCTCCCTTTCTGGAGCTTGCGGTGCCAGCAGCAGAAGAATAAAATCGTGGCGACGGTGCCCAGCAGCAGAAGAAGCAAGAAGAGGGCACATTGGATGCTGTAAGGTCTCAGCAGAACTAAAAAAGCGGCGGCGATCATGGTTCAAGAGTATGTTGGGGGGTTGCTTTCTTTTCCAGGGAGAATTTGAGGTGGGGGGGGAGTGTTGTTAGGGAAAAGCTGCTGAGGACGAATGAGCCTGGAGGAAGGACAGGAGCCTTGGCGAGAAAACGCTGCAAAGGGCAAGCTTGCCTATGTAGACGGCTGGAGCAGGAGGAGGAGGAGCATCATCCTGGCTTGGTCCTTGTGGCCCCGGAATCAGGGCTCCTCAATGGCTGCAGCAGACCCAGTTCTGAGACGTGTCAGTGATTTCCGCGAGGAGAGAGGGACCCTCAATCCATGACTCAGCAGACAAGAAGGCGGCAGCAATAGCAGCAGCTCACACAGCGGGGGATTTTTTTCCTCTGGCTTTGCTTTGCTTTTTTTTCCTTCCACGCGTGAGGGAGAGGGGGAGGGAGAGAGGGAGAGAGGGACAGAGCAAGTGCAGATGGATCAGCAGCAGCAGCAGCAACAGCAACACCTAAGCTGCAGTCCTGCCTGGAGACAGGGAGAGGGCACCCCTCCGGAGCTGATTTTGCAGCCCGGTATTGCTGCTGTGCGCCTCCAGCTCTTGCATCTCAGCCATGCCCTGTAGCAATAACGCTGCTGAGGCGGAGGATAGATGGCTGCTGCCGCCGCCGCTGCCCATCAGGAAACCGATTTGCAGAAGGGGAGGGAGGAGAGAAAGAAAGGGGCGATTCCTAAAGTTTGCTGCCGCCACCGCCGCTCCTGCTGCTGCTGCTGTTACTACTGGCTGTTCACGAGTGAGGGGGATTTGTGGGGGGGAGTGTTGCGGTGCTGGGGGGGGGGAGCAGAACTTGGCTGCCCGGGGGTTGATGACATCACAGGCTGCTGCAGAGTGAAAAATGGCTGCTTTAAGGTGCGAGCAAGGGGAGAGGCAGCCTTGCTGCTGGAGGAGAGGATCACTGCTGGGTCTTGAGAGGTAGGCATCATCCACCGCAGCAGGCGAGCGAGCAGACTTGGCGAGAGAGGCTGAGCTGGGCAGGCACGTCATCGCACACATCCTGATCCGCTGCCCTCCCCGGTTTGTTGCTGTTCACTTCTTCGAGGATTAAGAGAGGCGATTCCCTCCCCCCCCCCCCCTTGCAGATCTTGCAGCTTCTGAAAAGGAGGCAACTGCGGCGAGGAGCTGGGAAGCAAGGGCAAACGGAGAGTCAGGCAGGGGAAGAATCAGGTGGACATTTCCTCCCTTCAAGTTCAGTGATTTGGCAAATGAACGTCATGCTTTTTTGCTCCCCCGGGCTCTAAACGTTGCACGTGTGGAGAGGCAGGCAGGCGTCTCTTCTCTTAGGATGCATTTGGAAGTCGAGCTGATTTTTAGCCTGTGATCCTTCCAGAATTCCGAGGATAAATTGAGTTGAAGGGAACGTGCTTCTGGGTAGGCGTGCGCCGTTAAAAACGCAGTGCCTATATGCTTGAGCCTGTTTGTGGATTTGGCAGTGCAATCTCGCGTAAGCCCCACTATGATCAGAGGGGCTTGCTTCCCTTGCAAGGGCGCCAAGCTGTCAGTTTATTAAGGAATGGCTCTTCCTTATATAATGGCTCTTCGTGATCATGCCAGTTAACAGGATTTTGGCCTGCAAGCCTGCTTTTACAGCTCAAAAGCAGGACATACTATTTAAGACCCAGTTTCGTGAAGAGGTGATTTGGGTTATGGCACATCATGAGCAAAGTGTTTGTCAGGCACTGTTTCTTTTGGCTTCAGGCTCAGGTTGCAGCTTCCTGTCAAAAAGCTCTGGGCACAAAAGAGCCTTTATAGGTGTCCCTAGCAAAGAATTGTTCCTCCTTTTTCTGAGGTTCAGGTATGGAGTGCTACTGCTTATGTAGTTGAAACAGCACCACCCATGCTCAAGGAGTTACTAGCAGGCTTGAAGGAACTCCCAAGATCTGCAGAAGTGCAAAAAACCAAGAAAAAACAAACACCATTTAGGGGGTAAGCACACACACAGAGAGGGAGGGAACACTGCAACAGCCCAATGAGGATTAAGCATGCTCATTGGCCTTGAAATACTATCAGAAAGGGGGAAGAACAGAAAGGAGGAATGGAACAGCAGAATTTAAAGCTGCAACATTTTGTTGCAGGACCCATTTATGTTACAGTATTTCCACATAGTGACACACACTGCATGCTTGATAAAGATCAGTAATATTCATATTTAGGCAATTTTAAATACCGTACTGACAGGGGAAGTTCCTAGTTCTCCCTTGTTGCTGCAGCAACATCAGACATGTTACGCTTTATCTTGCTCCTGTAGTGAATCGCAACTTCCTGAATCTACTAGCAGCTGCCACCACCCTTGAATGGGTCATATGTGATGGAATATTTATGATGCAATTATGCTTTCCTGATAAGTTTCTCAACAGCAAATATATTTTAGATATTACAGATTTTGCCATATCCTTGCTGAGAAAAAAATGCAACACAGAAATATATTTTTTTTGTCCATTTGATCCCTGCTTTGTAGTTTGATAAATCAGGGTTGTTGGGTTTTTCACTGACTTCGTGGCCACATATACATAGGGAAGCATCTATTTGTAAGTCCTTAGAAATAATAAAACCTGCTGTGCAACCCCAGTTTCATTTTTTTATCTGATAGGGACAGAGCAAATACAAAGTGTGTTTATGCTGCAGACAGTACATATTTATAGCACATAACTCCATATCAAAGTAGATTAGGAAACAGTATTACATACAATAGCAGTCAAGTACATTTGGATTAAAATGCTAGAGCTAAATAACTCTTACTTCTTGTTGGTGGTACCTGCATTGCACCCTGTTCCTGTGCACATTTACGGAGAAGTTACATGTTACATTGCTCAGTGGAAGTTCATTGTAAGTTAGGGGGGGGGGGGAGAGACTGTAGCATTTGATACAATTCAGTGCACTTTTGCACAGAATTGAGGTCCACTATGTTTAGTAGGGTTCACTCCTTTATAAGTGTATTTAAGATTGCAGCCTTAGCAATCTTACTCCTACACCTACCTGCAGGTAAGCCCCTTTGAATTCAGTTGCACCTGCTTCTGAGTAGACATGTACAGAATAGTGCTGTTCAGTCACCTAGCATTTTACACAGCTCAGCTGTTTCACCTAGTATGTTGCAGCAGGATTGTATTATAAATGGTCACTGGTATATCTCACATTGTGGATTTATGGCTTGGTTTCTGAAGATACATTAAGGGTACATTGCATGATGTGACAAATACAAGGTTTCTGAACACCGCAGCATTCTGCAGTCACTCTCTGTGAATGTGTGAATATCCCTCTGAGATGGTTAATACGATTGCCATTACTTCAAGGTGAGGCAGATTATGTCTGCCTCCTGTACTCTGCCTTCCTGCAGTGCTTTGCTGCAATATATTGCAGGATCAAGTAACTTTTCCGTTCTCTTTCTCTCCCATCTTTGATTATATTGGAAGATGAGAAGTTGTAAAAGATTTACCTGCATACAATTGGTATTTATACTAAATCTTTGGAATGATGAGTTGTGTCAACTAAAACGTGTATTTCAGAGAATGAAGGTAAATGGCTGCGGTGGGTGGGGCCAGCTGCAAAATTGGGTACAGCAATTAATGTGAATTTTACTTTTGTACAGTATGTTTGTACAGTGTGTTTGTACATGCACACACCCCATATAACTTCTATCTGGGCATGAAAGGCACATTTTAAGAGTTCAATGACATATTCTAGCCAGGCACAAAAATTCAAGGAAGCTGCAAAGCAGTGAGGGGTATGGCATGAGGGCAAGGAGTGTGGCCTGGGGAGAGTTACGAATGCCTGATAGAGAAGAATGGAGGTCGGTGTTTGGCCTGGGGTTCCCCCTCCTCCCTGTTTTAAAAAGTGGATTGTGTTTTATTACTTATTAAACTTACTGGGTTAACTTAATAAGTTTTTGTGGGTCCCCGCCACCCAAAAAGTAACTCAAAGCAACTTATTTAGATTAAAGCTGACATAAAAAAAAAAAAAAAAAAACTAAGGCATGTATTCATTTTAAAATTGTATACCCGCACCATTCTTGTCTGAGGACACTCCAGAGTGGCTAACTATCCATAGGTTAAAAAAATAATACATTGTATAAAACAAAATTTGAACCAACTTACCAGTACATATAAAATCAACAAATATAAACAATTGACAAGGATTCAGCAATCAAGAGTGTGGAGCCAGAAAATTAAAAGCGCCAGGCAATAACCGCACCAGCTCATCAACTAGGTTAGCTAAAAAGAAAAGTTTTTTGCGTGCTGTTTATAGCTACAGGGCATTCAAGTACTGCAATACAGAGGCCACTCCCACAAAGGGTCTGTCGCGCTTCTTTTGGCAGAGGCACCTGAAGCAACACCTGATGGTGAATGGAGTGCCAAGGAGAGTACATATGGGTGGAATGGGGGAGAGGTAGTGTCTCACATATCCAGGTCGCAAGCCTTTTAAGGTTTTAAAGTAACATATCAAGTTTGAGACTGGAAACACATAGGCAGATCACATTAAGCCAAGGTAATACGTCCCTAAGGTGGTTCTGTGGTTGTAGTGCACTTTTTGACTCTGATCCTTAATCAAATAACTCTCAAAGCAGTATACAACAAAACTTGTAGCTAAGATACATGAAACACACACACACACACACACACACACATATATATACACACACACACACACACACACACACACACACAAAACTAATCTATTGAAATAAAACACTAATCTATGACAGAAAGTGATAGTGTAAAACACCTATTTTGCAGAAGTTTCATAAAAAACATCTGCAAGGCCCTCATGTGCACAGAGGTTTTTTGCCTTTTTATGATGTTATAAGAAATCCCTCTCTTTTATTTGTTTTGGAAAAGAACATAATCCAATATAGAGATACAGAAACCCTTCAGGTGCTCTTTGGTCAGTTTCCATTCCTATCTGTGCATGTGTGAAGGATGGGCTGGCTTGACAGGCAATGCTTCCCAGCTTGTCCTTTTCCTGCATCTCAGACATTTTGTTCCATCCTTCCATCCCTTTTAAATCACTCACTAGGGAAGATGCCATAAGACAGGTAGGTATTATCCTAAGGGCCAGTGGTTTGTCACAATAGATTACAGGGAGCGGAGCACCAATAGAAGTGAGGGGAAAGCCAAAGTCATTCATAATGGGAAACACATAAGAAGGAAAGAAAGGCGTGTACCTGTTTCATTCCACATCCTTGATTTTGCTTCCATTTTATTCCACGTCCTTGATTTTGCATCCATTTTATTCCACATCTTCAATCTGGCAAAGAGAGAGAGAGAGAGAGAGCAAAAGCTGTTCTAAGCCTTCAGAAGCATTGCTGTCCCATTGCCAGCACTGCTTTTCACCTCAGCCTCCGCACAAGCAGCAGGTTCATTGGCACCATACAAACACCCATAGAGCAGCTATGTAGGTTCTTGACTTCTGTCCAGAAGCACAGAGAGGTTGTTGCAGTTTGCATAGCATACTATTATCACTGCATGTTCCTTGGTAATTAAGCACTGCCTTCCGCTGAACTTTTTTTTCCCAAACAGGCTGAGTACAAGATTCTGAACCAAAGAGACTTAGGCGTTGAGTGTCTACACCAATTTCTCCTGGCTAATCTTTTTAGAAACTCAAAAACTGGTTGGCAATTGATTCGACATGGGGGATTTTATTGCAGATAGACTATTTAATGGTTGGGTTTTAATTGGTGTGTGCAGTGGGCCAGGGATACTTTAACAAGCACTGTATTAAGGATTCACTTGATACATAAAATGAAAGGAGAAAGTACATCAAGTTGATTCTCATAACATTATCTATTTTGCATATTCCAAAAGGTCCGTAAGCATTGAAGTGAAGGCTCAAATCAAGCTCTTTTGTTATGAGGTTGAATAGAATTAAGGTTTCACCTTAACTGCTCATGGGTGTGTCATATCATATAGAAATCAAATCGAATATTGCCAGGAAGCATCACATGTCTTCTATGGCTTCAAATCAAAGTGAATATATATCATGCTAACTCTAGTCATCACAAGGTTACAAGTCCTTTTAAATGTAGTATTATGTATAAATCTAAAGTGGAAGTTGCCATCAGTCAAGTGCAGCGGTGATCACAAATAAAGCATCACAAGTGATGCACCCTTCATTGGGTTGCATGCTTTAAAAATTAAAGTCCTTCTTCACTTTATCTCCATAAAGGCGGGAAAGCTACTTGTATAGAAGGAACAGAAACACTGGTATTTCCTTGATTGTATGAAGTGTGTGCTATGCAGGTGTGAAATCCTAACAGATGAAGAAGGTAGGCCCCTCCCCCCATAATATAGACAACCAACTAATTATATCAAATTGTGGCTCCTTGCAGATTATTAATAAGCATGCTGGACAAAGTGCAAGCTAAACAAACATGCAACAAAAACAATCTCAGACATTCTAGAGTCTGCTGTAGTCCATTTAATGTTCTGTGTGTATGTATGTGTGATATATATATTTTAAGTGAAAAATAATTTTCTAAATGTTCTTTACGAGAAGGTTGGATAGTGTCTTCGAAGCTACAAACATGAGTCTGACCAAACTGCGGGAGGCAGTGGAAGACAGAAGTGCCTGGCGTGCTCTGGTCCATGGGGTCACGAAGAGTCGGACACCACTAAACGACTAAACAACAACAACAACAACAACAAATGTTATTTTGTTGTTGTTGCTAACACAAATAAAGGACAACATACCTTTAGGTTCTAAATAGGGTGCGGATTGATGGAATAATGCCTGTAAAGTGTAAATTGCTATGGTGGGAAGGAAAATACAATTAAAAACACAATAGTATTAAGAAAGGACATAAATGAATGGGATTTTGGTTTGGGGTGTGGGATCTGCTATCTGATGCACTTTTTCCTGGGATTAATCCCAATCAACATAGAGGTTTGTTTCTGAGCAAACATGTATAGGATTGCACTGTGATAATGTGATGAATTGCCCTAAAATGTAATTAAGCTTCAGTGCTGTGAAACCTGAATTAAGAGCAAGTTATAAAACTGTTTTCTGGTTTATTTATCAGTTGTGTTCTTTTAGTGCTCAGAACACTTTTATCTACTCCTCTGAGAAGCCCAGAAAACTAGCAACAAGATGAGGAGTCACCAGATCCCCACCCAGCACATTATGTGCACATGGCTATGACTCCTTCTAGAGTAAGGTCAGGTCACAGTCATTTGTGGGCAAGCAAGCAGATGTCAACTGGATTTCAATATACGTATATACATTCCCATTTCTAGCAGACAAAAAACTTTTGTTTATATAGCAGAGAAACATATTTATGTATAATATTGGGTTTAAAAATAAAATTCCAAAAGGGTTCTTAGAGTCTACAAACTGGAACTTTACCCTGGAACAAGGAAGAAAGGAGAGCAGTAATGAGTGCTTGCATGAATGTGTATTGCTCTGGTGCAAGACAGAAGAAAATTGCTCAGCTTTACAGATGAACAATTCACATCTGCTTCTGTGACCACATTCCACATGGGTGCACTTGCACAAGTATGAAAATGAATAGCAATTTTGCCTATTCTCTTCCTCTTACAGCAGACAGTGGTCTTCTAGACCACAAGTAGGAAACCTCAGGTCAAGGGGCTATATGTGGTCCTCCAGCCACCCTATCTGGCCAGTGGGAACTCCCTAGGCCATGTCCCCTCTCCAAACCATCACACTAATGCTTGATCACACTGAAATCCTTTCCACATTATTTCAGTCCTCTTTTTCAACACAAAGATTGTTAGAAGAAACCAGTTGTTTAGTCCAACACAGGGAATGCCAGATGCACCTAGAAGTCCACACACAGGGCATGAAGGAGGCAGCCCTCCAAGAGCAACTGGTTACTCAGAGGTGAACTGGCTTTTGTGTAGAAGCTCTACCTCACATATAGTGAAGGTGCAACATGGTTGTCTGGTCCTCAACTACCAAAGTCACTGCCAAAAATGTGTGCGTGGAATAGACCGGGGGATGATGAAGCTAACTTGGAAATTATTTTAAGGACAGGTTTACAGTGGTACCTCGGGTTACAGACGCTTCAGGTTACAGATGCTTCAGGTTACTGACTCCGCTAGCACAGAAATAGTACCTCGGGTTAAGAACTTTGCTTCAGGATGAGAACAGAAATTGCGCGGCGGCAGCGGGAGGCCCCATTAGCTAAAGTGGTACCTCAGCTTAAGAACAGTTTTAGATTAAGAACGGACCTTCAGAACAAATTAAGTTCTTAACCCGAGATACCACTGTATATATCTGCAAGCATGGCCAGTGGTCAGGGTGTATGGAACCTCTAGTTCAAAAGTATATGGAGCCACAAGTTCCCCTTATCTGACCTAAAACATCACTGATTTTGTCTTGAATGCCTCTTTGAGGAAGATTGTTCCGTAACTTACCTAGCCTTAGGCATCTTTAGAAGATATAAATGATTTGGAATTGCCAGGGGATATAGAAATGAAAACTCATTTGTTGGCAGCCACATAGATGGATTATGAGAATGTGAAAAGTAGGAAATATGGTTAAATTAATATAATCAGGATGAGGGAAAGCAGGCAATTTAATAGTGAATTATTTATGGGAAATGGAAGGCGTTTATTGTAATAACATAAAAGATAATATTCAATCTTGTATAGGTTTGTTAAATATTGGATTGGACTATTTAAATGAACAATAAATACTTAAATGCATTTTTGTTCTCGCTTTCTCTTCTCTTCCTTTTTATTTACTAATTAATTCTTTCCATTACTATTATAATTATCATTAGCTGCATGTGGTTATTTGCTTATGCTATTTTTAATTAATTCTGCAATTTACTATAGATATTAAACTAAAATGTTATTAAAAGGCTGGAAAAGAAATTTTGAGTCTGTATTTCTTGAGTCTATGTTCACAGGCTGTTTAAAAGAAGCCAAAACAGAGCAAACCTGCCAACAGAACAATGGTGACAGCAACAATAAGGAGCTGTTGGCAATATTCAGTGGAGGAATCTAAATCCTCAGAGTGTCTCTTGGTTGAGAAATTAACTCTATGACAAAGTGGCGTGATTCAAGCATTTCTAGGATTCACCTACATTGTTGAAGGCACAAGCACACCTTTCTGTGGGTGGTGTCATAGGAAATTTAAGAGGGTATACAAGTTAGGCAAGAACTTTGGCCTCAACAAGAACACAGTAGCAAAATTAAGTGCAGGGCCACCTAATGACTAATCTAGATAATGACACCAACCAGAAAAGTAGGGATGCAGAATTTGCATTTTAACATTTTTATGTATTAAGGTCAAAAATATTTTTGAGTACGTACTGTATTTCAAATGTAACAAAAAGTGAACTTTAATCCCCAGCAGTAAATAGCAACACATTCCCACAACAAGCAGGATTTTATTCTTGCCTCGGAAGCATTGCAAATTGAAGTATGGTTATGTGTTGCTTTACTGGACAGTGTTCATGACAAAGATAATGATTATACTTGTGTGGTTTTCCACATACACTGTTGGCTGATGTTTTTCTCAGTATGGAGGTAAAGTAATCTGAGCATGTTTAGTCTGTGAAATTAAAGGACAGCAAAAAAAAAAGAGGACATACCCATTGCTCCATAACTACACTAGTTCATTATTTTCTTTCAGTATGCATGCATAACTATCCTAGAAAGAATAATTGATAATCTCTAGTGAAGCCCTTGGGTCCAGCTGTGTCTTATGATCTTCCATTTTCACCAAACATGACTTGGTGAACTGAATTTTCAAAACTTATCATTCATTGCTTTTTGTATTTTTCCATCAGAAGTACAGTATGTTACAAAAGCAAAGCCTTCTGACAATTAGAAGTAAATTACATAGTCCAGCAAGCAATGCCAACCCAGTTATTTACTTTGTAAAAAAAATAGCAAAAGACTAGAAGCCATGAATCTATGAAACAATTTTCATATACCTCAGTAAAGGGCTGTTCTGGAATAGGCAGTTTTTTCAAACAAACAAACAAACAAACACTTTTATATTCCTTTCTACAATCCACATTGATGTGACAACTGTTTCAGCAATTCAACTTATGACCGTAATGCATTGGAATAACTGGAACTTACATACATACAATGGTTTTAAGTTAAAATATGACTATATGTTAAGTTAAAATATGGCTACCTAATACTGAAGCCACTACCTTAAACAGAACAAGGTGATTACTCCATTTAGCTCAGTACTGCCTGGCATTAACTCCCCAAGATTCATGTCTTTCTGGCTATAATATCTGTGAGGGTTTTTTTAACTGAAAGTCAATCTGAAGTACAGGATAAGAGTCAAATTATGGCCAACTCAGTCATAAACCCCACTAAATGACTTTGGATTACTCACTACATCTCACCCTGAAGTTCCTCACAATGTATTAGGGGCCTAATGTGAGGAGAACATACCTTCCAAGTGTCCCAATTTTTGAGGGACAGTCCAGAATTACAGCAGCCATCCCGGTTTCTGATTTGATCTTAGAATGCCCTGGTTTTCCTTTTTCCTCCCCTCCACGTCTCATAGAACAATTAAAAGTGGTGGAGAGATCAGACCCCTCCTCCTTCAGCCCTTTTTGGAAACAGGAACCATTCCCCTCTCTGTCTCTTTCTCTGTGTATAGGTACAAAGATGGAGTCCTGTTATACTGAAAATAAAATACCTGCACCAAATGAAGGAAGTGAAGCTGACATACCAAGCCCTTTCTATAATGCTGAAGGGAAATGCAACTAATCCACTTTAAATTCTTTAATTGCAATGCTTCAGCAGCCAGCAATTTATTTTAGGAAACGTGTGGTGTGTTTACTCCTTTATTGTAAACTGAGCCTTACTCTGCAAGCCTTTATGTGTCTACTCAGACTTAAGTCTTGTTGTATTCAAAGGAGCTTACTACACAGCCTTACACTGCAATCCTAAGCATTTTTACTCAGTAGCAAGCCCTACTGATTTCAATACGATTTACTCTCAGATCATTCTCTAATGTATTTCTATTTTTTATTATTATTATTATTAACCCGCACCTTTTCCTCTGACAGGGATTCAATGCAGCTTACAGCCACATTTTTATTTTGCTCCATTTATCTGTTGAAGGGGTTGTACATGATCCCTTCCCTCACACATTTGTCTCCAATCTTTCTACCCTAAAAGGCAAGATGGCCAGGGAAGATTCTCAGCAGGGCAGCCTGACTCACTGTTCTATTATAGTATAGAAATTCTAATTACAAAGGTTCACAGGTGTTTGTTTTTTTAATATGCTCCTTCCTCCTTGTGGATTTGAAAGACCCCAATATACCATAACTACAACTTGGGGTGGGTAGGGTTCATTCTTTAAAATAATGAGGTAGGCCGGGCTAGGCCTGTACTCCAGTCCTGCAGCTGTTAGTCAAGATGGCTTCCAAAACCCAGAAAGAAAGGGGAAAAAACCTTCTTTGTCTGCCCTTCTCCTCAGTCCAGTCTGGAGAGAAGAGCTTGAAAACTTAAATGAATCTCCTTACAGAAACAAGTCTAATCAAGGAGTTACACAGGCACAGGTTTCCTTAAAAGATGAAAAATCCTAAATGGCAGTGTCTAGCAAAGAACTGGAACGGTCTCAATCTTCGTGTTTTGTTTGTTTTACATTTAGTGAAATAATAATAATAATAATAATAATAATAATAATAATAATAATAATAATAATAATAATAGCCAAACAGAATTAAAAGGGCACTTGCTGAAATCACAGGGTGGGGAAGATTCATGAGTGGGGGGGGGGGGGATTCCCGCATACTTTATATGTTTAAAAATGTCCCGTAGTGGATAGAAGTCTTCCTTTACTGGTTTCCATTTTGCCTAAAACTTGTTAAGTACACAAATATCCACGCATGTCACAAAAATGATGGCACTGAATTCAGTTTCCAGAAAGACAGTAGTTTCAGTCAATAAGAGCAAAAATATGGAAGTTTGAGGAACCTTAAACACTTATTCAATGATGCATTAACTATAGGGCAGCAAATAAACCCATAGTCTTTAGTTTTCCACTTCTGCCACAAGGCTTCTTACAAGGTTGTTTTATGAGGATAGTCATTTAAGAGACTCCTCTATCACTTTTTAGGACAATTGCCTCACCAAGCAGTGTATAAATAAAACACATCAAAAGAATTAACATGACAATAAAAACACCATTCCATTTAAATTCCATTTTAGTAAGTCAAAACTTACTAAAACCAGCCCTGGGCAAATTGCTCGCAGTATCCAGCATCACAATTAAAACTCCAAATATATGCCTTCAAAATTTGTTTGAGATCAGAGAGAGCATCTGCATAACTTTTTCCATGACTGAATTGCAAAAACAGGAGAGGCAACTGCAGAGAAAACCCCATTTTTTTTGTACCCAGCAGCCTAATAGTTTTCCTCGTGGACACCTCAACTGGGTCTTCAACATAGATCTTAGGGTATTGCGAACCTGCTATGGATGCAGGCAATCTTTAAGATAACCTGGTCCCAAACCCTTTAATGAGGAGAGGTGCAGGGAGGAAAATCTTTCTATGTGCGCCATCTTGAGCCCCTTGAAGGAATGACATTTTGAAGGAATGACATTTTTTTCAGCACTAGTAGTCAAAGCCAGAAAAAAAGGCTATCTGCGCGCACACACACACGAATATAGTGAGATATTTTTGTTTGCGGATTTTATCTTCTCATACACTTGTTTAAATTCTAACAATCTGAGGACTTTCCGATTTTTAGTTGCATGGCACACACACACACATACCCCAATGCAAATATGCAGACATGCTATTATTATTTAATCCATTCCCGCCCCTTTCCTCCAAGGAGCTCAAATGGTTCCACTCTTCATTGCAACTTCACCACAACCCTGCGAGGTAGGTTAGGCTTAGAGACTGTGACTAGCCCAAGGTTATGAATTCCTATTAGCCTTAGGTCCTTAACCCGAGCCTGTATCAGAAATTTATTACAGCACGGCAAACTTTCGCAAACTCATCGAGTCCACTTCGTCAGGTGAAGCGCCACCCTCCTTTTCCTGCCGCTTCGTGCACCGGCTTTGATGACCGCACTTAAAAGCTCATGCCCGTAAGAAATCCCTTAGTTCAAGATACAAGATGGCAAGCCTCCTTTATGCTTTAGGGCGATTAGTAGGCGCTTCCTTCAGGGAACACAGCTATTTTTGGTTTTTATGGAAGCCGCCCAGAGTGGCTGGGGAGGCCCAGCCAGATGGGCGGGGTATAAATAATAAATTATTATTATTATTATTATTATTATTATTATTATTATTATTGCAACAGCAGAGGAAACCATTTTTTTAAAAAAAAGATTTTTATTGATACAGCAAGGGGAAAAAACAAAAACACAAATTCCAAATTACACACAGGAATAACCATAGACACATAATTTTCTTGGCAAACAATAAAACATATATTGGTCTTAACACTAAAGACCCGACCTCCTGTCTATTCCATATTTCGATTTGATATTACTTTTATCCAATACACACTTTTATCATAATTAAACTTTTTCTTAATATATCTAATTTATTATATCTACCTTGCAACTATTACTGAAGTTCCCCGAATGCTGCAACAGAATTTAAACTACTATATTTATTTTTCAGATATTCTTTGAAAACCTCCCATTTTGAAACAAATTCCTGTTTTGATTTATTCTTTATTTTTTTCTGATAGACCATCTAATTTGGCATATTCTGTCAGCTTTTGGATCCAATCTTGTATAGAGGGGATTTCATTACTCTTCCATTTTGCCGGGATCAGAACTCTTGCTACTGCGGTCGCATATAAAAAGATACGCTTCCTCTTTTGCGGAATATCCGAATCTGTTATTCCCAGAAGGTAGGCCTCTGGTTTTTTATTGAAAGAGATCTTTAGCATTTTTTTCAGTTCTGCATGGATACTCTCCCACAATATCTGTATTTTCCAGAGGAAACCATTCCAAGCGTCACGTCGTCAGCTGATCCTCAGAGTCTCCACCCAACCAGCACCAGCGGACTACAATTCCCAGCAGCCCTTTCGCGACGCAGCCACGCACCCCCGCACCTCAGCAAAAGTTTGAAGCCGGGAGGAAGGGTGTGCGCCATGGTCTAGTTCCCGCGCGGATGCTCGGTTGGAGAGCGCGAGGAGGCGTCCGCGGGGCTGCCTCTAGTCTGCCGAGGATCTCCGAAGCGCCTGCGCTCTTCCTCCAAGTCGCTTGCCTGGGCATGCCCGGGCGTGCAAGGTAGGCGTCGCCGGCGTCATCGCGTGCCCTGATGATGAGCATTGCGCGCAATGGGGCTGCCCCTCGGTAACCCGCCCCTCCTGCTGCCTCTCCGGCCTGTTCCCTCTCCTGCAAATCGCCTCTTCACCACACTTGCATCGTCGGCTTTCGTTGCATTGAATGGAGGCCTTTTGCATAGCCACCCACCTTAGTACCGCGGTTCTTTCAGTGAGCCCTCGCGGGTAAGAAAATGCTAGTCCCGAAAACGTGGTGTTTTCCTGACTAACCGTTTCCTTGGTTCGCTGATATTCTTGCTACTCGGATAACTCCCCACTTGGAGCATTTCCTTGGGTCACCGCTGCTACTCCCTCCCCCAGTCAGATAATGTATTTTTTTTAGCGTCCCCTCTAGATGTCCTTTTCTAAATGACACGTTGGTGGTTTGTGCTTCCTGGTTCATGCTTCCCGCGCTGTGCCATAGATGAGCCCGCTTTTAGTACTGTTCGCTCATGCAAAGGTTTCGTGGTGGTCTGCTTCAGGTGCAATCGGTGCATATATCCCGTTCTGTTCAGATGTGTTTTATTTGCATCTAGTCTTCAGACCCTACTGCAAAGCGAATGTTTGACCTCAGTAGAAGTTTAATTCTTGAGTTAAAGATAAGTTACATCATAAACAAACTTACAATGCTAAAATAGCGTGGCCCTTTTAAAAGGTCGAGGAAAACTTCCTTTAACAAATACCCTTTAACAAATACTAAAATGCAACGCTATCATGAATATATCTGAATAAAACTATGTAAAACCTAACTGAATGGAAATGTAACACAAACATAAAATTCTGTATCTCCACGATTCTACGGCAAAGCATGCCCTTTTACCAATTTTATCCTCATGAGTTACTGCAAATATATACAATGGTCAAGACTGCACATTTTATATCTTAACCCAGTAGATAAGTTGCAGACTCACGGGCAGGCCTCTCCCTAAAATTTGTACTAAGTATTGTCCTCTATATGCCGTATATAAGGTACATAATATGTGAGAACTTCAACCTGGTTTAAACCACAGGGACAGGTGTTTTCAGAGTATGGCATATTTCTGAACCTTCCTAAAACAGCTGAAGGCATTAGATTTAATTGGACTCCAGTAAAGGCCATCCTTTCACTCTTTCTGCAGATCTTTAAAATAGCAAGGTAGTATAGAAAGCGTGTATAGAAGATTCTTATACAATGGTGCAATTTCAGAGATTGATGCAGTTGCTCTGTCCATCTGAAGAGAGATATCAATCTCTGTTTAAAACTTTTTACAAATAGAGTCAGAAAGGGCCACAGGGGTCATCTAATCGAACCCTTCAATGCTGGAATGTTTTGCCCAATGCAGGGCTCGAACCCACCACTCTGAGAATAAGAGTCTCATGCTAGTTCAGAAAAGCCTAATGTCGCCCATAGGAATGAAACTAATCCTGTCCACTTTCTGCTTAGCAAACTCTACAAGGAAGGTGTGTCCCGTTTTCTGTTTGAGAAAGCGGCACCACCAAATATCTGAAACAGAGTACAGTGGTATATTATTGGTTACTACCTAATCCTAACTCATCTAAGAGAAATCTAGCAGAGATTTTCCCAATCACGTCAAGTAAATTAATTGCAACCTGTTGGATTTTGTCTTCCACCTTTTTTGGGGGGGGGCATCTAAGGGCTATTCAGTTGGAACCTTCCCAGACGTATCAATGTAGTTAAAGGGTGAGGCCAATATTTGTGTTGGGTGAGATAAAAAATTTCCCTTAGAGTTGTGCTTATTTTAGTTTGTGCAAGTAGTTGACTATATTTCATTCCTTATCCCAGGTGGCCATTTGGCAACAGGTTCTAATGGTAGACAGGATGGGTCAGCTCATTCAGAATAATTGAATACTTAAAAAAAAAAAATCCTCTCCTGTAGTTCTTATGACACTCAAATTTTGAAGAAGAGCAACCTTCCATATTAGACACCAACATGAGCAAATATAGAATACAATTAAGAAAGTAACCCTTTTCCCCCTCTATCGATTGCGTTTAATAAATTGTTCAGATTATGTTAAGGGTCTCAGAATTTGTTTTCCCATGTTCTTTAATAATAAAACTGAATTTGATTAAAATAAACCGGTTTGTGTTAAGATTCGACAAAGTTAATTTTATTTGGTTAACAATCCAGATTATTGTTGACTTCTTTTTCCCCACACTGAAAATTTAACATGGTTCCTTTCCATTATTCCTTTTCTGGAGTATGCTGGGGCCCAAAACTTTTCGCTGCAGGGCAAGAGCCCTTTGACTCACATCTTTGGCCATGTACAGTGGTGCCTCGCAAGACGAAATTAATCCGTTCGACGAGTCTCTTCGTCTTGCGGTTTTTTCGAAGCACGGCTATTAGCGGCTTAGCGGCTATTAACGGCTTAGCAGCTTTAAGAAAAAGGAAACAAACTCGCAAGAACTCGCAAGACGTTTCGTCTTGCGAAGCAAGCCCATAGGAAAATTCGTCTTGCGGAACGACTAAAAAAACGGAAAACTCTTTCGTCTAGCGAGTTTTTTTCGTCTTACGAGGCATTTGTCTTTCGGGGCACCACTGTAACTGGCTTTTGAAGTTACTGGGAGGGGAGGGTAAATTAAGGACCCCAGGAATCTGAGGTGGATAACAGATTCCTAGCAAGCTTCTTCCCCGGCCAATTCTAGAATAGCTGCACTATAGTCCCCCTGAACAGAAATAATGTTAAAGTATTGGGGAAGCATCACAGAACAACTAACAAAGCAGACTAACAAAGCAAACTAACTACTAACGCACTATTATTCTTTCAAGAACTTGTTGCAAAATATGCCTGTAATCTTCAAAACCAAAATACGTTTGCAGCGTTTTCTCATAGTGTAGCTTGTTGCCCTTTGTTATGATAATTAGAGACTTTGATAATTAGGTAGCATATAAGTAACTTATCATTTTATTTTAGTTCTCTGCTCAAAATACAGGCTATTGATATAAAGCAAAATATTGATATTAAACCTTTTAATAAATTATTTGTACTCTGTTTCTTAGCATCATGTATATGAGATTCTCTACAGTCACTATTAATAATAAAGTGTCAAAGCGATGGGTCTGATTTATTGCATCATTATGCAAATTGCTGACATGTAAAGGTGTTTTCCTCTCCCTTCCCTTTTCAGATAATGGAGTGTCTTGTGTCTTCAAAAAGAGCTGAGAATGCATCGTCTGAACAAGAGGAAAGTGAAGATGACGTTGAGTTTGTTGGGGTATGTAAACAGTATCAATCAATCATTCATTATATTTGACTAAAAGCCATTACAAACCTAGTTACAAAACCGGCATGTAAACAATATCTATTTTAAATCTATAAGCAACACCATAGTTCCCTCTAATAGCAAACTTGGGCAATTGAGTGCATATCATTTTGGAAACTAAACGGATAGTGGTTTCTACAGACACAGGCAACTCCTTGGATTGCATTGTATAAGCTTGTAAATTAAAATACTTTTTGTCAACCCTTGAAATGCCCAACAAGGAGATAAGGAATGCTGGTGGCAATTGAACTCATAGAGGGAACTCAAGAGGGAAATGGTGTAAAGAAACGTCAGGCGGACAGAAGAAGTTATTCAGTTAAATCCATAACTCAAAGCAGTTGAGATAATGGCCTGAGATAATGAGATAATCAAGGCAAGCCAAACTATGGCTTATTGGGACAATGCAAATATTTCCAGCCCACAATATCTGGAGAGCACATTGTTGGCTACTCCAGCCTGATCCTGGAGATCTGTGTCTGAAAAGTGGTCTATAATTAGTAAATATGTAAAATAATAAATCAAAATGTGTTGTGATACCTTCTATGAAGAATGCTGTTGTGAGGGAAACCAATGTAGCCCCAGGCATTGGCCAAAGCAGCAGAGAACTTGCTTGCCCCCTCCCTACCAGGCAGAACATTCTGCTCCAACTGTCAGTGGCCTGGGACTGCAGAGTACAAGCAGACCAAAGAACAGGCTGGCCTTTAACACCGGCCAGAGGGCTGCTAGGTATGGTGATATAAGGCTTTTATCTGTTCTGAATCGTCTTGGAGGTAATTTGATAGGTAGGGTGTGAATCTTTAAAATAAAGTACAAAGGATTTGAAACTAAACTTTTTTTTTAGCACACTGTCCACATATCCGAGGAATGTGGGGGAAAATGAGCTGTCCTTATAAATCTGTTTCATGTGTCTCATTTTATAGTTAACCTGAATTATGTGGCAGTGCATTGATTCCTTCAGTGCCCAAATACAGATAAATTTATTATTGTGACCCATGGCAATATGCGTTGTTTTTTTCCATTAGAAAAACATGAGGAATTCTGAAAAAGTGGGTGGCATGTGTTCCTTCTTGTACAAAGGCTAAGCAATTTATAAAGTTCCCTTCTGTTAGTACTTTAATTTTAAGTTTTTGTTTTGCTTTCCCCCGCTTAAATCTGTGTAGCAACCTTATGAGATGCACTAGAGCTTAGATAGTGACTGGTCTAAGATCACCTGGGGAGCTTAGTTATTAAGTGGGAATTTTAACCTGGGTCTCCCCAGTCATAGTCCAGATCTGTTACACCAAATTGGCTCTTCATGTAAAAAGCCACGGAGGGAAGGCTTACCGGTGAGAGCCATTACTGTTAGGAGTTCAGCCTATACTCGAGTAGGACCCTGGCAGAGACACATGCCCGACTGGCATGTTCCCTCCCTCCCTCCTGGTCGATCGTTCAGGAGCTTTATAAGCTTTCTTCAGCCCGAACATCACAGCGACCAATGCCAACAGACATCGGCACACTTAAGGATCCACAGAGTTTGCGCAACTTGCATAACAGACCTCAGCAACTCAGCATTTTGGCTAATCTATTTACATATAAACACACACAGAGCACTGCAACAGGGCTCCCTCTCTCTCTAGCATCAGACAGCAAAAAGAACAAAGGACAATAATCCCACTTCACAGAACACAGTAACACAAACATCCTTCCTCCATCACTTCCCACTCTGTGGAGTCAAAACATATACCGTCATGTGATAGACAACAATCCCATGACTGCAATTACGGAGCAGGAATTCTAACAATTACATGAAAATAATTTCTCTTATCTCTCTTGGTGGTTCAGCCTCCCCCCTGCCCAAAGCAAAAATGTTAATGTTGGTGGAAGTGTTGGTAATGTTGTTCTGTGACACACTTCAGTTTGACTAGCTGAACACTAGCCATCACGCAATGGATCACCTGGGGTGATTGGTTATCTGTAAATGCATATAATTAATAAATGTCATTTGCCCCCTTCCTTCCTTCCCTCTTTTGTTTTCCCCACTGCCTGTTTTGAATTGGCAGTTCCTAGAGATAAAGGACTTGTTGCCTGGGTCCTTCTCTGAAGGTGGGCTTCCATCAACAGAAGAGCTTTACTGGATTGTTGGATGTTTCGCCACCGCCTGTTAGTAGGCAGTCTGTTTTAGAGCTGGACTCTGTTCAATTGTGTATGGCAACAAATGATAATCTGAATTGGGCAAGAATGATAATAATACTTATAAACGCAATGCTTCTGAATATACAATCAATTTGTTGTGTTCCTAGATCTTGTAACTTTTGCAGACATGTGTAGAAGGGCAGGGGGGACACTGTTAAAGGTAAACACATTATCTTCAGTGGGTCTGGCTGTTAACCAGAAGGTTGGTGGTTCAAGCCCATCCAGGGATAGCTGTGGGCAAGATTCCTGCATTGCAGTGGGTTGGACTAGATGACCCTCTAGGTCCCTTCCACCTTATAATTCTGTGATTCTGTGTTTTCTCTTCCATAGGAAGCTGTGTTGAGACCAGTCTTGGACTGCATTGAACTTAGCAGCGGTGACGAAGACGGTAGCAGTTCTTCTAATGTGAGTGTCCTCTGCCGTTTAAAATTGTTGGACAAGAGTTTTCTTTGGAATTACTCCATTCTGTCTGTCTAAGTTTGTATCACTTGAAGGGGAGTACATATGGTTCAAATATATTCATATTTTATCTATAAAAAGAGCTCTTGAGATGATTTTATTATTCTTTACCTGTTATATTTGTATACTGCACATCTAACCAATTCTCTGGGGAGTTTACAGAAGCAATGAAACACAAACTTAAACTTGAAGTAAAAACACTCAAAGCTAAATAACTTACAAAAGCAGAAAGCCCAACAACACAAAAAAAACCCTCTATGTAAGATCAGAATGGAACACAACAGCTGAAACAGTTAAAAGCAGCATAAACCACAGCAAGGGAAAAAAAATGATGGAAAAACTGAAGCATTCAGTAGATTGCGATAAGAAGGCTTGAGACAACAGGGAAATCTACCTGTTGCATAAATGATCATAGTGTAGGTGCCAGGTAAGGTTGTCCGGGAAGGTATTTTGTAAGCAGGGGGCCGTCTCCAAAAAGACTTTCTTGCTGGTAGCTAGCTGCTCACTTAGAAGATTTGAAGCGAAGGCTTGGAAAAAATGTTCCTTTATCACCACTGCAAATATTTTATATGTCTGTATCATATCCAGTTTTTAAACAGTATTTAAATTCAAGCTGCAGATCCTGAGGAAACTAAGAGCAGCTTCTTGCATTCTCTGTGCTTTTTGTTTTTATACGTTTATTCCATGTGGGTCTTTGATGGCTTGTATTGAACCCTTGTGAATGGATTTTTATCCTTGTGAATGTTTTTATCCTTGGCAACCTTTTGCTAAAGAATTATTCTCCCCTCCCCCCGGTACATTGTTTGGGGGTTCTCCAGACCCCTGGAAAAAACTAGGGATGAGCGAGTAGAAAGCCTACACTTTCTACTGACAGGACTCATTAGCTGAATCCCAACCATGATGTCTAATTCAGTACTGAACCTGTGCCAGCAGCGTCACCGGCAACTGGTGTTGTGAAGTACACTTAGTGGCTGTTGTTAAATCAGGCCCATCCCTCAAACACTTAACAATGCTGTGCAGTTTACATTGCATCGTACTTGAGCCTTCTGACACATAGCAACTAAGATGAGTATGACATCCTTAACCTCCTCAACATCTGAGGGAACAAAGCATTAAGCAACAGCTTTTATGAGGTAAGGGTAAGTTGTCATCTGCCTAGGAGTAAAACCTCAGAAGCTGGGGAAGCCCAAGTAAAGAAGGGCTGAAGGAAAACAGCGGGCTTCCTTCAGATGGCAGATGTAAGTTTCTGAGACAGATGATCACTTTGAGAATTTATTAGGCTGGGCCTGGATCAGCTAGATTTATTCTGACTAAAGAAAAACTGAGGAGGGAACTGGATATTTATGCCCAGTGTGTTATTAATACCTTTCAGAGGAAGGGAGCCAGTGTCTTGAGCTGGTGTAAAAGGCTGTCCTCTGCAAAGGTCTTACCAGAAGATCACGACTCATGTGGATTTTAATAGTTGGTTAAACTGTCCAAGCAGCCAAGAATACAACCAGAGGGGTTTTAGGGATTGTCCCCAGCTGTGAGAGCATTTGACTAGGGTGGAAGTTTAGGCAATTTGGCCTGAGGTTAAAGCCAATTAGAAGCGGATGTCAGCAAAGGTGTTTGTTGAATCTTCAGAAATTGTCAACAAACACTAAATTCCCAATCTCTTTCTCTCTCTCTCTCTCTCTCTCTGTCTGTCTCTGTGTGTGTGTACACACCCTTTAATAAATCAGCTGTCTTAATTAAATGGTCATACTGTCTTTAATGTTTGCATCCATCTTACACCTAAACCGACTATAGCAGCTGCTAGGAGGTTTTTGAAAGCATTGTGAGTTAATTAATGACATCTGAAAGTTAAAGAAGCATAGATACCTTAAACCTATGTTTGTATAAACCTCACTTTGTATAGAGGTTGAAGAAACCAGTATCCCTGACAGGTGCCATGTGAACAGTACAGAACACAGCATATAAATACTTTTTTTAAAAAGAGTGTAATGAGAGTTGTTTTTTTAAAAATAATATCTGAACCCATTTTTGCGTCTGTTAGAAGATGGTGTAGCAATGGTCTTAAAGTATGCATCCTCTTACTGAGGTGTTTGAAGAGTTCTCTTGAATGGTGTCTAGAAAATGCCTCGGATGCTTTTAAGCATGCATTTTCCCCAAGACTTTTATCCCAAGTTCCAAATGGTGGCAGACTGAAATAATTGCCCCCGTCCCCATGCCTTTGTAGTGGATGATAAGATGTTGCTATTGAATTGTCTGGCAATTTGTGGGAGATGGTAATATGGGAGAACTTCTCTTCATTTGTAGGTAAATGCAAAACACAAAGACTACGTTGATTATCAGAAGGAAAAGGTTGCTTCCACACTAGACCGCTTGGCACGTCATGTAGAGGTAGAGAAACAACTGAAAGAAGAGAAAAATAAAGCTTTCAAGGTATGATTTTTATTTTTACAAAAAACAATGAGGGATTATCTAGGTTTTAAACCACTGTTTGGCTTCAGATGTTATTTCCAAAGCAGAGCTTGTTTGTTTTTTAAAAAAGATTAAACGGCCTATGTTGGGTAATGTTTCCAGCTAGATTTTTCTCTTCTGGTTCCAAAATATCTTGGTAAGCACCCTTCCTCATTAATCCTTGAACCTGGTTTCATGCTGCCATTGTGTCCAGTCTAGAACATTGTGTCCACCGGTACTCATTAGTCCTTCCCATGAGTTCAGCCTCTCAGTAACTACTGTACATTTGTTTATGTAGTACATTGCCAGGTTGTGCTCTTCCACGTTTCCCTCAGTGCTCTACTCTTTCTGAAACTTTATAGTCACTTGGATCAGTTGCTGTTTTTTATTATTTTAATGACCACATGCTATGGTTCATGTGCGGTCGTGATGGCTGTGGCAGAAAGCGCTAATGAGGGTGGACCTTGTGGTCCTGTTTTCCAGCATTTCCTCTGCACCTATGAAGCCTGAGGCTTTAAAGATAGGAAGTTGGCATGCTTTGGAATATATGACTGTATCCGTTTGCCTCGGGTAAATCTGTCCATGTTTTTTGCTGTTAATCATTGTGTTAAATATAGCATGCAGGCTTCCTAGCCTGTTAAGGTAGCCTTTTCCAAATGACTTTGTGTTCTAGGGTCAGGTTCTGGCAAACAAGTGTTGACCGCTCTCTAACAATTGAAATTCAGCCAGCACAGGCTATTGGGGATTCTGCAAAGAGATAGTGGTTATAATACGTAAAACTACTCATCTCACGAATAACTGCAGAGGTCAAACTGTGATTTGAAGCCTGGACTAAAGAAGCAGTTCAGTTCAGTTCAGTTCAGTTCAGTTCAATTTAGTTTACTGTGTTTTAGCAAACAGCCATTACACTAATAATAATAATGCTACTACTCCCCAACCTTTAGAGGACAAATTATTTCCCATGCCCTCCTTCAGATTTTGTTAACGTGTGTTTGTAGAGCCTTAGTAAGAAATGTGGGTGTTCTGAAGGATATATACTTCTTTACATCAGACAAAAGAAAACAGGTCTTTGCAAGAGACGGCCTTCCCTTCTGTGATCTTAACAATGGGTGGGTGTAGTTGTTTCTAAGATTGTTACAAAAAGGGCATTCAAGGAGTACAAAACATATACCATAGTTTTTCGTGTATAAGATGCTGGTTTTTTAAAAATTTTAAAATAATGTTCCAAATTGGGGGTTGTCTTATACATGGATAGTGCAGAGGGGGGACGAGCGTTTGATTGCAGCCACGAGCAGGAGATTGTAAGAGGTGATTTGGAGGGTGATTGGTGGCTGCGTCAAGGGCTGCTGTTGATTGGCTGCCGCTGCATCAATATGGTGGGCAATTGGCGGCGAGCAGGCAGACAATTGTTGGCTTTGTCGATGTGTGTGACTGGCAGCGTTGGTGTCAGGTGGGGGAGCGATTATCACAAACCCCCCCCCAAAAAAGCTCAACAACTGTGGGCAACCCCCCCCCCCCCATTTTCTTAATTTGGAGTCCACCCAAAATAGGGGTTGTCTTATACACGGGGGCATGTTATACACAGAAAAATACAGTACCTTGTTGAGGAACTGGCAACGCTGTAGTTCAGTGGTGGATCTGCTTTCCATGCAGAAAGTGCCAGATACAGTCTTGGGCATCTCTAGGTGGGGTTGAGAGAAGCACCTTGTCTGAAACTCTGGAGAGTCGCTGCCAGTCAGTACAGCGAATGGTTTGAGCTTGCATGTGTATAAATGCTTTTTGTATTGGCGGTAAATCAGTGCAACTAATTGCACACGCTGTCTTCCGGCTGCTGGTACCATTAGGAAAAACTGGATTTGCAACATGCTCACGGACTGCAAGAGCTGGAATTTATCCAGGGACATAGTGACACAGAAGCAGCAAGGCAGTGCGTGAACCAGTGGCTGAAAATGCCAGGTAATGTATTGGTACCGTTGTTTCACCATTCAGAGGGATGCACAGTTCTTCTGGGTGAATAGTTTCTACCTTAGTTACAGTCGGTCGCTTCTCCCTTTCAGACACATGTAGAGGAGTAAGCAAGGTACGGGTAGCCTTCACAGGAGAAACATGGGAGGTGTTTGAGCTTCATCCTTTTCTTCCATACAGTGATGGGGAAGTTTTGGCTCTCTAGCTGTTGCTAGACTGCAGTTCCCATTGTCTCCCTGACTGTTGCCTATTCTGGCTGGGGATAGCGGAAGTTATTGCCCAACAACTGGAGATTTGCAAGTTCCCCATCACTGCTTTAAGGAGATGCTGTAGCTTAGTACATTTGATATATTAAGAAGTACCAGTATTTTCTATCTTTCCTCCTAGAAGAGCCTGGGGCAGCTAAATGCTTACATAGCACTTTCTGGATGTGCAAAGCACTGCAGATGAGGAGCCCAAGCTCCACTCACTGTGCCTTCGGCTAAAGAATTGTTAGCAGCAGGGCTGAGGGGTGTGTGTGTGTGTGTGTGTGTTTTGGCAGGCTTGTTCTTCAGAGCCTCTTTCCCCTGTGTAGTCCTGCCTACCCACCCTAGTCTGTCTTAGCTCTGGTAAGTTTCATCATGTGGAACAAGCCAAGTTAATAATGCAGAATTACTTCACCTGCTGTGACCGGGCTCTCCAGGATGTCATCATGAGGCATTCATAGCCACGTCTTACGTGAACCACTCAGCCACCGCTCACCTCATTCATCTGTGCCAGCAGATTCCTTTGGATCGGGGTGGCAGGCCTCCTGTTAGCCCAGTGTCAAGAATGGGTGTGATGCTGTGTTCTTTCCTTGAGGTTCACATATTCACAAGTCGAGTTTTGTGCTGGATGAGAAACGAGGGAAAGCTTTAGTGAGGGCAGTATAGTCAGTCTCATGCGTTTTAAACCAAAGAAGCGGTGTGACAAATACATCTATTTTCTAACCTGTCATCGAGCATCAATTACATGATGTATTAAGTATTTTTGTTTTAACTTATAGGTCTCAAGCCAGGCACTGTAAACTCTGGAAGGAGAGCATTACCTCAAAGATCAGACCAAATACAATCTGACAGTAAATCCATTTTATGCCCAATAATGCATTGCTACAGAAAATTTGACAACAGGCATCTTCTCCTGGGCCACCTTCAGAGGTACGAGTTTTTTAGTTTGATCAGGAAATAGGTTGCTAGACTGCCTGAACATGGGTCACGGAATCTTACAGGTAGTCTCAAATGTGCAGTGCACTGATAGTTGCTCTGCAGAAATTTTGTGCTTTTAGATGCCAGGAAATGTTCAGTTTTGCAAGTATATTCAGACTTCACATATGTTTTAGTAAACATGTGTTTTTTCCTAAACCTGTTGTTGTAATGGGCAACCTCTAAAGGTTTTCTTATCGTTCATATCTATTATTTAATCCTGCAAATTTATTTCCTTAGGTTTGATCATTCTCCATGCGATCCATCAATTACACTACATGGATGTCCAGCTGATGCATTTGCCTGCATAGTCTGCAATAGAAGATTCCCCACGTCTCAACTATATAATGAGCACGTTTCTTCTAAGGCAAGAATTTAAGGAAATGCATGTTTTCACAAAAGTAGCAGGGGAAAAAATCTCCCCTCAGAAGAGTCCCATTTCATAAACTCGTACGCGAATCTTTGCAGGGATTTTACTGCTCAGGGTTGGCTTTTGATAATTTTTCAAATCCAGAGCGGAAAAAATCTGCTTCTTGTAGGTGGTTCTGGCTCATAAATGGAGCAGGTATTAGTTGATATATTTTGAGATATGCTTCTAGTATTAAGAGCAAATTTCCATAGCATCTTATAGAAAATGTTCTTCATAATGTTGGAAAACAAATGTTCTCCGTTTGTCTAAAATTGAGTTATTGTTTTGTTTCTTCTCACCCCCCTCAAGGCAAGGGAAAGTGATGGCCATGAAAAGAAATACCCTCCTCAGCATATTCAGTGCTTTGCATGTCCATGTTGCTTTCTCCTTTTTAGCATGAGAGATGAGTGTCTGCAGCATATGTCTGAAAAGAATCACTTCTCTCAGGCTTTTAAACTCAGTGGTATGTCTCCTTTGAAATGTATATATTTTTCCATCTGAAATTACTGGATACTGCATGATTTGAGGGGGAATGTGGTAAAAAAACATTGAAACTTACATCACTTCCTTAAAGTAACATTACCATCTTGATCAAGATGATAATGTTACTTTAAGGAAGTGTCCTTAGCTCCATGCTCAGTATGCTGAATCTGCTTTCTAGAATGCCTTCATTCCCCACTTCCTTGTGCATTGCCACCGATGCAAATTCTTCCCAGACTCTGTAACCTAAGATGGGTTTTATCCTTCCTGAACATTTCAAGTAACAAACAATTTCCTGTGTTGCTCATGCAAGGTAAAACATAATGTAGCTTATGTTGGACAGAAAAGAACCTGAAGCTAATATATAGAACAGCACAATTTGATTTAGCTACTTTTGCTAGTCAGATAAAACAAGGACATATATAGAGAGAGAGAGAATGTTGCCAGGGAAGGTTTTTTCCCCAGAGCAATGACTGTCCTCTATAGCAGTGTTTCCCAACCTTGTGCCTCCAGCTGTTTTTGGACTACAATTCACATCATCCCTTGCCACTGGTCTTGCTAGTCAGGGATGATGGGAGTTGTAGTTCAAAAACAGCTGGAGGCACAAGGGTGGGAAACACTGCTCTATAGTGTGGCTGAGGTGTATGGTATTGTTCCCTCTAGTATGCAAGGTCCATAAAATATATATGGTACTGCTTAAAATTTAGGATATTTCTGGGTACAGCCATATGATGGGTGCCTTTCTGTAATTTTGTTTCTCAGGTTATATCAAAGTAGATTAGTTTTGCCCTTCTTCCTGGCAGCTAATAAATTCTGAAACGAGTGCAAAGTGACTAAACAGCTTTAAAAAACCCTGTCCCTGCACTCCTGCCCTGACCAGTCTAAACATAGTAGGACCAAAAAATCACTCTTGCAACACTTCTGAAAAATGCTCAGATTTGACTCTTGAGTGTGTGACATTTCTCAGGAACCAAGTGATGTTTGTTAGCTCGTTCTTAACTGCCTGGTCTTGGTGCATTGTTGACATGATTCTCTTACTTGAATCATTTGTAACCTTTGATTCTTCTCCTTTACCACCTAGTTGTTCCTCGAAGTAAGTTTTGCATGTTGACTGACTGGAAATGGACAACAGGTTGCAACAAACCCTTAAGTCAAGGGACGGGGAACCTGTGGCCATCTAGAGTCTATGTTGTTGGATTCCCAACTCTGGTCTGCAGATGGTTAGGATTGGTGGAGCATCTAGTGTGATAGTGTGATGTGGCCTAGATGCCACCGGGCCATGCTTGCTGTGCGCCACCCTTCTCTGGTGCTGCACTCGTGTCTACGTTGGAGGAGGGGGACACCAGCATGTGGGTGGCCTTCCTTTTGGGAAGTGAATAATGTCTGGTCCTTTCTGACTCAGTGATACAAATAACTCTGTGTGTTCCGTTGCAGATAAAGCAACACAACCACAACCTTTGCCATTCCCAACTTATGCAAAGAATCTTCTGATCTCCTTGTGCAAAGAAATCCCGTTCCAAGTGAAGTGCACATCCTGCCATCAGGTGTTGCGTTCTCATGTGGAGCTAACAGCACACTTCAGGTCTGTTGAGAGCCTTCCTGCTTGTAGAATGGGACTCCTTTCTCTGTTTCTCCTTTAAACATTTGTTGGGCAACAAGCCTACTTTCAGTTCTGACATGTATGCGCTCTTTCTCCATGCATGTTAAACATGGGAACGAAGACTAAAAAAGTGGCCTCAGTGGCCCAGAGTCCCTTCCATCAACTTTGGCTGATGGCCCAGCTGGACAGGGACAGCCTAACTACTGTCGCCTATGCTCTGGTAACCTCCAGGTTAGATCACTGCAACATGTCATATGTAGGGCTGCCTCTGAAGATGGTTGGGAAACTTCAGCTGGTGCAGAATTTGGCGGCCAGGTTGCTCACTGGTTTGAGCACATTACACCAGCCCTGGCATGACTGCACCGGCTGCCATTAGTTTCTGGGCCCAATTCAGAGTGCTGGTTTTGACATATAAAGCCTTAAACGGCTCAAGACCTCAAGGACCACCTTTCTCCATATGAGCCTACCCAGACCCTGAGGTCATCATCTGAGGCCCTTCTTCGTGTGCCTCCTCAGTGAGAGGTCTGGGGAGCAGCAACATAAAAACAGGCCTTTCTACTGTGGCTTCCCACTTGTAGAATGCTCTCCCCAGGGAGTGTTGCCTGGTGCCTTCATTACATATCTTTAGGCATCAGGCAAAAAATATTTCTCTTCTCCCAGGCCTTTGGCTGATTGATATCTGATTCCCTTCTGAATGTGTTGTGGGAGAGGATGTTATTGGTTTGCTTTTTGTTTTGCGTGTGTGTATACACACACACACACACACATATACACACACACACACACACACATATATATATATATATATATATATATATATATATATATATATGCTTTCGTAGATTTTCACGGGTACAGGAATGCAGGTTTTGGTGTCCTCGGGTGTCTTCCCGTGTAAAAGTTGGGGTGTCTAGGCGACGTTTCGACGAGGTCTCACTCGTCATCTTCAGGCTGGTGCTTTCGGCTTCTTGTTACTGGAACAGAGCGGGATCTCAATGTTTGAGTTCCTATAAATACTGTAGAGGGGGTGTGGTGTCTAGCCTCCAATGTTCTGGGCAGAGAGGAAGTTCCCAGGCTAGTGTGCCTTTTCTTCTTTTGTTCCTTAATTACTTGAGAGATACCTTGAGTGATTTCTTGAGTGATATCCTGAGTACCACTTAGGTGGGTCATTAGGTGTGGATTAGTTGCTAAAGTCTTTGTGTCTTGACCTCTTGAACTTTGTGAAGAGTTTTCCTGAGAAGATGGCTGTATTGCACTTAGTTGTGCTTTGGCTTGGCTTCGTGTATAGGGGCGAGCTGTGGTTTTGTGGCTTGTGTCAGCCAGATCTGTGTAGGGATTGCAGGGGGGTGCAGCATCCGGAGGTGCCACCATGGATTGGCTACTGGATGGTGTCAGTGATTCATCTGTGGAGAGGGTCTGGGTTTGGGTCTGGTGTGGTTGATTGGTGTTGGCGTTCTGTGTGCCTCTGGATCTGGTGTCAGTTTTTGTGGGGAGGGTTAATTTCCAGATGTCTGGCAAGCGGGATGTGTCGTCACGCTTGTTCATGTTGTGAGGGTGTTTCTCTATCTCGATGGCTTCCATGATTATTCTCTTGTGGTGATGTTCCGTGTTAAAGAGCAATTTGGAATCTGCAAAATTAATTTCGTGTCCTGTTTCTTTCATGTGTTGGAAAAGAGAGGAAGTTTTTTCTTCTTTTTTGACGGCATTCTTGTGTTCTGCGATACGTGCATTTATTCGTCTGTAACAGGACACGAAATTAATTTTGCAGATTCCAAATTGCTCTTTAACACGGAACATCACCACAAGAGAATAATCATGGAAGCCATCGAGATAGAGAAACACCCTCACAACATGAACAAGCGTGACGACACATCCCGCTTGCCAGACATCTGGAAATTAACCCTCCCCACAAAAACTGACACCAGATCCAGAGGCACACAGAACGCCAACACCAATCAACCACACCAGACCCAAACCCAGACCCTCTCCACAGATGAATCACTGACACCATCCAGTAGCCAATCCATGGTGGCACCTCCGGATGCTGCACCCCCCTGCAATCCCTACACAGATCTGGCTGACACAAGCCACAAAACCACAGCTCGCCCCTATACACGAAGCCAAGCCAAAGCACAACTAAGTGCAATACAGCCATCTTCTCAGGAAAACTCTTCACAAAGTTCAAGAGGTCAAGACACAAAGACTTTAGCAACTAATCCACACCTAATGACCCACCTAAGTGGTACTCAGGATATCACTCAAGAAATCACTCAAGGTATCTCTCAAGTAATTAAGGAACAAAAGAAGAAAAGGCACACTAGCCTGGGAACTTCCTCTCTGCCCAGAACATTGGAGGCTAGACACCACACCCCCTCTACAGTATTTATAGGAACTCAAACATTGAGATCCCGCTCTGTTCCAGTAACAAGAAGCCGAAAGCACCAGCCTGAAGATGACGAGTGAGACCTCGTCGAAACGTCGCCTAGACACCCCAACTTTTACACGGGAAGACACCCGAGGACACCAAAACCTGCATATATATATATATATATATATATATATATATAGTATTTTTATGTTGTGAACCATCCCTGAGATCTACAGGTGAAGGACGGCACACAAATTTAATAAATAAGATAAATAATGTTAACTGTAGTGCTGAACTGTCTTCGCTGCTGGGAAAATAGCAATGTCCCTAAGTTGTTGTCTGCACATTCCTGTCCTTAAAGGCCTAGAAAAGAGGTAGGGAATCTTTCAGCCCAAGAGCAACCTTCCCTTCTCGAGGCAACATGCCAGTAGCAAGTGGAGCCAGAGGCAAAAGTGAGCAGAGGAATGGATATCAAGCATTCTGCTTGTACAGTGAACTTGTTCCTACCCACGCTCACACATCCTTCTCTAGCCAGGCAACCAAGAGGCCTGATCAGAGTTCAATGACACATTCAAGCGGGGCAAAAACACCCCAGTAGGGTCTGAAGCACTGCTGGCCAGGCATGTGGCCTGGGGAGAGTCCCAGGGGCCAGGTAGTGAAGCCTGGAGGGCCTAAGATACCTTACCCCTGGGCTGAGAAGACAGAATCCTGTGCTTTTACCAGCTGCCAGCCTTGGTTTTAAAGGGCTCTGTCTGGTATCTGGGGCATTGCCACTGCAGAAGAGGCAGATTTAGGACGCAGTGACTGGCAGTGGCCTAGTGTCATTTATCCCGTTTGTTTGGAAGGCTGCTAACCTTGGAAACTTATCTGGGCCCAACTAAGCAAATATCCAAAAATAATGTTTAGCGTGTGAATGGTGTTTTTTAGACCATACTGATTTTTTGATTTTTGGTAATGCACAGCTAAGTAGGTATTACAATGTCCTTTCCCATTTTAGAACTCGTTGTCGTGATGCTGGCCCAGTGACTCTGTCAAAGAAGCGCATCTGCCAAGTCGCCGAAGTATTTAAAGCCAAAGGTTTCTGTCACACCTGTAGCGAGCTGTTTATCAATGACACCCATATCCGTCAGCATATTTCCAAAACCCTACACAAGGTTAAAGTATTCACCACGATGGAAGAATCCATCTTGACAGTATGCCATGTCAACGAAAGGAATAAAAGTGCCTCTCATCTACAGAAGAATAGCAGCTTTTTAAAATCTTCTCCTCTGAAGAGACCTTCGGACTCGATTGAATCCGTTGGTGATGAGAGGAAAACAGTTTCAAAACGAATAAAGGATTCGGAAGGCAGAAGCCAAGAGGTTAGCAGTGCTCCAGCCGTCAAAACCTGGGTGTGTCAGTGCGAGCTGGCATTTCCTTCTGAGGAGCTGGTAGAAAACCACATTTTTTCCGAGAACAGAATCTGCCGCAAATGTGCAGTGTGCGGCAAGCTTGCGGAAAATGCAAGCGTCATCCGTTTGCACATGAGCCGCTTCCATGGAGGAGCTCACTTGACTAATTTCGTCTTCTGGTGTCAGGTCTGCAGTGTAGCTCTTCAGAAAGTAGATGACGTTAAGGCCCATGTGACAGAATATCATGGTGTGCACAGCTTTTACCGAGAGGATGCTGCTGCTGAGGATGCTACAGCTGAGGATGCTACAGCAGATTCTGGTGCACTGTACGGTAGTTCACTTGAACAGAAAGACCGAACTCCTAGCCCTATGGAGCAGTCTCCACCTTCGAGCCCCATGGATGTGTCAGTGTCTCACCAATGGCAGTGCTGCATGTGCGAGGAGCTCTTTGACTCTGAAGACAGCGTGAAGCAGCACTGTGTGTCATTAGAGAGCCACCACTTCCACAGGTACAGCTGTGACTTGTGCAAAATGACATTCCGGAAGAACGAAACTTTCCATCGACACTGTCAGGATAAGCATAACGGTGTCATAAAGGTCAAATACTTCTGTGGCTTTTGTGGCGACCTGTTTTTTGACGCCGAGGAGGAGTTCTTGCTTCACTTCAAGGGCTTCCATAGCACAGATTACATATGTGTGTCTGAGGAAGCGGGGACATCGATCAAGAGTACCGAAATAGTAGAAGAGAGCCATCGTCTGAACTGTGGTTGTCGGGAGAAATACTTTAGCAAAGAGAACAGGAAGGCAGATTACAAGAGGTGTCAGAAGGCCTTGCTGGAGAAGGGCAACTTGTGGTTCCGTTGCACCTTGTGCTCCTCAACAGCGCAGAGCTTTCCTGACGTGATGGCTCATCTCATGACACACTCGGAGCAAAAACCTGACCAAGAATTGTACATTGTGAGGTGTGGAGCATGCAACAAAAACTTCAACGATATTGGAGTTGCCCACCAGCACTTTCACAGCAAGCACTGCTTCCCACAAAAGCCCCAGCTAGCCCCAACTCAAGCAGGAAGTGACGTCTTCCAGATTTCCCCCGGTGGATCCTGTGTAGACAAAAAGCCTGAAAACCCAATGCTTTCGGAAGACAAGACTGCAGCAAGTGCTTCAGAGAAGAGCTGGCCAGGAGAGCTACCCAAGGAGCAAGTTAAGAAGCCACATTCTGAAGGGTTTGGCGTAGGTAGGTAGAAACCATGGTATACTTTGGATACCCAAACAAATATGGCTGCCCAAACAAATATGGCTGCTGAGAGAACCTTGCAGAACAGCTGGGGCTTGTCAACACTTTGCTTGCCCTGTGCCTGGAAAGCACCTGAGAGCCCTTCTGTATTTGTCTGTATTCCTCCTCACTGTTTTTAATTACATTTGGGCAAGTAATCATCTAAATCCAAATGCAAGCTGTATAAAAACAAGCAGAACCTCATAATGAAAAATGTTGAAGTTAGTATAAATTTGCTGAAGGTGGTACCCTATTGAGTATGTATGAATTACTTAAATTGCAATGATTTTTTAAAGAATTTGATGTGCTTTGTTTTGAATTTTTCTGAAGTATAGATTTCTACAGCTGAGGAATCCGTATAATGTTTGTTATGCTTCCTTCTTCTTCCCTTCCACCCGACTATCTAGATGACAGAGATCTACCTGATCTTGATTACTTGTGTACCATGACTCATATTATTATGATGGATTTGGATAACTGGGGAAACCTTTTCCATCAGTTGCCTGCTACCCTTAACCAAGGAACTTTTATCTGGGGTTTTCAAGGTAAGGAACTCGGCAGTGCAAACTTTCCCTTGATGCATACTGTATATCACATGTGAGTCAGGTAATCTACAAATGTAGCAGCATACATTTACACATGTTCATGGCATATAGCGTTCCTAATTCAGGCAAGGTGTGCTAATACTGGGGTATTAAGCCCTGAAGGACATAGTTGACAAGTACTTGAAGTGCTTCCCCCAGAATCGGTCAAACCCAAGTTCTTGAGATCTGTGGCAGAGGCCCTGTTTGCTATAACCCCCCCAATGCGTATGATTCAAGAGGTCCCTACACACAGCAGGGTCACCTTAATAGCAGCGCCTTGTCTGTTGAACCACTTCCCAGCACAGATCCAATGCTCCCCCACATTGTGTTAATTTAGGTATCAGTTTAACACCCACCAGATGCTGCATTTGTCTGCATTTACAGTGGTACCTCGGGATGCAAACGGGATCCATTCCGGAGCCCCATTCGCATCCCAAAGCAAACGTAACCTGTGTCTGCGTGTGTGCAGGTCACGTTTTGGCGCTTCTGCGCATGCACGTGACGTCATTTTGATGGTCTGCGCGCGTGGCAAAACCTAGAAGTAACGCGCTCCGTTACTTCTGGGTCACCGCAGAGTGCAACCCGAAAATGCTTAAGCCGAAGCATATTCATCCCAAGGTATAACTGTAGTAAAAATGTTGTGATGTCTACCTGAAAACAGTTGAAATGAGGATCGACCACCTTTTATGATGTTAGGCGTAGCTCAGTCCTTTGCCCATTATTATGGGAGCATGTTTTGCCGCACAAATTAGCAAAAGTTACAAAGCTGGAGCATGTATAGTACATTGCATATATCAACCATGTGCAATTTAGATTACCCGCTTCTCAGAAACATAATTAGTATTTCACAGGGTTTGGTTTTTATACACACACACACACACACACACACACACACTTTTAAAAAGTAGCTGTCTATTCCCTTGTCTAGTCCCTCGAATCTCTTAACAGTGGCTGTCTTCTGGTTTACTGCTTAGGTGGGCACAACAACTGGAAGCCACCTGTGAACTGCAAGATTTTTAACTACCTTAACAAGATCGGGTGTTTTTTCCTCCATCCACACTGTGGTACAAGGAGAGAGGCTGCTGACTTTGCAATCTGTGTGCATGTAAGTTTTCACGCACCTGTGCTGTGATAAGATGCAAAGGAAATATTTTGCGTTAGGGTGTCAGTTGCTGGCATTCACCGAGAATCCTATCACAGTGCAAATATATAAAAAAATTATTTCATAAAACGTATATACCTCTTGATTGTAAAAAAAAAAAAAAACATACACAACAATGTGTTTTAGAATGTTCAATCTTGTCTACCTACACAATCTGAAATCCTCTCACTAAAGAAATTGTATGCCCATTGTCTCTCTGCCTCGCATAATTCATGTTTTGTTCCATAGGTGGGTCGCCTGGATGAGCATCTACCAAAGCATATTCCTTTCACTATTCTTTCGGGAGACAAAAGCTTTCTAGAGCTTGAGGATCAGCTTAAGATGACTCAGCGGACAACTCGCATTCTAGATCCTCATAAGATTGATGCCGATATGATGTATGCCTTATTGAACAGCATTTCTGATACAGCCAAAGGTATCCTTTCTAATACATTTATATATACAGCCTAGGCATGCATTGCCTGGTGGAAGCTACTTCCAGGATTGAGGTGAGGAGAGGCAACCTGTTTACGTGCTGTACTGCTTTAAGAATAATTCCTCATCAATAGATCACATAATAAAAAATAATAAAATAAAATTCTATTTATATTCCGCCCTCCCCAGCCGAAGCCGGGCTCAGAGTGGCTAACAACAGTAAAATAATACAACATTCTAAAATCATTCTAAAGTCCACTTGTAACTTAGTTTAGTTGAACTAGTTTGCAGGGGCTCTACAGTATGGGCCAGCCACTAGGAAGCAAAAGAGTAATGGAGGCAAAATAAAGAATATAAAGCCCGTTAGTGAGCAATGTGTTTATGCTCTGTGTAAGGAACAGCCTATGACAGGGATGGGGAAGGCTTTTGACCCAGCAGGCCAGATCTTTTATTTTGCCCCACTACTGGCGAGCCAGCATGGACAGGTGTACTGGACCCCTCACCTGCCAGTCAAATCATGTGACACGATGACGTCCTGTGATTGGCACCCGTCACAGTGCAGTGCTTCCCAAATATTCGACAAACATCATGTTGCCATTGCTGTAGAAGGCACGGCACAAGGGCTTTGAAAGCCCTCTACTTGGCACTTGGAAAGTTCTGAGCACAGGACTTTCAATGTACTTTGCACAGCACTTCTGAAGCACCAGGTGGTTGTTGGGCTTTTGGGTATTGCTATGCAGAGCAAACCAATGCAGAGTTCACAATTTGTTACATAACGCGTAAGATTTGGGCTCATATTTTACTCTGAGAAACCGTTCCTGAGGTCGGGGTAAATTTAGGAGCTAGAGCTAATCCCAGAGTCCTCTCTCCCGCTTCTTCCTACAATGGCTTACTGTGCAAAATAAGTCACTTGCCTCATTTTAGATTTGAAGCAGTGGCACACCAACCTCAACATTGTCTTTGATGCTCCTTATTATTTAATCACTTGTTCTGAAGCAGTTTTGTCTTGGAAGATCAGTGGAAAGTCAAGACAGTTGCATCCCCCTGTTGTAGCATAGAAGTTGCTGCAGCATAGCTCATTCCTAACCTGCAAAGGAAAAGTCTAAAGGTGTGCACTGCAAGATCTTATGTTTAGTGATTTAGTTCTGTTTCACAGAAAGCCAACAGGAGTTTCATGTAAACAATTTTTTTGAGTTTAGGTGCAGCACCTTGGAGATCAAATTATGCTAGTTCTGGCTGTACAGAATATATTGAATTGAGATTTTAGAGGGTTCAGGGGTCTCTTTATGATATACATCTCTGTTGTTGATGTACTTTGTAAAAATGCATCACTGTTTTTGAAAAGCTTATAATTTGAGTCTTCCCTGTTTGCCGTTCTGTGCAATTGTTATGGGGGTTACAGTATGAAAGCCACATGCCGGTTTCATCTATTTTGTTTCATGTTCAGCTCTGTAAAATAATACGAACTTGCAGTTGAGTGTTCGCATGGATCTCATGTTCTTTTCCTACATGGAAATCAAGTTGAAGGGTGGCTTTCAAAGGACATTGCACTAATGGGAATGCATTCCAATTTCTTTACCATCCATATTGCTAAACTAGCTCAGTGTGGGTGTGAAGATAAACCTCTGTTTTGGTTATATGTTGCACACTGTTTGAGGGTACTGGGTATTGAAGCGAGGAAGGAAAAGTTATGACAGCCAGGTTTTAGCAATCAACAAAACTCTGAAGAGGAAAGCTAGTTGTGAGAGCTGTGGTATTGCATAGTTAGTTCTGTGTTGTCTTTTTACAGAAAATGAAGTGGTAGATACTCGAATGGCAGTGGAGCAGGTTTCAGAAGTAACAAAGGACCAAAACGGTATGTTAATTTCGCTACAAGATGCTTATTCAAGAGATGAAGTGGCCGTAGAAAATTAGATTTGGCAATATTATCAAACAAGAAAGAGCCTAGAAAGCATTTCCCTCCATATTCCTGTACAGGCACCGTGACAGAGAAAAGTGGCTGTAGCAAGAGAAAGGACTATCCATAAAATGGGCCTTTGCTTACCATTTGAGACATGGATTTAGGTCCAGTTAATACAGTGCTTGCATGTTGGCCTTCAGAGGAGTGAGCCGGGTTGTTGGCAGAGTCATGGTACAATCGAGGATCTTATGGAGGCAATGGTTGTATGAACCAGCACCTTTGTGGGGGGCATATATGTGACCCCCGCAATTGTGTGAGCTGTCTTTCTAGAGCTGTTGGGATCGTGCACATTGTGACAGCCTTGTGTATAGTACCTAGCGGAGGAGATAACTGTTTTATACAGGTTGTATAAACCATTTGCGCCTGCTAGCCATCCCGCATACCCCCAGAGGCTAACAACTGGTAGCTGCCAGCTACATGAACAAACATTTTAAAAAGCTAGAACTTGCTTTAGGAAGGAGCATAGCTTGGTGGTGTCTGAGATCTACATGGCGGCATACAAATTTAATAAATAAATAAACGAATAAAAGTGGTAGAGCACTTGGTTTGCATGCAGAAGTTTCCAGGTTCAGTCGCTGGCTTCTCAGCGTAAATATGAGACTCCTTTGTGAAGAAGAGGAGTTTGGATTTGATATCCCGCTTTATCACTACCCGAAGGAGTCTCAAAGCGGCTAACATTCTCCTTTCCCTTCCTCCCCCACAACAAACACTCTGTGAGGTGAGTGGGGCTGAGAGACTTCAGAGAAGTGTGACTGGCCCAAGGTCACCCAGCAGCTGCATGTGGAGGAGCGGAGACGCAAACCCAGTTCACCAGATTACGAGTCCACCAGTCTTAACCACTACACCACACTGGCTCTCTCTCCAGGTGAAACCCTAGAGGAGCTACTGCCAGTCAGCGTAGCCACAACTGAACTAGATGGACCCAGGGGTCTGACCTTTCTGCAACCACTGATTAGGAAGCGGTAGCCATTTCTTGCTTCGAGTCAGTATTTCAGCTATGCATTTGTTTTGCAATTTTAAGTCCTGCTTCTTTAATGCAGATGCAGAGGAAGATGCAGCTTTTCAAGAGGCCATCAAGCGAAGCATGGAAGAGATGTGAAGATGGCTTGGTATCAGTGCACGAAAAAACATCTAAGCTGGCTCCCAAGTAGTTGATATTTGTTCGTTCTATTACAACGATTAAAAAAAAAAGTACAGGTTAACATTTTACAGTCTCAATGCACTTTAAGAACTGAGCTCTACTGACACATCTAAGCATCATAAACTGCAGTGGAACTTGAGTACCCTTAACTGGATTTCAATTATCCCACATATTTGTCTTGGTGATATGCAGTATACAGGTGTGGTATGGGACAGCATATTTAAGAGGCTCAAAAACGTAGTTCCACTGTGTGACAGGATGGCTTAGTTTCTTAAAACTATCTGGTTTGTAAACTAGGCTTGCCTTTTTTGTTTTATTCTTTCTCTTCCTCTCCCTGGCTTTCATTTTTGGATGTTAATGTTTCTTTCCTGTTGTACATGCATTTCTAGCATAAACATTGCAACAGATACGTACTGATTCCTCATTTTCTTGTACTGTCTTACCTTAAGGGGAAAATTAAGTAGTACTGCAATCTCCAGTGCTCTGGCAAACTTGTGATGGGTCTCCACTGTGACTTTAAGAAGTGAAACAAAAGTTTGAGGACCTAGTTGTTTTCTTTCACCTTTATCTTTGTATGTACTTTCTATGTTTTGAGAGCGAACATGGCACCATACTGACTGGGCTATAGGTGTATATTATGCTTCCTGCCTTACTAATAGTACAGCAATTTATTTTCTCCCCCCCCCCCTCATGTTTTAAATCATCTTAATTCAGAAAGGCAAACCCTTTCGACATTCCTACATGGTTAATTTATTGTGGTTATTTTTTTGGAACATAATTTTGCATTTGTGCATAATTAAAATATTGGTTACTTTTTGCAGTATGTCCTCATTTCAGTCAAATGCCATTTGACTCATGCATAGACGTGTTGAATGCAAAAGGTGGTAATTTTAAATCACTGTTTCTAGTGCAGGCTTCTTGAAGGACTGCTTTGAGTGACCATCTAACTTTGTGTTGCAGCAGTAAACTGCGAACACACACACACACACACACACACACACTATATCAACCCATGAATACAATTAAAAAATGTCAGGAACCTTTAGTAAATTATCCTGATTGGGAAGGCCCACCCTTGCTAACAACAGTATTCCATATAGAGGCAAACTGTTTTCATTGGTTTTCTAGGCTCCCACCTAAAAAAAAGTGACCTACCTTTAGAAGTATGTAACCTACACTCTGTAGGGGATGCGGGTGGCGCTATGGTCTAAACCACCGAGCCTTGGGCTTGCTGATCAAAAGGTTGGCAGTTTGAATCCCCGCGATGGGGTGAGCTCCCATTGCTCAGTCCCAGCTCCTGCCAACCTAGCAGTTTGAAAGCATGTCAAAAACTGCAAGTAGATTAATAGGTACCTCTCCGGCGGGAAGGTAAAGAGTGTTTCCATGCGCTGCTCTGGTGTCGGTGTTCTGTTGCACCAGAAGCGGATTAGTCATGCTGGCCACATGACCCGGAAAAACTGTGGAGCGGACAAATGCCGGGTGAGATGAGCGCCACAACCCCAGAGTCGTTTGCGACTGCACTTAACTGTCAGGGGTCCCTTTACCTTTAACCTACACTCTGATGTGGAAACTTGAACATTTATTAATGGAGCTGCTCAGAATGTCTCATAACAGTTTCCTTTCTCTTTAAGGTTGAAAGGGTTATGCCTTGGCCTAGTAAGGATCACTTTTCTGGGCTGTTGGATCTGGAACAGTACAGTGGTACCTCGGGTTATGTACTTAATTCGTTCCGGAGGTCCGTTTTTAACCTGAAATTGTTCTTAACCTGAAGCACCACTTTAGCTAATGGGACCTCCTGCTGCCGTCACGCCGTCAGAGCACGATTTCTGTTCTCATCCTGAAGCAAAGTTCTTAACCTGAAGCACTATTTCTGGGTTAGCAGAGTCTGTAACCTGAAGCGTATGTAACCCGAGATACCACTGTAGTAGCTTGTACTATTCCTGGCGAATAACTTTCCCTGTTCCCATGTCTGCATTCCTCTGTAGCTAGCCAGTTAGCTACGGGCTCCCTCGATAAGCAGCAGGCCATGCGGCCACCAAGCTGATGTACTAGACTGCCAGTCGGATCCTGTTTTGAAACTTTATTAGGAGAATGGGTTGTAATACAACTTTCTTCAAAAATCACAACATACAATTTTTGCTCCTAATCCGTTGACGAGAATATTGGCATGTTTCTTGGAGTCCACACTGGTTAGAACAGAAACAGCTCTTGGATACTGTACATAACTTCCATGACAATGGCACTTCGGTAAAGTTTGGTGGTCGCCTCCCAGCCAGAGGTTGGTGGGCTGCAATTCTTGTATGCATGCTGGCTATCTGTTCTTCAGGAAGAGCTCAAATGAACTTGATGTGCTTAACACACTTTTCATCCTCAGAATTCTAAGGTGAAACAAAAAACCCTCATTTCAAAGGAGCAGCCCAAAGTACGAAGAATCTGTTGCTTATCTATGGTATTCATGCATTAGAGGGAGAGGCAGCATGATTCTCATTTCCCACCTTTTGACTCCAGTGCAGAACGCTCTGCTGCATTCCAAAAGCAAGGAAGGATTGGACTCTGATTAATAAAATACACACAAGGCTTGACCAGCAAGACTCTAGGAGGCGGTGCGAAGAATAATAATACTGTCCACCCCTTGGCCCAGGTCGTTTTATTCACAAAAGAACTTTTACACAGTGTTCGTAAGAGCCAATCAGATTTCCTCTGAGCATTTCAAAAAACCCCACATGGGGACAAAGTTAAAACTACAAAGAAACTATTTCCTACTTGAGCATGCATACATAGTTCAGAGTAAATAAAATAGGAATCAAGGAGGAATGCTTTTAGCAAACTCCAGAGGTCATAAACAGCAGTAAACAGGAGAGGAAGGACAGGTAGTATTTACCATCTCCTTGTGAACTCTCTTCCTGGCCCTTAAGATTAACAAAATCAAGGAAAGGTACATCAAAGAAGCTACCTACTATCTTTATGACCCAGGATGCCTGGTGAAGCAACTAGCAACTGGTCTGTGTTTAGAAAGCTTATAAGTGCCTGTCAGGTGCAGAGAAAGCAAATAGCAGAGGTGCAGAGGCTTGTGGGATTTGATCAGAAATTATTGTCAATGAATCAAACCCAGTCAACGCAATGCTTTCATTGCTGACACAATGACTTGCTCCATATTTCATAATTCCTCATAGTAATCCCACCTGATCACTACACGTTCTTAGCAAACTTGCAACGTACTATATTGTATGAACAGCAAAGATCTGGTTTAGTAATCAGTTCTATGATAATGAACAAATCTGTTTTAAATCCTGCAATATATTCTAAACTTGGTATGGCAGCCTTTTCACATGGTGACTGAGGAGCAGCCCCAGCGGTGGATATCTTCAGCAAAGAAACCTATGCAAGCCTCTCCAAAGATGCTGAGGCTCTACCAAAGGTGCAGATCATCACATGAAGTCTCCTTCATGTGTACTGATGCACATACGGGGTGTGAACCTGTACATAAGATAAGGTTGTACAGAGTTACTTGTCAAGTTGTCGGAGTAAAAGATTTCTCAAAGCAAACCAGTTCAGGAAGTTTTGCAAACATTGGTCTGTTTCGTTCGGTTATCGGCCCAAAAATTAATGACAAGACATGATTAGAAATTTAGGCTCGGGGTGGGGAGTGATATTGTAGCTTCTGTAGGCTGAATTGCAAGGTTGATACGCAGCAGGGGCACATTCATCTCAAAACGTTTCTGATGAGCGCAATATGCAGGATGGTCACCCAGTTCACTTAGTTGCTGCTAGCTTGCTTTCTGTTCATTTCACACCAGCCAAAACCGAGTACGTTGGCATGGTTTTTTTTTATACCTTTTACACAAGTACACTTCTCAGGAAACATTCAATGTTACTCAAAGTAACCAAAATAAAAACAGCCAAGAACCATATCAAGGTTGCAGGTTCAATCCCTGTATGTTTGTCATCATTTTGAAACTACAAGAGGTTAGCTAAATTTACCTGGATTTCTTCTTGTTCTGCTATAGTTGCTTTATCAGAAAGAATCCTACCTTTGCCAGTCAACTCCTGCACCCCCTTCCACTTCCTTTTTGTTACTCGTGGAGTTTCCCACACTAAGTAATGCTTAGTATTGTTTCCCGCCATCTTGCAGGAGCCGCTTCATGTTTAAGAGGTAGGTTGATAAATAAAAGGAACATTTTGAAAGCAGATTCATCTTAATGAAATTTGTCCTAACCAGGAGATAGAGATGAGACCAACAGTTCCACGGTTAATATATTTTGTGGTTTCACTTAATTGTGGTTATGATGTATCCAAATTTTAATGCCGAGTTATTTAATCAGTTGATCTTTTTAAAGATTCAAATATTTAGTGGTAATATCTACAATATCCTTTTGCAGATTTATGCTAAGCCACTCAGGTACAGTGTAATTTACTTTGTACCCTGAAACTATACAGACTTTTATCTGTGGCCTTGCCTTTGGGTCCTTTTCATTGTGTCATGTGTTTTTAAGGTTTTGTGTTTTATATGTTCTAAATAATATTTGTTTAAAATACTTAAAATAAATTGCTTTGTTCCTGCTGAAGTTTGTAATAAATCCTCAGTGGGTTCTCCGCCCCCCCCCCCCCAGGTGATTTGCCTTTTCTTTTTTTAAGGAAGAGGAGGGAAAAGAATTGAGAACAACTGCAGTGCAGTTAATGGGAGTAAAGCTTCTATCAAACTTTTGGCTCCAGCTCAAGAGACTGCAGGGACTGCAGTGCCTCCCCCCCTTTAAAAAACCTACAGCCTCTCCACTTTAGGATATGCGTCAGGATGATGGAGAGGAAAAAGGTTAGCCAATTTCTCAGCAAGAGGGACACGTTTAGCTGAGCTGCGAAAGGAAAGCACCAAGAAGCATGTCCTTAATGGGAAGCAGGGATGGCGCCCTATGACGCTCCCAGTGCAAGGCGCGAAAGAGGGCGGGAAGGAAGGAGGAGGGTTGCTGATCCAACACAAGGCCCCTTTGCCCATTACGAAGACAAATGGCCCTTCTTCTAAGGCATTCATTTGGAGCCACCTCTCACACCAAGGCTGGAATCAGCTTTAAAGGGCTTCATTTAAACAAATACGAATGACACACCGCTGGGCTCCCCTCACCCCTAGGGCGCAACTTAAGCCACAGACCCCGTTTCCAGTGCGGCGACCAGCAAGCAAGGATAGAACGCGATGGGTTCCGGGAGGCGGCAGCGCCTCTGAACATGTGCAGAGCGCTTCCTGCGGGCAGGGGCGGGGTGGGCCCCTCTTCTCCTAAGGGAGGGGGCGGCTCGTCTCCTTCTTTGGCGGCGCGTCGGGTGTCAGCCCTGCTGCAGTCGCTGCCTGCCTGCCTGCGGGGACGCTCTCCGGGCAAGCGGCGGGCGGGGAAGCAGCAGCACCGGGCGGTGGAGGCAGCGACGTCTTGGCTCTCGCGGCCCGCCATGGCCCAGGCCAAGATCAGCAGCTCCAGGAGCAGCTCCAGCGTCGCCGAAGCCGGCGGCCAGCAGCAAGCGGGTGGGGGGCAGCTGCGGGGCCGCTTCTTCCGCTCCACCTCCATGGCGGACCGATCCAGCCGCCTGCTCGAGTGCCTGGACCAGCTGGAGAGGAGGTAACACCCGCCGGGCTCGGCTAGGAAACGGGGCGGACAGTGGTCTGGCTTGGCTTGGCTTGATATATATATAGAGAGAGAGAGATGGAGTTTAGCAGCTTTGCAAAAAGTAGGCAGAGAGAGAGAGAGCTGCTCTCCTGCAATGGGCATTAAAAAGCAGAGACAAATCATAATATGACTTCTTCTCCCTGTTGGGGTTCTTCCTTTTGAAGGGTTTCCTTATGGGGCTGGCTTTTGTTGCTTGCCAGGCGCCCTGTTAAGCCCCGTGCGAGGGATGTTGACTAATCTTATCTTTCTAATAATCCCCTGATTAGAATCGCTCTGCAAACTTGCAAAGTGCTGCTTTGCCCCTCCGGGTGTCTCAGCCCCCGCAGCCAGTTTTCCTTTTGTTGTTCAGGTATGGTTTCAGTGGTGTCAGTCATGGGAAAGCAGCGATTATTGCTTCGCAATCCAAAGTGATGTCTGAAATCCTAGCACTTTTCACATATTAACTAGAATGAGGGGGGCACAGGATCGTGTGTGCCATCCTTACTGCTAGCCATTATGTCTTTAGATCCTTTGCACATAGGATTATTACATTTTAATGGATTTTTTTCTCTGCAGTTGGAAAAGCAAGGTTCACGTTGGAGTCGGAGGGAAGAGGAGAATATTTGTTCTCCTTGAGCTGAATTTATGAAAGTTGAGGTGAGATGGATCACCCAGTCCTGCTCTCCCACTTTCAGCCTAATATGTGAAGGGTGCTTCTGTCGCCAAACCTCTTGTGTGCATTTTAATATCTGTGTATTGTGTCAAGAGACATGTTAAGTTTAATGCAGGCATCAGCACCTGACACTCTGGGGCAGCTGTCAGGGCTCACCCAGCATGTCACTGCAAGCCACCATTTATATTTTCCAGAGTGACATGAGTTTGGCACTGGGGCACTGTGAAGAATTAAAATGCCATCTCTCAGCCCCCCCCCCCCCCATGCACAACTGCTGCCACTACTGGATATGCCTGAGGGGACCTATCTGTATAAGACAGGGTCCACCAGAAGGCACTTTGACCTTTGTCATTACTATTTGGGGAGAGGTACTGTAGTTGCTAATACACACATACAAGGTATTTTCCTGCTTTAAAAACAAGGCCTTGTTCCTTAAATGGAAGCCAGTATTTTGAAAACAGTGCTCTTGACGGGGTGATACACCTATTTCCCCCCATCCTGGCCAGTGGTCGGGATGTAAAATAACAGAGGTTGATTGGAAGTGATTTGCTGGAAGCTTTTGCAGGGAATTGTTAGCTGAGTTGCCATTTGAATCTAAGGACTCATTGACATCTGATGATGAGAGTTGGTTAGGTCAGATAGGAGGCTGCGGAAGATATGGGTCTTCTGCTGCCATATACCGTATCAAAGGGGATGGAGGTGATAACATATTACTGCAACTTACTGCAAGGTGCTCGCTGTCTGTGGGGCTGTTAACAGAAGTTAATACAGTTAATAATAGAACATTAAGTGAAACTGGATGTATATGCCTGGTCCTTTCAGGCTTCAGTTTTAAAGTTTAAATAACTTGGGATCAGGGTACCTTGAAGACCACAAATACATCCTTGTTTATTAATATCTTCCCTTGAGTCCTCATCACTGAGTCCCCTTTGTATGCAGAAGTGAGGTGGACTGTGATGGAGCCTTTTTATTTGCATCACCCCAACTTTGGAATGCTCTTTCTCTCTCTAATGTCATTTCAGCAACAGATTAAAAAAATGCTATTTTTATTCTTATTTATTTATGATTATTACTTTGTCAGAATAAAATAAGCAAATAAAATAAAAGTTGCTTAGGCTGTTTTCTTCTGTTTTTTCTCAACTGTTTTAGTTCAGTGTGACCTTTGTTATTCTCTGTTGTTCTTTTTTTATTGAGTTTTACAGATATGATTGATGGCTGATTTGAATATTTAAATGTTTGTTTTAAATATTTGTTCGCTGTTCCTGGTGGTTTTTATCTGAATAGTGCCATATGATTGGATATATGTACATGCATGTTTATTTTTAAATGGCTTTCCCCCCCCTCATGCAAGCAATTATTTTATGCTTCGGTAACTGAGTGTGTGTGTAGCTCCAAGAGCTAAAACCTCGTGCAGGATGTTGGGGCATTTTAACTTCATAGCCGGTTGCAGCTGCCTCACACTTTCCCTCAGTATCTGTGTAAGAATGAGCAAGAAATTTGCTGCTGCAAGATGGTCCAGCTTTATGAGTGACGTACACAGGTGCCATGGTGGGAGAGGCCTATATATAGTTCCAAACTAGGAGGGACCTGGGAGCCCCAGCTGTCATTCCACAAACCATATGGAGTCTGAGCACCTTTTTTTTGTTGGCAATGCCTGGGCCCTAAGGATTCTAGGCCCCACTCGACTCAATGGGATTTGCTCAGTGCTTAGGGTTTTACTTTTAATTTGTCAGGAATATGTGATTCAAAATGGGAACCTTCCATTCCAGCTCCACTTCCTTAAGGGAGGGAAATCTTTATATCAGAAACATTATCAATCCTTTTCCATTTCCCAGAGCTTAAGCCACACAGTTGAGTTGCCTGACTGCTAACATCCAGGTGTGTGCATAGGTAAGGTAAAGGTACCCCTGCCCGTACGGGCCAGTCGTCTCCGACTCTAGGGTTGTGTGCTCATCTCGCTCTATAGGCCGTGAGCCGGCGCCGTCCAAAGACACTTCTGGGTCATGTGGCCAGTGTGACGAAGCTGCAGCTGGCGAGCCAGCACCAGCGCAGCACATGGAAACATCGTTTACCTTCCCGCTATAAAGCGGTACCTATTTATCTACTTGCACTTAAGAGTGCTTTCGAACTGCTAGGTGGGCAGGAGCTGGGACCGAACGACGGGAGCTCACCCTGCTGCGGGGATTCGAACCGCCGACCATACGATCAGCAAGTCCTAGGCACTGAGGTTTTACCCACAGCGCCACCCGCGTCCCTAGTTTAAAAATAGACTCTACAAAATAAAACCTGGGAACAAATGAGGGCACACAATTAAGCCTCCCCCCTCCCCGCCCCAGCTGTCCTATTTCGGGCCTTAAAAAGAGTGTGACCTGAAGGAACTTAGCCGAGGAACCTTTTCCTGTGATAAAGTGAAGGGTTCACATACTTAATTTTTGCATCGTTAGCTTGCTGCTAAAGGCACTGGTAGCAAACAAACAAACCCCGCCAGAGCTGTAACCTGTTGAATAAGAGACAATGCTACAGTACCAGTAGAAATAGAAAACTATCTTACAGTACATTAGAGCATTAAAGCTATCTCCTTCAAATCCTGCTGAAGCTGAAATAGCTTGCTGCTCCTGCTGCTGCCTTTCATAACATATATTTCCATCTCCAAAAAAGGAAGCTAGAGAGCTTAGAAAAATAAGAGAGGATATCCTAGACCTGGACTGGACCGAGGTGAACAGTTTGGCTGTGGAAGTTCAGCTAGTTGATGGAGGCCTACCGTTCAACGAGGTGGCTGCACGCTTGATAAAACACTCTTCCTGACAGAACAAACCCTGCACACAGAGCTAGAGATCTGAGAGAAGGAGTTCTAGCCTAATTTTATCTCCACCTTGCTAATTTTCTGTGAGCAGAAAGCAGCTCACTAGGTGTCAGTGGACCAGTCAGTGTCTCTCAGTCTAACCTACCTCATAGGGTAGTTGTGAGCATAAAATGGGTTGGAGAGGAATCTTGAGTTCTTTGGAGGGAAGGTAGGATATAAATGTAATATTATTAATTAATGAATAATGGTTTTGTATGGAAAAAGCACCCCATCATGTGCACACCCATCAGCAGTTTGAGAGGCAAACACAGAACTAAGCTCAAGGCTTTTCTGTTACCTTAGCTTCATGAATATTTTTGTTAACTGTTTGGAAAAAGACAGATGTAAAACAATACGGACTTCTCTGTTTTCAAACATAAAACTCCACTGAGATAACACAACCATACTGTCGGTGTAGAATGAATGTAGGCTATCAACAAGATAGTGAAATTAATTTTAACTCCAATTTAACAAGTTACTTCTGTGGAAGCGGAAGACCACACTTTTAGGAATTCTAGTCCTGCTGGTAAGGTTAGCTTTGAATATTTTAATGGGATTTCTAATGAGATATGTGAATGAATGTAACAGTGGGCATGACAGTTGAACATATACACACACAGCAAGCACAGCATTGATTTGACCCATAAAAGCCTCTTCATACATTGTAGTAGTAGAAGAGACCCATTAAATCTTTCAGGAGCAGGGAACACAGTTCTCATAACACTGTGAGCTTTTCTAGCGCAAATGTCTTTCTGTAGACATTCATGACTGAATACATCACTTCTCCTGAAGCTGAAACAGAGGATCAAACAGACATGACTCAGCAGATCCATGAGCAGCAGTCTCAAAGGTTTTATAAAAGAACCATGCCATGTTTAAACCCCTTCCCCGCATCACTTTTCTGAGAGAGATTACCCCAATTGGCCCTCGTTCCACAATAAAGCGAACCCCAAAGCAATTTCAATAAAATGTTTTTAAACCTTCCTGCAGGAACACAATGCAGGTGTGTGTGTGTGTGTGTGTGTGTGTGTGTGTGTGTGTGTGTGTGAATAGTTGAATTCCATTCAAAAAGGCCAAAGCAGCAATTTCCACAAGTGGATCAATCTCTTCACTGTGCCATTTTCTCAGTAGCAATGGCCTTCTTCCGCCTTTATTTGCATGGTAGGAAAAAATATGGGCAGCACAAGTAATTTAGTTATCTACTCTAAATGTACAGTGGTACCTCGGGTTACATACGCTTCAGGTTACATATGCTTCAGGTTACAGACTCTGCTAACCCAGAAATAGTGCTTCAGGTTAAGAACTTTGCTTCAGGATAAGAACAGAAATCGTGCTCCGGCGGCACGGTGGCAGCGGGAGGCCCCAATAGCTAAAGTGGTGCCTCAGGTTAAGAACAGTTTCAGGTTAAGAACAGACCTCCGGAACGAATTAAGTACTTAACCCGAGGTACCACTGTAAAATGAATTGGTACTGCCATGAATGAGCAATTATTTTCAGTTATTTGCTAGAGAACGTCACTAGGGGTAACATTTGATTGTTTACAAACTCTCTTCCTATTTGGTTTTTCCTCTTCCCAGGGTTGAAGCTTTGCGCGATACAGCATCTTCAATGGAGCAGGAAAAGGAATCACTTCTAGAAATGATTCATGGCGTACAAAACAGCCAGGATATGAGGAACATTAGTGAAGGTAAGACTCCAGCAGTTATTGAATCACTCATTCACTTCGGGCAAATGAAAAAAAGATATACCGTGTAGGGTAGTAGCCAATTGGTGGAAGGAGGCTATTTTTGCAATTTCCCTTATTCCCTGTAGCTCCCAAAATTCACTCCAAAGTGCCATGGGCGTGTGGATATCCCAGTCCTATTGGGGTGAGGAATAGTAGGTTGCAGTGAGGCAGGAGAAATCACCCAAAATTATTCCCTTCACTGTTATTGTTAATGGGTGCCTTCCATCTGTGGAGCGACACCAGTTGTATACCATTCATAAAACTCATAATTTCACATTCTTGGAAAACACACCATACAATGTTTGAGCCCCTTCGCCTGATAACACTTGTTATTTTGCTTGGATAGCTGCAATATTGGCTAAGTCAAAATCCTCTCCTAAGAGAGAAAATTTCTCTGCAAGCCCACTAGAACTATGATTGCACTCCCAGCTTCTATGTTGTGCGGTAGAAGAGGCAATTATACAAATAATACTACTAGTTTAGCTTGACTTTTCTAACTTAGTACAGCACGTTGGTTTGATGTAAAGCTTTAAATTCAAAACCTTTTCACTTTCAAAATTCAGGTGAAAGAGAAGAACTCAGTCTGACTGCTAAACGTTTGATGGGCAGAACCCTCACGGTGGAGGTTTCAGTAGAAACCATTCGAAATCCCCAGCAGCAAGAGTCCCTATTACATGCCACACGGATGATCGATGAAATAGTTGGCAAACTATTGGATGATTTGGAAGACTCCAAGAGCCGCTTAATGTCGCTTTATGGTGCTTGTACATCTGAGGTGCCTGCTGGACCTGTTAACCAAAAATTCCAGTCTGTTGTAATTGGATGTGCGATAGAAGATCAGAAGAAAATCAAAAGACGGCTAGAGACTCTTCTCAGAAACATAGAAAACTCTGAAAAATCCATCATGCTATTGGAGCACCAGAAATCCACCGCAAGGCACCTCTGCAACAACGGGAAAGATTAAAAGTGAAATCAAATAAATCAAAGAATTGCTGCTTCCCTGGAATTTGAAGAAGAAAAAAGCAACACCAGAGGACCTTGCATGTCTATGTAGCCCTTAAACCAACTCTTGGGCGTTCAGAGCACAGAGGCATAGCTAAAAGGGAAGAAGCTTGGCAAAATTCCCTTACTTTACCCTCAGTGAGAAGACTACCAATTAAAAAATGGACTCATATGAAGCGCTTCCTCACTCTGCGGCAGATACAGGATTAAGCAGCTACTGTATAGACTGTAGAAGCACATGAACATCCAGCAGTTTTCAATCCATTGCTTTTCTTCCCCCAGTTATCCAGCCTATTTTACTCTGTGTGGGGAATAGTAGCATCCTGGATATATTAAAATAGGTAGCTATAGCCATATTTGATATCAGTATTAAAATGTAGGCATCTGATGATGTGCCAATGATTTAACTTTTCATAAGCTGTATTTGGTTTGCTCCCGTACAGTTAACTGTTTTAGTATTTTGATACTTCTGTTATAAAAAATATCCGCTGCTGAATTCCAGAAGCTCCTCAAGCCGTTTTGCTTTGTTCTCTAGAAAGCTTCAGCGTCTACCATCATCTGCAAAAATGTCACATCGCACACTTCCTTTTCGCGCGCACGCTCTCTCTCTCTCTCACACTCACACACACACACACACGGCAGGTAAATGAACATTGCATAGGGAGAGGATTCTGGGGTAAGCGGATTGCTGCAGTAGATGCAAAGAAAACGATGTGCACTTTTTTCTTGCTGAAAATTAATAAAAGTAGATTGCACTCTACATTGTAAACACTTCCATAGCCTTTTTTTTTTTTTTTTTGGTAAAGGTTATATTATTATTTTTTATCTATAGAGCTACAAATTGCTGGACCAAGGCAAATTGTGAGAAACTTTATATTCCAGTCACACTCCCTCTATTATTCTACCTGCTCAGAAATCTTAACGTGTAGGTATCAATTTGGTCGCCAGTTGCTACATCTCTGTTATGGCTGTGGAAATTGCTCCCCAGTTTTCTGCAACGCTCTGGGTAGTGAGGAAGGTCAAATGATAGCTGGTGCACAAATGGAGTTAAGACTCGCTGTGAAGGTGACCAAACATGTGCTGTGCACCCTGTTGTTGTGGAAGCAATGAAGGTTGCATAGTCGCCTCCAATGCATCTTTGACCTGCCCATCCAGTGGGGTTTATTGGCATCTACCACTGCAAATGAGATGGTGGAACTCTCGGAAACCTGCTGTGACAATGCTAGGTGCATATGGCTTGCCTTCATAGGAACTTGAGTCCTGCCATTATTTCCAGGTCCAGGTGAGGTGTCCAATGCCTGGCTTGGTGGCAGCAGTTTCAGTTTTGTTCATCCTACAAACATGGACAAGATGCTTGTGTAGTCCAATCACAATATGTTTTTTTGACCATTATTCACCATGGCTCATTCAAGCCAGATGCCTAGGGTTATGCAGGTGGGTCTGGGGGGAGATTGATGCATCATTATGTGAGAGAAGTACAGTACCATTAAAGGACTATGCTATGACCAGTGGAACTCCACCTGGGAACAACAGAGGCAGGCCCCTTAGAACAAGCTCCCCTCTGCAATATAGCAGGCACAATTGTTTCAAATGTTTATTTAAAACATAATTCCTCACTTAGACATTTCCCTTGTCCACTGATGCTGATTTAATAATTCCAGCACTGCAATGATATTTTGCTGTTTGAGGGATGTTTATTACTTCATTAGCATAGTTTTTACTACTGTAAACAGCTCTGGAGGTTTTCTGTTTTTTTAAAAAATGAAAATCTGCCTACAACTTATTAATAAATGCAGTAAACAGACAGAATACCAGTCACTTTTGTTATCCTACAATAGTTAAGACTTGAAACATAACTCAGAATCAGGCACACTACAACATAACTGGCACCTTTAAAAATTTGAGAATAGGTGAATGCCCGGTAGACACTGCATTGTATCCAAGGCTTATTATGATTTAGGAAAAGAATGTTAGTAAATACCAGTTGACTGCATGCCAGTTTTATGGAAAATCAGCTTTCGGTTAAAATCCTTAGGTTCCAATTCACCTAAGGGGCACAGGGGTATGGAAATAGGCTTTGGCACACAGACAATACCAATGGAGTCTATTTTGTGCATATAAAGGAACAAGCAGAGAGAGATACACTTCCAGTATCCAGCGCTGAATGAAAAATGATGTTTTCTAGCCTGGGACTGTAGACAAAGAGCAAGGTAGATAGCTGGTTAACAGCGCAACTTCCCTCCTGCAAAATGGACCAGCTATCACAACTATCAAAGCTGGCAGCGTTACCCATGCATTTAGCAACATATGCAGAGTTGTTGTTTTTTGCATGAAAAGTCTTCTCGCTTAGACATCTAGCAATGACTTTCAATTAACGCAGTCACTCATTAGGCAGGAATTCAACACTGACTGATCCCTCAGTGCAAGTATTTTGGCTTGCCAGATGGAACAATTCCTTCTCTTACGTGCTGCTCTGGGGTGCATGCGGGGAGGAAAAGTGGGGGAACCCCCTTGTGCAAACAGAAATCCTGGTGCAGGGCTTCTGCCAACAGGACTCATAGCTGAACATGATACAAAAATGACTGGTAGTGCATCTTCCTTCTATACTTAATACATCTACATTGGAAATGCATTACAGATGACTTCTGTAATAATTTTCTGCCGTTAAGAAAAGATATCCTAGAGATATCTAGGATGGTCAGTTATCAATCTTTAGCCTACTAAAGGCACTCAACTCAAGCTTTAAATTCTGAAAACAGTATGCGCTCAAACCTCAACGTACAGCAGCACAAGTACATGTTATAAACACACATTACATTTGCACTATTTTATACAAAGGCGAACAAGTAAAAAAATCACTGAGATCAGATTCCTTCTGTTCACAAGTACAAAACATGTAAGGCTACTAGTTTAATGTAAAAATTTTCATATAAAAATAATGTGCACACAGAGCCATAGATACTTAAGTAAGATTGAGTTTACAGTGGACAATTCGTAACTTGTTGATATGTTCTTGCATTTGTCAAAACAAAGCAAGACTTAATACAGTTTGGACCCATACACCTACAGCCATCCAGTGAGTAAATGCACTTGTTTAAAAAATAAGGTACTTAATCCAACAATTCATAGTGAAGTAAGGGATTGATTACTGCAATGCCCAACTCATTGCCAGCAATGGGAATGGTTATGAAAGCAAAAAGAATCCTATGCTATTCATTATGTATGTATAACTATATACTTTTCATTCCATGTTACTCAATAGCTAGGCAAAGATTCCCATCGAAGAAAAAAGTATGTTAGTTTTAGCATATGCATGTTCATGGAATTTCAGAAGCCCTCTCTCAAAATATAACACTTACTGTGGGATGTTCTCTTAGGATGGACAATGCAATATTTCAAGGTTGATGGATATAGTTTTAAATTTATCGGGTAGCTGAAAAGTAACATTCATGAAACGAGATCAATAATCAAAAGAACTGTATAATTCAGCTGCCAGAGCTCCAGATCATGTTATTCACCCTTGGATATAATTATGTTCCTCAGCTACTAATATCCAAAGTTTAGAATCAGAGTAATTTGGTAGTGACAGAACTTAGTTACAGAAATACTGTAGAAATATTAAAGAACATGTAAACAGAAAGCAATCTTATAAATGCATGCTTCAACAAAGAAAACTAGGGTTAAAGTTTTACCAATGATCTTGCAGCTTGAGATTTTTAAAAAACAAATAATGCCCTCAATCCAAGTGCCCTGAAAATGCTGCCATCCTGATGAATGGGGTGGGCTGTGACATAGGAGTGCTGAGGGAGAATTCACAGAGAGAGCCTTCATAACCCTATCACATTCAGCCTCCAAAAAGTTAGTGGACCATGTTCAGGGAGGTTGTTGTGGAGAGGAAGGGATGTGGAAGTCAGTTTTCCCCAAGTCCCAATATGTACCCTTAGCTCTGGCTCCAACCCACTTTACTGGGGTACACCATTAATGGGCCAACAATTTAATCCTGTGCATGTTTATTTAAAGCATGTCCCATGAACCTGGAAGGTCTTGCTCTAAGACTATGCATAAGAGCCACAATGGCATGATTAAGAACAAGTGTGTATTTAAAGTAACAAAAAAAAGGGGGGGGGGGCTTATTACCCTGAACCTGGGATGCTCAATAGATATTACAACAAGCACTAGAAAAAGTCCTCAAAAGCACTTTGATAAAAAAATCTCTATATTTTGCCATGTTTTTCCATTAATATATAAGCTATAGGGTTCTATTTTTTCAAAAACAGAGCTGATTGAAAATAGAACTACCAGGCTGTACCATTTATCACCTGCTTGCCTCATTAAAATTTAGAATATATATGTATATACATATGACACTAAATTAACTAAAACATCTAGGTGTAGCAGCAGAAGTATTTGCCTTTGGCACCGTACCATTTTTAAAAAGAAAAGTTAAGGCCCACAGAGTAGGGAGAATGTAAGCATGCACAACACCATTTGGGAAAGGTTTGTTCCAATTTTTTTTAAAATGAAAGTCATCTTTAGGATGCCAGTTGAGAAATTATCAGGAACCTATCATTGGGCCCAGTACCTGATTTATTATCCTGAATCTCTGACCAAGTTTTTATATACACACATTGCAGCTAGAATTCATAAGCTATATAAATATTGCACCGCCAATATTGCCAGAATGTGCATAGGGTAGTTTAACAAACTATTAATCCCAACTGAGCAATGTGGTCAAATAAGTAGGAAAAGGCATTTTCTCTTGAACGGTACCAATACTTAAGCATTTCAGCTGAACTTTTTCTTTTTCTTTTTAATAAAGTGAAACCTATTGTATACTTTAATACAACGCATCTTGCGCCTGGAAAGTTGTCCTATTGAATGTAAAACAAATGCATGGGGGCAACGGTTCTATTTTTGTGCTGCTGGGGGTCTCATTATGTACTGATAATAATTCATTGCAACAGGAATATCCACTATCAATGCAAGATCCAATGCGTGCAACATCTGCTAAAGCACTGGTAAAACACCTCTACAGCCAGTTGTGTCCCTTATGGGTTTCAGCCGAGCAGCTGTGTCAGACCATCTTTTCTTCTCTATGCGGGAGTGTTAGGGAATGCTGCAGTTGCTAAAAGGGCTTCTGTTTTTCTTGGTCCTTTGTTTGTTTGGCCTTAGGTTGATGACATCACCACCATTAAGCAAGTTAGAATTCTGCCCAGAATGACTTCCACCTGCTGTGTTGAAAACACCTATTTGAAATCAAGCACAGGCACAAAAACGGAGTTACATATATGCAAACTGACCATCTTTGAAATATATGAGAGATTTTAAAATTTTAATTGTAAGCATCTTGAACATTGTGAGATGTGTCCTATATACAGATAGATAGATAGATAGATAGATAGATAGATAGATAGAAATACAACTTAATGTAAAAGCATGGATAATGCACAATTTATCCTTAGTTTTTCCATTTTAGAAATGTGTGCCTGATCAAATAATGACTTCATAAGCCGAGATCCCAGAGACAATTATATAAAATTAATGTATGCTACTGTCAATTCTTTAATATATCTTTTTGCCAAAAAGAAAAGGGAAAAAAAAGACGAAACCTAAGGGCAGGATTCAACTAAGTTGTTGCTTGGAATGAGATCTGTTCATGCAATGGAATTTCCTTCCCTTCTCTTCTCTTCTCCCCTTAAAGGGTCAGGGGAAGCCCCAAGTTTAGGGGGTGCAGGGCCGGGAGTCCCATTGCACGAGGAAAGCTCATTTCTCACATACTCCAGTTAACGCTATGTTGAATTTCACCCTCAGTTATTGGACATTGGCACTCACACTCATCACTTGGCAAACTAAAGCACAGCAGAGACATAACCCTGCGCCAACAAATCTTACTTTTAGACACAAGAAATGGCGATGGGGGGGTGGGGAGAGCAGACTGTGAAATACTTTAAAGAAGAGCCACATACAAAAGTTCAGTGTCTATATACAAAAGACAGTTTACAAAGCTATTTTCATCAGGTGCCAGTTTTTTCTTTAAAAAACAACAAAATTAAAACAGCCATCTCTTGTACATCTTCGCTGGCATAATTACCATTAATGGCAGCTATATATTTTCAAACATTGCCAATATGCAGGGAATTCTGCACTGTCCATTCTTTGCATAACTTCAGTGCACAAGATTTTAAGAAAAGTGGCTGACATGCCCTTGTGTCATTAGTACCATAGTTTGACATTCTAGAATAGAAATCATAGCCACAAACACAGAGCACATTTTCCCTAGAGCTATTTGGCAAATTAAGTGTTTTTTTATTTCACTTTCATTGAAATGCACTAGGAACAGAACAGGCACCCCATAGTTAACAGTACATTTTATCAGCAGGCAATACTGTCTGGCGGCATACATACCAATTTTGTTACTACTTGTGTGTACTACTTCTGGATCTTCAACTATTCTTTGTTTGAGTTTTTGAAGATACTTCTCAGCCAAATACTTAAAAACTGAAGAATATATATAAATAAACTTTCAGGCATTAAGAAAAAGAGACAAGCACAGTTTTACATATTCAAGCTACTAATCCAGGTCCGATTTCAAAGTAACAAAACTCCTACCGACCATAGAAAAAGAAAAATCCAACCACATAAATGTCTCAGAAGGTGGTCACATGCAAGATAAGACACATATTGCAGGTCAGGATGAATCACATGTATACCTGAAGGAGCGTCTCTACCCCCATCGTTCTACCCGGACACTGAGGTCCAGCGCTAAGGGCCTTCGGGCGGTTCCCTCACTGCGAGAAGTCAAGTTACAGGGAACCAGGCAGAGGGCCTTATCGGTAGTGGTGCCCGCTCTGTGGAACACCCTCCCATCAGATGTCAAAGAAATAAACAACTATTGGACTTTTATAAAACAACTGAAGGCAGCCCTGTTTAGGGAAGCTTTTAATATTTGATTAATCATTTTATTTTAATATTCTGCTGGAAGCCGCCCAGAGTGGCTAGGGAAACCCAGCCCGATGGGTGGGGTATAAATAAATTATTATTAAAACCATTTCAGAACAATTTGGACAACCAATACCTGGTATATTTATAAGAATGACCTACAGCTAAATATGTACACCCAGTTTGTTCTGTGCTGAACAAGCTGCCCAACCCTGCTTTACGACATTAAAACCAATCTCTTTTTCATCATGATTATAGGAATGTAAATAGCTGCCTTTTATCAAGTCACACCTATGGTGTCAGACAGGAGTCTTTCCTACACTTACCTGGCAATATCAGGGACCCTCTGCCTGCATAGCCCGTGCTCTACTACCAAGGTATGGTTGCTCCCATACATCTCTGCTGCCAACCTTAGAGCTCTTAGTTTTTCAATCATTCCCTTTGAAATTTGAATTTAGCTTGAGAAGTTACTTTACTTGGGACTAGCTCTCACTGAAGTGGTAAACACTGGGATGTACCACTTTAGACTGCAAATGGAAATCTGCATGACCAAATGCTCTTCAGTCCATCCACAAGAGATTCCCTGTATCTTAAAAATTAGGTGTTGCAGACAAGCATTGATACAAGTTGATCACTTCAGTGAAAACTAGGCTTGACATTAGTGTTGGAAAATAAGAAAATAAGCCAGTGGTGGCCAAACTTGGCCCTCCGACTGTTTTGGGACTACAACTCCCATCATCCCTAGCTAACAGGACCAGTGGTCAGGGATGATGGGAATTGTAGTCCCAAAACAGTTGGAGGGCCAAGTTTGGCCATCACTGAAATAAGCAGACAACATTTGAAATTCCCTTCTGGAAAAGTTACAGCGAACTCTTACCTTCTGTTACGTTTAGGTCCTCCTTTACAGATGCTCGGTAGAATCTTAATTTTAGCTTTTTTGCCAAGGCTTCTGCTTCTTCACTGTTTACCGGAGCAGAAAATTGTTTCAGACACTGGTTCTTTCCACACACCCCCCCCAGTACAACAGACACAATTAATTTAGATTATATTTAATCAATAGTAGATTAGATTACTGAAAGGTAACTGTATGCAAGAGCAGCAGATGATTGCTGTTGACAATATTGTAGCTTTAGGTTTATTTGCTACAAGGACTGAAGAGGTGGAGCTAACAGATGGTGGGCGGGCAAACGTAACTAAAAATACAGTCATACCTCAGGTTACAGACGCTTTGGATTGGGCACCATGCCGAACCCGGAAGTACCAGAATAGGTTACTTCTGGGTTTTGGTGCTTGCGCATGCGCAGAAGCACTAAATCGCGCTTTGCACATGCACAGAAGCGCCGAATCACATCCCGCGAGTGCGCACACGCGGCGCTGCGGGTTGTGAATGCTGCGGGTTGCAAACGTGCTTCCCACACGGATCATGTTCGCAACCTGAGCGTCCACTGTATATACAGTAGTCTGTTATAAACCATCACAGCACCTTATGAAATATATGCAATCAATCAAGATATTCAGAGTTCATCTGTTACTGCCATAACAGAGAAAACATAATTCTTGCATACATAAGCCAGGTTAAACTAAATCTCCTTCATTCGTTTATTAAATTTATATTCCATCTTTTATCCAAGGAGCTCAGAGGGGCACTCCCCATGTTATCCTCAAAATAAGCCTGTGAAATGGGTTTGGCTAAGAGACAGTGAATGTCCCAAAGTCACTCAGTGAGCTTCATGGTTGAGTGGGGATTTTCAACCCTCATCATCCAAGCCCTTGTCTGACACTCTAACCCCTACACCACCCAAGTTTAATAGGTATTCCAGACTTAAAAGTCACTGCTTGGAAACAATCCATTCATTTCAATACAGCCTGTGGCCAAACCTTACCCTAGAGTGCCAGGCCCATGTCGTGAGACACAGGTCTTTCCTACCAGTGTGTGAACTGGAGAATGGGGCACGAATTATTTTAAAGTGGAATTGGGAATGGACTAGAGGTGCTGAGCTACTCCTCTTAACCCCCCCCCCCCAGCCTGCCCAAGCCACGCTCACTTCCAGTACAAGAAAAATAACCACTGGAGTTAGAACAGGAGCGATAAGATTGCAGGGGCCAGTGGGATGGGGAGAGTTAACCAACACCTAACTATACACCTCATTTGCATTTGTACTCCCTACATACTCTCTAAATCCTGCTTTAATTATTATGTTGTTTTAATGGGCTTGTTTATTATACATTTTAATTATTGATGCTTTGTTGTTTGGATGAGATTGTTTTACTATGTATTTTAGTTACATGTAGCTATATTTGTTTAGTTTGTGGCCTGCATGCTGGTAGCTAGCCACAACGGACCATATATATCCATGCCCATTATCAAACCGAATACTTGCCACTTCTTTGAATTGTTTGCATTTTTGTGTGACCGTTACAAAGTCATTTAAGCGATTTGAAAACTGATTTCACGAAGCATGGCAACAGCACTTACTTCTTTATACAAGATTCATCTAGGAGGTCAATTTTATTCTGAACAAGCACTGTAGGGATGTCTCCGACTTCAGATACTACTTTCTCCTTCCAAGTAGGGATTGCTTCAAAAGACTCTCTGTCAACAGTTGAAAACACAAGCACGCACGCTTGGGCTCCTAAAAGTCACAATTAAGCACCTTTTTTTGATAAATTTGGTTAACCATATCAAACCTATTAAGAAGCTGGAACAGGACTGTTTTTTCCTACTTTATTCAAATAAAGCAAGCATTTTCCAGCTAGTTTGTGTTGAGCACAGTGGGACTTATACCAGACGAAACATGGCTTATTGTCCCAAAGACTTTGTTCTTACATTTGACTCAGGTCTTAAGGGCTGCACAGTAAACAGGTGTCTTAGTTGTCAAAATCACTCCTTAGGGTTGTTTATACTACACTTTAAAGAGAACCATGTAATGAGCCCCTTATCTGGAGTCAAATACTTGGATCTGAACAAAAAAAACCACTGCTTGTTATTATAAGAACAAGTTACTCATGATATTCTATCTAGCTCCCCACTGCCAACAGTGAATGGAAGGTAATAGTATATACACTGGCAAGCATTTTACCTGAATTCTGAGCAGTCACTCCTGTACTGTAAGCAGTACGAAACCTTGTGTACTTAATGAAACCCAATAGTCTATGCCTTAGCCAAAGTTCTTTGAGCTGGGGTTGTAGAGAATACCTGCAGTTATAGAGTATTGTTTTATATTGTATATTTTAATTTTAATTAATCCCTGTCAAACTTTGGAGAGGTAGAATACAAAAGAAATAAAATAGGTGTGGATGAACAAAATAGGTGTGCAGAAGGAACTAGACGAGTTCTTAAATTTTGTTTCATTAATACACCAGACTTTCTTTATAGCTACCATGTGGAAAGCCACCTTAAAAAGCTTTGCAATTAAAACTGATCATCTCCTCTTATCCTCTCTGGCTGGAATCTAACAATGCACATTGTTTAGGAGACATCAAAAGTAACACAGCCTAGAACCATTGCCAGTTTCCTATACGACATGTCAGTAGGCTAGTAATTCTATTTACCTCTGTAATAAGCTTTCGTTATTGCATCAAATTCTTCTTGACCTGCTGTGTCCCACAGCATCAGTCGGACATCTTCATTGTTGACTCTTAAAAAAAACAAAAACAGCATACATTCTCAATATTTAATCATACTATAAAAAGCAAAATAAATTTCTTATTTAAAGTACATTTGTGGCAGTAGCGTTTATACCCCACATCTTTTCAGGAACACCTAAATCTATCCTACTTCCTTGTTAATTATTTATGCCTTTTCTAAAAAAATTCATTTTTTTATCATGATAGCTCTTGCCCCTTGCCTTTTATCTCACAACTCTGCATGGTATGTGAGAATGAAAAGAGTGTGACTGGCCAAAGGTAACCTAGTAGGCTTCATGGCTGAATGGAGATTGAACCCAGGTTTCCTGAGTTCTAATCCAACACAGCCTGTCAAACCTTAGGTCCCCAGATTCTGGTTTGACTACAATCACCATTGTTGCCAAGCAGAATGGCTGATTATTAAGGATGACAGGAGCTGTAGTTTATCATTATATGGAGACCCAAGGCTGTGGGACTACAACTTCCCTCACCCCACAACGATCAACCATGCTGACTAGGGATGATGGGAACAGCAGTTTAACAGCATATGGGGACCTAAGGTTGAGAAGTAACTGCTGTAACTGCTACACAACACTGCCTTGATTTCAACTGAAAACCATCCTGCATCTTACTTTACCCCTCTTTCTTTGTGAAAATGACTTCACTACTGTGTGTTAGTGAAATTTTAAAATTCCAGCTTACTTTTACTGTGATGTTCTTGTCCCCTACATAACATACTGCTATTCCCTGTCAGAAATATTCCCCACTTTTTCACTCATTCACACAACCTTTCTATCTCATCTGACAAATGAGACCTTTCCTTAAAAGGGCTGGTCTTTTACACAGTCTGTGCATTTTTTTGCATTTATTATTCAAGTCGGCAAATGTGGCACTTCTATGGAAAGTCTGCAGAATACAATTAGCATATAAATGCCTCACTTTCAGCTCTGTTAAAGAAAGGAAGAATAGTGTCACAACACTTTTCTCCAAGAAAACATTAGCTCAGCCCTTACAAAAAGCATCACACACAGGGAGGGAGGGAGGGAGGGAGGGAGACATACAAAGAGTGGCAAGAAGGAACTGTGCCCCAATATGTTAAAACACATACTGCATTTCTCTTTCCAGGAAATCAACTCCAATAGTTTTCTTGTAATCTTTCGTGAAAATTCCTTTGCAATATCTCTGGATCATACTGGACTTCCCAACAGCTCCGTTTCCAACGACCACCACTTTGATGGCCACTTCCAGATCTTCCTCCAACATCTTGGCAAATCCCCAAAGTCTGCAATTACTTCACAGTCTTAGCTAGATCTTCCCCGTATCTGAAGAGAAAGAGTAAAAATACTATTAAAGATAGTGCTATTAAAGATTCTAGCTTCTATGATCTATAGTGTATATGGGAGATAAGTGGCTTGTAGACCCTGTCTTTGTCTTTTCCCCAAGGCATAATATCTCACTGTACAGCTGAATGCCCTCAAGTTGACTATTCAGTGTCAGCACATACACCTTGAACCCAAAGACAACTAGGATAGTCAGGGTCAATTGCATCAGATACTAACACACGCCCAAAGATCCTGCTGCAGAATTTTGCTGCCTGAGGAGGAAGATGCATACAGAATGTCTGTTCTTTCTAGCTCATTGCTCTAACCAAGCTGCATCAACCTAACACCATCATTAACTCTCAAATTCCAAGGCGAACAGTACTGAAGCATGAAAAAAAATGAAAGCGAAAGTTTAAAAAATACCTATTTGAATTGTAACAAGTTACGACAAGTGCTCTTTTAAGTAGGGTGGCTTGTTTTCTTACCAGGCATGCACAACAGAAATTTATTCTCTTAACAGTGCCCCATAAAGTATTTGTTTATTATTTGAAAAGAGGGTAAAATCAAGATTGTTTAAGTAGCCCATACAAATACAACAACTGAAAGAGAGTTACTCTAAATGTTTCAGAATTACAATGGCTGCAGCAATACATATCTTACGGCTGCACATTATCACACTACAGTCCCTTCACGTCTTAATTCCTACCCGAGGCTGCTGTTTCCGAGGCATTTCATGTCTACACCAGCGCCTTTCCTAAGATACACACACCCAGGTTTAAGTCAGATGTCAGTGTGCAAACTCCCTGAGGATTTAGCCTCATTCCATTTAGTATGATCTGTTGCTTGTTTCCTTCCCCACCCTGTGTAATGTTCCTTCCAGCCACAAGTTCATCTCATAAATCTCCAACACACACAGACACACACAGAGAAAAAACTACACACAAAAAACTATTCAGCTCCTTCCTACATCACACACATTGGCTGCCATGTGAAGCAGCCTCCCAGGTCGAATTCTACTCCTAATATAATTAGAGTATCTGTTCTCTGGGTTGGCCTTATCCACGTTCCCTAGGTGAGCAACTATTCTGACATTACACTGTTAATTAGAGGCCATAATTAGAGGGGGGAGAGGAACAATGGGACACCAAGACATTTCCAAGGGTGGTAGCTCCACCCGGCGCTGTGACATCTAGCATTCGCCAGAGCATGTCTTCATTGTATTTCTGAAGCCCCCTAACTCACCACCAGGAATGTGCAATACTAGTGTAACACTACATGCAGTATGTGGGGCTCGGGCTCAAGTGGCCAATGGTGCAGTATACAATAGTCACTGCTTGAGGAAGTCACCTGGTGAAGAATTTGTAAACTGACTAAGACCGGAGGTGACTTCTGGAGGATTTTGTAAATTTGCACACCTGAATTCTGCAAGGCCCTCCAAGACATACAGCCACTGCAGCAGACTAAGCATGTACAGTGGTACCTCGGGTTACATACGCTTCAGGTTACAGACTCCGCTAACCCAGAAATATTACCTCAGGTTAAGAACTTTGCTTCAGGATGAGAACAGAAATCATGTTCCGGCGGCGGCAGGAGGCCCTATTAGCTAAAGTGGTGCTTCAGGTTAAGAACAATTTCAGGTTAAGAATGGACCTCTGGAACGAATTAAGTACTTAACCCGAGGTACCACTGTACAGCCCAGCTCAGATCAGTGATTGTACCACAGGACCCCTAAACTTGTTGGTACCTCCACCTTGAGTTACCACTCCCCCAAGCAACATTTACATATTAGATTCAGGGAAACTCATTTTTACAGACCTGTTCACATGGCTTTTAGTATTCTTCAAAAAAAGAAACCACCCTGACACTTAACAAATATATCAGACAAGTGGTTTTCATAGGACATCATTTTGTATGTAGCAAGTCTCACTCTAAACGTAACTAACAGAGCAGCTAGCTATTCAGACAAAATGCACAGCATCACCATCTAAGATAAGGAGTATACTAGGCCTGCCAAGTGACAGGTACACAAAGGCAGGCACATAAGTGCAGAACCTCAACCAATATAACTGCAAGGGCCTGCTTCGTAATGCAGGACACCCCATGGTTGCAAAATCTCTGCAATGTGGAAGGACAAAGTATAAATCTGACTGAGAACTCTGTCTTGGACCATCGGAGAGCAATAAAAATATCAGAAACCCAGAGTACGTACTGAGTGCCATGTCATCACAACTCTCTGAAATGTGAGCTCATAGCCAAGGATTTTGAAGCCGGTTTCAGCTTCTCCACCATCTGAGAATGGTATACCAATTTAATAAATAATTGTAATAACCTTTTATAGGGTAGGTACCCAGCTGAATCCTGCCAACCTAGCAGTTCGAAAGCACATGAAAGTGCAAGTAGATAAATAGGTACCACTCTGGCGGGAAGGTAAACGGCGTTTCTGTGTGCTGCTCTGGTTCGCCAGAAGCGGCTTAGTCATGCTGGCCACATGACCTGGAAAAATGTCTGGACATATGTTGGCTCCCTTGGCCAGTAGAGCACTGCAACCCCAGAGTCGTCTGCGACTGGACCTACCGGTCAGGGGTCCCTTTACCTTTACCCAGCTGAAAGAACATTGTTTCTGTTAAGGGAAGCGGGTGTAGTGGAGTCAGACTACCTGAATCCCGGGCAGGGCCAGAGACAATCCTCACTCCGTCATGAAGCTCACCTTGCTTGGTCAGTCCCCGTCTCCTAGCCCAAACCTACCCCACAGGTTTGTTGTGACGGTTAAAATGGGGAAAAGGATAACCAAGATTTGCCATCCTGAGCTCTCTGGAGGAAATGTACACAAATGTAAAAAATAATAATAATAGAGGGAGGAGAGTTCAGGCAGGGAGAAAGCCTCGCTCGGAGACTCGGACCGGGGTGGGGAGACGGGACATTTTTGCAATTCCAACCACACACGCGCGCACATTACGCACAGGCTGCGCGCCTCGGCCGCTCCACCTCTCTCCCTGCAGCCTCCCAAGCCAACACCAAGTCGCCTGCACAGGCCGTTCCCTCCACGACCTTACCAGCACCTCCAGGCAGCCCCGGTGGCGGAGGCGCCGGGCTCCCGCCTTCCCACAGCAGCCAACCCGCTTCACAGCTTCCCGCCCGGGGCCGCGCCGGGCTGCAGGCTCTGGCCGGCCGGCCGGCTCTCCGATGCCACCCCAGCAGCGGCGCCTCGCTAACCGGCGGCAGCGCGCGTGGAAGGCGCCTCCACGGCGACGGGCAGCCGGGAGAAGCGGAGGGCCGGCCCTTCCCAGCAGCTTACGCCCATCACCATCATCCCGGCTTCTCCCCGCCACCCGCCACCTCCTCCCAATGGCAAACACATCTCGGGCCGCCGCCCTTCCCGGGCTCCGCTTTCCTCCAGAGGCGAGAGGCGCTTACCGCCCCGAGCAAGCGCCGAGTCCCCCGGCTCCGCCGCCCGCTTCTGCTCTCGGTGGGCGGGAACAGCCTCGCTGGCCCGGGTGGGAGATTGCAAGAGGAGGAGGAAAGGAGGAGGAGGAGGAGAAACGCCACATGCGACGAGGAGCAGCAGCCCCTTCGGCTCTGGGAGGCGCCGGATCGGCCAGCAGCAGCTCGGCCCGGGCGAAGCAGGCGAAGCGCCCTGGCCTGGCGGCTCTCCGTCCTGGATGTGCAACCAGATCCTTATGCAAGCCCAGGCTGACGTAGGAAAAAAACCCCGCGGAGATGAACGGGGTATTATTGCTCCTAAACAAGCGCGGTTGGCGCCTAGGTAGCAGCAAGCCCTTGCATGGTGGTGCTTTCGTTTGCCACAGCGCCCAGGGCGCCAATAACTCTCCCCTCCGCCCATCCTAATAAGGATCAAGGGTTTTACAGTGCAATTCTGTGCACGCCTACCGAGGTGTAAGTCCACCAGGACTTACTCCCAGGTAAGTGTGTATAGGGTTGCGGGTTTTAGGGCAATAAAAGGGTTAAGGCAATAATGAAGGATCTGTGGGTCCTAACCAGGGGCCGGGCATCCCCACTGGTTTAAAGCGTTGTTACTTCAGCCAAGAAGATGAGAGTTCAAATCCTCACTTAGCTGGACTTCTGAAAACATCATGCTTTTGGGATGAAAGATTACGGAGTTCAGTGTGACTGACTTCCATTACAGATTAGTTGTCAGAGGTAAGGGGGGGGGGTGTGTTGATTGGAGGAGCAAGCAATTCATTGTAGGTACAGTATTGTTATATGCATTTACAGGTCTCCTATTACACACCTTGTCCTTTGGCCTAACTATGGTGTCCTGCAGGGTTTGACCTTGTGCCCAATGCTATCTGCATGAAGCTGCTAGGAAAGTATGGAGGTGCAGAGGTGGTTGTCATTGGTTGTGTGCTCTATTTCTCCTTACCCTCACAAATTGGGAAGGGGGGGGAGAGATTCTGAATAGGGGTCTGGGGTCAGTGATGGACTGGATGGAGGTAAACAAACTGAAATTAATTCCTGGAAAGACAGAAGGGTTGAACTAGGTATAGTGTGTTAGCATACCGTATATGGATTTAGTTGCATTCCCCTTGAAAATCAGATTCACAGTTTGGAGTTGCTGGAGTTGCCCAGCTTTGCTCCAGGGTGCTTAGGATAAAGCTCCTTATGTGCAGGATTGAATTGTGAGGTCCTTTAATGTTTTAGAATCAGAAAGTGGGATGGGCAGACAAGTCCTGGAGCAGATGCAAACAGGGATTGCAACCATTGCTTTTAGCCTTTAGCTTTTAGCTGTTACATAACTGGTAGATATTATGTCAGAAGTTTGTTCGAGGAACTTGGGGAAGCATATGCACGCAGTGTATAAAGGCATTGCCTGGTAACCATGTATGCCAGGATTCAAATCCAGTGGCAGGTCACACAAAGAAATAAAAAAGCTTCTCATGTTGCATTCAAACTGAAACATATCTGGGCATTTTTGTGAAAGTCAAATATAGTAGCAAAAATGAAAAAAAAAAAAATGCAGATAACATTCCTTCCATCCAAATTGTGGCATTCATTCTCTGTTGACCACAACGCTGGTTTATCATAATTTATTTCACTTCTAATGCCATTGCAGAATAACCATTTCAGGTGTCAACTGATATAGTAGGTTCCTTTTTACATTATCAAAGCACTATTGTGTTCAATATGTGCCCTCCTACATAAAAAGACCACCAAAAATTACCTTCCTTTTTCAAAGAAGACAACATCAGAGAACTTGGGTAGATGTGCGAATTTTTGCCAGCTGCAGTGCTGCTTCAGCTTAAAGCAGCGCACAGCTGAAGTAACTCACCCTGCCTAGAAATGAAGGGGCTGCTGTAGCCATTTTTTAATGCCATTGATTATTATTTTTAATGCCATTGATGCAGTTGTGGGTTCCTGTGGGAGATGCTCAGAATTCCTCCTAGCCTCAAAATGTAGGCAACAGCTGGCCTTTGAGGGGCTACGAGTGGTTGGAGTTCCTGCCATGAAGTAGGCCAGGGTCCATGCACTGTGTCCTCCCAGCTGAGTTCAAACTTGGTGCCTTATTCATGCTGGAACACTGTAGTAGCCACCATGTGTGAAGGGAGCAGATGGCAAAGGAAGCCAAGAACAAGAAATGGGCTGAGGGCAAAGCCAGAGAACTGTTTCCACCTCTGATATCCCCTTCTGCTAGGGCAGCAAGGACATGATGGAGACTCGGCAAACTGGGGTTGTGGTTAGACCACCAAGGTTCACTGCTGTGTGGAACAAACTTGAATGCCACTGTGATGGAGCTCCAGAGACTCTGCCTACTTACAGCCAATTTCGCTGTATGTCCCAGGACCTACACGGAGTTTGGCAATAAGAATTGGTAAGGAAGCCACACTAGTATGGAGAGGGCAGCACCGTTGTGTTTTGATATATAATTATCATAATAAAAAGCATTATTCAAAATTACTGTATGAGAACTTCATGGTACACAGTTGCCACAGAAGAGGACTAATTCTAATTCTAATTCTGAAGCGGGGTCATTAGTGTTGCGGGGGGAGATAACTTTTTGTCTGGACCTGTAAGAAAAAGCATTTGATCTATTTATTTCATGATAAAAAAGGATCTTTGTACAATCACACATGGCGCTATTTATTAAAAATGAATACATTTGCTATTATTACAATTGGAAAAAGGTCATTAGTGTTAACCTAGCTTTGTGCAAGTGCAATTACTTTAAACAGTAATTATTGAGCTTGTGCACTGGAGAGTACTTCCATGACTCATATGCAATATCAGTTATATGAAGGGAATTCCAGAGAGAACAGGACTTGCTTAATTTTTTAGTAGTAGTAATTAACTTCTGCATATCCAGTGTAATTATTTCTATTGATTGAAGCAGAGAAGATATTTTCCTATCTAAAGACAATAATCTCAGGTTACAGTATGTGCCTGTTCCCAAAATACTATTTCAAGCTGTGAGTAGAACTGTAATTTGTCAAGCAGCCTGATTTTCACCAGAGTTTTCTGCTGCTACAGCAGAGTAAAAACTGTTACACAGCCATAGGAGTCTCTTGATTTCTGGGAGAGGAGGAAAGGTAACAAGCTGAAAATGAGAATAGTGCTCCTGCCCCTTTGTGTTAAAACCCATTAAATGCACATTTAAATAAAAATCAACAAGGATACTCGCTACAAATTTGCAAAGTAGTATAATACCAGATGGCATTATGCACCGAACAACCTTGTGCCTACATTCCCACATTAAGAATACAGCCTACCTACACTGTATACAAGAAGATGTTCAAAATGCAGTTAAACACTTTAGTTAATGATTTATTAAAGACCATCTGTCAGTATGAATCTTCTGTTCCCAGTTCTATTAATTCAGAAATTAACGCTCGCTCAGTCTCTTCCCCCATCCTTCTGCCAGTTCCAATTTCATATAATCCTGAAGGTATTACAGGCCTTTTGTCAGCATCTTAAATATAGTGATTTGAGTCACATGCACTGACCATCAGGGGTTGGTAATGGGATGGTAGCATTCCCTCTTCTCTTGCATGCTTGTTTTCACTTGCTGTAGTTACAGACATGGGCTTTTTAAAAAAAAAAATGAGGTGGAGGGGTCCCTCCACTGGATCTTGAATCTGCCCTGCTGCTATCCATGAATATAATGGATCCAATCCAGACAGATCCAATCCAAATGCTGGAAAGAGGATTTTTTCTTCCCCAGTGCAAGCTGTGGATGTTGCAGAAGCCATACCACTCATACGTCTGGCTTCTCGCTCGCTTGCTTGCTTATCTAATTTCTGTACTGCCTAAGGTATTAAAAATATTGCTAAGCTGCCTACAAAAAACCAAAGCAACAACTTTCAAGTTAAGCAATATTTTGTTTGACAGTTTAAACAAAATGTTACAAAAATTCAGTTACCTATAAAAATGTTACATGAATACAACATATATTGTCATATTTTATTGTATTTATTTATATCCCGCCTTTCCCCCCTAACTGGACTCGAGGCGGCTTACAACTAAAATAGAAACAGCTAAAGACGCATAAAATTTGGATGCTGGAAAAGAGCAATGTCTGCAGCCTCTTTTAAGTGACTTCGGAGGACTCAAGCCTTTTACGGAGATGTCAAAGGTGATGCTCTGGGCTAATAATTAACATTTCCCCCCTCCCCCCGTCTCTCTCTGCACGCAAAAAGACAAGAAATCGGAGCACAAGCTTGCATTTTTTTCGGGTCGGGGAAAGGGCAGGCAGGAGAGGGAGACGAGAAAAAATGGACAACGGAACGCGGGCCGAATTGTGCCGGAAGTGACCATGCCACGCCGGAGTTGTCGCGCTAGGAAACCGGACTTCGGTAGCTGCGCTTGGACTCTCGCGTTCGCTTTATCTTTACGGCTTTGGCCGAATAAGGGGTTGAAAGACAGGGAAGAGCGGCCTTCTCTCCTCGGGACGGAGATGTGCTCCTCCTACTTCCGGCCCCGGAAATGAAGGAGTTTTAAAAAAAAGGCGGGGCGTCGTCGCCTCCATGGCAACCACGGGAAGCCGGCGGAAGGAGCCGAGCTCAGAGGGGCGGTATCAGAACGAGCGGAAGAAGGAAAGAAGCGAGGCGGCGACGTCACGGTGGGGGGCGTGGCGAACGTTTCTTTTCGCGCGGGAAATTGGGTTCTGCTGGGTGTTGATCTGAAGGGGCTGCGAGGTGAGTGGCAGGTGGCTTTGGAGGATCGGGTTTCTGGTATGTATGTGTGTGAGAGGATTATTTATCTCTTTCGCTCCCCCTCTTCGATTTTTTTTTCGCCCAATGTCCCCGGGCCCCAACAGTGGGAGGCCCCATTAGCTAAAGTGGTGCTTCAGGTTAAGAACAGTTTCAGGTTAAGAACGGACCTCCAGAACGAATTAAGTACTTAACCCGAGGTACCACTGTATATGTTATCTTGCTTCCACCTCTCCCACCACAACCTGCAATCTGTGCACGTGATGCAGCTAATACATCTTTAAAAATTGAATCTTGAAATTCTTCTGACTTTGTCTATAGACCTAAAATAAATAAAAGAAAGTTTTTTTTTAGTGTACCATTGGAATCTGTGTTCTGAAGTGTAGTTAACATTTGGACCAGCTTTTATTACTGTTTAGTTATATTCTAAACTGTTGTGATTCTGTTTGTCCTCTTACAGGTTTACAGGGAGAAAATGCAGTTTTCTGGAGGCAGCAGACGGAAGTTGTTGAAGGTGGTGGCTAATAGACAGGATCAATACCCTCTTAGCCTTCAGTTCTACCTGCAGCCTCCCACTGAAAATATATCTCTAATAGAATTTGAAAGTTTTGCTGTTGACAGACTCAAATGTGAGTAAACATGTAGACTAGAACAATCCTTGAATTTTCAGAATGATTGATTATGTGTTTCTGTGAAATTTTTTTATGTGACGCTTACTCACCCTCAACATTTTCAGGATCATAGAGTTAAGACATTAAAGAGTTATAGCTTTATATATAGCTATGAGTTATACGTTTATGTAAGATTGCTATAATAAGTTGACAAATTATTTTCCCCCAACCATTTTTCAGATATGTATTTTCAGACACATCTTAGATGTGCTACATTTCAAATCTGTTGTCTTGTTCTTTGCAGTACTCAAAGTAGTAGAGAACCTGGGTGTCAGTTATGTGAAAGGTTCAGATGATTATAATAGAAAGCTGGCATCCGAAATTCGGGCTCTTAAATTTCCGTACAAGGTAAGTAAAACTGAATAATTAACACTGAGTATAAACTTCATATTTCTGTGTAGTTGTCGCCACTGGAATGAATAATTTTAGAGATATAGTAGTGTTGGTAGATTAAAATGGTTGCACTAGGTCTTTCAGGGGCCCCTTGCCCATGACATGTATGATGGTGGTGGTGATGATGATGATAATATTAATTACTATTATTTTATTATTTATGTCCTGCCCATCAAATTTGGTTTCCCTAGCCACTCTGGATAGCTTACAACACATAAAAAATTGTAAAACATTACACATAAAAAATTTCCTGATACAGGGTTGCCTTCAGATGTCTTCTAAAAGTCAGATAGTTGCTTATTTCCTTGACATCTGATGGGAGGGCATTCCACAGGGCAGGCACCACTACCGAGAAGGCCCTCAGCCTGGTTCCCTGTAACCTCACTTCTTGCAGTGAGGGAACCACCAGAAGGCCCTCGGCGCTGGACCTCAGTGTCCAGGCTGAACGATGGGGGTGGAGATGCTCTTGATGTTCAGTATAGGCTTTCCTGTATAAAAGACTGCCAAAGGTGTCTAATAACTTGCATATAAAAAGTGATAACATAGAAAGAACATACTAAATAAAATGAAATGGGTAGAGTGGCAGATAAAAACTGTCAGTTGGAAAAAAGAAAATCAAATGTTGAAAAAGCCAGATAGTATCAAACAGATGAAATGCCTACTGAAATTCAAGTGACAAAGTACTACCAGAAAGGCGACGGAAAAAATCTTTCTGGGCAAAGCATTCCAAAGCTATGTCCCATAATGAAGAATTCATTGTATCCTTTCCTGTAATTTTGCATCTGGCCATGATTTTGTCCCTGATCAAGTTGATAGATCTTGGTTGGTAGTAAAAAACCCCAGCATAGATTCCGGAAGCCTGCAATGTGCCCACTACTGACCTATAGAATTGCGGCAGCAATCCTTATATGCCTGGATGTAAACTCAGTGGACTTAGTTCTAAGTAGATACAGTGGTGCCCCGCAAGACGAACGCCTCGCAAGACGGAAAACCCACTAGACGAAAGGGTTTTCCGTTTTGCAGGCGCTTCACAAAACAAATTTCCCTATGGGCTTCCTTCGCAAGACGAAAGCCCATAGGGAAATCTCCGGGACAGCGGGGAAGCGCAGCGCATCTTCCCCACTGTCTTCGGATGGCTGTCCTGAAGACTTGCGGTGGGAGGAGGGTTTTCCTTCCCACTGCCAACATTCAGAATGCTGTTCTGAATGTTGGCGGTGGGGAGGAAAAACCCTCTTCCCACCGCAAGCCCCGGGAACAGAGGAGAAGCGCTGCGCGCCTTCCCCTCTGTTCCCGTACCTGTCCGAAGGCTGCTCCGAAGGCTGGCGGCGGGAGGAGGTCTCTCCGCCCCACCGGCAGTCTTCGGAAGGCTGCTCCGAAGGCTGGCGGCGGGAGGAGGTCTCTCCGCCCCACCGGCAGTCTTCGGAAGGCTCCTCCGAAGGCTGGCGGTGGGGCGGAGAGACCTTCTCCCCCCGCCAGGCTTCGGAAGGCTCCTCCGAAGGCTGGCGGTGGGGCGGAGAGACCTTCTCCTCCGGCCAGGCTTTGGAAGGCTCCTCCGAAGGCTGGCGGTGGGGCGGAGAGACCTTTTCCCCCCGCCAGGCTTCGGAAGGCTCCTCCGAAGGCTGGCGGTGGGGCGGAGAGACCTTCTCCCCCCGCCAGGCTTCGGATGGCTGTCCTGAAGACTTGCGGTGGGAGGAGGGTTTTTCTTCCCACCACCAACATTCAGAACGCTGTTCTGAATGTTGGTGGTGGGGAGGAAAAACCCTCCTCCCACCGCAAGCACCGGGAACAGAGGAGAAGCGCTGCACGCCTTCTCCTCTGTTCCCGTACCTGTCCTGAAGGCTTGCGGTGGGGAGAAAAGCCCTTCTCCGCACCGCCAGCCTGGCAAGCGGTCTCCATAGGAACGCATTAATTGATTTTCAATGCATTCCTATGGGAAACCGTGCTTCGCAAGACGAAAAACTCGCAAGAAGAAAAAACTTCCAGAACGAATTAATTTTGTCTTGCGAGGCACCACTGTATGCATAAGATTGTGCTGCAAGTCTTTTTATTTTATAAGTTACTTATAAGAAAGTATTTTTTGTGGTTGTTACAGTATATTATATGATTGTTCTTAACATGCTTTTTTGTAATTTAGGCTTTGGCTGAAGAGGATTATGATGCAAGAAGAAAAGATCACATTTCTCATTTCATATTGCGCCTTGCCTACTGCCAATCGTAGGTATTGTTTGTCCAGTTGCTGTTTAATTGCATGTAATAAGCAGAAACATCATGTTGTGGATTTTAAGATTTGAGAAAGTGTATTTTTAACCATTTGTTGATCCACATTCCAAGATCTTTTAGAATTAATCTTATTTGGGAAACACTGCCAATTTCAGAATGAAAATCATAATGGCCGAGTTGAAACATCCCATCCAATTATTGTTACAAATGCTTCACAATGGTTTGGCATGTTGTCCAAATTAACAAACTATAATTAAAGCTATCACTTCATCTCTGGAGGCAGGTGCACCATGGAGAAGGGAGTAAGCTTAGGAACCTGAACTTTAAAAGACTGGAAAACCAAGCAGATAAGCAAATCCAAACCATGGTTTTCCTGTTCATTTGGAAGTTCACACCATGAGTTGGGTTCTAAATTACAGTATTGTTAGCGAAAGCCATGACTTGTTGAGCTGTCTGAATTGAGCCTGTTTCTCGGCATTGCTTGTGGGGAGAGGTAAGTGTAAATTGCAGTGTGTTAAAAAGGACATATATTTGTATAGTGTTGTGTGTGTGTCTTTTAAGGAAAAAAGCAGCAACACAACTTATCAATAAAATAAATTTACCCATTAATATGGTGTTACAATTAAATACTGAAAACTATTATAAAGAGGGAGGCATTCAGACTTCTTAAAGAGACTCTTTCTAGGAAACTGGTAACCATTTCCAGTTTAATCAGTAACCATCTAGGTCTTTTAAGATGCAAGTTTATTATATTTCAATTGATGTTAGCTGCATTAGCCTTGGACTTTTCTGCAAAAGTTTGAAGTCTTTATTTAAAAGCATTAAAATGATCTTTATTTTAAAAGCCACATATACTGTCTCATCCTGTGTCAACTTGGTGGGGTAACTTTGGACATTATTTTTCAGTGAATCTGGTGGCATGATGGTAATGAAAAATAAAGCTGGATTTTAGTAGTCCAATAGTGCCACCAAGAGGCAAAAGCTTGCATTGTCACTGCTTTTATTCACAAATATTTTCCAGGGTTTTTCTCTCCCCCGCCCCTCACTATTTTCCAGTTTTCTAAACGGTACAGTTCTCAACATATCAAAGTTGGCATGAGCCAAGGGCGTCTGAACAACAGGAGAGCTGAGAAGAGAAGCATTGCTGATGTCTTTTTATCTCTATTATCTCTTATCTCTTGGCTCTGTCAGAACACATTGCCCTCTTTTCACACACGCTGCTTAAACACCCCCCCTTCCCAACCCAGACACAGCTATGCAGTATTTTTTCTGCTGCCACCATTGATGCAGGAATAACAGCAGTACTTCCTTCCTTCCTAGAACAGAATTTTAGTGGTGGACGGACACTGGTGCCACTTTTGAATAGGAACAAACCATATAACCTTGGTGGTTGCTGCTGTATTAATTTACCCAAATTGTGTGCGCGTTCTTTCTCTCTATATATATTCAGTATATATGAATATGCTTTTTAAAAGCTGCACCAGCACCCAACCAGTGTAGCAATGGTTAACCCAGGGGTCCATTGTGGAAGTCGGTGAGCAGTAATGCAGCTGGGTCAGGCTAGTGAGGAACTCTCATGAACATCCATGGATCCCTCAGCCAGTGCCTGACCTGGCCAACCACTGCCACAAGACTTTTTAATAAACACACACACTCTGCCACCATTCTAAATGAACATGCACCTGGATGTTCTCAAATGTTGTAGGAGCCACTCATTATGGAGTGGAAGAGACTCCTTTTGTCCAGGTAGAAGAATGTAAGAGAAGCAAATAGCATAATAAAGAGCAATGAAAACTATTTCGTTAAAAATAAATTATATAGGAAATGCTGATCCAGAAGTAGAAACTGGAATGTTGTAGGAAGATTTCAGGTTACATTTTTGTTCATTTGACTTTCAAAGGAAAACTATGTAGAGATCTGTGGTTATGTGTTTTTAAAAATAACTAAGCATATTTCAGCATGTGTTTCATGTTCCATCGCAGGGAGGAGCTTAGGCGGTGGTTTATCCAGCAAGAAATGGATCTTTTCCGCTACAGATTCACTCAGCTAAGTGGAGAATTGACTAAAAAGTTCCTTGAAAATGTCAGCTTGTCATATGATGTTGTAAGTTTTACAACTTTGAATTACAGTGTATGTGGTAGTATTGCAATGCTTAATATCTGAATGGAAAACTGAACAAAATTTGTAATCTCTCTCCTGCGTCCCCCCCCCCCCCCGCCATTCCTTTTTGACCATAATTCATGTTTGGGCTGCTGTGCTTGTTAGTAGAAAGCCACTTGGTCTGCAGCCATACCTCATAATCTTCTAATGCTTTTCTGAGGATCTTGAGTATGGTTCTTCCTGGTACGACAGCAGGAAAGATGTGACTATGTAGTACGCAGACCAAATGCTATACAGCTGTCCGAATCCATATTCTGGCTCTGAGTTTTACAAATTGATGTTCCCTCTGTGAAGATGCATCCCAAACAGATTGACTCATTTCTACGGGCAAGCAATGCACACTGACAACAGCTTTATCTGGGGTTTTTGAATTTGCTAGATGTATTTTTCTTAAGATGTAATGCTCTCACTGAAAAATCTGCACTAATAGGCGACACCTATGAAGGGAATGATAGAGATGATATACCTAATTCATAATCTTAACCTGTGAAGGGAATGATAGAGATGATGCACCTAATTAATTAATTTTGCTGATTAGTGTGTGTACCACATTGACAGGCAGCCATCATTTTACAGGAGTAATGGGTGTCTTGGAGATAGTTTAGAGACGGGATGGTGGGGGGGGGGACCTCTGGCCTTATGGAGTTGACTGGACTCCAGCTTCCAGCATCTCCAGCCATCATGACCAGTGGCCAAGAGTTGATGGCAGTTTGGAGTGGCAGATGAAGATGATGGACTATGCAGAGTTAGCCAAATTGACTGTTAAGATCCGCAACCAGGGCGACCAGAAATTCCAAAGAGAATGGAGTAAATTTATTGAGTATTTGAAAGGTCAATGTAAAAATGTGAAGACTGAAATAAATCTTGTAACGTAATGTAAAAATGGTATCTGACCATGGACAGAAAAGGACTTGATATAAACAGAAGGACAGAAACTGGCAGTTAAAATACGCATACAATTTACTAGAAATTGGAAAACCAGTTGAAGGGATGGAGGGAAGTCATGAGCTTGGTGGAGCAAATGTATTTGATATGTATGTGAAAAGTTACTATATTTTGTGTTTTAAAAAGAAAACCAATAAAAAAATTATTATTTTTTAAAAAAATAGTTGATGGCAGTTGGGTCCAGCCATATTGCACAGCTTGTACTCAGTGAGGAGAGAGCTTATCCACAAGCCCCAGTTGGGATGTCACACTAAGCCAAACCTTGGCTTAGCTCAGTGTGGCACGATAGCAAAAAAGGACTGGGGAGGAGCAAAGTGGCTGCAGCCTGTGTGGTCATGTATTAGCACTAGGCTACGGTTTGGCTTAGTGTGATGTGTGAATTAGCCCAGTGTACGCTAACACCTGATCCTTGCATACTAAGGGTGAGATTCAACTCATGAGTCCTATCAGTGGAAGCCTGAACAAGGACTTCCGCTTGTTCAGTGGGGCTCCTCTTCCTGTAAGCCCAATTGGTTCAGGGTGTGTGTCAGCAGAGCCCCCAGAGCAGCATGCAGGGAGACTGATGGAATGGTCAACAAAGCAAACCGTCAAATTCCTCCCCAAGTAGAAATAATCCCCTCACCCCTAAAAGCACTTGAGAAAGGTTGTGTGAAGGGGATGGGTTAAAATGAAGTTTGAGAAGGTCAGTTTGGCTGACAAAGTTGCTACAGAATTGTACAAGAGAATGGTGAAGGTTAACAAGATCTGTACAAAGGTTTCTCTTTGGTTATACTTGTGTTTCTTAAGGAAAGGTTAACCCTCCCAACAGCAACCAACCCAATAAACAATATGTGAGAGCCTTCAGTTCAAATCCTTTGACAAATGGCAGAATACATTTTTTTTAAAAAAAGCCCTCTGGGGTAGTAGAAACCGTGTTGCGGTCTATCTTTTTGAGTTGCAGCACTCATCCTGGGAAGCTGGAACAGTATTTGCAGTATCGCTGTATTCAGAGCAACCCAGACAAGGTGCTCTCTAAGGGCCTACCCGGACTTAAGTAAGAAATGGAGGGAAAATGGGCCCCTTTCTCTTTCACTCAACAGAGAGCCAGTGTGGTGTAGTGGTTAAGAGTGGTGGACTCCTAATCTGGTGAACTGGGTTCGATTCCCCGCTCCTCCACCTGCAGCTGCTGGGTGACCTTGGGCTAGTCACACTTCTCTGAAGTCTCTCAGCCCCACTCACCTCACAGAGTGTTTGTTGTGGGGGAGCAAGGGAAAGGAGAATGTTAGCCGCTTTGAGACTCCTTAGGGTAGTGATAAAGCGGGATAGAAAATCCAAACTCTTCTTCTTCTTCTTCAGAAGAGAGACTAATTCCCCCTCTGTTTTTACCAGACAATGGGGAAGGGATCCTTCCCATTTTCTAACCTTTCTTTTAAACTTTTTAGAGACTTGTTCAAGAAAGGTTAGAAAAGGGGAAGGAAGCCTTTCCCACTGCCTGCATGGGTTGCCACCAAGCCTAAATGCACAAGGTGTCAAAGGGTTATTTTGCTCCTTTTTCAACCTTTTCCCCAATCCACTTTCAGTTCCTAGAAGTGCTTCAGAGTGTTTCAGCTCACCAGGAAGGCTGTTGGCTGCTTGTGGAATGACTGACCCTAGACCATTAACTAGACTTAAAAAATATTATTTTTGTTGTTGTTGTTATTAAACATGGATACTCCTTTTTATTTTTAAAACTTTTGCAGTTGTGATTGTAGCCAGTGAAAATGGCAAGGTACAGTACAATTGAAGTTTATAGTTCTGTTGGTACTAATATTGTTTCTGAGATATTATTGACTGGATGCCTTCCATAAGGCAGTCTACTGCTTGAGTTTTAGTGACTCCTGAATTTGTATTTAAATACACCTGTATTATACGCGCGTGTGCACACACACACACAATTTTTTTGTTTGTTGAGAGTACATTGCAGTGCGCTATCGAGGGAGGAAAAATGGTGTCCTGGAATAGTCAGATGGAGGAGCTAATGCTCTACAATGCAGTTACTGGCCGGCTGTGCCAAAAAATAAGGGTGGGTAGCAGAAGTCAGTAAAGTTCAGTTTTTCCCCAGGTAGCTGCTCTTTGATTTTGTTGTGATTTTCAACAAAAAGTCTTTGGAGAGGTTTGTTAAGTAGTGCAAATGGCAGTGCTTCAATTTCCTGTTTTTATCACTGAATAGTTCTGAAAAGAGCAGGCATCTTTCATTTTATTTCACTTCCAAACCTTTCTAATTGAGCAGTAGAGGGATATAAGTGCACACTGATAATTCAGCATCTCTGTGAATGGAATGTTCTTGACTTTCTGTGAAAGCAACAAAAGGGTAACTGTGCTTTGACAGCAGTTAATTAAAAGCTTAAAGTGCCTGGTATCTCCTGTGCTTTGATTTGCCTAGCTGAAGCATGGCTTCTAACCTATTTGAATTCCAGTAGTTGGATCAAAACCACTTGGTGTTTATGATGGAGGTTGGTTTTTTTTTTTTTTTTTGCTTTTGTTTTGGAGATTAGTGTCTACACAATACATTTCTAAAAAAGGCAGGTGTTAGTATTCACTTCCAGCAATTCAGTGGGAACTTGAGCTAGAAAACCTTATTTTCAGCAAGATGCCCTACCCATATTTTTTTGGCCAGGTGGTGCAGACAGGTTGGGCAAGCCCAGCCAGAGGCATAGAAAAGGAGTTGCCTTAACCCTCTTGTGGTGAACCAGTTCCCGGCCCAGAAACAGAATTTGGTTCTATTGATTCCCTTGGGAATCTTCTCTATTGGTTTTGGAAAGCACGTAAGTACAAATAAGTAATGTAAATGTCTGACATGAAAACATAGGCTAGAAATCCAAAGAAGAAAAGTGTTTGATCTTAATAATAATAATAATAATAATAATAATAATAGTTATTATTAATACCCTGCCCATCTGGCTGGGTTTCCCCAGCCACTCTGCACGGCTTACAGCATATCTTGAAGATGGAGTCCAGGTAAAAAAGAATCACACAGAATCACAAAATTGTAAGTTGGAAGGGACCCAAAAACTGGTCCTGCTCCCTGCAATGCAAAAATCCTACCAGCATCTATCCCTGCATGGGCTTAAGCTACCAACCTTCTGGAAGCAATCTTAGTGGTCTAGGTTTTGCAATGCTTCATCTTATCTTTATTACTCTCTGCTGACTAACCAAGGGCCATAAGATTCATTAAGGGCCATTGGACTTCACTTTTTAATTCATCAGCAGTGGCAGTTGCAACCTGCCCAGCATCCTGCAGCCATGTCTTCATTCGCTTTTGGCTTGTTTCTCTTAAAAAAGCAAGCAAACAGGCAGGGGTTGAAAGGAGTGACAATCACCTTCCCCTTGTTTGCCACCCGCTGCAGCCCAATACGCAGCTTCATTTGTGAGCTGCCTAGCAACCTTCCATTTGAACTCTGCTCACCAACAGTGGTGGCTGCTAGCCTGCCGTTCCTCTCGGGGCTCCTCTCTATAAGCATTCACCAACCCCCAGTGAATTTTAAAGCATGGGGAAAATAAATGTTAATTAGAAGGAAGACGAATGATAAAGAGTAATAGTGACAGTTGTCCAAGCAGCCCTAGAAATGTCATGGGCAATAAAGAGAGGCCCTGAAGTACTATAATTAACATCCCCATTGAATGATGGTGAGAAACGTCTAATCCTAGATTAATGGTTTAGTAGTAGTCTGCCCCAATTAGTTGATTTAAGCTTGCAGCCCTACAAAAATGGAAATGTGATTAGAAAACAAAATTATGAGTTTAATTACAAGAATTATTATTAGGATTTTAGACACCAGGTTCTTGAAATCTGTTGGTACATTTAAAAAGAAAGTTGGCGTCCATACTATAGTTTCTTTTTTTCCTTGGAAAGAGCTTCATTTCAAAATAACTTATCCAACTATCAAGATGCTATAGAAGGCAGTTTAAAACTGGTATTGATGGTCAGGCAATGCTTGAGTGAAAAGCTGAGTTTTAATAAATGATGGAAACCTCACCTGCAGGTATTGGCGGTGGGGGTGAGGGGAATTATTCCACGAAAAAAAGATGCCATTGTACAGAATGTTCACCTCTGTGCTATCACAATGTAGAGTTCCTTAGGCTGCAGCACAGTCAACAGAGTATCGTCTGAAGATCTTAAACATATCTTCTCATGATGTTGGGTTGGTTGAAGTTATTTTGGAGTGATGGCAGGACTGCTAATTGTGGAATATCCAGGAGCCTTGGGAAGCAACTATGGAAGAACTTCTAAAGGCCTTCCTTATGTGGCTCTATTCCATTCCAGCTTGCTTAATGGTGCATAAGGCTCCTTATTGTAAAACCATGGGAACCATGGGAAGGTAGACTCCGTTTCTGCTTTTACTACTCAAAGGCTTAGTTTTGAGGATGAAGGATGTTGAAGGGGGGAGGGAAATAGAACACAACTTCTTAATGCTAGTTCCATTTTTGTTTCTTAACACTTCATACTTCATTTACCTAATTCAAATAGTTACTACCTCATTCGGATGAGTCTTCCTTTGTCATTCTTTTGTATTCCTTTTCCTTTAATAGTACACCTGAGTTCCACATTTTTGCAAGGCTTAGCTTAGATGCCTCATTTATTTTAACATTGTAACATTATGTTTTCAGTGATTTTCAAAGTCAATGACTTTTGTTTTAGATTCCAAAATCCGAAAAGGTGAACATTGGAGAGAAGCTGCGAAACTCAACTCCTGGTTTGGGTGGCGTTAAAATAGAAGAGTTTGTCTTTTATAAGGTAAGTGAGCAGGCTGAGGTGGTGGCAGCATTTTGTATAAATCAAAAAATCTGTACAGTGGTACCTCGGGTTAAGAACTTAATTCGTTCTTAACCTGAAACTGTTCTTAACCTGAGGTACCACTTTAGCTAATGGTGCCTCCCACTGCCGCCGCGCGATTTCTGTTCTCATCCTGAAGCAAAGTTTTCAACCCCAAGTACTATTTCTGGGTTAGCGGAGTCTGTAACCTGAAGCGTCTGTAACCCAAGGTACCACTATATTTTCATTCTCATAACCTCAATTTCCCAACCCATTTGGGCGAATAGTGTTACTACTTCATTTTCTAATTGCTTCTGCCTACAGTTCTTATGTATATGACTTGCCTTAAAGGAAATGATTTGCCAATGTATATAGTAATCCTACACTGCAAATATCTATGCAGTTAAGCAGATGATGTATTTCCCTGGGTGGAAGTTGGGTAAAACAAATACTGGGCTGCATTCGACTACGCTGTTCTCTTAGTAGAAGCTGGCACAAGGGTTCCTCCTAATGCAATGAGTCTTTTCCTCCTGTGCCCCTCGTACCTCCCTCAGATCCACTCTAGAGGCTTGAGAGAACTTCCAGAACAACATGTGGATCGGGGGGAAGAAGGCAAGCAGCTCCTTAGAACTAAGTTGAATTCCACCCATTATACCCAGAAGGAAAGTAATTTCTGTGAAATGATTGCTAAAGAAATCTTCCCAAATTTAGACTTGGAAGCACTGTTGTTCCACCTTAGGCTTCTCAGGAACAGTGAGTGTGCTCAGAAAAAAAAAATAGAGGTGTTTATCAAAAATGGCCTAGCCTGTCCCTTTCAGAGAATACATCTGCCATTTCTGTCTTTCAGGTTCCTTTCTGTGATGCTGTGGATTTAGTCCGTGTGAGAAAAGTTTACCTGCATGGCGGCTATGCCTACGTACCTCAGCAAGATTTTGTTACCATTGTTCTGAACAATTACAGAACCAAACTGTCAAAAGCCCTGGCAGTAAGTATTTTTTTTCCTAATTTGCTCTGTGTTTTACACTCCCTTTTCGGTTTTCATTTTTATAAATGGTAACATTCCATTCAGCCTGCGAAAGGTGATTGGGATAGGGCATGGGGATTTGTCTTTCAGGATTTGAGAAGTACTTCAACTGCTTCGGCTTTTTCTTTTTTTCTTTTTTTCTTTTTTAAAAAAGCTTCTTATTCTCATTATGTAAGACTTCACCTTACTGTACATTGTAAAATTGGAGCCTTTCTGCTTGAGATGGCATTAGTAATACACAGTGGTTTTATACAGCAGTTTTATTGACAAGCAGTTTTCCGCTCGCTCCATTTCAGCAAACTTCAGAATAATATTAGGAACAGGTAGAGGAACAGGGGCAGAAATTATATTTTTTATATTGTAATTTTATCCTGTGAACCACCCTGAGACTCGCAGGTATAGGGCGGTATACAAATTTAATAAATAACAATACAGTGGTGCCTCGCAAGACGAAATTAATTCGTTCCGCAAGTTTTTTCTTCTTGCGTGTTTTTCGTCTTGCGAAGCACGGTTTCCCATAGGAATGCATTGAAAATCAATCAATGCGTTCCTATGGAAACCGCCTTCAGACCAGGTCCGGGGACAGTCTGTCCCCCGACCTCTTCTGAAGGCTGGGGGGGGGACAAGGGCTTTTCTTCCCACCCCCAGCATTTTAAAAAACCCCGGGACAGCGGAGAAGTCCTCCACTGTCCGGGGCAATCTTAAAATGCTGGCGGGCGGCAGCGAAGCCTTCGCTGCCGCCCGCCAGCATTTTTAAAAACCCCGGGACCTCTTCTGAAGGCCGGCGGGGGGCAAAAGTCTTTGCTCCCCCCTGCCTGCCTTCCCGGGAGAATGGAGAAACACAGCGTGTTTCTCCGCTATCCCGGACGGCTTTTGAAGGCAGGCGGGGGGGAGCAAAGAGGTCCAGGACCTCTTCTGAAGGCTGGCGGGTGGCAAAAGTCTTTGCCCCCCTGCCTGCCTTCCCGGGGGCTTTTAAATCGCCCCGGGACAGCGGAGAAGTCCTCTGCTGTCCCGGGCCGATTTTAAAATGCTGGCGGGCGGCAGCGCTGCCGCCTGCCAGCATTTTAAAATCGCCCCGGACAGTGGAGAAGTCCTCCACTGTCTCGGGGTTTTTTAAAATGCTGGCGGGCGGCAGCGAAGGATTCAAAAGCCGTTCGGGATAGCGGAGAAACACGCTGCGTTTCTCCACTCTCCCGGGAAGGCAGGCAGGGGGGAGCAAAGACTTTTGCCCCCCGCCGGCCTTCAGAAGAGGTCAAGGACCTCTTCTGAAGGCCGGCGGGGGGCGAAAGTCTTTGCTCCCCCCGGCTGCCTTCAAAAGCCGTCCGGGATAGCGGGAAGCGCTTCCCTGCTATCCCAGACTGCTTTTAAAATGCTGGCGGTGGGGAGCAAAGCCTTTTGGCCCCCACCAGCCTTCCTGGACCTCTTCTGAAGGCCGGAGGGAGGGAAAGGCTTTGCTCCCCACCGCCAGCATTTAAAAGAGGTCCCCGGAGATTTCTTCTTGCGAAGCAAGCCCATAGGGAAATTCGTCTTGCGAAGCAACTCGCAAACGGAAAACCCTTTCGTCTTGCGGGTTTTCCGTCTTGCGAGGCATTCGTCTTGCGGGGCACCACTGTACAGTGGTACTTCGGGTTACAGACACCTCGGGTTGCAGGTACTTCAGGTTACAGACTCCGCTAACCCGGAAGTAGTATCTTGGGTTTAGAACTTTACCTCAGGATGAGAACGGAAATCACGCGACGGCGGTGGGAGGCCCCATTAGCTAAAGTGGTACCTCAAGTTAAGAACAGTTTCAGGTTAAGAATGGACCTCCGGAATGAAATAAGTTCTTAACCTGAGGTACCAATGTAATACTAAATAGTGATGCTTGTTTTTCAACTTGCTTGCTATTCAGTCAGCTGTATTACTCTTAGAGACAGAATAAATATTGTTGCTTGGGGAAAGATTTGTTGCCAGCACACTCTTAAAAAAAATAAAAATCTGTATAGTTCTCATCTGGACAGGTCACTTTAGTGCTGCTGATGCAGCTGTTTGACTTCATCCCCAGAGGCTCCTTCCATCGTCTCTCGAGACAGACGGATGCCAACAACAACTTATTAATGCAATCCTGAAATGTAGTGTCCAGAACTTCAAACCAAGGTTGGAGTGATGCTGAGTATAACTGTTTTTTGTGTGTGTCTTGAAAACATGGTTGTTAATACAAGTAAAAAAAATGAAATCTGCTATTTCTGTGACACATCAGTGTTGACTCTTGCTTAGTTTGCCATTCTCAAAAGTGTTGGCTATCTGGTCATTAATTCTGTAATCTTCATGTAGGAGAGAGTTTCAGTCCACAGTTCATCCAGAGTTTTCATTTTGCCATTATCCTAGTTGTCCAATTTTCAACTGGTCCTTCCCATCTTTCTATCATCTGCAAATTTGACTGCTTCTGTCTTTTTTTAAGTGCAGTTTTTCAAGCCATCATATATTAATGATTGCTAGCATTTAACCTTTAAAAAAGTAGTTTCTGCAGCTTAGCCACTTTCTTGCTTGTTCATCATGTATTAATAGCTTTTAAAAAAGAAATTCCAAACACTGTAAGAAGTAGGTGAGATAGTTTCTGAAACATAAGGAGCTATAGTGGAAAGTTCAAATCAATATAACGGTTCTCTTGTGTCTGCATTAATGGAAGTGGCTTTGAAGAGGATCTTATTCTTTGTTTCTCTGCTCATGGCCAAGGTTTCTTTGTGCTTCAGAATTAACTCGTTCCTTCAGGCATAAGACTTGATGTTTTTAGTGAATAACAGCGACTTAAAAGGCTGAGACGTGAACTGGGAAGGTTTTTACAAGGTTATTTGTACAGATAACATGCAAATGGTTTGGGTCCGTTGGTGCTGTTGCACAGATAGCATTTCCACTGACCCCTCCAGTTTTTGTTAAATAGCATGATTCTGCTCCAGCTTATTTTGTGATCGAACTGAATTACCTTTCTTCAGTGTTGCATTACCTGTTTGGGGGAGGTCTGTTGCTTGGTGGTAGAGCATCTACTCAGTAAGCAAGTAAGCAGGAGGCCCCGAGTTCAGTCCTCTGGATTTCCTTCTAGGTTTGTGTATGTTCCCAGCCTGAAACCCTGGAGAGCTGTTGCTAGTCAGTGTTGAGAATATGGCGCTAGATGGACCAGTGGTCTGATTTGGTGTAAGGCAGCTTCTTTGGTTCCTAATAAAAAGACTATCATTGCTATTTTATTTATAGCTGGAAGCTTCTTGCTGTGCATACCATTGCTCTGCTTGACACATGAGTGCCCCGAAACACAACAGATTTTATACAAATGGCCTACTTGTGATGAGAAGACATCAGCAGATCCTAGTTGCTAGGAGACAGCAGAACACTGAAATAGCTTCTTCCTCTTTTTTTTGCAGTTTTGTATAATAAAACTGTTCTTGGAGACTACAGAAATCTTTATGAACTTTCACTTTAAGATTTTGCAGTGTAACCTGCAATCATTATTTTGAATGTTTGTTTATTTAGGTTTGGGAAACATTCCATGGTAGCTGAAGTTTGGATAGTTTGGTTTTAAAGTTGCTTTTATCAGATGCAGCTAAATGCGGATAAACTCCAATTAAGAAGCTTTTTAATATATTGATAAAACGATTGCTCAGTGTGCTAAACAGAGGCCACAGGGTGCTATGTGTTTCTGACCACCAAGCCTATGCTACAAAAGGTAAAGGACCCCTGGACGGTTAAGTCCAGTCAAAAGTGTTAAGTTGTGAGTGAACATAGCAGACAACACAGCGATTCTTCAAACAGCTCTTGTTTATTCACAGGCCAGAACAGAACTGAACTGAAGGGTTCAGCCAGCCTGCTTATATAGACCTCCACTACAACGCAACAGTAACCACTTTCTGTAACTATCCAATCACTGAATGTCACTTTCAATCCCTTATTTGCATATGTGGACCTGAGTGAAAACTATCTACAGTATCCCCCTGCTGGCCCAGGGTGAGAACTTCAGTACATAACAAAAGGTGACTATGGGGTTGCGGTGCTCATTTCACTTTCAGGCCGAGGGACACATACAAATTTCAGGGTCATGTGGCCAGCATGACTAAACCGCTTCTGGCGCAACCATGATAATGCACCATGCAGACTAAGTGTGAAGGGATATTTTAAATTAATGGGTCCACAGTTCTGCTCACCACAGCTGAAATTACAAGTTCTCTGGCCATCTTCTGTGGAGTGTGGCCAGCTGCAGGGGAGGAGTTTTCCTACAGTTGAGAAGAAGCCTTAAACCAAAGAGGTTTTAGCACCTCTTTTGCTGTTGGGGGCACTTGGAGCACCTGTTCAGTGCAGAGCCAAATCAAGAACCAAATCTTCTTCCCCATTGCACTCTCACTTGGGCTGGGGAGAGGAAGGTGCGATGACTTGACTTCATGCTTGCTGGTGTTTGCCCTCCCTGGAGGGGTGAGCAGAGGCCTGTTTCCACATTACGCGAAATGGAATCTTGCCTTCCCTTTCCCAAGCATGGAGATGGGGAGAATAGCAGAAAGTTGTCCTGCACCTAATGCTGCATTTTGGAGGTACAGGGGAAGGTCAGGAACAAGAATTGGGTCATGGGGAAAGGTGGCATAGTCATGGAAAGCATAGGTTTTTGGGGGAGGGGCACCAAAGTCTTGGGTAAACCCCTGGTGAAAATCCATGGTTAAGCTGGGCTCTGATTCAAAAAGTTGTGGAAATACTATTTTGAAAAGGTCTTTTTCAAGAGCAGAAATCATATCTAGGGGTTGTCGTAAGTTGTACAGATCTGTTCTGGTACCATAGCTTTCCTAGTCCCTCAAAGGTATTGTTGTTTTTGTTGGCATCCGTCAATGTCTCGAGAGGCAAGAAAAAGAAGTTCAAGAAAACACTTCCCACTTCTTTCTAGATACACTGCCCAATCTGACCTTGCATTTATTTACACCATTGCTCTACATATTTACATTGGCAGATAATTTGAAGTATTGGGTGAAGTGGGCAGGAAGGGCAAGGTTGGTCTCTCATGCCCGGAACAGTGAAAGACCCCTTTCCTTTCTCATTGGGATCTTGAAGATAAGACAATATCTTTGTTTTATGAATGGGTGTGTTTCATTCATGGGGAGGGACAGTTGCCATTGGTTAACATGTTTGTGTTCATTCCAGAAAGCTTCATACCCTGCATTATGCAAAAATATTTTGATGTATAATATATACTTCTAGAATGTTTGGATTTAAATTCCAGAATAGATTTCAGTTTGGTTGGCACTCTCGCTTCCTGATGATAACATGGAACTGGGAGCTGATTGACTCATTGAGTGGTTGTTCTGATCCATCCAGACAAAATGATTCAAAAGTCTCTGGATGAGCTCCATTACGCAAGGAGAGCAGGTGACTGCTTGTTCAGTGGGGCTTCTCTTTCTTCTCTACTTTGCAGCTTCAGTTTCCCTGCCCCACCTTCTAAAAAATAAATGTGCTCTGGAAGGTTGGAGACCCATCCAGAACAGACTTTGAGGGCATGTGATGGGGCTGGAGATGTTCACAAGTGTATTTCTGTTGCGCCTGTAGGGATCAGATGGGATTACCGTGAGGAATTATAAAATATGCATCAAGCCATCGTGTCCACGATGAAGACATTGTGTTGACTGGGTTTGATATATTGACGATAATTTCTGATTAAATCCCATAAGATTCTACATTCATGCCCTTTTGATGCCCTTTTGCCTCTACTGCCCATTTCTCTCTCCTCACATGTCACGTACACAGCAGTACACAGCCCAGTTGCTTCGCCAGGCAGGCATCTTGGGCCATAAAGATAGTGGGCAAGCTTCTTTGAAGTAGGTTCTTATATATTAATGGTAGGATGTTAATCTTAGGGCCAGGAAACAGATCTCACATTAAGGGGATAATGGTCACTGTCCTCCTGGCCATCCTTCTTATCATGTGTACTGATTGTTTATGACCTCCGGGGTTGCCAGATGCTCTTCTTTGTAGTTCTCATCTTATTTACCCCAAAATATATGCATGTTAATTAGTGTTGTAGTGTAACTTTTTCCCCACGTGGGGTTTGATGAAATGCTCAGAGGAAATATGATTGGTTCTTATGAGCACTGTGTAAAAGATTCTTTTGCTAATAAAATGGCCTGGTGAGGGGTGTGGTTTACGCACTTTCTCCGAGAGCCTTGCTGGTCAAAGCCTCGTGTCTTGTTTTTAATCAGGGTCCAATCCTTCCTTTACTTTGCGAACGCAACAGCGCCAAGTGGAAAGGCATCAGCCTTCTAGCTTTGGAGCTTAGAGGTGGAAATGCTACATATGGAACCATGCTTCTTTACACCTTTTGGTCATGGATTCACCTTTCCTCCACTACTCAAATCTGTAAACACCATTTTTCATGTAGCTCCTAGCAGTAATTTCTGTTTGGGAATGAGAGAGGGAGTATGCAATTTGATACAGATGGTGTTCAATAATATTTGATCACCTGAAGTTTCAAACTGTGAAGAAGAAGGCTTTGTGTTGTGGCATTAATATCAGAAAATTGTGATTAATGAAGGTCTTGTCACTTGAGATTCGTTTCAGGTATTGAGTTTTGAGTGTTAACCCAAAGTAATTCACTGTAACATAAATGGATGATTTTTATAATATGCATATACAAGGTTAGTAAGGTAATAACTTTGACAGTGCAGTATAAAACATGATTAAAATGACTTTGTCCTCTGGATGCTTCGTGCTGAAGTGCAGCAGAAAAGTGCTTTCATTTTAGTATAATTTCGTTTAATGCCTTTCTATTATTTCTGTGCCATTTATTATTTTTTCCCCATTTGTGATACTACAGAGCAGTTAGAAGATGTCTTGCATTGCTTGTGAGTTCAAGGTACATGCAATATTTTCCTGAAATATTTTTTAACAGTTTCAGTCACTGCGCAGTGAAGTGCATAAATATTATTTCTTGCAAGGCCATTGTCTGAGGTATGCTTCTGCCAGTGAATAAGTCAAAACAAAGTCAAAATAGGTTTAGAGGAGAATTGTTGTTTTTACAGAGAAGGCGCTCAAAGATGGACCAAAATTACACATAAGCATTTGTGGTCATTTCTACCCAGACTTTCCCCTTCTCCTGGATTCCTTCACTTGGAACCAGCTGTGGTTCTGGCCCACATCTGGAAATTATGGGTGGCCCTCCCCTCTGATTGAGAGTGCTTTAAGTACAATCTGCATATTCATAATTCAGGCTGTTGTGTCTCTGATGCCTTATTGCTTTGTGTTGAACTCCAATAAGGTTTTAGTGTGCTGTCTTTCACATAGTGATGCTGTTAGAATCCAGTAGAAGTGAGAATCAATTGCATGCTGGCTGGGAATGTATGGAAATTGTTTGAAGGAAAGTAATGTTTATCTCATTATGGTGTGTTTTGAGTTTCAAGGGTTTGGCCCAGGAACTCAAGTAGACCGAGAATCACTGTGGTGATGTAATCCCACAAGTTTATTCTTCATCACCGCCGTGAACCGAGAATTCAGGGCTTATATGGATCCCTGTAGTATTTCAGTGCATAGGAATTGAGCTGGAAAATGGAAGGTCTAAGTTTCATTTGATCTCGATTGCTAGCAATAGTATATCAGTTTGCATTTACTTCTCCTGGCAGATGACAGCATGCAATTAGCCTTAATGATACATTAATAAAGCTGGTGTATACTTTGCTCTCGGAGGCTTAGTTTGGTTAGAATCAAGTATACGCTTCCAGAGTTAACGCTAAATACATTACTTCTGGTAAATGAGCCACCATAGCCACTAGAGGGCTCTGAGAATTTGTGTCCTGGACTTTTTACACTTATCTATCCATCTACTGTGGGTTAAGCCACAGAGCCTAGGACTTGCCGATCAGAAGGTTGGCGGTTCAAATCCCCGCGACGGGGTAAGCTCCCGTTACTCGGTCCCTGCTCCTGCCAACCTAGCAGTTCGAAAACACATCAAAGTGCAAGTAAATAAATAGGTATCGCTCCAGCGGGAAGGTAAATGGCGTTTCTGTGCGCTGCTCTGGTTCACCAGAAGCAGCTTAGTCATGCTGGCCACATGACCCAGAAGCTGTACACCGGCTCCCTTGGCCAATAAAGCGAGATGAGCGCCGTGACCCCAGAGTCAGTCACAACTGGACCTAATGGTCAGGGGTCCCTTTACCTTTATCCATCTACTATCTGAAACTGGCATTGGTTGCCAGATGTGATTGCTGCCCCCCCCCCCCGCTCTCCTATCCCAATACTAGCAAACTCACAATTTCATCCTTCTTCAGCATCCTGTACATTTCTTTTCAGGGGACTTCTCTCCTATGGCAACCCCTTTAGTTTCCACAAGGCATGGAGAAGGGATGGATCCCTCCAATCCTCTTCCACCAGCTCACTCACTTGCTGCACACTTGCTGCACTCACTTGTTCCACTGCACACTTGCCTGTGTGCAGTTCTTTGATGCCAGTGAGTGCTTAAATACAAGGCCAGTTTTGTGACCTTGTTGGTGTTGTATATTTCTTTAAGTTTTATCAGAGATACTGATGCATCTCTCACACTTATTTCAAAATTTACCTGTTAGCAAATATGGGATAAGTAATAGGTCTCCTGGTACTAGATTTTTGCTAAAGTGAAAAGGTGGTTTATTTTAAGATTCATGCACATGCAACCAATTCCTTCTGGTGCCAAGCCCCTACTCAGGGAGGCTTACAGCCATTGAAATTGAATACAATACAATAAAATATATTGAAATACATATATAAATATATTTAAATGCATTGCATTTAAAAAGCAAACATGGAGATCAGATAAAATGACCTTCACAAAAAAAATCAGCAGTATTTTATCTCCTGTGCTGCAGCAGTAGAAATGGTGCTTTATGTCTTTTGTAAAACACACATTCAAGTTGCTGAAGCACAGCCTTTTGTGACATCCTAAAGGCTGCAACCATATGTTCTAGATTCTCATTGCCTTCGGGCTTCCCATCCCTCGCCCTCCTGGTGGTTAAAGAGCTAATATAGCAATGATGGGGTGTTTCAGATATTTTGTTGGACTATAGGCACAAGAAACAACTAAGAAGAAGCTGTAACAAATATGTTCCCCAGAACTGTTGTATAAACAAGCCATCTGTTGTGCACAACGTATTCCAATTCCAATGGATTCATTTGAGTTAACCATCTATTTTTAACTGGTAAAAATGTTCACAGATGGCAAGTTGTTAAAAAGGACAAAGTACTTTTGTTTGCCGCATAACTCTTTGGGCTTTTTTATTGTCTCAGTTATAGCTTCGTACTGGTTCAGTTTCAAAATCTGAACTTAGTGGTAAAGTTTTGACGATTTGCTGAAGTGAAACCACTGAAAGAAGGGGTCGGAACTGGAGTTGTGGGGAGGGGGTTGCCATAACGTCGCAGCAATATACATAGGCACTTCATTATTTCTCATTGCAAGGTAAGATAGAAAAGTTAGAAGGAAAGATAAACACTCCATGCAGGGATAGTAAAAGTGGTGCCCTGTAGATGTTGTAGTGGGAATCTTGTTAGTGGAACAGACTCCCATGAGAGGTGGTGGACTCTCCTTCCTGAGAGGTTTTTAAGCAGAGGTTGGATGGTCATTTGTCATGGATGCTTTAGCTGAGATTCCTGCATTGCAGGGGGTTGGACTAGATCACCCTCAGGGTCCCTTCCAACTCTTAAGTTTCTATGATTCTAAAACTCAGCCAACATGGCCACTGACAATGGAGTTCAACATTTGGAGGGCAGCACATTTGCTATAAAAGCATGTCTAAAGTGGGGGACTTTGTTTGGGGTTATATTAAGATGTGCTTTGACATTCTGAGAAGCAGGAACATGTAATTCCCAAAGGGTAAAATCAAGCAAAAATAGCCCTTAGAGTTCTGGGTGGAAGGTTCTAGATCCCTTTGTACCAATCTTTAGAAGACTTTGTGAACTAGGCAATATTCACACTTAGTATAAATGTGCCACTATGAAAAGAGTGTCTTGTTAGGGAAGAAACACATTTTAGCATTAATTCATACATCTTGAATAATTCATACAACTTGAAAATAAAAAGAGCAGTTCAGTGTTTCAGTTTTCCCATAGTGTTAGTTTGCTTTGGTTTCAAAAGCGGAGATTAATTACCATCCTAAATAGCAAAAGAGGCTCTTGTTAGGTACCACAAACAAAAATCGATCAAATGTTCAAAATAGACCCGTTGAAATTTATAAACCTAAGATAGCCATGTTCCTTAATTTCGGTGGATTTACTCTGAGTAAGGCAAAAAACTGTATACAAGCCTGCACCTACTTACCTGGAAGTAAGCTGATTGAACTAAATAGGACTTAAAGTAGGTGTATATAGGATTGCGTTGTAAAATTGGCTATTGAATGTCTTCAGGCCCCTCAGCCACACAATACTTTTTGAGCTTGTAGTAAGTAGCCTGCTACTTGTGCCATTCCACAAATTGGTTTTAGGGAAATGGTCTTTTATTCAAGGCTCTGCAGCAATAACTTTGATGAGGTTCTAGAATCTAGAGGCTCATCACAGTTACTGCTGCTGCTACAACTTCCTTTGTCTAACTGCAGTAGCTCTCAGTTTCAAAACTTTTTCTCCCCTTGCCATTATCTCTTCAACTTTTCCAAGATCATGTTCCTTAGGTTAATTTTGCAATTGCTTCTAGCATACAGATATTATTAAAATCCTGACATGAAACTGTCAGTTAAGCACCTTTCAAGAGAGATCAAAGAGAGCAGGTAAATGGCTTTGTGAAATGAAACCAGAATTCTTATATTGTGGGGGGGACGGGGGACGGGACTATTTTCTTTAGCCAAGTCAATTTTGTTCTAAATCATACTCTGCTTAAAGAATTGATGTTTGTACACTTTTATATCATCCTATTTCCATTCTAATGTCATGTAAATCGAAGTACCTTGGTTATATTTTACACTACATTGGTTCAGTGATTTACTAGTGCTTTGTGTATTTGATGTTACTGAATGCAAAAAAAAATATATTAGAGCCAATATGGGAGGTGTGCAAGTGATTTCTCCTCTCATTTTCAAGGCTTTCCTATTATTGAGAAACAGCCATGCTATTGAAAGAGGCTTTATAGAAGGCTTTGTATGTAATATTGCACGAGTGGATTCTGCTACTTAAAGCTTTACTGCTTGAGAGCTACTTTGTTCTAAAGGTGAACCTGCAGCATAGCAATTTTAAAATGTTAAATTAATTTCTGTTTTGCAGCATGCCTCTGTTCCTCCTGCCCCCACTTCCTCCTCTAACCTTAGTTATGCAGAATGACAATGAGAAGCATATTTTCAATTTTGTTACGTTTCTTTATTACTAGATGCAAACTATTACTGGGAAGAGAAGCTTTACTTGTCTGCCAGAACTCAGTGGCTGATCTGCTGTTGGTTCAGTAACGTAAACTTAGGGATATTATCTGGCTTCTTCATCCCATCATTGTATTATGTGCATATGTGTAGAGTGGCTGTCAACCAAAGTGTACCTTTAATGGTATGCAAAGACTGGGGTTGTGTATCCATAGAGCTTTTGACTCCATTTTGCCTAGCAGTGACTCTTTGCACCGTACTGTGAAAGCTATTAGGAAATTTCATTATAGTTTCAAAAATAGTTTTTCAAGTGGTGCATGGAGTTCCTGTTAGGGGCTTTTCTTTAAAAAGGCAGAAAATATCTCTGTGCAGTCCCTTGGACTATTAGTACAGTGATACCTCGGGTTACATACGCTTCAGGTTAGAGACTCCTCTAACCCAGAAATAGTACCTCGGGTTAAGAACTTAGCTTCAGGATGAGAACAGAAATCGTGCTCCGGCGGCGCGGTAGCAGCAGGAGGCCCCATTAGCTAAAGTGGTGCTTCAAGTTAAGAACAGTTTCAGGTTAAGAACGGACCTCCGGAACGAATTAAGTACTTAACCCAAGGTACCACTGTAGTTGTTCTTGCCTTGTATTTGCTGGATGCTGATCTGGGAATCCAGGTCTCTGCTGAACAACAAAAACAAGTATTTTTCACTCAGTCTGGGAATTCTTTACTTGAGGTAGTAGCTTGAATTAGACTACAGGCCTGAATATTCCCAATAGGCGAGAAGTCTCTCCTGGTTTTGCAATGGAGTGATGTGTCTCATTGGATTTCTCTTAAGAGTGCTGCCAACATACGATCTCTCTCAAGTCTCCCGGGTGCGGTATAAACATTCCATTTATTCCTTTTGCTTGGACATTTCTCAATATCCATGTTTTCATGTAACAGTGAAGCATGATTTAACACTGTCAGAATAACCCCGAGTGTTTAACTCTCCTCCTCCCCGTTGCCTGGAGGAAGACTTAGGCAGAGTGGCTTTGTGTCATGTCTAGCCCACATGGAGTCTTCAGATGATGAACCAGGAACCCTATAGGTTGGAGACCTTGAAGCAGGCAGCGTTCCCTGGAACCAGTGCTGAGGATCCCTTGCAGGGGGAGACCTGCTAAAGAACCCTTGGAGCTGTCCAGGCTGAAAAGTTACAACGTATAACATGTATAACATGTATAACATGTATAACCCAGATTCTTCGCAAAGGTCATGAGTAAGGGGTTGTTGTGAGTTAACAATCTCTGAAAGTCCTTCACTACTAGTAGCTGTGGTTTGAGTATGGTCTAGGAGGCAAACGTATCCTGAACCGCTTGGTTGCTGGAAACAACACAGGTCTCTGGCTCCTTGTTCTCCCTCCTTGCTATGTTGTACAGTGGTACCTCGGGTTACAGACATTTCAGGTTATAGGCGCTTCAGGTTACAGATTCCACTAACCCAGAAATAGTACCTCGGGTTAAGAACTTTGAGAATAGAAATCGCGTGGTGGGAGGCCTCATTAGCTAAAGTGGTACCTGAGGTTAAGAACGGACCTCCAGAACAAATTAAGTTCTTAACCCGATGTACCACTGTACCTTGTCTGAGCTCCCTGTCATACTGACCTTGGACTGTTTGTCTCTGGATCACACTTTAGAGCTAGACTGATTCTCCATGCTTGAACATGGTTTGTTTTGATGGTGCTGCACCTGTAACCCTGCCCTGTTTGGTGAGTGTTTTGCTAAGAGGCTTAAACCTCCTTAGGATTTGGGGCTCTAGCCTCTCAGGAGACTCACTGGAGCATGATACTTGGTTTAAAACAAACTCAAGTGTTCATAGCAAGCCAGCTTATAAAAACGTACCAGAGTTTGTTTTAAATCAGGATCCCTGGTTGGTTCAAATGCAACAGTAAATTGGGATTCTGTAAAAGTGAAATTAAACTCTGACTTTCTCCTAAGTTGTGTGGGAGGGGGGAATGTGTGACCCCCCCCAGTGCTTCTCTCAGGTTCATATAGGCATGCCTATGCAGTGCTAAACCCTGGTTTGGTGTTACATGTGAATGTAGCCATTGTCTCTTGTATTTCCCCCTGTATTTTAATTTGACTATTTCGGAGGTTTCTAGACACTCAAATTAAAAGGACTTTATGGAGTGGCTAGAGAATGTTTTAAATAATATTTTGAAGGCTGCCATCATATGCACCTTTATGGGACTTCTGAGTAAATAGGCATAGGATTGTGCTGCACAGTTTGCATGGACACGACTGGGTTATGGTAAATTACTTAGTAAAGACTTTGCAAATACCAAAAGTACACATCTGCTGTACTGTAATGAGTGACTTAATTTCTTTGCATCAGTGATATAAGATGTTATAAAACCAATAATCTTTTAATGTTCCTCATGACAAATTACTCTAATGTCTATTCTAAATATCTCTTTTCTGGTGTTTAATTTAAAAAGTCCATTCCTTGAAGCAGATTATAAATGAAATTAAGAGGACTGGCAATCCTTGTCTTTTCTGGCCTTTTTAAAAAATATATACAAGAGAAATGGCCTTATTGCATCCTACTGCAAAGAGACAAATTACTTACTGGGTTGTAATAATCATTTCTTGAACTATATCAAGTGAGTTAGCACCTTGGTTAGTCTCATAACTTACGCACAGAGACAGAATTACTTCTGTGATTTCCAAGAATATGTCTAATTTGTAGCTCTAGCATAATTTAAGCTTACCTTTCTATGTGAGGGAACTTTTTAGGTCTAGAAAGTTGAAATAAATGGCTCTTGGCTTTGTTCTTTAGACTGTTTAGCAAGCTCTTTTTATTCAACACTGGTACAGTGGGTTTTCAGTCATCAAGGAAAAAATGATTTAAGATCTCTGACATGTTTGGAAGATCTTTTTATTGCCATGCTTATGGAAAATGTGAATATGAAGCTGTACAAAAATTGTGTACCTTTTGTTTGTCTGAGATGGTCCTTCCATCTGGGTCATGGGCCATCTTACATTTTCCTGCATCCACGGAGTTGACAGCTCCTGTCACGCCTCCTTTTTCAGCATCACCCAAGAACTACATTTTGCTCTCATAACTTCTAAAACACAAGCCTGTTATTCATATACCTCTTACATTATTGAAGCTGCTTTCTTGTTTGTCTTCCATGGCTAACATCCATTGTTGTGTGAGCAGGCTTCGCTTTCCCTCCACTGTAGCTCCCCTGCAAACGTGCTCTTCCAAGTGTCCCTCAGAGCAGATTAGGGCTGTGTGTGGGGCAGTGTTAAAAATTAGCCAGGTGCCAGGCTCATTTTGCACCTTGCTTTTGACTATTTGCAACCAAGTGAAGATGCCTGGTGCCAGGATGGCTCCTGAGATCTCCAGCATATGGAGGTGCATGCCTGAAGAAGATCATTGGATCTGGACTGTTTTCACACACTAAGACCCCATCCTGTAGAATTCCACCAGTTATATTTTATCAGAGTGAATTTCTGAAACCAAAATGCTTTTTCTGTGCAGCCTGAGCAGGAGTAGTCAGCATTAAGAAAAAGAGGTCAGAATAGGCCAATATATATGTGGACTGTCCCTGGATCAAGTGACTTTCCTTATTTAAGTTGTCAAAGCTCTTAACCTATCTCAAGATTGTCGTTTAACTGAGAATCAATCACAGTCAGCCCACCATTTGAAAAATAAGTCTTTAGAGCTGCCTTGCCCAAAAATGTCAACTAGACATTCCGTTTTGGCGACTGTAACCCTAATTTAAGGTGTCATTAGGTGCCTAGCTTATATACCTGAGTTTCTACTATTGGTGTAGGGAACTGTGGGATGAGGGGAAGAGCCCGTTCTCTTAATGGTGTTCATTCCATTAGCAGACATTGCTGGATTTAATTCTGTATTGTTACATCTCATGTAAGGAAACTTACTTACCGGTAACTAGTTTCATGTTATTTGTATTTTGCTTTTCTACATAAAAATGCAAAGCAGCATAGAGTAAAAACAGGAGTGCAAATACAAAAAAGTAAGAAAACGAATAAAACCAAAGCAATAAAGCAAAATAATAATAATAATAATAAATGAAGTTAGGAGAGAGAACATGAATCAAACGCAGGCCTGAGAAGAAAAGTCTTTACAGTGTGTCTAAAACTTGGAAGGGAAGCTGCCTATCAGGCCTTCCCCATGAGGGCATTCCATAACTACCGCCCAAAAAGTGCTTTATTTGGTACATATCAGCTGTATCTCTGGTGGAAACTTATCAGTGGAAAAGAACAGTAGATATTTGGCGGGGGGGGGGAGCGATAAAGACAAAGAGGAGGAGAAAAAGAAGAAGCATCCTTGGGTCGTTTTTCATCCAACTGTAGGATTTGGAAAGCGTATCACATTGTGAGGTAGTGGATCTGGTGAGAGGATAATGCTGTGAAAACCCTAGACCTTTAAAATAAGTTCAGTTTTATCCTTCTTAAACAATAACTCAAGAGCCAATAGGTACTTTGGGTGACACATTTACTCTGTCAATGTCACCAAAGTTAGAAAAAGTTTAGAGTATCAACAAAGGATCTAGGGCCATATTGGGTTAGCTAATGAACAGGTGTTCTGAAGTATAAGAGTGTAATATCTGTGTCTTATTACTTATAGTCTTCTTTATTAGTAATCTGGTCAACGTGCATTTTGGTACTTCTATTCTTTTTTTACGTTGCTACCACTAAGCAAAGGAATGCTACTGATTGAATGTATTGTAAACCAGGCATGCAATTGGTATCTTTTATCTGATGTTTAATGGAAAGAAAATGTTAATTTAGGGTAATGAAATAGGCCTCCAAGTATGGTGGGTGAATAGACCATTAGGTTAATTAAAACGAGGATATGTATCACTGCTGTAGTGGAACTATCATTTTGAAGGAGACAGTTTCATTTAGTGCTTGAATAGTGAAATTCAGAATGTCTCTCTCCCAAACTGGATTTACGACACATAAGACCAAGATAAATGGCAAGGGCAATTCAGACTTCTGTTCATTTACTTTTACCTGCCTACCATCACTTGTCAGTCTTGACTGCTTGTCACATAAAGGTGAAGATTTATTCAGCCTTATTTAAATCAATTAAATGGAAATTGTGTTGCTTCACTGTCCATCACGCAAGTGGTGCGTTTAGTACAAAAAGCACTAAAAAGTTGTGACAAACTGCACTCAGAAAAGCTTTCAAACACGCTTTAATGAGTACAGTCACCGTCTATGGATTTCAATTCTTGTTTAGTTTTTAAATATCACAACATTTTTAAAAGGCTTCTGGAAGAGGAAGGAGTTGTGTTGCTACATTGTTTATACTTGTTTGGAAGTCACTTAGGATTGCTGCAACTGAAGAAGAAAAATTGGTGGCGTAGATAACAATTGAGGGGAAAAGAGGACATTATAATAGGAAGAGTCGCAGAAGCAAATTGGTTTTCTGTAATATAATGGTACCTTGGTACTCAAACGGCTTGGCTCCCGAACAAATCGGCTCCAGAATGCTGCAAACCCAGAAGTAAGTGTTCCGGTTTGCAAACGTTTTTCACAAACCGAACGTCTGACACAGCTTCCACAGCTTCCGATTGAGTGCAGGAAGCTCCTGCAGCCAATCGGAAGCTGGGCCTTGGGTTTTCGAACCATTTTGGGTGTCGAGCAGACTCCCAGAACAGATTAAATTCAAGAACCAAGGTGGTTACAGGGCCATTCTGGACCATCAATAAGCCTTCAGGTGGCAAAGGACTTCAGGTGACTGCAGCACCTACACAACTGTGTAACATTTTTTTCTAGCTGTTGTAGCCACTAAGAAGGGATGCGGGTGGCGCTATGGGTTAAACCACAGCCTAGGACTTGCTGATCAGAAGGTCGGCAGTTCGAATCCCCGCGACGGGGTGAGCTGCTGTTGCTCGGTCCCTGCTCCTGCCAACCTAGCAGTTCAAAAGCACGTCAAAGTGCAAGTAGATAAATAGGTACTGCTCCAGCGGGAAGGTAAACAGCGTTTCCGTGCGCTGCTCTGGTTCGCCAGAAGGAACTTAGTCATGCTGGCCACATGACCTGGAAACTGTACGCCAGCTCCCTTGGCCAATAAAGCGAGATGAGCGCCGCAACCCCAGAGTCGGCCACTAATGGACCTAACGGTCAGGGGTCCCTTTACCTTTACCTAGCCACTAAGAGAGCTTTGTTTAGCCTTCCCTCTCTGCTATCGCCGACCCAGTCACCCTATTCAGCTGGGTTTTCAGTAGCAGCTGTGTCCTAGTGCAGAGTAAGATGTAGCAGAAAACCCCTTACATGAGTGAAATGTGCTTCCACTCAAGCAAAGAGAGGCCCACCCAGTTTCCACCAGTTCAACCTGCCATCTTGCCTGCTTCTCCATATTCTACACTGTTGCAGAGGGCCTGAAATATTTAGGAGTGACCGTGGGGGGTGGGGGAACTAAGGGCTGCAACAGGAAGTGGTGGGAAAGCCCCATTGTATGCATTGAACTGTGCCCACTGCTCTTTCAGTTCCTCCCACTGGAGCTGAGAATTTTAAAACCGCTAAGGTTATATATAATAGCACACCACTGTTTAAATTCTGGAAGACCTTGAGCTATAATGTTGTCATAATATGGCACCAAGGCCCAAAGGGTTGTGCTGTATCTTCTAGCCATGCCAGTCAGTGAAAGACTGGTTGAGATGCACATTTTAAGGTAACTTGTGCTTCCCACTCCTCACTTTAGGAATATGACAGTCATATAAAGATCTGGTAAGAGGGGAGTGTTCCTGCACATTTCTCTTTAGGTTAAAATAGTTTAAAGAATCAACACTTTAAAGAACTCTCCTGACTAAAAACTACCAGATTGAAATGTTAAATTGCAAAGTAAATCAAGGGCACATGCAAGCATGCACATGGAGTGGTGATGTGGGTTAGAGAGCTCCCTGAGAGAGAAAGAATGTCGTAAACAACAACCCCTCCCCCAAAAGCCTTTGGGGACTGCAGGCCAATGTCGAAGATTTCCTGATTGGCAAGGAGGTAAAGTAGAGGCTTGTAAGTTGAATTAAAAGAAGGCCTAGATTCTGAAAATTTACCTGGCAGCCCGAACATAACATGGATCAACTCAACACAGAACTCCCACTTAGTTCAGTGTGACCTGAAAATGTGTGTGAGATTATGACCCGAGGGAAAACTGAAATAGCTTCTTTTATTGATTTATTTCATGAATCATCATTGAACAGTGAAGTGGAATGTTTTACATCCAAACTTAAACGCTTTAGCATTTGGATTAACAGTTGATGCAGTCAGGCTTAATATCAAATGTGCAACCTAAACCTACCCATGTTTACTTGGAAATAAGACCTACTCTGCATGGGGGTTGCTCCTAAATCAAAGTATTCTTGACTTATAACCTGCTTAGTGTATCACACTGCCCATTATATATATTCAAGGGCATACAGATTACTCCTTTCTAATGCTAGCACCTTCCCCTTCTCTGGCATCTCCCAACAAACCCCCTTCACTTTTTCATCTAACACACCATGGCCAGCTGACCTAGCAATGGGGAGAAACCTTCGCTATCAGATATGCTACAGTTGTGCTCATCCACTTGGGAATCCACCGTAACATTTTGTTGCGTGCCCTATTTGTCTCTCAAATGTTAAGCTATGAGATGATTCTCTTGCGGAGAGCATTTTCCATCTAATGATAGTAACCTACTAGAAATGGCCAAACCCCCTGGTGCTCAATGTATGAAGTACTGTGCAAGTACGTTGTGTTGAAACAAATGAGACATGGGATTTGCAAAAGATATCAAGTGATTAATTTTCCCAATGTAATGGGGGAGATCAAAGAAGGGGCACATGTAAAGGTAAAGGTAAAGGGACCCCTGAACATTAGTTCCAGTCGTGACCGACTCTGGGATTGCGGCGCTCATCTCGCTTTACTGGCCGAGGGAGCCGGCGTACAGCTTCCGGGTCATGTGGCCAGCATGACTAAGCCGCTTCTGGCGAACAAGAGCAGCGCACGGAAACGCTGTTTACCTTCCCGCCGGAGGGGTACCTATTTATCTACTTGTACTTTGACGTGCTTTCAAACTGCTAGGTTGGCAGGAGCAGGGACTGAGCAACGGGAGCTCACCCCGTCGCAGGGATTCAAACTGCCAACCTTCTGATCGGCAAGTTCTAGGCTCTGTGGTTTAACCCACAGCGCCACCCGTGTCCCCAAGGGGCACATGTAGGCAGGATCAAACAATATGTGGAGACAGAGCTTTGCTTTCTAAACAGTGCCATGAAGCAGTGTGGCAAAAAATAGCAAGCAAAGCTACTGTTATATGCTCATTCCTATTTGTAAGAATGTCCCTTCTTTGGCTCATGGCCTCTCCTCTCTTAAACTGTGGAAGCTTTGTGGTGTGTAGGGTGGGATGGGGGAGCTCAAGGTCCTTTCTGTGGCTTTCCTTGGTTGATCTCTTTGTGTGCAGTGGTACCTCGGGTTAAGTATTTAATTTGTTCCGGAGGTCCGTTCTTAACCTGAAACTGTTCTTAACCTGAAGCACCACTTTAGCTAATGGGGCCTCCTGCTGCCACCACGCTACCAGAGCACGATTTCTGTTCTCATCCTGAAGCAAAGTTCTTAACCCGAGGTAATATTTCTGGGTTAGCGGAGTGTGTAACCTGAAGCGTATGTAACCCAAGGTACCACTGTATTGCTCTTTATTACTTGCTTTGATTTTTTTTCTATTGAAAAAGGCAGGCTCCAAATACAAGAAATCTATCACAAACTGTTTTCTTGCAAACCCCCACTCTCCAGGGATAGAAATCCATGGGAATACTCAGTGGTAAGCAACCACCTGATATATTTTAATGCAAAAAATGCTGGATAGCTGTTAACGGGGTGGGGTGGGGGAGCTAATTCTTCACATGAAATTAGTGCCTTTGATAGTTGTTGTTTTTTAAAGTGTCTCTGGATGTCCATAGTGCTAAAATATAATAACTACATCTTTGCTAAGATTGCATACTTTGAGTATTTCTTCAGAATTGCAATGTGTTAAAGGTTAAAACCAAACTTTTTTCAAAATTGATCAGCATTGAAATGTCAGCTGTCTAGTTGTGGCAACATACCAGCATGCAAACACTGGTCTAATATTGATTTCCCTGGCTGCATAACATTTGCATTGTGACATTTTGCTGCAACATTAGCGAAGTGGTTGTTTCTTGATCAATCGCTTTCGGTAGTACACACCATACAGCTGTACTCAACGTGACCTATTTGGAATTACATATTAACAACCCAGCAAAAGTATGGGTATGTGTGCATATAAATGTAAGCCCGGAGCAGGAATTGTGCTGTGTTAAAAGAGATGCTGTTTGCAAGCATAGTTCTTACATTATATAAAACTGCTGTTATGTTAACTACCATATACAGTACCTAGGCAAAGCATCATTGACAGTGCAATCCTATATATTGAATGAAATCCTGTTTATTGCATTCAGTATATATATAATATTGTTATACTGTTATATTGTTTTGTCTGATGATACATTATGTATTTTTGTGTTTTTATACTGTAAACTGCCCTATGACCCTCTCATGAAGGGCAGTATATAAATTTAATAAATAAATAAATAAATAAATAAAATAAAATTGTGTGTGCTGTATTAGAGATTCGGTATATTGGTCCTTTTTTATTGAATTTTTTTGCCTCTCCTACCCCCGATCTAACATATTGTGTAAAACAAGACTTACCAGTAACTTGCCCATTAGACTTTCTGATATGAGGAATAAGTAGACATTATACACACACACACACACCATTGTTCCTCCCAGGAGTTCAGACAGGTGTATGTGATGTTTTTCTTCCAACTGTTTAATCCTTGCAACAATCCTGCAGTTTACATGAGACTTGAGATAATGACTGGGCCAGTGTCTCTCAATCTGTATCTGAATCTGTATCTCCCCAGTTTAATGTCCAAACTAGCCTAGTAGAAGCCTTTAACCTCAAACATGGATCTGTTCCAATTATAGAGGTGTTCACATGTTACGTTCAACAAGATGCTGCTGTTTGGTAATGATAAGGTGAAACTCTGTGACCCTTATAATTCAGACGAGTATTCTCTTGGTATGAACAATGAAAAATTGTGGATTGTTGTTACAACATACTACATTTTTGCTTCTCTTTGGAACAAAATCCATAATATTTTTTTTTTAAAAAACATTTTTTATTGCTTTTTAGAAATACAGAAAAAAGAATAAAGAGTGGTTATAAGAAGATAGGGTATAAGTAACAAGTTTCCATATTCTTTTTCCATCTATTCTATAGGACTTCCCCACATCCTCCGAACCCTGCGTTCTCTGTCTTATAAAGCATCAGCAATTTGTTAACTTATTTCAAAACTTATTGTAACTTCCATTTTATCATGTTCCCTATTTTCAATTTTACTGTAGCTCAATTCTTATATGTTTTATATTAAACACAATAAAGTTATTTCATTATTTTACCTCTGAATTCTTGTGTCTTAATTTTCATTTCATTAACTTACATTTGCTGAAGCTAGAATTTCCTGAAAGGTGCATTTTTTAACATTCATACAGCTTATAATGTTTTTTCAAATAGTCCTTAAACTTTTCCCAGTCCTCCTCAGTTGTTTCTTCTCCCACGTCTCGGATTCTGCCAGTCATTTCAGCCAGTTCCATATAGTCCATCAACTGCGATTGCCATTCCTCCAGCGTGGGTAAATCTTGTGTCTTCCAATATTTTGCAATCAATATCCTTGCTGCTGTGGTAGCATACATGAAAAAGGTTCTGTCCTTCTTAAGCACTCTCTGGTCCACCATGCCCAGAAGGAAGGCCTCTGGTTTTTTAGGTAAGGTAAATCTCAGTACCTTTTTTAGTTCATTATGGATCATTTCCCAGAAGGCCTTCACTTTCGGGCAGGTCCACCAGAGATGAAAGAATGTCCCTTCCGCCTCTCCACATTTCCAACATTTGTTGTCAGACAGATGATATATCTTGGCTAACTTGACTGGGGTCATGTACCACCGGTATATCATTTTCATAATATTTTCCTTCAAGGCAGTGCAAGCCGTGAATTTCAAACCGGTGTTCCATAACCTTTCCCAGTCTGCAAACATAATGTTATGCCCCACATCCTGAGCCCATTTTATCATGGCGGATTTGACTGTCTCATCCTGTGTATTCCACTTAAGCAGCAAGTTATACATTCTCGAAAGTAGCTTACTTTTTGGCTCTAACAATTCAATCTCCAGTTTCGATTTTTCCACCTGGAATCCAACTTTTTTATCTATTTTAAATACCTCTTGAATTTGCGCATAGTGCAGCCAATCTCGTACCTTAGTTTTCAATTTCTCCAAACTTAGCAGCCTCCAATTGTCTCCAGTTTTTTCAATTATTTCCCAATATTTAGGCCAATGGGCCTCCATGTTGGGTCTCTTACGTGCCTTGGCCTCCACCGGTGAGAGCCACCTCGGAGTTTTACTCTCCAATAAGTCTTTGTATTTTATCCAGACCCTCCAAATTGCTCTTCTGACAATATGGTTTTTAAACAATTTGTGCACTTTAGCCTTGTCATACCACAAATATGCATGCCACCCAAACGCATTGTCAAACCCTTCCAGATCCAGGACGTCAGTGTTCTCCAATAAAATCCAATCTTTCAACCAGCAGAAGGCTGCAGATTCATAATATAGCCTCAAGTCTGGCAGGGCAAATCCCCCCCTTTCTTTCACATCAGTTAATATTTTAAACTTTATTCGGGGCTTTTTGCCCTGCCAAACAAACTTAGAAATATCCTTCTGCCACTTTCCAAAACATTCCACCTTGTCCACGATCTGTAGGGCCTGAAACAAAAATAACATTTTCGGCAATACATTCATCTTTACAGCAGCTATTCGGCCTAACAAGGAAAGTTTCAATCTTGACCATATTTCCAAGTCTCTTTTGATTTCTGACCAACATTTCTCATAATTGTCTTTAAACAAATTCAAATTTTTGGAGGTCAAGTACACCCCTAGGTATTTTACTTTTTTAACCACATTCAGCTCCGTTTCTTTGGAGAACTCATCTGTTTCTGTAACTGTCAAATTTTTTGCTAAAACCTTAGTTTTTTGCTTATTTAACTTAAACCCCGCCACCCGACCAAAATCAGAAATTAATTCTAACACTCTTTTAGTGCTGGAGACTGGTTCCTGAAGTGTTAATACCAAGTCATCTGCAAATGCTTTCAATTTGTATTGTTTCACTCCGACCTCGATTCCCTGAACCAACCGGTCCTTTCTAATCATATTTAGCAACACCTCCAGAACTGAAATGAACAATAGAGGGGATAGAGGGCACCCCTGGCGTGTCCCTTTTTCAATTTTAAACTCCTCTGTCACCACATTATTTACAATCAATTTAGCTTTTTGTTCTGTATAGATTGCTTCTATACCATTTTCGAACCCCCGCCCCACTCCCATCCCTTCCAAATTTTTCTTCATAAACATCCAAGAAATATTATCAAAGGCCTTCTCTGCGTCAACAAAAATCAAAACCGCTCTGGTATTCAGATTTGTTTGTAGAAGTTCCATAATGTCAATAATGTTTCTTGTATTGTCAAACAAATGCCTACCAGGGAGAAAGCCAGCCTGGTCCTTGTGAATCACTTCATTTAGTACTTTTTTAAGTCTATTTGCCAAAATATCAGCAAAAATTTTGTAATCCACATTTAGGAGTGAAATGGGGCGGTAGTTCTTAAGTTGGGTCTTTTCAGTCTCTGATTTAGGTATCAATGTGATGAAAGCTTCTTTCCACATTTCCGGTGCCTTCCTTCCCTCCATTATCTGGTTACAAACCTCCATCAAAGGTTGTGTCAAATAGTCCTTTAAAACTTTATAGTATTTGGAGGTTAGGCCGTCCGGGCCTGGGGACTTGCCAAGTTGAAGATTTTGAATGGCACTTTCAATTTCTTGCTGTGTAATGTTACAATTCAGGTTTGTTCTCATTTCCAGGGGTATTTTTTGTAATCCATTAGTTTTAAGAAATTGATCCACCTCTGTGGCTTTTTGCGGCCCTTGTGTATAAAGTTCTTTGAAGTACCTCTGGAAGCACTTTCTGATTTCCTCGGGTTTCTGAACCATTCTCCCTTCGATCTCTAGGTTTGTAACCGTATTAAGCTTTTGTCTCTTTTTCAACTGCCAGGCTAGCAGTTTCCCACACTTATTCGCCGATTCGAAGGATCTTTGTTTCATTTGTTTAATTTTCCATTCCACCTCTTGGTTTATCAATTTTGAATATTGCGCCTGGAAAAATTTCACTTCTCTTAACACATCCTTCGACTTAGGCCTAGATCTTAATTTTTTCTCTCCTTCTCTTATTTTCTCCAATATCTTCTCCTTCTTTTCATTCCAGAGCCTTTTCTTAATCGTATTTTGTTGTATTAGAAACCCTCTCATGACTGCCTTACTTGCGTCCCAGATTGTTCTTTTTTCCACGGTAGTATTCAAATTTATCTCAAAATAGTCCTTTAAGGTTTTTTGGGCCTTCTTCACAATCTCCTGATCTCTTAATAAGGTGTCATTCATTTTCCATCTAAAGGAACCGGTTGTGTTAAGTCTCAATTCCACTTTCAAAGCACTATGGTCGGAGCAGGTTTTTGGGCAGATTTCCACTTTTCTAGTCTTAGGTGCCAGTCCTCTAGTTGTCCAGATTTGGTCGATTCGTGTCCATGTCAGATGAGCTTCAGAAAAGAAAGTCCCTTCTTTCCCTAGAGGGTTCTTAACCCTCCAAATGTCAACCAAGTCCATATTGTCTGTCATTTCAAAAAAAGTTTTGGGTAGTCTGCCGTCTTTCGATATGTTAGCACTTTGTGACTTATCCATATGTACAGACACGACCCCATTCATATCACCCAGCATAATGATGTTGCTATAGTCCAAATAATCCAGCATGGTCTCATGCAGCTTCCTGAAGAATTCCGACTTTCCCTCATTTGGAGCATATATTCCTAATATCAAAATTTTTTCTCCTTGCGTCTGTATTTCAATCGCCAAAATTCGGCCATATTCATCTTTGAATAAAAATTTCGGTGACAGGCTCTCCTTTGCGTAAATCACCACTCCTCTCTTCTTGACTTTGTCCGAAGAAATAAATTCTTGGCCTAGTCTTTTGTTAATTAACACTTTTCTATGGAGCCTTGTCACATGTGTTTCCTGTAGGCAGATAACGTCCAATTGTTCCTTTTTCAAAATGTGAAAGACTTTCCTTCTTTTTTCCGGGGAGTTTCCGCCATTTATATTCCAACTAAGAAGCTGCAGAGACATCCTGACTCAGTTGACGGGTTCTACAATGGGGTATCTAAGCTTCCTCCCGATCCCGGGGGAGGTAATGCTGGTCCTGGTCCTGGTGGTATAACTCTTGGAGATGGTGCCGGTGGTGGTGGAGGCCAAGAAGCTGCGGCTCCTTTTTGCAGGTCCTCCTCGTGGTCATGTAGGAACTTCTGCTGGTCTTCAGGTGATTTAATCTTTATTTTCCTTCCTTTGTAAGTAAATGAAAGTCCTTGTGGAAACTCCCACCTGTAAGGAATTCCGTTATGTCTCAACAATTTGGTCAAATCTATATAGGTAGTCCTAAGTTCCAAGAGATATTTGGGTATATCTCTGTAAATTTCGGCCCTTTTACCTTCTACCTCCAAAGATTTCTTAAAATGTAGGCCTAGTATCTTATCCCTTTCTTCTCTTGATCTCAGAGCAACCAAACAGTCTCTGGGCTTATCTTTCTTTACTGATTTTCCCAGTCTAAAGGCTGTCACAATTTTAAAGTCCTTTTCTTCCTCAATTCCCCAGAATTTGGTGAACAAAAGTGTCAAAAATCCCTCTAGATTATTTTGTTCCAATTCCGGGATAGCCCTTATCCTGAGATTACTATCTTTACTTTTCAATTCAACCAATGCCAGGTAGGCTTGTTGTTCCCCTACCTGCCTTCTCAAAGGTCTTACCTCTCCTTTAATTTCATCCACCTTTAAGTTCACCTGTTCTGCTTTTTGGTTGGCTTCCACAGCTAATTTAAAGTTTTCAGCCGTAGCTCCTTGCAATTTCTCAATTGCCTGAGTGTGCTGCGAAACCTGTTCAGTTAATTTGCCAATAGAGGATGTAGCTTGGTCAATCTTTGATGTTTGATTATCCACTTTTTGGTTTAAGACTGCCAATTGTTCCAAAATTTGTTTTAAAACTGTTTCAGATCCTCCAGTTGCCATGTCTTCTGCAGCAGGCTGCACTAGTTCCACCTCCTGTGCTGTCAGCACAGTTGGGACAGATGATCTGCGGTGATGAGTTAAAGTTGTTTGCAAAAGTTGCCCAGATTTTTTCTCTTTTTCTTTATCTTTAGCTTTAGCTGCTCTTGTTCTCCCTGTGCCGCTCATTCCACACCTGCCTCTGTTCAAGGTCAAATGGTCTTTTGTCCCATGGGAAAAACAAGTCCCAAATATAAATAAAAAGAACCACAAAAGGTTTCAATAAAGCTCAGTTCCCATGCAACTATGTTTCCACAGTCCTATAGGGGGAGTATTTCAAAGCTTCAAAAAAGAAAGGAACTATTTTCCGCCATTGAAGTTCCTCAATTCCCCATATTGAGTTTAGTAATTCCCAAACACAAAAGGAAGGTTTCCAGAACTTCTAATCTTTTAAAATCCAGCCTTAAAGTATCAATACAGGTCCATGCAACAATGTTTAATATTAGTATCTCAGTCTATGCAACAATTTCGATCTCTGCAACAATGTCGTCAGTTTGACAGCAGTTTGACAGTTCTTTTTCTATGCACTGGCAGCCCGGTGACGGGGTTGTCTCTTTCAGCCCCGTTTAGCCCGGAAATTGGAGGATAGTTCTAAAGAATAAAAGTCTATACAACCCACAGTTCTTTCCTTTTTGTCTTCAAAATACAGAGTCTCTCAATGCACCCTTTCTTCCACTTTGACAATCCCTTTTTAAATACTTCAGCTCGTTTCCGAGCCCTTGCTTTGATCTAATTAGCAGAGTCGGGAGGCGGACTTCCTGTTACTCGCCTCCCGCTTTCGGCCGAATTTCTTCAATTTAGTTGGAAAATTTAGGACCCTTACTCACGGGTATGTTGCTCCAATTCCGATAATTTCAAGAAGAAAGGTCAGCGCTCATCAGCAGCAGCAGCGCGGCTTTGCTTCCACGAAAAGAGCGATGAACTCACAGCGCCGCTCCCCCTTTCACGTTCCGGAGCCTCTTACGAGGCTCCTTCCCCGCTTCTGGGGGGGCTCCAGGCGCCCGCCGAGTCCCACGGCCGCAGGCTCACTCTGCCTGCGGTTTTTCTTGATGGGTCTCCGCTTTGCCGCAGCGGACGACCCTTTTTCGCGGAGCCCCTCTTCACAGCGCAAAGAGGACCGCCATTGCTGTTTCGCGCCGCCTCCGGAAACAGTTCTCAGAGTCCCTTTTCCTTTCCTCTCCTCCAATCTGTTGTAGACTTGAGGCAGCTATGAGGGTCTCCCATTGTTAGGCAGGCAGAGATGGATGCTGGGAAGGTATGTGTGTGAGAGACCATGAAGACTGAATGAGAAGCAGCCAGTGGGTAAAGGAGGTATAAGTTACTCACTGACATTGCTAGGCATGATGATGAGTATTATTACATACCCAAGGATGTAATTTTGACATGCAATTTTAGCAAGCACAAATATTTTAGAATTACTAACATTTTTTCTTCCTTTTTTTCAATGTAACTTGTTTTTACTGGTATTCTTAATTAATACTTTAGACTGTCAGTTGTAAGTAGCTGGGAGCACTTTTGTTCTAGTAAGTGGCATATAAATTAAATATATTACCTTATAATCCTTGTAGCAGCCCTTTAAGGTAGGTTGATACTGTTAGGTCCGTATTACAGGTGGTCCAGCAAGACTTGAGTCTGAAAATGGCTTATCTAAAGCCATTTGTTGATTTTAGTGGCAGAAACAAACACACTTCATTGGATACCATGCACACGAAAGCTCATACCAATAACAAACTTAGTTGGTCTCTAAGGTGCTACTGGAAGGATTTTTTTTATATTTTGTTTCAACTATGGCAGACAAACACAGCTACCTATCTGTATTTAGTGGCAGAAGTTAGGTTTGAACTGGGCACTTCCTCGATCCGTGGCTAAACCTTAGCTAATATGCTTCAGCAGCACAGAATAAAAAAAAGATGTTCATCTAAGGAAACAACTGTAATTTTGTAAGACTTAACTATACAGAGAGCTCGTAGTGGAGCCTTCTGTGGAAACAGTTACTGAAACATTGATTTCCTCCGCTCTTCATCAGGAGTGGATTTGGCAGAGGAGTGGATTAATGCTACTTCCCATCAACAGAACTTAAGTAGTTTAAATGCAATGGTTAATGGGTCTGGAGAAGAACTTGTTGAAATAACGACATTGCGTTGATCTAATAATAGATTGAATCGATAGATTTAAAGCTTACGTGGAAGGCTGATAAAATTATAAGCTTAATAGGAAGAGTTAGAAAGATGATAAGCAAATGGACATCTTTGAAAAAGCTGAAAGAAGAGTTGTTGATTTCTGTTTCTGGAGATTTGACTCAACAAGAGAGAGTGATTGTGTGAGAGACAACAAACGTTCCAGTGGTTTTTTTGAAGAATATGTTTTTGGGTCAATAAGTTAATTTTATTTGCATTATTAGTAACTGTAGTTTGTACTTAAAAAAAAAAAGAGAGAGAGCAGCATTTCATTGGTTCTTTGTGACTTGTTTCCCCACCCCTCCCCAATCTCTTTTAGCTCACAGCACGGTCATTGCCCATTGTACAAACAGATGAGAGACTCCAGCCTCTGCTCAGTCATCTCAGGTAATGTATCAGTATATTTTTCCTATAATAGTTCTCGGGGAGCAGTATTACTGGGTGGTCCAGTGAGCAGCAGGAAATGGTTGCGGATGGTGAATAGGTATGGAACATCCCCCTGAGGTGTGCCCAGGCAGCTGCTACTGCAGCCTACAGCAAGCAACTCGTTGAGATTTGCCTTAATTGGCCCCGCTATGGCGAAGCTCCTAAGCAGTGCTACATTGCAGGTGGGACCAATGGCATTCTGACTGCTAACTTGTGGACCTGTCTGTGCCAGAAGAAAAAAAGTAAAAGGGCCCAACCAGCCCATTGAGGGGCTGTTCCTTGCACTTCACCAGAGATTTGAACCGGAGAGCCATGTGGACCCTCCCTTCTCAAACTCAGCTTCTTTCACTGCAGATGGTAGGTTTAAGTGGGTAGTAGAGAGCTGCTGTTCTTGCCATGATTTCTCCTGCGCCATCTCAGTCAACACATCAAGCTCATCCCTTAGGTTAGATTTCAAACAAACAAACAAACAAACATGTTTTGTCCTTTGGGGGGGAAAAGAGCCCATCTACAGTGGTACCTCTGGTTGCGAACGGGATCCGTTCCGGAGGCCCGTTTGCAACATGAAAAGAGCGCAACCCGCAGCGGCGCGTCTGCACACGTGTGGGTTGCAATTTGACGCTTTTGCGCATGCGCATGACATCATTTTGCACTTTTGTGCATGCGCAAGTGGCAAAACCCAGAAGTAACCCTTTCCGGTACTTCCGGGTCGCCGTGGGACGTAACCTGAAAGAGCATAACATGAAGCAACTTAACATGAGGTATGACTGCACTTGAAATTCATGCAGAATATTCTCCTTCCCTCATACCCTTTTTAAAACCACAATCATGATTTTATTACTTTCTGGGGTTGTCTCCTCATGGAGCTCTGTAGTATTTCAGTAGAAATGTTTTCACAATTTTCTGATAAATTTTAAGAAGACACACTTTTACTAGCAGTTCCTTTAATGTGAAAAATATAAAGGATCTATAATTGAAGTCTAGAACTACTTTCTTTGGGCAGCTGCTTTGACAAGTTTCAGGTATTTTGCTCATACTTGGAACATAATGTTCATCCCAGACTATGATTCTGATCTTGTTTCTCAGGAAGAAATGCCACAAAATAAATCTGTCAAGGTGCTTGTGTGGTGAAATGTCAAAACTGTGTTGGATAAAAAAAAAGTTTCAAAGTGCTTTAGTGTATTCAAGTCATATTTGCTGAATTGTTACGTTGGAATGATTTCCTCCTAAAATCCATAAAAACAATTGTGTATTTAAGTTCCCATTGTAACAAGTGAATTGTTGAAGATTTCATATACCCTAAAAAACTTTCGTCTCTACCCCACAGTCATGCATATGTTGGTCCAGATTACAGCATTGAAAGAAACATTGGGAAAATTTCATTAGAACAGATTGACACTGTGAGTATTTTATGCTTTTAAACTGTACCCCGTATTGCCCTTGTCCAGCATGCAGTTTGTGTGAAGAAACTGACTGCCCTTTACGTATAATAACAGGTTGGATCCAGAGGAAGTTGGCCATGCATTAGTCCTGTTGAAATCAATGAGACAAGGTTATGACTAACATGAAATCAGTGATGCACTAATGCACAACTAACCTCATTTGAATCCGTTCCAATATATTTATCCTCAAGGAAACCAGTGGCATAGAAGTCCTGTTTGTTTTTTAAAAGTGATATAAAGGAGTTGGTCTAGAGGTTTGCTGTAACTATTAACACCTTCTTGTTAACCAAATACGGTAGCTTAATACAGGCAATGACCATTTTACAGGGGGGGGGCTCTGTTCCTAGCCCCCACACACGTATAAGCCTGCCCTGTTCTGTCCCAATTCTGTCCTCTTCCAAAATGACTCGCGCTTCCATGCCCACATGTCAGTTAGATGTGGGCTAAATGGTCAATGCCTGTACTGCTGATTATGATTATGATTATTATTATAGCGGGCATATCGTAGCTAAGAAATGAAAGCAAGTAATAGTTGGGAAAATAAACTTAATTAAAGTGCATCCAGCAATGTATCTGAAAATATTTAAGTCTGTTTTAAATGCATTATCTGACCCCCGCTCTGCTGTTTTTCTGTATCTGTTAATGCACCAGCCTTCCCCGGCACAGTGCCCTCCAGATCACTTGCGCTGCAATTCCCATCAGCTCCAACCAGCATAGCCAGTTGTCAGGAATGATGGGAATTGTAGTTCAACAGCACCAGGTTGGGTAAGCCTGTTATACACTGACCTAAATTGTGATAGGATGAAGGGCAGTATAAAATGTTTTAAATAAATTCAAGATATACCTATAAATGATATCAATGCCATCAAGTAAAGTATACTTTTTTGGGGGGGGTGAGAACAAAACCACTCTTAATATACAATCAGAATCCATATTTTAAACTGGTAACTAATTAACCATACTGATTAATGCTTTTGGCTAGAATTAGTAAAGACCATTTCTTTTTTTAATAACTGTATTTCTGTGCTGCATTTATTCTTTTCTCTTGTATAGAACAAAATATTAGATTCAAATGCTTACAGGCATATTGAAGTCGTAAAATAGATTTACGCATAGTCCCTATAGCCCCTGCATATCCTTCTCTCCTCAAGCTGTTCACCTTTCTAAATAGATTTAATTGGTGATCAAAATGCAGCCTGTAAGTCAATCTATTCAATAATATGTTTTCCTGTTGCAGCTTTCTGTTAAATCATTTCCTCCCTGCATGCGCCAACTGCACAAAGCTCTGCGTGATAACCATCATCTCCGTCATGGAGGCCGTATGCAATATGGTTTGTTCCTAAAAGGCATCGGTTTAACACTAGAACAAGCTCTACAGTTCTGGAAATCTGAATTCATCAGAGGAAAAGTGGATGCAGACAAGGTAAATTACTTGTTTGGAGGACTATTCAGTTCTTAATAGTTCTCTTTGAACATTTGCGAAGTCTGCAGACGTCCATGTGCACTGTGGACAGCTGCTTAGACTAAAACAAGTCTAACATAAATAGCAATAGCAAAAAACACCTGCTTTCCCATCCTTTCCTCACAGCGGATATACATCTCAATTCTGCTCTCAGCATAAATTTATATTGCCTAACTTTGTTGTTTGCAGAAATCACAGAAGGAAGTCAGAAAACTTACTTACAATATTGATAAACACTTATATATAGTGATATCAATATTTGCTTTCAAAATCAATAAAAGGACCAAGTTCCACTACAAATATTTCCATACATTGTCCTCCAGTGCTTAACCTTAATATTTTCCAAACTACTGATCCATTTCTGTTTAGAGGATGGTTGAATGAAGTCCTTGTTCTGTCTCCTTGCCAACTGAAAGGTAGCCAACATAACACTAATTTTAAAAAAGGGATTGATGGGGACCCCAGGGAGGGAGGAAAGGCCATATAGGCCTGTCTGTGCTTCGTAATTGGGTAGAAAGTCTGTTTAAACTTACATACCCACTTTGGGCATTATAAAATGTGTGCTTGGAAAGGGGTGTAGAACCATGCAAGCAGGCCCTGTCATTCCCAAGTTGCGTGGGAAAGCCAGGTTGGAGTGGTCAGAGCTGACTTTCACAGTCCTGAGGCCCCTGCACAGATACCTGTAGTCCCTAAAGGACTACTGTACTGAATAAAAAGTTTTGCAGAACAACAATTTGCCACCAAGAAGAGCAGATTCTTTGGAGTTCTTGAGAGTGCTGAGAAGCATGTAAAACGGGAAATCCGACAGGCATTCAAAGTCCTTTGCAAAAGGCTTCCAAGTATATGTAGAAGTCATAGGTTAAGAGAACAGATCATCTTGCCGTTTCTCTGAGCCTTGATGCTAATGCCAGAAAGATATAGAAGTAGGTCTTCTACACAAATGCTATATTGTGGTGCAGTAGCAACTGCATGCCAATGTGCACCGGTTTTTCTTTTACATTTCCAGTGCTTCCTAAAGGCATGCTTTAAGCCGGTGCCAAAAATAGACAGGGACTTCCAAAGTTTAAATGCTGCCATGCTTAGAAAACAACGCAGAATGAGCGTTACCTGGTGCCTATAATAGTGCTGTTCTCCAACACCATGCCATAGACCACTCCAGCCAGCTTGGCCAGGGATGTTGCTGGTCAGCAGAGTGGTCAATAAACCAGCAGCATCATCAGTTTGTCTCTTTGGCCCAACACCAGGTGCGGGATTGGCTTCTAAGAGACTTCCGAAAGAATGAGAGGTTTGAAACTGGAAGCAGGGACCAAACAGCTATCCCTCTGCCCCAGGTGGTGGTCAGTCCCTCTACTCACTAAACCTTCCCCTGCCACCACCACCCCTGACATTTGGGGCACCTTATATAAAGCTGCTTTCTTTCTCCTTAAGCTTTTAAATGTACTGCATATCCAAAGTGCTAATTTTTATTACTGTGAAATTTGTGGAAAGAGGAAGAATAATCCACAATACCCTAGAATGGCAATTAGTATTTAAATTTCGCTGGAACAGATCGTTCCTCTTTGCACAAGTCGCCAAGAGTCTAGCAAGTCATGTGTTTGATTAAAGCATCAGTTTGATTAAATTATGTTTCAGATAGGTCAGTTGTTAAAATGAAATGGTTGCCTCTGATTATATACATTAGTTTAAGCGGAAATATTGTTTCTTGTATTGGCATATTCTATACCAAGGTTTTTGATAAATATTTTTCAGCTTCGGGAAAGAATTTTGATGGTGCGGAATAAGTGTTCCTCATTCGCCGTGTCACTTTTCTGCTGCAACCATTCATAAATACCCCGAGGGTCATGCAGTCCACAAGACAAGTGATCCACCCCTGTTCAAAAAGGCTTCCTATTACAACATAGCTTTCAGTTTGGTAGAAGCTTTCAATTAACTCTGGGAGCAAGCTTAGTAAGTGGAGGTTATTTCCCTTGATTCCAGATACCAGGGCCTAGGTCAAGTGAGTGTAGCTCTAATCATGTTTCACATTAAGAGCCTTTAGACCATACCGCAGATTGTGGAATTGGTCATAGCAGTTTTTAGTCTGTAGGCATTTGACTCAAAAGACACCTCCCTTTGTCTTTGTATTGCATACTTACTCTCAGGACGATGCAGTAATTAATATGAAGGATTGTTTTGTACTGTTGGAACTAGAACATCCATCTGTTAACGGAATTAAGAGCCAAGTTGCTGGTTAAAGAAAATTATTTTGAATAAATATTGCAGTTCTATTACCATGAAATAATGCATAAATTAATAAAGCTAGTCAGTTTGCTTCATATATTCAGAATTAGCCCTGATCATTAATCAGTGATTGATTTCAGCTTTTTTTAAAACCAGGTTTCGGCTACTTTATTATTTTTTTATGGATGTCTGGGAATTCTTGTGTTCACAATAATAATGCATAGATGATAAAGGCCAGCCTCACCACTTTGCATCAGCCGTTTTATTTTCAACATTATATTATCACATTTAAAATAAAGAAGTCTGGCCTTGCAGACCTGAGGCCTCTTCTGGTTTAGCTGCAAAGCAGAAGATACTAATGAGAATGTCTTTGGGATATAATTATGTAGATTTAAAGAAGTGATGTACTTTTAATTATGCCCTGTAGCTAATGTAGATGCATATTAAACTAAATCATGCCTCTCTGCATTTCCCTCTGAAATTTCTTTTTTTTCTCAGGTCTTAAATTAGTTATCAGCTCGTTGGTGCACACCAAGGTTAAGTAAACTAGAGGAATAGTGGCAGATCAGATTTTATGTTGTGTTTCTAAGATGTCCCATCAGTTGGTGAACTTAATGGTCTTGGCGGAACACAGTTTTGAATAAAGCTTAGTTCCCCCAGGCAATTATATGATGTCAGCACAATACACTTCTGTAGAATATGAAAATACTGGATTATTTAAATGCCTTATTGAGGTATGTAACTTCAAATAAATGAAATGCAGGGTTTTCTCTCATGTGCAAGTCATTTGTTACAAAATTTAGCTGTGCTAAAATTAATACAGACTGCAGTCTTTCTTTTTCTGCTTTAACCGTTGGTTTCAAAGTACCAAAGAGCAAGATAGGAAACTTCCTTGTTTTTTCTTTGTATTTCATTTTGAGATGTCAGCCTACATTGATGTATCCATGTGACTCTGCCCTTAATACTCTTATCATTCCATTGGAGTCTTATCCTTTTCAAGATGTTTGGCTAATTAGTCTGTCAGCCTCTTGTCCAGTCTTGAACTCGCACTTTTGCAAACTTAAAGTATTTCCAGAAAATATCAGATTTGATTTAAGCACAAATGTGTGTCAAAAGTTATTCATAATGTTATGTATTTCCTGAAACGTAACATTTTCATACCCTTAATCTAGAATGCCAACTTTTATTGCTGCTAGATATCTGAAATATTACATAGATTCCATTGTAATTTTTATTAATGCCTGTTTTGCAAGCTTATAGTTGTGTCATTGTAGCCTGAGTTCAATTACTTAAAAGAAAAAGTGTCTGTTATGAAAATATCAGTTTTCCTTGTCTTACATAACAAAGCACACTGCTGTATGTTCCCTTCTGAATAGTTCGTAACAAACATTACATGTATCCAAATGTGTGTTTGAATGCACACTGTGGAAACTGCCATTTAAAGCAATAAAGCATTTCCATCAGAATTAAGTTGAATTTGCTGCCATGTGTATCTGATATTCATCTGATTTAAGGTAGTGAGAGGCACCACTGTTCTGTTGATTAATTGCTTGAGAGGTATAATTTTCATTTCCAAAATTTGAATAGTTGATCTCTGTAAGAACTAGGCTGTGAGGCAGTCTACAAAGTATTTTAATGCAAGTACCATGGTTTTTTTTTAGAAAACTCTGTGTGATTTGTTCACTCTATTCTCCTACTGTTTTGCTTAGGGAAAGAACATGTATTGTAAAATATGCCATTACATATAAAAGCCATTGCACCATTTTCACCTCTTAGTTAACTATAGAATAAAGCAAAGTTCTTTAGAACACTCCATCTTCTGCCTCATATAAAACCTCTGTATCATGGAAATGCAGTCGAAAAATAGGTGCTGGTGTAGCAAGGTTTGAGTAGCTGGTTTGTGTCATGGGCTGTTAGTATTTTGAGATGTCCTGTCTGTCAGTTTGATAGACAGGTTCATTAACTGCATGATTGACGTAGCAGTCAATCTGATCCTTGAAGGGCCTGTTCCCTCTTCCTTGGACTGAACTGTTGTACTGGTAGGAAAGAATAATGAGAGTTGAAGAAGATGGCAAAACCTTTTCTTTATATTTTTTAGGAGAGGCAGTGGGGATTTATTTTACTTTCAGAATTGGATTGTTAGTGGCATGTGCTTAATTATTGAAGGATAATATCCTTTTGGTTCATGCATTGTTGCTGGGAGTGTTAATTGGGTAGCTTTGCATTAAGATGCTAATCAAACCAAATTCCTCTCCTATCTCTAGTGGCAAGCAGAAGGTGTCCAAAATGTCTAACACTAACTGCTAAAAATAGGCTATGTGGTCCTTTACCCGATCTCTCCTGTGATTGGCTTTTGATGTGGATGTGACAGGAGTCAATCATGTCTATGGCATATGCTTTTTTATTTTTTAAGAAGCACCAATCTTCTGACCTGTTTTCTTGTTCAGTGTGACTAATGCAGACTTACATTGATTATCCCATAGCCCACCGTTGCTCAACAATTATTTGTTTGCTTTGCATTAAAATATTTGTGCACTTTTAGGTTGGAGTTCATACCTACCTCTCCGTTGCAACAGTCATTTTGGTACAGAGGTCCTTCTGGATTGCCCTGAGCTTAGACTTTAAAAACTCACAGTTTGTGAGTAAGAGTTATAATGTTTTAAAAGCTTGTTCTCAAATTGGCTGTCAGTTTAGCTTTGATTAATTTGATTATTTTTAATAAGCCCAGCAGAAGAGGTAATTATTGTAGAAAATTGAGGAATAAATCTGCAGGACCAACTTGCCATACTCAGAAATGATTTCCAAGTCCTATCGTGCCATGAAAAGAGTCTTCTGTAACTGCTACAACATGGCTGGCTGATAACATCGTTTCCATTTTAACTTTAAAATTGCTTAGCAAGGAGATATAATCAAATACAACCACTCAAAATCCCATTGTTTCATCCTTTGTAGTAGCTGAAATCTCTTGACACCACCCAATTTTAATTTCTATTTAGTTTGACAAAGGATATGCTTACAGCATCCGACATTCCTATGGAAAAGAAGGCAAGAGAACTGACTATACTCCATTCAGCTGCATGAAAATTATAATGTCCAACCCACCAGGCCAAGGGGATTATCACGGTAAGTGCTTGCACCTGACATGTTCACAATGCATGGGAACCCAAACTGCTTTGGAAGCCAGCTGATTGGCTGGCTGTATTACTGGCAGAAGCTAGTTTTCTGTGGCTTATGGCAGTCATCACTGTCAAGCCTAGTGTGCGGTTACTCTTCTGGTGATTTGTCTTATTACAGAACTAGGTCAAGCAAGAGAGATTCATTCAGCAGGGTTTCAACATGAAATCCACCAAGCTGTTTAGTTTTTTATTTCTCTTCTTGGTTCTGCTGCTGCTTTTCTATTCCCCAGCCCCCCAAAAAAACATGTCTCTCGACAAACAACAAAGTTCCTCAGTGCTTTTGCTTTGCTTGCAATCAATGCTCTTGCTTTGCTCTAAAACAGTAATAAATCATAGGCTTTTTCTAATAGCTTAACACTCTCTGGGATAGTATGAAATATTTCAAATCTTATGATCTCCCTAGAATAAAACACTAATTGGGTAAGCAGCATATTTCTATGACTTGTCTAAAAGTTACTTGGCATTGAAGCAGATTTCTTTACACATATTCAGCTTTCCCTCTTAAGCAGGAATCAAAAGTAACGTAACAGCAAAGTAATGTTCCACAGAAACCTTTGGTTTCATTTTAAAATAATAATGTTGCCCCCAGTCTCTGCACACACAAAGGTCTCTGGGACACTTTTGGAGGAATGGGACCTTAAAATTGGTAGACAAGGTCAAATTAAGAGACACCCCCCCTTCTCCACTCCTGGACAGTGGCTGGTGGGGAATCTGCTCCAAGAGAAGTCACCAGCCAATTACGGAAACTTGTTTACTCTCACCTCCAATTCTTCCCAGTCAATTAAGTCCAAAACCCTAACGTATGGATCTTCTGTGTAGAAGGTTCCTTGTTAATTGTGCTAAAGTGAAGGTGTGTGTGTGAGAGAGAGAGAGGGGGGGGGAGGAGAGAGAGCGTTTTCTGTGTGGTAAAGAAGGTAAATAAACAATTCCTTAGCTCCATCTTAATTTCAATGCATATTCTGCAATGCCATTTATGTTGGAATGCGCAGCTTGGACACCTCCAGACAGAGTACTGCATTGTTCAGGAGACAATTCTTTTGAAAAACTAAGGACATGCAATAAAAACTGAGGACGTATAATAGGAGTTTGATCTCTTTACACACTAATGATTATGCATTTACTTAAAATGTACCTGGTGATTTAACCACCAGTAATTTAACTGTGGCTGTTATTTCGTATACTAGCTAAGCTACGATACTTGGGTATTAAACCACTGTAGTTAGGCCCAGTGAAATCAATGAAATAAAATACACTTAGATACAAACACTACAGCATAATTATTTTCGTAAGCAGCATTTCTCTCCCTCCCTGCCCCCCCCAATTGACCCTCAAGTTGACGTTCTCATGCTGTTTAATAATATAGCTCACATGTTATCTGTGGGTTTTTTAAAATTAATTGTTACAGCTAAACTCCTGCAGCTTTTTCTGTTTGTATTATAGCTATACTATAATATCTGGGTGAATTTTCAAACTCATTTAGTGTGGAAACTAATTAAAGCAGTTTTCTGTTCAAGTGAATAAGAATCTTGGCCTACTTTTCTGTAACACATTATATAACTTTTGTGCCTATTAGTGCTATGATACCATACAGTGAACTAGCCGTTTGGAAGAAGCGTAAAGCTATTGCACACATGGGCAATTAGCTTTTGTATTAATAAGCTGCTGCTAGACAATTAAGGACTGCTTAGCCAGGCTCTCAAGTGTGCTGTTGTACTAACTTCTGAGTAAATAGTCTTGTTTGTGTGCTTGCCTCTCTTCTTTGTTGTTAGGGTGCCCATTCCGTCACAGTGATCCTGAGCTGCTGAAGCAGAAGCTGCAGTCATATAAAATCCCTCCCTCTGGGATTGCTCAGGTAGGGAATATTTTCTTCAGTTACAGCAGCAATGTGGCACCAGGTATTTCCTTTCAGTTTAGTTTAATACTGATGTATAATATGTGACTGACAATGCATGGAAAATGCCTTTTAAATCAGGTTGTAGTATTTGCTTCAATGATGTTCTCCCCCCCCCCCCAAAGTGTTCTTTTCACAATGCTGACAAGCAGATTGATAGTTTGGTTTTTCATTACTGTAATCCATCCCCCCCCCCCCCTTGTATTTTATCAAGGACGTTGAGCAGTCTGGTTTACTGCAGCTTAGAACCATAGAATCATAGAATTCATGGAATTGACCCTAAGGATCATCTAGTCCAACCCCCTGCAATGCAGGAATCTCAACTAAAGCAGACATGACAGAGGGCCATCCAACCTCTGCTTAAAAACTTCCAAGGAAGGAGATTCCACCACCTTCTGAGGGAGTCCATTTCCCTGTCAGACAATTCTTACTGTCAGAAAGTACTTCCTGATGTTTAGTCGGAATCTGCTTTCTTGTAACTTGTATCTGTTGGTTCGGTTACTAGCATTTTTATGTGTTTTTTATGTATTTTATGTAAGCTGCCCAGAGCAGACAGATGGGTGGGGTATACATAAATTATTATTATTATTATTATTATTATTATTATTATTATTATTATTATTATTAGCTTCCAGAGCAGGAGAAAACAAGTTTGCTACATTCTCCATGTAATGACAGCTCTTTAGTTATTTGAAGATGGATAGCATATCTTCTCTTTGTCTCCTCTTTATCAGTCTAAACATACCAAATTTCCTCAACTGTTCCTCATGGGGCTTGGTTTCCAGACCCTTGAACATCTTTTGCACACGTTCCAGCTTGTCAATATCCTTCTTAAATTGTGGCACCCAGAACTAGATGCAATACTAGTTGCAGAATAGAGCGAGACCATTACTGCTATTGCTTCTTACAGCCGTGCAAGCCTTTGGGAGGTAGAGACACAAGAGGGCATCAGAGGAGGGAGGGAAGGAAAGAAGGACAGAGGCCAATGTTGCCCGTGGCACCCCTGACCATCACCACACACTGGTTGAAAACCACTGCCCTAAACCATGCTTAATTCAAGGAGCTCTTGTTTCATTTTAAAATTGCAGCGTTGATCTAATTTCCAGCAGCACCCAGTCATGCAAACGCAGAAGGCTGTGAGATTTATCAGTATACTTCTTTAAGGCTTGCCATCAGTTTGTTCGGATTCTCACAACTGCTGCAACCTTTCCTAAAGTATATTGCTTCTGTACGTATTAGAAGCAAAATGCTGATATCACAGTGTGGGAAAATCTGACACTTTGGATTTTTTGCCCCAAAACTTTGCATTAAACTCTGGACCAGAGGAAATACTTCGTTTTAACTATTCAATTCCATACAGTAGGAAATTAGGGTCTGGGATTCCCCTGTTGAATATGTTCATAGTTTTGTGAGCTAACTTGGATATGCCTTTTGTTTATTATATCGTATAGCTGCTTTTCAGCCAAAAATCTTGGCTCCTATAAGTGGCTGTCAGTACTTCAGATCCCAATGCAAACAGCAATTAAAATGCAAAACAATCAGAATGCTTCTAAGGAGTGAATCCTCAGCTGAAGATAGATGAGGGTGTGATGGAGAGATGCCTGGCTGCTACCTTCACTTCCTCTGAGGACCTTGGCCACAGCCCATGGTGGCTGAAAGAATTGAATCTAGGCATGATCATTGGGGTGGGTTACTTTTCAGATCTGTTCCCAAGTATGTAAATGTTCCTGGGGATAAAGTGATGAAGCTCATGTTCCTTTGCAGCTTTAGCTTAGAAACTAATAATTTCTCGTTCTTTTTACACAGTAGTTGCATATAAGAAATGTAAATTGCTTTAAAGTGAGTGGGTGGCCTGTTTGTCTTTTGACTTAATGCCAAGTGCCACAATTTGTCAGGAAAGCATTTCTGCATGAAACATTTAAGACGTTTAAATGTTTTAAGTTCTCTCACACTGGCAGTGATAGCAATTTGCTTGCATCCCGCCCATTTTCATGCTAGGTTTCTCCAGGATATAGACAATTTGGCTTGACAAGTATTTTACTGAGATTCCACGTTGTAGGCCAAGTTTCATCACAGTAAGCAACAGTTGTAGTTTGAGATAAGATAATTTCTAGTAGTCAAATAAAAATCTCCAGTGTTGGTGTATATCTAGTTCTTTTGGGTGGTTCAAGTCATTAACTACGGTGGTTGGCATTAACAGCTGCTAAGGAAATGCTAGAATAATCTTGTACATATTCTGTAGAAAACCTTCAAATTTCTTCCCTTCCAAATGAACCCAGTTAGGTTAGCTGAAACTTCTTCAAGGTAACCCTAACACATCAGAAAAAAGTGCAGCCCCCTAAACTAAGCACAAGAAAGCTACACTCATAGATTCAGTTAATTAGTCCTGCTAAAGGTAAAGTGACCCCTGACCATTGGGTCCAGTAGTTACCGACTCTGGGGTTGTGGCGCTCATCTCGCTTTATTGGCCGAGGGACCCGGCGTACAGCTTCCGGGTCATGTGGCCAGCATAACTAAGCCGCTTCTGGCAAACCAGAGCAGCGCATGGAAACTCCATTTACCTTCCCGCCGGAGTGGTACCTATTTATCTACTTGCACTTTGACGTGCTATTGAACTGCTATATTGACAGGAGCTGGGACTGAGCAACAGGAGCTCACCCCGTCACAGGGATTCGAACCGCCAACCTTCTGATTGGCAAGCCCTAGGCTCTGTGGTTTAACCCACAGCGCCACCTGTGTCCCTTAATTAGTCCTGCTAAATAATTGCTAATGTAACAGGGCTTGCCCCCTAAATACAGATTTGGTGTTTGCGCTGACAGAACAATTGTCATAGTGCTACATTGAATTCCCATACATTGGAATATAGGTCACCTTGCTTCAGCGTACCTCAAAAAAATAATGTTGACTCATATTTCTCTGCTACTATTGCTTTAAATTACTGGTTGACTTTTTCTCTGCAGCATTCTTTCTGCAAAAAAGAAAGTTCTATACCTGTCAGCAAGTCTCCTTGTTCATTTTCTCTATATGTCTTTATAAAAAATATTTATACATGACAAGCTTATTGTATACCAACTTGATAATATGTAATATGTGCATATTGCATATAAGTAATATATTTATGTATAATATATACAAGTATTGTAAATATAATATAATATTTGTAATATAAATATAAATTGTACATATAATATGTGCAAGTACTGTGTGTGTGATGCAAAGCAAGCGTGCATACTTAGACTCTCAACAGGCATAACAATTCTGTGTTAAGTAATGCTGGTTATGGGCCTCCTAAAAGTTCCTTATAACAGGTATAGGCAAACTCAGCCCTCCAGATGTTTTGGGACTACAACTCCCATTATCCCTAGCTAACAGGACCAGTGGCCAGGGATGATGGGAGTTGTAGTCCCAAAACATGGAGGGCCGAGTTAGCCTATGCCTGCCTTTTAGGAAGTAAGTCTGATTGAACACATTGAGGTTTCTAAGTAAATATAATTACCCATACTTTATTAATTCAGTCCATATAAAAAGCTATGATACTTTCTTTACATTTCATTGACTTCATGATTCTTGCTGCCAGAAGGAGCAAGCAGATCTTTGGGGGTTGGGTAAGGTTACAGATTTATTTGCAGGAGAGCTATTTTAGGATCTTTGACTATGGAGTAATGTAGTATTTCACAACACTTGCTCCAAAACTAAGCTCCAAAACTTCGATTCCCTTTATGTACCTTAGGAGTGTGAAGGCAGGCATGTATAAATTCTGTTCAGCCCCATGCTGGCCAAAAATGAGTCTATTTTGGTGTGGGGTTTTTTTGTAAAAAATTGAGTTGAATCCCTATAGGCTATCAAAAGTGGAGCTCCTGTAGATTTTTCATGTTAAATCTTAGAAATAAAATGCACAAAGAAAGACACTAGCGGTTTGCTTCACATAAGCAAATAAATGAAGGTTTTTGCAAAGCCCTAAGAGAACAAGCTGAGGTGTTGCGGAATTGACCTGGAACTAGGGGAATATTGCTAAGCATGTTCCAGTAGCTGCACCTCAATCACATTTTAAGTCACCTTTGAAATAAAAATGAAGGTTAGAAATAGATAAAATGCAACAAATTCTTTGCTGGAAAGATTGAGTCTTTTAAGAACAGAAGTAACTATTTTATTTGAAAATGGCTTCAAACTGACCTTGCGTACCTGAAAATATCTGTGATTAGGAAGGTGAAGCCAATTAACTATTTTAAGCTTGTGTGTGACAGCAGTGCCCCATCATCTGATCTCAATATCTTTTGAGTTACAGTGCTAAGAAATTGTTTAATAGTCTCTCAAGTAATGGAAAGGTGAGGGTTCCAGCACTTCCGTTAGCTTTTTAGAAGAGACAATTTTAGTATGTGTATCTTTTCTCCCTCCTTGACAAGATGCACTTGCCGAATTTCTCAGCAGTTGTTAAAGGTACAGATGCCTTGGGTTCCTTTGCTACAAGAGAAATAATATGCAATGCTTCAGAAAGTAAAGGGATGGGGTGGGTAGGATTTATAGCATTATTTTCATTTGGCCACAAAATAGTGGTTTTATATTTGCTTGGGTACAGACAGTTTCCTTGTGCTAGAATGCATCATGCAGTAATTAAAAAAAATGTATTCTCCTTGGCAGTGCTGGGAAGGCAACATTTAACAGGTCAGCTGTCAAATCTTTTTTTGGAGGATTGAGGACCAGTTTGTTCCAACCTGCAGTGTGGATATCTGTCACCACACTTCCTACACCTGGGGATTCCCAGAATCATAGCTGCCATTGCAACAAAATTGGGCCATTGGATTAGCTACATTTCAAAGCATTGCTGCTCAGTGTTAATTATGGAAAGCACATGAACCTTCGTGGGATTCAGGGTTGTTGCAGAGCTAAGCCAATAATCACAAAAGTTTTGTTTGGCTAGAGTGGTTTCCAATTTCATGGTAAAATCTGCCACAGGGAACTCGGCCTATGCTGTGATGCTTACTAAGGGGACTGGGGAAAACCTGGCAATCATTTTGCGCTGAGGATGGTGTTCCAGGCTGCTAGGCAAAGAGCCCTTTAAGGATTTGCACATGCAAAGCAACATCCTGTATTCTTTTCTCTCTCTTTTTTTGGAGGGGTGGGGGGATTTCCTAACAGTGGCCTCCCAGGCTGATTTTTATATTTTAATTTCTCTTGAGCATCTGAGTTGGCCTCTAAAGCAGATGGAAAGGAGTAAGTGAGCTGCTCTTGGTAAAAAACAACAACAACCGTACTACATGTAAAACAAGCCCCATGCCTCTTGGGACTATAGCTTAAATTTCGTATCACCTGTGTGACTTCATCCCAATGCTGCCAGGATTATGACAAGAGAGGAACCCTCATACATTCATGGTGTGAGTATGGGCACAGTATTTTTGGTATAGTTTCTAATATTATTGATCAACCATTGAACCCAATCCCCGCTTTGGCCCTTAAGTCAATAGACACCAGTCTAGACCCTCTCCTTATACAGAATGGTCCAACTGTCCTGCTGTTTACTGCTGCCCATTTATGAACCTACCCAGACCCTACAATCATCCTCTCAGGCCCTTCTTAATGTGCCTCCTCCATGAGAGGTCCGGCAACACGAGAACAAGCCTTTTCTGCAGTGGCTCCCCATTTGTGGAACGCTCTCCCTAGAGAGGCTTGCCTGGAGTCTTCATTATACACCTTTAGGTGCCAGGCAGAAATGTTCCGCTTCATCCAGGCCTTTGGCTGATTGACATCCAATGCCCTTTTAAATGTGTTGTGGGAGGGGGGATTATTGGTTTGTTTTCGTTCTTATTTTTACTATGTATGCTGTGTGGTGTTTTTTAATATTGTAATTTTATGTTGCGCACCAGCCTGAGATCTACAGGTGAAGGGGAGCATACAAATTTAATAAATAGAAATAATGTATACTATGATCATCAGCAGTGCTTTCTTCTGTGGGTACTCAAAGGTAGGCACCTTTTCTTCTAGGAGAAAAGCGCTGGTTTTAAGTGTGGCACTTACTGTAACAACTTCATGCTGAGTGCCAGCACCTTTCTTTCCTAGAAGATAAGCACTGATCGCCACCTGTTTAATAATAATAATAATAACAATGATAATGATAATTTTTTATTTATACCCTGCCCGTCTGGCTGGGTTTCCCCAGCCACTCTGGGTGGCTTCCAACAGAATATTAAAATACAATAGTCTATTAAACATTAAAAGCTTCCCTGAACAGGGCTGCCTTCAGATGTCTTCTAAAAGTCTGGTAGTTGTTTTTCTCTTTGACATCTGGTGGGAGGGCGTTCCACAGGGCGGGCGCCACTACCGAGAAGGCCTTCTGCCTTGTTCCCTGTAACTTGGCATCTCGTTGTGAGGGAACAGCCAGAAGGCCCTCGGTGCTGGACCTCAGTGTCCGAGAGAATGATGGGGATGGGGACGCTCCTTCAGGTATACTGGACTGAGGCAGTTTAGGGCTTTAAAGGTCAGCACCAACACTTTGAATTGTGCTTGGAAACGTACTGGGAGCCAGTGTAGGTGTTTCAAGACCAGTGTTATCTGGTCTCAGAGGTCTAGCTGCTGCATTCTGGATGTAGTTTCCAGGTCACCTTCAAAGGTAACCCCACATAGAGTGCATTGCAATAGTCCAAGTGAGAGATAACTAGAGCATGCACCAGTCTGGCGAGACAGGTACAGCTGTAATGGGATGGTTTGGGGTCTGGCTTTTTCTGGGTATCTGCGGCAACAAGAAGGGTTGTTCAGATGCCAAGCTTGGCATGATCGTTTTGACAAGGTATGGTCCCCATATATCAGCTATGAAAATAGAAGTACAGTCGTACTTTGGTTTTCGAACAGCTTAGTTCTTGAACATTTTGGCTCCTGAATGCCGCAAACCCGGAAGTGACTGTTCTGGTTTGCGAACTATTTTTGGAAGCCGAATGTCCGACGGGGCTTCTGATTGGCTGCAGGAGCTTCCTGCAGCCAATCAGAAGCCGCACTTTGGTTTCTGAACATTTTGGAAGTCGAACCGACTTCCAGAACGGATTCCATTCAACTTCCAAGGTATGACTGTAGTGTTAATGTTAGACCTCCAGACACTTGTGCTTACTTACAGAGAGGCTGTGTCACAGATATTTGAAGCTTTGGCAGTGCATTCAATGATTCAGTTATTTGACAGCATCCCTGCTCAGTTTTTCTTCTCAGATGTAACTGAAGTAAGCATGCAACACTCTACAAGTTTTATTGGAATTGATCAGTGTTATTTTAATACAATATTCTACAAAAAGCAAAAGGTGCTGTTCCATCCATCCATCCTTTAGCCAAAATAAGTTTTTTACATCATCAAATGTACTACATAAACTTGATGCACTGATACAAAATGTGCTGCTGCTGGGTACCATTTCAGTATCATTCAAAGCAGCATTAACACTTTTAATTAGCAAAGCCAAGTTTTTTATATATTACATTTTATTATCTGTTCCATTTCAAAAGCACATAGACGGTGCCAGACTTTAGCCTCTTCTGGCAAGTTGATTTGTTTCCCCCAAGATATGTAACAGGATGTGACAAGAAAGGCAGACATTTAATCAGTTGCACTTGTAGCAGCAAAACAAACCCAGTAAGCACTTCTTTGGCAGCATTGTAGCTTGATATATTCAGCAAATATTTGTACATCTGTCAATAACTATAAGGCATCCTCCAATAATGAGGGCAGTAGGGATTTGTGCCGGAGTTTATTTCTGTGCTTGACATGGAAAGGTCAGCCTTTTGAAAAGGAGTGTGAATTTGCATTTCTCAAGAATTTTCTCTCGGCTGAGGCTATCTCTCAGTTCCAGCGGTTTCCTGAGCTTGATAAGCAGGGAATATACAGTTTAATTATATAGCAGCAGAGGGGGGAAATGACAGACAACTTAAATTTTCAAATGGCGTTGCATTCTGCTGATAAGAATGAATGTTTTATGCAGGACAGAAGAGATTACATGAGGTAGAATTGGAAAGCAAATTGTATTTACAAGAGATAGAGAGATGTTTCTAATAGGAATTCAAAACAGATGATTTCCCTTTCGTGTTCTGAGGAGCATTGCTAGAAACAACTTAACTTTGAGAGCTGATCTTAGAGAGGGTAGAAATGTAGTGCTTTCTGCAACTTCTTTTCTGGATTACTTCCACCACAATTTGTAGTTGGGAGCACAGTTGTATTATGTTGTACACGTCTGAGCAAGTTTTATCCAAAATAAATTATAGCCGCATACTTGATTAGTTCATATTTCAGTTGCTCAAATGGTGGATACTTATTTGAAATAATGCAAGAGATTTTGCAGCGCAATATGTTCTGACAGTACACATGGTTCCTCATTTTTCTATGTCATTTGTGAAGTAAAACTGTTGATTTCTGGTTGTGAAGGCAGAACCTCTTCTCTGTCTATGGATAATCTGACTTCAATTCTAAGTGGGAGGAAAATGTCAGCAGCATTGTATCTTATAAGACTACAGATTCTTGTATTATGTCAAACCCTGCCATAAATTGTAAAGGTCATATGTTCACATTGCAGAACATTTCAGCTGTTTTAAAGACCCTTTAAATATATCGATCACTTTCCTTTTTCTAGATTTTGGAACTGGTGAAGGGCATGCACTATCAGTTGGCCTGTCAGAAGTACTTTGAGCTGACCCATGACGTAAGTGGTGCTTATTTATCAGGCGATAATGTGTCTCATTATTGGAAAGACTGGTGGCAGAAACCCTGTGCGAAACTTCAGACATTCTGTTCACATTCACCACGTGCCACCATCCTTGTTAATTACGCTGAGTTAATGAGTATATAGCAGATGTCTTTCATTTCATGTATGGATCGACACTCCGCATTTGCTAACTGTTTAGTGCATACATAATCAACAAATATGTTATGAGGTTATGCTGTTTTATTTTGTAGCAAAACTGTTTACATTTATGGAGTGGTGTTTCACTGGTCCTAGCAAACGAAATGTAGATAAAGCAATAAGACTTGATTTCTACATTTTTTCCTTCCAGTTTTCCCCTCTTACAGGATGGAAGAAGACACAGTTCCAAGTTGCATTTAAAAAAGTACATAAAGATTGATTAAATATATTGCTAACAGAAAACCTTTCTCCCCCCCGCACCCGAACTCCACCTTTGTCCAAAGACACCATCGATCCATATGTCTTAATTCCAGTTCTTGTATATTTAGAGTGGTTTGCATTATTCCACATAGACTGAAGGAAAAAACCCCATATCTATTTACATATTACATATCTGTTTACATATTTTAAAAGTCATACACCTCCTCTCAAATGTCCATAGTGGTGTTTCCAATTTGCCTGACCATAACCAAGGGGAGTTACCGTATTTTTCGCCCCATAGGACGCACTTTCCCCCCTCCAAAAATGAAGGGGAAATGTGTGTGCGTCCTATGGGGCGAATGCAGGCTTTCGCTGAAGCCTGGAGAGCGAGAGGCATCGGTGCGCACCAACCCCTCTCGCTCTCCAGGCTCCAGGAAGCTATCCGCAAGCCTTGCAAGCCCGCGGGAGTTGCCGCGGGCTCGCAAGGCTTGCGGGCAGCAGCCTGGAGCCGCGGCGAGTGTCCGCAAGCCTTGCGTGCCGGTGGGAGGTCCCGCCAGGCGCGCGAGGCTTGGGGTGGCAGCCTGCCGCCTGAAGCATGGAGCCCTCCGCAGTGCTCCCCGTGCTTCGGGCGAGTGTCTGCAAGCCTTGTGCGCCCGGTGGGAGGTCCTGCCGGGCGCGCAAGGCTTGGGGCGGCAGCCTGCCGCCCGAAGCACACGGAGCCCTCTGGAGTGCTCCCCGTGCTTCGGCGAGTGTCCGCAAGCCTTGTGCACCCGGTGGGAGGTCCCGCCGGGCGTGCGAGGCTTGGGGCGGCACCCTGCAGCCTGAAGCATGGAGCCCTCTGGAGGGTGCCCCGTGCTTCGGGCAGGTGTGCGCAAGGCTTGGGGCGGCAGCCGCGGCTGGGGGGGGGGGAGAAAATTTTTTTTTATTCATTCCCCCCCCCCCAAAAAAAAACGCAAGCTCCGGGACAGCTGGGAGGCGCAGCGCGTCTTCCCGCTGTCCCCGGACTTGATCTGAAGGCTGGCGGCTGGGAGAAGAGCGCTTCTCCCCGCTGCTGGCCCCACAAGTGCCTGGGGGGGGAAATAATTTTTTTCCCCTTTATTTCCCCCCAAAAAACCTTGGTGCGTCCTATGGGCCGGTGCGTCCTATGGGGCGAAAAATACGGTATTTGTAATTTGCACCTCTCTTCCTATTTCTATTGAAGGACAAGTAGCAAGGGCCCGTCTCCAACTAAGGGGTGAAAACCCTGCACACCTTTTCCCTGCTTTTGATTGGATAGTTTTCTCTGCCCCTTTCCCATCAATTGGGAGGAACTATAAAATAGGATGATTTCACGTGTTTGTCTGTCTCCATTTGCCCCGGGAGCAAGGGCCTTTGAATATGTTGCTGAACATGGATGATCAGTTTATTTCTGTATGTAAAAGATGCAGAACATATTGTGTAAAACATAATAACTTCTCCATCTTGCTGGGCAATACCAAATATTTATATAATCCTACATCCTGTTCTCCACAGTGGCTTACAAGCTGTTTCTTAGGAAGCTCACAAACAGAGCATAATGGCAATCGTTCTCCTATAACAACTGGTATTCAGAGGCTTCCTGTATCTGAACCTGGAGGGTACCATAAAGCCATCATGACTTGTAATCACTAATAGCTTTGTCCACAATGAAAGGGTGGTGTGTGTGTGTGTTAGTCCCACCCCACCCCCAATTGCTATCTCGATAATAGTGCTGTCCTTGTTAGCAAACATTTTGGAGGCCATTTTGGATTTAGGTTTGCTGCCTTTCTTGGTAGGTTTTGCATTTGCATTTGAACCATGGTCAGTTCATCCACGTAGAGCAGTTGTAGGGAACCTCTAGCCCATGGGTCTGATTAGACCTGCTATTTTTGGTCTTACTGAAAAGGAAGACATTCTAAACATGCTGCTACATCTTCCTGTCCACTGGATGCCAGAATTTGATGGCTTTTTCTGTTGCCCTGTCCCACAAAAACCAATCAGTCATATGTCGCCCTTGGTGATGAATGAAAATATTTATGAATACAGTAAGAGGAAAAAATGAATTTAAATATAGAAGAATGCTGAGCAAAGCATTGAAATTCAAGGTTACGCTTTCTAATGTAGAATATATTCTTTGTTACTTGCATATTCTTATTTTACTTAGAAATGTATCGAGAAATTGGGAGTGTTGGTGCCACATTGAACTTCAAGTTTTATTTAAATATAATGAAATTACTTTCTGGTGCCAAAATCTTAAAATTGAGCCCCAAAAGTCAGACTTTAAGGAAAAATACTTAAGTTATCACTTGTATTGTTACAGCTATAACAATATGGTGTTCTTAAAAGGAGACAGAACAATTATATAACCAACACAAAATATAAGTGATTAAATTTATTCCTTAATCCATGGTTAAGGAAAAGATATTGGTGGCATTGCAATTCTAGTGCCCTCTGTGAGTCACAGAGACCAATAGATTCATAGTTTTCATAGGGGCAAATGGAGGGAATGAATTGTTATTCTTACTTATGGCAAACTGCTGGAATTGTTCCCATTCAGGTTTTTGTTTGTTTGTGTGTCAATTATTTCTTTGTCCTAACTAATAAACTGGCGCCTTTTTATATCTAAATAAATGTGCTCTTTGTGCTTTGATAGCTATAAATGTTTTGCTATCATGAGTGATTTGGCTGAGCCAATATTATTAATAAGGATAATAAAACAGATGTGCTGAAGCATTTTTTTTTACTAAGCTGTCAAGCTCATTTGGTTGCAAGCAATATAATTAGAGCGGCTCCGTTTAAATGGGCAATGCTTATATCCCTGGCTAAAAGGAAACTGCCACTTGCAAATGTAGTTTTGCAAAGACCAATGCGTTTGATATTGTGGTTATTGTTGTCTTTCTAATGGCTTTCCTTTTCCAGGAAATATGCATCTTGTTTATGTTTATAGACAAAAGGATTGATTTGCTTTTTTGATTTCTTGGTGGTCAAAATTTAGTTAAGAGCAAGTTATTAGAGAGAGAGAAAGCGTGTAAATAGCAAGGCAGCATACAGTATCTGAAATAATTCCATATGGCTTTGTATTTTTTGTGTTGTGTTTTTTTTTTTTTGTAATAGCAGCTTGCCTCATTATCACTTGCCACTTTGTAGCTTCTTGATTAAAACTCCAAGAACACACAGGTTCAACACCATTGCTTCAGATCCTTAGTAAAACCACACAATACGACACCAAAAGGAACCCAGGCTTTGTGTTACGGAAGGACACTGCTTAGAATGAACAGAATCTGAGAAAAGCTTTGAGGCCTTAGTAGATGAAATACAGAGCAGATGAAATAGAGAGACTTGTTTTTAAATCCAGTGTCCTTTACCTCATGTCAGTTTAGATTACAAGCTTTGCTGTGTTTTTTGTGTTTTTTTTACAGGGCACGATAAATGATGTGGGGCCTCCCTCCCTCCTACCTCAGCTAGACTAGGGCAGGGGGAAGGAGCCATTTAAAACTAAATGTCTTTTCAGGTTTTTCTTTCAAGAGGAATTAAGGTCAAAATGTTTTTGAAAAGTATGTAGGATACATTAGTAAACTTCGTTCCCCCACCAAAAAAAAAACCCCAAGCACCCGCCATCTTTAAAGTAGAGCTTTTACTTAATATCTCAGCACTAATGCTTTATGCAGCATGTTATAAACAGAAGTTTATTTTTATTGCTACTTGTTAAATCACCAAGAGGTTTCAAAGGAAGCTATTCGGAAATGCAGTGAATTTTTTTTTTTTTTTAATGTTTTGAAAATACGTTCTCCACAGAGGAAGTAGCCTTCTCTGAATAAAACAGCTAGGGCTTGCCTTTAATGATAGCTAATTTAATCATAGTTTGAATGTGTGTGTTTTTGTGTGTGTGTAAAATCTGTTCTGAAGATAGATTTATTTCCGTGAGATTTTGGTGGCTCTGATGTTTGCAATGGCTTCTACATTTGACTTGTTGGTAAGAATTCTCTGTTTTGATCTGTAAAACTACCAGCGATTTACTTGTCTCCCCACACAGAAGTGTAGAATTTGAACCTGGACACGCTCAAATACAATTGAGTAGAAAGAAGATGCAAGCCTAACACTGAGAGCAGTTGTTCTCTTAACGGGCCATTCTCTGGATGTGCCACTCTACAACCTTATATCCACTTACCTGGGAGTAGGACACATTGATTCCAGTGGGACTTACTTTTGAGTAGACATGCATAGGCTTATGCTGTGAGTGTGCAGTTAGGACTTTTCCTTTTTCTTTCATTGGTGTGCTACTTCACCTGAGCAAATACTTGTTGTTGTTTTATTTACAGCTGGAATGAATGTTTGTGGCTCCCATAGCCAAAAAGCTAAGTGAAACTTCAGCATTACCTGCAGTTTATTATGCAATTGCCCCTTCGGATTGTGGCCTGTGTATTTGTCTCTTAAAAAACAACAACAAACAAACCTGTCCTCTTAGGTTGCTGTTGCAACAAGACAGGGAAACTGAGTATCAAAACATGTTTTGGCTCTTAGCAGCTTTTATCGAGCAATGTTTCACAGAGGCTGAACTAATGTATAGCTTTCCTCTCAACGCTGGCTATCTCAAAGCTTGAACAAAGTGAAAATTTTAGTGTGCATTTCAACTCAAGGGTGTGTGAAGTACAGTGACAGAGCATGTTTTTCCCTTCTTCTTCTTTTTTGCACAGGTCAATGATACTGGGTTTTCTTTGAACCACCCAAATCAGTATTTTGCAGAGAGTCAGCAGCTACTCGGTGGCATCAAGGATATCAAGAAAGAACAAAGGCAGCCCGAAAGCTCCCAACCAAAGCACAGCAACCAGACAAGTATAAATAAAACCTCCACTTCCTCTTCTGTAAATACAACAGAGGAAATGGAACTGGAGGGACTCGATGACTACTTTGCTGAAGATTAAGAAGCATCTGTTTCCATTTTGCAACATACTTTTTACCATCTCTGTATTTTGAAGTAGCTCTTTTGAGGGTCAGGAACTGGCATCATGGTGTACATAGGCCTCCTGAATGCTGCCTTAAACAGAAAAAGGAAAACACATTGTCAAGCATCCAGCTAGTGCATCAGTTTTGAAAAGAAAACTGCAACGTCGTTTGCAAGATCGAACGACGGTGCATTTCCATTTCTGTGAGCAAAGCCCTCTGTGTTGCTAAACCTCCCACCTCCTCCCTGGGCTCTCTGTTACCGTGCAGCTTATTTCCTTCTCTATTTTTCTTAATAAAGCGGATTCTGAAATGTAGATGAATGGATGCATTGCTTGCGGTTTTTAGGTGATAACTGCTAGATAGCATTACATGCAATTCATAACAGCTTATGAATGGCTTGTAGAAATATACAAAAGCTGTCTTGCTGTGATCTGAAGTAGCAAAGACTGCTGTTTGAAAAAGAAACTAGGTTTTAACTGCATGATGCCAAATATATTTACACTTAAATGGGTGGATTGGTCATAGCCACCATAATTAAAATGAAGAGCTTCACATCCATTCACATCATGGGTTTCCGTCGCCTCTCAGCTTCGTGGAGGGACAATTTCTGTGTCTGTGTATTTTGACAGAACAAATTGTTTAATAAAAAAAATCAGAGTGTAAGAGGAGAACTGAATTTGAACCAGAGCTTTTTTTTTTGCTTTCATCTCCTTTATTGAAATTCATTAATAGCATTACAAATTTAACTTCACACATACACATAAATACAAAGAAAAAATTTCTTAAGTTGAATTACTATAAGATGGTAATTTAAACTTCAAATTCCGCTTAGATTTCAGCGAAGCTAAAATCAAATAATATTACATAAAATAAAATAACATATATCAAAATAAAATAAAATGTTAAAATAATTGTGGACTTCCCATCATTTCCCGATATAGTTGACATTTATGATTTTGAATGTACTTATAATTATTACCTTACTTTTAACGTGCTTTCTAATACTTTCTTACAACATATCGTACAGATTTTTCTTTGTTTCTTAATGCAAAATTTGGCTTATTTTGCTTATTTATAGAACTCATTAGGCCTGTTATGCTTTGATACTGCTCTTATTTTTCAGTTCTCATATATGCTACTAGCTGGGCCCAACATAGGTAGGCTGGGTGAAGTCCTGGTTTAAGCTGTAGTTGTTACTGCTACTCAGAAAAGACAGGAACTACGGTAAGAGGACTCATCATGTACAGCAACTCCAAAGTCTACTGCAGCTCACTTGGGCTGGTAGTCAAGCTCAGCCAAACAGGGATGTGTGATCTTCTATTAGGGATGACCAAATCCACCAATGTTGGTTTCTTCTGTTTCCATTCTTAAGTTTAGTTAGAATGGTTTTGTTTCCTACATTTTGTATGTTGCTTTCACTAATGTGTTCATTTTTTATACACACTTTACCCAAGTTAAATGTGTTCGTGTGCACATTATTCGGCTGGAGAACTGCATTGCTAAATTTGGATTCTGAAGGATGGCTGTGTTTACGAATTGCTTCAGAAAGTGTAGATTTGGTAGGCAAACTTAATAGAATTAACCCCCTTCTGTGTACCCTCTGCCTGAGTCCTTTATCATTCTCCTTTTAGTTACCCTTTCCCTTTAGCGTAATAGGGACGCGGGTGGCGCTGTGGGTTAAACCACAGAGCCTAGGACTTGCTGATCAGAAGGTCGGTAGTTCGAATCCCCACAACAGGGCGAGCTCCTGTTGCTTGGTCCCTGCTCCTGCCAACCTAGCAGTTCAAAAGCACGTCAAAGTGCAAGTAGATAAATAGGTACCGCTCTGGTGGGAAGGTAAACGGCGTTTTCGTGCGCTGCTCTGGTTCACCAGAAGCGGCTTAGTCATGCTGGCCACATGACCCAGAAGCTGTACGCCTGCTCCCTCAGCCAATAGAACAAGATGAGCGCCGCAACCCCAGAGTCGGTCATGACTGGACCTAAAGGTCAGGGGTCCCTTTACCTTTACCTTTTACCCTTTAGCGTAAAGTACACACATCTTAAGAAAATCTATTAATTTGGACTGCAATCCTTCAGTTAGGGATGTCCCCATATTGTCCTTGGCCCTATTATGCTAATTGGTCACTTGCAACACTGCAGTGTTGGTGAAACTCCCATTGGTATTGTATATACTTGAAGCCCCAAAGGGGGAAAAGTCACTCCAGGTACCAGTTGCTGGAAACCATAGGAGAGTGCTCTTGTACTCAGGTTCTGCTTGCAGGATTCCCACAGGCATCTGTTTGGCTACTGTGAGAACAGGATGCTGGACTAGATGGGCCAATGGCCTGACCTATCAGGCTATTCTTATGTTCACAGAACACAATGACACTCACAACTACAAGGGCAACACCTCTGACTCCCACCAATCATAAGGCAGCACAATGATGATGCTTCCCTAAAAGCAACGGAAGCCACAAATACACTTATGGCAACGGGGAGGTGCAGATGAAGGTGTATCGCATTGCTCAGGCCTTTCAGGAAAGGTAAGATGTATAGAGGATCTGTATGTTTTGGTTGCTGTCGATGTCTTAAGGTTTTAAGCTGTTTATGGTTAAGTTTGATTTTGAAGCTTATTTCTGCCATGGGATGCCCTACTGTCGAATTCTACAGTGTAAGTTCTTTGGGGCAGGGGCCTGTCCTCTTTCATTTGTGTAAGAACTACTTTTCTTGCAGTACCACATTGCAGTTAACGCTTGCCATATTTATTTCAATGCCATGTTAAGGAAGTCCAATTCTTCAAAGTGTTGGCTTTCTTGTTTCTCATCCTCCGGTCCCTGTAAAATCACAACCCCTACGTCTCCAGATGCTTGACAGAATTTCTAATTTTAGAGAACGGTTTGGGCTGCCTGGCTGTCTCTTCGAGTAGTTAGCTCACTTGTTCCTCATCCTCGATGCCTATGTAGTAGGAGAACAGTGGGATGATAAGGCTTGTCGTGTTTTCAGCTTTTCTGTTGACGAGCTGCCTTAGGAGCATCTTTTGTCTTTGGCTGTACTTCAGCCGGGCAGCTGAAGAGGAAATACTATGGTTACGCTGGAGATGGCATTACCTTTTGTCTGGGCTCTTAACATTTCATGCTTGTGCAGCCATTAGCTGAAGGAGAGATACTAGAAGAACAGTGTTTGGGGAAATAGAAGAGCCTGAGGTTAATTGCTCCCGAGAGAAGACTTGCTTGGCACTTCTTACCCACAACAGAATGCCGATCGGTTGATAGGTAAGTCTGGGCTGCAACTCTGGAGCGTTGACCGATCCTCTGAGGCTGTCACTTCCCATCCAGCTCCACCCCCTGCCTTGAAGACAAAAATTCCACCTGGAATTTATTTCTGCTGCTTATAAGCCAAGATATAACAAGGATGGGAGTGTTGACATTAGGCTGTTGCATGCTTTCTCTCTCTCTCGCTCTCTCTCTCTCTCTCTCATTCTGCGTTGTAGACAACAACAAAAACAATTATAACACACCACAACTTAACGAACTGCAGCATTATAGTCCTGGTTAATTGTCAGTTGAATGCTATTTTTAACAATATTTTTTTAAAAAAAGTTATTAAAAATTGCCTTTCAAGCAAGTTTCCCACAGTGCTCTGCGCCCTCTCTGCAAAGTCAAAACAGAATAAAAATAGCTGAACTTTGCAAACATGTAAAAAGCAGCATCAAAACCATAAGCTAGGATTCAGTTGATTAAAGGCGGGGGGAGCTCAGGCTTCAGAGCCGAATGTGACCCTTTAGGGTTCTCTGTCTGGCCCCTGGAATGCTCCCCAGGCCCCATGCTTCCCTCAAATTGTCTCAGACCACCAGTATTTTTGCCTAGCTGGAATGAGTCTTTGAATTCTGATAATGCCTCTTGCTTCTTCAAGAGGGAGAATAAAAGATTCAGAGGGATGTGGGATTGTGTGTTATTTTGCTCCTATACCTCTGGCCACACACACTACTGACATGTGGCCCTCAGAAGATCACCCAGAAAGGAATGAAATTCTTGGGCTGGGGGAAAAAAAGATTGCCACACAAAATGGTGGCAGAATCTTGCTCTACAACAGGGGTGGAGAACCTCTGGCCCGAGGACCAATCTTGGGCCACCAAGAGGTCCAACATGGCCCATGAGGCTGTTTCCCCCCAAACTATAAACACCTGTAAATAAGTTGGTATCATGTGTGATGTCAGCTGATGGGTGGGAGGGCACATATCAATGTTACTTTGGCCGTACTTGCCTATTCCCATGAGGGAGCTGGTGCTTGCAGCCAAAACAGAATTTTAATTCCTGCTTTTCATCTGATGAGTGTGTGCATGTGTGAAATCCAGTTTAGTTTTGACTTCCAAGTGCAGGAGCATGCAGCCGAAGCAAGCAGCCCCAAGGTGTTTTGTTTTTTTGCAAACATCAGTTACAAGTGGGTTCCTCCCATTCACAACCAAATGCTTGGAAAACACAGGCTTCTTTCTCCCTTTCCCACCAGCTGATTCGGGGTGGGGTGGTGGTGGAAGAAGAATCACTTTTCCAGCCCTGTGTTTGACCCCTTGCTCTGTGGTTCCCAAGTGGCTGCAGGGTGCTTGGGAACCCTACACAAAGGATTATGACAGGTCAGTGGGGACAGTGAACCTGCCAGTCAAGTGACACCTTAATGATTGCATGTGATTGGCAGGTGGGTGGTCCTCTCACCCTGCCAGAGCTAACCCACAAGGTGCCAATAGAGGTTCCCTATCCCTGCTCTGTTATGTAGAATCTAAGAAGTTGCCCAGGCAGCTCTACAAGCTATACAACAGAAGTTCAACATTGTTGGATTTAGCACAGATCCACAGGGAAAGGCTAGCTCTAATCTTCTGAGTGTAGTTAATTGCATAAAGTATGCCTCTCAGCGCTTCAGCGGCAGAATATTCATAATGGGTGCTATCCAGAAATGGCTGTGAACTTAAATCCCAGTGCATTCTGTGCCTAACTTTCCCTGATCAGTCCCCCATGTGTACTGCAATTATTGGAACTGGAAAAGGTACCCCCCCCCTTTAAACAGATCTTGCATTTCCCTATGAAGTCAGCACAGATCCCTCTGGTGGAAAGGGCCTGAACAGCTTGTAATGGGTTTGCACAACATTCATCATCATCCATCTTTTCCTAATGGAAAACTACAGGAACTTTGATGAATGGGGAGTGCGATTTGGCCAATTTTGCCTGAGCTCCTTAAAGTGTTTGGTGTGCACTCCCCGCTACTATTCTGCTATTTTGAAACTTCTGATAGCAACAACTTTTCAGCCTTGCCCTGAAATTGCCGATTGTACCGCTCCAAACAGCTGCTGTGATCCTGGAGGGATTGTTGTTCTGCTGTGATACATCTAATCGTGCCAAACTAGTGAGAACAAACCACACACCCAGGAGTGCAGGAAGCGCCCCTGGAAAAGACAAGGCTTTATTTTGCTGGGGACATCAGCAAGCTGAAACTGACATGTTAGCCATATAGAATGTGCTCTTCACTGTAAATGGTGTTCTTCAAGCGTTCTCGATTTTTAATAACTTTTTTAAAAAAGATTGGCATTCTCTGTCAATTGTATGGGTGGCTGGAGAACCACTATCGGCTGAAGCACCATTGACATTTGTAGTATGAAAAGAAGATAAAGGAAAGCAGTGCCATCTCAATCTTAAATTAGAACTGTTACATCAGTGCAGGAACTGGGGTACCTCCAGCAGCTTCAGTGCAATTTCCCCTCTTTGTTCTTTTGTGCTGCAAATGGTTTCTCCTTTTGGAGGCTGAGCCCAGTTGCAGCAGCTTGCAGTCACCTCTGCAGTTTACTGAGAGATTACAATAGAATTTTCTCCATTATTGTTAGAGGGACATGTTTTTAGAGGAGGAAATTAATTGCCCCTCCTGGAAGAACAAAGCTCAGTATTGACATTTTGGTGGTTCTCCTAACTTGCACATCTCGTTGCTGGCTGATTTATTTTCTTCATTTAGATTTTAGTTAAAAATCAGAATGTGCTTAAATGGACTCTTGGTTCACAAGCTGCTTCATCCTCTGCAGTGCTTAGTTTGGATGGCGCAGGCAAGCTTTCTAAGAAGAAATTTGCTGCCAGGCACTTGGGGCATTCATCCTGATTTGCTTGCACACAAAGTTTACATGGAGGTGAGATTCTAGCTAGCTGAGCATTCCTACTGATTGATTGTGGGGAGCTTACAGGACAGTGGCCATGTGTCCTGATTTGCTTGAGGGGCGTTTGTACATTTTCCAGTTAGTCATTTGTCCACCTCTTGTTTTTCCCACGCATTTCCCTGTCACTTAACCAAACTACAAAAAAAGTCTGATCTTTTGAAATTTGTTGTGTTGGGGCAACCGAGTGCTTTGATCCATTATAATTGCCGAAACCTACCGTATTTTTTGCTCTATAAGACGCACCATACCACAAGACACACCTAGTTTTTGGAGGAGGAAAACAAGAAGAAAAATATTCTGAATCTCAGAAGCCAGAACAGCAAGAGGGATCACTACGCAGTGAAAGCATCAATCCCTCTTGCTGTTCTGGCTGCATTCGCCCCATAAGACGCACACACATTTCCCCTTACTTTTTAGGAGGGGAAAAAGTGAGTCTTATAGAGCAAAAAATACGGTAAATGTTCCTTCTGCATTTGAATCCGTCCCGCAGAATATAGTCTGGAGCTCCCCTTGGGTTCTGTGGTATTCTCGTCTGTGGAAGGGCTGATGGAAATGAATGCCTCTGAAGCAGGGGAGGCCCCTCTTTCAGGCAAAGTGTCACCCAAGTGACCACCTAGCTGCCACCGGCCTCCACTGCCCTCAAGGCTGGCCCTACCCATTAGGAACAGGACCATATTAGGCCTTCCCTCGTGGTTTTATTTTTCCATGGAAAGTAACTGGATGGCTTCAGGTTGAGCTGAATACTTGGTGTGTGTGGATGAAAGAGGCTATTTAACCCATTTCTTTCCACACCCGCCCCAAGCTGCTTTCTTCCTTGAGAATTGGTCCCTTTGTCTTTTATCGATTGGGGAGAAAAGTAGCTTGGGGTCAGCAATTTTGAGCAGCCAGCCGCCTGTGAACTGGTTTGAGACGCCAAGCCTCAGTTTAGAGGAATGTGTCATCTTGAATTGGCCACCAAGGGGGCGAAATCCTGTACTGTATTATAGATGTAAACCAGCCGCTGTAATTAGAAACGTGAGCACAGCACAGGCTCCCTCCAACCGAAGAAAGTGTGTTTAATTCCTGCTTGCCTGCATGCTGCAAGAAGCAGCTTTTCCTCTTGAATAAGATGAACACCCCCCCAATCCCTACTGACTACATTTTATTAGGTACCAAAATGAAGAAATCCGGAACCAGCTTTGAGCCATATTTTTGTTTTTGTTTTTAGTTTAATACTCAGGGGGAAAAGAAGAAGAAACGCTTGAAAACTGCACTTAAAACCTGAAAAAGTTAGAATCTGTGTTTTCTTGAGCACGTTCATTGATTGCGGTGGTATGACACAGGGGAAATTACTGCATTTGGAATGCTTCTCTAATGCCTGCAATTCCCCACACAGTAATGTACACAGTCATCATTTGGTGGTGGCTTTTTGTTTTGGTCTCAGTGGAACATTAATGCACATGGAAGAGGCTGCTGGGAGGATGAACAGGGATTCCTTGCCTGCTCTTTGCTTTTGGGTCAATTGTTGTCTTGCCTTGGCTGTCCAGTGACTTGCTCTGCCCTCTCCCTTCTGGATTCTGTGTCTGTCTTGCAATCAGTTTGCCCATCATTCTCACAACCTTGCTCGAACCTTTCTGAACGAGCTCCGCTCCGCTCATCCCCCCCCCCATCCCAAACTGCCAATGACATTAGTCCAGTAAAATATATGTTATGCTTCTACGCTCTTCACCCTGAGCTCCTCCTCAGAGGATGTGAAATGTTAAAAGTATTCCCAGCCAGTTTGTCATCCCTAAGAGAAGCTGAGCTTTGTGGCTTGTATTCAACAGGCTCCCAATATGCTGTACTGTAGCCTTATTGGAGTTCACCGATTGGGTCTGCGTTGCTCCGGGACAGGAGGAAGGAAGTCAAAATGACACTGAGGTTGCTTCAAAGAAAGAGTTTATTCTGCTCTCCGGATAGCAGAAGGCACCTGCGTGATGAGTCCACAGCAAGTACAAAGAAATGACAAGTTTCATGCAGTATATATATCCTCCAGGCATCCTCTCCCCCTTCCCCAGCCACGTCAACCAGTATACACAGGTTGACATCACATATGTTCCTGCTCTGGTACTCTCAACCATAAAAGGATCTTCCTTCCTGTACTTCTGACCATAAAAGGATCTTCCTCTTTCTACTCTTACCTGGGAAGACGTCATAATCTCTGGGAACACGCTTTTGGTGTTTCCCCCGGACATTTTGTGGTCAGCACATAAGATAAAGTTCTGATGTGTTTTCGTTGTTCCCCTGGGGAGCCAAGGCCATCCCTTGCCTGTACTGATAAAGGACAGATCTGTTTATGCAGTTGTGTCCTTATTATGGTTTTGCTAAACAGTTCAAGTTTTACGCATTTAAAAGTGCTCTCTTTTGAAAGAACAAAAGGGGGGGGGTTGAGTCAGTTTTAAACTTGCTACACAGAAACCCATTCCTTCAGTACCGCTTCTCCCTTTCTGCATTTGGCAGACTTTCTACCTTGTGAAACAAAGCCTACATTCTTAAAGCAACATACATTTGTTTATGTGCCTATTTATGCTTTGCCTTACCCTATCCCCACCCCTAATGCACACAAGTGTTAATGATCACACAGGCACTCTAGGAGATACCAATCTTTTTGGGTTCAGGGGCACCATTGGAATTGGAGTGCTGTGGGCACCACTCACAAAATGGCTGCCGCAGTCAGGGTGGTATAACACAAAAAAGGCATCTACATCAGCCACTGCTGTGTTTGCTCAAAGAGAGCAGCTCTTTGCTCCTCCTCTCCTCGGCTCAGAATTGAAGGGAGGGTGGCTGCCCAATCCTGGCATCCAATGAAATGTGTATATGTTTTAAGGGGCATATTCAATATCTGTGAGGCTGAACCAATGCAAACAGGAACTAAGCAGAAAGATCAAAGAGTCTATCATGCATTGTCAATTTTGTAGGATATTTATGCAAACATTTTGGGGACACCAGGGGTGGGGTGCACACTGATGCCTGAGCGCGTTGGCTTGGTGCACTGTAGCCAATATGTGTCCTTCACAGCTGAAGCTTCTCTGTTCAAGTAGACAAAAACCTACAGAACTGGATGACCATATATCCATATCCACTTGTGGTGGAGTTCACTCAATTCCTCCCCATGACTACAGTCTCTTGTGTCCTCCAAAAGCCACTGCTGAGGACCAAAGGACCCTTTGAGACGAGATGGGGAAACTGGAAGAATGTGATATGGTTGCCTGCACTAGAGGAACAGCCTTTCTGCTCATGCAAAACACTTTTGGATCCAAGTCTATGCTTTCAACTTCAGAGAACTGTCATGTGATTCCCACCCAGAAAGCTTTAGAGAGTCAGACCTTCTTACCTTCAGCAACAGAACCATGTTGTGCATTTAATGAAAATCTGCTACCTCCACTGTTGGGAGCAGTATGCGTCAGGATACCAGCTGCTGAGTATCACAAGTGAGGAGAGCAGTGTTGCATTTTCAGGTCCTGCTTGTGAGCTTGTGGCTTACCACTATGAGAACAGCATGCTGGACTTTGGTGTGATCCAGGGCTCTAATGTTCTTGGGGCCATGTCTGCGCCATATTACTAGGTCAAAATGTTAGACGGATGCATCCAACGTTGGCCCAAGGGGATGCACCTCTGAGGTCTTTTGCATTATACTCAGTTGTGTTTCATTAAGACATCTGCCTCCCACCGAACAGTTTAATTCCCAGAGCCCATTATGAACCACCTGTTCTAGGAATCCCGCAAGATGTTGGTATGCATGTAAGACAGAAAAATCGACCAAGCTAACCAGTGCTGCCCTTCTGAAGTTCAGTGGGCTGTTCTCTCTGAAGAGCAATTATTCCTTATGGCCAGCCCTCCCTCCCCCCACCGCTTTCAAATGCAAACAAATCTTTTTACAAATGTCGTAGATGGGTCATGACACTCCAGTGCATACACAATGAACACCTTAACTTTATTGCAAAGACTGTGTGTGTTTAAAAAAAGGAACATATTGTGCTGACATTGTAAGGAAGCCCTTGACGTCTGATAGTTTAACTGAGTCTCTTAATGTTTGACAAATGATTCCAGTTCAGCATCTGCCTTTGAAAGCAGGAGATAATATGGGACTGGCTCAATGTTAAACACTTTTTCTAGGGCAGCATGCAATTTGATGGGCTGCAGGGAAAGCTAACAGCTTTATACAATGGCCCACTTCCAAATGGCCACACAATTCTTTTCCTTACGTCGAAATTACAGTGTTTTACAAAAGGGGAAAAAGGCAGGGGGGATTTCTTATCTGCGATGTTCTTTATTTATTGAAGATGTGAAAGCTTCAAGTGCAAGTGAAATGCAATGTCTAATATTTGCAAATTGTTCCAGAATGAAAGTGAAGCAATTGGCCTCTGCTCTCTGTAATATTTCTGTATTGCTATCATTAAGCCCCATTGGGTTGATGCTTTGATAAGTGGTGGTCAGATGTTGGCTTTCAAGATTGCTATATGCAAGCTCCCCACTCCCTTTTTTTTCTTTTGGTGTATGTATGTGTTCCTATCCCTTTTGTTTTGTATTCAGCAATACTGGATGCTATATAATGGGAAGTGAAATAGAAATCTTAAATTTGGAAGCAGAGGAAAAGCTGAGCAATGAAATGTTTCTCAGCTGTAATTTGCTTTCTTGCAGGAGCCTCGTTTTCTTTAAAATTGTATGCTAAACATATCCTGTAAACTTGTCATCCGGGTGCCTAAAATCCATGTTAATTGCCAAAATGAGAGGTAGTGGGAGGACTCAGGTCTGCCTAGAAGGTGTCCATTGTCAAGGAAGGCAACTCTGCACACACACAGGGGCACACTCATTTTCATTATTCCTTCTCATGTTCTCTACATTGCATAGAGAGAAACTTTAACAATGAAGTCAAAGGGAAAAGAAACAAGAAATTGATTTTCCCCGCCCCCTGAACTGAAAAGTCCCAAATATTGCAACCTTTCCCCATAGGGGAGTTGCAACCCCTTTATCATTTCAGTTGCCTTTATTTCTGCACCATTTGCAGCTCAGTAGTATTCTTTTTGGAGGTGCAGCAACCAGAATCTGTACACAGTATCCAAGTGTGGATGCACCATTTATTTGTATAACAGAATGGTGGTTCTGGCAGTTTTATTTTCAATCCCTCTCCTAATTATCTCTAACATGGGATTCATTCTTTTTTCAGCTACCAAACACTGCACCAACATCCACCAGATTCCTGCCATTTCAAATCCCATTGGCACATATGTCATTAATATTTTTGCTGCAAGTGCCTCACTTTACACTTCTTTACATCACTGAATTGCATTTTCCAGTTTTAGGCTTTCCATACGTCAGGAAAATTCCTGACATGTCCTGGTTTTGGGGAAAACCTGGATGTATGTCAATGCGGCGGAAACAGCTCCAAAAGCTTAACATCACTATTTTGGGTTTTCCTCCCAAACAATTTGGATTTGTTCCACCAAAAAAGCTCAACAATTTTGGCAGTTTCCTTAAAAAGAAGCTCAAAAAGCTCACTCTTTGTGGGTGTCAGGAATCTTACCTTTTGAAATATGGCAACCCTACCAGTTTTAGGGTAAGCTCCTTTTATAACTCCTCACAAGCCCCCTACATTTTTACCACCTTAAACAATTTGATGTCATCAACAAATTTGGCAAAGTCACTGCTCACCCCTATTTCCAGATCGTTTAGGAAGAACTTTAAAAGCACAGGTCCCACTACAGATACATTCTGATACTTAGATCTGTGAGGTTTGCAGCCAAAATCACAAACACATGTTTTGCTTAGCTAAGCACATGACTAGTACACAGAGAGTTCTTGAACTTCCTAGAGAGGACTCTATGAGGTCACGTTTGCCACCTCTAGTCAGGAACTGTGTAATAAGGGCAACAAAACTTTGTAAGTCCTGCCTGGGAGGAAGGCACTCTTCACCATGGTCTTCAGCCATGTTAGCTAAGACTACCAACTTTTATTTTACTGTAACTTAGAAGTATTTTTATGCACACTACCTTGCTATATTTGCTTCCTGCCTCAAAATGTAAGCAAACTCCCCCCCCCCTTCGTTTATTTCACTAAAAACGTGTAGTTCGTTCACTGCACTGGGGGTGAAGAGGGGGGAGGTCAGTGGGCCACAAATGAAAGGGGTAGAAGGTTGCAATTGCCTAATTCCTTACCTTTAATAAGCTGCAAAACTTGTAATCGCTTTACTCTGCTAAAAAGGCTTCACAGTCTGATTACTTTTGTATCTCTCCCACACAATGTGGGGTAGGAGGTTTAGAGCTAAATCTACAAATTTAATCCTCAAATCCATCTTCCACAGGATCAACCTCAAGCATGCATGTACGTATGCAATTGGGTGTGCATTAGTGCCACTGGGAGCTGCAAGCTTAAGAAGTAATAAAGTAAAAAGCTTAAGTAGTAAAGTAAAAAAAGGTAAAGGACCCCTGGATGGTTAAGTCCAGTCAAAGGCGACTATGGGGTGTGGCGCTCATCACCACTTTCAGGCCGAGGGAGCCGGCGTTTGTCTGCAGTCAGCTTTTTGGGGCATGTGGCCAGCATGATTAAACCGCTACGGGACACAGTGGCAGAAACCAGAGTGCACGGAAGCGCCGTTTACCTTCCTGCCCCAGCAGTACCTATTTTATCTACTTGCACTGGCGTTCTTTCGAACTGCTAGGTTGGCAGGAAGTAGTACAGGGGCAGTGAGGCACCAAAAATGGTGCCAGATGTCGGTGGGTAAGCCCCAAACTAAGATAAATGTGTCATTTTACCTCAGAATACTTCTGGGAACCACTGTCTTGAGAGAAGGAACACTATTCCCATACACTTTTTGCCGTTTGTTTCACCCACCAAATCCCATGTAAAACAATGCAGAGTCTTTCCTGTTTTGTTGTATATTATTTGCTACCTTAATAATGAACCATTCAAGGTTTCTTAGTGACTCTGTCCAATAAAGGATCGAACCAATGGTAAATTATCCCCGAGTATTGTATGCAACTCTTTGTTGGATACTCAGGAGGCCTCTGCCTGCCGCCTTGGCTGGGTTGGAAATTAACTGTCAGAAAACTCAGAAACCCAGGGATTTTAGCAGAGTTCCAGAAATGTGCTCTTTTAGCAATTGTTGTGGTGAAAAAAGATAGTTTGGGGCCATTTATCTTTTAGTTGTCCTGTGGGTAAGCAGAGCCTTGACACTAGGCCGCCATTACACTCTCAGGCAAACCATGCCCCATCCTCCCCCCTTTAAAATAAGGTGGGTGTTGTGGTGAACTGTGAGGCTTGGGACATAAAAATGTGTTAACAGAGGTGTAAGCGAAGGAGCGATGGCAGGGCTGGCAAGCAGAGCAGGCGGGTGGGGGACAGCCTCTAGTCTAATAAACAAATAGATAGGCCCTTGGTATGCTTGTTTTGAAATGCAGCTCTCAGATCTTAGCTATCTAGCTCTTTTTAGGTGATGAGAACTATTATGGCTAACTGCAGAGAGCTTTCTCTCTGCCTGTGTGGGTTTTTTTTAAATTAAAAAACAACAACACAGCAGGCTTTGACTTGCATTGCCAAAAGAAGTACCGTATCTGGAATATGGGTTGGGTGGGTGGCATGGTAAAACACGATTGTGAAGTGATAAGTTGCTACCATATCACAGTGTGCCGGGAGGTGGTAGCGGAGAAATCTCTAAATGGCATTTGATCAGTGCACTTATCACCACCTAAAATGGTTCATGTGACCCTCTTAGAGGAAGGTTGAAGTACTCTCTAGCTAGTATCCAGGCTACATCCAGATATGCTGTTTCCAGGTGAGCTGCTTTAATATTGCTGCCCTATATTTTCCAGAACAATGCAATTTTGACTCTGCAGGATAGCAATTCCTGTGCACACTGGCAAACTTGTGTGTGAGCATCAGTGATCTCCTTTGACAGCGTTTTCTTTCGTTCCAAAACAGATTATCAGCTGGAGGAGATGGAGGTAAAAAAAAGTCACCTTTTTCCGTCTTACATTGAGAGTGTTATTACTTATTTATTTTAAAGTCCTTGCATAGAATTAAATGTCCTATCTTGAACAGAATCATTTTCTATCCTGCCTAGAGAGGATGTACAATTTAGAATCTGGGTCACTTGTTCTAGGCAAGGTGTTCAGTAATATACTAAATGCTGAGGACCCCAGTCGATTGTGGCATGTACAAGTTTGTGCTTGGTTTATGTTGAATCTGCTAGCATTTTGCCTCACAACCAGCAGGCATGCCATATTACATTTTTTTGGGCTATGGCAACATGAACATTTTTGGGGGCATATCTAGGGAAGGGTCATAGCTCATTGGCAGAACATCTGCTTTGCATGCACAAGATGTTGGGTATTGCTGCCAGTCAATACTGAACTAGATAACTAATGGTTTAACTCGGTATAAGGCAGCATAACAATAACAACAACAACAACAAATATTTGTACCCCGCTCATCTGACTGGGTTGCCCCAGCTACTCTGGGTGGCTTCCAGCACATATAAAAACATAATAAAGCATTGCACATTTAAAAACTACCTGATACAGGGCTGCCTTCAGATGTCTTCTAAAGGTTGTATAGTTATTTATCTCCTTGACATCTGATGGGAGGGCATTCTACAGGGTGGGTAGCACTACCAAGGAGGCCCTCTGCCAGGTTCCCTGTAACCTCACTTCTTGCAGTGAAGGTAATGCTAGAAGGCCCTCAGAGCTAGCTCTTGTGCATCTATATTTATTTTCTGGGAGAGGGTGATGTGCACTAGCATGATCTTGCAGCCAGAGATGCCACATTGGACTAGTGAAAGATTTGGATAACCATCTCTATTTGGACAGTGACATCAGGTTGCTTTATCACTTCAGACCACAGATGGAAGCTCATAGGCTGAAATGCTTCCTCACAAAAACATACATATATACAGAAAATGAATGCTTTGGAGAAGAGGTCTAATTTGCAGTCTAAAGTACAGTCCACATACAAATTTACTACCTTGGTGAGCAGTAAACACCAGCCTCGCCTCCCATCTGAATTGGTACAGTCTTAGGAAAAGAAACTTGATGCTGTTCGCATCAAAAAACTATAAAGGGTAAAGAGAAACTGCAATATATTTCAGTGAGTTAAGAAATTACAGTGGCTTTGTTCTGCTTATCCAAGTTTTTGATATGACATTTGATGCAGCAGGAAAAAGAGATCAGCCTTTCAGACTGTAACAGAATAAATTCAGATACTTGCCCATGATCTGCAAATCTCTGCCCTTTTTTAGAAAATGCAGGATCAAAGATGTGGGAATTAATTAGCAACGTAAAATGGTTTCAAAGAGAATTACTTTACATGCATTGCTTCTGTTCCTTTGTCATAATAAGAGAGTCACTATTTCATAGCATATTACCATTGCAGTGTTAAAAAAAAAAAAAGGTGTTTACATGTCATTAGTTTATGGCTGACTACATATGCAGAGCACACCTTTCCTTAACGACAAATACCATCTCAGTCAATTACTTTAAATCAATTTATGGCTTTGAGACATATACAGTCTCTCTCTCTCTCTGTGTGTGTGTCTGTATTCCAAAGCTTTGACAGGAAAAATGTCACTTGCTATCCAACCAAGGGCAAGCCTGAAACATATGGTTACAATATCTGTGCCTTCATTGGGCTCCTGGGAGTATTCAGTGACAAATCAATGAAAATCTCTTGTACATGGGCTAGTGCAAAGTGGTGTGCATTGAGGGTGATAATGGAGCCGCCCTGTGCTATGATATTGGTAGCTGTGCTGCTTCCTTCACCCGCTCCCTTGCGCGGATGCATTTTAAGCAAAGCATGAGAAGCTATTATTCCTTTGTGAATGAGAATTAAAACAGTTTAACTTAAAATGAACAGAGAAACAGAAAACAGGTCTGGCTTTCCACTTACACACCAGAGAGGAGAATGTCCCGTAAATCTGTCAGATGAATGACTCCCTAAGCTGTATTCCTTCGTCGGTCTATGAACAATATTGGATGATTCACAAGAAAATCTCCTAGACATGAAAGGGTAATTATGATGTGGTCCATCAGTCATTCCCAGGGTTTGGCTGCACCAGCGCTCCTTCCTGCAAGTCTTACACATGTCCCTACCCTCAAGTGAGCCCCACTGAATACGTGTGTGTGGGATTACAGCTTTTTGTGTGTGTCAAGGTGTTACTGTTTGTACGTTTCTTACATTTCCACATCCCCCACCCCGGGGCTGTGTGGGAATCTCTTCATATTGTGTTTTTATTATTTTAAAAACAGTGCTGAATTAGGGCACAGATCAAATGAATAGTATTGTCAGCAGCCACTCTTAAGAATTCCAAAGCAGCTAATCTCTAGAATTTGTGATTAGGAAACCTTCCACAAGGATATTCCACTTTTTCCTCTCTGTCCAAGGGTTTATCAGTTCCCTCATTCCTCTGAGGCTTTTAATCGCAATTTAGAAACAATAGGGCTTTCACATTTCCTAAGCAAAGTAGTTCAAAATTGAAAAAGAGAGTGCTTTATGGCTCAGTTTATTTATATTTATATTAAATTAGGATTTTCAGTATGCCTAATTAGTATAATTAATCAAGGTTCCCCTTGAATATTCTCTACAGCTATTCTGTGACCTTTCTAGTTTGAGTAGTGGGTTGCAACATCGCTCTTCCACTGATATCCACTGTTCTACAGCTAACTTATTTGATGCTGTAAAATGTCACACTCTCCCCCCCCTTTACAGTTTCCCCCCTTTTTATTGTTCAGTTGAATATTGATCTGTATTGAGTGCAAGTTATCCTTTCTTCTTCCCAGAGCACTGGCCTTATGCTGTGCTGTACAAAAAGATCAGCTCCATCTGTACTTTTATTGTTTTGAAAAGTTAAACACTTCAAGGTGAAATTTAGGTGATAAACCTACACTTTTTCCTCATGCTGACATCTTTTCCGATGCTTAGCTATACCAGTCTACATTTGGAACTGGCTGTAAGGTTAAAGGATCGGCAAAAACCCACTAAAGCATGGGCAGCGAACCTGTGACCCTCCATATGTTGTTGGAATCCAAGTCCCCTTAAATATAACCAGCATGACTCAGTGGTCAGGGGATGATGGGAGCAGTAGTCCAGCAAAATCTAGAGGGTCACTGAGCCCCCATCGTGCGATAAACCCTGGGCAAGGCATACTGTTCTCACTGTTGCCAACCATCCAGAAAAACCCTGGCATAGATGGAAAGCACCGTCTTAAAAGGCGTTACCCTTTCTGTCTCATACAGGAAGGAATGTCTCTTATTTGAGGGTGCCCTGTTATAATGCATGCAAGCATCATCTATGCTTTGTTTTGTTTTCCTGTAGAGCTGTTGTTTTTACTCGCATGAAAATATATTCAAATTACGGTGATTACAAGCAACAAACACAATTAAGTTTTCGTGGTTTTTTTTAAGAGCAGCATGCCAATTCATAATACTCACAGAGGCACGAGGCTCAAGAGCTCAGGTCTGGCTATACTTTCTCAGACTTTGCTACTGGATTGCCCTTCATTGATGTTCGATGGATGGATTGGACTGGTCCCTCTTGAGTCGGAGCCTCAACTGTTGCTCAGGACAGTGTCCTTGACACTGATCTGTCTACAGTGCTCCTGGGCTGATGGATCCAGCCTGCTTATCTCACTCCTTGATCTTGGTCAGAAGCATTTTTTATTTTACTAATTCCATTGAAAGTGTGCTCGAATTCTGCATTTTATACACTTTATTAGGCACATATTATTATCAGTATAACATCATATGCACATTTATCCATATTAGATGCATATACACACCAGATTTCTTAAACAGATATTTATACATTCTGCTGCAGAAATATAGTACCACATGGTGTACACTCTTTTTATATGTACAACACGTGTATATTTCTGCATGCAGTTTTGCATACAATTAGTCAGGCTTAAAACAAACAAACCAGAGTCCCAGAGTGTTCAAGCAGCTTGGATGTAAGCAGGTGCTTGATGCGAGACATGCCAGTAAAGTTTGATTTGGTTGGAACAATTACATGCTGTGTATAAAACCTCACAATCTGTGATTTTAAGGTGTTTTAAACTGTTTTCAGTATTGTGTTTTGATGTTGTGACCTTCTCTGGGACCTTAGGGTGAAGGGCTGGTTAATGATGACGATGACAATGATAATTTCCATAGCTGGAGATTCAAATGTAGAATTCTGTCAACGGAAGCTTTGTGCAAATATTGCTGCTTGTGCAACAGGGCTCTTCACTTCTTTCTCCCCCACCCCTGGACCCCTGAAATTGGCTGTGGAGGGGATTAGGAGGACATCTCCTCCATAGTTCATGGGGGGGGGGGAGGTCATGCTGCCTGGCAAGTCAAAACGCTTGCCCTCTTGGAACAATCAGAAGAGCGAGATGTTGAATTCCTCCTCTATTGTTTCTCTCTGAAAATTGAATCATACAACAGAAAGGGGAATGCCAGGTTCATTCACACAAGAGTGACTTAGAATACATAGAGGGGGCTTTGTCCAGAAAGGCCATGTTGTTGAAGCCCCTCATTTTTAGGAAATACCATTTGATCAGAATTAAGTGTTCAAACTGTGGGGGAGACATACATATAATATGACTGCCTGCGCTTTTTGATTATTTCTAGCACTGCATTTAGGTGTGAGAACGGGAGAGCAACACCATAGGCAGCTTTATTCCTGATGAACTAAGAGACCACCGGATTTATTCATGCCCCCAGGGACGAGGGATCCTTGACAGCTTGTGTTGCAGCTTAATATTGTAATTGATCTCATTTGCTGGCCTTTTGCACTGCTCCCCTTTCAGTCTTGTATGCTAAATAATTCAGACCTCTTATTTTCCCACAGCAAAAGAAACTCTGACTTCAATCATGCTTTTTACTGTTGCAGGAGCCTGTGGATCAAAAGTAGTAGTAATAGAAGGCCCCTGTGACGTAGATCACTTAACGTGACAGCTTTTTATTCATGCTGTGAGGATGTTCACCATCTGGTTATTTGATTAAAGTATTGTCCCATTCTCATATATATATATATATATATATATATATATATATATATATATATCCCCCACTACAAAATGTTTCCTTTTTTATGGGTAAATCTGTAGCCATGAAAGATGCACTGAATTGTTTGGGGCAATGTGGCCACATTGGTGCCATTCTATTAACCAATGAGGCAGGTTTCAGGTAATCTTTATGGCTCAAAACACAGGTAATTAAGCAGGGGCCAAGTAAATGAATTGCAGAAAACGTAGGTAACACAGCAGTTTAACTTGTGTAGGACTCAAATGGTGGCTGCAAAGCAGAAGGACTCAAATGGTGTCATGCATAGAGGGTCCCCTACCCAACTCAAATGGCATCAGGTAGTAAATGCAAGGGACTTGGTTAATAGCAGACAATCACTGTTGGAAATAAATTAATCTGATTGGTCAGACACTGACAGCGGAGGCAGTCAGAGTTAATTGAGCTCCAATCAGGGTTCAAGCAAAGCAGGCTCAGCAAGGGAAAGAAACACAATAAAACTAGCTATAGAGGCACATCCGTGTTGGTATCACCCACGTGGGACCAGTTCCAGCTTAAGCGAAGGCTTTTGGAAAGGTGTTCGCACCTTGGCTAGAGACGGGATTAGAAATGGTTTGAGGACTATGGATTAGTTTGAAGCTGTCTTAAGAAACAGTTCATTAAATTCTATTTTTTAAAACGTATAAAACACAGGTCTCTAAAACTACTTCTTCATCTGGGGCCAGCATTTGTTGATTTCCAGTCAAACTAGTTTAGCAGCATAAGAGACTTTATTTTTCATCTCGCTCCTGTTTAGAGTTAACTTCAGATGGAATGGTGAACTAATCTAAAAATGATCTAAAATGGATTTTTGGTGGGATACCTAAAATGTCACAGTTTTATGGTCCAATATCTTTGCCCTTTGTACAAGTGGAAGCAAACATCTTAGTGTTTCCCTTTTGGAAGCGCGTGATTTTTCCTCCCGAGTTGATAAAGCATTTCTGCTTCAGAGCCTCCCAAGTGGTACTGATTATGGGACACTTTGATTATTGGTTTCATAGGCCAGAACTGACTCGTAACATGTATTTTAGAATGTTTATGGGGAAAATAAAGTTTTAAAGCCTACTCTAGAGTTGGTGACAAGGAGGTTACTTTTTTGCCTCCACCATTGCATCCCTGCAGTGTTGTCCACTAGAGCTTCTCCAGGTAAAGAAAAGGTTGTGGTTCGAGGACCCGATCCCCGCATAGTGGAATAAAAACGCAAAGACACGTGATATAAGGTTAAAGGGCAAGAAAAGGCCACAACTTTATTGATTACAGCAAGTGAAAAGGTATTGGCTTAGGCATTGGATTACGTCAGCTGACTCCACCCCCTCAGAGAGGGGTGAGTCTAAAACAGGGGGGTTTATTCACCAGTAGGTGGAGCCTGTTGATGCTAATCCAACTATAAGCTCTCCCCTGATGTCACCGAGGGTCGTGCCATGGCCTCCCGCCATGCAGGCATCGGACAGAATACACGACCGCTGGATTCCTTTAACGGAATACCCAAAAATTGAAGGCGTAGGCGATGGCCACACCTAGCCCTTCGACACCACATTATTCCAATGCCTAACCTACCCACCAATACCACGAAAGATATGACGATTGCTACGAGGTAGGCAAAAAACCCAAAAAGCCTAATGCCAAATGGAAAAATTCCTACCAGGCCCCCTGGACAACCAGGGCGACCAACCTAAGGTCCATAGCAAGGCCAAAAGAAAACTGAGACCCTGAGCTCTAAGGGAGTGGAGGGTGGGTGACTCGCGACGGGACGACGAAGAGTGAGGCCGGGAGGCTGGCGCGGCAGCAATTTACGCTGCCGTACACGCCCCCTCGAAGGCACCTGGTTGGGTGCCTGTCAGTGGGCGTGGGTGCCAGCCAGGTGAGAGGGAGGCAGGGGGGTAACGCCCCCTGCTTGAGGCGGAGACCGGCTCCCGCCCACAACCACTCCCCTCTTTTGCAGGAGGAGAGTCTTTGTTGCATCCACTCATTTCAGAAGGAGATGCTCCTCCTGGGGTCAGCTCTGCCTAGTGGCCTGTGGTCAGTTGCTATGCATGCACATTCACTACCCAACTTTCATTCTCATCTTCCTGTTATAAGAATGTATGCAGGAAAGCCTGCTGGTAAAAAAATGAATTTGAACATCTGGTTCCCTGGGTGTTAAAGAGAAACAATTATTATTTTAATATTGTCATCATGATTTCTGAGTATGGAAATGTTTGATTTCAATATATGTTTATATATCAGTCTTCAATCAAGCTTCTATTACTTCCACACCTGGTGGTAGGATATTTTAAATTGATGCCTTTTGTACTGAATATAACCAAGGAAGTATTATGAAAGGCATTTATTACCTGTTTTTCCAAGGTTTAAGGTGTCTTGAGTTAATTGTTCAAAACAAAACTTAAATAATACAGAAAACACAGATTTAATAGCACCAGAAACACCCAAATATACTAACCAGCCAAGCCAAAAGCTACTGTTTTGTTGTTTTGTTTTTAATTATTGTTTTTATCCTGTATTTTATTCTGTGAACCGCCCTGAGAACTTATGATGAGAGGCGGTGTATAAATCTAATAAATTAAACTAAATTAAATTAACAATGTAAGTTGAAATACTTGTGTGTGTGCAGGATGCTTAAATCAGAAAGGAATTTTATTTGCTTTTTCAGAACAGTAGGTGTATTGGTCTGTTGTACTAAAGAAAAAGAAAAAGTTCTCTTTGTTGGAGCTTACTTCAGAGTAGTCATGCATAGGACTGGGATATTCTAATCCCAAGGTCGATATGTTGAAGACTGTACAAGACAGACTTTATTCTGAATTATTAAGTCCCCAACACTTTTACCTCCAGTTCTTCCCACTGCCGGTGTGAATGCCCCCAAGAGAAAAATGGTTTCCCACCCTGGTCTCAGGGCCGATCCACCCATGAGACAAGTGAGACGACTGCCTCAGGCACCACAGTCCAGCGAGGCAGCAGATCCCCATGCTGATCTCCCCCCCCCCCTTCGTTCCTGATGTAGATCTTCCCTTACCCCGCCTTCCCTGGTGGGGATGGAGGATGCCATTTTGGTGTCCTCTTCAGGTGCCAAAATGTCTTGGGCCAGCCCCTACATCAGACACAGACTGAGCCTCATTGTCCGTCTACTTCACAACAATCTAGCTTGGGGAACCGCTGAGGTAATACTCGCAAAACATGACTATAACAGTGCTCTGGCTGTTATGCAGGCCAAAAAATACTTCAGTCCTTGTCGGAACATTATTTATTTATTTATCACAACTCAAAAATCCCATTAAGATGTCTTCACAGAGAACAAACAATTTATGACAAGTAACTAGCAACAACTGTTCAGAAGGTTGGGAAGGCAATTACTTTATTAAAAAAGAGACACAATTGGCTTCTTCACCACTTATCCAAATAGATTTTCAGCTGGGTTCAATAAAGCAAAAAAAGAAAGATAGAAATTTGCCTTGGGTTTCTGCAGCCTTTTAAGATTTTCTTTGTTTTATTATGGAACAAAGAAGTGTTTGTTAAGAATTTCTTCACAGTTAGTACTGCAGGGGGTGGGAATTCTGCTAGACTTCAAAACATATATCTGTCTCTCCCTGTAGTTAATATTTCCCCCAAGAAAAAGTACAGTATTTGAGTTTTTCTTTCTCCTGCTGTTTGGGGGCTCTAGCATTACATACAACGACAGGTTTATCTTGCCAATGCCCCTTTCTTCCTGGGTGCTAAAAATTATTTTGAAAATGTGCCAGGCAAAATGAACAAAAAAAATGTAGCTGTCTTCACCTTGTCTTACATGTATTTGCCTTGATCAGCTTTATAGTATAGGGGTGACCAAACTGTGCCTTCAGACCCTTTTGCAATATGACTCTAGGGCAGTTTAAGCCAGCCGGGTGTCTTTAGAAGCTCATAAACAAGGGACAAAGGTTCTGGGCATTCTTTGTTTATCATACAGTATAACTTAGATGCACTTACTACAATGGAAAATCTCTGTAGTTGATTTCCAGCATTTGATCTTCAGAGGGGTATTGCTTCTGTACAGAAAGGTTTAATTCAACTATAATGACTAATATTTGATCACAGGCAAGTCATGAAACTAATTTCTCTTTAAAATAGGTTTGGGGAGTCTGTATTGCTGGACTACAACTGTTTGTGTAATGCCAATAACTTGAATGTTGTGAAGTGGTACTGTTTGTGCATGTGTGGACATGCAACTAGCATTTTCAAACCTTTCTCCGTATGGGGGGAAAAACCTAATCAATTTTTTAAAAATGTGGAAGCTTATTTCCGTTAGTTTCTAGATCTGTAAAACAAGCACCAAAACAACACAAATTAGCTGCTATGAGCGTTGACACTTTGCCTGTTCACCAAGTCAGTGAGTCCCTGGAATTCTGTCTCCAGAATGGATCTATGTCCTCTCCTGGCCTGGAAGTGAGGAACAAAGACTTGCTGGCTGCTTATGGGTCTTGTATCACAAGCTGATGGCCGCAGTGCACTGTGGGACAAAGCAAAGGAGAATCTGAACTTCTTAAGTTAAGTGCAGTCACTTTGGCATGCTGGCTACTGTTTTTCTAAAAATAGAATCTCTTTGCTTTTCATTCATGTTTTATCGGACCACTCATCACTGTGTGCCAATGTAGAAGTAGCATTTATTCTCTTATTTACCATTCCCTCTTTTTCTTCAATAGTGAGAATGAATAGGAAATCAATGCTATTAGAGGGAAGAATGACGAGTTCATCCCCAGGAAGCTGTGTGCTCATATATTTAGCCCCACACCCCGCCTGCATCTTTTAGCAAACCTGGTATATAGGATGGAACTACAGTGGTACCTCGGGTTAAGAACTTAATTCGTTCTGGAGGTCCGTTCTTAACCTGAAACTGTCTTAACCTGAGGTACCACTTTAGCTGATGGGGCCTCCTGCGCTGCTGCTGCGTGATTTCTGTTCTCATCCTGAGGTAAAGTTCTTAACCTGAGGTACTATTTCTGGGTTAGTGGAGTGTGTAACCTGAAGCGTATGTAACCTGAGGTACCATTGTATAAGAAAAACATGTCAGCAAAGAAGCATAGCATTGCAAGGAGACCCCAAAGGTCCTCTAATGTAACCTCCTGTGATGCAGGAATAGGATAAACCCAATACTACAGCATCCCTGAGAGGTGACTGTCCAGTCTCCAGATGTTGCTGGACTCCAGCTCTGATCATCTCTGACTATTGCCCATTTTGACTGGGGATGGTGGAAGCTGGAATCCAGAAAACACCTGGAGGGCCGCAGGTTCCCCACCCCTCCTTTAGGTAACCATTGCTCGCACCTTCCACGTAGTCTGTGGAATAATCACGGATTTGCTTTGCGAAAGACTTTAGACTTTGTAACAGTGAACAAATGCCTGAAGGGGCTCTCTCAATGAGCAAAGACATAGTCCAGTTTCTCATAGGCAATGTGGTCTCTCCCCACACAACTCCCTGCTGAGCAGATGTATAATATATGACATGATAAATTTGGGTCTAAATAGTAGGAGGAGAAAGTGCTCCACCAGTAGAGACAAATCCTGGGTGGGATTTATATGCATTCATAAAGTACTAGAGTACGTAGTATTGTTTTGCAAAGTAAGGGCATATAGCAGGATAAGCTGACTAGAAGATTACTAACACATGAAATAATAAAAAAAAATGTTGGTAGGTGAGCAGAGTTCTGTGATTTTCTAGGAGGTTCAGAACCTAGCACAAAAGTGTGTTTATTCACCTAAGCTGCATAGTGTTGCATCTTCTTTTTAAGTCCTTTGGCATTAAGCAAAACCACCAACATATTTTATCAGCCCCCTCCTCCTGCCCCCAGATCATGACACAATCTGGTCCACAACTCTGCTACAATCAGAAAGATAGAACTAGAAGTCCACATAGAGCAAATAGCTCAAGAAAATGAACCATGCTGTAGGCTGCAGGGCAAGACTCACAGACACATGCAGCGTATGGTAAAGGAATTACATATACAGTGGTACCTCGAGTTACATACGCTTCAGGTTACATACGCTTCAGGTTACAGACTCCACTAACCCAGAAATACTACCTCGGGTTAAGTACTTTGCTTCAGGATGAGAACAGAAATCGTGCTCCGGCGGCATGGCAGCAGCAGGAGGCCCCATTAGCTAAAGTGGTGCTTCAGGTTAAGAACAGTTTCAGGTTAAGAACGTATCTCCAGAAGGAATTAAGTACTTAACCTGAGGTACCACTGTAAAATACATTTGAACCATTGTAGAGGTTGAAGGAAAATCAACAGACCTCAAACGCAAATGTAAAGCCCTCCTCCTTTCTCAACTTTAGTCCGCTTTTACATAAACTCTTCCTCCCTACTCCAAACACAGACTGACATCAGAAATATAGAATGACAAATCAGGGGTAAAGGTTTTTTGTTTTGTTTGTTTTTGCAGGGACCATTTGAAGAGGAACAGTTTATCTGGAGAGTGAGAGGACTTTCTGAATTTAAGTAGCAGTGTCCCGAAAGGGTTATACCCAACTCTCTCTAGTTTTAACATGGTGTGCACGCTAAAGAGTCTGGATAGCTCAGTTGGTTAGAGCGTGGTTCTGATAACACCAAGGTTGCAGGTTTGATCCCCGTAAGGGACAGCTGCATATTCCTGCATTGCAGGGAGTTGGGCCAGGTGATCTTTGGGGTCTGTTCCAGCTCTATAATTGTATGATTCTATATACAAGTGAGTAGGTGAGGTATTGGGAGCTTAGAGCCGCAGCGTATGAACGCGCCACCATCTTGGAACTTTTCAAGATGGGAGGTTTGCTTCCCAACCCTGCATAGAAATGGCTGTTATGACACTGGCAAAGCATTTTGTGTGTGTGTGTTTGTGTGTGTGTGTGATTTCAAGCTTTCAGGCTGCACAAATCACCACTGGGTGTTCTTCAATAACGAAGCATAACATTAGGTATTTTGTAGCATTGTCTGGCTGGTTGGACGGTGTTCTTGAAGCTACAAACATGAGTCTGACCAAGCTGCGGGAGGCAGTGGAAGACAGGAGTGCCTGGTGTGCTCTGGTCCATGGGGTCACAAAGAGTCGGACACGACTAAACGACTAAACAACAACAAGCATTGTCAGGAGCCAGCACTCCAACGACACCTGCAAGGCTGAAGATTCCCAACCCCTGACAAAGAGAAAATCAGTGAAAAGAAACTTCTAATCTCCTGACAGCTTAGAATTATTTTTTTTTTAATGATTGTTGGTTCTTGAAATCTTCAGTGCTTTTCCACAGTAGTACACTAGATGGCAATGCAGAGGCAAATAAAATACTCTGTGCAGTGCTTTGAATTTGCCAGGCTGTATTTGATGGGTTCTTTATTACAGTGGTGGAGGGATTAAGTGTCTCGCTTCACAAAACTGGGCAGTGGAGCTGGCATTAGAGCAGAAGTGCTGGATCTGTTTGCAGGGATGGGATCTGAGGACAAAGAAGCCCACCCTTTCGGGGAAGAACAGCCAGCATGGGAGGGTGGCTGCCTCATTCACTGCAGCACAGCTGGCTGGGTAGCAGAGAACTCTGTTACGTTCTTAAAACTTAACAGCCATTTTTTGTTTTCTGGTGCCTCTTAACTGTGCTCAGTACAGACTTTAACCTAATTCATTGGCAGGCGATACAGGAATTTCTTTATTGCTCTGTTGAACTAGGGCTGGAACTTAGTTCTGGGAGCAGCAATGCTTTTTCCCACTCTGCATTTACGAAATCTGCTCTTAAGGGCATGTCTACATAAAAAACTTTATTGCTGAAACACATGACCAGCAAACTAATTTGATAGGACTATGCTATTTGTGAGAGCAGGTTGGGAAGTTTTAATATTTGAATACTTTGTTCCGTAGTTTGTGTGTGTGTGTTTTAAGCAAGCCCCTCTGCACACAGAAAAATTAACATGCCAGGAGAAGGCTACCCTAGAACCTTCCTCCTGGTGTGCTAATATATGTATAGGGAGTGTTTTAAATAAGGTGGCATATTCAGCCAGCTGGCTGAAGTTTTAGTCCAGTAATTAAACCCAGATCTCCCAGGTCCTAGTCTGACCCTAAACCAGGCTTCCTCAACCTCGGCCCTCCAGATGTTTTGAAACCACAATTCCCATCATCCCTGACCACTGGTCCTGCTAGCTAGGGATCATGGGAGTTGTAGGCCAAAAACTTCTGGAGGGCCGAGGTTGAGGAAGCCTGTTCTAACCACTGCACCACACTGTCTTCCTCCTGCTATGGGGCAGCAATATAAATCAAGTTTTATCTCATGTTTCAATGTGTCGTAAACCACTTTGCGATGTTTCTTTAAAATATGAAGTGGTATAGAAATGAAAGGAGTATTTTGGCACCAAAGGTGCAGTGGGAGCTTGGCAATATAATATTGCAGATCCAGGGTAACAGAGTTTAGGAGTGCAAGGGCACCCATAACTGCTAAAGTTGGGGAATGTTAGAAATGAATAAATGGTAGAATTTAGATAGTATTTGAAGTATTGAAGGAAAGATGCAAGGCGTTAGATTTAAAATGCAGGCTAAACCAGGAAATTGCCTGGAGAGGCGGGCCACCATGGTGTAATTACCGGACAATGGCCAGTTGTTGTCACTCTGCCTAAGCATGGGGTAAATAGAAGAGTTGGGAAGGGGATGTCACAGGAGCCATGATGTCACACAGGGGGAAAATGTATCCTTTGGAAATTTAGAGGTTGGGGAAGGAGGGGGAGAATCTAATGCTGGGCTGCTGTGAAGGATGGGCTCCCTCTGAGATGTGAATGCTGTGAAAATCGATATGTGTAAATAAATCATATTTCAAAGACACTGCATACTCCACTGTGCCTTGTGTTCCCCCAAAGGAACACAGACCCTAGTTAAGTGCCAAGACCCCTTGCAATCTCGTGCACCACTCAGTAGAGGTGGGTTGGTCAGTAACTATATATATATATATATATATATATGCAGGTTTTGGTGTCCTCGGGTGTCTTCCCGTGTAAAAGTTGGGGTGTCTAGGCGACGTTTCGACGAGGTCTCACTCGTCATCTTCAGGCTGGTGCTTTCGGCTTCTTGTTACTGGAACAGAGCTCTGTTCCAGTAACAAGAAGCCGAAAGCACCAGCCTGAAGATGACGAGTGAGACCTCGTCGAAACGTCGCCTAGACACCCCAACTTTTACACGGGAAGACACCCGAGGACACCAAAACCTGCATTCCTGTACCCGTGAAAATCTACGAAAGCATATATATATATATATATATATATATATATATATATATATATATATGTGGCATTTACCAGAGGTTTTGTTTATCAATTATATAATATATCACTTGTGTTCTGCATCTTTTCCATCCAGTTAGAGTGGCTTACAGATCTAAATAGAAGAAACACCGACATCTTAACACAACGAAATAATATTATGCATACAACAGCCAGCATTAAAATTTTAAGGAAGGGAGGGGGAGACATGTTGTGAAATGCACGGTTTAATTGTATAAGAGTGACATCATTTCAAGAGCTTGTCCTTTGTAAAAGGATCACCTGTGCGTATGAGAATCGTGTATAGATCAAACTACTGAATAAATGGTTGTACTTAACCGTAGCGAAGCTGCAGTTTCCCCACTTAACCTTATAATAAAAATAGGAGCTTAAATTGAAGTTGTTACTGTGTGAGTAATTTTGATGGTTGGCATTAGGGAGGTCTCTGGTCTGCTGACACCTTCTACTGACAGCTATAAAGGACTCTGTGAACCTGGACATCTGTTTGATGGGAATGATTTCCGCTTTATTGATTAAGTTTCTAGCTCATTCTTTGATGCTTGTTCAATGTGGTATGCAGCGTAGTAAGAACACAATTTTCAATAATAAAGTATACAATGTAAGTGTATGTGTGTAATTATCAAACAGGAGGCAAAAGTTACATTTGTTCTTAAACCTTTCTACCTCAGCAGTTTGAAAAGCAAAGGCTTAGGCTGCTTCCATAACTGGACCTTTTAGCACTGAAAATAAATTCCTCTCCCATGATGTGTTGGAAACTGAATTAAAATGATGGTTCCACACAATATGGACTAAAAGCACTATTTTCTGCATTAAATCTAAAATGCCTGACCACACCACAAAGGGGGTGTGCGTGTGTAAGTTCCTTGCTTTTGAAAAGAAAGTGGGAGAGAAACCACTTCCTAATAATTATTTTTATTTTAGTTCTCACAATTTCACTCTAATGCAATATCAACAGCAGTGGAAGGATATATCAGATAGTTACATGTCACCCACTGTGGAGCTGATACAGCCCTTTGTGGTAGCATGAACTTTCATTTTCCTTTCTCTTCTCCTACTTGTGTTCAGAGGTGGATTTAGGGGAGAGTGACCGGTTCACCTGCACTGGGCACCGAGTCAAGAAGGCATTGCAGGGGACGGTGCAACAATGACAAACAATGGAAGGTGAGAGGTTGGCAGCCAATTTTGGCTTTGCACAGGGCACTGCTGAAATTTTAAAGCCCGAAGTTTGCCACTGTTTGTGCTAAATGCTTTCTTCCTCCTCCTCGCCGCCTCTCCTCTGACTTGCTATGGATACCTTCATATTTCTCCATCTGGATCTTAACTCAGTGACTCTAACCCTCCGTGTAATAAACCTGGGAGAGTCATCTGTTTTGTAAAGTCTCTTACAGGCAGAATGAGAGAGTCCTCAGAACTGGTGACCAATGGAGTCCACAGGTTAAAAATAGGTTTACTTGATTTTTAAACAGTCCTCACAAAATGGGATAGTGGAAAGATTAAAAACATGCTGTTATTAAGGCCAAAAGATACAGAGCAAATAAAGAGAGAGTGAGGGGGGAAATATGAATTTGGAATGCTGGAGAAAAGAAAAGTTACTGAGGCACACAAAAGTAGATTGATTACATAGGAGGACTTTAATGCAGGCTCAGCAAAACACAAGTTTCCCTACTTCACATTCTTTATTTAAGCTCTGGCTGCTCAAATGCACCACGGTAAGAAAAATGCAAAGGTTGCTGCAGCCAGCTTATGATTGCAAAGTTCAGATAGCACAGGAAGGGGGGAAGGCCTCCCACTGTTGCTGAGATTGACACTGATTGGTGAGGGAAACCAAATGAACAAATCCTCAACTACAGGAGCAGTTAAGAGTTCAGACCCTTCCTTCCAACATTACATAAGCAGAATCTCCGTTGTTAATGAGTCATGAAGCTCCTCCCACAATGCGTTATTGCTATTCTGAAGCTGTAATTAGCATTTTGGTTTGCTCACAGTGATGAAAGTTTTGAACTTGAAGTACCCCTGGATTTTTTTTTTTAGCAAGAAGTTGGGTAAAAGTATAGATTTCACCACCAGTTCTACAAATCTGTTGTTTTCTCTAGTGGACAGGGTGTCAGAATACGACCTGAGAGACCAGGGTTCAGATTCCCGCTCATTTGGGCCGGTCACTCACATTCTTACTTAATCTATTTCTCTTTTGGGAACTAATGTGGCACATAGGTTGCTTACCCAGAAATGCATTTTGCCCCCTCTGTGTCTGCACCCCACAAATTTCTAGTGCTACTGGCAGTTAAACTGGCCACTAAGCAAATATGCATCTTGCACCTAGGCGCAGTCTATTTACAATTTTCCACAAGTATGTTCCATTTTGGGGAAGGGGAACTATGTAGCACATCCACAACACTTTGCCGTAAACATTTATTTATTTATTTATTTATTTATTTATTCACACACACACACACACACACACACACACACACTTTAATTACCAAGGTGGCTTCTATGTTGCTTACCGAGTGTAAAATCAATTACTGTAAGCACACATAATTAAAATACACAATTCCTTCCAGGGTCAACATGCCAGTTAAGATAAAGTTAATATAATATATGTATTAAGCATTTTTTTTAAAAAAACTGATCTACAGTACTTAATTTAGCTATAATTTTCTCAATGGGTGAAGGAAGGAAGGAGTTGATAGGAAAGACCTGCAAAGGGATGTTTCAGCAACTGGTAGTATCAGCTTGCAAGTTTGGCATTTCCCTTGCTGCCTCCCTCAGCCACAGTAGATTGTGCTTCAACAGCATCAAATCTTTTGCTGCCTGCAGCAGCCAAGCAGCTGGCCCAGAGGTCCTTTCAATTCAGGGGTTTTAAAGTTTTCTTTTTCTTTTTTAATCCTCAGGAGAATGGTTAGTGTTCTATTCCTTTACAAAGACAAGAAGGCTCCCTGCTGTAAAGTGTCATGTGTACTAGTGATACTACCCGTTTAGATAGAAGAACTGAGTGATATAAAATGGGAGCAGTGAACCTGTCACTGTGGCAGAACAGATGCTTTGCATACAATAATAAAATTTTAAAAATCTGGTTTAATCCTAGGCATCTCCAGGTACACCAGGGAAAACAGATCTGTCCAAAATTCTGGAGAGGCAGCTAGGTGTTATGTACTGAACAATAGGATCCAAAAGGCAGCAGTCTGATTGGTCCTAGAACAATAGGATTCAGAATGCAGCAGTCTGATTGGTCCTAGAACAATGCAGCAATATGATTGGTTGGCAGGAACCACCCAATCATGCTCCAGATAGAAGTGAATCCACAACCTGATTGGCTTACAGTAGAATTCCAGAATTAGCCAATCATGTGCAGCCCATTGTGTAAATAATGTATATAAAGCAGATACTTTGAGGGGACATTCATTCATTCCTCCTCACCACTATGAGCTGAATAAAGAGCATGAAATCACTTTGCGACTCTGAGTATATTTCACTGGCGACGAAGGTGGGATCCCGCTGAGCTGACTGTCACACACAGCACCGCAGCACTGCCACCTGCCGCACCGCTGCCTCGCACCGTGTATCCAGGCTTCAGCTCCGGGACCCAAGGAACTCAGAATGGTATATTTCACTAGCCTAGGCCAACAATGAACTAGAATATGGACCAAATAAAATAAGCTTCCATAGCAGTGCTCATCTAAATGCTATGAAGCACTAAACAACATAACACAAATGCAATTCAGCATGCACAAACACTTCAACAAGTAGACGTGTATTTTCACTCTGCGTGAAAACTTGTGGCAAGGAATAAGGGCCACAATGCACATAGCTGCCTCTTAGATGGCAATGGAATTATTTTTTTGCCTTTCTGTCACCCGTGACCTCACCTAAAAGCTGGTGGCATTATCCACTTTGCATCTCTTCCTGAGTGGCTTTATTCATTGCTGCTATGTTGTTTCTGCTTTTCCTTGTGCTTGCAGATAATAGGGGGAGATGAACAGTAAGCTTATTGCTGCTGTGTGCTCCAGCAGTACATTCTCGGTAATCTGATTTGTCTCTACACAAGGATTTTAGAGATATACTTCAAGTCATTTATGCCACTGGATGACAGCAGGGCTAAGTTCTAGGAGGATTTAAGAATGTAGATGTCGTACAGTGCTGGTTGTTGGCTAGCTAGCTGTTTCCCAATCCGTCTTGGCTTTAATGTGATTTCTCTACGTTGCTTAAGGTTTTTTCTTCTACTGTGTGCTGCTTTGAGTTAGGACTGGCAGTGGTCTGTTCCATGGCAAAGGGGGAAAATACTGTACTTAATGTTTTTTCTTCTCCTTCAGCACTGCAAATATTTATGAATATATGTTTTGATTTCGGAAAGGATTATTCACAAGTAAACAGTTTGTGAATCATAGTCATTGCTCTACACTATGAATAGAATTCATATAAGATGGGCTGCTAGATCCCAAGAGGCAAGGCGTGCTAGATTTGTGATTGCAGGGGAAACTGCTCCCCATCAGATCTGTTCAGACAACCACCTTCAGCTTCTATGTGGACCTTGTTACATGTGAAATAAAGAGATTTAAAATTGTTTGGACTGATTCCCAATAACCTTTTAAGTAGGAGACTGCCTAACAAAATTCAATGGTGACACACCCTTTACCATATGTATGTGTGTGTGTGTGTGTATGTACTGTAATGAGTTGCTCAGCTTGAAATGGTTCGTCATCTGCTGATCTTGTGTGTCTTAAGGATATTTTATGTTGTCATTGTTATTGTTTTATTGGCTTGTTGCTTTAATGAAGGGTAGGCGTAGAGGTAGAACCCCATGACACATGCCCTATTTATTTGGAATTTCAGGAATTTCAGGTGAGATACTCACACAGTGGAAATTGCTCTCAGTACCAGTCACCACATGGAAGCAAAGAAAGGTTCAGATAGTTTACGGTTGCAGAAGATAAAGTTCAGTAAAGCAGTTCTCAATGTAGATATATACAGCTTGCAGGCTTTTGCATATACTGATATACATTGGAACCTTGGTTGTTGAACACCTCCATAGTCATATGTTTCGGCTTTTGAATGCCGAAAACCCGGAAGTAACTGCTCCGGTTTTGGAACAATTTTTGGAAGTCAAATGTGCTATATGGCTTCTGTTTTGAGTTTCCCTATTGTATTGAGGCTTCCACTTTCAGTTTTTGTTTTTTGAACATTTCGGAAGTTGAACAGTCTTTTGGAACGGAATACATTCGAAAACTGAGGTTCCACTGTATTCAGATACATACAAATACATTGCTGCTCTAAATACGTTCAGCAATTCAAGACATAACACTGAACAAGTAGCACTGAATGCCTAACTGACATACTAACTGCAGGCTAACAGTCACTCACCCTGAGCAGACATGCTTCAATCACAGATATAGTCGGGGCACAAGGTTGTTACCATAGTAACTGGCTTGGCTGAATTGCACTTGCAATTAGTTCATCCACGGGGTGATTTACACTCATGAAGGAAATTAACCCCTTTTCATGTCCAGTTACTGCAACACTATCATACTGAGCTATGATTGACTGTGAGGAGTTTATATACTGGTGGTGGTGTGTGGTGAGTGAGGTGTTGAATTACATTTTGTCTTATGCCCTGTCATGGTGACATGGTTGGAGAGGTTGTTGTTGTAATCCCCTCCTTTACCTGAAGTCGTTTAGGGAGAAATTTATTGTGTTGGGTTTGGCTGTGACATAGTCAAAATCAGGGATTGGATAGTAGATAATGTGAAAGACTGTGCCTCAGAAAGCCTATAGCATGAGAGGGAAACCTGTGGCTCTTCACATGTTGAACTCCAACTCCCATCAGCCCAGCCCACATGATCAGGGGTCAGGGGTGATGGGAGTTGTAGTCCATGAACATCTGGAGGCTATAATGTTGCCCACCCCCGGTCATGAAGAGCAATGGATGTACTAGGTGTGCCCCTCACCTCTTCTGCCCACTACTCCATCCTGTTTTAGCCACCCCACCAGTGTTCCTTTCTTAGTAGAGGCGTATCCTGCATTATGCCAATGTAGCATGCCTTCTGCCAAATCCTACATCCTCTTAATAAGCAAGTGGATCTTGAGTTCAGGGTTGTGACCAGAGCCTGGTTTAGAAAATGCAGTTTCATCCCCTTCTCTTGCCTCACTAACCCCATCAGGTAGCAGTGGTCCCGTCATCAAAGAGATTGATTCTAGCCACATTTTCTTTATGAAAGTCTCACAATACCACACATCTGCCATATATTACGACCTACCTTTAATGAAAGAAAATGTAGGATGTTGGAAAGAAAAATGGGCAGAAACTACGAAGGTTTAAACAGTGCCAAAAATAACAATCCTTTGAGTTCACATTTAATATAGATAAGTTACTCAATCTACAGTAGGGTAGTGTGTTGAGGCTATTTATGCATAAATCACTTAGTTCAGCCTGGATCCAACACTGATAGGACATAATTGATCTTTAAAAGTTTCATGAAGGAATCACAGACTGTGAAATTAAAGGAGGGTTCTGTTGTTTAACTTTGCATTTCTATCAGTTGATAGGAATAGAACAGGCAATGGAAAGATGCCTCTTTTCTTTGTAGGAAGAATATTTTACAGATAGCATTGCAGTGTTAATTTGGTAACCCCAGTGTCTGCAAAAGTTAAAGTGACATTAACTTTCAGAGAGCACATAAGCTCTACTGCCTCAGAGTAAGAGCCCATCTTAATCCAACATCCTGTTTTCCAGCAGTCGCCGGACACATTACAGTGGTACCTCGCGTTACATACACTTCAGGTTACAGACTCCTCTAACCCAGAAATATTACCTCGGGTTAAGAACTTTGCTTCAGGATGAGAACAGAAATCGTGCAGCGGTGGCACAGCGGCAGCAGGAGGTCCCATTAGCTAAAGTGGTGCTTCAGGTTAAGAACAGTTTCAGGTCAAGAACGGACCTCCGGAACGAATTAAGTACTTAACCCGAGGTACCACTGTATTCTGGCAGCAACCAAGACATGAAGGCAATAGTCCTCCCCTGATTTTTGTCCCTCATTAGTGTTCACTGATATATTCCCTTTGATAATGGAGATTCATAAGTTGAATGTGTCCACCTTTACATTTGTTTTTGGAACTGGCTCAATAACTAGATCGCTAAGTATAGTTCCACAGAAGAATGCAACTGAGTAGGAAGTTACTTCTCACTCCATGTTCCCCCTCTGAGTGGTGGCCTCCTGTTTATGGAATGCTCTCCCCAGAGAGGCACCATTGTGAGGCAAAAACAATATTATTCACCTAAGCCTTTGGAACATAAATTTAGCAAGGTGGGGAAGAGTTGGGTCTATATTAATTTTTTGAAAAATTGTATCTTTTTGTGTTTTGTGTTATCCTTGTTAATGTTCATTTGTTGTAAGTTACTCTGAGTTTCATTTTTTTTTGGGGGGGGGGGGAAACGAACAAAAACAAATAATGGGAGGAGGGGAGAATGTGGTTCTGGTGGCACGGTGAGACCACATGCATTTTTATTTACTTACAAATGGCATTTGTTACTTTGATGAATGAAGTGGCCAGTCAACAAGGTTCATCACAAGTAAGGTAAAGGTAAAGGTAAAGGTACCCCTGCCCGTACGGGCCAGTCTTGACAGACTCTAGGGTTGTGCGCCCATCTCACTCTATAGGCCGGGGGGCCAGCGCTGTCCGCAGACACTTCCGGGTCACGTGGCCAGCGTGACAAGCTGCATCTGGCAAGCCAGCGCAGCACACAGAACGCCGTTTACCTTCCCGCTGGTAAGCGGTCCCTATTTATCTACTTGCACCCGGGGTGCTTTTGAACTGCTAGGTTGGCAGGCGCTGGGACCGAGCAACGGGAGCGCACCCCGCCGTGGGGATTCGAACCGCCGACCTTTCGATCGGCAAGTCCTAGGGGCTGAGGCTTTAACCCACAGCGCCACCCGCGTCCCACATCACAAGTACTATACCACAAATGCTCCTGAGTTGTTCAAAGCATTTTATTTGCAGCTGCCTGGAAACGTATGAGGTAACCCACTGCTCTAAAGGTTATTTGTTCTAATATCCTTTGCTTACTTTGATTTTATATAATTCCTTGATTATTCCTTTCAGCTTATTTTTAAATATATCTTTCACAAACTTCCTCTCAGACAATAATTGCTCTCACGTTGGAATGAAGACAGAGAGCTACAATTATATAAAGTTTTATAATTATACAATTATATATAGCTGGAAGGTGATGCCACAGTTCTTACTGAGGTGATGCGGAAAAGCGGTCATTCTAAATTTAGTTGTATTCCAGGCTACTGGGTTGGTGGTGGTTGTTTTTTGGGTTGTTTTTTTGAGTTGCTTATTCTTTGTACATCCCTATATTTCTTACTTTGCGCCAACTGGTAGGCCACTTGACTTACAACTTAACTCTGGTGTAGCTGTTTTCTGTATGAATTTGTGATTTGAAGTAAAAAAAGAGAAACCATTGTTCGGGAGCATTGACACACTGTGCAGAATGTATCAGTGGCATGAAATAAGCTAGCAACACTTTCCTTTTGCCTGTGCAGTGCAAAAAAAAAACAAAACCCCACAGAGGTTTGCTTCTGCTCTGGGAAAGACTTTATGCATCTATTATTGTGGTGGTCTTCAAAGTGTCCTGCGAATGCAATTGACTATATGACCTATTTGTTTCTACTGTGTTAGGTTTCAGCTGGTAGTAGAGGACAGGATGGCAAGCATGTAATAGCAATAGTAGTCATAGTAATAGCAATAACAACAAATAATAATAATAATAATAAATAAATAAATAATCCTGCTGTGAAATGCCACTAGCTTTTTCTCACACTTACCGCTTTTCTCTACCCTTTAAACCAGAGTTTTCCACATGATACTTTTCGGTTTTGGTTGTTCCAGAATAATTTCTCAGCAAGGGCAGGTGGTGTTTAGAGAAGCTAATGAGAAGAATGACTTGGCTCCGAAGGGCATAACTGGAACGCATATCACAGCTGGGCTCTCTCCAAAGAGACTATGAATGAGTCAGGCATTTTCAATTACTATCTAGGGTTGAGGTCCCAGTAATACCTTCTCACCAGTGACATGCTCCAAGCAATAATCATGCACACCCGTTATCGGCTTCAAGTGAGTACTTTAGCATGCAGGAGGCAGGGTATTGTCTTGCAAATTCATTTTGCTCCAGTTGCAGGCCCTATCACATTTTTGTTGTTGTTGCTGTTGTTATTGGTGCTACAGCTGTATCAGCTAAAACACTGTACACTTTGATGGAGTGGTTCAACTGTTATTTGTTTCGTTTCTTGGTAATCGTAATCTGTACCACTCCATAAAAAAGGAAGGTTGCTTGCTGATCGTAAGCAGAAAGCACAAGTTAAGATAGATGGGACATTGATACTGCTTATGGGGTTGATAATATGTAAGCATTCTTCATTGAGCATGTGCTCAGAAGTGGGATCATTCAGTACAGAGAATGATAATACGTTAACCTCAGTTAGCGTATTAATTATAGGTTAGCTGAATTCTTGAATGGGGATTAATTTTTGGCTGTGAAAAGTGGGGCGGGGGGAAGGCTTTTGCTATGAAATCAGAATCCTTTCCTTCTCTGGGTTTCCAGGCACCAATGGAGGCTTCCTTCTTGAGGCAAACAGCAGTCAGGGGAGGGATTTTCATTGGGACCCTGGAGAGTGGTGGTGGGGAAATATTAAATTTTCTCTCCTCACTCGTTGTGGTCCCAATGCTATTCAGGCTCCCCCATGGCTATTTAAGCAGCAGCAACAACAACAACAAATGCCTATCAATTGCATTATCACAGCGAGTTTATTATTGCTGCCAAGAATCACCGAGAAGAGAGAAGCTAGAGCTGAGTGCTACTCCACTGATACAATATAGAAAACTGGGGAGGGAGATAATTCCTGTACAGTACTCTGGACGGTAAATTAAATGTAATTTAGTAAATTGTTCTCGTATTCCTATCACATGTGAAAAAATGTCCCTTTCAGTTTACATCCTCTCTAGCACAGACCCTCCTTCTGAAAGTTAAGTGAATAAGCAACATGCATCTGGACAGATGAGGCACTAATTTCTAATGTCTATGTTTCAATTATTGTTGTGGCTATCTTTCTTAATTTTAAGAAGATGTTGTTGTCTTTTCTAAGTTCAAAGGGGTGTGTGTACTGAAATTAATAAATTAGTATGCCGTTGGATGATGTCTGTACAGACTGTCAGAAGATGCTTAGTTGCGCTACACAACCTGAATGCAGGCTCCAGTTAATTTATTGCAATATTCCTGAGAAGCATGTCTAATTAGTTTCATCTCGCAGCTGAGTGAACAATGCCAAAAGGGTGGGATAATGCGTATTAGATTCCATGTAGAATCAGTAGCTTGAGAGAAAGCATAGGTATGATAAATGTAATAATATTATGCGTTAATTTTATAGAAAAGGTGTATTCTTCCTAGGGATAGGGTGAGGTTTTAGCTCATCCAGGATCCGGGACAGAATTATGGGTTCTAATCAGGGGGGAAGCAGTTCTGGAATGGGCTCAGGGCTTGTTCAGTTTGGATGGGTTCTGGGACCTGTTGCAGAAGGAAAAAAGAAAGTTGGCATAGCACAACTGGTGGTATTCCTGGACTGCACTGCACCCATCTCCCATGTTCAGCTTCCTCTGATACAATGAGCAGAGTTCATTGTAGCAGTAGTCTAGTTCAATAATAGCAGTATGTACTCCTTTGGTATGCTGCAGGCCTGGGAGCACATGAGTGAGGCTAACCACAGCATGATGATGCTCTCCCAGCTGCACTAAGCCTTGTCTTGTACACAAAAGGACTTCTGGTATAGTGAGGGAGAGGTGATGTCCTTATTCTCTATGATTCTCTCTCTCATTCTCATTACAGTACTAGGAAAACAAAAACAAAAAACATATCCCAAAGTTCAGTGCAGAAATGGACACCTCCTTGCAGAATTATTATTTGTAGTACTGTAGTGCTTGTGTAAAGCCAATTGTTTTCAATTTCATGTATTAATTCTGTGCTAGCTATTTTGCTCACTGGAAAGGATGCCTGCTGTTGCAAGTGTACTTTATCAAATTAAAGCATCCACTCCTGTTTCATGTAGCATATTGCATTATTTGCTACACTTCACTTCCTGGCATTCTTTCATCCCAAGGAAATACTGAACAGGGTATTGCATCAGTTAATATATGTCATGCACTGTCTGGGATTTGTTTGTCTTTGTATTATTTTTTTTTATACTTAACCTTATGGCTCAGGAATCGTTATGTGCTCAATTAACTATGGCTTATGTGCTCTTTGCACTTAAAGACTATATTGCTCTTTCTGTAGGAAAACACACACACACTGATTGTTTTGTGCACAACGGACCCAAGTAGCCTGGTGGTGCATTATTTCATCATGGGTCAAAAGAGAACAGCTGTAGCTACAGAATATAGGGTCGAAAGGGGACATACTCTGTTACTGATTGTATTTGTTCTGTACCCGCTCTCAGCGCTGAATCATCCACTGGAATGTTGCAAGGGGACTTTAAAAATTATGAAATAATCCATATTATTTTGGCCTAACCACCTGCAGCAATTGTAGCGTTTTATTAAAGGCTCTCAGGAAATTCATAATGTTGAACACCACTAATTTCTTTTCAACAAGGATTGCTATTCCAATTTACAGAATAATGAACAGTATGGAAAGTTGCAACAGAAAGCCTCAATTTGATCCTTCCTTCCTTCCTAATGAGTTTATCAGCAGAAAAGTAAAATGAATACAAAAGAAACAAGGAGTCAGCATAATTCCCATATAAGCTCCTACTCTGCAGAGTTATATTTAAGAGCTGGAGTTTACTATGGAATATGCTACTGGGACCATGAAGTGTAAATTACATTTGATCTAATAACTAAAAATATCTGGGATACAGTCGTACCTTGGAAGTTGAACAGAATCCATTCCGTTAGTCCATTTGACTTTGAAAACGTTCAAAAACCAAAGCACGGCTTCTGATTGGCTGCAGGAAGCTCCTGCAGCCAATCAGAAGCCGCATAAGCCCCAACGGATGTTCGGCTTCCAAAAATTGTTTGCAAACCGTAACAGTCACTTCTGGGTTTGCTGCGTTCGAGAGCCAAAACATTCGAGAAGTAGGCTGTTTGACTTCCAAGGTACAACTTTATTTGTAAACCCATGCATCACAATGGAAGAACTAAGACTGACAAAGTTTCCTTACCACAGTATATATACTATAGATGGGAGTCCAGTCGGCATGCAGGCTTTGCATAATAACATAATTTAATCAGCTTTTATTGCTGAAATGAAACCAGTAGATTATGCCCCTGCAGTGAAAAGTGCAACTATAAATGACAAGCAGGGCAGTGATGTTTTGCTCTGTCCTGTTTGCAAGAAAATGTCTGCTGGTCCCAGCTCTGGATCCAGTGTATAGCTTGCTAAGATGCCATACCGGGCTGTGCTGCTGACTCTCCCCCACAATACACCCTTCGAAAACTACAACTCTGTAGTTACCTTGACAGCATGGAAGACAGTTTCACATGTTGCAATCCAAAGTGGCCACAGGAAGAAATACTGAAAATACATGGGTGGGGACAACTAGACACAGCCACATGGCTCTAGTATTCTCACAGCTACCGCTGTTGCTTAGGGAAAGGCTCCTATGAGACTTGTGTGTGTGTGGCCTAGTTGAAAAACATTGGTCCAACAGTGTTTATGCCTATTGTTGCACCAAATTTGGGGTGGTGAGATTGAGTCGCAGTGCTTGTGTGTGTGTGTGTGTGTGTGTGTGTGTGTGTGTGTGTGAGAGAGAGAGAGAGAGAGAGAGAGAGAGAGAGAGAAAGAAAATAAGTTGAGGCAGCAAAAATGGTCCCCTATTGGAATCTCATTTATGCTACTTCATAGTAAAGTTATCCCTAACTGGTAGCTTGTAGATTGCTGCCATAAAATCCAGTTTCCAAGAGCTGACATAGGATTATAAAATAAACCACGCACAAAATTTTAATTCCTGTCTTTCTTGGCTAAGTCTCTAAGAAGAAAAAATGAAATGCCAATTCTTACTAGGTGCATATATTTACCATTGCAGAATAACCAGACAGCACGGAGCAAAGCAACCTTGATGTTCTTGACAAGAAAAGTCACACTATAATCACAGCAAGTCAATACACCCCCCTCAGGCTTATGTCCAAAATGGGTAGGTATTGACTGCCCCACCCATCCTACCAGTTTTGAGGGTAATAAGAATATTGCAGTGTACTCTTTGCTAGGAATAGCCAGCAGGCAAACTTTTTGAGTTATGCAAAGACAACTGAAGCATTTCACATATGACAGCATGCACCATGGGTAAAGCTGTGATCTCAGGCAAATAGCCTGCAATCTAAACAGTCATTTAAAGGCCAATTCTGCTGCCAGAAATGTCCTTGAAAGCACTGAGGGTGCAGCATGATTGTGCGTGTTGAAAGAATAACTGCACTATATCAGGAAAGGACCATTGTGAAGAGTGGATAATGTTATATATATTGGCCATTTCAGTTTCCCTGGTTTTGAGTAAAAAAGGACTAAGGGGATATGAAATACAGTGGCAGGATGGTTTGGATTTCAGAAGTTGGTTATAACAGCCTTTACCAGGAAGGCTTTCCCTGAAGTGTGACCCAGGCATTTTATAGAATAATAACTATAATTGTAGCAATTGTTTTATTGTCTTTAGTTTACTGAGTTTGTAATTTTTTTGTATTTTATATTTGATCTTACTTCATTTTATTGCTTTGGAAGCTTTCTGTTGTAAATCAGCAAACAAATGAATAAACCACACACCAGGAAATTCATGTTTATGTGCTAAACCCTCCAAGGATTAAGATTATGCAGCCCACATAGTTAATGTTGATACTTATCCTATTTGATATGATGATATTTATCATATTTCATATATGCACAAAAATCCTTGATATGATAAATAATATATCTCACTACATGAAAGGTGAGTTACTTTTAAAACTATTTTTCTCCTCTGCAGAAAATATTCTTGATTTCTTAGGGTGGGACTATGCTTTACTTGAGAAAGTTTGAATTCCCAGATGTAGGAAGACAGTGATTTCTGTTTCAACTTTTATTCATTACAATCAGTGCTGGTTCTATTCTTCTGCAGTTCTGTTCATACCAAATACTATGTTACCTGTCCTGCTGTCCAATATTCCATAGAAACCTCTATCTTCTCAGTGGGGCTCCACGTGGTTTGGCCAACCTGCTGTGTAAAGTAGAGTCTCTGTCTTAAAATATGCCTCTGAATCTTCTGTGACTCACAGAGGATCTGTGGAAAGGATCCCCTGGAGATAAAATGTTTGAAAACCTCTGCCTGAATCAGGCCTGCACAGTTTGTATCCCAGCAAGCTGAGCACAACAGCAATATATTCTGAGTTGCACAAAGCTTGACAGCTCACCTGGTTTTGTAGTTACAGAAAGGTAGCAAAGCCAGGATATTTGGTGATATTTAGCTAATGGCTTGCATTTGTCTTGGTGGGTCAAAAGAGGTGCAGGATTGTTCTAGAGAAAATTCAGTTTTGAATATTAAGTTTTGACAGTCTTTGAAAAACTGCCTAATAAGAAATTTAACTAAAGCATTCATTTTTTTAAAAAACCCCACAAATTGTAAATAAACAACCAGAGTGCATATTATGAGAATCTAGCAGTTTAAGACGGCTTGTGTGATTCACTTAGGAATTGCCTGTTAGTTGTATAAAGGCTTTCAGATTGAACCGAAGCGCTTAAGTTCCTTTGAAACTCAGCTGAGATTGTCTGCCTGAAGTGTCTGCTCAATGTCTTATTTCTGCAACAGCTATGTATTTATCTTGACACCAAATTTTCTGTTATGACCCTGGGAAGCTGAGGCTTTTTCTGCTGCCAAGCCTGAGACTAAACACCGATTTCTGTGCTCATGTGAGAAATACCGTCTTGTAAGTAAAGGCCTCAGAAAACACTGATGTCCAGCAATTAACATATCAATCTGGTTTTTATGTCCACTTGAAGTTACTGCAGATCTATGCAGCTGTAATACAGGAGCAACTGGCTGGGAGGAGTCCCCCTAGCACTGTTCATGTATGACTGAACAGAGTATGGACCACTCTCGGATGCAGGAATAAGTTTGAGAGGCCAATCCATGTTGGACTAAATTTACTGATGGACTGTGATTTTTCTACCCTAGTAGAGTACTTTGGACACAGATCTGACACTGCGCCCTCTTCTTCTTACTTGCCTCCTCTCTCCTTCCCTCCCCCCCCACCCCAAAGTGGCTAGAATGATAAAAGCTATTAATGATAGGGAGGGAGCTCCTTCTCGCTGTTGGATGCCTCGGTGTCTTCCTTCCCTGGCTGTCTTTTCTGGCTCCCCCGCTGCACATCACAGTGTAATACGCTTCTGCACAGGTTTTACAGTGTGCCCAGCCTCCTAGTAGCACAGCTGGTGACCCAGTCAATTTTAAAATGCTGTGTCATTCTGGTTACTTGTGCAGCTTAAGGCCCTGCAGCGCAGTCAACTGGCTTTGTTTGAACGTCTCATTGATGTGTTAAATTTCTGTGGCACTTTTGGACCAAACTGGTCCTTAAGGCAATGTGGGGGGGAATAAACAGTGCAATAAAAAAAAAACACAATTTAAACAAAGACAAATGGTAGGGAAATACAATAAATCTAAACCACAATTAAAATATAGCAGGTGGCCAATATTATTTTTAAAGCATTTACCTATTTACCACCTCCAAAACCTTGAGGAATAATAATAATAATAATAATAATAATAATAATAATAATAATACAGTGGTACCTTGTTTTACAAACTTAATTCGTTCCGGAAGTCCATTCTTAAACCAAAGCATTCTTAAACCAAGGCATGCTTTCCCATTGCATCAGGGGACTCAATTTACAAATGGAACACACTCAACAGGAAGCGGAACATGTTCTTATTCCAAGACAAAGTTCACAAACCAAAACACCTACTTCTGGGTTTGCAGCATTCTTAATCCAAGTTGTTCATAAACTAAGCTGTTCTTAAGCCAAGGTACCACTGTAATAATATAGCTTTGGTCAGCTTGCTGAAACATTGAAAAGTTGAGGAGCCTTTTTGGGAATGAGGTTCCGTAACAAGGGTACTTCTGTTGAAAAAAATAAGAGGATGCTTTTACTTAAAGTAGACCTGTTGACATAAACAGATCTAACTTGGTCATGTTCCTTAACTTCAATGGATTTATTCTGAAAAAATTGCTGATTGGAAGGTCACCAGTTTGAATCCCTGAAACGGAGTAAGCTCTCGTTGCTCTGTCCCAGCTCCTGCCAACCTAGCAGTTCAAAAGCATACCAGCGCTAGTAGATAAATAGGTACCGCTGTGGCAGGAAGGTAAACGGTGTTTCCTTGCGCTCTGGCTTCCATCACGGTGTTCTTTTGCACCAGAAGCGGTTTAGTCATGCTGGCCACATGACTCGGAAAGCTGTCAGTGGAAAAATGCCGGCTCCCTCAGCCTGAAAGCAAGATGAGCGCCACAACCCATGGTTGCCTTTGACTGGACTTAACCGTCATGGGGTCCTTTACATTTTTTACTATTATTTAGCTGGACACTAGAGAGATGAACATTTAAAAAGCTGTCTCTGGCCTTAGGTGTGTTTTTGTGTGCTGTTCAATGCAGCACTTTTTTCTTTTAGTGCCCGCTGTGAGAAAGACAATAAAAAAACCTATTAAAATCAGCATTTAAGGACAACAATGAAAGGAAGAAGGAATAGCTGCTTTTTTCCTGGGTACTTTTCTAGGGAAGTATATTATAGGTGCCAATGTTTTTCTTTCTCTTATCTGTTTCCTTTCACAGTTTTTATATGAGCTTGTACAATTTGTTTCAGCATACAATTACCTGAGAGAGATGGTGAATATGAAAATGTGGGATTGGTTGACATGCCCTGTGGTGCCTTCAGTTGAAATGTTTTGTTTTGGCCTGAGGTAAAAGCAGCTTAGATGTCCTCCTAATCTTTCTCATAGGAGTAACATTTTGTTTGCTAGGTTTCCCCTGGGCTTTTTCTACATAGAAGCTTTCCATACATCTGATTCAGTACTGTAGTTCAGTATTAAACAGGTAGTCCATTTGCCTCTTCGTTGCTCAGACCATATGGTTCTCTGCTTCAAATGTCTACCTGGGCTTCTCATGCCCTTCCTCATCCCTTCCTACAATTCCCAGAGTGGTATAACAGTCAACCCCTCTTTATAGGCGACTCTGAGAATTGTAGCTGTAGGAGGGGAATAAGGGGCTCCTAATAATGCTCAGCACCTTTAACAAACTACAGTTCCCAGAATCCTTTGAGGAAGGTCATGGCTGTTTAAAGTAGAATCATAGTGCTTTAACTGTGTGGTGTGAATGTGGCCTTATTTTGTTCAATGGGACTTGGCTCCAAGTAGATGTATATCAGGTATTACATCCTATGTAGATACCAGTGCGTTTGTTCATCATCATCCCTTGTTTTCCTCATGCTCCCTCTGCTTTTCCTTGTTGAAGTTTGGATTGTAAAGCCGCTCAGGAGAGTAATGTGTCCTTTTTGTTTGCTACACTTCATGGCAAGCACTGGGGATACTGATGGTACTGTCAGGAGCTCGTCCTACACTCAAGTAGGACCCTGGCAGAGACACATGCCTGACTGGCATGTTCTCTCCCTCCTGGTCGTTCGTTCGGGAGCTTCAAAAGCTTTCTTCTGCCTGAACATCACAGCGACCGATACCAACAGACATCGGCACACTTCGGCCAGCAGACACCAGCAGAGTCTTCACAGCTTGCGTAACAGACCTCAGCAGCTCAGCATTTTGGCTAATCTACTTTATTTACATATAAACACACACAGAGCACTGTAACATAGCTCCCTCTCTCTAGCATCAGACAGCAAAGAGAAAAAGAACAAAGGACAATAATCCCTCTTCACAGAACACAGTAACACAAAAATCCTGTCTCCGTCACTTCCCACTGTGGAGTCGAAACATACATCATCATGTGATAGACAAAAATTCCATGACTGCAATCATGGAGCAGGAATTCTAACTGGCACTATATACAGAAATAATAAAACTAGATAGGCAAGAGGCCGTTGTTGGCTAGTATCATTTAGAGGCTGAAAGCACTAAATGAGCACATCTGATTGTTAAAATGGGCATTTCTGGAGATCCATCAGTGATTATCCCAATCATTGATTATCCAAATGATTATCCCAATCATCACATGTGTTAAGTTGTGGGTTGACATAGCAGCCGACACAGCGATTTCTCCAAGTAGCTCTTTATTTTGTAAGCTGGAATAGAACTGACTGCAAACAGCTCAGCCGGCCTGCTTTTATAGGCAGCCGGCTGTCAACATTGTAGCAACAACAGCCCAGAGTTTCCGCCTAAAATAACTGACGTGGACCTGAGTGAAAACTATCTACAGACCTGAGTGAAAACTATATACAGTATCCCCCTGCTGGCCCAGGGTGAAACTTCACTACATAACAACATGGGTATATTTTCCTTTGGTCTGAAGACTTAATTTCTCCTCTGTGTCAAATGCAATAAGATAAGGAGAGGCAAGACTTGTCCAGTTGTTTTGACATTGGCACAATCTTATGTGTGTAAGTCTTCTGCCAGCTGGTTCCTCCCCCCTCCCCAGCTTCCATGCCTTTTCTCTTTTGTGTCACTGAAGAAAGAGAATGGGGCTTCTGGGCTTTCTGGTACCACCCTGTGTGTATTTCTACCATGGTGCAAAAATGAAAAGACTGAACTGCCATGACAAGGCTTCTTCCTGCTATTTCTGTCAACGTCTTCAAGCTTGCCTTTATTTAACTCCACAGATGTGTTGAAAAATCAGACTTTTTTGTCTTTCCTTTTTCTGATAACTCTTCCCTCCAGTCTCCACAATACTGGGGTGTGGGAGGGGGAATGGAGAGATGTACGAACGATAAAACAACACTTTTAAGTTTTAAGGGCCTTCCCACTTCTCAAGAGATCTGAGAGACTGAAAAGACAGCCATGGGTGGGTTCTTGTTTTTTTTAAAAGATTTATTTCCCATTTGATCAGGCTAAAATCAATAGGGGTGAGCAAAAGACTTTTGTGTGTGGTAAAACAAAAGTTTAAGTTTACTTTTATGTGCCCTCTTCTCCCCTCTTCTTTCCAGATTACATTTGATCTATAGTACAAATTACTTATAGAGTTGTCATCTAAAAAAAAAAATCAAATTCCTGTGGTTTGATGTTTAAAGGGTATGAAGTGGGAGTAGGAATCAGTGAATATATAAATTTATTTCTCTCCATTTCTTATTTTTCTAATGTTAAATCTAGTTCACTACATTTCCATGGCCATTTGCATTTTTTAAAAGGTCCCCATGAAAATTACTCACCATTTAAATGGCAAATTCCTAATATAGTATTTTTGTATGCAATTTTTGCCTAATTTACACATTTTTACAAAGCAATTTCCCCATATATAATGCATTTTGTACATTATTTTCACTAATATACATATTTTTATGCACACTACTTGGCTAGAAAATTGCATTGCAAAATTCAGAGAAGCATAAATTTTAAATGATGGCTGTGTTTTGTTTCAAGTATAGGTAGATTCGCCTTTAATTTTCCCTTATCTCCAATTTAGAATATTTAATAAGCCATAAAAGTGTAAAGTTGCACATACATGTTCTTTCACTAACAGTCAAGAATTAATGACTTTCCTGTGTGATTACCCTTAATCAATAAGTATTGCTTTCAGATCCTGGGAGACTCATTAGAAATAATATTGAAGTTCCAAGCAGAAAACAAGAGTATAGGGTGGAGAAGTTTCCAGGTCTGTTTTTTGAAGGTTGCTAACTCTAACTCTTGGTTGATTTAAATTTGTAGGATTTTTGGTGTATGTTTTGGTGGAGGCATGTAATATGTAATCTGCAAATCCAAAGCTCAAATCTCACTTTAGGCATAGAGTAGTGATCCTTAAAGAGCATGTCACCTCTGCTGTCAGCAGCTTTTCTCCGCCATGTCCACCTTATCTTGTGCATCGGCTGATCAGAAGAAATCTTTCAGGTCTTTAAAGGTAAAGGTAAAGGGACCCCTGACAGTTAAGTCCAGTTGCGAACAACTCTGGGGTTGTGGCGCTCATCTTGCTTTACTCGCTGAGGGAGCCTATGTTTGTTCGCAAACAGTTTTTCTGGGTCATGTGACCAGCATGACTAAGTCACTTCTGGCGAAACCAGAGCAGTGCACGGAAACGCGGTTTACCTTCCTGCCGGAGCGGTACCTATTTATCTACTTGCACTTTGACGTGCTTTCGAACTGCTAGGTTGGCAGGAGCAAGGGCTAAGCAACGAGAGCTCACCCCGTCACAGGGATTCGAACCTCTGACCTTTTGATCGTCAAGCCCAAGGCTCAGTGGTTTAGACCACAAAGCCACCCGTGTCCAGGTCTTTAGCTGGGACTGAATGTCACGTTTTGCTCATAATTGTCAAGCCTTTATTATTATGCAAAGGTTTTTTTTTTGTGTGTGTGTGTGTGTTTTAAATTCTCACTCCTTTGTAATCATTGTAATCCTGGCATCTATTTGGTCAAACTGTTCCTTCCCTGAGAACAGCTGAGAGCACAGGTCCCATTGTTCAGGACCTTTTGGGAAGGCGGTGGAACCTTGTGGTCTTTCTTTTTATTAATCTGGTAGCACTTGTTCAGGCAAGGCTGCCATTAGATACGATCTTTGCTTTTTTGTAGGCAGGCATGGTTAGTCTGAATTTAGGAAAGCCTCCAATGACAAATTCAAAATAAACTAATTCCTCCCAGTCAGATGAATTCATATCCAGGAGTGGAATATGGGAAGACCGTGGCTAGTCTGCCACCATCCCACTTAAACAGTACTGGAGTATTTATACCTCCATATGCCCTTGCACAATTCATTGTGCTTATGTCAGCAGCAGCAGCAGCAGCAGTGTTATGCCATCTGGCCACCTGAGTGATTGCTATCCGAAGCAGAGAGCCATGGCACCATGAGCTAAATGATCACTGCCCTCCCACCATTTTGCCACATGCTTTTGTTTACTGTTTAATGATTGATTAATAATCTCTTTAAAATATTGTGGGCTGGTGACAAGCAAAGTGGATCACAGTGAGCAGATGCTCCCAGTCCTTTCAAACACAGAAAAGTGCTTCTGATAAACAGACAAGACGAACGGCTAAAGAATTGGTTTAGGTATTGTACTGAGGGTGAGTAAATGAGGTGGACTAAGGGCTACACCATGTAATAATTTTGTTGCACAGTAATGTGCTGTTCTTGCTCAGTTGTTGCAAGGGATTCAGACATCTGTTCTGTGAAATACATGATTGTGCACTCTCTTATTTAAAAGCACTTATGCACCGCTTAATATTTCAAAAATCTCTAAGCACGGTGTGCTCCCTGAGATTCCATCCATGGAAGTTGCTGAGCAACCGTAGAGGACAAGTGAGGCTAAGACCCAAAGTGGCTGCCCTCCTCCTGTACATACGTATCTCCACATATCCTGCAGCTTCAAGGACATCCTATAACTCAACTGTGGGTGATTTCCATAAACTTTACACAGATTGCTACAAAGGTGAACTCATTTACATAATTACTATGGAAATGAAGGGTACTCCATTGTGTTTGCTGTTGAATAATGGATCTAGCAATGCAATTCATAGACGCCTTGGAAGATACTATGTGTCTGTTTGTAAATGTGCGCGTGTGCATTTATTTAGGCTAATCGTGATGCTGAGATATCCATACACGGCAGTAGCAATGCTAGTATTAGGCCTGTAAGGGGCAGAGGAGGGCCATTTTGAACAAGCAAAGTCTCTCTCTTCAGAGACAGCAGGAAGCAACAATTTGCCAGAAGTGGTGACAGTTGTGATGGGACATCAGCAGAAAAGGAGCAGTTGCAAATAGTCAAATGTATGTTAATGTACTTACAGAACCACAGCGTCCCTGCTGATGAGATGCTAGCTGCCTCTTCCAGAGTGCTAACCCAAAGCATCATAGCACCCTATAGCTAGATAGATAGATAGATATCTGTTCCCTTATTCAGGTGCTGTGTTTGACTAGAGTATGTAAGTAGGGCTGTATGTAAGTGTCTGCATGCCGGTCACCCCCAGCATACCTTTGCACACCCAGTTTCCCACGTGCTGTACCATGGCCTTTCCACATTGAGTAGGAAGGTCAAAGGAAGCTTTTAAATGTTTTCACCCAAGTGCATTTAGAAGATCCCTTGGGACCTTTCTTGCTCGATGCAAGAAGCTTAAGGATGGAGTGCATAAAGGCCATTGCATGTGGGGACTTGGGGAGAGGGCTTGCATGCACAGAATGTCACTCTACACCCTTCCTTGTGTTTACATTCCCTGTTCAAGCCTAATGCCTGAATAGAGCTTGTGTTTAGTTTTGGTGTCTCTGTACTGAATTGATTGGTGAGATACGGAACTAGTGTGTGTAAAACGCAACTGTCACATGGTCGGTGTGTGGCATGTGTGCCGTAAGTAGCACAGCTTGGCAGCAGCACCAGGGTCATAAGATGGTTTACCCTTCAGCTGTCCTGATTAACTGGACTAACCAGTTAATCAGGAGTATTGTTGTTAATTTCAGTGAATACTATTGCCTGTCTGCATATCACACACTTGCATTGCTGCTTGCCTCCCCAATCTTTGAACAGTGTGAGATTCCAGGGTTTCACATATACACAACCTGAGTCTACAATGAAGGGAGGGGGTTCACAGCATTAACACCCCAAGAGGATTTTCCTTCTCCTATAGCCACAGCTTTGGATTCCAACAGAAATCAGGCATCGCGCTGTCTCCAGCTGCCCAGCACGCAGCTTCTAGCTCACATAACTCACCTCTCAATTCTGGCCTTTGTCTTTCTAACTACCAGTGAGTTGATTTTACATCTGGCACAGAGCCACTTCCTTTGTTACCTGAATGGCCCTTTCTTAGAGGGCTATTACCTCACCAGGAAGCTAGCCTGGCTATTTCAGGAATTGAATCTGTGCTGGATCCAGGAATTAGAAGGGGTCTCACATGCACAGTTTAACCATCCTAACTCGTAGCACTATGATTGGATGAAATGACTTCCAGGCATTGAGATTGGGGATTCAAAGTCTTTCTGCCTGGGGACTCAAGTCAAAACAGAGTAAAAGAAGGAAAATAGCTCATGGACTTGGGATTCCAGAATGCTGTGGGCAGCACAATATCCTTGGCACCCTGCTCCTCCCTATTTATTTATTCATTTTAATTCAGGGTGGGGTGTTTTGTTGTGCAGGTTGTCTATTTTGGGGGTGGATGGTGTTTAGATGTGCTATCTATTTAGGACTTAGGGTTCTGAGCATTGCCAGTTTTTTCTCCTGTGTTTTGGGCACTTTGAAGCTGGACTTTGGTTCTAACTCAAGAGCTGCATTTATATATGTCACATGTCTTTGTTCTCTGTGGTATGTCTCACAAGCATTTCTTACCTAGAGGCCTGAGCTTGCCTGCAGTTTTAATATATACTTTTTGTTTCTGGTTCACTTGAGTCTGGATTGTGTGGACCCACCATTAGGCAACAGGCTTTCCACTGTACTGCTAGACTGTGTTCCTAGATTCAGGCATAGAGGTACTCCTGTTTTCATCTGTCAAATGTTGGAATGCATGCACTTAATTAAAGCATATCTTCAGGGGCACCCTTCTGCTTGCACTCCATGCCACAAATCTGTCTACTCTTGGGCTTAGCAGGCTGGAAGCAAAACTACATGTAGGCACCAGTTTCTCTCTTTCTCTGTAGCATAAGTGCACACTACAGTGGCACAATTTTTGGATTTTACGTGCCGCACACTTGTTGGAAAATTTGGCTATTATTGTTTGGTTGCTTGTGAAATTTGTCTGTTGTGTTTCCACCAAATGGTGCTCAAGGCTACTGATTTAACTCCAACAATAATTCTTTGTAATGATTCTATGAATATGCACACACAGACTATCTGTTCTTATAACTTGCCAGGCATAATCCTATGAGCAAGCTCCAACAAGAAACTAAGATATTGCTTTTTAAGCCGCCCCCCAGAAAAGCTTAATCTATCTCAGGGTCATCTTTTCACCTATATGTTCTCATGGGATTGCTTCATAAATTCACTGCATACACTTCTCATATTATGTTGGAATTGGTTCTAAGAAGGTATCCCATCCTATTCCGTGCAATAGCAGATGGCAAGACTTCAATTAACAGTGAATTCAAACAATGTGATTCACTGGTAATTGCTGGCTCTAGTAACAGGACTTTGTTGCTTATGTTTAAAGAAATAATGATATAGCCACTTGCCAACTTGCCAGCAATTGAGAAGCACAACAAATTAGAGTGAAGGAGAGCCTATAATTCAGAGGGCAAAGCAGCCTGAATGAATCTTATTCTGAAAATACATGATGTTAGGAATTGTGAATACCAGTATGCTGGATAGCCTTCATTTCCTCCCCAACTCATAGCACATCACTATCCATAGAAGTTGTAAGGGACACAGTAGGCACTGTGGTCTCAACCACTGAGCCTCTTGGGCCTGCTAGTCGGAAGGTTGGCAGTTTGAATCAACATGACAGGGTGAGCTCCCATTGCTCTGTCCCAGCTTCTGCCAACCTAGCCATTAGAAAGCTACCAGTGCAAGTAGATAAATAGGTTGAACGTAACAAAATGCAATATTCTTCTTACTTTATTTATTTGGTTTGAGGAGGGAGAGACAAAGCAACCCAGCTACAGGTTTGCTTTATCCTGCTTTAACTGTCTAGTTAACTTACTATAATAGGAAGAGTAAAGTGAAAGAGTGCTGCTTGGTGAATCAAGAACACAGAGAGAATGCTTTCAGCTCAGAGCAAAGGTGCATCAGGGATTCTTTCTGAGGATGCTGTAGACATGGACTTCCTGCGTTGGCAAGAGGATGGCCTAGATTACCTCTGAAGTCCAGCCCAACTCTATGATTCTATAATCTAGCCTGGCATTCTGTGGCCAACAATGACCAGAAGAATAAAAGGAGATGCCAGCCTCATGTTGGTTCCTGGAAGTAGCAACTTATCATCTGAAGACTGCCCTGTGAGTTTCGGCCAAAAGTCTTTCCTTAGCACCTTCATATGTCTTATTTTGGCACTCCAGTTGGAACAAATCACTGGAACATATACTTTCTCTTCTACTAACAGATGCCTCTGCCAGGATACTTGCTTTTGCCCAGATTTCTTAAGTCTTTCTGAAATGGAATCTTCTAAGATGCTATAGAATCCCACCTTATCTAAAAGAGAACGTGCTGGCATTCATCCCGTCCTTCATTCCGACTCTGCAGTGGAGGTTGTTCTTTGTTTCAAGAACAAAATGTCCCTGCCACACTCCTGCCTATTTATGTACTCTTAATGCACAATTAACATCCTGTTAAACTCTGCACACATGGCGCATCTACCCTGGTCTCTTTGTACTGTGGCTTTCAACCTCCTGCTACCCTTAAATTATGCCATCGCTCTCACTTTCATGCCAGGAGGAGCTTTTTCAATTTACCACACTGTCAGTATTTACTTGTTAGCCTGCCAATAGCGCTAACACTTTTAATTGATTTACTACTGATTCCCAGCCCCCTTCATTGCCAGGAGTGTGATAAAAAGATCACATGCTGCACAAATGTGAAGGCCTGCCCTTATAATGCAGCCTGTAGGCACAACGCTGCTCTTCAGCAGGTCTATGGCATGCCTTGTTTTTATACCCTGCAATTAGGACAAGAGTCATGCTAATAATAAAACCTGGGGATATGGCATGAAAGCACCCGCTTTCGAAAGTACCTGTACATTTGTTAGAATTTACTTACATCTTCTGTCTAAATTACTTGATGTACCTGGGGAGTTGAATGCGTTATGCGAGAAACTCCCCAAATAAAATTACATTGGATTTTCTTCCTGAATGTCACATTTGTCTTTCTAAATTCCCTTGTTGGCTTTTAGATTTCACATGAACAGGGAATAATAACAAATGGAGCTGCATTGTAATAACAAGGGGAAGCCTCTGTTTACCGCAAGAGCTGTGAAAATAATATTCAAGAGTGTCCTTCAGGTTTGGCGTCTACAATTATAGAGGACTTGTGTGAGAATTATACATAATAAGGTGGTTTTGATTCCTACTTGTTGCTCTGTTGTTGTTGGTTTGGTTATCCCCCCCCCCCCCCGTTATTTTGCTGTTGCATTACATTCGTAAACCATTTCAAATTCAGCATGGAGACACTTGCTAGCTGTGAAGTGAATCAGGAACAAGCAAAATCCAAATACACTGGAAAACAGGTTAGCAGTATTTTTTTGTTGGTGCTTTAGGCAATACATAGACTGTCCAGTACCTAGTTATGATATTGCAGTATATTGTGTGGTGTTGCAGCAGTGGTGTAATGTGTATTAAGTATCACAAAGAGGAAGCCAGACAGAGGTGCATTGCATACCCAACTGGCAACTTTATTGAATGTGAGACTTACAGAGGAAACTGGCTGGCTGGCTATACAAGGGGTGCTCCTGGCTGTGTGTACACCATACATTTAAATTACATCCACCCACTCAAAAATCCTGCAGACCAACATTCATTGCTAGTGAGATGATGCTCAGATTGGTGTGTCAAAAATTGCCACAGACCAAGGCCATGTGATTGCATATTTAAACAAAACAACAGTCAGTCACCTTGAAGTCCTTGATGTGTCCTTATGCCACATGCACCTTTCATCTGTTGCAACTGTTATGTCGACCCCTCAAAATACTGCCATGGGCAATCACTGCAGGGTGCCAGCCTAGTCAAGCATGCCGGTGTTGTACAACTTCATCAACATCAGTCTGCCATATGAACTGGCAAGAGATTATCAACCTCTCTCTGTGTTGGAGACTGGATACTCTGGTTCAGCATACCTGAACCCTACAAATCTTTTTTTTTTTCTTTTCCAAATACATTTTTATTAAGGTTATACACATAACAAACATACAACCAAATACAAAAGAAAAAAATTGTAACAAAAAAGAGAGTCAAGATATACAAGCCAACTTTTTCCTCTCTCTATACAAAGATAGATTAATCTGGCTATTTCACAAAACAGTAAAAGATAAAAAAAAAAAACACACCCACAGAAACCGCCTCCTGGACTTCCTTCCATCCTTTTGGTAAGTATCGAATATCTGCTTCCAATTACGTATTTGATTTTTAATCTATAGGCCTAAATTCACACGCTGGTAGTATTTGTTCTGACCCCGCCAATCACATTAAGCATTTATTCCAATATAGTTCCAGTATTTACTCCAATTTTTCAGAGATTTCTGTTCATCGTGGTCTCTTAATTTACCTGTTAATTTATCAAGCTCAGCATATTTTATCATTTTAATTTGCCAATCATTTATATTGGGGATAGTTTCCACTTTCCAATATTGTGCCAATAAAATTCTCGCTGCTGTGGTGGCATAGAGGAATATCGTTCTGTCTTCTTTCTTAATATCTTTACCCGTCATTCCCAGCAAAAAGGCTTCGGGTCTTTTGGGAAAAGTGTATTTAAATATTCTTTTAAGCTCATTGTAAACCGATTCCCAAAAGCCTTTCACCTTTTTGCATGTCCACCATAGATGATATAGGTCACCCTCCACCTCCCCACATTTCCAGCATTTCTTATCTTTTAGTCTATACATTTTGGCCAACTTCACAGGGGTGTGGTACCACCTATATAGCATCTTCCAAACATTTTCTCTCAGAGACATACATGCTGTAAACTTTATGTTACAATTCCACACTTCCAGCCACCTTTCAAAATCCATGTTATAACCAAAGTCAATTGCCCATTTAATCATTGCCTCCTTCACCTCCTCGTCCTTTGTATACCACTCTAAAAGTATGTCATAGATTCTAGATAGGGTTTTGTTTTTACCTTCTATTACTTCTACATTGAATTTTGATTTTTTGTCATCAAAACCCAACTACTTCTTGTCCTCTTTTAGCAAATCATTCACCTGGTGGTATTGCAACCACCCAGTGAATAGATTTTTTATCTCTTCATAAGGTCTAAGTCTTGGCCCTTGGTCTGTTTTTCTTAACATTTCTTCATAGGTGGTGTTTTTTTCCTCCATGTTTGTTTTCTTCACCGTTAAAGCCTCAATTGGTGAGATCCACCATGGGGTCTTTCTTTCTTTCAAGGAGATTTTTATATCTTTCCCATGATTGGTATAAAGGTCCTCTAAAAATATGATTTAGAAAGCTCTTGTGGACCTTCACTTTCCCATACCAAAGGTACGAATGCCATCCGTACCAATTATTAAAGCCTTCTAAATCCAGTAGATCTCTATTCTCCAGTTTTATCCAATCTTTTAACCAAAGTATGCAGGCCGCTTCATAGTATAGACTTAGATCCGGGAGAGAAAAGCCCCCTCTTTATTTTTTATCTATCAAAATTTTCATTTTTATCCGTGGCCTTTTCCCCTGCCAGATATACTTTGCCAAGACTCTCTGCCACTCTTTGCATTGTTTTAGGTCTTTAAGTATGGGGATGGTCTGGAATAGAAATAGCATTCTAGGCAGAATATTCATTTTGACAACAGCTATCCTCCCCAAAAAGGAGAGTTTCATCCTCCCCCAAAATTCCATGTCTTTCTTTATACTCCTCCAGGTGACATCATAGTTATCCTTATTTAAATTTATGTTCTTAGCTGTGACCCATATCCCAAGATACTTCACTTTCTTAGCTACTGCAATTTCCGTCCTTCTCTCTAGATCTATTATTTCTTCCTTTGTTAAATTTTTAACCAACATTTTGGTTTTATTTTTATTTATCTTAAGTCCTGCCATGGCTCCAAATTCGTCAATCTTTAGTAAAGCTTCTTTTACACTCTTTTTTGGGTCTTCTAAAGTTAGTACGATGTCATCTGCAAAGGCCTTGATTTTATATTCCCTCTTTCCTACCTGCACTCCTTTTATTTCTGTTGCCCCCCTCAGTCTCTCATTCAATATTTCTAGTACCGTTATAAACAGTAAAGGAGACAGGGGGCAACCCTGTCTAGTTCCTTTATATATACCAAAATATTCTGTTGTGGTGTTGTTTATTACCAATTTTGCCTTCTGTTCCTTATATATTGCTTCTATCCCTCTTCTAAATTGCTCTCACATTCCCATCGTTTCCAGACTTTTCTTCAAGAACTCCCATGAGATGTTATCAAACGCCTTTTCAGCGTCTATAAATACCAAGGCCGCTTGTCTGTCTATATTCATATCCAAATATTCAATAATATCTATCAGATTCCTTACATTTTCCCTTAATTGCCTCCCTGGAAGGAAACCCGTTTGATCTTTATGTATTTTGTTGTTCAAAACCTTTTTTAGTCTTTCTGCCATTATGTCTGTGAATAGTTTATAATCATTATTTAATAATGAAATTGGCCTATAGTTTTTCACTTCCAGGGTATCTGCATCTTTTTTAGGAATCAAGGTAATATATGCTTCCTTCCAGGTGTTCGGGATCCTTCCTTCCTTTAATATATTATTCATCACTTCTCCTAGCACTGGGGATATTTGGTTACTTAGTGTTTTATAGTATTTGGCCGAAAGGCCATCTGGCCCTGGGACTTTCCCACTTTTCATCCTTTTAATAGCCTTTTTTATCTCTTCTTGAGTAATTGTCTGGTCTAATATCTCATTTTCTTCTTTTGAAATTCGTTTTAGGTGATGCATTTGCAAAAAGTGGTCTATTTCTTGCTTTGTTTCCTTTCCTCTTTTATATAAATCCTTGTAATATTTTTGAAATATCTTTCTTATCTCTTTTGGCTCTTCCACAATCCTTTCTCCTTTCCCTTATCCTACTAATCGTATTTTGTTTTCTTCTTTCTCTTATTTGCCACGCCAGGTATTTTCCTATCTTATTTGCTGACTCAAACGTTCTCTGATTCATCATTTTAATTTTCCATTCTACCTCTTGGTCGATTATTGTAGAATATTTAGCTTGTAATATCTTTATATTCTGTTTTGCGATCTCCTCATTGGGGTTGATAGTCAACTTTCTTTCATTTTCCATAATCTGTGTTAGGATCTGTTCCTTCTTTGTCTCTTTTTATTTTCTTACTTGACTATTTTTCTGTATTAAGAAGCCCCTCATAACTGCCTTTCCTGCGTCCCACACAGTCTCTATAGCAGTTTCCCCATTTAAATTCCATTTAAAATAGTCTTCTATTGTCTCTATTGCCTTATTTACAATCTTCTGATCATTAAATAAAAATTCATTCATTCTCCATCTAACCGTTCGGATATCCCTACCTTTTAGCTCAATGGAGACCGCATTATGATCAGATATAGTTCTTGGAAGAATTTCCGATTTAATTAGATTTTGAGTTAGTTCCTTCGAAATCCAAATGCTGTCTATTCTCCCCCAACTCTGATTTGGGTTTGAGAAGAAAGTATATTGTTTTATAGTGGGGTTTTTAAGTCTCCACGCATCAATCAGTCCCAGATTGTTTACCATATCAAAGAAGGATCTCGGTAATTTACCTTCCTTCTTCTCATGTTTTTTTGTTGACTTATCTAGGTTTGGGGACACCACCCCGTTAAAGTCACCCATCAATATCATTTTTTGGTCCGTCCATTCCATCAATTTGTCTCCTAATTCCAAATAAAAGGCTGATTTTTTATCATTTGGAGCATATATTCCCACAACAATTATTTTTTCTCCCTGAAACACCATTTGAACAATGACTACTCTCCCTTGGTCATCTTTGTATAATAATTGTGGATCATATTTTTCCTTTATGTATATTACCAGCCCTCTTTTCTTCACTCTATCTGATGTCACAAAATCTATTCCCAATCTCTTATTGCTTAGTAATCTCTTATGCTTATTTATTATGTGCGTCTCTTGGAGACATATTAAATCACAGTTCTTTTTCAGTAATATGTGTGTAATCTGATTCCTTTTATTTTTATTGTTCAATCCATTCACATTCCAGTTTAGTATTTTTAATGCCATCTGTTATATACTATTTAATTAACTTATTTATATACAATTTAGTGTTCTTTGTCTCCTTCCTCTAGTTCTTCTCTTTCTCCTATTGAGCTCTCCTCTCTTTCTTCTTCTTCACTCCCTCCTTTTTCTTCTCCTTGCTGGTTCTCTACCTCCTCCTCCCCCATCATTTTCCCCAGGTCCTTCTCGTATCTCCTTGCAAATTTTTGAAGTTCTGAGATAGTGGACAGTTTAAACTTTTTTTCTTTGAAATAGAATGAAATACCTTCCGGAAACTCCCATCTATACAAGATCCCATTTTTCTTCAGTTGATTTGTTAATTTTTTATATGGGTCCCTCCTTCGAAGAAATCTCGAAGGAATCTCTTTGTAAATAATAATTGGGTTTTCTTCAATATATAACCTTTTAACATAGTTCTGTTTCAAAATTTCGTTTCTTATCTCCTATGAGTTAAACATGGCTATTACATCTCCTGGCAATTTTTTCCCTCTGGCCTTGGCTGATTTTGTTCTTATTCGAAATATGTTTACCAAGCAATGGTTTATCTCTTCTTCTTTTCTATCTAGCCATATTGCCAGCTCTTTCACCACTTTAACTCTAATATTCTCATTTAAATCCTCTGGTATTCCTCTAAGTTTTAGGTTAGATTGGTTTTGTCGCAACTGCGTCATAGCCATGTTGTCCAACAACTCTTCCTGTGTTGCTCCTATTTCTTTAACTTCTAATCTAATCCTGTCCATCTCTTTCCTACTGTCTTTCGTGTCCTTTTGAACCCTTTTCACTGAATCCTCCAAAACCTTAGCTTTTACCGAGAGATCCTTAACTTTCCCTTTCAGTTCCCCTACCACTTCCTCCAATTTTTTGTCTAGAGTATCTTGTACCTCCATCAATTTTCTCTCAATATACTGTTCATTATTTTTAAATTCCTTTCTTATTTCGGCCATCAAGCTATCATAATCTCTAATTTCTCTTGCCTCCTTCCCCTCTTCTTGTCTTGAAGGCCTCCTTTCCACTGGTGTTGCCACCCCCTTCTTAGAACCGTTCGGCATTTGTATATTTAAGTTTAGTTCTTCCTAGTATACTGTATAATGTAATATACTATGTGGGTAAGATATAGAGGTAACAAGGTTAACAAGGTTAACGTCTCTCAGATATTACAACAGGATTCCAAAATTGACTAAATTGGTACAGCACAAAAATTAACCCTTAATTAAGATCAGATATTAATAATACAGTTTTAACTGTACCTAAATTCAGACACGTATATGAATCCTCAGAGTCTTATAATTAAATGTAGTAAACACCTGAACCTCCAGAAACACTTCCAGATTCAGGGGGTTCTCAAACTCATGAGCAAGGTCCTGCGAAAACTCATGAGCAAGGTCCTGCGAAAGCGTATTCTTTAACTTTGCATCCCGGGGTATATGTCTCTTTAAATCCCGAAGAATCAAGAGAATCACAGCTGTCTCTGAAGCTCAAGAACGTATCCGGTTGGGGATGAAGAAGGCGGGTCCCCTTTAACTCACTCAATATGGCAGTCCTTTCACAGTCTCACCATCTTTAAGCAAACTTTAAACAAACTTTAAACACAGTCTCACAGTCCCTGTCTTTAAACACAGAGTGCTGCTAAGGCACCTATATTCCACACTCCGTTTAAGTCCCAATTCTCCCCAATCCTGAGGTTTAAAAGCAAAAGTCCTCCACCGAAACCTGTGCTGGCTAAAGTGCTCTCCGTCCCGATGAAACAGAAAAGTCTTTTTCCCCTCTCCCTAGTCAATATAGTAGTTCAACTGTTGCCTTGCCTCTGACACTTTATACTTTGCGTCTGAGGTCTTTCCACCACACACTCACTGGCAGCTTGTTTCCTCTTTTCCTCTTTTGTTTCCTCTCTGCCAGCGTCTTGCTATACTTTCTTTTCACCTTACCGCCAGGAATGGACTCCTCCTCCTTTTCACCAATTATTTCTTCTCCGCTGGGTTCTTATCAAAACATTCCTTTAATCTTATCTAAGTAATTTCCAATATTTCTTTTGTCCCCACTGCTTTTTCCACAGTGATTTATAGCTACTTCCCAGCTTCTCCGCTGTTGTTGGAGGTCCGCCGCTTTCCCTCGGAGCTTGAGGCTTCACAGCATGGAGTCTGTTGCCTCCCCTTTACACTGCAGCTCCAGCCTTGTTAAACGCCGGCAACACAGGCGAGCACAGGCAGCGTCGCAGGGTACCTTGTCCCGCAGGATTCCCTCCTGTGGTTTCAGGGTTCACGTAGCCTTCGCGACCCCTCTAAATCTCCATGCTGTTCGAGACTCCCCCGGAGGAGTTATCTCGCACTCCTTTTCTTTTTAAATAACTAAAGTCCTTACTTGAGGTGTTCGTTTTAATCAGTGATGCTTTACACAACTTGGGATTCCGGTACCTAGCAGAACATCTCTTCCCATGTGAGCCTACCTGGGCCGTCTGTGCACCATAAAGGCCTTTCTCTGTGTGGAGGGTGGAGATGGGAGAGATGGCCTTTTCAGCAGTAGCGCCATGTTTCTGGAATGCTGTCCCCAAAGGGGCTTGCATGATGCCAACTTTAATATAGTTCAGTGCCAGGCAGATACCTTTATTTTCTCCCAAGTATTATTAGTTAATGATAGTCAGGGATGCGGGTGGTGCTGTGGGTTAAACCACAGAGCCTAGGGCTTGCCGATCAGAAGGTCGGCGGTTTGAATCCCTGTGATGGGGTGAGCTCCTGTTGCTCGGTCCCTGCTCCTGCCCACCTAGCAGTTCGAAAGCATGTCAAAGCTCAAGTAGATAAATAGGTACTGCTCCGACGGGAAGATAAACGGCGTTTCCGTGCGCTGCTCTGGTTCGCCAGAAGCGGCTTAGTCATGCTGGCCACATGACCTGGAAGCTGTATGCCGGCTCCCTCAGCCAATAAAGCGAGATGAGCGCCACAACCCCAGAGTCGGTCACGACTGGACCTAATGGTCAGGGGTCCCTTTACCTTTACCTTTATTAGTTAATGAACACCATCTACTTCTGTTTTTGATCATGCTTGATCATGATTGCTCTTCTTCTAATAGGAGGTAGTGATTCCACCCACCCACCCCCATAGCTTTTCTGATTGGTTTTTTGGTTATGTTGTACTTCTCTCACAGTTGTATGATGATGATGTAATTAATTTAATTATTGTACGCTGCCTAGAGGCTTTGGTTTAAAGCAATCAATGCATTCAATTAATTAGTTTAATTAATAACTTTAGGTCACTATACTATTTGCCCATACTTGTTTGGTGATGTGGAAGCTAACGGCCTGGAGCCAATGTACCTTACGTTTGGCATCTGTGGAAATGCCATTCTTACCCATTCAACCTAAGTTAGCTAAGTCTTGTAACTTCCCTCTTCAAAGTACTGTAGGGTTAGTAGACATACATGTGCATGTCTACACAGAAATAAGCCCTATGTAGCATGGCAGGCCTACTAAATAGCTTCTCTAGTTTTTTAGGTAACAGATGCTTTAACATTTGTGCTGGTACTAAGTATATAAGGTGATAAATCCATTTTGGTATTATTATTATTACTACAATTACAACATTTTTATTGGTTTTTAAATAAATACAAATAAAATAATCATTAAACACTTATCCAGCAGTACACCTAATTGTGTTTGTGTTATCCAATGTCTCTAGACATACACATTCAACATTCAAACATATAACTTAACATAACCTTTTTGCTAAGAATATTGAGCAGTTGGTATAACAAGGCCTTGATATTGGTCATTGACATAGTTAAAGAAAGGGGCCATGTGTCTTGGAAGGGGTCTCTATTCATTATGCCTTCCATTGCTCTCTTGTGTCTGATGAGATGCTCAGACATTGCTGTATCCCAGATATTATTCTCCCATATATCTGGGACTATTTTTTTCTTTTTTAAAAAATAATAATTATTATTATTATTTGTTTTTCTATTTTATCATATCAACACATACTGTGCTACAGTCATACGCAGGATAAGAAATAAAAATAACATAAATATAAGACATATACATGAATATTAGTGGTGTAACTTATTCCTCCAATTTATTTGACTCTTATAAATCTTAACTTTTACTCCCCTTTCACTCTTTCCCTGGTTTTGTAGCTGCTATCTTTTCAACTGCTTTTTCTTACTCTAGTAAGTTGTATTCATTACCTTACATTATCCCACATTGTAACCGCTACCCCTGAGTATTTTTTTGTCAGCCTGTTAGGATTATTTTTTTGTTATAATATTTTTCCATATAATCTATAAATAATGTCCAGTCCTCTTTTAAATTCTTATCATCTTTATTTCTTAATCTATTTGTCATGCTGGTAAGTTCTATATATTCTAATATTTCAAGGTGTCATTCTTCTCATCATGGTACTGCATCTGTACTCCACTTTTGTGCTACCAGAATTTGGGCAGCTGTGATCACATACATCCATAGAGTAATTTGATTTTTGGGGATTTCTTTTGTTATTATTCCCAGAATAAAAGCTTCTGGGTTTTTGGGAAACTTTCTTCTAAACATTTTCTTAAGTTTGTTATACACCATCATCTCACTTTTATTATTACCGTAGGTATACTTTTTAACCCCGGAAAAGAGGTTAAAAAGTCAGGGGTCGTCTTATATGCTGGGTGTGGAGCCCGCCCACTGCTGCTTTGGAAACAGCAGCAGCAGGTGGCGGGCTCCGCGCCGGGAGGAAGCTGCCCGGCGAAGCTGCCCAGCGATGGTAAGCCGGCTACATATTCCAGCTTTGCTGTACCAAATACAAGTGTGCCAGCCACATTTGACATCATGGCCCTCCAAATCTAGTCACTGTTTTTTTTTCCTAGCAATACCCAGTATTTTATCCGACAAACAGGCACCTTCGAAATACAATTCTAAGTCAGGGAGTGCAAAACCTCCTCTATCTTTTATATCAATGAGAATCTTGTGTTTTATCCTAGGTTTCTTCCCTCTTCAAATATACATAGACAGATCTTTTCGCCAATCTTTCAGACATCATGTATCATTAAGTATTGGGATCGTTTGGAATAAAAAAAGTGTTTTGGGGAAAATAGTCATTTTTATTGCCGAGATTTTTCCTATTAGTGATAATTGCATTCTGCTATATTCAGGGTTAGTTCAGAATAGTTCTGAATAGTTCAATCTGGTTCTTCCATTGGTGAGCTATCGCTAATCATGCAGTCAGTCAGAAGCCTACTAGTTCTCTGTGGTGCAGGGTGGGGCCTAATTCTATGTCCAAAGATAAGGCAGGATTTGGAGAAAGGAGATGGATTGTAATTGCAGATATAATGGAAAATACTCTATTCCAAAAGTGGTGTGTGTTTTTTAAAAAAAAATATATTCTGGTATTATTAGGTTTGATGTTAAGTGAATGTTATTTTGGTAATCACAGCTGGGGGTTTTTTCCTCCTGTGGAGTGGAGAGCACAATCGTAACTCTGTTATCAGAGTTCCACTTATTTTTTGTGGGTTAAGTCCACATCTATTTATCATCTATCTATCCATCCATCCATCCATCCATCCATCAGACAATTCAGTCTCTGGAGGTTGCATCCCTGTTTGCTCATTATTTCTTTTCTTGGCATGTTCACATTGGTAAAGCAGAAGTGAAGTATGCATATGAGCCATCGCCTTACAGAAACACAAGTGATTGATATTGTGGGTGTTAACCCTTCTTGTTTCAATTTTTATGCAGGCCAATGACATTTAGCTAACTGAGCTGTCAGTGTACAAAATTGCATGCCACATCTCATTAACAGAGAAGATAAATTACAGTGAGATTTGACACCTTCTATATACAGTTATACACCTGCGCAGGCCAGCCTGTAAACACCTCATTACACTAGTGCATAATGAATAAAGTAGTATCTTGGACCTAAGCTACTGGTAGTTCCTGTTTCCAATAAACAATGTGCATTTGTCATATTCCTATTTTTTAATTTTTATTTTACAAATGCAATATATTTGTCTGTCCAGCCATACTTGGTGTTACTGGGCAATAAGCACTTGCTACTTACCAGCCTGCCTTGGTGGCGTAACTATTAGTGAATAATGGATGGTAAAGGATGGGCCCGATATGTGCTGCTGTGTAATATATAATCCCTGTCTATGTTGCTTTATTCATTGCAGAATCTTTGGAAACCTAGGAAGCACTAGCTGCTATGTCAAAGCAAAGGAATTACATCAGATTTAACGAGAGAGAGTGCATTTTATTTTGACTCCTGCATTGCATATTTGTCCCCCCCCCCCACAACAGCACAAAATGCTATGAGTAGAAGTAAATGAAATACGCTGACACTGCCAAAGAAACAGATAATAGTTAAAGGAACACTTTTCTAAACTACAAGTAAACCACAAACCCTATTTGCTGGCAGTTAAGCACAGAAAACATGCCATCCAAGAAGACTGTATAGAACCAGTCTGTGTTTCTGATGTCTGAGCCAAGGAAGGGGAATCTTATGGGACTTCCAGCTCCCACCAGACCTAGCTAGAATGGCCAATTTTTATAGTATAATCATTATGTTTTAGAGGTCTCAGGCAGATGTCTTGTAATAGTCCACATCAATTTGTTGCTTTTTCCTTATTCCGTAGTTTCCAGTGTGATGCAGCTCATAGCATCGCAGTCACAAAGCTGAAAGCAACCCATGCCTCAGCATTAGCAATCTGCCCTAATGTAAGGCCATATGCCTATTCAGTCACATCTTTGTGATGACTAATGGACTGATTAATTGCCATATAGAGATCAACCAATGCTATTTTGATAAGTGTACATTACATGCCTACATGTGGTGCTTACAATATGAAACCATAAAAACTCACTATCCCATGTATGTTTGAAATTTGGTTGTGTGCTCTCTTTCCCTAAGATAGTTTAAAATGAAAACTGCTAACCTTCAAAATAAATAATATCTAGAAACATAAGATGCAAATCACTCAATCTTGAATGATATATGAAATTGATAAATGAAATCAGATCCACTTTTAATTCAAAGGTAACCAACCCCAGAAATGTCCTTCTGAAATCAAGTCGAGCAGCGGTTTTAAGTGGAAATTTGGTCTATTTTCTGATGAGTACGTTATCAGAAAAACAAGCTAAGTATATCTTGTTTCCCTCCAAAAAATAACATATCAAGAAAACTTAACCAATATGGGTTTGATACAAGGACTGCAGAGGTTATTCTGAAACCTGCACTAATATAGGAACATAGGAAGCTGCCTTATACTGACTCTGACCCTTGGTCCATCTAATTCACTATTTTCTGCACTGACTGGCAGCAGCTCCCCAGGATTTCAGACAGACAGGGGGTCTCTCCCAGCCTCTGCAGCTTTCTGCAGGCTCATGGAGAAGGCAGAAATGAAGTTTGATCCTCTTTATCCACCCTTGCGAAGGGGAATTAAATGAAGCATATGGCCCCTGGCATGCCCTTGTAAGGACCATAGGATTGCAACCTTTGTCACTTTAAAAATCATGTTCGTCTAAGGAAACCGAAGCAATTTCACAAATTGTAGCAGTTCTGATTTTGAACATATGAAATTTCTTTATGTATATTTTTAGCTTGATGCTACCTGTTCTGACTTGATGTAGCTACTCTCCATGATCTCAGCAAGGGTCTTCTGTCTGCTTTTATCTAGGGAAAGAACATTGCTTTAATAGAGAACAGATTTCCTGTTCAAAAATACTCTCTGAGTCTCAATATTTTTATGATTTATGCAGTAAATCATATATAATTGATGATTTGTACTTCTTCCATTAGTATTAGGTGGACACAACATTGATGTATTGATACACGTTTCTTAAGATGCGTTCAGGGTAAAGAGGTTTGTACTGAACAGCTGTGCTTTGCTATGTAAATTACCCAAGATTCTCAAAAAGAGAGAAATTGGTTAATTCTCTTTACCCCCTCTAGTCCCATCTCTGCAGAAGTTTTGCAAAACTGTTTTAGGCAGGGCTTGCATCTTTTTGAGGTTACTTATTGTTCTAATTTATATGTGCTTTTTGAACTAGAAGGAACCTCAAGTCAGCTCACATGAAATAATAAAATGCAATGACCTTGGCGTTACATCTACCCTCTCTGACAAATGACACGGCCTGGCTTTGGAGTAACACTGTTAGTCCATGGACTCCTCATGTTGAACCAATCTAGAACTTGTTCTACATCACATAAAAGTAACATGCAAAATATATTTAAATGATCCATGGCAGTATGCTATTGAACACCAACTGCCACAGTGGCTTAGGGGTGGTATAGTTTGGTACAATGAAAATGAGCCCTATGCCTGCCTCTTATCCTATGTTCTGCTTCAGTTAGTTGCATCCAAACAGATGAACTCTGGTTTGCACTTGGCCTCTAAACCTAGGTTTGCAAAGCAGCTTCAATCTTTGACTAGGGTTTGATCAAGTGGTTCGTTCTGAACCAAGCTGCTGTGTCTTAATTTAATTAAAGAGAGTTGGTAAACACAGAAGTTTTTCCTTTTTTATTTGAATGACCTGAATACAGTGGTACCTTGGGTTACAAACACCTCAGGTTACAAACACCTTGGGTTACAGACTCTGCTAACCTGGAAGTAGTACCTTGGGTTAAGAACTTTGCTCCAAGATGAGAACAGAAATCGCACGCTTGCGGCATGGCAGCAGCAGGAGGCCCCATTAGCTAAAGTGGTACCTCAGGTTAAGAACGGTTTCAGGTTAAGAACGGACCTCCGGAACAAATTAAGTTCATAACCAGAGGTACCACTGTACTGAATAATGAATAAATACCCTGTCTTGCATTTATGTTCTCATATAAATGCTTGGTATTTTCAGATTACTTCAAACCAAATGCATACAAAAAGCTTTAGGCAATTGCTATAATCAAGGACCAACTAGGCAAAGCACTCTATAACATTCTAATTGCTTGGGTGATCAGCTTCTAAATAGTTTTGGTGAGCCTTGCCTGCATACCTCCAGGAATTAGCAAAGCAGAAAAATGTACCAAGGGCAACTCTCAGTCATCCAACCGTGAGTTGCAGTTGGCATCATTAACAAGTCCTCCATCTGCTCCAGCACTATAGGTGACTAATGTCGGAGAGGACCACACGGCTCACCCACATGCACACTCTAGATGTTGTTGGACTCAATCTCCTATTAGCCACTGCCAATTGGCCATTAGCCACAACATGACCTATGATCAGGGATGAAGGGACTTGTAGTCCAACAATATCTGGAGGCCACCACATTGGCTCCCCCTGGTATAAATGTTTTATCATGTTGAATGTTCCCCAGTTATTCTATTGTCTCTTCCTACCTCGGAACACCTGCCTACTATTTTGCATCTATTCAGTGCCTGCATTTATTGCAAGCACACAGAAAAGAATTGTTGTTCAGAGCTCCCGGCTGGCTTTTCTTTATATTCCTAAATGTCTTGGGATTATGCCAACATTGATAGGAAAAGGGCACTTGCTGATGTATCTATTATTTTACAAAGTTGATAGTTAAATCCATGAATGTGAATGTGGGTACTCAGGAGAAAAACAAGAGCTGAAGGACAGAGCTTTGTAGGATTACTAGAAAATGGTAGAAATAAAGAGAAGCTAGATAGTCGGAAAAGAGGGTGGTGTCAATTAAAGCCCAAAGAGAAGAGGGAGTCGAGGAGCTCCGAATGACTGACAGCACTGAAGGCCCAGGCTGATGGAGTAGAAAGACAATGTCAAATAGGACCTTAGATTTAGCTCCAGAAAGGTCAAGTAACATTAGCAGAAAGTTGGATAGAAATGTTAAGCAAGTCTTTGTTCAGCTTGAGCTCCATGTTGTTTGACAAGGCCACGAAGAACCCAATTTCCTTTGCATATATAAAATGCTTTCTAGAAATCAGGCTATCATACAAGTCTCTCCATATACGAAATGACTTATTAATAGGGAGGAAAGTGCCAGCAATGTAGAAAATCCACAGAAGGAATTGGATTCAGCAGAGGATGCTCGGCATGTGACAAATATGTTCTGCGAGTATGCTGTAGAAGTGGGGGGAAGGAGGCAGAAGAAAATAAGCCGAACTCGTCCATAAATGACAAAACGAGAGAGGGTGGCTACACCATGTTTTAACAAGCAGTTCAAAATGACAAGTGCAGTGAAAGCCTAAGCTTGCTTACTCAGAAGTAAGCCTCACTAAGCTCATTGGAGGTTGCTCTCTGGTAAGTGAGCTTAGGATTTCACTGTTAATGTGCCTCTATTTCACGGACAGGAAAAAGAACAGCCAATGACTACTGTATAATTTGTCCAATTGGAATGAATCGTAATCAGCAGGATTTGATGCATCACACCCACAGGTGCTAAAGAATTCAGGAGTCAATGACTACAGAATGCAGAAACATGGGGCTTATTGAGAGTGAGGACAATATGGATCAGGGTAATAAGGCCAAATTAGTGTGACCTGGATATCTGGGAAAACCATTCGTATTTTATGGTTGCTGATTTTTATTTTTATTTTCCTTTCCATATCAGAAAAGTTTTGCGATAAGTTGTGATTGCACATTGATTTATTTTTGATTATAAAGTAGAGAAATGTTGACTGGTGGGTATATTTTAGTGAAAAACCCCCAGATACTCAGATTGCCTCAAAGAGATGGAGAATAATTGCTCTCTATAGCTTCTACAGCAGCCGACAAGAAGGAAGCCGTAGTTTTTCCCTGCTGGAAGGCAGATTTAGATTAGATTATATAAGAAATTCTCAGCAGTGATATAAGTTGACCAATGGGACAAGCTTACCTGGAGAATTTTAAAATCAGCTTTTGATGTTTTTAAGATGAGGCTGAGCATCACTGGCTGACATGGTTTAGCTACAGTGGACCCTGCAATGATTCATATGATTGGGCTAAATGACTTTTCAGTATACTTTTAGGACTGTGGTTTGGCAATCTGAGAAGAAAAGAAAAAATGTGTGTTGGTTTATTGACTATGCAGATGGACACTTGCACAACTATTATGCAGGAACAATGAAAGCATATCTATGATGGAAAAACAGCTAGATAATCTAAGGCATCTGCCTGTGGCTTCTTGTGAAAGGAAGACAGTTTTTTGAAAGTCTGGTCTTAGGTTTCACCCTTATAGACAGTGAACTTTACATGCAAATGATTCACTATGTTGCTGATAACAGAATATGGTGACACACCTCTAATTAACTATCTAATTTAGAATATGTTTCCTTAAACTGTTTTACACTGGGAAATATAAAAGCAACTATACGCAGGTACCGGGTGGCACTGTGGTCTAAACCACTGAGCCTCTTGGGCTTGCCAATCGGAAGGTCAGTGGTTTGAATCCACAGACGGGGTGAGCTCCCATTGCTCTGTCCCAGCTCCTGCCAACCTAGCAGTTCGAAAGCATACCAGTGCTGGTAGATAAATAGGTACTGCTGTGGTGGGAAGGTAAACAGCATTTCCGTGCGCTCTGGCTTCCATCATGGTGGTCCTTTGCACCAGAAGCGGTTTATTCATGCTGGCCACATCACCCAGAAAGCTGTCTGTGGACAAACAGCTGGCTCCCTCGGCCTGAAGCAACATGAGGGCCGCACCCCATAGTTGCCTTGGACTGGACTTAACCAACTGTTATCCTTCTCCCCCCCCCCCCCCCGCTGTAAACAAGTAAGCAACCTTAAACAAGCCTTGCTTTTTGTGTTTTGCTGGTCAGCGGCAGCCGCTTCTCTGAAAACCATGGTAGGAAGGAGCTGGAAGGAAGAGGGAGAGATTGGACAAATAGAGAACCTTTTTTCCTTTATTTATTTGCTTTTGCAAGCTTTCGTTTCCTGGGTTCTCCCGGGTTTTTCCATTGCTTTGGAGTCAAAATTCCATGGTCGCAAACACATTTGAAATTTCCTTGTAGGAATCACTGGAAATTGCTGATTTGCTATGTGAACGCTTAACTAATAAATGATTTCCTGAGAATTCATTGTGTTTGGATAACAGAACCTGCATGTTTTTTTTAAAAAAAATATTGAAAAAACTATCTTTGAAGCGTATTTCAGTCATAAGACTTCAAGTGCCAGCTATCCCTCTGCTTTTTGTTTGCTGGGTCACACGACAGCTGATGAAAATGGAAATTAATAGTACGTATTTTACAACATTCAACCCGAAGTTATTAGTGGCTAGAGGTAAAGTCTTTCATCTTGATCAAAAGAAGTCAAACTGATATAGACTCCTTGTGCAGAATGCTTTGCTCCGAGAAGCCTTTGGCCTCCATGCAAGGCAGCATGGAGATGGACAGTGGAGGTGGATGGTTACATGACATCTGTGGGTGGAGGTTGAGTTGGACTTCCAAATGGTACCCACACATCATCACCCAGGCCAGGTGGTGAGTAAACAGGCAGATCAGGCAAATGAAGGGCCCTTCTGGACCTGAGGCCCTCAGTAGTGCCTGATCTGACTTACCACTGGTGCCAGACATGCCTATCTTTCACCAACTTTAGATATTCTAGTTTGTCAGGGTGACATTTTCTCAACTGAAAGAAAGATGCCCAGTGCTCTACTAGATTGCCAAAAGTCCATAGGGTGCCTAAGTGTGGTTATTAGATATAGTAACACCCATAAACAATAGCATTGGAACACTTCTTGCTGAGAGATAAAGTATGACAGACAGCACAGGAAACAGGAACGGGATGGAATTTGGCCTTACTGAGTGATGCAGTAGTTGTGCATGTTTTCATTATAAAGATAAATCTTGTTAGATTTAACTTGTGACTCAGTTGCCTGACACAGTTATTGACACCTGTGATATTGCTATGTCAACATTTTATATCTCCTGTTTGTATAGGTGAAATTGCTGTGTATAGGTCACCTGGCCTTCCTTGGTTAGAGTTAGAAAACACATTTGAAGGAGAGAATGAAACCAGCAAGCAGAAGTTATTAAAAGGACAGAGGGCCCCCCCAAAGAGATGAATGCTTCTGTGAAATAACATACACACACACAAACACAGAAAATTTCAACAGGCTAGGATTTTGGATTCAAAGCAGGATAATGTTTATAGGCACCTCTAAATATCCCAAATGTGGCAAAATATAAGATGGATATAGTTTCCCCAGCCCATTACCTCCTTGATCTTGACATCCACCTTCCTACCCTGCTTGTTCTTTACATACCTGGAGGAGCTCTGACCATTTGCATCAGATTGTGGGATGTTAGATGACTGAGATAGGGATGGGGGAATGGACAGGAACATATGCAGCTGCTTAATTTCCTCTCAGAAGCTGTGTTTTCCCATTTTGAACCTGGCATTGGTAAACTTCCCAAAATAGGGATGGAAATCTGGACAACAGCTCCGATCATCCCTCCACTGGCTCCTGTTAATAATGGGTGTTTCTGGTCCGCAACATAACTAAGGGGTTATTCTAGTTGTTTTAAATATAGATTTGCTAAATATAAGGATTTTCTATCACATGGGATCATTTTATTATATGATCAGATAGGTGAAAAAACACAACCATTAAGTCTCCCCCTGCCATATATACAAATTAGAAGTTATATATAGTATATATAGCTTGTCAGAAATATTTTTTTTAGGGTGGCAGTCCCAGTGACCTGGACTGTTCAATGCCTGCTAAACACTGAATTGTTTCAGCAAACGTTGCTAGCCAGCCATATTTTTAAATTTTGCTGATTTTATCTGTATTCTGATTGTTTTATTATGTCTACTTGTTTTTAAAGTTTGTTGTGTGTTTTTTATATTTTTGAGTATTTTATAGTGTTTTAGGTAAACTTAGATTTAGAATAAATAAATAGCCTATAAATTGTGTTAAATAAAAAAAAGTCACAAGATAAGTCGAGATCTAACAATATGTGAAAGTTTTTTCTTTTTCTTTTCTTTTTCTATTTGGACAAAAGGATCTGATCTCCAAAGTGTATAAAATATTGGTGGAGAAATGCACAAACAAACACAATAGCCAATTAAAAGAAAACTGGGAGAAGGAATTTAAGATGGAGATCAGTGATGAAAAGTGAGTTTGTAAAAAGCAACCAAGAGAATTGTTATAAAAATATATATGAATGATATCATACTAAATTATTGACCTTAATTTCTGGCATGTGCTTGAATTCCTACCACAGAAAGGTCTAGAATTACCATTGTAATTAGGGTTGGTGTTATGTACTAAGCTTGGAGCCTAGAATAATAGGCAGGTAGGATCCTAGAATGCAGCAACTGATTGGCTTGCAGGAGAAGACCAATCAGGCTCTAGGAGGAAGTTAATCAGCCTATTAGGCTGGTAGGATCTTAGAATGCTACAACTGATTGGCCTGCAGGAGAAGACCAATCAGGCTCCAGGAGGGAAGCTGAATCAGCCAATCAGATGGGACTCATTGTGTAAATAATGTATATAAAAGCCTGAGGTTTTGGGGGGAAATTCAATCACTGTTTTACAAGCTGCTATAAAGAGCATGAAATCACTGCGGGACTCGGAGTATATTTCATTTGGCAAAGATGCAGTGTGTCTTGTGTGGTGGGGTGGGGGCAGAAACAATAAGCTGGTCTTACCTCTTCTTTCCACAGGTAGATAAGGAATTTGGCCCAGTTCTTCCTGCATGGGCCGTTTTTTCACCATTAAAGAATAAAGAATTATGTTTGTTTAAGTAAAAAAAAATAACAAAAAAACTCTACCACCTCAGTTGTTTTGTAGTGCAACCAGAGGCTGAAGGATGAAAAAAAGTATAGGTTTACTCACAAATGCATTATTTTATAATTTGCTGAGGCTCGCCTAATAGCATGATTTTTCAAAACTGTATACCTTCCAGGCCTTGTTATATTTGATTCACCCAGTATTAAAACTGCATTTTGCTTTGGTTAGCATTTTGTGGTTGCCACAAAAGCCTCATAGCAATGAAAAGTAGAGACTGAAATGAAAATCTGAAATGAAAATCATTAGTCTGCCTGAGATATCTCAGAGGGAACAAACCCAGTGATACTTTGGACTGCAATATGTTATTCTCCAAATTATAACATTTGTGCCCAACAGAGGAGCAATAAGTCCCATTTACAGCCAAGGGAGTTAATCAAATAAAAGTTATTGAATGCACAGTAATCGTTAGATAGCTGATGGTAGAAATCTTCCATATATTGTGTAATTAGTATTAAGTGATGGATTCCCTCCTGTTCTATGTAAGCATGCTTGCACAGTTACATAGAGCCCAATAATAGAAAATATATATGGCATGGAATAGAACTTTGAAGTGTATCTGTTATCTCTCTGGTAACACAAATATTCTTAGTAGGCTTTTTAGTTGTTATCTAAATAGCTCTTTCATGTTCTTTGCTCTGCTGAAGGTGAGAATAAATAAAAGCTTTTATTTTTGGTGCAAATGCATTGGAATAGTGCTGTGGGTGTTCAGGAACAAATCTCAAGCAGAGAAGAACGAGGGAATTCACTTATTTTGAACTCAAGGGAAGCAGAAGAGTTTCTGCTTTTTGCTCTCATACTCTGTGCGCCTTGACACAGAGCTGCTGAGTTTCGATCTTCCTTTTGGCTCATGTCACAGAATGCAACAATGGAGAGAAGAATGAATATTCCCGCATGTGCTCTGAAAAGGAATGAAACAATATCTAAACACTTATAGTTAATATGGATTTGAAGTAGGAGGTTGTTTAAATGGCAAGAAAGTGAGCCGGGCGGAAGCATAACATGGTTGCTGAAATTCCTTTGGTTTTGCATTGCAATTAATCTGGGCATGTCAAATTATTTTGCTACATGTTTGGCTACTAATCTGAGGTTACATCTACACCATACTTTAAAAGCACATCTAATGCACATTTAAAGGCACATGATTATAGCATTAGCATTTTTTTTTTTTTGCTGGAACAGTGTGATGAAGCTGCGATAGAAAGCTAATGCTATTCTAGGCTACATCAGCAGAAACATGGCTCAAAGGAAGTACTAGTCCCATTCTATTCTTCCTTGGCCAGACCACACCTGGACTACTGTGTCCAGTTCTGGTGCCACGGTTTAAGAAGGATATTGACAAGCTGGAACATGTGTCGAGGATAGTGACCAGGATGATTAAGGGTCTGGGAACCAAGCCTTCTGAGGAACAGTTGAGGGAGTTGGGCATGTTTAGCCGGGATAAGAGGAAACTGAGAGAAGATACAATAGTCATTTTCCAATATCTAAAGGGCTGTCACATAGAAGATGGAGCAAGCTTATTTTCTTCTACACTGAACGGTGCAGGAGACCTGAACCAATGGATTCAAGTCACAAGAAAGAAGATTCCTATTAAACATTTGGAATAACTTTCTGACAGTAAGAGCAGTTCGACAGTGGAACAGACTCCCTTAGAAGGTGGTAGACTTTCCCTCAATGGAGGTTTTTAAGCAGAGGTTGGATGGCCATTTGTCATGAATGCTTTATTGGAGATTCCTGCATTGCTGGGGGTTGAACCAGATGACCCTCAGGGTTCCTTCCATCTCTATGATTCCATGGTTTCCCCCATAGAATTCTGGGAACTGTCATTAACCCCTCATGGAGTTAGAATTCCCAATACCCTTAACAAACCACAGTTACCAGGATTTTTTGTAGAAAGGCATGCACTTTTGAATGTGTGTTAAATGTGCTTTAAATGTATGTGTGGATGTGATCTGAGAAGAGGACTAGGCCATAAATCCAATGGTTATCATGGACAAACCTGAACTGTGGCCTAGCAAGGCCTGTCTGTGAACTAATCATACAGAAGAGGGGATGCTCTTTCTACTTTTGCGGGATATTTTTGGCCCAGACCTCATAAAACAAGAAGGCTGCTAGGGAACTGACAGTCAGCTCCACATAAGACTTTCCTGCAGCACACAATGGGGAAAAAATACATTGTAAAAACATTTGAAGTATATAGCTCTCCCCCTACAATGCCAGAATGGAAAATTTCTTCAACTAGACTTTATCTATGTCAGTGAAAAATTAACAGGTGAACAAACCCTATTGGTTCAATGCATGCCCTTGATGAAATCAGACAGAGACTTCTGTGAATGGAACTTTAAATAATATCTCAGTGGTCTTTGGTCATTTTCACATGTTGCACTTTTTATCTCCTGTGGCAGCAGTCTTGTTGATCCCTTCGAATGCTGCCCTAGTCAATCACTGTAGGGCGCCAGCCTCATCATGCGATGACATTTTAACATCAATTGTTTAAGACATTGGGAAAAGCCTTCATTTTTATATTCCGCTTTCCTCCTACATAAGACATATGAAAGTACTGCAATTCCTACTTAGGCTGATCATTTGGGAATATTAAATTTTGCTAAACCATCTAAAATTATATTTGGACAACTTCAGACCTGTCAATACCCTAGAAGAATTTTGAAACCATGTATAAGGTTAGGAGGATGGAACGGGAAAATAGTTTAAACCTAAGGGGTGGGGAACAGTGAGAACCTTGGAAGTTGGTGGCATTGACTTTTGACAGGTATAATGGCCCAATACAGGGAGCCATACTTAACACCGGAACTACTGGCAGACATACCTGGATGTAGAGCAAAACATTATATATTATCTCTGTAATTCAAAAATGTATATTTTTATTTCTTGTGTGGGATTGATAGAACCCTGCATCTGGATGAGCCTCATTCATGGCACATTTACTCAAAAGCCTAAGGGCGGGTGTTTCTATCATACAGTAATTTATAGATTTGTAGATAATTTCCCCCCTATCAGAAGTACTAACCATTATTACTTTTATTAATAGTAGATCATCTACACTTGGCCACTGATGAAGCCTAAAAGCTGAAACAAGTCTGGCCAAGGAGCACCCATTTTCAATTGGCATGTGCCTTATAAATAGAGTGTAGGAATGCTTTAATATGTGTTTGTAGTTTGGATTTTATTGAATATTAAATATCTATTGCTATGTTTGTAACTTCTTATTGAGCATTTTACCCTTATTTTTGTTTATTCTGTGATTGTTGTTGTTTTGCTAAGGAAAGCACAGCTTATTTCCTTGTGGCTATATGATACATTACCAGAGGAGAAATGACCGCTACGAAGGAGTGCAGAGAGAATAAATGCCACAGTGTATCTGCTGCAGCATAATTGGATGCCTTCATCTGCCCCAGCTGCAACAAAACATATCTCTCCCATATCAGTCTCTACAGTCAGAGCAGGTACTATAACTCTCCAACAGATGAAATTTACCCCAAAAGGCACACTGCTCCATCATCTCCCGAGACAGACGGATGCCAACAACAATACAGTACAATTTGCTGCATCTTGTGGATTCTACAGCAGCCTGACATTCTTAAAGTTGGCATTTTTTATATGACCAGTACAGTACTTCTGCTCTGACCTCCCCGTGCTCAGTATCTGGAGGGGAACAAAAGGGAAATATGTGAAATTTTGAAAGGCAGTTTGTATTTGCTGAGAGTGAATTATCTGGCAGCTTACCTGAAATGCAGGCTTCATTTAAGTCAATTACAGTTTTGGGTTGACTAAAGTAATGTGATGGGATACATCTAGTACAGACCACAGAACGTAACCTTTCAGATGTCTCTATATTAGCCTTTAAAACAATAACAACATAAGGCTCTTCCTTTCCCCTGCTCATTCTCACTTTATCAACTGGCAGATGGGTGATTTTTACTTGTTAAGGTGAATTGACTTCTTACAAAGGCTTTTCCACTGCACTGCCATAAATCAGTTGGAAAAGATGGCTGTGAGAACAGTAAATCAGCACCCTGGGCCTTGTCATTTTACCATCCAGCCTGCATGCTGGGAGCCGACATTTGTTCCCAGCAACCGCTCAAGTGAAAAGGTGTTTTAAAAATACTATATATATATATATATATATATATATATATATATATATATATAATTTGCACTTCTTTGAAACTTTGGAAAGGTGTTGGCATTGGGCTGTATTTTGCTTGAATAAAAGGGAGCTGCAGCAGCCTGCAGAGACATATTTATTTGAAACTAAGGGCGAAATCAGATGGGAGGTCTCAACCTTGAACATACTGATGTGCAGGAAACACTCCATGAGGAAGGTATGTAAGCCTGTGTAGAACTGGAGGTTTACTATTGCAGCAAGCTTTAGTTATGCACAGATTTAACTCGCCCAATGTTGTGAGAATGCTCTACTGCAGGGATGGGGAATCTCACATCTGGTGGGGAGATGTGGCCCTCCAGACCCCTCTATCTGAACCTCAGATCTGTCCCCAGGCCATGTCCGTTCTCCACAAGCCACACCCCCACAGGAACTGCTCCTCGTCCTCCTGGAGTGTTTTTGCCAGTCTGGAATGAATGTGCCCTGGAACTCTAATAATGCTTCCTGCTTCTGTGGGTGGAGGAATAGACTGGGGCATGTGTAGAAACTACCCTACTGTAACATTTATGTCATTTGCTCTGCTCACTTCTCTTCCTGCCCGCCACTGGCACATAGCTCAAGGATTACATTTCTTGCATGTTGTTAAATTGTGGGTGAACATATCAGACGACACAGCGATTCTTCAAACAGCTCTTGTTTTTATTCACAGGCCAGAACAGAACTGAACTGAAGGGTTCAGCCAGCCTGCTTATATAGAGCTCCACTAGAACGCAACAGTAACCATTTTCTGTAACTATCCAATCACTGAATGTCACTTTCAATCCCTTATTTGCATATGTGGACCTGAGTGAAAACTATCTACAGTATCCCCCCGCTGGCCCAGGATGAGAACTTCAGTACATAACACATGTCACAGTTCCTGACATGAATCTAATTGCCTCTAATCCCACATGCATGTTTCCAATGCAGAGATGGACTGTAGCGCAGCGCCAGAGCATATGCTTTTCATGAAAAAATGGGTTCCACGTTCAGCCCCAGGCATCTCAAGGTAATGGCTAAGAAAAATTTCCTGTCTGAAACCCTGTAGTCGGTGTCAACAATATTTTAGGTATGGAAAAGGTTTAGGCAGCTTCCCAAGTTTTTATATGGATATACAGTGGTAAGAGGAAACGAGTTCTGCATTTGTTCAAAGGTTCACTTTCCAATATAATAATTATATATGTTTCCCACACATATATTCTATATCACATATTCCATGGTTGAAGCTTGGCATTCAAAATAGGTTTGATCAGTTGAAGCCCAGCTGAAATTGTGGCGTGATAGCGAAACTGGGCATCAGAGGTTCTGAAAGAGACTAGATGTTGGATAACTTCAACTTGGGTTTTCAACTTACACTTAGAGAATTGCACTATATATTTGAATTTTTTTGAGGCTCAGAAGACGCCTTCTTCCAAATATGTATTTATTTATCTGTCAAAATGCATATCCTAACTTTATACAAAAGATTCATGGCAGTTTACAACCCAGAAAGATAAGACAATGCACATCGATGCAAACATATTAGAATTCCTGCTTAAAGGCAGAAGCAGCATGAAATTAACTTTTTAAGAAATTTCTGCAAAGTCTCACTGAAACAAAACATTATTAATTGCCAATCTGAAAGCAAGCAAGAAGAGGACCTTCCTGATGAGACTATTCTAAATATTGAGGCTCAAAGCAGAATAAGCCCTGTTTCAGGCATCTGCTTGTCAGGGTTCAGCCATGCCCAGATCTGGAACCAGGGGTCTCTTTGGAGATCTCCAACTCTGCCAGCAGCTCTGAATAACCAGTTTAGTGTAGTGTTTAGAGTGTTGGACTGGGACCTCGGAGACCAGGGTTTGCATCCTCACTCAGCCATGAGACTTACTGGCTAACCTTGGGCTAGTCACTGTCTCTTAACCTAACATAGCTTACAGGGTTGTTTTGATGGTAATATATGGAGAAGGAGGAGGATAACTATGGATGCCACTTTGAGCTCCTTAAAGGAAAGGTGCCCTCATCATCACCATCTTTCCTGCAGAATCAGAGGTCTCCTTACATATTACCTGGATTCCTGTCTGACACGTCCCCCTGTCTCTCCCATCACCTCCAGGACCACAGGAACAGAAGGGATGGTGAGCCACACAGAAGCTTCAGGGCCACCAGTGAAATGCCCAGTTGCTGCATGTGCAGCTATTCGGAACATGGGAGGGGCACATGTAAGCACCTGCCTTTATCAAGGCCCTGCAGAGAACCAGGAAGGAAACCTCCAGCTTCCATTATAAACTCTCAGTCTGAGCTGCTTTGTTTCAAAGTATCAATTCTCCATTGCAAAGCTTTCTTATATTAGGGAAATGGACACTAATTCCAGGTTGGGGGACTGAAACGGACTCAAAGAGAAATAACCTTCATTTCCCTGGTAAATATCAACCCAGCTGATGAACGGCCAACCTGCTTCTGCTTCTTCCCCAAAGTGGTTTGCTACCCAAGAGATTTGTATAGCTAAGGAATGCACTCAGTATCTCCTCTGGGCCAGCCTTGGTTGGTAGGTTTGAAACTATGTTTTAGTTTACTTTATTTATTTTCTCTCAGTCAACTAACTTTTGCTCCATCTCTTCCCATTTAGAAAATGTTGTTGGTTTCCACAATCTCTCCGGATGTCAGCCAGATATGCCTTACACGTTGTAAAACCTACCCATGTCTACTGCTGTTGAGTTCAATGGCGCCTGCTCCCAGGTGAGTGGGCATAAGATTGATGTCTTGACAATGACATCTCTGTGAAACCGAGGGAACTTTGCTTGCAGTGACTGTAAGATCAAACCTTGACAGCGGTAAGAATGCTGAGATAAAAGGTCACTGAAGTCTTTGAAAGGTTTCAGAAAAGAAGTCGCTTAAAGTGTGACCTTCCTTTATTCCAGATCTTTGATATCCTATCAAATAATTATCATGCAGAATTCCTCAGAAGGATAATTTACTCAGATGGCTTTGGTTCCACAAAGGAGAATTATGAACCGTAATATAAAAAAAAAAAAAAAGACGACTCATGCCAGAAACAGCCCCTTTTTTGGCCAATGCTGAGTAAGTATTATCTCACTATTTAGCCAAGTCAATTGCTTTTGTTGTTAAAAAGGTCCCCCTCTTGGATCTGAGCTGCTAGATAGGCTTTTGTGGTGGGTGGGTTGCAATTTTAGCTAATGAGCCAGGCAGTGCAGTCTCAGTGCTTTGTAATGGCTTTAGTCGCATTTGACTTCATGCACGAATAGTCAGAAACCAGCCAAAAGGAAGGTCAGGCAACATGCTGATAAGGAAATAATCCTAAATCTCCATTTGGGGTGATTTCATTGCAAAAATGCTTACTCTTGTGACAAGGTCACATTAGAATTTGAATCATCGCCTTTCCTTTTGGCTTTGTTCAACACTACTTTGAACAGCTTCTTCCTGTTGCGGGTTCCTTTCAGCTATTCATGCCAAGTGCCGCAGGAAACCTGTGTTGACTTCCTGTTGTTGTTGTTTTTCCCCCTATGGAGTAACTCCTGCTTTGATTACTAAACAAAACTTTGCACAGCTGATTGGCATGTGTGGCCTTCAGGTGTTATAACTGGACAACGACCTGTCTGGTTCCCAGGTACATGAACTGCCCATAGCACAGGATATGTGATATGAGTGTGGACAGAATTTATTTACTTATTGCTTTAGAAAGTGATTTAGTGTTACAGACAAGGAGATGCTTGATTCCAAAAACTTTGGATTAGACTTCACATCTAAAGTGGGGCCTTGATTCACTTTTCTGAAGCTTTGTATGGCCCCTCCTTGACTGTAATGTGGATCAATGAGTATCTAATTCCATACACACCCACCCACCCACCCACACACCCCAATCCACAGCACGAGTTTCACATTCCTGCTGAGTTCTTGATGGAGTAGACAACATTTTATTTATAAAAATTTGGAAGTGTGCACTAAAGTAGTACTTGGACCAATATACAGAATAGCTCTATATTACACTATCATTCATTGAGACACAGACCAACAAAATATTCAACACTGAACTTAAATGCAAGTAGGGGCAGGGTTTGGTGGTGCCACTGCTGCATCTGCTGCTCGTGGCAGCTGTGGCGAAAGGCGTGGGATAGGGCAGGTGCCTCATTCAGACCCGGATCGGGCCCAATGCCATTATGTGACAGCTTGGAATTCAGAAGATGCCAGGCCAACTCAGCAAAACAACCTCCCTGCCGTGCAAACACCCTGTTTGGGGACCTTCTGCTACCTGCTGCCAACAGGTAGTCCATCACAGACACACCTGCTCATTTGTACATTTGGCAGCCAGTGAGGGGCTGGCTCAGTCAGGAGAACTGAGTGGAAGGATACAAATACCCTTCCAAAATGTCCATGATGCTTTGGAGCAGCTTGCTTTGTTTTGGACCACTTTGGACAAATCCCACTTCATTTTGGAGCAAGTCTGATTACTTCCAAAGTGGCCCACTTTGGTTCAGTATCCAGCTATTTTCTGAAGTGGATGCACACTAGGTAAGCTCTTTTGATTGCCTCATTGTGTGGCGAGATTTAATTGCTGGTCAGTAATGACCATATTGTAGTAGTGACATTTACAAAAAAAAAAGGGAACAGCTCATCATACTTGGCCGAATGTGGCCACATGTCTTGATCTCGGACACACAAAGCCTCTATTTGTTTTTCAAATTCTTATTTATGGAAGTGTCCAAGTATAGCAGTCAACTTGTAAAGGGACCATCAGTGGTCTGAGAGAACTGTAGGGGCAGCTCCTCACCCATCTTCCCTGAAACTTTTCTGAGGAAAGATTGAAGAGAACAAATCCAGGCCAGGGATCAGAGCTATCAATTCCGGAGTTAGCCTGAATATTTTGTACCATTTGTTTGTGTGAAGATTTTAAACCATAAACCACCTTGGTGTCTGGACCTGATGTTGGAGTATCACCTTTTTTTGTATTTTGCCCTGTTCACAGCATAGCCTGTAGGCACTAGCACCCTGTAGTTCCCTATCTTCTTCAACCCTGAAAGGATACTATGTGAGATAATTGGTCATACTTTATGGGTTTGGTGAAACACTCTAGGCCACCTGCCTGTATTCTTTAAAAATTCCAGAGGGTCATTTCTGCCCCCAAGTTATTTGTAATGCTTTGTTGAAATCAAAGGTCCCCCCCCCCCCCCGTCTCTGGATGGTTTCTTTCATTCATAGGCTTTCTCCCATGAGATTTGAATTGTAGATGATTCTGTACATTTATATTTAATACTGGAGAACTAACCAGCCATGTAGGTATTTATATGGCTCCAAAGTCATATGAAAATGCTTTGTACTGCTGAAATTGATGTTTATGCTTTCGCTGTCAGATACTGCATTTTCATTGTTGTTTGTTAAAGTGTGTGTGTGTGTGTGTGTGTGTGTTTCTCGTCATGCCTGTGGAGAAATATAACCCATTTGGATTTGCCTAAGGATGAATTAACAGATGTGTTTTTCATTAAACTGCTGTATACTTCTGATTCATGTAACTTTGTCACATACACAACATATGTTTTAAACACATGACTTCCTCCAAAGAATGCTGGGAACTGTAGTTTGTTAAGGGGCTGGGAGTTGTAGATCTGCGAAGCGTAAACTACTGTTGCCAAGATTCTTTGGAGAGGAAAAAGATGGTTAATGCACTTCAATTGTATGGTGTGGAAGTGACCTTTGATTAAGCATGTAGTAGGTATAAAATTGGGATGCGGGTGGCGCTGTGGGTTAAACCACAGAGCCTAGGGCTTGCCGATCAGAAGGTCGGTGGTTCGAATCCCTGCCACAGGGTGAGCTCCCGTTGCTCGGTCCCTGCTCCTGCCAACCTAGCAGTTCGAAAGCATGTCAAAGTGCAAGTAGATAAATAGGTACCGCTCCGGTGGGAAGGTAAACAGCGTTTCCGTGCGCTGCTCTGGTTCGCCAGAAGTGGCTTAGTCATGCTGGCCACATGACCTGGAAGCTGTACGCCGGCTCCCTTGGCCAATAAAGCAAGATGAGCGCCGCAACCCCAGAGTCGGTCACGACTGGACCTAACGGTCAGGGGTTCCTTTACCTTTTAGGTATAAAATTGTGGGTTAAAGAACAACATAACTTGATTAAAAATTGCTGTGCGTCCCCCCCTTTTTAAAGGAGCTTCCTATCTGTGCCTCATTACTTTCAGTGGAGGACCTAGCCAGCTTTCTCCCACTTGCCATTATGATTTGCTTTGTGTTGAATATAGCATGATTTCTGGTCAGACAAGATGGTCATAGAAAGGTGAATGATGATCTTGTGAAAGGGCAGGCAACTGTGGGAAGAGTATGGGTAGCAGGGGTAGCTAATAGAGCCCTTTCAAGATGTTTTGAACTGTAACGTCCAACAGCCCCAGGCAATCTATGACAATGATAGAGCCCACAGTGTTTGGAGGATGCCATGTTGGTGCCCTCACAAGGAGAGCCACCTCTCCAACCTTCCAGATGTTTGGGATTCCAAATACCACCATCCTTGACCATTGGGCCTGCTCATAGTGGCCGATGGGAATTGTAACCCAAAACATCTGGAGGGACCTGGGTGGGAGTATCAGGATACAGATGGCTGACCAAAAATATTAGTTATTATATTTTTATGCATGGTTTTTAGTGATAAATACAAGCATTGCTTTGTTTCTTGGGAACAAGGCAGATGAATATGTGAACATTCCAGCTATTTTACTGAAGCCATACTCCGCCAGTTTCCTTTTATTTGTTTTTCCAATTAGGTGTTTTCATCCGTTGGTTCTCACATGCTATCATCACTGAAAATAAAAATAAATAAAAATCGACACCTGAGTTTTTCCTTGCCCCCCCCCCCCCGAGGAAGCAGTTCACGTTGGCACCATAGCCATCAAAGCTGCGAAGGCACAGAGGCAAATCATCACCTTGGAAGAAAACATCCTCCTCCGTTTTTGTTTCCTTTTCTGCACAAAAAAAGTATTTTGAGACATTTTGCAGATGAAAGGTAGGATGCTAGACAGGAACTCCTTTGAGCTTTGCCTTTGCATTCAGACAAAAATCACTTAGCAGGTTTTGATGCATGCAAACTGGGAGGGGCGGGAGTGGGGGTGGAGAGAATGGGCAGCCACATCACGATCAACCAGGCATTGTAAAGAGCATTAAATTTGCTTCTTGTTAAGAAAGAGTAAATTCAATTAGAGAGCCCTGTGGAGAGACAGCAGTAAAAGGATAAGACCTGAGCTTTACTGCAGAAACAAAGGCCTTGATTCGATGCACAGTTAGAATTGCTTAATTGGATATTCCATCATAGGATGCTATCAGATTTTGTTACTTATAATGCATTCTTCCACACACACACACACCTATCCAGACCTGGTAGAATTTGATTTCTCACTGACTGTTCTCAATGTACACCTTCAAAGTAAAAATAAATTACTTGGATTTGGAGAATATTATCAATCATCTTCTCTTCAGAGGTAAGTAGTGATGTATGTAAAAAAAAAAAAAATCCCAGCAGCCACTGGCTCCATTTCCCATATTCACCCTTTTAAGTCTTCATTGTAGAAGAGTCTTTCAAATTTTACTTCAGCACTTTTGCATAAAATCCAACTCTCAAAGCCGAACAGACTGAAAGTGCTATTTTTTTTCCCCAGGGGTTGGGGGCGGTGTCACACAAAGATCTTTACCCTCTACATCCTTATAGCTGTGAGCTATTAAATTGGCTGAACATAGTTTAACTACAGTTTTTGTAGAGTCAATTATTAATGAATATTTCATTCTATACACGGCATTGCTTTGCCAAATGGCAACTGCTGTGAAGTTAATTACTTTGCAGTTAGGTTTTAAGGTGAAAATCAAAAGGAGCTAGGGCTTTTTCTTTTCTTTTCTTTTTGCTGCAAAATTCATCCGCAGAATCAGTTGTGTCATTGCAAAAGGATGCTAACGGTATGTTTTCACAAGCAAGCAAAGCAGGCAAGAGTCATCTTTGTTTTGAGCATGGCTGATAAAGCATTCACAAAGCTATCTATCTATCTATCTATCTATCTATCTATCTATCTATCTATCTATCATCTATCTATCATCTATCTATCTATCTATCTATCTATCTATCTATCTATCTATCTATCTATCATCTATCTTTAGTTTTCAACCCATTGAGCTCCCAACATTCAGCCAAGTAGAAATGCTTTTCACAGATAAAGATGCTCTGAAAATACAGATGTACAAACTGCAAAGGGGAAACTTCCCTGTTGTGTCCAGCTACTACTTTGTGTAGTTACTCTGCGGATATTTTGGCTCTCCCTGGGCGTCAGAAAGAATCAGGAAGTGGCAAGATAGCAAAAAATTTAAAAGGCTTCCTGTGATGAGCCACTTCTTATTTTCACACTCAAGTGGGGCATATGACTAAACTTGTTAACTCATCCAGACTTGAAAATGGGCACTCTTTTTTGTGGAATTTGGAAACTAGCACTTTGTTTTCTTAAAAGGTGCACTATTTATTTGCTAAGGTAAAGGTAAAGGTACCCCTGCCCGTACGGGCCAGTCTTGACAGACTCTGGGGTTGTGCGCCCATCTCACTCAAGAGGCCAGGGGCCAGCGCTGTCCGGAGACACTTCCGGGTCACGTGGCCAGCGTGACATCGCTGCTCTGGCGAGCCAGAGCCGCACACGGAAACGCCGTTTACCTTCCCGCTGGTAAGCGGTCCCTATTTATCTACTTGCACCCGGAGGTGCTTTCGAACTGCTAGGTTGGCAGGCGCTGGGACCGAGCAGCGGGAGCGCACCCCGCCGCAGGGATTCGAACCGCCGACCTTTCGATCGGCAAGTCCTAGGCGCTGAGGCTTTAACCCACAGCGCCACCTGCGTCCCTTTTATTTATTTGCTACCCTTGAACAATTACTAGATGCTATGGCCCAAATCCAGAGCAGAAGTTAGGACTCAGTTATGGAACAGGGGCAGTCTCAAATGTACAATTTTGGGGCACGGTGATTGAAAAGTGGTGACCTCAGATCTCCCAACACATCTGGATGATACTGATTATTGGAACCCATTTCATTTAGGTTTCTGGCCAGGGCATGTGACTTAGTTTGCTTTGGTCACCTTGGTCAATGCTCTATGCCAGGAACTGGAGCAGATCAGTGCAATGTGCAATCCTATTAGTTCTGAACATATTGGCAGCTGGTGATGCCATTAACCATGGTATTCTTCTGCACCACCTGGTAGGATTGAACCTTGGGAGTACTGTAAACAGCTCTGAATGCATGCATTATTGCAAAGGAACAGTTGTAAGTACACTCTAAACTGTGCACTCCTGATTATTCTTTGGAAGCTGTGGCCAGAGCCGTCTTTCCCATAGGGCTTAGAGGTTCATCACGCTAGGGTGCCAGCCTCTCAGGGGCACCCCAGCAAGTGGGGGAGCTGCGCAGCTTTGCTGGAGGCCTCCCCTTTCCCTGCACACCTGCCAGCTGTGCCCCGCCAACCATAAGGCTGGTGGTCGTGCAGCATTCCTCCCAAGCCTCCTTGGGAGGAGAGTGATCCCCGCAGAGGCTTAGGATGGAAGCTGCACCCCGCCAACTATATGACTAGCTGGCACACAGCTTCCCTCCCAAGCCTCTGTGGCGACCACTCTCCTCCCACAGAGGCTTGGGAGGAGTGCAACTTTACTCCCAGGCCTCTGTGGGGATCACTCTACTGCAGCGACATGGGGGAGAGTTGCACCCTCCCGGATGGTTGGCATTGTGCAGCTATGGCCACCCCAACATTATCCGTGGTAATTTGGGGGCGCTGGGCGGATATTTGCACCCCGGCACCGCATCTGCTAAAGACGGCCCTGGCTGTGGCTGTCTGAAACAGGCTTTAGCTGTCCCACACCTAACATCACATGTCAGGTAAGTGATAGGTGGGCATGGCTGACCAAAAACAGCCATATGGACCAACTAGATGGCCTGGTGGTTCCTTACCCTTGATATTGGCTCATTTATCCAGTTTAAGTCACTGACCGCTTCAGTTGCTGTGAGAATCTCTATACCAGAAGCTTGATAGTGGGAGTACATTTCCGTTGGTTTTTCTGGACCTCTTAGCAGAATTCATTACCATCAACCATGGTATCATCCTGGACTATCTGGTAGGAATGGGATTAGTAGAGTACCATATTAAGATGCTTCCAGTCCTTCTTGGGAGTTGGTTTCAGAAGCTGAAGTTGGGGGGATTTTCGTTCTTCCCCAGGTCCATTGCTTATGATATTTCTCTGGGTTCAGTCTTGTGTCCCATGTTATTTAAAATCTACGGGGAAAAACTGAGAAAGATTGTCCAAGGATTGTGATGTGCTGTTTTCATCTACTAGCTGTTGGTGTTCTGAATTGGTGCCTGAACGTGGTAGTGGGCTAGATGAGAACTAATAAATTGAAACCTAATCCAGACAAGATAGAGGTGCTTCTTGCCTAGAAACAGATGGACTCTGGAACAGGGATCCTTGAAGAAATAGGTTCACAGTTTGGGGATGCTTCTGAACTCAGCTTTTCACCTGGAAGCTGCAGTCAGATGTCCCTTTGCCCATTTTAATCTGATGCGTCAAGTATCCATTCTTGATTAGGTGTACCATGCAGACAAACTATGTAAGCTAGGATTTAAGGGAGCTTGGTTTCATGGACATCAGAGAAAGTAAAATGGCTTGTGGGGACACAGCAAAAGATTGCTAAGATCAGCTTGTGAGCAAACCAGCAGTAGAAAATGTATTTGTGGGGGGGAAATATTCATTGTGAATTGTTCTGCTCAGCTCCATCTGTCACAGTGAGATGCTTTATCCAGATTTGTGCAGCTGTATTATTTCTAGGAAAAATGAAATGTCTGGATGTGTGTGGATGTGCATGCACATGTAAAGCACAATTTATTTGAAAGAAATTTATATTATTTCAGGTTGGTTGTTGGATCTGCGCTTGGCAGACAGGCAGCAGAGGTCATAAATGGGAGAATGTTGTTCAGCTGTTCCTTTAAAGTCAGCTTATTGTAGCAGGATAATGAGCCGCTGAAATCAGAGCTTTCCTGATTGAAGTAAGGAGTTAGGCAGTTGGAACTACCGGTAAAGTGATTCACAAGTTATTCCGTTGTCTCAGCATAGTGGTTGGTGTTCAGTTCAGCGTTACTCAGAGTAGACCCATTTGTGGACATGACTAATGGACTTACGCTGAGTAAAACTTAGTTGAATATTGCCTAGTATCTCAACAGTGTCATCCTACACTGCAAGGGTTTGGACTAGATGACCCTTTGAGTCTCTTCCAACTCTACAAATTTATGATTCTTACCCATGTGCTTGTAAATTCTAAGCAGATAATTTCTCCTTTATTGTCACTATCCCTTTCCCAAGCTGTTGGCATATCTGAATGCCTTATTTTTGCACAAAACACACTGAATTGTCTAGGACCTGGAAGTCATATACTAGTAGCTGTGCTCCCGGCTTATCTGCGAACAGTCAAAAAGAAATCAATGCTTTCCAATTACAAGGTGATGATGGACGTGGACTCCTCCTCTTCAGACTTTGCCTGTGGTTCCATCCTTCCCTTCTTCTATTCCACTTGTTGAAATTGTCTCAAGAGTATTCTATTACTTATCCAGTTACTTTATAATGACTGTGAAGAAGGGGCATGCCGGTGGGTAAAGATAGTTTGCTCTGTTGGAGATACAGTAGCCACGGATTATTTGGCCAAAGTGTGAAATCATACAATTATTGTAGGGATTATTTTCTGGAAATAACTTTTTGTAATACTAGCAATAGGTCATCTCTTGGGATATATTATAGCAGGGGCAGCCAACACAGTGCCCTTATCATATTACAACTTCTACCATCCCTGACAATTGGTTATGCTGTTCGGCACTGGACTCAGACAACATCTGAACAACACCATGTATTCCTGACAAATACAGCGTTTTCCAACAACATTTCCAGCAAAAAAAAAAACCCCACAACACACATTAGGGTTCTAGCTACAGAAGAATGTATTTACCAAGGAGGGAAACTAATTAGCTGTCTTTTTTAAATGCACATGATCATGAAAACAGCGGTTTGAAGCATGAGTTTATTATTATGTTTTATATATTCTGTAAGGTGCACAGAGTGGCTGGGGAAGCCTAGCCAGATGGGTGTGGTGGTATAACAACAACAACAACAACAACAACAATAATAATAATAATAATATTTATCTTGGGCATGTTGACAGCGTTTCTTCTGAGCATGCCTGCCCTTCAGAACATGTTGCCGCATTACATAAAATCTTATATAATATACTGTTATTCCCTCACAGCCAGCCTACTTTCAGGTGGGTAGCCGTGTTGGTCTGACGGAGTCGAAATAATTAAAAAAGTTAAAATAATAATAATAATAATAATAATAATAATAATAATAATAATAATAATAATAAATAGTCTAGTAGCACCTTAGAGACCAACTAAGTTTGTTCTAGGTATGAGCTTTTGTGTGCATGCACACTTCTTCAGAAGAATTAATTAGCCAATCTACTGCTACTGTTTGCAGAAATATGCAGCCTTGGTTCCAAAAGAACATGCCAAAGCTTTGTCTGAGGTTTGGGCTTGTTTTTAGATTACGTGGTGAAGTTGAATGGCAATGAGCAGCAATACGGTGCAAAGGTTAGTGTATATGATTTGGACCAGGAAAACTGTGTTTGAAGCCCCATTCGTAATGAAGACCACTCAGGGATTGGGGTGGATGAGAGGGCAGTTACACAGCCAGCTCACAGCTTTGTTGTGAAGATAAAATATGATAACCCCTATGTATCTGCCTTACAGTGAGTCAGACAAATGGCCTGACTCAATATAAAGCAGCTTCCTATGTTACTGTCTAAGCCCATTAGAGATTATTTGTGTGATATCAGCACCATAAATGACTTCTGGTGTGTCGTCTCTCACTGGGGGAAATGAAACAGCGGAGGTGAGAGAGGAAGGAATCTAGGCAGCCCTGATGCACGATATCCCACATGCCAGTCTGACGCCATGCCTTTTGGGAAGCAGGGCGGCTGGGGGGAGTTGAGAAGAGGCTCCTATTATCACATGCAAGCGAAAGAGAACATAGATTGTGGTTCTGTAAGTGTGAAGAACATTTATCTCTGTGCCACAAGGTGGATCAAACACAAAGTATTATACTTGATCACATTTGTGGAGCTCTTGAAGGATAAAGGCAGAACGTTACCCTTTTCAAGAGCACAGCACTAAATGACTCTCTACAGCTATCTTTGCCTTTTTAATCCCCCACCTTCACTTTTTTATGGAAAACATTGGAACAACAGGAGGCAAAGCGGGACCGCAGAGTAAAATTGTAGCAGTAAATCTATCGAAGTTACCCAAGTTATTTTGAAGCTAATTATGACTGTGTGCAAAGCAAATGAAGTGAGAAGAACTGAATTAATGAAGACCGGCTACCTCCCACAAGCTAATGAGGCGTACTTTATACCAATAGCTCTTCAAATTGAAAAATTAAACTGCTTGGGAAAGGGGGGGGGTGAGGAATATGCCGGGAAGTTTTGTTAAGGCTAGCACAGAAGGCAAAAAAAATAAAAATCACACAGTGGGATTTATGCTCTCCAGTTGTTTAAAACCTCAGCATGACATAGTTACTTTAATGTGACACAATTCTTCCTTCAAAATCAGGCTACTTTCCATCCCCCACCCCCCACCAAACCTCATTAGGCACTGCATTCAGTGATACTAGACCAAATCTAACAACAGGCCCTTATTGAATTATGTCCATCTTTGTTGGGAGAATTAATCCTTAAGCTTATTAATGTTGGACTACTACTTATTTCGTGGGACACAGGTGGCGCTGTGGGTTAAAGCCTCAGCACCTAGGACTTGCCGATCGAAAGGTCGGCGGTTCGAATCCCTGCGGCGGGGTGCGCTCCCGCTGCTCGGTCCCAGCGCCTGCCAACCTATCAGTTCGAAAGCACCTCCGGGTGCAAGTAGATAAATAGGGACCGCTTACCAGCGGGAAGGTAAACGGCGTTTCCGTGTGCGGCTCTGGCTCGCCAGATGCAGCTTTGTCACGCTGGCCACGTGACCCGGAAGTGTCTCCGGACAGCGCTGGCCCCTGGCCTCTTAAGTGAGATGGGCGCACAACCCCAGAGTCTGTCAAGACTGGCCCGTACGGGCAGGGGTACCTTTACCTTTACCTTTTACTACTTATTTCTCAAAAGTTGTGACATACTCATTTCAGTTTTTAAATAAAATAGCCACCTCTTTATCCTTCTGCACATCAGAAAGCACGGTTTGCTTTCTGGAAACCTTTTGTTACTCCTGCCTCTGTTCTATGGTCCACGTATGTTAAAATGTGTATTCTGTTCTGCAATTTTACTTTGATCTCAACCCGCCCCCCCCCCAATTGTTCAGTGAAGGATCTGTCATGCAGGATGTAAAGGCAGCATCCTACCTGAATAATTGCTGGAAGATAGACCGGTGCAATGACAGACTTCCATAACCATTAGTGTGAGCAAGTGGACAATATGTTCAGTACAAATGTGCGTTCAGTTTAGGCTTCTGGACCCACAGCAGAACCAGCTCTTTAGCTATGAATTATCTGTACTAATTATCCGTTTTTATACAACTAACTTGTGGATTAGAATAGCAAGCCACCTATACTTGCCTGCTCTATTTAATCTTTTTTGGGGGGGTGGGGAATTATTTGCCTAAAGAATTTGGTATCATTTTGGACCTGGATGGAAAGGATGAGCCGAGCCACTAAAAGGTGTGAAAATGACCAAACTACTTCCAGATGTTTGTCTGAGATGAGTCCTTGTAATTGAATCATGTCTTTCCATGGTCCATGATTGCATTACTGTTGAATTCATGCATAATGACATTACTCTCAATAAGGTTAACAGCCAACACACTTTTCAATTTCGATTCTTTTAGTATTTCTTTCTCCTTACGCTACAGTGAGTCTATATTCTCAAGAAAGACCCTGTCCTGTGCTCATCTCTATGGCAGGGGTAGCCAACATGGTGCTCTACAAATGTTATTTGGCTCCAATTCCCATCAGCCTCAGTTAGCATGGCCCAAGTGTCAGGGATGACGTAATCCAACAACACCTGGAGAACACCACATTGGCTACCCCTTCTCAATGGGGATAGAATTTTTATGACCCTAGGAACTCTATGGAGGTCTCCTGCCTATGAGGGCTTCCCCATTCATTTCACAAGAGAGTTCAGACCCATTTGAACTGCTTTGTGGGTTCAGATTGCATGCACGTTTTCATGGAAACAACCACGATTATGCATGGATCTCAGAATAGGGAATAAGTTCATATTGTGTCAGAGATACTTTGACATCCTTTATAGAGTTTCAGTAAGGTTGCCAACAGATTTTTTAAAAAATCCAGCGTGATCTGCTGTTGAGACTTCAATAAGCTTCATCTCTTTGAATTCAGTAGGCAAACCTTTTATATATGTAACACGTGCACAAGTATTTTTATCGGCTCATGCCTGGAACAGCTGTCAAAGGCCAGGAGGGCATGGTGAAATGTTTTTGGGCAGCTCTGGTTTTGTAGTTCAGTGTTTAATCCACAGATGAAGACATTATAACAGATATTGAATCATCATACAGTTCTCTATTACCAGTAGGTTAATGCATGCTGGTTGTTTTGGCACAATGTATTTATTTCTGTAAATGCAGGGGTTCTCCGACTTTCTGCCCCCTGGCCCACTTGAGAAAGGTGAAATAATAATAATTACTATTTTATAAATTTGTAATTCACTTTATATTGCAAATTACAACCAAAAACAGACAAACAGCTCTTCTGCCATAGATACATTAAAACTAGGAGGAAAAAGAAATATATGAAAAACATCCCACCCACTTCTAAAATGCACAAATAGTTAAAGGCCAAAGGCCTTGATGCAGATGAAAGTTTTTGCTTGGTGCCTAAAGTTATCTAATGATGGCGCCATGCAAGACTCCCTGGGGAAAGCATTCCCTAAATGAGGAGCAATGGCAGAAAAGGCCCACAAAAAACTACTGCAATCTACCAGTACATAATGGTGGTGTGCATGCAGAACCAGTCACAAAATAGTCGCAGATGGAGGCTTGGTTTGGCATAAACAGTTGGCAAATACTGACACCATGTAACCAATCCATCTTTGGAAATAGCTAAATTCTCTGCCACAGTGTTTTCCTCATGGTGAGGGGTTCCACAGCTGAGCTTTCCTCAAATTAAGTACAGACATTTGCTGTGGAGGTATTGTGACTCACCTTCCCCATTGTAGGCAGAATTGACTGTTTCACACTCTAAAACATTTTCTCATATGTGTGTTCTTACATATATTTCTTATATATTTTTCTTATCTATATCTATCTATCTATCTATCTATCTATCTATCTATCTATCATCTATCTATCATCTATCTATATCTATCTATATTTATATATTTTTGGTTCCTAGTTTCTTGTTCCCATTCTCCTTTCATACTGAACTTTTACCTTATCCCCACACTGCCAAATGCCAATTTTGTTTCGTTTTTCTCATCCCTACTGTATCAAATTTCCTCTGTATCACTGTACTGTATCAAATTTCCTCTCTCATCTGCAGTATTTCAGCATTTATTTCAGTAAAGAAATAAATAATGAACCTTTTCTCTCAGGTTCTGATTTCCTTCAACATCTGCTCTGGCCATTTCCCTCTCAGAGGAGGGAGACCTTACTACTCCTTCATCTGAGCTGTTTTGCCTCCTGGCTACCTGTACTCAGCATCCATGGGGTTGCTGGCACTGGCATCAGTCCAATCAAGAAACTAGGGCACAGCTTTGGGGGTGAGGTGAGGTGGGGAAGTAAGAAGGCACCGGGGCAGGCAGTGGCACTGAGGCCCACTTGAAAGTGGCTCAAGGCCCAGTGTTTGAGAAACAATGTGACAGTGAAAACTAGACGTTGGAAGAAGGTATGCGTTTCAAACCTATGTTGGGCCCATATAAGGAATCCCCTGTACCTAATTTGTTGTGGAGCCACCATGACAACAAGCACAATGGGGCAAAGCTTGTGAATGAGTTAGGAGCAAAGCAGCTGGTTTTCTTCTCACATTCCCCACTCCACTTGAATTTTATCAGCCAAAAATACAAATCCACATATTGCAGCTGTTTTACTTTAAAGAAGGAAAATACATGAAAAAAGAAACACTCCCCAATGCTCACTTCAAAGTGAGCCAGGATTTGAGCTAGAGATTTGGAGGGATAAATTATTTTCCCTCTGGAAGGTTCTATGGCTGAAAGTAGGATCTTGGCTACCAGAATGAGGGCCATAAAAATGCTTGAGCTTCATTAGGTGCAGCATTGTAGCTTGGATTAGAATATGTCTGGCTGGTTTCTACACACACACACACACACACACACACACACACACACACACACAAAGGTTCTCCTGTGTGCCAAGTTGATGATTTAAAATGATGGATGTCAGTTAGCCCTGTTTGTCAGGAACAGTCTCTGCTTCCCAGTACCTGTGCACAGTAAATTATCACACTAGTTTTTGCCATTTCTTTAGCATGGGTTCCTACTAGAGTTGTCAGTCTTCAGGGTTTGTGTTCCAACTCCCTCACCTGTTCCTATGGATTTCTAAACCTTAATTCCTGAATCTGGTGCCCTTCAGCCCAGGCTAGCTGTGGTCGATTAGAATTGTAGCCCAAAACATAAGGAGGGCATCAGGTTGAAGAAGGCTGGTCTAGAAGTTAAATCTTGGCAGTGAGGAGCAGACACACCATCTTTAATGTTCACTGATGAACTATGATGCCCTGTGCAGGGCAGAACCTCCCATTTTACACAGAGACAGGTTCCATCTGCACTATATATTTAAAGCAGTATTATATCAGTCATGGCTCATGCCCAAAGAATCATGGGGAATGTAGTTTGTTAAGAAGAATTGGGAGCAGGGCTTTTTTCAGTCGGAACTCTCTGGAACTCAATTCTAGCAGCTCTCAGGTGGGCACCATTGCCATGGTTCTAAGAGAACGAGGGAGGTGTTCATGGTGAATTCTGGCACCTTTTTTCTGGTTAGGAGACACCTAATTTATTTATTTATTTATTTTGTCACAGCGACTCTCAGCACTCATAACAAACTACAGGATTCTTGAGGGGAAGCCATGGCTGTTAAAGTGGTATGATACTACTTCAAATGTCTAGTGCAGCTGAGGGCACAGTTGTTGAGGTATATTTTGAACAACGGACAGATGTGTTTTTCTATTTTATCTTTACCCAAATGAGTAAATCTCCTTCTAGCTTTTAAAGGGGTGAAACACAGGGCTGCAGAATAAAAACACAGTATCCAAAATGTTGTGTAGAGCCTTCAGCGATGTCGTGTTGTGGAGAGGCTTGGACAGTGATTCATAGTTCGGGAACTGAGGTGTTACAAGTCGTTTATCTATAATCTATCTATCTATATCTATCTATCTATCTGTGAATTGTTGAAAAATATGATATATGAAGATGTCTGTTAGAGCAGACCAGCAAGAACTATTGAGTTGACAGGTGGGAATAGGTGGCTATGAAATGGATTAGATTAAATATTAAGATGTGAATGTGCTTGCTATATGGTTCACCCATAAAGAAAGATAATTGCTGTTGCTTAGAATGTAGTACAATTTATAATTTTGTGCAGGAGGTGGAAGGAATTGTGCAACATAATACCTATGCGCCGGCCTGAAGGCATAGTTTGATCAAAATAGGTGTAGTCCATAAATTGGAATTAGCCTTTTCAACAACCTCAAGTTAGACAAATAAATCACTTTGACTAGCCCATTTCATTTTTTTTTAAAGAAAACAACCACCCTGAAGGAAATGAACTATGGATCATCCATTTGTGCTGCTGACTCACTTTGGCTGAGGTAGTTCATTATTATCAATTAACACACTCTCGTAAAGCCTGGCAACAATTATACTGCCTTTTGCAAAGTCCATTTGATCTCATTAGTTGCCACTCTAACTCATAGGTTGCAATCCTATTTTATATGCCCACTTACCTGGGAGCAACCCTCATTGAACTCAATGAAATTTACTCCCAGGTAGACATCTACAGGATTGTGCTGTAGCTGAATAATAATCTATTAGTGTACAGTTGCGTAGAGTAGGAAGCATGCCCTCTCCTTATTTGCTTTAAGAAGAAAATGCTGCAATATTTAATAAGAGAGAGGGAGCAGCCATTCTGAAGGTACAAATGCAGCTCCTATTCCATGCATTATGCTATGCTAAAAAATTATTATTATTATTATTATTATTATTATTATTATTATTATTATCTGATATACACAATCCACAAGTTATGGCATTATTTTGTTTAAGGATAATATTTCAAGAGGGTCAAATTAAAACCACCACATGCTTTTTCTAAAACCATTTTCTAACTAAGGTATAGAGCTAACTCCCACTGCCCCTGCCCCTGCCCCAAATTCTTAATATAATAAGTGTTTTTCAACAGACTCATCCATAACATAGGGCCACACGTGTGGCCCAATAATGTGCTTGAATACAGTTAGCTCTTGCATATGGAACAAAGTGAGAGGAAGGATGCATATAGTTTGGAGCAGAGAGGTGCTGGGAGGACAAAGTGTTAAGCATTTCCACACCTCTCATTTATCCAAATCACCTGCTCCAAAGTAGCTATAAAATTCATTACACACATTTGCATCTAATGTGTGGTTTGTTTATTCATTTCTGTTTCACCAGTATATATCCAGATAGCCCTCAAGAAAAAGCTTGCAGCAGATAGCAGATCAGTGGGGGCTTCAGTTTCTACTACTTTGCTGATACTCACAATCTCCTTAACTGATCTGATTTTTCTCCTAATGATATACTCAACTTTTTTTTTTTTTTTTTTTTTTTGCTTCTCACCTTTTCGAACTTTTGAGGATTGCATTAATAATTACCAGGGAGCAGTTGACTGGAAGAGAAATCTTTACTTTCAGCAACTCACCTCTGCTGCTCTCTGTTGTGGTGGTGACTTCTAGTAGGTGTAAGGGTGTTGAAGACTCACAAAGGAATAAGGTTACAGTGAGAGATATATCTTGTTCTGTTTTGTTACTAAAGGGCCAGAGGAGCATAGCTGTCAACGTTTCCCTTTTTAAAAGGGAAATTCCCTTATTCCAAATAGGATTCCTCGCAAGAAAAGGGAAAAGTTGACAGCTATGCTGAGGGAAAATGGAAAAGTGTATGTGCACATGCATTTTGGGGTCTGATTTTGTAGGGAGGAGAATATAACCAGAATGTATATGTAAGAAGGAAACACATGAAACCTAGCTTTAAATTGCAATGCCAAGCAATCTGAATTTTTATTAGGAGGAAAATAGATCATTTAACATTTAGGGTATATTACTGGGACCATTAATTTTTCATATAGAACCTGAAAAGTGGTTCTGATCACCCTTCTACCAGAAATAACTGCATGTAAAATGCTAGCAGCACAATATCCCCCCACCCCCCATTTTAGGTGGATTGAGCAAAGGTGGTTCTATGTGACTGTTTCTCCTCCGTTGATAAACCTAATGTTTTATTCTCTCCCTCAATATTAAATTATTCAAATTACAGGATTTCAGCAGAGGCAGGATAGCTGCACCATCAAGTTTATAGACTACAGCCAATGTGGTGCAGTGGTTAAAGTGCTCAATTAGCATATGGTGGATCAGGATTCAAATCTGTGGCTAGTTGCTATCTCTCAGCCTCACCTCATAGGGTTGTTGTGAGGATAAAATATGGGAGGCAGAAGTGTGTATGTCACCTTGAGCTCTTTGGAGAAAATATGATTGTTGTTGTTTAGTTGTGTCCGACTCTTCATGACCCCATGGACCAGAGCACGGCAGGCACTCCTGTCTTCCACTGCCTCCTGCAGTTTGGTCAAATTCATGCTGGTAGCTTTGAGAACACCGTCCAACCATCTCTTCCTGTGTTGTCCCCTTCTCCTTGTGCCCTCAATCTTTCCCAGCATCAGGGTCTTTTCCAGGGAGTCTTCTCTTCTCATGAGGTGGCCAAAGTATTGAAGCCTCAGCTTCAGGATCTGTCATTCCAGTGAGCACTCAGAGCTTATTTCCTTGTAGTCCATGAGTCTCCTCCAGCACCATAATTCAAAAGCATTGATTCTTCGGCGATCAGCCTTCTTTATGGTCCAGCTCTCACTTCCATATATCACTACTGCGAAAACCATAGCTTTAACTATACGAACCTTTGTCAGCAAGGTAATGTCTCTGCTTTTTTAAGATGCTGTCCAGAGATATAACAACATCCAAAATACTTTCATAGTCCTAGTATCATTTTAAACATCCGAGTCCTCTCAGGGGTTTTGGTACATTTAATTTTGCTTTAAAATGTAATTGTCAACCTGCAGATTTTATAGAATTAAAGTAAGGAACATGTTTACACTAATAAACAGTGAGTTAATATGAAGCTTGTGTGGACTTGCCAAGAAGTCCCACCCCCACAATCTTGGGGGCACCACAGGGGACGCTGCAACTATTCTTTAGAATGGAGCGAGAGAGGTGTGGTGTGTGCGCGTCAAATTTTGGTGTTGCAGACAGAACTCTATTAGCCTTTGCCCTGCTTAGTTTTGAACTCCAAGGCCAAACTTGCCAGTTGTTCCTTTTATTTCTTGACTCCCTACCTTAGCATTCCAATCCCCTATAATGAGAAGAACATCCTTCTTTGGTGTCATTTCTAGAAGGTGTTGTAAGTCTTCATAGAACTGGTCAATTTCAGTTTCTTCAGCACCGGTAGTTGGCGCATAAACTTGGATTACTGTGATGTTAAAAGGCCTGCCTTGGATTCATATCAAGATCATTCTGTCATTTTTGAGATTGCATCCTAGTACAGCTTTCGCCACTCTTTTGTTGACTATGAGGGCTACTCCATTTCTTTTACGGGATTCTTGCCCACAGTAGTAGATATGATGGTCATCCAAACTGAATTCCCCCATTCCCGTCCATTTTAGTTCACTGATGCCCTGAATGTCAATATTCTTGCCATCTCATTTTTGACCACATCCAGCTTACCAAGGTTCATGGTTCTTACATTCCAGGCTCCTATGCAATATTTTTCTTTACAGCATTGGACTTTTCTTTCGCTTCCAGGCATATCCGCAACTGAGCGACCTTTCGGCTTTGGCCCAGCCACTTCATCAGCTCTGAATCTACTTGTACTTGTCCTCTGCTCTTCCTCAGTAGCATGTTGGACACCTTCCGACCTGTGGGGCTCATCTTCCAGCGTCGTAACTTTTATATGCTTGTTGTCTTTGTCCATGGAGTTTTCTTGGCAGGGATACTGGAGTGGCTTGCCAGTTCCTGCTCCAGGTGGATCACTCTCCACTATGACATATCCATCTTGGGTGGTGCTGCACAGCATAGCTCATAGCTTCTCTGAGTTATTCAAGCCCCTTCGCAACGACAAAGCAGTGATCCATGAAGGGTATATAAATGTAATTATGATGGCTACCTCCCAGACACCCTTGGTCTTGTGTCATCTGCGGGGAAGGTTTTCCCAGCTAACAGACTGTACCCCTCTGCTCAGCCCCCTCTCCCTCTGTAAAGAACTGTTGTAACCAGACAAGGGGCTAATTATTTCCATGAGGTTGCCCAATGCTATTTTTATAGAAAAAGAGGTGCCCAAACTCATCATGAACACCTCCCTCATTCCCTTATAATGGCAATGGCACCCATCTGAGAGGTGCTGGAACTGAGTCCCGGTGAGTTCTGGCTGAGAAAAAGCCCTGAGATAGCCCCTTTTCAGTCAGTCTCTAAATGTCCCCAGGAGTCTCCCTGAAGCTTCTTAATGTAGTGTGGAGCTATAGCTTCTAATACGTTTTAGTCTACAACTCCCATCAGCTCCAGTCATATTGACTTTTGATGGCTGGGGCTTATGGACAGGGTCACCAAGAGTCAAGAACAGTGTGTACTGAGGCATTAGACCCACAACAAAGCAAGGGCCTCATGTATTTCCTCACGAAGAGCTGGTGCAGTTAGGCAAATCCCACTTTTGAAACTGGGCAGCAGTTTGGAAAAATAAAAATGGGGAAAAAATGGCAAGACATAAAAAAAAACCATTATGGATGTTGCCATCCTCTGGGGCCTTCAGTAGAATGTGACCAAACAGTTCCTTGCAATTTATTGGGGTTTTGGAATTGGTGCCATGAAAAATTCTTTTTTTCTTTAGATAGTGTATGAAGAAAGGAAAAGTCAAACCAGATTCTGTAAACAATAGCAAAAATGTTCCTTAAATTGGCCTAATCAGTGCTATTCTAACAGCCAAGGTAAGTGTGACACTTGTGGGTTTTTTGTAGGGGAAAAGTTATTGGCGGAGCCAAAATGATTATTATTTTTTAGCTAATCATAGATGCATAGACAAATAATGATTCACTTAGTGCAGACTAAACAAGTGATGATAAAATATCAAGACCAGAATTGTTCTGAATATAGCAAATTTTTGTGGAACAAAACAAGGATATACATATATCCTTTGGCAGAGCACCAAAGGCATGTGTGTGCTTTGAAAGAGCCCAAGGTTAATTTGAACTAGGCTTTTGAGAGATGCTGTCAGTTTGTATTTAACTGGGGGGTTTCTGGCAGCTTTGCTTATTATATGTGCTTGTCAAATAATTTACACAGTCATCAGTTCATCACAAACATAAATGAGCGTAGTAGCAATTTGCTAATTTAAGTTTTCTTAGAAAATCTTTGAGGTTGTATTTAACTTCCATTTAAAATTATTAGTCTGAATGGGTCCAAGGAAAAAGAAAGGAGGGGGAACTAGAAAGAAGTGACATTTTCTTGAAAATACAGGACAGCATGATTCCCTTTAAGTCTAGTAGGAATTTATGTTAATTCTGGATTTGCATATTTGCTATGATTCCTAGTTTACATAATGCTGCGTTTTTGTGTTTGTTGTGATCATTAGAAACCTGACTAAAAGAAAATTACAGTGGTACCTTGGGTTACATACGCCTAAGGTTACAGACTCCGCTAACCCAGAAATAGCACCTCAGGTTAAGAACCTTGCTTCAGGACTTCCGGGTCGGCGCCATCGCCGAATGGCGGACTCCCTCCGAGCTCCGGAGGGAGCCTGCTTGGCAGGGGCTGGGTCCTACCGCACCGGCGATGCGGGGACCCTTAAAAACCACGGCCAGAGGAGGCCGTGGACATGGAGACTCGGCTGGCACCGTTAGTGCTCTCCCGACTCGTGAAGGAGCCTTTTTAAAGGCTACGGATCGGGTGCCGGGGAGAAGCGTGGTGCTTTGAGTTCTCTGCTATCCCTGCCGAGCGCAGCCGCATGCCATCCGGCGGAGAGCGCCGACTTCTTCTATTGAAAATTTGGATCTAAAGAAGAACCCGTGAGTAATTGGAATATGGACTAAAAAAAAAGGGATAAATTTTTAAAATTTGGAGCGAACGGGGGAGGCGGAAAAAAGGAAGTCAGCCCACCCCTAAATTGTAGAAGAGCCAAAACAAAGGACTGGACAACTAAGATCGAGTGTAACCTTATTTCGCCGAATTAGCAACTTCGCGAGGGAAAATTATAAGATTGAGCTGGAGGAGAAAAGTGGAATTGTTTTAAAAAAAGCAACCCCCCCCCCCCCGGAATCCCTGGAGCGATTCGTGAAACTGCCTGGAGAAAAGCAATGGAGGTTTTGACAGCTGTCAAAGAGCTGTCAAAAAGGAAGATTAAAATAGAGACTTTGTTATGAGGACTTTGCCGGTTACATTTGTTATAAATTGAACATAAACTGTTTCAAATATGGGCTAACAAGCTACTTGGACTGGTGGATGTGATTCTGGAAGGGAACTTTGCTACTGTAATCCATCTAGAGGAGCTGAGGGATATTGCATGTGTTTTTGACAGGAAACTTGAACAGTTGAATGGAACTTTTAATCTCCTGGGAAACTGCAGGAATGGAACATTATTTTGTCTACAGAGGTCTATACACTACAGGAAACAATGGAACTATTTGTTGGAAAATGAAAGGAACATGATGCAATGCTTTGCTCCTGAATAACAAGCCTCTGCAGAGACACTAGAAACTTTTGGAAAAAGAACATTTCTGTGGGAGAACAGAGAAACAAAAAGGAGGAGAATGATTGACAAGAACAAGGAAACAACAAGAACTGGACAGAACTGGGAGAGGGAACATTTGGGATATCCAGGTTTGACAAGCTTATGGAAACAAAATTGGAGTTTTTACTCCTGGATATAAAAACCTGGATAGAAGAAATGGGCCCCTTTTTTTGATAGACTCCTTCTATGATTGGACACTCGTAATTAAAGACTGGCAAAGAACCTGAGGGACATAGTGTAATGTGGGAACTCCAGGAAGATATTAGAAGTAGAGGGATAGGTGAAACGCAAAGGGGAAAGAGGGGAGGGAAAGTTGGAATCCAAAGGTTGTAAAATCACTACTCATATTTATTTTATTTCCATCTGTACTATGTTTGAAAGGGGGGAACTCGTGGAAGGGAATAGATCGATCTTAGGGGATGGGAATGTGGATAAATTGGGTTACTGATGATGAGTGTAATTTGGGGATAAGAACTTGTTGAATTTAATTGCTTATTTGGAAGATTTGGAACACAAGAGGGGGTAGGGAGGGGAAGTCCTGGTTATTGGCAAAAAGTTTATAAATTGGATTTAATTTGTTTTAATTTGTTTTAATTTGGAAAACCTTAATAAAAATTATTATAAAAAAAAAAGAACCTTGCTTCAGGATAAGAACAGAAATTGTGCAGCGGCGGCGCAGCGGCAGCAGGAGGCCCCATTAGCTAAAGTGGTGCTTCAGGTTAAGAACAGTTTCAGGTTAAGAACAGACCTCCAGAACGAATTATTTTCTTAACCCGAGGTACCACTGTATGGGGGAAATGCAACTCATGAGTCTTCCAGTGATAGGGGGGAACTACAAAAAAGGTGGTAAACGGGTCAAGAAAAATGACAATAAAGGCTGTTAGATTTTGCTAAATAGAACACAGGAATCCACAGGAAAACCTGTTTAACTCAGTGTAACTGAATATCTAAAATGTACCTTACTCCCTATTCCTATTCCAATGCTACTACCCTGCTTGTTCACCTCTTTCCTTGTCAGCCCCCATCAACTGCTTTGCTGCTGCTAATGTGGTCAGAGGTTTAGCTATGCTTTGGTTTTCCTTTCCCCTTCTCTTCTGCTGGTGGTGGCTTCAGAGCAAGGCATTCTGGGCAAGATGGAGGAGGTTGCCTGCTCTACCATGTCTTTGCTGTGGTGGCTAGGAATTCTCTTAAGCTAAGTTAAAAATAAAGTTATTAGAGAAAGTTTAATTGTTAAACTATTTTAAAAACAAAAAAGACCACACATTAATGAGTGGCATTAATGAGTGAGCTGGAACTGCGGGGTGAGAGAAAGCAGTGGAAATAGGGAATTTTGTTTAAGAGAAGTGAGATTTCTAAGGAAACACCCAGCATAGTATAGCCTGGTGTTTTGCTAGCTGGAAATGAGCTGGAAAGGAGTGTCATGCTAGCTAGACTGCTATATAGACCATGAGAGAGAGAGAGAGAGAGAGAGAGAGAGAGAGAGAGAGAGAGAGAGAGACTGCAGACTGCTGTAGCTGCTAATTGGCATCCTGCCAGAGAGCCAAAAAGCCAGCACTGCTGAGTTTTGCCTTTGCCAGGGAGATGCTGCAGATTGACACTTCTGTGTTTCTATACACTTTTGTGCTTAGTGGGTGACTGCAGTGTCTTGGTCACTGCTGGACTCTGGATCATGACACCTCCCTCCATAAAGTAATCTGTCCAGCATCTGAATACCAGAACCACACCAACGTCTCTTAGAATCCATGTACTTGATGGCCATTATAATTATTTCATAATGTATATATATGGAGAAAGGGTTGGATAAAACCTCTTCTTTATAGTATTTCCAATAGCTCCCAGCTGCAAGAAATACCAGGTGAATGGAAAATTTATCTAAAAATGTATTTTTACTATCTGCATCTTTGCTAATGTAAAGACTGCATTATTCTTTTTTAAGGAAACAAAGTTATTTTCTTTTTAAGTAATTGGAACCTTTTCCTTTATTTTACAGCCAGCAGATGGAAACTTGTTTGCTGGAACTTCTGAAACTCTGTGAGTAAAATCTTCACTTATTTGCAAAGCTAAGTGTCTGTGATTTATTCTAACCTAATTTTTTTATGGGCAACATTTGTTCAAGGGTGGATGCTATAAAATCTGACCTAAATTTAATGTGCTTTGTAACAATCACCATTGTGCTAATTCTGCTAGGAGATTCCCCGCCCCCAGCCTCTCCAACAATTATTGCACAGACCCATAGCTTTTCTTTATTCATTCCTTAATTGAGGATATAATTTCACAGTCCTTCCCCATTTCAGTACTTTTCTTTTTGCTAGGTAGGGCAGGGAAAGCAATTTGGATCACTTAACATCAGACTAATAAAAGACAATAACATAGAAGCTATGTGGCCTAACCTTTAATGGGAACTCTTATTGACAGATTCAGAGGATTTTCATTATAAAAACACAGTAGTGGTAATTTGGTTTACAACATAGCTTCTAAATCAAGCAGCACATGTGCTAAAGGCTGTCTGAGTCTAATGCAGCTATGATTTTTGACAGCTGCTACAGGTAGCTGTAGCTAGAGAATGCCTCCCAGTGTTTTCTGTTCCTCACCCTCCCAGACAGAACAGTATTAAGGTCAGTCTATGACAAATATGAATTCATATTGTGAGCCTGTACATTTCTGAAGCAAAGATTGCACCGAAATTCACTAGCTACGCTTGGACCTCTTCAACATGCAGGGCTCATGGATGTAGAAGACAACCCCATTACTTGCTACATTGCCTTACTAGCAGCACCTCAGCCTCCTTCTGAATGTGTAAGACGATGTTTTTTGACTTTACTTTTATGACTGAGATGACCAGTTTGGCAGTTCTTGACACAGCAGAAGCAACAACCAGCTGCCTAACCAGCCTCCTATAGTCAATTGTATCAAATGCTGCTATACAAGTCCAAAGTGACTAAAACAACCAGCGGTCCTAGATCTAACATCAGTTTATCATCCATCATTCTGACAACTGTGTTGTCTATTCCAAAGGTCATTGGAACCTCATCTGGAATTTCTCAGTACTGATATTACATTCCAAATATATTTGCAGCTGAACTGCCACAGCCTTTAAATTTCCTTCCTTTTTTAGTGGATAGCAGAGTTTGAAAGTGGAAAACCATTTCTGATTAGGATATACACTGTTCCATACGAAAATACTCCTGCTAGAATAAGTTTTAGGCTTACAAACTGCTTTCATATTAGGAGTTGCAGTAGGAACTCAAGTGTTTTGCGTGGACAGGCGGAGTCCCCAGATCCCGAGTGGTCCCCCCCGTCATGTGGAATAACGACTCTAGACAACGTGCTATGGGATTAAATTGGCCACAACTTTATTAAATTTCAAATGTGGGTAGACCTTGGCTCAGGCATTGGGCGTTCTCCCTCCCTAGTCCCCAGCCGGGGACCTAGGGAGCATCAGGGTTATCCAGTGTGTGTGTGGGGGATGGGCCGGCTCTGGAGAACATATGTTCAAGCAGAGATAGCCTCCCCCGTTACGCCGCCGCAGGGGAGAGCAATGACGACCTTTCGGCGTACGGCCAAAGCCTCCCTTCAAAAACCCCTTTAACGGGGAACCCTGGTATCGCCGCCGCAAAGAGGAAGATGGACAAAAGGATTCCGCCCAAGGCCTGATACCGCCAAAGTTGTGACGTTTTGCTACGGGAAAGGCGGAACCTGCCAATGCAGGGAAATTCCTTTCCGGCCCTTTAACAGCAACCTTATCGTAGCAGCGCCCGCATACCTGTGGAGACAGGTTAACCTGCAAAACCTATGAAGAAAAGTTAACCTGCAAAAGAAGACATTAACTGAGGGTGGGTAGGGTGGGAGAAGCTCTGGAGCCAAGTGAGGATTACCAATTAAGATCCACCCTCTATTGTGTGGGCAGGTAATCCCTCCCCCTACCTGGCCTGGTTTCCCTGGCAACGCTTCCCCCAGGTGGGATTGGACAACTCACTGGGGTAGGCGGGGACCTCCAGGTATCCCACCTGAGGGAAGGCAAAGCCTATGCTGATGGGGCCACTCCAGATCCAGGGCTGCACGTGTCCCCGCAAAGGGCGCCCCTCGTTTTAAGTGGGGAGTGGTCATTCTCGATGGCTGAAAAACTTCAGATGTTACTACTATAAGTTACTGTATTTTTCCATGTGTAAGACGATGTTTTTTGCTATTAAAAAAGGCAAAAATTGGGGGTCGTCTTATACACTGATAGTGAATGCAGAGGGGGGCGGTGGGGTTGTGGTGAGTGGGTGGGTGATTGGCAGCAGTGGGCGGGTGGGCGATTGGTTGCGACCTCCTTCCAGAAAGCTCAATAACTTTGGCTAACTTCCCTCTCAAAACCTCAACAATTGAAGACTGACCTCTGCAAAAAAAAGCAAATAATACTAATAATAAGCTCAACAACTCAAGAAATATTGATTTCTTAATTTTGGGTTCAGAAACATAGGGGTCGTCTTATACATGGGGACGTCTTATACACGGAAAAAAATATGGTAAATAAACACTTGGTGGAGCAGTGGGGATGAGCACACAAGCTCTACCCTTTGATAGGGTGATCTTTCTGCGCTCAAGGAGTTTCCCTGAACATTTTAGAATCCTGGTTTCCCAGGATTCTAAAACATGTAGGAAGTCTCCCTTAGGACAGAAGTCCTTTTGCTTCAGAAGATCAGTCTCTATAATTTGGAGGATGACGGGAACAACCATGTGAGGACAAAGTTGACATGCTTACCCCATGCTAAATACTTACCCCATGTTAAATGTGTTTATTTAACTTCTAATTATACCACTTGATGATGGCTAACAAGGCACCAATCCCCATGAAAACTAAAATGGCTAATGTAGTTTTAGAAAGAATGGTTGCATTTTAATTTCTTTGCTATGCTATAAAACTTCTACTAAATCTAAAAATGCCACCAGTCATTTTAGATGGAGATAACAGGGAAGAAGTCACTCAAATTAAATTTGCTTCCTTAGGCTTAGCAAGAGAAGAAAAGATCTTTAGGAATAATTGACAGATAAGAGATGACGGAGATAAAAAGAAATGGACTGGGAAGTATTTAATGGCTGTTTATGGCATTACACATGTTATGGTTTAGTGGTACATTGAAATTTCATTATTTTCATAGTTCTTGTTTCCCATTTCGCTTTTCCTGTCCACTTCGTTCTGCTAATTTTACTGAGTAAATACAGTGTGGATAATGGACAGCTATTGTGCCAAAAGACATTTAAAGGACTTATTCAAAAGGAATAATTTGTCCACCAAGGTGACCACAGCTGTCTCTTTTCCATAACATGAACTAATAAAAATGTATTAAAATGGATCTCAATTACCTACATCATCTGGGAATGCTAAAAAAATTTTTTTATCACAGTCCAAGGAAGTTGTAGTGTTTCTAAGACAATGCCTGGAATTGGTATGGGGTGGATAAGCTGAAACTTAATCCAGACAATAAATAGATGTTCCCAGTCAGAAGATCAGGTAATAGGAAATCTACCTGTTTTTGGTCTCAGATTTTAGTGTACATGGCAATAGAGCTCAAAAATATGGAAGTAAAAGGAGGAGGCCACACAAGCCCCACCTCCTGACTCTCACCAATTTTAGTTTATCTTTCACTTTTTGTCCACATCTCATTTAAATAATTGTAGAATGGTAAAGCAGGGGCCTTGAAGTTTCCCAGCTACAGTACGCAGCTGGCTTGAACAGGTCATCTGATCCCAGAGTTCTCCACCATAGTGAGATGCTTGGTATTTTTATTTAAATTATAGCAATTATTTCTGAACACGCATATAGATCAGCACATGGAAATGTTATGCAAATCCATATAATATTTTATTGTCTTTTTCAGAGGTGCCCAACTCTCCTCTCTTTCCCCCCACTGCCTATAATTTCAGCATTGTGTAGCCTGCCCATGCTGGAAAACTGTGTCTTGGCTATTTCCATGCTGGTGTAGCATTGTTTCTAAGTAGGCTTCTAGAACTCCATGGTAACAAGGGAGGAGTCCATACCATAGCTCCTTGCCTTCTTCCCATGCCAACCTTTGCTCTCTTGCAGACTTGATCAATGCAGTGGTCATTGGCCATAGCTTCCATATTATGAGTACTAATGATTTTAGCCTGTTCACATCAGTTTTGGTGTGTGACAACGTTCAATTTAAAGATGGTGTAGCTACATTTGGACAATGGAGTTGATCTGTTCTCCACCTGGGCTTTTGAAACATATTCTGTCTGGCCAGCTGTATTTCAAAGAAGGGACAGTTCAAGCTACAGGTTAGGTTAATATTTTCTTCCTGATGGTGACCAGGAGACTCAACAGCTCCTGTGAACACTGAGCTGTTGTGGGCCAATTCTCCTATTCAAATACTCAAATATTTGACTTCACATATTTCCATTTATTTTACTATGCATGTTGATCCATAGGAATCCTTACAATGCACAGGCCATGTGCTGCCTATTGCATGACAGTTCTTTTGTTGATGTATATCTGAATTATCACAAGCTATCAGGCATTTGTTTTTTCCACATCTAGAGATTCTCAGAAGGAGCATTTCATGTTGCCCTTTTGCTCAGCAGGAAGACAACGCTGGCAGTAGAGACAATATAATGATTTGGGCTACAGTTGTGAAGGGCTGTTATACTATAATGGGTCACATCCTCTGCTTTCCTAACATAAGGTGGGGGGGGGGCGAGTTGCTGTCAGGCTTTGCTAGCTATAGTTTGTTTTGACATCTTTGTGTTACCAAATGTGCTGGCTGTCAGAATCTTCTATATCCCAAATCTGCTGGCCCAATTAGTTGTAAAAACAGGAGCCTCTTGTCAGAAACGCTGCCTCTCCCTTCTCTGCATACTGCAGCCCAAAAGGTTTTTGAACTCTATAATTAGAGCAGGGAATGCAAGGCATTGTGGTCCCACTTAAATACAGATGTTCAGTGCTACAAGTGGTGGGGTAACTGCAAATATGATGGGCACAGCAGTGCCTGAATATAGGAGTTCTAAGCATGATCTCATAAAGTGTGTGTGTGTGTGTGTGTGTGTGTGCGCGCGCGCATGGATCTCTCTGGGATAGTGGTGTTGGTGCTTCATAATCCTATGCATATATTCAGAAGCAAGTCCAGTGTGTGCAATTGAGCTTACTCCCTAGTCCTGACCTTCAGTTGTATTCCTACAGTTACCTGAGAGTAAGGCCCATTGAACACATCAGAATTTATTTCTGAACAGACATGCATGAAATTTAATTCATTTTTTTTTTATGAGTAGATAATTGTTAAGAGGCATTTTTGATGTGTTGCTGGATTTGTGGGTTTAAAAGAAGCAAATCCTAGTATGCTTTCATTTACTGCATATGCAGTCCACTTCCTCCAAGGTTCTTAGGATAGCTCATGGGCCTATTCCATTGTATCCCATTGTTCTCCCACAGAAGTCTTATAAGGTGTGTTAGTGGTTCTTGGCCAGCCATCTGAAGACCTTGGGTTTCTTTTTCCTTCCCCTTCCCATCAAAAGAGGAGGGATATGTCACAAAATCAAGGGGTGTGGAGTATTCCCTAACCATCAAAGGGAGACCACTAAGCATTAAAATGGGCACAGGATTTCACAGGACAGCTAAAGGATTCCTTGCTATTTGTTTAAAGCAAATAATATTTCCTTCCCTTCCCACCTCCAAATCAAGTGTGATGTGATAAAAGAATTCAGTTCTGACAGAGTGCTTCCATGACCTTTTATACTCTTCAAGTCCTTAAACCCCTCACACAAATTTATGAGTTGTCTCCCATCTTCAGCAAGTCACAGGGATGTAAGATAGCAACATTATAGTGGGGAAATGCAAGTCTGATTTTTCAAGTAGGCAATGCTTTTATCTTTTTCCTCCACTTGATAAAAAAGCTCTTTCTTTCTTTTTTTTGCCAGTATGAAGTATGTTCTGTTCCATGGCATGCAACTGACAGATTGCCATTTTAAATAATGGCTTGGGTTCAGTCCACTTAATAACAACCTTGTGCCCTGAGGCCAGATAATCTGAGATACACAGTATCCCTGGCAAAGACCTGTCCATCATTTTCTCGGGAACCTCTGTGTAGCCCTTGCCCTTGAAATCTTTTCCCGCTGTTAAATTGGGAGTGGGGGCTTAATTAAGAAATAGGTATAGTGCATAAGACTGAGTGGAAATGAACTGACTTGCTTTCATATAGACTGAAAGCTTTGCACATCTTAAACATTACTTTTATTGTCTCTCTCCAATTTGCTTCCCTTGTGCACACCCCCATTGGATTTAGAGCTTGACTAAGCACTTAGGTCCCATCCATACTATGCATTTAAGGTAGTGTTATACCGCTCTGAACAATCATGGCCCCCCTCAAAGAATCCCGGGAAATGCAGCTTTTTAAAGGAATTGACAGGTGTTGAGAGACCCCTATCCCTTCCCCCCAAACTACAGTTCCCAGTGTTTCCTGGGAAGAGGCATTGATTTTTAAAGCACTCTGTTCATAACTCTTTGAAGGTCAGCCAAGTTCTTTGTTCACCTGAGGCCCTCCCATAAGTTGTTGGGACTACAACTCCCATCATCCCTGACCATTGGCCATGGTGTCTAGGGTTTGATGGGAACAGGACTCCAACAACACTTGGAGGGCCACAGGTTTCTCATCTGTTGCATAAATTAATTATGCATTATGTGAAGTAGTGCTTTTATTCTGACCATCATGGATATATAGTCAACCAAAACCATTGGGACTTTCAATCAGACAATCCCCTAACTGCATTCTGGAGTGGTTCCAGCAAGGCTGTGTGTCACTGTATTCTGAAATGAGTAGTTTTCCATTTGGGATTGCAGAGAAATGATGGGCACCTCACCTTTCAGAGATGCTTATCCACCACCACTGATCTTGTCATTGAGGAACTCCTGATGAGCTACCAAGACACCCCAGAATTCTTCAGAACATATTTGAAAATAACTTCTTTATCATTAACCTTGGTTTTCTGCTTTAGCATTCTGTAATACAAGCATAACATTTGCCGATAAGTGCAAGTGAAGCAGCTATATTTAAATAGAGTTTGTGTGGGGATGTTATATATTTGCTTTAACATCATGGAACTAAGGTAAAGCATAAATGTTCAGCTCTGCTTTGATCAATGTGGGTTTTCTCTCATAAAAATGATCCTGCTACGTCCTTCTTATATTCTTTCCACCAGAGTTCAGCAAGGGCAGGCTGAAGATTAAAATCTCTTTCTGTGCAGAAGGCTTGCAATACTTCTGATTTTTGAAGTGATTAGAATTTCATTTCTCACTGTAATCTCCCCACCCCCCTTTTCCTTTCTTTCTTTTTTATTAGAGCCACTCGCCCTATACATAACAACTATGGATGGGGAGAAAATGGATCAGGAGAAGGAGACATTCATTAGAAAGTAAGTGTGTGGGGATTAGAAAAGTCTGTCTGACTCACAAAGTAGAAATGGCATTTAGTATCCTAGTCCCCTTCTAGACAAAATAAGCAAATGCTGCCGTGAAGTTTAAAGCCTGCTGGTCGCAAAATTGGAAATTGGTTTCCTGGGGCTCTCTGTAAACTCTTCATTACTTTACTCAATCATGCTTCATTAGAAAGTTAACAGACAGAATACCAGTGCACATTGGGATACGTTCAAGCGCCAGCCCTTCCGTCTCCTTGAACGTCACTTAAAACTTGAATGTCACAGCAGATTAGACATTGTGTCAAATTGCATCTTCTCGTCAGGCTGCGGCATGGGCAGCTTGCAGATCATAGCTACTTAACCTCTTGAAAATTGCCAGGTGCTTTTTAGCCTGTTTTGCAATGGGTAACAGGAGGGTTTAATTCAAAGTGATTCTGATGGAACTAACACACAATTTCCAAAGGCATCCGGAAGGAAAACAAGCTGATGAAAGGAACAAACTAAAGACATGCACATGATGTCTCACATGAGCTTTCAACTCTTATTTTCTGGAAAGAAAATAAAATAGTTAAAAACTGCTATGTGGTTTTTTCCAACTTCATCCCAATTAATTTGAACTCTTAGCTGAATCTTACTCATCCAAATCCAGGTTCCAAGTTCTATTTTTCATGCTGGCAGTAGAGCAGAAGTTGTGGTTTACAATTTTTGTTATTGTTGTTGTTCTTCAGTGATACAGTTCTTTGAATCTTAATGTGCTTTTTTATAACAAGGAGCCAGGCATGTTTTGTTGTCAATAGCTATTTTTTGAAAGGAGCTACTGCTAAAGAACCAGCTTTTACACATACAGACTTAAACAAGCAATAGGTATTCAGTCATTCATCATCATCATCATCATCATCATTTATTGAATTTATATACCTCCCTATAACTGGAGGTCTCAGATTCTAACTAATCTGGTATGATCTGCTGACTTACTGAAATAAGTGCTACCTGTATTGCCTTTAAATTGAACCAGTAATGAGTCATCAAGTAGAAGTGGCAATTGTATCTATTTAGCCCCAAGTGTGATTTATAAATCAATAGTTGAACATCCTTTGTAGCTGGTACAATACATTGTTTCTGTTATTTTTACATCTTTTCTGTAGGGCTGGCTCTACCATTTGGCAGAGCAAGGTGGCTGCTTCAGGTAGCAGATCTTTGGTGTCATGGACTAAATAGCACATTCTTCATTATTTATTATTATATTGTATTTTTTACTGCCAGAGAGGGGGAAAAGTGCTTTTGTCACCAAAGAACATTCCTGATCTTGGATCCTATGTATCATGAATGCTAGGAAAGCACCAACTGGGGGATGCTGTTGTATTTCTGCTGTTATATGTAATGCAGCAAAATATACTGGGCCAGCCCTACTTCTCTGGGTGTCTGTAAACCTTCTTAAATAATAGGAGGTGTATGTTTGAAATAATAAAACAAAACAAACCCCACAGCCCTATATTTACAAGGAGAATATTGCATGCAGTGATTACTTCCTCTCTTAAAAAAAAAAATCATGCAAACCTGTCTATTTCACATTTACCTGGAGTAATTCCATTCTTAGAGCAATTGGGCCTTTCCCCCTTCCTCCCTAGGATTACCTGAGCTTGTAACCATGCTGCATTTTTATTGCCAGCAGTGAAAAAATTTTGTTTTGCTGTTAATAATTGTAACTTGAATTCAATTAAGTTTGATAAAACACACTTGTCACCTTCCTGTCCAGAAGAGTGATTTCTTTCATTCTTCCAGGATAGGGCTACAGTTTGTGCCACATCTTATTTTTGTTGCTGTTACTAATGTTATCAAAATGTATACTCCCAGTCATATTTGGTGAGGGCTTCCAAAGAATTACAGCCCAATTGTAAACTGATGGGCTTGATAAATCAACTTGCCCAAAGACTTGTCACAGAAAAACAGGCTCTCCTGGAGTATACCATTTTCAGTGCAAAGACATGAGGCAAACCTAGATTTTCACCTTTTGTGCTATTTTTTTCCAAGTCCGCTTACCTTTGACGGTTAGGCGACATTGTGGCTTGGCCACGACCTTGTCTGCCATCTGGGGATGTCGACTGGTGGGGATTACGGCCTGCCTGCGGATTGACCAATTGTAGGCAGGATCAGGCACAGGATGTCCTCAGGGGGTGGGCCAAATTGCCCAATAGCCATTGCTTGGGTCCACTCCCGCGGGATAAATCGAGGCCTGTCCAGGCCCCCTTCCCATTTTGTAGCCGGATCTCTTTGGATCAAGTTCCCCATCACCACCACCAAATCTGTAAATAAAACTGTAAGATGAGATTTCACAACAAGTGCCAACATACGGTTTTTATGTTGTTATGAGGTGCATGATGAGCTTGAATTTTGCATTGAAGTGGTTATCTCTTTGATTCCAATTGTCAGTAAGCCTGTGATAAGGCAAGTGAGTTTGTGCTAAAATGCCAAGCACTATAGGGCATGTTTCACATCTTAGCTGAAGGGTTATTGTGACACTAAATAGAACTTCTGCTGCTTCAGTACAGCCAACTGAGTTCCTGGCCTCCCCTTGGGAAATTCTGAGGTTGCAAAGGATATGCACCTCAATCATGGTCAGATTAACATCAGTTGGGCTTTGTGTGCTACCTCAGTGGTTTTATTTGTAATAAAAGCTCATTTCCAGACCTTCAAAACCAGGTAAGGTCAGCATGTGGAAGTGCTAACTGTTCTCCAACGGCGACCTATGTTCAGATGCTAAGATGTTGTTTTTTAAAAGAAGTCATCACTTTTCAATTGTATACAATTCTGAGGCAGTATGCAGTTTGAAAGGGAGAAAATAAATGCAAACAAGGCTGCTGTCTTCTATACACTCACCTGAAAGTAAGTCTCATGGAATGTCTGAGTAAGATATGGGTTGGATTGCATTGTAAGATGCATTTAAAAATGTTTAAATAGCAGAGCAGCTTAAAATGCAATCAGCAAATAGAATCATGGGTCAATCTAGACATAATGCTGTCAGTCTGCATGTGTGTGCACATTTACAAAAGGGGCATGGCGGTAAGAGGTCTGAAAACTTTCCCCGTGTCTAGGGTCCCTTCTGGCATTGGAATGTGACTCAGGGAAAAGTGACACTGGAAGATTTATTGCAGGAGGATAAGCCTTGTTTTATGTTAGCTTATACTGAATGTTTTTGACCCGTGGTTTTTGAGATGTTGTTTTATAAGTGTGATTTTAAATGGTTTGATGTTTTAAACGTATCTTATTTTTTTTGCAAGAGCTATGCCCTAAAAGGTGACCTATAAATATTCAAATGAATAAATAAATAAGTAGTTATGGGTGAGAGAGGGTCTAGCACCCCTCACCCGTTCTCCCACTTTTCTCTTAAGGCGAAACCCTCCAGTGCCACCAGTTTATATTAGACTGGGGAAGTTCCTCATTTAAAAAGATGCACTTGCCACTATCACATGCTTTTTGACCCTATCTGAGTAAGCATATCCAAATATCATCCAAAAATTGCTTTTTCGTTTAGCTGCAGCAACAAGAAAAAAGGTATGGCTTTTTATTTTGATATATTTTTTGGAGGTTAAAAGAATGAACTGGGGAGGATAACCTCACATATATTATTTTCATAGTGATGTGTGGGAATCATTTGGCTTAAGCCTCAACAGAACACTGAAAGCCTACCCAACTACACTGTGAAATTATAGCAGCTATTACTCATAAGCTACATTTATTGCATTTTGAATGGAGAATTAGCTGCATGGCTCCAATGGTGATTAATGATTTTTATGCAGCTAAACCCTATCCAATGTACTGAAAACGCTCTTTCTGAGGGAGTTTGGGGGTTATAAATGTGCACGTGCTAATCAAATATTAAAGGTAGATTTGCTGACTATTGCCAAGTATTGTGAAGGTATGTTGAAACAGATTTTGTAGTCCAAATCATTGCATACAGTCTGCTAGTACAGTTTTGCTATATTACTGTATAAAACAGAATGATTTGTTTAAAATTCTGGTTCTGGTTTAATTAAGAAAAAAAAGACACCCACTAGGCTGTCACCATGAACATAACTTAGTATATCACATTAGATATAGTTCCAATCTATTTAGCATATCTAAAATACTACTTGGAAGAAAAGTCAGGGCTATTTCTGATTATTTTAGAGGGACAAAGACAGCAATTATATTTTACAGAACTCTGAAAATGTCATGGTTGGTTCAATATCACACCAGGCTTTCTAGCTTGTAATATTAGCAATGGCTCATTTTCTGTAATGAGAGACTCTGTGATTAATGAAAGTGTAAAACCATATCTTAATAGATATTAGTTCCACTGCAAGATGTAATATTACTTTTCCTATAGAATTTAATGGGCTTGTGTCGAAGGTGGAGAATGATAGACGAAACATGGCCTGTTTTTCACATGAGCAGGAAACAGGGAACTGCTCTAATCCACAACAGAAAAAAGAGGCAAATATCCAAAAGACGCTGTAGAATATTAGTTTTATTTTATGAAATAGTTCAATGCATTTCATGTTGTACAGTTACTTTTCAAGGGAACTTTTTCTCAGTTCTTTCAATAAATTGTAGGAATTTATTTTCACCAACTTTCTGATTTTCTAACGATTGTGCATTAGAAGTACCGTGTGCATACAATGGCTGTGTGAAATGCCACTGTGGGTGCTAAATATCAGGGCCTGCCAACTCCCACAACTGAAGTCAGGCACATTCAGAGGACCCACCATGAACCCAGGACCAGGGGGAAGATAGGGCACCTAAAAACGACCCCTTAAATCATATCCCAGGATAACAACCTAACCTGAAGAACCAGATAACCTGCAAGCACCATGGGATCATCATTGGGAATAGAGATGCCAGTGAGCACAAAGCAAAGTTTGGTCCTGAAAGCACTCACTTGGCAACATGAAGCAACTTGTGTTGGAGTCAGGATCAGATCCCCACTGGTATTTCAGGGAGAGTGGGGCAGCCAGGCCAAGTTCTTAAATCCTCAGTTGCTGCTTAGAAGCTGCTGAAGCAAAAGCTTCTGCAGGCATCTCCCAGTTTAGTGCTGATTCTGCCCTGAAGCACACCCTCTGACTGCTGGTGGTGCTGGACAGCTTCTCTATCCAGCTCAAAAGGCTCACCCAGAGTAGCCCTGTTCAGGTCTTACGCCTGAACAGGAATGCAGACATGAGTAGGGAGCATGCGGATGTACACAGCACCCCCCCAACATACCCAGCCCTACATGTTCCACTTCTGCCTCCCCATACGTCTGAACGTTCTGATACGTTCAGAAACGTCTGAACAGTATGTTATTAGACATTTTGATTTTGAGCAAGCTTTTAATAAGCTTTTTAACTGAACATGCTTAGAATCTCACTTCAGACCTTCCAACTCAACACAGGAAGGTTGGGAGTGGGCAGGGAATGTTGAGGGCAGGGCCATCATATGTGGTGGCCCCCATGACACCTTTTCTAGAGGAGGGAAGGACCGTAGCTCAGTGGTTCAGCATCTGCTCTGCATGGAGATGGTCTCAGGTTCAATCCTTGCCATCTCCTGGTAGGACTAGGAGGAACCCTGGTCTGAGGTTCTAGAGAACCTCTGCAGGTCAGGCAATATTGAGCCAGATGGAACAATGGGCTGACTCAGTGTAAGGGAGCTTCCTATGTTCCTTTCAGGAATAATGCCTGAACGAAGTGTGTGTGTGTGTGTGTGTTTATGTGGGGGGGCGGGGGGTCTTATGCAACTATGTATCTGAAGGTGGGGAGGGGGCATGGTGCGAAGTGTGTCTCAGGAAAAAACTGTTGGGTAAAACAGGCCAAGATGATGGGGAAAAGTTACTTGCTAGTTAAAATGAATCAATTTCCTCCAAGGAGGCAAGTACAAGATTTAATCTTCACACGAAGATCTAACCTACTGTTTTGGTAATACAGTAAAATAACGAGGAGGAATTAGGCTTGATTGAAATATGCTTCCTTGCATGCATTAAAGCGAGGTCTATTTTTTGTAATGTTAGGCATACTGTGGCATATAAAGAAAAATATGCTTAATGTTTTGACCTCCTGTAATCTTGGCTGAGGTTCTGTACTTCAGCTAATGCCAGCACAGATTAATCAGTGCTAATACAAATGTTCTTGGCTGCAGATGAGAAGTTGGGCTGATGAGTGATTACTTTAACCGCCTGCACTATAGAGATGGTGTGCAATTTATTTCTGTGGGAAACACTCGTTCTGCGAAGCTCAAAGACATTAAAGTCGACATCAGAAAAAAAGAAAGGTGTTAACATTGATATTTGGAGAGCAATGATTGTTTAACCCCAGAACTCTGTACCCTTTTCATCATGGCACCTGTTTCAACCTGATCTCATAATTCTGAATAGCTTGCATTTAAACATCAGGGTATCAAGAAGTAATTTTTAACCTTTGTATATCAGAGAAACTGGAGCGGGGTGGGTCATTGCAAAAATGATAGGATGTCATTTTGACCATTTGCACAGTCAGCCCTGTTCTGCTTGTTGCTTCTTCTCTCCTCCTCCTTCCTCCTTTTCCCAACTTGAGGAATGCTTGAGATGCGCCAACTCATCACTGTTGGCAGGAGAGAGATGGCCCCTTTTATTGGGGTTTGAGGAGTCGAACTACATAGATCTCAGCTGAAGGCTTTGCTGAACTTATTTTCATTTACCTGTCTGCTTGAGAATGACGGCGGCTTTATCTGTCATTGGTGGGAGAGACTCCCGCAACCCAGTATTGATTAATGGTCCTGTTGGGCTGCCACAGGACCCAGTTGAGGCTTGTTGTAGCTAATATTGCTAAGTTGTAACCTGGGGCTTTGTGTTTTTGGTTTTTGGGTGCAGATATGTGTCTGGGATGGGATCAGTTGGTGAGAACATTGTTGTCATTTAGTCGTGTCCGACTCTTCGGGACCCCATGGACCAGAGCACGCCAGGCACTCCTGTCTTCCACTGCCTCCTGCAGTTTGGTTAAACTCATGCTGGTAGCTTTGCCAGCATCATAACTTTTATATGCCTGTTGTCTTTGTCCATGGAGTTTTCTTGGCAGGGATACTGGAGTGGCTTGCCAGTTCCTTCTCCAGGTGGAGCACATTTGGTCGAAACTCTCCAGTATGACCTGTCCATCTTGGGTGGCCCTGCACGGCATAGCTCATAGCTTCTCTGAGTTATTCAAGCCCCCTCCCCACAGCAAGGCAGTGATCCATGAAGGGGGGGGGGTGAGAACATTATGGGTCCCTATTGTAATGATCTTATGGTGTGAGAGGAGGGGAAAACCACATAACACATGACGCAGACAGTTGGTGGCAGTGCCACATGCCAGCTCCTCTAGCCAGATGTAGTGTGCATTTCAAACAATGACGCTGTTTCATTTCTCATTTTGTTTCATAAAATTTGAATTAGTTAGGTTAGCCTTTAAATGTAAGGGGAATTTAATATCCCACACTCTCTGCTCCTCTGATTGAACAATTGCAGATTTTAGTCTTTGTCATAGTGCTGTTTTCACATTATGATTCATATATCTATATGGCAGTGCCGGGAAGCTGTTAAAATACATGCAGCTAGATACACACTCTGCATCCCAGCTGAACATCAGACAAGTGGCATTTCCCCCCCAAATGGCAAGTAGCCCAAGATGGTGTGGTTTGTTATCTATTTTTTGAGTCATTCAGCGTGATGCAGCAGTTTCACCCTCAAACTTTAGTATTAAAGTAGACTCTTTACACAAGACTTGAAGATGAATCTTTACTTGTCAGGATGGCCAATAATTTAACAAGCTGTATTATTTATATTTATTGAATTCAATACAATTTGTTTATCACCCTTGAGCCTAAGAGAGGGTTTGGTCTTCTTGCTCCAAAACACACACACACAAATGCATAAATAATGCATAAATAAAAAATTAGTGCATAGCTTGCCTGTCTTCATAAACTCTTCCAGACAGAGCCTCCTTGAAGTCTTCGCACTCCCATGTTCTCAGTCAACAAAGCAATGGCAGGACAACCAGCCAACCCCCAGCTCCCTCACTCTGTTCTATGACACACACACACACACACACACACACACACACACACCCCTACCTAAAGGCAGTAAACAAGGCAATGATCCAGCATTTCTGTGACCTTGATTGGAGTTATTGCAGCTGTTACATTACATATGTTTTCTTTTCCCCAGTGCAACTGTAAAATGCATTTTGTAACAAACACAGTACAAATACTAACATGGTTTTCATAAGTAACAGGGGATGTGTTTATTTATTTTGGTGGTGGTGGGAATACTAACAAACACAGCCCTGAATTTACAGTGCAAAAAGTAGGGCTAGCTTAAGGATTGAGGGACAAGGGGTAGAAAAGGATGGAGGGGAGGAAAGTGTGTCTACATGGGGAATCTTTTTACTGTTAAGGGCAGCATACCCTTCACAGGTAATCTAGGGGGCTGCATGCTGGTGCTGAGGGGGACCAGAGGCAAATTTGGTCAGGGCCCCCCTTTCTCTAGTCTAGTTTAGTTAAGAGAAAAGCAAAAACAAAATTTTGAAGGTTTGTTATACCAGCTTTTTAGGATCAAACTGCTCATTATTTTAAATGCCTCATCACCATTAACACTGCATATTAGAAAAACCAGATGGGAGAGGGAATCCAAATTGGGATTGGGTGCATGGAAGAGGTGCTCTATGTGATACTGCCTTTGATGTTGGTCTGGAAGCTGCAACTAGCTAACACCTGGACAGCAGACTGAACAGGTACTCAGGCAACCCAACCCCAGTCTCCCCCACCATGAGCAAACTTTTTTCCATTAAAATTATAGTATAGTAATTTATATGCAGGTAACCTGGAGATCCCAACAATAGCTCAATTCCTCCAGGATGATGTTAGCCACAGTTAAGTCTATTCTTAATCATAGTGAGCCTCCTTAAATTAAGAAATAACCATTTAGACATGAAGAATCTGTGCCTCAAAGGCTTGATTGTTAAGGAAATAGCTGATGATTTGCTTTTAACTTTTGTTCTTATCAGTATTGAACTAATTTAAAAGACTCTGTAACAAGCTGAATTAGAGCTAAGCCAAGGGTCTTTTAACAGAGCTGAATTCCTGCTAGTGTGGGAGGAGAAAATTGCAACACTCAAGAATGGTAAAAATATGCACTGTTGTGTTTTGTTTGACTGCAGCTGACCTTTCATTAATAATATGAATAAATGGATCTCAAATACAACTTTGCAGAGCAGTGGAGTTTTCTCATTCTTTCTGTGTTGGCATAGCAGTGTGTGTACTTGCAGTATTGCTGAAGTTTTAAAACTGATTATTTTAAAAGTTGTGAAGGAAAGACTGTGGCATAGGCCAGTATTGGATAAAAGATCACATTTTATGTTTTATTCAGTTAATTAAAGGTAGTTCACACTGGATGTATTGCACTTCATTCCTCTTTTCACAGTCATGTTGGCATTGGTCCTTAAACTAGGTAAAAAGTCTCATTTTCTCCCCCCCCTTTTAAAAAAACCTGTACAGCATATATGTAAGTTAGAGAAATTTTAAACACCTTTCTCCAATGCCTTTTGAAGTCCCATTGGAAACTTTTTTGAGAGAGATTACCCATAAAACCACCATAAGAAAATAGATGGTCAATCCCCACCCCTGCTCCATAACCTGAGTTTGCTACCCTGAGTTGCAAACATTATTTCCCCAAGACCTCTAAATAACAAACTAGGGTATCATAGGACACTGGCAGCAGCTGTAAATTATAGAATTATAGAGTTGGGAGGGACCCTGAGTCCAACCCCTGCAATGCAGGTATATCAACTAAAGCATCCATTCTTTGGGTTCATAGAATCATAGAATTGTAGAGTTGGAAGGGACCCTGTGGATCATCAAGGACAACCCCCTTCAGTGCAGGAATATGCAGCTGTTCCATACAGAGATTGAACATGCAACCTTGGTGTTATCAGCACCACACTGGAGCTATCCAGTCATTCCGTTACTGCAAGGACTTCTGCCTGTGGATCAAGACTTCCTCTCCTCTCCTCTGTGCATCCCCACACTCCTCCAAATCTTTGGTAGAAGGCTGCAGGAACCATAAGAACATGTTTTTTTTGGGGGGGGGGGAGGCAAGGGGTGTAAGTTGCTCAATAAGTTGCTGAGCAAGAGAAACAATCTAGACTAAAATGTGACTAGATGAAGCAAATACGAAAAAGCAGTGGCTTCATAACCTAGTATTTCAGAAAACTCGCAGATCTCACAAGTATATATACTTACTTTTGGGTATAAGGTATGATAGTGTGCTTATGTCCTGCTTTCCGGCTTCCTATGGGCGCCTGGATTGCTATTGTGAGAACAGAATGCTGGAGTAGATGAGTCTTTGACTTGGTCCAGCAGGGCTCTTATTACATTCTTACGGACAGGTAAAACAACTTGTTGGTTGGCTGAAGCTGGATAATCATCCTTTTGACATTTCCATTCCACCTTAAGGAACAGGCATGTGGAATTGTTGTGTGTCACATGTCTGTTTACATTCTAGCACAGTATGCTGGGAACTTCCGTTTGTGTATAGCTTTTGCTTTTGCTGTTCTCTCTGAGATGACATGAGAGAGAGAGACGACATGTTTCTTTATTCTGATTTATGATTAGTAAATCTGTAGCTGTAGCATGACTTCACAAGCCTCACGACTATTTTGTGTGTTCAGTACACTCTGCTAATAGCATGCCCTGGCTTCTCAAGTCTGGGTCGCTGATTTATGTTGGAGCACAGGCCGATGGAAGGAGACGTCCGAGCTGGGGCTTGCCAGCTGGCCTCCCAGCCCTCCGCATGTCGACACATCCTGGGCTCTGCTGCTAAAGCCATTCCATGCTGCCACTCATTGGGTGATCTATTGAATTTTCTGATGGCACCTTTGATCTAGACAGCTTTTTTCTGAATTGGGGGGCAGAGAGATGGGGGAAAGGTCAAAGTGATGTGGAAGGATGGGTTTGGACATTATTATTAATGACATGATGGCCAATTCTAGAAGGGTGGTTGCAAGTGGAAGTAGCAGCAATGAGGGAGGTCACAATGCAGTTAGGGGGCTGAGAAATGATGGTGTGTCTCATTCAGGGCCGAGAGAGAGATGGAAGCCCTGAGCTAGTCCTCATCCATGGTGCCCTACTGTGTAGGAGCAGGCCTTTAGTTATCGTCAGTAAGGGTGTGTGGAGAAGCATTTTTTCAATATATGCAGGATGTGGTTTTGGTGTGTGATCATACACAGAAATTCATGCAGTAAATGTTTGTGCTGACTTCTTTATTCCAGTACTTTGGTATCCTGGACATGCTTTTATCTTTCTTGCTGTTTCCATAGCTATATGATTTATTTATGTCTCTGCTGTGGGCATTCTACTGTTTTGAGTGTATTTCCTGTTCCTTGCAAAATCTTGATATACTTATCATCATGTCTAGCATTTGATTCAGCAGCTGATGGTAGTGAAATGAGTAAACAAGCAAGGCGTATAATGAGATGAGTAAACCAGAGTCTGTAGGAGTCGGAGTTTGGAAGCTATATGAGAGCTAGTTGGCAAAGTCTTGTTAGCTCACTGTGGAATGCAACCAAATGAATTTCCTTGATTAGGATAACTATCATTAGGAGCTGCAGTCCACAATTTTAAGAGTTTAATTAAATCTGAGGTTGCTACTCACTGCTCATTTAGCAGCCATGGCTGAAAAAGCCATTTTCTCTCCATCTGAGCTTGGCAAGTATTCCAGCATATTAAATGAGTGTCTGAGATCGAGACATAGCATTAGTATTCTTTTGCAAGACCTAACTAACTACCGGTTAGGGTGGTAGATACCTTTTTGAGGATTAATATGTTATTGTGTGACAGACACCCTGAACCTAATAATACTGGGGAAGAATGTATTTCGTATTCAGTCTCAATAATTGTATGCTTTCCTTTATCCAAGTGACTGATTAAGAGTACTGTATTTATTTTAAAATCAGTTTGAACAGTTCTGCAATTATTAAAATACAAAGTAAGCTTAAATCTTCCCACCATCAACACATGGTGGCCCATCAAGAGCTTGAGAAACATTTTAATTCCTTAGACTACAAGAACAGGGAGGAATACAGGATTTTCCAGGGTTCTCATTCTCTCCTGGAACTTCCATGGATAGACAAGGATCCTCACTGCAGAAGTGCAGCTTTTTGAGGTGCCTCTAGAATTCACGTGATCTTGTAAGTGGGGATGAAGATGTTGCCTCTTAGGACAGGATGTGTACTCACCTGACTGCTTAGATATTCAAGACTAGCATTTTCACAAGTGCCACACCATGTCCATGCCATACTTGCAAGAAATGTATCCCTTAGTGTGGGAGCACCTGATATTTGGAACTGTGGCCAAAACTTCCCCATTTCAGGCTTGTGTTCACCAGTCAGCTGATAGGTACTAAACATTTGGTGAATAGTGCTAGAGGCAATCAGCAGTCTACTGAGTTAGCTAATACTTGATAAATGCTGAGCTATCCCAGAGCTTCTATGTTCTTCTTGTGCTCTTGTGGATAACACCTTTAGACTTTCACAAAACTATCCTATATATGTTTTATTGAATTCAGTAGAACATTCCCAAATATGTTTTAACAGGACCACAGCCCAAGTAGTTTTCTAAGCTGAAAACTAATTTACCATGTACCAGCAGTAGATGTACCTGTTCGTGGAAGGAAAAAAAACAACAACAAAACAAACCAGCAGGCTGGCACTGCTGAGTTAAAGTATCCACAAAGCACAAGCTGGTTACTGACAAGCTGGGATGTGTGCAGAGGAGGGCAACCAACATGACCAAGGGTCTGGAAACCAACTCTTATGAGGAATGGTTGAGGGATTTGTGTATGTTTAGCCCAGAAAAAAGGAACTGAGAAGAGATATCATAGCCATCTTCCAATATCTAAAGGGCTGTCACATGGGAGATATTGCAAGCTTGTTTCCTCCTGCTCCGAAGGATAGCACCCAAACCATTCAAGTTAAAAGAAAGGAGATACCAGCTAGACACCAGGAAAAACTTTCTGACAGTCGGAGCTGTTCAGCATTGAAGCAGACTCCCATGAAAAGTGGTGGAGTCTTTCCTTCCTTTGAGGTTTTTAAGCAGAGGTTGGATGGCCATCTGTCATGGATGCTTTAGTTGAGATTCCTACATTGCAAGGGGTTGGACTAAATGTCCCTCAGGATCCCTTCCAATTCTACAATTCTATGATTCTAAGTAACACAATCCATTAGAACGGTAAAATCTGCCTTTAGGTTAAGAGAAACTGACATGGTTCCTTCTCAGGAGGACAGAAGAAAGACAGAAGCACAGTTCCTTAGCACTTCCAGCTGAGCCGTGAAACCTGACTAACTCTGGGTAAACCGTAGACCTACTCATGCCTAGTATTTTTTTTTATAAAAATGCTGCATCATCACAAGTCAGGGTATTTATCCTTCACATTTTAGGGCTTTGGGTGCCTCCTGCCCTGTTACACAATTCTTTTTATGAGTCACTGTACCTAGCTGCCTCTGAGAAGGCAGTGGGAGAAATTACGTTGTTTCCTCTATCTATATACTATCATCAATATAAGCTGTGCTGTGTGGGCAGTTTCAGGAATAGTTGTCTTGGATGGAGACTTTGGAAATGTTTGTCAATTCTCTGCGTGCTTGTGGATTTCATTAAAAGTCAAAATTGACCTATGCTAGATAAATCGATTTTGATTTTAGTGGAATAGAGTTCCCTGTAGTAAGTAATATAGTTAAAAGATGGATTTTCTCCCCCACTTAAAAGCCTGGTAAATAGAATTCTTAAAGTTCTTAGAGGGAAAGTGCTTAGAGGAAAAGGGAGCAAACTGTAAACATTAAAAAAAACACCTCCACCAATAAACAACTTGTTGATTGCAATTTGATAAAAAGGAGCTCAGGTTCAGTGAAGTGTCCAGGCAATGGTATCTGAAAAATAGCCCCATTAGTATAGATTTGATTTTAAAAGATGGCATTGGCCAACAGATGCAGGATACTGCTAGGTACTGGCAAGCTGCATTAAGCACACTGTTTACCCACCACATACATAAAGAAGCTGATTATATCAGCAATGGCATTACACAAGGTGCAGATTAAATGGGGACAGGGACTTGGTTTGCTTATCTCAGTTCTCCCTAAACAAAGAGGGTCACCTTTCTACAACAAGCAAACCAAAAAGGACTAAACATTCCTTATTATTGTCATTCATTATCTATTTCTTTTTGGCCTATTATTAGGCGACATGGTTGTGATTTTCTAATCTGCTTTACAGAGGGTTTTATTTTTACATCAGCATGCTTAATAGTTCTTTACTGTGCTAAATATGTCAGTGGTCTGTGTACTGTTTCTATCTACGCACCTACCGAGCTAGAAATCTCTATATCTGTATCTCTGTATCTATAGATATTATAATAGAAGCTTGGCTGCTCCTGTTAACACGTTTCTCCCTCCAAGGGAGGGAGCATGTAAGGTTCTCCTGCTTGCTCCCCATTTCCTCTTCAAAGCACCCCCTGGGGTATATTCATGCCTCATGCAGAACAATCAACTCTCCCTCCCTGCAAAGTCAAATGCATAGTACCTGGGGCAGAAAATCCTGCAAGTGATGTAAAAAAAAATGAAGAATAAATTAGAATAAATAACAATTTGTTGCCCAAAATCAGTTGCCTGAAGCAGTCACCTCACTGTGCCAAATGGTAGAGGCCACCATGCATCAACCATACAGGAGCTTGAACAGGAGAGTACAGTCCTGTTGCCTAGAAAGAAGCACTGCATTCACAGGTTGGAGGAAACCCACCCACCTCAAAGGACCGTGTCAAAATGCTCCCCCCAAAAAAGCTCAACAACTTTCATCAATCTAATGGGTAGATCACTGCCAGTTCTTTTTAATAGTGGGAGTAGATCGTCGTCTCTTGGGAGTTGGACACGCCTGCTGTAAAGCAAGAGAGAGTGCTACACCTTGTCTTTAAAAGCTTGGTTGGTGAGGCACAGAAACTTGTTGAACTGTTCTCGTTGCTTCTGTCCAGTTCTTAACTTCCTGCCCTGTGCTTGAACTCCTGAACCATGACTCCAGTGCTGCCGACTGTTATTTGCCTGACTAAAGATCTCTCTCTTTTTTTTTTTACTTGCAAGCAAGAGCCTCTGCTTGTGTGTTTTGGGATGCGAGCCAGGAGAATTGCTTTGTAATTTGCAAATGATCATTGGCTGTCCTGTGGTTACCTCTGCTTGGGTAGGACTTGGGAAGATATTGTGCAGTTGGTTGGTTTGGACTCTAACTTCCCCTTAAAAAAAAAAGTCAGTAAAACTTTGATTGTTCCTCCCTCTCCACCCTACAGGAGGTGGTGGGAAGGATGTGTCTGTATAGACAAATTAGAAATTGTATTTATGTGTGTTTGTGTTTGACCAAACTGCGGGAGGCAGAGGAAGACAGGAGTGCCTGGCATGCTCTGGTCCATGGGGTCACGAAGAGTCGGACACGACTAAACGACTAAACAACAACAAATTTATGTGTGTGAGAGATCTACATAATCCTCACATTGTTAAGTGACTAAACAAAATCACATGACCAGACCAAGTATATCCAAAGGAGACACTTTCTGGCGTTAGGTATGCAGTGACTCAAAAAACTGCAATTTTGTGCTGTTAAAGACAAATGCTATAGCCAGTGGTATACATAAATATTACATGGCCTTGGCCCTGTATACCTGAAGGAGCGTCTCCACCCCCATCATTCAGCCCGGACACTGAGATCCAGCGCCGAGGGCCTTCAGGCGGTTCCCTCATTGCGAGAAGTGAGGTTACAGGGAACCAGACAGAGGGCCTTCTCAGTAGTGGCGCCCACCCTGTGGAACACCCTCCCTTCAGATGTGAAGGAAATAAGCAGCTATCCTATCTTAAAAAGACATCTGAAGGCAGCCCTGTTCAGGGAACTTTTTAATATTTAATGCTGTACTGTTTTTAAAACTTGATTGGGAGCCGCCCAGAGTGGCTGGGGAAACTCAGCCAGATGGGAGGGGTATAAATAATAAATTATTATTATTATTATTATTATTATTATTATTATTTATTAAACTTGCCTTCTCCATGGATGGACATGAGAGTTTTACCAGAGCTTGTACAGTTTGTCTTGCCTCCAAGTTCTCTTTAAAAACACAGGTAGCTGTGTACAGAATACAAACAAGTTTCATTTTTTCAAGTGGAGCAATTAGAGCATTGCCTCCCTTATTGCTTGCTCTACAGCACCAGCTCCAATTCTGCTTTGATAATAGTCAAGTTGTGTGGAAAGAGAGAGGAAGCTTTGCTTCAGGACGGATTGCCTTCCATTGGAGGGGGGCGGGAATCTCTACTGTATTTCAACTACCCAAACAAAAATAATTCCAGGAGATACTACTGACCAAAGATAAAACAGATGTTAAGAAACAAAAAGATATTATGGAAATGGCCAGGAATTGCTATGAGAGCCTCTGTATTTGTGCACTGTTTTAAAGTTGGGCTGAGTAACTTTTTTAAAAAGTTGAGGGCCATTTTTAATAATAATAATAATAATAATAATAATAATAATAATAATAATAAATGAGAGGGGGAGAGCTAGAACAAGGAAGTGCATTCATAAGTGCGAGGCATTGACCACAGAGGCTACTGCATCTTTCCAGCCCCCAGATAGAGCACCTCTGACCTTGGGCATCCATCTGTCTACAACGGTCTCTCTTTCTTTCTCCATCTTGTTCTTCTGATGGCTGTATCTGAATTATAGAGAGCAGAGAGTCATACAGACTCCTAAATGTTATGTATGCTTTTCATAATATAGGTCTAACAAAAGCAATTTCAGCCCTGGTGGACTAAACTGGGGCCATTCTTGTAACTGTAGCTTTGGTTCTGGGAAGAATCAGATGAACGTGTTCTCTAGCCAAACATGTCTTCCTCCTGTCTGAATCTCAGAATGTACACCAAACTGTTGTATTGTTTCTGAATGGCAAGATGACCCATGGGATATTTCTATACCTTTACAACACCTGTATTTTAAAAAAACAAAACAAAACCCAAAGGTTTCCAAAGAAGGAAAGAAATCTAGTGGAATGAACATTTTAGAGTTTTGGAAGATGCATATGTTTGACTTCAGGTGTAAATGGAACATTGCTTTTTGTCACTTCCATGAATACACAGCTGGATTTTACACTGTGGAATTCTAGCGGTATACTTTCTTTCCTTTCAACTGCTAATATATGGGAACACAGTGCAGGTGCATTTTGATTTATTTGGAAACAATCCCAGGGATTTCTGTTTGCTGTCTGTTTGGCAGCAACTACTTATAGCAAGGTCCAAATCCCTTCAGAAAGCCACACAAGGAATAAAAAATGCTCCAAGAAACCTGTAAGAAAGGGGAAGGGAATAAACTATAATAACTATGTTTATACAATTATAGACATTGATTAGATTTATACCCAAAAGTGAACTCAAACACTATAACTGAGCCTCAAACATAGTGTGAAGGAAATATGGTGAGGTGGAGACTGCTACTCAACACATCTGTTGACATAAATGTATAAGCAATAGTGATATTTTGTTCTGCCAATTCCCAGTAACCCAGGCAGCCAAACTCCTATTTAGTTATTTGTGCCTTATGTTTCCTAGTTATTCCAGCAATGGCTTTGCAAATGGGTTAGCCTATCCAGGTCCTGAATGCTGAAAAGATATAAACTGAAGCCTTTAAAGACACAACTGCTTGGCATACATTCATTAAATCAATTGTAATCTTCTGGCGTTGCATCTGAATATAATTTTCAAATGGTAGAAATCCTATTTATTGCAGTACACTTTGCCACTGCAGAACACTCAAAGGGAACAGAATGCAAAACAAAGGAGAGATTCTTTGGGTTCTATGTTGATGCGACATATTAAATCAAGGAGTCGTGCTGTGTTATTTCAAACCTGGGGCAGTCTCCCATGGACTAGAGCTTTGAATGCTTTCTTATTATTATAAAATCTATGTTTATTGGATTGCAGCAACAAGCTTTGAATGCTTGAAGTATCGATCAGTTTTCATCTTGGCTTGAAGACATTATGTGAACCTTAGAGACTGAAGGAGAAAAGCAAGGTGACCGCAAGCAGGGCAGATAAGATTAACTGCAGTATATTATCTCTGAACTAGAATCCATGGGCAACTGATAAGATTAGGTGGCTGATGACTTGTTGAACACCAGGGCCATGTTGACTACTCATCATGCACCTCCTTTGTGTTTTGAATGCTGGTCTAAATGCAGTAGGACTTTCTGTGCAGAATCATAAGTGGGGTCCCTCACATCCTCTTCCTCTCATTTATTGTCATCCTTTTTTTTTAGTCTTATCTTACTACTGAAAGACTAAATATTCAATAATCCCACAAATACTGCAATGACTGAGATATAATTTAATTATTAGAAGCCTCTTTGGTTTCCAACAGGTTTCATTTTCACTGTATTTTATAGCTATCTCTAAAAACGTTTTAAAGTTTTTGTTCTGCTTTTTGTTACAACAGAAATGAAAGAGAAAGGTTGGGGCCCATTGCAGCCTTTGCATTCCATTTGCTTTGGACTACAACTCCCATCAACCTCAGCCAGCATTATTGCAGTGTTTGTCAACATGGGGCCCTCCAGGTGTTGCTGGATTACCAACACTTATCACCCCCAGTCATGCTGGTTGAGGCTGATGGGAATTGCCCAAAATATCTGGAGGGCACCAGGTTGCTGAAGTCTGGTCTGTTGTTCAAAAAAATCATAACATCCATTCATTCAGTGTAGCTGCCAAGCCTCTGGAACTCCCTCCCCAACCAAGTTTAGCCAGGTACCCTCCTTGCTAAACTTCAGGTGCATGGCTTTGTTCTAGCAGGCATTTTAAGCTAGTGTTTGTTGTCCCATTTTCTGTGTATTGGTTTGTTTGTTTTTTATGTAAGTGGTACATAAATGTCTTAAATAATTGATCTATAAATCTGACTCTCCACCAAATATATACAAATGGGGATTACACATGTATACACTTTTGCAATGTGGCAGTTCTATTCTTGACTAACACAGAGGGTATCAGATCTATGTAAATATGAAGTGTAAAATGAGAAGTATCCCATTCAATGCAGCTCCCCTGTCGTTTCCGTGTTACATTCTTTTCAAGCTGGGACAGGGAGGTCCAAATCCAAGATGGAGTTAAGCATGCTCAAGCCCTTTAATTGCAATGGGTTTAAGCAAGCCTAACCCTCTGCTGGGTTTGGACCAGAATTTTTAATATGAAATTCTCAAATCCATTAGTTTATTTAATATCTAGGTTAGATGCTGTTGAAATATCTCAAAACTGGAAATGAAATAGAACTTGCTTCCCCTTCCAATAAAGGGGAATCATTTGTTGCAAAAAGGGGTGGGTGGGGTCAGAATTAATCTATGTTACAATAAAGAATAAACCTTCACAAATGATTTATTGGGAAATATTCATCCATTTTCTGGATTCTCCTCTCCAAGCTAAAGCTGATCATTCCTAGAAAGCTGTGTAGTTTCCCCAGCCCCCCTTTCCAATTTGAACTTCAGTATCTGGCTCCCAAATATCAGGCACAGCAGATATTTTCAAAATAGCTTGAGACATTTGTGGCTTCAGCAGATTCAGTGTACTTTAAAAGCTGGCAGGTTTCTTTGTACTTCATGTTTCCTGGAGATAAAATTATCATGCCTCTATTCACTGGGATAAAGGCTCTCTCTACTGCTTTCATTGAAAGACGTCTTCAGGTACAGAAATGTGCTTTTTAAACAACAACAACAACAACAATTCGACCACCAGTATTTTTAGATCAGCTTTAGCGGAGAACAGGACAGCAAAATGCAGTGCAAAACAAAGGGCTATTCACCCTTTTTCAGTTATCCTGGGCCACACAAGAGTCATTAGAAGAGCCCTGCTGGATCACACCAATGGCAAGTATCCTCTTTCTAATCCAGCGCCCTCTTTCCTACAGCAGCCAACCAGATGCCTCTGGAAAGCCCAGAAGCATGGCATGAGGGCAATAGCCCTTACCCACAGTCATTCCTCAGCAACTGGTATTATCTGATTCAGGCCTGCTGAATCTGGACCTGGAGGTAGCATATAGCCATCAGGACCAGCAGACATTAATAGTATTATCCTTTGTGAATTTTTAATATTCGTCCAGCTTGACCTGAAAATGCCCAATGTTTTTTAAATATATTGCAGGGGTCCTGTTAGAGCAGAAAGGACATTCTCCCCCAATTTGTCTTCTGGGAAAGTTGATAGGGATTATTTTCTAAATATTCTGAAGGCTGGTTCCATGGGTGGCTATTAGAGAGAGAGCCTCCCCTGTGGTGAACACAAGCTGTGGATAACTCCTCCCAAAGGATGGTTTTGGAAACCTGGTTGAAGTCCTTCTTCTCATGAGTTTTTAATAGTGTTTAGATGCTTTTATGCTTTTGGTTTGGAGAAAGCTTCAACTCCTGGGTCTGGTTGGTTTTGTTATGTGGCATGGGGAGGTTCCACCTTATCTTTTGTGGCAGCAAAACTTCTTGGACCAGCCCAGATGAGAGTAGAAGAAAAATGGGAAGCCTTTTGCCCATCAGTGCCTTAAGTTCTGGCTTCCTTTTTTTCATAGACAGCATTGGTAGGAGGAATTACTCAAGAGAACTTTTCTTTTCTCAATGGTTTCTGTCCCCCCCCCCAAATGACGACAATGGTTTGTCTACCCTACACCAGAATTGGAAGGGTTTAGCCACAATTTTAAACTAATCTCAGTTTTAAAATCCCTTTGCATCCCCACTATTAATGGCTAATGCTCCATGATTTGTAAGGGGATTGCTTTATAGAAATATATCAAAAACATCACTGTACATGTTCCAAGACTGATGACCCTTGTAGTAAAAGCCTTAATAGCCCTGCGATAATATAATGGGGGAGGATTAAAGATGAAATCTTGAGAAGAAACAAGATACATTTTTCGCCCCGAAAGATGTATGAGGGGGAAAATACAGAACTGTTTTAACGTACTGCCATTTCTGTACAACTCACTGTAGCAGTGCCAGTGACACATTATTATAGCTTTTGTACATGCCTCTGGAAGGAAGACAAGAGATGCTGGTGGGATTAAGGCCATTGCTTTAACAGTCTTACATGTCTGCATTGGGGCCAGGACAGACACAGTAAGCTCAAGCAGAAAGAAATATACGGAAACTTAGCCAGAATCTTTTCCTAGCCAACATTCCTCTTGGGTGGGTTGGCTGTTTATGACTTGTGTTACAAAAATGCATGTCATTCCTGTCTTCTATCAATGCAATGTACAGTTCCTGTTTCAAAAGGGGGGAAAATGGGTTCATTTATCCACAAAGGACATAATCTGATAAATCTTAGCTGCAGCCAGATACCTTGGAAATGGAAGTAGGAACATACTGGCACGGGGCAGGGAACTCATCTCTCTCTCTCTCTCTCTCTCTCTCTCTCTCTCTCTCTCACACACACACACACACACACACACACCACACTTTATAATGAGGTAATATGATGCCATGCAGGGTACTGGATAATGGGCTGCAGTTGGATGTGGGAAACCTGAGTTTAAACTCCTGGTTTGACCTTGGATTTGTTAGGAGCTCTTAGGCAATTCCCTGTATCTCAACTATCACTTTATAAACTGCAGATAAGAGCCACCTTTCTCATAGCATTGTTGAGTTTGGCATATCCTAAGGGTTGCTTGTCCAACACAAAACCTGGTACAGATGTCTGCACTGTACTGTGAATTGAAAATCAAAGGACACAAGAAGAGCCCCTTGGGCCAGGCCAAGTACCCATCTAGTCCTGCACTCTGTCCTCTCAGTGGCAACCAGATGCCCACAACAAGCAGGACAAGGGCCCAATAGCATTCTCCCTTTACGGCAGGTGTGGAGAACCTTTGTCCTTCCAGATGTTCCTGAACTGCAGCTTCCACCATCCGTGGCCATTGGCTGGGGCTGATGGGAGCTGTAATTTTTCAACGTCTGGAGAAAAAACAGTTTTCCATGCCTTCTTTAGGCCTTCCGCTTGTGGAGAAAATTATGGGACTGTCTTTCCATATCCCTCTGTCCTCTTCTCCCTAGCAAAATAATATATTTGAAAAAATGAATATAAAACTTCAGTCTGCACCTTTATATAAAGACCCAGAAGTGTGTATCTTTTAAAATACCTGCCATTTTTCATTAAGGTCTCATATGTTATATAGAATGGCTTCTGGATTACATTTCCACTGTCGGAGGTGGTCTTTCTCTGAATACCAGTTGCTGGGAAATGGCAGGTGGGGAAAGTGCTGGTGTGCTCAGGTTCTGCTTTGTGGGCTTCCCACTGGTATCTGCTTCGCAACTGTGAGAACAGAGTCCTCCTGTCCCCTCACCCCATCCTTGGAATGGGCTGGGGAACTACACAAGCCTGGAGCTTCCATTGGTCCCAAAGGGAGGAGAAACCCTTATTTGAACAAAAAGCCTCCGAAAGGGGGAGAAGCAAAACAGGAAATGGCACTCCCTTCCAATCTGTTGCCCGGCAAATGCAAGCTTAGGAGCACTGGCGGACAAAGGTGGGATTGGGGGGGTGGGGCGGTCCGCCCCAGGTGACATCCTGGGGGGTGACATCACCACTGTTTTCACCCCTGGGATGCTTACCTCGCACCCCCCCCAATGTGCGCCACACCCCATGTAAGCGGCGTGCCATGCCGTCTGGGACACATGCCAGCCATGCCCCTGGATGTATGCCACTCCCAGTGCTGGAGCAAGTGGCCCCGCCGCTGCCTAAGAGAACTTTGGATTTGATTCTCCCTCCCCTCACTGAGTAGAATTGTTCTGCCTGGCACAGAAGTGAGTTTGGGGTACAACACTCCCCCATTTCTTAAACGTGTATGTGAGAAACAGCAGCTCTTTGATTCCCAAGTGCCTGTCTACTTTCCTTCTGCAAGTAGACTGGGTACGTTGAAAAATCCCCAGAGCAGTTTTACCAATATTCCTGACGGATTTCTTTTTATTAGGCTTCCTCAGCTAGTTTTTCCCACACTGCATCTTAAACAACATCAACATGCACGCACATGGTTAGAGCATCTTTTCCCTCCTGTGGTTTATAAGCAGCATGGGTAGGAGACATACTTAAGCAGCACATGGGAGATAAAGGAACTGGATTCCCCAGCTTGCTTCTCTGTGGTGATTAGCTCTCATAAACACCAAGTCAGCCATCACTTACTCACATATAACTGTTACATTTTTCAGATGCTGAACCCTCCACCAAAGGTGGTACCTAATTATTATTATTTAATTAAAAACAAACCCAGCAGCCACATACAAAATATTTTATTTGGCTTTTTTTTTTACTATTTATTAAAATGTGTGCCCCACTTTTCAAAATAAGACAAGTGTGCTGGATCAGACCAATCACCCATCTAGTACAGTATCCTGTTCTTGCAATGGCCAGCCATATGCCCACGGGAATCCTGAAAGCAAGATTTGAGAGTAGCAACACTCTATCTACTTGTGATTCCAAGTGACTGGCATTCAGTCAAAGGAATGCTGTCTCCAGCGGTGGAAGGGGAACATGGCAATCTTCAAAGTGGTCCACAACACTTTTGAATTAATGTGACAAACTTCTATGTTGGAATAGCACATTTGATTATGGGGAATTCTAGTTCATCAGTACCACCCGGTCACCAAAAACCTGGAAGTAGATGTGTCTCTTTCAGGCCATTATAAATGTTAGAAAGGTGTTACCAAATATTGGAGAACATGCTGAGAACAGTAGGATGTTGTTCCAAAGGGCAGGAGGTTGTAACCCTCAGATCCCCTCGCCCATTCAGAGCCAGGGTTTTTTCCCCAACAGGAATTTGGGGGAACTCAGTTCTGGCACCTTTTGGGTGAGTGCCATTGCCATTCTATGAGAACAAAGGAGGCGTTCATGGTGAGTTCTGGCACCTCTTTTTCTAGAAAAATAGCACTGTTCAGAATTTTTTTCCTATGGAGCTAAAAGAAAGAAAATGTGAAAGTGCTGGCTCTGTGACTCCCTCTACAAGTTGTATGACTTGTATTATTCCTGAACAAGAAAATGCCAAATTATTTGCAAGGATGGCAATGTGTATTATGTTCTCAGGAGCACTCTGAAGGTGACGCAAGCCGTTGCTTCTGGATATGTAGTCACATAGGGCCACTTAGATAGATAGGGCAGATAGATAGAAGGCTAGTCCCTTCTCAAGGAAGAAGTGGCTTAGGGTAAAGGAGCCAGGCCAGAACTGGAGGCCCTATAACAGGAATGGAGAACCTTTAGCCCTCCAGATGTTGCTGAACTACAACTCCCATCAGCCCCAGGAAGTACTTGGTGATGGGATTGTCTTTCAGGAACATTGGTTGGGTAAAGGATTCCCACATTTGTTTTATAGGATGAGGTCTTTCCTGATTGGCCCTTTATGTCACCAAGCTGGTAGTTGCAGTACCGCCTTCTGGTCTGGTGGTACTGAAGTACCACAGAGAACAGACTGTCACCTCCCTCCTTTCACAATCATGGTGATGCAGAAAGTACAGCAACTACATCAGTTTGCCAGAATCCCAGATCTCTGGTATTCAAAGGGATCCACTGTTTCCTTGAAAGCCTGCCTCATGTTGTTTTCTACCTCCTTTTGTAAGTGGAAAACAACAACAACAACAACAACAACAACAAGACCCCACATCCCACAAGGATTAGAGCCCTTGTATTCTCATGGGAGGTTTTATTTATCACTTTCGATGGACATCGCCGATCACTAGGAAGGTACACTTGCCACTGGCATGATAATGAGAGGCTTTTGTAGCCTAACAAAAGTCAGTACCTTTCAATTTACTCCAGTCGCGTACAGCTCATGGCTTTTGATGTCTGTAAGCCACAGTAGACCAGCCTTTAATCTCTACACATGTAGCTTTAGCAGCAGTTCTTAGGGGAACATAAATTGAAAAAGGAGGAATGCAACACGGAGGAGGGGGAAATATTCAGTTCGTGATTTACAGGGTCTCTGGAGCCCAAAAGCACTAAACAGGTTGTTTTACATGGAGAAACAGACCATGGAAGTGACTACCCCATTAAAGGGAGATTCAAGATAAGAATTACAACATGGGCAGAAACCTGGTTTCAGTGTAGTAAAATGATACCATCAGGATGTTACAGAATGAAAAGCAATCACTTTCAATTATTATTGCACATGTCAGCCCAGTAAACTAACTCAGCTGGTATTTTAAGTAGCAATTCACAAGCATCTGCAGGCTAAACTATTTTGTGCATGGACAGAAATTCAATGTGTATAGGCATTCTGAGAAAGGGGAATCTGTTTGCTTTTCAGTAGTAAATAAATGTTGTGGGCTAAGTATATTCTCAATAGGGATGAACAAATTTGTCCATTTTGGTTTCCTTCCGTTTCTCTTCTTTTTTCTTCTTCTAATCTTAGGCTCATTTTTTTTCCAAATAAAGCAAGAAACTTGTCAGCACTTGAGTGTGCATTCTTCCTCCTAACACAACACTTTTTTGGTATGCAGTGTTGCCTAATATACATATTTTTGCAATCAATTTTCTCAAATATATTGCATTTGTGTGTGTTATTTTCAATTATGTAGTCATTTTTATGCATGCTTTCCCTCCATATGCCATTTTTTGGGTACACATTTTGGGTGGGGTGCAAAATTTGGAGAAGTGTGAATTTTGAATGATAGCTGGTCTCAGTGCATGTGTTGTTTTTGGGAAATGCAAATTAGGTAGATTCACATTAAAATGAGAAGTGAACTGAATTTCTTCCCCATGCATGTCTGCATGTGAACACCTTCCCCTTCAACACATGTGGAGAAATTCCCTGAAACTAGACATAGGAATTGATTATAATTATATCTCAACCTTCCTCAGGAATTCTGGTTGGCATGGGCAATGTTATCCCATTTTTCCTAATAACAACATTGTAGTGTTGGGTAGGCCAAAAATTTAGTATCTGCTAGATCATGTGAACAGAACCATAGCCAAAGTGGTAAAACATCTGCTTTGTTTGCCAAAGGTTGCAGGTTCAATCCCCGGTGTCTCCAGGTATGGCTGAAAAAATACTTCTGTCTAAGACCCTAGAGAGCCTTAGCCAATCAGTGTGGGCAGTACTGAGTTAGATGATCCAATATTATGACTCATTATAAGGCCACTTCCTATATCAGGAAGAGCCATACAATGTATGATATGCCCCACTTGTTTGCTGGTAGACAAAGGATTAGGGAGAGTTTGGTGTACCAACTCCAAATTCTCCGAATCTTTTCTGAAACTAATGTCTGAATATTAAATTTCGATATTATAGTTTAACATCTGGAGATATTTAATTTCAGCATGTCATATATTACTTTGAAATCTGACAGCTTTTGATAGCAGAGATGAGATCATATTTGGTGTTTGCCAGCTGTTGGATCTCTGACAGCATTTGACAGTGGACAGCTATGGCATTTGACATTTGATACAATATCAAACAGTAGGCGATTAATGCATGATAGTATTTGAGAGCTGACTTCCGATATTTCGCCCTGTGAATATTTGCTCTTCTATAAATATTTGATTCGCTACGTGCTTGCTCTCAGTGTCTTAAACCACATTTTTAAATAGTCAGTATCAGAGGGCAGTATGTGCTTTCTCAAAACAAAGGTGGCAGAGTTGAAGCTTTCTTGAAAAACACTCTTGTTGACTGCAAGTCCTGACTCCTAAATCTCAGGTGCATGAAGGTGGCTGCACTGTGGCAGAAATGTACACTGAAACATGAGTGTGCAATTTTGGCCTACACACATTGGGTTCTGTATGCATAGGGTGCATTTACAGGAGTCATCCCTGCAGGGGGAGCTAGCTGTGTACCAGATGAATGAGATGGCTGATACATGCTGGCATTTGGGTATGGATTCCTGGTGATTTTGTGGACCACCATGGACAGAAGGCACTCATTTGCATCACCTAACCCTATTCCGTTATCACCTAACCCACCCGTGTGGGATGTGGGTGGCGCTGTGGGTAAAACCTCAGCGCCTAGGACTTGCTGATCGTATGGTCGGTGGTTTGAATCCCTGCGGCGGGGTGAGCTCCTGTCGTTCGGTCCCAGCTCCTGCCCACCTAGCAGTTTGAAAGCACTCTTAAGTGCAAGTAGATAAATAGGTACCACTTTATAGCGGGAAGGTAAACGGCATTTCCGTGTGCTGCGCTGGTGCAGGCTCGCCAGAGCAGCTTCGTCACGCTGACCACGTGACCCGGAAGTGTCTCCGGACAGCACTGGCCCCCGGCCTCTTAAGCGAGATGGGCACGCAACCCCAGAGTAGGTCACGACTGGCCCGTACGGACAGGGGTACCTTTACCTTTACTTTTTAACCCTATTCCATGTCCTACATTTAGTAGTGATACAACATTATCAGGACTCTATCAGGAAACTCATGGTAATAAAAGCAATTAATTTATTGAGAAACAACCACCCGACTGTATTGTAATGTTTAGAAGCCTACTGCTTATTTTTCTAGGAGTTATGAGATATCAGAATCCACCTAGGGTTATATTCAGGTTATTCTAAAACTGCACCCCAGACAATCTGAGTGATTAAACAAGAACAAAACTTGACTACATAACAGTCCATGGCTTGTTGGAAGCAAAATAAGCCAAGCTCAGAATTGCACCTAAGCTGCTAAGCAGAGCCGTGGCTTGGATCTAGGAATCTGGCAGCTGCAGGACCAGGAGGTGGGGGAACAGTCACAATTTTTGCTCTGGGTACTTACACACTTGCTCATTCTCACTAAGTCGTAAGTTGACTTAGCATTACATGCAAACCAGGCCAATGAATAAAACATACAATCAATAAATTACAAAAAAGCAATTATAATAGAATTGGAAAATAGTAATTTATTTACGTTAATGACACATCTACTTACTTATCAAACCTTTATTAGGCATTATACAAATAAAACCATAAAAGAGAAAATAACATATAAAAGCCTTGAAATATATATAAAAAGGCTGCAGTTGGCTGCAGTTGACACATCTCTAGGAAATTACCCTGCAGGGAGCCCAGATTGCTGCCTCGCCAAATTCTTGATATTGCACCTGAAGTCAGTCAAAAATCCAAATAATTATTATAACAGAAAATGACTAAAGAAACAGAGATATGGGATGCCTTGTCTTTAAAGTATGTCTGCCAAAAGGTTGTCCCAAAATGGACAGTTTGGGAGATGCTGTTACAGAATCCATTTCCAAACAATTAACAAGTTTTGGCAGTGAGAGTCGATACTTCACCCACAATGCTGATTTGTATATGTAGCAGTATATTAAAAAGTTAACACTAATGACACAAACTTGTGCCTGTGAATGCTCCTTAGCATGTTTAATATACTAAGAGTGAAATGTCTTGATGTAAGAACAGAATATGACAGTTGATTGGTACTGAGACAGTAGGAGAACTGCCTTATGGCTGGATGACATATGATGCGATAAGGAGAGACATTGACTCAGATAAAACAAGGACAGTTTGAAACAGAATGGGCCTACTGTGATTAGGCTGGTGGACTTGAAATTCATTATAAAGCAGAATCGGTTATGTGAGAGCTGGGAGACCTTTGTGTGTGTGTGTGCAAACATTCTCATCACTTTAGCCGTCTTGATTTCTTGCCATTCATCACTGTCTCCCTGTCCAGTTTCATAAAGGATTTCTTGCTCTTTCTTGACACCTTACACTCCTCGCAACTTACTGTAATCTTGTAGAGGACAAATTTGTTCTAAGGACGAGTGAATGGTAAAAGCAAGCTGTGTTTGCCATTTTCACCTCTTTGACTTAAACAACAAGACTAATTCCTTTAAAGCTTATCTTATAAAGGTATCATAGCCTATTTCTCGCTGAGGTGGTAAAGCCATGTCTGGGCTTGGATAACTCATCCATCCCCCACCAAATTTCCTGCACATAGAAAGCTAGCATTTCAAGAAGAAGGACTTGTCTAGCTTTCTCTTTAACATGCTCATTTTCTGTGTGCTGCTCCCATCCCCAAAGCATAATAATCAAAGAGCTTACCCGTATGTCCTCTTTTGTTCTGTTTAGAGTGCTATGGCTCTGACACAAGTACGGATGGGTGAATTTATCAGTTTTTCTCAGTTTACCATTTTGCTAGTCTTAAATTCAGTACTCTATATCACTTTGCATTAAAGAAAAGTCCTCATAAAAATTCTTCAGCGTTTGTGTGCAATTCCCTTCCATATACATGTGTTTGAATGTAATTCTTTGTAATATACCCATTTTTGCAAAGCAGTTTCCCCTAATATAAGACATTTCTGTATTTTATTTTTTTATATCTGCATTTTAAGGTACAGTTTACCAAAGTATATGCATTTTGTAGACATTGCTTGGTTGGGGAACTACATTGCAAAATCTGTAGATGTGTGACTGTTGAAGGATGGCTGGGTTGTTTCAAAAGTGATAATTTGGTAGGTTCATCTTTAATCGCAAGCTGTATTGAATTTCTTCTCCAACCTAAGATGCAGTTTGCCACCTCAATGAGAACTAAGCATTGCTTTTGACATGTCTTCTTAACAGACATGCTAAATAGACACCATGATGTTGTCCTGTAAAAAAACGAATAGGGTGAATGTTAGCAACTATTTCCATGAACAACTGAGAGGGAGGTGAAGAGAATCTCTCTATCCAAGTTATAACAGGTGATGTGAGGGCTTCTCTTGCAATTTTAACACTGCACACAAATATTGGGCAGGGTGGGGTTTGCTTTAAATCAGGCACGGGGCACCTGCAACTCTGCATGTGTAGTTGGAGCCCCAGCTAGCATGGTCAATGGCCAGAGAGGAAGGAAGATGTAATCCAGTAACGTGGAGGATCACAACTTCCCCTACCCTGATTTAAACTGATTTCTGTGTGGAGAAAGCTTACAACACCACTGCCCATTCCAAAAACCATATTGCATCAGCGTTTTCACAGAAATTGCATTATTTTATTTAGGTAGAGAATTGTGTTAGAAGCACTTCAGTTTGTTTCTGGGTCCAATTCAAAGTGCTAGTATTAACCTTAAAAGTTCTAAATGTCTCTAGCCAGTGGCCACTAGCCAGCTTCTTCCCATGTATGCTTAGGTGCACTGTAGGATCATTTTCGGAGGCCCTTCTACGGCTGCCTCTGCCAAATATGGAAAGGACCTTTTCAGTGGTGGTGCACCTTTGTTGTGTTTAGACTTCATGTTTCTACTGGTAATTGTCCATTAGAATAGCTCAGCTGATAGAGCGTGAGACTGATAGAGCATGAGAGCCAGTGTGGTGTAGTGGTTAAGAGCGGTAGTCTCGTAATCTGGGGAACCGGGTTCGCGTCTCCACTCCTCCACATGCAGCTGCTGGGTGACCTTGGGCCAGTCACACTTCTTTGAAGTCTCTCAGCCCCACTCACCTCACAGAGTGTTTGTTGTGGGGGAGGAAGGGAAAGGAGAATGTTAGCCGCTTTGAGACTCCTTCGGGTAGTGATAAAGCGGGATATCAAATCCAAACTCCTCCTCCTCTTCTCCTCCTTCTCCTCTTATTCTCAGGGTTGTGGGTTCAAGCTCCACATTGCCAGGCAAAAGAATTCTGCATTGCAATGGATGGGACTAGATCGCTCTCGTGGTCCCTTCCAACTCTATAATTCTATCAGTCTGGGAACCTTAGTTATTGCGTGGCATATGAACATTTTAAATAAAAAAATTAAAGAGTGTGCATGCGCATGGTTGTGGATCAGTTCCATGCATGAAATTGTATATCAATTTAATTGACAGGGGGGTAAATGGGATTGAAAATTGAGCACCAAAGACATGAGATTACAAAATGGGATTAAAAAATAGTGTTCAAAAGTTGAACAAATGGAAAGGAGCACCAAAGATGGTCCTTACCCAGGGAAGCATGTGGTCCACAATGACCTTGAGAGGGTGTTTCAGCACAGTAGTTCCTTGTGTACTTGGGATCTCTGATGTGCCACTGGAGTTTGCTGCTTCCAAGCACAGCCCCATTCATGTATACCTATCCTTTGCATGCACAGATGTGCTCACTCTGTTGAAATTAATAGGATAGCTCATGCTTATAAGACCTAATTAAGCTGTTCATGGGGCTCTGGTTTAGGATGTGTGCATAAGAGAGAAGGGGGGGGGGAGAGAAAAAACACATTGGCTTTAAAAACTCAATTTGGTAATGAGCGGAGTCTGTTTGAATTAACTGTTTCTGAAACACTCAATTAAGTGAATGCAAGTAGTAATGCTTTCTGTACATGCAATTACATTTGACACTTTCACAGAAATTGCATTATTTTATTTAGGTAGAGAATTGTGTTAGAAACACTTCAGTTACATTCTTAGGAATTTTAAAAGAACGCAATGAGCGAATAAGGAATTCATCTAAGGACACTTCTTGAATAATGAATTTTATTGTAATTGCCCACTGTTTAATTCTTGATTTGCAAGCTGCACGACTGTTTGGCTTCAAACATGCAAATTCAATGTTATCTTGTTCCAGTAAACAGATTGCTGTGATGATATACAGTAGTAGTTAAGCTATCTGCTTTGTTTACCAATTTCATTGCATGCTCCATTGCCTCTCTCTTGCAGCATCTCCCAGCACATGATGGAGGAGGCTCAGATATGCAGCCTATAGCACTTAGAAGTACTCTGTTGGCCTGGATCCAAAGAGCCCCATGCCTGTGCCTTCTGGCACTTCCATGTTGTGCTTCTAACTGGAGCCACTCCTATTGCTTTGGTTGCATGAGAACATAGGAAGCTGCTGAGTCAGACCATTGGTCCATCAAGCTCAGTATTGTCTACAGTGGCTTTCAGGCAGGGGACATTCTAAGCCCTACCCGGACATGGTGGGAATGCAACTCTGGGACCTCCGGCATGCAAGGTGGATTCCCTTCCATTGAGCTTTTCAGGGTATTCTACAGGCTTTTGCATAAAGTGAGTGATGGTGACAGTCTCAAGTTACATTTGAATCCTTCCCATTATTTATAAAGGTATTTAGATGACGTATTAAGTGGCATGTTGGCCCCTTTTATAAATCCACTGGGAGCTATTGCAATTTTCTTATTGGTGGCCCCATCTAAATCCACCACATTGTTCTCATATTCAAAGATGCCATGGCAAAGGGCAGCATCCGGTGACCTCGTTCAGTTGGTGCAAGGGTTTACGCTTGCACAAGCGAACTTCCTTTCCCTGTGCATATCCCACGCTTTCCTCACATTGGCTTCAAAGTATCAGAACAGATTTAAGGGTGCGTGGGCAGCAGAGAGGGGCAAAATGCTCCATCACTGAAGCAGAAATTCTTGAGCGGGTGGCACATTCATGTAGAACTATAGGCAACTCCCCATTTGTGTGAGGGTTGCGTTCCGGATCATTGCCCGTATCAGTGCTCGTGTATAGGCCTGTTCCATTCCCGATCCCATTCCACCCCTTTGGGGGGAGTGAGAATGTGCTTTAAATGTATGGTATATATGTACCCTAGGGGTGTTTTAGAGGTTCATTTTTGTGAAGATGAAGTTTTGTTCCCTACCTCACCCCCCCACCCAATTATATCTTCTTGCTCAGATATTGGACATATGTGGTCATTTCCAATTTTCGATGAATAAATAAAAATGGCTGGTTAATTTGAAGTTTTTATGTAATTTCCTAAATCAGTCTCTCTTACAAATTGCGGCAAGTTTTTGCAATCCTGACTGCTGCAGCTGGGGTGCAGGGGAGGGGGGTTATTTTTTATTGAATCTATGTTACATGGTGCCAAAGGATGTGATGTGATGGAAGGGTTGCCTAGTAGCAGTTTCTGAAAATGCTGATTATTTTGTTTGCTCATTTATTTTAATTTGGTTGGTAATCGCTTTGAATTGGGCGCACACTGAGAGTTGCTCTTGCAGCCTCCAGGAAGGCATTTATCTATCTGTCAGCAAGTAGTTTAGTAAGGAGCCTGCTTTCAGACCAGAAGACCAAAGCGCATGGTGACCTCTCGGCCAGTGCCTAGTTCCCAGCTTCTATGGCTTGCTGACATAGAAGTATAGAGTTGGAAGGGGCCATGAGGACCATCTAGTCTAACCCCCTGCAGTACAGAAATCTTTCATCCAATGTGGGGATCGAAACCCATGGCCCTGATATTAAGAGTCTCATGCTCTACTGACTGGGCAGTCGACAGCAAAATAAATTAAAATAAAATTTCCTATTTTGGGTCTCGGTCTAGGTAACTTTAAAGGGCAGAGGGCACCTCTTGGGCTAGCTTTGATTCATGGACCTCCAGTTGTTGTTCCCAAATCAGTGTAATGTAGCATTTATAAATATACTCCATCTTAGACAATGTCTCTCACAGGGCTAGCTTTAGGTGTGAGGGGTCTGGCAAAATGCTTTCTATGGGTACCCTCAAGCACCACCACCATCATGCTCTGTGACAGGTACCTGTGACTATTCTAATTATCTAATTATTCTAATAATGGCCCAATGTAATATCCTTCCAGGGCACACTGTGGGGAGCTTAAAATGGTGGCATTCCAGCTGCCCACCACTCCATTCTGAGTCACGAGGTATAAGAGCCCAGAAAAGGCATCTGCCTAGGTAGGTTTTGCCTGGAGCTTAGGACCTGACTGTTTCTTAAGGAGACCAGGTGCTGAAATGGGGACTTGTTGCTTGAAGAACAAAAACCCTTTGTATCCGTGAAGCTGCCTCCTCCTTGTTTTCCTGTAACATGGCAACGGTGTTGCTGAGGGATGCTTTGCGGCTCACAGGCATAATGCGAATTCTCCCCCCTACAGAGCCAATAGCAATTACAGTTGCTCTTTGTATTGAAAAGGACATTCAGTATGGTAACTGCACTGCTCTCCGAATGTCCTTTGGCGATTGACCTTTGAGATGTGGTGTCCATAAATTGGTTAGGATCCTGCTGGGATTTTAAGAGGATTTGTCACTTTGTAATCAATGGAAGCAAGCACTTTCACCCGGTATGATAGGATGAGCTTTTTATCAGTCTAATCCCAACATTACCTTTAAAACAAAAACAACAAAAATCTTGATTTTGTGTGTTTAAGAAATATTAATGTCAGTTTTGCCTTCCGCACTGAAACTGAGAACAGGTTGGTAGGTAGGTAGGTAGGTATATAGATTGATAAAGACTATGTGGGTTGTGACAACATCCTAGACTGCATAATGCAAGTTCTTTGACTGATGTTCACTTTTGGTGATCTGTGTTCTCCTTCACTTTAAAGGCTGCACATACCCACAGCATTTTATACCATAGAAGTAAATGGCCACCATTCACTATTTTGTTGCCTGTTAATTACTCACTCGTACTCCAAGTAGGGGTTGGTAACATAGAAAAAGTTTTAAAAAATAAAAAATAAATAAAAATGGTCTGTGTATGTGTGCATACTTTTTAAAAACAACAACTCCTTGACAGGAATCTAAAGCAAAAGGGCAGCAGAACTCCGCAGGAATAGAGAGAAGTGGGTAGCCCCAAGTCCATGTTGTTCTTAAGGGAACAGTGCACAGTTAATGCATCATGCCTGAATGCAACATAAACGTCTCTTGGAGACACTGTTGATGTTGGAATAAAATTTGTTCACAGCACCTCCAAAGCAGAAAGTAAAGGTCATGACTAGAATCAGCAAGGGATAACCACATGACCTGAAAGTGCTGCTGTGCAATGCCAGGTCAATGATTCATAAGACCACTGCCATCCATGACTTGATCATGGATGGAGGACTTGACCTGGCATGTGTAACAGAGACTTGGTTGGATGAAGCAGATGGGCCTGTCCTTGCCGCTGTTTGTCCACCAGGTTTCTCTTACGTACAGCAACCCAGGTCATGTGGGCGGGGAGGGGGGGTTGCAGTGATTTTTAGAAAGTCATTAGTTTGCACCAGGCGTCCTATTGGGAAGACCCAGTTTTCCGAGTGCATGTTCTGGAAGTTGGGCAATAGGGGCAGTACAGGATTCCTTTTGGTGTACCGACCTCCCCGCTGCACCAAGGATTCCCTGCCCGAGCTGCTTCAGGTCGTGGCGGATGTTCTCCTGGAGACACCTAGCTTGGTCGTCCTAGGGGATTTTAACATCCATGTCGACACGACCTTACAAGGGGCAGCTCGGGACTTCGTGGAAAGCATGGCCTCCATGGGGCTGTCCCTGAATAAGTCTGGCCCAACCCGGACATGCCTTGGACCTGGTGTTTACCTCTATGGATGTTGGTGATCTGACACTAAGTAAAAGCGAAACGAAAGAAGTGCCATGGTCAAATCACTTCCTGGTGCAACTGGACTTCTCTGCGACCCATCCCCTCTGCAGGGAGGTGGGACCAATTCGGATGGTCCGCCCCCGCCACTTAATGGATCCAAATGGTTTCCAGAGAGTGGTAGGGGATGCTTTATCCCATGTTGATGGCCTTTCAGCTGATTCCCTGGTGGCCCGCTGGAATGTGGAGTTAACCAGGGCTATTGACTGTTTGGCTCCGAAGCGCCCTCTCCGATTGCATGGAGCCCGGACAGCCCCGTGGTTTTCCACGGATCTGAGGGCAATGAAACAATCGTTGAGACAGCTAGAGCGCCGGTGGCGGATAACTCATTCCGAATCTGACCGGACACAGGTTAGAGCTCAACGTCGAGCCTACCAAGTGGCGATAGCGACGGCGAAGAAGAATTTATTCACAGCCTCTATTGCATCTGCAGAAAACAGCAGCAGGAGACTCTTTCAGGTGGTTCGCAATTTAGCGGAACCACCTGTAACATCGGGGCCCAGTACGGGCCACATGTTCTCCTGCAATGATTTTGCAAATTTTTTTGCAGATAAAATCGCTCACATTTGGGAAGACGTAGACTCCACCGTGGGAGCAGGGCCGGGGCGGGAGAGTACTAGGGTTCTGTCTAGTCAAGTTGAGTGGGATCAATTCCAATCTGTTACCTCCGAGGATGTGGACAGGCTGCTTGGACGAGTGAAACCAACCACCTGTCTCCTGGATCCTTGCCCATCCTGGCTTATAAAAGCTAGCCAGGAAGGACTGGCGATGGGCTTCGTGGGGTGGTGAATGCTTCCCTCCGTGAGGGAGCCTTCCCAGACCCGCTGAAAGAGGCAGTTATTAAACCGCTTCTTAAAAAACCATCTTTAGATGCGGCCACAATGGCCAACTATCGCCCAGTCTCAAACCTTCCATTCTTGGGCAAGGTGATTGAGCGAGTGGTTGCGGAACAACTCCAGGCACGCCTGGAAGAAGCGGACCATTTGGATCCCTTCCAGTCGGGATTCGGGCCTCATCATGGGACTGAAACTGCCTTGGTCGCACTGGTTGATGATCTCTGGTGGGCTAGGGACAAAGGTGAGAGCTGTTTCCTAGTTCTGCTGGATCTCTCAGCAGCGTTTGATACCATCGACCATAACATCCTTCTGGACCGTCTTGAGGGGCTGGGAGCTGGGGGCACTGTCCTACAGTGGTTCCGCTCCTTCCTCCTAGGCCGTGTTCAGAAAGTGGGGGTGGGGGATGAGTGTTCAGACCCCTGGGCTCTCACTTGTGGGGTGCCTCAGGGTTCTGTCCTCTCCCCAATGCTTTTCAACATTGCACAGGGCACTGCTGCAATTGCAGCCACTGGGAGAGATCATCAGGAGGTTTGGGCTGGGTGTTCATCAGTATGCGGATGATACCCAGCTCTACCTCTCTTTTAAATCAGAACCAGTGAGGGCAGTGAAGGTCCTGTGTGAGTGTCTGGAGGCGGTTGGAGGATGGATGGCGGCTAACAGATTGAGGTTGAATCCTGACAAGACAGAAATACTGTTTTTGGGGGACAGGAGGCGGGCAGGTGTGGAGGATTCCCTGGTCCTGAATGGGGTAACTGTGCCCCTGAAGGACCAGGTGCACAGCCTGGGAGTCATTTTGGACTCACAGCTGTCCATGGAGGCACAGGTCAAATCTGTGTCCAGGGCAGCTGTTTACCAGCTCCATCTGGTACGTAGGCTGAGACCCTATCTGCCTGCAGACTGTCTCGCCAGAGTGGTGCATGCTCTGGTTATCTCCCGCTTGGACTACTGCAATGCACTCTATGTGGGGCTACCTTTGAAGGTGACTCGGAAACTACAACTAATCCAGAATGCGGCAGCTAGACTGGTGACTGGGAGCAGCCGCCGAGACCATATAACACCGGTCTTGAAAGACCTACATTGGCTCCCAGTATGTTTCCGAGCACAATTCAAAGTGTTGGTGCTGACCTTTAAAGCCCTAAACGGCCTCGGTCCAGTATACCTGAAGGAGCGTCTCCACCCCCATCATTCTGCCCGGACGCTGAGGTCCAGCGCCGAGGGCCTTCTGGCGGTTCCCTCATTGCGAGAAGCAAAGCTACAGGGAACCAGGCAGAGGGCCTTCTCGGTAGTGGCGCCCACCCTGTGGAACGCCCTTCCAGTAGATGTCAAAGCGATAAACAACTACCTGACATTCAGAAGACATCTTAAGGCAGCCCTGTTCAGGGATGTTTTTAACGTGTGATATTTTACTGTATTTTTGGTTTTTATGGAAGCCGCCCAGAGTTGCTGGGGAGGCCCAGCCAGATGGGCGGGGTATAAATAATAAATTATTATTATTATTATTATTATTATTATGAGATTGGTTGGCCCAATAAATGTTGGTGCCTGAGGAGGCATAATGGGGAAGGCTGCCACTGCCATGGCACTTGCCACCTAACACAGTTGCCTCCCTTTGTCCCATGGTAGGACTGGCCCTTTTCCTGAGGTAGAAGTAAAACCTGCTCCAGCTATTGGGTTATCTAGTCCCTATAGGCAGGGTCCTACAGAAATGTTATTTATTTATTTTATTTCCGTTATAAGCTACTTTTCCTTTGTTCCTAGGCATGTGGTTCTTTGGTAGTCTCTCATCCAGGCGCTGACCAGACCCAGACCAGCTTAGCTTCAGCAAAGTGGTAGCTTCATGTGCCTTCAGGCCATACCCAGTGAAAGATACTGTCTCCCATAGGATTTTCTCTGCGCTACATTCCACAAGCCCTCTCTCTACTTCTCCTATTTATGTATGCCAAATATTTTTATAGTACCCTTCCTACAAATCCCAAGACAACAGCAAAACACAACTTAAGAAAACAATACAGTGGTACCTCGGGTTACATACGCTTCAGGTTACAGACTCCGCTAACCCAGAAATATTACCTCGGGTTAAGAACTTTGCTTCAGGATGAGAACAGAAATCGTGCAGTGGTGGCACAGTGGCAGCAGGAGGTCCCATTAGCTAAAGTGGTGCTTTAGGTTAAGAACAGTTCTAGGTTAAGAACGGACCTCCGGAACGAATTAAGTACTTAACCCGAGGTACCACTGTATATTAAAACAACATGATAAATAAAAGCATTATAACAAAAAAATAGACAGACTTTTTATATTATTACTAACAGTTTGTTCAAGAGGGAGCTGCAATAAAATGTTGTCCTCCTGTCTAAAAGTAGTGCTGCTGCTCAAGGATCAATTCCCTCCAGGCTTGGCTTTCCGTCCTCCCATCCTGCTGTGTTTTTCTTCTTCCTTTTCCAGCTGTTATGCTGTTATGCATTGCTAGTCCTAATTGGGCTGTTGTTGTTTTTTAATTCTCATCATCTCCTCCTCCTCCTCCTCCTCCTCCAGTATCTCACATTCATCTTTGGATATACGCCTCTTCAGGTTCTTTCCAACGTTCTCTGTTCTTTGCTGTCTTCATCCATATAAGCCCTGCTGTTAATTTTAGATCATACACCTACCAAGTTTGTCCCCTTAGGTTAAAAAAATATATTTTTGCACTACCTTTAAACCTTGGGGTGGCCCCATTTTGGCTACAATCCGAGTGCCACTCACTGCCTGAGCTTGCGATTGAAAAACAAACAAACCATGTTTGTAGCACTGTAGAGTAGATTGTTCATTAATTGGTTGCAGCGGATGGTTGAGAACTCTGATTCAGGTTGCATTTACAAGCAAACCTACCTGCTCTGCACTTTCTGAAACAATATGCAAACTCAAATGGCTTGAAATGTCATCCTTGAATCTTCATACTTCTCCAGATGTTGCAGAGCAGTTATGCAGCCACGTTATGTATATAAATGCATATACCAGAGTGATGCATGCATATATTGGTGAAAATGCATTATATAGGGGAAATTGCTTTGCAAAAATGTCTATATTAGCAAAACTGAATACCAAATGTGTCTATTAGGGGAAATTCACACTAAAATGTGGATGATGTTTCATTAGGATATTTTTCACACACACACACATCTCCCCAAAACCCCAAAACCCGGATTCCCCCATTCCCAGCTGTAGCTGACCTGGGTGTTCAGATTCTAGTTGCCTGGGCTTTTGCCTAGCAATTTTTTCTGGGGAAAACTTCTCATAGCCTGAAAGTTTCGAGTTTTATTCTCTCCCTTTCTCAGGAAAGAAAATAAAATAGTTTTATTGTATGTGTCTCATTTTCTCATCCTCTCTCAATAAATGTCTGGGCTTTATGTACTTTGCCAAGATCCGGCCACCCGCCATCGGAAGTGTGTGTGAAATCTGCACATGAATGAAACATGGGCAAGAACCTTGTTTATATTGTTATCTATCTGGAAGGTGAGCTTTGAGTCTTTGTTTGCTGCCTAAGCTATCAGTCATCAGTAAAACCAAGAGCGACCATGTGTTATTGGTCTTAGAGGAGGGAAATCTTTACCTACACCATGGTATTATGAGCTGCATAATCTGTAACTCTCTTCTTGGGCAATATAATTACAACTGTGAAATATTCCAAACAAAATCCTCTTGTCATGGAATCCTCTTTTCACCCTCTACCCCCTCCCCCCCTTTTAGTAAAAGAACCAACAAAATCACATGAAGACCAATGACCTATGGAATCTTTGTGGTGGTTTTGACACCTGTGGCAGCTGTCTCCTTTGCCTTCAGGAAGTCATATATATCAGAACAATATAAATAGCTGTAGGGGGAGATGCAGCCTGAACTACAAAAGACTAGTTGAGCCAGGGAACGGAGCAGTTTCCAGAAATAGCTAATCCCTTGTTGCGAAAGTAATGTGCGAGGCAGAGGACATATACTTCATCTGGAGAAAGAGAGTGAGCCGTAAATGCAGAGATGAGTTGGAACAGCTCTATCTAGGACAAAAATTACCACAATCTGTAACAATGAAAACATGGACAAAACGGACAGGGTGTTATATATAATTTTGTAACAGAGCACAGTAGCAACTTGATCATGACCAATGCAGCTGACTTGTAGAGCACAAAGGAAGCACTAAGAATTGGGGGAGGGGGAGGAATGGTGATAAGAATGTAAGATAATGAACAGTACCTGTGTCGATAAGTAAAAGCAAGGGTTAAGGACAAAGGAGCCAGTCAGATTATCTGTCTACAGAGCAATGGTCAAATGCCTTGAGAGTGTTGAAAGAAAAGGCTTGTGTCATGAGCATTGTTGGGGCTGTGCTTGGGTTGGCAGACATTGATGCAGAAGGTGGAAAAGGAAGAATCGGATCGAGTTATGGGAACCTAAGTTGGAGGAGCGAGGAATTCTCCCTTTCCACACTAACTTCAGCTGCTTTGGAAGGAGGAGAAGGGACAATGGCTCTCTTCTCCAATCTTCTGCAGAGTGGAGAGCCTCGGTGGAGGCTGGAGAGAGTTTTGTTCAGCCAATGGGACCAGGGAGGCTGACTGGCAGTGGCAGGGAGTTAGGTAGCAATGACTGAACAGGAGGGTGTAGCCTTGTTGCCTAGAATGAGGATCTACCTTTGTGGATAGAATCAGACCCACCCACCTGGTCAGAGGTTTGCACCTGCAGTCTTGACATTCCCAAGAGAGTATTACAAATGAGCATGCCACACTTCATATTTAAAAGCTGATGGGAGAGGTGGGGAAACTTGTTGGGACGTCTTCATGGCTTCCATCTAGTTCTCAACTTCTTGCCCTGCTCTTGAACTCCTGAACATTGAGTCTGCTGCCATGACTGTACTATTACTTGCCTGAATAAAGATCACTTCCTTACTTACAAGTAGGAGCCTCTGTCTGCATGTGTTGGGTGGGAGACAGGACAGGTTGCTCTTCTCCGCCTGCAGTAATGGCTACCAGAGACTTTTGACCTCTTTGATATTTTTTCCCCTGATAGAAGACGACAGCCGTAAACTGAACAGTTAAAAAACAATCAGAATGTTAAAGCACGGCTAGACTGACATCCTTCATTGTAGGGCAAAGAGAGTAAGACGGCAGTAAATGCTGGGATTTTAAAAATCGTGTACGGCAGCCAGTTGGCTTTCCTTCCTGTGACCTGCCAGTCATCGCACGGAACTGGCTGGGGATTTGGAGCATTTGGCAACAAATGAATGGGGAAATTGGCTGGATCCTTCCTCCAGAAGTGACAGCTGTTTTCAAGCAGCCCCGCAGGTTAGACATGCCACTAAATCTGGAACTCAACCACAATTTTCCATATCATAGGCAATTAGTAGTTTATTAAAATATCACTGACCACCCCCATTTGAACTTTCTGGAGGTTCCCATAGCTTATTCTGAGACTACTTATTTCCCTGACAGCATATGTACCTCATCATGCATTTGTATTCCATATGCTTGTTGCTTTGCCATCAGTGCACATCACGCCTTACATTGTATCCAAATTCATTTTGTGTGTGTGTGTGAATTGCTATTCACAACTCCTCCAAATTTGTGTGCCTTCATTTCTTCACATACTGTTTATGACCATCTCACCTTTCTGCCATGCATTCTTGCCACTGGAGCAGAGGCAACCCAAGACCTTCTAGTGATATCTTTTGGCCCCTGGATGCCAAGGTAGCAGACCAACCACTAGTGAACAAAATCACAAGGAGGAGCATCAGCTTTGATGATGCAACGTAACCCATGAATGATGGTCATTACCGAGGCAGTGTGAATGAGCAGCTGGAGTTGGTCCAGGAGAGCATGCTCTTAAACCCCATTCGTTGCTAAACCAGAACACAGGAAACCTCACAGAAGCTGCTGCACCTTCCCAGACTATTTCAACATACAGGCATGTTCTGGCTATGTTTACATACACACAGACTCAATGGAAACATACCCAGAACCATCAGCAGCTGGAAAATGTTAAAACCCAGAGTCTCCAGTGAGCACTGTTGATTATAAGACCATGAACGACAGAGTTATCAAGGAGGGGTGTGTCATAGTGCATAAGACAATCTGCTATGATAGCTGAAGGTTGTTTGTCTGAGTAACAACAATGAGCATTGCTTCAAAAAGACACCCTCAACATACTGTACCATAAGATAGACCAGCAAATCCTCAACACTTTTCCATGACAGCAGCATAGGAAACTAATTTCTACTATTTGTCGGTTTTGACAGTGGTTCTCTAAGGTCTTAGACAGATTTTTCACATCACCTATTATCGGATCCTTTTAACTAGAGATGCTGCGAGGGATTAAACATGGAACCTTCTGCATAAATGTATATACTGAGCTGTGGGTCTTTCATGATCTGCTTCAACATAAATACTAATGCAAATGTTACTAGGCAATGAGTTCTTTGTTGCCAAGCTAGACTGGCCTTATGCCCCCAAAAGATGGGGGAATATTCCTAAGCTGTTTTTCCACTAAGAAATAGATCAAGATGTGGGCAAGTTGGTTGTTAGGCATCTCTTTGAATGAGCTTATTGGAATGAACAGTAGTTGTGTGCTAGTTAGAGCCAGTGGTTGCAACAATGCAAATATATGTGGGAAGAAGGAAGTGAACTTTGTATTGGACAACCTTGCTGTGATCCCCGCCACCCTGTATTGTTCCCAGTGGAAACAAAATAGTAGGACTTTCTCCCAGGAGAAACATTGCAGGTTTTCCCAAACATATACTGTTATTTCCCTCACCCTCTGAACTTCCTGATGGGAGCCCTCATTGCTGAAATGGTGAATTGCTTCAACTATCCAACTTCTGAACTCAAAACATTATATAGAAAGGTTCTGTGTGTCTGTTTCTGGAATTCTATGAATCCCCCATTTTATGTTATTTTGTCATGTTAGGTCAAAAGGGGTTTATGGTTGTGTGTGTCTTGTGCAAAGACAGAGGACAACATGTTTGTAGACACAGACTTAGCAGCCTGACTTCAAATCCCACTTAGCTTTAGACTTCCTGATAGGCCTTGGGCAAATTACTCTCCCAGGCTCAGTTCCACATGTGTTCAATTGAAACTTCAAGCATATTGCTTTGAGGGTACATTGGAGAGGCGTGTAAAGGACCTTGCATCTCATATACCACGAATAACAGTTGAGTAACTTTGTGCCCATTGCCTTTGATTCAGACTGATCTTTAACTTTGGTTCTCTCCTGCCTGATCTTTTGAACATTCTCTTCCTCCCTTAGGTAGTCGCTGCAAAATATTTGTGGGAAGCCTTTTACACAGCACCACATAACTCAGCTTGAGTGCCCTGGCTATACACAAACCATCTGCAAAAACAGACTGTAAAATGTACACCGAAAATAATGACCCAAGCAAGCAAAGAGACACTACACTCATAAATAAAAGACGGATTCAGACACCCTCCAAAGATATATTGCAGGGTTTCCTGGTGAACTGAACATCTGCAGGTGTCTCTTGGATTAACTGCCATTCTTTTCAACATGGCATGGTTAGTGACTGCTGTTTATTCTGTTGGCCAGGTATATGGCACAGGCATCCAGCTAAAAAGAAAAGAAAGATTGTTTTCTTTCTTTCTTTTTACTGTTTGCATCAGGGAGGTGAATGATCAGGCAGTATTTCTGCCTGAGGTGTTGGCACTTCTGTTACACCATAACACAAGCACCATAGAAATGGAGCCTATGAAAGGGTCTTGCAACAAGAGTTATCTTTGCTGATCCTTCCTGTGTTGGGTGGATTGCTGGTTAACAGCCCAGGGTGGAGAGTTAATGCTTCATCACTAATTGTTTGGCTACTACTGGCTGGGGATCCCTCTTTGCTTTTGAATTAGATACCCCTGACAGCTTAGGGAAGGTGAAGTCATGGAGAAGAGAGACTTTAGAAGAAAAGGAAGAGAAGGGAGCTGAACATTTTAAGCTGGAGTTAGAGGGAAGCAAGGGGTGCAGCCTAGAGAATTGCATCTTGGGACCTGCCTTGTCAGAGTGCCTGTTTGGTTATAGCAGAGTTGGGGAACCTCAGGCTCCTGGGAGTTGAATGCAGCCCCCCAGGCCTCTTCCTAAGTCAGTGGTGGCCAAACTTGGCCCTCCAGCTGTTTGGGGACTACAGTTCCCATCATCCCTGACCAGTGGTCCTGTTAGCTAGGGATGATGGGAGTTGTAGTCCAAAAACAGCTGGAGGGCCAAATTTGGCCACCACTGTGATTCTCTCCTCTTCAGGCCACACCCCGTCCTGTAGGATAATACCTATCCAAGTTTTTAAAAAATGGACAAGGGCTTCTGCATCCTTGATAGTAGAAGAGGGCAGCATTCCTGTACCTTTAATAGTTAGAAAAAGAAGGGATTTCAGTAGGTATGGCTTGTTATGAAGGTGGTGGTGGTGGTGGTGGTGGTGGGGATTCCCCCCCCCCCAGCACCTGAGATGCCTTGGGCCACCCCTGCAACTGCTTGCCACAAATACCCCGCTTCAGTGCTAAAACAACACAGGAAGTGCCTATGTCCTACATGAGCCCTTTGACTGAAATTGTAGAACTTTTGCCCTCTTTTATGTAGAACGGTGTGCTCCTCAGAACTACTTCTTTTTATTTGTTTGACCTTCCTAATGAGAACAAGTTGATACAGCTATGGTTAATGAGCCAATTATTCTTTTTCTTCAGAATAGCATCCATGAAAGCATTCTACCACTACTCCTCAAGTTTACGGTGGGAATCAATTAAAACCTATCCTATTATTTATATTTTATTACTGTTTGCATTTGGTAAGCCTTCCTCAATGAGATAATTAATTGGTCAAGAATAAAACTGCCCCTGAAGCCCATAGAGATTCCTGAACAGGCAATTCCAGCTTTGCAGTTAATTTCACAAACTTAATTTCCTGAGGATGACTAGAACTGGCTTGTTGCTCTCGTTGCAACAGAAGGGAGCAAAATCTCATGAAATTACATTCTGCAGTGGATTCAAAGTTAAACCTAAGATAACCAATGACTCCGAGCTATTATTTCCAGTACCGGAGGCAGCAGCTCAGGGTGGGACATCTCCTTTGCACGCAGAAGGTCCTATCTTTGGTCCATGGGATCTCCAGGAGGACTAAGAGAGGCTTCTGTCTTGCCTTTTGAATATCTATTTGCCAAACAACTATTAAAGGCACGGGAGCACAATTCATGACCAAGGGTCGTAATGCTAATGGTATCTGGCAATAGCATTGGGGAGTTTTAAAATAAATACTGTATTAGAATAAAAATAGGTGAAGCTTGTTCTTTTATCAAAATATGTTCTATGTTGCCACCAGGGTTTTTTGTGTTTATATTTTTTACAGATGTGAAGGCGTTTTAGTTACCCTGTAGAATATTTCAAAAGGCCACTTAAAGCCAAACTCAGTGTTACACTGTGAGTGGACCTGATGTTAACAACATTGCAATAGTGTATGTGTTTAATGATGAAAGCTGGAAGTTTGAGAGGAGAAACAATAGCAGTTGGGGCATGCAGGTGTGTTGTTTAACCCTGTCTTCTCTGACCCCCCCTTTCAGAATCATGCTTTCACCTGCTTTCCAGTCCTTGAAAAACCAGTGGTACAAATTAAAAGCAACCAACAGAAATGGAACAGAGTCCACAGGGCCACTCATCGGCCATAGGAAGTTTCTTCTGGACAAGGTAGGATGCTGCATCTTCTTTGGAAAGCCCCAGAGACAAGGACTGCTCCAACTCACAATATCAGCAAGGTGGAGCAATTGCTCATTGGCACAGGTGTTTCCAATTCAGATGCTGAGAGCTTGTGGAGCAGTGATCACAGTGCAGAGGTTTCAGGCTACATCCACACAATGTATTCAAAGCACTATTATAATAGCACTTTGACAATTATGGCATCCTCCCAAAAAAACCAGGAACCCTAATTTGTTAAGGGTGTTGAGAGTTGTTAAGAGACCCCATATTCCCCTCACATATTTACAATTAGCAGAGGGGGTTTAACAATCAATCCCTCTTCCTAGGGAACTCTGTGAATTGTAGCTCTGTGTCTCAACAACTCCCAGCACCCTTAACAAGCTACACTTCCCAGGATTCTTTGGGGTATGAGTGTGTGTAATATTTATGGTGCAGGTGTGGCCTAAGCAGTGGTTGGGCTTGTATGGGGAGAAGCTGAACTCAGCTGCTAATGTAAACTGACCTAGTCCATGTGGCACAAGGACTTTTGAATGGACTGTGAGTGCTCTGCTGATTTCATTGCCTCAAGTAGCCCCATGTTTCCTCTGGCCACCTCTGTGCTATAAGGTGGATGGATAGTCCTTAGTCGGCCTCTAGTGGGCCTCATAATAGGGCTTCTCTAAGAGGGTTAGTAAGGAGGTGTGGTTGCTTCTGGCAGCAGGTTCTTGAGAGTGAGCAACAATTGTAAATTAATAAAAGAAAAGAGTGAGCAGCAACTGCAGCAAGATGTTGGAATACAGAGCTACGTGTGTCACATTGTGTGCCTGAAGTAGCCTATGTCCTCAGGTGTGGTAGTGGATGCTGTTTCCCCCTCTGCCCTCTGGTGTCGAAGCAAGATTCAGTCAGCTTCTATGCGTGGAATGGGAGGTGCCACCTTGTCCCTTACCTCAGACTGCGAAATGTCGTGGGTTGGCTCTGGACTCGGGCTTTGGGGTAAGTAGTTGGTATGAAACTTTAGGCAGCTACACTTACTGCACCTTCCTGCTGTGTTCCTAGTTTATAAGTGCATAGAAGGAAGCCCTCAGGCACCTTGTGAATCTAAGTTTCATTTTAGGTTTGTTTTGGGTTTGCTGTTTTGACATTGTGAGGTACAGAGTAATCTGTGTTTGCATGTAAAAGCACTCCACGTTGCTTGATGCTGGAGACCTTTGGAGCTCTTGCTTTTCTCCAAGTTCCCTAAAAATGCACGAAAATGGATTTTTTTTTTTTAAGGATTGCTATGCCAGATGTAGTGCTTTTGTAGCCAGCCTAACAGCTTGGATGGAAGTGCATTATCTTCCACCGCCAAATGCAAGAGGCAAACATTGTGGAGCAATTTTCAGTCTCTTCTGGAAGTGATGTGAAGGCAATCCTTTTAGGGTTTTATTCCCCAGTGCTTGCAATGAACAATTGAAGCTGCACTATTACTTGAATCCTCTGTGAAATTGGAGAAGCAAATTAGCTGTGAAAAATGCAAGAATTTCCGAAATACGGGGGACTAATGTGACAACTGAGTATTATGGCATAATTGAATTAGTTCTGTGGTACGGATTTTAAATAAGGGTAACAGAATAGAGCAGGGCTTTTGTTCCCAAATGAAAGAATGGATTTAACATTCCGGGGCTCAAGAGCCGCAGTTCAGAGTAAGAGAAAGTAAGTGTCAGAGGGCTTTTTGCCACCTAAGTGTGAATATTTGTCAAAGCTAAAGGCTTGCAGTAAAATACTCTGGTATAAACTAGAGAAGTCTTTTGAGGTGGCTCTAATTTATTTATGGATGCACCACACAGGCTGTTTATTATCAGCTCTGTTTCCCCAAATGCTTGTTGTTTTTAATGAATGCAAACGAGAGCCATGATTATACTGTCTCCTTTTTGACTCCCGTAGTCCTAGCCCCAAACTGTGTACTCGTTGGATGTAATGTGTGAACAGCTCTCTTTTCCCATCATGCCTATTAGGGATGGGAAGGTCAACCTATTTCTGTTCTCTGGGTCAGTTCTTTGTGTGCTCAGTGATCCTAGTTTCTCCATTTTAAACATGTGTGCATGCACGCACGCACACGCACACACACACACACACACACACACACACACACAATTTGCATATAAATTAAGCCAATTTTGTGTGACCCCCCAAAAAAAAACACCACACCATCCAACTGTATTCCTAATTTTGATCAGGATACAGAATAGGGGATGGCAAATTTTCTATGTGCATGGTTCCTCCTCTCGTTTCCTTTCCTTAATGGAGGAACGTTCAGTTATGTGACGTTGGTAGTCTTTAGTGATGCAGTTGAGACACAAGTTTATGCCGTCGCCTTCTCTTTGTGAGACCTATGCCTAACAGTGCAACTCTAAAAAAAATAATCTGGGAGGTTTTTAGCTCCCCCCTGCCCACTTTGCAAAAAAACCCCTAAAATGAAACTTCTTTTATGACAAAGAATTTATGACACTATATGTGCCTATCAGACAAAATGAGTTATCAAAGGAAGTATGCCAAGCATGAAATCCACTATTCTGTGATTTGCTGTAGACACAGTGGTTCAGCTCTCCTGACCACAGAGGCTACCTCCTTCACTTCAGTGAAAGAAGATTGTGCTTTCCTTTGTAATCACAGAATGAATCCTCCCATATACTGAGGTGAATGGGATATCTAAAGGATTTAGGGAAGTGTACATGGGAGTCTCTAGATGGCTGTATCTTTTTCCTACCCCCCTCTTTCCATATTTGTATGGCTGAGAAGTTCCTGGATTATTCCTATTGTTTGAGATTGTCCAGCTGAGCCAACTTCAGTCCTTTTCCAAATAGCTCAGGCTGCAGCAGTCTTAACTATACTATTTACTCAGAAGTAAATCCTATTGAATTAAGTGGAGCTTACTCCCAGGTAACTGGAGTTAGGTCTGCGGTTTTAGTGTGACTCATGTGGTGCAGTTATACTACCCGCCAATCTGTGATTTTAAGATTACCTAGCACTCCATCATGGATAAGCAAAGAAGTCACATCAAGGTTACTGATTAAGCCTGCCTAGTAGGAAGATGGGAAAATCTAGTGGCAATTTCCATCCAAGACAACCATCTTCCTCTGCCCCAGGAGGCACCTACCGTCTCCCTAGCACCCCCATGGCTCTAACTGACTAGAAATGGTCAAATTCTAACTTGGGTCCCAAACTCTTAAAAATGGACTGTAGCCATGCAGTTCTTTGTCCCTTATGAACCTCTCAACCTGCAACTGATAACTGAACCAGAGGTGACCTTGGAGAGTACGTTTGCTTGGATTGAGTGTAGGGTTAGGGTTTGTCCAACCAATATTTTGCTAGTGTTTTATTTCAGTTTTGAGCTGCATACTTACTATTCCCTCATATTTTGCCTACATATATTCCTTTTGAATGAACCACTTAATTGGATTTCTGGGCTGTCCAGGTTGTTAAAGGGCCTGGGAAAAGGACAGGGTGAAGCTGCCAAGCTGGAGACTTGGTATTCATCCAGATCTTCCCCTACTCCCAAGGAGACCACCATAAGGCAGTGGGAATCCTGCACCCTTATCTCTAGGTGACACAGAAGTGGGTGGTGGCAGCAGAGATAAAGAACTAGGACAGGTTCCCCAAAGATATTAACCTGCTGCGTTGTCGTTTTCTGTAATGATAAAACTACCAAGGTTTGTCCTGTCCTAAATATTGTAAATCCCTGGTTCATTTATTGTTACTACCATGACTATCACATTTTGCCATTGAAACTTTCAGCCCAGTTTCTGTATTCTTTCCCTTTCTTCCCTTGAGTGAAGAACTGCACATTTTACAAACATGACTTATCGCTCCTTTTGGACTCCTTCGTTCAAAACAAGAATAATGTTTTCCTGCTGTGCAACTGTTCAAGCATAAGGGTACTTAGCTCAACAGGGAGCCATTTGCAGCTCAAGAACCTTCCACACAGAGCTGTTTCAGATGTACTGCTGTTGTGCAGGAACAGGATGTGAACATTCCATGTGCTTCCTGTTCCACCACAATGTCGTTGCATGTCTCAAGGCCTGCAGCAGATGCTGAAGGTACTTTCATGTTCGGGAGATGCAAATGCTATATTTCAGACATGACGTTCTGGAACGGGAAGCATGAGGATCTTGATATCAGTCACAGTTAAGCTTCTATTTTTAAAATTTCATGACTAGAAAAGCCATTAAGTACCTATCCTTGTTCTTAGTGCAGTTTCCAGATCTGAAATAGAAAGTCTTCCAGTTTGGATCCAGTTTGGATCCAATTTGAATTCAAATAAAGAGCCACACTAAGGATGCTGATGTTAGAATAATATTTTTTTAAATGATACCCATCTTCATAATTTCATCACATCTCTGACTGCAACCCTTCCAACAGCTTGGGGACTTTGTATCTATTATTGGCGTTAATCTCACTGAGTACCAACTAATGGACTATTTTTGAAATCTGTTTATTTATTTTTGACTATTTAAAATGTATTTTTTTCTGATATACCAGCATTTTTACCTTCCAGGTGCTACTTCATTGAGCAGTTGGAATTTCTTCCCCTACACCCTGATTTCTTCCAAAACCACCCTGCAACTGACAATCTTTTCCATGTTATCTTTTGTTAATGTATAGTATGTCTTTGAATCAGACTCATTTACCACACCCAAAACCTTCAAAGGTGTGAGAACCCTAACAGTTTCCTCAAATATTTCTTTGTTAGAAATAAAATAGATAGGATGGATATTAAACCATTTGACTTGAATGTTGGCTAGTAAGTCTCCCAGTTGTTCTTTTCATAAGTGGATATAAAAGTCCCTAAACTGGTATAGTTACTCACCTCCCTTACCAGTCCTTTATTCATCTGCACTGTTGAAGGAGGGATAATTTAATATAGGCATCAAGGGGAACCCACTTGGGATTCATTTAGATTGTCATGCTTTGTGCCTTATCTTCTGTTGTTTATGTATGAACACACCACAAGATTAATTGTTAATTGTAAATTGTGTGTTTTCTTGATGAGGTCTGGGAGCCCGCTCAGAGTGCAAACTAAGCTTCATCAGCCAGGCCACACCTCCGCTGGCCTCCTGGGTTACAGCTATTTCTCTTAAAGGGGGCTTGTGTACAGTATTTAGTTGATAATGTATACATTATGCTTTCCATACCATAAATGTGCACCTTGTGAATGCAACACAAACTATTACAGACGTATGAGAGCTTGTTGGAAGGCTGCACCAGCAGAGGGACGTCCTTTGATTCTGACAGTTCCATCTCACCCAAAGTTGGTCTTGCCACTGAATTTATTGGTGCAACTGGACCCTGTCAAGTAGACCCCTCTTGGACCAGATTTGTACACTGCTTGCAGGCAAATACCGTATTTTTTGCTCTGTAAGACTCACTTTTTCCCTCCTAAAAAGTAAGGGGAAATGTGTGTGCATCTTATGGAACGAATGCAGGCTACGCAGCTATCCCAGAAGCCAGAACAACAAGAGGGATTGCTGCTTTCGCTGTGCAGCGATCCCTCTTGTTGTTCTGACTTAAGGTCTGGTGCGTCTTATAGAGCGAAAAATACGGTAAGTATTTACTACCACTCAAGCAGCAAAATTTGTTCTGCCAAACAACCTACAGGGGTGCGTGAGAGGTGCTTTCCCCCTCCCATATTTTTAACACTTAACATAGCTTACTGTGGAAGGGCAATGCAGGATTTATATCTGAAGGAGAGGAAGCATCATTTTTTGTCTGTTTCTCCTTGTATGCCTGTTTGTTGAGTATGTTAAATTGATGGTTTGCAGTATTTAAATTGTGGCAGCCCATGGCTTTAAACAATAAAGTTTTATTCTGTTCTAACTGGTGCAACAGAAAAAGCTTCATAATATATTTTCCGTTTTGGAATTCCTTACTCGCATTGTACAATAAATCACATCCAAGTCTTTTATTCTCATATTCTGGGGGGGGGGGGGAGTTATTAATGGAAGACCTGTCATTTCCCAAGCAGTTTTCCTGGAATTAAAACGTGAAGCACCTGAAACATAAACAATAGTCAGGGGAGGATTGGCAATGTTTGTTGCTGCTGTTCTGTCTAACTGGGAGAACTTTAAGCTCCTTTGGCTTTTACTTACTTTCCTAACGCTTTTGGCCACTGGGCATAGGCTTACAGCAGGTGTGGCCGATGGAGAACTTTGGGCTCTCAAATTTCCCTGACTCCCTGTGTAACACTAAAATCTCTCCCCCAATCTCTCCCTCTCAAGCTCTGTTCAACAGCATTATTGTGGTGCCCTCTGCAGTGTAGTTTCCAGCGCAACTGCACTGGTTGTGCCACCCTGAAACTGCCTCTGATGTGGCTAACCTTTTTTTGACCTGAGCGCAGCATTATGAATTGGTTCCTTCTCCAAGGGCCAAATGCCCCTGCTCTGTGCTACACCCAATTAGAAGCATCATGGAGTGCTTGGCAGGGGGTGTGAGGATGGCTTTGTTGCTGTGTTCTTTCTTCCTTTGCCAGTTTGGAATATGTACTCTTTTTTGCATTGTTGTTTCTCATTCTGTGTGCTTCCTTGGCAGGGTAAGGGTGTGCGCGGTGCAGGGGTGCCATTGGGGAGAGGGCAGGCTAATGGGATATTGGTGCAGTTGCGTTGCTGCCACCACCAAATGTGTATATTTATGGTGCCACTGGTGGGGATGTTTGGCATACATTTGGGTGCCGTGGTGGAAAGGTGTGGCTGTACACGCTGGGGGAGCTATATGTGGATTGGGTACTCTTGGTGATAGCGCTATGGATGGTATGGGAATGTCTGCATTCCTTCCACTGTGATGGTTTCCCTTTTCCCTGCACTACGCCATCTCAACCATCCACACGGGTTAGGATGGGTCAGAATTTGGGTCCAGTGCATCTATCCTGTGTTGGATATGCTCCCTCATAATTGTTCTCCTCATCAGCAGAATTAGGGATTAGTATCAGAATATGTTTTGTGCTTAGGTTGTTGAGAGTATCCAATCTAATGGACACCCGAACTTCAGTGCAGTTGTAGGTCCACTAGTGTATTAATCTACCTAGAATTTTATCTTCCCAAGCTATTAGGGCTGGTTATACACCACTTTAAAGCAACTGCATTGTTCTTGGACTGCTCCCCCCCCCCATTGAAGGACACCCCCTCTCCTGCACACTTAATAAATATAAAGTGTGTCTGTGCTGGGCGGGGGAGTTCACTTTCTAAATACTATTTAACTTCTCTATCTAATTGTTTTGACACAAACAGGATGTAAATGGCTTTCTCTTTCTAAAAACTCTAAACAATTTCAGTTTTTACATCAAATTAAAGTAGCTTTGAAAGGAAATAATGCATCTACAGATGGTGCTGAATTGCATAAAATTAATTACTACATGTGCAAGTTCTCAGTAATTAATTCCATTGAGGCTTGTAAAATCCATTGCAAGCACAATTAGATGTTTTTAGCCTTCCTTTTGTACCTGAACATTTTACTATCTTATGGCAGACCATGTTGCAATGACAAGGAAAAATTCTGTACTGTTGCCCAGGGAAGGAGGACCTCATTTTCTACTTCCGTGAATCTGAAACAAATGGCCACATCCTGAAAATTAATTTCGATTAAAAAGCAGCAGAAGCCCAGTGCCTTTTCTTTCTGAGTTCAACAATAACATTTCAAACAGGGGTAGCCAACACAACAACATTATTTGCACCCCACCCATTTGACTGGGTTGCCCCAGCTACTCCAGCATATTGTCCTCCAGTTGTTTGGGACTACCACTCCCATCCTCCTTTCACCCTTGGCTATTCTCATTGAGGCTACCATTGCATTACAGGTTTGTAAGGAGAGTGTAAGGGACATGTGTGGCGCTGTGGGTTAAACCACAGAGCCTAAGGCTTGCCGATCAGAAGGTTGGCAGTTCAAATCCCCGCAATGGGGTGAGCTCCTGTTGCTTGGTCCTTGCTCCTGCCAACCTAGCAGTTCGAAAGCACGTCAAAGTGCAAGTAGATAAATAGGTATCGCTCTGGCGGGAAGGTAAATGGTGTTTCCGTGCGCTGCTCTGGTTAGCCAGAAGCGGCTTAGTCATGCTGGCCACAGCTGTACGCCAGCTCCCTCGACCAATAATGTGAGATGAGCGCCGCAACCCCAGAGTCGTCTACGACTGGACCTAATGGTCAGGGGTCCCTTTACCTTTAAAGAGGGTGTTATGATTTGGGACCTCCAGGTCACATTTCAGTGGTGGTGGTGGAAGAGGGACACACACCAGATTCACAACAAGATGTCCTTTAAGCAAGGTTCGATTGCAAAGGATAAGAAATAGGTAACACTTGCAGTTACTATTTTATAACTCATATGAAGGACCAGTCAAATGGTCTTTTGTGTGAAAAGAAAGGCACCTGTGTCTTTGGTACCTTTAACTATTACATAAACCTAGATATGGTCCAGCTAGATTATATGTTAAATGAGCAGCACTAAGTGTGCAGCACTAAGCATGGGAAGCCTGTTGTATTTCATTTTGACGGGGGAGGGGAGTGCCAATGGGAGTCACACAACCACCCACCCATCTGAAAACTAATCTCCCCTTGGTATGAGAAATGTTTGTTGTGGCTGTAGAGGGAAGGGTTACACCCATTGAAAAACGGCCCCCTACCCTTAGTATGGCATTTAAAAAAACTGTGGATGAGGGAATGGGCCAGAGCTCAGGGACTGAGTATCTGCTTTGCATGCAGGTTCAATCCCCAGCACCTCCAGATAGGGCTGGGAACATATTCCCTGTCTGAAATCATGGAGAGCCACTGTCAGCCAGTTTAGGCAAAACTGAGCTACATGGTCTGATTTGGCACCTAGCAAAACCTTCTCAGCTTTTCTACTCCATGCCTTCCTTGAGGGGTTGTGCCTGACTGGAGTGCATTCTTGAGCTGTGATCATGGTTCTTGCTTGCATGGATGGAGGTGTGTGTGTGTTTAGAAACCTCTGATTTATCTTTGGCTAGAACATAGCCACACATTCTTCCATTCACTTTTGCCTCTGGCCACACCCTCCCCTGGCAATGCAGTCCTCAGAAACTTGCCTATAATGGGAAAGAGCCCTCTCCTGCTGAAAAACGTCCCCTGCCCATACCCTAAATGATGTCAAAGCTGTGATTAAACCCCAACTGAGCAGTGATTGTGCTAACTTCCACTAAGATAAAGGTATGAACTTTTAAGTTTCGCAGCACCTTTCTCCAGGATGAACAGAAGGGCAAAAAGTGCTTCATGAGGGAAGAAATAATTTATATCCTCTCAGGAGGTGAGTTTGGGAGTATTGTTAGGCCATGTTCCAGTAGTGGTTGGCAGTGCAGCATGTGGAGCTCATCTGACCACCTGCCACCAGCATTGCTGTGGCTTAATGGGAGAGGCAGCGAGATTGGTATGGTGTTGAGACACTAATGGGAGAGCCAGACTGGATAAGCCAGTGTGTTTTTACTGACCTTGCCCCCCAGCGACACCCTTGATGAGAGGTTGGGTAAGTGCCTTTGCCCTAATAGCTGCTACTGGCTTGGTCAATTAAGCTTGGACACCCAAGGGTTGGTCTTGTGGTAGGAAAAACACTCTTGTGAGCCTTCACAGCAAGCACTCTGCAAATCAAAGGTATCTTATAGGTACAAAGAGGTGAGGCATCCAGTTTTAAGGATTTGTTTTGTATTAATTCTGATACAAACTGACCTGATCTGGACTAGCCCAGCTAATGTGTGGGATGCCTCTCTCCTTCATTGAATGATAGAACTTTAGAGTTGGAAGGGACTCTGAGGGTCACCTAGTCCATTCCCCTGCTATGCATGAATTTCAGCTAAAGCAGTCATGAGAGATGGCTATCCAGCATCTGCTTTAAAAACCGCCAGTAATGGAGAGTCCACCACCTCCGGAGAGAGTTTGCTACAGTGTGGATCAGCTCTTAACTGTCATAAACAGGCATAGGCAAACTTGGCCCTCCAGATGTTTTTAGCCTACAACCTCCATGATCCCTAGCTAGCAGGACCAATGTTCAGGGATGATGGGAACTGTAGTCCCAAAACATCTGGAGGGCCGAGTCTGCCTGTGCCTGGTCATAAAGTTTTTCCTGATGTTTAGCTGGAATCTCCTTTCTTGTAAGGTTTTCTGCATCGCTGAATTCTGTGATGCAGTTCTCAGCTCAAAAACCATTGGAATGTATTGATTAATTCATATTTTGAGAGGAAATGTGTATTGAAATGCAGGTTTCCATGAAAAACAAGTTTCAAAAAGAGATTTCAATCAAATTTTTCATGCATCTTTTAATTAAAAAAAAATCAGATTAATGTAGAAATGGGACGGAATAGTGTTATGAATGAACACATTCAAAGGTGACATGGACTGGAAACTAATTGGTCTGTCCATACCAACCTATCAGAGCTGGAGCTTGCTTTTGCTGCCAGTCATGCTTTCTCCTGAATCCCTTCTTCAATGTATGCAGCTTGTGTGCGAGAAGAGTTGTCCTGTGCTTGATGATTGAATTGGCAATGCAGGAGAGAAAATGGCTCTGGGGAAGAGAGATATAACAAGGTACTGATAACTAGGCTGCCAAAAAGAAAGAAAAAAAGAGTGAATGAGAGTCTGGAGGGGAGAAGAAGGCTGAAGAAGTAATAGGGAGCTGTGGCGCATGTGTGAAAGAGAGGAGGGGAAGAATAAAGACTAATGAACACTAATGTTTCAGGCATTAGGTATGACAGGAGTGCATTTGCTCTTATTTTTCTGCATGGATAAAAGTGGGAATGTGCCCAGAACAGCACATGAGAAATAGAGACAGACAAACCAACAGACTGCTTTCTGTTTATATCCACAACTGGAAAATGCAAGTCCTCATTGGAGAATTTATTACTATAACTTCAAAGAAATGTTCCACACATTCCATTTTAATAGCTGCAAGTAGACATTATTATGGATTTCAAGAAAACTGTAGCATGTGCATCTGGCAAATACATATTTCTAGGTGCTGTGTGTATCTTTCGTGCAGGTGTGTGTGCCCCAGAGAACTGGCATTGGCTGTGTGGATCAGTGCCATGTTGCCTGTGAAATAGGACAAAATCCTAAGTGAGGAATTCAGTGCCGTGCTTTCATAATAGTTCCGCCAATGCAACCCAATTGTGTGTGGGGGGGGGGGGGAGAGCCATATTTTGCTATTGGGACCTGTTGCATTGCCTCCTTCTAGTGCAACACTTTTATTGAATCCAGCCCTATGTGTCTTCCTTCTCTGTTGCTTAGCAGAATTTGCAAAGACTTGAGGGTCCTTTCTTTTTTAAACACCTTTGGCACCTCTTTGAGGTAATACAGTATGTACATGCCAGACTTTCAAATGCTTAGGTTCTATGAAGCTGCAGTCCCATTTGCTTAAGCCCATAGATTTGCATGTACTGTACATCCAATTGCATGTACAGCAAGATGGGGGTGGGAGGAAGGTCTGATTTTTCAAGACAAAGTGTTGATGCTAGTAAGTGGAGTAGACCTTTAACCACACGTTCTGATTACAGCCCTGCAAACACTTCTTCAAGTCACTTTTCTGTAGGGTAACCAGCATCATATAACAAGTATCCTTGAGTCTACTTAGTGCATGAAGGGGTTAAAACCATAGAGTAAGCTGTCCTGCCAGGCTTAGCCTATGTCACTTCCCCTCACCTTGGGAGGAAATGGGTAACCAAATATTTGCTACTTCACTCTACATGTGAATTCAGTATGTAAGGAGTTCTGAGCTGGTCACTCCAGCCAACCACATGACTTTAGCTAGCCTCTTTTGCTTCAGACCAGAATAGTCTGAAACTAGCATCTTCCTATACCAATAGTTTACAAACTTATACCTGATTGCTGTATGGAAAATCATATGAATTTGACCTTTGAAGAGTTTTGTAAGTAAAACCATTTTATGACTTGCCAAATGTGTGGTTTATCTCTCTGCTAGGGAGAGTACTTATTCTTATAGCATACTGGAGAGAACTTTTAAATGGGTACTTTTTGGGGGCTCACTGGAAGGGCACATTTTAAAGCTTTTACAGCCTATATTTCCACGCTTTCCTTTGCTGTGATCCAAAATGTCTGCTGGGGTTCTCTTCCCAAAGGGTACTTGCCCCAAACCTGGGTCTCGATTTCTAGGATTCCAGCATGTTCTTCATTCTGGGCTGACTTCTGGCCAGTGTGCACTCATCTCACCCTTGTTGCTGCTGCTGCCCATTTGCTTGCCCCGTGCCCTCTGGGCCTAGTCTGCACCATCTCCAGAGGCAGAGGGCAAGGAGAACAGATAATGTTGTTAGTTTCCATATCTGGTCACTCACATGGCAAGGATGGGTAAACAGACAGCAACTGGAAGGAGAAAGGGCTGGGGATCTCTGGTGTGGTTGGCAGTGGGTCCCTTGTTGTGGCATTGGCCTCACCCCATGCCTAACAATTAGGGATGGACAAATCTGCCCATTTTTTGTTCCTCTTGGTGTCTCGTTTTTCCAATCTTAAATTTAGTTCTTCTCATCAGTTTGCTTTTTATGACTCCTCATGAGATTCCATCAGAATTTTAGTGCCTATTTCTCTTAATATGCACATTTTTGCAAGCAATTTCTCTAATGTAATGTGTTTTTGAATGTTTGTATGTGCATTTTTTGCCCATTTCTCCTTAATATATGCATTTGTGTACATCTGTTCTTGTTCTTGTTCTTCCTGTTGTTGTTAGAGAACTGAATCACACAATTTGGGGAACTCTGAGTTTGAAAAGTTGGCTGGGTTTCAGTTTAAATATTTTTTGGGGAAGTGCAAACCGGACCTAATTTATTCCCTCAGTGATGCCAGTCCCTGTTGCTGGTCCTGATTGGAGTTCAGCTGGGGATGGACTGGCATCATTAGAGAGGCTACATGGGGGAATAAGCCAATGATGTGACTTACATTTGCTTGTAATAATTTATTTCCCAGCGTACACATGATTGGGGGATTCCTGAGTTTAAGCAGATGGGTCTGCTGTTACTATCTCCTGTAGCCTGAGATCCATTTAGACCTTAGAGAATTGTGTGTCTCCTTTGCCCATCGTTGATATGGTAAAGAAGCTATTTTACAAGAAAAATAAAAACAAGTCAAAAGAAACTGAAAACTGAGCAACAATTATTATAAGGCCATATGGGGGGATTAGGTTTTGGTATTGATGATAGAATTTCTTGTATATCATAACATTTAAGATCAGTGCATGTCTTAAGAATAAATAGCAATTTTGGGAGGGGAAACACTAATCCAAACAATTGGTCTTATTTAACAGATTGAAAAAGATTCCAGGCTTCAATCCAGCTTTCTGTCCTTTTCGTATTTTATGCTAACAAGCTAAGAGAGGGCCTGGTTTTCCATTTGGCATGCTTAGCAAGTATAGTAAGAAGCAATCTCTTATATTAGGCTTCCTTTAATATGGTGCCCCCCCCCCAAATATTTGGGACTGTAATTACCATCACCCTTGATCATTGGTGCTGTTGGCTGGGATTGACAGGAATTGTAATTCAAAACATCTGGTGAGTACCATGTTTGGGAATGCTGTCTTTATATCAAGGAATTTGTCTTTTCATCACTTTGAATTTCCAGAGCAAATATCACCAAGAGATGGTGGGCACTGTCACCATGTGTATGGTGTGCCATACACATGGTGAAGCAGATTACCTCCAGGGTCCATAGTTGGCCACCCTACAAAGCGAAATGCCTTCTTCCCTCAGCAGCTGGGTTGATCAGTATCCGGATTTCACGCATTGAATTGCATGACTCCATACAGTTCTGTAGGAAAAATTAAAGGGTTGTGGGTGGGTGACAGGAAAGTAACGAATACCCAGTGTCAGAGGATTAGAGCCAATTTGGCTCCCATCCCAACATTATCTCCCAAGTGTAGTCTTTATTTTATTCCATAAACCTCTGTTACTATGAGAAATGCCAGATCAGGCTCAGGCCATGGGCAGCTATTCCAATATTTAGACATGGAGGGTGTCTTCTCCAGCACAGAGCCTGCCAGATGTTGTAGGACACCACCTACCACCAGCTCCTGCCAGCATGGCCAGAAGTAAGTGATGCAACATCTGGAAGGTACCAGGTTGTAAAGGCTGAACTGGAAGAGGAAAGAGGGACTTCTGCAATTAGAAGGTACCACCCTGTTGACCATGCAAAGGTTCCTGACAGTTGAGTGGGCTGATGTTGCATACCTCTGGTTTGCCACTGTGAAAATAGGATGCTGGACTAGATGGGCCATTGGCCTGATCCAGCACACTCTTCCTGTGTTTCTTATATTTTGGGAGAAGGGAGGACAAATCTGGGAGAGGGGGGAAGAGAAGTGACCAGGAAGGTACCCTGCTATAAACATTTATTTTTAATGTTGTTGGAATCAACCCAGAAGCATTTGAGGGGGAAATTAATGAAACCGTCAGTTTCCTCATGCGCAGTGACCTTTGACTAGCATTCTCATTTGGGAAGTAACCAGAAGAAGAAAATAGCATTTTCTGCGCTTCACATTCTCTAAATTCCAGACTCGTGGATGGCCTTCCTGTGTTCACAGAGGTGAGGGGTGCTTGTGCGTATTTTCTGTAACCTTTCATACCAGACAGCCACTGGATAAATGCCAAGGAAAGCCTGATCTGATTTCTAATCAGTGGACAGGCTGGTTCATGAACTCAGTGAGCGAAAAAGAGAAAGCAATTTTTTACTTCTGTAATCCCAAAGTTGCGCTTGTAACAATGGACAGAATAGTGATTCAGGGCTGGGATTTCCCCCCCGTGCACAACAAAATACAGTGCCTGCCTGAAATCACATATTTCTTTTTAACCCTTTTGGATTGAAACACCTTCTGGCAAACACTTATTAGAATGAAGGGTGGAAAATAGAAAGCAGCTTGTACAACTGCTTAGCATTTTGCTAAATATAGCTGAGCTATGAAACTGTTTAAAAGACCCGCCTTAATTTTGGTGATTGTAAGTTTCTTAAAAACTGTTCTTAATATTGTGTTTTAATGTTGTAACTCGCCTTGAGACATCAGGGTGAAGGGACTGTAATAATAATAATTAAAAATAAACTTTAAACTAATTTACATTTACCATGTTTGGGATGCAGAATAACTTAGGAAAACACCATTGGTTCTTCATCTATTGCATGTTATTTGGCAGTACGTTCTCCTTGATTCCCTTTATTTAGGGAAATGGTTACAACACAATACCACCACTATGTTACTTCTGGAACTTCTGATATTTACCTTTAAAAGCTGACATGGGCTAGAACTAGAGTACCTGCAGGAATGGCTTCTCCTATAGTAATCTGCCTGTGAGCTGTGTGAACTGATTCAGAGGCTCAGCTCTCCACCTTGTTTTTGAGAGCATACTTATGTATATTTATGATTATGTAATTAGGAAGGGCCATAGCTCGGTAGTAGGGCGCCTACCTGCCTTGCATGCAGAAAGTTGCTGGCTGGGAAAGATCCCTGGCCAGTTAATGTAGACAATAGTGTCCTAAGTGGCCACATAATAGAATGGGGGGTGCATGTTAACCTGACCTGCAAGGTTGCATGAATTCTAGAAACACCTTGCATGAATTATTGTTATAATTTATTGAATTAGTATACCATTCATAATCTGCAGATCACAATATAAAAACTGCAAAATGCATAGTAAAAATAAGAGCAACAACAAACCAATTGTCTGTCCATGGAGGCTCCTGATGTGATTGAGAATCAGGGTTCTTAATCACACAGGAAGCATCTATGGCTAAATAAGGGCCTCAACTGCAGAAGAGTACCTACCCATGAGTTGAGTGGCTAAAGCTGCATTTCACTCTACCTGTGTTGTCCCTTCTGGGGATACTGCTGCCTGAAGTGAACAATTGTAAATGGTCCTCATCATTTCTGTTGAAGCTCAGTATGAAGTTTATGGCTCACATAAATAAATAACCAAAGCAGGGCTAGGGACACAGTTGGGGGAGGGCAGAAAGGGGGGGGGTGTAGTCTTTCTCTACTGTCTTTCAAACTTTAGATGACAGAGTGTTGCACTAGGACCAGGGAGACCAAATCCTTGCCATAATGCTCATTGGGTGACCTTGGGCCAGTTGTCACCTCTCAGTTTACTGTACAGTGGTACCTTGGGTTACATACGCTTCAGGTTACAGACTCCGCTAACCCAGAAATAGTGCTTCAGGTTAAGCACTTTGCTTCAGGATGAGAACAGAAATTGTGCTTTGGTGGCGCGGCGGCAGCGGGAGGCCCTATTAGCTAAAGTGGTGCTTCAGGTTAAGAACAGTTTCAGGTTAAGTATGGACCTCCAGAATGAATTACCGTATTTTTTGCTCTATAAGACTCACTTTTTCCCTTCTAAAAAGTAAGGGGAAATGTGTGTGCGTCTTATGGAGCGAATGCAGGCTGCGCAGCTATCCCAGAAGCCAGAACAGCGAGAGGGATTGCTGCTTTCACTGCGCAGTGATCCCTCTTGCTGTTCTGGCTTCTGAGATTCAGAATATTTTTTTTCTTGTTTTCCTCCTCCAAAAACTAGGTGCGTCTTGTGGTCTGGTGCATCTTATAGAGCGAAAAATACGGTAAGTACTTAACCCGAGGTACCACTGTACTTCCCACAGTTGTTGTGATTATAAAATGGGGAAAATATGTCTATGCCACCTTGAACAACTTTGAGGAAAAGTGGGAAAAAATGTGGTGGTGATTATTCTCCAGTGTATATCTCTCACTGGTTCTACACACTTGCCACAAGCAAGCACAGCATCCGTCTTCTTTCTTTGTCTTACACATGTTTTCTTGGACTTCAGGTTTTTTTCTAAACTGTGACCCATCAGTGGCTTTGTTAAGTGTTGAATTCAGAACCAACACCCACCACCTCCACATAAAAGCCTATGGGATAAAGTGGGGAGAGTGAGAACTCAGCACACAGGCATCTGATAGGGGCTAGCAGCAAGCTATGATGTGCACTACAGAAGCCTGAGCTAGCCATTCCCTTTCTTCATTTCTTCAGATATGCCTCTGAGACCATGTATGATGCAGCAATTGCAATGGGGGAAGTGGGGTGGAGGGTGAAGCAGCAGTCAGGGGACCCACATGCTTAAAAAAACACAAAAAACCCACATACATTTGTGTAGATAGCTCTGCTCTAGTGACCCACCTGAGGTCAGGCTTCAACCAAGTAGTGTTTGCAAGGCCGAACGTGAATGAAGGCTATATTAATATGTATCAATGCACCAATGTCTTCAAATTTCAACCACATTTTCTTTATGTAGGCAAAAGGAACTTTTATTTTGTCTGTCTGCCTGCCTGAAGGGGGAGATTGCACCGTCTAACGGCTGCTGTTAATGCACTACCATCAATGTGTAACGATGCTTTAGGGAGTTCCACGAACAAAAAAGGCAGATGCCTGCCCCAAGAAGTTTACAGTCTAAATTATATATAATACGTTATAGATATAATTACTCACCCAGTACTACTACTATGTTGACAGGCCCACTCAGTCTTCTAGCACCCCCAATAGGACTATTAATAAGCTCTTGATGCAAAGCTTTCAGAAATACCCAGTCAATCATAACAACAGCATGATTAAAGATTCTTCACAATAATAAACTAATCTTCAAGGGTTTTTACTTTAATACCCCAAAGAGCTTTTGGATAGGATAAATCACAACTTAAGGAAGAGTGAGTAAGACCTGCAAATTTTGGGATAGGGCTTTAAAATTTCTGGGGGAAGCAGCTCGTTGTGTTTGTGACCTTGAGACATGTCATCTATGCTTCCTTTGCATAGGTTGTTGTCCAAGAGTTAAAGATGCCAATAAGTCCTTCTTATCTTGCTGACATACTTGATTTGCTTAGTTAATGCCCAAATCATGCTTTGGGATCTCCTGTTTGGAAAGTGGTGATGGAAGCACAAATGCCTTTCTGATGCTATCGGCCTAATCTGTTTTTTTTTTTACTAGGATCGCACAGATGCAGCTAGGAGATAGATGCCTATACCTGCCTGTGTAATAAGGACTGTGCTCTCGGGGGAGCAAGTTAGCATTCTTTTCTGAGAGGGCTGATCTGCTCCGTAGATTAGATAATCAAACACACCGAGACACATTATGCTGACAAGGTGCTTCAAAGGAGAATCTTGACTGGAAAAAAATACTGCTACCTTTTGGTCAGCCCGGCTGCATCAGCCTGGCACAGGGAAGGGCTAAATAAAATTGAGGATTAAAGTTAATGGCATTTCAAGAAGAATAGCAAGGCAAAAATAAATCCATTCTGATCTTACATACACATGTGTAAAGCCAGAATAACTCCCATGAAAACAAGAGGATTAGGGTATGGAATAACCCTTTGCTGCCAGAGCCACGTGTGTCTTACAGATGATATTACTCTTATTTCTTCTCCAGTATCCAGAGGATTTGGATCAGAACCTTATAATGCAGGTGAGTACACACTTCAATAATCAAGTCCTTAAATATAGTATGCAGCAGTAATGCTATATTTCCCCCCTCACTGCCCTGGAGTTGCGTTTCTTGAAGGTGAACATTCTGAGTTACTGAATTTTCAGGCGTGACAATATACTGTTTTTAATTAAGTGAGGCAGGAGCAGAAAACAGTAAGCTGCCTGAATGTCTTTTTTTCTCTTGACATGACGGTCCTGATTTTTTTCTTTAATGTTATTATTACATATACTTCCCACATTTTTTTCCAGAGGGCACCGAGTTTGGTGTGCATGGTTCTTCCCCCTCCCCATTTTATCATCACAACAACCGTTTGAGGTAGGCTTGGCTGAGAGACAGTGATGGGCCCAAAGTCCACCTAGTGAGCTTCAGGGCCGAGTGGGGTTTTGAACCCTGGTCTCCCAAACCACACCAACCTGTCCGTCCAGCTTGCATTCCCAAGGTGAACACACTGGCAAGGCAGACACCTGCACCCTGTGGGATTGAGCCACCCTGGAGACCTTGGGTGGAAGTGCAGGATATAGATCAAATAAATAACCCTCCATTCATCAGCTGATGAGTGGAGGGTTCAATCCTGCTGTATTCTGCTTCCCCAAAGCTGAACCCTCTCCCGCCCCCGGTCAGTTTTTCAGGGGGGCGGGACTGCCATCTTACCTGTCACATGATGTCAGCGTGATGTCAGGTGATTGGCAGAGTTGCACAACAATGTTGAAACTAAGTATCAGTATGAAAACCAGGCCAGACAGGCCATGTCAAAGAGAGGCAGAGTAGCCCTGCCACAGGACTAGTGTCCTGTTGTGCTGCCTTCTCTAAACATTTCAGTTTCCTTCCAGCAGGGGGAGCTAGAAAATAAGATTCAGCAAAGAGCCCATTTACAAACTATTTCTAACTTTGTGACCCCAAAGACCAGCATTGTGCCTGATTTTCTTAATGCACCTGCTACACATTTCCCTAATATGGCTGTGAAAGTGATGTAGCATAGCAGCAACATCTTCTCTTGGCAGAGAGAGCTTTTTAAATTACTGTAGCATATTCCCAGCAGGAAGTATCTACTGTTGCGACTGACAGATTCCTGACAGCGGTCCTGATTCTGGAAGCTGTTAGAAAAAGTTCCCCACTCTGTGGTGAGTCTTGCAGACAAGCAGCTAGCTGGGTTGAGGCAGCTGACATGGGGAGACATATGAAGCAGCCATTAGTATTAGATGCTCAGTGTGCATTATGAAACACTAGGGATATGCACTCATGACCTTGTTCTCCACCCCTATTTTCCTTGAGGGCCTCCCACAAGCCAAAACTACATCCAGAAGGACTGAAGAATGCAATTTAAGGAGGAAACTGGCTGTTCATGCGTACTGAATAGTATTTTAGTATTCAGATTTGCAGTATTTTGGCATATGTATGTATGTATGTATGTATGTGTATATATATATATATATGCTTTCGTAGATTTTCACGGGTACAGGAATGCAGGTTTTGGTGTCCTCGGGTGTCTTCCCGTGTAAAAGTTGGGGTGTCTAGGCGAAAGCACCAGCCTGAAGATGACGAGTGAGACCTCGTCGAAACGTCGCCTAGACACCCCAACTTTTACACGGGAAGACACCCGAGGACACCAAAACCTGCATATATATATATATATATATATATATATATATATATATGCTGTCTATTTCAGAATATGTTAGTGCAATTTATTTGTTTGGTGCTTGGCCTATCATTACGATCATAAGGCTAAACGACCGAGTAGATTAGAAATCCCAACGTAGGGATGCTTCCATAATTCTCATCAACTTCCTCCATGTATTTTAGAGCTTCAGATTACTTGGCCTTCTTTTTGCAAATTACCCTTTCTTGTTTCTGAAGTATAACTAATTCATTAGGGGTTCTTTGCTGCCCCCCATGCCCTGCCTTCTTTATCAGCAGTGTACATGCAGTCCGCCCCCCATGCAATCTTGATGTCAACATACATGTGATTGCATCAATATATTTGCATATGTTACATTTATGCATTCATGTCATGGTACCCAAAAAAGGTAGCTGTGACTGTACATTAATCAGGATTCTTTTGTGTGGTGGTTTACCATGTGTACCATTAAAACAGAAAGCTGCCCCTACCATTAGGTGGCATGAGGCAGCTGCCTCAGGAGGCAGATACTAGGGGGCAGGGTATTAAAGGCAAGGTATTGGGAGGACAGAGTTGCATGTTTTATCCAGCCTACAGTATGCTCCCTAAGCTGGCCTAAGGTCCCATGGAGGATGCTATCCTATTACCAGTGTTTGAGTAAAATTCAGCCACCCACCAGTGCAGTTGGCTTTGATACCTGGAAGAGGAGTAGGGTACCATCTTGCCCTTTGCCACAGGCAGGACAAATCCTTAAGTTGGCCCTGGTTAAACACCACATAAGGGAAACCTTGATGCAGTCATCTAGATGATCACAATCATATTGTGACTCCCCCCCAAAAAAAATATTTTAATCAGTGTACAAATGTTCATTGGTAAAAACATGTAAATGAAAAAATGAATTTGAAACTTGCAACCACCATGCTCCAATTCCTGAATTTAATTTTTAAAATTATCCTAATAAACCAGAATTCAGGAGGGGTAGGATTGCAAGGCAGAGTGAATCAGAGAAACAATATGGATGGGGAACCTGTAGCTTTCAACTCCCATCATTTGGAGGCCCACTGGTCCCCCATCTGCATTGTGGGATGGAATGTCCTAAAACAATAGCAGATATTAAAGTGTGCTCAGAACATGCTGTTTTACTAACAATGAAATGCTATTAGAGGGCATATTTTCTATTGTTTTGGGTATGGGAAAGTGTGTGTGTGTGTGTGTGTGTGTGTGTGTGTGTGTGTTACTGGTGCTTGTCTACAATGCTGTACACACATACCTGGGAATGGGTCCCTTTCTGCTCAGCTGGGCTTCCCTTTGAGTAGAGATGCAGAGAATTGTTCTGCAAAGCCAAGTGAATTCTATGGGGCTCACTTTGGAGTAGAACTGTGGGAGCAGGCAACACTATTTCATTTTGGGGTGGGGAAGACATTTTAATGAAGTCGTTGGAAATGCAGTTTTGTCATTTAATAAAATTTACATAATGAGATGTAGGAATATTACATGGATATTTTATGTTGATCTTTTTTTTTCTTTTTGGGGAGGTGGGGGTGTCTTTTTCTAGATTCTTCTACTAGGCTTAAACCAATTATAGTTTGCCCAAAGAATCCATTCTCCCTTCCCGTATTCTGGCTGTCACTTCCTCCCAGGAGAAGCCCTAATTAGACAGTATGGCTCCCCCTCCCCCCCACCGACTTGGATCATTAAATAAACTGTTGACTGTATGGGGGGAAAAGACTTGCAGCACTAGAGAAAACTGGCATTAAAACAAATGCCCAGGGCAAAATGCTGTTGGTCTTTAAGACTAATTTCCCCCCATTTTCAGGGACTGTGGGGAATCTTTCCATAGAAAAAGCAAATAATAGCAGCAGGCCCAAATCAGAATGGGAGGGAGAATCATAAAAGCATAAAATTGTAGAGTTAGAAGGGACCCCAAGGGTCATGTAGTCAAACTCCCTCCAGTGCAGGAATCTCAACTAAAGAAGCATTGCAGCATAATGAAAGGAGTGTGAGTGTGTGTGTGTGTGTGTGTGTGTGTTTGAAGGGGAGGAGAGTCAATAGTTATTCTGCAGGAAATAGGCAAACTCATCCCCTGTGGAATGTGGAGTGGTGACTTTTAACACACACACACACACACACACACACACACACACACACACACTTTAAAAAAACGCAGTTCTTTTATGGGTTCTTTTTAAATTGGAGCAGTAGAAAGTTAATTAGCAGGCAGATATGATTCACCCCCAGCATACTCTGCCTTCCTGAGGTGAACTCTGAAGGAAGATTTTGTGGCTACTCCCCAAGATCTTGAGATGATTTTGAGTGGGGTACCCAGTGCCATTGGGGTGCCAGAACTCACCATGAACACCTCCCTTGGTCACTTATAATGGCAATGGTTCCAGAACTGACTGCTGGCAAGTTCTGGTTGGAAAAAAGCCCTGCAGGTACCAAGTATCTCCTTCCCTAGCAGCTACAACTGAAATCCCATGTCCCTGAAGTGATAGAACAGCTAAGGCTGTGTACGGTACCTTACGTTTAAAGCACTTTAAAAGTACACAACTACCCTCAAAGAATCCTGGGAACAGTAGTTTGTACAGGGTTCTAGGAATCAGTTGCTGACAGTGCAAGTACAGTTCTCAGGATTCTTTGGGGGGGGTGTCATGTACTTTAGTGTGTACGCAGTTGTAGTCTGAAGACGCTGTTGTCATGGGCAAAAGCAGACCTGGCCTTTCAACGCTGTGTAGACGAGCACATTCATCATTGTAACACTCACTCAGTACTTCATGTCACATTTTTTGAGCATTGAAAGCGCTTCCCATACATTATCTCAGTCATTTTACAACTGTGAAAGATAGCCGGGTATCACTGTTCCACACAGTGTAAGGATGTACATTTTGAATTGGGGGCTTACCAACCTGAGTTTCACACATGTGCATCAGAATCCTACGTAGGTTTACGCAGAGGTCAGCCCAAAGGATTTCAATGGATCTCACCCACCCACTGTTTACTTAATTTAAAGTTGTTGGTGTTTTGTTTTTGTTTTTAAAGAAAAGAACAGAGGCCTGCTGGATCAGGCCTTTTCCCTCCCTCTCCCCATGCCCCTAAAAGTGACTCTGGTGGTGGCAGTGGTCAGGAGAACCTCATAAAAGCACATGGAAGCGGGGGTAATCTGTCTGGCCAGCGGAAATGTTTGCCATAGCGCAACCTTGAATTGCACTCTATATCTGAAGAAGTGTGCATGCACACGAAAGCTCATACCAAGAACTAACTTAGTTGGTCTTTAAGGTGCTACTGGAAGGAATTTTTTTGTTTGCACTCTATATGTTATAAATATCTTAGATTCCCTGTTTTCACTGGTGTTTTTTAGGCCTCCCTCAGAAGTCCTCATGTTGATTTGTGCTTATGATGGCATCAGGGCAGTTATAGGTGGTCCCACCTTCAATACTGTTTGCACCTGGAAAAGTTTTGAGGTGGATATACAGCTTCGTTCCAGTTTTATTTTTGTCCCTCTAGTGTTGCTCTGTATAGCACCTCTCTAGATGGCAATAATGTACTCATGCTGGGGAAGCATCACAGAGCTAATAAAGTGGAATGATGTGTGGATGGCTCAGTATAAATCCATGACTAATGCACTTTTATTGTGTCAATGACACCCACAAAAACACACACACCAGTCTGGAGGGGCCTTGATGAATGGAATGAAAATAACATTTCCAGTTACCTACAAGGAGTATTGCGTGCAGTGGTGGTGAGATCTGAGACACAGGCAATTTATTTTATTCGTTTCGCTAAATAATTTATTTGCTCCACAAATATGATGAGATGCCTTAACTTGTGTGCAGGTTGTACATAAAAGACCACAGAATCTTCTGCCTATCCCTTCTCCAGACATGTTTCTAGTTATTATTCTAAATGGAAATTTCAGAGGGCAAAGAACATAAATTGGCAATAGCATCTGAAAGAAGCATGAACTTTTTTTTTTAAGTGGTAGCAGTCACAACTATCACACATTGTGAAAATAGAATCCCAGGACAGCGGCATTCAGTGTGAAATGCTGTTCAGAATCTCATCACTTCTGATTTTTTTTTTTTAAAAAAGAAAGGAAGTCACATTGGAAGAGTCTTGACAATTCAAGGGAGGATTGAATCTGGGATCGTTTCCCTCAATGAAATTATCATTAAAATAGCCTGGGGAAATGCATCTGTCAAAGTGACAGCTTACATATGGCTGGTGAGTTATGAAATTCTTGCCGGTTTCATAGACCTCCATGTTGATATTCCAATAAGCAAAGGCCAAGTATAACAACACGCAGCAGCTAATCTGCTAAAAAAGATAATTAAGAAGTGATCCTGCGAAAGATACTACATGTTTTGGAATTACAGTGCTGCGTCTGAATATGGGACAAATACATACCCTTTGTTTATGTGTGTTAGAATTTTCAGCCGCCATCTTAGTTTGGAGTTCCTCATTCATATTTTCTGAGTTATTAATCATGATTACACACTAAACAAAATTGGTCGGTTTGTTTCAGCCTGGCATCTATGTTTGAAGCTAGCCAAGGGACAGTATGGCTGTTTGGGGGCACCTTGGGGCAAGGAAGAGGCAAATATTGACTGCAATCCCTACAAATACAGGAACACATCATATAATGTTTCTCCTCTGGAGATTCAATGTTTGTTGGGTTGGGGTAGCCAAAGAGAGATATTTGAGGGCTGGGTCACCCTATCATAATACTGTTACTGTTCTTAACTATTTTCTATGAGTTTTGGCTATGTCATCCTGTTGTTTCCTGTCCTGTAGAACTCTATATTTTCCTATACGTGTCTGGTTTCTCTAGGTTTTTTTAGGCTATCTAAAACGTTTCCCGTGGAGCATGGAATTGCTTGGGATTGTTGTTGTTAAAGCCCAGCAGTAGAGGGTTAAGAGAGAGAGATTAAGGTTTTTTTTGTGTTTTTTAAAAAAGCTTACATTGCTTTAATAAAAAACCAAAACCAAAGCTAGAGCTCATCAGAAGCAGAAGCAGTGTTCTAGAAAGCCTCACATTGTAATGCTTAGCAGAGTCATGTAAGGCCTAGATTGGAAACCACTGCAGTGTGTGCAGACCCACCCACCCATGTTGTCCTTGGATAAAAAGTGGTTTGTAGTCATGGTGCTAGGGAGACGCCAAATTCACATATACAGTTGTACCTCAGGTTACATACGCTTCAGGTTACATACGCTTCAGGTTACAGACTCCGCTAACCCAGAAATAGTACCTCAGGTTAAGAACTTTGCTTCAGGATGAGGACAGAAATCGTGCTCCGGCGGCATTAGCTAAAGTGGTGCTTCCGCCTTTTAACATTTTTTTTTTAAAAAAAGAGAGAGAGAGGACAGTTCCTTAGTATAAGCACACTAATCCCTTCCCAAAAAACTCCCTCTCCCCAGACTAAACAGAACAAGCATTGAATACCAGAAAGGTTACCCCTTTCTGACAATAAGACTTAGTTCTTTCAAAGATGGTTGCTTCTCCTATCTCCTATTATTGCCTTGCAGCAAGGCTATCTTCCCAGGAACAAGGCTGCTCTCCATGCACTATGGGAGTGAGGTTGTTCTGTGGCCCTTCACAGAGTTTGCTGGACTACAGCTCCAAACATCCCTTAGCACTAGCTTAGGGCTGGTGGAAGTTGGTATCGAACAACATCTGGAGAGCCACATGTTCCCCACCCCTGGTATAAACTCACTGGTTCTTATTGCTCATTTGCATGGTAAAGAAAAGATACCCATGTTTTAGAGATATAAATAGCAAAGGTGTACACACTGGGGTCTCCTGGAGGTGAGGAGGAAGGTTAAAGAAAAGGTAAGGTAAAAATAAGGCGACATCAGGCTAAGCGATGTTTCCAGCATAGGATTGCAAGACTTCTGCATGCTTTACCAATGCTCATGCTGTATGTTTCATCTATATTTTACCAAGGAGGAGTAAGAACTCTGCTGAACTCTCATTACGCGTGCAGTGATTTAGAAATCAGCCCCTGTGGCTGCATTTGATATTCAGTTGCTGAACTGTGGCACTCTGTTTCATTACTCATAGCAGGTTGGTTTGGAAATGTGTCCTATGAACCTATAAATTATACAAATTTCACTGTAGATGTGTAGCAGCATGATGGGAGGGTGGGTGTGTTTTTCTTTTTAGCTTTTAATTATTTAACAGAAAAAAATCATATTTTTTTTTAAAGGAAAGAAGTACAAGAACAGGAGCCCCAATAAAAAACACGAACATCAAACACACACACACACACACACACACAAATTGGTAAATCCAAGCCCATACCGATGCTTTCTTTTGCTTTAAAAAGCCTATTTTGTTGATCAAATTTTTAATTATACAAAATCAAGAAGTATGTAAAACAAAGCAGTGGTATGTACCTTGTTACAAGGAAATGGAGAATAATTGCTTAATAGAACATTTACAGTCAGCAAATTGGTCTCTTAGGGTAGGGAACTCCCCTAAACTGACCCGTAATCACAGATCCTCATTGCAGCTCATAGAATCAATGGTTCACCCACACAAGCAATAAAATTACAATTGGTGGGTAAAATTGCATGGTTGGGGAGATGGTAGTCTCACATTCTCCGTACATGTAGATCTTGAATGAACTGAACTTGGGGGATTGTGGTGCCTTGGGGTGTATGCGGTGCTAGGGCAGGGGTAGTACATCTGGTGGGGGGCATGCCGTGCTCCTTTATAGATATTTAGAACTGGGAACACCCCTTTTCTCCCATTGCAATTCATGCAGAGCTTGCACCAAAAATTATTTTGAACAGGCCTGCACATTAGCATATCCATATTCACGGAAGAGAATAAAGACACATCACTGAACTGATGTTGGTCACTCTTGATGGCCTCAAAACAGTCTGGGAGTGTTTGCCATTTGTCAATTAAGTACCAAGTCCTCATAGTCAATACAGTGGTGGACTTTGGGCTCTCAAATTTCAGTGATGCCCTGTGCAGTGCTAAGATTTGGCACCCTCTACCTCTCATGTTCTGTTCTACAGCATTGAATTGGTGACCCCCGCAAAGCAACACACGGTGTGACTGCACCATTTATGCCACCCTAAAACTGCCTCTGGTCAGCAGCCTCTAAATTAAATGACGTACTGCTAGATGTTTAGAATCATAGAGTTGCAAGGGACCATGTGGATCATCTTTAACCCTCTGCAATGCAGAAATATGCATCTGTCCCCCGTATGGTAATTGAACCTGCAACTTTGGCGTTATCAGCACCAAGCTCTAACCAGCTGAGCTATCCAGGCTGACTTAAGAGAACCCACTCATTTTATATACAAATAATTTAACAGTTGCCCACTTAACTTTGTATCATATATACTTCAACAGAATATCAAGGTACTTTAACATGCAGTGGAAATCCCTTCACTGCCTCTTGTCAGGCTTAGCCGTATATATTTCATTATACAATAATTTAGTGTACCAAATGCCTGTGTGTTGCCTTGCATATTAATCTGGTTATAAGTGCTATATTGAAGCTTAAATTAAGTTACTTTTGTCACAGTACTTTTAGCAGACCTGATGTGTTGCTATGGAGATTTCGGGTTTCTGCAGCATGACATCCTCTGGCAAATCAACTGAGCCAGCATCATTGGTTCTTTTGTATATTATTATCCAGAGCAACTTCACATCATTTGCAGGCTTATTCAACTGAGCAGTAATGCACAGACCTGAAGACTGACCTTATTTGTTCATTCCAAAATGAAGATGATAAAGGTCACCAGGGAAAATGATGAGCTCCCTTCTGGCTTGTTGTTTGTCGTAACAGCCAAATAAAGGGTGTCAGGAAGCAAAAGGGAAAGGAAAGTTAGAGCCTCTTGAAATTAATGCAACTAAACTGATTTAACTACATTGGACATTGACAAATTGGCCCCAATTCAGCTATAGGTGCTATAACAACCGGTGGCATCTCCAATGACATTTTAAAAGCATGCACTCAGGCAGCAAATAGGCCACAGATAGGGGTGTGCACCTAGATCAGGGTGACTTTTGCCAGATCAGGGAGACTGTGTTTAACTTTGCACAGTACTAAGGGACACTTTGCCTGACCAAAGTGTGCCCCAACAATATTTTGCCTTTGCATGACACACACATAGCAATTGAGCACACTATTCCTGGATCTCTCGTGCTTTTCCAGGCAGAAAGCATTACAGTCTGAAAGCTGGAAGAATACAAATGTAATATTCTTGCACCAGAAATGTAAGCTTTGAGAGAACTGGGAAAGGGCTCAGTAATGAACGAGAAGCGGTGCTCATTTATTGAACACATGCACACACAGAGAACTGATTGTGCAGAAAGGGCTTGCCCTAGGCATGACCTATATTGTGAGCAACCATCAAAGCATGACAGGAACTGGTCCCTGTTTTCAAAGAAGCACTTGTGTTGTTCAACATGCTGAGTTTGTTTTGCACGTATTGGTTATAAGGAAAACACTGGGGTGGAATCCAAAGTTATGGAAGCAGGCATCTATTTATTCAATGGGTTTTTCCACTATCTCTTTCTCACTGCAGCTTCCTGTTCTCTGTGAAAGCCTTTATTGCTGAACAGAAGGTCGGCGGTTCGAATCCCCGCGATGGGGTGAGCTCCCCTTGCTCGGTCCCTGCTCCTGCCAACCTAGCAGTTCGAAAGCACGTCAAAGTGCAAGTAGATATATAGGCACCGCTCTGGCGGGAAGGTAAACGACGTTTCCGTGCGCTGCTCTGGTTAGCCAGAAGTGGCTTAGTCATGCTGGCCACATGACCCGAAAGCTGTACGCCAGCTCCCTCGGCCAATAAAGCGAGATGAGCGCTGCAACCCCAGAGTCGGTCACGACTGGACCTAATGGTCAGGGGTCCCTTTACCTTTACCTTTTTATGCCTCCATTAAGGGGAGGACCACAGCTTAGTGTTTTAGCACCAGATTAGCATGCAGAAGACTCCTGGTTCAATCCTTAGCACCTCTAGGTTGGGCTGGGAAATATTTTTGTTTGAAATCCAAGAGGAGTTGTTGCCAGTCAGTGTAGGTCATACTGAAATAGATAGACCAATGGCCTGATATCTTTCTCTTTTTCTGTTTTCCTTGCTCACTAGGACTGAAGTTTTTCAATCACCTCTTGACCAAGGTAAAGCACATTTGGTCATACATATGAAGACCAACTTCTGGGCAGTAATCCTATGCACAGGCTATTTAAATCCCACTGAAGGGATTTAAGCACTCTGAATGCAGACTTGGAGACTACAGGTTGTAGCCCAAATCCAGAGTAATCCCTACCCAAAGACATCTGAAATCAATGGGACAAGTTAGTGACCACTGTCAAGCCCTTTTGGTTTCATCAATATGTAGGTCACATTACTAAATTTATCATGGCTTTGGTCTATGTCATCAATTTTACATAATAATAATAATAATAAATGTGGCTTTTCTTACTCAAACTGGCAATGCAAAGCCACCAATGAAACTATGAATGAAGAAGGAAATAGAGAATGCTGGTTTACTGTTAAATTTCCCATTAATACTTCCACCTACAGATGGGAGAGAAATTTGGTTTGGCCCATACTTCCTGGAACAAAAATGCAGCTCTCCTTCAAAATTCATGCTTCTTGAGATTTTATGATGCAGTTCGCCAACCCAAAAATGCATATATTGCCTCTGAAAAGACAGGTAGGGGAACAACAAGCCTACCTGTCATTGGTTGAACTGAAAAGTAAAAAAAACAATCTCAGGATAAGGGCTATCCCGGAACTGGAGAAAGACAATTTAGAGGGATTTCTGACACTTTTGTTCTCCAAATTCTGGGGAATTGAGGAAGAAAAGGACTTTAAAATTGTGACAGCCTTTAGACTGGGAAAATCTGTAAAGAAAGACAAGTCCAGAGACTGCTTAGTTATTCTGAGATCAAGAGAAGAGAGGGATAAGATATTAGGCCTACATTTCAAGAAATCTTTGGAGATAGAAGGCAAAAGGGCCGAAATTTACAGAGATATACCCAAATATCTCTTGGAACTTAGGACTACCTATATAGACCTGACTAAATTGTTGAGACACAACGGAATTCCTTATAGGTGGGAGTTTCCACAAGGACTTTCATTTACTTACAAAGGAAGGAAAATAAAAATTAAATCACCTGAAGACCAGCAGAAGTTCCTACACGACCACGAGGAGGACCTGCAAAAAGGAGCTGCAGCTTCTTGGCCTCCACCACCACCGGGACCACCTTCAAGAGTCATACCACCTGGATCTGGACCAGCACTACCTCCTCCGGGATCGGAGGGAAGCTTAGACACCCCATTGTAGGACCCGTCAATTGATTCAGGATGTCTCTGCAGCTTCTCAGTTGGAACATAAATGGCGGAAATTCCCCGGAAAAAAGAAGGAAAGTTTTTCACATTTTGAAAAAGGAACAATTGGATGTTATCTGCCTACAAGAAACACATGTGACAAGGCTCCACAGAAAAGTGCTAATTAATAAAAGACTAGGCCAAGAATTTATTTCTTCGGATAAAGTTAAGAAAAGAGGAGTGGTGATATATGCAAAGGAGAGCCTGTCACCGAAATTCTTATTTAAAGATGAACATGGCCGAACTTTGGCGATTGAAATACAGACACAAGGAGAAAAATTTTTGATATTAGGAATATATGCTCCAAATGAGGGAAAATCGGAATTTTTCAGGAAGCTGCATGAGACTATGCTGGATTACTTGGACTATAATAACATCATTATGTTGGGTGATATGAATGGGGTTGTGTCTGTAAACATGGATAAGTCACAAAGTGCCAACATATCGAAAGATGGCAGACTACCTAAAACCTTTTTTGAAATGACTGACAATATGGACTTAATCGACATATGGAGGGTTAAGAACCCTCTAGGGAAAGAAGGGACTTTCTTTTCTGAAGCTCATCTGACATGGACACGAATCGACCAAATATGGACAACTAGAGGACTGGCACCTAAGACTAGAAAAGTGGAAATCTGCCCAAAAACCTGCTCCGACCATAATGCTTTGAAAGTGGAATTGAGACTAAATACAACCGGATCCTTCAGATGGAAAATGAATGACACTATATTAAGAGATCAGGAGATTGTTAAGAAGGCCCAAAAAACTTTAAAGGACTATTTTGAGATAAATTTGAATACCACCGTGGAAAAAAGAATAATCTGGGACGCAAGTAAGGCAGTTATGAGAGGGTTTCTAATACAACAAAACACGATTAAGAAAAGGCTCTGGAATGAAAAGAAGGAGAAGATATTGAAGAAAATAAGAGAAGGAGAGAAAAAATTAAGATCTAGGCCTAAGTCGAAGGATGTGTTAAGAGAAGTGAAATTTTTCCAGGCGCAATATTCAAAATTGATAAATCAAGAGGTGGAATGGAAAATTAAACAAATGAAACAAAGATCCTTCGAATCAGCGAATAAGTGTGGGAAACTGCTAGCCTGGCAGTTGAAAAAGAGACAAAAGCTTAACACAGTTACAAATCTAGAGATTGAAGGGAGAATGGTTCAGAAACCCGAGGAAATTAGAAAGTGTTTCCAGAGATACTTCAAAGAACTCTACTCACAAGGGCCGCAAAAAGCTTCCGAGGTGGATCAATTTCTTAAAACTAATGGATTACAAAAAATACCCCTGGAAATGAGAACAAACCTGAATTGTAACATCACACAGCAAGAAATTGAAAGTGCCATTCAGAATCTTCAATTGGGCAAGTCTCCAGGCCCTGATGGTCTAACCTCCAAATATTATAAAGTTTTAAAGGATTATTTGATACAACCCTTGATGGAGGTTTGCAACCAGATTATGGAGGGAAGGAAGGCACCGGAAACGTGGAAAGAAGCTTTCATCACATTGATACCTAAACTAGAAACTGAAAAGACTCAACTTAAGAATTACCGCCCCATCTCACTCCTAAACGTGGATTACAAATTTTTTGCAGATATTTTGGCAAGTAGATTTAAAAAAGTATTAAATGAAGTGATCCATAAGGACCAGGCTGGCTTTCTCCCTGGTAGGCATTTGTTTGACAACACAAGAAATATTATTGACATTTTGGAACTTCTACAAACAAATCTTAACACTAGAGCGGCCTTAATTTTTATTGATGCAGAGAAGGCCTTTGATAATATTTATTGGATGTTCATGAAGAAAAATTTGGAAGGGATGGGAGTGGGGCGGGGGTTTGAAAATGGTATAGAAGCAATCTATACAGAACAAAAAGCTAAATTGATAGTAAACAATGTGGTGACAGAGGAGTTTAAAATTGAAAAAGGGACACGTCAGGGGTGCCCCCTATCCCCCCTATTGTTCATCTCAGTTCTGGAGGTGTTGCTAAACATGATTAGAAAGGACCGGTTGGTCCAAGGAATCGAGGTCGGAGTGAAACAATATAAATTGAAAGCATTTGCAGACGACTTGGTATTAACATTACAGGAACCAGTCTCCAGTACTAAAAGAGTGTTAGAATTAATTTCTGACTTTGGTCGGGTGGCGGGGTTTAAGTTAAATAAGCAAAAAACCAAGGTTTTAGCAAAAAATTTGACAGTCACAGAAACAGATGAGTTCTCTAAAGAAACGGAGTTGAATGTGGTTAAAAAAGTAAAATACCTAGGGGTGTACCTGACCTCCAAAAATTTGAATTTGTTTAAAGATAACTATGAGAAATGTTGGTCAGAAATCAAAAGAGATTTGGAAACATGGTCAAGATTGAAACTTTCCTTGTCAGGCCGAATAGCTGCTGTAAAGATGAATGTATTGCCGAAAATGTTATTTTTGTTTCAGGCCCTACAGATCGTGGACAAGGTGGAATGTTTTGGAAAGTGGCAGAAGGATATTTCTAAGTTTGTTTGGCAGGGCAAAAAGCCCCGAATAAAGTTTAAAATATTAACTGATGCGAAAGAAAGAGGGGGATTTGCCCTGCCAGACTTGAGGTTATATTATGAATCTGCAGCCTTCTGCTGGTTGAAAGATTGGATTTTACTGGAGAACACTGACGTCCTAGATCTGGAAGGGTTTGACAATGCGTTTGGGTGGCATGCATATTTGTGGTATGACAAGGTTAAAGTGCACAAATTGTTTAAAAATCATATTGTCAGAAGAGCAATTTTGATGGTCTGGACAAAATATAAAGACTTATTGGAGAGTAAGACCCCGAGGTGGCTCTCACCGGTGGAGGCCAAGGCACGTAAGAGACTTAACATGGAGGCCCATTGGCCTAAATACTGGGAAATAATTGAAAAAATTGGAGACAATTGGAGGTTGCTGAGCTTGGAAAAACTGAAAACTAAGGTGCGAGACTGGCTGCACTATGCGCAAATTCAGGAGGTCTTTAAAATAGATAAAAAGGTTGGATTCCAGGTGGAAAAATCGAAACTAGAGACTGAATTGTTAGAGCCAAAAAGTAAACTACTTTCGAGAATGTATAACTTGCTGCTTAAGTGGAATACACAGGATGAGACAGTCAAATCCGCCATGATAAAATGGGCGCAGGACGTGGGGCACAACATTATGTTTGTAGACTGGGAAAGGTTATGGAACACCGGTTTGAAATTTATGGCATGCACTGCCTTGAAGGAAAATATTATGAAAATGGTATACCGGTGGTACATGACCCCAGTCAAGCTAGCTAAGATATACCATTTGTCTGACAATAAATGTTGGAAATGTAGAGAGGCGGAAGGGACATTCTTTCATCTCTGGTGGACCTGCCCGAAAGTGAAGGCCTTCTGGGAAATGATCCATAATGAACTAAAAAAGGTACTGAGATTTACCTTACCTAAGAAACCAGAGGCCTTCCTTCTGGGCATGGTAGACCAGAGAGTGCTTAAGAAGGACAGAACCTTTTTCATGTACGCTACCACAGCAGCAAGGATCCTGATTGCAAAATATTGGAAGACACAAGATTTACCCACGCTGGAGGAATGGCAATCACAGTTGATGGACTATATGGAATTGGCTGAAATGACTGGCAGAATCCGAGACTTGGGAGAAGAAACAATTGAGGAGGACTGGAAAAAGTTTAAGGACTATTTGAAAAAACACTATAAGCTGTATGAATGTTAAAAAAATGCACCTTTTAGGAAACTCTAGCTTCAGCAAATGTAAGTTAATGAAATGAAAATTAAGACACAAGAATTTAGAGGTAAAATAATGAAATAACTTTATTGTGTTTAATACAAAGCATACAAGAATTGGGTTATAGTAAAATTGAAATCAGGGAACATGATAAAATGGAAGATACAATAAGTTTTGAAATAAGTTAACAAATTGCTGATGTTTTATATGACAGAGAACGCAGGGTTTGGAGGATGTGGGGAAGTCCTTTAGATTGGATGGAAAAAGAACATGGAAATTTGTTATTCTTCTATTCTATTTTCTTATAACTATCCTTTATTCTTTTTTCTGTATTTCTTAAAATTAATAAAAATATTATAAAAAAATTAAAAAAAATGCATATATTAGGGCTAAATACATTTTACAAACTTGCAAACTGATATGGAAATGTGGAAAAATTGTGAAACTGAGAGAAACCAACACTGGCAGATGCATCCATTCCCACCTTCATTCATCCCTTAACATTTAGTAGGGTATAAACCAGGGATAGCCAACATTTCTCTCTCCAGATGTTTTTGGGCTACAATTCCCATTTTCCAAGACTGCTGGCCATGCTGGCAGGGGCTAATGGGAGTTGTAGTCCAACAGCATCTGGGGGGGGGGCACCATGTTCGGTATCTCTGATGTTTTAAGATCACAGACCCAATGAAAACAATCTCAATTTCGGTGGACTTTTTCAGGCAGGGATCTTTGAAAATTGGAGCTATCCTCCAGCGACAATCCATTGGACTCTGAGGAAGAACCAATTTATATAGAATCTTGTAATTCTCTGCACAAGCACATTAACACTGGTTAATATTCCTGCCTTCAGATGGTACTGTTATTCAGTGAACTCAAATGTTAATTCAATCAACTTTATGTTAAGCTGTCACATAAGTCTAGCAAGTGTTTGATAATAACTCTTGTCTTACAGCGTCTATGATGATAAGCCTGGTATAATTGTGCTATCAGTTTCTGACTGTTTGGCCCAGTGAGCATTGAAGTCAATGGGAGTTTTTCCCCAGGGTTCAGGATCACTCTTTGCTACTATAGGCAGCATTCTGAAATTCTTTCTCAAAGGTGTGGTTCCCCCCCCCATTTTTGTTTTAAAGATCACTAGTACAAATGGTGGATAGAGTAAGTGCTACTGATTTGTAGGCAGTGCATAATTTTGCTGAAGAAGGTGGCTAGCGGAAGCACTCCCAGGTCTGCTAAGCTAAATCCACCTTCAAATTCACATTCAAATCCATGAGTTACGTTTTAGAAGTGTCGTCTTTGTCTGCTGTGATAGGGGAGGTTGAATTGCCTATGAGTGCATTACCCTTTTTGAGTATGCAAGCAACATTTTCTTGTTCATAAGAAGAATGAAGTAAACCCGATTAGATTTGTTCCCCATCTGGGATCAGGAAATTAACTTTGGAAAAGATTTAAATCTCTTGCCCAGGAAGGGACTTTTCCAACTCCCTAGTTCAGTTTGACAGGCACTTCTGCCTTCGAATGGATATTGCAAGGTGAAAGGGAGGAAACTAAAACAAATGCAGTGGGTGTTGTCTCAGTCCTTAGAATGGGCTCACTGACTATTCTTCAAGTGTGGGAGCCAAATCCAGCTGTCTAGGTCTCTTTTTGGCCCACAAAACTCTTCCTGTGTTATACCTCTCACTGGCCCTGCTTTGCACATATTTTGTTTTGTTTGGCTGGAAAATTTCTGCAAACTCTGATAATGTCTTTCACTTTTCTGGATGTGTGTTTGTGTGTAGCAAAACAAAACAAATTTGGCTTCTATAGTGTCAGTTTTCCAGGTCACCCAATACGCCTTTTGGGAATTCATCCCCCAGGTCTAGCTTGTAATGTGTGAACTAGAAAATCATGGGTATGATCAGGAGCAACTTCCAGAGTTATGGTGGGTTTCCCTTCCCACTCTGGTTAACCTGAGCATGGAAATCGCTGCAGACCCTAGTTAAGATCACCAGTTTCCACACTTTGCTTGTCCAGGCCAAGCCAGGACAGCTTACATATTGCAAAACTAGCTTCTGCTTTAAAGGAGAAGCTATTTTGTGAAAGCATAGAGAACAAAGCAGCTGCAGGGAAAAAGTGATGATAGGCTACAGTGTAATTCTGGTTGACTTGGGCTTAGAATATTTAGACTGCTGTTGGTAGCTGCTCCCTTTGGGTTCTTTGTTTATCAAGGTGGTTGAATTTATATGCGCTGGCAGGGCATTGCTGGGCTAAAGAAGAAGAGATATGCAGAACACCAGGCATGGCTGGAAAATATGCAAAGGGGATTGTCATACTTTATCCTGTTAAAGTTGTGTCTTTCCCTAGAAGGATGACTTGTGCTACCTTTCCCCTACAGAAGGTATTTAGGGTATGTTCTTTTCAAAGGAAAGGTGCAGAGGGAAGGGAAGGATTTAACATTTCAGTAGAACGAAGGCTGACCTCTTGCTCTCTGAGTCACGCAGTGGGAGGGTTGGCTTCAGGAAGACTTTTGCTAAAGGGAACTGCCAGGCTGATGTGCCAGGGGACACCCCCTGTCACATATTCCTGTAAAGACTATTAAAGGGAGGAGGCTGGCTTTGACTTGGCCTGGGGCAGGGGGTAAGGAAAAAGAGATTGCTATTCACAATACTTTTTGACCACTGTGGAAGGTTCACAGTACTTCCTTGCTGGTGGCCACTCCAGGCAATGGCAGCCCCCCCCCCCACTGGGCCACTCTCAGGTGAGAGATGGGATAGGAGTATTAGATAATCCAGTAGATGTGGGGCAATGAGCCTATTAATGCTTCGGAGATGTATCTTGCATGGTTGTGCTTCATTGTGGGTTGTATAGGTGGTTTATGTATGAGAGTTTGGTTGATTAACGTAGATAATGTTTGAGGTAGTGAATTATTGTAGTGGTTGTGCAGAATGGTTGGCAAGTAAGACTGCCTATGTGGTTGTATGAATAACATGTGCTATGTTGCTTAAAAAAGTTTACATTATACTGCTTTGTTGTGTTGTGTATTTTGATATCGTTTATATATTTGTTTTATTTTTTATGCAAATATTTGGTATGGTTTTTAATTGTACTTATTATGCTTACATATATTAGAAACTGCTTTGAGATCTTTGGATAGCAAGCAGTGTATAAATGGAAATAATAATAAAACAATTGTGTGAGGGTTACTAAAGAAGAAGAAAAGGATTATACATCTACTTGAGATGCCTTGAAGGGCCCTTCATTATATACTTTTTTCCTCCTCAGTCACGAAACCCCCTGCAAGTATCCCAAAGGAGTTCTTTAGGTTCAAAACCTATTCAACCCTCAACAATTTTTTTATTCAAAAGTCTATTTTTGGAGTTGCTATATAAGTTTCTTTATGCAAGAGAGGGAAATATTCTGCTGCTCCTGACCCGCCCCCCCTCAACAATTGCAATCACCTCTTCAGTTTAAATGAATAATAAATGTCCCAATGTGATTACACTAAAATTTCCAAGAGTCAGAAAAATCCTAATGAAATAATGGGATTTGAGAGCCCTTTTATTTATTATAACTAAAAGGAAAGGGAAAAGGGAACAACTAAATCTGACATTTGAACTCATGTCATTTAGCATAGCAGAGAAAAGCACAGAAAGCTCTAGTTTTGGAAAACTGATTTCACCTTCTATACTTATAAATTGAAAAGTTGTAATAACTGTATTGTCATAATTGTACTATTTTATTAGTGACTAACACAGAGATCTAGTGTGTGTTTAGGCTGCATTGTCCTTCCCCTACCAGTTTGCCTCCAGATGTTGTTGGGCCCCAGTTCCTTTCAGCCCCAGCCAGTATGGCCAATGCTTTGGGATGATGGGAGTCAGAGTCCAAAACATCTGGAGGGCATGTGGTTTACATGGACTTGCTTTGATTTTCATAGAGATCTCAGTAAGATTTAGGGTGGTTTTAACCCTAGTACACAAAAAAATGTATTTGCAGATGGGAATTGAAGAGCATAACTCCTAATATGTGCATACAAAGAGACTTTTTCATTCAGATTATGCTTTGCAATACTCCCCAGTACAGGAATAAGAGTGTTTTGTAAAGTAACCCAGGTTCCACTGCTCCCACCCCTTACTAAAGTTATGATTCAAACTGTGGTTGGCTCAGATATGGTCAAACTTTGGTAGCGTACAGAATGACTGATCCCCAGAATTCATTTTCCCTCTCCAACACAGAACCACCATAGCTCTGGCCTCTAGTTGGCAGGGAAGAACTTCACATTCAGAATGTCAGGACAATTGTTCGCTGAGTGCAGAGATACCTGAAATGGGGCCAAAGTTATCTAGCACTGTAGTGCAATCTAAATACTAAATACTAGTGCTGTGCCAAAATGTATCCTTCAATTTCTTGAAAGCCGAATAGTACGCAAAATACGTTTCTGGTTGTTGTTTTTTGCCTCATTTGTGGAGCACTTCAGATTTTCTGTAGGATTCTGGTAGATATAGGACTGAGCTTGCTTTATTGTTGCCAGCTGGCCATGGGTGGCATGCATTTTTCTTCCCTAAGCACTTATCCAGCAGCCTCCCTGGCTGCCTGTGCTTCCTGATCTGAAGAGGTCCCATAGGAGGAGCGACCTCAAAATGTCTTCCTTATGGAAAGCTCTTTCTTTCTTAAATTAATAACAAAAAACTAACTGTCATATTGTAGGCAGCCTCCTTGCACTTACAGGAAAGCCCAGCCTAGAATACCATGGGGTTTTAATGAAGCATGGGCACCTGGGAAGGCTGCAGGGTGCAAATATAAAGATGTTTTATAAAAGGAAAGAAATGGCACAAACACTGCCATTTTTCGCTTTTGTTGGATGCAATTCCTTTTTTTTTTTTTTGTTAATTGATAGAGGATGCTGGGGGGGGGGGGTAATGGCGGAGATATCTCTAGTAGTTAGTAGTCAGTAAAAGTCCCTGTTCATGCCAGAAAATCCAGGAAGTGATAAATGCAGTCCTCAAGCAAGAAGAGCGTGTACCTGCAGCCGGAGTAACAGGAGTACCTCTATTTCCCTTTGTTAGTATCACATATTATTTAAAGCCAAGATAGCATAAGTGTAGGGCTACTGCACAGCCCTGTTGCACACTTCCCTGACGGGAAGCCCCATTGAGCACGGAGGGACTACATCCGAGAGCAAGATTGCACCGACAGATTGGAGGAACCTATGCTCATTCTCTTCTGAGCCATGAAACTCTGGGAGCCTTTGAACCTAATTGCTATCTTCTCACTAACTCATGTCACATACACGGTTGTTAAAAGGAAGAAATAGGATAACCCCAGCCTTGAGCTCCTTGAAGAAAGAGTGAGATGCAAATGGGATAAATGAATAGATTTCGGATACGGCATGAAAAGTGGAAATGGGAAGTGTTCTGGTGCATCTGTTAGTTCTGCAGCGTTCCCTCTTTGAACTTTTCTGTTACTGTGACAATTAAACCATGTTATTGCTCCACTTACATATGACTGAGAATGCAGCTGTGTAGCAGTAAAATCTTATTCCTTCCAGAAGGCGGTTGCCAAAGAACAAATTAGATTATTCAGTACATTTCCAATTTTAAAAGGACAACTCCAACAACATCTGCTACTACATTTCATTCAAAGTGCAGATGCAATGAAGATCTTCTGAAATTTGTTTTGGGTTACTCATCAGAGATGTGATGATCTCCCCTCATGACATCAAGTTGAAAACCCAGGGCCTTTCTGCACTTACCATTTGTATTGGTAGAGTTTCTGAGGTTTTTCTTTCTCTTGTTTGAAGCTGTCGGCATGCTGCCACAAGACAGCAAAAAATTTCCAGCTGGTATTCCAGAAAAAATGTACTCAAACCCCCAACTTTTCTTCTGCTGCAAATATCCAACTTTTGTGAAAGATCTGGAAAGGATCTTTGATCATTTCCATTTGTGTGACATGTGTGCAAACATCGTCCCATTTTCTGTGTGGAGGAGGTATGATTGATAGGTGTAGTTAGGGAGGCAATTATTTTACACCATTTCCCTCTGACCAGTGGGAGCAGCCAGTTTGTGAGCTCAGTTCAGAGGAGAGATGCGGTACAGAAAGACAATGGTGCTGAGTCAAAGTACTGCACGTGACAGCAGTCATTACCCGCAAACAAAATTCTGTCACAATAGCCAGGTTTGTTATAGCTCAGGCAGACTCGTAGTTCCTCTTTTGATTTCCTATTCCCCCACTTGATTAGAATTCTGAAGAAGAAAAAAAGCTACATAAGAGCGATCTCTCTGCACATGCTCATAACTCTGACATTTATTAGTTGGAGAGACATGAGAATAAGAGCTGTGACTAACAGCCACAGAACTTTCCTCAGTTTGGGCACAACCCACCATTAGTGTGGAAATGAAAACCCTGCACTCACTTCTTAATAACATGTGATCATAGGTGGAGAGCCAGGCATAGGCAAACTCCAGCCCTCCAGATGTTTGGGACTACAATTCCCATCATCCCTAGCTAACAGGACCAGTGGTCAGGGATGATGGGAATTGTAGTCCCAAACTTCTGGAGGGCTGGAGTTTGCCTATGCCTGGTGGAGATAATCAGCTTCAAATTTACCCTTAGAAAGACTGGCAGAAGACACATACCCCACCCTTCAGAACTTGCCCCTACATACTTTTAACCCTTGTCTGTCCCGACAAATAGTTTCGTCTTCACTTTTAGGAGGCTGCCACCTGTACTTGAGGGAGGAGGAGGAAGGGCAGCAACTCTGGAGACAGTGGCTGACTGAAAACAGCATCTTGAAATTCTTCATTGTATTTGTGGGTGGTGGAATGGAGGGGGGAAGGCATGTCACCAAATATTTTCCAGCGTGGGATGAAATTCTCCATGTTTCATGGAGGAGGGGGCTCAGCCCACCACCATGGTTCCTTACTTTTCTACCAGGTTTGTTTTATGCTCTTTCTTCTCCTGCAGAACTCCTGAGTTGGCAGCCTGGCTGCTAATTTATATGCTCCACTAGAAATGGCTCCCCTAGTTGGATGGAGCCACAATACGAGTCTCCCAGCAGCAGGGGTGCTGCCGCTTACAGGGAGAGCGAGGGGTGAGTTAGTGGGGAAGGTTGGTGTAGTACGGGCACACTACTGGAAGAACCAGATTGGCTCCCCTGGTGTAACCCACAACCACACGCCCGCCTTGACCCTCTCCCCCGTAGTAAGTGGAATCATTAAGTGTACTTAAGTGGAGTCTGCATTACATGTGGTCATACTGCAGCTTCTAATAGAGCCTGTTGTTCCCTAAAACAGTGCTGAGGAGAGCATATTGATGATTCCCTCCTAATGAAATAGAATGAAATGCTGGAAGCCAATTCCAACCTGCTACTCCTCCCAGTACTCGCACTTGAGCTGTTATTCCAAAAGTTTCTTCACCTAAGCAAAATAATAATAATTAAAAAGCCAAGATTATTCTTCAGGGGGCATAATTGCTGCAGTTGCACGATATTCTGGAGCTTGCATTTCAGATGTAAGCATTATCACCATCTTTAGAAGAAACAAGGCAAAGTTTTGCTCACTGGTGAGCTAGGGAAAGTATGAATTTGTCAGTTACATTATCCTTCATGCTGTATCCCCAATGTAAAAGAAAACCATTAGCTGATCCCTGAAGTGCACATATCTATTTGCTACATAGCTGTGTTTTGTAAACACATTCTGAGTCTCTTAAAATAACCGTGATGCCAAAACACTAGCTGACCGCTTTGTGAAAACATAGGCCATTTCCTGCTGGAGTAGGAATTTAATTTGTTCTGAAATTCAATAAAGCTGAGGAGGGTGTAATGCTCCAGGTTTGTTATGAGGAAGGAGGACATTAGATAGATAAGAAAAAAAGGAGTAAAGATTTAACCGCATCACTTAAGTGTTTATTTGCAAGTACGCATATTAGGAATTTCATGTGTGTTTCGTGTTTACAAGAGAGGTGTCCACACATTACATTCAATGTGTGCATTGTGCAGTCTTTGTTTTCAGTAGTTGATCTATACAAATGAACAGGTGCACACTCTTCTGCACAAACACTTGTACATGTGTAGAGAGAAAGTGTGTACCCGCGTTCAGTGTAATGTGTGAAGACACCTGCATTCTAGTCCTATTCCTCTTGCTCTGATGATTCTTTCCCATGTGATAAGGGCATTGCATATGCAAAACAAGCCATGCTGATTCTAGATGGAGTTGCACTCCCCCTGAAAGACCAGATGCATAGTCTGGGAGCGGTCTTTGATCCAGATTTGTATCTTTGAGACCCAAATGGTCTTAGTGGTGGTTGTTGGCATCCGTCTGTCTTGACCTTTGTGGTAAGGTTTGCCCATTTCCAGCTCTTGCTACTTCACCAGCTATGGTGGTTGCTGGACAATGAAAGCTTTGGCCACAGTTTTGCATGTGCTCTAGTAACCTCCTGTCTAGATTACTGTAACATGCTCTGTGTAGTGCATACCTTGAGGATGAACCAGTGGCCCATCTAGTCCAGCATCCAATTCTCACAATGGTCACCCAGATGCCTGTGGAAAACCACCAAGCAGGAAAAGTATAAAGGCTATGTTCAGAGGTTTGTTTGTTTGTTTGTATGTATGTGTGTGTGGATTGTTTTGTACTGCAGTATTGATTTTTATTGGTGTATTGGTGTATTGTTGTATATATATATATGCACACTGCTTTGTGGGCACCTGTGATGAAAAGCAGTATATAAGAAAATAAATAAATAAACTCAAAATTACTTGGGGCCGTTTCCAAAGTGAAACTGATGCATTCAGAACCTTCCATCAATCCATTTTGTATTTCTGAATTTAGTGCAGAGCACCATGCATAACACAATTTGTCACAGCTTTCCAATTATTTCAGTTCTTTTGCATCTTTCCCCCCTCCTTTACATTGATGATGTATACATGTGAGCACTGATAAAACACGGGGGGGACGAGACGACCCAAAACATTCAGGATTTCTTTTTGATTGGTGTTTTATCAGTGGACACATGCACATCGGTAATGCAGCATGGATAAAAGATGCAAATAAAAGGAAGGCACCAAAAGTTGTGGTAAACTCTGTATGTTCCCTTCCTAGAAAACTGAAATTCTACTAGTTAAGCCAAAACCCAGGAGGAGTGGAATGCAGAACAGGCCACCACTCAGAAGTCTCTGTCTCTTGTGCCAGACACCCTCGGAGATCTTACTGTCTGGCGCATGAGTAGGGCCTCAGATGCAGGTCTTAATGAATGTGTAGGAATCAGGTTAAACCCAGGCCTTTGAATTGACTGCGTGCTATGCACATATTACTTTTGGGCTGTTTTTAAAAGAGACAAATTGAAATCCACCGATTTTATTGCTTTTTTTGGAAGAAAATTAAACACCAACACAACACTTTTGGATCAAATGTAAGTTTGCTACATATTGTACTGTAGAAGACCAGTGTCCCCCACTTTTTTGTCTCTCAAGAGGTTGCACTGAAGGTCACTGCTATGCAAATGGTGGTTGGTACAGGAAGCTTTGATGATCAGACCACTTGTTTCAGGGCCCAGATATGAAAGAAAATAGCCTTTCCTTGGGTTTCCAAGTGTGAAAGCTTTGGAATGGACAAATTGAATAAGTTGCTGAGGGCACAGCCTGTTTTCAATAGGAGCAATAATGTCAGATAAACTTGCCAGGGCACAAAATATGGGTCACATGGCATAAAGTTTTATTGTGGATGCAGACATTAAATTACCCTGTGCTCTTCTGAGTGTGCTGCCTTATCTATATTATGCATATTGTGGTGATAGGATGTGTAGTGTGGGCTGCCTTTGGCCACAGAATTATTTGAGAGTGACTTGCCTTTGCTCATTGTAGTAGCTTTTTTAACTTGATGTCTTTTAAAACCTGGATAATACCTATATTAATAAGGGGAATGAATAGAGGCTATCATTTAACATCCCTCCCATCTCCATGGCTGCTTGAGGATTTTGTCAGGCCACAATAAGATACAAATCAAGCTATTTTACTAAGTGATATGCTAAATAAATATAGTCTTCCCCTTGCTGAGGGTCACCACTCATGTACATCTGGGAATATCAAGAGCAGAAATGTTAGGTATCATGTTTGCTACACTACACATCCTTTTGACTGACACCCAGAAGCAGGCCTCCTACTTTGTGTATGACAGAATCAGTGTGCAAACTGATTTCTCCTGGCGGACACCTCTTCAGTGAAGGAATCCCAGGAGTTAGTCATTTCAGTATTGTGGGCCCTTTGCACAACAACGTCAGCCTCCCCTGGAGTTAATGCTGGTCTGGGAAAGCCATTTACCTTTCCCATAGGATTGCTTTGTTATTTTGCTGTGATTATTGTGTGGCTTCTGCAGGTTTGTGAGCAGGGTATAAGACTGAGTTGGTAGGCAATGAGTGGGCAATGGCAGGTGCTCCACAGCTGGTTCCCAGCTGAACTGGCTGGCTGATGGCCGGGTGCTCCAAAGCCAGCAGCCATCTGGACCAGCAACCATGGCTGGCTATTTTCTTTTGGGTGAGCAGGTAGTGGCTTCCTATTCTGCCACTTTCCCAATTTGTTGCCTGACCCATGAGGCTCACCTTGCCTCAAGGTCAGGCTGGCTCTCTACGAGATCTCCTGAAATCATTAATATTCACTCTTCCTCCATCCGAATCTAATCAAAGCAGCACTATTATCACCTATCAATTTTATATGGACAGCTGTGAGATGTTGAGTGTCCTTCATAAGAAGTACATTTAAATTCCTCCTAAAGCGTAGACTCCCCTCCTTTGATAAGCACGAACAAGGGAAACATTCCTTTTTTGTGCACCTGGAAATTGCTCTTATAGGAGCACTGTACATTTTGGTAATCAAAGGCTACAGCCGCCCTAGAACTCCTGAACTGAATGACTCTCCTTCCTTGAATTTCTTCTGTGTGTCCTCCTTGAGTTTTGCCAGCAGACACTTCGTCTTTGCTCTTGGTTTGGTGCCTGTTCTTACAGTGCTGAAAACTTGAACTCCAGGCAGTCCCAGGTAAGAGTTTTGCTGGAAAACATGAAGCCTGACTTAGTTTGAACCCCGGTTCTGAGAGTTCCCCTCCCATGCACTTCCCCTTCTAGTGAACTCCACCTGCTGATGCTTTTCTGCACTGAGGAAAGTTCTTCCTTTTCTTCCCTCCTTTTCGTATTCACCCCGATGTCCCCTATGTTCTCTTTCTGCATACAGCCAGAGTATAAGAAATGAATAATTTTATCTTTCAACAGTGTTTACATTCTCACTATAGTTCCTCCCTTTCTCAGAAGGCACACTATCATCACACAACCCCTGTGGCTGGCAGATAAAAACAGAAACAAAATACAAAATATGTATTACTTAGCGAAAGACGATGGTGTAGTAAAAAGCAGAATATCAATGGATGGCAGCCATCACACTATTGCTGTTTTCCCCCCTGTGCACTATTGACAGCCTTTGTAGTTATCATATTGCCATTTTGCTTATTTTCTCAGTACAGTGGTACCTCGGGTTGAGAACTTAATTCGTTCTGGAGGTCCATTCTTAACCTGAAACTGTTCTTAACCTGAAGCACCACTTTAGCTAATGGGGCATCCCACTGATGCTGTGCCGCATGATTTCTGTTCTCATCCTGAAGCAAAGTTCTTAACCTGAGGTACTATTTTCGGTTAGCGGAGTCTGTAACCTGAAGCGTCTGTAACCCGAGGTACCACTGTAAAGCCAGGGGTCGGCAAGGTTTACCGGCCATGGGCCAGATCACTCCCACAGAGATTGTCCGTGGGCCGGACTGGCGCAGCGTGATGCCAGAAATCGCATCTACGCATGTCGGTGGTGCCCGAAATCGCTTCTGAGCATGCCCAGATGCTGAAAATCATGCCTGCGCAGAAGTGATTTTTTGGCGTTTGGACATTCACAGAGGCAATTTCCAGCGCCCCTTGGCGAGTCCCTGTGCCGCGCTGCGCTGGTTTAGTACAGTGTGCGGGGGACTCACCGAGTGGGTGGCTCAGTTTGTGGGGGGCTCATGGGCCGGTAAAATGGTCTTCATAGCCGCATCCGGCCCATGGACCGCACGTTGCCGACCCCTGCTCTAATCCTATCTTTGCTGTTGTCCCAAGTACTTTATAAAGACACTTGACTACCTTGACTAAATACACTAAAGTTACTGACATTCAGGATTCATTCACATTTCTGCCTGTCCTGCCACTTCCTCCCAGAAAAAAACCCCGCTCTTTACTTCTGAATCGGAGCATATGTAAATTGCTTTGATTCAGTGGTAAAGAACTGGTTTTCCTGAGCAAATTGGTGGGGCAAATGGAAAACCACTGGAAGGCAAGCAGAAAACTGCTCAGACCTGTGCTTCCTAGATTACGAGATAAGTGGAAGTGTGAACGAGCCCTCTGTTCCTGTGTATTTGGAAAATGTTCTAGTTTCTGAGCCAGCTCCACTGGGTGGTCAGCAATCAGTCTTCTGGCAGAAGAGAGTCAGGATCACAATGGGAAATGGTCCCCTCAGGACATTTGAGCTAAACACATATTCCCCCTCTGGGTATTTTTTGTTTCAAAAGGGTTTATTAGTCCCTTGTTTGCATACACATATAGAGACACTTGTCCTAATTAAGTGTGTAAAGAAAATAATTGCTTTAGATATTTCAGGGCTTAACTATAGCCTAGAACCAGGGTAGCCAGTGTGCCCTGTAGATATTGTTGGACTACAACTCTCATTAGCCCCTGCCAGTATAGTCAATAGCCTGGCATGATGGGTGCTGCAGTATAACACCATCTGAAGGGCACCACTGGCTCCCCCTGGTATAGAAAAAAGGTTGTGGGGTGAAACCTTGTTAGGCGAGACTCAAATTAAGCAGTAGGTTTTCTTATAAAAGAAAATATGCAGCAGTCCCTTAAAAAAAAGAAGAAATACATGTTTTGAATAGCGTTCTACATTCTTTTCCGCTGAACACGCTTGACATTTTTCACTGAAGTACTTTAATAACATAGGGGATTACATATACTAGATGCAAAGCAGTTTCCTTTCCGGTATGTAAAAAGAAATTGCTTTGTTTAATGTTCAGGACAGCTCCAAATTATCAATCCCATCGGAAAAAATAGCCGGAATGACCTTTTTTGTGTTAACTTAATGAAAGTGGATTTGGATGGGTTTCTTTGAAACTGAGCATGGTAATAAAGTTTTACTGATCCATGGTAGAGAAGGAGAGAGAGAGAAAGAGAGAGAATCAGTTTGGAGGATATGGATTCTGCTGATCACAGCAGCCGCCATTTATTTAATATAGGCTCATGGCTAAGAGGAAACAGAATTGTAATACTCCTCTGGATTCCTTAAGGGGCTGTTGAGAATGCAATTTATATAACTTGCATAGCATACTATGCCGAGGAAGGGCAAAACTAGCTACAATGTTAAGTGAAGATTATTTCACTTCCATATGTTGGCTGATTTGTTACGAAAGCTTTTTTTAAAAAAGCTATTAAAAGCAGAAAGTTCTGAAGCAAATGATTTAGAGAGTGAAGGGAGGGGGGTCCCCCCTCCATCTTTCAGGTCACAGGGGATTATTCCTCAGGAACATCTATATATCTCTAGTTATTATGAGGCATAAAAAGTAACTACAATAAATACTGTTAGAATAAACTGTGGTTTGGGATTGTTGTTCTTTTTTTGCAATCTCATCTTGAATAAATTCTTGAACACATTCAAGAGCAGGGCTTTGGACTTCTTAATGATGAATCTTTGTCCTCTCTTTCCAGTAAAACCTAAAAATGGTGCCCCTAGTGTACATTACTTGCTGTGCCATGGGGGGATATCCAAAACAAACACAGTGGTGCATCTAGTCTTCTGTTATTGGGCTATATTTGTACCTACCGTGACAGACAGAGAATGGAGGAGCAGGGCAGCATTCCACATGATGAGCCCCTAGTTCCCCCTCCCACACTCTACAGATTCCTTAGATTTGTTAAACAGTTCGGTGACAGGGCTAGATGTTGACATTTGTGTTCGGAGGATTTGCAGGAAAGTAGGGGACGCAGGTGGCGCTGTGGGTTAAAGCCTCAGCGCCTAGGACTTGCCGATCGAAAGGTCGGCGGTTCGAATCCCTGCGGCGGGGTGCGCTCCCGCTGCTCGGTCCCAGCGCCTGCCAACCTAGCAGTTCGAAAGCACCTCCGGGTGTAAGTAGATAAATAGGGACCGCTTTCTAGCGGGAAGGTAAACGGCGTTTCCGTGTGCGGCTCTGGCTCGCCAGATGCAGCTTGTCATGCTGGCCACGTGACCCGGAAGTGTCTCCGGACAGCGCTGGCCCCTGGCCTCTTGAGTGAGATGGGCGCACAACCCCAGAGTCTGTCAAGACTGGCCCGTACGGGCAGGGGTACCTTTACCTTTACCTTTACTATGGAGCTCTTAGGAATATATTTGTGGTTTCAAAGGGCTTGTCTTGTCTGGCTAATAACTTTTGTAAACGCCAGTGCAACAATAACACCCATGCCTTTCATTCTCTTCTAGAAATGAGTGTGGAAGGGAAATTTGGTCAAGAGTACAACTGGGAAAACCTTCTTTCCCCCTCACACACCTTCACCTGGCACACAAACAGCTTCATTTCTAGGGACACTTCTGGCTCCCATTTCTAAAGCACCCCTTGATGGCAGCAAAATTGCCAGCTGCTCTTTGCTGCTGCATGGAGAATTGTGTGGCTTCTGTGCAGTCAAGTTTTTTAAAAACCACCCTCAGCCACCTTGTAAGCATTTACACTTGATTTAACACTGCCCGTAATGCTTGAATCTTCTCTCCCAATCTCCCACCCCCCCAGCTCCAAATTTGAGCCAAAACTTTGATCCTGGCCCTTGTCAGGGCTAAGCTGTAGGCAGAAAGCTGAGGTAAGGAACAGGACATCAGAGTCAAGGAACAAAGCCAGAGCCGGAAAGCAAGTTAGGATGGAAGTTCCCTTCCAGCTCTTCTCTTCTATGATTCTAATGGCAAGCCAGAAGAGCAAGACGAGGGGCAGTATCAAAGAGCAATGAAAGAATACAGGAATACAGAAAAGGTCAGAAAGACAATGTTATTCAGGTAAAGCACACCTAGAGCAGGAAGCCATCTTTACTTCTTCCTGCCTCAGAGGGTTCATTGGGAAGCCTTGGTAGATGAAGCCAGCCCAGGGCCTGAGGGTAACTCACTGCTCAGGTAGAAACTGTAACCTGAAATATGGTGGTATATCACACTGGGTAGCTGTGCACATACATTGGTACCTCAGGCCTAGCTGTCAACATTTTCCTTTTTTAAGGGAAATTTCCGTATGCCAAATAGGATTCCTCGGAAGAAAAGGAAAAAGTTGAGAGCTACGACCTCGGGTTATAAACACTTCGGGTTACAAACACTTCGGGTTACAGACTCCGCTAACCCGGAAGTAGTACCTCGGGTTAAGAACTTTACCTCAGGATGAGAACAGAAATCGTGCAGCAGTAGCGGAAGGCCCCATTAGCTAAAGTGATACCTCAGGTTAAGAATGGTTTCAGGTTAAGAATAACCTCCGGAACGAATTAAGTACATAACCAGAGGTACCACTGTATTCAAAGACTCTAAATTAGAGTCCTGATAGTGCCTGCAAACAGAGCTGTTTTCAGGTTGTTGGGCTGTGTGTGTGTGTGTGTTTTTAATATTTTGGCAATGTAGTAGTGGGCTCAGGGGCATACAAAAAAACTGTGCCAAGAGACCTCGAGGCCATTCCTCCCCTTGGTAATATAATGTGCTGGCTAGGTTAGAGGTAACACATGCTGTTGTGTGCACAGTCTTGTGGCACAGGCCCAGCAAGTCAGTTTCTGTTTGAATTGACAGAATGCCTAGCTGCTCTGCATGCAGATGTTTGTTTTCACATTGTGCAAGGAACCCTCCCTCTTCAAAGGTACACTTGTTCAGTGACCACCTGTACTCCTAATCATGGTAGGCTGAGTCATTTGTTAGATAGTACTTTGACATCTTTATGTGATCATTGCAACAGCCAACCTGATGTGATTGGTCATTGTTTGCTTTCTTAGACTTGAATGAATTCGTTCCCAAAAAATTCTGTTCATTTTTGTGTCTGAATATATTCACCAGGTGTGTTCCGCCTGCTCTGATATTTGCTGAATATTCTCTAGATACTTGATACCTGTATTTGACACCCAGTGATGCTGGATTTCAGTATTTGCCAGGGGAGAGTTTGCATAATTAATCAATGGTCTTCAGTACATGACAGTACTGATAGCTGAAATTGGAATTCAAGATGGCCTTAGCAGATGGGAAAACTGGGCCCAAACAAACAAAATGAATTTCAATAGGGACAAATATAAAGTTCTACACTTACGCAGGAAGATCCAGTTGTAGAAATCTAAGATGGGTGACACTTGGATAGCCAGTGGTACATGTGAAAGGGGTCTAGGGGTCTTAGTAGACCACAAGTTTCACATGAGCCAACAATGTGATACAGCAGCAGCAAGAAAGGAAAGGAAAGGAAAGGAAAGGAAAGGAAAGGAAAGGAAAGGAAAGGAAAGCTAATACTATTCTAGGCTGCATCAACAGAAGTATAGTGTCCCGATCAAGGGAGATAATAGCAAAGTTCTAATGACCCGGAAGGTGCACGCTGGCTCCCTCGGCCAATAAAGCGAGATGAGCACCACAACCCCAGAGTCGGCCATGACTGGACCTAATGGTCAGGGGTCCCTTTACCTTTACTTTAATTTGCCTTGGTCAGACCACACCTGGATGACTGTGTCCAGTTATGGTTGCCACAATTTTAAAAGGATATTGACAAGTTGGAATGTGTGCCGAGGAGGGCAATCAAGATGATCAAGGGTCTGGAAACCAAGCCTTAGAATAATATTTGAGGGAATTTTGTATGTTTAGCCTGCAAAAGAGGAGACTGAGGAGGGGATATGATAGCTATCTTCAAATAACTAAGGGTCTGTAACATGGAAGATACGTAGAGCAAGCTTGTTTTCTTCTGCGTCAGAGGTGAGGATCCGAACCAATGGATTCATGTTACAAGAAAGGAGGTTCCAAGTAAACACCAGGAAGAACTTTCTGATAGCAAGACCTGTTTGTCAGCGGAACAGACTTTCTAGGGAGGTGGTGGACACTCTTTTCTTGAATTTTTTAAAGCAGAGGTTGGATGGCTATTTGTCATGTATTCTTTAGTTGAGATCTCTGCATTGCAGGGGTTGGACTAGATTACTCTTGGGGTCCCTTCCAACTCTACAATTCTATGTAAACTACATTAGTAGCACTAGCCTATACATATTTACTCAGGAGTAAATTTCACTAAGTTTAATGTGGCTCACATCCATCTAAATTATACAATTGCAGCCCTGAGCTCAAGGTGATTTATTTTTAAGTAGACCTGTATACAATTGCATTGTAAGGGGATTTTATTGAATTGTTAGCTTCCAAAGAGCCTCAGGCTTCCCCTAAAACTATTTGACAGTTATTTGGCATGTAATATTTGACTATTTCTGTTGGTTGTCAAGCAATGTTATTTAATATTTAATAGTTCTAACAGTTACGTAATGGTAGTTTTTTACATCTAACATGCAGTGATGTTTAACAGTATTTGACAGTCTGGAGCTTATCATTACATATTTGAAGTGTGCCAAAATCAAGCAACCAATAAGTCTAAACCATTTGAATCTTTATTTTGAATGTTTTTCTTTTCTAAAAAGATTAGATTGAAAAGGTGAATATTGAATCCAAAATATGAATGAAAGTGAGAAATTTTGAATATTTTCAGGTATTCATCTCCAGTGAATATATTGGGATCTTAAATATTCAAAATTACCCATTGTGGTTCGAGGACCCGATCCCCGCAAAGTGGAATGAATACACAAGGACACGTGACATAAGGTTAATGGGCAAGAAAAGGCCACAACTTTATTGATTACAGCAAGTGAAAAGGTATTGGCTTAGGCATTGGATTACGTCAGCTGACTCCACCCCCTCAGAGAGGGGTGAGTCTAAAACAGGGGGGTTTATTCACCAGTAGGTGGAGCCTGTTGATGCTCATCCAACTATAAGCTCTCCCCTGATGTCACCGAAGGTCGTGCCATGGCCTCCCGCCACGCAGGCATCGGACAGAATACACGACCGCCAGATTCCTTTAACAGAATACCCAAAAATTGAAGGCATAGGCGATGGCCACACCGAGCCCTTCGACACACCACAACACATTATTCCAGTGCCTAACCTACCCACCAATACCACGAAAGTTGTGACGATTGCTACGAGGTAGGCAAAAAAACCAAAAAGCCTAATGCCAAATGGAAAAATCCCTACCAGGCCCCCCGGACAACCAGGGCGACCAACCTAAGGTCCATAGCAAGGCCAAAGAAAACTGAGACCCTGAGCTCAAAGGGAGTGGAGGGTGGGTGACTCGCGACGGGACGACGAAGAGTGAGGCTGGGGGGGCTGGCGCCGCAGCAATTTAGGCTGCTGTACATGCCCCCTTGGAGGCACCTGGTTGGGTGCCTGCCGGTGGACGTGGGCGCCAGCCAGGTCAGTGGGAGGCAGGGGGCTAACGCCCACTGCTTGAGGCGGAGCTCAGCTCCCGCCCACAACCACTCCCCTCTCTTCCAGGAGGAGAGTCTTTACAGAAGGCAAGCAAAATAACTGTAAAAGACAGGAACATCAATAACTTAGCACAAAATACAGCTGCTACGATGTGCCCCCCCCCCCAAAGGCTCAAAAGCTCAACAACTTTGGTGTCCAGATTTTCACTTTTAAAAATATGGCAACCCTAATCTATGGCCATGCAGATAGAGCTGGACTACAACTTCCATGATCCATGACCATTGGCCCTGCTGGCTGTGGCTGATGGAAGCTGTTCAACAACCTCTGAAGTCGACAATCCTCACCTTATGTTCATAATCCCTACGTGTCTCACCACCATCTGAGGTTGGGTAGGAGGGGATAGGAGAAAGTGTCTTTTCAATCATCGTGCCTCACATTAGGAATGTCCTTCCAAGAGAACCATCTCCAATATCTTTTTTTAAAAATTGGATCATGCATTACAGCAAGTTGAACCACTGATTCCCACTGTTTTATGATTCATGTGGTCTATGGAATGACTGATGACATTGCTGGGCTCTGTGCTTCATATTGTTTTGTTGCTGAATGTTGCTGTATTGTTTTGCTCTTTAAGCTGTACACTGCCCTGAGAGCTTGTGCTGAATGGCGGCTCATAAATTCTGGACGTAAATTAAATTAATAAAGAAGTGAAACCCTCTGGAAGACATATTGTCGAAGGAGCTGACAAAGTAAGCCACACTGAACTATAAGAGAAATAAAATAGGACAAACAAGTAGTAGATTCACTGTGTGATGCAAGAACATGGGGTCATGATGAAGGATACCACTGACAGATGAGTGAGATCTCAGAGGAAATCTCCGGGACAACGAAACCATATTATTTCAATAAAAACTGGGTACCATGGGAATACAGCCCCTGCGTTGTTTAATCATACATGGTGATATGGGCTTTGTGTTCATTTTAATAGATTCTTAAGCTCAGCATGGAAGCATTATTAACAAAAGAGCTTTGTTGTTAAATGTCCCCGAAACATGACATTTTACAGGATAGAATTTGTAAGCAAACATTTCACGCAGTTCCATTTACAGAGAAGTTATAGCTCCCCAAACAGCCAACTTTATTGTTAAATCAAATGGAGCTTAGTACCCAGTCCTTGTAAACGTCTGGAGCAATGTTTTTATTTCAGGACATGTGTTTCGGTGTGTGGACATAGGGAGAAAAATTGACTAACAAGCCAAGAGATTCTTAGATTCTCAGTGGTCCATATGTAAAAAAAGAAGAAGTCAATATTTGTTACTTTTAACCAACTGACAAGCTCTACAGTCTTTCAGGATCACTGGCACATTTTCAATTGCTCTGTATATACTGAAGGTATTTGTAGCAAAGTTACTGTTTTCCTCACCTTAAGATCATGAAATGGTCTCCTAAGTCACCACCAGACACAGATTTTTTTTTTCTGGGAGGGATTCTGCCGCAAACTGGAAAGTTAGGTTTGCAGGTTGGAAAGTGGTAGGGAAATGCACTAACAAGTGCAGAATAAATGACAAATTAATGGGAATAAGTTTAACTTCTGTGCAAACAAATCAGGATGGAAGATCCCCTGAATATGATTGCTGCTCATTTTGATCAAAGCACTTCTAAAAGGTCATGAGGTCATATTAACTCCTATTTTTAACAGCAACAGTAACAATGGAAAAATGCATACGGTAAGAAATGGAAGTCATAAGCATGTCACAGCAATTCTGTGCATGTCTACTGAGACATAAGCCCCACTGGTGCTTATTCCCAGTTAAGTGTGCATCGGATTGTAGTAAAGGAGCCAAATGGAGACAACCATTTGTCTCAGGGCCTACTAAGGCATCGGGGATATCATAGTCCTACTAGGATCATGCCTCTTCACCATGCAGGCGGTGTTGGTGATTGAATCCCACAATCTAATGGTGTCACACATTTACATATATATTTGTGATTGTGCATATGCTCCTCATGAGTCAGTCTGTCACAGAGGAATTTTGGACCTCCAGAGCAAAGCAGATCTCCTCTGAAGAGGACTGAAGCTAAGCATTCTGGTCCTGAAGCTGCAGATCCATTTTGGAGGTTCACGGGGGCTGCCGTCAATGGTGCTACTCTAAAGGTGACTATCAGGGCAGCTGTCAAAGGAGGAAAAGAACGGCTGCATTCCCAAATGAGTGAGTGATGGGAGGGGAAGCCGGCCTCTAAGCAAGGACCCTTCTCCCCTGCCAGCTTTTTCCAGGGTTCAGCCTTTATTATTCACCTATGCAAATCTATGGCGACAACACGTGTGTGTGTGTGTGTGTGTGTGTGTGTGTGTGTGTGAAACCATACCTGAAAACCTTCAGCCAAAGATCCTTGGGGCAATAGGGTCCTTGCTGGGTGGAGGGGGGTTTCCCCTCACCACTAGGATTGTGAGCAGCCTTTCTTTGATGGCTTCCCTGAAGCTTCATGCAACAAGTGATATCCCTGAATTGGTGCCAATCACACTTTCTAACAATAGATCCCATGCCACACAGTTCTGGAGGATGCCCTGATCCTCAGGAGCTACTTTAGAGATATGTGCTAGGCTGTTGCATGAATAGAGTTCCATTCACACTTCTCTGGGTCCAATCCATTGTGCATTCTCCCACCCCTTCCTTCAAGCCTCCACTGTTTAATCTAGGAGATAGCTGTGGAGAGGAAGGTGTGAGTGGTGGTCCTGCTTTTCTGAGTAGAGGGTTGATATTTCTCTTGTTCAGTTCCACACATAGCAGGTCAAATCTGGGAGCTTTCATGTGACTCTCTGAATGAGAGTCATGGCAAGAATCGTGGCAGTGCCTAATTTTGGGGTCCATTCATACCACTACCTTGTTCATTGCCAACACATCTCTTTTATCTATTATGCAGGTACAGATATGGTCATGGTTCATAGGTTGTCTGAATTGTTCCTCTGGAGCAGCAGATCCCATTTTGCATGACGCATCCAAAGCGTGTTGATAGCAGGTATGCACAGATGTGGCCTGTGAATGATTTATGCAACCCGTATACCACCCGGCTGGTTAAAAATGTGCAGGGGGTTGGGGCAAGCAAAGCCAACACTACCTGGCCAGTGAAATTATATGAAAGGATCTTACGAGGCAGGTCTGAAAGATTACAAAGTATACCTCCTTATTATGTTGTTGTTGTAGTAGTACTAATTTGTTTCTGGAGATTTGTTGCTATGATCCAGTAAGTCCATGAAGGTGCAAATGCACAGCATGGCTTTTGAACTTCAGCCAACCTTCCTCCCATCCCAGGTGTCCCTGCCAGCTGCTTCTCTAGGGGATGGGCAACTAGCAACACAGGAAGCTGCATTATAATGAGTCAGACCCAATGGTCCATCTAGCTTCAGTGTTGCCGATACTGATTGAAAGTGGCTCTGCAAGGTTTGAGGCAGGGAATGTTTCTCAGCCCTACTTGGAAATGCAGGGGGTTAAATTGGGGACCTTCCGCTTCCACAGCAGATGCTCTACTAATGAGCTTTGGCCCTTCCCACGCGGGTGGCGCTGTGGGTTAAACCACAAAGCCTAGGACTTGCCGATCAGAAGGTCGGCGGTTTGAATCCCCGCAACGGGGTGAGCTCCCGTTTCTCAGTCCCTGCTCCTGCCAACCTAGCAGTTCGAAAGCACGTCAAAGTGCAAGTAGATAAATAGGTACCACTCCAGTGGGAAAGTAAACGGCGTTTCCGTGCGCCAGAAGCGGCTTTGTCATGCTGGCCACATGACCCAGAAACTGTACGCCGGCTCCCTCAGCCAATAAAGCGAGATGAGCGCCGCAACCCCAGAGTCGGCCACGACTGGACCTAATGGTCAGGGGTCCCACTTACCTTTATCTTTATGTTGCTGTTTCAAAAATAGAGAAGACGATGCAGAGGCTCAATTGTGCATGCAGATATAGCGCCATGCACTTCTCTGGATATGTGTGCATGTATCCAAAATGAGGAACATTCTGGATGCTGTACAAAACCATCCATTTCTGTCTTATCCATCCTAATCCTGGATGTCTACCAACCCTAATTTTACCCTTTAAAGTATTATCTTTGCCGCCTCTTTCAGTTCCGCCTAATGAGAATGCCCTTATAACGAAAGGCTAGAAGGTGTTACGACAAAACAGAATTGTTCTTCTCTCTCTCTCAGACTATCAAGGAAACATTTAACAATGTTTCTCCCTTTCTCCTCATTAGACTAACAATGAGCAATGACAATTGCTTGTTCCAATATGTCTCTGGGAACACAGCCTAGCAGCTCATTATTAGCTGAAGCTGCGGAGACGGCATGGCCCAGATTGTCATTTCATGCACACTGATGTAATTCGGCACCAGCTGAGCTACAATGGCAAGCAACAGTGGTTATAAGTGGCCTCCATTTCTCTCTTTCTCCTGCCATTACAAGCATGTGGTATCTACCACATACATGGCAACGAATGGAAAGAGCTACATACCAATAATTGCCAGCCTTTGTATTGCCTTCACTGTCCAGAACTCTGAGCAGTCATTATCCCAGATATGCATGGGGAGAGTTATGTTTGGGCACAAGGGAGATCATGGGGACCACAAAATACCAGGAGGTCACTTGTTATACTTCCAGGTAATGCTGAAATTCAAAAACTTGAATTTTCCCCCCAGATTGTGATTCTGAGGATGGGGATCAGTGCACACAGATCCAGAAACCATAAATGATATGAACGAGCAAAAAATATTTCTGTGTGTACCCACCTGAGTGATGGCCCAGTGGTGCTAGTGGTCAGGTAGATTCCTCCCAGGTGCAGCACAATGCTCATTAGGGCAGGGATGGGGCAGGGATTAGGCAGCATCCGTGAGGTTGCAGGAGCTCCAGGTTGGTGGCAGAGGCCCTGCAGGTGTGCACATGCCTGTAGAGTCACTGCTGCTGCAGCAAAGCTTCCCTGACATCCCCACTGCTGCCTTCCATGTTGGCAGACATCCTTTGGGAGGATGTCGCAGACATAACAGGGAAGGTCTGCAGCTCAGTTACAGAGCCCCTGCTTTGCAAGCAGAAGGTTCTGTCCCCAGCATCGTCAGGTGGCACTGGGAGAGAACCTTGGCTGAAGCCCTGGAGAATTGCTGTCAGTCAGTGTTGACAATACTGAACTGGATGGACCAGAAGAGTTTGGAGGTTGAGAGCCAGCATGGTGTAGTGGTTAAGAGCGGTAGACTCGTAATCTGGGGAACCGGGTTCGAGTCTCCGCTCCTCCACATGCAGCTGCTGGGTGACCTTGGGCCAGTCACACTTCTCTGAAGTCTCTCAGCCCCACTCACCTCACAGTGTTGGTTGTGGGGGAGGAAGGGAAAGGAGAATGTGAGCCGCTTTGAGACTCCTTCGGGTAGTGATAAAGCGGGATATCAAATCCAAACTCTTCTTCTACTCTTCTTCTTCAATTCTACCCACCACTTCGTTTTTCTGCTTGATCCTTGATATATTATGAACACTGTTTTGGAGCATTGCACAGAGCCTGTAGCATTTAGCTGTATTTCTGGTTCCCCCCTCCCCCTGCCAGTGTGTGTGTGTGTGTGTGTGTGTGTGTGTGTGTGGCCTCCCCTGCCCCCCCCTTTAAGATATTATCTACTAACTTAAATCTCAGGGATTCTCTGAGCAGGCTAGTCTCTCCCTCTTGTTTGTCTATGGCTCCATTTTGGCTCTATTTCTGCTACTGCCTGAATGTTCATTATTTTAAGGACTGTTTTAAGGGGAAAATTCATCCACACAAAACTGGTATGTCAGGTGAAAATACTAAGCTCACCATTTGTTGTTGCTGTTTATATTTTGCTGTGGCCTTTGGCCTATCATGGGAAAACGGCTGTTTTGTTGGGGTTCAGGGGCATTGGGGTTCTAGTCAGAAGTGGGGATCTACAAGGGGCCAATCAGGCTGAAAAGCACTAACTTAACCCATTAGTATCCCTGGTTTATTAACCTTCTCCCTCACTAGACTGCTGTATAAGACTATTGTGACGTGAAGAGGCTTTCAAAAGCCAAACATACTGTTTATGATAGGTGAAAGACACCATGCTGTATGATGTGCTGAGCATCTGTGGCTCTTTGTGATGGCTTTGGTGGACTCACACAGGGCTGCTGTTGGTTGCAGCATATTGAGCTTTTGGTGCTGCTTTTTTGAGGTACTATGCACACCTATTAGCCACCAAGCCAATTTTAATATTCTGCTACTTACATACAGAACACTATAGAATTCTGGACCAGGCAACCTGAAAAACCTGCTTGAGTCCTAAAAGAGCTGCTCCTTGCCTTGCAGGCCTTTCCCCACCTGGCCTGGGAGGGCGGGACCCTACCTGTCCCCACCTACAAAAGCTGAGGCTGCAGAACAGACTCTTGAGCTGGGGGAGTTGGAAGGCGGGGGAGTTGTTGCTGTTACTGATATTATTTTTTATATTTATTTTAGATCTTACGATTTATGTGGAAATTGTTTAATTTGGTTGTGTACTTTTTGATGTTTTTTGTTGCTTATCTCCACTGTTCATGCTTGAAAAAGGAGAAATTGTCAACTCCTGGTAAGAATTACCTCAGAGATAGATCCGATAGTGTCTGTCAGGGCCAGTCCTACCATTAGGTGCATTGAGACAGCTGCCTCAGGTAGCAGTGTGGAGTAATGGGTAGTGTTGGAGTACGACCTGGCAGATCAGGATTCAAATCCCCACTCAGCCAGAACGTTTACTGGGTGACCTTGAGCCAGGCACCCTCTCTCATCCTAACCTAACTCTCAGGATAGTTGTGAGGATAAAATGAGGAGTTGGAGAACCATATATGCCACCTTAAGTTCCTTGGAGGAAAAGTGGAACCTAAATGCAATGAAATCTATCTATCTATCATCTATCTAATCAGGTGTGGCAGTGGTGACAGCCCCCTACCATTCTCCTAGAACACCCTGAAACCAAGCCTATATGCTGGTCTTGTCAGCAGTGTTGCTGTAAGATTCAGTTGCCAGTTGTGTTGATGTATGGCTCCAATTGCCATATGGGATGCAGGGATGCAATCTTGCCATTCACCACAAAGAGCAAAATGTCTTGGGAAAGCTTAAGCACCTGTATTACTTTTACACGAATATCCTGTTCATGTGCATTTTACAAGGCTGTTTAAGGAAATTTACATTTAGGGATTAATTAGTTCTCGTGATCCTCAGGAACAATGCTGATAGATGTCGGACTATATAGCTCCATAAAACTGCTGCTGTTTTTATTTGTATAGTTTGATTAACAGTAAATAGACATTGTAAATCAATAAGCTAGAGATGTTGCATTTGAAATTGTGTATGTGTGGCCTAGAGGACTAGCAGGTGACTAACAAGGAAGTTATTGAACCGATCCTTTTGCTAAACGATTTTATGCAAGGAAGGTTAGCCTGCTCGAATGCCTGGAAGTTAAAGTATGTTATTTACCCCCTGGACAGATATAGGACATGCAAGCTTCCATTTACTGCCCATTCCAAACCTAAGGCATTTCCTTCAGACTGAAAGGTTTTGCAGTCCATCAACTTTCTTCCTGATTGCACAGTCCCAAAGCCAACCTCTTCTGTAAGAAATAACCAAGAATGGATTCTGGACATTTCCCATTCGTGTTGGCTTCTGGACAATTGCAAAATAATGGCTGTTTCACAAATTCCGTATTTGTATCACACCCTACTTCCACAACCCTGCCAAGTAGTTTAGGCAGCAAAATGTCGCTCCTTTCAGATCCAAAGGTAAGGAATATTCAAAACAATGACATTCTGAGTCATAAAAAGCAAATCCAAGAGCACCATATTTTAACTGCATAAATCAGAAACAGCATTCTTGCCTAAAGTATGAGGCTATCCTGTGACTTTCCCTTGGATGGGCTGAGGGTCCAAGGACATGTTACATTAAAGTATGCTGCTTTAAAAAAAATAAGTATTTAGCACTGGCCATTTTCCTCTCTCTCTCTCTCTCTCTCTCTCTCTCTCTCTCTCTCTCTCACACACACACACACACACACACACACACAGACACACACAGCAGCAGCAGTTTGGGCCTTTGATCCAGAGTGGCACAATGTAGTACAGGGAGGCAGCCTGACATTTCCTCCCTGTACCATTTTACACTGAAAACTGCTTCTCTCTGCTGCTATTTTTCCAGATATCAGAGAGAAAACAGCACAGAGAGGAAAATGCCAACCTCATCCCCTTGCCCTGAGATTCTGATCCAGACTATGGCCCTACATTTCTAAAAATAGAAAGTGGAGAGCGCTAAGCATGGTTTAGGGCTTGCTAACCAGGTATCAGGTGGCACTGTGGTCTAAACCACTGAGCCTAGGGCTTGCTGATTGGAAGGTCGGCGGTTTGAATCCCTGCGACAGGGTGAGCTCCTGTTGCTCGGGTCCCAGCTCCTGCCAACCTAGCAGTTCGAAAGCAAGTCAAAGTAGATAAATAGGTACCGCTCCGACGGGAAGGTAAACACCGTTTCTGTGTGCTGCTCAGATTCGCCAGAAATGGCTTGGTCATGCTGGCCACATGATCCAGAAACGTTGGCTCCCTCGGCCAGTAAAGCAAGATGAGCGCCGCAACCCCAGAGTCGTTTGCGACTGGACTTAACTGTCAGGGGTCCTTTACCTTTTTAACCAGGTATCAGCCATTCACCATTATACTCATCCATAAACCAATGAGTACAAGGCAGTTCTGTATGTTCTTATATGATTACCCTTCCAACTGATGAAAATAATTTGGCTATTCTATACAACTACATAGATATTTTAAAGACCTAAGCCAGTGGTTTTCAACCAGAGTGCTGTGGCACCCTGGGGAGCCTTGAATGGTGGTCAGGGGTGTTGTGGGCAACACTGGACTCTGTCCCTCTTCCCTTTCCTCCCTCCTCTGATGACTTCTTATGTCTCTGCCTCCCAAAGGCTTGTGCAGCTGTTTGTTGCAGCAGCTCTGGCTACAATGCAGACGAATGGTGCCTCTGGGGCTGGCTAGGGGGTGCTGCTGCCAGGAGCTGAGGCAAGAGAGCGGGCAAGGAAGCCCAGTCTGCCAGCCCTTGCTGTTGGGAATGGACAGACAGGTCCCAGGCCCCTGTGGGGCACTGTGAGGAGGCACCTCTTTCTGGGGCAGGGGGGCAGCTCAGAGACCAGGGGCGGCAGCAGTGGCTGCCCAGAGGACTCCCAAGGAGAGGGGGGATGAGAGGAGGCTGAGGGAACATGCCACAAGGGAGAGTGTTCAAAAAAGGCTGCCAGCTCTGCAGGAAAAGGGTGACATAACTGGCCTTCTGAGCCCCACAGGGGTGTCACAGAAAGAATGTAGTTGGTCAAGGCAGCCATGGACTCAAAAAGGTTTAAAACCTATGACATAAGCCCTTAGGTAGGGTTGAAAACTTTCTGATATACAGTGGTACCTTGGCTGTTGAACGTAATCCATTCTGGAAGAGAGTTTGACTTCTGAATTGTTTGACAACTGCGGCGCAATGGGCAGTTAGCAAACTCAACTGAGAAAACTGAGAAACATGCCTCAGAAGCCGTTTGACTTCTGAGGTGCATTCAAAAACGGAAGCATTTCCAGATTTTCGGCATTCGAAAACTGAAACGTTCGCCTTCCAAAGTGTTCGACAACTGAGGTACCACTGTATATTTTTCAATGGGAAATGTACAATTTCTTTTAAAAATCATTGTTCCATAAAATTTACTAGTAGCATAATGAATGGATACAATACAGATCAAATAGGCAGCTTCAGAGTTGTAGTACTAATTAACTTTTTCATGTGACTATTCCTGGGAAGCATGAATGAATGTACTGCATAATAAATATAAATGCATTGATCTTTGGTCAGGCTAAAATGACTATATTAACTGTTTTCCATGCTTTGATTCCGCACCCCCACTTAAAAATGTGAACAATTTAGTTATTAAGCTGTCATATCTTCAAATATTTAAAAGTATTCCAGTAACATTACTTCCAAATAAAGCTTTGACTTGGTTTGAATATAACATGTGGCCACCTGTCATGGTCATGGATACTTTAGTTGAGATTCCTGCATTGCAGGAGTTGGACTAGATGACCATTGGGGCCTTTCCAACTCTATGATTCTGTGATTCTATGTAAACCACATTAGTAGCACTGGCCTATACATGTTTACTCAGGAGTAAGTCCTACTCAGTTTAATGTGGCTTGCACTCATGTAAATGAGTATACAATTGCAGCCTGAGCTCAAGGTGATTTTTTTTTTAAGTAGACATGTATACAATTGCATTGTAAGGGGTTTTTATTGAATTGTTTTCCCTAATCAAGTATCTGCCAGATTGCTAAGAGCTAATTAGAGCTTAAATGCAAATCATAATATTTCTCCTCCTGTATTTCTACTGACTGATTTTTTGAAAAAACACTTGGGAATCTAGACCTGTTTTACCATCCTGTAGAACTAATGTTGTTAAGAAAGCGTTTTAATCAGATCTGAATGCATTTGAAATATTTTGCCAGAATATTATTGTTGTTGGCTGCCTTTGGCACCAGATTTTTGTTGGGAAAGCAGGATATAAATTATATTGATCTGATCTTAATAAATGAATCTGTTTCAACGCTGCTTTTTTAGGGTTAGTTTACATGATTTGATGAATATAATATCAAGAGAAGAGGTGAATAAGGAGGGGGGAACCACTATGGGTGAATCGCCATAGGTAAAGCTGTAATTAAAAATGTTCTCTGTGGCCCATTTAAAAATGTACTGAACATCTGGGAAAATAAGGGCCTACATTCTCACTACCAAATGGGCCAGGAATTGAAGCCTGCAGGGATCCCAAAAGAAAACATAGAAGAACCTCCAAAGAAACTAGCTCAAGAATTAAAAACAGGCAAAACACTTCACCTCCAACATAATACCCTAAAGGTGGCAACACGCACCCTTAAAAACATCCCAGGAAAAATAGTAACACACTTGCTCACCCTTCCACCAAACTTACCAGACAGCAATTGGGGCGCCTTTTCTTCCTACTTTTCTAAAGACTATTGAAGGGTGGCTGGAAGACTAGGCCCAACCACTTTCTTTCTCTTCCAGAGATCTGGGTAGCGGGAGGCCTGCATTTGTCTCATCAGCCAGCCCTGCCACTGCCCAACATACAAAAAAATAAAATAAAAACCAGGAGGGGCAGAGACCTTAGTGGGCACTAAAGTGTTGGGTGCTTCATGGCATACAGCAGGCATAGACAAACTCGGCCCTCCAGATGTTTTGGGACTACAACTCCCATCACCCCTAGGTAACAGGACCAGTGGTCAGGGATGATGGGAGTTGTAGTCCCGAAACCTTTGGAGGGCCGCATTTGCCTATGCCTGGCATACAGGATGTGAAGTTCACACTGTTCCTTGGTTTGTCCCCAGCACCTGTCTTTTAGGCATAAATATGTTTTTTCAATATACTTTAAAAAAAATTCCTCTAGTTTTAATCATCTTGCAGCACAATTATTAAACGGAGGTAATATCATGTGACTATGGCCTGTGATGTGTTTAACTGATAACCTTGTCCCATGTAGAAGGGTACTTTTAATCCTTGCAATACAATACAATTAAACTAATGTAATTAGTAGCATTCCTACAAAATGTAAGATATAACGCCACTCAAGTAAAACACATTATGGTCCTGGGCGATCGGATGCCTTCCCCACTAAGAGTAATGCACATAGACTTCATTTTTCACAACATTTGTAAAATATTTATTTGTTATTCTCTTTTTCCCACTTTGTTACAGTTTTTGTCTTTATCTTCCCCCCTGCTCCTTGGGGTAGAAAGATGTCAAAAGGTTCCAGTCATTCCTCCTTGGAATGCTAAAGAGGCGAAGATAATCTTGACCTTTTCCAAACACAGTGTTTTGATTTGTTGGGCACTGCATTTCTTTCTGGTTTACACCTGTCACTAGCCTGTGGAAACAGTGGAATTAGATTCAGTCAGTCATTAATTATAGACGACACAGTGAAAACGCCAGTATACCTGTGCAGTTCAATACAAACAAGATATACAAATGATTTTGATATTTCATCACCACAGCCTAACGGGGATGACACAGCACTCCAGATTCAGTTCACTAGCGTGCAAATGCAGATGCCTTAATATTTAAATATTCTGTGCCCCCCCCGTCATGCTTCAGTGTTTATCTGTGCTCAGTGACAGAGGTCAGTGGTTGATGTGGCTCTCCAAATGTTCTTGGATTCCAGCTCTCATTAGTCCCAGTCAACACGGCCAAAGGTCAGGGTTGATGGAAGTTGTAATCCAACCACATCTGTAGTGTCACAGGTTCCCTATCTCTGGTTCCGATGCTACAAATACAGTCATTTATAGGTGGTGTTACGAGAAACTAAACATATTCAAGGAGGCAAATAATAATAAAATAATACTAGCAAGTATTTATTAGAGGGGTATTTAAGCCTATTATCTCATGCCAAAGTTGTCTTTTAAATCATTGTATACTGAAAAACATAGCAATTAGCAAAACACTTGATAGTACTTCTGGCAGTTTTAGGTTTTCTCTTGCAATACTATACACATTTCCCTGGGAGTTAGTCCCACATTGCGGCTTATTTATAAGGATGTATACAATTGCACAGTAAACAGAAGCACGTGAAATCTGGGCTTGGGGGGCAGGTACATAGATGCAACCCCACCCTCAACATCCCTGTTCATGACAACCCATCTGCTCAGTCCCCAGCCATCCCCATGTTGAAGATGGAAGGTCTGCAGAGGGCTCCCACTTGTGTTTGCTTGAAAGCGAACAAAACCCTTTATGTGATCAGGTACCCTGATAATGCGGGTGGCGCTGTGGGTTAAACCACAGTGTCTAGGACTTGCCGATCAGAAGGTTGGCGGTTCAAATCCCCGTGACGGGGTGAGCTCCCGTTGATCGGTCCCTGCTCCTGCCAACCTAGCAGTTCAAAAGCACGTCAAAGTGCAAGTAGATAAATAGGTACCACTCCGGCGGGAAGGTAAACGGCGTTTCCGTGCGCTGCTCTGGTTCACCAGAAGCAGCTTAGTCATGTTGGCCACATGACCCATAAGCTGTACGCCAGCTCCCTCGGCCAGTAAAGCGAGATGAGCGCCGCAACCCCAGAGTCGACCACAACTGGACCTAATGGTCAGGGGTCCCTTTACCTTTACCCTGATAAAACAGAAGGGTGAACACTTTGAGTGTTCACATGGTCGGACAAATGCTGTCAGAAATACTGAGAAATATACCCCTCCGATCTTGTAACGGTGCATTTTTTGGCATGTTGTTATCATAATCATTATTATGATTAAACAATGGCTAACAGAAGCGTGACCTTTGCCTTTAAAAATGATTCAAAGCTGGAGGAGTGAATCTTGATCTTGTGGGAAGCTTTCTCCTCCCCTTTTGGATTGCTGTGATGGAGAAGTTCCCTGAGTACAGTTGATTTCTCAGTTATATTTATGTAAAATAAATTTATTGTTAATAGGCTCAAAATATCAGGTAAAAGCAAAGCAGATTAATTCTATAGTTGTCATGCATAGTTTGGTTGCAGGTGTCATTTTGATGGATCATTTGTTAATTTCTAGCCCACCCTTCAACAGTTTCCCATGGCGGCTTACATGCAGGCCTTGAGAACATCTGCTTGTCAGCTCTTCCCATCTTTCTCCCTTGAAAGTTTCATCTCTGTCTCCTAGAAAGAGATTTAAGAAGGAATAAAGCCTGAGAAATTAATCTATACTCATTTTCGAATTTCAGGTGTTACTATATCCTGTACTATTAGTGTTCAACATCAAATATTACTTTTACCCAAAAGTCATGTTAAAGGAAAAATGACATTTATGATGCCTGTACACCCTCAAATTCCAGAATTAATATTAGATACTTCTCTAAACTGAGATTCAAGCAGAGTGAAATGCCCATTAAGGAACAAACTGGGAAATTTATTCATCTCCAGAAGCTGTTGGCTAAAATGATCGAAAACATATATTTGGGCAGAGCTATGCTTTTAGAATTGAAAATTAGGAAAGAGCATTAACAATGCAAGCCTAATTATAATGCTGAGGAACAGATTATGCCTAGGCATCAATGGATGTAATTACATTAGGAGTTTAGTAATATATGAATCCTAGGCTTGGTCAGATTTCATTATGTATACTAACTAACTGATTATAGAAGAGAAGGATAGTCCTAGATCCTTTTTAACCTTTGTAAACAGTACTTGTTCTTATCTGACAATGAGGGGTACTATGATCATTTGTGTAGACAAAGATGGATTCAGAGGCCAATTCATCAATAGACTACCAATAGCTATTACCCATTACGCTTATATGGAATCTCCAAGTTCACAGATAGTATGCCACTTCATATCAGTTGCTTGGAACAACCGTGGGAGAAGGCTAATAGTGGCAATTTTCCCATGTAAGGGTGGTGGACCTGTTCAAATGGCCCACCCTTGGAGACTGATGGAAACTGAGGAGTTCCTGAATGTTCTGGGTGATCTTCTAGCAGAGATAGCTGGCAATACTATCAAAGCTCTGGTTTAGCTATGGAATAGTAAGATGAAACAAGCCATTGACACGATCGTTTCCAAGTGTCCTGTATGGTGTCGTGGAGCCTGAGTGGCTCCTTCTTATTCTGGAGAGTGGTGGACTATGAAGCAAGCCAAGCAAATGGTTGTTTTTGTTTGAGTAAGTGGCTCAAGTCTTGTTCCGAAGCTGACTGAATCCTGGTTAGTGCACATAATCATGCAGGCTACGAAGAAGGCTCATTTCTCAGTTTGCATTGCATCCTCTAGTAGTTGATAGATGGAGTTATTTCAGGTGGTCCAGAGCTTACTGATTCCCACTGTGGATGAGGGACCAACTGGCTACACAGTTTCAGGATAAAGTTGCTTGACTTTGGAGTGACTTTGACTCTGCAGTTATTACATTCCCAATGCCATAGGCAGTTATAGGAGTGTCAACTTGAGTAGCAAATAAATGGGGGCAGGTAAGCTATACGCCGGCTCCCTCAGCCAATAAAGCGAGATGAGCACCGCAACCCCAGAGTTGGTCACGACTGGACCTAATGGTCAAGGGTCCCTTTACCTTTACCTTTTTAAGCCCCACCCCACATAATCAAACTCAAATTGTGGCACAAACAGCACATTTGAATGGCAGTGTTCATTAACTCAGGGGGGGGGTGAGCCCCCTAAAAATATTTTATTGGGTGTGTGTGAAGGGACCTTGGCCCATAGGAGTTGGCTCCTATGGGCAGTGATAGGTTATGGGGTTAGTGTCAGCTTATGCAGTCAGGTGATATGAACAAGGTGCCTATTCCATACTCATGTCTTGTTCAAATAAAGGGGGGGGGGTGTTCCTTCCCCAGATTGAGACATTCTGGGTAAGGTGACCTTGCAGAGCGCCTGCACTGTCACCACTTTCTGTAGGCTAGAATGTATTTTTTTTTAATGAGTTAAACATTTAAAGTTGCTAAAGTAAATTTAAACTTGTAACTATGATCCTCCCAATTTGAATTTCTAGCTGTCAGGAAATGTACCCTTCTGAGCCTCCTCGTCCAGAATGTCTTGGCCTGAGAGTAGAGTGCCTAGATGTAATAAGGCATTGGGTATATATGATCGCAACACATGCTTTAATACTTGTGCTGGGAAAGGGAATGCATGAAGCTCCTAAAAAATACTCCATGCCTGCTTAAATATCACAAACAGTTTCCTTAAACATGCTATAAAACCAGCCAGTCATATAATGGATCCATATGGCTCCTGCTGATTGGAATGAAACTTCAGCCACTTAGTACATTTACAAAGTGTTACATAGGAGATGCGTAAACACATTTCAGCAACAACAGGTAGGTAGCCCCTGGGTGGTTTTTTGTGGGGGGTTTTGCCTAATTTCATTCATTCATTTCTGTGTGTGTGTGTGGTTAGTTTTGAGTTCTGAGCAAGAGGAAGGAAGGAGGAAGGAAAAGAAATACACGGAGAACAAGTTCTATGATAAAGAGATCAGGAAAGGGGAGAAAACATAACTGAATGCAAACATATGTATTTTCTATGCATAATATCCCAACTGTACAAAAATAGTGTAAATAAATAATTCCTATTTCCAAATCAAAATAAATTTGGCTTCACCAAACCAAAATAAATTCACCTACACTGGGGGATGTTATGGTGTAGATGCACACAACCAAATACTCAAATATCTCTCATATACGTTGTGGCCTTTGGTTCATTCTGGAGCAGGTTACTTCAAAAGCAAAGAGAACAGTCTACTTTTACAGTGAGAAGAAAATGTAAACAACAAAAAAGATTCCCATTTCCCTCTGGTTTGTGATTTGTCCATTTACCATCTGCATATCCATTTCAAATTATTTGGTTCTCATATAGGGCTTGGATATTGTTAAAGCTAGCTGGAATTTAATACCTGAGGACTTACGGTAGTATGTTCCCAATGGCAATCTACTGTAGGAAAAGGTAATATATGGCTCACACAATTGATATCTAAAGGTCAACTACAAACTACTTATTTTCCTGGTTTTTATTTTATTTACTCAACCAAAGACTCATGTTTCTTATTTCTTTAAAGCTAAACAAGGGGGTTGTGGCTCAGGTGGATGCAAACTGTTCAAATATTCTCTTGCCTTCAACATATGAATAACACCAACAACACCAACAATAATTTTTCATGAATGATTTAAAATTGTATTAATGCAAGTTTCACTGCACATATCTTACCGATATACAAGGTGTGAAGTGAACATGAAATACCTACCCATGGTTGATGTTCTCCTAAAATTGGGATGTCTCCTAAAACAAGTGAGGATATAGTTGAATATGAAAATGCATATCCATGTCAACAAACCTTCATGAAACCTTCATGAAAACCAGTAATCCACTAACACTTTTTTTTCCAGACTTTGGTGTATTTTGGGAGATCTATGTGCAATTATTGTGAATATATTTCCTCCTAATTTTATCATCTAGAGTAGCAATTTACTCCTCCATGTCTAGCTCTCAGGGAAGTTTAGAAGAAATATAGAAGTTGTCAGCACATAAGAGTCAACACATTACTGCTGTACTGCAGCCATTTATAATGAAACCAAAATGAGCACTCACTTGTTTGGCATTAATTTAATGTCCCACTTAGCTCCTATCAGATGCAAATAGCTGCCTCATCCGTTTAAGGGTTTCTGAGCGTGCATATAATGAAGTGCTCTGTACCTGTCAAGTAAGCAGAATTCATAACCGAAATCAGAAATGGATGAGGAAATTCAGTGTCCTTGTTAAAAAAAAGAAATTGAAACTTCAGACATGGCAATGTCAAATTTATACTTCATGTTGATTTTCCGCTGCACGTTTCACCTATATTACCCCCTGGGCTGAGCTTTCCAGGACAGAATGTCCAAGGATACATATAAATATACCACATTCCTAAACGCAAAGTCAGCAGGTGGCAAAGTAACAGCTGCAGTTGTCAAACACACTCAAAACAAAATAAATTGGTCAGCTAACCTCTTGTATTTAAGTCATTTTTACATCCTGTATTTTAGAGGAGGAAATAGTTTAATTTTAAACAGTATTCTAGTTATGATCAGTCTCCCCGGAGAAAGATTTTTATGAGTATAAATGGAGATAATGACTATCATTAGTCACTGCCATTAGCATAAAGCATTAGAAACTCTTATGCCATTCATAACAGACTTTGACATGACAGTAAAAATATGACTTCCTATCACTTCTGCATGCTTTCTGACTACAGCTGTTTGCTATTCTTGCACAGCTAAACTGATATCAAAAGGGTGGTAAGAGTGGTATTTAACAGCACCTTCATCATCACATCTAATTGTTTTCCACCACAGGGTGTGAAGCTTTATGTTCTCTATCAACCAAAAACAAACAGCCATCCTGCTTAATGGCTGCTCAATTAATGTTTATGGTGCTACTTTTATACCATGAGTTATTTGACAAATAAACTCCAAGAAGCAATTTAAGAACCTCTGAAGCTTAATGATAACCCAGCTGATATTTTAAAAAGAGCTAGGGGGGTGGGGGAAGGAATCCGTAAATAATTTCTTACTTGCAGCCTCCCTATGAGGTTCACTCTCCACCTCCTGACATTTTGAGGGATGTTTGTTGGCCATCGGGGGATGGGCTTTTTTTTTTTAACACCTTGCCCCACCCTCCAGCCTTAGAAGCCCTCAGGAAAAAAGCAACTGTGTGCAGTAAGAGCCTTCAGAGGGGAGCTATTTCCATAGCAAGAATTGTGAGCAGAGAGCACCTGTGATTTACCATCAGGGACGGTTGGTTTCACCTGTGTTGCCCCACCTTCCAGCTCTAGGAGCCATCAGAAGGGGGTGCTTAATGGTTACTTGGCCTGTTGGTAAGCTGCAGCCTTCCTTAGTGTTTTATGTGTATCTAATGAAATCTTAATTGGTAATTGCTGATCATTATTTTTTAGTGTTATGCTGCAGTAATATTATATCTTACTAGGCATTGTTTTGTTTTTATTGTGTGGCAGTGTTTAGACTTTGATTTTTGGGTGAACTGCTCTGAACACAGGTTCACTTGTGGGAAATGAGGTATATAAATAAACTGAGAATGGCAGTGGTTGTAGTATTAATTGTCAAAATGGAATGAAGATGAGATCTAGAGAGAGACAAAAGGTCTGCCTGTCTTCTTTATAGCCTTGCTTGAAATTGTTAAGTAAAATAGAGATGAGGGGCATCCCAAGTCATACAAAGGTGACACTAAGTTCACCACACTGCTGAGTCTTATCCCTGTGATGTCAAGTTGCCCTTTATAACATAGAGATGATCTATCCCTTATCATAATTCTTCCTCCATCTATGCAGAAGTGGTTACACTGATTAAAAATGAGAGTTCAAAGACAGACTTTCTGCTATTGCTTTGGTGCCTATTAATTAAACACCTTCTCTTTTGTATGAAGCCCTAGTAGGCTGTGTAAAATTAACATAAATAATATGCTTTCAATGAAGAGGTGCCACTGCAGGTTCTGAACGCAAATGATTTCGAGCCGCTGTTGTTAACTGCATATAGCAGTAATATATTCATCCAATATTTTTTCATTTTGTCTTCCTGATCTCTCGTTTCTAATGATATATTACAAGCCTGTGCTTTTCCAGCGCCAAGGCAATTAATCATTAATATTCTTGTGTACCCCAAAGTAACTGGACAAAATTAGACAAGAAAAGAACCAGACTTGAAGGCTGACAAAAAATTCTTATCGGAAATTACATGTATTTTTATATCATTAATGCTCCTTGATAGACACACAGTAAATCTGTCTTAATGGCACCACTATAATAATATAGTAGTCTTTCTTCCTAATCTCCTAGAGACACCAATAGATCACAGGGTCTGTTCCTCAACAGAGACAAATGAGTTGGCGTGTTTTAAAAGCTGTCAGGCCTTTCTGACAACTTCCATCTGAGAAGGCGGCAGAGCAATGACAAAGTTATCACCTGACTGGCTGATGTTTGATGCTGACTGCCTTTGATTAAGAGGCAATGAGCCATTTTGGAGTTCATTTTGCTGCTCCTAAGCACCTCTTCATCGAAAATTATGCAGTTGGACTGATTTGTATTTGATTAGTTTAACATCACAGTTTTATTACGTGTAATAAATAAAGTCAGATTTTATGGGGTTGCTGCACATTAAAAGAACCATTGAGGAGGGTGCAAAACATATTTTTATTTCCTGGGTTATTTGCCTGACATTAAAAAAACCCCACCCTATATGCATGTCATATTTAAGCAATGTCACTGCTTAAACACTGGTTGCTTTCATAGGCTGGTATTTTACTACTTTTCTTGTACGTATTGTGAAAGCACAATGCTGTTTGCATTCTAAAACAGGCTAAAGAAATTTTAACCACAAAAGCAAATATAGCCCGCCTTACTTGTATTGTGGCCTGCTGGAGGGTGAAGAACTTCACCTGTTGTTTGCAGTATTAGACAGGCAATAAAAACAGGGAGTTTACGGGGGGGGGGGGGAGCTGCCATGCATGGCTGATGGATTTTTGCTGGCAATAGTCCACACAGTCAGCAAACTGATATCTGTGTTAGGAAAGAAGTCGCTTGTAAATATGGTGGTGTCCCTGTACATAAACTGCCCTGTATTCAGAAGTGAATGGATCAACTTACTAATTCTTCCCACATTGCACTGTGTAAAAAGTCCAAGCTGTGGTAGAGGACAAATCCCAGGCTGAATCCCTGGCATGCCTCCTCTTAAAGAATTCCCAGTGGCAGGCTGGGATAACCTTCTGCCTCAAACCTCAAAGAAGCCACTGGCTTATCAGAGTATGCAGTGATGGGCCCAGCAGGTTAAGTAGTCTTACTTAGTATAATGTTGTTGCTTATACTTTAATTTACAGTGGTACCTCGGGTTAAGTACTTAATTCGTTCCGGAGGTCCGTTCTTAACCTGAAACTGTTCTTAACCTGAAGCACCACTTAAGCTAATGGAGCCTCCTGCTGCCGCCGTGCTGCCGGAGCACGATTTCTTGTCTCATCCCGAAGCAAACTTCTTAACCCGAGGTACTATTTCTGGGTTAGGGAGTCTGTAACCTGAAGCCTATGTAACCTGAAGCATATGTAGCCCGAGGTACCACTGTATTGTGTATTGAAACTGAAATAGAGGTCGCATCTTTATAATAATACACAATCTGCAATGAAGGTTTCAAATGAGAGATTAGTCATGGCATACTTGGAAGCCAAGTGCTTTCCCTAGAACGAAGCAGCTTGTGTTTGATTAGATGAAAAACACCATCATTGCTAATTTTAACAGATATAGGTCCTGATCTGAACATGGCTGTGCAGAATCTGTTTCCATTAAACAGTTCTTCTGAGCTATACCTTATTGTGTTTGTTTTCTTGTTGGAGAAAAGCAAATACGTTTCCTTCTCTTAATGCATGGTTAAACCACATGACAGCACTGTAGCCAGCACTTGCTTATAGGTTCTGTCTTAAGTCCACCCCTAAAAGCTGAGCCATTTTGTTTGTTGTTCTTTCCCAATTTGTTGTGACAAGATGTTTCTTATCTCCTTTCATCCTTTAAATAGATCCTGCATGAATAAAGCCTTTGATCTCCAGAAACTGTTATTACTTCCATCTAATTCACCCAAGCTGCAAGATCTGCTATCAGTTCTTTGTGTAACTGAACAAAGCTAGATACTGTTGTAAGGTAAGAACAAATGTTTTATTGCATTTTAATATGAGAGCCTTCCATCTTGGTTACCCTTCCAGCTTGTTTTGTTCTATTCCATCTCGCCAGCTGCTGCCCAGTAAGCTTGTTCTCAAACTCAGAACTTCAAAAATAATAAAGGGAGTTCTGCTGGAAAGCTGTAACAGCGCTGAACAAAACTTGTAGAGAGGCACCACAAGCACAATAGAAGGCATGTACTCCAAACTCTCCTTTGTGTCCCTATTATCCTTAGGGAACTAGCAAAATGCCTAGCATAACAACAGGTGTGTATGTGTGGAGGGAGGGTATTTATAGTGTAAGGATCACTAGGAGGAGGAGGAGGCCTCTGTGCATTTGCTGTCACTGTGTGAGGATAGGGAAGCCACCTAATTTCATTAGTGTAGGGCCGGTTACTTTTGTCCCTTGTGCAAGTGTCCCTGGTATTTTAGCCCATTAAAGTGAGCTGCAATTATTTACTCATGAAGGAGACATTAAAGGATCCCAAAGTCCTGGTACCTAAGACAAGGGTTTGAAGTGAGGGACAGGCACAATCTTTATTCAACTGTATGCTTTACTGTAGCATTCTATTCAGAGACTTAACTGGAGCTATAGAGCAAAGCCTGCTCCTGACAGCAGGCTCTCCCCAACCTTTCATCTACGTAGAACTATATTTTTATCTGTTTCTTTGTCACAATAGAGGGTGAAGGAACATTGGAAATTAATGTTTATGCATATAGCTAAAGTGTGTTCATAGAAAACACTTCTATTGAGTGCCTGTTTAGAGATTTACTGCAGAAGCTACAATACACACATCTCTCAGTTCCTCCACCACTATAATGCTTCCATTCACTTTGAAAGAGAACTTGGATCTGTCCAGCTCAGTTGATGTGAAATTGAGAAACAGATTTGGAGGGCATTGTATGAAACTTGTTCTAGATAATGTTGGTGGTTTCCCTACTTCACAGCACAATATGGTATTCAGATTATGCAATGTATGGTACTACAAAAAAAAATATTTTTTATTTTACAAAAATAATTACCATAGTGATATTTTCGGAGTAAATGCAGATTTGATCTGCCTGACTAGCATGGAATATAACATTTTGTTTTCTGAAAATAAATCCTACTGTTCTAGTATCATACTTACAGAGAAAATGAAGCTGATTTTAAGCACTATGGCAGCACAAAGAGAAAATAAAACCCTAGTCTCTCTCACCGCATCCTATATGGTGTTCCGAATTCTGGCAGCACCACTTTTCCAATCTCTCTTGGACACTAAGCCTGATAAACTTCAATATTATTTTTTTCATTTCTGTAGTCTCTCTCAGTAAACTCTTTGAAAACACTTATGAAGCCTCATTTATTGAGAATTTGGGTTAGAATACTTAAAACCTTTCTCAAAAATTCCTAGAGAGGCTTCAGCTAATGTCTGTCTGATATAATGGACTGGATAACTTGACCCTTGACTTGGGTCTGACAACCCATTTCACTGTTTCATGGTTTGTTGGATTTTATTGGACTTACTATGAATTTTTGCACTCTGCCCTATGGTTCTGCACATGAATGAAATAGCAAAAGAACACAATGAGGTTCAATCATAGACGCCGACTCCATGGGGCCTGAGGGGGCCCGAGCCCCCCCAATAATTTAAGAAAATTATTAGTTATATTATGCTTTGTAAAATCACAAAATTATGTTGGTATTTTTTATTTTCCTTGTTTGACGATAGTTACCTTTTAAAATACATTCAGTAATGAGTTAAAACAAAGCCACTCCCGATCTAGAGAGGGGGTGGGGTTGCGGGCTCTCGACCCATCAACAATCTCGTGGGGCTGGCGTCAGCCCCGCGAGAAGCGGGGATTCCCCCTAGCTCATTAATATTCACCGCCCACCGCGGCAGCCAATCGGCTGCCACAAAGGGCGGGCCCTCACAGGTTCACTTAAGGTCGGGGCAGCCCGGGGCTCGCCCCTTTCGTTCCCCCAGCAGCAGTGGTTTGGTGGTCTTGGCCCCCCCCAATATTTTTTATAAGTCGGTATGGGCCCCCGCCCCCCCCCAATATTTTTTATACGTCGGCGCCCCTGGGTTCAATCTAAAAGCACAAGGACAGCACCCAAAAGAGCAGGATATAATTTAATACGAATAATTCAAATGCAATCCTTTTCTCTTACTTGGGAGTAGCTTCAATTGTACTCAGTGGTTATTACTTCTGAATCGACGTATTTAGTACTATTGCTTACAAAGCTGAAAAATTTGGTTGTAGTAGCTTGCTTCTACTTTATTGATCACCTCTGATGTTAGCTTTTTATTTTAATGTGTTTTTAATAAAGTCTAAATCAAAAGACAAATAGTGTTGCATTAGAAGGGGAGTATTGACAAAAATATATCTGGACATTTGTATTTCCATTCTGCCGAGTGTACTTTGGAAAAGAAAAGGAAAACATTTAAGTGTAAGTTGAGTTCTAAGCATTGCAAAGAGGAGGGAGATGAGAGCTCATCTAATTGAGTTTCTCTCAGCACCCAGGAGTATTCTGGGCTTGAAAGACAAGAGATATTTCTTGGTGTTTTGAATATGTCTGTTCCAAAACCTTTTGTAGGCTTGGACTTGCCCATCAGCAGTGAAAAGGTGATCCCACTTTCCAGAAATGATTGTAGAATGAGTGAGGGGTTTTTGCAGGGATAGATGCCAGTAGAAGATTAATTAAAAGTACAGCTTACTGATGTTAAGTGCTGAGGAACTGAATGGCTCAGTAATGAGGGTTTATATAATCCCAGTTTGCATAACATTTTGATGCTATAATAATGCTTTCTCAGTAAGAGAGGCTATGAAAAGTGCACAGGTAATATAAATCACATAAGAAACTCAACCTGAATTTCAATCTTATTCCTACTGAAGGCTAGTTCATATGTTACTTTAACTGTAAACCACACAGAAGCTCAAGTACCTCATATTCCAGATTCCCCTCAATTACAGTAATGCTAATTTAAGTGCATTAGAATTAGAATCAAGTGGTACTCAGGATCTGGCAAACCGCACAATTAATACAATGCATGAACCCCCTCTTACATAATAATTTCCAGAGGGGTAGCTATGTTAGGCTGTTACAGCAAAAGCAGCAGGTAGTGTTGCAGTATGATAAAGACTTGCCAGATCAATTTGTTGGTTTTTAATATGGTATTTAGGAACGCGGGTGGCGCTGTGGTCTAAACCACTGAGACTAGGGCTTGCCAATCAGAAGGTATTTGGTTCGAATCCCTGCCATGGGATGAGCTTCCGTTGCTCTGTCCCAGCTCCTGCCAACCTAGCAGTTCAAAAGCACATCAAGGTGCAAGTAGATAAATAGATACTGCTCCGGCGGGGAGGTAAACGGCGTTTCCGTGTGCTGCTCTGGTTTCGCCAGAAGTGGCTTAGTCATGCTGGCCACATGACCCGGAAAAACTGTCTGGGGACAAATGCTGGCTCCCTCGGCCAGTAAAGTGAGATGAGCGCCGCAACCCCAGAGTCGTTCGTGACTGGACTTAACTGTCAGGGGTCCTTTACCTTTTTTAAGATGGCATGTTTATTTCTTAGCTAATAGGCATTCTGTTGTGATGAGCGTTTGGTAGGTAAGATGTACACCAAAAATTGCTCGGGGTCTCATATTTACACCCAAGTCATATAGGTTCAGAACAGACTTCCACTTGAGCAGTGGATTTCTGTTCATACAATGGGACCTGCCCTTCCTCGTCTTTTCCCTGTAACCCTCCCACACTCTGAAACCCTGTTCTGAAGTGTTCAGGGACACTCCAGAGTTGATTTTAGGGGTTCAGGGGGAGGAGAGGATACCTTACATGCTGGCATTTGTCCACTTGGAATGTAATTCTTGAGTGTGGAATACAGGGCACCAGTGATCAAAGCTGACTCACCACACAGTAATTGATGTTAAGGAATAAAATGATAGTTTCAGTTACTGCACTGCAATTCAATTATGCAATGTGTGAACATGATCTCAGAAGTCTTGTTTACTGTGCATTATCTTTGTTTTGTTTCATATGCTGGCAGATGATTTTATCAATACCATCTGTATTGCACACAGATGTGCTCCATTATTTTTCTAGTTATTTGTTGTTTCTATCATTAAGTACTTGTTCACCAAGGGCAATAACTGTAGTTTTATATCGCAGATGCAAAAATATAATATCATAAAGATATGCCATCTAGTAAGGGATTAAGGATTCCTTTAGGAGGCACCAACATGCAATATTCTTTGGTCAGTGTTCAAGCTATAAAATTGGCTTGCCCTACACCTCTCTGATTCATCTGGCCAAACATTTGCATGACTGCTTATATGCATGAGTTACTATTATCCACTGAGAATATAATTCGTGAGTAAGCAGATGTTCTTCCTGCTATATAATGAGACTTGTGGAGTCTTGCTTGATTAGTATAAAAGATAGAAATATCACCAGCAAATGAAAGGAATGAGTCTCCTTGACAATATAATCCCTGAACATTGCAGATATGATAAAGACAGTTAATTGTCATAGTGTATATGGGGTAGAGGTAGCCTAAAAATTAAGGTAATGACATACATTACCTTGTGCTTCCTTGCCCCATGCCTTCCTGCCTTCCTTCTGTAAAGTAGCATTGGACATACATATTCTTCCTGTTACGCATCTGAGCTTGGATTAACTCATGCCTTTTTTTTTTAAATGCACACAACATCCTGAATGTAGTGATGCCTGTCAATCTCCAAGACAACTTATAACAAATATGTGTGTAATAGTATCTCATAAGCTCCATCTTACCCAGTTTTGTAAGCTCTTATTTGGTGTACTCTTAGTGGCTTAGATTTTCCTGCACAGAAGGGTACTTTCTTCTGCTGAGTTACCAGTTATCATGTTAAGAATCATTGTTATCTGGATGAGGGATGTCCATGTTTGATATCATTATAATTGAATCACATGATTTGCCTCTGGCACTGGAGGTGTGGACATCTGGTATGGTTATTCATATTGGAAGCTTTGGGTTGAAATTTGAGGAATATTAGGGAGATTTGTGAAAGAACTTGACTAATGCTTTCCTAACAGCCACATGGAGTTGTTGGAACAGTCTCAAAGAATGAGGTGTCCAGAAACGTGGCTAATGCTATCTTCAATTCCTTGAAACGTGGTTTAAAGATAGGGATTTGGAACCTGTATATCTACTAGCTCTGATAATTAGCACCAACTAAGCCAAGTAGCAGGGACGCGGGTGGCGCTGTGGGTAAATGCCTCAGCGCCTAGGGCTTGCCGATCGAAAGGTCGGCGGTTCGAATCCCCGCGGTGGGGTGCGCTCCCGTTGCTCAGTCCCAGCGCCTGCCAACCTAGCAGTTCGAAAGCACCCTCTGGTGCAAGTAGATAAATAGGGACCGCTTTCTAGCGGGAAGGTAAACGGCGTTTCCGTGTGCAGCTCTGGCTTGCCAGAGCAGCGATGTCACGCTGACCACGTGACCTGGAAGTGTCTTCGGACAGCGCTGGCCCCTGGCCTCTTGAGTGAGATGGGCGCACAACCCCAGAGTCTGGTAAGACTGGCCCGTACGGGCAGGGGTACCTTTATCTTTACCTAAGCCAAGTAGCAAAGTAATAACATAGCTTATGTAATTCAGCATTTTGTTTTCTTTTAATGCTATGACCTGAATGCTCTTCCTTATTAAGAATGCTCTGTTGAACTGCACATGATTTTTTCTGAGGTTTAAGATGGCTGGACTACGTATCTTGCAAGGTGCCATATTGCTAGATAATCCAAGGAGAAGCTGGAATTCAAGGTGGCTTCCCCTTACTGTCTCAGGCAATCAAGAAGCTCTTCCCAAAGCTTATGCTTGTTTCAGATGTTTCAGCAGAGGTTACTGTAAACTAGGGAAGACCATCATGTCCTTAGCTTGGATTATAAATACCAGTAAGTCATTCCAGTTGTCTATAAATTATATTTGCTAGCAGATTAAGACTCTGAACAGGCTTAGACTGAGGGCTAACTAGATGGAGACTCTAGTTTGGAGTCTCCATTGGAGACTCATGTCTTTTTCCCCTTTGTTGTTGTTTGCTTGTCTTCCCCACTTGCATATAAAGCAGAGTGTGTATGTGGGAAACTTACATTTTGGGGGCCCTGAAGCTTGAACAGTTATGGAGGCCTCTTCACAACTAGCCATGAGCTCTGGATAACCACTTTCATCTTCTTCAGTGGGATTGTTCCACAACAGATCACCACAAATTTTCCACTAGTTTGTGTTTTTTGGTATCTACTTAAGTACTTTTATGAACACATTGTTACTCCTCGAGGGTCATGACCTCTGTTAGAAAGTGGGGGAAATTCAGAACAGCCATCTTGCCGTAACGCTCCACCTTTACAACGTCTATGCTACTGACTCTCAAACATTAGGATTGTTGAAATATGTACAACAACAAAAATCTATTTGAGTCGTGGAAAAACTAACCATGGAAATGTAAGATGAGGGGGCAGGCCAATGTTTGGTTTCCTTTCCTGTGAGCTCCTATGATTTATAATGTTATTTTTAACCTTGAGGAATTTGAAGCAAATTCCATTAAAGCAAATTCCATTAAGAACTGGTTTGAGCCAAACCTCTTGGAATAATATGCGGAGTGGAAAGAAGTTCTCCCTCGGATTCTACAATTCTCCAAATGTTGCAATATAGTTCTCTGCTCAGAAACATGCCAAAATGCACAGCCTCAGGTTAATATGCTCAGATATGCATGCCTTGAGAGAAAATATATAGATTTTTGGTGTGTGTGTTTTTTAGCAAATATGTTAAAAGATAGAGAGTGTTCTCAGTAGTAGCACCGCAATTTTGGCATGCCCTCTCTTCTCATATTCAATCAGTCCTGACCCTGATGGGTTTTAGGCACCTTTTAAGGACACATGCATTTACTTAGGCAGTTGGTTAATTTAGCTGGAAGGAAGGGGGAGTCTACTCAGGCTGATGTTGATTGATTGTGGTTGTTTTGATTAGGTTTTTGATGGTTTTCCTTGTTGAATATGTATTAAGAGTTACCTGTTGTAAACCGCTCTGGGATTGATTTTAATAAAGAGTGGGCTAAAAGTGCCTCAAATGGTATCTGAAGAAGTGTGCATGCACACGAAAGCTCATACCAAGAACTGACTTAGTTGGTCTTTAAGGTGCTACTGGAAGGAATTTTTTTTGTTTTGACTATGGCAGACCAACACGGCTACCTATCTGTAACTCAAATGAATATACTTACTGTTTTTCATCCACACTAAGATTATTATTTAAATATCTAGATTATTGTGGAAATAGGATGGAATGGGTTTTTGAATCAACGCATGCCAAACTCGACACACTCTTGTCACTTGTAAATGGTATCCCAAAGGAAGGCCAATATTGAGGCATGGCTTTTGACCACTTGAGTTTGTTCTATCTGTATGTCCAACGTGCAGGTTTAAAACTGAACTCTAAATCTGTGATTACAAAATAGTCTTTGCTAAAACAGAGTAAAACATAATGTAATATTCTTCTGATTACATGTTTACGTTGTGCCTTCTCATATGGTGATTAAACATCCTTAGAAAGTGTCAAACAGGATTTTGAAAACAACCACTTTAAAACACTATTAGCAAACCATCTTATCAGGGCTCATCATTTGAATGAGAATGTCCTTGGCTATATTTGGCAGCTAGTATGTGTCAAAGAATGTTCTCCCATATGTAAAGCATAACAAAAGTGGGGTGGGAACCCTTCTATGGGTTTACCCATTTGACAAGGGAAGGTTATTGGAAAGGTCAAGGAAAAATCCCCAAACATGACAAGCTACAGGTAATAGGAAATAAAATATTTATAAATGAAAATGCAAATTCCAGAATCTATACAGTACTTAATTACCTGTTTCTGCCAATCTATTCCTAAATGCATTTATCAGAAATCAGTCTCGCTGGAACCAGTGAAGACTGGCATAATTAGGATGTGTTACACCTCAGTTTACAGCCCACTAATGCTAGAGATTCCTATTGAGTCTGATTCATACATGCATGTACATCACCCTGTTTCATCACTTGCTGTTTGGCTTAGTCAATAAAGGCAGCAGGATAAGGTGGTAGACACAGAACACTAAAATGTTAAAGGTGGAGGAAATACAATTTTGAGTGCTTCCCTATGTTTCTTACTGAAACATAGCTGCATGGCAGGAGGGAACCAACAACCCAAGGTCTACTTCAGGAAACAAAACACACAATATATAAAACCACGGTCAAGATTTCTGTAGGTCTTACGTAGCCTTGCATTAAAATTATTGTGAACTGCTCTGACCATATATTTGTATGGCAGGTGGTATAACACCATAAACAAACCAACAGTAAAATGAGAATCCTCCTCTAATTCCCTTAGAGGCCTATTTAAATATTCAAATGGTTTCATAAGACAATAACCATCCTCTGACAGGACATAAAGTATATTGGCAACTTCGTTCTGGATAGGTAAGGTTTTGATGTCCAATCAACTTTTCACTCCATTTGATAGCTTAGTGCATGAATGCATGCTGTATATTTTGCTTGCTTAGGTCTAAAATTGGCCTTTGTTCTATAAACCTCTGTTGTGATTTACAGATTAAAGAGCCAAAGCCGGAAAGTGCCTTCATGCTTTCTGAATCTGAAGCATGGTGCTTTCCTCATGACAAGATTAAATGTTAGATGCCAAAGGTGATTCAGTTTTTCTTTGCTACAAGCAGTAAAGGGGCCCTTTTCACAAGATTTGTGTAACCAAAATAAAACCTTCAAACTAATAAATACCAAGGATTATGAATTGAATTGGAATTGCTGTAATTTTGTTTTTACCTTTATGAAAGTGAGCTTTCTTATACACACACACATACTTATATATACGGTACTTTAATACAATCACAGTAAGTTGCACAGCAAAGTGGGAAGACCATAATACTTAACAAGATTGGAAACTACATTCCATAATATATCTAACACAGAGTGTGGAACCAAATGGTGCAAATGTCCCAGAAGGCCTGTAAATGCCATATTGGTAGTCAAGATAACCCAGGGGACTAACTGGTGCGAGCTGTAAAATGAGATCATATTTGCTTATCAGCTTACCTTGAAGCCTTGAGTTTTGGTTTAGTTGGTTGGGAGAGGGAAGGCTTCTTACACTGTCAGCTACTCCCTTATCTGAGAGATGGGAGAGTTGGAAAGGGGCCTCTAAGCCAGGGGTGAGTTAACTGGGCTATGGTTGCCTAACATATTTCAGCGTCCATCCTGTGTCTGTAACAGCAGCAAGGCTTTGCAGGGTTTTGTAAGCTTGCACTTTCTTCTAATAAAGCACTGGAACTGATCACTGCTGCATTTTTGGCATCCTTGCATCAAACCACTCACGCAGACCCTCCTCTGGGCTTGTAGATCAGGACACACAGTAAAGTTTCAGTGCAATTAGGGCAGTGAACCCACCAGTGGAGTAACTGAGTTGCTTTTAGTTAAGGTCTCAACTATTAAATGGCTCCAACATAGCGCCCAATTTATTTAAAGCATTAAAGAAAGATGGGAAATAATTGGTTTGGGAAATCATCTCAAATGCCTTGGCTTAATCAACTTTGTGTACAGCAGTACCACCAAACCCAATTTACTGATGAATAATTTCAATCCTAATTCTAAAATATTTATATAGGCAACAAGCAAATTGGTAAAAGTTTTTAAACCTTAATGAAATTCCCCATTCTTCTAGGGAGGAAGGCTGTCCTACCTTGCTTCGTTCCTTGTAATGCGTTAAATGTCAGCTCTTTGTTTAGAACACAGACCATTCCAAAGCCCATGCACTGGAAACAATAATGATCCTATGAATAAAATGAGACAATAACTCAATGAATGTTAGGTGCAAAAGAGATTAAAGTACCTGTTACATTACTTCCTTGTCTCAGTTATAAATAAGCTTCTGATAATCATGATTGACTTTGGCCTTGTCAATATATTTATTAGACTTATGTCCTGCTCCTCTTCCATAAAACCAAGAGCACTTTATATGTGATCTCCAGGTTCTTCCATCCAACCACCTTACAAAGCCAGCTTAGTTTGAGCAGTAGAGCAATGCCATATCACAGTAGTCAACATGGTGTCATCCTGATGTTTTGGACTGCATCTCCCATCAGCACTAGCCAACACCACCAATGCTCAAGGATAATGGGAACTGTAGTCCACCACATACTCTACATATGCCTTTGGACTTTGGGGGATCCACATTTTCTTGGAACTCATTTACAAACTCTACTTTTACCTCCTAGACTTCTTCCCAGCCTACAGCAATGTACATGCCATCAGTTAAGGGGAACATTGTTCCCAGACATGAACGAGACTTGGGGAAATGAATTCCTGCAAATATGCTTGTTTGGGGGAGGAAATGCCCAGGACATCCTGAGAAACATTTAGCAAAAGTTGTTAGTTTTTTAACACGTGGCCCTGCCAGAAATATAGGAGCTGGCATCTACCAGTTGAGCAGGAGAGAGAGACGCTGCACTTATGATGGGAGGAGGACCAGAAGCAGCAAAAGGGGAAAAAAACACATTTCTGAGCTACTTGGTAATGTTGGTTGTAGCTTACTTTTCCTCACAACAAGCCTGTATTATTGCTTAATTGAGAAACAATGCCATCAGTCCTTGACTGAGCGCAGAATAGACACTATTCAAGAAGCTAGATGCTGCGATTTGTCCTTTGAAGCTGGTCATGTAGTATTTGCTTTAAGTCAAAACAACGGTTTCAAACTGCGCTCCTGGGAACCCTGTGTTTTCTCAGAAGCTTCTAAGAGATCAGTTGTGCAAGCTTGTCCACCACTATTAGTCTGCAAATTGTTAGATGTATTCTCAGTTTAAGTACAGCAATGACAATACCCACCTGATTTGTCAGGGATTTGTGTAAATTGTCTATGCAGCCTAGAAAACAACCTAGAATCTTCTGCAATAAACTAAGGTTCTATAGTAGATGTAAAAAGATTTTTCAACCATGGAAGCTATGTGAAAAGAAAAGTCCTGGAAGAAGAAGAAAAGCACTGTCTAAACCAGGGGTGGGATCTTCAGGTGTTGCTGGTAGCTTAGCCACAGTTTGCAAGGCCAATAGTCAGGGGTGATGGGAGTTGTAGTCCAACAGTATCTGCAGGCCACAAGTTCCCCATCCCTGCTGTAAAGCTAGGACCTGAACCACTCTTTCTGAAGTTAACTTCCTATAATGGTCAATCTGAAAATCACCAGCTATTAACTCAGTGCTCATGATGTGAGCTTGGATGAGACTCTTTACGACTAAGCCATGAATTGGGGGAAAACAAAAAACAATAGCCCCACTTTCATGAGAGATATTCTGTAAAGTTGACTTCTATTGTTATTGCAAGGCCGTGTGTTATTTAGAAATCTTTATGCACAAACCTTTGTGTTGAAGTAATAATCTTCCTAATTTACTGCAGTACAGCAAAGTTTCAGTTCTACAAGGTTCTAGTAATCCAAACTTTGCCCTCAGGTATATTACGAGGAAGAGGAAGAAAGACTCTAAGTTCGACACCTTTCCTAGGCCAATTCCAGTGTAATTTTTCCTCACTGGAGGAATACCTGTGGAGGAACACATGCACAAAAAGTCACGCCAGGAATGCAAAATCTGTCAGTAGGTATAGGGGACCAATCAGTTCTCCTGGCACGAACTGGTATCATGCCAATTTGAGATGAATTCACCTGCAAAGTGGAATAAAGAGAAATCAAAAAGATGAAAGAGAGCTATTGCGATGATTCTACCACACATAAATCTAACACAAAAATGAACAAACATAACCAATAATAAAATCCACAAACCTGTCTGTGTTCTGGGGGGAAAAAGTATATTTAATGCATTTCTGCTCACAATGGATAGTTTATTTACAAAAATTATATGATGGTTTTTTAAATAAAGGGCTCCTGCTTTTAAAAGAAAAGAATTCAATGCATCATGTTCACAACTACTGTAAACATTGTTAGAAATTGTTTACTGGGCAGTTCGACACACAACTCAACACTTGCTTCTGCTTCTCTCCCCCCCCCCCCAACACAGCTTTTTCTTGTCAAGCAGAAGTGTACTGTGGCGCATATTAGAGACCATCAATATTTTATATATGAGCGCACATTTGCAGCATGATCCTGACCATCTTTACTCGGAAGTAAATCCCACTGTGTCCAATGGGACTTATTTCCAGTTAAGTGTGCACAGGACTGTGGTGTTGGGGAACTGAATAAACCGAAAACAAATGGTTATTTACGGGCAACAGTTCCAGGGATTGAAAAGAAGAAGAAAAGCCAATTACCCTGAGGTGTGTGTGTGTGTGTGTGTGTGTGTGTGTGTGCATGTGCAGATGAAGAACTGTATTTATTGCTTACCTGAGCACTACGTAACTGTGCTGGTTTGCTGTCCACTGTGTTTGGGTCCCTGAAACAGTGAGACAGAACATTCAGTGTGACAGCTGTACAGCTAGCTAAGTTAACTTCAATAAACACAAAAGAATCAACTGACAAGACATATGTTTCAAAGACTACTCAAGAAAGTTAGCATGCAACTCCAGCTGCAAGAGATTTTTTTTTTAAACAAAATGAACAGCAACCGGCCTATGTTCTGTTCTCATCAAAAAAGTAAACCAATCACATTGACAAAAAGCCACCAGAAACAAAAAATTGTAGTTAAAAGATTTCACAGTTTTGGTATCCCTACTATAAAGTCTTCCTTTTTTGTCATAAAAAATTTAGGTTATATATTCACCGTTAGCAAGAGTTGCATTACTATTATTGTTAATTTTAGTTCTGTTTATTGCCTCGAGGGTTATATATTGTAAAATAATTTTGTTGCCGCTAGTTAATGTTAATTAGTTGTTTTAATAGCCTATAATACCTATTTGTTATGTTTTGGCAGGTTTACTTTTTTAACTATCAGTAACTTAATCACTTGGAATATTTAACATTGCTGTTGCATACTCAAAATTACAGAGTTACTATTAATGTTACCTGTTTAACGTTTAGTCATCCTTTGAGTCCTGCGACATATTTCCTTAATAATCATCAGCCATCAAGTCTGATATTCTCAAAAGAAATAACAGCCCTCTAAACTGCCTTCAAGGGAGGTGATAATTAGCACTGAAAATTACAAATAAAGTTTTTGAAGTTGAAGAGCAACAACTGGGCAGTGACACTGATGATTGGTTTGTCAAGACAAATTATTAGATAACTACGCAAATGCAGTCAACACACTCCTTGGAGTGAAAACAATAAGGTGAGTCTATGCAATGCTTACATGTTGAATGGGATATTTAATGTGCGGGGAAACTCAAAGGTTGAAGAACTAGCATTTAGACAGTCTAACACTGGTAAGCCGTAATCTTACCTCTTTAAACTCCATTACATTCTCACGAGAGACATGCTAATACAAACAAGTCAATCAGAGTGTGTGTTTAGCAAGATCAAGCTTAGAGGATCGTTTAAAAATCCATTTATTGTTCTAAAGCCACGTCTTTTTCCTCTCTCATTAACATGTTATACATTAGTCTCTGCTATCCATGATTCATGTCACAGTTTAGTTTGCTAGCTTTTAAATTATTTAACAACCATAAGCTATTAATACAACTTTTAAAGTGTTGCACATATTCTTAAAACAAACTTGGGTTCATTTATGTATTTTGTTTTTGAAAAAATGTTTTTATATCGAAAACATTTTAGGCATCTCTTGAAGAAGAAATCAAGCAGGCATTTAAAGCTAAACACACGTAATTCCAAATTTAGTTTCTTACAAAAGGTTTCAGCTTTATTGACAAATTATGGCAAACATATTTGACAAAATTATGGTTTCCTATTTAGAGAAGCTTTACACATGGAACTTTATGTGATTTTTTAAAAATAAAAAAGCAAAACAAATACAGGTTAAAACACTGGACAAATTCAGTTAGCTACATACATACAGTAGCCGCTTGTTGTCAACCCCATTAAAACAGCATTTAAAATGAAATTTACAAACTTAATATTGAACATCTTAAATCTAACTAACATATATTAAAAAGACAGGTTAAAACATCTTATCTACATCTTGATTATCATCTGGTTCAAAAAAGTCATATTACATTTTTAGCAACCCTAAATAAAAAAATTGACCTTTGTTGTACCGGGCAGGGGGGAGGGGTATGGAGGGGAATAGATGCAGCTTCATGCTTATTTTTCCTGTTTTGCTTTAAAATTACACACAACAATGAGGAACAACCAAGAAAACATCATCTTGCTGAATGGTTTAGCCAATGCTTGCCAACGGTCTTTTATAGTCCATGTTATAAAATAGTACTAATGCCAGTGTCACTCCATTGTGTAAACACAAGAAGTACGGTATATAGAGTAATCATAAGCAGTAATTCCTAGGATAGAAAAGAAATGGGCTATTACTTGTCTTGTTGCCGTTTATGTGGAGATCACGGGTTATTAATTGTCTTTAAGGTTGAGGTCACAGATGAGGAGGACCTTCAATATCTACCATAGGGGTGTTCCCTGTAACCCCCTCTGCTTGACCTGGAAGGTGGTGCCTTTAGGCTGGGACGGCTTATGGCCCACTCTTCTTGTGCTAAAACAGACAAAATAAGAAGAAAGAATTTACTTTATTTTAGTAGGCATGTATGTGTGTAAAAGATCGAGCTGTTCCCCGTTGTGCAATTTAGCAAACCAAATATAAGGACAGCTTTGGGATCCATTTCCGTGTCCTCTCTAAAATCACACTTATAAGATTTCGCTGCCAGCCAAGGCAGCTTTCAGTAAAGAGCAACAGACCTCTTTCCCTTATTTGATGCAAGATATGAATATCCAATTTACTGGTAACACAATCAGTCATAAGAAAACGGTTGCTTTAAGTTTGCCTGCTCTCCAAACCCCATGCCATAACTGAGTTTCTAACACGCTATGCTAAAGCATGGAGGTGGATATCGTTTTCTGCAGCTGGCACATTAACTGGACCAGGAGTTGAATCAAAAGTGGGTAATTGAAATGTGTTTTCTGCTTCCATATTCAGCTAAAAAAAGAAAACAGTAGAATGGAAACTACTTGGAACTAAAGTAGCGTTAGGACAGAATTTTCCAGAGTGTGCAGATAATTCTCAATATACATTAAATATTAGTTTTACACACACACACACTCACACACACACTAATACACAGACACCCAATAACAATAATGTATTGATACACAGTATTAGTTGGAGTCTTAAGTGAACTCATGGTCACTTTTCTGAATTACACCAGCATGTGATATTCTCAGCTTAGCTCTGTGTAGTGGTGGATGAGTAATTTTCATCAGCTCATTGGCTTACTGAAGCAGTATTCAATGTTCAGGCCCTGTAGTACAAACATCTCTGCTGATTCCCACCACCCCACACACCCTGCCCATGCCCCACAGCAACCAGGCAGTTTCTGTCCTGAAACCAGAATGACAGCTAGCCTGGATGGGACCCAAATAATCAGTATCCTCCAAGTCAGTCTGGATGACATTCTAAATTATGCAGATACTGCCCCCTGGGGGCTGCTGGAACAATCCAGGGGGGTGCTAGTCGCCTTGGGTGCAATTGGGAGGCGTTGAATAAAAATAAGGGGCGCTGGAAGCATAAAGGAAGATTTTTTTAAAAAAAAATTCATACCTGTTTCATCTGTTGTGCAATAATCTAGCATTTGTGCTGGAGGTGAGGGGTTTCCCCAGGCTTGGGTGAACTCTTTTCGGCTTCACCCAGGCCCAGGAAGTGGATCGCAGCTTGCCTAGCTTATTTGTCCAATGGCAGGCAGGCTGTGGTGCTAGCCCCGACCCTTGGGTCTGCCCCATGGGTTTTTAATCCCAGGGCCAAGTCCACCTCCTTGTCCAGTTTTGAAAAACATTTGTACATATTTCATCTGTTGTATAATGATGCTTACCTATGTAACATAGAGTTATAATCATAGTGATTACTTTATTGTCCAAATTTTTCACTACATCTTTCTGTTGTTTCACTTAAAGATATTTAAGTGAATATATAAGGTAATTCTGCAAAAGGGGTGGTAGGCCAAATAAATTAGGGGACCTCTAGGCTATGATATAACTTGGGAGTATTATTATTTATTTATTTCCCCCGGAACCAACTTTCAGGTACTTAATGAGTTCCTGCCTGTGTCATTTCAGTCCTAAGCTTTGTGCTTTAAACTATGTCTCTTTAAATATTTTCCTGATATATTACTACAGTGCATTATATATAAAGAGCAAGTGTAAGTTTAGCAGTTAATGAAGTGGGGTGAGTGGGTTGTTGTTTAATATTAGGCCACTGTGACCATTTACAACATCAATGACTAGCCGTTCAGCATTTTTCTAGGGAAATCTCTGTTGGTCACAACATCCTGGTGAGAGTTAGACAGCTTGTGATTAGTAAGCTCTGGAAGTAAAATATGCACAATTATGTCTGCAAACTCATTCCCAAATGAATCAAATCAATGATCTAAGTTGTGCACCTGCACGAACAAACTAGCAAGCAGCCTACGGTCAAGACACCAATTAGACAACAAGAGCGTGCGTGATGTCTGTTCACATGGGTCAGTGGCAAATAACAGACCTGCTAGGGTTCTGCTTGAGAAACGCAGCAGATTGCATAGGTCGTGTAGAAATGTAAGGGCACACAAGACAGATTAGTTATCCTCTAGCATGGCAAAGTTTTGTCAGCATTTCAAGCAGATTAAACTCATACTTTGTCACCATGGCATATTCAAAGAATCACTTCCATTATCCTCTTCCTCCTCCAAACTACACTAGCTCCTGCACTGCTTGGATCAGGTATTTGGGGAGTGGATAGGTTTAAAAAACCAGACATAATGTAGAACAAAATCAGTGTGTGACAGCTCTAACTCTGAATGAGGTCCTCTGAATGAGGGGAACATTCAGACACAGCAAGCTCCTGGCTTGGTTTGAAAAGCTATTAAATGTAGCAGTTTCTGGTTTCACATGAAATGGGAAGCAATGGCTAAAGGCTGAATCCTGGTGTGTTTTGCTGCTTGCACAATGGGAAGAGCAAAAAAGTAGGAAAAAGGCTGCCTATGCTCACACATCTAGATCTTCAGCTTAATGTTATGTATGTATGTCACCAGCAGTGCCATGTGTGATGCTAAAATTTGGCACACACCCCTACCTATCACGCTCTGTTCTACAGCATTGTTTTGCATCCCCCCTGCAGCACGGCACCCAATGCCACCCTAAAACCGCCTCTGTTCATATTGTTTCTCATCAAGCCATTGACTGACTGTTCTTGCCAGAGGCCTTATGAACCCCTGTGACTATGAATCTAGACCTTTTCTTCCTTGCTGTGGATGAACTTTTTCAAAAATACTCCTTGCCTTGAGTGTTTCAAATATCTGCTTCCTTTTCTCCTGCAGGGCACTTTTATTGCAGATTCAGCTTTGCCCAATCGCCTAATAGAGGCTGTTTGCTTTCCTGAACAACCAGAGCACTTTGCTTCTACTTATCATGATTACTGTGCTATCCTATGCATGTCTACTCAAAAGGAAATCCCATTGTGTTCAGAAAAGTGGATATTGGATTGCCATAGGCTCCTCCCTTAAAAAAATAATCTTGCATTTATCGATTTGAATTGGAAAAAGAAGGGAGAAGAAAGTTAAAAGTGGCTTGAAAGAGAACTGCTTACGAATGAAATCATTTCAGGAGGGCTGGAAAGAAAGGACTAAGGACATGAGTAATCATGGCTACAAGTTAATCAAGAGTTATGGGATTTTGTTTTAAAGCCACAAGTATTAAATGCATGAGCAGAAACCTTTTATTAATGTGGATACTTCCAATTTGCTGTGTTTTCACTGAATCAATACAGCAACCCACCATTAAATGGGGAATAGGAAGTTAATTGCTATTATCACTAGCTGCCAGCCTCCTTGGTTTGTGATCAATTGACAGTTACTTATTATTATTTCAGCAGTCTTACTTAAAATTCACATTGGCTCTTTGCCATTACTTTCACTGGGCTTTCAGTAAACTTCCTGTATGTGCTGGGAGCATTGCTTTATTGATGCATTATCTGCACACGTTTAAAGAGGATGTTGAGACCATGCACTAATATATATCTCCTATGACAAATGTTCTGTCTGCACAAGCATTTCAGCTTGCCAGACAACATGATCCTTCTTCTCCCTCTCCTGCAAGCTGGTCTGGGGGGGTTCTCCTGACCCCCTAGACCCAATTTTGGAGGGTGCAGGGGAGAAGGAGAGAGGTGAAGAGCCCTGTTGCACAAGGAGAAGTCCCTGTGGACGGCTTCCACTGACAGGGCTCATTAGGAATTCTATCCTTTGTATATGTTAATTTTACATACCTATTTCCAAGAGGATCTCCCACTTACTTACTTGCATTGATATAAACGTGTGCTTTCTAGACACTTGATTGAGGCTTCATTCCAATATACACTTACCTGGGCAGAAGTCCCATTGAACTCACCATGACTTACATCTGAATAGACATGTATAGGATTGCACTATGACTGTCTTAAGGAAAAACTGCATCGACTTACTTACACTTGGTGGCAGTTCTTAACTCAAGTAAATGGTAAGACTCACTTCAGTGGGTCAGCCTGAACTTTTTTTTTTTTTATAAAATACAAAAAATCCTTTCTGCTTTTATTTATTGCAAAAAAAAAAAATTAATCACCTTTTTATGAATTAAAATAACCTTTCTTTCATCACATAGTGGATTGCTATCACATATTCTGACTGTGGGACAAACCTGTGTTCAGAAGTCTTCATTATGATTCAAAAGGTTGTGATACCCACCAGGACCAAATCCCCTTAAACAGTGAGCTAAGTAGATGAGCCACAGCCTCTCCCCCAAATATGCCCCCTTTTTTGAGCCAAACTAATTTGATTAAGTGATGGCTGTTCATTTCAGACTAGAACACCAACTAGGAAACCAGGCAAGAGAAGCATTGCATCTTAAATGTTAAGCCTTCCACTGTGCAACACTAACATTCTGTAGTCACTATTCTAAAAGGTAGAGGAGCTGGAGGGAAAAATGCAAAGTCTTGTATATAGTAGTACCTCAGGTTAAGATCTTAATTCGTTCTGGAGGTCTGTTCTTAACCTGAAACTGTTTTTAACCTGAAGCACCACTTTAGCTAATGGGGCCTTCTGCTGCCGCTGCTGCACGATTTCTGTTCTCATCCTGAAGCAAAGTTCTTTACCCGAGGTAATATTTCTGGGTCTGTAACCTGAAGCGTATGTAACCTGAAGTGTATGTAATCCGAGGTACCACTGTAGTCGTGTGTATAGATGGCTGATCAACATCAAAAACGTGTTTGATCATCCACCAAGTTACACTTTTTAAATTAAAACCTGATAGTTCATAAAACGTTGTACGAGTAGCTATAGGTGTTCTTTCTAAGACTGGAATTACAAAATGCCAATAATCACAGTCCTGAATTCTTCAAAATTCTGATTAGTCTATGGGCAATAAATAGAGTACAGAAGCAGGTAGTTGTCTGTAGAAATTATTCACCTTCCCCCACTGCAACCATGTGTCAAAGGGAAGATGCTGAAGGATTTAACACACCATACTTTGGGTATATCTTTGGAGAAAAGTAGTTTTAATTGGCCTTTAGGGAGGCTACAAACTCAAACACTAAAAAAGAGGGTTCATTTCTTAAGAAGACTAAGAGAAATGGAAGAAAGGATGAGAGAGAGGGCAAGAGTGAGAAAAAGGACAAGTTTTCCATGGGGTGTTATGTAAAACCCAAGATCAAACAAAAACTTTAGCTATATCACTAAGAACTGCATTCAGTTACTCATTGCACTTTTAAAGACAGTAGTTACAAGCAAGGTTCCGGAACAGTACATTTATGGGCACAATTTAAAGTCTTGGTGCTGACCTTTAAAGACCTTAACAGCCTCAGCTGAGTAGGCCCGAAGTAGTGTCTCCACCCCCATTGTTCAGAGGTCTTCCTCCGAGGGTATTATGGCAGTTCCCTCACTACAATAGAATCATAGAATCATAGAGTTGGAAGAGACCACAAGGGCCATCGAGTCCACCCCCCTGCCAAGCAGGAAACACCATCAGAGCACTCCTGACATATGGTTGTCAAGCCTCTGCTTAAAGACCTCCAAAGAAGGAGACTCCACCACACTCCTTGGCAGCAAATTCCACTGTCGAACAGCTCTTACTGTCAGGAAGTTCTTCCTAATGTTTAGGTGGAATCTTCTTTCTTGTAGTTTGGATCCATTGCTCCGTGTCCACTTCTCTGGAGCAGCAGAAAACAACCTTTCTCCCTCCTCTATGTGACATCCTTTTATATATTTGAACATGGCTATCATATCACCCCTTAACCTCCTCTTCTCCAGGCTAAACATGCCCATCTCCCTTAGCCGTTCCTCATAAGGCATCGTTTCCAGGCCTTTGACCATTTTGGTTGCCCTCCTCTGGACACGTTCCAGTTTGTCAGTGTCCTTCTTGAACTGTGGTGCCCAGAACTGGACACAGTACTCCAGGTGAGGTCTGACCAGAGCAGAATACAGTGGCACTATTACTTCCCTTGATCTAGATGCTATACTCCTATTGATGCAGCCCAGAATTGCATTGGCTTTTTTAGCTGCCGCGTCACACTGTTGGCTCAGGTCAAGTTTGTGGTCAACCAAGACTCCTAGATCCTTTTCACATGTACTGCTCTCAAGCCAGGTGTCACCCATCTTGTATTTGTGCCTCTCATTTTCATTCTCACAAGAAGTGAAGCTACAGGGAACCAGGCAGAGGCCTTCTCAGCAGTGATGCCCTCCCTGTGGAAAGCCCTCCCATCAGCTGTCAAGGGGAAAAAGAACTACAAAACTTTTAGAAGACATCTGAAGGCAGCCCTGTACCGGGAAGTTTTTTATGATTGATGTTTTACTATGTTTTTATATGCACTGTAAGCCACTCAGAGTGGCTGGGGAAACCCAGTCAAATGGGGCAGGGTACAAATAATAAAATAATAGTTTTATTATTATTATTATTATTATTATTATTATTATTATCAGCAGCAGTAGCATTCTTGGCATATAATCCCTGTAGAATTTAGTAAAATAATACATCTTTAAAAAATCTAACAGTGCATGGTTAGGAAGCCTATTTTATTTTCATTAATTTATTCATTAATTTTTTTCATTAATACTTCCCCCATCCCATGTAACCAACAACATTTATCTAAGGAATGCATGGATAACTAAAAAGACTAATCAGCTTTGAAGAATTTGGTATATGTAAATAGCAATGATGGTGCAGAAGAATGAGATGACCAGATTGATCAGCCATAAGCAGAAACGTAGGCCAATAGTTTTTGTAATTATATATTGCATACTACCAGGGGCAGCGCAGGATAATCACCCCTTTAAAAATCTTTACATCTTTTTGGTGCAAATGAAACAAAACACAAGTAAGGATTTTTTAGTTTCTCAAGTTTTTTTGCAAGTAATACTGAAATTAGGACCATGAAATTGTAAAACATGAAGTTAATATATCTACTTCTAGGTCTGCGCAATCCTAAGCACATTTTCTCAGAAGTAAATCCTATTGGTTTCATTGGGATTTTATTAGACTCACACTCATGCACTGCCATGCAAATCATGTTTACTCCAAAGTAAATCTCAATGGGTCTTACTTGCAAATAAGTGTTGTGAGGAATTCAAGTAACAATGCATGAGCCTCCCTAAAATCAAATCACTTAATATCCAGTGGAATTTATATGAGTTTAATATTCTATTTTGACTGCAGCCAGTGGTAACAGCAAATACAGTAAAAAAAAAAAGCACATTCATACAAATGTGTTATCATCAGTGGTAGTTTTAATACCTTACTTCACTGAAAAACAAATAATTCTCATTGGGCGGAAGTCAATTGGTACTATGCCACTCATGGAAGGACTTTTGATCCCAGGGAAGTGCTTGGTCATGAAAGGGGAGGAGTGGTTTTGGCAAATCCCATATCGCTCCCTGCAACTACCTATACCACCTTTCACCCTGTTCTAGAGGGTTGCCCAGGAAAAGATTCTCTTGGAGAACCATGAACTGCAGGGTGGATGAGGAAGAAATTGGCTCCTGTCCTCTTCTGTTAATGGATGCCTCTTCTGGATCAAAATCCCACTATGAGTAGAAAGGCACCAATTGAATCCTATCACTTATACAACAATGCACTACACATCTGTCATTCTGTCTTTGCCTTCTTCTGAAATGCTTTGCTGACATAGGTGAGAGATGCACCACCTGAAAGCTCTGAGACTGGCTGTGCTGGGGGAAGCTACAATTGTTGACTTAGGAAAGAAGTCCCTTTTGCCCGAGAACAAGCATGTGAGAATTGCCTTGCCTTTGTGTCAGCAACTTCGCAACATCAAACGTCTTCACTCACAACCTCATCTCCTTTGTATGCTTACTAGGAGCCAACACACTACACACTAACCTTTGGTGCCTAAAGAAAATGAGTTTTGGAGGCAAAGGTGTATGGACATATAACTAGCACAGCTGCTGTCTGGAAAAGTGCAATGGAGTTATAGTATAATGTTGGGGGAAACATTAAAAGATGCCAAGATGTGGGGCAAACAAAAAATCAAATCCCGCTCAATTTGCAAGTACTCACCTATCCTGGTGTGCATCTTTCTAACATGGCCACAGGGTTGGACCAAAGATGAACATGAATGAAATGAAGAGGAGGAGAAGCTGGGGGTGAGCATCTCAATGGAGAGAGAGAGGAAGAGAGCAAAAGCCCAGGAAAAGGAAAGCAAGGCAAAACCAGGTAGGGTGAAAAGCTGAGGCTGGCATGCTAAACAGCTCATCCACTCAAGTTATATAGCCCAATCTTTCTGGCCCCATATCCTTACACACTTAGTGAACACTAACTGTGGAAATAATGTCATTTTCTATTTGCTAGCATCATTGTTTGACATTGTCCTATTAGGAAATCATTATTTTAAACCAAGCATGAAGGAACTGAAACTTTGCAGTGCACTAATATATTCTCAACAGCTGAACAAATACAATTATTTTTGAAACTGTCAACTTGCATAAACTTCTATTCTTCCTATGCATCTTTTACCTCTTTTTTTTTTTGAATTTCTAGTTATTCTTGCTGGATGGATGGGTTATTCTTTCACATTTTGTTTGCTTCAACAGAATGAATCCAAACTTATACCTTCTGGTGATTTTAGAAAACTTTCAAAGCCAAATTAACTTTTTTTTTAAAAAAAAAATGTTCTCTAAAATCAAAACAGAGGGTTTAGATGTTCTGGGAAGGACAGGTAGCAGGTCAGGTTCTGAGGTCAGAATTTTGTCTGTGTAAAGGGACTATTCCTGGTAGATGTCTGTTGCTTAGATTATCCCTAACACCCAATGGCCATAGCACATTCAAAATTAAGTACTATTAACAGTGCAATCCTATACGAGTCAACTCAGAAGTAAGCCCCAGTGAGTTCAGTGGGGCTTATTCCCATGAAAGTAGGCATAGGATGACAGGCTGAGTGTTGATTTCAGTCAAGCACATTCTGAAATTCATTCTATTGCAATCAATTGAAAGAGCTTAATCTCAACTGGGTCATATGCCCTATAGTATATACACAATTCTAGTATGAGGTGGCTTGTGTAGTGTTAGTAAAGCTACAGAACTTCCAGTGTCTCTTCATATCTGTGGGAGTGAGTATATAATGTGTGCCTGTACATTTCTGTTATGTGGCTGAATGCCAGTCACAACCTGCACACTGAAGGAAAAGATAAACCTTGTAGAGAACATCTATTTTTTATTTCTCATATGCTCTCTACGGAGGGGAAGTGGCCTTGCTTTTGTGGTAACTTTTCCCAAAACAACAAGACCCCAACCCTGTTGGTCTGCCCACCCCTTGCCCATCAGTTGGCAACCCTATAGGAGCAATCAGTTGCTGGTTAGGGACTGACAGGTTTGTCATGAACTTTAGGCAAGATTTGACCTACTGGAAACTATACATGCAATGCTTTTTTAAAAAAATGCATTTTAATTAAAGTAGCATAAACTTGCTCTCCAACAAGAACAAAGCATTTGAGGCATTGCATGCTTCTTTTTGTTTTCCTGTATTTCAGACAGCATATACGTAAAACAAGGTGACACCAGTAAGACAGACGACCATCACCATGAAATAGATTTGGGCCCTAATCAGCATTTTCACCACTGCTTTTTAAAAACTGATCTACAAGTGTGATGAATGTCTTTGAAATTCTGATGAAAACGAATCTGCTCAGTTTCCTGGCTTCAGTCCCACAAGTCACATTTTACCTCAGAATGACATAAATCAGCTTAGTCTGGCCTCTATAAAAGCAGGAGAGGGAGAATGTACAAGTAATTTTAGGTTGTCACTGAGTGATTGGTTTTCTGACTTCACACTTTTACCAAAAATAGAACAGGCCTTACCGTAGCTGTCATAAGCATCTTCACTTGTTCCATGACCATAGTCATAATATTCAGGCAGACTGCAATAGATTGACAGCAAGTAAAGTTATTGGCACAGGAAAGCTTCAAACACAAGAAAATATAAGTTTGTTATGCTGGTCCTTTAAAAAAAAATTAAAAAATAAATCTAGACAAGCAACCGCTAACTCAATATTTAAGGAGGAAAACCTGAAAGGAAAAATCAGTGAAGGAAAAAGGCAACATACAGTAGAATGCATTGTTCATTTTAAACCCCTCCCCCCTCGGATAAAAGTTACCCTGAATGGCAGTGGTTTTGAAGATTTGACTGTGAACGTGTAGAAGGAATTACAGCTTGCTATAAAAAATGCCTATGCGACCAGTTCTTTGATCACAGTTAACTAGAACTAAACATTTTAATGATACACCTCCCACATTTAAAACATTGTGATTATTGGAATGAACCAGCAGGATTTTTTGTTTTGACTTGCAGTGGCTTCAGCTCTGTTCTTGTCAAAACGTATGTATGTGCTGTCATTGGGAACAAAACTCACTCAGTCCATTTCCTTGTGCTGCAGCAGTAACATCATAACCACGTTTTCCTAACAAAGCATCCTTCATGCTTTGGAAAGATCAGTAACATCATGCCAGAACAGATGTGTCAACACGGCCAATGATAATTTTAGAGGGAGGGAAAAAAGCCTCTGGTATCACAACTGCGGGAAAGCAGGAAACCAGCAGGCCAGTGTCATGGGCAACATGAATCTCCCAACACTGCCATCACTGCAGCTAACCTGGATATGGCCAGGGCAGGGCAGTGTTGAGGTCAGGGCTGCATGGACACACCAATGGTAACACACAGATCTGCACAGCTCTGACCTTGCCACTGCACTGCCCCAGGACCATTTAGGTAAGCTGCAACAAATCTAAAGTTGAGGGGCCTTTTCTGCTGCCTGCTGCCAGTAGGAGAACTGCTTGGGTGTTCTCCTACTGGCCTCCCCTCCCCAACCTGTAGTACTCCTTTCTACTAAAGGGGGTTGGTGGAGAGGAGATTGCACACCATCTAAGCCCCACTCTCAGCTATTCACACAGTGGGGTTGGGATTTCAATGTAAGAATAATTTCTCATGTCATTCTGACTCTTGGCTAATCCACCATTTTAAGACTTGCCTCTTCAAAAACAAACAAACCACTATGGCAGGCATAGACAAACTCGGCCCTCCAGATGTTTGAGACTACAATTCCCATCATCCCTGACCACTGGTCCTGTTAGCTAGGGATGATGGGAGTTGTAGTCTCAAAGCATCTGGAGGGCCGAGTTTGCCTATGCCTGCACTATGGGTTCTAGTAACAAACGAGTTCTCTTCCAGAATTCACTGCTGGTATCTGAGCATTTCCAGAATATGGAGGCAACTGTTCATTAATGCATGCCACTTTAAATACAGCTGAATATATGCAGCTATCTATTACTTATATTTATTCGAATAATATTCTTGTCTAATTTCTTGGACAAGAGCTTTGATAAGTGAATTGCATTTCAAGCATCTTGAGCCAGCACAGATGGTTTCTATGACTGCTTTAAGGTGGCATCAGAAGACAAATCTCAACTCAATTCATGTTTTATACAAGTGTAGTACATCTCAGCAATTATCAAAAGAAATCAGCATAAGCAAAGCTTTCCTGTTTATAAATTTTAATTTTTATCCTATAATTTTGCAAGTTTTGTGTTCATGCATCCAAGAAAGCCAGGTTTCCTTGGCAGTTGGGAAGAAATGCACTGTTCTCTATGATTAGCATTCATTAGCCTGAAAATAAAGTAAAGCACATTTTTGAGAGCTCAGGTTCCTAGCCTGAAAGCACATATAAGATGAACTCATTATCAGCCAGGCGTATTTCCCCTAGCATACACTACATTATACTTTAGCCTTTAGTTTCAGGGCAGCCTGATCCTGTACTGCCAGCAATGGCTGTCTCCGCCTCTGTACATTAACTCCAACATCACATTGTTGGTTAGAGAGGGAAAGCTGCCGGGGGGGTGGGGGACATGGACCAAACACTCCTGCAAACCCCATACTTTCATTCTGATCCCAGATTGAGGGTAGCTAGAATGGGGCAACCTGTCTCTGATGCCTCCATTTAATTCCAAAACCACGAGGAAGAAAAATGCTAATGCCCACTGGTATGATGAAGGTTGCTGGAGGGATTCCTTACCTCCCCATCTGAGGCTGGAGAACATATTTAGTAGGGGTGAATTTGGAGAAAAACCAAGCAGTAGGGCTATGGAGTTGGGGAAATAAATACAATTCCCCATTGGCGTGCCCTGCAGCCTATAAAGCACACCTGGTCTTGGGCTAGCTGTGTAATAAAAACTGTGGTGTATAAAAAGTATTCTTACAAGATCCCTCTAGTCCAGAAAGTGTTAGAATTTGAACAGAGCTTCTAATTTTTGGAGTAGTCTCCTGGTGATTCAGGGGGATTAAGGGTCTTAGTGCAATCTGGTAAATTTGTGGGGCCTCTTCTCTCAATAGGCAAACCCAGAGTTTGGAGTAGAGTTTATTTGCTGTGATGTGACCTAGAAGTAAAGCCAGCAAACTGGAGGGAGAGTCAGAGCGGTGTTTGAGAGCAACGTTTGATTTCTATTTGAATCCAAGGCTGTGGCAATGGGAGAAAAAAAAACCCTTTGGGGGCACTGATGCTGTGAACCCCTCCATCACAGGCTCAGGTTGTATATATGTGCAAATATACAATATATATCACATATATCCTAAAGACACCACAGTCTCTGCTGTGCCGCATTTCCAAAAGTAAACACAAACGCTGGGGAAGTGCTTGAAATCTCGCACCGATTGGAGGGGCGTGCAACAGTGTTTTGGGACTACAACTCCCACCATCCCTAGCTAACAGGACCCAGGGATGATGGGACTTGTAGTCCCAAAACAGCTGGAGGGCCAAGTTTGGCCATGCCTGATTTAGGTGCTTTTTTTGCAGTCCTCAAATGGGTTAACTGCAGGGCTTTTTTTCCAGAGGTAACTCACAAGAACTCAATTCTGGCACCTCTCAAGTGGGCACCATTGTCATTCTAAGAGAATGAGGGAGATGCTCATGGTGAGTTCCAACACTTCTTTTTCTAGAAAAATAGCATTAGCTTAGCTGTAACACATAGTTGTTGCAGAATGAAAGGATGGGGTGGCTGTTATGATGGTGGTGGTGGTGGTGGTGTATATATAGCACTTCATCAAAAGATCTCAGGGTGGTTCCCCATACATGTTATTTTATGAGTTTTTATTTATTACTGATACAGCTATTGCTACACCTTATACATTACAACCAATCAGCTGTTCTGTGCTGTTGAAATAAATTGGGAATGTGTTTAGTATACAAAAACTGTGTTTCGTAAGCAAGCGGTAGTGGGGGGAAGGGATTAGGATCTTAAAGTAGAGCTTCAATAAATCTTGTATGAACTGTCAGAGTTAAAAATGCATTTCACGTAAGACACTTCCAAAAGTCAAAGAGCAACCGTTCTTCAAGAAAGATTGGATTTATGATTAGCAAAAATGGTTGGCTTAGGAACTCTGATGTGCATTTTTACAGTGATTAGAATGCGGCTTCTAAGATGAAACTTGGGATTCTATCTTATGCTAGTTTTAAAGAATGAATTAATAAATAATAATAATTCAGGAATATTCCGTTCCTGCTGCAGAAGAGATATAAGGCTAAGCATCTCCTCTAATGCCATTATTTACTGGCTCATAATCTGAGACCTTCTTTGGAAGCAATAATTATTTGCCCTTATTATTTTGGTTGCATTCACTGCTTCACCTTTAGTAAGGGAATCTTAGAACAGGATACTCATAATATGTTGGAATCAATATTAATTATGAAAACGAAAGCTCTCTTAGCTGCTAATAGGCCTGCCTTATCTCAGCAAAACATGAGCTTCCACTTTTTAGAAAGTCTTACATACCTACAGTATTATGGGGGATTTGTATGTAAATGTGAATAGGCTACAATGCCCTCAGGTAATCCTCTAGTGAGCACTCTTTAATTAACTTTCCATGGAAATGTTGCCTCAAGGGATTCAAATGCTTGGAGACACAAATCTCACCCAATTGAGATAAATGTATTTGGCTAACCTTCAAATTTTCAAATGGTATATCAATTATAATGATAGCTGTTTGCCCAGTTAAATATTCTTATTGGAAAATGTTCAAATCTCGGCTAAAAAAAATGGAATCTCTGAGCTAGAGTTTATACCCCGCAATCTTCTAGAATGGTGTAATTTACCACAACCTAGCTAAGCTGATTTGATAAATGTAAACCTTTTGTCGTTGTAGGGCTCCTTACAAGTACGTCCTCCTACCTCTACCTTGCAATCAGAGAAGTTGGCTCAATTCCTGTTGCCTGAACAAGCTGGCTTGCTTCCAGAATGAACTACATGGATTCCTATTTGCGCACAAAGCCATGTTTGTCGCTCCTGCAAGGTTTGGTTTCAACCAAGAAAGTGCAATACCCATGTGCAAAGTGGCTTTCCATCACCAATGAACAACCACAGCCAAACACACCTGGGATTAGAAAGGGGGGGGGGGGTTCCAGTTCACTGTGTGTGAGAGGCTGTCTAGACCAGCAAAACTACTATTGGGCTATATATTTCAGACTGGTGCTCATTATTCGCACCACTACTCTTTTGGTCCTCCCCAATTTCACCATTCTTGAATTTTGGGTGCAGATGTGGGTCCAGTTTTAATGTTCTTTTGTGCTATTTTAAAATAATTGGCAGAAGCAATGGGTTTGGCTGTACTTCGTCCAGCCTTTAAACCCACTGATTCCTTCATGCACCAATATGAAAGGGAGATCCTCCCCTCAATCATATTTGGTAAAATAGTCTCCCCCCCACCCATCCCTAAATAGCATGGATAATTGGGAAGCATTCCCCGTCAGCCATAAAAAGCATCTATGAGGAGAGAGAACTGGGAGAAAAACAAAAAGCACATTGTCACTTCAGTTCTCCTCCCATGAGCACCACATCTGCTTTAAAATTCAGGTTCTACCACCTCATACTTTATATGAATTAGCTGCAGACCTAGGTTTAAAGCAGGGGTTGTTTCAGGATTCTAGGTGGGTGGTAGGGGGTTCTATGGCACAAGCTGAATCCACATTCCATCGAACACTGGTGGGCAGTAAGGAAATTCTACCATCAAGAAAGATGGTCAGAAAGGTTGACTACCCCTGGTTTAAAGAAATGGATAGATAGATTCTTTATTGTCATTACACAAGTGCAACATTGCACAAGTGCAACGAAAGTGGATGATAGATAGATAGATCCAATTTCGTTGCACTTGTGCAATGTTGCACTTGTGTAATGACAATAAAGAATCTATCTATCTAATTTCCTGGAAATCATATGGAATCGGCCTTGAGTTCCATGATGGAAAAAAGGCAGGATGTAAAATATATTTAAATAAATCCCTGCTACTGGATTATTGCTTGACAAGAGAGGCTCTGAACTCCTGCTCAAACCTGAGTCTCAGCATTTCTCATTTTAAAGTAATAATAAAGTACTGTTTGTATCTTCTACCTTGTCTGATGGGCATTTTCTTTCCCCCTGTACCTGCATCATCAGGGTAACATTATCTAGAGAAATAGGGCCTTGTTTTTACTTTTAATTATTCTTCAGCAGAATCCTATGCCTCTTTGCTATGGCAAGGGCCATTGAGCTCCATGGGACTTACTCCAGGTACATGTGCACAGGATTGCAGTCTTAATATAGCAAGATACAGAGAGGCCTGTGTGCTTGCTAAATCACAAATGGACATATACATACTTCAAAGCCACATGAAATGGATAGGTGTAATAAGCCATCTGCTCAGAAAAGGGCCAAAAGCCACAGAGAGAGGAGGAAGATGATGGAATGCAATGGAACGGAATTACAGAACAAGAGAAAATACTTAAGATATTCTCTTTTTGAGGCTATCAGAAATAACACTGGAGATCCATAGTGGAAATAAGTATTTCAAGAACCTTAGAGGGCATAAGTGATTTATAGGAGAGAAAAAACTTTCTTATCTACTTCAGGGGTAGTGTATTTGATACACACTTGTGCTCATTGAATCAAATAAATGAGAGGTGGCATTTCAAAACAGTTTTGGGTGATGAATGCTGTAAGTGGATTGCTGTGAAGACCCATAAAATGTCATCTTTTAGGCCTGCTAACTTGATTCATTCAATAATCTCAAAATAAAATATGAGGGAATCTTTATTTATGAACACTGAGATATGAGCACAAAACCCAAAATGAAATACAGCTGTGTGCAAATACTGTGCATATAGCTCTAAACTGGGGAAGTATACAATAGAGAAAAATATCAGGAAGGGTGGTGTGTTACCAGACTATATAGTGATTGTTCCATCTATTGCCTATGTACAGGTTTTGAAATCTTAAAATATTAGGCTTAAAACTGTCACCTCTCTGTTGCCTTTGAAACCCAGGCTAGTCTTTGGCTGAGCAGCTATAACATCATCCTGCAATCGAGTCAGGATATTGTGATGGCAGCTAGGTTTGCCATCCTGTGCACATTTATCAGAAAGCAAGTCCCTTTACCTGGGCCCACAATGTCTTATTGCTGGGGAAGAAGAGAAGAGTTTGGATTTGATATCCCACTTTACCACTACCCTAAGGAGTCACAAAGCGGCTAACAATCTCCTTTCCCTTCCTCCCCTACAACAAACACTCTGTGAGGTGAGTGGGGCTGAGAGACTTCAAAGAAGTGTGACTAGCCCAAGGTCACCCAGCAGCTGCATGTGGAGGAGCAGGGACGCGAACCCGGTTCCCCAGATTACGAGACTACTGCTCTTCACTACACCACACTAGCTCTCTGGGGAATGAGAATGGGTCAAGAATGAGAGATGCTTTTGCAGAATCCAGAGCTGAGATGCTGAAGGAAGAAGGGACAGAGAAGGCAAGAAGCTGAGAAGTGGAGAGATGGAGAGACGATGGGGTAGCAAATACATTTCCCCTGAGCTGGTTTGATCACACCGGGGGGAGAGCACTGCAGCAGGTGCCACAACTACAGCATCCAAAAGGAAAGCGAGGGGCAGGGGGCGGGACTTTGACATCACATGTGGCGCCGCTGAATTGTGAGACGCCACTGCCATGAGGGAAAAAGCATGGCAGAGAAACATGGGGATGAGGAAAGGAGATGTCCAAATGGAAGCTTCACATAATACCTAAAGAAGGAAGGAAGTGGTGTTTGTGAGAAGGAAGTAGAAAAGCGAGGCACTTCTTAAGACTGGGGAACGTGAAGCCAAAGCAGCAGGGAGAAGTTATAGAGACGGTAAGCGCCAGAATGGATTTTAAATCCTGATTTGATTTCAGCATCCTGAAACCAATTTTTAAAATACATTTATTGGACTAATGGTAGAATTAGGTAATACTACACTTTTGCTAGAATAGCTCATTTTGCCTCCGTTTATTTAAATGTATTCAAGGAATTGTATATCTTAAGGTTACCAGATATTTTTCAATGAATCCGGGGACACTTTTCAACTTCAATGGATTTTGTATGGGGACTGATTTGTAAATTTAGTGTAAGAGAGGAAATGTATTGTGTGCTAGTTACAGATAATATACAACTTGCTGTTAAGGAAGTTCACTTGCAAATGTTACTGTGAAAGTATAAATGACAACGTGCTTCTTTTTGATTGCTCAGGAGATGTCATACTAACAAATTAAATCTCTCTTAGTCTTCTGTGCCATTTGCCTAATAAGCTTGGCTTCCAGTTTAAGAATTGGTATAACAATAAGGACTGCAACATCTCCAGAAAGAAAATTATATGAAAATGAAAGCTGACATTTTAAAATGTTATAAAGTCTTGAGTAATGTTTAGCTGATTTATGAAGTCAGTTCAGCCATTACTACTAATAGTCATAGCATATTCTTATGGTAGGTTTTTACGTGTGAAAATTCCAGCCATTCCAAATGCCCCAAATAATGCAAATGAATCTGATATTCACTGCTGCTGAACGGATTCCCCAGGACCCTCTGAGAGGAGTAAAACACAGCTATGTTGTCTGCTTAAAGAACAAAGGTGTTTAGGAACAACACTTTCATTAACCAGATTCTAAGGGTTGCATTCAATGTATAGGGAAGCTGATTGTTCCATCACGCAAAGGATTTCTCTTTGCAGAAAAGAACAATTTCCTTTCCTCCTCCCCCTAAATATGTTTTGAGGGTTCAACAAACCTCCTAAAGCAGATTGAGGGATGGTACGTGGTGTTCATGGGGGAGGGAGGAGGAGATCCCCTTTACTAGCGCTAATCTTTGCGTTAGCAGAAAAAAATTGTTGAATACCACCCAGGATCCTGATCACAAAGGGGCTTACACTAAACTGGAAGCTGAGCTTATTGGACCAAGAGGGATTTAACTTATTAGCATGACTTCTCTAGAGCGATCTAAAAGACAAAGGCTGCATTCAGACAGCATTTCACTCCATTTTCCATACATTTCCTTAACCTGATAATTTCCCATGTTTTACGTAATCTTTCACATGATGTAAAAGTCACTTCTGGAAATGTAGCAGACTCTAGTGGAAGTTTAGTGCTCATTTCCATGTTAATTGCTTCCATTTGCAACTCTGTTAACCTGGAAAACTGCAGGAGTTTTGCACTGTAATTTCCCTGAAGGTTTCATGCCGTTGCTGCTCACTTGATGAAATTTGGGGCGGTCTCCTGGCATTTTTTTGGGTGGTGCATATCACGGGGGGAACAGAAGCACATATGTGGATAGAGAGTGGTGGTGTTGGCATGTCCAGTGACACCCACTGGGGTGAATAAAAGTTAGTGTGACATGGTGGGGTAGCAATTAAGAAAACCACACAGTGTCATAATACAACAGGAACTGCAGTGTAAAAGGGATGTCAGAAACCAGGAACGTAAATGCTAGCATTAAAAGGAGAATTAATGTCATAATCCCAACATCTGAATGAACCCAAAGATGCATGTTGCCATTAATGTTGTCACAGAAGCAAGATGACATTGCCACAAATACTTTCACAGGAGCAGGAACTTTCTCAGTACCAAGTTGTAGATTATCTGTAACTATGCACAATACAATCTGATCCCTTCCCTGGCACAAAACTCTGTAGATATAAGATGCCCTGCATATGTCTGAATAAAGAGGCAAAGTCAAACATTCTTGCTAAAGAATGTACCATCTTATTGTACAATTAGTCTACTTTTTTTAAACACACATGCTTTATTTTATTTTTTTAAAGGAGCACAAAAATCGCATTTACAAATAGAAGAAATAATGTAGCAAGGTTAATATACAAATAACTTATTCATTTACCCAGGTATTTTGGGTTATGTCCAATGAAATTGTACTATTCACGTTGGGATTTCTGCTTGCACAATAGAACTCCCCCCTCCTCTCTTCTTCCACACACATGTTGCAGGGTGTTGGGGGAAACCCAGAACAAATTTGGTGGGAGGGTTGGGGAACGAAGGAGAGGGAGTGGAATTTCCGTTGTACAAGAAGAAGAGCTTGCATGAACGGAACACTCTTGTTGAATACAACTCTGTACCTTGGGGTTTTTTTATCTATTGCTGTGATAATGATTGCTTTAATTGCTCTGTATTTTGCTTGGTTTCTATTTTAATTGTACTTTTGTAAGCCACCCTGGAATCTTGTTCTTATGAGGGGTGTTTAATGACAAACAAACATATCCTGCCATGCTGTTATCATATCAGAAAAAAATTGCACCTGCCAAAATTCTCCTTTCTGCACAACTCTAGAAGCCCATGTTTCATTCTAAATCTGGCAATCCTAGTTAATTCTAGAAGCAATTTTGTTGTGGATTGAAATGAAAGTTACTTTGGACTTCAGATGAACAAAGCAGTGAGTGAAAGATTCCTGTTGTCTCAGTAAAGGCTTTAAACCTCTTAAGAAATGAAGACATGCAGCATAACAATCTAGTAGATGGCAGGGAAATAATAACAGGATAGAAATAGAATAACTAGGGAGAAAATCCCTTCAACTCAATAACTGATTGTAAATTCAATCTCAATGGATGGCTGCTGTCTTGAGTCTTCCAATAAAACTGAATTATTAAATCAACATGATTCAGTTTTGCTGAGAATATTACTGCAAGCATTATACAGCAAGCTATTACATAGTTTTTAATATGTGATTTTGAGAACTACTGGAGAGAGAGCATTCCATATGAGCAGGAACCTGAGGCTAGAAGTTAATGGAATAAACAGGTAGCAATATGCCATTGATATTGGGGGACCAGCCACACAATCATTCAAGGGAATGATTGTGCAGACAGCTTGCCAGGCTTGAAATCCCTATTCCTATTTCAACATACAATCTTGGGTTCCTTTGTTTCTTCCAGCGCAATCAGTATGTTGTGAACCGCCCTGTGATCTTCAGATAAAGGGTGGTATTATTATTATTATTATTATTATTATTATTATTATTATTACTTGGCTTTGGCCTTCCTTCCTTCCTTCAGCTCCTCACCCCCTTCTCTTTTATTGTGTCATAAAATCAGTAGCAGTTTTTTTTAAGGTGTTTTATGCTCTGATGAGTAGGCAGTCACTGTGGCAAAATATGCTGAACAGCTGATGTCAGGATTCAGTTCCTGCAGCTGCTTCTGCAATTATCTCTTCAGCCACCCTAGCATCTGATCTGAGCTAGGTTTCAGAGCATTTGGTGGGAGTTGCAGTTGTGGGCTAGACCCCAAAGCTTCTCTGCTTTAAGACCTTTTGGAACACAGTGTGTGGAGCAGCATTTACCATGTTTTGGGACTGCTGACTCCTCTAGGCAGCTATGCCTCACCGCCTCACCTTGGTTTGCCTTGTAAGCAAGCTATGTCCTGGTTTTGTGGTTATTTCTTAACTTTGCAGTTGATTCTCAGCTAGCTTTAGGGCAGAGTTTTCCAAAACCAACATGATGACTCAAAACACATGGAGGGCTAACTTTTTAGATCTTACACAACAGAGGTGGTTTCACAGTTCAAAGCGAAAAAGAGGCATAGCTGACAAAATGACCTGTGACCTTATTATTCTTGTGCACACTTTACATCTTCTGCCTTTATTTCCATAAAAGAGGGGAATGCAATACACAAAAGCAATTATTCAACCCATCCTTTTCAGGAGCCTAGAAAGCCTTTGGCTTTTGGATTCATCCTTGAGTGGTGAACTCACAGGTTCAGCCTCTCTACCTCCTTCAACTCTGACTTGACTCATCAACTCATGACTTTTGCTTGCCTTGCTTTGCTCCAGACCCAGAGTCCTGGTTCAGAGTTTTTATTCCATGTGCCACCTTGAGCCTTTGTCTTAGAACTGATTCTCATTGTATTATTGATCCTGATCTTATTTGTGATCTTTGAGTGTTTTCCTGTACTAGAAATTGAGCCCTGGGCATGATGCTGTGTATCTGCCATGGTTTAGGTCCATAGTTTGGAACACATATTGATTAGGCACAGTATCTATGTACTTCATGTTAAATCATTATTGCTCTTAGTTTTTCCTTGAGGCTAGACTGGTGCCATCCAGTCTAGAGAAGAAATATTAGATGGGATGGGATTGTGAGTCGGGGGCACAGGGAAGGAGAGGAACACTTGAGAAAGAGAACTTCCCTCCACTTTCATTTTGGGGAGGATTCTGCTGTTCAATCTTCACCTTCATTACACTACTCACTGGGTAACAGTCTGTATACCTAGTAAATTTAACATTCCTTGAGGATCTTTTATGGTGTTTTTAGACACCATACATTGAGATGTGGTTTTAGCAGTAGCTCCTGGCAGTGTTAGGGATTAGAACAGATATTAAAGGAAATCTATAAGTAGCTTATCTATAAATTAGTTTGTTGGTGCTTACCTCTGTGTTTGTGTGGTATAGCTATTATCATAGGCCTCATAAATTGGTTCGTCGTATTCACCCCCATATCCATCATCATATCCCTATAATAAAACACAAATTTGTAATTTAGAAAGTCAGTAAGTTATAAATAGTATTAGCCTGAAACAGAATTTTTAGAATATTATATACCTAACAGGCAGCACATTACACACACACACACACTTGCAAGAAACCTGAAAGTGTGTGTGTGGTATATATGCATGAATATATATATATGAATGAATAATTTCAGCCCTGTTTTTATTTATCACCATAATGAAGTTTGCACTGTAAGAAAAAGGTGCTAATGAAACTCATTGTTTTCTTTGGAATTCAATATACAAATGCTTTTCTAAATATCTGCTAGTGAATAATAGCCACAGAAATGAACAAATGATTGCAAGACTATATTGATCTCCTTACCCCATTAAGAAGGTCATTATGGAGCATAAAACATACCATTCAGTTCTTTTTCAGAAAATGTGGTTTAACTTTAAGGAGAAAGCCACAGATAATAATTATAAATAACCGTTGTAATGAATGCCTTTTAACTTCCTTGAGCATTCATTCATTCATTTATTCATCCATCCATCCCTGCTTCGATCTCCTCTGCCACAGCAACTAGCAGTGTGCATGGAAACACAGTGAAGGCATGATAAAATGACCCTTTCAAAGCAGCTATTCACCAGCCAGGTGAGATCAGATAAAGGAGCTGCTTTAGCAGCAAATTACTGAACACGATTTGTACTTTCAGGGTTCAGCTCTGCCTAGACCTAGGGTTTTCCTCGAAAAGGAGTAGGGGGGAGCAGGACCCTCCAGCAGATCTCTGCACAGGAGCAGCTGGTGGGGAGAAGTGGTAGCATGCACCTGGCCTCCCAGCAGCAGCAGCAGCAGCAGCATTGCTACCACTTACCAGAAGGGAGAGGCAATGGGGAGGTTGGTGCTGTGTAGCTACGTCAGCAGGAGCAAGGGGTTGGCTCCACCAGTGCACCTACACAGCACTGGCCTGCCTGCCATCTCACCCCTCTCAGTAAGAGGTAGCAGCAGCAGGGCTGGGAGATGAGCTGTGAGCTGCTGCCCCTCTCCACTGGGCATTCCTGGCTCCAGCCATCCTCATCCCGGAACTGGCAGCTTCTATCCGAGTTGCTTGTCTCTTGAGCTTCCTGTCACCAGGGTCACAACAGCAGAGGGCATGGCAAGACGGATGGGAGTTTCAAGGTTGCCAGCAAAGAGCCCAGCTAGCTGCATGTAAGGCTGCCCAGGAGGGGAGAAAATCCTGAATTAACAGCCTGGCTGATAGCCCAGAATAGGTGAACCTTCAGCTCCTATATAAGCTCTCAGTCTGAGTTGTTTCAACAACTTCCTTAGAGTTCCAAGTTTCACACTCCAGTGCAAAAATGGGAAAAATACCTAGATGTCAATGAAATGAGCACCAAATTTCAGAAGAGAATTCTGGTTGGGGGGGGTGAGCTATCTACCGGTATTTGGATTGGTTCCAGAATTATCCCAGAAAAAATATATTTAAAAAATCATTAAAATGTCCTGAGCTAGTGTGAGGGGTTTGCCTTGAGCCATTTGGGATTGTTCACATGTGGAAATGAGACTTGGAGAAAAAAACACAGAAGAGAGACTTCGTGAACCGCCCATTAGATAGAATGCAATTAAACACAGAGAGACTTTAATTTTTAACCATTGACTTTTTGAGTACTATTGTACAAGGATGAAATGTGCGGCATTTGAGAATACAAGATCATTTAGTGATATTTTGCAGAAAGCACTGGAAGAGAAGCACATTAAAAAGGTCAGGAAAATTAAACGCTTATTTCTAACAGCTCTGGAATGGTAAAATAACTTCCTATTAACTTTCCTATTGCAAGTGTCTCCTTCTGCAAGTTGCTATGCTTTCATATGAGCATCATAGATGAGGTGCAGAAACACGTTCAATGTGGGAAAGCACTGAGAGTTCATGACAAAAAAAGTTTCTTGAAATTAAAGCCTGTATATTATTACTATATTACGACTACTAACTTTGCACTTCTATGCTAACAGATGCCAGCATTGCAAAATATAGCAACTGGCAAATGGGCATCACACAAAAATGGGTTTCTTCCCCAGACTCTGCATTCCCCTCGACTTGCCTTCCTATTTTAACATTAAGAAATTCTAAAACAAATTTCAGAATTTAGATATATTGCATATTTTTTGACCCTGAAAGCACTTATTGCGAAACTGGTTTCACTCCCAAAAATGAAACCTCAATGCAGATTGATTCTGCATTACTCCATAGTGTGTCAATTTGAAAACAGATTAAAGTAGATGTTGTCGGCAGTGGTACACCAAGATTGCAAGCACAATTTCCTCCTTCATTCACCTGGGGAGGGAGGAGGCGGCAAGGGCAGCCTAACCAAGGGGAGGGTTATCAAATGTGTATCAAGTCACCACACACACCCGTGTGAATGTCAGGATCTAGATTTAATCTAAATTGAAAGCAGCATGTTGAGGATGAGCATATATGATTCCAGATTGAGAGGGCAGGGGGGAAAGTGCTATGAACGGGTTAGTATGCAGCCAAGATTTAGCCAAGATTTTGCACAATGTCTGATCAATACATGCCACTGCTCATACATATCAACAATATGAACTGGGAGGGGGAAAAAAGATGTGAACAAATGGAAAGAACTAAAACCTACAGCAAACTGTGTGTGCACAGCCAGTAGAACAAAATGCAGAAGTTAAAAACAGAATGGCAAACTATTAGCCCACAGTGTTACTCTGTGATTGAGAGCAAGTCATTCAGAAGCCCCAAATCCAAGGAGAAATCAAATGGGAACAGGGGGACGGGGATCAACTTTTCTAAAAGCAGCTATATAATGCATAATTTTTTGGTTTGGCTTATGCTGGGATGGCAAGAAAAACAACGTAACCTTCACACCATCCTAAAGGATATATACTCTTGCACAAAACCACCTTCATTTGAGTGTCCACTGTAATGGACTTGCATGAAGCTTTATTCACGTGATGTACAAAGGCTATGGACATCTATAGCATTTCCATTTATGTTTCAGTCTTTCTAAACTGTACCATCTCAATATGCTATTTTCCAAACTTTAATGTATGCTATAAATATGCCTTGATTTCCACTCAAGCCCCATGTAAATGAAAGGTGATTGCATATGAACAGTGTTTATTATACTTGAGACTTTTTAAAAGTGTGTTTTCCTAACTAATGAGAGTCTACAGATTTCAAAGTGAAACTCCGCTGCTGCCATGCATCATTTATGTGATTCCCCCCAACTCATTTTTAACTGACTAATAATCTCTCTGGCTAAACCTGTAGCTTTGAATGCTGGCAGAACTTGTTCCATTTATTCAGTGATGGTATTATTTTCCTTTGGGAATTGTGCATGAACTCTAGTGACTATGCAGAGTAAATCAAGAATGCTTACTCCCTTCAGGCCAACCTGAACTCTGCAAGTTACTATCAATAAATTGTGGAGCAAGTAATAAGAAATAAAGATTATGAACCTGTAAGGTTGATATTTTAACATTTCCTCACTTACACAGGCAACTAAAAATTAGAGGCTGTGGCTAGAAGCTGCTGTCCAGTCAGAATCAAGCCAGAATCCCATATCTTTTACCTCCTCAACTCAAAATAATCTGTCTGTCTTACTGCATTTGTAATACTGACCAGTACAGATGTAACACTGCCTCTCCTTTTCAGTTTAAGAGCTGACATTGGCTATATAAACACCAGGGTCCCGTCCCCCAGCCAGAATTCACCAGAAGTCGGTTCCAGCACCTCTCAGATGGGCACCATTGCCATTATAAGAGAACAAGGGAGGCGTTCACAGTGAGTTCTAGCACCTCATTTTCTATAAAAATAGCACCGCACTATAACTTTAAAGCACATTTGAAGCACATCCTTTTCCTCAAAGGATTCTGAGAAGTGTAGTTTACAGTGTTACAATTCCCAGCAACCCTTAAGTACAGTGGCCAGAATTCTTTGAGGAGGGGAATGTGATTCATATATGTTTTAAATTACTGGTTATTAAGCAGTGTGCCATGGCACCCTGGGGTGCTTTGAATGATGGTCAGGGGTGCCACGAGCAACATTGGCCTCTGTCCCTCCCTACCTCAACTGAAGCCCTCTCGTGTCTCTGCCTCCCAAAGGCTTGCACAGCTGTTTATTGCAGCAACCCTGGCTATAAGCTCCACAGACGAATGGTGCCTCAGTTTTACAGCACCTCTCTTTGTGCAGGGGGAGGAGATCAGAGACCTGGGGCAGTGGCTGCCCAGAGGACTCTCAAGGAGAGGGGAGAGGAGAGGAAGCTGAGGGAACACTTCACAAGGGACGGTGTTCGAAAAAGGGTGAGAGGTTGCCAGCTCTGCAGGCAGGGGAGGGGGGGACATAACTGGGCTCCTGAGCCCTACGGGGTGCCGCAGAAAGCATCTAGTTGGTCAAGGGAGCCTTAGACTCAAAAAGCTTGAAAACCTCTGCTTGAAAGGAATAGCATGCACACCACTGCACTTGCGAACCCACAGCCCTGTGATTAAGAGTCTCATGCTCTACCTACTAAGCTGTTCTGTTTGCCGATGCTACTGTGTTGCTATTGTCTGTGGTGCAACAACAGATGAGAAACCCCACAACATATTTGGCATGAAAAGTTACGGGATTCCAGCCGGAAGTTAGAGGATATGCACTAATTGGAAAGGAAGCAATGTGCGACTGTCCCAAAACCTTTGCTGATGCAAATAGTATTGAAAGTAGGATTGCATATGGCTTCTCCAACAGCATCATGAGTGCAAATAATCATGAATAAGCAATAAAGAGGACTCCTGAAGGGGACACTACAATGTCCCCACCCCATCTTCCATGCGATGCCAATGAACCAGTAGCCACAAGGAGGTTGCTTGACATCGCTTTCAATAGAGGCTGCTGCACACAGTAGAGTGTTTATGGCAAAACAGCAGCTCACCACAAAACCTGTCAACTCGAACTGCAGTTAATTTGTCAATGTAACATGTTCTGTGATTGCTCCAGCACAGTAAGGGCCAATTCCAAAGTAACACAGATTTATATTTTGAAAGCTATTACATGAGAAACTACCCACGGAGCTGTACAGGAGCGTAATTCCTCTGAATGGAATCATTAGCAGAAGCTTTGATTTCTGTCTGTTGTTGCAGAAAAGTTGAATGAATAACAATTTCCCATGTAATCGCTTAGAAATCAGATCACTGGTTTTGTTGAATTGGAATATAATTGCTGAGTAACAAATGTGACTTTCTATATGCAAAAATAATAGTAAAACATTATTACAAAAAAAAAAAAAAAAATCAAATCCCTTAATGCAAAGGTGGTTAACCTGTGGTGTTTCAGCTGTTGATGGACAGCAATTCTCTGCTGCAGCCTGTGTAGCCAATGGTTAAGGATGATGGGGGCTATAGTCCAACAGCATCTGGAGGGCCATATAAGTTAGCCATCCCTGCCCTAATGCAAAACTTAGCTTTTCCTCAATAATTTCCTATTTAGTATTTTATTGTTCTTTGATGAATACCATCTCTTCTTGGTTTTATTACTGTAGTTTTTTGATTTTTTAAGCTATTCTCCATTCTGTCACACAGCTTTAGATCTTTAGCATCTCTCCAATATAATTCTCCATGAGGAATTCAGTTTGCTTTTTGGTGCAACGTCTTTGTACGTATGGAATTCTCCTTTTACTCACTGGTGTGTCACCAACTCTGTTGTGTATATAAGAGGGTTCCTACTTCTCAGGCATCTTTGTATACCAGGTGTAGCCAATATGGTGACCTCCAGATGGTGCAGGACTACAACTCCCACCATTCTTGACCACTGGCCATGCTGGCTGGGGCTGACATGCCATTGACGGATTGGGCACAGAAGAATGGTGGGAGGAACCAACTCTACCACCAAGAGGCTCAGAGCCTGGGGCACATTGGTGGGACAATGATGTGTAGTCAGAGGGAGAAGACTGGCAGGAGGTAATCACATGCTGAAGAGGCAACAGGGCTAAGTGAGTTGGGAGAATTGGTGGCAGAGAGAAGACCAGCAGCAGAAGCAGAACTGAAGCAGGTGAATGGGCGGAGGAAGACCAAGAGGCAGAGATGAGTCAGGCTGGTGAAGAGTCACAGGTGTCTCCCCCTCGTGCTGTTACAAGCTTCCTCTCAACCTTCTTTCACAGAACAAGATGAGAACTGAAATGGGCAAAACAGTGGAAGGCTGCACACGGGCGCAGTCTTCAACTGCCTGGAAAAAGCCCTGGAGAAGAAGGGACTTGGATGGTTGTGGGGAGACAGAAACGTTCAACTGATTCATGGGTTAAGACCTGCTGGGGATGAGCTGCTGTGTTCATTAGGCATGGCACTCAGCCAAATCTGTGAAGCTCCTGTTTTTGCTAATAAAGAGTTAACTTCAACTTTGAACGGTGAGATTTACTGCCCGCTCGCTCTTTGACATGATGTGAGTTGTGGTCTAGCAACAACTGGAGGGCACCATGTTGGCTATCCCTGTTTTACACGATGTGTCCAACTCAGCCAAAGCTAAGCACATTTTGGGAGGGCTGCACTGAATATTCAGTAAATGTTATATTTGCTTTGAAATTAGCTTATTCAGTGCATCTGAAGTAATTACTGGAAAAAATATCTCAGTGAACATTTCCATTCTTCTAGTGCTGTCTGGCAGGTTTTTGTTCTATCCAGCTACTGTTGTTTCACAGATCTTGTTCTCAGAAGATCTGCTGCAGCTTGCTTATCACACCTTTCTCCTTCTTTGCATAGGCATCCATGACATCATTATGTCAGCCACAACAGTGTGATATCAAAATCACATGGTACTACTGTAACCAATTCATTCAATAAGAACAAATGAAGCTAAGAAGTGGATCATGTTCAATACAAGTGTAGAACATTTCTTTAAAAACTGCAGGTGCTATTCATGAAAATGGATCCAAAACAAGGATACAAGTAATTCTGGCTAAGCCCTAAGTCAAGCAAGTTAAGCATGTGCTTAACACTCTTCCCTTAACTCACTGGAACATAAAAAAAGGGTTTGATTGCATTATGTTAAATATTTTCCCAGTATTTACCCAGCTGCTTATCAGGATCCTCAGACATTGTACATTTAAGAATGCAGACCTGTTGTGCATTTAATCACTTGAAAAGTAATTCCCGTTTTTGACAGATGATCCCCAACCTCCCAGTCTTGTGAACCATATTATTCAGCCTTACTGGCATTATCTTAGCTCTCTTCTTATATGGGATTTCATTCTGAGATAGTGTCATTCCATCTCTAATATTTCTAAGCCTTTTAGCAACCTTTTCCACGTACACCCTGCAAGTGCCCTTTTATAGAGTGGCTGCCCTTTTAAAAGTCAGATATTCCTTCTTTTCCTGTCCTATTCTGCTACTAAGATTTAAAATTCCAGCTCCTTTATGATCAGTATTTCTTAGCATCTCAGCACTTTTCCTTGAAGTTAATTTCACTAAAATTAAGGATTGCCTCTCCTTTTATGGATCCCAGAAATAAATGTCCCAGAAAGCCATCATGATATCTAGACATTTCTTCTCTGTTCCATAATCTGTTACATACTTCACAAAACCATTGTAAGACAAATGCAGGCAACCCACTATTACTTTGTGTATTTGCCATCAGACAGACATTGGTCAGGCAGCTCGCAATATATATTTCATCTTACTCATAAAGATCTTAATAAAGCTGTGTTCGATCGAACATATTTGTGACAATAATAGGATAGTTCTGGACTGTGCTGTGAATTTTATAAACTATACCTGCTACATATTTACATGTGATGTCAACATGGCAATGAAAGTTGCACAAGTATACCAAACCTCTTATATCTATGTGTCTAGGGTTTCTTGTAAATAGGAACTTATTTGATCTGACCCACCAGCCAAAACAGGTTCCTCATGCCTGGCCTACAAGGAGAGGAAAATGTCCCCAGCAGGTCCTACATACATGGAGGCTGAAGCCAGATTTCTCAGCTACAGGCAACAGACCTTGGAAACATTTGAGTCTTCAGGGAGTGCCCCTGAGATAATTTGTGAGTTAGGATGATAGCAACTGGGTAATGCAATTGGTTAAACAAGCACTGATGACTACATAGTTTGCTACTCAATGTGCAAAGTATTTCTTTTATACTGAAAACAAGTTTTCAGTAAATGTGTTTAGTTCAACGTTAAAATAAATATCCTGGTCTGACTTCTCTCATACCTATACAGTGGTACCTTGGGTTACATACGCTTCAGGTTACAGACTCCGCTAACCCAGAAATAGTACCTTGGGTTAAGAACTTTGCTTCAGGATGAGAACAGAAATCGTGCTCCGGCGGCGTGGCAGCAGCAGGAGGCCCCATTAGCTAAAGTGGTGCTTCAGGTTAAGAACAGTTTCAGGTTAAGAACGGACCTCCCTAACGAATTAAGTACTTAACCGGAGGTACCACTGTAGTCTAACTCAGCTATTGTGTGTTCTAAGAGGAATAAGAGACACTACCAGAAAGGGTTGGTGGCAGTGGAAGATACAGGGTAGACAATGTGATACACTCTGGATAGACAGGTATAATGGGAAGTGTAGTACAACATCTGGATGGCACCATGCTGGCTATTCTGGAAAAAGAGCCTAGGAGACCAGGGTTCAAATTCCCACTCAATCATGAAGCTCATTGGGTGTCATCAGGTCAGTGTCACCATCTTTCAGTCTGACCTACTTCACATGGTTTCTGTGAGAATAAAATAAAGGATCTTTCAAACCATGCACACTACTTTATAGGGAAAAAATTGGGGATATAATTGCAGTGAATGCAATACATAAATAAAAAAGGTAATTTTGGTATGGTGCAATCTCCCACAAATAGGTAGTTGCGGGAATGATCCTACATGTAAGGGGTAGTGGAAAGAAAGCAAATCTTCCCTATTTGGTGGATAAATCAATAAGATGAATAGATCTTTGATAGTCAGTGTCAGGAAGGTAGGGTTTTTCATAGGAGGTGGAATGATCTTTCACATTTGGTAGCAACTGGTGAGATTTAAAGACCTAAGAGTCACAAAGTGAAGGCAGAACAATAGAACTGGAAAAGGGAATCTACCACCTCAGCATAACAACCAAATGCACAAATAATGTCAAATAAATGAACATATAACAACACTTGATCCTTAAGATATGATGCCAGAGTGGTGGGATGTTACGAAGGTTCAAAACCTGCACATTTACAGGTGAGGTTAGGCGCATTGAGTAATAAAATCATTCACAGGATAAAAGAATAAATGTAAGGTAAAGGTAAAGGACCCCTGGAGGGTTAGGTCCAGTCAAAGGAGGCTATGGGGTGCGGGTCTCATCTCGCTTTTCAGGCCGAGGGAGCCAGCATCTGTCCACAGACAGCTTTCTGGGTCATGGGGCCAGCATGACTAAATTGCTACTGGTGCACAGAGGGCCATGACAAGTGCCAAAGCACATGGAAACACCATTTACCTTCCTGCCACAGGGTACCTATTTATCTACTTGAACTGGTGTGCTTTTGAACTATTAGGTTAGCAGAAGCAGGGACAGAGCAATGGGACTCACCCCATCACACAGATTCGAACTGCTGACCTTTTGATCAGCAAGCCCAAGAGACTGAGTGGTTTAGACCACAGCGCCACTCGCATCCCTGAATAAATGTAGCACCACTGGTGCTACCAGTGGGATAAAATAATAGCTTCATCATGGCCAACCTTCCTGTAAGGGGCTTAGGATAGTACATATGGTTCTTCTCCACTTCCTACTTTATCTTCACAACAACCCTTTGGAGTAGCTGAGGCTGAGAAAAGGTCTGGCCCACGGTCACCTAGTAAGCTACATAAAGGTAAAGGGACCCCTGACCATTAGGTCCAGTCATGACCGACTCTGGGGTTGCAGTGCTCATCTTGCTTTATTGGCTGAGGGAGCTGGCATACAGCTTCCAGGTCATGTGGCCAGCATGACTAAGCCGCTTCTGGCGAACCAGAGCAGCGCATGGAAATGCCGTTTACCTTCCCGCCGGAGTGGTACCTATTTATCTACTTGCACTTTGACGTGCTTTCGAACTGCTAGGTTGGCAGGAGCAGGGACCGAGCAACGAGAGCTCACCCCTTTGCGGGGATTCGAACCACCGACCTTCTGATCACCAAGTCCTAGGCTCTGTGGTTTAACCCACAGTGCCACCCACGTCCCTAGTAAGCTACATAACTGGATGCAAAAGCAGAGAGCTAACAAGGCCGACCACATTCTTTGCAGTCCAATTAAATGCACTTTAAAAATGTCTACTGTCCTATCTGTACTTCGGAAGAAAAAGGAATATGCACAACATATATATTGGAACAGACATAGACATGTGATAATTAGAAAAGATATTTTGGGTGTGATAGATTGTTCTATATTAAGCTATGGCCAAGCATTAGGCCTAGTACAGAACTTTTGTCTTGGCTTTAAAAGATATGCATGAGTAATGAGTCTAGAGACAAAGATTTTTCATTCTTTTACAGGAGCTATTGCCAAAAGGTCATGTATAATTAAAAGTTACACATGGAGGGGGTGGGAAAGACTTGTGGCTGGGACTGAAATGGAGTGCCAATCAAACGGCTACAAAAAGGTAGCAATTTGATTAATGAAATAAAATCAATATAGGTAATGGTTATTACCTATAATTTAAGTATTTAAATTAAAGACCCATAGCAATTCAAGATAAAAATAATAATTACATCTATTCTGATGCCTCTGGAAGGCGAGATGGTTTCCTTCAGACTCTTTCCCGTTGCTATTTTTAAGCTTAGCTGCAAAATCTACATCCACTTTCGTCATTTAAAGCATTTGCATCCCGCTCTTTCAACTGAAAAGGCTTGCCAATTATTTATTTCTCTTCTTCTGGGAGACTGCATTCTAGGACATGGTTCAGCAGATGCTAAGCACTTTTAAGTTTCCCCAACTTCCAAGCTTTTGCTCCCATTGCTGCTCTGTCCCACCCCCAGCCTATCAGTGTGCAACTGGGAGGGAGGGATTGAGTTTGACCATGGTGGACCAGAGCGCACACCCTTTCTTGCTGATCCTGTTTGGAGAGATAAGGGCAGGGCCTACACATCTACAAAATCAATCAGCAGCCAAACCATTTCCATAGGTGTGCAGTTAGGGTAGTGATGGCCTAAACAGGCTGATGATTTAATCCTGCACTGACTCCTGCACTGCAGGCGATTGGACTAGATGATCCTCGATTCTACAAGGGCTCTGTTAATGTTTCTTATACTCTCACCAGCATTTAGGCTATCAGCTGTTTCTAGCAAGCATACACAGTGCCAGAGGAGTGCATTGTGTACTTCTTGAACAGAATTTTAAAAGCTTTGGCCTCCACTTTGCCTGTCTCTGTTATCATGGAAACATGTGTACCTTGAAAGCAAGGCAAACTGTATAGAAAAAATAATGAGTTGGTCGTCTTGTATGAAGCAGATTTCTCGCATCCTAGCGTTTATGTAGCACAAGAGTGGATACTTCTAACGTGTTCCTATCTTGCTCTTGTGTAATTGCTGGGCTTTTATTCCTTTAAGATATCCATGCTGCATGGCTGCAGATAATTTTGAGGCTGTTGATGACAATGCTGTCTACAACGGATAGGCACTGGAAAGGGATGTTCATCATAATTCAAATCTTTGGTGAGACATCCTTTGTAGTTCTCCTTTTCAACAGCGGTATTAAATAAATAGTGTCAAATGTGACAGTCTGAAAACCTTTTGAAAACTAACAGTATTTTCTTTCCCTTTTTTATCAAAAAAAGGAAAAAACAGGACTTCACAATAGGTGCTGAAGTACAACACAGCATGCAGGCCTGATTTTATTTTTATTGATGTGCTTGTGATCTATTTCAGCATAATCACATTGGAGTGTACCCACTATTGCTTTTGCAAGAGACCCGACCTGGGCCTGATTTTCTTTAACTGTCTATTCACCTTTAAAGGTGTGCAAGTGCATGTAGTGTGTGTGAGAGAGAAAGGCAGAGAGAGAGAGAGAAACAACAACAACAACAACCCAGAGAGATAGATATGTCAGTGCTATTGGGCACACAATCTATCCTCTCGCATCCTCAGAACATAAATGTTTAAACTTATAATATATACATGCACAGTTGACACGGAAAAGAATGGCTAAACACATAGGCAGTACCAGGAGAGCAGAGTATTATTGCATCATGCTCACTAGCAGACCTTTATATGTGCAACAGAAGCATTTTGCTGCAGAGATGGTGGGCGATAACGTTTAAAGAGGGCAACACAATGAATTATTGCAGAGAACGGAAGGGCAGTGCCCTCCTTTTATATCTCTATGTCCTCTTCTTCCTCTAAGCAGTGATGTTATGCATGTTCTTGAACTCAAATAACCTGGATAGTCCTGGACAGAGATACAGGTGGCGTGTGTGTAGACTCAGGAGACTTCATGTGTTGCTTACATGCACAACATGGTCTGCACTGAGGTTGGAAAATGAGCAAGATAGGGTTGCCCAAGAGTTTTTATCAAAAGCGTTTTAACCCCACCTTTCTTCGCATACTTAACGGTGGGGACGCAGGTGGCGCTGTGGGTTAAAGCCTCAGCGCCTAGGACTTGCCGATCAAAAGGTCGGCGGTTCGAATCCCTGCGGCGGGGTGCGCTCCCGCTGCTCGGTCCCAGCGCCTGCCAACCTAGCAGTTCGAAAGCACCTCCGGGTGCAAGTAGATAAATAGGGACCGCTTACCAGCGGGAAGGTAAACGGCGTTTCCGTGTGCGGCTCTGGCTCGCCAGAGCAGCGATGTCACGCTGGCCACGTGACCCGGAAGTGTCTCCGGACAGCGCTGGGCCCTGGCCTCTTAAGTGAGATGGGCGCACAACCCCAGAGTCTGTCAAGACTGGCCCGTACGGGCAGGGGTACCTTTACCTTTACCTTTAACAGAAGACAAGAGCAAGAGGATAATGCAACACTACCTTAGGAAGAAAACAAAATAAGAGAAAAAACTGTCCAATTTAAATGCTTTCCAGCAGAGTTTAAACACTAAAGTTTAAAACTACAGAAGGACTAAATAGGAAGGGGCTATCCTAGTCCCTGCCTGGTCTATCTCCAAGCAAGCCAAGAGTGTGTGTGTTGCTTGCCCGTGTCAGTTTTCTTGTCCAGGAAGAGATCTACCTGCAGGAAAGAGTGTGTACTGTTTAGTGTGTTGGGGTTGGACTGCTGACTAAATGAGTCTAGTCTAGAGCCTACCTTACTATAACAACAGGCCCTGCTATAGGCAGAGATGACATCTCAAAGGGGTTAACCTGCCCTCCTTGGTCAGTCAGGACATAGAATTGTAAGCCAGGCACTGTCAGAAAAAGGCCCATGACCCTCACCCAGGGGGAAAGCCTGGTTCATGGGAAGTTTGGTTTGGTGCGGTTCCCTCTGAGTGAGAGGCATGGAGAGGAGTGTAGTTGTGGACTTACCATCGTTCTCCTGACATGTGAGATGTGCATACTACTTGGCCTTAAATTGACATTCTGTGGTCTAATCTCCGAGTTGTATGTAGTGATGGATAACGGTCCTCAAATATGTCTGGGGGGACAGGTAGCAGGGACTTGTGAAAATACTGCCCCCATCTCATTGGTTGTGGGCAGAAGGAAGTCTAGATTCAGATTGTAGGGGCTGACTACCATCTGGGGTGGAAGCCTAGATGTTTGGTCTCTGTTCCTCATTCCAGTCCTCTCACCCATCAAGAAGGTGCTGGTAGCATATCCACTGAGCTTTCCGGTTTGGTGTTGTTGTTGCTGACTGCCAGATAAGTCCATAATAAGCCCATGCTCACCCACAATTTTATTGTGCATGGAAGGGCTGACTCTTGGCTGTGCTGTATAGAGCTCGTGAGAGTCGCAGTGCAACAATATCTGGAAGATCTCATGTTCCTCACCTCTTTTATATATCTTGCAGCATAAGTCAGTCAGGGCATCTATTGCATTTCTCCTTCTAATTGGTAATTGCATGTGATTGGAATGTATTCAAATTTGTCAGTTAGCTGGTTTAAGCAAATGCATGCTTCAGGGCAAAAGTAGCTGTGTTTAGACGAATTATTTAGTGCAATAAATGCAATTTCTCCAGGAAGAAATATGTAGCAAATAATTAGGGAACTTACTTGAGAAGTTCAAAGATTGTTATATTTGAGGGGAAATCCACTTTTTTATTAATTTAGACAGAACAACACAATTTTGTGACATAAAGCTCTTATAAACAATGATTGTTTAAAATGTCATTTTGAGTGAGTATGGTGAATAATATGGTAAATCAATGGTGAAAGCTGATTATTGAAAATACAACTGTTGTAGGGGCATGGGAAAGGAGGGGCATGCTTAATTTTATACCAAAGCAAGGATGGCTAGTTGCAGTGGCAAGGTGCAGGGCACAAAGCAATAAGGGCAGATTAGGGGTGCAACAGGACTGTGTGTTTTTTTACTGTATGAATGAATGAATGAATGAATGAATTGGTGTGAAGTTATTTAAAATATCTCAGATCTAGATAGAATGAAGGTGCCCTTCACATTGTAAGAAGCTGTAAAAAAATACCTGTCCTAGGAGTCCATACTGCATCATTGCCATAACATTTAAAGAACTACAGCTACATGAACCAGTCCCAAAGCACCTGGGAATCAGCAGCAATTGAAATTAGCACCTGGCGGGAGGGTAGGGAGGCACACATTTCTAAATAGGGACATGATGATAAGACTCTGTCTGGGATTTGTTTCAGGTTAAAAAGGGCGATGGAGAAAGATCTTTCAGACATGCAACAAAATCCTAAAGTCGTTTCCTCAAAAGAAAATTCCATGGGATTTAGTAGGGCATGAGTAGGCACACAGAGGATTATGCTGGTGATAGGAACTCTGCTTTGTGTTATAACAAAATTATGCTGGTGCAAAGAAACAATATATGTGCTCTCCTTGAAAGTACCCTTAAGCAGAGGGTATTTTCTTTGTTAGATCAGGACATCCAGATTTATTGTAAGGCAGATTGTTTTTAATGCAGCAGTTTTTAAATTGGCTTTTATTTCCAGTTATGCAGTACATTATGATATAGCCATAGCAAGGCAGCTAGATAGATAAGGCTTCACTTAACTTTCCATAGTTTCTATTTAGAGGTTTTTAAAAAAGATACCACAAAGGAATATAGATATTTTCATAGAATATAAGAATTAACAACTTTCTTTAAAAAATGGCTACTTTTCCCTTGGAGACACAGCCTTGCCTGGAAATCGACCTCTTTCACCCAAAGCAAGAAGCACACCTACCCTTAGACCAGGGGTCTGCAACCCGCGGCTCCAGAGCCTCATGTGGCTCTTTTACATCTTTGCCACGGCTCCGGGGTGGATACTAGCGAGGGAAGGAGGCGCATTGTACGCCCCGACACTCCCCACTGTGGCGGGCGCTGTACTGGCTATGACGTCGCATGGGGGCAGTGCGTGCGTTAGTCACGCTCCGTCCCGACGTCACCTTCCCGGTTTTGCGGCTCCCAGATTTTTTTTCTTCGGAAACGGGTCCAAGTGGCTCTTTTTGTCTTAAAGGTTGCATACACCTGCCTTAGACCAACAAACCAGAACTAAAAAACAAAAAAGCAGTTTGATTTAATGTTCCTTTTTTTTTGCCGATTCCTCCCATGTTTGCTGCTCCTTTGACAACATTTCTCACACACACACACACACACACACACACACACACATGTCCACACCTTTTGGTTGCTACTTGTCTATCTGGAGTCACTACATAGATGGCACAAACTAACAGTAGCATCAGGATGCCAAGTAGCCAGATTTGGCTGTGTGACAACTTTGCTAAGGGCTCGGTAAGGAAAGAAGAAAAGAATAAAAGCAGTCTATGTGCATGAGCAGGAAGACACACACACACACACACACACACACACACACACGTGCCAATAATAGTCAAAACAGCATGGAGTATTTTCAACACTGCTGAAAATGTATGTGAAAATCTGATAGTAGTTCAATCTAGAAATAACCTGCTGCAAAGTCTGTTTCATGACTTTCTTTTTTGGTAAAAGGTTGCAAGATAATTGCTTTGAATTGGGCTGTATTCAGTGTAGTGCTAAGAGGAACACCCCATCAGCACAAGGATCTCTCTTTGTGTAATGCAACATTTTCTCCCCTCTGCAACTCCTAAATTTGTTCTGGGGATTACCCCACCCTTCTGGAGCAGTTTTCGGAATAGTATGGGGCATGCACAGTGGGCAGAGAAAGGAGTAAATCCTATTGGGCTAGCACAACTATTTAGTTGAATATTGCTCCATTGTTTATATATGGAATTATTTGATTTTATGGGAAGCAATTCATAAATATATCTATGTCTTAAAGCACCTCAAAACCTCATCACATTCCATAGCTGCCATCTTTTACGATGGAGCCAGCCAAAGCAAAAGTAAACACTGAATCACCTTTACTGTAATGGTTGCTTTTCTTTTTTTACCATGACTTTTAACAGTTTTTGTTTTTAAAGTCTGGAAATATAATAGTTAGAGTTATGCTAGTTCACCTGGAGAGAGAGAGAGAGGACCATTTGTGGTAGAAATCTGATCATAAAGGTTTTTGAACTAAACATAATTTTATTTCTTTTCTTTTTCTTACACAGTTCCTTTTCCAAAACTTGCAATAATTCCCCCTGTCATACACTTGTCCTTGGCACTGATTTGCTCCTTGGCATTCTTGTTATTCTCAAATCATTAATTTGGGGAAAACCAAGGCACTTAGTGACTGCAGACTTCTCATCTAAAGCCGCAGTTTAACATTCTCATTTTTCAGTGCATTGTTCAAGCAGAGATTTCCCATATTGGATATGGCCCACAGGGGCTTAATAAATTAACTCAGATTTCAAGCTGTAAGCCTTTGGGAATGAATAGAGGAAGAGTTAGTATTATCAAAAGGAGACTAAAAGGGACACACACAACCTCTCAGAGTAAGCCTAAAGAATGCTACATTTGTAAGTCCAGTTAGAAGTATGACGGAGAGAAATAAACTCCTAAGCACTATTACCCATAAAAAGCAGCACCAACAGATTCACAAGAGTCCATAATCAGTAGGAAGGGGTAACCAATCCCAGCTCTGTATCTGCACATCACACAGCCACACTTTAGGGACAGGTGCAACTGGTGCAGGGCTACACTGTGACCCTCTTCACATGAGCATTGCTGCTTCACATGAACGCTGCTGCAGCTTGCATGGTTTTTGAACAATCTGATCCACTTTCTTGCCCTGGCTAATGGTCATTTCGCATGCAAATACATCAGTTGAAATGTGCCTTCCAAGGGTAGTTTGAGTCTTACCTTTTTAAAAGTCGGCCTATTGACTGTATGCACTGTATTCATGTGAGCAATGCATGTTTAGTTCAGGAACCAACCCTTGTGCAGAGGTCATGAATTTTTAATTCACCCCAAGATTCGCGTTGGTTTTTTTTTTAAGGAACGACAGCAACAACAAAAACTGAAAGCATCTTAACAAAAATGAAAATTTGGCAGCTGTTTAATCTGAACATTTTAAGTGGTATATTAATTTTTTATTCCACTAAAGATGTCAAAACATCCCCAACATTTAAAAACAAAGGAACAAAAAAACCGGTGTGTATCAGAAACACCAAACAGGAACATTCCCAGCTGTCAGCTTTCGTTAGCAACAATAGTTTTAAACCGCGCTGTGGCTTCTTTCCTATAAGATCTGCCAGAAGATGTACAGCTCATCATTATATGTAGTCATTGTTATGGCACAGGTCAAACTGCCAGGGCCGGCCCTACCAGTAGACAGGTGAATTTTTGTACTATAAAATGGTAGCCTATTGTTATTTTTGTTGTTGTTATATTTTTACTTACAGGGAAGGATGCTTATGTAATTTTCTACTTTAGGTGCCAGAATAACTTCCAACAGCACCCATTGCTAATTAAAGTAAAGGGAGGAAAAAAACCAATAGGCTCGTGAGTGTTTTCCCAGGGTGAAGCTTATGTTAAAATTGGTGTCTTGGCTATACAAAACTAGGTGTCCCATTTGCCCCACAATTGGTGCAGTGCAGTAGTAGAAAGCACCCACACTGACTTGCTGGATGAGAATACAGGCTGTTTCAGCAACCATCTAATTAACAGTCCTGAGACCAAGCAGCATATCACATCATGAAGTTTTATATATGCAGTTACGCTGCTCTGAGGTTATTACACTGGTTATAAAATAATACAATAGGTCAAAATAGTTGTCCCTGTGCATCCAGCAATCTTCCCCCAAGCTACTCATCTGAATAATTCCCACAGATGATGTATTCTGGTAGAAAGGAAAAATACGGTTAACAAACAGGAGAAAAAAACCTTACAACTGTGCTGTCCTATGCAGAGCATTGTGTGCTGCTATCAGTTTAACCTCTTATACTTTGCAAATTCCCAGAAGCACTTGGCGCATTGCTGATGAGTTATGACTTTCTAAAGGTCTAGGTGCTTCTGAGTAATAGTGACATCTTTAAGAGGTCTACTGTCCAGCTACTGCAAAATATATTTTGTGGTGAAGGAGACAATTAAACTCCAATTTACAATGGCTAATATATTGCTGCAGCTGCACCACTTTGTTCCTGTACTAGGAATATTCACAGTGGCCTTATGGCATTGAAGTGGAACAGCCCAATTCTTGAATTTTTACAATGGTAGCATTCCTACAATTACTGGCGCTCCACACCTGTAAAGACACTTGCACCATAGGAGAATGGGTAGTCCATTGTAACTGAAATGTAACATTAATTTAGTAATTCAAAATTTACTAGGGCAGCAGGGCAGAATGAGGTTGCCACTTATCTTAATCCACCTTGTGATGTGACCAAAGGTTTTCCATTTTCTAACTTGAAAAAGAAGCTACTCATTGTGGTGGAAAGCTATCTCCACAGCTTACGGCACCTGCTCATCCCAGAAAGCCTTGGGAACAATACCGCATAGTTGCACATCACATAGCTCCCAATGGATTCTCGGAAATCCAGTTGGTGTGATACTATACTAGACCCTTGTCACTGCTGCCTGATGCCTGCATTTCCTCACGAGACGAATTAAGGTAAGTGGCATTCACCAACTGAAAATGTCAAAGAAATTCTTCTCCCCCTGCCAAGGAAGAAGAAGAAAATTGCCCCCTATTTTCATTGGGAGACCCTCCCCCCAAAAAACCTGGAGGAATGATTTCAGCCCAGTCTTAGAACCTGGGGCTGAAAGTTCTCAACCAAGTTTTACTCAGAGTAGACCCACTGTAGTTAGCATGGCTAAGTGGGGAGCCAATGATTTTAATGGGTCTACCTGAACATCAAATACAGTGGTGCCTCGCAAGACGAAATTAATCCGTTCCGCGAGTCTCTTCGTCTTGTGGTTTTTTCCGTCTTGTGAAGCACAGCTATTAGCGGCTTAGCGGCTATTAACGGCTTAGCGGCTTTAAGAAAAAGGAAACAAACTCGCAAGAACTCGCAAGATGTTTCGTCTTGCGAAGCAAGCCCATAGGGAAAATCGTCTAGCGAAGCGACGCAAAAACCGAAAAACCCTTTCATCTTGCGCGTTTTTCGTTTTGCGAGGCATTCGTCTTGCGGGGCACCACTGTATGTCATTGGCGCTCTTGTTTGATCTCTGGGGCCATGTCCATGGGCAAACTGCTTGAATGGAAATAAATACATGCTGGACAAACGGTCTCAGGCCACACTGGGTCTGAAGGCACATGAGGCTACTGCTTTGCAGGAGCTAAGCAGGCTTGGGTCGGCTCAGTGTCTGGACAGATGGCTGCCTGAGAGCCATATGTTTGCCTACACCTTGGATTGCATGATGGAAATTGGGATATAAATACATACATAAATACAGTAGGAGCATAGGAAGTTACATTATACTGAGTGTGACTGTTCCTGTACACACTGAATGGCACTTGCTCTCTATGGTTTCAAGCAGGGGTCTCTCACAGCCCTACCTGGAGATGCCAGGGGTTGAACATGGGACCTTTTGCATGCAGATCATGTTCTCTACCACTGAGCCCTTCCTAATTCTCACCATCTAGAGTTATTTGCTTGAGCTCTGGATCTCCTAATGAGTTGCCATTTATAGGAAGAAACTGTCAGTGCTACATTTCAACACTATTGTTGAGCGTGAGGCTGCCTGTATGATTATTCAGATACTTCAAATAAGCCTAGGCAAAAAATATGGATGTATGTTTACTCTGTTTGCATGCACCTGACATTTAATTGCGTGATATTTATTTAAAGTGTCAAAATTTCCTCTATTTTGTTTCTGCAAAATGCATATTGCATATTTTATGCAAATATAATGTTGTCTTAATTTCAAAGATAGACAGCCAAAGATCTAATTAAGCTGGATTTGCTCATCTAATAAAACGAAACAAATTCACATTAGCCTGTTTCAGTTGCTTTTTTACTGTAGAATGAGACTGCTAGTGGGGGAAGTCCAATTTCAATCCTTTGAGGCAAAAAACACCTAAGTTATTTTTATTCCTCTCCAAATAAAACATTCTTCCACCGACAGAGCATGAGACTGGCCATGCGTATATCTGACCATATCTTGTATGTGGAATGGAAATGGAATTCAGTGAGGTTTGCCCTGCTTCTTTATGTCCAGACACATTGCAGATATGAAGCAGAGATGGGGAATCTGTGGCTCTCCAGATGTTGAACTCCCAGCTACCATCCGTCCCAGTTATCAGAGTCAATGGTCAGGGATGATGGGCACTGTGGTGCAACAACATCTGGAGAGTCACAGGTCCTTCAGCCCTGGTGGGGAAAAAGGCTGGGGGGGATTCTTTGTCCAAAAGAGAGACATAGGACTAAGTCTCAAATTCAAGCAAGTCACTTCCAGAACTGGGAGGGAGGTAAGAGAAGCCACCACTGTAATCTCTTGTTTCCAGAAACTGTAGTAGATTGTATATAATTTTAATCCATCCCCAAAATGTGCCTATTTTGAATGTTCAAAGTCATGGGCAACGAGCAACCCGTGTTTTGTCGAAGAAAGAGGACAGGTTTCTCCACACTAGGTCATATGGAATGTGAAGCTTTAAATGAACAAGTACAATTTGACAGCCCAAACAGATTCTCTTGAATTGTACTTATGTATTGTAGACTGAAAATAGAATAGTGAAACACTGAAAAATAGAATAGTGAAATATTTTAAGCAGGAAGTCTGGCACCCAGTAGAGCGGCAGAATAAAAAGGCTGTTCATTAGATTGTCCTTGTGGTTATTTGTGAAATATTCTTATTCTTATTCTTTATTAAATTTATATAGTGCCCTTCCCCTGAAGGTCACAGGGCAGTTTATAGCATAAAAATACAAAATGAAAACACAAAATACATATAATAATAATAACAAAACCCAGTAACCTCCTCCCACAAACACATTTAAAAGGCATTAGATTGCTTAATTAGCCAAAGGCCTGGGAAAAGAGGTACTGAACTTTTCCTGTAAGCCAAGACTCTCAGCTTTCAGTCTACATAACTGAGGCGTCACAAATATCTAGTATTTGATATGTCATAAGAATCTGGCATTTCCTTGACAATGACATTGGGTGGAATTCAGAGTCACGCAAAAAACAATCGTTCCATCAGTGCAAGTACTTCTGCTTGTAACATGAAACGATCTCTCATCTTGTATGCCCTACACACTGCTCTGGGAATTCTCATGACCCTCCAGAGCAGATTTGGGGGAGGCATGGGGGCAGAGAAGAAGGGGGGGGGGAATGCCCTATTGCACAACAGTGCAGTTCTGTTCTCCTGACTTTGAGTAGAGAACTTACTGAATGAAATCATTCTCAAAACTCCAGACTCAATTGTGGGAACACAATTCACTCCAGACATATGCAAAGAAGTCTAGGACTTCAAAAGGACTCCAAAGCAGTGAAGGGAGCTTTAAGTTTTCAGCTCCCCCTTTTAGGAGGGGCTGCTTTGTGGGCGGGAATCTGGGTCATCGCAGTGACCCTGGAGTGGGCGGAGGAACGCCTCCCATGTCATCAGGAACCCTGGCCGCGGCATGCCCCTGGACAGCCAATCAGGGTTGCCGGGGTGTAGCTATGCCTGTTTAAATAGCGGTGCAGCCGGGGAAGCAGTGTCCTTTTGCCTCAGTTCGTGGGATCTCCCAGCCCACCCACCCTCTTTCTTGCATGGTTTAACTATGGCCTTGCTACGACTTATGTCCAGGCGGTTGTTGGGGTCGGAATTTTTCCACTTGGCAAAACTGGCATTAGCCATTTGGTTTTCGCCTACCTAGAAGCAATCATCACAACTTTGTAAGGTTAGGCATTACGTAAGCCTTATTATGGGAGGGGAGGTTGTGCCTCCGCCTGCCCCTCCACGTTAAGGGTATCCTGTTAAAGGGATCTGGGGTGGTTCCTGTCTAAAGCCTGGGCGTGGGCTAGGACCATGCCATGACCCCAACGGTGACCCTGGGGGTGCTCAATTGATGTATATCATGGAGCTCCCCCTTCCGTGGCTGACCCTTAAGAGACTTCCTGCAGTCAGGCAGGAGTCAGGATATAGTCTTGCTTCACCCAATTGCATAAGCCAAACCACTCACATCTCTAACCAATAAAGTTGTGGCCTTATTTATCCCATTAACCCAATATACTTGTGTTGGTGTATTTATTTTGGGGGGAGCTAGGAGGTCCGGGGCCTTGCCATGCAATTAAGGTTAATTTAAAACAAATATGTCACACCTCTTCTTATTAGCCTCCTAAGCTCTAATACAGCTGTGATTTAAAATAACAACGCCAACAACCACCATTACAAAAGCAACCAACACCTTCCGGCAAACCTCGTCTTGAGGGATTCATGAAAGTGGTAAATACTTGCTTCACAATACTTTTGTAGATCTTGCAACTCATTTTTATTCCAAACTTTAGTAAAGTTGTCATTGGCCTGATCAAGCAGACATGTTGGAAAAGCCTAGTCTTTACAGCTATGACTACCTTCAGGGATTCAGTAATCTAATGACACTCTCAACAGCTGGCAAATGCAGGGATCCAGATTCAATTTTCATTGTGGAATAGCACGTTTTGTCAAAAGGTTGGCTGGTGAAAGAATGACACAACAAACTCAGGACATGACATTCAACTTAATAATCGAAGACAGTTCTCAAGAACAAAGGAAGTAAACTTATATGAACACAGGGAACTCTTATAACAAGCCAAGCCATTGTTCCATCTAGCTTAATGTTTTTCACACTGACTAGCAGTGAATCTCCAGGAGTCTTTTTTCCTAGGCATCCCTGGAAATGCAGACAATGAGCCTGAGACCTTCAGTATCCAAAGTATGTGCTCTACCACTGAGCTATGGCAAAACCACTGGCGGGATGGGATATTGGGGGAACGTTTCCAGTAGAAGCCAGAAACATCAATACTCACAGGACACAAGCTGTATGTATTAGTTATGCTATATAAATTATTAGTAGTATAACAGCAAAGGGTCACCACTGCAGCACTTTCAGGCACCAGCGTGCCCACTCTACTTCCAATGGCACCCACAAAAAAGTCTCTGTAAACATCTCCTCAAAAATTCACAATGCACAACAGTTTGGCTCTTCCTGCCCAAGTTCTGTTTGTACTTGCTTAGCTTCTCCTACACTGAACATGGCACCTTAAACGTGCCCACATTTCACTGGATGCCAGGATTAGACACCCTCTCTTCCATCCTGAACAGGGAGGTGTAAAGAGTTTCTCTCTGTGAATGAGTGCAGCAGTAGCAAAGACAGGTGCCTTTCCCCCATTAATGGAGAGCATGCCCACTCCATTTTGTGGTCCTGCCTCTTTTCCTGCTCTTTATGTAGTAGCAGTCATTTTGTGTTATGCCACGCCATTTTGTGACTTGTGCCCACAGCTCTTTCTCAATATTCCAATGTGCCCACTAGCCCCTAAAAGGTTGGTGACCCCTGGCCTGTTAACTTTTCTTTTAAAAAAACCCAGCACAAATTTCCCACAGATATTGTTCTTCTTCCACCCCTTTCTAGTCAATATGTTGTCTTGGGTTAAGTCAAATCCCACTAGTGTGCATCCTCCATCACACAGCTGCAGCTGAAACCCCTCTAACCCTTCTCTCCCTCCTGCTATGAGCTGCCATCACTGAGGCCCTTGGAGAAAGGGCCATGATGCTTAGATCCAGCATCACAATCTGCTGAATTCTTAACAGCTGATTTGCCTATTATTAACCTTTGTAAGCTACTCTGGGAGTCTTTTTCAGCTGAAGAGTGGGATAAAAATGCTTTCAATAATAACTAAATATGCACACTAAAATCAATCCTTCTCAGTGATGTGGAAGCACCTTAACCATTTGATAGCATTTCCCATCCCTAAAGTTGAGATCTTTTAACTGGAGGTGCATCATAAACTCAACCTTGTTGATTTCATGGGACCTTATGCATTCAATCTAACAGCTCCCTATATGTGTGCATGTTGGCCTAAATACTCTCCTGTCTTGTCAATACACTATACTGGGATGAATGAAGTCTCTGCTAGCACAAGCCTTTCCACCTGGTGCTACAGTGCCAAAGTGGGAATAGGGAAGTGATGATACACCCTGATAAATAATAAGCATACCTATAAATAGCTGAGCATCCTTAGAAGAGGAAGAGGAAGAATTTAGTTGTGTTAACAGAGCTTTACAGCTCCAGTTTGAAATCTCTAACATTCGCCCCCTAAGGATCTCTTCTTTGGAATAACTGAGAAGTTTTAATCCTGCCATTACTGTGTCATGTTTTCCAGGCATTTTCTGCCACTAATTGACACATATTGATCCTTAAGGATAGAAACAATTCTTTGGAACAGTTGTTTGAGGGCCAGCATTTTATCTTCAGTGAATAAAAGTTTCCATTCACATACATACATATATGGAATTAGTTATGTTTCCTTTTACGACAGCTTCAGGATGCTGAGCCATTATGAATCAATGCTAAATATTCTGCACTCGGTAACTTATCATCCCGGCAGGTGTCCTGTTCAAAGAGAATTTTTGTCTAGTGTAGTTTTTTAATAACTTTTATTTCCCGTCTTCAAATCTGAGGCAAAAAAAAGTGGGGGTTGATGTCGCACAAATACCGTTAGACATAGGGAAACGTCAACTCTAAAAGTGAAGTTATGAACTTAAAAGAAGTATGTGTAGTGATGCAGGTGAATTTCAGGAAGAAAGCTTTAAGCGCCAGAAAAGAGGCCATCTATAATATATAAGGAAGCACCCTCCTGAAACTTGCATCATTTTACATTCTATTCCACATTGACAGGAAACTTTTTCTTTCAGATCTGCATGATTGATCTCAGTTCAGATGGTCTGGTCTCCTTCAATATGCAGAACACCCACAGATATCAATGGGAGCTCTATATAAAGAGTCAGAAAGAATATCAAAGATGAAATTCATTATGACCTAATTTAAGGACCCTCCCTTCAGTACCAGTGGAAGACTACTGCAAAAAAAGGAGGGGGGGACGCATGGATACCAGAGCACGGGAGGTATACTAACTATTGCGAGAAGTTTCTCAAAGTAAAAATGCACAGAATCAATGGGGATATTAACTTTTGTTTAAGAAAAAAAAAGGTATCTGACATTTCAGTCTGGCTCAGTGTCATTTCTTGCTTTGATTAAACATTCTTCCATATGAAGTGGGAGTAGATGGAGAAAAGGAGATAGATATGGAACATTTCTTCATTAACTATCTTCTAGATATTTAGCAGTTGCTTCAATACTTGGCTTCTGGTCCAAATTAAAGAAATTTCTCACTACTTAAAACAGGACTACTTTTTAGGGAAGGCCTTCCCTTCTAATGTTTCAGGCCACATATTATACGCATTAGAAGCATCTATATTTCTGGTCAGTTCATTGGTTCTAAACACTTAAGTTATTAGAAACTCTAGGTAACAAAACCCATCTAAATAAAAGATAAGCTCCAGAACTTGAATGCCCTGACAACTCCTGGATGTTCTAAACTAGATGTTGTCTTTCTATCTGTTGGGCATGCTCCTTGGGCTGATGGGAACAATTTTATTTATTTATTGCTGTTTAACAGGACCCTCGTACCTACGGGACCACCTCTCCTGGTATGCCCTACGGAGGACCCTAAGATCCATAAATAGCAACACTCTAGAGGTCCTGGGCCCTAAGAAAATCAGATTAGCCTCAACCAGGGTCAGGGCCTTTTCAACACTGGCTCCAGCCTGGTGGAACGCTCTGTCTCATGAAACCAGGGCCCTGCGGGATCTGATTTCTTGCCTATAAGACAGAGTTGTTCCACCTGGCCTTTGGCTTGGAACCAGCCTGATCCCCTCGTCCTCTTTCCTTTTCCTTCTGTGATGGAACCCCTATTTGGGGACTTCCCTGGCTTTTCTGACCCACGTAGGACCAGTCTGGATAGTTGGCCTTGGTGAAGATTTGACATTTTCTCCCCCCAAACAGTTTTTGATCTGGGCTTGTTTTTATACCTGATGTTAGCCGCCCTGAGCCCGGTCTTGGGCAGGGTATAAATGAAAATAAAATAAAATAAATAAAATAAATAAAAGTGTGTATATGTATATACACACGCAAAACACCTTTTCTTTGTAGAAATAAATAAATAAAAACTAAGATTCATGCATGCTCATATTTTATTTAACTTGGTAATATGATAAGGGAATAAAGTTGTAAAATCAGAGCAGAGAGATTTCCAGCACTATAAAAAATTGACAAGAATTTACAAAGGGATGAAAGAATGCTGTCACACCAGTGAGACAAAGGGCTCCCTTTTCCATCCCCTTTCAAAATTAAAAGAATGCATCAAGTGTTATTCCGCATTTATTTAAGCCAAAGAAAGAAAGAAAGAAAGAAAGAAAGAAAGAAAGAAAGAAAGAAAGAAAGAAAGAAGCAGATCCTCTCAATACCTATTTTATCATCCTCCTCCTCCCTACTGGTCTCCATATTGGTGGTTCTACCCTATGTTCTTTGTGTTACTTTTGCATAGTTTCAGAAAGAATAGCATCTCACCTGATGCTGCTGTTTGTTTTCAAAGAAAACACGCTGAGTAAATACCAAGCATGTTGTGCAGTTTATTCTTATTGCTGCCTTGATGGAGTTGGGAAGTCAACATGCACTAACATCAGACAAATGTTCTGCAGTCTTTTCATGTCGGCAACAGCAGCCCAGGCATAATAAATCACTAGAACAAATTGTCAGGTTAGTAATGTGGCTTGTGCTGTGCTGCTTCTCATTAAAGGTAGTTGCAGTTGAAGAAAAGCCCCTGCGTGCTGAACCCAGCATTCTTAATGAGATATGTTACCACAATTAGTTTGCTGCCCAAGTATGCACTCTGTCATTTGGTTTGCCCAAAATGGGGCATGATGTGACAGAAGAACTTTAACAAGTCTCTGGCAAGGTGAAGCATGCTGACAAGTTTCTAAAATATGCTTTTCCAATGTAATTTCAGGTGACCTTCACAATATGGCCAGGCTTTGGGTAAGTCATTTGTTAATCAATAATAAAGCCCAAAGTGACTATTTTATTGATACTTAAACCAACGCAGCTGATAAATCTTTTCATTGTACCACACCAACGGGTGCATGTCCAAGAGGAATGCTTCACGGTTGCTAGACTAATAACTGTGACAAAAACTTGATAAAGCATATTTGACATGCCAGAGTCAAAATTCTCTTATGGCATGCAGCACCCCTCAGTCATTTCAAGGTTGGAAGTAAATATCCTGGGTTATCATCATCCCATAATGTGGTTTAAATTACACAAAAGGAAAAGCCTGGCAGAGTCATGCATTACGAGTCATTCATTAGACAAGTGCACAAGGCTGATTAACCATTGAACTAAGTATATTACACAGTGGCCCCAGGCAAACTAATGTCCTTTACTGTACTGTAAAAGAGCCCACTCTCTCTATAAAGCAACACACTCCAATAATTGCAATTCTTGAAGAGCATTTTTTATACAGATAGTAAATGGCTGTTTCCTTATCAAACAAAGAAGTAACTTAGTTCTTTGAGATAGTTTGGAAAGGGTGTAAACGGAATGACTATGTATATTTAGTAGGGCTAGATGTTCCCCTAAATGGGAGAGCTTATAGGGACATTCCATGGACGTAGAATAGAATGTCCCTATTTTCTGAGGAATGTTGAAGGGTGATGTGCCAGTTCTGGGAATATATTGGAGTTTCTACACCCAGAACACATCTCTAGAATGGGAAGATTTTAGTTTGCAGAATGTTACATCCAGGTGCACATGTAATTGAGAATGAACAGCGTACATACCCAGAAATTAATTGCACTAAATATTTTTAGTTCATCTTGAGAGAGAAATAAGAGGTGAAGGGAAAACGCACCAGCAATGAGAAGTTAACGTTTTATCTGTTATTTGTAAGCAAAGCAGACTAGTGCAAGACTGTGGTTTGTTAGAGAAAGCCCGGAAATCTCACCCCAGTAACCTTTACATGGACTTACAACTCAGTGGTGCATATTAAGTACAGCCTCCACTTAATGAAGCTGGATCTTTATATTTTAGCACTCATTTGGAAAACCAATTAACTCTGGCTCTATTGAACAAACTCAAACAGGAAATAAATCAAGTGTTAAAACATTGGTGAAGAGCCAGACTTTATGTAATTAGGGTACTGATGTGCCCAGGGCTGACTAGTGGTACTGAGTGTTATAGATTGACAACTTCCACTTTCCAAAGCAATTAGAATTTTTAATGCCCCCTTGCTATACAGGTTGAAGTCTAGCAAAATCACAGCAGTATTTTGATCTTGGGGAATCAGATGGTTTCGTTTATACTGGAAATACCAGCTCTTCACTCACAGAAGATGTTCTTTCGGTTTATTATATTAGTGAGGTCACTTTTTACAATCCCCCCACTCAATCTGCCAATACATGTATCTGCATCTGATTAAGCGAACTATAGTTCATAAAAGTTAATGCCATAAATGTGTTCACAAGTCTCTTTGCTCTGTACACCTCTGTTCACCCTGATATACAGTCTGCAAAGGCTGAAAACTATGTTCACAGAGAAATATTAATAGGTTCAAATGACTGAACAATTCTTTCAAAGTTCTGAACCCACTTTTTACAACTGAATTTTACTCACTTTTATTGATTGTGTTCTTATTTTGTTCAAATTCAGCAGGGGAAGAGGCACACTCGTGGATATGCACACTGTTGCCCAACATGTAATACAGTCAAGTGAGAAATCTAGGATTATCTTTCACAATTTAAAATCCAAATGATCTCAAGTTAATAGATGGCATTATGAACCAGCTTCCTGATGTTCTTTTTGGTTTTGCTTTGGGCATCCCATTCTTCAATTTACATTCATAGAAAATATATGTATTATAGTTACATATTTCAAAGAGGTTTTTGCATGGCTAAGTTTCACTCACTTACCTACCTTCCAACAAATTTATTAACAGTTCAATCTGCCCTTCTGATTCTAAAAAATTAGATAGGCATTGCTGATTAGTCAAGCTTGGCTAAAGAAAAAAGGATGCATATGTTTCCATTTTAATACTAGCTAGAAAACTTAACTTAAGGGTAATGAAGATTCTGTCTGTTAATAAATTCCAAGTCAATGTTCATATGGTAGTGAAGTTGGGATCCAGGGAACAGTATGAATCTAAATTCTACTCTTAATGAAGATGTAGTGGCTGCATAGGAAATTTAAAGCTTCAGAGCTAGATGGAAGAGTGAAATTAAATTCTTCATATTAAATGTAGTTGAAATATATATTATGAATTACACCTATTAAAATTTAGAACCACCTTGCAAACACTTCTAGCTGTGTAAGTGGGCTCAGATTCTTATTTCACAAGGAATCGGCACATTTAGAAGTTAACAATTTCCTTAGCATCCCTTCCATCAAAATAACCACACTCTCCTGTATGAACCTACTGGTACTTTGTCAGATGAGGTGAACAACCTGGGTTGTGGTTGGTGGTGACTTGGGACAGGGCCTTTTCAGTTGTGGAGCCCAGGCTATTTAATCCCTTTTTTTGGAAGTTTATACAACACCTACAACACAGACATTTGTCTTGGGCTGAAGGACCATTTTATGCCACCACACCTTTGGTCTCACGTGACTTTTTGTTGTCCTGGCTCTTTATTATACTGCTATATTTGTTGCCATTTTCCTAACACTCTTACGTTTATATATTCTTATTTGATATTTTAATAATGTGGTTGTTGGCCTTATTTGCTTTTATTATGTAAGTTACAATGACGGTCTCTTAGTAGGAAAGTGACCTATAAATAGGAATGAATGAGAGCATAAATAAATAATTTCCAGATTGGTTAGATGGCTTTAAAATAATTACAACAATATCTTAATTGCTGGGTAATATATCCGTGTCATTCTATCTGTCTATAACGCACAACACAGACATACACCAAAGCACAATATCATGATGAAATATTAGACCATTCTCTGCCATAAAAGGTTAAAAATGGTAGACTTTAAAACACAGTTAAGGAAAGGATATATGAAGGTTAAAAGAAAATAAACCAATATATGTGAAGCTATATCATTTATCAATATTAGGTATGCTGATCATTATTAATAGATGGGAAAAGGTCAAGAGGCATACTAAAGAGAAACAGAGATGAATGATCAGGAATGTAATAGCAGTGGAAAAGGAGAGAGAGATTTCCACGTTCAGAAAGTGTTACTATTACTGTATGTCATCAACTGGAGTGCTCCCCAAACAGTTCCTCTCCCAAAGGGCCCTCTCTCTTTAGCCAGGCTTTTCCCCTGGCAGGTCTTGCTTGCTTCGTTTCTTCATCCTGTTAAATTGGCAGCCCAATGACTGACAGTTGTGTGATCAGGGCTCACCTGACATTGTTGTTGTTGCATTAGGCAGACATTAGGCGAGCTGAAAAAGCTGCCTCAAGTGGCAGATACTGGAGGGGAGCAGCTTTCGGCTGCTTTTAACAAGACCGGCATAATTCCACCATCTGGTTCTTTTTCTTTGGTCTTTGTGGGAGATAACTATGGGGTTGTCATGATAAGCTCCTGCACCTCTAGATTTACTACTAGGAATGATAAACAGCTAGCAGAAGGCTTTGGGGTTTTATTTTGGAAATAACCACTGAGGGTAGGTAAATATTAGCATCTCACTATATAGCATCATTTCATATAGAATAGGGTTTTGAATTTATGTTGGGTTCCACCTAGAACATGCCATCTTCCCACTTCCTAGACCTTCCACCCACAGTGCTTCCAACTTGTCAGGATTCAAGCTGAGTTTACTGGCCATCTTCTAGCCCATTATTGCATCCAAGCATGGACAAACACTTGCACAGCCTCAGATAATTCAGATGGTATGGAGAGGTAAAGCTGGGTATCTTCTAAAAATGGGTGGCACCCTGCTTCAAACCCTTAGATTACCTCTCCCAGTGGATTCATATAGACAGATGCTAAAAAGCAGAGGGACAAGATGGAACTCTGCAGGACCCCACAGTACAACCACCAAGGTGAAAGCAGCTCTTGCCCCAGTGCTGATCAATAGTAATAGTCCTGCAGGTTGAAGCAGAACCACTGTAATATGGTGCCTCCAATTTCTAACCCACAGAGCTGCTCCAGGAGAATACCATGGTTGAGCTTTCAACACCGTCCCTCACCAAAGATTCTAAATAAAATTTTGCTGTCATTGGATTAAAGGTCTCTTATGGATTGGTTAGCCGCTGGGGGGGAGAAAAAGCAATATGGCTAGTTCTCACAATAGAAGGCAAACAAACAAATAAAGAAGTCCTGCAGGGACTGATATTGGGACCGGTGCTATTTAACTTACACAAGACATTAGAGGCCTCAAGTTTCATGTTATATCTGTTTCTTAAAATTTGCATTTATTTCTGAGCTGCTCTGTGCAGGTTCACTTTGAGCTATAATTTAAATTCCAAGCCACTCTGCATAAAATGGAGTGTAAATGGCTATAAAAATTTTCCCCTTTGGTCAAAGTGGATGACATTTACAGGCGGAGAAGCCACTCCAGAACCGGATTAAGCCTGACAAATTGCAGATGAATAGGTCCAGGGGCTTTTTTTGTAAAAGGGAAGTAAAAGGTTTTCACTTTCCACAATAATCCCTTTTGTGGAGGAGCAGGGGTCCATGTCTTGTTCTTTCTTATATTAAAACAATGAGGTGGTAGCTAAGTGGTGTGTATTCTTGCTTGTACGTTTTTTAAAACTTTGCCACTTACACTTGCCTTTCCTTTCTACAGGCCTCCAATAGACCTCTCAATGGACTATAGAGCTTTGCTGAGCTCTGTCAAACTTTGCCCAAATGGGAATTTAGGAATCTAGCCTGCTGGCTGTATCCAGTTCCCCACTCCTGCAGCAAATCTATGAGCAGAAATGATATGAACCAGAAATAAACTGATTCATCCACAATATCCTATGAATATTAAAATATTCTGGAACACGTAACATGCATTTTTGAACTTGACAGAGGCATTTGGCTGACTGCATGAATTCTGGAAGAGATGGACCACTGTCTGATCTTGTAAGGCAGTTCTTAGATTTGTAATCCACTCAGGTAATCTTGCTGGAACATAATAAGCATACCAAGTGTTAACTATCACTCCAGCTGGTCATTTGAATTCACCACTATTCTGTCATACAGTCAACTGAAGTAATAACAAACATCTGATAGATTATCATTTTCCAGCTTGCTTTTGGTCGCCTTGATAAGCAATCTGTGATAGCTTATCAGTGTTAACAGGCTCACATGCTCATCCTGAACAGAGAATGCAACTGCAGTCACCAGAAGAAGAAAAATGTATCACATTCATGTGAGCCTTATAAATGAGAATAAGGAATTTCAATATCAGTAGAAAGCACAAAGGCAGAAGAAGCAGTAGCAAGGTAATCAAGGAGGTGGACAACAAAGCCAAAGCTGCTCAAATATTTATTAATAGGATTAGCAAACTAAATCCAATTTGGGTGCACAGTATTTTTCTAAAACAGCATAATTAAAACCTTGTACTAGAAGTATATTATCCATAATACATGCTGCAAAAGATTATTAATCCCCGGTACGTTTAATGTAATAGTATAAAACAATACTCTTAAGAGCATAAAAAGGCAGTATGCAATATGTACATACTGCTAGATTTGCCATCTTTCAGCATGCTAGCTTTTACTTCCTTGGGTTCCCAGTGAACCCAGTTAATACCCAGTTTCATACCGAATGAACAAATGTGTTATCTGTACCACCCTGCAATATATATACACAAGTCAAGATGTGTCTAGGTGAAACTGCCTTATACACAGCCAGACCATTGATCCAACAAGCTCAGTACTATCTAGTCTAATTGGCACTGATTTCCCAAGGTGCTGCTAATGAGATCCCATGCACGGCCCTCAGTTCAGCTTGCTGAGATCTTTTAAAAGTGGAGATTCTGAGCACTGAGCTGCAGAATGTCAGCATGCAGGACATGCGCTCTAACCATGAAGCTTGATTTTGACACTGTCCTCCTGAGTACCTAAATCACATACACTTAGATGCACACATTATTCATTTCAATCCCTTGGTTGGGGGCATTTATGCCGCTGAGCAGAGGTGATGTGCTTCTGATGTTTGCCAATATGTGTAGAAACATTTGCCCCTAACTTTTAGCAGTAGGTAAAGGTTCTTCTTATTTTTGCCATGTTCTTAACCCCTAAATGATGATGGCACAGCATTTTTCCAGGGCATCTTAGAGGGGGGGGGGGGGAGAACCACTGAGGCCACCACAAAAATGTGGTGGTCATTAGCCAAGCAAATAAGAAAGGATTTCCAGCAAGCATGACAATTCACTTATTAAAAACATAGCCAGGGCACCAAAACAGGACACACAAATTTCATACCTGTCCCAGTGGAGACATAATAAGGAAACCCACCATCAATAGGCTTAGTGGAGTACACCCAGCAATAAGTACACCCAGCAACTTATAACTGGCATTTACAATAAATTTTATCACAATGGAATTCAATAAAGATGTTATATGCTAAGGGAAATATCAAGTAAGCAGCCATATTCATTCATTCATTCATTCATATATATATATATATATATATATATATATATATATATATATGTGTGTGTGTGTGTGTGTGTATATAATTTGTCTGGGGTACAGCTGCAAGTACAATTTCCATTTAGTTGGTTTTATTTGCACCATTTATGTCTACAATGTGGGCATTTTTAGAAGAGACCTACCCTGAGACTGGCAAACGTTTCTCTATTGCCACTGATATATCTGCTGAAATTTACAGGGAAGTATATTTCACAAACCGGTTTTATATGACATATTTTGGGTCAAAAAGACATTCGAATATCGAACAAGATCATATCCTATTGCAGAAACATATTTCCCTTGCAATGCCTTATTATGAAGGGATAAATAAAATTTATGTTAATCCATGGTTTTATAAGGGGACGACAGAGGACGAGATGGTTGGACAGTGTTCTTGAAGCTACTAACACGAGTTTGACCAAACTGCAGGAGGCAGTGGAAGACAGGAGTGCCTGGCATGCTCTGGTCCATGGGGTCACAAAGAGTCGGACACGACTAAACGAATAAACAACAATAATGGTTTTATATCATTAATCCATTTTTTTTTTACATTGCCTTATGGCCTTCCTTGAGCATAGTATTCCCTGGGATTGCTGGACTTCTATGTAATGAAACAAGAAGGATGATGGCTAGGATAAGACATCTTTCAGAATCTATGAAATTACCATCTTTATGTTCATTGCTTCATACCCTAGTGAGTGATGACTTTTGACAAATATATAACAATTTGTTAGCCTTGCTTGCTAACCTGAATGACACTCATGCAATACCCTTGCATTTTGTCCTATTGTCTTCTGAAGGCCATAGCTGCTGATTAAATTCTAGGAAAGGCAACAGAAGTAGCCTCTAACATTTAATATATTTGAAAATTGCTTTGAAGATGTTACTTTATTCAGGCATACTAAAAAAAATGTAATACTTGCTCAAGTTTTAGCTTGTATGCTCTAATCTTGAAAGCCCCCTTTTTAATTAAAAACAAATCCTAATATTCTTCAGCATCAATCAATATGCTTATTTGCATGGCGGAAGGTCACTTGGTGTATATTATGCTATCCCAACACAAATTAAACTAAACTCAAGCATATACTCCTCCATCATTAATCACTCAAGGCTACTGAGCAAGGCAGCTAATAACAATTCCAAAGCTACAAGAACAGAAATGGATTTAGGACTATATATTGAACCTTATAGACAGCATCTTAAAAAGCAGAGACATCACGTTGCCAACAAAGGTCCGTATAGTTAAATGGTTTTCCCAGTAGTGATGTATGGAAGTGAGAGCTGGATCATAAAAAAGGCTGATCGCCGAATAATTGATGCTTTTGAATTATGGTGCTGGAGGAGACTCTTGAGAGTCCCATGGACTGCAAGAAGATCAAACCTATCCACTCTTAAGGAAATCAGCCCTGAGTGCTCACTGGAAGGACAGATCATGAAGCTGAGGCTCCAATACTTTGACCACCTCATGAGAAGAGAAGACTACCTGGAAAAGACCCTGATGTTGGGAAAGATTGAGGGCACAAGGAGAAGGGGACGACAGAGGACGAGATGGTTGGACAGTGTTCTCGAAGCTACCAGCATGAGTTTGACCAAACTGCGGGAGGCAGTGGAACACAGGAGTGCCTAGTGTGCTCTGGTCCATGGGGTCACGAAGTCGGACATGACTAAACAACAACAAATTGAACCTTATGAATGTTGCAAATCTACTTCCTGCCTCCTTTTTGAAACATTTTCAAGATAACCTGTGTAGAACTCTTTGCCTACATCTCTATAGAAACCCAGTAGTATATGCAAAACATCTCAAGCTATGCTGACTTAATGATGTTGTTCTCTTTGTGATGTGAAAGCATGGAGCTTCGCGTATTGTTATCACTCCATCAACCACTGATTTATACGGACAGAGGTGAATTTTGTGATACAATTCTCACCACAAAAGTATGAAAGTGCAATAAAGTACATATTTTAAGATAAAATACATTTAGAAAAGCATACATTGAGATAAAATGTACATTTAAATAAGTTCCTAAAGTTGGAAGTTGGATGGAAATGATGAGTGAACATATACAGAACTGGCATGGATTGGGAATAGCCTAATATATCCCATCTGATTAATAGGAGGGAGTGTATGCATATAATCAGCAGACTGAAGTGATTAAACTTTTTATCACCACTCCATTCTGTGGGTGATAGATCAATGGTTTGAATGCTACCCCACAGAGAAAAGTCCCTGAACACAGATTCATAGTGAATCTGGCTACTGAACCCTTCTCCCTGGTAAAGGGCCCTATGCATATTATTGTAATTATGCTCCATGATTCATGCAATTTGACTCTTTATTATTCAGGGTTGGCCTGTCCCTGGACAGTTGAGGTTGTGGACAGGAAATGGTTAAAGTAAAAAGACTCTGTAGACTAACCCTGAAAGTTCAATATCTTTTGCTGAATCTTAATACATTAGCTATTCCTCTCCCACCCAGCTCTTGGAAGATAACCCTGTGATTTTGTTTTCTTTTTGCTATTTGGTTTATGTTTACAAAGTATTTAAAATGTCAATTTCATCAATTCTGTCTGTTTTACATGGATCATTTTATTGGAAGCTGCAGTTACTGCTGTTGGGGGGGGGGAGAGCCTCAAATTTTGAAAATGTTGTCAACAGTTCTTAGTTGCAGCTATTGTTTAATAGGCATGAAAAGTAGAGAACACTCCTTTAGTGTAGCCTTGTTCATTTTGAATCTGATAGTAAAGAGAGGGATTAGTTGAGTGTCTCTAGTCAGGAGTTATCAAAGATGGCATTCAAGGTAAGCCTTTATTCTCACATTTGTGAGAGAACTGTACAGTTGAGGTGTAACTGAAGGGATGTAGTGATTAACATGTTCTCCTAAGGTCCTAGTCCTCGGTTATGTAGCTGGTGTGGTATAGCAAAAGACATTGGTTTGCTCTTAATTCTGCATTCCAAGAGGACCACAATAATTGCAAAGAAAAAGACACACCCTATTTCTTCACAATTGCCATCTATTACTTCATTGGATGGTGCTTAATTTAATGACTCAACATTTTCTCCCTGCCTGCAAATATCTGGGTTTTTTTCTGAACTGATGGAGAAAACATGGGACTCTGAATGGAATTAAAATCAATGTAGATATATGAAGTATCCCCCCAAAGAAGCTTTACTATCTGTTGTACTAACTACGACAAGATGAGGCATGACCATTCACGCAAAGCCATCAGCTCTCGAATCCACATGATGAAGCTTAATTCCTTTTAATGGCTTTAGGACTGAAGCGTTACATGAGCAATTCCAGAGCGCACACATATAATCATGGTTATTGCCACCGTTTTCTATTTGTGGCGCCTTTTATTCTTGTTCTTACTTTTTAAATGCAAGAAGATACCATGGCTGATCAAGGCAAATGCCTCTCATTTATCAGTACTCTTCCTAAATTACCAAGTCTCAATTTGAACGGGACTTATTGAATGCTTAAAAGTCGTTCAGGGTATTTGGGAAGCTTATGGAAACACATAATGAAATGGTATGATAACTTGTCCATATCAACCTGTAGTTCAATGTGAATTGTTTGCATGAGAGATTTGAAAGTGCAATGGGTGGTGGCAACTCTCCCTACAAAACAGATAAAAAACAGAGTTTCCACTATGTATTGCCTTCCCAATAACTGATAAAGTAGATGGTTTTGGTTTTTTACAGCAGTAGAAAAAAAGCAATTTATTCATCTTCCCACCCCCTGCAGCCCTAGGGGCACCCACTTATAACCAATCAAATTAGTGTTGCATTCTATAGTTTATAAGGGATCAAAGTGACAAAAGCACATTTTCTCATGTCCCTGTTTTGCTTAAAATAGATGTTCAGCTAATCTGTATTTATACCAGAGAATAAAATCACATTTCTCAAGACATGATACTATAATTAACTTATTTGCACACTGCATATAGTCAACTCTCATTAACTAATGAAATGCATCGGATATGTTTGCACTGTATGAATACGTTCCTGTGAAATTTTAAGTAACCCTTTGGAAGCCAGTTGTCACTGAGTCACAATGGGCAATAAAGGATTTGTGCAAGAATGGTAAAGGTAAAGAGACCACTGACCATTAGTTCCAGTCGTGGCCAAATCTGGGGTTGCAGCGCTCATCTCGCTTTATTGGCCGAGGGAGCCGGCGTACAGCTTCCGGGTCATGTGGCCAGCATGACTAAGCTGCTTCTGGCGAACCAGAGCAGCGCATGGAAATGCTGTTTACCTTCCCGCCAGAGCAGTACCTATTTATCTACTTGCACTTTGATGTGCTTTCAAACTGCTAGGTTGGCAGGAGCAGGGACCGAGTAACGGGAGCTCACCCCGTCGCGGGGATTTGAACCACCGACCTTCTGACTGGCAAGTGCTAGGCTCTGTGGTTTAACCCACAGCGCCACCCGCGCCCCTTGCAAGAATGGTACCATTGACCTAATCACTAATGGGGCTTCCGGATAGCAGCTCAGTGGTAGAACACATGCAGAATGTCCCAGGTTCGGTCCCCAGCATCTCTAGGCATGGCTGGGAAAGACCCCTGTCTAAAATCCTGGAGGGACCCTACTAGTCAATGTAGGAAAGCTTATGATTGTAAGGGTTCACAGGCAGCAATAACAAGACCGGGATGATTCAATGGGTATAGATTTTTAACATAAAAGCTCAAAAGTTTTACTATTTTATACAGGACTAATTTGTACCAGGGGATCATGCTGTATGAATTCATGCCTGCACATTGCTAAAAGCTACGAGTTATTTTTATGAGCCTGGACATGTCCTGGAGTTATTCTGTATTGATTGTTTTTACCAGTTCCTTAGAGCAGATTCAAGGAAAGGCACAAAAATCTCCCTCACTTGAAAAACAGCAATAAAAGATATAAATGTTACTGCTGATTAGGGATATATGGGCCAACATGTCTCCATGTTTGCAAAACCAGCTCCATTTTGCCCTGTTTGTGGGCGAACATTTTGCTGGCTGGGGCTGATGCAAATTGTAGTCTGAAACATATGGAGGGCACCAGGTTGAGGACAGCTGCTCTTGTGTGGCAGGCTTTCAAATACCCAAATAATAAGCTAGGTTTCTTTTGTGCAGTTAACATGCTTGCCGCTGTGACTGCTGTAGCTCTATGGTATGATATATGTGTTATCCATAATGGCAAGCTTCCCTGGGTGTTTTTGTATATGTAGAACTCCCCCTTTCATGGAAAAAACAAACATACTGCAAGAGCAGCTTTAAAATTCATAGCTGAAGTTGCCCTCACAACAAAAACCAAAGATTATAATTCTTTAGAGGACGTGATGCATTGGTAACACCAACAAACTGATTTTCTATGTAGCTATGTGCATCACGTTGCATTCAGGAGGCTAAGAAGGTTCTTTTAAAATCCACCCACACGAATCATTATGCACTGTATTATATTAAATTATATTGATTCATGAAGCTATATCTGTGGTGCAACTTGCTGGAAGGGATATGTGCAGGTAATTTTTCTCCTGGTCTATACTGTAGAATTATGAGCATGAAAGATTGGAGGGAAGATTACTTTCTATTTATATACCATCGCTATTAATGACTATTTTTCACCTTTTGCAAGTTTTCTTTAAAAAAAACAACAACTAAAGATACAATAAGCCACACTTCTCTCACAATAAGCTCTCCTCCTCCCTTGAACCACTTTTGCTTCTGCAGGGTTCCAGGCTTCAAATTTGTGAGGTAAACGTGGATCTGCAACACCAGCAGGGCTATAAATAAGCAACAAGGATGGGGATATGTTTGGTGGAAGTGACTGACATGGACTGGTACCCTTTCAGGGCTGTGTATCAGTCGGGGGAGGGGAGGAGTATGTTCTTACCTCCTTAATAAGGAAGATGCTCTGTCTCTTTCTACATCTTGGTAAGTGGCTGGGCCAACTACAGGTTAGTGAGTTTACCCGCCTGGCAGGTGAAATTGTTTTGTTTACAGTTAGTATTTATTTATATGCCACATTTTGGCCAAAAAAAGGGGGGGGGACTCCAAGGCAGCTCAGCAAGAATAAGCACACAGATGCAAATAAAAATTCAAAACAAAATGTAAACTCACCCATGCAAATTGCACATGCCAGAGACATTCTCCCAGCCTTCACCTGATGTGGAGGATTCTCAGCTGCCAGCTAACCTGTTTACTACATTGCAGCTCTTGTTGGGAGGTGTGTCTCGCTGGCTGGGAAAGCATTGGCCACACATGTGCCCTTGCAGCCGGCTAGGCATAAAAGTCAGAAGCACTGTCCTGCCTCAGTGCACTGACTTGGGCTGTATACATTTTTTAAGCATACTGCTCCCCCCACACTGGTATACCCCTCACAGAGTTACAATTATCAGCCAACCTTAACAAGCTACAGTTCCCAGGATTCATTGGGGGAAGTCATGTGATCTAAATGTATTTTAAATGTACAGTGTATACAGCTTTAGGCCTTCTGTTCCATTTAAGTCAGTGTGGTGTGATGGTCTCGGCAGCATTTAAAGGATGCTAGTGGCCTTTTCTGTGGTGGCTCCCCAAGTGTGGATGCTATCCCCAGAGAAGCTCACTTGGCGCCATTATTACATGTTTTGCACCAGGCAAAAACATCCCTCTTTATCCAGGCCTATGGCTATTAAATAATCTATAGCCTGCAAAAGTCTATGGGGAGAGGACTGTTATTGTGATTCTTATTTTAATAGTAGGCTGTCTGTCAGTATGCTTTTTACTTTGTTTTTATTATGTTTTTATCATTGATGTTCTGTAATGTGTTTTTAATGCTAGGATCTTTTGATAAAGGGTGGCATTTAAATCAAATCAAATAATAATAATAATACCAACATTTAGTTGGTATTACCAACTACATCTCCTTTAAATCAGAACCAGTGAAGGCGGTGAAGGTCCTCTGTGAGTGCCTGGAGGCGGTTGGAGGTTGGATGGCGGCTAACAGATTGAGGTTGAATCCTGACAAGACAGAAGTACTGTTTTTGGGGGACAGGAGGCGGGCTGGTGTGGAGGATTCCCTGGTCCTGAATGGGGTAACTGTGCCCCTGAAGGACCAGGTGCGCAGCCTGGGAGTCATTTTGGACTCACAGCTGTCCATGGAGGCGCAGGTTAACTCTGTGTCCAGGGCAGCTGTCTACCAGCTCCACCTGGTACGCAGGCTAAGACCCTACCTCCCCACGGACTGTCTCGCCAGAGTGGTGGCATGCTCTAGTTATCTCACACCTGGACTACTGCAACGCGTTCTACGTGGGGCTACCTTTGAAGGTGACCCGGAAACTGCAATTAATCCAGAATGCGGCAGCTAGACTGGTGACTGGGAGTGGCCGCCGGGACCACATAACACCGGTTCTGAGAGATCTGCATTGGCTCCCAGTACGTTTCCGAGCACGATTCAAAGTGTTGGTGCTGACCTTTAAAGCCCTAAACGGCCTCAGTCCTGTATACCTGAAGGAGCGTCTCCACCCCCATCATTCAGCCCGGACACTGAGATCCAGCGCCGAGGGCCTTCTGGCAGTTCCCTCATTGTGAAAAGTGAGGCTACAGGGAACCAGACAGAGGGCTTTCTCGGTAGTGGCGCCCGCCCTGTGGAACGCCCTCCCATCAGATGTCAAAGAGATAAAGAATTACCTGACATTCAGAAGACATCTTAAGGCAGCCCTGTTCAGGGAAGTTTTTAATATGTAATGCTGTACAGTTTTTAACACTGATTGGGAGCCGCCCAGAGTGGCTGGGGAAACTCAGCCAGATGGGCGGGGTATAAATAATAAATTATTATTATTATTATTATACAAATTAGAATGTGTTGATATCTATAAATGGACACCTTCCCAGTTTCAGTGCTATTGATGTTTGCTCTCATACTTCCACAGTACACTTTTTGCATAGTTGGTTATTTGCAAGGACATTGTTAAATACTGTGGCTCTTGATGTTGTAACAACAAAAAAGAGAGACTGCTATAAAAGAGATATTTGGGGGTTTTCTTTTACTGACAACATCTCCTCACATATTTCCCAAGTTGCTACTATATCACACTGCACATTACCTTGGCTGACAGCTTGGGAGGTTGTGTTTTATTAAAACGCTAACATACCAGCAAGTTCTTCCACCTCCCCCATAAAATACATTGAGTATATGTTCTGCAAGTGTTCTGTAGAAAATGTATTCGGGGGCCCAAGAATAACACTTGGTAGCCCTTTGCCCAAATCCAGCACTTGCCTCCTTTCCCCTACCAAACTGTTAGTGGAGAAAAGAAAGGGGGCGGCGCTACAATGAACTCCTTCTATCAATGGGAAGGAGCCTCTGTGGGTCTAGCACCACACATTCAGCTCACTGTTCTGCTCATGGATCTCTGGGTTCCAACACCATATTTTCCCTTATATACTTGATCCTGGGCATCATCCACCCACATTCCACACACCAAACTCTTAAGTGTGCTGCGTAGCAGATCTGTTTATACACACAGATTGTCACTGAACTGGGGCTCCGCTCTCCAAAGTGAGAGTCAAGTATGCTTAACTCTGAAGTCTTGGGCTGTGTGCACACACTATACATTTAAAGCACATTTAGGTCTATTCACTGCATCCTGTTTCTGCATTTATCTGTGATTGGGTTTTTTTGAAAAAAAGATATGCATGAAAAAAATGCATTTTAAGTAATATTTAACCATGCCTTTTATCACAAAATATGTAATAAAATATACATTTTTATCTCTAGCTTTATTATTCTGAAAAATGTATGAATGGCTTAACAATTAACAAAATTTACAAAGCACTGTATAAAAGATAAGAACAGTGCTTCATAAAACAGCAGAATACAATAATTTCACATTCTCTTAACCAGCAGTATACTTGACTCACACCCTAATCTGGAAAAGCCTGGGTAAAAAAAAAAGATTTTAGCATCTCTCAAAAGCACATAATCACTGGTGCATGTCTTATTTTTTAGGGAAGAATTTTCCACACAGCAGGAATCTAAAATACCTACTTAATGCACCCTGATGTGTTTTTTGATCTGATTAATTTCACATAAAATTTGGAGAAGAGAGAAAATCATAGGATTAATTATGTTCTGATCTGTCCATTAGTCATAGAGGTGTGGCATGGTTGAGTCTGCATCAAATTCAAAGAAATTTGGTCAGGTAAGGTAAAGGTAAGTCCACTCAAACTTGACTTGAGTGCTCATCTTACTTCAGGCCGACGGAGCCGGTGTTTGTCCACAGACAACTTTCTGGGTTATGTGGCCAGCATGACTAAACCTCTTCTGGTGCAACAGGACACTGTGACAGAAGCCAGAACACACAGAAATGCCATTTACCTTCCCTCTGCAGCAGTACCTGTTTATCTACGTGCTTTTGAACTGCTAGGTTGGCAGGAGCTGGGACAGAGCAATGTCGGATTCAAACTGCCGACCTTTTGATCAGCAAGCCCAAGAGGCTCAGTGGTTTAGACCACAGCGCCAGCCACATCCCTTGTATTTGGTTAGGCATCCCTATTCAAAACACAGGATTATATTCTTTGTTGACTCCTTGTCTTCATGGAATAACACAGCAAGATATTATAGTGACTGATTCCATCACAAGGAGAAAGTGAGATCAAATGTTGGGATGCCACTTTGCCACAACCAGTCTTCAACTAAGGATGAGAAGATCTCCTCTATTCCATTCCTATATTGTTCCGTGGGTTTGCTCTGCTTTAGGTCCCTCATCTCCTGAATTCTCTAGTTTAACTCTGCCTTCTAAATGAATTCCAGAATCCAATCATGTAAAGTTATCATATTTGCCCCCCTTCTGTACTATCAATATGAAATAACAGATGAATGAAGCACTGCAGTAAGTACATACAAAAATTATGATGTTTTACACATGAGCTTCTTTGTGTTTGTAAAACACACACACACACACACACACAACCCCACCAGAATCTTGATACAGTCATTTCAATAATCTCGTCAGGATTGCTCCCCCCCCCGCCGGGTGGTTTTTTAATCAATACACACAAGTTCATGCATGCAGTTTTAGAAAACACCGTGGCAGTGGGGTGGGGAGAATCTTGAAGCATTAATACATAAAATCACATCAAGACTCCTTTTTAGCAGTGTTTGGTATACACACACATGAACGCTGTTAATGTAGAGGAGGAGAAAAGATACATGGGAAAGGCAGGAGCTGAAAGCTGTGGCAAACTGTGAATGCACTGTGTACTCTGGGGATTTTTTTGAAATACTGTACAACACAAAACAATGCGGGACTCCTAAGACACCAATTCTGCTTGGGCAACCTGACGAAATCATTTCAAAGTCAAAAATCGGTAGGGTTAGAAGTAGAAGATAGTATATTTTATAAGTGATTAAATGTGAAGTTTTTTATGGTTAAAGTAAGTGATATATGTAAAATGCTAAAGATGAAGTAAAATGAAAATCAGATAGGTGTGATTTGGGGAAGCTCACTTAACAATGTTTAGAAAAATAAAGATATGACAAGAATTTGTTTGTATTGTTTGTCTTTTCTGTTTGTGTTTTTTATTTGTGTTATAAAATGAATAATTTTTTTTTTTTGGGGGGGGGGAATCTGAAATTTTCCTTGCCTGACTTCCATCTTAAGATTTTTTCCTCATCCTTATGCAGTCAGAGACTGCAATGCCCTGGCCAGTAACATGTACTTAGATCCCACTGGATTTGAGCAGCACCTGTGCCCATACTTCTGGACATAGGAAATTGCCCACAGACATCAGCAAAGTCACTGCAGATTTGCTGTGCTGTCAGAGTGGATCAATCTGTACTTAAACATAAATAAATTAAAAAGTCAATAAAATCAATAGTGTCATTTTTGTTTTGTAGAAGGGTGTCACGTCATTTGTAGACAGCATACCTAGAGGCCTTGTCTTCCTGTCACTGGCATTCGTCATTGCATTTAACATCTACAAGTCACATCCATCACTTCAAAACCACATTCCAAAACTCCAACTAGGAAATTCCAACCAGGTCTGTGCTTAGGTAGAATTCAATGCAGCCAGTGAAAAGTAAATGCTTTTCTTGGTATCCAGAATTACAGTGCATCTATCTCTTTGGGTTATATGTCTTCCAAACATATCCTTTTAACAGAATAGGCTCAATCTGTCCTTTGTGCACAGACTTCAGACCTATCATCCGCTCACCTATATATTTTAGCCAACTCTTTCCTGATCTTCAAGGTCAAAACAAAGACAGGGAGCATTCTTACTAGTATTTTCTTATGCAAAAGGGTTACATTGCAATAATAATAATAATAATAATAATAATAATAATAATAATAATAATAATTTATTTATTATTTAACCCCACCCATCTGACTGGGTTTCCCCAGCCACTTTGGGCGGCTTCCAACAAAAGATTAAAAATACATCAGAACATTAGAACATTTATTAAAAACTTACTAAACATTGCTAGAATATCACATGCACCACCATATATTATTTGCGACCAGTGACCACCACCGACCCGTCTCCTTTGTGTGCCAAAGAATTAGGTGGAGGGTAGTTTGTTTTGCTTCAAGCTAGGCTTTTCAAAAAGCAGACAAACACTGCTTTTTTTCCTTCTGCAAAACTTGAAGTGAGAGAAAAGACTTTGTCCCTTCCTCCAAGTCTTCAGTGCTTGACAAAGAACCTGTGGGGGGGGGGGAGCTTTAAAGCCTGGATAGCTCAGTTGGATAGAGCGTGGTGCTGACAACACCAAGCTTGCATGTTCAATCCCTGTATGGTAAGGTTACCAGATTTTTTTCAATGGATTTTGTATGGGGACTGATTTGTAAACCCGGGGATTGCCCCTGGGAAATGGGGATGTATGGTAACCTTACTGTATGGGACAACTGCATATTCCTGCATTGCAGGGGGTTGGGCTAGAATGATTATCCTCAGGGTCCCTTCCAACACAACTTTTTGATTCACTTTGTCCTGGGGTCTTGCAGAGCTAGAAGCAGCCTGTCTGTATTTGAAAGATCTCAGCAGAGGGGCAGTCACTAAAGGAGGAGAGGCAACCCAGGGAGTGGGCCATTCCAATTGTTAAAGTACAGTGTTACCACAGGTTAGTGGAGTCTGTAACCTGAAGCATCTGTAACCCGAGGTACCACTGTACACACATTATTGGTGCTGCTGCTGTGGAAACTGCTTTCACCGCTTAGTGGCAAACTACAGTTATGAGGATGGCAACCATTCCTCATAGTATTACTTTTCAATATTGTCCATGTGGAAAAAGGAAAGGAATTAATTCACATCCACATGAGCCACTGGAAACAATTCACTCCAGGTGCCAGTTAGTAGGAAGCAAGCTTCCTTGGATGCAACTTGGTTTAGCTTGTTATCAAGGCACAGTCCTTCATAATGCCAACTTTTTAAAAAGATGGAATTTTAATTCCTCCTCCCAGTTGCTGCAAAGTGTGATGCTTGAGTGCCCTTCCTCATTTGTTTTTCATCATGTATCACTGCCTAGAAGCAATCATTAGCTAATTTGCTGATTTATAGCTGTAGCTTATGAGTTTAAAACAGTGCTAAACCACAAAGGTTTCTTTCTCAGTGTTACAACAATAGCAGAATGCTGCCACTAGTATACAAAGTTGCATACATCAAGAAAATGTACATGGAAGCGCTTTCCCTGTAGGAAACACATAATGTTTGCAGCAGCCCTTAGCTCCTATGACATCCCAAACTGCTCTCTTATTACTTTCCTGATTTCTTCCAGAGCTATGCCTTGGACTGTCACCTATTTGTTGCACAGAAAGCACAGCTGGGTAGGAAAAAGCATGAAAGCTGTCACCTATCAGAACAAGGTCACAAAACAACTTTAGTGTGTGAACACAATTGCTATTATTTGTGCTGGCTCCCAGTGGCATACATCGTGAAAAACAAATTGCTTTTTGTTTTTGTACCCCCATCTTTTTGACAGAGCCCAGGATCCAAAGTATAGTAGTGTTTGTTTCATATTTGATTCCCCACCCCTCTGCATCTATAAAGCACAAAGGCCCGTATTGAAAAGTTCCCTCATGCTGTGAACAGGATCATTTACCCTGGGCTTAATAAAAAGCTGGTAAAACCTCTCCTTTAATTTGCTTCTTTCTACTTTTACCCAACTCTCATGCTAGCCCGGATTCCCAGGAAAAGGTTTGTTGTAAAGGCTCACTGATATTTAGGGATGGGCAAATATGTCAGCTTTTGTTTCCCTTTGTTTTTCATTTTTTCCCTTCTCAAGCTCGGTTCTCCACATCAGTTTGCGCTTTTTAAAAAAAGAAAAAAAGTCCTAATGAAAACACATCAGTTTTTTAGTGTATTTCTCCCAATATATACATTTGTGAACATGGGAAGCTGTTTTACATCAAGTCAGAGCATTGATCAGCCTAGCTCAATTTTGTCTGCAGTGACTAGTTGCAATTTTGCAAAGTTTCAGGCAGGATTGTCTCCCAGCTGTACCTCAAGATGCTGGGGGCTGAATCTTGGGACCCTCTGTAGGCAAAGCAGATGCTCTCCTATTGAGGTATAGCCCTCCCCCATATGCAAATCTGCCTAACATGCACATTTCTGCAAGTAATTTCCCCTGCTATAAAGCACTTCGTATGTTACTTCCATGCATTTTAATGCACACTTTGCCCTAATAGTTTAGTTAGCTTTTCCTACACATTATTTGTTGGAGAACGGCATCACACAATTTGGAGAGCTTCAAATTTGAAAGGACAGCTGCATTTTGGTTCACGTGTTTCAGAACGGGAAGATTAAGTAGATTCGCATTAAAATGCAAACGGAATCCAGTTTATTCCACATCTCTCCTGATGTTAGTCAGTAAAGATGTTTCTACTACTACTACTAGGAAAATAAGCTCAGGACATAACTGTTCATGTAAATGGGGTCTTTTCATGTAAGACTGCAAAAAGCAAATTCATACAAGGGGATTCCTCTTCCATTCTGCAGCAGTAAGTCAATTATGCATTTCCAAAGTGCTTTATTTTCCCCCTAGTCTTTTCCTATTCCGCCAATCAATTTCATAAATTCTTACATGAGTTCACTCTTTTGACATTATATGGCTAGTCACACCAATAGACTTCTCACTGGAACATTGATTTGGGATGCATGCTTCAGCTGAAGTAACATCTCCCTCATTTCTCTGATTTTTTGGTGGGATACATAGAGGTTATTTTGCTGGAAATTTCTGCATCAAGGCTTAAACGCGTTAAGCACTTCTGAATTTGACCTTTATAGGTCTATTACATCGGAAGAGGAGAAAAAATACTGAGTATGAATTTCCTTAAACAATAATTCATTTTTATTAGCCCATGCTTTTTTTAAACAAAAAACAAAACCTATACAAAATTTAGTATACTATTCAACAGTTTTACTAAAGCATACAACCTTTAAGGGGTTTAGGATCATTGAAACACACTTCTTTATTGGGCTTTAAAACTGCGTTTAAAAAATGCTCTCACCCTAACTGCCTAGCAGCTTGACAGTTCACCAATCATCTAACAATGTTTATACATTAATTTTATCATATATATTTCACCATGAGTCGATCCTGGCAAACAATTGATTCAAGACTTTGAAAATTCTGAAACTTGATTCTGGAACAGAAATTAAATTTACAAAAGAATAATTAACAGTGCCACCTTATACATGTCTACTCAGAAGTAAGTCTCAATGAGTTCAATAGGATTTGCTCCCTGGTAAGTGAATACATGAGTGCAGCCTCCTATGCACACTTATTTGGAGCTAAGCTTCATTAAGCCTAACGGGACTTTCTGCTAAGCAAGCATGCAAAGTGTTCAACTGCATTTGGGTACACTTCTATATAGCAGTGGGGCACAAGAAGGATGGGATGAATGGGAAATTTTATATATATATATATATATATATATATCTTAAACTTTGTGCCCTTCACATGTTTTGAAGTACAATTCCCATCAGGCCAGAGATTATGAGAGTTTTAGTCCAAAACATGGAGGGAACCAGATTGAAGAAGGGAAATAGGAAGTGGGATTCATTCATCCTCTCCTCAAACAGCTGACCAGTGTTCTGCCAAAGCTAAGTGTGTTCAAAAGGCTGCAATTGCAGACCTTTCAACAGGTTATATTTGGATTGGGGCACTGAACTTTGAAAGACAGTTAAATTACCGTATTTTTCTGTGTATAGCACGCCCCCGTTTATAAGATGCCCCCTATTTTTGGGCACTCAAAATTAAGAAAATGGGGGGAGATGGGGGAGATTGCCCCCATGTATAAGACTACCCCTTTAAAAAAAAAAAAGTAAAAAACCCCCCTAGTCTTATACATGGAAAAGTATGGTACTTTTGCTGCCTGAATTTTTCTGTAAACCACTGGTTCCATAATGTCCCATTGATACCCACACATATCCAATAATAGCTTTGTGCTTCTGAACATTTAAATGTTCCATTGAATAGTAATTAGAAATCTGCAAAATGTAGTAAACACATGCATTTTCAAATTAGAAAAAAAATGTGAGATACATGAGTGGGATCCATATATCATAGGTTTTTGTTATTCTAAGAAAAAGACACTTAGGAGTAAAATTGCTCCATGCGTTTTTACTAGTGCTGACTCTAAAACTGGCAAATGACAGAATTCAAACTGAATAGCAATGTTTCCACAACCTTAAATATTACTGCAAATATTCTGTAGCATTACTAACACCCAAAGTGCCTTGGTTTTGACTGGCTGTTGAATTCTACTAAAAGTGGATTGTGGAATTTGGTTTGACATTGTCAGTCCTTTTAAAGCAGAGTAATATTCAAAAGTAGTCTGCAAACCCTATTAATACATAACAAAAATGGGGAGGTTGCCATGGATATGTAGGGGGGAAGCATGCTAGCATGCCTCCCTCTGTCCCCCTTTTCATTGCCTTCCACTACTTTGAAGGCAACTATCTGCAGCCAGCAGGGAGCATCTTTGTAGATGGGGATATACAATTGTCAATTAAATCTGAAGCATGTTCGTTTATCTAAGAAGAGCTATACTGTTTTCAGCACCATAGAAAGAACAATGGAGATTTAAGACTGGAACATTGTGGACAATGGAGTGGGTACATCTCTCGTCAGCTGACACAGGCAGGAACAAAGATCCGTGGGAAGTACCCTATAAATGTGTGCCCTCTTCAGTCATCAATGCTGCCTCACCTTGGCTGCTATGGGACACTACAACTAAGCAAAGTTATTCCAGGTGTGACCTTACTAGTGCATTAAAAAAAGATAATAATTAATAGGTCTGTTTTCACATTCTGAGAGGCCCAGGAGCAGAATATGTCATCATCATTTGTTCTCGCTGAGTTTACTGTGTGTGTGGCCCCTTAGATGTGTAAGGCCAGCATACTTAACCCTGCTACCTTCTTCTCAAAGGGCCTGAGGATTACTACTGCTTTTCTATTAAAAATGACACTCCTGACATTCAGCGCCCTTATTACTGGCTTGTAGTCGTTTTATGATTACCATCTCCAGACATGAGAGTGTGTCCCCCTTGCTCCGCATGTACCCTCACTTCAATCAAGAAGACAATTCCCGCTGTTCTTAGGACTGGCCTCGTTTTCCTGGCTGCACATGTGGACGTTTCATCTGCCCAAGCAACTGGCTGTGATTTGCATGTCCGGCTTAATGTTTGCATCTCAAAATTGCAACTCGCAACACAATAGCTATAATTCAAAACCAAGTTCATGATATAAATGGAAATGCCTGGGCTTTGTAAAGTGCGTCTGATTTCTCAAGTGATTGACATGAAAACTCATTTGGAGTTCCCATTTATTATTTAAAACACACACGCACGGGAAGGGTGATCTAGAGGGCGATTTGCTCTCACAGCAAAATATGTACAAGAGCAATCAGTATGAAAAATGATGGAATCATAAATCAGAAATGTTCACAAGTATGCACATTATGACTTTACCTCATTTCCCTTAAATACTGTTTTCATAAAACCCTAATGGCCAGATTCAAAGAACTGCTGCACCAGCAAGTAAGGACCCAGGTTGGGAGATACCAGTTGCTGTGTTCACAAAATGCCATAAATGAAGATAAAGCAGGTTACTGGGTGTGCAGAGAATTTATGCTGGCGATAAAGAAATGGTGTGGATGTGGTTTTTTTCTAAGTGTTAAGACAGTTCCATTTTCCTTATACAGATTATTTTCAAAACTCAGAGCTGACTGAGAAAACATTAACTTGTGGGTACTAATAATGTGGGCAACACTGTGTTTTCTGCATGATTATTCTGCGGTGGGGGGAGGGAAATAACAATGCATTAACTCTGCACCATTTTACGTTGCCAATCTGTCTGCATAAACTTCTTGGCCAGCCTTCCAGAAACCTGGTACCCTACAGAGGTTTTGGACTACAACTCCCATCACTATTGACAATGCTAGCTGGGGTTGACGGGAGCTGTAGTCCAGGAGGGCACCAGGTTAGAGGTGGTTGTGTCCTGTGTCCAGTGGAAGTGTCGAAAATTATGGGATTGACGCATTTGGCTCACTCTGCCATCCCTGGACATGCAGAAGAACACATAACACATATATGAATAGTAGAATCAAGTTTGTGGCAATCACCAAGTCAACCTTTCTGTACTTTTAGCATAGGAGGAAAACCGGTATAAAATAAGAGAAATAAATTTTGAATATAAAATGTTAAGAATAATCAATTACAAATTCAAATTGAACTTCTTTTTTTAAAAAAAACACCCTGTCATTATAGGCTACAAGGGAAGAATGCAAAAGTTCTATTTTTTATTTATAAAGTTGAATTTAAACTATAACTTAAATATGAAATGTATTGTGGCAAATAAGCAGAACCAGTCAAATTTGAAAATTCACACTTTAAATTACTATAAATTTAATATATGCTGACGGCTTGAATGGATTCACTGTTGCGTAACTCTGAAAAACAATTCTTTCCTGACAACTAAAATGTATTACATTTAATGTCAGTCCATGTGGGATGAGGCCAAATGCAATAGATTTATTTCCTGACTTTTAAATGTTTTATTTGTACAAGAAATGTGGAAAAAAATGCATTGACCCTTTCAGTTAGATATGGGCTAACATTTGGCTGTCTATAAAACAAATACTGTGTGATATCCGGTAGCAAATACTGTGTGAGTCCCACAGACTCATGACAGGGAAAAGGAAATCCACATATTCCCTTACAATCTAAGACAGGCTTCCTCAGCCTTGGCCCTTCAGATGTTTTGAGACACCAATTCCCATCATCCCTGACCACTGGTCCTGCTAGCTAGGGATCATGGGAGTTGTAGGCCAAAAACACCTGCAGGGCCGAGGTTGAGGAAGCCTGATCTAAGACATTGTTCTTCTGCTGGTGGATTCACTACCTTCTCATGGCCTGATCTAAGGTGGGTTGCAATAGGAACACTGCCACCATACAAATAAAAGGTAAAGCAATTAAGAACTAGGTCTCCAAATGCATGTTAGCCTTAAAAGTGGGCCCCAGGTCTGAAAGCAAGTCTTACCATTCAAGTTTATCCCCCCCCCCCTAATTTCTTTTAAACATAAGAGTCTCAGAGTAGAGACACTTGAGGAATTTTATAACTGATGATTTTTATAGTAAATGACCTCTTGCGCTGCATTCAGACATGGGGTTTATTGCATTTGTTTTACTGGTTATAATGCTAGCAACTTCTGTCCTGATTTCTAACATTCTTTTTACACTGTCGTAAAAGGTAAAGGTAGCCCTGACCATTAGGTTGCGCGCTCATCTCGCTCTATAGGCCGAGGCAGCCGGCGTTTGTCAGACAGCTTCTGGGTCATGTGGCAGACAGCTTCTGGGTCATGTGGCCAGCATGACTAAGCCGCTTCTGGCGAACCAGAGCAGCGCACTGAAACCTTCCTGCTGGAGTGGTACCTATTTATCTATTTGCACTTTGACGTGCTTTCGAACTGCTAGGTTGGCAGGAGCTGGGACCGAGCAACGGGCGCTCACCCCATTGCAGGGATTTGAACTGCAGACCTTCTGATCGGCAAGCCCTAGGCTCTGTGGTTTAATTCCTGAGGCATTATGGGACTCTGGGTTTTTTAAAATGTTATTATTATTGATATACATCCATGACATACTAAATTTCATTCACACCAGTGGGAATTGTGTCACAACAATAAACACCATTAGACATGTTGCCATTCCCTCCCCCCTTTCCACTCATGTGTGCTTCTGTTTTCCCATGATCCATCGTGTGCGATGTCAAAATACTAGTCAAAGTTGCATTGCGTGAGTGGTGGGTGCATAATCTATGAAATCCAGTGAGAAACTTACAACACAACACTCTGCAATATTATGGAATTCCAGATTTTTTGGGGGGGTGGTTCTGGAAACAATTAACATGAAAATGAGTGCTAAATTTCTGGTAGATTTGTAGATTTCCAGAAGTGGCTTTTACATCATGTGAAAGACCCCATAAAACATTAAAATTAACAGCCATGAAAATGTCAAGAAGCCAGAAAAGAATGCTGTCTGAATACAGCCTTGGACTAATGTGCAGACTAGACGTAAGCTAACCACTGATTTTGTGGTCTTATTGGAACACCAAAGGGAAGCAAAATAGAAAGAGCAGAAGTGGGTTCAGTGGGGAGGGAAATTCTGGGGTGTGGGGAAGTGATGGAGACAGAGACAAAAATGGATTGTGGTGTCGGTGAGGAAGGAAGAAGCCGCAAGAAATTGGAGGGTGGGTGGGAATGCAATCAATCAGGAATGCAGGGCTTCGGCTTGTGACTCTTGAACATATGAAGAATTTGATATGTGACTCTTAGGATAAATAACTTGCTTCCCTGTTATAGAAGATTAATAACATTATTTGTCATACACCCCAAAGCATGACATTTTAAATCTCTTTGCCATTTCATAGTCAAGCAAAGAAATCATTGTCACATCATGGTGCTATTATAATTTTGAGGCTGAGGCTGTTATCTATATAGGTTAACTTTATAGCTTCCAGAATTGACATAATATCATTTTATGAATTTCATGCAAGGCATGTAGCTGGAGTAGTAAATCAAAACAGCAACTCCTGTTTACTAGGCCTGTTTCGAACAATCTCTAAATTCATGTTGGATTCAATAAACTTCTTGCTTGAAATATTATATATAATGTGATCCCACCAACTCTCTCCTCCCCACCTTCGTGTAATAGAGTTCCTGCATATTTAACCCCTTTAAGTTCTTGTTTACTTAACCCCTACAAGCTGTTTACTGAAATGTAACAACACATTTTCATGCATTATACACACCTCTATTTCCTCAAGGGCCATGAAGGACAAGCAGTCCTGTTGATCAACTGACTCTGGCAGCTTTGGTTCTGTTCTGTCAATTTTAACTTTCAGAAATGCTAAGGAAAGCCATGTAGAATTGTATATAAATCAGGATGCCTACACATTATATTTGTGTTTTTCTGTTTTGCTATATTTTTGAGGCCAGGTCAGGGGTGGCTTAATATAGACCTGAATAGGTACTCTCCAATCCAGAATCTTTGTGATCAGTTGCTGGGGATGACCTGGGGATAAGCATATTCAGAATTGCAGCTTTAATCTGATAATCTTAGAAACACACCAAGTGTAGATCATCTACTTAATACAGCTGGCTTCTAATGCATGCTACGTGTACACCAAAATCCTATGTAATGTTATGGAGAGTTCTGTGTTACATTCTCAGTTTGGCAAATAGGTCTCTTTTCTGAAAGCAGCACACTTGCCTGGGTCCTTTTTCCAGTGCAAACTGACACCAACCCTCAGAATTGGGGTGATGTGTACTTGACTCTAATAAATAAATATTAAAATTCTTCACCCAAGAGATCCCAATTCTATGTCAAAAAGTTACAACCTGCATAAATTATGCAGATATAACATATTTACATAATTTATCTGCTCTGCATAATTTATTCATTCTCCATGATTTTGCACGAATTATTCTGGTTCTGCTAGTCAAGAAGCTATTTAGGGCACTGACACCTCACCCACCATCACTGGGAATCTTATTTTAATTCAGCCACGTCTCTTGGCTCTTGACATTTGTGCAGGCATTGCCCACACACTGTGTGTCCATATGGGCTAGAATTATAAATGGTAGTTTCTCAGGACTCTCTATTCCATATCCAATATTGCATTCTTTACTTCTGTTGTGCTCCTTCAGGATTCATCACATGCATGCAGTCCTATCCAGAATCCTTGGTGACACTGTTGGGCGTTTGGGGCCACTGTCTCAGTTTGCATTGCTCCACCTTACCTTTGGCAGCTAAACATGTCAGCAATGGCATTAACCAATCAGAAGTGAGAGTAAGTTAAGTCCTAAGCATGGGCAGCCCAAGTTGTCAACTACCAGGTTAGGTTGCAGTCCTAGATTATGTCCCTGGGAGTACGCCCCATTGAACATAGTGGGGATTTACAACCTTATGCATGGTTACCCATATAAAGAACTGCACTGCACAGAATAATTTAGCTTGGTGTGATGTCATGGAAAATAATCTGTCTGAATTCTGAACTATAGTATGCTTCATTTATTCTACCTTTCCTACCACACCGGCTTTTTTTAAAAAAAACAACAACAACACACCTCCAAATTAAAACAGGTCTCATTCCTCACTGACAGCTTGAGAAAAGTGATTTTTTTTCTATTTCCTTTGTTTCCTCTGCCTATTTCATCACCCTGATGTATTCTTTCATTACTGAAGCTGTATCCTATTGCTAAGAAATGCTTTGTTAATGTATTCTTCAGAGGTTTTTTTCTTATTGAATAAAGAATTTATAAAGACATTATACATCAATGTGACTCAATTAAGCAGGTATCCTAAAATGCACAGGATGTTAGAAGACACTCAACGCTTACAAGTTACAGTCCACCGTAGTATAATAATAGCATAATTTGTCATTCTCATACAAAGTCAATATAATCTAATGAGAGGAGAAAAATTTGTATCATTAAATATGTACTCTAATAGCAAAACAACTTCTGCGCTTTTAAATCAATAACAGTTCTGCAAGAAGCAGATTAATGAGCATACAGTGATGTGTCTGAATGGTTAAACTGCAATGCCTTGCCCATTATGTATGTGTGTTTGGGTGTATGTGGGGTGATTCCAGCTGCGTTTTTGTTCTTTAAGGTTCATTTGTGAAGATTCCAAGGTGCTGAGAAGAGAATAAGGTGATGATGTCATCTGTCTGCACTGGCTGCTAGGATCCTCTACCCAGGGGATTGTGGCAGTACATGAACAGCATGAATCAGACCTCACCACCTGCTTGGGTGCAACCAATAAATGCACAGTTCCAGTGTTGGCTCTGGGTTCTGGAGTGTCCTTAATGGTCTCCTCCTGGAGTTGCTCCACCTCCTCCTGATCATTGCTGCAACTTCCCATTCACTTGCCCTGTTCCTCTGTGCTCAATAGGCAAGAGCAGGCAGGCAAATGGAATGTTGTTCCTTCTCCTTGTTCTGTCACCACTCACTTGCTCAGAGAGGGCAGGTAAACAGGCAGCAACAGAAGGAAGGGGCAGCTGGCAGTAGATCCCCTCTGCTGATACCCAGCAATGCAACCCCCTGGTGTTAGTCTGGCACATGATCTCCTTGGTTGCTATTCAGCAGCAGCCTCCAAATGCAATGTACTCCTCTGTATCCCTCTCTGCATTTGCACCCTGGTTCATGCAAAAGGCAACGAGAACAGCAAAATGATACATATGGTACTCGTTGATTATACTGGTTTTCTGCAGCATCTTACCCATTTTATCTCTCTCATTTAACACCTTCTAACTGCCAAAGATACTCCCGTTTTTTAAAAAACTACACCCACTCAATTTCTAATTTTTGCTATATAAGGCAGTACTTACTGCCCCTTTGGATAGAAAATTTGTAACAAGGATACATTATGTCAAAGAATGTCTCTTGTTACTAAATGCAAAGGGGAATAAAAGCTCATTTAATTTAAAAGGAAAACAGCCACAAAAGTTGACGGTATGTATATAATGTCTTTTTTTCAGTCCTTAAGAATGACCTCTGTTAAATACGAGCAATGTACTCTGGCATAATGCCTCTGGGTCCTCATCCCAGCTTTCAATCTTATAGTGATTGCTCAAAGTGGACCAGGTCAAATCTAAGGCACTACACTTTCAAATAAGGTCAGTCCCCATATCATTGGTATTGCAATTTAAAGAGCTGAACTACGCTTGCACTTCTGATCAAACGTAAGAAAAGGGGATCTATTAGGAAGGAGCACACTTCAGAACCACATGAAACAATTTATCTGAGATTAGGTACAGAACATTACCAAGATGCTAATGCGACCTCTCCCAAAGTGGTGCCTTCCAGATGTTTTGGACTACAACTCCTGTCAGTCCCTAGCCAGTTAAGTGTCAGAAACGCAGCCAAAAGAGCTGAACATATTTGAAACTGGAAAAAGATCTTTTAATTTCCTGGGTTCATCTCTATAACAATGAACACAGGCTATTTGATTGAGGGGTAGATGGAGCTTGTCAACTTGGCAAGGTAGGCCATTTTGGAGAAGGAAAACTCTTCTCCTAAACTTCTGTTGCCTTGCAGCCATACTCATTCATGAGTAAGCCCCGAGGAAAAATCTGTACCCGCTGCCTTGTGGGACATCTTTGGGAAGTTAAGTAAACATCACACAAATCGGGGGGGGGGGGGGGGAGTCCCTAAGACAGTTGGATGGCACCTTGCATGCTTTCTTCCAGCAACTCCTGCAGCCAAGCTGGTGCCAAACGTATTGCTCTGCTTTCCTTTGACTGAGAGAGAAGCCCAGGATCGCCATATGCATTGCCCTGGCTTGCGCCCCAGAGAGGTCACTTCCGTGCTGCTAATACAGTGGTTTGACTTCACCCCTAGAGGTGCATTTCATTGTCTCTTTAGACGGACAGGTGACAACAACACTATGGGTTATGGTGACTTTTCTTTTCTTTTGTTAAGCCAATAATGCACCATGTAAAAAGATTCCTACAGAATATATTTGACTCGATGAGCTGTCATAACACTTTGCCCAAATTTCCTGCATTCTGACTTGATCCAATTATTCATTCCTGAAATATAATTATATTACTATTTTGTATTATAGAATAATATTAGACACTAAGGCAGGTAGGTTTGGAAGAGGCTGTTAATATTTCACAAACCCACATCACCATTAGGAAGAGAGCTCATTAATCATTTAGCAAGACATCACCTTACATAGGGCCCCTGTCAGCCGAAACGGAACGCTGCTGTTTGAAAAATCACATTTTTTTTATTATTATCCACCTGCTGCTATGCCCAATTTAGCACCGAGCTCTACCACGTGCTCACTTTGCAATTAAGAAGGCATGTGGGTTTTAAAATTAAAATAACCTCTTTCAAACCATCAGAAGTGATCGGAGTTGGATGACAGAACAATCTAAATACCCCATGCTTTCAAAGAGTGGCTGGGTGGTGGCATCTGAATTGCCACCTCACAGGCTAATTGCCTTGGTAATATGCCAGCCCTGTGTGAGGCCAACATTTGATGCCCTCCCCCTAGCCCTGGTGGCACAGGCTTAAGCTGGGTTTGGCGAAGGAGGCATGAGGCTCTGACAAGGTCCTAGAGACCTCCCACCACTTCCCCAAAGACCAGTAAGTGCTTGCCTGGTTTTGGGAAGGATGCTCTCCCACTGCCAGAACGTGCCCCACCCCCTCATGGAATTCCACTCAATACTGATCCAGAGTAGATTCCAGTGTATAGTTAGCCAAGTAAAAACTTAAACACTTTGCAGGATTCCCCAAAAATAGACCAGAGGCTATTGTAGTTCATCCAGCAGAGCTTTACTGCTACTGAAGGCAAATGAGCATAATGGTAACAATCAGGATTGGCACTGTCCATAAGAAATCCAGTTGCAGCAGACTTAACTTAAACTTACAATAACTTATAATAAGACTGAACCTTGACACTAAGCATACTATGTACAGAACACCACACCAGAAGGAAAAGAGATAGAAAGAGAAAGTGAAGCCCAGGCTCCTTTTGGCCTACTATTATAGTCAGCATAACCCTCACAGAAAGAGATAACAGAACCAGTTTAAGCCAGCTGTACTCAGCTTCTCTGAAGGAATAACCCAAACAACATGAACCTTCTGCTGGCTTCTTTCACACAGAGAAGCTTTCAGAAGCCTCTCGAATTAAGTAGAATAGGAAAGATCTCCACACATCAATACTTTCTGCACTAAGAAATGCAAACTGACACCCACAAGAGCTGAGTGGGTCCGCACTGCACTGCCTGCCTGCCAACACAACTCTTGGCAGGAAAATTTCCCCAACATCTGCAGAGAGGAGCTCTGGGCCGGGCCATGCTGGGGTCACCCCTTGCCCGTCTCCCTCCGTCCAAGCCCACTCACCATGGGTCTGAGTTGCTCTGCCACCTTTGCCAAGGCAGGGCAGGGATTGCCATAGAAGCCGATCCTGAATGGGGGAACCTGATTGCACCCCCTCAGAATGCTGCGTCTGGGGCAGTGGCCCCCATGGCCCCCTCTTCATGCTACACAAACTGGCTCTACCACTGAGCTGAGCCCTTCCCAAGTCAAACGAACCATATTGAACAGTCCAGATGAGCATCCCAGTGGATATTTGAGCTGAAGAAGTGGGTGCTCACCCACTCCTACCCGTGACTCATGAAAGGCATTGAGATATCACCCCTCATATGGGCAGTTCTACAAGTGCATAGGAAGATCACTGAATTTCTCTCTCTCTCTCTCTCTCTCTCTCTCTCTCTCTCTCTCTCTCTCACACACACACACACACACACACACACACAGCCTCTAGCACTCTATGAACAGAAGATCCCTGTTGCTGGATTGCTGACACCATTTCCTCCCAATCAGCCTAGGATATTAACAGCACCTATTTTTTATTTATTCTTTTCACTGTACACCTGGTGAATAATGCGCAGCATGAAAAGCTTTCTTGTATATTACAGATCACCGATTGGTCCAGCAGAAGGTTATCATCTCTAGGTTTCTCTTTCCACAAGACCAACTTGGCTGCTTTAAATTACAGAGTTATGATTTTGGCCCAGAAAGTCCTCCTTGCAGGAGAGAAAAAGGAATGTTTTCTTCAAATAAAAATAAATCATTCCTTAGCAATTCACACAGAGCTAAAAACTGAACGGTAAATATGGTTTGGCTAGTTCACAGACTATTTCTGGTTGAAATGACGCCTAGTTTACATTTTCAGATATAACTGAAATCGGCACATGTTATGGATGCAGATCTTAAAGCCAGAACCCGTGAAATGGAGTGAAGCAGCTGTGTCAGGTGACAGAAGCCCCCCCAGAGAAGCACACTCATGGGTGCTCCTCCGCCTCCAATGCTGGCAGAGAAGTGGTACAGGCATCGGTGCAGTTATCTGACAAGATGCTGGTGGCAGAGAACTGGAAAGTGCCATGAAATGGGACACGGCAACCCTTCTCAAAGCTCCATACAGTGGTACCTCAGGTTAAGTACTTAATTTGTTCCGGAGGTCCGTACTTAACCTGAAACTGATCTTAACCTGAAGCAGCACTTTAGCTAATGGGGCCTCCTGCTGCCGCCGCGCCGCCGGAGCACAATTTCTGTTCTCATCCTGAAGCAAAGTTCTTAACCCAAGGTACTATTTCTGGGTTAGCAGAGTCTGTAACCTGAAGCGTATGTAACCTGAGGTACCACTGTACTAACAGAATTCTGGAAGGTTATGCTAGGGTTAAGAGCACAGAGGTAGTCAATCTATTAGACAACTGGGATATGTCAAGAGTTCCAGTCAGCCAGTCACACCCTTCTGTTTTCCCTTCCCTCTTTAGTTTTCTCAACTCTCACCCCACAACAGCCAATCGATATTCCATGCTCACTGGGCGTGCTCAGTCCTCATTAAGGTAGTTCTTTCCCCATAAATATTTTTATACCTATGTAAATCTTGGGGTTCCCCAGAGCTTGCTAAAAATTTGTCTCCCTCTTGTTGAATGGGTTGTGCCCTTTTGGCTACGTAAGGATCTACACTTAAGAGAATGAGTTTGCTATATTAGCATGATCAATTGAAACTGATTCAGGTCCCACCTGTCCTGCACATTAAAAGTAGTATAATACCACTTTAAACTCTGGAAACTGTAACTCTGTGAGGGTAATAGGGGTCTCCTCAAAAAAAAATTCTTCCATTTTTAAAAATCCCTCCAACTGACTTCAGCAGTAGGGAGCAACAGCAGCATCGTTGTAGGAAAATTACTAAGCCAGTTCTAAATGTAGTTTTGGATGCTTTTCAGCAGAAGAAGATGCCTAAGAATCCTATGGGTTCTTGACTACCTCTGACAACTTCCACATAGCTCATTTCAGCCCCTACCTCCAGCAGGAAATTTTTCTATGGGCTCCACATGGGGTGATTTTGGCAGTGTAAGTACAATCCTATAGGCAGACCCCTCCTTCAGCTCCTTAGCTGGAAAAACCTTCCTGGGTTTATCTATTGTGTTTTAACTGGATAGCGTCTGAATTGGGTCCATCTTAATTAATTGATTGATTGATTAATAATAAAACAACAGTATCCTCATCATCATGCTTTTAAGGTTACAAAATCCTTCAAGGCAGCCTGCAAGTAAAAATCAAAATACTTTTAAACAAAATTACAGTGATGCAATATCAAGACATGGCAACTCAACCAGAAACTTCTCTGTCAGGCAGCTGGTGTCAGCTGGCTTGGGCTTGGAAGGAGGAGAATGTAATGTATGCAGTTTGCGGGTCCTTATTGAGATAGGAAGTGTGCTTAGGAGTTCTTATGCAATTAATGGCTTTTTAATAGTTAGCTTTAATGAAGAACTTAGTTGGGCTGCAGAAAAGAAGCCTTGGGTTGGGGGAGGGGCTCTTGCTATTGTGCAGTATTTTAGGATTTATAAAAAGCATCTCTGCTAAAAGGGATAGGCAATATGAATATTTAAGGGCCAAGCGAAGGCCAAATATTCCCCTGGCTGTTACCCTTCACTTAGATTACTATATATCTATATGAATATTTATTAGGCTGCGGTTGTATTAGCATCAAACATAGCAACATTGCACTTTAGGCTGCATCAGCGCTTCTTTTCAACTCCAGCTGGCAATGAATAGCAACCCTTTAAAGTTGGAACGTATCATTGAATATTTCAGTCAAGAGAGGCGCCCTCTTCGCAAAATTACATTGTTTCTCTTTTACAAACAATCCTTAGAGACTCAGTATCAGACCAAGAGCCTGACCTAACAAAAACACCAAAATGCTTTGAGGTGCATTACGTGCTAAACAGCTTCAAATGTGGAGACTATGGGCATCACTATAGTCTCCTGCCTCAGAAATGTTGCTCTTCTATTGCTGTTTGGAACCTGTACTGAATGATCCCAAAGTACAAAGTGGTACATATCGGAGCCAGCTCCCTTCATCGTCCCCCATAAAATTTCTGAAGACCCCCCAAGTTGATAGGTACTACCATTCAAATAGTGTGGGTGCACCCTGTCATGTGACCAATTATGGGGGCGGGGCTTACCTTGGCCCCTCAATATTTTATTCAAGTTGGCACCCCTGGTAGTGCTGAACTGTACCACTAGGATCATACTAAGGAGGAGACTATGGGCCTATCCATACCTTGGCTTAATGTGGATTGTGAAACCCCTTTGGGCCTCTTTTAATTCCCTCTCGTGATGAGGCATTCTCCTCCAATGCTGCTGTCTCACACTTTCTCCTTCCTAAATCCGGAGACTTCCTGTGCAATCGATGTAGCATCAATATATACAATCGATATAGCTCTCCTGTTCAGATTTTCAAAGAATATTACTAGTAGTAGTACCAATACTTCTATTCCAGTCTTCAGTATAGAAGTGGAAGTAGGAGAAAGTGACGCCAAATCAGCGGAGGAAAAAACTAAAAAGGAAAGGTTTATTGTTTGGTTCTTGCTGCTGTCTTTCATGGGGCAAGCTAGGAATGGGGAACATTTTTCACCTTGCAGGTCACATTCCCTTAGGAGCAGTTTTCTGGGAACTGCATGCTAGTGATGGGTAAGGCCAAAGACAAAATTGGGCAAAGCAGCAGGCTGGTTTCTTCACATTTAACACTCTCTCTATCCTCCCATCTAGGCAACTAAGGAGCATTTATCAGAGTTCAAGGACATCCGGTAAAATGGATGCAGGGCAGTCTGAACATGTAACATTGATTCTGGTACTGCAGGATGGGTTACTTAGTAGTTTCTGAGCACAATTCAAAGTGCTGGTTTTGACATATAAAACCTTATGCATCTCAAGACCTCTCCCCACATGAAGCAACGCATGCCCTGCATTCTTCATCCGAGGGAGGTGTAGAGGATGGTGAAACAAGAAGTGGCTTCTCAGTGGTGGCTCGCCATTTATGGAATGCTCTCCCCAGGAAGGAATGCCTAGTACCATCACAATCTGTTTTCATGTGCCAGGCAAAAACATTCTTATTCAACCAGGTCTTTGGATCTAATTTTCTGCTTATTTTATTAGCAAGGTTGGGGGAGTTGGATATATGTATCTGGTGTATTTCAAGTTGTTTATATTTTGTTTGTAATACTTATTTCCAATGTTCCGTTTTGTAAGTCACTTCGAGCTTCTTTTTCTTTAAAGTAACTAATAAATATGAAGAACAACAACAAGAAAATATTTGTCTGTGCAGTTAGGCATATGCTCACGGAAGCCTACTTTTAGGCATGTAAGACCCCATAACTGGATTGACATGGCCATGATTTCCTTTCTGCACCTTCTTCGAAATGAATAAAGGTCAAGCCACGATGCCAATGCCCAGCAAAATCCTCACCACAGTTGATGGCATCTATGCAAGCACATACATGGTATGACATTTCAACTGACCTTGCACACAACACCCTCCTGCAGATTAAATCATTATTCTTTCAGAATGCTTGAGGCTGTCAACTCCACTAAATAGAAAACCATCTTTTAATTTTCAAGTGCAAACTCCCTTTTGTGATTCCTAAAAAAACTGCTGTCAATTTGGCACAATTATTTTAAAGAAATTTGCCAAAGCAAAGAGTGGTGCTTTTGTTGTGGTGGTTGTTTTAAAAGGCATTGAGAGGAGCAGAGCACAAATTCTACCTCCCTCTTTCATTCTCTATGTTATATTATTATTCATAATATTCTGCTAAAACCCCTAATATAGTCTTCATAATAATATATAATCAATCTACTGTTTATTGTCATTAGAGTAAAAAATTGCAATCTGAGTTTTCAAGACACAGCAAATATTAGTGAAACATCATTTAGCCTTTTATCTAAGTGCCTTAGGCATAAAAAACAATCCATCACTTTAAATCAATATTCTATTCAGTCTGGCAAGTTCCACTGTCTGTAATGTCAGGTTGTTCCCATTGTCTTTGTTCTATGTGTGTTTTTCAACACTTTATTCACTGTGCATAGTGGCAATCAGTGCAATATCGAAAGAATTATGAATAAAAATACATTTTCAAACTACAGAGATAGGCATATTATGTTTGACAAATAAATTGTTAGGTATATACACTTGCTTTCAGTACTTTTCAACGCAATTAAATACGCTCACCTAGAAATATCTAATTATATTGGATCTTCCTCCCACTTAAATCAATAGAATATGTTCAATCATGGAATGATTAAGCATCTAACTCTTAGCTTAGAGAGCAAGCACTAACTTCAAAAACCCAGTGGAAAGGAGAGTCAACCTATAATAATCCACCACATGGGGAAGCTCAAAAGCATCCAAAGTCTTGTGCAAGGCTGGTCATAGGTCAAGTTCTGATGACCCACTTGGAAGTAGTCCTGTGCAGAAAGCTCATTTTTAATATTCACCATGCTTATGCAAATAATTACCAGTAAATGACACCTATCGTGCTAGTTCTGGGTGTCAGGTCAGGTGTTCTTTCTCAGTGAATTTATATCTTGGCTGGAGATGTCCTAACCAGGGGATAGCACTGGATGGCATATGAGCCCCTCTCTAACTCTATGAACTTTCACATTCCTGTTTCGTGAGGTGTCACTCCTGACACGGATTGCTTACCCCTGGCCCCACCTCCCATCTTACCTTAGTTTTGCAGTTGCTGCTGCAGCCAGAAATTGCACACGCACTATTCTATATAGGAAGCCATTCATATGAAGAAACTAAGGATGGATTTATCTGTTTCAATGACACAAACACCTCTCAAAAAGAGATTTGATCACAAAATAGTACAGTATTGATGAAAATTGTACCTCTGCCTTAGACATGGGCTTTCCAAGTACTGTATTTGCCATCATTTCCACAGTTGTATTGTCCACTAATCTCTTTCTCAAGTGAATGCACTTTTGTCACTATTTTATCTGCATCTCGAATCATCTCAGCCCCAGCTCACACATCCCAATGAAGTGCCTTCACTCACCTACTTATATTTCATAGTGCCTTGGGCACAACCGACTACTTGCCTATTTCCTCCCTCATTATCTCTGTAGGAATGAATTTAGGCACTAGGAAAGGATATATTGTTTACTTATTATCCTTCCTTGCTCATATGGGTAAGCTCAGCAGAGTACCATCCTTTGCAGCTTTAAACTTGGAAGCTAAGATAAGGTTGATCTAACCTTCTAGAAACAATAAACCAGGATGCAATAAGGACAGCTGGAATTTCTCTGGTATTAGACCTTTTCTCCCCCTTAAAGATAACAATACACAGTATAGGTAAAGAAGTAAAAGTATTAGTTACTTGCACAACCTAGGTCTTGAAGCAGCAGTTACAGTAGCAAAATGTAGGCGGGTTTATGACTACTTTCTAAGTTACAAAGGTATAAAATCTAAGTTCAAAATGGTGTCTGAGCTGCAGAGCTCAGGCATGCACATGTGGTCAGCTTGAAAGCATGAAAAAGAAAGAGAGAGATGCCTAGAAAGGAAGGCCCTATGCAGTGTTACAGCTTCCTGCCAAGGCAGACAAAGGAAGTGATCTCACACAGTTATCAATAGCAAATTTTACAGGAAAGCTCTGTGAGACTCATATAGAGTTAGCTTGGCTGCAGTCATTCGTGGTAAACTCACAACTGGAATGTGCTCTATCTGGGGTGCAAATGAGCTCAATTTTGTCGGCATATTTGCATGCCCAGGGTAGATGATCACCTCAGAAGCTGTGGAATGGAAGAAAACTTTGGTCAAGAGGCACCAGTTCACGATGAAAATAGGCCTGAATGCCTGTCTTAAGGGCAGAAATGTTTTTCTGTCTGAAGTGTGGGGAAATGCTGACAAGGTCTTAGTCAAGCTAAGAAAATGCACCAGTGTGAAGATGGTGCAATATTTGTTACTCTGTGTGATTAGCAGTACTGGGTGACCTTTGTGAGTTTCCCTGTACCCTAATTAAGCTTTGAGGGAAATGTTTTTGCAGGTGTTTGTCTTGTAATCTGTTGTTTACCAACACAGAAACCAATTTTAGTTGCTAGCAATGGGGGAACTGAAAAAGAACCAGTGTGCAGGAAAAGGTTCCTAGAGTGTTGGGAAACAAAGATAATGTGTACAACAGAGGCAAATGAAGGAAGTGGTATCCTTCTTTTTCAAATAGATGAGTTGTTTTCTCGCTTCTCCAAAATGGTGCCAAAATCACCCATAAGAAACAGTTCTGGATACTTTTATCTTATAAAGTGTCCTTTTCTCCCTTTAACACACCACTTGTAGTATATGTTATAGGACCAATTTCAACGTTAAAGAATAGCATTCCCTACTGCTGTGAAGCCACTGTAACATATTCATAAACACAACGGTTCTGTGCAGAAAGACTAAAATGTGACAAAATGTCTCCTCTTGTAATGCTTGTCATTGTCCATGAATCCACTGGATAAGTGCAGTTGTTCCAACTTGCCTAAAACCCACTGAAAAATGTAAATGGCCAACGGAGCTTAAATAGTTGAATGTGACATTAGCTTTCATTTTCAATCATTTGTATTGCAGCTTGAAAAACAGCACAGAGAAGAAACTACATGGCATTAAAAACAGTATGCTTCATTTTGCATTCCAGTTTGCTTTGTCTTTTATATATATATATTTATATATATATCTAAAAGAGCTGTCTAAAATTATGATCTGCCATACTACTCGTACATTAGATGTTGTCATGGGACACAGACTCAGAGCTATTTGTGGCTCTCCTTAGGTTTTACAGGGGGAGGGGAGAAAGACCATTTACAATTATATCATTTGAATGCAGGAGGATTTTATTTCACCAGGAGGCAGTTGTGTGCTTCAGCCTTTGTGCATCTGGATCAAGAAGCACAGAACATTCATGTATACCTAAGGGTGGGTAACCTACAGGTTATAGTGGGGGTGGGGAAGCTTCTGATGTGTGTAGTGGAAAAAGCTATACGCTTTTTATTAACTTTACTGCGGTAAAGGACATTCCCATAAGTGATGGGTGCTGCACCTATCACAGGTTTCACATAGCCTTTTATACTCTTTTACATGTTGTTGTTGTTGTTGTTGTTTAGTCGTTTAGTCGTGTCTGACACTTCGTGACCCCATGGACCAGGCACTCCTGTCTTCCACTGCCTCCCACAGTTTGGTCAAACTCATGCTGGTAGCTTCGAGAACACTATCCAACCATCTCATCCTCTGTCGTCCCCTTCTCCTTGTGCCCTCAATCTTTCCCAACATCAGGGTCTTTTCCAGGGAGTCTTCTCTTCTCATGTAGTGGCCAAAGTATTGGAGTCTCAGCTTCAGGATCTGTCCTTCCAGTGAGCACTCAGGGCTGATTTCCTTAAGAATGGATAGGTTTGATCTTCACTAGTTTACTGCAGTTACTAGTTAATAAAGGATATTGTCTTGCTGGAATCCTTGGTTTTGTTTTTTTATTGAATTCCCCACGTGGAACGAACCTGAGGAATCATTTTAGCTACTCCCTTGACAATAGGAAGATATGTAAACATACTGCATGGCATTCAGGATGAATGCAGGAAAAATACTCTGTGTTTATATCAGCACCCCATAAACAAATCAAAACAAATGCCCAGTAAAACTGGACATAGTCCAACCACCGGGTAAACTTCGTGCAAGCATATCAGGATGAATTCTCAGTAAACAGGCCATCTGGAGGAGCTCAAATAACTCATTCAAATCTTGTTGGGAGCAAGCAAGGAGCTAAGGCTATCTTCTACTGCATCAGTGACAGAGGGTGCATTTGGACATGAGGATTATTGGGTTAGTTTTCCTGATTATAATCCTGGATTCTAACATTTCTTTTACACTGCATTATTACCTGTTCGATTCTAGATCTGTGGCTTTCTGATGGATATACTGTCATGTTGTACTGAATTTGAAAATCCAGGAAAGAACGGTATAGCAGGATAACGCCCCAGATTTCATCGTGTGACATTACAAAGTAAAACTCTTGTCCTTTTCTGGGTTAACAGGGCTGCAAATGGATCCCCCCCCCCAAAGAAGCAAATAACACAGAAATGCCAGACTCTTCTAGTTTTCCAGAAGTGGCATTTATGTCGTGTGAAGGATCACATAAAACATGGAAATGATCAGGCAAGGAAACACTGGGTAAATGGATTAAAGTGTTTTCTGAATACAGCCAAAGCCTCCACTCCCCCACCCCCAATATGCACATTTTAAACGTTTTGCCATTCTGATGGGACCTTTTCTAGTAACAGGCAACCCCTTATTTACTTTGGTTCTATTACAAATCATTATGAGATCTTAAATGAGAATAGCTATCATTAGTGTTAACGAGAATGTTCCAGAGCATTGGACATTTGATTTGTCAATTTACTGCAGGGATTGGGATCATGTGGCTCTTTGGATACTGCAGGTGGACAACTTCCATCATACCTGAAACCCCTGGGAATGCTGCTTGGGACTGATGGGAGTAGAGGCTCACGGGTTCCCCAGTCCTGATTTTCAGGGGCTCAAACCACAGTCAATAATTCTTTTCTTCCAGTGAAAATAACTCCCACAGCCTTTCACAGACGTAAAGTGACATATATGCTGCTGACACTTTAAACTGTTTACATTACAAGCACAAATTCACATAAAATTACGGTGCCCTACAGATATATCACACAGCAATTTAGACTCTAAACTAGATGCCTTTTACATGTTTCACAAAAATACAGTGCTCACTTTTGTCTCAGGGAGGTTTGGGGACTTCTCTGTGATTTTAGAAAGTATGTAGTCAATGGATGGGTATTCCATCAATGCTAATTGCCTCAGTGTGAGGAAAAGTGATAATCAACCATCCTGCCGAGTAAACCCAGGAATGTATTCCCACCTACCCACCCAACAGATGTGTTGATGCAATATAGAACAAGAAACTCATCAAAGAGCTCATTTATGTTCCCCCATACCTTAACAGCACACATTAATAAATAAAGTCTCTCAAATTAAATGTGGTTCTCTGTGGTTCATGTTCATGTGCTCAAGTCTCTCTTGATTAAAATGTGGGTTTAAAAAGATGCAATTAAGATGCGGCTCACCGCTATCCTCACTCTGAATACTTTTCGTCCAATATCCATGTACAATGTTATTTCAATTTACCAAATACATGTATTGGTATTTTCAATTCACCAAATACATTATTCACCTTTCTCATTAGTTATAGCTGCGACTTATTGGCATTTCCCAGCCCATCAGATGTTGGAACGCCCCAGTAACAATAAATGAGGCAGTCAAAAGCCCACATTGGCAGAAGCACTGATGGTCTAAATGGCCCCCACCAAGGTTATTTTCTATCTTCTTTTTTGAATTACAATTTTGTAATTATTTTTATTTAGACCATGGAATGCTTTGTAATTATAGACCACACAGCCTTTTCCTCTTGGTTGTTTTTATTATGGACTTAATAGATTGCATAGCTATATCCTATACTTCTTTATTGGCAATTGTGATTTTTTTTTAAAAAAAACAACACACACCTTATTTTAATTTTTTTCTGGAACCTGTTTTTTTGTTACTAAAATTCAATTAAAATGTTGGGGGGGGGGGTTGTTACACAGCCCTTTTAGCACCTTGAGATCGCCAGTGGAATTTCTTAACTAAAATTACCTGGGGGAAATATCAGCATGCTGGAGTTTTCCTGTAAATGTACAGCTTATGTCATCATTTGGATCATGGCTCTTCTATCTACAAACAACATCTGCATCTGAGAAACTATCAAACACTGTGGCAACAAATATGCTCTCAAAACCACAACCCAAGTGATATAAGTCAGGCCTCATGAATAGTTCAGTTAGAGGGGACTTCATTTTAAGAAGCTGCCAATATGCTTAAGGCACATATTGTGACCCATGAAGCTGACTACCAACCATGCACTGCAGCTTTTAATAGACAAAACGTGTTAATACATCTTTTATACTTAAGCAGACATTTAATTCTGTAGCAGTTAAGAGGGCAGAAAACACGTGGTTGCCTCACTCATGACTGCATTCTTAAGCACATTTATATAGCAGAAATACCCCACTGAGCACATTGATAACTAATTCAGAGTCAACAAATATAGGATTGCATTGCCAAAATTCGTACTTTCTCAGCAGCATATTGACATTTGGATAGCTCATTCTAAATAGGAATACAATTTTGGACAACCAATTCCAAACATCAATGTTGTATTTTGATTACTGAAATATGTATTTTGGCTCCTGGACTGGTATGAGAATGAAAAATGCCTTGTTAGATTATTAAAAGGTTTCACTATCCCAACACCCAGGATATTTGGGTGACATTCAGCAAAGTCTTTTCTGCTGGTTTAGCATTACTCACTGGGGTGCAAAGTTAAATCTAAATTTACAGAGGCAATGAGGAATTACGTTCTCCACATGATAACCTACCAGCCAGAGCCTTGGCTAGGGGATCTTGCACCCCTGGCAGAACTGTCCAGATTCGCCCGCTACCCACGGACAAATTAGCTCTTCTTTCCACCTCTTCTCCAACCCCAACCCCCACACATTCAATTCTTCAAGCACTTCACCTTGTAATGAATTCTTTCACAGAAAATCCAATATTTAATTTTTATGGACATATTTTAAAGCTGGGTTTGTGCCCCTCCCTCGCCTGTGCCTCTGGCAGGGGCCTTCCTCACCAGCCCCTGGCTACAGCCCTGCTCCCAGCATTAGTACACTGTTGATGAGTTCATTACTGGGGAGCAAGGCCCATTAAAATCAACAGGGCATCCTGAGCTCTACAAAAATAAGGGCACCATCCAGCCTAAGTTAAGCACACGAAGTCCTATTGATTTCTGTTTGAAAGGTAAGCATGTGCTTAATTATAACTCTAATGGAAATCAATTGAACTTTAAAGTGTTTCGCTATTGTTGGATTGTATAAAAATATAAGGGATAAGCAGCTATTATGTTGGCAGGCTTTAAAACACATTGGTACCTTTGGTTTAAAACAAGAAAACAAACTGCTTCTACCAAGGAACTTCATGAAAAGCCTGCCTGACTAGGCAAAACTGGTTCAAGAGTTCCACTATGTTAGATAGATCTGATTCATCATATTCCAGATACTCAGAGCTACCTATTGTCCATTAGAATCCACTGTCCCTCATATTAGGCTACTATATCAAGCCCAAGGTGAAAAAAATCTCAATGATTTGCTTTTCAAAAGCCTGCAAGTCTCATACAGTGGTACCTCAGGTTACAAACGCTTAGGGTTACAAACACTTTGGGTTACAAATTCCGCTAACCCGGAAGTAGTACCTTCGGTTGTGAAATTTGCCCTAGGATGAGAATGGAAATTGTACGGCGGCAGCGTGGTAGCAGTGGGAGGCCCCATTAGCGAAAGCGGGCCTCAGGTTAAGAACGGACCTCGGAATGAATTAAGTTTGTAACCCAAGGTACCACTGTACACATTTTTCCTTCCTTTGAAAATTTATATGCTGTCTCTCAGTCTTGAAGATGTTCAGAGCTTACTTAAAAGCTTCGTAACTATTTCATTGTCTATTTCTAAACACTGCCACAACATAAAACAAAAATGTGAATTCTTAAAAAAAACACTTTGAAAGGTTGTTCTATTTGAGAGGGTGCTGAGAAAACTGAGGAGTATTTATAATGTTAGACAAGCAATAGCAAAGAATTCATCCTTTCTAATTCTGGTTTTGGCAGAAATTATTTAAGACGACACCACAAAATGGTTTTTTGTTTTTTTTAAGGATATGGTTTCCCCATCATGGGTTATCTGTGCTGAAATTTGACAAGGTAGCACAGAAAAATAAAGACAAATGGAATAGTTCAACTGGGTGAACAATTAACAGCCACTGATAAATCCTATTCTTTCATATATCAATTCACCATAGTTAATTTGCTTAACGCAGAATGCAGTCTATAATACCAAGAATCACCCCAAGGGGATCAGAACAGACAAACCTCACATGGTGTCTGTACACCTGGAAGTGACATTGGCATAGGACAAAACAGTTCACAACAGAATATACCTGTTTAAAATGAGAGGATACACTTGGGGATGGCCCAGTGCCACAATGATTGTCAAGATCATACTCTGCAAAAACTAGTACTGAAATCATACCACCAAATCCATCTCCATGGTACAAATGATACACTTCACATGCTTGTTTGTGTATCTGATGTGCAATTAACTTGCGAATCAGTGATTGTGAAGACATCAAATATAGCCAACATTAAAAAAAAAAGTATTTCATTTTGTTCATTTGTTGTTATCAAGAAAACAGGTACTTACATATTCTTCATAGGGTTCATGTGCTGGCGGAGGGGGTGGCCTATAACCTGGTACTGCTGGAACTCCTCTTGCTCGAGGGGCTGGGACCCCCCTGGCTACAGGGGGGACTGGGAGTACTCCACGCGTCGCAGGTGTTCCTCTTGGTACTTGAGCTCCTCGTCCAGGTGGTGGTGGAGGAGGAATTGCACTCCCACGACCCCTGAGAAGGAATAGAGAAATCTCATTAATGTGAAGACAAGCCCTTAATGCAAAGCTATAAAACAAGCATGGGGAACCTGTGGCCCTCCATATGTTGGTAGACTATGGCTTCCATCATGCTAGCAAGAGGTGATAAGGGTTGGAGTTTAACAACTCCACCCAGAGAGCCATAGGCTGACCACACCTGAAATGAAATCTATCACTTATTTTTAGGGTAAGCGTTAATCAATTTATATACGATGCAACAGATTACAGAAAATGAATTTGACAACCCCCCTCCCCCAAGCACTCGTATCATCATTAAATTTTCAGCGCTGCTCGCATACTTGGTATTTGTTCGCCCTAGGTACAACGGTAGTGCCAAATGAAAGGTTTCGTGGAATAAAGGCAGTTCAGCTGGGCTATGTTTATATAGATGGGGAGTGAACAAAGGAGGTGGTGTTTGGAAGGAACATTGGTAGGTGACAGATATTAGCTGTTGGACAAGACCTTTCATCAACTATTTCCTCAAAGAATAACCTACATAATCTCTATATTATTGTCTTTGCTCAGCTGTGGTTTGTATGCCAGTTGTATCCCTTTTCAGGATCAAGTAGATCAAAAGTAGAATCCAGATTGTCTAATGCCCTCCCCAAAGAGGTTCAGTCAGCTCCCTTTCTCTTGACTTTTTCAGCAGTCTTTTATTTCCATTTGGTTTTTGATCTGTGTTAACCTCCTGCTGGAGCAATGTATTTTTAATCTGACCCAGTTGCTTTATGCCCAACTCATGCTGTTGTTTTAACCATTTAATTGGCAGGGTACACTTGCTTTTATTTTGTTTTCTTTGTTTTCAATTTACAAGACTCCCAAAAGTCATTTTGGGGGCCAGAAAATAGAGAAGAAATTTTCTAAAATAAATAAATTGCAGTGTATTCATTTCAGATTCTGGTAGGTAGCCGTGTTGGTCTGATGCAGTCAAAATATATTTTAAAAATATATTTTAAAAATGAAAAAAAATTGTCCAGTAGCACCTTAGAGACCAACTAAGTTTGTTATTGCTATAAGCTTTCATGTACATGCACACGTCTTCAGATACACTGAAACAGAATTCACCAGACCCTTATATATAGTGGGAGGCTGAGAAAAACCCTACCCCACCCTCCCACTATATATAAGGGTCTGGTGACTTCTGTTTCAGTGTATCTGAATAAGTGTGCATGCACAAACTTAGTTGGTCTCTAAGGTGCTACTGGACAATTTCTTTATTTTTTATATATTCCAGTTCATTTCAATATAGGAGAAGGATAAACTAATATATAGGGGGCATGTAGCACTCTGGTGTGAGCTTAGTTACACCAAATTAGTAGAGGAGAATCAGGTTCAAATTTCCCACTCAACCACGAACCTCAGTGGATAATCCTTGGGCCAGTCACCAACCCACCTCCCAGGCTTCATGTGATGATAAAATTGGGACAAGGGGAAAATAATCATATAAGCCAATCTGAGCTCCTACCAGGAATGGTAGGACACTAGGACCCAGATGTCATAAACAGAACATTCCCTTTGTAAGCAATGCTTCAATAATGAAAGAACATTTCTAAAACTTTCATCATTTCATTGATAGTGACATTTCACCTCTGTGAGCTTTGACCTATTGGAAATATGGTCATAGCTGTCTGTATGTTCCTTTTGATTTCCCACATATTGAGATATCCTCAACCCAATACTGTTTTATAAAATAAAAGTCAATATTGTTTTGGTTCTCTTTACTTGCTAGTGTAGGTCAGTCTATCTGCTGGGTTTATTTTTAAAAGGAATTATACTACAAGCAGGATTCGATAGGTTATTTTAATAATAATAATGTAGCAAAATCTAATGCCTTTATAAATACAGAACTAAAGTAGTCGAACTAGCCAAGGAAGGGTTTGTTTTGTAGGAACTCGATTTCAAACCACAGTGGGACTGAAGAATACAATTTAAGGAGACTAGATTCAAACAACCTGATTTGCTCATTCCAGCATTAATGAAAACTGACAGAGAATATTATTTTTCTCTATATAAATAGATCACTGGGAGGCAGAGTGATATCAGAGAGACAGGAGAATTAGGTAATCTCTAAAACAAAGAGAAATGAATTGCATTTAGATAGAACAACAGTAGACGATTATTAACAACCATAGAAGTAATAAGATGGGTTAAGTAACATAACAAAATTTCAAATGAAAGTTCCTGGTGTTATTGAGAGGATTGTGCTTCCTATTCTTAAAATAATGAAGGGCTGAACTTAATAGGTCTATGTAGTTATGTACATGTAGGGAAGGATTGTGATCATACCTGTTAGCCTCACCTCCTGGTCATTCCCACTGCCCATACATTGGACACCAGATCTACACATCTAAGGATTTTCACGTGTAGTATAAACTGAACCATCTAAACCCTGCAAAACTGAAAGTAGAGACTGTATAGTTTATGCCTACATGTATTGAAATTTATGCATATAGGCTTCTGCGCAGATGTGATAACCAAAGCATGTGCCATGGGAGCAGGACTGGCAGGTGCAGTCACAATTGCTTATAAAGGTAAATGTCTACAAAGGGCTATCTCATAATGGTTGAAAAGGCAACCATCTGAACCTACAACTTAAAAAAACATGCAACCAGGATTCTTCTCATTCAATCTTTTAAAGCACTCGACCAAGAGCTTAAAATTACTTTGAGGTAATAGAAATAACGACAGAAGGACAAACACTTACGGGGGCTTGCAAAATGTAAAATAAAGGTAATGAGTCAGTCTACCGCACACTGCCGCTTTATAAACTCAAGAGATCCATTTGTTAGCCCTGAACGTCTCCTATTAAAATGCACCAGCAGTCAGTTAAGTCCTTCTATGGCAAATGGAATGACTCCTAAATTAATGTAACATGACATAAAAGTATTTTGTGAAATTGTAACTGGGCCTAGGCAAGGCTCCTTGAATTGCTTCTGAGTTTGAGTACGACGTTCGTAACTTATTTAAGGACCTAATGTAACAAAGCAGTTCTTTAAAGTCTCTGTGAAAAGCAAGCCCCTACCAAACAGAAAGGCTTTAAGTTGTATGGATTTAGCCAGGGGTACTCAGTTTTGTTTACATATGGACCCCCAATCTGTTACTTAAAATCCTGGGACTTAAGCCATAATTAACTTTCATATTGGTCTGTGATTTAGTTGCAGCAGTCATTAGTTCACTCTCAAACCTATTTTAAATCCCCTTGTATTTCAACCGCAGTTAAAAGTTCAGTGAGAAGAGAAAGAAAACATAGAAAATATCCATATTTTTCTTCTGTCAGTCTTTCTGATTGAGACAAAAAAAATTCCTTCCAGTAGCACCTTAAAGACCAACTAAGTCAGTTCTTGGTATACCAAGAACAGTTCATACCAAGAACTGACTTAGTTGGTCTTTAAGGTGCTAGTGGAAGGAATTTTTTTTGTTTTGACTATGGCAGACCAACACGGCTACCTATCTGTTTCTGATTGAGGCGTGGGGAACTTTGCATTTCCTTGTGGGCAACATTCCAGCGACATATACTAGTGATGTGTGGTGCCAGATGTATTAGTGGGCAAAAGAATGGACATGAATCTTACCTTTGCAGGGGAGGCTACATTCCAGCCATGCAAAAGCCATCCGAAAACCTCCACCCTCCTTGAAGGAAGAAAGAGGCAATGTGTGTTCCAGAACACATTCCAGACAGGCAGAAGCACTTAAGGATATGTGGCTCATGAAGGTCAATTTGGTCCCCAAGTCTGAGATTCTGCAGCTTATCCAAACTGTGGTTGATTTAAATAACACCATCTGTACCTAGAGTCGCAGCTACTGTTTACCTGTTAACGTGGTTGTAAAGAAGAGCAAACGCAACTGACCTTGAAGGGGCTGCAGGAGGAACCCGGATCCCTCTTCCCCGCATGGCTCGTCCACGAGCTGACTCTTCTGAACCATTTAGATATGATAATTCTCTCAACTGCTCTTGACGGATTTCATCATTATAGTCCTGGAAAAGAGTAGGCAGAAGAACATCCTGTCATCTGTATAACTTGGGTCACTTTTGATTTCAAAATAATTGGAGATACATACACACACACACATATATATATAGGCTTAAATGAATCTTTTTTTTATAAGAAGAGTGTTTGTTTTGTTCTTGGGGGGGAAACCTTAAATATTTTACATAGATACATTATTCAAATATATGCAGTGCACTATGAACCAATAAAAGTTATTGCTTATCCCATTATACTAAGCACATTCACACCCATATATGTTCAGTTGAGCTGAATACACCTTGCTCCTTCGCCAGTGTGCTTAAGATTTCAGCCTTAAACCGACCTTGTCTGCGCATATGGAAACCATGTGCAGACACCTAGTATAGACAGTCATCTAGTTGAGAAAACAATCCATGGAGAATAGGCTGGAACTGTATTCACTGATTCTACCTTTGACCTCCACATGTTCAAGGTCATGATTGCCAAGGGGGCTATGCTTATACACCCAAATCCAAGTAATCAATCCTTTGTGCAATCAACATCCTACAAAAATGGAGTGTACAAAAATGGAGAGTACGGATCATACCAAGGAGCTTATACACATTTAAAGTATCCACATATGCCTCAGTGCAAATAGGAACTTCTATGTGCAAAGGCTGGTAGTGGACGTAGTGTCAGTAGGTATGATCCTATGCCTCCCCTTCTCCTTTAGAACACTCCTTTATGAAGCTGTCACTTGGACCTAGGAGAAAGCCTAATCTATACTGTGAAAGAACTAACAGGATATTTTAGTAGCAATGAACCTAATGATCTTTGACCATTTGTGTCTTCAAATAATCGTCTTCATCACAGAGCCGCAAATGTCTTCAAAATGGGAGTTTCTGCCTTCAAGCCTTAAAAACTGCATTAATTTGGAAAATATTACACAGTGAAGTCGCATGAGGCACAGCCTTCCAAATAAAATCTCAGTGCACTAATTCCAGAGCACTCTGTGTGCTTCTTCTGAACCAGTAAGCAGAAGACTGAACCAATGTTTCTTCTGAATCTGATAACAGAATTACATAAGATGCCAACCACAGAAAATGTGTAGTAATTCTACAGCAGTCATTTAAAAAAAAAAGTGCATTAGCACCACTCTCTTATGTCTGCTGCTGTACTGTAAAGACTCTAATGCATTTGGTGGCTTTCAGGTAGGAAAACAGCACACCAGATTAATTAAGCCTTCCAAAAAGGAGGAGGGGGGGGAATTCCTCTTTGCAACCTCTAAGTAATGACAAAGAAAGCAAAAAGAGAGAATGCTCCAGTGGCAGAAAGACCAGTCTGGTTTCAAAAGCGACACCTTTGTTGCATTAAGGGGAAAAAAAGCACCAGTCATTTGTTTACACAGCACTGTGGCTTACAGTGACAGTTTGCTATAGATTTGTAATAGCAGTACCTACACAGTTATAAAAAAGGAGAAAAATGTATATCAAAGTGGTTTCATTTTGCCGTAATCACAAAAAGACAGGGGAATATTCTCTGATGTATTGAGCCCCAAGGCATGCTACTAGAAAGGCATCCCAAAGGGCTTTTTAGCTTATATATGATGTTTCTGCACACAGAATTCTTCCTTTGAGCTATCATTCCCCATGGGTTTTATCCCATGTTATTTGTTCTTCATAATTAGGAGAGGTTTAATTCTAATATCAAACTAAGAGCTGGCCTGCACATTTTGCTTATCAAAGAGAAATGCCTTCACATTAGTTCCCATTCCTGCCAATAGCTGCAGTAAACAAATCTTCTGTCCTATGAAATGGGGAATCTGATGAAGAGCTGGCATGGAGATATCCAATGCTGTGAGGGAACAAAATGAACTACCACAGAAATCAAGAAGTACAGTTGACAATAGGCGTCTCTCAGTCCACAGACGTAGAGGTGTCATTGAGAAACTTGGTATTTCTGGATGTTTTATGTGAGGCTCTGCGATAATGAGATCTAGTAACACCAAATAAGAAGACAGAAAGTGTGCCACCTATAATAGTTATGGAACCTTGTCTCTGTTGGGAACTTATTTAGGGACCAAGCCATTTAGTATTCAGGTCACTGAATATGTGACGTCTGATCTCCTTGAAGAAGAATTGAAAGAAGTCAGTGGACCAGCCTTCCACTGGAAAACTAGATTGCCTCCAGCTTCCAGAAAAGGTTGAGGGGTTGTTTTTAAGAAAACAAACAAGTCAGTCTTAACAAGGAGAAATATCAGAGACAGGTACAACACAAAAGCTAACACCCCAAAACCTAACATAGCAGAGCCTTTCCAAACTCCCTTCTCACTGTACTCAAACCTTGCTTTAAACTGCCTTTCTCCCCCACTCCAGTGTCATTGCTAGATTTACCACATGTTGCATAAGATTAGTTTTGAGGATCTGATCAAAGACTTAGCAATTAGAAAAAGTAGGATATTATTTTTCAAATATAAATAAAGTGGAAGTATACAAAAATAAACATTATTTTCCATCTTACTGTAGGTTTTTATTTCATCTTGAAAAATATTTTTTAATGGTTTATTATTCTTTATATTTTGAATTACATATTTGGGGGCCTCAAAATCTTTTAAGTGCTTAGGGCTTCTAAAGCTCTTAATTTGGCCCAACTCCTACCCACAACCTCCTACCGAAAGGACGATATCTCTCCCACCCCCACCTTGTTTTTCTTTCTTTGTCTCACCTGCCAGAAAAAGTGCCCCCCCCTCAGTGCCAGGGAGAAGAAGGACCCCCAACAGGTTATGCCCTCTACTATTGCCCTTCTCTCAGGGTGACCCATTTGGCTCTGAGGTGGATTCCTGCAAGGGTCAGCTATCAAGTCTCAGCCCAGTCCACGTGTCTCTTGTACTCCCAGTGACTCTGTCAGTATAGTATGACAACAGATCAGTGTAACTATTATATAGTGAGAAATGCATTTTATGATATATTTATTTTTACTTTTATAAGCTTTGGTATCTTTGAGTGTACTGGTTTAGGTTTTTTTAGTTTTTAGAAATATATAATTACAATTTGTGACCCAACAAGAGAATACAGGCCAATATCAATGCATTGTGTCAGCAATTTTATCCTGCCCTTCCTGCTTTGGTAACTCCCAGAAAGGAGCAAAAATGGATGAAACTGAGAGAGTTCCCTGCATGCTGGTAGGATAACAAGGTCTTATTTAAAAAGAACTGGTTAAATACACTATTTGAACTGTCAATCTATTTATAGTGGGAATAACAAAGAAAGACAACTGTATGCAAACAGAGAAAGAGAAAAAGAGAGAGAGTGTTTCTAGTTATGGAGTTGAAATATTTCATTTTTATAATTGCAAACATTTATCATATGTGCTCTATTTGGCATGTAATGAAACTGCAATCTTCTAAACCTGAAGTCTGCAATTTTAGATTACAAAGCTCACTCCAACTCTTTCATTAATCTGGAAGGCAACATTAAATGAATCTTTCATAACTATTACGAGTCATACTAGAAATGGAGCTGCATTTCTGAAGGCAGCTGAATGCAGAGCCTTGCACTGGAGCTGGATGCGGTGCTCTTAAGACTTCCAATAACACAGAGATTGCAAGTCTGATGGAAGCTACACAGGAATAGCAATGAAGACAGAAAATGTGCCATAGAATTTGGTATGAGCAAACACTGGGTCGTTTGCACAAGCTCAAAAACAAGCTTCTTTCTCTAATGTGTTAAGCTACATCCTCAAAGCGATCAATTATGGAGGGTTCAAGTTAATAGTTCGCTGGGTAGAAAGAAGAAGACAGCACAGTTTTCAAGGGTGCACTTTACAGCAGTCAGTGCTCCTATGCAGTCTCTTTCCATGGATTTCCTCCAGACTTGCCCATTCTTGCCCATACAGTGGTACCTCGGGTAAAGAACTTAATTCATTCCAGAGGTCCATTCTTAACCTGAAACTGTTCTTAACCTGAGGTACCACTTTAGCTAATGGGGCCTCCCGCTGCCACCGCACGATTTCTGTTCTCATCCTGAGGTAAAGTTCTTAACCTGAGGTACTATTTCTGGGTTAGCAGAGTCTGTAACCTGAAGCGTCTGTAACCCGAGGTACCACCGTACAGTTGCTCCCAGTGAGTTTTCCCCCTATAAAAATAGGTGCCGGTACTCACCATGAAGTTGTTACAGTAAGTGCCACAGTTTTCAACAACCAAAAAGGGGGTGCCGGTACTGCATACCCTTGAGTACTCCCAGAAAAAAACAACTGGTTGCTCCCTTGTATTCTTATGCATAGAAAGGAAAACACACACACACACACACACACACACACACACAGACTGAATCAAGTGACCCAAGAGACTCAAGCATATTAATTGGAGAGGGTGTCTGTGAGAACCACTTATAATGCTCAAACCACACACACACCTACACACACACACACACACACACACACCTGTTAGTCTTTAAAGTGCCACATGACAGAGGTGTGCAGGCAATTAGGTTCAGGGTTTCTTTGCTGACTAAGTAAAATGGATTCACTTTCCTCTTTGGAGGAGGCTGTCCCTTGCACTTTCTTATCTTAAGAGATGATCCAGTGGTTTGTATTATTGTACATTTTCTAAAAAAACTGTCACTTCACAGTTTCTGCTGCCCTGTGCCAGCCCTTACAAGCAATTTTTGTGGGCCATAAGCCTCCAAAATCAGCCTTATGTTACAATGCTGCATAGTAGAATGTTGCCTGTGAAGTTTCGAACAGCTCTGCTTTGTTGGTTTAAGTAGAGCCACATAGGGTCTTTTAAAAATGCAATTTATTTATTTTTTTAAATCCTGCACTGCAAAGCTAAGTGAACATGAAAATTCATAGATCTTCAGTGATTTGAAGCCTGATCGCTTAAGAAACATGCATATACAGCTATTCTGTACAAAAAGTATAGAAAAAACAGCAACAGAGCGCTCTGTGACTTTATAAGGGTCCTGCTTGCAATTGGGATAGCGACAAAATATAAAATGGAAAGTAGACCAAGACATTCAGTAGTAGAAATGGGCTTCACATTTTGCTAGTTCCACATACTGTTCCCTTTGTGCTGTTGGGGTTTCAGTACTTTTCCTGCTCCTTTTTTCCTATTTCTTGTGGTGGATGTTTTACTTTGGTTGCTTTTAATTGATTTATTTTGCTATAAACTGCCCCATATACAATTGTAGGTGCTGATGACTATGTCATCAAAAAAGGCCCTGCTGTCAGTGCACCGTTTTTAAATTTTTAAATTGAAAGTATCTCTGAAATTGTAAGTGGCTGAGTGGAATCATCCACATTTTCAAAGCTCAAGGCACAGAGAAGGGATCTAAGCAAGTCTGTTCTTTGCTGTGATTCAGCTGAATGCATGTCAGATTTGAAATGCAAGTTCAAGTGCATCTCCTCTTGAAAGCGATACCGTGCAGATAAACATCTTATCAGAATTTGCATTAAAACATTGATGTTATTTACCTGTAGTGTATTGCTTTGAAAGGGAAACATTATGGAATGTACAGTTCAATGCAATTGCATTGATTGGAGGTTTTGTGAATCATCAAAAGGTTGAGGCTAGAACCCTTCTTCCTCCCCCCTGCCCTCAGTTTTTATAATGGTAACATTTTCAAGTTTCATTGAAACCTCCCAATGGAAAAGAGAGAGAGAGTTCTGGGACAATGCAAACCTTGATGCTTTAATGCTAAACACTGTGTGGGTGTTGTTTTTTGAGACTGTGATCATGCACACAAGCAGCTCAATATTCCATTTAGATAATGAAAAGCATACATAAGCATAAGTGGATACCTATGTTTAGAGCCTCACTTAACTTCCTGCTCATGCGCATTTATGCTCTCTGTTATTTAAACTTTAGATTCTAACTGAAACATTGAGAGAACCATGCTCATTATCACATCCAATTCTGGAGTTTTGTGCACACAATGAACTTGCACATAAGCATAGCTGGAAGCAAAAAAGATTCATGAGAATAAATTGCAGAGATGGAAAGCTCTGGCAAGAACAAGTTGTGCATACACACGGTTATTCCTAAAGTATGGCTATCCAAACCAGAGGAATGGCAGAGAGGCAAATGCATAGACCCTGCTCTGTAACATGGACAAGATATATCAAGTACAGATGGAAATTTGGAGAAGACATTTGAAAGTATCTCTACATGTGAATACTTTTTTATTAACATATACTGTACATTCTCCTTAAAATGAAACAGTTATTTTGCTGAAAACTGTTTTAAAATTATGGATATAATATATATCAATCCTATGCACGAATACTCAGAATGAAATCCTGCTGTGTTCAGTTGAGTTTACTCCCAAGTAAGGTAGAGGGAGAAGGTTAAGGTAAAATAAGGTAAGTGTATTTACATGCATGTATGTGTGTGTGTGTGTGTTTGAAAATGGACACTTCACTAGTCACTGCACACATGAACATCTTAATTTCCTTCATTCAAATCCACTGCTTAAGTATGAATTATTGACTGTTGCAGTGTTAAACCCAGCAGTCTCTCATGTAGTAGCCGCAGAATGAATGAACTTCGCATGCATGCTGGTGAAGAAAAAATGACTTGACAAAACTGAACTTCATTTTCACATTTCAAACAGTTAAGACAATCAATCTAACTAGAACAAGCAATGAAAAGTTTGACCATCCTGTTACCTTTTTTTTTTTTTTGACCGGGATGTGTGTGTGTGTGTTTACCTACTTGTAGTCATTTCTTTACCGACTTGTAGTCATTTCTTTACCTACTTGTAGTCATTTCTTTACCTACTTGTAGTCATTTCTGCTGGAGGAGACTCTTGAGAGTCCCATGGACTGCAAGAAGATCAAACCTCTCCATACTGAAGGAAATCAACCCTGAGTGCTCACTGGAAGGACAGATTGTGAAGCTGAGGCTCCAGTACTTTGGCCACCTCATGAGAAGAGAAGACTCCCTGGAGAAGACCCTGATGTTGGGAAAGATGGAGGGCACAAGGAGAAGGGGACGGCAGAGGACCAGATGGTTGGATAGTGTTTTCGAGGTTACCAGCATGAGTTTGACCAAACTGCGGGAGGCAGTGGAGGACAGAGGTGCCTGGCGTTCTCTGGTCCATGGGGTCACGAAGAGTCGGACACGACTAAACGACTAAACAACAACAACAACAAAGTCATTTCTTTCACCATAGAGATTAATAGGGCCATTCTGAATCAGTGCTATAGTGATAAGTTAAAATTCCAGGTGCTGCAATTTTAATAGCTACAGAAGGTTTATAGTACAAAATGGTAAGTACCCAGATACCTGGGATGTATGGGGAGTATGGGGAGGTATATTACCTCTGGTGGGGGAAATGTCATGTTCCTCCTGGGGTAGTTTGTTCAGCTTTGGTCCCGTCCCCCCCGCACTCAGCTCTCGCCTGTGGCTCCTAGAAGCCTGTGACAATGCCACATTCTGAGAAAAGGCTTCAACTGACAGCCTAAATAAACTAGGCGAGGGTAGCCAATGGGTCTCAAAGCCTCAGTGAGTTAAGAACTTCCTCTTTTATGTGAAGACTGGGTCTGGTGGATTGAGTGGACAAGACTAATAGTGGGTCCAATGGTCAAAAAGGTGTTTTCTGCATGTGCTGTAAGAGGAAGTGAGGGGCAGATGGGGCGCATCCAGAGATCTGCTGTTAGTCTGTGTGCAGTATACTGAGATAGGTGGACGAATGGTCTTATTCAGTACAAGGCAGAGTCTAGAAGAAGAAGAAGAGTTTGGATTTGATATCCCGCCTTTCACTCCCCTTCAGGAGTCTCAAAGCGGCTAACGTTCTCCTTTCCCTTCCTCCCCCACAACAAACACTCTGTGAGGTGAGTGGGGCTGAGAGACTTCAAAGAAGTGTGACTAGCCCAAGGTCACCCAGCAGCTGCATGTGGAGGAGCGGAGACGCGAACCCGGTTCCCCAGATTACGAGTCTATCGCTCTTAACCACTACACCACACTGGCTCCCAGTCTAGTGTTCATACTGTAAATATGTTCATTTATGTGTTGGTAGAGCTAAAGAAGTCTGGATGGAATAATTCAGTGAAGTGGCGGGAACTGTAGGACCACCACTTCTTAGAGGTGAAAGTGCCACTGCTGACAAACTCAGTTAGCGGTGAGGAGGAGGAGAAGCAGCCGTAGAATCAGGCTGAGATCATGGTAGAATCATGGAAGAATCAGAGTTGGTTATCTAGTCCAACTTCCTGCTGGTGGAGGATAGATGATAACTCAACTCTGCTTAAATCTTCTAACAAAGGATAGTTCAGCACCTTTGAAAGCAGTCTGTTCCACTGTCAAACAGCTCGTACATTCAGAAAGTTCTTCCTATTTTGTTTACTTAGAATATAAATAGATAACTTATATACCACTTGACTTTTTAGAGATAAATCTCTAAGCAGCTTACAAGTATCACAAAATATTACAAATAAAAATCAGAATAACAAATACACTATTAAAAAGGAAACCACCCGTAAGTTAAAACAACACAATTGACAGCTGAATAGTATAATCCCCCTAAACCTCAAAAAAGGACCAAAGCGGGCGGGGGGGGGGGGGAGAGAGATCAAATTGATAGAGCCTGCTGAAACACGTTTGGGAAGGTATTACAAAAAATTTAATCTAAACACATTTGGGTCTGGCCCTACCTTCTAGAGCAAGAGAAAACAAATCTGGTCCATAATTGATGTGACAGCCTTTCAAACATTTGAGGATGGCTGTCCTATGACCACAATATATCTAAATGAGTACCCGAGAGTGGGGGGCAGTTGCTGTGTGTTGATTCCAAGCAGTTTACAAGCAGGTGACATCCCAGTGCAATAAATAGAGCCCTCTTTGCTGTACATCTTAAGGAAAACCAGTATCTGGTTTTTATTTTGTTTATTGTTGGCAGCACAATAAATCTAAAATGTGCAAGAAAGGCAACAATACGTGCCCATTATCTCTAGGCAGTTTGCAGGCTGAATGAGAATGTCTTCCAGGTAACAGAAGCCCAGAAATGTCTACTGGCAGAGTGCAGAGAGGCATAAACCATGATCATGAATACCTCCTTCTGAGGTTAAATGACAGCTGAGGGAAATCTGTCAGTGTGCCACGGACAAGGCTAGCCAAATATAGATGTCATTTTTCTCTTTCAATGTGCTCAATTAAATCTGTCTGGCATCATTGGCTGGGGGTGGAGGGTAGGTGGAGGGTGCTGAAGTTTCCAATACACCGGGCAGAGAGGGGGGGAAAGGTCTCACTCCCTAATAGCTAAAGAGGGCTTACTGCATTGTGTTTCTGAACACTGCTGCATTGTACTGACAGCCAGAAAGTCTAATTCGTGTGTGTGTGTGTGTGTGTGTGTGTGTGTAAGTATATATATGTGTGTGTGTAATGAAAAATAGTTTTATAACCTGTTCTGTCCAGATGGTATCTTATGATGGATAAATTAAATAGGATTCATTTTTTTAAAAATGGAAATGCCACTTCTCTAGATTGTGATTGTTGTTCGAGCTCCAAACGATCACCAGCACTACATAAGCACTGTTTTGTGCACTTCATGCAGAATAAATAGCATTTAATTAAATGAGGCTTACTTTTGAGTAAACAACTCATAGAATCAGGCTACCCACATGCCGGATCAAAATTAGATGAATAGGAGAGAAACTGCTGGGTTCCATCAGAATATTGATGGAAACATATTCTAGTTTCTGCAATCTATCAGTAGCCTTATATATACACAAATTGGTATCTGGTTTAGGGTGAGGGGAGAGGGGAGAGGAATGGACAAATGAGATGAGTTAGTATTCCAAAAAATGAAGAAATACACTAGGGAAAATCCTTTGTTCATGAATAAGTAATGCATTCATTCTGCTTTGATGACAATTGGTATACTAATTTAACTGTTTTATGAGGGAACTTGCTGCTTTGTTCCAGTCTATCTCCCCCTCTTGTATACTGTATAGCGCTGTGATCTAAATTGCTAAGCCATTTAACAGCAAGTGCTGATGTGGAAAATTTAATATATTACTCTGATGGAAACTATGGCATGGGCACCCTTTTGGATATTGCAAACTGTCTCCTAAAACAGATGTTGGGTAATGAATTTCCTGGATTAAGGCAGCCAACTGTTGAAACACTTATAGTAAGTTAGTTTAGTAGGTGTAAATGTTGATAACCTACATTATTTATATTTAAGATGCTATTCTCAAGAAGTTTTTAAAAACCTGGAGCCACAGCAACACATTCCACTAGTGTAATGGGGTATTTTGCTGCTTTTTCCTTCCATGTGCCACCCCAATAAAGACTAGGGGGTCAGGATAACCCCATAACAGTGTGGCAGAGAGGAGAAATAATTCCATCTGGCAAGCAAGAATGTTAGTACTGATTAAACTACTGCATTAGTGTGACATTAAATTCCAGCCAATGTATGAACTCTTGTTTCCAAATTCGGGTAAGGTGTACATTTTCAGCCCTGAAGAAAGAACTTTATAGCTTCGTAAAGTTCAGTAGTTCCCTCCCAGCTACTTCCTTAAACAAATCAAGCAGGCCCAATGTTTAAATAAAAGATTGTTTATAAAGAGAGTGCCAAATGTTAGATAGCTATCAAAGCCTCTAAAAATTCCAGAGCACGAAATAAACCTTTCAACATAATAAAAAAGCAGAAAACACATCACTTTTGGAGGAAGGGGGGGGGGAGGGAGATGCGGGTGCTGTCCCTTAAGTTGCTATAGCTTGAATAATACAACATTCATTTTTCTTAGAGCGTCATGGGTAGTGAAAGATAAATTAGTTCGAGGAGTTCAAGGTGCTACAGCAGCCTTTAAGCTTCGATGCCTTTAGGCAAACTTAAATGCCAGATGATTTCTTTAGAAGAAAGTTAAGAGTCACAGCAGCACATTTTTTATATATCTTCATAAATGCACTTCTATATTAAAGGTTTTTCCAGCTATACTTACAAAATGCTAATTTTAGGACCACAACTGCAACAGTAACTTGCTGATTATCAGAAATTGACATTGTTGCTCCATATGACTATAAAGAGACTGGACCTATGTCCTCAAGGCAATCCATTTAGGTGTAAACTTTCATAGGCTGAATAATTTATTTATTATTTTGACAGCTTTGTATACTGCTTAATTACAGTTGTCTCTAGAGACTTCCTACAAGGAAATAATGAGTTAAAACAATAAACAGATAATTCAATTTAAAAAGAATTTTAAAAGTCTTCAGCATTTGCTGGAAGCTCAACTGGGAGGGGGACTGTCTGACCTCAATTGGAAAGGTGTTCCATAAAATTTGGCCTACGATACCGAATGCACAGCTCCTGGTGCACCACTAACACTGACTCCCCTGAAGACCACAGTGATCAGATATATGAGAGAGCAGTGATCTAAGGTATCAGGTGGTTCCTGAAGTATCCTGAATCCAAGTTGTTAAGGGCACTGAATAATCAATGCAAGAACTTTTAACCTGGCCCAATAGTGTATAGGCTGCCAGTACAAGCTTTAGAGTGCTGAGGCTATGTGCTAGTGAAATTCTGTCCACATCCACAGAATAGCCACAGCATTTTGCGGTGGCATTTTGCACCAGCTGGAGTCTCCAGATCTGGTCGCATGGTAGCTCCACACAGAGTTAATAGCAACAATCAAGAGTGTTTGCACTTTGGTAGCTTTAGCAGAGGGCAGTTCAAAATGGTAGTACTGTATGTACAATTTGTCACAGCTTTCAGCCCCCCCCCCCGCAACTCTCTATCCCTGATGTATGCTAGTCTGCATTGATAAAATATTGCAGAAAAGCACCTTGGATGTGATCATCTGTAGGATTGCCTCACAATTCTTCTGCAGTATTCTACTGATGTGCACATTTAAAACACCTCATAAAGAGAATATTGATAGTTCTTGTAGAGTCATATCAAATTTGCTTGTTTATCATGCTTTACCATTTCAGACAAGTGCATCAGTAAAACACTGCAGAACAAGAATCATGAAGTAATAATGCATACCCAGTTACTTTTACAGTGTTTCATCAGTAACAGAGAAAAAGAAGACATAAATGAACATAAAGTTCCATCATTGTGTGTTTGTTCAACATTTGGAAATTAAAAAGGAACAATGGATAATTCCTGATGCATTGGTTCTACTTCAGAAACAAGCCTAGATAATTCAGTATTCTAAAATTCAGATGAAGAGAATTTCAGAACCATGACTACTCAAGATAAGCAGTTTGTCTTCTTCTTCTTCTTCTTCTTCTTCTTCTTCTTCTTCTTCTTCTTCTTCTTCTTCTTCTTCTTCTTCTAACAAACTTCCTAAGTTACCAGCCAGTAACTGGACTAAGGCTGCAATACCCAGTGACCTGTAAGTCAATCCTTTTGAGCACAAAAGAGCATGTACAGGAGGAGGCATGTACAGTGGAACCTCAGGTTACGGACGTAATCTGTGACAGAGGGACGTCTGCAACCCGCAGAGTTCGCATCCTGAAGCGCCGTGTCTGCACAGGCGCGATCCAGTGCTTCTGCACATGCATAAAGCTTCTGCGCATGCGGCGAAACCCAGAAGTAACCCATTCCGGTACTTCCGGGTTTCCCCCAGTCCGTAACCCGAAAACACGTAACCTGAAGTGTCCGTAACATGAGGTGCGACTGTATAGCAGCATACTGTAAAACTATAAAGCAAAAATATTGATTCGGCTCTTCAGTCAAACATCAACTGTACAGAAAATCTTTCATAGAATATCATTGATTAGCTAGCATAAAAGTAAATGGTGCTTGGGGCACAGGCAGTGTATGTTAAATAGAGGATACAATTCCAAACTTCTGATATTTTAGTCTGGCATCTCGATTCTATAAATTGCTGTAAACTGTAGTGACATTTTTATTGATTTTATAAATTAAAACAAATATATCTATTCTGCCCACGGATAGAATAGTAATCTGCATAGCTGCCACTGAACAGCCTTTTTGTGTCTGTCTCAGGAAACATCTATGTCTTTACAAGGGAAGAAAAGTACCTTCCCTCCCATTGCAGTTGCTGTTGCCATTGCTGTGGCTCTTGTTGGGTGCAAAATTTCTTCATGGAATGCTGAGTAATTTAAGGCAAATACGGTATATCTCGCCTCTTTACAGCTGGACCACATTTCATAACTGCCTTGCTTCATACAACTTCCATGCTTTGGTGAGGAGAAAGGGAAATAAAAACAAGTGCTGGAGCAAGATTCCTAGGGTCCAGACTCGTTCTGCTATTCTGCATGTGTACACGGACTATGTGCTTGTCAAGAAATGGGAAAACTACATATGAGTGCTGACTGAACTGAAACGCACCTTTGGTCTTAAGCAGACCACTTTGAGTTTTTTCCCCACAATCAAGAAGTATAAATGAATAAATATGATGGTTGCATTTTGTGGGAAGGAGAATCATGTATATTGGTAACCGCTTTGAGGTTGCAGGGTGGTTTTGTTTTGTTTTTTACAATCAAGAGGTATGTAAGTTTTATGAAATAAATAAATATGTTCTTGGTAGGCTTGTATATGAGAGTGTACATTCTGGTGTGGTTGTATATGAGGGTACCTATTGTCACCGAATAACTCATCTTTCTAGAGGTAATAGGACTATTTTGAAGCTCTCATACAGGAAATTTTAAAAGTTGTAACCCTGGGTAATGAAGCCTTAAGAGAGAGTATCATGACCACTTACTGTGTGGTGCCATATTTTATCTTCCAAGCACTAACCATATTGCATGCTGCTCATTCCAATGCTAGGTTATACTCTTGGAACCATTTGGGCATACAATGAAGCAGAAGAGGAGATAGTAGTGCCTGGCTCCTTGTATGGTTGGAGTCAGGAGGCTAAAAATGAATGGCACTTCAGCTTGTTACAAGTGCCATGGAGAGGTTTCCATGGCCTAATAGCAAATCAATGTGGAAATTTAGTCGTAGCTGAATCCCCAAAGAAACCTAGGTTTCAGTGGGGAAACATTTAAGAGTTACAGTGGTACCTCGGGTTAAGTACTTAATTCGTTCCAGAGGTCCGTTCTTAACCTGAAGCACCACTTTAGCTAATGGGGCCTCCTGCTGCTGCCACTCTGCTGGAGCATGATTTCTATTCTCATCCTGAAGCAAAGTTCTTAACCCAAGGTACTATTTCTGGGTTAGCGGAGTCTGTAACCTGAAGCGTATGTAACCCGAGGTACCACTGTATATGTGGTGTTATGGTTAGAATGATGGACTGGGAACTAGAAGCCCACAGTTCAAATCCCCACTCAGCCATGAAACTCACTGGGTGACCTTGGGCCAATCACTGTCGCTTAGCCTAACATATGTACTTCACTTGTAACTTCACTGTTGCAAGGATAAAAGGGGGAGAAAGAGCAAAAAGCTCACTGGACAAAAGTTCAGATACAAGCACAATAAACATGATTTTTGAAAATTAATTCAGCAGCCTACAATTGCAGAGTCATTTCTACATTGCAAAGGTTCGTTCTGATATGATAAATGAGACTAGTATTGATTATTGCTCCGTATCCTAACAACTTGAATACTCAGTCACCCCCATGTTAAATATATATTAGCTTTACAGGAAACAGATACCTGGAAGCTTTCAAAGGGCAAATTACTACAGTTCAAATGCAGTGTAAATGACTCGGCACTTCTATACTGCCTGTGTTTGTTGGGCAGTGGCCATAAAGTGACCTTGGCAGAGCTATTTACAGCCGTTTTTTAAATGCACCATTTAACCTGCAGCGAATAAAAACGTGTTTATCATATCACCTTTAGCATTAAGTAATAATTCACTCTTGTTTTCTTTCCATTGTTTTGGCACTCTGTCAGGAAAGTTCACAAAATCATCACAAAAAGGTTCTTTAATTCATTATTTAATTGTAGATCAAACAAGCTTGCTTAATTGGATAAAATGCTATCTTTACAATCACAAATGTACTCCTTTCAGTTGAAGAAGGAAATTGCCTACCATAAAGACTTCCAATATTTCCCAATAAACTTCGTACAAATACTGCTACTGCATATCTGAATTTGCAAAAAGGCCAACAAAGGTCCGTATAGTTAAAGCTATGGTTTTCTCAGTAGTGATGTACAGAAGTGAGAGCTGGAACATAAAGAAGGCTGATCGCCGAAGAATTGATGCTTTTGAATTATGGTGCTGGAGGAGACTCCTGAGAGTCCCATGGACTACAAGAAGATCAAACCTATCCATTCTTAAGGAAATCAGCCCTGAGTGCTCACTGGAAGGACAGATCCTGAAGCTGAGACTCCAATACTTTGGCCACCTCATGAGAAGAGAAGACTCCCTGGATGTTGGGAAAGATGGAGGGCACAAGGAGAAGGGGACGACAGAGGACGATATGGTTGGACAGTGTTCTCGAAGCTACCAGCATGTGTTTGACCAAACTGCGGGAGGCAGTGGAAGACAGAAGTGCCTGGCGTGCTCTGGTCCATGGGGTCACGAAGAGCCGGACACGACTAAATGACTAAATGACTAAACAACAACAACATATTTATTTATTTGATGTTTCCCCTGATTTATGTTCTTGAGAACCTGAGGCCACTTCAGCCATAACCCTGTTGCCTCTAAACATGGATATACCCTCTTCTTACACCTGAAGAGGGCTACAATGTGAACCCAATTTTTAGCCACGTCTGTGTTGACAGCCCAGTGACACCATTAAAAATCCGTAATTTGCAATATATGTTTAAATTCCTTGATTGACTGGGGATGACCCACCACTTACAGCAAGCTCATCTATACGCTCTGGACTTGACATGAGGCAACCTTAGTACCAGAAGATGACTCCTTGGTGTTCCAGAGCTCAACTAACCAGACTTAGCCATGTCTTCCCTCTGCCAGATTTGTAAAACAGTTGTAATAAATCAACATCTAGAGTTCTCTAGGGTTAGGGAGGGCAAATGTTCTCAGCTTTGTACTATTCCCTCCCTAAAGCACTCTGCCCACTTGTTTTGACAGTTCTCGCTCTCTTTCTTTAGAGACGAAAGCTTGATTCTTCCAAATTGCTTGGTACTTTAGCCAACCTGGACTACAATTGCTTTCCTCATCCCTCTAGAGGTCATCATTAATGTCAAGACAAAACCAGAGCAGTGGCTTTGGAATTTCACATTAATGTTCCTTCAGAACTCTTGAGTAAATGCAACCTAACCCTGAAGGCTTACCACTGTCTAATCTATCAATTTATTCTAAAGCCTCTTCAGTGGATGCTTCAATTTGTGACATGTCTTCAAATTTATCACCTGAAATGAATAGCTGCCAAACAAGTGAATGGTATGCAAATAATTCATTTTGCTTCCTTACAAAACCACCACTAACTCTTATACCTGAGTGGTGCAGTGCCCTATTGATTTTCTACAATACATCCTACATCTAAGGCATTGTTCCTTTTCAAAAAAGCACTGGTCTTGATTATATATTTAGCTTCTCAGATTTATTTCTTAGCATGGAGATAAACATACAAGATATAGGGAGCTCAGAGCACATTCTTCACTCTAAGACCACCTTCAAACCTGGACTGTCAAATGACTGAGCCGTTCAATCTTGCCTCTCCCCACTAGCTGACTACTGCTGGTGCTCCTCCAACTGGGAAAGGCTATCCAATCCCTCACAGCTGGAGATGGAAGCAGAAGTAGTGGGCAGAAGGTACAGATGTGGGAAAAATTATGTTCAGGGTTCACATTTTAGTGTGAACCTATCTGCTTCACGCTTCCCAAAACAACACACAAAGTGAAATGCAGCTATCCTTTGGCATCCAACACTTTTCTGAATTGTGCAATGCATTGCTTCAACCAAATACCATGTCAAACATAACTGCAAAAAGCATTAGGGGAAAGTTTGCACAAAATGCATGAAAACTGCTTGCAAAAATGTGTATACTATGCAAAAAAATGTAAAACGTGTATTTTCAGAGAAATTTGTTTTCACAAGGATTGCAAACTGATCTGGAAATGTGGAGAACTGGAGTCTGGAAAAATGAGAAACTCAGAGAGCCCCAAATTGACTTGTTTGTCTATCCCTAACAGGAGGAAGAGGCAGCTGTGTAATGAATGACAGAACCAGTGGCAGAAAGGAAGATAGAAGGGCTGATAGTTTGGCTTTGGAAGGCAAGCTTTGAGCTATGTGAATGTCCTGCAAGCAATCTTTTTATCTTGCATCTCCACCCTTGCTTTTCTAAGTACTCCTTGCTTGCCAGTCTTTAAGATGTTGAACTACCAAACTGAATTAGACCTTCATCTCTGCACTTTTTAATGAAGTTCATAGGATTCAGGGCTGGCCGAAGACATTTTGGCACCTGAGGTGAACCACAAAATAGCACCCTCTCCCTAACAGGGAACGAGAGATGAGAGAAGATCTACAAAGGGAGAATAAAGAACTACATTAGGAACTGTTGTTCCTGTGGATCCTGTCACCTGAAGTGGTTGCTTCACCTTGCCTCATGGGTGGGCCAGCCCAAGTAGGTTTTAGTTTTAAAGCAAAACACACTACCATCTCTTTGCCCTTGCAGCCATGTGTCCTTCTGCATGTTGGGATGTGACAGTTAAGGGACTATTTTGAATGCTTGAGTCAGGATCAAAACAGTTACTCTGTATTAAGGAAGTTAGAGAAATTGGTTCTCTGTGAATTCTAATAGAAAATGACGAAACTGGAATGCAGTTATAAATTGCAATCCTTTCACACTTCTCCACATGTAGTGATGCAATTCTTAACTCAAAAATGTATTAATTTATGTATAAAAATGTGTAAGGGTAAACTAGAACTGCACTCTAAAAATATTATTTAAATGCAAATTCATGTACACACACACACACAAAGAGAGAGAGAGAGAGAGAGAGAGAGAGAGAGAAAGAGTTGGGAGTAAATCCTATTGAGCACAGGGATCCTAACGCCTGGGTAAATTTGCATGGGATTGGGCTGCACATCTCAAAAACAAAAGTTAGAGGGAGAAGGGAGAACCATTTTGAGACGATAAATACTAAACAAGCATCCATCACCAAATGGGTAACTCCTCAGTGAACCATAATAATATTATAATCATAATAAATCAGAGATTTGAAAATAAACTGAAGTTATTAGATTTATGAACACATCAATAATACAATTCACTCCTTCCCAATGTACAATGGCAGTGGACTGAATGATGGGGAATCTAGTGGAGATTTGCTGTCTGAGGGGATATAATATGTGATGGGCCCTGTTGGTTTGATGGTTTTAGTCATCTAGCTTTTTACAGATACACAGTTCAACATAGGATGCAAGCCCATAGGCTTAAGTTTACTTTCCTCTGCTGTGGCAACTATTGTAGACAGAAAAATCACCAGGTATTGGATTCCTTTAAACAATCTATTGGCACTGAGAGATATAAGATAGAACCAACCCTCACAGTGAATTCTCCAGACTCCCTTAAAAAAAGAAAGAGTTCTTATCAACATCATACAGTACATTATCAGAATTTGATGACAATAATGTAAGTACAATTTCAATACAAATAATAAATAAAGGTAAAGGTACCCCTGCCCGTACGGGCCAGTCGTGTCCGACTCTAGGGTTGTGCACCCATCTCACTTAAGAGGCCGAGGGCCAGCGCTGTCTGGAGACACTTCCGGGTCACGTGGCCAGCGTGACGAAGCTGCTCTGGCGAGCCAGCACCAGCGCAGCACACGGAAACGCCACCGCGGAGATTCGAACCGCCAACCATGCGATCGGCAAGCCTAGGCACTGAGGTTTTACCCACAGCGCCACCCGCGTCCCTAATAAATAAATTATACCAAAATTTAAAAAAGGAACTACTTTAACATAATATAGTACTGTAAGGTGTCCAGTACTGGGCACCACAATTTAGGAAGAACATTGACAAGCTGCAACATGTGCAGAGGAGGGCAAACAAGATAATGACCAAGGGTCTGGAAACCAAGCCTTATGAGGAACAGTGGATGGAACTAGGTATGGTAAAGAGAAGGCTGTGAGGAGATTTGATAGGAAAATTCAACTATCTAAAGAGGTTGTCACATGGAAGATAGAGCAAGCTTGTTTTCTCCTGCTGCGGAGACTAATTAATACCCCATACATCATATATCGGGACACAGGTGGCGCTGTGGGTTAAACCACAGAGCGTAGGACTTGCTGATCAGACTTGTTGATCAGAAGGTCGGCGGTTCGAATCCCCACGACGGGGTGAGCTCCCGTTGCTCAGTCCCTGCTCCTGCCAATCTAGCAGTTCGAAAGCACGTCAAATTGCAAGTAGATAAATAGGTACTGCTCCGGCGGGAAGGTAAACGGTGTTTCCATGCGCTGCTCTGGTTCACCAGAAGAGGCTTAGTCATGCTGGCCACATGACCCGGAAGTTGTACGCTGGCTCCCTCGGCCAATAAAGTGCGATGAGCGCCACAACCCCAGCGTTGGCCACGACTGGACCTAACCATCAGGGGTCCCTTTACCTTTACCTTTACATCATATATCATCTCAAGTTCTGGCTCCAAGTTTGAGCAGAGATTGTTTTGAATGTAGGGTTGTTCCACAAGGATAACGTCTGTCTTCATTTTCACATTCAAGTTCTTTCACCCATATAGATGATAGTTTATGTGTTGTGCCTATGTCCAATAGAATTTGACATAATAAAATACTTAGCTTTTATTATATACTCTGCTCATTATCAGGCTTTCTCAGAATGTTAGGTCCATGAAAGCCATCTGTTTAATATGACACTTGCTCAGGAAAGAGGTGAGCTGTCTCCATAGCAGCCAAGGTACGGGGACAAATTGTAATTGTGCTCTCATTTCTGGTTCTGTAAGTAGTCTGTCGCCTTTTAAAAAAATCTTTTAATCTAAATAAGCCTTTGCATCTCTAGCCCTCTAAATCACATACACAGCATGTATTTTTAAAAGCTGTGTGGTACTTCAGATGTGTTAAATGGAATAGTGCAGGTTTTCTTTTTATCCATATTTTAACATATATATATATATATTAAAAATAAAAGGTTTCCACCTTATATAAGCAATTGAGTCTGGATTTTAAAAAAGGGATAAACAGAGAGTAAGAAGCTGTCCACCACTTGTTTTTTCTAATTGGATCCACAGGGTGTTTTCATCCTCTTGGATAAAAATGCCAGGTGTCACAACTGATGCACTTCATAATAAGTTATTAAATTTGGTATTCCCCAGCCCCCTTCCTTTAACTGCTTACAGAGCATCTTTTTGGCTAACCTTAATGTCTTTGATTCTAATATAAATAATTCAGTCTTATTTTGCTCATTTTTAATTGTTTCTTTGGGTTCCAAATTGGGAGTTTTTGTAATAGGTATGCCTCTTTTTGTAATATGTATTCTATACATTAACATTTAGTTTATTTTTTTCCATATAGCTCCTTCTGTAGTAATATGTTGCCAAACTGTGCCATAATTATATTGATATAGCTTATTCAACTTTTGGTTATGTATACACTTAAATATCTGATATTTTTGTTATAAGATAGTGGAATTTGTAATGACTGAGAGAATTATTATTATTTACTGTATTTTGGAAGCTAAATGGGCTTTATCAGTGTTGAGTGCTAAAATTGCCCAATGGTGTCCATTAATTGTAATGGTAATTTAAAATATTTTTTAAAATTATGGGTCCCTTATCTGGCATTGGGGAACAAAGCCTGAGAAAATAGAGGGGCAGATATAGTGTCGGTCTACTGAGAGCTTGGGAGAGGTCTATTGAAGACATCACAACAAGCAGCTAATCAGAGCCATGCACAGGATCACACTGTAAAAAAGTTTTATGTGTCTTCAGCTAATGATGCAGTGACTACTTCTTAACTAAAAGCATTATTGAACTTTGATGGGGGGAAATGCATGAATCTACCTTATTGGGTATCCATCTAATCTACATACTGGTTCCTTTGGAAGCTCAGTATTTTTTGTACTTATCTAAAGCTTTGAATTAAGGTTTATATGTGATGAGGAACCCAAAATGTGTCCAATCTAGAGGAAAGAATAGACATAAGAAGAGCCTGGCTGAATCAGAAGCAAGGTCCATCTGAGAAGCATCCTATTGCCCAGTGTGTCCATCCAACCAGAACCCTCAGGGAACTCCACAAGCAGAACAAAGGAACAATGCCCATCTCTCTGTTGCCCCTGCAACTGGTATTCAGTGACACATGGCCTCTGAATCTAGAGGTTTCACATATGCATTGACTCACATCCTCAAGCTATAGCTGTCAATTTTTCTATCAAGCAACACTGAGGTTATTTAGCATTTACAGAAGCTGCAAGGCCAAACCACTTGTCAAATATCTTCTTCAGGAAACTTTTTTTTTTTAGTCGCCACTGTTGCTAAAGAGAAAGAAGAATACAAAACAGAAATTGTGCCCTGAAGGCACAATCTATCTTGCTAAATGTTATCTTGCTAACATTGGGATAAAACATATCCTATGTCTGCTGTTCTCTCCATGCTTAAGGTAAAGCAACAACCACAACCCCATAGGCTGCACATCATATTTCACTCTGAAAAGTAGCAAGAATATTAAAAAGGCTTGATCTTGAAGGGCATTTCTCGGAGGGGTGGAATAGGGCGAAACCACATATTCTGAAGTCCACTTGTGTTGTTTTCATGTGTTCAGAAACGCACAAGATTGGTTAAAAAAAAAAATCAACGCAAAACTGGTACAGCGGTACCTCAGGTTAAGAACTTAATTTGTTCTGGAGGTCCATTCTTAACCTGAAACAGTTCTTAACCTGAGGTACCACTTTAGCTAAAGCGGCCTCCTGCTGCCGCTGCGCCGCCACCACACGATTTCTATTATCATCCTGAAGCAAAGTTCTTAACCCAAGGTACTATTTCTGGGTTAACGGAGTCTGTAACCTGAATTGTCTGTAACCTGAAGCGTCTGTAACCCGAGGTACCACTGTATATCAACATGAAAGGTAAATCTATTTATTGGTTTAATTTGTATCCATCCATCCTCCATAAAGGTCAGCATTCTTGGGCTAGCCCATTTTATAATCACATCAACCCTGTGAAGTTGAGAGTAGTATGAGAAACAGGGGTTCACTGGAGACTGCCCAGTGTGCCTTAAAGCTCAACAGAAACTTGAACTGAAGGGCCTGATCTAAATCAAACACTTTATCCACATGGCCAAACTGACCCCTGTATAAGTGAACAAATTGTAATTTCCCAGGAAATTTTAATCCATATTATCAATTACACTTGCTGTGAATTTAAATTACTAGTAATAAATGTGCATCAATAGATAATGATTTTTTCCAAACTTCATATTTCCTGGCTTAATGATAGTTATATGAGCATTGTGAGCTACTAAAATTCCTAACATGAAACGAGCATTATGTCCTCCTACGTTCTTCTCTGACATTGTCAGCACCTTGGTTTGGCTTTGGGATTAGTATAAATCAAGTTATTTTCTGAGTTTCAGGGAAAACAGCTTGGCTCTCTGAGCTGACCAAGGAAGTTTGTCCTATAACTGCTGGTGGAGATAATAGTGTTTAGTTTTGTTTTTATTATTATTATTTAAATATTTCCTTCCCAAATGTTTCTATTTAGCTAGGCAATTCATTAAGGGGGACGTTTTAGTTATAGCAGTAATGTTCCAAAACAGAGAGTTCTACAAGTTATGGTTTAAAAACAAAATGCCATAATACAATGGAACTGAAAATGGAGAGCTGGTGGGTGAAGATGCAGAGAGGAAGAACAGATGGTGTTCAAACTATTATGGAGCAAATAAACAAGACATAAGGAACAAAGTTGCTACAAATTCAAGAGCTGTCAAGCAAGTAGCAACAGCATCAAAGAGTATGATGTACTCTGGCAGTTACAGACTCCACAGGCATCTTATAGTGCCACTAGGCATATTACTGAGAAACACACTATGTCAGGATGTCGTTGTTGTATAATGACTCCAACAACATCTGCCGTATTCAATTCTTTCCAGCAGCTCTGTCCTATTGCCAATCTCATTGGTGGCAATAGGTCCCCTGTAGTTCCATCTCTATGCTTTGTGGCTTCATCGTTTTAAGGTTTTGGCCTCCTATAGCCAAGTCTAACTTATGGGACTAGACCTTCGCATCTGTTCAGCTGCTACTATTTGGAATGAATGTTTGGAAAGCGGGCAACTGTAGGCACGGTAAGTTATCCTTCAGTCATCTCCCATGTACAGTACAGCACTATTCAATATATAAGCATAATTTTGCCTTTAATGTTTGGTGGAAGCAAGCAAACAAACACGAAACAAGCAAATGCCAACTTTTTCCGACTGCTTTTGAGTCTGGTATGTGGTATCTGCTAACCTCTGGTATTTTCTGGGTGATTTGTTTTGTGTGTGTGCTTTCCTTCAGAGTTTCTTCTGCTAATTCATTTGGATCAACATAAAGGTGCAGTGCTGATTTTACTTTATTTTTTATAACCTACCCTTTACCCTAGGGGAGGGGGTATAACAAATGTTTTTAAATCACAATAAGCAATATATAAAAACAAAGCAAAACAGTTGAGAGACAAGCTTATGCAACTGCTTTGGGCCTGTGTATTCCCATTATCTGCAATGTTTCCTTCCCTCCCTTGACATTGTCTTGGAGCCCTGTTTCCTCTTCACAAGATAGTGAAGAATCTGAGTACTTGAATTCATCCCAGCACCTAAAAATGCATAAACAAGATGTCCATGAGCTCAATCCACATCAGGACCATTCAAATAAATTTAGGTATTTCCATTATAATGGTTTCTAGGTTGGAACCATTTTCTGGTTTGTGGGTATTGCCCACAATCAAGTTTTTTAACTTATTTAAAACACTGCATCGATTTAGCATGATAATCCCTTCAATTTCTCCCAGTGTTTACTTCAGGATTTGCATCAAACAGCACTTCACACAAGCTTGCTCTAGATCCCTTTTGGGATTTGGCTAAGAACTAACATAATATATACATTACCGTGTTTAACAAAAGAGGGATTTGATTTATGTGGGGAAATGTTTCAGCTTCCACCTTCATCAACTGACAAATTAGTAACACATATACCGTATTTTTCGCCCTATAGGACGCACCGGCCCATAGGACGCACCTAGATTGGGGGAGGGGGAAAATAAAGGGGAAAAAATTATTCCCCCCCCGGCATGGGGCTGGGGCAGGGGAAGCCCGAGCTTCCCCCGACCCCAGCCCCCAGAACAGGCTTGCGGACATCTGCCCGAAGCACGGGGCATGCTCCGCAGCTCCCGTCAGGCTCCCAAGGCTTGCGGATAGCTTGCTGAAGCCTGGATAGCGAGAGGGGTCGGTGCGCACCGATGCCTCTCGCTCTCCAGGCTTCAGCGAAAGCCTGCATTCGCCCCATAGGACGCACACACATTTCCCCTTCATTTTTGGAGGGGAAAAAGTGCGCCCTATAGGGCGAAAAATACGGTATATTCTAATGTGTGTGTGTTGAAACTTAGTATCAGTGACTCTTCACCAATTCTTGATTTTTGTAATCTTTCAAGTTTTTGTATGCCTCAGAAACACTCCTTTTAATAATAAATTTAATCATTTACTGTGGAATAATATAAGGTTTCACGTCTGCTCTTTTTAACTCAGAGAGCCTTGAAGAATAACTCAGGGGTATACAAACAAAATGCCAGTATAGCTGGCACATAATTCCCAATTAATTCACAAGTAAACTCCCTCATAATGGTAAAAAATGGACAGGTTGTGAGCTGAGCCTATTCCATTTCTTTCCTCCTCCTTCGTATTGTTGAAACATAACTAGTTTGGAAATCTCATGCATCTGAATTTCCAGGCCAATACATGTCAACTATATCAAAGAGTCACCAAAGAATTCCCTACCCATCCATCCATATAGATCAAGTTGTGATGCTATGTGAAAAAGGCATTTTCATTAAAGAAAAATAAATGATGCTGAGAAACTTGCAACAAAGATTATTAATAAAACAAGATACTGGATTGCCAGGCTTTAGAAATGCTGCCCTTTAAATATGGTTCTGTGTAGACAGGACTTGTTCAGAGCTGTAATTATTCAGAGCTATGTTTAGTGAGAAGATGTGTTGATTATATAAAGTGAGTGAGATTTTCAGAAAATCTTCCTGGGGAATTGTATGCTCTCAGAATCTTGTACAAGATATTATCTCCATGTGCATCCTCAATATATTAGATTATATCATGCCCATTTTGTGTTATGAGGTTTTGGAGAGGTTTGCTGATCAGCGTAAAGACCCACCTAGAATCCAGCTCATTAGGGTGAAGAATACTATGGCAATTGCCACAGGCTTTCTACAGACTGTCAGGATTTTGTTGCCACAACTTGGGTCCCAACCACACCATACATTTAAAAGCACTCTTACACCTCTTTAAACACTTTTACAGTCATGGCTTCCCCCAAAGAATCCTGGGAACTGTAGTCAAGAGTACTGAGAGTTGCTAGGAATCTACTTACAGAGTTGTAATTCCCAGCACCCTTAACAAACTACCATGCCCAGAATTCTTTGGGGGAAGCCATGATTGTTAAGGTGGCATGAGAGTGTTTAAATATATGGTGTGGATGTGACTTTGGTGTTCTAGAAACCCAACTTTCAATTGGTGCTTTGCTAGTCCCTTCAAAGGTTTCACAGTCAAGGCACCACTACCTACACTTATATCACAAAGCAAGGAGTACAAAGTGCCCTGTGATCTGTACCCTTCTCTCAAAATTATAGTACAGTGGGTGTGGGTGTTATACAATGAATTATATACCTTAAACATGTCTTAATTAAGAAAAACAGAAAACAGCAAACTAATTGTATACTATCTGTACTACACCAAATTCTGATCATTGCCCTAAAAGTACGGTATGCTAAAGTTTTAATATTATTTTGTTGTTACATTCCCATGTTCCAGCCTTCCAAAGAGGTCATCATAAACTTAAGCAGCAAGGCACCTAGAGTAAATTAAGCCTTTCGGAATATTCTTTCTTTCCCTCCCATCTTTCATGTTGTAATACATCTTCTGATTTAGCCCTTCAAAACTACAGGAGATTCAACCCTTTTTGAACCTATATTAGCGATTTGGGTTGTATGTTGTGACTGCTTCCTCAAATAATAGCCACTGGCAACTGACAGGGGAGAGATAAGAGTTAATTGCTAAACAAGTTTATCTGGCAAGTATCAATTGAACACTTATATTTTTTTTTCTGCTACAGAGGGAAAGCTGTCAAGCAGCCATTGTTTAATTACATTCACTAGCTGAATCTCATTAGTTGTTTGTTTCCAGGGCCTAAACCATCATTGCTGGCAGCACTACTAACCTCAAAACAAGAATCATGAATCAGAACAATGTGAACATTACTAGACATTATATCTGATCAGCATGGTTGAATCTGCAGGCATTACAATGCAATAATTTTACTTATCCTGAAGCTACTTCTTCGGCTTCAAACATAACTATGCCCTTGACCAGATTCCTGTTCAGGAACACCATTTTTTTGGGTGGCCCATTGGGCACTGTAGCATGTCAAATACACCTCAAAAGATGAAATGACCACGGCTATGACAAAGGGTGAGTGATGACTGGTTCATGAATGATTTTTGCCGTATCTGCTTTGCATATACTCTAGACTGGTGGTTTTCAGTGACTGTTGGGGATCAATAATGCTAGACAAGCTTCCCTTAAAGTTGGCTTCAAACACACATATGCAGGGGGATGTTGGTGTAAAGGATATACACTCAATTTATGGCGAGGTAGCAGTGATGCTCAACTGGCCTAGCCACTGCTCCCATGAACTGTGTACACATTCAAGAATTCCACCTAGAAACTTCCCCAAGATACAGTGGTTCCGAGACAGAGAGAGAGAGAGAGAGACAGAGAGAGAGAGAGAGAGAGAGAGAGAAGTTCTCTGCAGATAAGCTGATGTAGAAAGAGCTCCACAAAGATATAAAGTTTAAAAACCATTGCCTCCTACAATGCTTAAAGTTCACAGTAATTGCTCAAAATACCAGATACTTATGTAGCATCCGAAATACTTCTAAATGGACCACAAAACAATAACTATTTGATGTCATCATCACAACATATAATTATTATTTGTAGGTTTCCTCCTGAAAGCCTGTGTTCTATAGATTCATAGGTAAGCTATCTGCAAATTAAAAAGGAGCAATAAATAAAGCCTGATAATCTTTCGGAAAACATTTTTTATGCCAGATTTCTTTGGGCAGGAACATGTAGGAAAATTACATGCCATAATGTATGCCAAGCTGCTATCTACACAAATTCCAAAATGTGATTTGGAGTTTACGATAGCCATCTGCTGAGATCTCTGCCCCCCCTCCTTTCCATATGACATTATAATACTAATGGAAGCAGCTTTGTTATATCCAAGAATGGTAAACAAATTAATACCATGATCCTATATACATAAATTTAGAAGCAATTCCTATTGATTTAGTGGAAATGTCCATGTGATGTGTTTAGAATAAAATAATTAAAATCAATGGTGCCATCAATTCATCTAAAGTTGCTAAAGCACTCAAGTGCTGGGTGAGATAAAATGAAAAACAGACATATACATATCTACTTTGAAGTAAAAAGGTAAAGGTAAGTAAATGACCCCTGGATGGTTAGGTCCAGTCAAAGGCAACTATGGGGTGTGGCACTCATCTTGCTTCAGGCCGAAGGAGCTGGCATTTATCCACAGATAGCTTTCTGGGTCATGTGGCCAGCATGACTAAACTTCTGGAGCAATGGGACACTGTGACGAGTGCCAGAGTGCACAAAAACACCACTTACCTTCCTCCCACAGTGGTGCCTATTTATCTACTTGCACTGGTATGCTTTTGAACTGTGAGGTTGGCAGAAGCTGAAGTAGCCAGTTATTTACATGAAAATGAAAAAAAGATGGTTTCTAGTATATAGAAGCCTCCTGCTGTCACTGTTCCTTGCCCAGGCTGCTGGCAGAGATGGACTTTGGTCTTTCAAATTTCAGCGACATCCTGAACAAGGCCAAAATTTGACACCCACCAGTCTCTTGCCTTCAGTTCTGCTCGATTCAAGTCATAGTTGTGGCACCCCCTAGACTTGACGCCCAATTGTGTGTTAGGATTCTTGCTCCATGCTTGCAGTCATGGGATTGTTTTATGTCACATGACGGTGTATGTTTTCATTCCACATAGTGGGAAGTGACGGAGACAAGGTGTCTGGGTTACTGCGTTTGCGTGGCTATTCCCTCCCCCCCACAGGTGGAACAAATGAAGACAGCCGACACAGCAGAGTTTTGGTTAATGGGCGAATATGGCCACAACTTTATTGATTACAGGAAAGAAAGGTATTGGCTTTAGGCATTGGCCCCTAACCGACTATCCGGTCTAACCGGGAAGGGTTAAACACCAACAGGGGGAGCCACCCGAGATGCGTATCCCTAGGCGCTCCCCGAGGGGTTACCGCTCGGGGGCGCGCTTTAGGCCCTAGCCTCCGTAGGTTTCGGACGAGGCGTCGCCCCTCGGAGTCCTTTAACGAACTACCCTTCAAGCATTGGGGGAGGTGATGGCGTTCCTCCCCCCCAACCTCTTCTGCATGACAATACCCCCGGCCAATGCCTACCGCCAAAAACCGAAGGAGTTGTGACGATTTGCTACGAGGTAGGCAAAAAAACCAAGTGGCTCACTAAACCAGCCAATTAGCCAAATGGAAAAACTCCTACCAGGCCCCTTGCGGCGACCAGCCGAAGCCCGTAGCAAGGTCAGGGGCAAACCTAAAGGGCGGGTGGGTGGGAACCGCGTCGTCTCCGAAGGGAAAAGGGGCGAGCCAAGGGCTGCCCCGACCTTAAGTGGCCTTACCAAGGTCCGCCCCTGCCGCCAGCCGATTGGCTGGCGCCACAGGGGATGCTAATTGAGGGGAATCTTTGCCTCCCGCGAGGCTGACGCCAGCCTCGCGGGAGCGGGTGTGGGCGGGGTCGTGATCCCGCAACCCCCCCTCCTCCTGACGATCGGAAGGGGCATTCCATGATGTGGGACTATTGTCCTTTGTTCTTTCTCTTTGCTGTCTGATGAGAAAGAGGAAGGAGCTGAGTCAGAATGCTCTGAGTGTGTTATATGTAAATAAAGTAGTTGAGCCAAAATGCTGTGCTGCTGAGTCTGTTACGTGAACTCCTAATACCCTGCAGGATCCCTAAGTGTGCTGATGCCTCTTGGTATCAGTCGCTGTGATGTTCAGGCTAGAGGAAGCTTTTGAAGCTCCTGAGCGACTGACCAGGAGGGAGAGAACACGCCAGTCGGGCATGTGTCTCTATTGGGTTCCTACTTGTGTGTAGGACGACCCTAACATTGTGTTGCCCTAAATCTGCTTCTGCTGCTGCTACAGTTGAGAGCTGCCAGGGAAAGATGGGCCACAGGCTATGTGAAGCTCATGACTCTGAGGCTTGTGAACTGAGCCTGCAGCTGGAGCTTCTGCAGTTGGAGCATTGAGTTGGTGAGTTTGCTTAAGCTGGATGACAGCATCAGAGTCAAAAGAGCAGAGCATCCTTCTGTGGAGCCCTTGCCTCTCACTAAGCCAGGAGCTATTAACTGACAAGGAGCACAACAAACTTATCTGGTGACAGATAGTGGGCTATACCAGGTGCAGATCCGATGGGAGCAGAACTGAATATGTCACTTCTTTCATCAGAGTCTTGCTCACTACTTAACAAGGATCCTGCTTCTCAGCCTGTGTAGAGTGCAGCCCAGCACCTTGGACCAACCTCACCTCATTATCAGGACATCCACAAATGGATGAACTGTCTGCTCCTATACACCTGCCCAGATTTTACAGTCAGGTAGGAAAAGGCCCTTAAGAGTGCTGACTGCATTTGCCAATTGTGCCATATGAGGCAACATGCGAGAGGGCGTTCTCAGCATCAGCACCCTGATTGGGAAATGCCTTCTGCTCACAGTTTTGACTGGCACGGACCCTGATGGGATTTTGGTGCCAGGTGAAAACACATCTATCTATCAAGGCCTTTAGCCAAACTGAATACAGTAACAAGTTAGGTAGCCTGCTGCCCTCGACTTGCTGAATTCTTATATGTGATGACATATTGGTTTTATGTGCTTGGATATTGTGTAGTATGTGCTTATATTGTATACTGAAACCTGCTTTGGGATTATTTTTAATGAGGAGTGGGCTAAAAATTCCCTAAATAAATTAATACACAAATGCAGCCTTTTCCATTGTGTCTTACTGTTATGGAATTTTTTTTTATTACATTTGACCTGTATTTTATTGTGTTGCTTTTATATTTTAATTAATTCACAGTGCCCTGAGGCCTTATTGGTGAAGGGTAGTGTATAAGACTGATAAATAATAAATAAAAAACAGAAAAGTGAGCTATAAATAATAATGTAAAGCAAAGGAGGAACATGATGCCTTTGAAGGAAACCCTCTGTTCTGTCACTCTATAGGAGACACAGGAAGCTGTCTTATACCAAGCCTGGCCACTGTAGTCATAGACTGCCATAGACTTCCTGGCAACAACTCTCAATGGAGGTAGACCGGAGTCTTTCTCAGCCCTATCTGAAAATTAAGTAGGAGACTTGCTTGATGGGCCTTATCATTGCTGTTTGGCTGCACATTGTCACACTGATGCAAGGAATCTTGCGCCATAGTAAAAGAGCATGTTGTTATCAGGGTTAAAACAATCTGAATTAAAATCATCACGAAATATAAGAAAAACTAGTGTGAAGTGAATACACCAAGATTTACATGACTCTCAAAAATTAATGGCTAGAGATATTCCAGAATCATTGTTAGCATCACATTCGATAAGAAACGCATGCCAAGGGCATCTGCCTTGGAACTCAGTATATAAGAGCTATAAAAACAAATTTAATTCAGGGTTTTCATTTGAGAAAGGCAGTCAAACTTATTCATTTCCCAGCTGACTCGAGACAATTAGAAATATGGTTGTGATACAGTCTATTGTTATATTAATATGTGTTTTACAAAGTGAAAACTCTGAAAACAGCAATGCCATTCAATTTTATCTTTCCTACTTTACATTTTATAAATGTAAATCTGATTAAATGTCTAAATATAGACTCATGCACCATCCAGAAACAAGCTATTGTTCCCTTTGTCTCCAATTTATTTCCCATTGGTTCTCATAATTATTTATTTAGGGTACTGCCATTCAAATGTTTGAAGTGGGACTTTGAAAAAAACAAAACACTATCTTTGTAAGGATAAATTTAAATGTTACAAGATCGCTCTGCTATACACACAATTTAGATTTTAAATTTTTAACCAAGAAGCGAGGAAACTGGCTGCCTACTTCTAACAAGCTAGAGAAATACTTTCTATTGGGATTCAGTGATTTGTCTCCAAAGGAGGAGGTTTTAGTTATGACAGCTGGCAGCAGACCTCAGCTTTTATGCAACTCAGTAGGCAACAGGTCAGGTGAAGTTGTTGTTAATTATTATGTGTTTTAATTTTGAGAATGCAATCTGTTTGTACAAACATTCAGCAATACGTACATTACCTTGCAGGGATCTTCATGTACCCCATGTATGAGCAGCAGGCATTTTTATCCATGGTACTATACCATATGCCACTCCCGGAGTATAAAACCTGTGTCATATATAAAAGTTGCTTTAAACAGATGCAACAATTCATTTTTGCCAAGGCAGTTTTGGTGCTGTTTTGACTGTACAAATCAATGGTCAAGAGCGGATTCCTCCTGACGCTTTTGGATGCAATAGGCAAATGGGTAAATTCCAAGACCTGGCGACTTTTGAATAATTTCTGAATTGGTATGTAGCTGGCTGCAGGTCTGAGTACCTTGATTTTGCATACATTTAGGCACCCCAGTACTGATGGATGCAGCAAAGGCACAAGTAATTCAGACCACTAATACCAGCAATTTTGAAAGGAAAGCACTTCACAAAACAGATTTCCACGTATTTCATGCGCAGACCTCCAATCATAGAAAAGGCCAACCACAGATGTGCATAGGTTTTTGTTGTTTTTGCTACTTTTCCTCCAAGCAGCTCAAGATCTCCTCCTCCCCATTTTATCCTCACAACAACACTGTGAGGTAGGTTAGGCTGAGAGTAAGGTTGAGCTTCATGGCTGAGTGGGGATTTTAACTCTGGTCTCATAGCTTCTAGTCCAACACTCTAACCACTACATCACAATGGATCCTTCCACTTTCAGTCCTTTGAGCGACCTGAAAACATTCTCCAGAGGGTTGGGAGCCCCTTTGGAACAGCAAGAGAGGTAGCACAAGAGACTGCAATGGGGAAGGTTAAACCAGGAAAAAATTCCTTCACTCCAGGAGACTCCACTGGTTCTTAGTCCTTTCCATGAATAAAAGGTCTGCCACCATTTGTGGTTGTGCTGTGGCTAGAAGGTAGCAGAGAATCAAAAGTGAAATTCTGTTACCACTACTATCACAATCACCAATATTACTAACATGCATATAACTGCCAAGATTACGCAAGTCACAGAAGTGGTTCTGTACACATACAGACCAAAATATACTTATTCCCTTCCCCAAAGCTCGTCCTCCATTTCATAGTTCTGTTTCATTGCATATCTCTGTTTCATGGTATGTATTATCATATTTCCTTTGTCTACATTTTTTATATACATATTCTATTAAATGTAACAACCACTGAATATTGTACAAATCCCAATGCCACTCTGGGTAAGTATAGACTGGTTTAGTTGCAACCGTGCTTAAAGCCTTGCTGTTATGATCTTGGGCAGGTTATATTCTCTCTCTCCCTCAGTTTACTAGCAATATGAATGACGCCCCTCGGACAAAACTCTTCTGAGAAAACAAAGAATGTAAAGCGAGAAAAAAAGACACTTTGCACAATGGCAGAGCAGCTGTAAACATTTGACACTGTAAGTCCCATTGTATCTAATGGATTTACTCTTAAATAAGAATGCCTATAAGTCATCTGGATAGATGATAGCAAACATTGCTGGGTGTCCACACATTAGTAGAAATGTAATGATGTATCCTCAGTGTTGGCCAATGGATCAGCCGATCTATCTGAAGGCTCAAACAAATCCTGGCCTTCTACATTCATGGTTCACTACTGGTATGCAGAGCCAGGAGAAACAAGATTGTTTAGGATAAAAGTAGGTAGTACTCCCCCCCCCCCCGCCGCAATAATTTTTCCCACTGTGAAAGGAAGCCCAACCTGACCTTTATATGTTACTGTGAGCTAAATAGATTGGCAGGGGAACACAGCAGTGGAATAAGAGCAACAATACACAGCAGTTCATAAAAATTATTTCAGTATTGAGAACAAGACTATAAGGTAGGTCAATATTATTATCCCCATGTTACAGAGTAGGGGGATGAGGCTGAAAAATAGTCAAACCTCGCTTCTCAAACGGCTCTGTTGATTAACATTTCGGTTCCCGAATGCCAAAAAGCCAGAAGTAAGTGTTCTGGTTTTCAAACATTTTTCGGAAACTGCTCTTGCAACCAATGAGAAGCCGCGCCTCGGTTGTCGAATGTTTCGTAACCGAACGGGCTTAAGAAAGGATGACATTTGACAACTGAGGTCTGACTGTACCATGGTTACTAAACCAGCCCATCAGATGTCTGCTTACAGCAGTTTACAACTCATGCGGTGAGCCCCCATGCCAGTAATTTACGTACCTGCACTGTGGGACACAGAAGTCCTGGAATAGTTGGCCTTAGTCCCCTAAACTACAGCTGTCTGTACTGGCCCTGAGTGTCCCTTAATATTAATCTGCCACATGCCGTTTCTGTGATCTGCAATGTCTGCTGATATAATGAATTCATATGGGATAGGGCGTAAAACACAATCACACAGCACAAAGATATCAGGCTTCTAAAAGAAAACCTCTTCACCTCTGACTTTTCCCTTAGAAGTGAAATTTCATTTTCATGTTTCAGTGGATCTGATGTGAAGCTTGAGGGTCACAGAACAAGGCAGGCATTGCAGCATCATACTTATTCCCAGGTTGAAGTCACAGCAAACATCTCAATGGAGTTGTGTCATTGAACTAAACTGTGCCTTTGAGCTAACTGCAAAGTGAGTAAGGGCAATCTGTCATCTAAATGCGTGCTAAATGTTTGTCAGGGTGGCTTTGCACTAGGGACGTCATTTCAGGGTGTGCAAATTCTTTTGGGGGGCGGGGCGGCAGCAGCAAGACAGCAAGCTTTAACAAAGCAAATATTTTAAAAGGAAATGCATATATTTCTTATACCTTATCATAGTCTCAGTAACATTAGCAACAGAGTTGCACCTTATTTTTAAGCAATGTAGTTTTGGACATTTGGTACACATAGTAAAGCAAAACAAAGCAAAAGCCCATATAGGGTGCAATCTTATTATTGAGTTCCAGCAGCTGACTAAATGGTTGATTCCAGAAGACTTGCTGGGATTCCCACTCAGCCACTGAGTCAGATCCTGAGCTCCCTCTCACTCTCCCATGAGCTACTTTTACATAGGCTGCCCACCTATCAATCACCATGATGCCAGGTGACTGATTTCCAAAGTGCTCCAATTTGTTCTTCTTTTCTAGGTACAGGTTCAAAACATGCCTGCAAATGAACATTTTCCTTTCTGAATGTAAGGCTTACAATTTGGCATCAAACAGTGTTTGCCTGCAAGGCCTGCTGTGGACAGCGATTCACTTTCATTTTAAATAATGGATATAGAATTATCTGGATTAGGATAGTTTAGCTCTATGCATTTCAGTTGATTTACTGGCCTTATCAATGTACGTAGTTGACTAAGGCAAAGGAAGAAGAAACCTCTATTTTGGAAGGTTACAGTGAAATGATCTCTCTGGATGGATAAGCATGTAAGGAAATTGGTAAGGGGGGGGGGGAGAGGGAGATGGCAGCAGTCCTTTCTGGCAACACAAATAATGTCAACGTACTTGACTTAACCAGGATGTGATTAATTAGGAAATCTATTTAACTGGGACATTTCCCAGGGAATAAAATTAAACCAAATGAGATTTAACTGGCAAGGGGCAGTGGTTAATTGGGATGATAATTCTACTTCATTTGGATGCCTACATGCAGTTAAGTGATACGCAGATATATAGTCTCATATATTTAGTACTTTACCGCTCCCTCCCCCCAAAATAAACTAGTTGCCAGTGCAAGATCAGAATCCCACTGTCACTATCTGGGCCAATGCTTAGTGGTGACTCCTGCCACTCACAGATGCTTTGTCTCCTATACCAGGCTTCCTCAACCTCGGCCCTCCAGATGTTTTTGGCCTACAACTCCCATGATCCCTAGCTAGCAGGACCAGTGGTCAGGGATGATGGGAACTATAGTCTCAAAACATCTGGAGGGCCGAGTTTGAGGAAGCCTGTCCTATACTATAGTTAAACAAGGGGAAAAAAGGATGTGCTGAAAGACTAGTGAACATTTGCTACTGATGAGCAATTTTATCCTCTTTTAGAATAGGGGAGGGGGGAAACGCCCCACTCAAGTGGGCTTCTTCAACTGCCAGTCATTTACACTAAGGAATTCAAAAAGGCCTGCCCAAATGCATGACAAAACAAAACAATTCTTCTCTCTGATTCATATTACTGTTGAGCTCATCTAATACTCAAGACTCGCCCACCCTCATCACTGCTACTCACTCTAGATGACAGACCAAGAAGCAGAAATATATGCAAGAGTAGCCTAGTTCCCAATAGTAATTGCACCATGAACATCTCCCAATATTTGGCCTTTCTCTCAACTGAGAAAATAATTTCAATAGGTTTGAACATATTTTTTTTTAAAAAAGCTTTATTGCCTTCAGTATTATCTTGAAGTTGCAAATCATTGGTTGGCTTTGCTTTCCAGATCACATGTTCTCTCTCTTTGTTAATGGACAATGTCAGCCACATTCAATGTGATGATTCATTTTGTATAAGTATTACTCAACCAAGATATGATTCCCATTGCAAGTTTTTGAACCTTGCAGAAATGTCACAAATCTCTTCCCATCTAATAGGCACAGTTCTTTAATAATAAAATGTCACAAACAAAAGAATCAAAGAAACCATTTCAAAATCAAAAGTAACAAAACAAAACAAAACCAGACAATCTGAATCAACAAAATGTAGCAAATGAGAAGAATTGGCCTAGCACAGGTGCATATGTGTCCGATGTCAGTCATCCATCATATACATGCACTCTTTACGTTGTTTTTAATGTTTTGTTTTGCTTTGTGCTATTAATACATCTTATTTTATTTCCCAGTGTTTTTTAATTCCTTTAAAATTTCAATAAAATAGTTTAAAAATTGAATCAAGTACTGTAATAATAATAATAATAATTAATTAATAAATAATAATAATAATAATAATAATAATAATAATAATAATAATAATAATAATAATTCATAGAAAATTACATGAAAATAGAAAATGTTTTGACCAGAATGTTCAAGACTGGCCCAATACTTTTTGCTGCCTGAGGCAAATGACAAAATGGCACATTCACACACCCATTTCACATATGCTCCTCATTTCTACCTCAGTACTAGCAATGAGGTCCTGCACTGCCCCTGAAGGTCATCAAGACAGTTATAAGTGTGGAGTAGAAAGTGCATGACACACAGTTCTCCTCTCCAACAGAAGGATCTGGTCGGGAAGCTCAAGGGGAAGAAGTGAGAGGTACTACCACCTCCCAGCATATGCTGCCTGAGGCAGTTGCATCACTCTGCCTAATAGTAGGACCAACCCTGTGAATGTTCTGCTTCAGTGGTATCACAAAATAACTACAAAAATCCTAGCCTCTCCATCTAGCTCATTTGCAGACAATAAAAGTTCGCTGAAAAATATAACCTCTATGCCTTCACAATCTGTAAAAATGGACTCAGAGGTATAATGAATGATTGAGCATTGATTAGGGACAGACAAATCACTCTATTAACTATCACATATTGTCATTCCATTCCATCGCATTTCTGCATTAATGGGGGAGAGAGGTTATGTGCATGAACATTTGCATTTCAATACATACTTAAATACATATTTTTGAACATACCTCTATCTCAAAGCACTAATTTCTAATTGTGTTTCTGTCTCAAATAACACACATTTTAAATGCATTAAACTACTTTTCTGACCTGAGATCTGTCTCAGTCCATATGAAGAAATGTAAAATCTGATGGATACCTATGCTTCAATCCATACATCAATGGAGAAGGTGGCATCGTATCGGTAGTACCAAATTATCAATTTCCTCAAGCATCCCTCCCATTGGTGTGATGGGTACTTTAGATCAGTGTTTCCCAACCTTGGGCCTCCAGCTGTTTTTGGACTACAACTCCCATCATCCCTAGCTAGCAAGACCAGTGGTCAGGGATGATGGGAATTGTAGTTCAAAAACAGCTGGAGGCCCAAGGTTGGGAAACACTGCTTTAGATAGAAACAACAACAACAAAATAATAACCCGAGAAGCTTAATTATTTTCCAGTACCACAATGCTTGGCAGGAAAGGGGAAAACTTCACTCAGTCCCATAGGCAATAATACCTCTCTCTCTCTCTCTCTCTCTCTCTCTCTCTCTCTCTCTCCCCTACATAGAAAGGAACTTGAAGACAAGTGGAAAATGCTGAGAAATAATGATGCACCTTGCTGGTATCTCTGTGTAAAGTCAATGCTTAAGAGAGGCTGAATCTTGGTATGTTGGGAAGCTTGGTCGAAGTTAGCTCAGAAATGAACTTCTTGGATTCTTAAAAGGTTGTCTGTCTGTCTGTCTGGCTTTCACACACACACACACACACACACACACACACACACTTCTGCAGCTTGGATATTTCTGCTGGAAAATAGCTTCTGACTTTCGTCCCTCTCCTATCACAGCTACTCCTCAAACACTGTTCCCCTCCTCTTTTCCTTACCTTCAGGTGGAGAATAGGGAAGGAAACAGCAGTCACAGAAATGGGAATGCAGAAAAGGGATTTCGTGCTGTTCTAACTGTCCTCCCTACTCCTTGCTTGAAGTTAAAGGAAACACAAGGTTCTTTGGAGGTAGGAGGGTGGCAGAGATAGCTTTGCAATGGGGATGTATGAAGCTATCAACTTCTGTTTCTCTCGTTTTCCGAATCATAAGTTAAGTTCACCACATTTCCACACTGCTATCCCATTCAGGTGCTTTGTTAACTCTGCCCATTGGTTAATTTTGAGGTTTGTCTTATGATTGTTAATGTAATTTCTACCTATTTCAATTGTGATATTTTTGTAATCTGCCCTGGGAGCACTTGATATAACATTTTTGTAAAGTCCTACAGGATATTACCAAGACTGTAGTGTACTTTTCTCTAATATACATATTTTTGCAAGCAATTTTCCCCAATATAATGCATTTGTGTATGTTATTTTCATTAATATATTCATGTTAATGCATACGTCCCTGAATATATGCATTTTTGTACACTTTCAGCAAGGGTGTTAGAAAACTGGATCACAAGATTTATAAAAAGCTAAATTTCAAAGGGTAGCTACACTTTGGTTTGTGAATTGTTTCGGGAAACTAAATTAAACAGGTTTACATTAAAATGCAAACCAAACAGAAGTATCTCTTTTCAGGGAATAATGTAACAACAGCTTACATTTTACATTACATAAACCTAGCACAGCAGATAGCTAATGTAGTTTATGGTGGAAGATGAACTGCAGCAGAATGGAAACAGTACCACATGTGGCAAATACAGGGTGGAGTGGAAAACGATGTCTTCTTACACATCTACACTCAGATAGCTCTGGACATTTTGTGTTTCCTCCCCCCCCCCCCCGAAATCTTTTCAGGAGGAAGGACTTGGAGAAGTGCCAATCTGAAAAGAGCCTCAGATTATTTGCTCATCCCTAGTCCAACATATTTCTGGTTTGTTTGTAAAGGTGACGGGAAACTAGCACAAAAATAAAAACCAAGAAACATACTAGCTAGCTCCCTCTTATTTATATGCTTGTTGAAAATGCCAGTAATAAGTTGGTTGGCACATAATGTCCCCAAACCATCAGAAAAAGGAAGAAGGGATGAGGTATTGGCTGAGTATAAAATATACACAGTATGACAACTGGGTCAGGATCATTTGTTGTTTTCTCCGATAAGACACAGCAGAGCAGTACAGGCAACAGGCACACAGCATCAAAGAAACCAGCATGTCTGAGATGAAAACAACAAGGTTTCAGGTCATGAAAAGAGATGAGCTCCTTGGGATAACTGATTAGCCATGTGAAAACAAGGCTACCTTTAAACAAACTTAATACACCCGCTGTGGCTCAGAAACAGATGGAACCTGTTAAGCTAAAGTTCTCATGCAGGTAGAGAAACAGCATAACAGGGACCCATACAATTTTATAATCTGCATCATAGCAGCACATTCAAAATGCTGCAGCAAAATGGTCTGTCAGATTTGCGACTGCAGAAAACAATTTTCAGAGGCTTATATTATCACTGCTATTAACTGTACCTGTCTTCAGCTTGGCTCGCAAGCTGTTACCTTGTATATTCTTCTCTTAAGATTTCACAATAAATACCTTCCACCAAAGCCAAACACTTAAAATATTAAAAGAACAAACAAACCCCGGAACAAACGGCATCCAAGGTGCCTTCTGTGTCCAAGCTGCGAGGATGGGAGCAATTTCAGGGAGAATAAGATTTAGCATAAATCATAGCAAAAAAATAATAATCACAAGCCGCATCAAGCCAAAACCTGGCATATTTTGTTCTCTCCTACTGACACCTGCAGATGTGCTATGTATGGCTATTTCTCAAAGGTGTTCCTGTCTCTCATGGGCCAAAAATTATCTCCAGACTTTCTGAATATAAGGATCCCTTGAGATTGCTTTTCTTCTGACTTTTAACATAGGTGTCTCTAGGCAGAAAATTTTGATCTATGATTCATCAGTCCTATGAAAGCAGTCTACCACTTTCTCCCTACGCGCCTGCCAAGAGTATCAGCAGGAGAATCTTCCTTTATCTGCAAGCGGATTTCATTTTATTTTTATTTTTTACACTTTCTACAGAAATAGACCCTGCAGAGACATAGAAACCTGTGCTGCCATTAATGTAAGAAAGCTGGAGATGCTGCGAGCACACAAAGGCCCCTCTTTAAAAATGGAAATGCGGATGACAACCCTCTATAGAGAGAAGCACAGGCAAAAATAAATAAATCTTATAGCGTGTTGTGGAGTGGCGGGGGTACCATGGCTGACAAGATGAGGAGGACCTGGAGGATGGCAGCAGCAGCAACTGGGGATCCTGCTTCCCCACAGCTCTACAAATCAGGGTGCATATACTACATGCAGCAACAGCAACAAAACAATTGCAGGGGACTGAACTAGGGTCCCTTCCAACTCTATGATTCTAAAAGAAGTCTAATAAAAGCAGGGCCAGATTTAGGTTTGATGAGGCCCTAAGCTACTGAAGGTAATGGGGCCCTTTATACGTCCAGCTGTCCTTTCAACAACAAATTGTTGCTGTTTTTTGTGTTGTATATATGCTATATTGAAGGGACGCGGGTGACGCTGTGGTCTAAACCATTGAACCTAGGGTTGACGATCGGAAGGTTGATGGTTCAAATCCCCACGACGGGGTGAGCTCCCATTGCTCGGTCCCAGCTCCTGCCAACCTAGCAGTTTGAAAGCACGTCAAAGTGCAAGTAGATTAATAGGTACCGAACCACTTTGAAGGTAAATGGTGTTTCCATACACTGCTCTGGTTTCTCCAGAAGCGGCTTAGTCATGCTGGCCACATGACCCGGAAAAACTGTCTGCGGACAAACGCCAGCTCCCTCAGCCAGTAAAGCAAGATGAGTGCCACAACCCCAGAGTTGTTCGCAACTGGACTTAACTGTCAGGGGTACTTTACCTTTTTTATATGCTATATGGTAATTTATGGACCTAATAGGTATCTAAAACCATTTGCACATAACAAAATGTCTATTTTAATATTAGTTAACAGGTACAACAGCTTGACCTACATTCAACTGTGCTGCACTGCAGTCTGCAGCTGTATGCTACATGTTGCCATGCAACTAGTCCATGCAGAATGTAGGCACAATATACAGTGGTACCTCAGTTTAAGAACAGTCCCAAAGGCTTCTCAGCCCAGGTTTGAAAATCAGCTCACATCTGCCTTACCTAATACATGATTCTCACAGTAGCTTTCAAGCTTGTACCTGCTAATCTTGGTGAAGGATATCCAGAAACCTTGGGCACAGAAAACCCATTTACTGCAAACTACTGAAGTGGTCCTATACCTCTTGGTCTAACTTCAACAGATATACCCTGAGCACTAGGTGTGCTCCAATCCCTACATAACAAGCAAACTTATTTATCATGACATATAACCTCCATATACTGTATGTACAGTTGGTGACACAAGTTGTATCATTTTTAACTTCATACATACAAATTCATATATACAGATTCCTGTTCTTCATCTAAGGAGATCAGGGCAGCGTACATGATACTTCCCCTGCCTTTTATCCTCAAAACAACCTGTGAGCTAGATTAGACTAAGACGCAGTACTTGGCTAAAGGTTACCCAATGACTTTCACAACTGAGTAGAGATTTGAACCCAGCTTGCTCAGTCTTAGTCCATTGTCTCACCACCATGTCATACTGGCTTTCAAAGTTCCTATGAACTTCTCCATACATTCATTGAAACCATGATGGCCAGACCCCAATGCTGATGTGCCTGCTGTCCAATTGGGATTCTTCATAACACCAAGGGGCTAATACATGTATATGCCCCCATTCTCCCTAACAATGAATATTCAGCCACTAATTGGGGGAGGGGGAGGGAGAAAGTAGCCAATTGGCACAATTTTACTTATTAAATTTATATACTACCCTTCATCAAAAGATCTCAGGGTGGTTTTGTTTCCTCTCAGAAATTAACTGAATGGTTGAGAGAGATTGTATGAACACCTATTTAGTGGTTTCCTGACACATACACCTGAAGCAAAGTAAAGTTTGTGCTACCATTTATACATTGCAAGCTGTTTCTATCATTTGAGGGGAGGAGGAAAAATCACCTTGGAGAAGTAATCCTATTCCTGTCTTTTTTTTTTTATAATAATTTTTATTAAGGTTTTCCAAATTAAAACAAATTAAAACAAATTAAATCCAATTTATAAACTTTTTGCCAATAACCAGGACTTCCCCTCCCTGCCCCCTCTTGTGTTCCAAATCTTCCAAATAAGCAATTAAATTCAACAAGTTCTTATCCCCAAATTACACTCATCATCAATAACCCAATTTATCCAAATTCCCATCCCCTAAGATCGATCTATTCCCTTCCACGAGTTCCCCCCTTTCAAACATGGTACAGATGGAAATAAAATAAATATGAGTAGTGATTTTACAACCTTTGGATTCCAACTTTCCCTCCCCTCTTTCCCCTTTGCGTTTCACCTATCCCTCTACTTCTAATATCTTCCTGGAGTTCCCACATTACACTACCTCAGGTTCTTTGCCAGTCTTTAGTTATGAGTGTCCAATCATAGAAGGAGTCTATCAAACGAGGGGCCCATTTCTTCTATCCAGGTTTTTATATCCAGGAGTAAAAACTCCAATTTTGTATCCATAAGCTTGTCAAACCTGGATATCCCAAATGTTCCCTCTCCCAGTTCTGTCCAGTTCTTGTTGTTTCCTTGTTCTTGTCAATCATTCTCCTCCTTTTTGTTTCTCTGTTCTCCTACAGGAATGTTCTTTTTCCAAAAGTTTCTAGTGTCTCTGCAGGGGCTTGTTATTCAGAAGCAAAGCATTGCATCATGTTCCTTTCATTTTCCAACAAATAGTTCCATTGTTTCCTGTAGTGTAAAGACCTCTGTAGACAAAATAAAGTTCCATTCCTGCAGTTTCCCAGGAGATTAAAAGTTCCATTCAAGTGTTCAAGTTTCCTTTCAAAAACACATGCAATATCCCTCAGCTCCTCTAGGTGGATTACAGTAGCAAAGTTCCCTTCCAGAATCACATCCACCGGTCCAAATAGCTTGTTAGCCCATATTTGAAACAATTTATGTTCAATTTATAACAAATGTAACCGGCAAAGTCCTCATAACAAAGTCTCTATTTTAATCTTCCTTTTTGACAGCTCTTTGACAGCTGTCAAAACCTCCATTGCTCTTCTCCAGGCAGTTTCACGAATCGCTCCAGGGGTTCCGGGGGGGGGTTTGCTTTTTTAAAACAATTCCACTTTTCTCCTCCAGCTCAATCTTATAATTTTCCCTCGCGAAGTTGCTAATTCGGCAAGATAAGGTTACACTCGATCTTAGTTGTCCAGTCCTTTGTTTTGGCTCTGCTACAATTTAGGGGTGGGCTGACTTCCTTTTTTCCACCTCCCCCGTTCGCTCCAAATTTTAAAAATTTATCCCTTTTTTTTTAGTCCATATTCCAATTACTCACGGGTTCTTCTTTAGATCCAAATTTTCAATAGAAGAAGTCAGCGCTCTCCGCCGGATGGCATGCAGCTGCGCTCGGCAGGGATAGCAGAGAACTCAAAGCACCACGCTTCTCCCCGGCACCCGATCCGTAGCCTTTAAAAAGGCTCCTTCACGAGTCGGGAGGGCGCTGACGGTGCCAGCCGAGTCTCCATGTCCACGGCCTCCTCTGGCCGTGGTTTTTGAGGGTCCCCGCATCGCCGGTGCGGTAGGACCCAGCCCCTGCCAAGCCAGCTCCCTCCGGAGCTCGGAGGGAGTCCGCCATTCGGCGATGGCGCCGACCCGGAAGTCAATCCTATTCCTGTCTTGACCCTCTCTTCATTTCATAGAGGAACAAAAATAATTTTACAAACTTGCTGCAGATGAAGCAGTGAAACTATGATAAAATGTCTGAGGCATCTGACACTCATATCCAAACGTAGTTACCTGTATCCATATAGCACACAGAATTTATCTATGCTAGATTAATCTTTTTCACCCTGAAGTAAACTGACATTTGGCCATGTACTGAACTGGTCTTCTACTTGAGTGTTTTCCCAATGCTTTATGTACAAAGAAAGAATGCAAAACCCTCTGTTATGTAGCACTGATGCATTCCCTTTCATCATGCCAGATAAGCAGTCAACACTTCTGGGGATGAAAGTGGCCAGAGATATAGAAGAATGAAATTCGGAAACAAAAGGCCAGCTGTTGTGGGGAGGTTTTGTTCATCCCCAGAAGCTGAAGGCAATTTCTTTCCACAACCTGCAATTTAGGCTTAGCTGTTTTCACTGTGGAGAAACCACAAGCATTACCTAGGGATTCATACAACAATACGTGTTTCTCGTCATCCACATTCAATTGCAGTGCCCTTGCTCTGTCATCTGATGGGAAACCTACACCTTATGATGAGCTGTGCATTAGATAAACCTTTTTTTAAAAAGACATTTCCCTAATGCTGAGTCTCCAGACTAGCTGGCAAATATTTCATAAAATTTCAGCTGTGATTCAATTTTTCATTCAGGCTCAATATGTCATACCCTCACTGCCCCCACACTAACAACCAACTGCAAATATATTTTCAGTCAGACATAATAGGTAAACAATAGACCGACTCTAATAATAATGATTTCCCTCTAAAAGGGATTCCTCAGAGTATTTGGAATGGCTTATTAACGGATTGCTTTCATTGGCTAAATATGCTCCCAAAAAGGCCTTAATCCACTTAAATACCAGCATATCAATTCCCATAATGAGTGTGCAAATGTGAAGGAGTGATATCACATTGAAGCAGCTGTTCAGCTAATCCCAGGCCAAGGGTATTTGCTAGTATGTTCTGCAAACAATCACCTGATCATGATGTGGACAATAGAAGATTAAAAAAGCAGGGCAGGTGATACCCTTTTTTCAAGGCCAAAATATGTTGCCAAGGCTCCCTCAGCTCTTGGTATTCAGAAAGCTTCTTTTAAAGCACACCAAGGAAAAAAATATTCTCAACTGTGTAGTTTTGAAAGGATTGGTTCTAACTTTCTCCCTTGAAATGTTAGGAATATATTGAGGGTCCCCCCCCCCCCCCAATGCATGGAACATGCAATAACAGGGAACAGCTGTGATGAGCTTAACTCGCAATGATGTTTTTCCCTCTTGATAGGAAGGGCTACAGGTCAGCCGTAGACCATGTGCTTTCAATACAGAAGGTCCCAGATTCAGGAGCAGAGCAGCTGGCATGGTATGTGTGTCGGATGCAGTTACTGCAAGGGGGCAGGGGGATGATGGTGAGGTTGGGGCTGTGCAAGCACATTGGCAAAGCCAATCCAGCACTCCTGCTGGTGCACCTCTGCACCCCTGACTTCAACCCTGCACCACCCCAATAAGCAGCAGCAGCACTGCTGTCAGGAAGGCAGAAGCGTGGCACTTCTCCAACTGTTCCTGTCCTGGTTCAATCCCTGGGATCTCCTGCTGAGGCTGGGAATGTCCCCTGTCTGAAGCCTCGGAGGGACACTTAAATTCAGTGTTGACAATAATGAGCTAGAGAAACTGATGGTCTGACTTGGTATAAGACAGCTTCTCATGTTTCTATGCCTGTGTGATACTTATAGCCAGGGAAAAAATAAGGGTTGATCCACTGACTTCAAGCACTGTAATTTGAAATGTGTATGGCTGTGGCAGGAAAAGAGATGCAGGTATATGCATTCAGCTGACCGAGAGACAAGAAAAGAAGTTAATACTCTGTATTAAGTTCCATATGGAAATTCTGTCTTAAAACATGAGAGAGATGAAAATATAGCTTTGTAGGGGTCAGGAACGATATAAAACATGCCCACAAGTTATTGTAGGGTTTTAAAAAGGCCAGGAAGCGCCCCTCATTGGTGTTATATAGCCATTTGTTGGCATCGGTGTGCTGCAAAATGAGGAAAGAAAACGACCCTTCAACTACAAGGCCATAATTTACAATATATATCAAGCAGTACTTCTTTGACAAATTTGCCCATATCTAATACAGTGGCAGAATTCCTAATTCAAAAGGTCCAAAGACACCACCAAGATAGTGCTCTTTGAGCAGCAATTAACCTCTGAGCCACTTGGTTCCTCCCCATGGGGAAGGGGGGGGGAATTGCCCAGTTATCATTACAATGTCTGAGCTAAAGGCAAAAAGAAAAACTACTAGAAACGAAGAAACACTTGCTTTTGACTTCTTGTTCAGTTTGCATCTCCAAGGAAGTAACAAAAGGGCCCAGACAGAAGTACTTCCAAAAACACTCTGCAGGTGGGAATGCTGTCACTGTCGTGGTTTGTTTATCTATAAAAGTTTTGATATACCACTCACATATCAAGGCAGTGCACAACCTAAAATATCATAAAACAATACAATAACCACAATATAATACAATAACCACAATAATGGGTGGCTCATTTTTTAAAAAAGAAATTAACCACTGAAAATGCTTACAACATTAAAAAAGTCTTCAAGAGACATCTGAAGGTTAGCAGTGAGGATGCCTGCTGGAAAAGTGCTCCATAGTGTGGGTAGGGTGACACCAAATGTGCAATTTCCAGCTCAGCTTCTGAGACATGGGGAGGAGCAAGAAACACTGCTCCTCTAGATCAGGCTTCCTCAAACTAGGCCCTCCAGATGTTTTGAGACTACAATTCCCATCACCCCTGACCACTGGGTCCTGCTAACTAGGGATTATAGGAGTTGTAGGCCAAAACATCTGGAGGGCCGAGTTTGCCTATGCCTGCTCTAGATGATCCCAGTGGCTAAGCTGGGATACAGAATAAGGGCTCTGGCAGCTCTGAAGGTATCCTGGATCTAAGTTGTTTAGGGCTTTGTACAGCTTAAGAACAGCCGGTGCAGATGTTTTAGCAAAGGCTGTCACATGCTGCCAGCCATATGGCCCCATCATTAGTTTAGCTGCTGCATTCTGTACCAGGTGTAGCTACTAGACCAGGGCCAAAGGCATCCTCACATAGAGTGCACTGCAGTAATCCATTCTCGAGGTTCCTCTCCTACTTCTGGTCTGCTCCACAGAAGATGAACAGCCCAACATGATCCCCAGGCAAGCAGGTTTCCATGCCCTGCTAGAGGCACCAGTGAAGTGGAAGACAGCAATAGGAAACTAAAGATAACATCACTGCACATTTTTGTATACTCTGTGTCCAGGTAGCTGGATGTTACTAGACTCCAGCTCTCATCAGTCCCAGTGAACATGAGCAATGGTGAGGAAGGATGGAAGTTGTAGTCCAAGAACATCTTGAGGACACCTCATTGGCAGGGACGGAGGAAGGGGGTGCGTTGGGTGCAGTGCGTTGGGTGCAGGTATCACCATTGAGGGGGGTGACAAAATGCCAGGTGGCACTCACTGTGTGGCCTGCAGCATGCCCAAGCCATGCATCTCTCCTGGGAGAGACACGGTGGCTTGGATGCACGCAGGCTCCGTGCTGGCTAAGTGGTCCACCCGCCCATAGGGCGGCTGAGTGGAAGGAGACAGGCAGAATCTGGAGGCCTCACGGTACCCCCTGCCCTTATGGGTGGCTCGCGCTGCCCCAGGCGCCCGAGCAGGTTCCTCCGCCGCTGCACACTGGCTACCCCTGCTTTATATCACACTGGAGAAAGGAGGAGAAAAATAAGGGGTGTCTTTTTTTTAATGACAGCCACACACCTCCCAGAATGTGTTGTTTGAGTAGGAAAGTTTCCTGTAGCAAAGCAGCTCTCACCTAAACAGTACATAAAAAAGTTAATTTTTCATTCTTTCAGCTTAGTAACAGAAGGCAACCTATTTGCTACCACAATAAATATAATGTGTATAACAAAAAACAACAACCACAACCTCATAAAACAAATTAAAGATATATTTTGTCAAAGGGGATAAAAGGCCTAATAGTCTAGTGTAAGCCTCTGCAGAATAAACCCTTTGGCATACACTTTAACAAGCCAGTTAATAACAGCTTTGTTAGCTATATTATACATCTGAAATAAAGCATTGAGGGATAAAGCTAGAAAACAAGCCATAAAATATAGTTTTTGTTTGTTCCAGGTCATTACTGCTGCTGTAAACCAAATCCTAAACCTTATAACAATTTGTGGAGACTTTACAATGCAGCAAAGATGATAAAGTGGAAGGTTGTTGTTTTAATAAAAAGGCACCATGCTCAAATCAAATGATAAACAAATCATAGATCACAAAAGCCTGGATATTATATCCTATTTATAAAGGGGAGAAACAAATTGGAAAACAAAAATTATTAGTGCAAAAGGAATTAGTTCAAGGAAATGTCTAGATTTTTCTTTTTCCTTATGCTTCTAGAAATGGGGTTTCTCTGCCAACAAATAGAGTGATGAATTTTGAGAGGTCACTTGCTATGGATATGCAATGACCAAATGTTTTGGGTCAGGTTCTAATGTTGTACTTCCGAAAACAGTCTGCCTCAGTTCAAAGTGCTTCATATGCTGCCCAATTTGGCTCAAGATCCACCAGTGCTCCTGAATGAGAAAATTGCCAAATGGAAAATATGTCCAGGGATGGAAGAATGGAGGATGAAATTAATGGACTATGCGGAATTGGACAAACTAACAGGAAGGATCCAAAACCGGCGAGACCAGAAGTTTACAGAAGACTGGAGTGAATTTACAGACTATTTGAAAAGTATTTATGATGATCAGATGACGTTTGTAGGTTTGCAAGAAGTTCTGTGAGGAGTAATATTAGAAATATTGTAAAAATGGAAAAAGAGAGATGATATGTTAAAAGATTTAATGGCAATATTAAGTTAAGAAAGGCATAAGAAGTGATTAAGACGGAGGATTATCAGAGGTGCTGAAGGAAGTCCAAATAAGAATGTATCTGTGATAAAGTGTGAGGTATGTTTTATAATTTTGTAAGCTAAAAACCATATATATATATATATATATATATATATATATATATATATATATGAATGAGAAAGTATGTCCAGGAGCTTTTGTGCTAGGCACACTTGAAGTTGATTTGGGGTATGCATGAGAAGTAAAGGAGATTGGCTTTCCAGGTGAGCTCATTCCCTCTGAGTACAAGCTTATCCATCACAATGGAGATCTCCCTCCAACCTCTCTTCCTCCACCTGCTGCTCTGCCTTATATAGTAAATGTAAGTGTTATTATTTTCACGTTTAGATGCTAGTGTGCAGCATGTTTCTGACATTCGGATCGCTGAGGCAGTATGAAACATTTCAGAGGTTGGTGCTTTGACTTGTGCAGCCGTGTGCTTCATCTCTGACAAGCTCCTAATCCCCCCGAGGCATCCTACTTCAGCTCAGGATTTAGTATTCCTCTGAATCTGATTACATGCCTACCATTTGCAGAAAGCCCCAGCACCTGGTAGATGACTGTCCCCTTTCCCCTTTAGTGTGGGGAATTAAATAAGAATCCCTGTGGACCCACGTGTGTGGGTGAACAACAAAAGAATCAGCGGGTTGCCTGGATTCAAAACGCTGGGCTAGCACACAGAAAGCAGAGTATTAAATTCACAAAAATAAGCAGCACAGTAAAGCATTAGGAATATAGGTTGTTAGGCCTTTTAATCCCTTTCAGCTGCACACAGCTGACCTCTTTCTATCTCTCTTGCATGAACAGACCACACACTGTTAAATAAGTTTAAAATGCTTTACTTACAGATTCGAGGTCTCAGTCATGCATTGTTCCATGTAGCAGAAATACTCTTGGGTAAAAAATACAGAATATATTTCCAAACATGTGCTGTAAGCTCAGAAGCAAGCTTACACACACACACACACACACACACACACACACACACACACACTCCTTTGTTGGTTATAGGATGCAGATAGATAGATAGCTAGAGATGATAGATAGATAGATGATAGATAGGTAAATAGATAGATGATAGATGATAGATGCGCACGCGCGCGCGCGCACACACACACACACACAGTATAAAGGAAGTAGAAAGGGTTCACTTCCCCTCCAGTGAAGAGGGGGTGTGACCTAACTGAGTCTAGCAATACAACTCTGTGGTCCTTAACCCCTTCATGCACTAACAAACAGTCGTGCATAGTTATGTTTGACTGCAAACTCCCACATTTAGAAATGTGCTATAAAAAAAATGTTGTTCTCAAAATTGCTATAGCTGCTAGACTTGTTCAGCTCCTTTTGTCTCTAAAACTTAAATCCCTAAGTAGGCTGTGCTTGCATCTCATCTCTAGTGCACCCCTATTTAAAGGCATTCACACAACTGCTAAAGCATCACAGACTGCCACTGCACCTAGTGCACCTGCTGCGGTACATTTAGAATAATTGATTACACATTGTAATATAATTATGTTTTCTTTTTTCAAATATATTTTTAAGCAAAAGAATAAACAGTATTTTAGATTCTATATCAAGACTACTGCAATGTAAACAAAGATGGCATGCAACAGAGAAAGTAGAGTCTTCCACAATGCAGTGTTCCTGTATGTGTTTGTGTGTTTAGGTGCTTAGGCAGTGTAAGAATAGGAGTGCTACAACTGTGCCCATTATCATCTGTGAAATGCTGAAGGATCTCATTCTCCCTTTCTCTGAATGGAAGTAAAAAGGTAAAGGTAAAGGGACCCCTGACCGTTAGGGCCAGTCGCAGACGACTCTGGGGTTGCAGTGCTCATCTCGCTTTACTGGTCGAGGGAGCCGGCGTACAGCTTCTGGGTCATGTGGCCAGCATGACTAAGCCGCTTCTGGTGAACCAGAGCAACACACGGAAATGCCATTTACCTTCCCGCCGGAGCAGTACCTATCTATCTACTTGCACTTGACGTGATTTCGAACTGCTAGGTTGGCAGGAACAGGGACAGAGCAATGGGAGCTCACCCCATCGTGGGGATTTGAACCACTGACCTTCTGATCGGCAAACCCTAGGCTCTGTGATTTAGACCACAGTGCCACCTGTTGTGAATGGAAGTAGTTATCCCCTTTTTTGGTCCGTGAGAGCTTCACTAAAATAAGAGTGTGAGAGATGGGTTTGTTGATTTGCCCTTGCACCTGCAAACCCCACCTCCTGCAGATCACCAATCAGTTCTGGAGGGGCTTGCAGTGATGCTGGGAAAATGAGCTCCCATTCTCTTCTGTTAGCAGAAATGTTTGCTAAATGAAAAGCCCTTCCAGGAATGGGAAGGCATATTTAGATTTATCCCAGGAATTAGGGGTTTTGTATTGAGAGGAGAGAAAAGGGACTAAAAACTTCTCTTATGTGTACTGGCTCTTAGCCTGTGGTTCTACCCCAGGATTGCTATGCTTTTGTAACAGACAATACCTGGTCTGTGACAACAATATGAAATATATACATTAGAAGAAAATTGGTATTAGCATGAGATTACTATCCTACATGAAGTAATGTTTTTTTATGGTACAGTCAATAAGTGTCCATAAATGAATATACTCTGTATATTAAGACTTGCTACTATATGTATAAATTCTGAATTCTAATTTGTATTGATTTAATGGGCTCATCCTGGGACTTTTAAAGGAGGGCCCATAATTAAAGTGTTCTGCTTTGACAAAGTCAATAATTCCATTTCCCCCCTGAGGCTCCTCATTCTGCTGTAGCATTCTTTATGAATTGAAGAGGCATGAGATTTAAACTTTGGTTAAGTGTGCAGTTTCTAGCAATGCCGCATGTGGCGCACGCTGCACTACTCAGCCATCAACTCAGGGTAGCAGCTGAATGAAGAAGGGCTAAAACACACAAATGCATCAGGCACCACACCAAAAGATGCTGGCTAAAAACAACTCAGTTTATACAGCACAAGCTGATGAAGAGGGCTGTAGCCCATGAAACCTTGTGCGATAATAAGTTGGTCATGCCACAATCCTCTCAGTTTTTGTACATTTTCTCAGTTCTGATTGGACATGATCAATTTTTTTAACCACAGCCTTTTATTTTTGTTCATGCCCTCTTTATTCCAGAATAGCACACCAGAACACAGTGAAGCTCTTAATCTAAAAATGGCATTGAAAAAGCTGATAACTTTTAAACAGCTGGGAAAAGGTGGCTGGATAGACAGTAAAGATAAATCCTTTTTAGACATCTTTCCTTGCCTGATGTCTGTGACAAGATCATTAGCCATAACAGCTGTGTTAAAGTGAGAAAAGCGGGGGGGGGGGGGAGGGTGTCCAATGTGTTTCAACAGGAAATTACATAATTATTTAGGAAATAGTGGAACTGCAAAACCATTTACCCTACCGTGGGCACATAAAAGGTCACACTGTGTGTGCTCCCTAGCCATGTACAGTTTGGATGGATACCTGGGAAAGCATGCAGTGTAGTAATGCAATGTTTATATTGCTACCAGTGAACAATACTCCATGTGGACAGCACTAAAACTAAGCAAATAAAGGAGGTGGGGTATTTCAGACAAGAAACACTCATTTCTTCAAAATACACCTCTCTGAGATGACATTGCCCTGGAACAATGCACTCTTTGGCCACAGTACTGGATCTATTCCTTAAATATCTCTGGATCTGGGTCACTTGTAATTTCAAATAGATCACTCGGAAGTTCATAAAAGAATATTTAAATGCAGAATGATCAAGGATTGCTGGAATATGTTATATTGTTTAATTTGCAGTCATGACAGTGCCATGGGGAAGGAGGAGAAACACACGAGTAATGGTGGCTCTGATTTTCAAGTATTGCTCTTAATGCATTTGAACTAATGGCATAATACACACACACATTTGCAACAGTGCTACAAGCAACTTACTGGAACGAGGAATTTTTTAATTTCTTCCAAGGCGTGACTCATCCGTGAATAAGCTTCCCCGGGTGGGGCAAACACTTCAATTAATACATGTAGTTCATCACTCAAGTGTGCGTATTTGGCTTCCCCACTCTTCCTTAGTTCTTCTTCCTGTGGAAGAGGGTATTTTTAGAAATAGAAATCTATTCACTTTGCATTGATTTAGCATTTACAGAGAACACGACAAAAGGGCATAATCTAGGCAGGCTTTCAACAAAATGAGGCCCTCCGAGAAACAAAAATACCTGGTATAAATTACTTGATCTGAAAATCACTTTTGAGTGTGTGAGTGGTAAAAAAAGAAGAAAACCTGGCATAATTAACATCTACAAAGAAAGACTTGCTAAATACTTTACAGGAATGTGTTAAAATTTAATGATGAATGCAATTAAAAGACAGAGTCTTTGCAGATTAGGTTTTCCGGAGCATCTTATACTAAGGACACAATTAAATATGTACTAAAATATGGTGAATCCAGAAAGTCAAAGAAGAAAAGGCATCTAAACATCCTGCATGAAGAAAAATCAGACTTTTGTAGTGTTTGGGGTGGACCAAAGCATACAGTTTTAGGGTGTACAAGGATGAGTCTGCTTAGGTCAGCTACAGTAGGAAACTTGCCCCAAGATGTTTCTTCTCAACCTGGTCCTTACTGTCCACTAGTGGGCGTTTCAGGATTCTAGGTGGGTGGTAGGGGGTTCTACGGCACAAGTTGAATCCTCCTTCCATTGAGCACTGGTGGGCGGTAAGGAAATTTTACCATCAAGAAAGATGCATTAGTGGGCGGTAGGTATAAAAAGGTTGACTACCCCTGATCTAAAGTTTATGCATAGAAAAAAAAATGGTGTGCAGCTCACTTTTCTGCACTTAGCTTTTCCTATGGCAGTTGTCAAGCCTCTCTATTTGGGTGGAATGATTTGAACAGTGTTTTTCCTTTCCTTATAAACAGATGACTAGCACTCTGCTATCAATAACAGTTTTCAACAGAGAAAATTCCTACACATGAAATCCTGCACGTGGCCTACTACACATGGATCTTGGTCTGTTATAGAGACATCATGCAATTCCTGCAAGGTTGTTTCAGTTTTAGTCAGATATCGTGCAGTTTTAGCAATGATCTATGCTCTGTATCTAAAACCAAGCTTTGAAAAAAGGAAGATCAGGCATTTTTTCACTACAACGTTACAGTTTTATTGGCTATCTCCAGCAACTGCTCTAGAGAAAGCGGTTTAAAATTATACACTAAAAAATTCTGAATAATTCACAACGAATTGTTCTTTCTATAAAGCAGAGAGTGATGCGCCTTCTTTACATATCATGGGAACACTTCATAATGATTCCCTGTTATATGAATGCAGTTGAGAACCTCAGGTTTTGAGCAACTCAGGTATTGATCTCTTCAAATGGACTTTGCCCTGAAACATTTTTAGTAACAGATAAATGATGGCAAACCCCAGCACCTATTGACTGACATTCACGTCATGTGGCTTCCCCTCTCCCTCACAACAGAGGTTTTCCAGGGGGAAGGGTACTAGGGCATAGCTGTCAACTTTCAGATTTGAAAATAAAGGAAAAGCAGCCTAGAAAATAAGGGATCAGCAGCCTCACCTGTCCCGGGGACAGTCTACGGGTTATCTAACAATCCGGGATAGCAGTGGGAAACGAAACGGAGCTGGAATAAGGGAATTTCCCGCAAAAAAGGGGAAGGTTGACAGCTATGTACTAGGGTATGTCCTTTTATTTCTTTAACCTTTCATCAATTAAAAATCTAAAGTATCAATCCGGTACTGGGGTTCAACGTATCCCAAGACAGCCATACAAATAAAATACCTAGTAGAAGTTAATGGGCACAACACCATTTGCAATTTAAAAGTAATAATCATGCCTTCACTGAGTATTTCTCTAAACCAGTAAAACAATGCAGGTCAACTGTGGAAAAGGAAACTACAAAAATGATATGTGGAATGCTGCGGCCCAGGTATCCTGTAAACCCAACGCCTATTCACCTATTACCTTAATGCTGTAGAGATGTTTTTCCTATTATATCGTCAATATGTTGTAGAAATCAGTAATTTTTTCCCCTGTTAGATGCTAACCTCCACATAACATTTTTTTTCCTGGTTGGCAAGTGTATCCCCCTCTCCCCCACTTTATCTCTGCTGCCGCCATATAGATCAAAGCTGTTATGTTTTCTTATACCAGTTAAACTTTCAATAGTGTGGTTTGTTCATGGCTGCAGCTCATGGTTAGTGAGGAAGGAGCTTGGATGACATGCTAAGTCAAACCATGGCTTAGCTCAGCATGGTGTGGGAGTAAAAATGACTGGGAAAGACCAAAGTGGCTGCGAGCTCTGCTTCAGGGGGGAGCCCACATGTCCTCGTGGTCCCAGTAAGAAGAAGAGAAGAAGAAGAAGAGTTTGGATTTGATATCCCGCCTTTCACTCCCCTTCAGGAGTCTCAAAGCGGCTAACATTCTCCTTTCCCTTCCTCCCCCACAACAAACACTCTGTGAGGTGAGTGGGGCTGAGAGACTTCAAAGAAGTGTGACTGGCCCAAGGTCACCCAGCAGCTGCATGTGGAGGAGCGGAGACGCAAACCCGGTTCCCCAGATTACGAGACTACAGCTCTTAACCACTACACCACACTGGGTTTGGGTTACGATGTCATGCAAATGCAGCCAATGTCTAAACCTACATTATGCCTGTGTTAGTATCAGCATATGCCTTTTGGGGAACAAGGAATTAGTCAAACTCTAGTTTGAAAACAATGAGTTATCATAAATCCACTGGTAAATTTTTAACCAAGTCTTTAACCAGTTAAAGATGCCTCATTAAAAAGTTGATTTATTTGAATGGGTCTCCTTTGAGTATGACTAACATTGGATATCACCATATTTATTTTATTTAAAATATTTATTATGTGCTTTTCAATACAATATCATCCCAGAGTGTGTCATATAAACTGTTGAAATTTAACATGTACGATAAAACAACAGGTATATTTCACATCAATCTCAACAAGAAGAAGAATACATCAGCGATAGCAAAACAGGCACTAACATATAACAAATAGCTGATGTAGTGTATCTCAGATAGCTGCAGAATATAGCAAAAACATCACCGAGATAAACTGTCAAAATTCTGAGCATTTTGCAATAAACTGCATTAAAGTAAAAAGAACAACTGGAGCGGTATTAGTACAGCATGACCAAAATGTTCACATTGCACATGCATTTAAGTGCCATAATGTATTCATAAAAATGTCTTTACAGAATTCCAAAATGTATTCCTTCTTAATAATGCCTTTGTGATTCTTGAAATGTATTGGTAACAGCTGCAATATAGATGGGATTCATCTGATGCCAAAGAAACTTCAAGGCAACACTCCATCACTTGAGTCATTGCAATTGCTCATTCTGTTCATGGATGAGACAATGCATTGCCAGGCCGGGAGGGGGGGGGGGGCGTTGCAGAAAATGTCCAAAAGGTTGATGTTTCTAGTTATAAACTCAGGAATAACAACTATTGCTGTGTACAGAGGAGAGTGAGAGAGAGAAAACATTGCCCAGAGCTATGCTTATTGCTTCTCGTCTTTTGTGTCAGTTGTTCTTCTGCTAGCCTTCATGTGTGACTGAGCTTTCCGAATGATAATGTTATGGTGTGTGTCTGATGAGCCACGTAAAAATTGCGAGTCCTTCAGTCAAGGATCTAGGAACAGTGTAAGAAACTAGATGCTACTATTTAACTCATCTGTGGGGAACTTCTGCTTCTCTCCCCCCTACCACAGATGTTGCTGAACTACATCTCCCATCAGCCTCAGCAAGTATTGTCAATGGCTAGGGATTATGAGAGCTGTAATTCAGCAACATCTGGAGGTCCAAATGGCCAAAGGTTTAACTCTTTGTTACTTCAGAAGAGGCCTATTGTTGTATTGTTTGACCACTAGCAGAAAAGTCCTATTTATTCTGTGATATTCTCACACAGAAATTGATAGCTTCAGTTATATACTTCTTAAGTAGCTCCTTTCAGAATAATGAAATGAATCTCAGAGACTTTGATATTGTGTGTGTGTGTGTGTGTGTGTAATTTTAGAGAGCCCTTTTTCATTTTTATCTTCAGACCCAGTGGGAGATTTCCTGCTTGCAGCGGGGTAGAATTTTGATATAAACAGTGGGGGAGGGAATGGGTTAAAGCCCCCGCCCCACATACTATGGTCCCACTCTAAGTTACCCATAGTTATTTCATGGTTATACCCATGGTTATTTCATAGAAATATCAGTCACACAAGGTTAAACACCATGACAAATGTCACATCTAGCTTGGCTCTTTGAGGCTCCAGATTCAAAGCAGAGACTACTCTAGCAGTCAGGGCTTTGTATAAAAAAAGATAGATAAAACTACTTAACCACTATATATATATTCAGTATCACAAAATATTGTCAGATTCCATCTTTTAGACAAACGCTAGTGGCAGGCTGCAAACCATAAAACATTAACAGACACTTGTGGTGACAAAATATTTTGAATTCATATTTTGAAGCATGAAACAATATTAGTAAAAATGCCTAAGATTTGTCAAAGAAAAATCTACCTCTTGTTGGGGAAATGCCTTTGCTGTAATCTAAAACATGCATATGCTGTGCTATCTGGGTAATGTACAGAAGAGAGAAAAAATTGAATACCAATATGTTACATGACTAGTGTTTCCATACTAATCATATTGGCTTTTACCTGCAGTGTCACAAAACAGCAGCATCATAAGCACTTAGGCACTCGCATAGCAAGCCATAAGATGAGGCTGAAATTGCTTTTCAAATACTTTTCAACTTCCAGCCACAATTACTTTTAAATGAAGTGATGGTCCCATCACTGCAAATCAAATCAAACAAAATTTTGTTTATCTTCGCAGTAGTGCTCTGGAGAACCTTTACTTCTCTTTTCACCTTACTTTAACTTAAATCAAATGAATATAAACTGACTTTTCACAATGTTTAAAATACAATTTATCTTTCAAAACAAAATAGCAACTCATATCATCATAATTAATAGTAAGCCAGATGTTATATCATTCCCATTGTTTTAATATTTTCAGCTACCCCAGACTGAATTTCATTTGGATTACTTTCACTAAATATGGTCAGCATTAAAAAGAAAAATGCATATATAATTTAACATTATTAATATTTGTGCATCTGTTTCTCATGCTTTCTTGTAAAGAAATGAATAGTCTATCCACTGAAAAAGAAACTTTGTCTCCATTATATATCTCTTAATTGGTTTCTATCTTTTTTTCTTAAGTAGTTATGTAGATATTCAGACTACAAAATAATGGTAAAATATCTGTCTGTGGCTTTGGAAACTATGCTATTTCCCTTTTTAGAGGCAATTAGTAAAAATAAATAAGTCTTCAAAGCAAAGGTTGCATATCATCTTGCTTTTAAAAAAAGAAAATCTAGATCCTACAACTAAAGCAGAAAATATCTGCACTACAAATGAATGAACATGGAAAATTCCAACTGCATTAGTCTTCCTAATACATTTATACTAATACCCAATTCATCATAAATTCCATTGTGCAATTACTTTATCAGAATAGTGCAAATTACTGCATATGAAAAAATTGAAGTTCCCATCCTGTTCAGATAAAATTATACAGTCTTTATAAATAACTGTATAAATTTTAAAGGTGCTATTTCCACATGTCCTTTGAGGCAAACTTTAAATAGCATAATAAATTCCAGTTCCTTGCTTAAGTCTCCCCAAACATTCAGTGCAACACTATTTCTTCTACTTTTCTCTGTGGAGCTGGAGGCATCTCTTCCACAGTGCTCTCTGTGGCAACTAAACATGAGAGGAGTATCTCAGAAAGAGAGAATGGCAGATGATGAGAACTATTTTCCAATGGCCACGTCCTTAGAGGTCATTCTCTTTGCTCCTGTAACTGCTTGCTTGGGTGGGTAAGCAGGCAGCCACAGCAAAGTAGTCACAGGTCAGAAAGCTCTGGGGGTTATCAACCCCGATGTTATATTATCCCAGTGGCAAGGGTGATGTGTGCCCCATATCAAAAAGAAGACAAACTGGGAACTAACTCATCTATCTCACAACCTACACAAGGTTCACAAATGTTTTTTGGAGCATATTCTTTCTGCACCCAGGGCCAGTTCCAGAGAGCATTAAGAGTAAACATTTGCCCAGACCTCAAAACTGGCAAAGGACCCACCACCCCGACATTGCTGCTATTCTTTTTTTGCATAAAGAACTCAAGAAGGACAAGATAAAGCATTCTAGGTCCTGCCTCTTCCAGGTTAAGGAGGCCCACTGTGGATGCCATGTCCAATAGCCCTCACATCCTCAGCCAGCTCTGTCTCCATTCTTTTCCAGCCATGCTTCAAAGGTATGGGGGATGGGCGGAGCAAAGAGTGCTCTGCACAATGATGCCACATTGGCAATGCTATTCTTCTAAGTTAAGACAGTCATGCTGTCAGGCTGCTGCCAGCGACTCCCGGCTGGTTGCCCAGGAATGTACAAAGACAAGGAACTGTTTCTTACCGTCCACTTTTTATTCAGTATTTACAGAGAGGCTGTAGAACCCAGCCTCTTGGATAATGGTGTTGTCCCGAGTGAATCTCCAACGCCCGTCTCTCCTACTTCCTCATTGATCATTCTCATCGTCTCTCCTATGTGTGCTGCTACATGGCCTCTATCTTTGAGCTCTTTGCTCTCCTACTTTCAAGGCTCGGCAGGTTCTGGGAGTGGAGGGGGGTCTGGAATGCTTTCTAAAGACACTGTGTCCGTCAGCTGTCACCCCCGGTGCTTCCTCCTCCTCCCCCTCCTCCCCCATTATTTTCTAACTTTCCCCCTCATCTGCCTCTGAGTTGTGACCTCCCTCAAACCCCTGTTGCAAATCTAAACTGTCTTTCTCTTCCTCCTCCCTGGAAGGGTCAAGCTGGGGAGGCAGTCTCCACCATTCCTCCTCCTCTCCCCAGTCCCTGACACATGTGCAGGAAACTACTGAATATATCATGCACTCTTCATGGGGAACTTGCATAGAGAACATACCAATGAGGCCCCAGAGAGCTGCCACAAGTTAGAGCTAGCAATACTGGACTAAATGGGCAGATAGTGTGACCTGCTGGAAGTCAGCTGCCTCTGAACAGTTAGTTCTGCTGCAATAGCCCAAAGAGAAATGAAAATGTTCTGAGCTTAAAAGGCAAATATATGACCTTTGCCTTTTGTACCATGTAATCTAGAATCTCCTTTGCACTATATAGATGGAGGGAGTAAAATACCACGAAGACACATATAAGATGTCTTTGTGTTTTTAAAGGCTGGAAGTGTCATGATTAATATAGGGGTTTTTTTTCTTCCTAAAGGTGAGTCCACCAATACTGAGAGTTAGCCTTTTGAAAATAATGTAATTTTTTTTTAAAAAAAGGAGTACTATTCAAGCATTCACAATTGTCCAGTCTATCAACTGATGAGAAGGTCATGACCATTTAAATACATAAAGGTTAAAAGAAAGGGGGGAGGAGAGAGAAACCTTTAAACAACTAATATTGCCTGTTAGCAATTTGATCAGAGGAAGTACTTGAAAAGAAGGAACTACATTGCCCACTTTTAGACCACTCTGTGTTACAGGAATAAAAGTCGAGAAAGTGCTGTGTGTAGATTATCAAGATTAAATTCCCTTTCACAGTAACAACGGTTATTGCTGGATGAAGGAACACTATTTCCATAATTATTACAAAATAAAAACGTTTTGGCCCCAATCCAGAGTTCCCCAGGTACAACAACAGGTTGCTAATGCTACCTCCAAAAGAAGAAGAAGGAAGGCAAAACCTCAAAAACATTGCAAGCAGAGCAACCTCTATGAAGAGTAATAGTCTTAATTGGGGGGGGGGGTGCCCCTAAGCATGTTTTAGTTGATAATCTTCCTCAAAGGCAGAAGATTAAGATTATTCTATCAAGGCAACATCTGTCCTTTAAGACAGTGCCTTGAGTAGTTGTTTAGTCATTTAGTTGTGTCCGACTCTTCGTGACCCCATGGACCAGAGCACGCCAGGCACTCCTGTCTTCCACTGCCTCCCGCAGTTTGGTTAAACTCCTTCATGGATCACTGCCTTGTCATGGCGAAGGGGCTTGAATAACTCAGAGAAGCTATGAGCTATGCTGTGCAGGGCCACCCAAGACGGACAGGTCATAGTGGAGAGTTTTGACCAAACGTGATCCACCTGGAGCAGGAACTTGCAAGCCACTCCAGTATCCCTGCCAAGAAAACTTCATGGACAAAAACAACAGTGCCTTGAGAGAGGAACCTTAATCTTGTGCCCCTAATGAAAGTTGCAACCAACAAAAATGCATTTTTGATCCAGTAAAGTCCCTACATTCAGTATGGCACCCATGTTCGTTTGCCCAAAGCGTGCTATTATCAGTAGTGTCTGAGCCTTTCCACAACATTTCTGTCACAAGCAACATTAGTGTGTGGATGCTAGTGGGTGGGGCTGCTCAGTGTTTCCTCCCTTCCACGTAGAGCAAGATGGGAGCAATAATGAGTGAAGTGGGCTTATAACTTTTACTGTTCAAAGAATTCATCTTTTTGATGTTTTGCATCCTTTTGGTCTTTTGTTGCTGCTCCTTTTTTGTCCTTCCAAAGTTAGTTCCAAACCCTGCTGAGTTGGGAAGAAAAGGGAGAAATTCCAGGCAGTTTCTTCCCTCTGGCAATGCTAATAATCTGTTGAGAACAAGGGAACACCACCATGCATTTGTGATTCTTTCTCTTCCCTATCACTGCTCTCCCCACACACTTTATAAACAGGTGATTTGACAATCATCCATCTGAAGCACATGCACGGAGTTCAGGAATCATGGACACCCACTCACATACCAGCCATGCTTCAATATTGGTCTCCTATGGAGGGCTTCTCAATGCCCAAGGCACGTTGAATCAAGACCTGAAAGTGATGCCTTTACAACTGAAATTGGTAGTAGGCGTGCTTCATGAAAAGTTCCATACCCATCCATCCTTGAAATGCACCCCCTCCAGTTTTAGTAATTGTTCAGCATGGGGAAAACGGAGCAAAAGTATTTGCCCACTCAGAAAGGTGGCTCCATAACATCTGGTTATACAGATCGTGTAGACAGTGATACATGCCCACTTCTCTTAATGGCACCAAAGCAGCTGCTGAAGAGGCCAGTGAACAAGAATGAACAAAAAGAGGTAAGGTTTTCAGGAACATTTGCTGAAAATGCCCAAACCAATGTTCACCCATGAAAACTGTTGTTGCTACAACTTTATTGAGTCTGATCATATGGCTAAGACTGCTTAATGGAGAAGAGGTTTCATGACTGGCTTAATAGCCAGTGACCAGAGGTGGCTTCCACTGCAAGTTGCTTGAGAGTTTGACCTTGAAGAGGAAGTACTCCATTTGAATTGAGTGAGGCAAGGGTGATTCCAGACAAGCCCAGCTGCTATACAGAGGTTGCAAGTGTTGCAACCTTATTACTATTTATAGCTCTAATATCACTGATGTGGAAAAAGGAGTAAGAGATTATCTAACGGACCAAATTAATTTGAAATGTGGCCTGTGAATGTTATTAAATCCAAGACAGCTTTTTTGCAAGAAATTGACTGTTTAACATTTTTTGATATAAAAAGACTGAAACTTGAAATAAAAACCACTTGTCAGCTCCTTATGAATCATTTAGTGATACCCAGCTTCTATTAAGTGAAAATTAATGTTATGCCTCATATTAGTTCCCCCTTTGTGAAGAGAAGTCTCCTTTGTATGGTTAGCTACACCGACATAGATTGCCAAAATAGAGCCCTAGGCAAACAGTTTGATGAGAAATTAGTGCACATGTGTTACAAATTAAGATGCAGTTTATCCTAGAATGTTTAATAGCAGTCTGTTTGAAATCAAAGCATGCCTCCTTCAAATGTCCAGTTCTTGTTTTGGGGCTATGGGTGGGAGTTGTTGCCATTTAATAGCTGTTCTGATTATATTTTGTTTTGATATGCTGTAACCTTCCTTGGGACCATTGGATGAAGGGAATGTAAGAAATACAGGAAGTAAATAAACAGACAGACAGTAGTGATGTAACTGATGCTCCGTATATGGAACTGTCCGGCTCACATTATTCAACCGCCTTATGAATCAAGTGCTGTTTCCTCAGACTTCTGCAGCTTGGGATGTTAAATGAGATTCTATGCATGGACAGACAGTGTTCAAAAGACACTCCCCACCCCACCCCCCTGCAAGCTACTTTGCAGGCACTTGCAAAGTGTTCTATTTTTTAATGCCAAGTCCTTACTTCTGAGGAATCTTTCATTAATTTCTGTGAAACTATTTGAGGTCCCCCCCCCTCCCATGAACAATATACTATGCTGCACACATATCATAAGCTGGTGGAGTTGCACAAGCCATGCATGGGACCCCAGACAAAACTATAATTCTGAGGGGTAAATGTGATAATATGCACCTGTGCACATGCATCAAAATTACAAAGTTGAATAAAAGTCTCAGAAAACAGATGAACTTTTTTCAGAATCATTGCTGAGAAAATTCATAAATACCAAGCTGATTCTGAATTGAGCCTTGGGCATTTTGCTACATGCATACAAAGAGACTGAAAGGAGCACTAGAAATTCTTCAAATCATTGTGGAATTCAAATACAAAAACCATGTTCTTCACTTATCCCGAACTGCAAAAGTTGGGATGAATTCTGCATAGAGACATTTTAGTACAGGACCTCACCTCTACTTTGTTTCTAAGCTTCAGCTGCACTCTACATCATTGCTGGCTAGTTTTAGCCAAGACTGAAGGCAGACATCTTGCTTCCTTACTACTTTTTATTACTTTCCCCTTGAAATACTTGGTAGGAATCAGAACCAAATGTTCTGCAGGGGTCTACAAATGAATATCCCTGACATGTTGAAAGGGGGTTGGGGCCATGCCCATCAATGCCCAGATCTCCCTTCATGTGGCAGATATCTGTGTGCTTACACCAATACATGTGTATGGCCCCTTAAACCTGCCAGTGTGGGCTGTGGCCACCCCACAAATCAGTATTGGGGGTAAAGAGAGGTTGCACAGCCCCACAGTGCTATTACACATGCTTTGAATGTGTGGCTTAGATTGCCTGAACCCCTACCCTACAGTACTGTGTAAACCGTCACATGTGGATTAGAGCCACGTGAATGAGGTAGATTTGTCAGGTTTCTGTTGCACCTGACAGCTAGGGACACATCCGAGTGCAATTTTCCTTGAACTCATGAGAAATAGCTAAGGTGAGAAATGGTTTGAGAGGGAACTGTCATGGCAAAGTCTTCCTCTAACAGCAGCCACAAAAAGAAGGTGGGTTCTCTCCCTGGGAGTCAGATTGTGGGTGGAGCTTTGCTTGTTATTTTGCTACTACAGTGGTACCCCGGTTTACAGACGCTTCAGGTTACAGATTCTGCTAACCCAGAAATAGTACCTCAGGTTAAGAACTTTGCTTCAGGATGAGAACAGAAATCAAGCGGCAGCAGCAGAAGGCCCCATTAGCTAAAGTGGTACCTCAGGTTAAGAACAGTTTCAGGTTAAGAATGGCCCTCCATAACGAATTAAGTTATTAACCTGAGGTACCACTGTATTAAAATGGCTGAATGTACTGTAGTTGGGAGTTCTAGGCCTAAGATGTGTTTGAATCCTAAAGCAGTTTTAAGTTCATTTTTTTAGAAGCAGTGTCTATGTTTATTGAATCTCTATTAGAACTGAGTCCTAGCACTATCCTTTTACACAAATGAATCACTGTGTATGAGTTATGCAAGAAAGAGATTGGATGAATTTTGCATACCTTAATCTCTCCCATGTTCTCTGAAGCGAAATGATAACTCACAGACAAATTCCCTGAGAAAGATGCTCATGCCCAAGCATATGTACAACTAATGCTTCATTTTTCCCCCAGACAAGATGCAAGGGAAGTTAATTTCCCCCCTCCTTGTTATAAATGGCTACAAGCTGAAGTAACAGACTGTGCACATTTTCTTTGAAACTGTTATCGAGGAACCACAAATTACTGCTGATTGTACCATAACTGTGCCAAGATGAAGTTCTAACTATAAAGTGATATTGATCTTGGTTAGATATATGAAGAAGGGATGTTGCAGTACAACAGTAATCAATCAGAAAAATAATCTAGAGGCTAATCAATGTCTCCGAATAAGGGGGCATTAATCCCTGTTGGAGATATTACAAATACAATCATATCTAACTTAGTTATCTAAATTCCACTCACCATCTTCCCTTATTATGTTGATCAAGGAATTGAATCACAGAAGGCTGCAACTAGCTGTTCTTCCAAGCCTGATACCCCTTTCCCACTATTCTATTTAATTGTCTGCACTGTAATTTAATGTAATGCTGTCTCAGTAGTGGCAAGCACAAGAATTTCTTGTAACAGTAACCCATTAAGGCATATTAAAAGTATTTATCATGGTTCTCAGGAGTACAGATAAACACAGCACAGGGGGAACTGGGATTTAACATAATTGCTGCAAATATTTCAAAATGGGCTCTTCAGCATTTATCTATATGTAAAACACTGAAAACAACAATAATAAAGCAAAGCACAACAGTATCAAAATCCAGAGTTAATGGAGTTCCATGAAAACAAATAAAACATTTTAGACTATAAATCATTGCTCTACAGAAATGCAGATGGGCAAGGCCTTCAAGGAAAATGAACTATGCTTCTCAAAAGACCCATAATATACCAGCATCATAATATGTCAGTTGTTTATTTCACATTTTTGTTTCTAGTATTATCATTCCATTTTTATCTAAACTTCCTATTTTTTCAAATATTTGTTGAAAGTTTCATTGTGCTGTTCTTCAAAGAAGACTTGATGAAGGAAACCGGGCAATTGACTAGCCCCTTTAAGGTTTGACTTCTCCCCATCCATACTTCAAGGCATTTGGTTCAATTACCTTCCATGAAAACTGTGTCCATACTATAATTGGCCGCAAAGCCTTTCTTTAGAGTTCCTACAATGACCCCATTCTCATTACAGATAACACTTCATCCACAACAATCTGCAGTATCTAACCAACTCTCTGGCATCTATGTTGTGACACAAATGGATCAGTTAAACAATTCTGTCTCAGATTCTGTCCAATGTAAGGAAATAAAACCTTTTTGCAAAATTAGGCAGCTTTGCATCAACTTGCAACTCACTTATTCCAGAACTTTACTTCTTTACAAAATACAAACAGGATGCAGGACTAAAAACAAGTACAACATACATGCAAGTAGTTCTCTTTGCTCTGAACCACTTTCTCTTCATATCTAACATACCAAAGGAAATTTAACCTGCATCTGCAGTGGCCATACTTCTTTATTATTTAATACTTTGCATGCTAAATCCTGGTAGTGAAAACAAATCTTGTGGCAGATCCTTAGTTTGCTTGTAAATATTACACGAGTAGTAGTATGAAGAAATACAAAAGTCTGTTCTAACATCAGATTTGAAGCAGGCGTTAGATGCTTTAGTTATCACCACTGTGTCACACAAGTAATAACATGAGGCTCTCTTTCAAAGCATCTGTTCCAGGGCTGCTGCAATTATTTGCCAAGTGTTCCCTTAGAACAATGTAATATTTTTTTAAAAAAGAACTCGCCCTGGAGTATGCAATTCCTCAGAGAAGGTTAAATTGCCCTCTTGGTTATTCAGTTTTGAAAATGCCACCACTAATTGCACTCAAATATTATACCACTTCATGAATCATTTCAGCAGGAAACATTTAAAGTGAAGCAGATGGCTTAATCTCTACTACAAATCCAGTATCATCCAGCCCTGCAGCCAGGCCCAGGAGTGAACAACTACACAACAGGGACTGCAGGCTCCCAGAGCTAATAGGCAAAATGGGTAGTTTGCACTTGACCTTCATTCACCCACGCAAGTGACTAGGAACATCTATTATAACAAATTATTTCTGTAGTCAAGGGAGACCATGACTAAACACGAACCTTGCTTCAATATAACACAAACAACATGAGTACAGAAACACATGTACAAAGCCCTGTATTTTCTAATCCCCAACTAGAGACAACACATCTTGAGGAGTGAAAAAACACCTGCTCCCATAAACACCGGGAGGAATCCTTTAATTTATTTATTTAATCCATTTATCCATTTATTTTTCACCAGCCTCATAAAAGAAGTAAAGCCTGTTTTGCACTGGAAGCACAAAAGTTGGTATCCAAAAATCAACTCAGTTCAACATGCCCAAGGTTGAGGCTCTGGCATAGGGTTATCTCAGCCACACATGCCTTTACAACAACAAATTTTCATGCCTTTACAGCTGAAAGGGATTTCAACAAGGGTGTGATATGCAGGGATGCAGTGAGCATTCATTGTCTAAAACAAATCAACAGAGACTGTACAGTGGTACTTCAGGTTAAGTAGTTAATTTGATCCGGAGGTCCGTTCTTAACCTGAAACTGTTCTTAACCTGAAGCACCACTTTCGCTAATGGGGCCTCCTGCTGCTGCCACGCCGCCAGAGCACAATTTCTGTTCTCATCCTGAAGCGAAGTTCTTAACCCAAGGTACGATTTCTGGGTTAGCGGAGTCTGTAACCTGAAGCATATGTAACCCGAGGTACCACTGTAGTCCAATTTGGTTGTTCAGAACAATGGGTAGTATCTGAGTTCTACTGCAAAAATAAAGAGATGGCATAAGGGCAAACAGCAATGTACTGCTGAAGACCCATGGGGGTAAAAAGGATCTTCAGCCGTGGGTCATTGACTCCCTCCAGCTATTTTGTGGCATGGAACCTGCTTAAATCTGCATTTTAAAATCAGCGAAGATGGCCATGTCCCCACTGATTTCAAGAAGCACACCTGGTTCTTGAGAATCCGCCACCCCAGTACAAGATCTCAAGTTTTTTTAAGTGCTCAAAGGAAATATGCGCTCTCTCTCTCTCTCTCTCTCTCTCTCACACACACACACACACACACACACACAGAGAGAGAGAGAGAGAATATTTGTGCATCCCTTGTGATATGGCATCATAAAATCTGCTGTTCAAAGCGCAAAAAAAGCCAAATACATCATGTTCAAGCCTATTGGGGATGTCTAAAGTAGCTTTTTGGATCCTGGCCAAAAAGAGGTGTGATTAACTCATCCCCTTTCTTTTGGCACATCCAGATAATGTTTTATGCTATTCCTGTTCCCATTTATGTCACTTGCTCATTTACGTGTGCTTTCATAACAGTCAATTATTTTGAAGGAAAGTACACTATGGTCTTTGCTCATGTTTGACTCTATTTTCTACATGGGGAAAGGCATTCCAGATAACTGTTTCCATATAATATGTTCATTTTATTTAAATCTCTGATTTTCCTTTCCTTTACAAGCTGATATCTGCTTAGACAAGCTGATATTTTTAATTCTGCTTACTAATTTCACAAGGGTTTTAAAAGGGATGTTTATTTCAATTATGCATAAAATATAAAAACACAAGAAAAATAAAAACAAAGGGATGCTTTATTGTGTTTTTATATGGGCTGGAAGCCACCCAGAGTGGCTGGGGCAACCCAGTCAGATGGGTGGGAAATAAATAAATAAATATTATTATTACTCCCTTGAAGCCTATATTTGCCATGTGGGAAAGCCACACAGTATGAAAGTGTTCTGGATCTTCCCAATCTTTGAAGACTTTTACATTATGCATTATACTTTCTGCAATCAACAGGGTCCTTACATTAGTATATCATAAAGATATCTGTAGATCCTGCAGCGTTTTCCATGCATATAGATATCTTAGCTGCTGCCAACAGCCATGTTATAAATTCTTTGGATTGCAGTTGTTGAGTATGATTGTCCCATATATTCAAGAGTGACAGCTGCAGAGTCATTTGTATAGAAGTATTTAGAATAAGAGAAAGCTCCTGATACACACGACATCAAAAGTTTGGTTGTTTTTTGGTTTAATGAGTGGGCACTCCCATCGCAGGTGAAAGAAATGTTCCTCCTGCCCCACAACCGTGCCAACAACATTTCTATGCCATCTTGGAACCTATATGGGGCAACACTGTCAGCGTTCAATGCCACCTAAGTGGAAGTTCTAGTCAACATTCTTCTATATATATTCAGACACAGATTTATATGGCTTAGAAGATCACATATTGTTCTATTTGCTCTCCACTATAGCAATCTACTATACTATACTATACTATACTATACTATACTATACTATACTATATGTACCATACTATACTATAATATACTATAGCAATATAGCGCGGGTGACGCTGTGAGTTAAACAACAGAGCCTGGGACTTGCCGATCAGAAGGTCGGCGGTTTGAATCCCCGCAACGGGGTGAGCTCCTGTTGTTCGGTCCCAGCTCCTGCCAACCTAGCAGTTCGAAAGCACATCAAAGTGCAAGTAGATAAATAGGTACCGCTCCAGCGGGAAGGTAAACGGCATTTCTGTGTGCTGCTCTGGTTCGCCAGAAGCGGCTTAGTCATGCTGGCCACATGACCCGGAAGCTGTCTGCGGACAAACGCCGGCTCCCTCGGCCAGTAAAGTGAGATGAGCGCTGCAACCCCAGAGTCGGTCATGACTGGACCTAATGGTCAGAGTCCCTTTACCTATAGCAATATATATACTTGTTTCCAAAAGTTTTCAGACCCGTCAGGAATGCAACTAATAAATCAAGAAATTCCCTGTATATAATAGAAACTACCCAATTTCCAGAAGCACCCTAGTTTAAGAATAAAAGTTCAAATTTATTAAGTTCACTACTGGCCTGAGTCTTCAAATGTGATTCACCGATAAAGATTTAAATCGGAGAGCCTGTAGCTAATTAAGGTTTGGGTTGCCAGCTATGACCCTACGTTGTTCCAAAGTAATAGGGTTTTTAATACTGTATAAATTCTGCGATCTAAACCTGTCTTTCTTTTTCCATTTTAGTATCATGCTGTGTAACACCATATCCTTAACTTTGAATGGGATCCCAGTGGAAATAAAGGGAAGCAGATAGGTGGTATGTGCATTGCCAATTTCCCTATGTGTTCAGCATGCACAATGTAAATAGATTATGATTTTTTTCGTAATAAAAATGTATTTAAATGATAAATTGGAAGGACCCACATAAGTGTTTGATGTAAAATTTCTTGTTCTAGAGTCATCCATTTATTACACACTTTTGAAATAATAAAACATAGCTGCTTCAATTGAAATACCTCATAACAGAGGCCCAGCTGTGACAGGCCTCTGCCTACCTCCATACTGTTTTCTATAGTAATTTTTCTTAACCAATCAAGTTATTTTCCCTTGAAAAACGTATTTCTTTATTAATTTTTGCCAAGATTTAAATGTATTTGGGCAGAGATACATGGAACGCATTAGAAAAAGATACCCAGTGGCGTAGCGTGGGTTGTCAGCACCCGGGGCAAGGCAAGTAATTTGCGCCCCCTAACCCGTGGATTTGCGTCCCCTAACCTCTGGATTTGCGCCCCCTAACCCTAACCCCCAGATGTTGCGCCCGGTGCGGCCGCCCCCCCCTGCACCCCCACGCTACACCACTGAAGATACCCCCAAAAAGCAATACCACCATCTGCATGGCAGATATTCTGCATAACATTGAGAGGTTCAGTTTGGTCCATTTGCATTTCCTTTTTAATCTTTTTGATCAGGGGAGCCGAATTCAGACAATATAATTTATTTAGGCTTTTATGAGCATGCACTCATGGATATTTAAACCCTTTGTTACATATAGAGATACACGCCTGTTTTTACAACTCCAGTTAGGCTTAAAGCTAAAATACATGATCATTGATATATTTATATTACTGCATAATACAAAAACTCCTTCAAAATCAGGTAATTTCCTGTGCTGAGGCCAGTAAGGATTTGTGTGAAGCACTCAATTAAGATAAAACTGAGCAGCACACTCAAGTTAGCCTTAGGTAAAGGTAAAGGTACCCCTGCCCATACGGGCCAGTCTTGACAGACTCTAGGGTTGTGCGCTCATCTCACTCTAGAGGCCGGGAGCCGGCACCGTCCGCAGACACTTCCGGGTCACGTGGCCAGTGTGACATCGCTGCTCTGGCGAGCCTGCACCAGCACAGCACACGGAACACCGTTTACCTTCCCGCTATAAAGCGGTACCTATTTATCTACTTGAACTTTAAGGGTGCTTTCGAACTGCTAGGTGGGCAGGAGCTGGGACCGAAAGACGGGAGCTCAACCTGCCGCGGGGATTCGAACCGCCGACCATACAATCGGCAAGTCCTAGGCACTGTGGTTTTACCCACAGCCTCACTGAAATTGATGGCATAGAATTCGTGGTGACAGCCAACGTGATCCACCACCACCTTACACCAAGCTCGGTGTATGTGTGTGGATTTAGAATCTGCAGCCACGACATTCTTGATGGCTATAGCAGAAGGTGGTGCATCAGGGCAACCCAGCCTGATCCCTGAAGCAACTTTTTGTGCTGGACAGCGCGGGCAGCTCCCTGTGCCAGTCAGCTCTGGCTGTGAGACCACTGGATCCCAAGGCCACTCAGCCCTTCCCCACCCTTTCAATGACCTGTTTTGGGGGCTTCTGCTGGCCTCCTCTGGCAGGGGGAGACACTGTTAGCAGGCTTCTCACCCTAAGGCCCATGCAGAAAGGGGGGCAGCCAAGGTACACTTGCTCCAGGCCTCAGAGGGCTAAGTTAGCTGCCGGGTGGGGGGGCTGCCAGGGACCAGCTCCTTTTTTGTTTGAGTTTTTTATAACTTTATTCTAACAAGACTCCTGCCCCGAACCTCAGTGGAGCTCTGTACATTTAGCAGCCAGTGGAACACTACCTCAACCAGCAGAGCTGAGCAGAGAGAGACAACTCTGCCCACTCAATCTAAATCCTCTTCAGTCCAGCATTAAGGAGTAGCGGTGAATTGCTCTGCAACTTAAGCATGTGTGAATAACTGCTTAGATCCAACAAAGTGTCAAATATCATGTTTTCCTATACCATATAACAATGATACCTGTAGGGGAAAAAATTAAAACTCTGCAGAGAGAAGTTACACAGGAGTTGGGTTTCTATCAAACTACTATATTAAAGTTGCTCGATTGCAAGTGAATTCTTTGTTCAAAATCCACTAAAGGAAAATACTGATAGGGTTTTAAGCGAAAGGGCTTTGAGGGGAATCTATTTCAGTACAGTACAGCCCAGGAAATGTTCAGTCCAACTAAGCCATGTTTTAGGGCTTATGGAATGTACTACTTATTATCGTGTCATGTTTTTGATGAACTCTGAGTTAAAAGTCCCTGCAAACATAAAATATATATGTGTTTTCAAAAATGTAATTGATTTTAAGTCTATATATAGTGTCATTTCCTGTGTTTTTATTGTGCAATATCTTTCAATGCGTTCAGAATACAAATGATCAGACTTGTTGTGTGGTGATCGGGCCTCCATGTGACTACATTCTGGACACAAATGTTTAAGAAAAGTGAAGTTATCATTGGCCGTTCACCAGTCCTAGACTCTTCCACCTATTTTCTCAAGACTTAATGCTGACCTGCCTTTAAAACCTTTCATAATTTTCATTGTAGCTGCATCTAGACTGGTTCTGACACAGGGATGGAAGGATGTTTCTGTTATTAATGGGAACTGCTGGTATAAGAAAGCCACCTCAGAAAAACCTCCTATCATCTTAAGCTTTTGAAGGGGATTGCTAAACCAATGGCTTTGCTGCCACTTGGTGGACCTTTGTGACGTACATGAGCAAACAACATATGTAGCCATTTAGCCCAGTGAATTATTACTTTATTTGGCAATGCCTATGACATATGACTCTTTGACTGATTGGTCCGAACCATGCCCCCGCTTTCACCAGACTGTACTTAACAAGATTATGTCCCTCCTTTTCATTTATGCATAAGGCGTCTCCCTCTCTGCTTTGGACTTAACTTGGTTTTCTATGAACCATTTTTGTTTAGTATGTTCAGTGTTATTGTATTTTTTATGTCTTAATAATGAAAGGTATTTAAAAATAAAGTCCCTGCAGACACAGAATAGATAATATGTTTTTTTCAAAATGATAAAATTTTAAGTCTTTATATGGTCTTATTTGCTGCGCTTTTATTGAGCAATATCTTTCAATAATCAAAATGAACAATTTAATGTTATTAAAACATTAGCTTTCATTATGAGACTGGAAGGTAAGTACAACTATATTTAATACAATGCTGCTAACATCTTCTGTTCCATGGGGCTCAAATAGACACTACTACCCTGTTAATGGTGGCCACTGTTTTTGCCCTAGGACAGCTCATGGCAAATGGAACACCTGTGATTTAGCAAGCCACCTCAAACATCCTCAGTATTACTTGAGGGAAAGCATATAATTTTTTAATCTAAATTCACAAACTACTTCACTCAAAGCTGATGGGTTTTAGTAACACAAGAGGTCATGATTAATGTGAGCACCTAGACATACTGTAAAATATATCAATGTTAGAAGAAACAAATAAGAGGTCTTGAGGTCTCAGAATGTGAGTGTGTGTGTGTGCTGTTAGAAAGCTAATGTAGCCATGTTGATCCATAAGGAAAAATCTCCAAAGCCTGTAGTTGGATAACACCTTTATTAAGACCCACCAGTGTCAGGAGCACCCTACATGCGAGTAGGGCTCTGATAGAGACCCGTGCCTGACTGGCATGTTCTCTCCTTCCTGCTCGTTCGGGAGCTTCAAAAGCATTCTCCAGCCCGAAGATCACAGTGACTGATAGCTCTGAGAGGCATCAGCACACTTCAGGATTCTGCAGAGTATTGGCAGTTCGCGTGACAGGCTCAGCAGTACAGCATTTTGGGTAAACTACTTTATTTACAGATAATACATTCGGAGCATTCTGACTTAGCTCCTTCCTCCTTCTCTTTAGACAGCAAAGAGAAAGAAGAAAGGACAATAATCCTACAGTAATACAAACATCCTGTCCCGTCACTTCCCACTATGTTAAGGTTACCAGACGCCCCCGTTTCCTGGGGACAGTCCCCGGATTTACAAATCAGTCCCCATACAAAATCCGTTGAAGTTGAAAAGTGTCCCTGGATTCATTGAAAAAAATCTGGTAACCTTACACTATGTGGAATGAAAACATATACCATCATGTGATAAAAAAACAATCCCATGACTGCAAGCAGGGGACAAGAATCCTAACATCCTCCCCTGATTCATGTACCAAGTTGTAGTCATCAGTGTAACCACAACAAAAATACAGATGTTATACACACAGTATACCCCTGTATATCCATGATGCCTGATGAAGAGTTCCTGAGAGTTTCCCACTTTTTCTTTTTACTTTTTGATTGGTTCTAATAAAAGTGTTACTCAAATGTGGGCTTTGAGGCTTTTTGCTGCTGTAACACAGGGACAACCAAAGTGGGGCCTTCCAGATGTTATTGGACTCCAACTCCCAACAACCTCAGAGACCAGGCACAAAGCTCAGGGATGAGTCTACTAACATCTGGAGGAAACCATGTTGGCTACCCCTGCTATAAATGAATAAAATATGTTGTGCCCCTTGTGCTGCTGCTTCTGATTTCCCTAAATCTGATAATTCAACACCAGGGAAACAATACTTTGGTGTGCAGGCCCTGTTGGCTGTGCCATCTGTAGCATAAGATAGGGAGGTGGTAACACAATAAGGGCCTTCTTGGTGGAAATGCACCAATTACAGAACTCTCTCCTGAGGAATATCAAGTCTATCTTCACAGTTGATATTCTGAAGTCCAGGCATTTGGATAATTAAAGCTGTAGGATTTGGGGGTTGTGGTTATGTGGGCTGCTGTTGCTGGATTTTATCTGGATTATTATTTGTTAATATATAATGGCTTTGGTCTTTATGTTATGCCATCCTGTGTTCCAGATTGGAGGAAAGATGGGATATAAACACAGGAAACAAATAAGCAAGCAAGCAAACAAACAAACATAATGTGATATGAAACACAATGGGTACTTTTCTTGGCCTCCCTAAATGTCTCCATTCATCAATGTCCAACTAGCACAGCTATTCCTATTAGAAGATAGTGTATGTATAGTATGTTGAGAAGTATAGCTAGCAAACATGACCAGGACAGTATAGGCGGTAGCCACCTCATTTACTTCAAGTTTATCAAAACAACTCTGTCTGCATACAAAAGTAAGTATTTAATCACACATAATTAGTAAGCAAAGATGTATCTTAGGAGAGGTAGCCACAAATATAATTACTAGTGATTGTTACCTTAGAAAACATGTATACCATATATGCAATTTCAGTGAATTGATGCCTATATATAAGTCCACTTGTAATCAGATTTCACTTGTCTATAGGTTTTTAATTGTTCTCTTTCATCATTTTCTTCCAGACTGCTTGAAATTGTTTTATGATGTGATAAGAACACAAGGTGGGGAGTAGAAGGGGGGTGGGGTGGATTGTAAGCCTGAATGTTTAAAATCTTCTCATTTTTAACTCTCAAAGAAGAGACGACTTACAGGTTTGTAATGCAAGCACAGGAATGACAAGCTTTAAAGGCATCATATGAGACAGAATGGTAATCATAGTTCTCTAGTTGGAGGGCCTGTTATTTCCACCTGTCAGAGGAACTCAATGGAAATTGGTTGTTATCTTATGATGGGCACAATTCCCTTCTGTATTCATCACATTAAGCAGCTTATATCTGATTTTGTAAAAACAAACAAACCATACTTGGCAATTTAGGCACTAAAAGTTTTGAAATTTGGTGCTGTAGCAGGAGTGGAGGGGGGGGAGCCAATAGGTGAATCAATGAGAAAAAAATATTTATTTCTCTCCCAAAACTCCACCCATCATCTCTTTTATTGTTTTAAATCATGCAGATTGTGGTTGATGGTTCTTGCAGAACAAAACATCTGGAGGGTACAAGGTTGGGGGTCTAAGACAATTCTTCTCAGATCCATGCTGTTCTACAAGATCACAGCTTTAGAGTGAGCATGCATCTTGAATTGATATAAAACTGGTGATGGGTAACTGGAGTTTTAGGATTAGGTGGAGGGTTCTCTTAATCACAGTAGAGTTTTTGTGCAGCTCCCATTCTTTTATAAATGGATCTTAGCACCAAAGTTTCTTAGAGAATTCAGTGATGGGAATTCCTATCTTCCTTCTTTCTCACAAAGTAGCAGTGTATGTTTGCGGGAGAAGTTGGTCCACGTGGTCAGAGTATATGTGCTGGATTCTACCCTTTGTATTACAATGCAACCAAAATTCAAATATTCCCCCAAAGTTGGATTCAGCCATGGAGGGAAAAGCCTATAGGCCCATTTTCATGGAGCTCACACATAACATCTAGTTTGGTCCTAAAGATGCAGGAACTTCCCAGTGAGTTGTGCCCATAACGAAGTCTCAAGTAGCTTCTCTTTGCTAGGCTCTATGCTAGCACCAACATCTGCAATATACTCTAGAAACATTATCTGGGTGAATTAATCATTCCTGGAATCTTTGCACCAATGAACAAACATGTCCATTCATACTAACAGCATCATATTTAATGTCCCATTTATTTTAATCATATACTGTAACTTTTAAAAATATGTTGGTTTTTCTTTGCGCAAACTAGCAACAAGAGATAATAATATAGCATTAAACAGACTGATGAAAGTGGAATCTTAATGATCCCCCCCTCTCTTAAACTCATTGTTTCTCTTCTATTGTGTTGAAATGAATGACGGGAGTAACTGAAAGGTAGAAGCAAACCAGGATTTCTGAAAGCAGTGTCAGAAATAACTGAGTGGAACTGCTACAACATGCCAGGCCTGGGACACAACAATACAGGAGAGTGATTGGAATCACTAAATGCAGGCACTGTGCCTGCTTCAAGAAATGTTGCCTTCATTTATACCTGATCATCTTAAGGCAGAAACGGGAAACCTCTGACCCTCCAGATGTTCCATCATCCCTGACTGTAGCATTGGCAGCAGGAACACCTGGAGGGCCAGGGAAAGCAAAATAAAGGACATCTGCAACCAGCAGCCCTTTTGCTGACACCACCTTTCAAGGGAGCAGAACAAAAACCACAGCAATCACGTCAGACTGGATGAGGAAGCCAGCTGCCACAAAGACTGAAAATATCTAGCTGCTAAGCATATGCCTGGAAGCCTATCTCAGTAGTGTGTGTTTTCGTGTGTGTGTGAATTCTCTGTGGCCATTGCTGCAGAGCTGGTCAAAGAGCAATACAGGCATGGGGATTGGGCAGTGTTTGAGAGTTATAAAAGCCAATGATACCACCTGACTAGAACAGAAGCAGGAATACCTGTTGAACTGGGGACAGCACTCTGAAGGACATTTGCTTCCCAGGATCTCCCTTAGCTGCCACAAGCATCAGGGCTGGGGAGAGGATTTCAGCTGTCACTGGTCATCCATTAGCTGCTATCCATCTAATAACTGGGAATCATGGCTAATCCAGTTACCAGACCAGCAGTGGCAGTAGTATTGTCAGCAAAAATACGGTACTTGGTAGACTGGGGTGACAAGTTAGAAGAACATCTGCCCCTAGGACTAACCACCTTTCAGGAGAGCAGAGCCAAGGGCCCTATGATATCAATGATAACGCTTAATATTCCAGGTCTCTTATTGTCAGGGCAATATAATATGCTTATAAATCTGATTGTGAACTGCTTTGAGAGCCATTGTAACTGAAAAGTGGCATGCAAGTATTGCAAAGCAAAGAAATATCTGATCATTGGCCATACTAGCTGGGGCTTATGGAAGCCAAGAGATGTCTAACAACACCTAGAAGGCCAGGGCTCCTCACCCCCGCCTTAAGAAGGAGGGAAAGGCAAAGGGTGTGATTAATCAACCAGATGATAATTACGATGCAGTCCAAGTTTCAAGATGTTGTCAACTCAGTTCCAAGTTCTGAGTTTCATGTAACACAAATTCTAGGAACATGCATAGCAATCATGTTATACACCGTACCCAGTTATAAAAGATTCACATGGATCCTTAATCACTGCAGAGAACATTTTTAAGTTGCAATGATGCACATTATGTCCATAAAATATGTTGAGGTCTAGACTTCAGGGTGATTCCACCCACACCCCCAGTAATGTTCTTTCTCCTCAAAAATATAACATTATACAGATTTTTTTCCCTACAATGTTAGATCACCATAACCATTTAAATACTCAGCAAATGACATATTACAATGACTTTGTCTACAGTCGATATGGCTAAAAATCAAGAGTTGGGTACAATACCTTGGCTTTGTCTCTCATAGAACCTTTCCCCAGGATTGACATTTTTGCACCTGTTTCCTCTTGTAACCTTTTCAAGGAATTTCCTCTTGGTCCAAGCAATTTGCCCACAAAATTAAACTAAAAAATAAAACAGAATAGGGAGGGATGAAAGTTAGAAAACGTTGGTTTCTGGAAGTGCAGTACACATTGAGAAGCAATATATTGTAGATGGTATACTATTGAGAACAGAACAGCATCCTCAGCTTGCAAAGCACTTGCAATTCCATGGATGTGCAAAGTGGCAAGAAGGATTATAATGTTTCCTTCCCAAGTCTGTTTTTCCCTCTTCAACTCCATATTCCAACTGCATTTCCCTACTTGATCACCAAAACCATTGCAGAACCATGATAAGGGCAAAAGCAGTGTTGAGGGTTTCAGGGAATGTAGGATGTCATGGACCGGCTGGATGAAGAGGAGGCACCAGCTGGGAACCCCCCCAACCCCGGGAACCCCCTCCCCCAGGAGAAGAATGCTCTATCTTTCATATCTTCCAGAATATCTTCTAAACTGGTCTCATAAATTTGCTGAGTAGATATTAGCTTGTACAAGGGGAAGAACAAAATTAGATAGATCACCAGTACAAAATGATTATCATCCTATTTTTGTAAAAAATATTATGGTAAATGCATTGCTGTTATAAATGTAATCCTTTTAATCCTACAAAAGCTAGAAGCCTGCCTTTAGGAACACAGGAAGCTTCCTTATACCAAGTCATTACAGCATGGTCTGTACTGATTGGCAGTAGCTCTCCTGGCTTTCAGGCAAAGGCCTCTCACAGCCCTACCTGGAGATACCAAGAAAAAGCATGTGCTCCATCACTGAGCCACAACCCTTCTCTTGAAGAGACTGGTGCAATATTTGACTATTTGACTATATCAACCACCGGGTGTTCTAGAGACAAACACAGACGCAGAAAGCCCATATGCTGGCCCAGTTCCATCAAACAGATGGCCAATGACTCTAAGCAAACTTCTTTCAGAGTGCAAGACCATACAGATATAACAAGCTATTCCCTCTGTTTTCAGTCTAGTAATTTTCCATTGGAATTTGGTAACATGTGGCATGTAAATAAAGGAATTTAAAGAAATGTAATTTCCCCCCCCTGGTTAAATAATAATAATAATTGTGCTCCATTTTCAATGCAGGGGAATATAATGAAGGCCTCCAGTGGGAGGTATGACTGCAACGTCTTTTCCTCTCTTACATATATTTATTATTCTCTAAGTTTTAAAACAACAACAACAACAACAACAACAATGTTGCATTGTATAATTTTTGTGTGTGTGTTTATCTAGACAGATTGTAATCAGCTTTTGAAAAGCAACCAATTATGTGGCTGAATGCATCTCTCAGGAGAGACACTCCACATCCATATGGAAACTTAGGTCCTCCTCCTGGTAGATGCCATTATTGCATCACTTAAAAATGGCATTTTGAGCAGGATCTCCCCAGCATATTTAAAATATAGAGGGAAAAGATGCTTCATGTGATATTCTGGACCCAAACCATTTGCTTACAGAATGGACTTACTGAATAGAATACTGATGGTAGAGCGTCCCAACCTAGCTGATTAAAAAAGAAAGACAGACTGGCAAATATTCACATATGTTACATCTCCAAGAAGCCAAATTATGGTTGTTGTTGTTCTTAAAGTTGAACTGAGTTTTCACGAGTTTCCATTTTCACATCAGAACTTGCCCTTTGGCATTGTAGACCTTTTGTACGATCAGTGGGCAAATTATGCAAAAGGAAAAGAAGGGGGGAGCAGCGTATTAAGAAGCTGTTTATGCAAATGTCGTTCAGTCTCTAAGCTAGTTTCAAAGGTCTAAGCCCAGGGATTCTCCAGATATTACACAGCTCTTTTGAAAACATAACCAGCAGCTTCCAAGCCCTGTGCAGATACATTTGTTTTACATACATCCAAAAAAGGACAGTGAAACTGTTTTGTGTACTTTTCATTCAGTTGCACTTTTCCTTATGTAAATTCCTATTAAATTTTATCCAGTAATATTTCAATATAATTTATATACAGAAATGCACTCCATATTTAGCAAACATACTAGAAAATTCTTTTGTGAATTCAGACATCAATCACATTGCTATATTGGAGATTGATTCACCAATGAAAGAAAACAGCACCATTCTATTTTAAGTCAAAGGAGATTGTTATGCTGCAAGGTCTATCAATGGTTTCATGAAACATTCTTAATTACATGATCAGTCTGTATTATGTATTATATATAACCTGGCCAACATCCAAGTTGGAGGAGACTTAATTATTTCAGAAATTGTATATCAAAATCTAATTAAAGGATGCATTATAATTCACTGGAATTTTGATTTCATCATTAATAGCAATTATAATTAAGGCAGCACTTACATAGTAATTTGCATGTTCATAACGTAGTGCAAACATTAATTTTCTTATTCAAGTCATGTTCATATTCAAAGGAAAGTAGTTATTTTAATGTGACTGATGTGCCCATACTCATTAACATAGCTTTAAAGAGACAGCATTTATTTAAAAGCAGTTCTGTTTAATCTCAAGGCAATGTACAAAGTTACATTTGCATGCCAAAGTCCCATGACCCCACAGTTCCCTAGTGAAAAAACAAAGCACCCGACAAGGGGATTTTTGGTAATGTTGCAGGGAAATGACCAGAAAATGGGCAAAGTCTGTTCAAATATATCCCACTTTCTGCTCAAATGTATCCTGCTCCATCTCCAGATTTGCTCTGTAGAGTAGGGGGACCCCCCCCCGAACACATTTATGGGGCATATGGGAAAGAAGAGAGGGATATTGTTCCACTGCATGAGGAGAAAACAATTTGCTTAGTACTATATGGTGTGCCACTCTATATACATAATTCATTTTTATTTTTTATTTAAATAAATTTATACATCACTTACTCAAACAAAAGACCCATATGCAGTTTACAAAAGTCTCTTAAGTAGCTTCTAAGTTAGAAGTTATAAATTAGCACCTGCAAATTCTTTGTACAGTGGTATCTCGGGTTACAAATGCTTCGGGTTACAAACGCTTCGGGTTACAAACTCCGCTAACCCAAAGTAGTTACCTCGGGTTGCGACCTTTCCCCCAGGACGAGAACAGAAATCATGTGCCAGCAGCACAGCAGCAGTGGGAGGCAGTATGCAAAAGCACACCTCAGGTTAAGAACGGTTTCAGGTTAAGAACGGACCTCCGGAACGAATTAAGTTCGTAACCTGAGGTACCACTGTAAATGGGTTCTCTTGTGTTCTCTTTTTTGGAGATATGCAAGTGGCCACACTTCCAAATAGAAAAGCTCAGATAAAGCCAAAGTATTTTCCAAAATGGGGAAATAACTTGACTTAAATGGAGTCAACGTGAATCAGTTCTGTCCACGTCACACTCACAACTGAACTACAGTGCGTAGGTTCATTGGCATGTGGTGTAGTCATTAGCACCAGAACAGGTGCAAAAAAGAGAAGAGGCTTCCCCCTTGCCACTCCAGTCCTTAGAACATCACCACAGTGAAGGTCAACAGGTAGGAAGGGAAAGAGGCTGGAAGAGTGAACGTTTATGAGTAAGTGAATGGAAAAGGGGCAGAGAAGAATGGGGCTTGAGAGGGTGGAAAAATTCTTCTGTGGTTAAGGCAAGCGATTAAATCTCATGAACTTGTATTTCTGAACCAGGAAATATGAGACTCATCGACCATTCTCCTACAGATATGATTGTGTTGAGTGCATGTGTGTAGCATGGGATAAGTAATAAGGGAAACAAATTGGGCCGTAGAGGAAAACAGAATATAAGAATAAAAAGCAGAAGATAATAATGTTCATGAAAATAGATGAATATGTGTGTGTGTGTGTTTATGGTCTGTGTTCCTGTTTCCCGTAAGTCGATTCTGCCCTGTTCATACATTAATCTGTATATTGCTATTTTTTAACAAATGTTTGCCAAAATTATGCATTTAAATGCGAATTTCTCAATATACTTCCTTTCAAAATGTGCCTTATTAGGTATACTTTGATAGATTTGAGCCAAGTACTGCATTTGAACATTTGGAAAGTATGTGGATAATTAAGTTCTGATAGGCACATTAGTCTGGGAAGTGTGGACTGACTGGGTTGATTTGTTTGGAATTTGCAAAGATTGAATTCCTCAAGCATATCTAGTATGAATTTACGCATATGTTAATATTTCTTAATGACTGTGTACTTGCTTATTTTTAGTCTGTCTGATGTATCAGTGGGCGGCAGCTGTGAAGGGTGATCTATGGACAACTGATCTGTCCTCAGAAATATTTATTTATTTTTACCGCATTCGTTGGATGTGTTGCTGTTCACTTGTGGGGAAATACCACATACTGGTGACTTAACACCACATACGTACAACAGGAAAAGCCCCGGTGCAAAAACTGAAATACTGTTAACTATTAATAGGCTGATTAATAACATCCAACATAACCTAGCACATTTCACTTGTAACTTTTATCAAAAGACAGGATTTGGCTTTCAGTTTCTAAGAAGATTAAATGGTTAATACTCAATTGGCTTCTAAAATAACATTACAGGGAGCTTCACTTCCATTGCATAACAATCCTCTTTCTGCCTTAATATTTATACTTGATAAGACAGTATTTAGCAAATTGTACATACTAGGACCAACTCAGTGACAGAGGTACCCAGATCTTACGTCAACAAAAAGGGATAATGAATTAAAGAGGTTATATTAGCGTTTCCTGAAAACCTAACATTTCCTTTAGCTTTAAGCTTCAAAACCTAAACCTACAAAAGGATGTGTTTGAAAGGAATTCAGGAACCTTTCTACTCACATAACAGTGAATGTAGTGAGGGAATAAAGCAGGCTTTACTAGAGACGTTCAGCTAGTCTGCTACATTCCATTAAAACTGGATGGGATTGATTTCCCTGAGTGAAAATGCAACATGATTTAGGATGGCATCAAGGTAACACTTTGAATTAGTCTACCACAAGAGCGGGGAGCTACAGGGCTGAGGGCTGAAAAGTGGAAGCTCCAGGCCTTTCTGTCCAGCCCACAGGGCTCTCACTAGGCCATGCCCTCAAGTTTGTTTATTTACATTATTAACTTTCATTAAAGATGTCTGGAATTTTTTTTAATGCCAGCAATTAGAAAATAAATAAATAAATTACAAAGCTAGATTCTGGAATATACAACTAGTGACACTTGCTTTTCCTAATAAATTATGTCAAAAATTAGGGGGCATCTTATACACAGATAATGCTGAGGCCATTTTCTTAAATCTGAGTCCCCCCAAATAGGTGGGAATCTTATACATGGGGGCATCTTATACAAGGAAAAATAAGGTAAGTAGCATAGCTTCCTTCTTCCTTTCTGTTCAATGGAACTGGAATCTTGTTTACAAGTCTTCATTAATATTTGTGCATGCAAATGTATAGTGCATCGGTGTTACACTAGCTTATGCAGTATCATCTTAGCAACCTGGAACAGGAGTAGTTTCTTTGCCATTTTCCTCATTTTCCCCTGGTGTTTTTGTTTCTTTAAAAAAAGGTTTTGCATTAAAAGCTTGCATTGATAAATTAACTAACTAACTAACTAAATAAATAAATAAAAGCTTTGTTTACTTACTTACTAAATTTCTATACTGTCCTTCATCCGAGAATCACAGGGCAGTTTACAATATAAAAGCACAAAAACACGAAACATAGTAATGCACACACACACACACACACACAGGCCACAGACTGTTTAATTAACCGAAGGACCAGAAGAAGGCTTGAGTATGTCCTCGAACGCTGATAATGCTTGCTTTCCTTTATGGAAAGATGGAGAGGTACGGGTGAGGTAGAAACATCTGGTTTTTCTATGGCTGGCTTGTAGCTTGTTGCACAAAGGTATGATATACTCCTTGTTCTGCCCATTTTTTATTCTGGTTCTGCTCACCATTCCTGTGTAGCTTGCAGAAGGTTGCCAGTGAGGGAATGTGGTTTATCCACCGTAAACTACTGAGCACTCAAAGTGTAGTGGGAGAGCATTTTTTTTAATGCCATCACTGCCATCCTTGTAGTCCACTAGGTTTTACACCTTTCTTTGTGGGCTTCCTGTAAAAGCGACTCAGAATGTGTGAAACCTTCCCCCCCCCTTCACTCTCCTGCAAATAAATTTTATCCTACCTAATGGTTTTAGCATCCTTTAAAATTCCTCAGATGTTTTGCCCCAGTAGGAACCACCAAATTAATCTCAGATTTCACTCAAGACAGAATTCAGTGGCAACAACTGAGATGAGAATATCTTCCCATAGAAATTTCACATGTATTATTAAAACCTGTTTCAGTCTCTCCTGAAATTCAGCAGGTGCTTTACCTAAAGGGAAACCCTCAGATTTATCCCAAATTCTGAGTCAATTCTAGTTAAACATATACAACAACCATTCTGAAAGTCACAAAGGGGGTTTTAAATAAATAAATGAATAAAATTCAGCCTAATAATGAAAAATACCATGGCAGAATAACCCACAGGAATCACTGCACTAAGCAGTACTGACAGCCATATCTCAAATTTACTTACACAAGAACTAACATCATATTGATTTACATGGGACTTACTTCCACTTAAGTATGCTTAGGATTGCATCTTATTGAGACAGGTGCATTATTATTTCCTTGGTACTGTTTCCTGATGGTCAGGGACCCCTTGGCTCTCATCTGAAAGCAGCAATTTGTTCACTTTCATATTTCATAACTTCAAACTTCAAGCTTATAACACAGTTAAAAGGTTTTGCCTTACTGAAAAAAAGGGGCTTATATGCATTCGTGTCTGCTTACTCCCAAACATGAAAACCTCCAAACTAAGATCCTAGTCTGTGATCGGTGAAAAGACTGCTGCCAAACCTTGAGCTAAGACACATAGTTGCCTTTACAGCAAACTCTGCTTACTTTCTGACATGATGTGCCTTTTAATCTGCCATCTGGTCCTATAGCAGCCAAATTATTATTATTTTCTTGCTGGAAATCAGTGTGTTGTAAGCATTCCATATGGAGCCTTCAAATGATCAAACCCGTCGTTTTATACTTTCAGCCTAAGCAACCAGTCCCTGGAATGGTACTTTACATTCAGCTGACTTCAGGGGACACATCATCTGCCAACGGCTACCACAAAATAATTGTCTTTGTTAAAAAAAAATTGGCAACATACACATTTGGTTTCCTTTGTGAAGCAAACTGGGATTCAGAGGGGAAAAATGTCACCAAGTAGCCCTTATGCTGATTCTGTTGCAACACTAGCTTCTTTAGGGCTTATTCACATCAAGCACAGGCCTGTGGATTAAATTGTGCTTAAATTTAAGATCCATTCATTCACACCCCAAAAGCTAATTTATGAGCTGCTGCTCTGTATTGCAGCTCCATAAAGCTAAGGGCTGTGCGTGTGGATGATGCAACTATGTGCTCCACATGCTCTGCCCTAGGTGTTGAACAGCTTCCACGCAGCTGCAGGTGCACAAGAAGGGGACTGGAATAAATGTTCTATGCATGGTGAAATGGTCCTTTGATCAGAATAAAGGTTTTTTATGAATCCCAGAAGCCAACATCATTGTTTATTGCATTCTATACATATCTCTAATTTACACTGAACTGACTCCTGGGGCTTGTCCACATTTGAGCATTATTTAGTGGTTAATCCACTTTCCCCCCATTCAAATTGGACCAGAGTAGTCCACACCTGCGCATATGAATTTGCACATGTGGAGTCCATTTAATAATATACATTCATATCACTATTATCCACTTTACCTCCCTGGCTCTTTAGAGCCTATCAACTTCCTTTCCTTCTGCCTCATGGCTTTCAAAATTAACCTTTATATCATTGCGTTTTGTATGTTTTCCCATTCTAATTACACTCATTACAAAATAGTTCAAAATTTAAATAAATATAGAAAGATAAAAAGCTTCTCATTAGAAGTCTTCTTATAACCCTGCTAGTGATGTTAATTGCTTACAATAATCTTTCAGATATTGTATAAATTTACTCCAGTTCTTTTGGAATACTTGATCGTGCTGGTTTTGGATTTTTCCTGTCAGCTTCACCAGTTCTGAGAAGTCCATCATCTTCATCTGCCACTCTTCTTTCGTTGGTACTTCTTGTTGGCCATTTCCATTCAAACCAGTAGGCACCCCCTTTTGTGCTTCAGCCCATCCTCTAATTTGTTGATTTTATTAAGCTAGTTAATAGAACATGCAGCTGCCGAGCTTTGTGAAAATCTGAGGGATGATGTCATTTGTTGTCGGCATCCATCTGCCTCGAAAGACAATGGAGTGAGCTTCTGGGGGTGAAGTCAAGCCACTGGAGAAAATTGTGGTTGCAGAGGCTGGTAAATCTTAACTGCTGCTTCCTGTGTTGTTCTTGCTGCATTAGCAACACCAAAGTGACATCTCTGTGGTGCAAGCCTGGGCAGTGTGTATGGAAGTTCTAAGTTGTCCAGACGACAAGACCCACCCCCTGGGCCTTGCTGATGTGCTCCAAAGGAGAGCAGAGCAATAGCTTTAGCACCAGCTCGGCTATAGGAGCTATTGGAAATTGACAGAAGGAGGCATACAAGATGCCATCCATCATCTTAGGGTCTCCACTTCAGATTTGTGTAGGGTTTAATCTTTTGCCTTTTCTTCTCCTCAAGATCTCCTGCGAGGCAGCATGTACTCCAGAGCCTTTCCCATGAATGAGTATAGCTTCAAGGCAGAGGTGGTTTAGGATCAGAGATTTCCTTCTCCTAAGCTAACTTCCCAGTTTGACAAGCCCCATTATTTCCCTCTACAGCATGTCTTCTTGACCACTGAACCTACTATTGGCCTCATCCACTCAATCCGCCAGTGCCTACCTTCGCATGCAGGGGAAGTGCCTAACTCACCAAGGGTTTGAGGGTTGATGTCATGTGAACTATGCATATTAAATGGAAGAACGAACTGCTGCAAACACAAGGTAATGTTGGTGTGGACAAGCTTAATAATAAAACTCTACCATATCTCTTTTGCATGCAATGTATTGTTCTGCTCTGTCTCCTTCAAACGAAGTCACATTCACAACCGTCTCATATTTTCATTACTAGGCTCAGACAAAACCCTGTCTTTATAAAGCAGACTGTTTTACTTAAATGTCACACAACATAAATTTATTTCAAGCTTCATTTGAAGCATTTAAATGCACAGGCATTTGTCTCAGATAATAACTTTAATAATCTTCCTCATGTCTTTTCTTATGAAGCATAATTACATCCCTTACTTTGCTAGTATTTTTGCTTATGTGACTGAAATGATATATGCAAGAGCAAGCTTCAAAGGAACATTTCTCACATAGCTATAGATGAAGAACAAGACTCGAACGATGACCCTGACCTCTAATGGTTAGATTTTTAAGGGATGCCCCTCTCTGTTTTGAAGGTATGTTTAAGAAGCCCATGCTGGTCTGTTTGGCTATACAGTAGATGGAAGTCTGGAGTAGGGGTGGTGAAATATACTCAGAGTCGCAAAGTGATTTCATGCTCTTTATTCAGCTCATAGTGGTGAGGAGGAATGAATGAATGTCCCCTCAAAGTATCTGCTTTATATACATTATTTACACAATGGGCTGCACATGATTGGCTAATTCTGGAATTCTACTGTAAGCCAATCAGGTTGTGGATTCACTTATATCTGGAGCATGATTGGGTGGTTCCTGCCAACCAATCATATTGCTGCATTGTTCTAGGACCAATCAGACTGCTGCATTCTGAATCCTATTGTTCTAGGACCAATCAGACTGCTGCAATTTGGATCCTATTGTTCTAGGACCAATCAGACTGCTGCAGTTTGGATCCTATTCAACTCAGTACATAACAGGTGGTATTGAAATTTGTTAAAAGCCAGCCAAAGAGCGAGTGTTACCAAAGCTCAGGCACAATTCAAAGTGTTGCTGCTGATCTTTACAGCCCTAAGCAGTCTCTGCCCTGTATACCTGAAGGAGCATCTTCACCCCATCATTCAGTCCAGAAACTGAGGTCCAGCTCCGAGGGCCTTCTGGCAGTTCCCTCACTACGAGACGTGAAGTTACAGGGAACCAGACAGAGGGCCTTCTTGGCAGTTGCACCCTCCCTGTGGAACACCCTCCCATCAGATGTCAAGGAGATAAATAACTATACAACTTCTGGAAGACACCTGAAGGTAGCCCTGTATCAGAAGGATTTTAATCCCTGGTATTTTATTATGTTTTTATATGTGTTGGAAGCCACTCCGTATGGTTGAGGCAACCCAGTATGATGATGATGATTGATGATGATGATGAAGGAACCTGGCCTATAAGCAAGAGCTCACAACCAGCTTTTGATAGTAATCTTTTGATTGACGGAAACCAGCCATCTTTCACCCCTAATTTTTCATTGTTGGTCTTGATCTCCAAGCTAGCGTGTAACTCTGCTTGGCTTGCTGCCATTGTTTTTCCTTCTTGGAATTGTCTGTGCACCCTGCATTGCCATTACACACCTTTTTTATTTTTGTTTTTAAATGCAGATTCTCTCCACTCTTGTGCAACCATCAGCATTTATTGCCAAAAGCAGAAAATAGAGGGATAAATAAATCTTTATCTGCACTTAGGAAACATGTAAATACCTTTTTTGTATTGGCTTCTGGCCAAAAGTTGTATGACATTTTTACAGTGCTTTTTTAAACTGCTGTAATGACATTGTTTTAAATTGCTCTTAGGTATTATTATTATTATTGTGTGCCATCCTGTGCTCCCTTCACAAGGAAGGTTACATTATAAATTTGAATAATGAATAGCTAAGTTGATAAATGTTTTGGGGGAAGTGTCTTTATAGTAGGATTTTCCTCTAAGAAAGAAAAATACAATCTTGAGAAACTGGGTCAGAAAAATACAACAGATTCAAGATTAAATGTCTATCTCTAATCAGGAGGAGTGGTTTAGAAACTTTAGGAAATCCTTTCAGTGAAAAGGCAAACCTGAGGGACAATTAATGTTGTTTGTTTAGATGATGTGTGCCCAAATCTCCATTAGAGTTGAAATCAGTCACAACACTGTTTAGCTAGAGATCAACATTTTCAGCTGGACAGGCTGAAAATCAACAGCAGGGTTGAGCTTAGAGAGAATATACCCGCTATGGGCCAAACCGGTACAGTACTACTAAAACAAACTAAGTATCTGCACAAACCAAGTCAAAGTAAACAAAAGACAAAAAACAAAACTGCCTCAAAGCTCCAGAAGGCAGGGCCTAGGTGCCACCTCATAGCAGGCTAACGGCATCTGATACGCAAAATTGAGGTTGCTGCTCTCTGATCTCTCCTAAGCAAACGTGGCACAGTGCTCTAAATCAGAAGATTCCATACAGCAGCTCCACGAGGTGGCACTGACAAGAACATCTGTGGATATAGCACATGCCACTTTAATCTACAAAGCTGTTTTAGTTACTGTCCACCATTTATTTGTGTAGAAGACCCTTTTACCTGCTATTATTCTGATATTTGTCTGTTCTTCTTAATTCCTCCCCCCATTAAGCAAGAATGTATTGGTACTGATAAATAACTAATTGCCTTACAGATCCCCTAAAACTGCAAATCCATGAATATACATGTAACTTGTGTATTTACCTGCACATGTGAGTAGAACATAAGCTGATCCCTTAACAAGGGGCTCACAGAATCAACTACCTGGCTGCACTTTATTGACAGATCACTAACACTGGGGCTCTCTCCTATGCTTTTTAATGTCTGGAATGTGATTCTTTCCTCTCTGGGCCAGGATCAAGGACAGAAAATGCCTCCAGTGGGGAAAGTTAGTTCTGTGCTCTCCTCTCACTGGGCTTCATGGATGGGTGGACAGATGAGATGGTGCTAGTAGTGACTAGGGAGCATCCACAGCAGTTGCAGAATAACCTCATTGACACATCCATCTGTGCCATGCATTTCAGGCGGGGAGTAAACAACTGACTCTCCAATTTTGCTCCTTCTCCTTGGAATTGCTTTCTCCCTGGTCCACCAAGCTTTGGCAAAGAGCAGCAGCAGCAGCAGCAGCATGGGACGGCTCCTGATCATTGTTTCCTCTGTTACAAGCAGGCTAGCATTACAAGGTCAAGGTGTTCCCATTCACTGCCTCCTACACTGATTTTTAGGTTTCATCTAGGGATGCAACAATATTCTCTGATATCCAGTCCCACAGCAAAATAACATCAACAAGAACAAGCCGCACATATACTCCAGGTCATTATGGCCCTGAGTATACTTCAGTACAGGAAAATATGCTTGCTGGTTTTATGGTATCCTAATTTGATTAAAAAAAAGGAGATCCAACCTGAAATGAAAAAACTGCATGCAGAGGTGGGACATGTGTGTGTGTGTGTGTGTGCAGGGGGAATCAGTGAAGTCTTTAACTGAGGGCAAATTCTTGTTCTGCACTGACAATGTACTCAGTTCACTTAACAGGTGTGAACGAAATACTACTGTGAACCATTGCTTGCATAAGAACATAAGAACCTGGTGGATCAGGCCACTAGCCATCTAGTGCAGCATTCTGTTCTCACAGTGACCATGCAAGGGCCTATGGAACACAAGCATGGATATCCATGGGCATTTTGTGGACATCTTGTGAGAAGCTGGAAATATCCACAGTTTTGCAGATTTCCAACATATCTTCTTTATGTAAACAGGCAGCAGAGTGCTTACTTTCCCATGCATTTCCTTTTTATGAAGGCAAGGTTTGACAGGTGAGCTATGATGAGCTTTGGGTGAATTTTGCAAGGTATGCAGCAATGCGGCACTCGTGGCAGAAAAAATATATAAGGAACTCCCTAGTCCTCCCTCCGGTGGAGATTTCACTACTGGATGCTAAGCAACAAAAATAAGAAAGCTAGCCTGGCCAAATGATGCAGTTATGGACCTCAGTAGGAGGCACAGAACAAAGGAGAGAAAAGAGTAGTTACTTTTTTTGGCTATCCTCTCTTTATGATCTTTATGTTTCCTATAGTTCATTCATTGATATTCAGATGTTTTGTATATACATACATAAACCCACATTTTTTAAGGACAGAAAGAGCCTGGAAACCTCACATTTTTCTTCCTAAATAAGTTTTTGTGTGTGTACTGTAATTGAATTAATCTGGGTTGCCCCCAGATTTCTTACAGCCCTCCGAACAAATCTGCATTCATTCCCACAACAGAATTGAAATAAATGATTCATTATGGAAATGGCTTTTCCCAGCTAGAAACACTATTTACCACGTTTCATTATTATTCTGCCATTAAGGAAGCATCATGCACACTCAGAACAAAACTCATTCAGTAAAAGGTTAGAGAGGGGAATAATGCATGCTTTTTTGAACGCGTAGCTATTTAATAGACTTCTTGGCCATTTTTCTTATCATTATAAGCTTTGGGGACACAGTCATCTGCTTCAGGCTTGAGCTATCTGGGGAATGCCTTAGTGATCACTTTTTTCTGGGCAATAGTCCTACTCTGATGAATAACTGATTGTTGCAATAAAAAGCAGCCTAATTTGTTCCCATATAATATTAGACGGGGGGGAGGGAAGCTCTGAGAGGTGGCAGCAAAGAAATAATGACAGGTTCATGATTGTTTGTAGCTAGAGATTCACAAGAAGAATGCAAGAAAAATTATACGACAACAATTTTGTCATAAACACAATGGAACTGCTGTAACTATTCTTCATTTGCATAATTATAGTTTTCTATATATTCTGAAAAGATGTATGTCGTGGGAGGAGTGAAATCCATTTACAATGACACTGATGAAAATTTCAAATTGATGAAAGTACATATATACATACACACACGCATGCATGCATGCATGCATACATACATACATAATTTTATTAGTATGCCTCCTTTCAAACCATGCTCAAGGCAACTTACAAGAAGGAAAAAAATACATAAATACAACATAACAAAAGTTCAGCCTAGCCTTACTAGAAATCATTCAGTAATTTATATTAAGATTGGGTTTAATGTAACTTTCACCAGCTTGAAAATTTAGTCAGATATTGGCAGGACAGAGTTGGTCAGGGATAAGAAGAAAGGGAGTTGCCTTATACTGAGTCAGACAATTGGTCCATCTAGGTCGGTACTGTCTATAATGACAGGCAGTGACTCTCTTGGGTTACAGGCACGTATTTTCCAACCCTACCTGGAGACACCATGGATTGAACCTGTGACCTGAAACATGGATTGAACCTGTGACATGAAAGGCAGATCCTCTATCATTCAGCTATGTTCCTTCCCCTCTTTCATATTTTTGGAGGCACGTGACTTGTGGGTAGGACAAACAGCTCATTAGAACTTATTTTGGCTGGAGGCCACCATTTTGTGTTTCCTGAATGCCCCTAGGGAAGAAATTGCATTGTCAGAAATTTCCCCCTATTCTGGAAGATAAAATGGTAGCCGCAAAGAGCTCTACCAATGCCCCTGGCTACTGAAAATTGTCAAAATGTAGCTTAAATTGGGCTACAATTTTGGCCCAGCCCTATAATCCTTCATTGCAAAAACAGGTAATCATTTATGCTGGAATTCAGAACCATTAATATTAAGCAGCTACCTTCGCTATATTGGATTTTGCACCTGCTAAAACTGTGTTTCAGCAAGCCTACCAAGGCATGTAATTTTAACATATAATTTAATTACTTATGACTGCTTTAAATTGCTAGTTTTGTTTATATTTAGTGTTAACTTTTTATGTTTGCCTTAATATATATTTTAATGAATATTTTGGATTGCTCTTTGTAAACTGCTTAGAGGTCTTATGAAAAGTAAGTAATATATAAATCTTGTTAAATAAAACAAATAAAACTACTTTCCTGATTAACAGCTTGTTGTTGATGATGTTAATTAACCACTTAAAATGCTAATCAGCACTGTACAAAGAATAGAGCAGACAGGTCCACCAGAATGGATTACAGTGCAATAGACACAACATCAGGAAGAAACAACAGTAGAGGTGAAAGGAAAACAAGCAAATTCATATTTCCGGAATGCTCATTTTAAAAAATGACCAAGAGGATTAGACAAATTTATGAAGGATAGTTCTATCTAGAGTTGAGCTGCAATTTTTCTGAATGCATTTTCTCATTATTTCTCACCGCCTTAGAAAAAGAAGGCAATTCAAGACTTTTCTCAAAATATATTCTCATCTTTTTCTTATTTTTAGAGGGAAGGAGAGCTGGCCACCATTTCCACACATACACACAGTCCCAGAATGATGCTAGGAGCAGGGCATTGTGGTTGGTGCAAAATAGTGCCTGGGCTGTCGACACAGGAGCTGCTGTTGCCACTTGCAATGGCAGCACTGGGAAATAATAATAATAAAAAAACTTGGGAAGAGGAAAGGAAACAAGGTGTGCTACTGCCATGGATAATGGTGAACTCTGCGCCCAAGAAATGGTTAGAGAATTTCTCCTTTCCCTGGAGAAATCCACTGAAATAGTCTTACTACTTTCTCTGGACATGGTGAGCCACTGTCATTCACCAATTTGCAGTTATATACTCACAACTCATTGCATCTTTTCTGTGACTCAGCCATAACAAAACAGGTTGCAAGTTTCCTCAAATGGAATCTTTTTAAAGTGCCCCAATGAAATGTGCCAAATTACATACTTGTGAAGCAATCAATACATTTCCTTTTTCCTCATCTGCTACTGAAAGGCAACATGCTTGCATGTCATTGCCCATTGGTAAGTAAGTTGTGTGCACTTTAAAATGATCCCTCAATCACTGAAAGCTTTACTGGAATTTCTTATTTCTCTGTAAGCAGAACATAGTCCCTGCTGACCTGCAAATGAAAGGTAATCAATGTTCCAATGTCTCCTAGCAGAATTTAGTGCTGCATATCTGAAAACAAATACTGTAAATCAGAGACTAAGCAGGAAAAATAATTTATTACAAGTCATAAATATATGTCTACTGTACATAAAATGGGTGCCTATAACTCTATCCATCCGTCCCTGCTTCTGGAATATTAAAAACAAAAAACACAGAAATGGAAGTGTTACATTTTAATACTTGCAGTGTAACACCTAATAGGGCTCTTTTCAAGCCACCCCCAAATTAAATAGGCAATTCACATTATCCACTTTTGAATTTGTAGTATATAATTAACAGCTGTAGCCCAATAAGGCAGTAACTCTGAGTGGCCACTTTTTTTGGTGACGTGAGAATGCTGAGCTAATCGGCTCAGTGACATTTCAGTTCTGTCTTTAAATATAATCCCATTATGGACTTTCAGAAACTATTCTTGGTGATCTATTATGTAGAAAATATACAGATGGCTTTTTTACAGGACTACACTGGATCAAAGTGCCACAGATATGTCTTGTTTAGAAGCTTATTTCTCCTACCCTTCTGGCACAGAACTGCCCTTTTCTAGTTTTTATGCACTGTTTGACATAAATTTATTAACGTAAGTAACATACAGAAATTCTATAAATGAGGCCCGGCAACATCAAAAGTTACTGAGTTCTCAGTGGGATTTAATTTGTGCCAGAGTTCACTAGGATTCGCCTTGGCATTTGTTTTCAATACTAAAGCTCAATCCAGCCTTCGGCACTATGAAGTATGGCTGGGCTCATTTTTAATGCAAAACTGTGCTTTAGTCTAACCATAATTAAATATCCATAACATGGTTTAAGCGTACAGATGCAAAACAGGCAAACTATGGCTTAAAGCTACTTGGCTGGTTTTTTGGTTCCCATCTGCTCAGCGCAAATTATTTGTAGCTCTGTTCAGGCATTCAGTTTTTACGTGACGAAGAAAGCCCCAAAAGGTGGAAGGTGAAGTTCTGAAGCAGGGATCTAAATTGCATGGGGAATTCCCACCTCATAAGTTCACCTTCCAAATCATGGGCAGCTGAGGAAAAGGAGAAGGGGGTGTGCTAAAGTGGATGGGGCACAGCAGAGCACACCCACCCCCTTTCTCTAGCACAATTTTTATCATACGTAAAAGCTGGACACCTGGATATTGCTCAGGTGTGAACAAGCTTGTGCATGCTTGTGGTGCAACATTATGACGTTGCATTTCACCTACAATTGAATCAGCTACATTATTGAAAATGACTTCACTCTCAAAAACTTTCAGTTCATGAAAACTGCAATCCAATTTAAATAAAGGCATCTGAATATTTTTGGGTGGGGGGGTGGGAGGAGAGAAGTGGTAGCTTGCCTTTAAAAAAAATCTTCAAAACTAGTGATGCTGACATGATGTCAAAAATAAATACGAACAGCTGCTGCCAGAGCTGGGAGAAACTTGAGAAATTAAATTGCAATAAATCACTAAACCCACAGGATACTTTCATCCAAGAGTTCTGGGAGAGATGAAGAATGAAAGGAGTCAAGCGATAAACAAAAAACATGTTTGTCATTAGTAGTATGCAGAACTGGAAATGGCCATTGCGCATGAGAGGCAAGTCAAAGGAAAATTGAGGAATGCTATGGATGAGCAAATTTACCACAGGGAAATTTTGAGAATTAGAAATGGAAAGTTAAGGTGGTGGTTTTTTGACTGAGTTGGGAAAAGGGCATCACATTTATTCTGGGTCATAGAGCAGCTTTCATGCAAGGAGAGGCTAAAATGAATTTAGTGCATCAACTTAAAAAAAACAAAAACAGAACCTGAAGGAAAGATGCACAAATAATCAGTGCTACCATGGAAGGCTAATATATTTTCTGTTCTATGATTGTGTGGTATATCCATATCTGGCTTTTGCTGTCTCCACTTACTATAGATGGACAGAGAACACTAATACGGGTTTGTTTCTATTTCACGTGTGTTTACTGGTTAATCCATTCCATCCACTTTCCATGCAGATTTTAAATGGGAAATCTTTTTTAAAAATCTGCAAGCATTTTGTCTTTTTTTAAAACTGAAAGTGCTATAGAGGTGAAACTACTACCACTAGTCACGGGCAATAGTTGTAGGGATGGGTGACTATGCAATTGTCAGTTTCTCTCTGTGTCTCGTTTTTTGAACCTTGAAAAATGGCTGGTTAGAGTCACCCAATCTTAGCTCAATCCCCTGCAAACCTCCATTTTCTCCTGTGTCACCGCCTCTTCCCACCTCTTCCTTTCTCTTTCCCTCTCCTGGTTCCCGCTCCGTTTGCCATCCTTCCAGCAGCTCCAGTCCTTTCTGCTTCCCTCCCCTGCCTGCAAGATGATGCAGGGTTTTTTTTCCTGAAGACCCTTCCCTCCACTGGACTTTATGATGAGTCCTGCAAACCTCAGCCTGCCCTACAGTCCCTGAAAGTTGCCCTGCAGTACTTCTTCTTTGCAGACACAAAAAGAAGCAGCTCATTTTGTTTACCAACGAGGGTGGGCTGAGTCAAAAAGCAATTTTCACCTTGCATTCTATTGACCAGGGTGTGGTTGATGTTGTCACATCAGCAGACACAACTAGTGACTAGCTACACTTATAAATGTTAAGTCCCCAGTTTCTAACCCTCCACCTTGATCCCGCAAATCACTGGCTGGCTTAGCCACTGCTACTGCCTTATTGCCACCCATCTGTCAGCCTTGCTTTCAATGCGTATGTGCAGTACAGCCAGCACAAAGTACAATAGCAGAGTGATTTCGACTGTCATGAAAATGCTCCTGCAAGTCTATGCATGCTTTTCCAGGTCGCCACTTATTCTGTTATATAGGCATGCATAACAGAAGCATGCACAAAGTACATGAGGAGGGGGGGGGGAGTTAATTAATGGAAAAACCAGAGAGTGGTGGGGAAACTAGCTTTCCTCTCCTGCGTTTGCTAGGGAGAAAGATGCCAGCTGCCCTAAACCTGCCCAGTTGGCAATCCTACTCTTATACGCAAACTTTGCAGAAATTTGAGGCATACTTGATTGATAATAACAACATTGGTCTCAGAGGCCTGATTCTGTAACATTCTGAAGGCCTCCAAGGAACAACACCTATTCATTACAGCTAAAAGGTAGCATTTTTAGAAACTGCTCATTATATTGCAACCCTAAGCCTTCAGTCAGTGCTTACAGGCGAAAGGGCGGGAAGCAATCACAAAGATGAAATGTTTAGGATTTTTCGCTCCTGAAGTGAATGTCTTGGACAACTATGAAGGTTAAAGTAATTTGCAGTCTTAGCTATGGCTTCCCCCTCTCTAATACTTGCCAGGACTTGCAACTTCAATTATATAACCCCCATGTTATCTCCTTCCAAGATGCTTCCCTGCAAAAAATGAGTATTTGATTGGAATAGTACACATGGGTTGAGTATCGGCAATGGCAGTATTTAACAAAAAACTTATTTTAGTGTTTCAAATTAACATAAAGGAATAGCAATGCTGCAGCAGAAACCCAAACTTATTGTGTGTGGATTTCTAACAGAATTAATGTGGTTTCTAAGGAGCAGAATTTATTTTTATTAAATAGTCTTCATGGAACAGTGTCTGGATTTACAACTATGATATCTTAAGCTTATCAAAATATTCCTTGTCTATCTCCAACAGAACACAGCCTATTAAATACCTCATTAAATTCATTCCATCTATTACTGAAACATGAGTTTCATGACAAATCAAATTATTACAAATGTTTGCTTTCCCTTTCAAGGGAAGGTAGGAAGTTAACAGATTTTCTTACAAAAAAAATCATACCCTGTGTGTATATTAATAAAGACAGAAAATGAAGGATCGTTTTAAAGCCAGAATCCAGACGGAATGCAACTTCTTTGACCTAGAGTAAGATTAAGACTAATTCCTACAACGCAACTGCTGAACTGCTGAACACGGACCCACACACAGAATCACAATTAACATTTGACTCTTTCACATATTCCCTCCATACATGGTAGTAAATGTGTGAAGCAAGACTACAACTACTGGTCCCACTATCAACATCACCGCACCATTCTAGACTCACCCTTGGCCTTTGTGCATAAAGCCAAAGGTCTGCATAGGGATGCCTATGCACTTATAGATGAACATAGATTGGTGCTCCGGTGGATCTGGAGCCCTGGTGCAATCAGTGTTTGTGATCACGTTCACATATATCTGTATATATATTACTACTACTAGCCTTTATTGGCATAAATTAAAACAGTAAAATCACACAAAGTCATTCAAATACAATGATAATCCAAACACATGCAATGTATAAAAGACTTGATAGCCACCATTGAATAAATCAGGCAACTTTTTAAGGATTTCCACTAAGTACCCCAAAACAATCATGGTACATACATTTGTATATACGTAGGTTAGCTTTTCTGGACGAGAGTCCACTCCATTAGACACATGAAGTGTAATCTTGAGTTGCAGACACAAACACACAAAGTCACTCACACACAAACAGATACACTAGTCTATACAATCTTATGCCATAAGAACGATGTGTTAATCTTCAAGGAGTCACAAGACTGCCATAAGACTTTCCCCTAAAAATCTTAAGACTTATTGCTGTTGCTTTTTCTTGGGCTCAAACTTTGACCTAGAGTCAGAAGTATATAACCACTACAAGCTTTCAACGGGATATGCATAAGAAACTCATGATCCTATCTTTCAATTCATGCAATATTCCATATTCCACGAAGCAGATTTAGGCTGAAATCCCATATACCTATCTGGAAGTAAGTCTGATAAAACTCAATAGGGCTGACTTTCTGGCTGGCTGGTTGGCTTATTGTTTGTTTGTTTGTTTGGTTGGTTGGTTGCATTGCATTGCATTTATATCCCGCCTTTTTGTCCAAGGTGGCACACTTGGGTTTTCCCCTTCTCATTTAATCTGCACAACAACCTTGTGAGGTAGGCTAAGCTGAAAGTCAGTAACTGGCCCAAGATCACCCAGTCAGATTCATGGTCAAGTGAAGAGTTGAACCCTGGTACAACACATTAACTACTACACAACACTGAGTAGACGTGTAAAGAATTGCATTACTAGTTCACCATGAGAAGTCCCTAAAATGATCTCCCTTATCAGCACTGTAGGCCATTGTTATGGATGCTTTGACCAATTTCATTTGGTAAACATGGAAAAAGATAGTAATCAGATGGTGCCAGCATCTAGGCTTCTGCTGATTGCAGCCATGTGCATCTCCCTTTCCATTCAGGCAAAATAAATTATAGTTATTAGCACAGTCCTCCAGTGGAAATACATTTTTCTATCATGCAAGGCAGCCTGAAAATGGAAAGATTTTCATCTAGGGAATGAGGCAGGCAATGGAGTAATAGAAATCTTACTCAGGTAGACCCAGCACACATTTTGTAAGGAAAAAAACTCCACTAATTCATTGCTATCATAGTTGCTGGATAAAGTCAATATTTTTACATTCTTCTAGGAAATTACCCAAACTTTTTTTTAATGCCCTCCGGAAGTTACTGAATAGTGCCAAACTCTGTGACAGATTTTAGAGGTTGGAGCTTTTCTGGAATATTTTATTTATTTTTATTTATATACTGCCCTATACCTGGAAGTCTCAAGGTGGTTCACAGAACAAAATCAAAATATATCACAATATGTATAATCAAAGTAAAAAACACCCCCCAAAAAGAGCCACATTTTAAAAGGGCATAGGATGCCAATCAAATCAACCGAAGGCCTGGTTAAAAATGAACGTTTATGCCTAGCACCAGGCAAACTTCCCTAGGGAGAGCATTCCACTGCAGAGAAGACCCGTTCTCGTTTTTCCATCCTCCTGACCTCTCGAGGAGGAGACACATCAAGAAGGGCCTCAGAAGATGATCTCAAGGTCCGGGTAGGTGCTAATTCATCTCCAAACAAGTAGCAGATTATAGGAGGAATTCAATGTTGCATTCTTCTTATTGTTCCACTAGCCCAAGCATTCCTGCTTGCCAGTTAGAATACTCCTCTCCCTTTCCTCCCACCCCGTGCTGTTCTGCGGGATTTGGAGGGTGTGTAGAAAGCAAGAGGAAAGTCTTGTAGCTATATTACAGGCAGATGTAGACACAAGACAAGTTCATAATGAAGGCTGGGTAGCTTATATAAACATAATTCATATGGTCTGGTTTGAATGCTAAGTTCAAATTTGGGATTTATCACTTAAGGTCAAAGAGTTATTTAAAGAATAATGCGATATGTAACAGTACTATTCAAGGTCGGAATTCTATCTGACGTTTGCCATTCAAATATGAGTGTATTCAAATTTTTGCTCACCAGTTAATTGTCAATCAAATATTGGTGAGTTAATTTTGTATAAGAAATATGTAAACTAACAAAAAGATGGTGTGTGTGTTTGTGACAATAAGATACTAGTAAATTTCACAGTTGAATGGTTAAGGTTTTGGACTAAGAAAATGTTCTCTACGTTTAAATCTTAAGAGCTAAATTTAGCAACAAGGTATGTTTTCAGAAATATATTGTTAATATTAAGTCTATTTTATAATTTGATATAGCTATGTTTTATTTGAAAAAAGTTCATTAATACAAATGAAAATTTAATTCAGAAATTTCCTATACTAAATCTTTTGTATACAAAACCAAGATTTAAACTAACAAAATTTTTAGAAGTCTGCTTTGCTAAATTGTACTGTATTATAAGCTTCAGGTGACTTAGAAGCCCAGAGCTCCCTAAATAAATTGATAACACTAGGAAAGTCTAACATTTTTTCAGAGGTGGCATCTTGGCTGTGAAATTCCTTCCTCTTGTCTATTTAAATAGGGCTTTAATGAGGATAGAGGCCTCTTGAGTATGTTTCTACTGCAACTGGTTTGAAAGGTTTCAAATGTTCTTGAGGATTGTTTTAATTCTGGTTTGTTTGGTTTTTTGCTGCTATTCTGCTTGTTTGTAGTTTTAACTGTATTTGCTATTACTATTTTAACTATGGTGTAAATCAAAGACAACTTAAATAGTAATGAGATAAAATAAAATACAAACCTTCCAATATAGCTACAAGATTAATAAAACTATCCTCTTTTAAAGCCACCCAAGTTGGGTGGCGATTACTGCTTCCAATAGTTTAACCATGCACTGTGTGAACTTTCTTTTTCCTGCCCTGACTCTTGCAACATTCAGCTTCATAAAATTAAGCTGTAAAACTTATCAAATGCCCAAAAGTTACCCAGTGTCTAAATCTGAGGCCCCCTTTCAGTTGGAGGCTCAGGACAAATTGCCCTCCTTCCCCTCTCTGACAGACTCTGTCACTATGTCTTGCCAACGGAAATAGTTTCCAGGGCAAAGTATGTAGAATGCAGAGCCCTTTCCAGGTGAGATGGTAAGTCGTTTGCTTCCTGTTAAAAAGTCTACTTTCTCTTAGAAATATTTGACATTATCAGTATGGTCTAATAAGAGATAGTTTTCAACTCTGTTGAGCACAAATCAACAGACAGTGATTAGTCGTCCTGCCACCTTGAAAGGGACTAAAAAGATTTAGTGTGTCATTAGTTTAATCTAACTTTGAACAGCCAAGGTCACATCAAGGGTATTTGGTTATTACTGTCGTAAAGTACTTTTGATTACTTAAGGATATGTAAGCAAAAGAAATTATAGCAAGAGAAACATAATTAACCTATTTTTACGGTTCTATGATTACTTTTTTAAAAAACACACCACCTCATAGAACCAGGGGACGCTCCATAGACCACAGCATCAACTTCTAAATGCAACGCACTGACCCATCTCAGTATCAAGGTCTTGAAAGAAAGTAATGTTGTTTCACCTACAAATAGCTGTGCCTTTCATTGTTGCTGAAATCCAGGAAATGTATTATAGTGAATTCAGTATCCTTTAGAGAATATCAGTCTTACATGATGGAGGCTCAAGTATACTATAAGTAAGTGTCATTGCACAAAACAATTGTTTAAATGTAGTTCTCTTTTAGCAACTGAGAAAATGAATGAAATAAAGGTATCAGGTGCTGATTTTAAACAATTTAAGGATAAGAGGCTGGCAGTCAGGTTATGCTGTTTTTGCTACAAACTGTTTTTACTTTGTTCATGCAAAGACAGCACCAAAGAGCTGAGCTTGGTGTACATGTAGTATTCCCCAAGATTCAAGAACCAGGAGCAGCTTGAAGGATCAACACTGCACCCTGCTTCTGTAACACCCCCAATGACCTTGGCCTTCCCAGCTTGACTTAATCAGTGGTGTGGCAATAGATAACCCGACATAATAAATCCTGGGATGTTCCTAAGCTCCTTCTCAGAGCTAGGCTTGCCTTAAAGTGAAATTTAAGTGCATCCCCTTGTTCATATTTACTAGGATTAACAAAGGTCATACATCTTACACCAAACCTCAGAAGAAAAGGTGGGAGGAGGGGCTGCTGAATTCTGAAATCCATTGACAATTGCTTCACTCTGGGCAATGTTACGATGACTCTTTAACTCTGGGCCTTAAACGGCCTAACCTATAGAAACATAAGGATTAACTCATAAGGATTCATGTATACAGTGGTACCTCGGGTTAAGTACTTAATTCGTTCCGGAGGTCCGTTCTTAACCTGAAACTGTTCTTAACCTGAAGCACCACTTTAGCTAATGGGGCCTCTTGCTGCCACTGCGCTGCCGGAGCACGATTTCTGTTCTCATCCTGAAGCAAAGTTCTTAACCTATGGTACTATTTATGGGTTAGCAGAGTCTGTAACCTGAAGCGTATGTTACCTGAAGCGTATGTAATCCAAGGTACCACTGTACTGACAATATAATGGCAACAGTATCAGTAATGAAATAGTTTGGCTACACCTTTGCGCAAATTCATCCTATTATTATTATTATTATTATTATTATTATTATTATTATTATTATTTAGAACAAGCTATACTTTCAGAAAGTTTATGAACTGTTCACAATACAACTACAGGTATTTGTTACAAACCTTCAAAGGTTGACACACACTCCATCTTGATTCAATGATTCTATTATGTATTTTATGATTTTAAGATGCTTGAATGGTTTTATTGTACACAAACATGATTTTGAAAGAGTTGGTGGTATATTATTATTATTCATAAATAAAACGTACATTTTCTATAGGCTGCACAACTGCTTTGCCACAACATCAGGCAAAAATGCTGCCAGCCATTTTACACAAAACATAACAAGCTTCCTGAAGATGAGTGAAGTGGCCCTACAGAATCTCATTATGCTGACACTCAAACCTGGCTGTTGATTGCTGCCAAGTCTACTGTTGCTAGGGCTCAATATCTGGATATGAAGAAAGCCAATTTTCCTGTTTGCCCAGAACAGAAAATAGATCTAATAGGCAACAAATCCACCACTGGCTCAGTAACCTAAGATTAGGGATTTACTTTGCAAGATCAATTGGTCTTTTTACAAGATGTAATTTCTGAACAGTGTGGAGTAGGTCATTTATCCTGTGCACAAATTGTAAACCTTCAGGTAATGTGAAATCTCCATCTCATAATGTGGGAGCACTCCTCTGCACACTCACCTTGTACACACAAAAGGCAAAGATTTGTGATCTGCTCAGGAACAACTATGCACAACCACTGAAGGAGAGGTTCCTCATGCAACACAGACATTGTTTTGCTGATGTTGCCTCGATGAGAAGATAGGGCTGGAATGAGCACAATAGTGTACTTAAAAGAGCTAGGATGTAGGCTACAGCCACAGGGCCAGCAGACTCGTGGTTTTGCTGAAGCTGGTCTGCAGGCTGAGTGACTATATACACTTCTCTATAGTCAGAGTGTATATTGTCCATATAGCTGACATGCGTCAGTTCTTAGAGCTGCAGTGTTCCTGCTAGAAGGTAAAAACAAACACTCGAAACAAGCTGTTTCAAAAACTCTGGAGGTTTGCTGACAGACTCCAGCAGAAAAAAAGGATGTGCCAGCTATAAACTGGCTGCAGGGTTCAATCCCTCTATATCTTCTGCGTGAGGATGTGAGCATGATGTCTGAACGCAATGGCATCAGTGAAGCATGGGTTCTTTGATGGTTGAAAGATAGAGTATACATGTTAGAAAATGATTTGAGGTTATTTTTTTACTAGTACTTGACAATGTATGGTTTTTGATTGCTTTTTTAACATCCTATGCCCTTTTAAAATGTGGGGTTGGGGGGTTATTGAATTGTTGTTTTTATTTTGATTATATGTTTTGTGGTTTTATATTTTGATTTTGTTCCGTGAACCAACCTGAGACCTCCAGTTATAGGGTGGTATATAAATTCAATATAAATAAAATAAATGTGTTTTTGATTATGTGATTATGTATGAATATTCTCAACATTCTATGACACTGGGGATTGTACATTAAAAAACATGTGAAAATGATTTAATTCTATCTTTCCAGTGTAGGCAATTACTGTCTGCCTCGGAAAACCACTGTCCTTTCATTCTTCTTTTTATTCCAGACAGGAGCTTCCTCGGGAATTTGAAATACAGGGACACCCCCCCGCTGCCAATAGTGCCGTTCTCGAAACAGAATAACTATGTTTGTTCAAAGAGAATAAATGAGCCAAGAATGGAAAAACCCCTTTTTTGTCCCCTTATATTTCTCTGCGTGGAATAATTGCCAAAGAATTGCTCGAATTTATGTGAAGATTACCTCTGTAATGTTTCCCAGGTCAATGTCAGGTTGGATTACCAGGCACACGGCACCAGTGCCAGCTGCACAAATTAAAGCAGAGGACAAACGAGACCTCTCACATGCTTTATTATTATGGCTATTATTTCCATACCAAGGATCTCATGTTATGCAGGCTTTTCCTTCATCCAGGGAAATTTCTAGCAGGGCGGATGCCAAGATTCTATTTTTAAACAACTTATACTCAATTATTAGCTTCCCCAAGATGAATGTGGTGTTTTTTTGGGCGTTGGGGGGGGCAAGGAGGAAAGGACTGCTGGGGAAAACAAAGGAGATTTTTTTTTTAATGAAGCAAACCTTTATTATTATTATTTTCCTTTACCAGAGAGAAAGAGAGGGAGAGGGAGGGAGAAAGGGAAGAGAGAGTTAACAGCAGGTAACAGCAAATTGACAGGATGAAGAATGTACCCACTACAAGGGAATTTACATATCCCTAGCTCATGCATCACCACAGCTTACCCAAGTTTAATGACTCTTCTGAACTGACAAGATGATGATGCTCCCACTCTGTGGGACTAATCAGAACCAGTAAAATGCTTCAGTGACCAAAATTGGAGTGAAACTTGCATAAGTGGTTATCTTGCCTTAAAGACAAATGGGATAGTAGGGGTTCATTTAGTTTCCTTCAATTACAATAGCCATTGAAATAGAAATCCCTCTTATAGGAAGGTGTAGAATTCAACTGTAATCGGAGGAAGGGGAAACTAATTTAAGTTTATGAGACAGTGAGGAGAGAGATAAATAGTATAAAAATAAAAGATGACACATATTGACAATCTATATGGCACAGAAATCCTCCTGCACTGATCATCCCGCCTTTGTTCACTTCCTATTAACAAACAATGTACAGGATCAGCCAACACGGGCTTGTAGCACATCCAGTGCTTGCTGATTATGTAGTGGTGGCAATGCAGCAAAGCCCTAATGTGTGAGAGTTTTGCCTTCACATAAGCGTGCCTTTCCAGTACATCCCTGTTTTTACAGAATCACAAATGTTTACATTAATGGTTTGTCTTTTACAATTAATTTAAGTTGGTAAAAATGAAAGGGGGAATACTTTATTGCAAGCATCACCACAGTTTATAAAGCAGTGCATGTATGGAGGTGGATGATGTGAAGGGGGGGGGGACCCTGTATCAGTGCTTCCCAAACTTGGGTCTCCAGTCAGTTTTGGACTACAACTCCCATCTTCCCTAGCTAGCCGGACCGGTGGTCCAGGTATGGTGAGAACTGTAGTCCAAAAACTGATGGGAAACACTGGCCTATATGAAGCGCTGGTCAAGCCAAGGTTCATATCCACAAACCAGACAGGAATCCATTCTTTTAAGCATGTAGTTAAACTCCTACATAGCACTGATTGCAAAATAAATGTGCACCAACACATATGCACAATATTGTTGTGGTTCATTGCTGACACTTGTGTCTTCACACTATAGGGAATGTTATTGACTATAGAGATGTGATAGGGAGAGTACACATGCAAAATCCAGAAAGAAATGAATGAAAATGTATGTATTTCTGCAATGTGAACACTTTTTTTGATGTTTTACAGTAGTAGGAGCAAGCAGCTATAAGCCACATTAATAGAAAAGGCAGAGACACCTAGGAAAGTATTCACATTCTTCAGATACATGGCTACAAACTTGTCTCACCAGCTAATAGGAGAATAGCATCCCTAACTTTCTGTAAATTTAAAAATTGCCAGCAAAGACCTATGTAATCGCTGGAATGAAGCAATTACTACTACTTCTTTTTACAGAACTGGGGAACATGTTATACAATGTATAACAGGACAGAAAGAAGAACAGATTAAAAGAAGAGATAGATTTTTTAGCACAAGAGGTGACTATTTCTTGCCGTTGAGTCTGACACACTGTACAATCTTTCTGAAAGTATGCATTTAACTGGATTTAAAAGTATTCTCTGTCTGCAGAGGTACAAATGAGTCAAAAAGGTAGCTCAAAACCTTTGCAAGCAAAGCAGAAAATGTGAAACAGAGATATAACAGCCCCGGGGGCTAGAAAATCAGGAATGTTTCTGGAAAATAGGGGGCTGCTGGTGGTAAGGTAAAGGTAAAGGTAAAGGATCCCTGGATGGTCAAGTCCAGTCGAATTCGACTATGGGAGTGTGATGCTCATCTCCGCTTTCATGCTGAGGGAGCTGGTGTTTGTCTGCAGACAAGCTTTCTGGGTCATGTGGCCAGCAAGGCTAAACAATTTCTGGTGCATGGAGGACCGTGATGGGTGCCAGAGCGCACGGAAATGCCATTTACCTTCCTGCCACAGTGGTACCTATTTATCTACTTGCACTGCTAGGTTGGCAGTCGTTGATGAGCTACGTGCAAAGCCGCTGTACATATTCCAATATGTATAGCAATCATCACATGAATGCAATTTCATGTTGATTTCACACAGGACCAGGATATCAAATCCAAACTCTTCTTCAAAAAGGATATAAGGCCATTCCTTACTCAAACCTACAGGATAAGAGAAAGATATTTCTGTCTACATTAACTACGCAGAATGATCTAGCGCAAAAGATTACCGTTTGTGTAATGGAACCCTTCCCCTCCTCTACTCTGCAGCTCATAACCACATTTTCCCTTTCGTGTGCCTACAAACTTATTTTAATCTCTACAAATTTCTCAGGCAATTTCCATTGCTCAAGGCATATACAGGAAGGAAACATTTCCCAAACACTCCTTTGGGTTAAATGTACAGTGGTAACTCGGGTTAAGAACTTAATTCGTTCTGGAGGTCCATTCTTAACCTGAAACTGTTCTTAACCTGAGGTACCACTTTAGCTAATGTGCCCTCCCGCTGCTGCCGCGCCACTGCAGCACGATTTCTGTTCCTGAAGCAAAGTTCTTAACCCAAGGTACTGTTTCTGGGTTAGCGGAGTCTGCAACCTGAAGCGTCTGTAACCCGAAGTACCACTGTAATATGTTTAAAGTTTTACCCATTTTTAATTAATATTTATTTGTAAATTCAACAAAGAAAAGGAAGGTGGAAGACCAATAATAATAATAATAATAATGAAGAAAATACAAGAAACTAAACAAAAAATAATATCTAAATAGTACTGACAGTAACAAAAAGCCATGCTTATTTCACATTGCAGATACAATAACCATAAGCACATGTGCATTAAGCTAAATATGTAAGTTAAACATATAAGCCCTCCAGATGTCCATCCAAGTAACTACACAGAACTGACGTCTAATCTTGCCTAACTTTTCAGTCAACTTGCAGTCAAGCATTCAGGGCCAAATATGTAAGCATGGAAGTGCTCGGGGGCTGATCATGCAAGAACCCAGGTATGAACAGGTGGCTACACCTGCGTCACCTTTAGAGACATTATTTGTATATCTCTGAAAAGAAAGCTTATTTAATGGTGAACATGAACAAATAATGTAATGTGCCATGATATGCTTTGATGGCGGATGCATTAGTGACAACTGCACTCTTCTAACTATGGGAGAATGAAGCGAGAGATCCCTAATGTTTCTCTTAGCACAGCATGGCTGAATTATAAATTCAGACACACTTCACATTCTAACAGATGGCCCCAGCTATCTTGAAGAGCGAGATTGTTTATTATTGGATAATAACAGTGTCCTTGTTTAATAATGGCCATTGAGAGATGTGCTGATGCACAGTTTCCATGGAGATGTGGAAGTGTCACTGCACAGTGTGCGCTAAGCTGTTCATATACCTCCTCCACTGTGGACAATCAGTAATGGACAAGCTCAAGCCTCACACTTCATCAAGGGGATGCTGCAGCGGGAATGGTGGCGAGTGTAAATTTTCCTCACTTCTGCCAGCTTGTTCTCATTGATTTCCCTTCTTGAATATGTATTGGTGGGCAACTTGGTGATTTAGCAGAAACACTGAATTTCAGTTATTTCCCAAAGGCAAAACCACAACAGGGTCGTAGCGAACAATTCAACCTTCGGTATGCTCAGAATGGATATGCATACATACAGAAGGAAGGGGAAGTACAAATTAAAATAAATCCATACGTCTATGGAGCTGCTCATATTCCTCATCTACTTATGTTTCAATAAAGAGGGTCCTTTTCTAAAATGCGTTTTACCTTCTCTGGTAAACAGTTGCATAGTGGGATATAGAAGTGGGACCTCCAACTAAAAGTTTGGGGTATAGAGTACCCCTGCTTAAAGTTCCAGCCAGCCAGCCTCTCCTCCAGGATACTCCATTCCATTCCTCTCCTACCTGTTTTTCCATCTCCTGCACCCAACATTCTGCAAATATTCTGTAGCTACTGAACATCCTATCTCTGAGCTATTTTCCAGGTATTTACTGATTCCGCCCCCTCCCAATATACACATATTTATACTTCTGCCAACCTTGGAATTCTGCCAAGCTTGTTTCTGTGCATGAGCTGTGCCTAATTTGGCTACAAATGATCCACACTAGCCTCTGAACCTCAGAAATATTTGGATGCACAACTACAGTCCCCTGATGAAATGCTTATGACCTCTGTTTCTTAGGCCTGCCTTAGGGTTCTATCCCTTTGTGTCAGTTTAAGAAGCAATAGCAAAAGGAGCCGTATATGCTCTGTTGTGCAGGATAGCGCAACAGCAGGCAATGATCAACCTGGCTTTTCAGACACAATAGTATTTTGTTGGTACTAATTAACATCTTTGGATGATGCCTATTACCTTGCTAAAAACTATAGAAGCTCAATATGTTCAAAAACAATGACTTTTGAACCACAGCACCCTCTGGCTTGTTGATGGCAAGGAAAAATTGGTGTAAAAAAATAATAATAAAAATCCCTAGACACCAAGATCTAAGTTTGAGACAAGTATACTTTGGTGAGAGAGCCCCAACAAAGATTTTAAATCACAAAATATGCAGCAAAGTAAAGTGTGGAAATATAGACTGCTAGACCTTAAAATATGCCCTTGTAAGTTCCAAAATTTCCCTCCTCCCTTAGCACAGAAAAGACCACATGTTTGGTAAGTTTAAAAATGTTTTACTTACGAACTCTCCAAAGGTCAGGTTCATGTGCTTTTTCATACAGCAGTCAGTAAAGCTTGGCTTAGTTACAGCGATGAAAGTTCCTAAATTATTGGTATAGGAACTCAAGAGAGGCTTGTTAGAGCCATGTAGTCTGAGTTTAGAGCAACCAGCTCAGACCTCTTTACACACTGAGGTTCTCAGGTAGACAGAGATACAATAAGCTTGATTACCTTCCTCCCAAGGTGAGGGGGTGTGACCTAGGACACCTTACTCTATGGCATTAACCCCTTCATGCATTAATTAGACTTAGCCATGGTCACGAAGAGTCGGATACGACTAAACGACTAAACAACAACAAATGCTAGTTATATGAGGCTGGTTATCCCACATGACCTACATAGCATACTTATGCAGATGAAACATGAATCAATTTCAATTCAGCAAGACACAAAGCTGTCTTCATTGGTCTTGCTTGCTAGGAACCCCATTGCATATTTGCCCTCTACATAACTGTGAGCGACTAAACATGCTGCCCTGCAGCAAGTGGTGAAAGCATAAAATCTCAAGTGATACTCATGAGCTGAGGGGTCAAGCTTTAATACCTATATTAAGAACTGGGTACTATTTATGATTTTCTGTAATATCCATCAGTTACATCCCTTCATTATATAATGTTTCATAATGTTATGAAATCAAAACCAAGTCAAAAACTCTTTAATTATAAACTTTCATGGAAGAAAATATATACAAATGGGAAAAGAGAGAGAATAATACTGAACACACTGCATTCCTAATTAGGAGAGGTGCTTCAAAGCTGCCTCTCTGAAAATAACTAAGCGGCATATCCACAAACTGGTTACATGAGAGTTCTTCAATTGAAATAGATTGAACTCAGTGAAGTGAATCAACCCACAGAACTATAAGACGAGACACGGGAAACATTCCACAACATGCTGTTGTTGATGCTACTTGTCTGTGATAATATCACATCTCAGGTGTCTCAAGTCAGTCCCCACTGTGTCCAATATTTCTATAATACCCTGTGGTTTTTAAAGATTCTTCATGTTTTTCTTCCCTTCCTGGGTGCCACCAAGTGTGATGATATCACCAAGTCAAATTTTCCTTCCAAATCTTTCATAGAGTCAAACTGTTTCCATTTCTGCATGCTGAAAAGCCACCCCAAGGTTTTTTTTAGCACACACATTGTTCATAATGTTTACCAGCTCTGACTGGTAAATCAGCTGCAATTGTTTCTGGTTGCAGCAGTTGTCCATGCATGGGTAAACTCAAGGCTTGATTACTGTGAACACAACAATGCTGCTGCCCTCACATCTGGCCTGGGACTTCAATTAGTGCAGCATGCAGTGGTCAGAGTGCACACAGGGTGCAGATTACTGGCAACATGCAACTCCACTACTGAGAGAGCTTTGCCGGTTGCCAATTTGCTACCAGGGCAGCTTCAAGCTACTTGTGTTAATTCACAATGCCCTAAACAGCTTGCGCCTAAAGTACCTTAAGGACTGTCTGATTCCTTATGCATCACTTCACCCACTAAGATCCTTTGATGGGGACTTCTGGTGGTTCCCCATTCCCTTAAGGTTCAGTTGGTCTACTAGGAACGGAGCCTTCAGTGTGGCAGACCAGCAGATGTTCAGCAGGAACAACCCTCACTTCTCCAGTCAGTCATGTAAATTGCTGCTCCCAGTCCCTTTCCCATTTCTTTCTACAGTAGATAAATGCTGGTAAAACACTAATACTCAGATTACACAATAAACATTTCAGAAGAAATTAGAATAAGCATATTTTAGTTAGATGAAGATACGAGGGGGAAAGAATGCATGCCAGATATTTCAGGCTATAGTCAGGAAGAACAGAGAGCAGAAATACTTGAAAATGTCTCTTTAGCATCTGACATACATCTGACATACATCTTTAGATACTGCCCTTTGTCTGCTGACACTGTAAGGAGCAAGAGCCTTTTATCCTGGCTTGCTGAAGATTCCGCAAGCAAGCAGGCAGAAGCAAAAAGCAGCAAATAGATGCTGTCTCTTAGTTTATGTTCTTTGGTGGAATTAAAAACCAAGGCCAATTTGTTGTTGAAAGTTATGTGAACTGCTGTAATTCATATAGTTTCAAAAAACACAAAGACCTTTTGTGCATCCCAAAAATCTGCTCCAGAGGCCCCCCCCCCCCAAAAAAAAACCATCTGAGGTTTTGAGGGCATGCAAGTGGCCGCATGGGGGAAGAGAGGATAGTAATGTCCAATTGTACTAGCAGAAGCTCATTCTGCTCACGTGTAGGCGGTGTTGGATACAATATCAAGAAGTCATGCATCATTACATAATATCAATCAATCTCTTTGCTCCGATTCCATGTTCAGTGGCAGCGGCTGCGTATCACCCTTGTTGCAGACAAACCACTCTGAGTGTATTTATGGAGGTCATTGCCAAAGACAGAGGTGGAATCAGCAATGGTGACCTTGGTGATTCCATCTCCAGCACCTGCAGTGCCTATTTATGTGTTACCATTCTTGACCACAGCTAGGGGGTCTTCATTTCAACCTTGGTCAGCCTTAACGTTACTAAAAGCAAAAGTAGTATTCAAAGAACTGGACAATTAATTCGTTCAGAAACCACACACATTCTGCTCCCTAAAGAGCAAATTTTGACTTAAAAACGGAACTAAACCAATAGTGAGTGCAAAACTCTATTATTCACTGAGGCTAAATTATTCACAGATACATGCTTTCTTTGTTTCTGAATTACAAATAGATAGCTCAATACTATTGCTGTACAGTTGGGAAAGGGTGCAGCAACTCAGCACCATGTAAAAACAGATCCTCCCTGTAACATTGGTTAAATGGGAGGATCCAATCCTGTGTGGTGCTGCTCCTTCATGAGGAGCTTTTGTGCACACAAGGGAAGCACTCACAAAGGAATTGCTTTCAGGGAATCTGCTCAGTGCAGGATCAGTTCCACTTAATTACTGTTAAGTGGGATGATCTGATTCTTTGCAGTGCTGCTTCAGGGGGTAGCCAGGAGGAGAGACCTGCTGGGAAAGAGGAAAGGCCTGGTGGGAAAGACATCCCCCCCGCACCTTCTCACCCAAAGGTGTTAGCTGCGCAGTAGGTCTATCCTTCCTGCCTGATGTCCAAGCTTCTGACAGCCCTGGAAGGCTCTGGGCCACTTAAAATTGCCTGTTGTGATGTGGGGCTGTCTCAATGCACTTTGAGCAAAGCCCAAATCCTTCCAAGCCCAGTTTTGCTTCCAATTTGGACCTTGGCTGAACTCGGTGCACAGCCCCACTCAACAAACCATATACATTCAAAGCAAGAATCTATCCTGGCCCTGATTTTGTACTTCTAAAACGCTTTAAGAAATTACTAATTTTCTATCAAGAAACCACTTCGAAAAGGATTCAAGAATGGGTCCCAACTTACACACAAGCCGTATATATTCACTCTTATATCTGAAGCATTTTATGGTCTTAGATTATCTTTTGGGATGCGTATGGGCTACCTGAATAGCAACAACCATCAACAGTAAAAAGGTGATCACTTTTTAGGACTGCCTTATTAGCTTATTTGTGTTGTATAATGAATATCCACCAGCTCAAAATGTTATTAACAGAAGACAGCGTGCTCACTCACAAACACAAGGCATGTGACTCTATCAAGTCATGATTAATAGCTCCTTTTTTATTCATGAAGTTAGATGTCAGGCTTGACTGAAAAATGTGCATAATCTGAAATGTATTTATTCCAGAGCGGTAAAATTGCACTTTGTTGCTACAGATGGGTACAATAACAAACACATTTTACTGTTTTACAGATTAAAATACAATGCATGTCAAATGATGACCTTATACCTCCTGTGTTGAAAATTTCATTTAAAAGTTGCCAAACAGACTCACTTTCAGGGTAATCTATTACAAAGGATTCGTGTACACAGAGCTATAGCTTCACCGGGCCACAGTGTCAAACATAAATAAACCCAAGCACTTTATCATGGTCACTTTGCTTTGAGATAGACAACAGCCCAGGCTTTGCGAAGAATCTGGTTTGTATGCTATTTCTGCAAATAAGCTTATAAAATTATAAATCATTTTAAAAATAAATCTTTTGAAATCATATCTGTTTTCAGTTTAATTTTACCGTGCAAGTAATGTAGCCTTAATGTGAAAGGCCTATTCAGAAATCCATGAAGTGAAATGAGAAATATCTGCTGAGAGACTTGTGAAGAACAGATGCAACACCATGGTGTGAATCCATTTATATACCAGCAAATTAAGAAAAGATGGTGAGTGAAGCAGTCTTCAAGAAGACAATATTATATGTAAAAAATGATGATGATAGGGTGTCTTCAATTCCCTCTCAGAGCAAACGCGTGGGGTTATTTTTCAAAGCCTACCTTCCTTTCTCAAAGCCTACCTTGTCTGTAAAGCTTTTACTTTAATCCATTAGTGAAAGCCTAGATTTGAATTTGCTCATAGTCAATCCTTCTTACCTTAGCCACTCCTTCACCTCTATTCTTTTTGATTCCTCTTTTGAAAAGCTGATTGTAATTTCCTCAGGGGCAGGGACCTCTTTATTGGTTACACCACTCTATAAAGCACCATGCATAGTGACAGGGCTATAACTCTTAACTACATAGATGTATAGTGAAGAAATATTAAATAAGTAACAGCATTTACTCAAGTTTCCCCAAATGCAGTTAAGAGAATAACAAGGCGATCCAATCCTTGGCTGGGCAATGATGGCATGACAAGCTGCTGCCACATCTTCAGCCCTATTGGTCAGGCCGGCCAGAACAGGTTAGGGGGGAACAGCCAAATTGTTGAGTCAGTCTAGAGTGATCAGGCTCAGACACATGCCCTTTCCTGATATGTCTGAAATGGGCCATTGTGTGGCTATAGTAGCTACAGAGGAGAAGAAAAATATGCACCAAAACTGGTGTGGAAAGGAGGCCAAGGTGCTTTATGAAGCACAGGGAAATAACAATGTTAAGAAATTATCAACTGAAGATGCCACAGATTTTCAGCTGAGTGTGAAAACACTACTCATTTCACTATGGCCTCCCAGGTACTCTCCACATGCTCATATATCTTAGAATCCATTAAGCTGCCTGATAAATTCCTCCACTTTAACTTCCAATCCAATGAGTCATTGTAAGGCTATCACACCTTTCTTAAAAAGTATCATTAGAACCCATGGGCCATGAAATCAAGGGGATTAAATGAGGGAAAATTTACAGTAATGTAGTAGTAAATCAGGCCTCTTACTTGCGCCTGACAACCAATGACCGTAGGAAAGATCTGAAGGTTCCTATATCAAACGTAAAGCCAACCTTCGCTAAAAATCAAGTCTCAAAGTGCACACATTTGGAAGGGGTGAAAGAACTGACATGATTACTCCCCACTTAAAGAGACAAGCAAGTGGAAGCCAGTGTGCCATACAGCATGGTGAACTGGGCTGTGGAAGCCTGAGTTCCAATAGCTTATTACCTAGGAATAAGCGTTGGGACAGCTGCTATGAGGCCAGCTTCTCTCATGATGGTGGTTGTGAGGATCAACCACATACTGTACATGCCATTCTAAGGTACAAACCGAATGATATGATGTGAATTTGTGAAACTAGGTCAACATACACACTTGTTAAGAATGAATAAACTGCAGTGCAAGGAAGCCCAATCAGGATCAAGACCCTGAAATATGGGAAGAGAAGATGGCACCACAGCCCCTAATGAAAGGACTTTCCTCCTGCCACCCCCCACCCCACCAACCAAGCCTGGGAACTTCTGTCCTGGGGAATATAACAACTTTTACCACCACTGGTATGTGGTCCCAAAAGGTCATCCAGAAAGGAATGTGATCTTTGGGCTAGAAAAGTTCCCCCACTCTTGTTTCCCCATCTGCTTCCTATGTGCCATGAGCTTAAAGAAAAAAAAAACCCTACATAAAATAAATTCATACATTTAACATATTGTCTACATAGGCTGACTTCATTAAATTTATTTATTGTCTCATTTGACCATAAGCTCCTGGAGGGAAGGCAAGATGGACATGTGATTAAAAATAATTTTTAAACTATTTGTAACTTAATCTGCAACTGGGCAATCCAATGTATAGTTAGCCCAGTTTGGCTTTGATTGTAATGGGTCAAACACTTAGGTTCAGTACCACAGCCTAAATTTCCCACTGACTTTAATGGAGACAGGTCACCCACACCAGCTTTCAACACTTGTATCCTTTGTGCTTAGGACCCAGCTATGCAAGCGCACACATAGTTAAGAATACTTACTTAGTTGCTGCTACTCCTATTACTACCTATCCAACTTGCTCTGTAAAGAGCTTTGTAGCCTGAAGTTTTTGGACCATTCCTCCATGGGAAATAAAATCTGATCTAAGAGAGCTCCTATTTATATCCTTGCTTCTGAAGAGAAGATACTGCGGACAATTTCAGGACCATTTGTGGAGGGGGCGGGATGGGAGTATCAATGTTATTGTGTGGTCGGAATGTTAGGTGAGATAATCATTCAGGAAAGCAGAAGAGTGAAGTCAGGGATATCTTGAAGAGAGAATAGGAGAACTGAATCAATCCCCAGTTCAGGCCAAATAAAATAAAGAAGAGTTTGTGTTGTCGAAGCGATAAGAGGAGATCAAACATTCTTAGGTACTGCACTACTGGCTGAAGCATTCCTGCAGCCGGAATACACACTGTGTATGAACTCTATCCACTGGGCTCAGTGGGGTTGAAGTGTGTGTTGATGCTGCCAGTTTTGCAAAACAGGAAGCAAATTCGCCTTTCTCATCTCAGTAAAGATTAAGCCAGCAATACAAGATGCTCTCCCCCTTCATTAGGGGAAATCCACTTTTAGTTATTGGGGGTGGGGAGCAGTAAGAAGAGTAGAATTACCTATGCTTTTTCTGCTTAATTTTAAAATTGATGTTGCCAGTTCATACTATAATTGAAGTACAGCCATGCGAATATTGAGCCAAATTTCTCCTTGTGGAGACATTTCATAGGAAACGCTCATTTCCATATCTGCAATGGTGATAGTTTTATGACAGTTTTATGACAGTTCAGGCCAAATCTAGGTTGTCTCTCATAAGTCAAAGCTACCATGGACTCAGCATTTACCTTAATTGTCATTTATGATTATTACTTAAAGTGCTTTGCAACATGTATCTCATTATTATTTGCAATGTGGTAGCACCCATTATAATTCCCAGGAAATTGTGGCTGAATAAAAGGGGTCACCTACTGACATGCAACAAGCTTATTTCGCTGTGGGAGCACATGAACGTATAAATTCCAAGGCTAATATGCTATCCATTGGGATATTCTGGTTTTAATCAATTATAAGGCATGAAATAATAAATACCTAACATGCACACGCACACGCACAAATACAGGACAAGAACTTGTAAAGCAAAAACATTTGGGGGGGGGGGTAGCAAGGCACCTATTTATTATTAAGTTTTTAGCCTATTTGTCCTTGAGTTATCTCAGCTTCTCCTCCTACAGTGTAGTGTGTGGCAGCTGTTGAGAAGGCAAATCCCATGGTAGGGATCATTTAGGGAAGAAACTGAAAATAAAACTGCCAGTATTATACTGCTGTTATACAAATCTCTGGTGTGACCACATTTGGAATACCATGTACAGTTCTAATCGCTTCACCTAAAAATAAAATAAAATACAGAGTTTAAGACTAGGGTTTTTTAAACGAAAAAATTAGGTTTAAAATTGGGGCTCATATTATACATGGGTAGTGCTGAGGGGTGTTTTCTTAATTTGGAATCCCCCAAAATAAGGGGTGTCTTATACATGGGGGCATCTTGTATAGGGAAAATACAGTATGTTTCTATAACTCTCTGGGCTTTGCAAAATGTGAGGCTATCCAACATGTCACCTGCAGATCACCAAAGACCTCTGGATTGTTTTTAATATTATAATTAAAACAGGGAAACCGATGGTTTAAAAAATAAAAATGTAATGCAAGGGTTTTTTTGTTTCAGTTTGAACCACGTTGTCCTGGTTTAACTAACTAACTAACTAACTAACTAACTAACTAACTAATAACATTTGGAACAAATAGATATACAAGGAAAATACAAATTATTTGGCCAACTCTTAATTATTTTAAGGTAAGACAGAGAATCCTCACTTCTGCCCCCTTCAAAAATATCAAACTAATATGAAGTTTTGAGCTTTAATGGAGTAAAGTATATTCTTTTACTTCCCTGCTACACATCCCAAGACCTATCTGGCAGGTTTAATTCACTCTGAAGATTTTCATGTGCCTTCAAATTTCATCCACTTCAGCCAAAAAGGGGGTGGGGAATTAAAGCCATTATTAGATTCCTCATTTATGTGAATAGGAAACATAAAGCTTCATTTAAGACAGGGCAACTTGGAACTGCAAAAAGAGATCAAAACAGAAAGATGACAGAACAACTGAGGAACTGTTTTATTTTTTAAAAACACACACAAATACAAGGCAAATATTTGGTCTCTCTCACACCTCTTATATATATATCTAGTAATTTCCAACTCTGGCTATGATTCTAACCATATCTACTTGGAAGTAATTCAGCGAGACTAACTCCCAGGGTGAGGACAGAGTAGACCCACTGAAAGTTATCGACTTAAATTACTTAAGTTCATTAATTTCAATGGGTCAACTCTGAATTCAGTATGACCAATGTTGGTTATCACCTATATAGACATATTTAAAATGGGATCTATTTTACATTCTAAATCCTTATACTGTATCTTCAGGCTCCCTCCTGTATCTAAATGATTCTATAGTATGCTTATGATATTTTTTTCCTGGTAATGTTCAATAACTCCAGCCAGATTTAAGAGCAACTCATCACACTTTATCTGGCTGAGGCTTTAGGGAAAAAATCATTTCAGAAAGGAGTTTGTTATTCTCTTATTATCCTCAGCCCAACTTGACAACTGCAAACAGCTATTGCGTTTGCAAAGATCTTTTGTTAGCTTTTCAATGATTGATCACTTTCTTCGGTGCTAAATTTTAAAAAAGTCACACTGATATGACTGGAAGTGTTTTCAGCTCCTCTCCCTTTCCACAAAATAGCTCCCAGCATATCCTAGTTAATACATCCCCTGTGATCCTATTTACGATAGTGAGCCTCTTATAGATGCTACATGTTATTAGCATTCATTTTCTTGTTTGACTAAATAGGCATTTTGAGGTTGCACTGCTCAGACTGTAGCAGCAATATAAATAAAAAAGGCAGTGCATTATTAAAGCACATATTCTTGTTACTCGGTTGCAAAGGGATGTGTGTGATGAAAGGTGATTTGTTTGGAGTGTCTTCCTTGCCAGCTGGAGTGTGAAAGTAACCAACCCTCTGTAAATATATGGTTTTCCAGAAGTTGGGCTCACAGCACTAATGGAGCAATACTGTTCCAAGTTACTGTTTGTGCTGAAAACAAAAGAGCTGACGATATCATTCTACTACTTCCCATTGTTTCTATGGCTTTGGAGCTCAGGGATGCTCCATATGTTACCTCTTTTCCATATGTCATTTCCAAGTGTCTATATAATGAACAATATGAGTTGGGGCTTAATCATGTGAGCAACATGGGGACTTCTGTTCTCAGAGGGTTTTTCCAGCTTAAAAGGAAGTAGGGGAATGCAACATTAGCCCCCACAGTTGACAAGCAGCATGAAGCCCAGGACTGGTCAGGGCTGGTATAAATACTAAAACTGCCTGTTCAACACAGCAGGTTTTCTTTTCTGCCTGCTTAAGTTGTTGTTGTTTTGTTTTGTTTTCGTTTTGGTCCTTTCTGATAATATGCACAGTATCTGCGGGTTTTGGAAGCAACCCCAAACCGTTGTGAAATGGAAGCAATGGCTGGGTGGGATAGGGTGGCAGGAACAGCCAACAGATGGAAAGAGCCACAGATCTAATGTGAAGGTTCAATACCAATAGCTTCTCTTTCAGAAAGACAAGTGTCCATGAAATGCTCCATTCTGCCCCCTGTAGTTTTCAGTTTTACTTTCCCGACTCTCAGTCAATGCTCAGTGCTTGCTGAGCAAACCCAGTCTTCACTGGCCTGGATTTTGGGAGGAGCTGTCCCCGTAGGCTTAATTTTTTTTTTGTACTTCTGTAGACACGGGTGGCGCTGTGGATTAAACCACAGAGCCCAGGGCTTGCCAATCAGAAGGTCGGCAGTTCAAATCCCCACAACGGGGTGAGCTCCCGTTGTTTGGTCCCTGCTCCTGCTAACCTAGCACTTCAAAAGCATGAAGTGCAAGTAGATAAATAGGTACCGCTCCGGCGGGAAGGTAAACGGCATTTCCGTGTGCTGTTCTGGTTCACCAGAAGAGGCTTAGTCATGCTGGCCACATGACCCGGAAGCTGTATGCCGGCTCCCTCGGCCAGTAAAGCAAGATGAGCGCTGCAACCCCAGAGCAGTCCGCAACTGGACCTAGTGGTCAGGGGTCCCTTTACCTTTACCTTTAGACATAGGAAGCTGCCTTATACTGAGTAAGACCATTGGCCCAGCTAGCTGATATGTCTACTACACTGACTGGCTGCCCAGGGTTTCTTTCCTAGTCCAACCTAGAGATCTGGAGATTGAACCTGAGATTTTCTGCATGCAAAGCAGATGCTCTCTCACTGAGCTGCAACCCTTTCCCTGAGACCTCTTGAAGCGCTTATAGACTTTGGGGTTTCCAAGCTGATACCTCCCTTTTGCCTTTCAGTGGCTCTGCTTTGGCTCCATTTCTGCAGGCACACTTTGTCCAAGTTTGCTATTAGAGTGATGAGCTCAGGGAAGCTGCTGGTGACAATGACATGTCCTGCTGACCCTGACAAGGGGAACCCAAAAAGCAATGTGGAAAAGGAAATCCCGTGCAAATTGTTCAGTTATGTTTGATTTATACAAATCACATTACGCACATACGCATCTGTTACTTGGGGAAAGAAATATATAAATTGCCAAAGTATTTTCAAACATTCTTTCCCACATCATGTTCACTGTTGACCCCACAGTTTAAGTTATCCACTGATGGGAAATCAAGAGCAAAAAATAAATGAGAAGGAAAAGCACTGTTTTCTGCTTTCCATGCTATCATCAGTCATCTCATCCCTCTAATCATATTACGAAAAGCATTTACATGATCTGCTCTGAAAGTCATATTGCCTCTTTGTGCTAGCATGCTTTTTTGCATTTCCAAAATACGTGACAAATGTAATTATGCCTGAAATAAGTAAAGCTTCTCCTTTGGCAGAAGCAGAAAGAATACTAAAAAAAAAATCTGTGCTATGCTACATCTAACCTAATTATAGTGACACCATTCATGGCTTTAGTGTTCTGTTGATGTCAGCATTTACATTGTGAGTGAGCCCTTAATTTCAGGACATTATTGCTTTGTTCTTCATAACTTGGCTCCTTTAATGGAAATTTGCAGCAGAGCAGTAGGAGGCTTCTCTAACTGTTTTCTTTTAAAGTTTCTTGATTTCTAATGTGACCTTAGGCCACTTCGAACCACATTAGGTGTGCTTACTGAATGTAAAAACTACACAGCAGGGTCGTGGTGGTGGGCCTCACCCTGACCTACATCACTCAGCAGCCTGCTTGAACAGGTCCTATGCATGTACAAATAGCAAGAACAGGGCCTTGTTCATTCAGTCAAAAAAAGAAGGGCTTTTCTCATAGCTTCTGATCATAGGAATAGTACAGTGTATCTCAGGAGGGCTGGGGAGCCTTTGGTCTGGGGGCCAAATGTGGCCTTCCAGAGCTCTCTCTGGCCCCATTAGTGCTCCCTCAAAGCCATATCCCTTAGTGGACCTGCTTCTAATTTTCCTTAGGTGTCTTTTCCTGGATGGAAATGTGTCCCCGAACTCTGATAATACCTCCTGTTTGCCTGGATGGAAGATAGAGAGTGGTAGCCTACTATACAAAGGCAAAATTCACATTTGTTACTTGGCCCACTTTTGCCTCTGGTTTCACTCACCACTGCCATGAGGTCCCAGAAGGGAATATAGTCCTCAGCCTGAAAAAGTTCCCCTCAACCCCTTAGACTTAGGGTCTATGGTAGACAAGTCACACTGAATGTCAGTTGCTCAAAAGGGGGCCTTCTACTACTTTCCTGCACCTGCTTCCATGAAGAATCAGCCACACTCACTTGTGTTGTCTAAGGAGGGTTACTATATATTGCATTCATTAGGTCAGGGTTTCCCAAACTTGGGTGTCCAGCTGTTATTGGACCACATCTCCCATAATCCCTAGCTAGCAGGACCAGTGATCAGAGATCATGGGAATTTTACTACAAAAACAGCTGGAGACACACGTCTGGGAAACCCTGGTCTAGCTTGTGTCTTAATTTTCCCCTTCCAAACAAATTCAAGGTTGGAATTCATGTTCCAATCATATTCGTATACACATTTTATAGTTCCTATTCCTCAGAAAATGTCACTTCATTTTAAATATTTTCCTCTTCTTCCCTGAAGTAGAGTTGGAAGAGTAGATTTAATACTGATTTGAGTGTGAATATTTTAACTGAAGTCATTATATTTAGTGCTGATTGATACTGAGGATATTTTACTCCTTCAAGAGCACCACAAGAGATTGCTTCATCCCATCCATTGTGCACAGCACAACACAGAGACCCTTGAATGCAACTGCATACATGAAATATATGACTAATGATTGTTTTAGTGCCATACTGAGGATATTTTACCATATCTGAGCATAGATTGAGAGTTCAACCAGTGGACTGACATTAGGTTTATCTGGGTCCAGCTTCCATATGAATTCCAAGGGTTCTTAAAACACTGCCTAAAATGCCCAGGCTTAGCCCTTCTCTGGATCAGAAAAATATTCAGGTCAGAGAAGGGCCCATTGCAGTTTCTCTTGGAGTGACAAAGAAGAAGATGGGGAAGGGGCTTTGAGTCCCCTTCATTTCATTAACTCCCAGGAATAACTAAAAAACCCCAAGGTTATTCCCTCCCATTTTTGGTCTGGGGTGGGGAACCTGGAAGAGTTCTTTTGACAAAATGTTTTTTTGTTTTGTTTTTTGTCATCCTCAACTTCCCACCTGTAACAAAGGAGCAGTGAAAATGCATTTTTCCTTGAAGAATTGGGGATGGTAGGTTGGAATAACCCAGTGTTTATAATTACAGAGCTTGTGACAAACTGCCCATGTTGCCTTCAAGCCATAATATATAATGAAATTATATCTTTATTTGTCTGAGCTTTGGTGAGCAAGCGGGAAACAATGCGGCAAAAGGATGTGGCAAATTCTTGGTACTACAAAATGTAATAGAAAGGGAAGCCAAATATACACTGGAAAGCAAGTGTCAGGCCCAACTTTGAAAACAAATGTTCCCTTGCTGCCAACTATGCAGAGCCATCCTTAGACCAAAATACAGGTGGATTTTTAGTAATAGCCATGACACAGCAAAGAGGAACGGAGGGGTAACATGGCCCTAACCAATTAAAAATAGCAACCAAGTTTAATAATGCCTAACAAAGCAACAGTACAGTGAAATTAATCTGGAGACAAGAATGATCTGCCATGGTAAATGACCACCATTGACTGATCAAGCTGATCAAGGAGACAAGCTGTCAATGTCCTTCATATACAGTCTTTTGAGAAACACTTCAAAAGGTGGATTGCTAACACCAGTACTTTCCTCTCTTTTAAAAATTTTAATAGAATTATTCTTAATTCGTTTCTGATTGCCTGGAATCTTGCCAAGACTGACTGACAGATGAAAACAAACTGTAGCATCTGCACAATTCAGCAAGGGCCTTATTTAATGGTTGACAACAGAAAGCTTGCAATGCAAGCCTGGCTAGCTGCACTAAATTCTGACAGCAGGACTTCTCTTTCCTTGGCACATCCAATCTCCCAAAGCCAAACCTATGATGTTACCACTGCCTATTTTTCTCTTCACAAAGACTCACTTAAAAATGCTCCTAAGCTCACAAAGCATTCCAAATGCACTTCCAGGGGGTGATAAATGTGCCTCAAAAGCTCCGCTCATATATTATGAAAGAGAATGAAAGTTTATTGTCTCCCCTCATTTCTGTCTCCTCCCCACTCCCTTCCTCACTTCTCTTTCCCCCTCAGCCACATATTACCCATAACAATCATGTCTCAAACTGAATGCAACTGATTTGCATGAAGGACTCTATGATTTGAAAACAGGGATGCTGAAGGTACTTTTTGTTATTCCTGAAAAAATACTTTAATAAAACACATTTAAGCAAGTGCTGTGAAATCCTGACTGTCAGGATTAGAGACAGGAGACATTTAAAAGAGAAGAAATGATGGGGAGGGGGGTTTCAGCACCATCACTAGCTGAGCTGCTCTGGAATGACAGAACACGGACAGTAAAATCCAGAGTTTTAAATCAGATATATGATGTGATTATTCTTTACATGGATTTGCAAGCTTAGAAATGAGAAAGAGGATGCTCCTTCCACCCAAAACCACATTCTGATTATTATTTCGCCTTCAGTATTGTAATGGAAGAGACACAGGAGATAAAATGTAATACAGTGGTACCTCGGGTTAAGTACTTAATTTGTTCCGGAGGTCCGTTCTTAACCTGAAACTGTTCTTAACCTGAATCACCACTTTAGTTAATGGGGTCTCCTGCTGCGTATGTAACCTGAAGTGTATGTAACCCAAGGCACCATTGTAAACACATATCAGTTGAATGTAAGCGGTCTCAGGATTCTGAACACATCACCTCTTCACTCTCAATTTAGGCCACAATCCTAATTCCTAAGACTCATTCAATTTAATAGGTCTCACTACTTAGTAGAAATGGTTAGGATTTAACTGTCATAATCTTCCAGGCCACTTGAACTGAACACCACTTCTTTGATAACTGAGTACACGTAAATCCTTGCATTTAATTATGTGCATGTGCTTTGCTAGTTATAAGGGCAATAGGATAGGAAATCTTTCTATAGCACAAAAGGAGAAAGTTGTTGTAGATAGGTTGCTCCTTCATCATCTGAGGCCCTTCTTCATATGTCTCCTCCATGAGAGGTCCGTAGGGTGCCAACATGAGAAAAGGCATTTTCTGCGGTGGCTCCCTGCTTGTGGAATGTTCTCCCCCGGGAGGCTCACCTGGTATCTTTGTTATGTATCTTTAGTCGCCAGGCAAAAACATCCCTCTTCCCCCAGGCCTTTGGTTAATTACCGGTAAACAATCTATGACCTTTTAAACTGTGGGAGGGGTATTGTTTTTGTTTGCTGCTGTTACGTGTTGTGTTTTTCTATTGTAAACCTCCCTGTGCTCTTTGGTTGAAGGGCAGTAGAGAAATTTAATAAACATAATCATAATCTATTATTAAGAATATTTGTATATTGTCCCATGACTGGTATTATATGAAAAATATGGGATGTGCTGCCAGTAGCACCTTTGATTCCCAAAACAGGCACAGGGCAGAGAAGCAGTGATGCTATAGAACATTACCAATTTAGGAACAGTGCAACATCTTAACAAGGCAATAACAAGCCGTCCTCTAGCAATGCCTATTTCTTGTGCCTTTTACCATTTTGATGATTATTTTACATCAATTTTATATTCACAATTCAGGAGGTAAATGCCATCTTGGAATCAATGCACCTCTCCTTCTCTCTCTTTTTTTATACACACCTCTCATTTGGGTCGATATGCTTTTTTACCCACTGTAATTTATTGCTATTGCTGATGAAAGAATAAAGTGAAAAGTGGAGAGTGTAATCAAAGCTAATAGTGAGGCCAAATACCATGTGACAATAAATCAGCAGGAAAAATTGCACTAGAGATAAATGGGGGTGTTTACCATTTCAGTTTGAATACTGCCAGGACAACAACTATTTGTGTAAAATACAAGGCCGCACAGGGGAAAGCAGCATTCCTTTACTTCATCATATATATATATAAACACACACACACACACACACACACACACACACATATTACTACCTCCTGCCTGGATCTTTGTTATGCAGATCTGTGTTGAGGAATTTTGATTTGCAGAAGTGGCACCTTCCAAATTTGCTCAAAATAATACTGGCTTCCTTTGAGATGTAAATTTTTCTTTACTTCAAGGCAAGTAAGTGGGAAGAAACCAAATTATCATATGAGAGGATTTTTCAGAGGAGTGTCTAGTAAGTTTCTTATTTCCCTTTCAACCAGTGCTTTTCAAACAGAGAACCAGGACCCACCAGTAAAACCTGGGCCACTTTCATGTGGGCCTCAGTACCACAGCCTGTCCAGTAGCCCAGTACTTCCTCACTTGCCATCCCCTCCTCCTAGCCTAGCCACGCCATAGCCTTTTGGCTAGACCAATCCCAGCACCATTAACTCCTTACATGATGAGTAAAGGTAGCCAAGATGTGGGGGGTAGGAGGACAGTAAAGGTGTACAATCCACCCTGAGTTGTAGTCGAAGTCAAAACTCCTATTGAATTTAATGGAGTTGGTCTGAACTCTATGTGTATTCCCTCAAAATCCAATCTGAAATATTGATCCAACACTTATTAGAAACAATAAAGAGGCATGAATACATTTTAATTCTCTTTTTATACTGCCCTGACTTAGCACTTTGAGCACAGCATTTAATTATAACCATAACCACAATCATCTATCAAAATAGCACAGTCTGTCTTATATTATATAGGTATTACAATACCTTTGGATACTGTTTGACAGGAATCAATACTCTTTCTGACAGCTTTATATTTTTGTTGCTGATGACATCGAGGTATTTTTTCTCTTCATCCTCCTTTTTCTCATCAGAACTCTGGAACTTTTCAATTTCTAGGAAGGGTGAACAAAAAAAAAAAGAATCTATAATTAGATGGCTGTTATGCTTTGATGCAGGATTATTTTCTTATTTGGAAGTTATATGAGTAACCACATAGACTCAGGCAAAAGAATGAGTAGTGCTAAGGAGAAAATTCTGTCCATGCAAGAGTGAATATTCTCCCCCATCTTCGCTACCATGCAACCCATAAATCTGTTCTGAGGGCCTCCACCAACCCTCTGGAGAACATTTGGAGATGGCATGTGGCACACATGGAGGATAGGAGGGGTAAATCCTATTGTGCTAGTGGCAAATATCCTTGTACTAGCACAACTATTTGGTTGAATACCACCCAACATACTATACAGCTTAAGCTGCAGCTGACATTTCAACGGAACCTATGATGCAATCATAGCAGTCAGCTTTATGATAGCAGTCAGCAGGACACTCAGCATTAGCTGGGTTCTGCTATGCAAGTTGAGAGCTAGAGTGAAGCATACAGAAACTATTGCAATTAGGCAAGAGAAGAAGGCCAGGCTCAAGACATTTATATCAGGCCTGGCCAATCCGGAAGTTTCATACCGCCGGCAAATCATGGGAGCCCAATGTTGCACCACCCTGTTCTTGTATGCTCCTGAAGGGTGACCACAAACAGACCCAGGTACTTCACTAAAATAATTCCCAAACCACAATGTTCCCATTTTAAGCTCTCAAGTCTCTAATGAGCTGCCTCTTCCCTATCCCTCAAGTTTGTTGCAGAATTTCAACAAGGAATTGGTTAAGAGAAAGCTCCAGTTAACAAAAATGTTGCAAGCAAAGGATCTTGAACAGTCCCAATTTCCTTCAAATCTTGAAACATTCAGAAAGCATGGATAACTAATGGTGCAAGCCTAACCATGTCTACTCAGAAGTAAGTCCTATTGAGTTTCCATGGTAACTGAGTGGGATTAGGATTGCAGGCTAAATTCTGAATGACAGATGTTAGCATGGTCCCACCCAGCTTGTATCAAAAGTTACAAGGATCAATTCCTCAACTATCTCTACCCTTCATTAAAATGTTATTCCTTCAGTACATGTTTTCCTGCGCTGAAGAGCCATTGGCTTGCCTCAGCTCTTGTGCTAGGAGCTGTGCTTTGAGCTCCTGTCTGCCAATCATTCCTAAATATTTTATTGTATCTTTCTCTTCTTTTTGTACAACACTCAGAGAAGTGATTTTATGAGGGGGTATCATAAGTTAAATAAATAAGTAAAGTGTCTGTTGAGTACTGCCTGGCAGATGTTTCTTTCGCAAGAAAAGAAGGGAGTGTGTTTCACCCGTGATGATAGCTGCTCACTGCTGTTAATATCCTATGCCTTTTTAGGGGGCATCATGAGGAACAATCAGGTCAATGGCATTTTCAATCCCATCATACATGATGTGGAGACTGGGCTCCTCTAAACCAGGTGGAAGCCATTGTGTCTTGGTGCAGGTCAATCCAGCACTGATTTGCACTTTTGGACTGACATCTTTGCAAACCTGCATTCCTCTCATCTAGTGTTTCTGACACTGGATCAATATTGTAAAATAGGGGTACATTCTTGGGAAAACAAGAATTGTTTATTTATGAGCGGAAGAAATATGCAGTTGAAGTTTTTATTCTGCATGTGAGGCCCATTAATAAGAGGAGGTAAGCTCTGGAAAACCATGGGGATTTCCTCATCTGAAGGAAAGCCATGCTGCCAATTAACAACGGCATTCTCCTTTATTATAGTGTTGGCTGTTTCAGGCCTCAGCACTAACACTGAAAATGGCTAGTCCTTTGATCAGGTTGAAGCTTCCCAGTGCTTTCCCCCCTTAAAATAAAATGTTTAGGGGTACTCTCATTTTCCTACTCATATTGAAATACTGCCCCTCAATGAGGCCAAACCTAGATTCACAAAATGTTTAGGGGTCTGCGTCCCCGCCAGAAAAAAAGCACTGAAGCTTCCTACAAAAATACCACAATTATACAAAAACAAGATGTTCTATTACCCTATTTTTTGCTATTTCATATGAAATAGTGAACTAGAAATCCGGAATATAATTAAGGAACTGTTGAGGCAAACAAATAATTTCTCTCAGTTAAGGGCTTGTGACTCCCTTGAGCATGTTTGTTTGGCCTTACAGCAGCCTTATAAGTTGCCTGTCTTAAGAGTAGGATGTGCTTCCTCTACCAAGTGAGGGTGTTGTGGCTTTTTCCTTTTCTCCTCTTCAACCAACATGTTGTTGCTGAACTTGCTGCTTGAGCCCCTAGTAATGACATTTCTCGGCAAACAGAAACCTGCTAATGAGCCTGGCCCTGCTGAGCCAGGAATGTGTGCACAGCAGGAACTTTCTGGAAAAGTTGAAGAGCTGCTTTAAAGAAGATAAAATGTGGATAACCTAAAATAGTGCTTTCTCTCTCTCTCTCTCTCTCTCTCTCTCTCTCTCTCTCTGTGTGTGTGTGCACGTGACTGAGACATTCATTTTCCCTGATCGTCAGAAATCACAGGGTGCATTTGCATTTTGCTCTGAGGAAAGCGTATTGGTGACTTTGTCCTGTTCATGTAATATCATCTGTTTTACTTACAAATATAAAGATTGTGCTGCAGGGAGCAGCACGCAAACAAAGAAATATATATATATCTGGCCTGAGGTTGGTTGGTTGGTTGGTTGGTTGGTTGGTTGGTTATTTATTTATTTATTTATTTATTTATTTATTTATTTATTTATTGCCTGTCAGAAACATACAACCACCATTTTCTCTTTGTAGCAACTTTAGTTCAGCCTTCCAGCACCTTCTTTACAAGGTGCTCTATCGCCCCCTTTGGTAGCCCAGAATAATGCATTTCTTGCTTGTTCCGTAGTGACTCCAGAAACACCAATTCATGAAAGCAAAGGAGTGGCAAAGACCATCGTATACACACATGCAGTGCTTTTTTTTCTTAAAAAAAAAAATGTTTAGGGGCACTGTCATTTTGACTCAAGAAAATCACCATTTTATAATTTAAATTGGGAAAAATGAATACAATAAATAGACAAAAGTACAAAGATTCACAAAATGTTTAGGGGTATGCATACCCCTGAGTGTCGTCCCTCCTGAAAAAAGCACTGCATACATGCACACATACTTTTATTTGTATGCTGCCTTCCCACAGTTCAAACCATGGTCAAGGCTCCTTACAACATGAAAAATACATAACAAAAACATAAAAAGTAGGCATATATAATAAATCAAACATTAATAAAATACAAAACTGATCTGGACAATTTCCACATGAATAACTGCAAACTCTAGAATAAAGATACAAAAAACCAACAGCAAACAACACACACTTACACACTTAACAAAAAACCCAAACAATACCTCAGCCCAAAGTGTCTGGGCTGAACATCAGAACACACATTCTGAGAAGGGTACTGCTTTGTGTAACAGACAGGCACATCTGCAGCAATCCTATGCATACTTCCTTCGTGGGTCAAACGCAATGGGTCTTACTTCAGAGTAACAGCTATACAGCTCACTTTGATAGGCTTACAAAATCACTTCAGAACAATTACGGATTTGTTTGGGTGTAATTGCTATGCATGGATGAAATAGGCCTCACCGCTTCATCCTAAAACCCAGTGTCCTGCAGCTAGAGCATCTATTGGAGTGCTATTTTTCTAGAAAAAGAGGTGCCAGAACTCACTGTGAGCACTTCCCTTGTTCTCTTATAATGGCAATGGTGCCCACCTGAGAGGTGCCAGAACTGAGTTTCAGCTGGGGGGAAAACAAAACCCTGCTCGGGCAGAATGATGTAGGTACATAGAAACCTGCCTTACACCAAGTCAGGCCATTGGATTGCAGTCAGGCCAGTTAGATTGCAAAGTCTAAGGTTTATTATATCTGAAGGCCTGGACTGCTTCTGTAGGAGAAAGTGGTGGCGGAATAATACAGGAATTTATCACAGACCCTCTCTTTGGTTCTACAGAAAGTATTTTTTAAAAATGTTCCCTCCTATAACAACCTTCACTGAATTAACAAACAAACAAACAAGCAAACAAACAAACAAACAAACAAAGCTACTGTGCTAGCTTTTGGTTAATATTGAACTTTCTACATAGGAGCATATGCAAAAGGCGACAAACATAAACACATGCCATTTGCAGCCTGCAGTGCCACAGTTCACTCTATCAGCTTAGGCCTCTATTTTCTCATTTCCACCAGGCCAAAGATTTAGACCAGGTCAAAGAGATAAGGTGGTGCCTGGCAGTTCACAAGGGCTAGTATAGAGAGTCTAGTAGGACAAAGATGGCGCTTAGTGTCACATGGTAGGAGCAGAAGATGCCAGGGGGAAGGACCTCAGGGGTGGAGTTCAATGGATATGGAGGCAGAAGTAATAACAGAAATCAAGCCAAGATAAAGCCGCCTGCCCATTCTATTCTGATTCCTCATTCTGAGATTTTACTCCTTCCTCTGGAGACTCCCAAAAGGAGGTTGATATCATGAAACTTCAGACCAAGGAGAGAGAGCTGACAAGCCTAATCACCATGTGGAGCTGGTCACTGAATGTATCAACATGAGCCCCAGGAGGCCTGTGATTAAGCATACACAGAAAGCAGCAGCAATTGGGCATCAAAGCAGCATAGGCGGGAGGAGGGGGCCTATATTGGAGCAAGTAAGCTTCTAACGGAGCAACCTCCCCTCAAACCCCTGCTGCCCATGTACTGATCAAGCATCATCACACCTTTCAATATTTTCCCAAGCACAATTTGCAGAAATCTACACTGTTCTGGCAAAAAGAAACTCAGTAAAGAATGTGTGTGCGTCTTACTCCCCCACCCCACCCCCCAAAAAACCCTCTGCCATGCCAATAAAAGGAAGTTAATTATACTTCTCTTCACTATACTTGACATCTGTTACAAAACTCTCGTCATGAATATAGTATTTCCATTTTTAAAAAGGCACCCCCCCAGCAGAAACATCCCTTTGCTACATTCTGAAGCATGTCAAAACTCATCAAATAACAAATGTTCTTCTCGTCAGCCTCTCCAACCTACCATAAAATGGAATATACACCTTCCAAAGCTGTCAGCATTTGGTTCCCCTTCAGAAGAGTAATGTTAGTGTTTGCTTAGTTTTTCAGCTGTTTTGGGTGTGTGTGTGTGTGTGTGTGTGTGTGTGTGTAATTATTTGATTGTAAGTATTAATGATGTCAGCTACATGGTTTTCAAGAATCCTGCACCTCCATCATAAGATTGATTTTCCTTTCACCTGAGAATTCTGTGGCCTGGTTCTTATACAAACAGCCTATAAAGCTATACCCAAAGTGACGCATATGCAGAATTAGGTGTTTCAAAGCATAACTGCATAGAAAACAATCATGGTCCCCCCCTCCCAAAACAGCTAAAGGAACTATAGTATGGTGTTAAGAGGGCTCAATCTAGCATCCACCCATCCACACAACAATAATAACAGTTTCCCATGGGTTACTACCTTTGGACATAATGCAGAAAGGAAGTGCAAGTGCCTCATGTTGTCAAGTTCCCAAACCACAATGACTGTTGTGTGTAGGCAAGGAAGAGATCACAAGGTCCAGATTCCATGAGCAAGGTAAGAGGTTCATAACCAAATAGGAGCTACAAAGATGTCCCAGCAACTAGTATGCCCCTCCCACCAAGCTTTTAAATATGAAGCAGGCAAAGCTCACTCACGGGACTCTCTTGCTCTATAAGTCTGTTGATCTGAGCTCTATCTGGGCAGATGCAAATGATCTCACCTATGAATATAGCACCTATGTTTTGGCAACAAGATTGTGTCCTGTCCCTCTACCTCCATATCCACTGCCATCTCTTCCTGCTAAGCCCTTCCCTATGTCTTTTTAAGGTTGCCCCTGCTCTCTGAGGAGGCTCTATGCTCTGCTGGAAGGGCAGTGGGGAGAGCCAGCAGCTCTGAGTAACTTCTAGAACCAAAAGGAGAGGACCTTCATCCTCCATCCCTTGGTGCCAGCCATTCAGCCCCCAATCTGCTCCTCTTCCTGGTCCATCTGGCCACCAGACCATGCTAGAGTCTGGTGAAGCTGAGACGTGCATGACACGCACTTAAACTAACCAGGTTCAGGTCCAGTTCACAAGGGACTAATTATACGGGTAAGTTACAACATTATAAATGCATTATAAAAATGTGACACCAGAGGGTGCTGTACAGCAGTCAATGGAAAATTGCATCAAGCGCTATCTACGTTTCCCCCCTTAGTGTTTGTTTTTTTATATGTGTAGATCCAGCCAAGGTTTGTATTGGTTGCTCTAAATAAGAGGTAAGCATTGAAAGGCTCCTTCTCCAGCTCTAATTAAAATGTAAACCAGAATTATTTGTAGTTTACCCCCTTCCATCTACCAGACATCAAATTTAAAAAGAACAGGTTTGCACAGCAAGGAGAGGTCTTGTAAACTATGTGAAGCATTTTCAGCAATGGGTGTTTTTTCGTTGCTGTTTGGGGGTGGGGAGCTTCGCACTGCAGCGGTACCTATTTACTTGCACTGGTGTGCTTTCGAACTGCTAGGTTGGCAGAAGCTGGGATGGAGCAGTGAAGGCTCACCACCGTCGAGCGGATTCGAACTGCCAACCTTTCGATCAGCAAGCCCAAGAGGCTCAGTGCTTTAGACCACAGTGCCACTTGTGCTGCAGTAAAGATATCTGAGCACAGAATACACAGATATTTTGGAATACATAGAGGATAAACCATGCACAATACTGCTTAGAAGGGTGTATTAATATTCTGGCTACATGGGAAGTGTAGATCATTTTTTCCACCCAGTTGGCACCCTCCCTCCTGACAGTGCCCATATGCCGTGATTTAAGATATCTAGCATTATAGTGCAAATGAATGCTTGATGCTGTGGTTTATTTATATTTCCACTTCCAGTAAGGAACAGAAAATATGACAATCAATATTGTGTTTTGAGCCAATCAAAAGATTCCAGAACATGAGACTCCCCCTTAGGTCCCAAGGAATTTTGCAGTTGGCACAGACCTCTAATAATGACAGTCAGCTAATTGCCCTTCAGATTATGGTAATATGAGCAGCACATAAAATTGGCCATTAGGGTTAGTCTAACAATTTCATAGCACATTATACAAAGACATAAATCTTGAAAGCACTTTTCCTTGGGGGAAGTAGGACGTATATGTTACCATTTTCCACAGTGCCAAGTGTCACATACCAAAAAGTACTTCCAGTTATAGGCACAATAATCAGCAGGAAAAAAATGTTTGTCGGGTAAATGAGGATTAAAAAACCCTCTAGAGTTCACACCAGGTGAAAAGCAGTCTACACATTGGATTAATCACACCCCAGAGCCAGGAGTTTGTAAAAACCAATGGGAGCTTCCGCTTCCACTCTAAACTCGGTACACAAACAGGATAAACATGAAGCAAACAAGGTTACACTGAATAAGCCAGGCAATATTTCCACCACACCGAGACGACAAAAAGGGGCGAGGGTGTTGAATGAAGGAACTGATGTTGAGTTACATAAAATGGAACTAAATGACCCTGACAAGTATGTTCTTAAACCCCATTAGCTTCCTAATGGAAATAAGATGTTCTGTCAAGGAAATAAAAGGAAAGGCTGACTGGAATTTTTGAAGAAATACAAGGAATGTACTTTAAGGAACTTCAGTTCCAATCTGCTTCTAACAAAAGTAACCAATGCTAGCATGTTCTCTCCTGGCAAAAGGAGCCAGGGGTAGGAGTAGCTGCTGGCAGCCTTGTCAAATTAACTTTTGGAGAGCTTCAAAATACACCCCTCCCCCTTCTCTAAGAGCTTTCTTCATCAGTATGCCTATTTGCCCAGCTGGTTGACCTTTCAATCCGTTTGCCCTGCATTGTTCAGATTGGGCAGACAAGGTGCAGGTTAGACATCCATGCTGTACCTTTAAATATCTTGATGTGGGAAGGGGTGGGAGAGAGAGCAGCCATGGCCGAATCCAGATTCTTTTCCCAGTCCTGCCTTCCCACCTTTCTCTGCCTGCTGTATCAAATAAGGTCCCAGGTATGACATACAGGGAAGAAAAGGATACAGAGTAAACCCTACACAAATCCAGAGTGCAGTCCCTAAGACTGTTGGATGGCACCTTGTATGCCTCCTTCTGGCAACTCCTGCAGCCAAGCTGGTGCCAAATGTATTGCTCTGCTTTCCTTTGGACCACATCAGCAAGGCCAAGAGGGGAGTCTTGTTGTCTGGGTAGCCCAGGATCTCCACACACACTACCTAGAGAGGTCACTTTGGTGCTGCTATTGCAGCAAAAACAATGCAGGAGGCAGCAGTTATGAGTTACCGGACTCTGCAACCACAGTGATTCATTCTCACTCAAGACAGATGGATACCAACATTATTGAAAATAACATTGAAAATGCATATGAAGGAAATTGCTTTGACAAAACGTGTATGTTAAGAAAAGTTGCATATAAAAATGCATTATTACAAAATTTTCATGAGAACGTAAAAGAATTATAATAATTCTCAACTTGATTTGGAAATATAGAGAAAAGAGTTTAAGACTGGAAAATGAAAACTGAAACTGACAAATTTGCCTATCCTTAACCCAGGCACAGCTCTGCTAAACCTGCCAGTCAGACTTGATTCCCTCCACACCCCTTCTTGGACTATTTCCCATTTTGACTCCCTCAAGCCTGTCCTTCAAGGTTGCTCACTTCCTCCTCCCCCTCCCAATTAAATGAGGCAGAGCCACCAATTAAATTCCAATTTGAAGTTGGTTATTGTAATCCCCATCAGATGCATACCTGGAAGATGTTCTCCAAACATCTCAGACACACACCGGATGCAGCTGCTGCACCTGTTGCAGGTTTAGTATTGTCAGATACTGTCCAGTGCTTAATTACATTTGCATGCTTTATTAAAAAGAATTAAGCAATTATACCAGCTCAGCCGTTGCAGCATGAGACTCTTAATCTCAGGGTCATTGGGCAAAAGATTCCTGCATGGCAGGCGGCTGGACTAGATGACTCTCTTGGTCCCTTCCAACAATACAATTCTATTATTCCAAACAAAATTGAGGTGAAATGTTATCCAGTTCCAGACTACCAATATGAAACTGTGACCTCTAGGCACAGCCCATCAAGTGGCATCCTCTCCCCTTTGTGTGCATACACTGCAACCCTGACCTTAAGTAATTTGTGGACTTGGACCCCAGGCAGGAAAACTATGGTTAGATAAGTACACAGGAAGCACACACAAGATAACACCATTCCATGCAACGTGTGTGTACGTGTGCCAAGGGCCACTTAGAAGAAGAAGAGGAGTTTGGATTTATCACTACTCGAAGGAGTCTCAAAGCGGCTAACATTCTCCTTTCCCTTCCTCCCCCACAACAAACACTCTGTGAGGTGAGTGGGGCTGAGAGACTTCAGAGAAGTGTGACTGGCCCAAGGTCACCCAGCAGCTGCATGTGGAGGAGCGGAGACCCGAACCTGGTTCACCAGATTATGAGACTACCGCTCTTAACCACTACACCACACTGGCTCTTAGGGAGGGAACGGGATCCCTTTTTGCTCTATGCTGATCCTCCCCAATGGATATGGTTCTGCTCATGTAGAGATGGGATGTCTTTCTCACTTCATTTGCTTCTTCTCCACTATTTATTTATTGCACAATACAATTAACTGCAGAACGTAAGAAGTCACATTGATTTCTAAGGATTAAACAATGAAATAAATTGCAATAAAAAAATAATAATCTGGAAATATTTGAACCCACCAATTTGCAGATTAGATGCACACACTTACACCCGCATACACAGAATACACAGAAATATACTGTGGATGTTTAAGTATTACTCCCTATTAAGTATGTTCAGCATTGCAGCCTAAATTCAGAGTGCAATACTACAGCATGCAGGTCTGCTCAGGAGTATGTCCCATTAGGTTCAATTGAGCTTACTCCCAGGTAAGTAGTATAGGATTGCAGTGCCAGAGGAAAAATACTTCAGTGTTATCTATTATAATGCAATGAATATTCTAGCAAATAATCCAATTAAATCATTACTTCGACATCATTTCATTATTCTGCCCTCTGGGTTAATGTTATTGGTTTGGTGATTTCCCATGTCATTAGAAATAGTTCTTCAATCAAAGGTTTCCATGCTTTTCCAATTTCTACTCTTGCTCCTGAAAAATTTGCTACTAGATTAAGTCTCATGGCGATACTACTGTGACCTCTGAGTGAAGAAATACACAGTTCTAGAAATTCATTATTCAGCTAGGATATCACACAGTTTTTCATTATAAAGAGAAAAGTCTGTTTTGTTTTTATTAGGATTTATAGTTTACCTTGGCCTTCCGTTATAATAAATTTTAATTTAACCTTTTTAACTTTAAGCAATGCTCAAAGTGTGACAGCTGAGCAAATGCCCTTTGGATTAATCGATCTGGACATTTGGGGAGCAGACATATTCCACACACCAGAAAGGACTATAAAATGCATCTGTGCCATTTATGGCCCTCAGCTCTGCAATAAACAAACAAACATTCTGTTCCATGTGGATTTCCATTTTCGAATCTATGCAGCAGGATATGCTAAAGGGACATATGCCTTCCTGCTCTGCCTGCTAAATGGTGCGAAATCGTGAATGGAGCAATGCGATATTTAGCCCACAAAGCTATAAAAGTATAGATTTCTTCAGAATGTCAGTTCATGGTTTGTAGTACCCCGAAGCAATTAAGGAGAATGAGAACCTCAGCACTAGAGGCCATATCTACCATAAAGATGGCTTTTGGTTGCAAGAATGTCATAAAAGATAAAGGAATCTGTACTTTTTCCATCCCTTAATATGTACACATACTTTCTCCCTCACTGCCCCAGTGATAAATGGCACACCTGCACCCTTATATCCCAGTGCTTTCACTGAGATCATCCAGAGAAGTGCTGTGAGTTGCTCCCATGTTACAAAGTCCCAAATGGCCTCGGCTACCAGCCAACCATTTAGCACTGCAATCCCAATGCTGTGGAACACTCTTCCAGCCGAGGTTCAGAAGGCATCCTCACTTTTCACTTTCAGATGTCTCTTGAAGACTTTTTTTTATGCTGGCATGTCTATGCAGCTGTTTGAAGATTGTTTGACTGCCCAATCATCTCTGTTCTGTTTTTAATGATACCTTATTGCTGTACACCACCCTGATGTTTCGGTATATAAATGGTGGCATATAAATACTTATCTAAATAAATAAATAAATGCCTGGAGCACATCTACCTTACTAGCCACATATGACAGTCTGTCAGGACCTAAATAACAATGTACAGTGGTACCTCAGGTTAAGAACTTAATTCGTTTCAGAGGTCCGTTCTTAACCTGAAACTGTTCTTAACCTGAAGCACCACTTTAGCCAATGGGGCCTCTCACTGCTGCCGCACCACCGGAGAACGATTTCTGTTCTCATCCTGAAGCAAAGTTCTTAACTCGAGGTACTATTTCTGGGTTAGCGGAGTCTGTAACCTGAAGCGTATGCAACCCAAGGTACCAATGTACATCCTGATAAGTTGTGCGTAGTGTTAGTAAAGGTAAAGGGACCCATGACCATTAGGTCCAGTCGTGACCGACTCTGGGGTTGCGGCGCTCATCTTGCTTTACTGGCCGAGGGAGTTGGCGTACAGCTTCCGGGTCATGTGGCCAGCATGACTAAGTTGCTTCTGGCGAACCAGAGCAGCACATGGAAACGCTGTTTACCTTCCCACTGGAGCGGTCCCTATTTATCTACTTGCACTTTGTGCTTTCAAACTGCTAGACAGGCAGGAGCGGGGACCGAGCAACGGGAGCTCACCCTGTCATGGGGATTCGAACTGCCGACGTTCCAATCGGCAAGCCCTAGGCTCTGTGGTTTAACCCACAGCGCCACCCGTGTCCCGTGTGTAGTGTTAGTCATGACTAATTTAAGTTACACTGATTACATTGGCAGTCCTTTCCACACTTACTTGAGAGTAACTCCCAGGGCTGGTCTGTCCATGCGGCAGACTGAGACAGACGCCTTAGGCAGTGGAATCCAAGGGGCGCCTCCACAGGACTGCCCACACAAAACAGAAGCAGCAAGGAGAAGCAGCTGCAGCAGCTACTGGCAAGAGCCCTGCAAAATCGCACAGAACCTTCCTAAGACCCAGTAAGTGAGGCTGTGGCAAGGTTGAGTGCACGCATATGAAAGCACCTTCCCATTTTTGCCTCAGGTGGCAAAATGGTCCAGGCAGCCTGTGGTAACTCCCATTAACCATGGTGGAGCTTCATTCCAAGTAAACATGCATGGGAGGACGTTGTTAAGCTGCAATCCTAAGAAACCATTCTTGGCTGTGAGTCCTGGAGGACCTGCTCCCTGCCAGATGGGCAGGGTATAAATAATTTATTATTATTATTATTATTATTATTATTATTATTATGCCTGAGCTTCCACAGCTGTTGCCCACCATGAACCACCATCGGCAGGACTAGCAGCAACAACAGCAGATAAGGTCCATGCTTATGATAATATGTTATTCTCTTGTTAATTATGCTGTTTAAAATGTGCATTTTATATTTGATTTCCTTTAGTAATATTTTGTTTTGAAATGTTCAAGATAATATTTCAGTTTCCTTTTGCTTTCAATGTATACTTTATATTTGACTTTCTTCAGTAATGCTTCATTCTGGATTGTTTTATTTTATGTTTTAATGTATTGTAAAGCATTTTGAGATTTTCCCCTTAAAATTACAAAGTGGTATAGAAATGACATAATAATAATTAATAACAATAACAATAACAACAACAACAAAACAACAACAACAACAACAACAACAACAACAACAACAACAACAACAATAATAATAATAATAATAATACAGTAATCCTAAGCATGTATTCTTGGTGGTAAACGGCACCTGAATTATCTGGCATGCTTTCCAAATATACTAGATTTGAATTAGGCTGCAAATTGGGAGTTGCATTTGCTGGCAAGTTTATTTTATTATTCAACATACATGGAAATACATAAGGCACTCATAAAAAAAGAAAGTCACAACCAAATTGTTCAGATTGCCTGCATTTCATTTCTTAAACAAACTGCCTTTTATCTGGCTCACATCTGTCACAGCAAATCTCAGCAGCTGGTCAAAAGGAACATCTGTCAATCTCTTGCTACCTCTAAGAATGTTCATTACAGAAGAGAAACTTGTGCAAACCCGTTATTGATTCAAGGATGCTGTCAGCTGCCTTGATAAGCAGTAGAAGTAGCCTCTTGGGCTTACATAACACCAAAGGTTCATTGCTGATGAGGAACATTTCCAAGAAGACAGTGCTTTGTTACAAGTGGGTAACTTCGACTTCTGTTTCTATACTCTCAAAGCACTAAACTTTTTACTATTGTGCAAAGTTTTGCAAGAAAAGCTTTCAGCGCTTTTTAGAATGTCTCCATCTCAGGCTGGAATGCTTAAGATGAAAAAGCATTTTCCATAAGCACTCTCAAGACACATGCAGTGTGCCTCTCTTTTTGGAATGAAATCTGCTAGTATTGCCAGTTCAAGAGCCATAGGCTGCCTGTGATGGAATGCAGAGTATTTCACCTTGCCTGAAGGCATGTCCACATAGTACCATCTCAGCCTCTGGGGTGTAGCACTGTAGTGTAAATTAGTAGCACACAAAATCCTTTGGAAAAGGTTGTTTCTGTTCCCTTGGCCACTCCTCACTCAAAGCAAGAATACCAGCCTGGGATAATCCATAATTTAGGTAATGTAAAGGTAAAGCCTTTTTTTAACCCTGTGCCTTCTCTCATTCTTATTCTTTGGCCTGTTTTAAACAATCCTCCAGTACCTCTTCCCATAACAGTGGAAACTCCCATCTTAGTCAGCAGATTATGCACCAGAAAATGTTGACTACTACAATCCAAACCAATAGGCTACAGCCCAACATCAAAGGAAACAGCTACTGGTGTTAGTGTGAAGAAACATTAATTTCTTTCATCTGACCCACACTGTTTCTTATTTTGCTTATTAAAACAAGAGTGGTGAAACTGAGACCCTCCAGATGTTGCTGGACTCCAGGGGTTTTTTTCAGCCGGAACTCAGTTCCGACACATCTCAGGTGGGCGCCATTGTCATAATGGGACAATAAGGGAGGTGTGCATTATGAATTCCAGCACCTCTTTTTCTAGAAAAATAGCACTGTGTGGACACCAACTCCCATTCAGCCCCAGCCAACATGGCGAATAGTCAGCGGTGATGGAAGTTATAGTTCAGCAACATCTGGAGAGACACAAATCCCCGATCCCTAAAGTGTGGCTGAAAGTACATTATGGGTGCCACCATTTTAAATACCTCTGGATCTGGCTAGTTATGGGGATTCTTGTAATGTTATTCATAAAAGGGGGGGGGCGGTTGATGGTCTAGCATTGTCCACCAACAATTCTTGCCCACTGAAAATATATTTTGTGATAATAGAAAATTGCCAAATTTTTTTGCTCCAAGAGTTGTATATATCTTCAACTTATGCTAGTATATTGGTCAGGAGTAAAAAATAATAGTATCATAGTAAGTGATTGATTCCATGTCTACCCAGAGGTAAGCACTACTGAGTTCAGTGGGGCTTTATTCCAAGTAAACAGGAATTGTATCCTAAAGTAGCTACTAATGATAATGACTATCAAAGAACATTATAAAAGAATTTGCTCTATAGAGTGGGTGTATCAACTACCACTGCTATAAATACTACTTTATTCCAGAATGCATTAAAATCATGAAAGGTTAAAGAAAACTTGATTATCTCACCAGTACAGTTGTTATGCTTTCATTTCAAGTACATACTCGATTTTGCAATTAAAGTAATGATTTAAAAAACAAAAAAAACCCTTTTTTGTACCATGGCTAATTAATTCAAGATTCAGAAGAGTGACACATTTGATTTAAGACTGCAAATCTTAGAAGTGGAGGTTTGTACAGTTTGGAACAAAAATACTAAGGGTTCGGTAGTGATTTTTGAAACGCGTCTCTGTTTACATAGTGTTGTATCTAATGTGGTTTTGTGTTAGCAGAGAGCACTTCTATTGGTGCAAGGTAAGGTGTCTGAACTCTGCTGATCACCCACCCCTTAGAGCCCTCCCTGCCATGGGTTGTATCCAGCAAAGTCCAAGTGAGAGTATCTCCACTTCAGGGAGTACTGACTAGCTTCAGTCTCCCTGATTCCAATGGGCCCACTTAGTCAGATACAACCCCATATCCCTGAGGACCTGCATACATTCAAAAGCAGCTTTCATATAAACAGAATCACAGAATTGTAGAGTTGGAAGGGATCCTGAGGATCACCTAGTCCAAGCCCCTGAAATGCAGAAATCACAACTAAAGCACCCCTGACAGATGGCCATCCAACCTTTCCTTAAAAACCTCCAATGAAGGTCCACCACCTTCTGAGGGCCTCCATTCCACTAGAATTCCTATGAGAACAGCTTTCTAATACATTCTCATGTCCACGCCACCACCCTTTCCGCACAGAAAATTTCACCCCCTTTTCCCTACAGTCCCAACTGGAGATGTCTGCTGTGGTAAATTATTCTGTATAGGTGAACCCTATTCTGAGCAGGACCAGAACTTGGAGTCACCTGTTGTGTCTGGGGCTGTGGTTTTCTGAACTGGGAGAGTTTGTATTCCAAATTACCCAGTACCAATTTCCCACTTATCACGAGTTCCAGAAGCGTTGCTAGATAGTAGCCTCTGGGGTTTATCTCAGATTTCCAACATTGTAAAATGAAATGCAGTGTTGTAAGCTGCTCTCACATACCAGCTAAGAGGCCCGACAGAGAATGGTTCAGCACGATTCAGTACATAAATTTGAGTTGAAAGAGTTATTGCTGTACAGGGAATAGTGAGGACTTTTGGGAATCAAAGCCGAGGCAACAGGATAGAAAGCTTCAGAAAACCTTAGACTTTAAATAATGCTAAGAGTCTGTAGCCCTCTTCCTGTTAATTGCTCTCATGAAAGGACAACAAAGGTGCTGTGGGCCTGTAGCTTTAGCTGCACATCCATTCTTAATGTGTCTCTTCTTGGCTTCCCACTTGTTCAGAGGAAACATTTGCAGTATAAAGTGTAAGGCAAGTGTGGCACCTTGTGGCCCTGACATACCTGACTATGGGCCATGTTGGCTTGGGAGGATGGAAGTTGGAGTCCAACAACATGCAGAGGGCCATAAATTAGCATCCCCTGGTTGAGCTAAGCAATGAACAAGCTTACATAATTTCAGGTTATACCAAGTGAGAGAAGAAGAAGAAGAAGAAGAAGAAGAAGAAGAAGAAGAAGAAGAAGAAGAAGAGTTTGGATTTGATATCCCGCCTTTCACTCCCCTTAAGGAGTCTCAAAGCGGCTAACATTCTCCTTTCCCTTCCTCCCCCACAACAAACACTCTGTGAGGTGAGTGGGGCTGAAAGACTTCACAGAAGTGTGACTGGCCCAAGGTCACCCAGCAGCTGCATGTGGAGGAGCGGAGACGCGAACCCGGTGCTTTCTGAATTCCAAAACTACTCAAGTGCAGACTTGTTTCTTTTTCAGTTCATCAGGGCGGGCAAAATTTTTTAAAAAATATTTTGCTGTCAGATATCAGGATGGTTGCAGTTCAAGCGAGGAAGCTGCTTCTGTGACTTTGTGCATTTCATTTCTGTTTACATGGTCTGGAAAAGCCAAATTATATTTGCATCCGGCTTTTACTCCCAGAAGCTCAAGGCTGTGCATATTGTTCTCCACTGCTCTCTTTATTTTTGCAGCAATATTGTGAGGTAGTAAAAAAAAAAAAAAATCCTTCCAGTAGCACCTTAAAGACCAACTAAGTTAGTTGGTCTTTAAGGTGCTACTGGAAGGATTTTTGTTTGTTTGTTTTGACTATGGCAGACCAACACGGCTCCCTATCTGTAATTGTGAGGTAGGTTAGCGGTTGAGTTTTTCCCCCTATTAGGTGGTATTATTAAAAGTTTTCTATATTTATGTAGCAGTGAGGGTGGGATATAAGAACAGAGAGCTCACCCAGACTGGTCTGTAGTTATTTTAACATTCTTACTCAGAAAAGACGAACCTGTCAGAGAAAAATATAGCTGCCTCTATAGTCCAATTTCTACAGCTTGTGCCCTCATCCTGAAGAAGCTGGAGTACATGGCTGGGCAGGGCATACGCCATATGATAGAGCATACGCCAAAAAAAGTTAGGCACACCTGAACTGAAACAACCAGAAGCAAAATGATACAATGGGGCACTTTTTATTGCAAATAAGAATTTTGTAAGCACTGAGGAAAAGGGTAAGAGTTCAGACCCACTGACCGCAACCACTTGGTGGATCTTTGCCAATAGACCAATATGGTCTATTTCAAGGGGGGTGGAGTTTATTGAACTCCAGCCCTGGATTAAATAAAAATTGTGGTAGAATATGAATTGGTCCCAAAACATGTGAGCCATTCACAAGGTGCATCGCCTAACTGGTGTAGAGCAGTGGCTGAGTGATTCTTGATATCTCTAGTTCAAATCATTTCCCTCCCCCCCATTGTCACATGATAGGCTTATGAATGTTGCACTCTGGTTGACCCCTCCCATCAGCAAAGCTGCACCACTTCTTAGGGGAAACCAGACCTGGGCACAGCCTTTTAAGTCCTTGTAGTGTCCAGAATGGATTCATGTTTAGAAGCTTTGGTTGGTTCAGAATAATGCTGTGCCAATGTCTTCAGCCATTCTTTTCATGTTGGGGATGGAACCACCCATAAAAAAGGAGTAGGCAGTGAAAACGTCTGTGAAATCTTTGTGAGGAGGGAGTGCAGGAGTTTGCAGTTCTTCTTACCTTGAAAACATTATGAGACCACCACTGTCTTTTGACATCAGGGGTAGATTAGTCAGATGGGTGTGATTTCAGGGAAATGGCCTTGTAGGGCAAATTAGGATCCCAACTGGGCATAACTGGACACACAGGCCAAAGGTTTTCCCACCCCACTCTAATGTGAGTCTTCTGACCAATGCAGTAAGTCTTGGGGGGGGGGGGGGACCACAATTATTCATTTAACTGAAACCCTCAGAACATAATGGGCTAGAACTGAGTGATTGATTCCACACTAGACAGCTGCCAAGTGAACATGAGAAATGGACAGATTTCCCCCCAAAGAAACGTTCTGAAATTTTGGATCTCAGCTTTCTGTGGATATTTTGTTTCTGATGCTATGAACAACTAAATTTTGACGAAGGGGAAACAAAGTCTAGCACGGATGCAAACAGTCCTTGAGCATCACGGTTATTCTGCCAACAAAACCATCTCTCTCTCTCTCTCTCTCTCTCTCTCTCTCTCTCGTGTGTGTGTGAATGTGTGTTGAATTGGAGTCTGAAGGATTGGTGGGAATAAATCATGCTTCAGCTTGACAGCTGGGCTTTCAATAAAGCAAAGGAAATTTCATGCAAGGCAGTTAATCAGTTCTGAGACTGTTTCATGCATATCTTAGCCGTAAATTAGGGAGGCAGAAGATTGGACACGATTTCCTGTATGCTGTTCTCTCTCCAATTCTGCCTCCATCACACACACACACACACACACACACAGAGAGAGAGAGAGAGAGAGAGAGAGAGAGAGTAGAAGAAAATTGCCACTGAAAACATGGCAATAGTGGGACAAAGGGTGTCAAACCAGAACAAGGAATCCAGTTGGCATCTATGCTGGCCCCTGCTTCAGTTGTGGAGTGGCCTGCACTGCACCCACAACTTATATTGCTGTATATAAACTGAAAAGGTCAATGAGAAACAGAAATAATGAATTCATGAATAATATCAACTATTTTGAACCACATTTCAGCCACTTTTCAGAAACAGCCATTCGCTGGTATCATCTTAACAATATTTTCATATTTCTGCAGGGATCGTCAGTGAATGAAAATTAGTGTTTATAATTGAGGAGGTTTCCGTTTCTGTTTTTCTTTTCACAACTACCTTCTAAGATTTTTTTTATTAAATTATGCCATGTGCGCACACACATGAAATTATTCTGAATGTACCTTCACTGGAAACAAACGACAGAAAAAGTAGTCAAGTCATAATTGTCTTGAGATGAGTAGCACTCAAAGATGAAATAAAGCAAATGAAGGAGAAAGAGGAAAGTATGTGATGGAGTCCATAGGTCCACAAGGATCTGCAATGGGGGAAAGGAACACCTGCCTACCCCTTTCATCACTTTCGACCAGGAGGAAACTACAAAGATCTCCACAGGGGTATCACAACCTTACTCATATATACATGGATGCCTGATCAAACATTTGAGTGAACACTAAGCTAGCTTTGAGGATCTTATTCATGAGCAACAAAGCCTCGGGGTATGATGTGAAGGCATATGGTCAGTGATGGTCGCTGGAGCAGGGCAGTGGCACTCACTTGACCTCCATCTATTGGCATCACTGCAGCTTATCGGGATGGGAAGGGGCAATGCAACAGCAAGGCTGGCATGGTGCAAACACACCATCAGGAGACCCATATTGGTTTCTACCATTTGCACTGTGCTGTACTTGCCATCACCTCAGCCCCTCCATCCTGGTAAGTCACAGCGATGTCACTACTGAACATGATGCAGTAAGAAAGCTGGTTGAAGCTGAGCAGCTCTTGGTCAGTTCTTTTTTTTGGGGGGGGGGGGAATCTTGAATTCCATCATGGAAGAAAAGAACTGCCTTGTCCTGCGTGTATATCCTTGCCTGACAACTATTCTCTTCAGATAGAGCACTGCTGAAAGTACCACATGCCTCAGAGGTGCACTTAGTATGAACTAGAAGCCATGCTCCAATACTCTGGAATCAGTTACCAACTGAAATTAGGCAAGGGCTAACATCTGGATATTTAGGCACCTTTCGATGCATTTTTTATTTATTTAAGAAGGTTTCCCCTAAAGTGTGACCCAGGCATTTTATGGAATAATAATTGTGCAATAATAGAAATAATTTGTTTTAGCTTACTGAGTCCATAATCTTGTTGTAGTTTATTTTATCTATTATACACCACTATGGTCACTTTTGGTTGTGAGGTACAGGCGTCTCCCCATTTACGCAATTTTGACCCGTGCGACCATGTATATGCACAACACCAGAAAATAAAAAATCAATTTAAACTTCAGAAAGGCATGGAAAGGGCAGAGACGGCCAGGAAAGAGTGGGAAAACTGCCGAAATGGCCAGAAAACAGCTAGTACTCCCATAAGCCTTTGCACTGACCTTTGAGGCCTGTGGAGAGTTTGGAGTTGGAGAAAGGAGTTTTAGAGGGATTGACTGTGGTGGAGTTTGGTGGAATTTTGCTGGAGGGTGTTTACAGGCTTTGAAAATGGTATTCCCCACTGTATGCAATTTCATGTATATATGCGGTACCCAGGAACATAATCCATGCATAAATGGGGAGGTGCCTGTAGTTTATAAATCTACAAATAAATAAGGGCATAAATGAAAATAAATTAATAATGCTAGCACAGGATGTGTCTGATCCATATGGATATCTTCCATCCCACCCCCCTTTCTGGACTAGGTTATCTGTCTACAGTGCTAGTGACGAGCCTTACATTTTCCAGTACGTTATGTTTGCCCCTTTGCCTTTTGGCCAAAGCCCTGGGGAAAAAAATCAAAGGAAGTTAAAGGCAGAAACGAAGCAACCAAGCTGTGGCAGACGCACGCCATCTTGCTAAACAAACATTCCTTCTTGCAAAGAAAGCCTGGTATCCTGTGGCAAGAGGACACCCTGAAGAGGACAGATGGCAGCTGATTATAAAAGTCAAACTGAATATTCTACCAATGATCATTCACCCGGCACTTGTAATTTGCAAAGCCTTTTATCATTTTGTTGTGTTTGTTTTAAACAGTCCTCAGAGATGGATCACTGTTTCCCCAATATTTCAACACATATGTGGCCATGCTTACTCTGCAGCCACTACCACCGCTACCCCCTGAACACAGAGATGGAAATTGTGCTGGCATTGTTGTTTCTTTTTTAATGGGAAAGCAATCATGAGAAGCAGAAAATGATTTTTTTTTTTTGCTTCAAGGTTCATAACACATAAGCTCCATGTGTACAACTGAGCCATTATCTTATTAAAGGCATTTACAAGCTTATCTGACAAAGCAACTATAAGCTTAGGAAGCCTCTTTGGAGCAAAGGATGGATCTTGCAGCAAGCTACTTATCGCTTCAGCAAGGGGCTTTGCACTGACACATGAGCTCTTTAAGCACATTAAGGCCAAGGCAAGGACTCTCAGGCTCGGTGGGTGGCTTGTACCGAAAGTAGATATTCCCTTTGTCTATTTAAGAAGGAACGCATTCACAATGTAAAAATAAATAAATAAATCCACTATTCTGCACATCGTAATTATTTTTTATGCGGCAATTCTGTGTCTACTCAGATGTACATCCCATTGAGTTCTATACTATTTACTTCTAGGTAATAATAGGGTATAGGATTGCATTGTAAATCTTGTAGACTTTGCATACAGGACCCAAATTTTGAAGACCTGTAATTGTACTGTGCTAGGAGTAAATCCTGTTGCAATTTAAGCAGACATACCAGGTAGTAAGTCCCAGTGAACTAAGTGGGGCTTACTTCTGGGCAGATAAATATGTATAAGGTTGCAATGTAAATCTTTTCATTCAGGGTTTAATTTTTGAAGCGCTAGAATAAATTAGCATTTAAAAAAACCAACAGTGGAAAAGCTGAGCACCAACCAAATAACAAACTTGTAGGAGAAAGTCAGTAGGAGCTTCTCTGCTTTTCTGACTGCATATTGTTGGAATTTCTCATTTCACTGATACACTTTCAATTATGTCTTGCTATTTCACCCCATACCCTTACCCTTCAAAAACAACAAAAACACATTCTTTTGAGCATGCACACACTAATATTTCAAATTGCTTCATAGCTGCATGAGTAATCTCCATTTCACAAAGGAAAAAAGACAAGGATCTGCTGCATTAAAAAAACAACAAAAACTTTCACCAGCTGTTCCATTAGGACTTACTTGCAGAGATTCTTCTATGCCAAGGCTCCGTTCCAGATGAACTGAAATGGAGTGTGCACACTTTCCATAAAATTCTCTCTGCTGAAACTCTTTTTTGGGTGATCTGGGGACTTCCTGTGCAAGGAAGGTGCTGCAGAGGGAAGGTGCCCCCCTCATATTTGGGATTCTCCTTGTGCCTCTTGGCAACTCCAGTGAGCCTTTTGAAGCCCAGTTGACCTGCAGCTTTAGGACAAGGAATAAATATCCCTGTATGCTACCATAATTTCCTTGGAGTCCAGATGCAGACAAGGAAGAAAGGAAGGAAGGACATTAGGAAGTTAGGAAAGGGAATGAGGAAGAGAAATGTTGAAGGGAACCATTATTCCACTACCCTGGACCAAAGTTGTAAATAAGGTCCACATGCACACCCAACCATAGTTCTCCTGTTTTACAAACCATATTCCTTTGAACCTCACAAGTCAATGGAATGGAAGACTTCTGGGGGAGGAAAATGGCAGATTAGTCATTGACTCCTGACACTCCTGTGTTATCTTGAATTAATGAAGATACACACAGGAAGGAAATGGATGGAAGATGAAGGGCCCTGTGTGAGGGGCATGGTAGAGTGGATCATCCAGGGTAAGAGGCTGGAGGAAGAGGGGGAAACTCCCAGGTGAGAGCTGGGAGGGTTCAGTTTTCTCTGTGGAATAAGGGTAAAATATAATTGCGATGTGGAATAAAAGCCCCTCTTTCTCTTTTTCTCTTCTTTATTTTCTTCCTTTTCTTATTCTTGCATTTTTCTTATTTTTCTTCTCTAGATTAGTTTGGCTTTTATTGTATTCTATGTTGAAAACTTTCAATAAAAATATTAAAAAAATATATCAATGGAATGGCATCCATAACCAGAGAGGGGAGAAGAGGCACAACTATTCACCACCTTACATGTTTTATATATGTTATATAATATATATATATATATATATATATATATAATGTCATATATATATATATATATATATATATATATAGTCAAAACCAATGACTACTTTGCTAATAATTACATTGAAGACTTTCAACACATTTTCCATTCATGCAAAGTCTGTGGGTAGAATTATGAATTTGATAGTAAAACACAAGCAAGTCTACACTCATCCAATTCTAACAATCCTTAGCGTCAGACACAGGTCCCACCTTTTATTTTTACATATGCTTTGGCGAGATCTGTTTTCTGAACTGTGCACTTTCCTTTAGTTGCTCACTGACCAGACACTGAAGATTTCAGCCATATTTCACACACTGTCATCAGAGGAGTTGTCTACTTCAGCTGTTAAAATACTGTTTCTGGTTGCTTTAGACCAGTTGTACTTAAAACTTCCTCTCTACGGATTCGAGCCCTTTCTTATATCCTAAAGATGAAGTCTACGATTGCATTGTTCTGTCTGGACCTCAGAGGACAGATGAGAAAAATGAACTACCTAGGACCATTTCGGCAGAAAAAAGATAAATAAACCTGATGTAATAAATGTAGGAGGGTTGTCTTATATCAAGTTAGACCATTGGTCTATCTAGCTCAATACTGTCAACAACAGCTCTCCAGGGTTTCAGACAAGGTCTCTCTCAGCCCTACCTGGAGATGCCAGTTATTCAATCTGAGGCCTTCTGCATGAAAAGCAGATGCTGTACCTCTGAGATACAGCAAAAGTCTCCCATCATGAGTGGCTCAGGACCATATATCATCACCCCACCTTTGCAGAAAAAATAGGCATAAAAACCAGAGTGCCAGAATGCATTATCATGTTTCACACAAAAAATCCATCATGTGAAGTTGACAGAGATCCATCCTATCTTACAAAACTCCTCCCCACCCCGACCCGACAAAGATTATTTGGCAGTGTAATGTAAGACATTGTCCATGTGTATTTATTCCATTCACAGGTACTTTTCCAAGGGGACAAAGTAACATATCAGAAGGAGCACTAGGGTGCTTCCAAAAGAATTGCTTCTCCTCTTTCAAATGCACTAACTAAATGTGTGCATTTTGTTTTATTCGTTTATTCACATGCATCAGAACTGCATACTAAAACTAGATTGTTCAGCGAGTTTTGTTATGTACCCATATAAATGGCTAGTCAAAATGCCTTTCATTGTAAGCCACAATACCTTACAACAAAAGTAAGATATTCATTACCATTTTTATATTCTTATGTTTTAAGACAGTGGAGTTCCCAGCTGACAAGATGGCTACTCCTGAGGGCAATCCCATTATGATGTTACTGGTGCAGCTACAATATAAGTGCTACATATTGCATAGTTATTTTCAGTGGCAGGGAAATCTGGACACCCTGCCCCTTTCTAATAGCATTTCTTCTGTCATCATATCAAAACTATTTTAAAAGATGTTTGACAATCTGTTCTCTTCTTAAAATAAAAAACTACAAAACTACAATTTGCACACAAATTCCAGGTCCTGATAGGCTCTTAATATTAAACAAATCAACATATGCAAAGACCAGTTGTATCTGCAGTACATGTTCCCAGGAGGGGGGGGGGAAGTGTTGGTTTTTTTAAATGGGAGGTTGGTGGCATGGTCAGATCCTAGTTGTGGCTATCTAGATGCCTTTTCCAAAACCTCTTTTAATCCACAATGTAAAGCAATGCATCGTAACTGCAAACCAGCATAAGGAAGGCAGCTAGGGATTCACTCTGTGAAGAATTGTCTAGATTGGCAAGCAAGCTAAATAGACAAGCAGTGGTCAACAGTTTCCTAGACCAGGTGAGAAGTAGAAACATACATGCAAGTAGGGTGTTTTGCATCAGTGCTGTGCTGAAAAAGTCTCCAGCATTTTTCCAGCCATTTCCCTTCTGTCAATACAAGAATAATATTTATCCAAAACTATCCAATACAATAGAAATTGTCAATGAAATAGTCATGGGTTGGGTATAAGGGTTCTGTTGTGTTTACCTTACTCCTGAAGTGCCGGGGTCGGAGGGCTGTGAGTGTCCTTTCGTTAATTCTGCAAGTCATCTTTCCAGTGGTCTGCACTCAGCAGCTTTCCAGGTGCTCATGCTTCAGTTAAAGACCAAGGGAAGGTATAATTAGGAAACCCCTCCTATGTGGCTTTTGCAGATCAGATCAGGAAGCATGGGCAGCTGTGGAGACTGCAGAATTCTGGAGTAATGTTTACTGGAAAACACCTGTGGCCACTTTGCAATGATGAGGCAAACCCTGAGCTGGGGGAAAAAAAGAATCTACAAGCACTGTAAAGAAATTATCAAGTTGCTTCACAAGGAGTTAGAAAAATGGATGCCTCTTTTGCAACAGAAGAAAACTTTCAAGAAATTGGATGACAGATTTTGGCACATCACACAGCCCCACTGCATGCATGTTGCCTCTTAGAGCAATGATACCTAATAGGGTTTCCATGTATCTTCTGTTCCAGATGAGTTGTACCTGGATAACCCACCATATTAGTTTAGCTCTCTTAAAGTATCCAGCTGCTTACCTGAATGAAGCTTAGAATATTTGCAACTGGGCTGTTTCTACAAATTGGCAAAAGCAGGGCAAATATGAAGCAATGAGGATGAGCCAGCCACAGCCACACACTTTTATATTACTTGATTTCAAATCTGCCATTGATTTCAGGGGCAAAAGATTTAAATACATGCATAACTCTTGTCACTGAATCAATGGGATTTGAAAGCCATTCAGTTTTGCTTGATTGTGCTCAATAATTTTTATTGACCAGCAAGTCAATAATCATAATATTGTGATGGCTTTGTTTTTCTATTTGATGATTTACTGATTAGTTACATTATATTTTTTTTTTAAAAAAACAGGTTTATTTAAAAATGTGTGCTTACCAAAAAAAAATCTTTACAGCATTCCCCTGTAAAGAATTCTTTGGGAAGCAATCAAGAGAGAGTAGCTCAAAGATACAGTATGATTTATTTCAACCTTATTACAAATAAACAAAGTAAATGAATTTTTAATAAAGTGTACTGTATATATCTTCTGCACTCTCTAAAGGGGAAAAACACACAGTTGTTAAATTAAATTGTTTGAACTATTTCTGTCTGTTAATCAGAACTGATAAGAAAATCAGGAAGTGATCAAAGGGATAGATTCAAATTGTGAAGCATGCACAAATAGTCTCTTAATGGTTTCTGTTCTGTTATTTAAGAGATGATACAGTTAAGATGCTTGGAAGATGCATGCATAATTTATGTAGCAAGATGAAGTGAGCTTTGCTTAAGCCACTAAGTAGATATTTCTTGTTCATCCTTTGATAATAGTGTTTTTTTTTATACATATATAAAACAAAACCCAAACTTTTTTTGATGTAAATTAAGCAGGCTTGTTTTAAACAGGAGGCTAATTCATCTTTTTTGTGCTAGCATCTAAGTTCACAACACAATCATGTTCTAACTGCAGGATGTTCTAACTGTTTGATCACTGGAGGATTTGAAATTCTTTCCAAAAAGAGGAGGATCATCATGATTCAGCCACAGTTAAGCCTGGTGACATCCCTTTTATTTTTCCTTAAAATACTTTTATGTTAATTGTGCGTGCAAATAAGAACAGATAAAAACCAGGCTTTGCTACAAATTAATTAAATGTATAATGAGAAATAAAAGATTAATTAAAAAGCATACAGTATTGCTTCAGGTACAGGTAGCTGTTCATTTTGTACAGATATCTGGATGAGGAATCTCTCTCACACACAAAAGGATATACAGTGGTACCTCGGGTTACAGACGTTTCAGGTTACAGACTCCACTAACCCAGAAATAGTACCTCAGGTTAAGAACTTTACCTCAGGATGAGAACAGAAATTGCGTGGCGGCGGCAGCGGGAGGCCCCATTAGCTAAAGTGGTACCTCAGGTTAAGAACAGTTTTAGGTTAAGAATGGACCTCTGAAACGAATTAACCCAAGGTACCAATGTATATGCACAGCTAGATCTCCAGTCCCATTGCTATTTATGCTCCTCTTCCCCTCAGCAGGCATGGGGACAGTTTATGCCTGCTCTCAGAGCAAAGCATACTAGGAAGTGCAGACACACATAGCATCCTTGCATCAATAGGATGCTCTATAAGCCAGCACCACTCAGGCTACTCCTTCTGTGTAATGAATCACCCTTCTGCCCTACAGGTAGCAATATAGGTAAGTGTGGCTGCTTTGGGGCAGAGTACAAATTGTTTTGCCTGGCATCTTGATAGGGTATAGGCAATGGGTTCCCTTCCTCTCCACCATCTGCTCCATACTATGCCTGTGGAAAGGATGGGGACAACAGGCAGGTGTGCTGCCAGTTAGGTTTATCTAACATTAGTGATAGGCACCGTAGAAAAAAGAGTGGCAGCAGAATCACTGTGGAATGCCCTTTATGGTGACTGAGGATTCCATAGATGGGTTGTTTAACAAATGGATTATTTTGGTACTTAACCAAAATCCTTAGACCTTTGGTTCAGGGTGGAAACTGAGCTCAGACAGCCTCAGAGAGCATCTAAGGCCTTGCTAATAGAAAGCAGGTCAGTGATTTGGTCCATTTGATTGACATTGGAGGAAGAAGTTGGCAAGCGACTTATACCTCAGCAAACATTTCTTGCGCAGCTATAAAACTGCATTTCTCCTTTGTGCCATGGCCCTATGTACCCAACACAGGAAGCCACCTTATGCAGAGACAGACCATTGATCCATCTATCTCAGTGTTGTCTACATTGACTGGCAGCAGATGTCCAGGACTTCAGACAGGGGTCTCTCCCAGCCCTTCCTAGGACCTTCTGCATGCAGGACAGATGCTCTACCACTGAGCTATGGTCCTCCCTCCTATCATGCCTCTTTCTTCCAGGTGTGCACATGAGCCAGCTGAACTACATTCACACTAGTCAACTGTTCAGGACAATTGTGGGAGGATGGATGTAGTCCCCCACTCATCCTCCCCTTCTTGCTCAAGCAACTCTTTAGCATGATTTTAGCTTTCTTGCTTCTACAAATGAACAGCATTGGAAAGGATACTGTGGTGCGAAATTTAAGCATGTCCTCCATATTTCCCATTCACTGAAATTAATGGGACTTCAGGGCACTCATTTTTCCCATTGCATCGTGCCCACATTTTGCACCGAATATTCTTTGCATTTATTTCACTAGGCAGGCTTTCTTTTCTGCCAACAAGTTAAAACCTTACTCAGAGGCAAAATATGCACCTGGATCAAATTATTTGACTTACAATTCCCAATAAATAATGGGAAACAAAACATTTCCCCCCAAGGATACTAAAGGATCATCATGACCAGGTCTTAGCGTTTGCTGATTTGCACGCTTTAGATTGTATGCCCTTCGTGGTAATTATTGTGAAAAGTGCCATGCACATTGATGATGCTAGATGGCAACATAATCAGGAATAGCTCAAGATTCTTGCCACACAAGGTGGAGCAGGCTGAGTGTGTCTCTTCACAGAGTACAACAGCTTTGCAGCTCCTGTTGCAGGTTGTAGAGGATTCTTGGGTTTACTCTCAGCTTGGATGAGTCTGTCATTTGCCTGAAACGGAGGCCAAATGTGTCCATTGCTTCCAGTATGGTGTGAGCCTCTTGAATTATAACACTGCAAGATTAGCTAACCTAATTACCAAGGATGAAGAAACTGACCTAATCTAGATGTTTGTTGGACTACAACCCCCATCATCCCTGACCATTGGCCATGCTGGCTGGGGCTGATGGGAGTTGGAGTCCAGCAACATCTGGCCAAATGTTCCCTTTCCCTGGTGTATATAATTGGGCCACCCCTGCTTATGATTCAGAGATGGCTAAATTACCTGGGGAGGGAAATGAGCTAGCAAAAGTGCTCCGGATTGGAGCGGTGGGGCACTGCATATTTAAAATGCTTACACTGAATATTAGAAAGGTGATGTGGGGAAGGAAGGCAATAAAAAGAAAATGGTTAAAGCTAACCAGACACATAAATTATGTACGGGGCTTAGCCCACAATAAATACAGTAATGGGTTTTAAGAAATTGCTCAGGTGCCAATACATAATGAAAATCACCTAGGGTTAGCCCTAGACATGTTTCCACAAGCTTCTAGCATTGTAAAAGTTAAAAACAATCACGGCAGCATTGTAAAAGAAGCCTGAAGATCAAGCATTATAAATCCAGGGAATTGATAGATGCAGTTAAACTTTTAAGCATTCTATAAAACTGAGAAGATGTTCAGGGCACCCTTTTGACTCTCCATAATGATATCGCTCTATAACCACGAGGATAATCACTTCAATACAGTGACAAGCATGTGGAACCATCTTACTCACAAGAGCTTCACTTCTCATTTCACTGGTGGGAACAGCTCGGTTTTCACCATGGGAGGCACCCGTAAAGCTGTCCCTTAATGGAAGTGGCAAATATCATGAATGTGATAATAACCAGATCCCAGAATAGCTGGACCTTTGGACATAACCACTAAGGCTGCATATACACCACACAAATAAAAAATTTATAAAGCAGATGGCTTCTCCCAAATAATTCCTGGAGATCTAGTTTTATTAAGGGTGCTGGGAAATGTAGCTCTTTTTTGGGGGGGGAACTACAGTTGGGGGGAGTCATACACTTTATATGTGCTTTAGGTGTATGGTGTGTACACATACACAATGTGTGGGGGGAGAGGAGGGAGGAAGATTTAATTTATTTGGCTATGTTTTCTGCAGCTAAATACATTTGTTTAACCTTTCTTGGGTCACATGCCAGAATACAGGTGTACATGGTACTTAACGTATCAGGGGATGTGGCGAAAGCAAGGAGAGGGAGTAACTAGGAACAGAACTCAATCATGTTGACAAGAAGTTGCTTTAAGGAGGAAATGGCCTTGCCCAGCCTAGGGGCCTTTTCATATATCCCAGGGCAGGGAAGCCATTTTGTTTTTATTGATGGATTGATTATAGATTTTTTAAAATTGTAATGTAATAGTAAGGTCTTATCTAAACAAACAACAAACAAAACAGAAGAAGAAGAAGCAGCATACAAAGTCCTCTTTCACATGTATGGCAAATCTTGACCAACACAAAGGTGAACCCTCCCAGCTCTCACCCGGGAGCTTGCATTTCTTCTCCCAAGCTCCCACCCTGGGAGACCTAGGCAGGGAAGCCATTTTGTCAGCAAGCGCCCTTCACTGGAAGCCATGCCTAAGCCTGATTCCATGAGACGTGTACCCTTATGACAGCATTTCCCAACCTGGTGCCCTCCTGGTGAGTTAGACTGCAACCACCATCAGCCTCAGGCAGCATGTACCAGGCTGGCGGAGGCTGCTTCACGAACATTTGTTGCGAACAGATGTTTGCAAACATCTGTTTGGTGCATTCACATTACTAGAGATAGCAAACTTCCAAAGCTCTAGGCCTTTACAGGAAGATTCTCCATGAAAAGAGAAACAAACTATGCAAAATGCGTAAAGAGCTTGTCTAGGATTCAACTGTTCATGTTTCTTTAAACACCCTTTCTTCTTCCCCCTCGGGGTGTTACAATAAGATTGTGTTCAAGTTGTTTGGGATTGCATGTCAGTATTTCCCAGAAGAATGAAAGCTAGACAGCTGGGGAATAGTAAATGTGTGTATGAGGGGGTTTCTTGGGGAAAGTGATGGCACAATGGAGAAAGGCAGGTTGACAAGAAAATTAAAAAGGGGGAAGTGTGGAAGAAACGCGAGCAAGGCAGAACTTCAGAGAGGGGTGGACTCTTGTGAGATCTCAAGCAGCCCTGCGTGCTCTCATGAGAGCCTCCCTGAACTCACAAGAGGGCTTTAAAAGGTCTCTGCCTTTCTTGGGAGTGCGGGGGTAAGATCCATTTGGTGTGTCAGCTCCAGAAGATAAGATGGCTCGTGAAAACACGGTTCCAATGATTTGTTTGGACTACGCATGATTTTGGTTTTACGTGCTACCCCTGAAACATAAACCCTGCCAAAGATGTGAGTGATCCAAACCAACAATATTTGGGGTTGAAAAAAGAACTTGTTGCTCAAAGAAAAAAAGGCAACGTATGTGCTTTATAATTAAGGCAGTCCTCAGAAGGATTCAGTGCCTCCCTACCATGGCTTTGCAGTGACTCATTATTTCACAGAGAAAACAATTTTAAAAGAAGATGTCAATATTTCCCTTCCATATTATTGCTCTCCTTCCCTTGTTTTGCACTATAACATTAGAATAGAGACTAGATTCTTACACAGGAAGAGTTGCCTTATACAGTGGTGCCCCGCAAGACGAAAAACCCGCTAGACGAAAGGGTTTTCCGTTTTGGAGGCGCTTCGCAAAAATAATTCCCCTATGGGGTTGCTTCGCAAGACGAAAAAAATCTTGCATCCCCCCGCGGGTTTTTTTCGCTTTTTCCGCCCTTTTCTTAAGCCGCTAAGCCGCTTATCAGCTGTTCCGCTGATAAGCCGCTTAACAGCTGATCGCTGGAAGCCGCTTGACAGCTGTAGCGCTAATCCGCTAAGCTGTCGATGGGCTTGCTTCGCAAGATGAAAAAAACGCTATACGAAGAGCCTCACGGAACGGATTAATTTCGTCTTGCGAGGCACCACTGTACCAGGTCAGACCACAGGTCCATCCAGTTCAGTATTATCAACACAGACTGGCAGAAACTGTCCATTATTCAGACAAGAGTCTTTCCCAGCCCTACCTAAAGAAAAGTGGTTGAACCTGGGAGTTTTTGCATATGAGTACTCTGTCACTGAGCTACCATAATTGAATAGGCCATTGCCCAGGAGTCCATGCTGATATAATTACCTAAGGTACAGTAGGGTTATTTTTGCTAAATAGCACTGGGCTGAAACACAATGGGGCTTTTACCACAAAATTAAGGGCTACATACCCTGTGCAAGAAAAAGCCGTCTCATTTTGATGGTCCTGATTGGCTTCAGGTAGAAATTGGCCATTGAATGTCACCGGTCCTATGCTATGGAACACTCTTCCAGAAGAAATTCGACAGGTATCCTTGCTATTGATTTTCAGGCATCACTTAAAGAACTTTTATGCTGATGGGCCTATGCAGCAGTTTAAGTATTCTTGACCAGTCATCGCTGCATTGTTTTTACTGGGGGCTTTGGGGGGGGTATATAACGGTGTGGTATTAAACTGTTATTCCTAGTAGACCCACTGAAATCAATGAACCTAACTTAGTCATGTTCATTCATTCAAATGTGTCTATTCTGAGTAAAGTTTACTGCATTGATATTTTTTGATTAGCATTATATAAATACTTTTATATATATATATAAAAAGGGTGAACATGGGTGAAAAAGTTACCAGCTGCACTTGTCGGGAGAGGGAGAAGGAGAGGTCACCTCCTTTAAAGTACTCTCAAATGGCCCCTCTTGGTCAACCATAGAAAATCTGAATCCAAGCTGCTTAGTGCTTCATTAAATCCAATATGATCCCCCATTCACTCTAATAAAGAGATATGTTTGCTCCCTTGGTGGAAATTGAGCGGCTCCCTCCACTGAACTGAAACGTGCCATCCCCTCAATGCTGTGGCAGCCAGTCACTCATAAGGCTGGCAGTTTTGGCGATGTGCTGCATTTTGTAAGGAGTTTAAATAGCCAAATGGCCTGTATCTTTTCAGGTTGTTATCAAGATGATCTTTACTGTTGTCTCTTTAAATACTGTTTCAATTGTCTGGGTTAGGAATTGTTTTATGCTGCTTTTTTCTAGTTGTTGTTTTTAAGATACTAGTTTTAAAATATTTTTATGATATCGTTCTGTTTTGAAAGGCAACACACAGCTCCTTAAATAAATCAAAATAAAATTATTCTGGATACACTGAATGTCCTTGGACAGCTATTTCTGTGGGGCCTAAAATGCTCTCTGAAAGACCACGGAAACATTTCCTTTCTTGTTCACTGGTCTTCAAAGCACTTGCTTCAGCACCATCTATTTGTTTTATTTCTCCATTAGGCTGCTTCCTTCTTCAGAAAACGATCCCATCCCATCAAGATTGCGTCATATTACCAATGATGTCACAATGCTGCAATAGTCTGTCAGATTTGGCATCACAATAACATAAGATGACAAGGGGAAATTAAGCCAATTCAGAGTGAGGCTAATTCTTCCTGTGTCACATTGCCTTCACTCTGGGTTGACTGAGAGAGTGCAGCCACATGTGAATGTGGGATGAGGAAGGGTAGTGCAGTTGCCATTGCCAGGCAAAAACATTCCTCTTTACCTCTTTATTATTATTACAGCCACTGCCAGGTTCCTGTAACCACTATCAGGGATGCTAGCACTGCTGGAGTCATTGCACTTCCAGAAATGCTATAGCTACCAGACAACACAGGTGTTCTTTGAGTTCCTGCTCCATGGGATTTTTGTCTTTCACATGACGGTGTATGTTTTGACTCCACAGAGTGGGAAGTGACAGAGACAGGATGCTTGTGTTACTGTGTTCCGTGAAGTGGGACTATTGTCCTTTGTTCTTCTTTCTCTTTGCTGTCTGATGCTAGAAAGAGATGGAGCCATGTTGCAGTGCTCCATGTGTGTTTATATGTAAATAAACATAGATTAGCCAAAATGCTGAGTTGCTGAGGTCTGTTACGTGAACTGCGAAGACTCTGCGGGTCCTTAAGTGTGCCGATGTCTGTTGGCATCGGTCGCTGTGATGTTCAGGCTGAAGAAAGCTTTTGAAGCTCCCGAATGAATGTGTCTCTACCAGGGTCCTACTCGAGTGTAGGACGAGCTCCTGACAGGTGTATCCCTGCCTGTCGCATGTGTTCCACTACTTGGTTAGATGGGCAAACATGTTATTCCTGGGCATTGCCTTTACCCATTGCTGAAACATCCATTGCTTCAAAGTCAGGGGTTCATTTTGGCTCAGCCCTGTAATGATCCCAGCCTGGGCTCATGTTCCCCAAGAAAGAAAAAGTAAAAGCTAGCTCAAGGAAAAAGCGATTTTCACCTCTTGTTGGTAGAATGGAAGCACAGCAACCTCCTTGGATGAGAAGTCATTAGACAGATGGTGCGTGTAGGTATTTTAATGTGCATAGCAGCTAACAAAAGTCTCCCAGTGCAAACGTTATCCATCAAGTAAATTGTGTGGCTCTACGGTGATCCTAGGAGGATATTAATTCCATTAAATCAATTGGTGCTTTGTGATGTATGTAATTCTATGTCCATACGTTTCTTGCAATTCATAACGAAACGATGCATTTTTTTTTTTGCTCAGATAAGTGGTTTTAGCTGGAATTCAATAAAAATATAATCAGAAATGTATGGGCTAGGTATCTGACATCATCCTTTGAAAGGTCTGGCATCCAAAATGAATCATAGCTTTTTGGATACTCAGCAGTAGTTTGACAGATGCAACCACTTAGTAGCCCATTGTATAAAGGAGGCCAATCATGACTTAATAATTTATTGCATTTTTATCCAAATCCAAAATGCTCAAGGGGGGGGGATACATAGTTCCCATCCCTCCATTTTATCCTCTCAACATTGTTGTGATATAGGTTAGTGGGGGGGGGGGGCTTTGTAGCTCAAGGGCCACATCCCCTCTTGGGCAACTTTCCAGGGGCCACATACTAGTGGTGGTTTGGATCAGAAACAAAAGTGGGTGGAGCCATTGATGTGAGTCTTCTAGTGGGTACCATTTCGGCAATGCAAAAGCCAGAAGCTTCTGTACAGATCTGTCTCTACACACACACATATTTCTCCATTCAGCCATGCATTCTGGCCAGTCAAATGTACTTGCATAGGGGTGGTGAGAGTCCAGAGGACCAGACAGGAAGGCCTGGACCATGACATAGAATCATAGAATCATAAAGTTGGAAGAGACCACAAGGGCCATCGAGTCCAACCCCCTGCCAAGCAGGAAACACCATCTGAGCACTCCTGACATATGGTTGTCAAGCCTCTGCTTAAAGACCTCCAAAGAAGGAGACTCCACCACACTCCTTGGCAGCAAATTCCACCGTCGAACAGCTCTTACTTACATTTGGACCCTGGGACTGATACCCCCCACCCCTATGTCTAACTGAATGACCTTTGAGACGGGCTGAGAATTTGAACTCAGAGCCACACTTTGGATTTCTGATACACAACACCCACGGCCACATCTTTCACTAAGCTGTTATATGCTTAGATTTAATCTGTTGTGAGGGATTTTAGTATGCTTACTGATGTTTATCTTTGGCTGGCTTCATCATGTTTACATGCAAGCCATTCTGAGATTCCTTTTGAGAGTGGGAAAGAAATATGTTTAAATAAGCCACAGTTTGCCTTCTTTGGGTGGAGTTGCACTCCTGATTAAGCAACAGGGTCATCATTGTTGGAAGAGACCCAAGTGGATTTTGTGGCAAGGAGCAACTTTTACCAGATTTGGCTACAGTTATTCCTGGACAGGGATAGCTTGGCCACATTGACTCACTCAGTAATGCACTCTATGTGGGGCTAGACTTATGTCAGGTCTGGAAGCTGCAGCTAGTGCAACATGAAGTGGGTAGTTGGATGTGTGATGCTCATGGTCCTTTGCCATGTAACACCTTTGCTGAAAGAACTGCACTGGTTTGCTACCAGGTTTTGGAATCAACCTATAAAGACCTGAACACTATAGTCATCATCAGAAGCCCTCCTAGTTGTAGGTATGTGCCCATCTGTTAAGGACCACAGGGGGGCCTTTTCTGTGATGGCACCAGTGGCGTAGCGTGGGGGGTGCCAGGGGTGCCGGCCGCACCGGGCGCAACATCTGGGGGGGCGCAAGTCCAGAGGGAAGGGACAAGTTCCTTCCTCCGCCGGGCTCCCCGCCGCCACCGCCAGCCTTGCGCCCTAGCGCGCGCGCGCCCGCCGCCGCCGCTGCGGCTGCGCTCCACTCACTGCTCGCAGGAGGAGCAGCCGCTGCAGCAGCGCCGACGCCGCCACCAACGCCTGGCCGGGCACGGGCAGCCTCCACCCCCCCCCCCCGCCGCCGCCATCCCCTCGGCCCAGCCACAGGCGACGGCTGCTTCTGCCGACTGGGAGGGAGGAGCCAAACCCTCCGAGAGGAAGCCGGCGGGCGGGCGAGGGTCTCCCGGCGGAAGGGGGCGCCGCTGGCTCCGGCTCTCAGTGCAAGCCTCAGCCGCGGGGGGGCGGGGGCGGCGGGCGAGGACGGAGCGCGGCTGGAAGCCCCCGGACCAGGCTGGGGGGAGGAGAGGCGCTCGCCAAGCCCGGATCTGGAGCGCCTCGGAGCGCCCAAGGAGAGGAGAGGGCGGGGAGGCGCCCGAGGGGAGGGGGCTTCGGCTGCCTCGGCCCGCGGGGGCTCCGCAAATAATAAATTTAATAAATTCCTGCTGAGCCTTAAGGGGGGGGTCCTTGGTTCCTTCACTCGCCCCCAGCCCCAATGGCGTAGCGTGGGGGGCTGCAGGGGGGCCGGCCGCAACATCTGGGGGCGCGCGCTCACATTCGAGTGCTAAAATCCAGGGGTTAGGGGGCGCAAATTACTTGCCTTGCCCCGGGTGCTGACAACCCATGCTACGCCACTGGATGGCACCAATACTCTGGAATAGTCTCCCCTCAGAGATGAAGCATGTGGAAAACTCTAATGCAGTGTAGAAGCATGCTGAAAATCTTGTTCTCCTTGGCATTTGATTGTTTGGGACATCAGCCACTATGCTCTTTCTGTTATATTTCATTTTTAGTATAGTACATGTGATATTGCTGTATTATTGTATACTGCCTTTATATGTTTTACATGGCAGTTGTTGTTTTTTAATAAATTCATTGGCTTCCTTCTAACCTGAAAGTTCAATAATGTATTTATTAAATTCATATCCTGCCATTCCTCCCAAAGAAGCCCAGAGCAGCAAATGCAGAAAAGTCTGAATAACGCAATTAAAAGTAAAATAAAAACACAATTTATACAATTGAAGAGAATTTAAAATTAGTATCGTCTAAAACAATCAACTACATTCACAATTTCAAGTTTGCCATGAGCAGTATATTTCAGACATCTAACGCCTGGGCAAACAAAAACAAAACAAAAAAATCCTTTGAAAGTTAGCAGTCAGAGAGGCAGCTGTACCTCACCAAGGAGAGAATTCCACAAACAGGGAACTACCACTAAGAAGGCTGTGTCACGGGTCAGTGCTGCTACCAACAGGGCCTCCCGTGCCAATTGTATGGATCGATATGGTTAATGGATATTGTTGTTGTTTTATTCTTAGTTGTTACTGTGGATTATTAAAACCAGTGTGTATGGCTAACGAAAAGGCCCTTAGCATTCCTTCCCATTTCCTTCTTTCCTCAGCCGAGGAAACCTCATCTCTCCTAGATCACATGGCATTCATTTGCAGCTCTTTCAGTGCTTGCAGAAAGAAGCTATTTCTTATCAAAATGCCCCTCACCCTTTTGTGAAGTAGTAAGGTGGGGGAAATAGCTTTTGGGAGCTAAAAGGCCTTTGTGCTTCATGTTGGTCACTTCCCTTCATTATTCCCCAGTCACCTTTGAGAAGTCATTCGTTGCCAGAATATTCCATCCCACGCACAAATTATCTTAATAACAGAACAACAAAGGCTATAATTAACATTCATTAAAACCTCACGTATAAGCTGCATTAGAAGAAATGAAGTAGTAATTAACCTATACACTTCTACTGATTGTTGTATCTAGCTATTAGAGCTTAATGAGGATAGACAGCGCTGGGTCAAAAAGCTTATACTTCTTTTCGGGGGGAAACATAACGACAGCAGCTGTCACTCAATTAATTCTGAGCCACCATCTCATTTTAATCCTTTCCTCCAGTTCACTCTTGTGCCCTTCTTTTCATTATAGCCTCATCTCTCCTTCTCTTTGTCTCCCTGCAGTGCTATGTTATATCTTTAGTAGTAAAAGCAGAGGATGTAATGAGGGGTCAGGATGGTGGAAAATGAACAGCATGGTGAAAAATCACAAACTAAAAGATATTGTAGACTCCACAGTGCACAGCCTGGTTCTTTTGTTCTTGGTCACAGGAGACTCAGCATTGCCAGACAATTAAATACTTCTGGCAATTAGCTGTTTTATGGTTTATGGTTAACCAGTCACAGACATATTTGAAAAATCTTGAGGTAGTCAGTGAATCACGAAAGTTGTTTCTTCAGCAAACAGGTAGATCAACTGAAAGGTGCTTGCTGAAGTGTTGTTCCAAATTATCTGGCAGGATCCTACGTCACTGACGTGAAGCAGAGTTATGGTACCTTATGGTATCTTTTAAGTGTTCACCTAAAATGTTTAAGTGCATGGGTGAAAGTGAAAAGTCTGAATGTGACAGATATGTGTTTGAATCCAGGGAGGACCCGGGATGATGAACTGCAACTCAAACCCTTTACAGATGTTGTAAGCAGTGGCGTAGCGTGGGTTGCTTGTACCTGGGAATGCGCAGAGGAAGTGCATGGGAGAGAAAGAAGTGGAGTATGTACACATGCACATTCAACTGCCTAATGGTGTCTGTGTCACCCAGGAGATCTCAGCCACAGAATTAAGAAAAGAAGAGTAGTTCCGTTGTCTGGAGAGGTCACTTCCTGGTCCGCATGGAGAAGCTGTTTTCAATGGAGCCCAGCGACAGAAGCACACAGCTGTATTGAGCCAGCACCAGGTGTTGACATTTTGTGCCCCTAACAATTTTGCACCTGGGGCAACCACCCCTGTGCACCCCCAAACACTACGCCACTGGTTGTAAGTACACAGAATGATTGTCCGAAGGTCCAATAATAATTATGCTATATAGTTCTCCAGTTATCTCTGCAAGAGGTGTACATGTATATATAATTTTGCTAATTCAAACATACATATTGATGTGGATAGACAGAATTTACAATTTAGACATCACAACTATTTGTCAGAATATGGATTATGCTGTCAGAATTTCCGCCTTCTGAGTTCAAGCACTGATCATTTAGTAAGGAGAAATGGGGCAGATGGATGGATGGATAAATGACAGGGTTAAAGTCAAATGCAAGCTATGTAATCTTTTAAACACCATTCAACTGTCTTTGAACAAAAGAATGTTAGATTTTAGTGTGTGGTTTTTTTGGAGGGGGGGATTCTTACATGGTGAAGGTTGCATTCAAAAAACAACATGCTGAGTAGGGAAGAAAGAACAAATTGCTGAGCACAAAGCCATGATTTGGTAGACGTTGGATAAGAGTCAGAAATAATCCAGCTAGGACTTCTGGCTTTGATAATGTTTAAACTAAACCCAAGTCTCAGCCTCGCCACTGGCTTTCTAAGCATAGCGGGGTCCCTGCTCCAATTACAACTTTGCAGCAAGTGCAATAAAGTGACACAAATCCCTGAAGTCAACATATTAGAGCTAAATACCCAGAAGGAGAGGATAACCTCTCAAAAACAACAACAACAGCAAGCCACCCATTAAGTGCAAAATTAACTAAGAGCCACTTCATGCTTGCAGCTCCACAGTACTGGCTGAGATTTCAGCAACTGTTATTATTCAGCCTGCCAGTATGTTTATTGAGGGGGTGGGTTGGGTTTATTGGGAGGGGGTTGATCTTGTTTTTGTTATGTATTTTGTTTTCATCTTGTATTTTAATGTTGTGAACTGCCCTGAGATCGAGGAATGAAGGGCTGTATACAAATTTGATAAATATATATATATATATTTTAAAAAGAATCTTGTTGGAGTAAGAATGTCTTCATCAGCCAGCGAAAGACTGTTCACCCATGCAGCTGCACCGAGAAGGCTCCATTTCTTGTCCCCATTAATCATGACTTTGTCCTAGTTGGGAGAAAGAGATAGACTTCTCTTTCTCTCAGGTAGGAGTAGGCAGTCTCTCAGGTATCCAGGACTTAAACCATTCAGAGCATTAAAGGAAATCACCAACAACTTGAATTGTGCCTAGAAGCAAATTGACAGCCAATGAAGATGATGCATGCAGAATAGGTTCTGGACCTGCTGTGGCCTTCAGAGATTTTTTTTCAAAGTTTGCCCCATGTCACTACTAACAGGCTTAGCATTCTGTATATTTTTAGATTAGGTTACTTGGACAAGCCTAGATTCAGCTGATGCTAAAATGCCCACAAGGTGCCTCAGCACTGCTAAGGCACAGCCTGCAATTCTATCTGCATAGATAGATCCAAATTACAAGTTAATGGCTTCCCTCCTATAATTACCACAAACCTTTCATATATAGAACTTATGAATATTGCCCTCCTCCCACTGACACACTCCCACTGACACACACAAACAAACAAGACAGAAATTGTTTTCATTCTGTGTACTCCCGCACTGAAAAACAAAACCAAACACCAAAACAAAAAAAGCAGAAATAATATGGCACACAGTGAGAACATTGCTCTTCAGTAGCCTCTGCCGAACGATCATTAGAGTAGAGCTTTCTTTGCTCAGCACATTAGAGAAAGGACACCTATAGAGTATAATGAACAGCCTGGTCTTTTCAAGTTTGCTTGCTGCTGCAGCTCAAAGAGAAAGGTTCTTGCTAGATGCAAGCATAGCAGACTGAAGCAAGCCTGTCTGCTGTGATTTTTTTTTAAGTCTTTCAAAATGGGAGGAGCCATCTCTTTATGTCAAGAGTCCTGCTTTGCATGCAGAAAGTCCCATATTGAATCTCTGGGCAATTATCATTCTGGGGTCTCAGGCAACACATCTGAGGGGAAAGGCCCCTGCCTAAAATCCTGGAGAGCCACCAGATGTTGTTGGACCACAGCTCCCATCCAGGGGTGTACGAAGTGGGGGGCAGAGGGGGCAGGCCGCCCTGAGTGCCACTCTGGTGTGTGTGTGACAAGATGGCCAAGAGGGGCCAAGGGCCGCTATTGCACAGTGAACATACAGGCTGCCGCTCTCTCACGCCGTCCATACGGGCGTCTGTATGGGCTGCCACATGTGTGCACTCAGTATTGGATGCCACACATGCGCAGTCCGTAGGGACAGGGCGTGAGTGGCAGCCCATACAGATGCCACGCAAGCACCACTGGGTGGTTCGTCCCGCCCCGGGTGCCAGAGAGGGTTCCTCCGCCATTGCTCCCATCATCCCTGATTGTTGGCTGTGTTGACTGATTGTGATGGGAGATGGAGCACAACACCTGGAGGGCCACAGCTTCCTCACACCAGGGTAGACCAATAATCTGTATAATAAGAGAGCTTCATGTGCTCTTGCTTCTATGCTAGCACTAACCTGCACTAGACTGAGCGGTACCAGATTATTCCCATGGCATTTTACTGTGCAAATCTGAGTGTATTTATTCCAAAGCAAGTCCACTAAATTCAATGGGATTTTCTCCCTGGTGAATGCTGCTTGGAATGACAACTTGCACCCCTTACCATTTGCTTCTCAACCCGTGAAGAGCTCACAGGCCATAAGGAAATGACATCTGCAGAAACAATTTCAGAGTGCTACAGCAGAATAGCTCAGTAAGGCCAAAGAAGACTCATGCTTTGAAGTCATTTTGGCAAAAAAACAGTGTGTGTGTGTGTGTGTGTGTGTGTGTGTGTGTGTGTGTGTATAAAAAAAAACTGAACGAGCCCTTGGTGCTACAAGCTCTATTTTAACTGGCAGTGCTTATTTGTAATATACATACATGCAGAATTGGTCAGTCTTAGCCCTCCCCGTGTAGAGCACAGAAGTGATATGTGATGCAGTTGTGATGTATATTTCCTGGGTGGCTTGGAAATCCAAGGGGAGCGTGGCAAACATACTTCTCTGCTGCTGCCATTCAGAAATATCATAAATATGTGAATGAGGTCTCCACCCCACGCCACTGGTGGTGTGTCTTCTCAGGTGAAATCTGGGTCTCTTGGTTTCTCATTTTTCCATCCTAATTATTTCCATTTTCTGCATTTCCACATCAGTTTGCAATATCATCACCATCATCATTAGCAGATGTCCTCATTCATCAGAATTTTTGTGCAAATTTATTCCAATATACATGTTTGTATGCAATTTGGTCTAGTATTCACATTCTAGCAAAGCAATTTCACCAAACAACACATTTTTGTATGTTAGTTTCACCAATATATGCATTTTATGCACACTTGACCCTAGTATGTGCACAGTTTACTAGGCTGGATAGTTGCAAAGTTTGGAGAAATACAAATTTCAGAGAACGGCCGTGTTTTGGTTTGCACATTGTTTCAGAAAGTGCGCATTAGACAGATTTGCCTTTACATGCGCACTGAACTGATTTCCACCCACATCCCGACCCTCCACTCCAATGCCATTAAGACATTATAAAACCTATTCAGAGCCTGCCAGCACCTTGTGTAAGAGAGAGAACCAAGCCTCTTTTGCATGCAATGTCAGCTGCCAAATAAAGAGAGGGGGAAGAGAGGAGTACTGATTGAACCTGCTTCTGTTGTTTACAAGGCCCAGTTCTCTTGGGAAGATGGGTTAACCTCAAGGTGTATAGGCTAAACAGCATATGACTGTCAAAAGCAAAGCAGCGAAGCCAAATGCACAGAGTAGGCCTCAGCAAAACAAGCTTGGACATTTAAACAGCACAAGCTTTTACAGCTTCCCAGCCTTTGTGATGAATATGTACTTCAGCCGTCATTTTTGATAACAGTATCTCAACAAATGATGAGTGGGTCTTTTAAAGGGTGTATGATCTCTAGTGGAGTCAGCTAAAGGCTGACTGGGGCTACTGCATTATAAAGTCGACACCACCGCCAATCTACCTTCAAACATTATCCTGCGGTGTGTGCATGCCTTTGTGCATGTAGCAAACAACAGGGATCACTGGATGCCTCATATTAAAGCAGCACCTAGTTCAATATTGTCTGCACTGACTGGCAGTGCCTTTCTGAGGTTTCAAACAGGGATATTTCCCACCCCCACCTGGAGATGTCAGGGTCTGAAACTGAAAGGCACGTGCTCTAACACAGAGATGCCAAATTAGTTACATCTCTGAAATAAATTCACGTTATCTTCCTGTCCTAGTCTCCTTGACTAAAATACCATCATTTTCTTTGTAATTGATGAAGCTGCACATGGGATGACTTTTTTTAAAAAATCTATCACCTTCCACCTTCCTATGAAATCTGGACCATAAAGAAGGCTGATCGCCGAAGAATTGATGCTTTTGAATTATGGTGCTGAAGGAGACTCTTGAGAGTCCCATGGACTGCAAAAAGATCAAACCTCTCCATTCTTAAGGAAATCAGCCCTGAGTGCTCACTGGAAGGACAGATCGTGAAGCTGAGGCTCCAATACTTTGGCCACCTCATGAGAAGAGAAGACTCCCTGGAAAAGACCCTGATGCTGGGAAAGATGGAGGGCACAAGGAGAAGGGGACGACAGAGGACGAGATGGTTGGATAGTGTTCTCGAAGCTACCAGCATGAGTTTGACCAAACTGCGGGAGGCAGTGGAAGACAGAAGTGCCTGGCGTGGTTTGGTCCATGGGGTCACGAAGAGTTGGACACGACTAAACGACTAAACAACAACATCAACATCACCTTCCACACATATCTCAAAGTTGATGTACAAAGTGCAATAAAAACCACTTTAAACACAGTTGAAAGCCACCTAAAAAATATCAGTAGATGAATTTAAAAAGAATACCAAATATACACCCACTGCAGAAGTCTACTCATCCAACAGGAGAAGCTTGTCCAGAAAAAAGGCTTCAGTTGTTTCCATAACCTGCAGATAGCAGGCACCTGTTGTATCTCAACAGGAATGCTATTTCACAGACAAGGGGCTATCACACTGTGATTTATTGTGGAGTGGGCTTCTGAGATCTCTGGAACACGCAGGAGCAGCTCTCTTGCAGACCCCAGTGTAAGCGAATTATGTAAAGGATAAGACAGTCTCCAGGAACCTGGTCATAAGAACATAAGAGCCTGTTGGATCAGGCCAATGGCCCATCTAGTCTAACATCCTGTTATCAGATCGGCCAACCAAACACCTGTGGGAATCCTGCAAGCAGGACCTGAACACAAGAGCACGCTACTGTTTCCATTACTGCTTCTGACTATGGGGGCTGAGCATGGTCATCATGGCTAGTAGCCATTGACAGCCTTATCTGCCATGAAATTGCCTGATCCTCTTTTAAAGCCATCCAGCCTGGCGGCCATCACCGCCTCCTGTGGGAGCAAGTTCCGTATTTTAACTGAACAAAGTACTTTCTTTATCTATCTTGAACATTCAGCTTCCTTGGATTGCCCACGAGTTCTGGTGTTATGAGAGAAGGAGAAAAACATTTCTCTCTGCACTGTCTCCATCCTGTGTCCTGAGTTGCACAGGGCATTTATGTTAGTATGGAAACCATGAACTTGGCCTGGTAGCAGATTGGCAGCCAGTGCAAATCCCGAAAGCAAGATGCTAAATGTTGGCACAAGTTTGTCCCCGTAAGTAGCTTAGCCACTATGTTTTGTACCAGCTGCAATCTCTGGACCAACCTCAAGGTATCTCCGGATAGAGTGCATTGCAATAATCTAATTCTTAGGGTAGTTGGGGAACGGATGGACACCAGAACGTTTTCACATTTTTCTGTTGGTTCAGCAATGTGATGAATTTTTTCCTTTTTCTTTTTCAGAAGAACAAAATAATATTCTTGGGAAGATGAATAAAGAGGGATGGCCTGAAGGCATAATACAAAAGCTGCTCTTTTGTAGTCCTGTCTCCATAGAACCTCAGACCTAACTCCTACCCTAGTTCTTCCTGTGTATATCTGAGACACCAAGGGAATTAGGTTAAGATCCACAGCACTATTTAAGGCTTTTACCAAATGTGGGCAGAAAGGTTAGAGATCTTCACACACACACACACGTATGACTGCTATAATAATCTACACTGCCTCAATATGCCAGTACAACACTGGTGGTGCTATAGTAATAAACATTATTTGTCTGCTGAGTATTTTTCCTAATCAACACAGATGACCTTCACATTGACTATGTACATTTATTCCTGATAATATTGGATGGCCTGTACTCTCTAGAGTTCTTTCCCAAGGGCAGGACTTTATCCATATAGTTTTTTTCCACAAACACATTTTATATTTAAAAAGTATGATTGGCTGCAGGCATAGTTTGAAATGTCATTCACCAAGTCACATTTATGATCATCATACATTGAGGCTGTCAGACCATATAATCATTGCTAGAATTGTTTCCAATCCACAAAGGAAATAAAGTGTCACTATCTTTAGGGCACTACGAAATGGGAGTTAACGAACTGGAGCTTTCAGTCCGCACAACCTGAAGTCCAAATTCCTTAATTGTAGGTTACAGTATTTAAACAACCGTCAACCTTAGCAATAGATGTAGCTGTCCTCTTCCCTATGGACAACCTTAGTTATTAATATTGGTAGAAATGGTTTCAGAAGCTCAGGAGTGGTGGTCTGGGAGACAGCATTCTCTGTGGCAACTTCTAAATTGTGGAACTCCCTCTCCACAAAGGTGTGTCTGGCATTCATTGTACAGTTTCTGGCGAATACTGAAGACCCACCTCTTTACCCTGCCTTTTGAGACTTCAGATGTATATTTTTAGAATCCACCTTATTCCTATGGTTGCAAGTGGTTTTTAACTGCTTTTATTGTGTTTTTAACAGTTGTAATCCGCCCTGGGATCTTACGGTGGGTAATACATTATGACAACAACAAGCTAGATGTATTTGCTTGTCTGCTCAATTATTCCAATTGATGATGTAACAGTAAATGATTTATGTATAACAATCCTTCAACTGCCATTATGTTTTGTTTATTGTTTTGTATTGATCAAAATGATTCTTTTTTACATTTTAAGGTTTTCTTTAAAATTAATTCAATGTTAAATTCTTTTAAAAATAAAGTCTATTAATTTTAATGGGTGTACTCTGCCTATGTCTAACACTCGAGACAGCCCACTGGGCTTCAGACACATCACCATTTTAGGAAGTTCCTGAAATGGTTCTAAAGACCAAATCAAAAACAGTGATCTTGTGGTGGGGTTGTGGATGTGGTTGGGGAAATGTGTCTCCACCATAACTGTTTACTTATTCTGTGCATATTGAGAAATCATAAATGAGTCCAGCAAGTTGTACAGCTCCAGTGTAGGGTTGGGATATATCAAAATGTTACTCAGAAATATCAAACACCCAGCATATTTTGGATAAGACATTCTCAGGGGCAAAACTATGTCTGCTTGGAATTATTCAATCATGATTCAAACTCTGCAGCAAAAAGCCCACTGCACAAATGTTTAATTCTTACTGCAGAGTCTTGAAAGTGAGCATATTATTGTCTAGATGGTTGGATCGCTGGTTTTTATGTAAGCACTGTTTATTTCATTATGCCACTGACTCAGTTCAGTCATATTGTTCTGGCTTCACTCAAAACCCAGTCCATTCTCTCCATCAATTGAAAATATTGCCTGGACCCTGCACATTGGCAAGATTAAGCTATACAGCAGCATCTCGTGGGAGAATCTATTGCATTCCTGGTAGCCCCATTACAACTCATGTAGCATGCTTTGCAAAAAAATATTTTAAACTCATTAGAGACTAACCATGGCCACAGTAAATGCATTTTTATTGTGAAAAGTTGAGTGTGAGGGTTTTCCCCCCCTTTTAAGTGTTTGAAAGAGACTTGAAAATGGATGCTAACACTTACTGTGCACTATAGGGGATAAAAAGGCATACATTTTTTAAAAAGCTTAGCTTGCACATTTGGTACAAGGAAAGAAAAACTATATAATCTAAATGTAAATGGGCTGACGAGCTACATTTTGCTACTGTAGTTAAAACAACACCACAACACCCTGTAACTTTCATGGTGTATTTTCTGCATTGTTTATCTTCAGTCAGCATAAGCAAAGCTAACGTGACTGCGTGCCTCAGATAGGATGATGAAATAAAGGAGGTGAGCTACACAGAATAAATATGTATGGAATGATCAGCAGAGGAGCTTTAACCCTTTGCATTATCCCCATTATCCCCAGTGAAATTCTGCTTCTGATCAGAAAGATGGTTCATTACATGATCCAACCAAAGTGAGGCATTTTTAAATACCTTTAGTTTCAATGAGAAAAAATTAAGCACACGTTTACTTCTCCCATTTAAGTTAATAGGACTCCAGTATGCTTTATTTTGATTGGATCATGTCCACTGATAGACACTTATAAGTGTCTGCAGTGTCCTTAGTGATTTACGGGGAAAGGACCGGCAATTATTGGATGAAAATTCGTGTAATTACTCCCTGCAAAGGCAACACTATATCTGTTCATATTAGGTGACAGAATAAGTTGTGGTTCTCAACCTCTCAGAGGAGATACGTTTGTCTGGTGCCACAGATGGCTTAAGCTGAATGGGAACTTTGAGGAACATTTGACGCTAAAGCTGTGCTTGTCTGTCTTAATTTCTGTTCCTTCTGCTACCTGTCCCTTCGTGCTTAGTATATACCTATCTTACTGGAACTCTGGGGAATACTATCAACAGGTATTGGATGTCACTGCATACAGAAGAGCTGTACCTTTGTCCTGCATAAAATTTGTGATTTCCATCTGTAAAAAAGCTGTGGAATTCACACATTTACTTCCTGAACCTTCATGTGTGCTCATCTAATCCCTCAGCCTGTAATTTCCTCTCTCCTTCTTGCAAATCCTCTTTAAAAATATTCAAAAATCTACTTTGAAGTATATGGGAGTTTTCTTCCAGAGTATTATTTATTCAAACATTTATTGCTAAATCTCTCTCTCTCTCTCTCTCTCTCTCTCTCTCTCTCTGTCTTGCAAACTTTCCCTCTCAAGTTACCTAGTCACCGCTTGGAAGGATGACACTTATATGGCTGTGTTTCATGTCATGTCATCCATCACCATTTTTGCATACACTTTGCAAGGATATACATAGTTTGGACCTTGCTGTGGCTGCAGTCTTAACTCCACTTACCAGAGAGCAAGACCCATTGAATTTAATATGACTTATTACTTAGAAGACATTGTACTGAGATTCAGTCACTCATTCTTGTTCAATGTTTGTCCTTTGTTCTTCCCTTTATTATATGATATGGTAAAGCTTGGTTATGTCAATTACTGTTATTACATAACTGATTTCATGTTTAGAGTTAACCGAAACTCCATAAAAATTCATACTGAAAAAGAGTAATTTTTGGACCAAAGAATGCTTCTGTGCTAATGTGACACTTTTCTCAAAACACCCTGGGAATCCAAGACAAGTGTGTTTCACATTCAATGCAGAGAAACAGACTAAGAGTCTCATTAAAGAGAGACTAGGTAAGCATATGGAAAAGTAATGTCTGACAGGGTCAAAGCAGCACATCATTTGCAAGGGGAAATTCTGCTTTTCTAGCCTAATCAAGTTCTTTGTATTAAAATAAAGCTAATCAAAGGAGATAAAGCCACATGCTGTATCTAGGAGATTCATAAAGCTTATGATAAGGTTCTCCACAAAGGACTGCAAAGAAAATGAATGCTCACAAGGTACAGGGCAAACCAGAGTCATGGATGAAAGAGTGAGGACAGGGATTAAAGTCCTTCTTTGAGAATGAGCACCTTTCTCAGGGCAGAGAGGAAGAGCATTGTTTATATCTATTTATTTGACAAAGGCTAGATCTACACTGACCCGTTTAACATTATTTCCCCCATTAGAGCAATATTAGATATGTCATTTTAAAATGTCACAAGGCATAATTATTAATTGAAATGTTTTTAACATTGTATGGTGTCACATTTTAATTCTTACTCCCTCCCTCTGTGTCCTTTGTTATCTGCCCCTTGAATTCCATTGGAGGGGATGGGTGGGTCAGAGTTTGAATGCAGTAAAAAAAAAAGTAAAGCATTACATAGGGACATATCAGCAGTGTTTCACCAATATAGCAGCAAAGAACAATTAAAATTAAGTGATAAAAAAGATAAGGTAATAGGGCATTATAAACATAAAAAGTAGGATGCCATGTGCCCATCTACATTATCAAAACCATCCCTTAACCCTTCCTTAGCATTAAAAAACCATGAGTGTAGATCTGCCCCAAATGTATATGCTACTTGGTTGTCAACAGGAATGCAGAGTAGTTTGCAAAAAATAAGACAAATATTGAAATTGTCAATAAAATACAAAACTAGAAAACAGGTGTATGGGGGGAGATCAAAATAGAATTAAAACAAGTTAAGCTAAAAACAGATTAAAACATGCCAACTTCTGCATGTCTGGATAGGCTTCCATTGAAGAAGAACAGTTTTCAGCAGACACCTACCTGATGTCAATAGGCAGGGACTCCCAAAAGACTGATTTCTTACCAGTGTGGAACTAATGTTTTGTGGCACCAATGGCAGTTCCACATTTTGAAGTGGTCAAGTGGGCATTTATGGGGTAAGGCAAACCCTCAGGCAAACTTGTCTATGGCCCAGTGTTCCACAGCGAAGAGAAGGGGCAGCAGCTAAGTGCAAGAATGGTTCATTGCACAGGAATTCTCAATTGTATGGAAGCCAACTTGCAACTGTGTGCCTGCGTATAGTATGTATCTGATATGTGGTTCTATTGCTTGCATTAAGGGGTTACCCCACCAGCAGCAGCTTTCCTTTTTTAAAAAAATAAAAGAAAATAAATACATATTAATACCTTTTTTTGAACACCATACAATATAAAATCACAAAAACCTTGTCTTACTGTGGAAATGAGGGGGGGGGGGGAAGGAAGAAGAAATGCCTGCACTTTGGAAAGCCAAATTATGTAAGTTCACCGTAAGCAGAACAAATTATGCAAATTGCATGTATTTTTTGCTGATGCTGCTTGATTGAACAAACCAACTTTAATTAATCACAGGAACTGGTCAGAGTGAGCCAGAGTGGCAACAGCTTGCTGAAGATGGTGCCATGTACGATGAACAAGGTACTCCGGCATAAATGCAGAATAATCTATAATGGAAGGGAGAAAGGGGCACACAGATTAAAACACACGCCAACTTCCGCATGTCTGGATAGGCTTCTGTAAAGAAAAGAAGAAGAAAAAAGTTTTAAGCAGACACATACTAGTGTCTGATGGGAAGCAGGGAGGAATAGTTGGAGCTGTAAGTAACTGCAACTGCTGCTGCTCAGGGTTCCAGCCAGCCAGCTGTGCCCTTGTCCAGGATACACCATTCTATTTCCCTCCAGTTTTCCACCCCAACAGCCAACCTACTAAGCATACTCAGTCCTCATTCACCTGTTGTCGCTGTTTTGTATTTTGCTAAGTATCTCCTTTGTGTGTGGATGGATGTTGTTGTTGTTAAATTATATAAAGATCCACACTTGGCAGCGCTGATTACCAAATAGGCACAATGGATCAAAATAATATTGATTTGATCTTGAAAAAAATTAGAATCAGGCTTACTTAGTTCACTGTTATCCCACTATGCATGAGGGCCGCCCCCAAACAAAGATTTTGACTGCCTAGGGGCCTCCACAGGGTTTAATCTGGCATTGACACTTGGCAAATGGGTTTGCCATAAATAAATAAATAAAATTAGAGTGGACCATGAAACTGGGGAAGAGAACTGTTAGGGTGAGTATGTCTTGAGCAGTGGAAACCCTAGTGAGAGCCCTTTCTCTTGGAGGCTGAACTGCCTCTTGCCCTGATTCTGAAGCTCTAGAGGCCAGCGTAACTGGTGATGCACATGGAAAGTCCCCTGTGTGTGTACAGCCCCTTCCTCATTCATTGCAACTGAGGGGGAAGTTACACAACAGTACGGACAGGGGCTACAAGCCTCTGCAGCCTCCACTGAAGGGAGTGGAAAAGGCTCTATGGGTTTGGGAGCTGCTGTTACGTTGAAATTGTTTTGGTTGTAAATTTCTGCATTTATGGTGTTTGTAATGTTGCATGAGTGTGATGCAGCAGGTTGATTATTTTGAAACTGCCTGGGGATCCTACAGGATGAAGGTGGTTTAATAAATGAAAATAGTAACTATAATTATTATTTATTTCAAAACATTTATATACCGCATGATTGCAATAAATGCTAAAAAGCAGCTTATAATAATGATGATAATAATAATAACAGCACCATTAATTGCTTTAGGGCTTCATAATTATGAGGCTTGAAAACAGGCAGAGAGGCAGAGCTTTTAAGTTGAAAGCAAATTTGTATCACTCATGATTTGATCTTGGTTATTCATCCCTCTGAATATCATCTTCTAAAACTAAGTTGGAACCTTTCCAATGAAATCAATGAGGTTTGAATCTCCCCTTAACAAAGTCTTTTTCCCATGAAAGTTTTTCAGATCCATAATGAAAAAAGACATCTTTTTTTTAGTACAGTAATTCAAATCCCATTCTAATGAAACGCATGCATTATGAGACATAATAAAAGGTTTGTCATTTCCTGCACACACTTCTAATTTGTCTCCAAACAGAGAAGTTCTTGATTTCCCCATTATCATTACACTTTTCCAGGCTAGGATCCTCTGCAAATTTTATTAATATACTTCTGTCACATTCATGGGGCTGTTAAATAAGACAGAAACACCAGTCCCTGAAGTTCATATGACCTCATATGCTGAGATGTTAATCTTGAAAGTGATTTAACATTTTTGCTATTTTATGCAAATTTCTTAGGAGAAACGGATGTTATCAACTCAATCTTTTACAACCCACTCCCTTGAATTGCTTTTTACAAGATTCTAAAATGGTAGCATCTATTTCCTACTTCCCTATATTCTCTGCTGCTTTGGATGCTAAAGCATGTATAAGAAATAGATTGCAGCCATTCTTAAATATTCCACACAGGTTGAAACAAAATGATTGACCAGGCATATCGAAAGACTGCAAATCAATTTTTATTTTTATTTTTAGCTCTCTCTCTCTATTTCATTTGAATGGTTCTCTGTCCTGCATACAGCTAACAGAGCAAAGCTGAGGTGAGTATGTTAGCACCACCAATTAACGATGCTGTGAATGATCCATTTGCTATAGGATTGTCGCTCTACTTTTTGTATTTCATAGCTATTTGCCCCCGTTCTGCCTCCCTTCTCACAGCCACCCATGAGAAGTAAGGCTTCACATACAGTGGTACCTCAGGTTAAATACCCGGTACGCTTCAGGTTACATACGCTTCAGGTTACAGACTCTGCTAACCCAGAAATAATACCTCGGGTTAAGAACTTTGCTTCAGGATGAGAACAGAAATCGTGCAGCAGCAGCATGGCGGCAGCAAGAGGCCCCATTAGCTAAAGTGGTGCTTCAGGTTAAGAACAGTTTCAGGTTAAGAACAGACCTCTGGAACGAATTAAGTATGTAACCAGAGGTACCAGTGTACCAGGTGAAGTTGCCACTGTTTTTTTTCTACAACAGACTAACATGGCCACCTCTTTGAAAGTTGCTACAAAGAAAGGGTCACCAAGAAAGACATGGGCATATTTAATACAACTTTATGAGAAAGAGTAATACTGGTCTGGGTTTCTTGTGTGATGATGGCCATATACAGATGGTGCATTAGTGATCAGGATTCCCCTAAATCTACCTGTCATTGTCTTTTGTACTGTATATGTGGCCAGAATTATACTCTTTTAAGGGTTACTATCAAATTTCAACTGAAATGGAATTTGGGTTAAATTGCATAGTTCTATTATTGCAGATAAGTGGCCAAAATCTGAATTGTGTGGGCTTTGTTAATTTGGAAGCTGTTCTGTATATAGGAATACAGGAAGCTGTCTTTATGGAATCACCCCTACTATCCATTTAACTTAGTACTGTCTACACTGACTGACAGAAGCTCTCCAGAGTTTCAGGCAGTGATTTCCTAGCCATACCTAAACTACAGCCCTTCCCTTCATCTCAGGCAGGACCTTTTAAATCTCTAAAAGAACCAATTGCTCATTGGATGGGCCCCTTTCTTCTTAATGGATATGTGTCAATGTCATTTTTTTTCAGCTGAAGTAAAATTATTTGACAATGTTGATGTTGCCACCTCCATATGTGAGGCCCCCACTGCCCCTTCCCAAAATTAAAGAGGACTATATATGTGCCACGTTTTATGGACCTTTAGGACTGCAACCCTCATGATGTCCTGTCAGCAAAACAGTCATGAAAATAATTGGTTGATTAAGAGTGACCCAAGACACTTTGCTGCCTGAGGTGGAGCAGCAAATAAACACACACACACACACACACATGGCAAGGTGCATAGCATCTAAGGTGGATTATGTTATTTTGGTACCCAAGGCAGAAAACTCCTCAAGTGGCTCTCTCCTGCCCCGGCAGAAAAACTGCAAAAATAAGTGACACCCCAAATCAACTCCCTGAGGCAGCAACCTCCCCCTGCCTCATGAAAGGGCCGGTCCTGTCCATAGTATTAGAAACTGGGGGGGAAACCAAGAATCTGCATCAGGAACAATGAAGTGTACGATCACAGAAAGTATGGCCTCACAAAAGCGAAGCTGGGGAGACATATGAATGAGAAGTCTGGCTTAAATAAAATGCACACAATACCTCATTAAAAGTGTACTTGCACAGTTCAGGGAATGGCAGTGTATTTTATTGTTCTGTTGAAGTGTTTGATTCTACAGCTGCGATGACAAGCTTTAGCCTTGACAGCATGTTTTTGTGGGCAGGTCTTTTGTCCTGCTTTGCTTCAGCCTCTTCTTTCCTTTCTTTCCGGAATCATGCAGCTCAAGGTTAAATGAAGATTGGAAGCCCAATATAATCAAAAGAAGGGAACCCGAGAGAGTAAGTTAATGCGCCAGCACACTCCATTCGGATGCCATTCCCACAATGCTCCCCAGGCCCTGTCAAATGAACCGAATCTCAAGCTGGAGGTAGAGGATTCCTGCTGCCCTTCTGCTTTGAGTTTGGAGAGCAACAGGGTGTGCTAATAAAACACCATTTCACAAAGATCAATTCTGTCCTGCTGGCGAGCTGGAGAGAGAAAGAGAGGGAGACAGAGGGAGAAGGGCTGCCCCTGACTCAACTCCTTCGCTGAAAGAGCAGCCCAATTTTATAGCAGCAAGAAGAATCAGGAGCAGGTGTCACACATGCAGCGAGAGGACTATGAAACGTACCCTTGACAATCCCCTCTTCCCGTTATGTAGAAGGTGAATGAATCAGGAATGATTCACAGCCAGTGGGGTAAGGGATAATGAGATTGTACTAACTGCAGTTGAATCTTTTGTGAGAGAAACATGACCTCAACCACTGCAGCTACCTGGCACCAGCATACAATATAACCCTCTATTTATTATTATTCCTGTCCCATAGATATGTCCATGTAGAATGAAAGCAACAGGGGAGGCAGGTGTTGTCAGAGCAACAGCAGACCTCGACATCTCCATCTCAACTTCTGCACAGAGTGTATGTGCATGAAGGTTGGAGGACAGGGATGGGGGACCTGACCCAGTTGGTGGAACAGACAGTGATCGGGTGATGATCATTAGGACTTCAAAGCACCATGCAGGTTTTGCAAAGGGCTCTGCATGATTCTTTGAAGAGCTGCTGATGAGCAGTCTTGAAGTCTGTGCCTATCAGCTCATTGGGTGGCGATTTCAAGCCCACTTTCTGCTAGGGATCGGCTGTGCACCTGAATTCCCTGGTGGCCAAATTAGGCACCATGCTGCGCCAAATTTCACTTGCAGGCTGGAGGTTTTCCCTTTCTTCTGATGTAGAGGAAGGACCCTACCTCAGTGGGAATGGCCATTTTGTTTATGTTACTCTGTCAAGCACCTTGTACTTTGATAGGATTATATATACTCAGCAAATGGTAACTTTGTTTTCTGCCATTTCTGAACCCCTTTTCTCACGTTTTTAGGCACATTGCCACCTTTTTCCTTTTACTTCATAGTGTCTCCATAAGCAGAGGCAAAGTTGCTTTGTTGATTACACCACACAGTTTTTAAAATCAAATTTCACATTTTTCTCATGTTAACCTTCAGCTCTGCATTCACAAATGTCTTGCAGAAAGATCCAATTTCCCCCATGTCAGCTCTATGAGAGGCATCTTGCCTGTGTCTGAAGGGTATCATTTACCTTACCTATTTCAACTTCTCCCCTCCTGTTCAGTGGCCTGAGTACCAAGCATCCCTGCTTTTTAAAAAATTCAAATCCCACGGTGACTTGAGAAAAAAGACACCCCATGACATTACTTTGAAACTCAAGCTTCTCTCTTTGAAGTTTTAAATAAGTACGTTTTAAGAGCAGCTGGAATGCTGTATCATAACCCAGTTTGAAAGTATATAAAAACCTGTTCAGCATCTTCAAAAGAATGAAAATGAGAGAAGTATAATCCTGGAATTAATATACTTCCTGTCATAAGCCACTTATGCGAGTTTTCACTCACACAGATTAATGTTTTTTACTGCTATAATTTGGCCACTGTTCAAGAATCTTATACCTTAGACCAGTAGTCTTCAACCTTTACCCCAAACATATATTTGGGGACCCATTTCTTAAGCATTTTTTTACCATATATTACCATGGTGTCAGTGCTGCTCTTGTCATCCTCTTTAGATAAGGCTGGAACCCAACACTGTGTCCTGACGCAGCAGCCGTAGGCCGATAGCAACATACAAAATAGACATAACTGTATGCTCCCCCGACAAAGACAAACATATTTGCTGCCCTGTTCATATGGCCACCATACAAGGCTCTCATACCTCAGACTAGATTGCAACACCACAAACACACACAGCCGCAACAGACACAGATGCATTTGGTCTCTTGCACAAGTTTTAATCTATGTAAACAATAAGTACCATTGTGCTATACAAATAACACGGGAAACATAGAGTGTTTCTGCTAAACAAGTGTCCTTGCGGGGGCTGCTGTATCATGAAGCCATATGATAAAATTGATTATAAAATAAAAAAATCTAGGGACAGTCAGGTCTCCATCATATGACCAGTTACTATGTGCACGAACTGCTTGCCACACAGATGCAGTCAGTTAATAGTCCCTGAAAATTCACAATACACGAGAGACATTTCATGTTTGCACTGGCTTACAGTAGCCTCTTTGACATTGAACATGCCCCCTTAAATATCCCTACATTTCAGGACTTGACACCCACTTTCCCTTCACTTCTGAACAGGGGAGAGGGGCAAATAGCTTCTGCCAGTGAGTAAGCAAGGTGGTGGCTGATGTAGGTGCCATTTTTAATTTAGCAGGTGAGTATACCTGTCCCATGATGGATTCCATGAACCATAGGCATAAAACAAAATCTGTGAGCTCTTGTACGAAAAGCTAGTGGATAGCTTCTCACAGTGCAGCAACATAATGTGTTATGGGGTTATGTGACCATCAGAGAAGCATGTGGAATAGGACTGTAGCAAATAAAGAGCAGAGAGCTTGAAAAGAGCTTGTGCAAAGTCTTTCAGACCAATTGAAAACTTACTCTGGATTTGGAATCACCTCTCTAACCCCAAACATCCCTTCTTTGAGCAAAAGAGTATTTTGTATTTATAATGAAAAATCATGGTGATTTTGAGAAGTTTTGGGAGTTTTTACACTGGGACCTCGCCTTACACTGGGACCTCTAAATGGTTGTTATGTTTCTATCTTGTTGTTCTATGGAATATATTATGCTCTCACTGTTGATCATATACTAGGGTGATACCATATGGGAATTTTAATCTATAGATAAGCCTTATTAGTGTCCCATCTGTTGCTGACAAGGTTCCCAACAACCAAAGGACAGGACATAAGTCAATTGTAATGCTTTGTAGTTTTTTGTTTTGGCTATTAAATAAAAATTTAGTCATCACTGTGTTCCAGATCAAAAATGAACCTCCGCCCCATGGAAGAACAAAGGGGCTTTATGCTGGTGGAAAGGCACCTTTAGATAGAAGCTGTTGAGTGAAAAGTGTCAAAGCTTGACTAAGATACACTGAATTTACTTCTCCCAACCATTAACTTATTTGTACTATCAGAAGCTGATGTCTTAGACATCGTCTTCACATTTTTATGCCTCAGATTGCTTGATGACTTTGCCCTGGCATCCTCCAAACTGTTAATTTGCTTGGGATGCTCTGGGGAAATGAGACAGACCATCTCAATGTCTCCAGAATGGATGGCTGACGTGGCAACTGCCCTCAGAATACAATCGAAGAAGCAGCATATACAAACGAAAGTGTTTATCTTTGGGCTTTTAAGGAAGAAAGTAATTAGTGTCAGGTTTCTCGAAAGACTGGGACAGCACAGATATCAATGGGGGGATGAATACATGAAGGTTCAGACTATCAGTAGCTGCTAGCCATGAGGCTATCTTCTACCTGCACTGTCAAAGGCAATGTGCATTTGAATACTTGTTGCTAGAGAGCAGAAATGGGGAGAGTTCTACTGTGCTCATGTCCCACTTGCGGGCTTCCCATGGGTATCAGGTTAGGCACTGTGTCAACAGGATACTGGATTAGATAGGTCTTTCACTTGATCCAGCATGGCTCTTCTTATGTTCTTAGATATAGACTCTATATTCTGTTTAGATTTCATTTTGGGGGGGTGGAGGGGATCCTAAAAAATCTCAATATTGTCATCTGGTGAGAATTCTCATGAGCCACAATTAAAACTTTTTCTTTCTTTTTTTGGCATCTCTTACTCGTTGGCAGTTTACCCAATATTTTGCAAACACGCAGATAAAGAGCTCATACAAAGTTCACTGATGTGGAAGGCACACCAGCTGACATAAGAAAGAAATGGAAGGTAGACAAGGGCATTTTGTTCTATGACACCAGAAGGAAAAAAAGACTAGGTTATAGAGCACCTAAGGCCATCAGGACTTCCGGGTTAGCGCCTCCGGCAATGGCGGAATTCCTCTGATCGGGAGGAATCCGCTCCGTGGAAATCAGGGTCTGGCCGCCACGGCGAAGGCGGAGACCCACTAAAAACCACAGGCGGAGAAGCCTGTGGACATGGGATTCGGCTGGCACCTTTTTCGCCTCCCCTACTCACAGGGAAACCCGATTTCGGGGATCCGGAGCGACGTGGGGTGAGCGGCGCGGTGCTTCGAATTGATTGCTTCTTTCACGGAGTGAAGCCGCATTGCTGTTGCCGGAGAGCGCTGACTTTTTCCTGTGGACAATTGGACTTTAAACAACTACCAGTGAGTAGAACGGAAAATTGGATCTTTAAACACCTTAATTTGGCACCAAAACAGGAAGGCTTCAAACAGGAAGTCCGCCTTCCTCTTTTGTAAATAGATTGAAGCAAAGACGCTGCAAGCTAAAGTCCCGGAAAGCCTTTTGTAAAGGATTAAATTTCCATCAGTTAAAATCATTAAACCCCCCTTGGAAGCAGGAGAAGAGGGGGGAAATTTTGGACTTAGTAGACCTGTAGGAGAGAGTGGTGAAAATCAAATTACCACCGCTCTGAACCTGGAAACGGGCTGCTAGTAAGATTGACATTTTTGAGAAAGTTCATTGACTGTGAATAGAACGTATGTTGACAGCTAGTTAAATAAGAGAAATATATTGTTTCCATTGTCTTCTTCTGCGCTTAAAAAGGAGGAAAAGTAACTGAAAACTGAAACTAACTTTATTGCTTGAACTGTGTTTAAAAGGATCGATACAAATAGAAACAATTTCCCTCTAGAGGGAGCCTTTGAAACTGTTACAGGAGTTGAGCTGAGGGAATCTCCAGCTGCAAGATAAGAAACTGTGAGAATCAGGGATTGACCTTGGATCACTTAAGAATGTCGACAGAAGAAGCTTTAGTGATTGCATTATGCAAGATAAATCATTCGTTGGAACAGCTCCACAAGAAGACGGATGTTATGACTACTAAAATTGATAACTTGGGACAAAAAGTGACAAATCTGGGACAAAAAGTGAACATCAATACAGAAATTATTCAGGATATGATATAGGAATCTACTTCGACACGGCAAATTATGGAGAAAGCGAAGGAAAAAGTTGTTGTTGTTGTTGAACCTAAAGTAATACAAGTGGGAGCCCCAGCCTTACAGAGGCAAATTGAGGACTATAAGTTGAGGCCTTTTATGATTGAATCTAGAAAAAGTCAGATTTTGAGGATCGGAGCCCTGCTTGGACTGCAGAAGGAGAGTTGGATAGACCCCCTCATGCAGGGATCTACTGACCTTTGGGACCTGGACTTGGGTCAGGAGGAGATTGGAGTTGTGGGGGGTCTTTAGAGCTGGAGGAACTTTGAAACATGTCCTGAAATATCTTTTGGATTTCAGACTCAACTATGGAAATTTGGCTGACCTGCCAAGAAGGAATAAAAGCATTGCTAGGTCGGAGCTTCCCCAAGACTTACTCCTCAGCATCAAAGGAAGGAAAATAAGAACAAGATCAGTAGAAGACAAAGTAAAATGCATGTATAGATAAGGAGAAGACCTGCAGAAGGGACTTGGAAAAGAGTTAAGAGCCTCAGACAGAAGATCACCAGGTAGATGGACTATATGGAATTGACGGAAATGACTGGCAGAATCCGAGACCAGGGAGCAGAGACGGTGGAAGAAGATTGGAAAAAGTTTAAAGTTTATTTATAGAAATATTGTAAAATTAATGAGTGTTAGAAAAATGTTGGAATGAAATTGTATGGCATTAGTATAAATGTTATAAGGAGTTAAGCATAATTAAGTATTATGGTATTAATGGAAAATAAGGTTAAAAATATGTTAAGATAGTTATATGACAAAAAATAGAGAAAGATGGAAAGGAATTGCTGAAACAATTAATGGAAGTAGAATACAAAAAGGGAGGTGAGAGGAGGTCGATGAAACAAGGGAATGAAAGATAGGGTATTGAAATGGCATGATGTATGTTTTTAAATTGTTTTTGTTTTGCTTTGTTTAGCTTAACGTGTTAAGGTTGTGTTTTGTATTGTTTATATATTGTATTGTATCTTTTTATTCTTCTTTTTCTCTCTCTTTTTTGCCTTTTTTCTTTGTCTTTTCTTATCTCTTTCTTGTTCTTTTTGTAAGTTTCAAAAGTAATAAATATTATTTTTTTTAAAAAAGAGCACCTAAGGCCATCAATGGCAATGAGAAGAGGGAGCCATGGGTATAATTCATAGTAATAATTCTTTTTACTGCCATAATAATAATTTCTTTTTTTGCATTGGATGGTTCACTGCTTAAGGCATTTTATATGGAAAATGAAGTTTATACATTTTTTTGCGGGGGTGGGGAGGGGAGACGAAAGAAACAAACATAGTGAACTGCCTTCAGAAAGGGCCGTGGTGAAGTAGTGGAGAATCTGCTCCACATGCAAAAGGTCCCAAATTTAATCTCCAACATCTCAGGTGAGGCTTGGAAAAAGTCCATGTCTAGAAACCCCTGAGGCCACTGCCAGTCAGGGTAGACAATGCATAGCTACGTGCAGCAATGATCTGTGGTTCCTATGCCTTGGGTAAAGAGCAGTGCAGCAATGTTTGAATTGAACACACTCTCCTCTTGACCATGGAGGGTGCTTCCACATGGGTGCTTATTGTGCAATTATTGTGTTCTTTGTGCATGCAAGATTATTATTTTTTTAACATTCGCACAATGTCATTGAAATCAGAATGCCAGTACATATCTCCCACCCCTTTAATCCAAATTTATCCTTTCTAGGGAAAACCTGAAAAGGAAGATCCTAGTTGCCCATTTTTTAATTTACTCTTCATCTGGAATCACCCAGAGTTAAATGCAGCACTTACCTGGCACCCCACTGCTGAAATCCATGGATAGTTAAAGAACCATAGAATTGGACCTTATCTTCCAGCATCTTCCAGCAATCATGGGACCATTTTGCAAGCTTTTGAGTAACTCTCCTATGGCTCCCATTTGTTTAAATCAGTGATGAAACATGCTTCCTGATCATTAGATTCATCACTGAACAGGATGTCCTGCTACTTGCCTGAACATTTTGCTACAACTTCCCAATCACAGCCTGATGGGAGCCGAACTGATTTAGCACCATGAATAAACTTGAGGAGCATCAAATAAACAAAGCCTTCTATATGTTTTATGCATAAAACATAAATCCAAACAAGAAAAGAAACTGCAATCAGGGATTTGGTGGAATCCAGGGCACATCTCTGACTTTGGCATAGCCACAAAGTAGATACTCAAATTGAGGAAAAAATATATTTACTTTTCCAAACAGGATGCTCCATATTGTAAATCGATTGCAGCTTGTTCAAGCCTACATTGAAATGTTCCAGTATTTCCACCCACACATCCCCCAAACTATTCCAAAGCACATTAGAAAAGCCTACTAAGCATTTTTGCTTAGCATCATAAACTCTACCACAGCACTGCAAAATCATCTTATGTCTATGCACAGATGTTGAAATGAGAGTAGGCAATTATGCACTTCATGGTAGATTTGATCATAGCTGGGTATGTGTCTGAATTCAGCTGTTCCAGATGACTGGGTCAAAAATGTACTACTTCTTGCGTATGTAACAATCAGGAGAAGGAGCTTTATTGAAAGCATATTTTCTTTGATACAGTTTTTTAAGAGTTTTATTCATTCCTTTATAGCTCTGTTTGGAGCTTTATTTCTTTGATCCAATTTCAGAGGGCTTTGACGACACACCTAATTCACATCCCTAGATTCGTCATATGATCACTGCAGCTACCACATGATCAAATGATAATACTAATTGGACTTCAGTTCACAGATTTCTTGCCATACCACCCTAAAATGTTTGGGGCAGAATTCAATTACATTTTTGTACCAGCACAAGGATTAACAATAGTGCATATAAATTTCCCAACAATATTCCTAATGTAGGAATCTTCTGGGACGTTGCTGGAAACCATAATGGTGGCTTCATAACCAAATCATAGAGGGATCAGGGCAGGTACTGGTGGTGGCCTCTGCAGAATGGCTACAGGGACACTTCCCAGGAACGCCCAACGTGCCCTTAGGGATGTTTTGGCAAACACCAAAGCAAGGATTTCATTTTCTCATAAATAGCTAACGTTAATTCCCTAAACTTGAGTGCACAATACTCTCTTCAGCTGCATTGTGCATTTTATTTTTGAACCTCTTCCTTCAAAGCCTTCAAAACAAGGTCCATTCTATTGTGCAGTTCAAAGAAACGCTGAAATGCTGGAGTAATAAATTTAACCAAGAAGGATAAGGGACCTGACGGACACTGCAAAGGAAAATTTAATAATGGGTGATGTATCTTCACTGCAATCAATATTATTCAGATGGCTCTGTATTATAGCATCATGTTTCCCCTGGTGACTTGCATCTGAGCACTCAGCAGTATTGTTAGCTTTATGGTGTTTTGGATGCTGTCGCTTTTGTTGTAAATTTGTAGTAGTCACCTACCAGTAATCCAAGCTTATTCATTCAGTGATTCCTAGATTTGGTATCTGACAGAGGGGAATGGAGGGGGGGGGGGGGAGAAAGGAAGCTGTTTTGAATAAATGAGAAATACATATAATCTCCTTTCATGGCCTTTTGTTTTGTTTTGTTTTCCCCTATTACCTCCATTTGCTTAATGGATACATTTTTTATTTGACGCAAAAGAAGATCATTGGACACAGTAGGCCAAGTTTGCATGACGCTATGATCAACCTATTATAGTATTGTTAGACCCACTGATTTTAATTTAAGAACTTTGCTGATTGAGTAAGAATGAATATTTTGAAGGAAATTCTCTATCTGTATCAGGGATAGGGAACCTGTGGCCCTCTAAATGTTGCTGGATAACTCGCATCATCCCTTACCATTTACCCTGGTGACAACAACACCTTAAGGGCTACAGTTTCCCTTTCCTTGACTGTTACTGTGGATGCACCTTGGCATTTCAAACAGATTTTAGGGCTGAGTCCTGAATTAAAATTACACATTTTATGCAGGCCACTTAAGCTTGGAACCCAAAGACAACTCTGGTCACATGCAAAAGATGCTACTTAACCAATGAAGAGTTGTGTCAGAATATGGACAGAGGTATGTATCTGAAAGCACACCCTATCGAAAATAATATTATGCAGCTATATGGCATCTACATTCAGACACACATTCAGCTGGGATCTCAGGGCATGTCCAGCAGATGCTCAGAGTTCCTGCTAGGGTAAGTGATACATGCATGGATGCCAGATTTCATTCATGGATCTCCTTATTTGGATCAGGTTAAAGGTGCACACTAGGGATGCAGGTGGCGCTGCAATCTAAACCAAAGAGCCTAGGGCTTGCCGATCAGAAGGTCGGTTCGAATCCCCGTGACGGGGTGAGCTCCCGTTGTTCGGTCCCTGCTCCTGCCAACCTAGCAGTTCAAAAGCACATCAAAATGCAAGTAGATAAATAGGTACCGCTCTGGCGGGAAGGTAAACAGCATTTCTGTGTGCTGCTCTGGTTTGCCAGAAGCAGCTTTGTCATGCTGGCTACATGACCCGGGAGCTGTACGCTGGCTCCCTCGGCCAGTAAAGCAAGATGCGCACCGCAACCCCAGAGTCGGCCACGGCTGAACCTAATGGTCAGGGGTCCCTTTACTTTACCCTTTAAAGATGCACACTAAGCTTTAAGATCTTCCTTCCTTCTTTAGTATTCTGCCCTTTTGTTCACATAGAGCAACTGATAGCGATAAGAAATAACATGCAGTTAGGCTTGGAGATTTTAGTAGGCTGGGTTTCATGTTAACAGCTATACTGAACAAAACACAAAATGCACTCAAGCTAGGGAGGAGAAAACGCTTTGGGTTGTGAGCTGGCTAAAATTAGGGTGTATGTCTTGTGCTGCTGTCATCATGGGTTGTATCCAGTGGTGGCTTTGTGCCAGGGGAAAGCACTTCTGCTTGTGTAAGGTGAAGCACCCTAGTTTTGCCTATGCCTCCCTGCACCCCCTCAAAAAAAAGCTGTCCCTGAAGGTTGAGGAATCTTCTGGAACAGAACAGTACTGTACATGGTGTGAAGGGCTGTGGTAGGCAGGAGTGACTGGGGTAAATCAGGTGCCTTGACTTACATTAAGGGAAGTGCTTTCTGCTAAGGCAAAGCTATCATTGGATACAGCCAGTGCTGTTTTTTTCAGGCAGAACTCACCGGAACTCAGTTCCAGCACCTCTCAGGTGGGCGCCATTGCCATTCTAAGAGAACGAGAGAGGTGTTCATGGTGAATTCTGGCACCTCTTTTTCTAGAAAAACAGCGCTGGATCCAGCCCTATCCTTAGGTGATAATAGCAAGAGGCAAACAAAATATGAAGTATTTATTTACCATTATATGTTACTAATTCCTGTTTCTACTTTGTGCTGAATAACTCATGAGCTACACACACACACACACACACACACACACACACACACACAGCGCAATGTCTCTTTGAAGCACTATCACTTACAAGACAGAATGCAAGGCAACGCTTTGAAATATGCGCTAGTAATTTGAAGTACATAAAATCTCAGCAAAAGGAGAATTGAGACGTTTCTGCTAGGCCAAGGAGATTGTAAAAGAATATCATTTTGTACACAGCAGCTTGGTGCTGACCATGTTAGCCTAGAAATTGGCCTCATCCATTTCTGTAGGACCTACTCCAGCGGTAGTTTGTTTAGGGTTGCATCCTTAACCATTTTTACTGTTAACTAAAGAGCAGGCATCCTGCAGTGAGAGAAGAAAGAGAAGCCTAATTAGAGAAAACAAAGAAAAATCAGCTTGCATTACACCCTATGGCCCTGGATTTGCTGTGATGGTAGAGGCATGCTGAAGCACAGAAAATTTTTAGAACTGGAGATGTGAAGTAATTAAAAATTAGCAGCAATGCTCAGCTGTTTCTTTCTCTTCTTGCTCTAATCAGCCATCTCCTTATTTCTCCAGTCCTTTTGTTCATTCTGGGAGATATCTCATTAACCGACTGCAATAAGCATCCATAAAGAAACAGTGGAGGAAATTAGGAGAGGCAAAAAGAGAAATGCGCCGAGGAGGAAACGCGAGAGCAATGGAGTGATAGAAGCAGACGAGGGAGAAGAATTCAGTGCAATGGCAAATGGAATGGAGATGATGAGCAGAAAAGTTCTAAATGAAAATCAAATGGAAAAGTGAGGAAAGTTATAAAAATGCAAATGTAAGAGGTTTGGGGGGCCCCCACTCATTCCTAAAGCAAGAAACTCTCAAATATATATATATATATATATATATAATTTTGACTTCTACATTATGGTGGTCCCCCCCCAAAGCTTAATAGGCAACTCCAGAAGATTTCCATTACATTTTGATTAATTAAATATAATAGATAAAAGCAGCTGCCAATAAGAATTTTAAATGACCTGCCAGTTAATTCCTTTAATTTCAGATGATGGAAGCAGGTTTCATTTAACATTTCTAACCTTTGGCGGAAGCTATAGCTGCAAATGATTTCTATTACTGCGGCGCTAACCTCTCCGGCACAGTGTGTGCTTTATGCATGCATATATTTTGCACAAAAATAATCACAACGGCAATTCCTATCAGACAGATGCTGCCAAAGATACAAATCAGGGCTGAAATTATAGTCCTTTTGAAACATTGTGATTACACTGGTGACATTAAGTGCTTTTGAGCATTCTATTTTAAGAGGTAAAAGTAAATTACTTTTTCCTTTAAATTCCTTTAATGTGTAAATTAAAGGTTATTAATCCTTCTTTATTTAGCTATTAGCTATATACCTTCGGGTCCCTTTTTTTTAAAAAAATGAAACCTTTGAAAATTGCACAGAAATATATTGGTCTGGTGAACATTGAATTTGAAAGGCTCAATTTTCTACATCTTAATTGTATCTGCTAGTCTGCTAGTCTGGTAGGGGAACCATGTGCAGCAGCTTGACCTCCTTGGAGGAAAATGGGATATATATGCAATAGTAATAAATAATAAGGAGCAAAAAACTGAGTGTACCCATGAACATGCGGACAATGTGAGCTAATTTTGGCTCAGTCCTAATCAGCTCCAAGTCACCCAGTGAGGCAGAACTGCAACATTAGTTCCCATGGCTGCTGCTTACTGGGAGACAGATGGGGAGGGGGCAAGCAGTAGGAAGGTCAGTGTGATGTGGACTTTCCAGCAGAACAAATCTAATGCTCCTGCCATTGCGTCTGCACCTTGCTGACCTCCCAACTGCCACTTCTCTCCTCTCCACTCTAGTTAAGAGACAGTAATGCCACTCCTGGAAAACTAGCACTCTGATTTCATTCCATATGGACAACCTACTTCTGGTCTTAATATACGTATGTAGTTGAAATACTGAAGTTTCATCGGGCTATGCCTTGTGTTAATCCATAAAATACATCTTCCTGCAACAATAATTTACATTTTGTATGAACACTCAGCTAAAAGTGAATAAAATCACCCTGTATGAAATGACAGCGGTGTTGGGGGGGTGGGAGAAATCCAACATTTTTCTTATTTCAAATTAACTACTGATAGTTTGACCTTTTATAAGCATTTGCCAAAGGAACCCTTCACTAGGGTTGCCATATTTCACTAGGGTTGCCATATTTGGAAATTTGCCAAAACCTTGACTTCTGACATGTGTTGTCATGCATCCAGATTCCGACTGCCACTTGGCAGGCTTACTTTCACACTCTGTCATCAAATAGCTACTATCTAGGAGAATAAATCACTTCCATCTTGTCAAGTGCAACTTCTGTGCTAATAATGAATCAGGGAGATCCCTTTTTTATGATGTCGTAACAAAATAGAGTCCCTCCCCGGTTAATTGTTGTTTTAAGAGAACTTATCTGTACCCAAATAAAAAAAAATTCCTTCCAGTAGCACCTTAAAGACCAACTAAGTTAGTTCTTGGTATGAGCTTTCGTGTGCATGCACTCTTCTTCATGATTCGTGTATCTGAAGAAGTGTGCATGCACACGAAAGCTCATACCAAGAACTAACTTAGTTGGTCTTTAAGGTGCCACTGGAAGGAATTTTTTTTGTTTTGACTATGGCAGACCAACACAGCTACCTATCTGTAACTGGAACTATTATCTGTACCCTGATAGGTATCTGCAGAATTCATCATGTGAAATGCTGGGCTGGATGAATCCCTAGCCGGAATTAAGATCGACGGAAGAAATATCAACAACCTCATATATGCAGATGACACAACCTTGATGGCAGAAAGTGAGGAGGAATTAAAGAACCTTTTATTGAGGGTGAAAGAGGAGCGCACAAAATATGGTCTGAAGTTCAACATCAAAAAAACGAAGATCATGGCCACTGGTCCCATCACCTCCTGGCAAATAGAAGGGGAAGAAATGGAGGCAGTGAGAGATTTTACTTTCTTGGGCTCCATGATCACTGCAGATGGTGACAGCAGCCATGAAATTAAAAGACGCCTGCTTCTTGGGAGAAAAGCAATGACAAACTTAGACAGCATCTTTAAAAGTAGAGACATCACCTTGCCAACAAAGGTCCGTATAGTAAAAGCTACGGTTTTCCAAGTAGTGATGTATGGAAGTGAAACCTGGACCATCAAGAAGGCTGATCGCTGAAGAATTGATGCTTTTGAATTATGGTGCTGGAGGAGACTCTTGAGAGTCCCATGGACTGCAAACGTATCCATTCTTAAGGAAATCAGCCCTGAGTGCTCACTGGAAGGACAGATCGTGAAGCTGAGGCTCCAATACTTTGGCCACCTCATGAGAAGAGAAGATGCCCTGGAAAAGACCCTGATGTTGGGAAAGATGGAGGGCACAAGTAGAAAGGGACGACAGAGGACGAGATGGCTGGATAGTGTTCTTGAAGCTACCAGCATGAGTTTGACCAAACTGCGGGAGGCAGTGGAAGACAGGAGTGCCTGGTGTGCTCTGGTCCATGGGGTCACAAAGAGTCGGACATGACTAAACGACTAAACAACATCTGTACCCAGAGACTATCCATACCTTTATCCAGCAGAGAGCAATTTATGTCCAAAGCATCTCCCTCACATTAATAAGAGATGTTGGGGATACTCCAATTCCTTCTCTTTGATTTAAATGGCAGGGACTAATGGCACATTCCCTCTCTAGGTGATGAGTCACAGGTGTTGTCCCAAGTGGTTTACTCTTCACTGATTGGTTGGTTCCTACCACTCTCTCCCCAAACCTTAACACTTCCTGGGACCCAACATGAAAACAGCTAGATTTGGGGGAAATCACTGTATCCATTTTTGTTGGCCCAAGGAACTCTTCCCTCTTCCCTGATGATACCTAGACCGTGCCTGCAAGCCGGAATATTTTGTTGCGTACACCTAAGTAGCTACTTTAGAAATTACAGTGGTACCTTGGCCAAAGTGTTCATAATTCTTGTAACAGAAGAGTATCACAGGGTCAAGTAGTCCAACAGGTAGTGACTAGTGAACTTAAGGAGTCCACTTTTCTACTCACAAGGGATCCCTACAGCTCTGCAGTGAGCCCAGCTCAGAGTTAGGGAATAAGTGGTCTAAACCACTGAGCCTCTTGGGCTTGCCAATCAGAAGGTTGGCGGTTCGAATCTCCATGACAGGATGAGCTCTCGTTGCTCTGTCCCAGCTCCAACCTAGCAGTTCGAAAGCACACTAGTGCAAGTAGATAAATAGGTACCACTGAAGTGGGAAGGTAACTAGCGTTTCCGTGCGCTCTGGTTTCCATCACAGTGTTCCGTTTAGTCATGCTGGCCACATGACCCGGAAAGCTGTCTGTGGACAAATGTCGGCTTCCTCGGCCTGAAAGCGAGATGAGCACTGCAACCCCATAGTCACCTTTGACTGGACTTAACTGTCCAGGGGTCCTTTACCTTTACTTTACTCCTGTATAAGTAAAAAGCAGTGTGTTTAGTTCCAGCTGGTTCTTCAAACAGTGCAGTACATATCTGATATATCATGTTTGTCTTCTTCAGTGTATGAGGGACACTGATACCAAAACTGACTCACTTTTTAGCAGTACCACCTGGGGAATTCATAATCTAGGAAGGTTAACTTTCAGTGTATATTTTTGGATCCTTGCATCCATACACATATACTGTGGTACCTTGGTTTAAGGACAGCCCTGTTTACGAACAATTCAGTTTATGAGCTCCACAAACCCGGAAATAGTGTCCTGGTTTGTGAACTTTACCTTGGTCTAAGAACAGAGTAGATTTGGGAGGCCTCATTAGTGAAAGCGTGCCTCGGTTTAAAAACGGTTTTGGTTTAAGAATGGACTTCCAGAATGGATTAAATTTGTAAACCGAGGTACCACTGTAGAATAAATGAATGAATGAATGAAAGAAAGACCAGTCCATTCCATTCTGAAAAATTAAAGACCAGAGATAATTTCTTAATATACAAATTAAAAGTGTGAAGGGTTATAGGTAACATGAGTGCTACTTAGAACAGCCCCAAGGGGAATCATTTAACCAGTACGTCCCATCAGCAGAAACCCTCACCAAGGACTTCTGCTTGCATGATGGGGTGTTCCCCCTCTCCTCCCCTGTGTGTCCTCATGCACACACACACACACAGAATAGTGCATGGGGTGGGGAAGGGGGAGAGTTCAATCTGGGAAGCCAAAATGCTTGCACTGATGGAACGATCAGAAGAGTGCAACATTGAATTACCTCCATTGAAATTAATGGACCTAATGGACTTAAGTTCATTAATTTAAATGGCTCTACTCTAAGTATAACTCACTAAACCACATGACCCTAACTGGAGAGGACAAAAACTGTGCTTTAAATTATCTTTCAAAAAAATTCTTACACTCTCAATATCACCTTGAGGAGCTCTCCATTCTTTGAACAATTGCCTGGCTTTCCAGGTTGAGAGACAGTGTTAATAATGAAAGTGGAAACTGAATTGTAAAGGTACTTTCACATCAGACTGAAATTTGACACATATGCCTAATCATATGTAGAATCATAGCATTGGAAGGGACCCTAAGTATCATCTATTCCAATCGCCTGCAATGCAGGATCCATATGGGATCGAACCTGCAACCTTTGCATTATCAGCACCATGCTCTAACTGTAGTTACAAAAAATTTTCTGAACAGTAAGAGATTTTAGACCTTTGACTTGACATTAACTTCATAACACATTCCAGCACAGAACAACCAAAGAAACAGAATGTGGGACTGTGGGAAACTTACACTGGTGGGAGGGGAAGTTTGCAGCGGCAGCCAGGAATGTATCTTTCTATATTTGCAGAGTGTGCGCTGGATTTCCTAGTTAATGTGTGCTTTTCTGTTATTCATTTTATGAAACATTTCAGATGACACATTCAATGACAGGAATCCTCTATATGCACAAATTTTACACAAAAAAGAAAAGGAAAAGGAAAATACCTGTAAGAAATACTAAGTTCCGAATGCATTTTGAGATAGCACCTTAATTGAGGGAAAATGCTCATCTTGTGATTTTGTGAAAATCGCTCAACAAAAAATACAAAAGTTTTATTGAGATTACTGCAGGATGCTGATTTTTGTTGAGCCATTTTCATGGAAAGAGTAACATGAATATTTTCCTTTACAAAGATACTATCTAGCCACACTGGGAACTCACATGTCAGCTGTGTGTGTATATGTGTACATTTCTACAATGTTTTCTCTTTCCCACCACTCTGACCTCCTTTTTTTGTTTGCAAAACGTTTACTTGCTTTGTTTTGGGGCTGGACCGGTTATTAATTTACAGTATCCTTTTTAAAGATTACATAACTTGCTGCGGAAAGGGGTTTATTCATTAAACTTTAAAAGTAGATCAGCAACAAATGTCACCATGTGGAGGGCTCATGTTCAGGTTGCCAACCAACCAACCAACCAACCAACCAACCAACCAACCAACCAGCTAGTCATACTTCCAGGATATTCCAATCCATTTCCTCAACCCGAATTGTTTTTCTAGACTATTTTTATGTGTGAGTTTTATTCCTGCAGACCTTGGAGTCCTCCCAAGCCTGTCCACACCCCCTTCTTGTTCTTAGATGCTGCTGTTTTGCCTGCACAAGGAACATCACTCAGGGACCGATTTCACTAATTAGTATAGAGGATTTCTGAGAAACTGTTTGAAGGTTTGGCATTTATAAGTGGCATTATACATTATTAGTTAAACAAGGGCAAAGAAACATTAAGAGGTAATAAGGTAGCTCAAGGTCTTCAGATGATGGTAAGGAAAATATTAAGGGAACCCTTGATTCCCAGAACAACTAGTTATAAAGTTCTTGGTCCAGGCAGCAACATCCCCTGCACAGCCTTGAGGATGTGCAATGTGTAGTATTTATTCATACAATGCCCACACCTGGCATTTCAATGCCTGAAAGTTCTTGCAGAATAGCAGGGGGTAATATTCTAGGCTGAAATAATGATGGCAGAGATGCAGCAGAGTCCCTCCTTGTACTGCACAGTTCAGTGCCTTTCTCTCTCTGTCAGTGCCTCCCATGCTGCAAAGTCCTGTGATTTATGCAGCTTGCCAAGGAGTGCACTGTAGCATCACTTCCACTCCTGAGGGACTGAAGCACGTTCCTCACCCGGGAAGTTATACCCCCTCCCATGCCCTTGCATGGCCCACTAGTAGCTCTGACAAGATGTATCATGTCAGTTCAAGAATTTCAGGGATTCAGTTTGGTGAAGGGATGGAAGGAATACACACACACACACACACACACACTCAGACACACAAAGAGAGGCAAACACTTTGAAATGTAGCTCTGATCATTTCCCCCCTCTCTTGCTTCTTCATAGGTGAAGGAAGAATGTCTTCTCAAAAGAGGAGTGTGCTATATAATTTAGTAGGTGTGGGTGTGTGTTGTCCTTCTGCAATCTCCCATTTATTACTCTTTTGCCAAAGTAGCAAATTGATTCCAGTCATAACATTTATTTGACTTTCTCTGTAGTAAGTAGTTTCAGAAGAACATTAATACTGAAATCTTTGGCTAAAGGCCTAGTGAGGGGAAACCAGACAGTATAACCAGCAATTGCTCAAGTTGTTATGGTTAGCTTGAGAACAGAAATGTTGCAAGAGATAAAAGGTGCAAATGCACAACAGCTGCAAACGTTGGGCATTCACAGGCTCATCTGCTTATTAAATTTCCCCACTAGAAATACCGTATTTTTCGCCCTATAGGAAAATGGAGGGGGAATGTGTGTGCGTCCTATAGGGCGAATGCAGGCTTTCGCTGAAGCCTGGAGAGAGAGAGGGGTCAGTGTGCACCGACCCCTCTCGCTCTCCAGGCTTCAGGAAGCTCTGCGCAGCCCTCGGGAGTCCGTGCCGGGCTCCCTAGGCTTGCGGATAGAAGGCTGTTCTGGGGGCTGGGGTCAGGGGAAGCTCGGGCTTCGCCCGCGCCAGCCCCATCCCTGGGGGGGGGGAAATAATTTTTTTTCTTTATTCCCCCCCCCAAAAAAACTAGGTGTGTCCTATGGGGCGGTGCGCCCTATAGGGCGAAAAATATGGTACATAGACCTAACTATTGCAGGGCTATACAAACAGCCACCCCAACCCAAAGCTCTGTGGATCTCCAAGACCTCCAAAGCTCTGCAAGCAAGGGCTGCTCCAAGTCACTTTATTCTTGGATACAGCAACAACACTTGAATTTAAAGTGGTCATTATTAGCATCCAGGAATCTGTGTTTACTCTGTGCCTATATATATATATCTTAAACTCAGTCCAGAAACAACTGTGCCACCTCCTAATAAAATATGGCCAGTTTAATTGTAGATGCTATGAAAACTTTAATCAAAATTTACTCTAGATCAGAAGTAGCCAATGTGTGGATTACAACTTCCATCATCCCCAATGGATGGCTATGTTGGCTGAGGGTGATTGGAGTTGTAGTCCAAAACATCTGGAGGGCCGGCTATGATCTATATATTCTTTTCTTGTTATCACCTTCCTTGCAGTTTAGCTTTTTATGTAACTCACAAATCAATATGCAAATGCAGAAGGTCACTTGAATTGTTCCATAAAATGCAACAATTACATAACTCGCTATAGGTGAGAAAGTATAATGCAGTGGTTTTCAAACTTCATGCATCAGAAGCTTCGCAGGAGTTCCTTGATAGATGAAAAAGCATTTTGAATGACATTGCCAGAGTAGTGGTGGTCAGTCTACTGTACAGCCACAGTAGTGTTGGGCATGTTTTAGGCTACACACACAGCTTGGTTGGGCTGATGGCAAAGCTTTCTAGACATTTCTAGGGCTCCATGCAAACTGAAAATACACCCCAGAGTGAGTCCCAGACACCAATGAGTTCTACAGCAGACTGAAAGAGTAGGTATTTTGAAAACCACCACCATTGCTAGGTAAGCCAGGCAAGTCTATTCAGCTAAACAGAATATCACTTGACCTCATACTTTCCTCTCTGCCATATAGTACAGGAAGGGTAACAAATGTGGTACCCTCCAGATATTGTTTGACAATTGTCAGGGGAAGATGGGATCTGGAATTCAGCAAGATCTGATAGGTAAGACATTCTCTACCCCTAAAGTACAGCAATACCCAGTGGCTGCAAAATCCTGTCAGAATAACTTGACACACTAGCTCTGCTTCTGTGCGAGGAATTCTGAACTGTTCCACCTGCTTTCATGATCTCACTTTGATGATGCACTTTCATGATGCCCTTTGTGTGGATGGCGGCTTTCCTTGCATAGCAGCTGCTGCTATTCTGGAACAATATCCTTGGTTAACTGCTGGCACTAGGGAACCAACACTGCAAGCTGTGGCATTGATGCAGCTGCCCTTTTAACTGTAGAAAACATATTATGACCTGAGTTGATAAGTCAGATCAGGGCCAGCCCTGCCACACAACAAGGTAAAGGAATCTGCTTCAGGGGGTGAGATGAGAGAAGCACTAAATCAGCAGGGAGGAACCTCTGCCCAATGGGCTCAATCAGACCCAGTAGACCTTACCATTCAGTCCTAGAGGCCATTATGGCCAAGTGACTCTTGCCTGCCCTACACCATACATCATATATGATGTCAGATGTAGGGCAAGTAAAAACATGGCTCCCTGCCTTTGCCCGCATGGTTTGACTCCATAGTGCTTTCCAGTGAATGGCAGGTGGGCAGCCCTACCTACCAGTCAAGATATCCTGCAGGGCTTGAGGGACTGAAGCATCCATCCTGCTGCCTTGAAATGGTTCTCCAGCCTTGTGCTAGTTGAAGGCAAGACTTGGCGTCTGAATGGTGTAGCAAGTGTTTAATATGTTAATCCTAACCAGGCAATGGAGAAGCACTCTCAGGCAACAAAATGTATCGCTTTCTGGAGTATGTACACTGACTTAAATGATGCATGCAATTATCATGGCAAAATAAGTAACAATAGGATTTACTATCAGATTTCTTCCCATTTCTTCCAATGAAATAAATGAGACTGTTTCACAAGTGTGTACTGTATAAGATTAGGGATGGGGTCCACTGTTGGTTCAACACTTTCCAGTTTCTGGTGGACCATCTAATGCCTGATGTTGGTTGGGATTCTTTCAAATGATACTGCGTTAGATGGATCTAGCAAGGCACTTCTTATGTTTTCAAGACAGAGTGCATAGTCCAGATCACTGAACACTGAGTCATTAAGTGAACCTGAATATACATGCTTGCTTTGTATATTTTAAAAACATCATTGGACTGCAGGGACCAATGTTAAACCACAAAGCCAGCAAGTCTGAACTTAGGGTATAACTAGTTTACAAGAGCAAAAGTTTTTCTATGTGAGGAGCAAACCTTTCCCTATTAAAATGCATGGTCCAAAAGGAACACAGGAAGCTGCCTTGTACCCAGCTGGCATTTTTCTGCCAAGCCCAGTATCATCTTCTCTAACTAGCAACAGCTCTCCAAGGGCTACTACCTGATCCTTTTTAAAAAAACAACAGCTGGGTTTAAATGTCTGAGCTGCTCTCCTTGCAATCTACTGTGGCATGGAGCTGTACAAAACACTCTGTCCTTTTTGCTGCAACTGCATAACCCAGATCTGCTCCTAGAATTTGTCCCCAGTCAATAATTAATCAAGAATGAAATCCCATATTCATACTTATCATTCTTTGTTGCTTTTGATTTCATAGAAACTTAAGCAGAACTAAAAGATTCAAGATGTTGGTGCATTATTTAAATCACCTGTTATAAAATATTAGGACTAGTTTATACATATGTGTTCTTCCATCACTTGAAGAAACAAAAAGCAATCATTTGCATGAATGAGTACATTACCACCAAGAAGTACCCCAATCCTAAGCAAGACGGCTAGCTATTTATTGAAGCAAGATCCCATCCTGTCTGTAACACATGAAAAAGAGCAAAAACTCAGAAATCCACTTACACTGAATTAATGTCATCAACAGTTAATGAATTATAAAGTAAACTTACATTACAATAAGTTGATCTTTGTTCCAAGCCCTGCACAGACAATATCAGTTAATAAATTATCCTTGCAGCCAAGGCTAAAGATAATTATAACCATCCACAAATAAATAGCAAGTGCCTGAATGGCAGTGGGTCACTGGATTAAGCAATAACCTTTCTCTTTGAGAAGAAAGGCATACTCTTCATAACAGTGTACCTTGCAGTTGAAAATAATTTGCATGCAGTGACCTTATCACAGCCTCTTGATTCCCAGCAGAAGTATATATTAATGAGTCAAGCAAACTTTATATGGCATGCAATTCTCTAGCTCTGAGTACTGTAATAGAATTATATTCAAGAAGAAAGAATTATTTTCAAGAAGAAAATAATGTTAAAAATTGTTGCTTTTTAAAATTTCACATCTAGGGCAAAAGTGGGCAATGTTTTGAAGTTTTCAGGACCTCATTCCCTCAGGAGAACATGATCAAAAGCTTGCATACCAATGGTAGGGAGGGCTAGAGCTGGTGATGAGCAGTGCTAAACCAAAAAACGAGTGAGGCCTTATCCACACACCTACCCTACAACCATGTATGCATGTCCAGTCCCACATTCCATCCATTCATCACTGTTGCTTTGTCTCTTTCATACCTCCATCCATCCATTCACACAAAAATACATAAACATGCACCACATTCATTCATTCATTCATCAACCATTCATTCTTCATAGGGCTTGTATTGTACAGTTGTAACAAGGCTGTGAAACTGAGAAAACATGGGTGCAGAAGAGCTGGCTTTTGTTATATATGTTTCAAAACTGGAAAGGTATTTATAAGCATAAGCTCACGTGAAGATCCATTAGGACTTTTGATAAGCCTAAAGAAATGGATGTAAATATCTGCAGGAAGATTGTTTTTCGCAATTACTGCATTGGGCGTCCACTACACAGGCAAGGGGGAAAGCATGAACAGGGTGCAAAGGGAACACGTGGATAGCAAAGATGCATATTCTCTTCCTGCAGTAAGAGAAATGAGGGCAGGGGGGGGTGTATATATATTTCATCCAGCTTCAGCTTTGACTTGGAAGCATGAAGTGATGAATCACTCACACTTCCTGTTGCTTTGCAAAGGTGGAATCTGATCTCAAATAATAACACCCAAGCTTCTTTGTCTAAATATGACCTTCTCTATGGCTTTAGTCAAAAAGCTAGACATTGGGAGGAATTTAACATCACACTAATGTGATTGCTCCATGAGGGCAAGCATTATGGCTGAACAGAGCGATTCATCCTGAACAGAGCGATTCATCCTCCCCTCCCATTTCTTTTCCCTGATCCTCCTACAGCCAATTTTTTTTTGGGGGGGGGAGGGTTGTGTGGGTGGAGAAAAGGTGGGGAACATCCCATGCAGAAGCAGAAGTCATTGTACTTTCACTGACGTGACTCATTAGTTTAATCCCACCCCTGAACTCAACATGGCATCCATAAGATTCCCAGGTGGTCTCATATCTATATGCACTAGACCCGGACCTACATTTCCATTTGCCTAAAGCTGTAATACAGAAGGATCCCTCGGTGTGCTAAAGAGGTACCTGTGTGATGAAAGGGATATTTGACTTTTCTTCTCTGAGCAGAAGCTCCCATGTTGCATCACACACACTGTTACTGATATGGCTGAGTTTTAAAAGCAGCTGGCAATGCACACAGAAAAACAAGTGAAAGGGGATTGGTAAAGAGAGAGGGGGGACGGAGAGAGAGAGAGAGAGAGAGAGAGAGAGAGAAGGAGTACCAGGAGGAGAGAAAGAGAGTGACCCTATACATCTTTGGCTCTGCTCACATGGACCTTGAGGTCCAGCCTCACCCACATTTGACACCACTAGTATGCTGCCCCTGGCGATTACCTTAAAGGACTACAGTGCTAAACATTCAAAAGTTTGCTCAATCCTGTCCAAAACATGGCTTGTTCCTTTTGAGCACAGCTGCTCACTGAGAGGATATTATCTGGAAATTCTTCATGAGTATTCAAATCTCTTTCTTTCAGAGCCACAGCACATCTAATTTAGAATCCAGCAGTGACCACGGAGAGATCAAATTCTCCCCCCCCCCACCCTGCAATCTGCATCACTTTGCATTTTCAGCTGTGTTTTCTAATCATGGTAAATTGTGATGTAAAAACACAATTAAAATAGAGAAGGCAAACCACAAACAATAGAAAGTGGAACTGCAGATTCCAGTGAGTCATGCGGACAGTGTCACACATGTCAGGAATCACCAGGCTGTTTTTTCTTTTTTCATTCATGTTTTCAGATTGGTCCCTCCCACTTTGCTTACTTGCATTCGCTCAAAAATGACATAATGTTTGCCCTACAGTGCCCAACATAAAAATCTGAATTAGTTGCCCCAAGTTCTACGGTAATAATAATAAAATATGGCACATAAAATAAGCAGTTTAAATATCCCATTGTTGGGTATTTAAATATCTTTATAGCCACTGGAAACTACGTGGGTGAATGATGTACAATGATCTCTTACCTGCCACCTAGAAAGGTTAACGGCAAAATACTGTACAGTTAATTCTGGTAACAATGAACTTAGAAGGATCAGTAATTATGCTGCCTGTTGCAACAGGTGGCCGCATAATGTGATCCAATTAGTATGGAAAAATTCTCTTTTAGGATTTGAGATTTTACAGCGTCTGAATATTTCCCCTGCTTCTGCCCATCTGCAATCACATATAAAGGATTTAAGATGATACTGATACAGGGAAGAAAGAACAGACTCTAGGAAGTTTGCTTTTGTGGTGAGACCATTAGACCCTGGGCTTGCCCATATAATGTATGAAAGCTAAGATACAAACATACAGTATGTCTGTACAGAATTCCAAAGGGGCATGTATGCAGCTAATAGTGCAATCCTATACATGTCTCCTCAGGAGCAATCCCCACTGACTTCAATGGGATTTACACCTAAGTAAGTGTGAATAGGGCTGTAGAATTAACATTTCATAGTATATTTGGTTTCAATAGGAACCAGGACTGCATACTTTGGTTACAGAACAAAGTGGATAAATCAACATTCCCCTGTACACTTTCTACTGAGACTACAACTGCTCAGTTGAGTGGATGCTTAGTCCAAAGTTACTGAGCTGCAGCATCTGGATTCAATGGAAAGCACTCCCAAGAAAGTGTATGGGATTGCAGTCTTATGTCTTTGCACTGTGTGATGCAGGGCCATTCCAAACTTCATAAATTACAAATGATGTTAAATATTTCCGTACGTTGGATCCTTACCATTAACATAACTGAACTAGAGCTCAGTATTATTGATGCTGGTTTACTTATAAGTGCACCTTTCCTTATTGAAATATAAGTATTAAGGAGGGTGTTAGAACTAGCCATTACAAAAATAAGTTATGCATACTGGACAAGGCATACTAATAGTCATTCCTAGGCTTGGAAGATCTAGCCCCTAAGATAATGCAGAAGTTCTTCCTAATTTAATCAGATATCCTTAACCTAAACTCTCTTTACACATATCCCTAAGAGTTCTGCTTGAGCTTGTCTGACTTTAACCCCCAAGCATTAGCAAGTGACATGAAGAATCACTTTCAAGTTTAAGCCCTGAAACACAAAGAGGACCCTACTTGTGCATGTAATTGAAATACATTACTAGTCAAAAGACTTCCTAAGTTGTGATTTAAAAGGCTATCCCTCTATTAGCAAATAATAGCCAATATAGCAGATAGCAATATTATAGTTCCAGTAAAGATGTCATTTTAAAGGCTAGTAATGTTATGAGGGTTTTGAGGGGTGAGGTGGGGGTAGGCTGTATGTGAGATCCTTCTAACCCCTGAATCCAGAAAGTGTTAAAACATGAGCCAAGCTAGCTTCCTGTGTTGAGGTGATCACCCAGGTGATTAAGAGAACAAAGGAAAGGGGGCTCTGCTGGCATATATCATAAAGACACCACAGTCTCTGCCCTGCCTCATTCCCAAAAGGAAACACAAAACCTTGGTAAGTGCCTGGAACCCCTGGAATCTCACACCACTCAGAGATTGGGGTGGAATGCAACAGTAATATTGCTGTGTAGTCTCCTATTTGCTGGTCATTTGGATAAACAGTGGTATAATGTTTATAACCTGCTTCCCAGAAGGCTGCCTGCAAACAATGGCATTTACTGTTATGTAATTTGTGCTCTCCTAGGTAGATATGCTCACTACAATGAAAGTTTAATTTCTGTAGTGTTTTCTTTAAAGGAATCTAAAACGTGGCTCTAGAAACCTTGACAGATGGTGTTTTGAGTGATAATGCCAGGTAGCTGGTGGGAATCTCACATTAGCATTCTCTGCAGCTTTCATAGGCAGTTCACCTTAGTCTCTTTTTAATATTCACATATGTTCACCTACAGCATATGGGGTGGAAATGCCATAGCCACAGTTTACTAAAGCTTGTGAGCCGTTCTGAGTTGATTTCTAGCTTTAATAGGAAAGGCAGTTGTGAACATATATTTCATAGACTTGCTTTTATTTTTGGCTTTTAAAATAGTTGTATATTTTAATTTCCCACACCCTTATTTCTCTCTCTCTCTCTCTCTCTTACCCCACCCCTCACTTCTCTTGAGACTCCCACTGTGTCTCAGTACATAGTTCCCCCTGCTGGGAAAAGAGAAAACTACACCCACAACGTTAGAGAGAAAACTTAAATTTATCCCATGGGTACCAAAGTATCTCCTGCAGAAATGGGTATGCCCCCCCCCTATAGAAGAAAAGCAGCTACTATAAGTATATTAAATCCATCATTGATTCATATCAGCATTCCCATTCTCAACAGAAGCACTGCATTATTGTGGTTTGCAAATAAATACTCTGTCATTTAAGAAGACCTGAAGATTCCTCAACTAAGTAAACGTGTTTAGTGCTTTTAAGCATTGTGAGTTTAGTGCTTTTCAGATTATGAGTGTTTAAACATCAAATTAAGTTGGGACAGAGGCATATGTCCTTGCATGTATTCCTAGATTTCTGTATAGTTGTTTCTATCTAAACATTATCACTAATTACGGAGCATAATCATCTTTACCTACCAGTGTTTCTTCATACTTTATATCCTCCAATAACATGCTAAGTAAACAATAATAGTACAGAAATAGAGGATATAAGTAAAGTGAAACGAAAGCTCAAGGGATAAGTTCAAGGGAGATTTTTCTGGTGATGATACTTTTCTACCTAAGTTGTTGTTGTTTTTTGGCACAGATTAATGTGACTAGAACAGTTAGACAAAGGCACAACTTGCAAAGTTTTATTTAGTGACTGACCAGCAATGCTGACAGCTCAAAATGGTGAATCCCACAGCACAACTCCATGATGAACAGAGTCCTGTTCCGTCTCCTAGAAAGACAGGGTGAACCCAACAAGGCAAATACGAACCAAATGAAGTGAAATGAAAGCACTGCTGAATTATAGACACTGTGATGGGTTTAGCTCTTGCCATATATAGCTGAGTATGAAATTAAAAAGCACACATACACACAGCACAAGACGTAATGAGTTCAAGTGAGACAATAGTATCTTGTTCAAATGAAAGGAGGAACTGTAGTTCTGCCTGCCACAAAAACTCAACTTCAGTTGTTCACTTAATGAGGAGAGAATTCAATATTAACTAGGAGTATGAAAATAAATGAAATCTTGTGGAAACACATGCTTTCCATGGAAATGCAGCAGCCGTCATGGCTACAGTCCTGGTAGTTATTTATTAAGTGGAAGATACAAATACATTTGTATTTGGCAATGGGAATGCTCAGTATACTGAGGAGCAGAAGTTGTTTTGTATGCTAGCTCCAAAAATCTATTGCAGAGCAGAACCCGGGAGAATCCTGAGTCTTGTCTCTCCCTAAGAGTCTGCCCTTTCTTTCCAGAACATCCGCGTCCAACACATTTCACAGCATGCCTAATTGCTGCTTATTCATTTGCAAACTGGACTGACGCTAGAAGAGGGAAGTGGCTCTTCTTCCGGAGTCTTGCCATGAACACAAACTGCCCTACTTGTCCTACAGCATTTCTACAGAAACCTGTCAGCATCTCTGGCTTAACCTTGCACCTTGAAGCAATGCTGCCAGCATACCGTCCCCACTGCTAAGATTACTGTTGCGCACCCGTTCGCATGTCTGTGTCAAGGCGAAGACAGTGTCGGAGGATTTCCTGCCTTTTTTTCTAAAGCAAAACTCGACCCCTCTCTCTCCCCTGCACTTTCTGACTTGCCTGAGCACTGCAATCTCTAATGCGATTAAGTCGTTCCCAATCACCCGCTTCTGTCTGAGCAACCGCTGCCTGTATGTAGATCTGAGATCATATCAGAGAAAGAGCCGTGCGCTCTCTCCCTCTCTCCCAACAAGGGGTGTGCATCTGCACGTTTCTTAACCCGTCTCAGTTTGGTTCAAGACAGCAGCGGAGATTAACAGTTCGCTGTAGGCAGCAGCAACGCAGAGAAATGAAACAAGAGAGAAGCAAGAGAGATCTCCGCGTTAAGGGGAGGCGAGCGAAGTCTTACCTTCAGCCAAAAGGCGCATCGCATGAACAAAGGAGGAATCCAAGGTATCTTTCTCTGCCATCAGCTCGGGTAAATATTTCTCCTGTTCCATAGTACGTTCGGCGGCACTTTGGACCGGCTGCCTGCCCGAGGTGGTGCTGGAAAAGGACAGTGGCAGGAGCTTCCCCGGGTGAGATTCGCCTCTCGCCCTCCCCCTTGCTCGTGGCACTTGGGATGGCTCACTTCCCCATGCACCCAAGTGGCGGCGGCAGGTGGAGCACCCCTCGCTCAGTCCCCGCTTCAGGACCCCGGACAGCGCTCCCGCGGCCACCTCCCTCCTGCTCCCCTCCCTCCAGCAGCGCGCGCGTTTGCTCGCCCGTCTGCGTGTGTGCCTCTCCCCCCGCCACTGAGCGCCAGCCTCATACCAGAAGCTTTAACTAGGGAGGTGTGGAAAAGAAGCCTCCCACCCATCTCCCTTCCCTTCACATTGGTGGTCGCAGGCTGGAAGGCGGGGATGCGCGGGATAGCGCTGCGGTGGGATTGGCTCCCACCCAACCTCGCCGGCTGAAAGGCAGGTTGGGGAGAAGAGACAGGAGCGCTGCTGTCTGTGGGAAGGAGGGGAGGGGAAAGGACCAGGCGCTCCGCTCGCTGTCCAAGGTGCTGAAGCAGGACGAAGGACAGAGCAACCTAGACCCGGCGTCTGAAGCAGCAGCAGACCCAACGCTGGGTTAGAGTCAGGGGCCGAATTCTTTCCCTTGCACCCCCCTCCCCGCCGCCGCCCTCATAAACGCCTGGCAATTCGGTTCTCAGGGAAAGCAATTAGCCCGGTTACCGCATATTTTACTGGTTTGCAGTGCTGCTTGGCTGCTTTTAATACGCACCCAGAGACTCTTTGTAACATCCTGCTAGCCAAGAAAGTTGTCACCTTTTGGAGCGTGCTGTGCTCTTAATCACCAATATTTAAGTTTTGCAAGGGGGATTAACCTTAATCATCCCATCTTCTGTCGGGACTGCTGAAAGGTGGGGAGCTGATTGTTATGACTGGTATATCTAAAATAGTGGCGGCGTTTTTTTTTTTTTGGTGGGGGGGAATACTCATTGCAGCTTTGATTCATTGCCCTGTCCTTACTATAAACACCGTACAGCAGCTTGACTCGATCCAGGTAGGTTTTTTATGACTGGAGAGCATATAAGGGAGAGCGAACATGTTGCCTTCACCAGATGGAGAGAAAGAAAAGTGTCAAGCTGAAAGCTGCAGTCTCCTCCTGGCAGTGTGTGCAAGGAGACAGAAACAGTGCTGGAAATGCTTCCCCATCCGACTAGGGAAAGAAGCCTGATCATAAAATGGGGAATACAATCTCCCTCCATTCTGAGCACAAAAAAAGCATAAGGAGGTTGTAACATTAAACCTGGGCTTCGTTTTTTGCACTGCAAACTGCCCTGGATTCAGTTTCCATGAAGGACAGTATAAAGAAATGTTTTAAATGGGGTAAAAGAAAATGTTAGCTGCAAGCCAAAAGGCAGAAAATACCAGCCCTTTGGTGGTGCATGGCACTGTTAAAGCACAAGAGGGAATTAATGGAGCAGCTAATGTGGTTTGCTTTCTCCTCCACTCCGATTCCTTGAAGTGTTCCTTCCCTATGCACATTGCAGCCTAGTGCAAGTATACACAGCATGGTGCTCTCCAGGTGTTGTTGGACTACAATTCCCAGATTCTCAGAGTACTGGCTATGCTGGGTGGGGCTGGCGGGAGTATCTAGAAGGCATCCCATTGGCTACCCTACCTTTGTGCATCTCTTCCTGGAAGATTTTTAAAAGGATAAGATGGAATGGTTATAGAAAGGCATTCACACTGAGTTTTCCTAAGAGCCTGGCAACACAGATTTCCAAAGCTGGCAACATAGATTGATACTAGGTACATACTTCCCTGAAGTCCCACTGTTGTTAAACTGGACATCATTGCTTCCTCCTCAGTTCTATAGTAATTGATAAAGTCATCAAAAGGCACATGAAAGGCACACCCTCAAAATGACAATTAAACCTCCAGACCTTCCAAATGGCTACTGGAAATGGCATAGAAATACATTGGGGTCTCATTAATCTTCATGAGACTTGAGATCTGGACCTAGGAACCATTTTTAATTAGGGATTGAAGTAATCAAACTGGGTCTGAAACAAATTATATCTCAAAACAACACAGCCAGTTAATTCTCAGTGTATGACAGCTGAGCTTCCTTTCATGGTTATGGGACTTCGCCCTCTCCCAAAAGCTGTTTATGGAAAAGTAAGGCAATGATTTGCCCACGACTGTCTGAGCTGGAATTTAAAGCAAGGTCTCCAGTTCCAAAAGCTACATCCTAGCCACTAGACAGCACTGATACTCAAAGAATATGACCATGTTCCCTTAGTTTCTGGTACTTCATGTAGCCCCCTCCCCATAAATTGGCTCTAGAAGGGTCAGGAGAAGACCCAAAACAGTGTGCAGCGAGAGGGAGAAACAGTTCATCTGGCAAGCTGAAATGCATGTGCAGATGGAACATTCATCATGGCATCCAGCATATCAAAAAGGCATCTTGCTGATATTCTGGTCATATGCAAATAAGTAAGTAAATAAGTGAATTACACTAATACAATGAAAGCAAAACTTCCCACACTAACAATTTAAAAGTTTTGCCTGGGGCAAAACAGGCAAGGTTCAAGATCTGAATCAGCAATCAAGGAGAGAGAAGAGGTTCTTACTCTCAGGCAGGGTCCTTACATAAATGACAAGCTGGCCAGAGCAAAGAGCAGGTTCTGAGACCTGCATTTGGTGGGCAGGATTCGGCCTTTGGATGCAGCTGACTGACCAGTACCACTATAAAACCCCGAGAGAGAGAAATATTGCTGCAACTGAAATATTGCATGAGGGCCATTCAAATCTAAATATATACAACAGCGCAACATCTGCAAATACATGGATGCACATACATGTGTGTGTGTGCGCGTGTGTGCATGTAACTACACACAAATGAGGTTGGTATTAACATCTCAGCTCCAAGGAGTTGAGATATGTATATGGAAAGAACAACACAACAAATAGAAGCATTATTTAAACTGATGTAAAAGCTAAGAAGTGAAAGTAATAGGATAGAATTACAAATGGGAAACTGCAGGGCAGCTCTTGGAAAATATATCTCTGTAGTGATATATTTTATGCTGTTGAATAGTCTATCATGGGGATGGTTAAAAGCTCTGCCATCCAGAGAGAAAACACACAGTACAGAACAACTCTGAGTGGTCAGGAGAAGAATGTGAGCGAATATCAATTAAAATAATGGCTTTTTTTATTCCATTATATTAACAGATGCTCCTAATGAGTCTCCTTTTTCAGTTAAATGAACTCACGTTGATAGTCTTTTGTTGCTAAACAGAATGGAATCCTTTGTAATAAAACTGTGGTGTGGCAGCCTCTGAGTCCCAGATAAACCAAAGCTATATAGATGCTATCATTGTTTCAGATAATTCATTATCATAGCATGATGCCCTACAGGTAGGCCTGGAAGCACAACAGACAGGCTAGTCAAAAAACAGTAGTTCAGGAAGAAATCTTTCCACAAGATATGAGAATTATAAACAAGAATACGCAGTCAAATAGTCCACATAGATACAAGAAGGCATCACCTTGAAGAACAGAATAAATCTTTCATTCTTGCCTTTTCTTTTTAAAAAAACCTGCTTTTTATTTGTTTTTAAAATCTCACTCTAAATAAGCACTCAGTTTGTTCACAGTCTTCAAATATTCAATACATTTGCATTCATTTCTAAGCTCGGCAGAACAACTCCTTTGCTGCTAAATGATTCCAATTATCTATATAATACATAGTCCCCTCTTTGTTGGGAAAGAAGTGTGGATGTGGTAGAATGTATTGCAAAAAAAAGAACTAAGTATTGGATTAAGGTGTCACGGCAACAGAAACCTTGGAAAGAAGAGCTTTTTGCAAATGGCAGGTCTTTATCTAAACCAGCTGCTCTTAAGTAAAGGCTTACCTATGTACGACATGCATAATGATCCCGATGACTAGGCTAAAGGGGATGCAAACTGGAGTGATAGGCAAGTTGTCCTAGACTTAATTCAAAATCAGTTCAGGCTTTGCAAGCTTTACAGTGAGCATTTGGGGAAAGTTTCTCTCTTTTCTAAGAGTTTTCTCCCCGCCCATAATGCCAGCAAAAGCATGCTGTGGTGCTGCAAGCACGCACATTACCATTGATTCTGATTGCAGTAATTTTCAGAACAGTTCATCAAGTGAAACAGGGATCTCAAATTTGTGGGGCTTTGAAATTGGAAAGTTGATGTACAGCCCCATTCTGTGCATGCTTACTCAGATGTAAATCTACCTGAGTTCAACTGGCTTTCCTTTCAAGGAACTATGCATAGGATTGCATCCATAATTTATTGGGATCCCACAATTCAACAGTGGCTGATTTTTGTAACTCACATGCATGTCTCATACATGAGATGCTTGAATGTGAAAAGGTAGCCAAATGTATAAATGTGATTTTTTTTATGCACGGCATTGTTTTGTGAATTGCAATGTGATTTTGCACATAGCTCTGTAAGGTGCTGTGTTACAAGCTGCTATATTACGAAGTGGTTAAATATGCCCCTCTCATTATATTTCTGTTTGCTTAAAACAAGCAGTTCTGGATGACTATTTTGCTACTGTCACTGAAATCTTTCAATTTGATGTCCCTACCAAAGAAGAGGCATCTGCTTTGAATAACTTATTGGCGCACTAGAAGTGATTTGTGAACTCCATCTGAAGTGAACCTTGCAGCGGATTTGGGGCTTTCTTCTACATGGACAAACCTGAGATCATGAGCTTTCCAAAACTGTTCTCTATAGGCTACAATCAGGGGCATCATATCTCTTCCATGCTAAGATGGAAATATAGTTTGCACAGATGTGTTGAAATGAAGGATATGAACTGATGGTATGCAAGTGAAATGTAAAGGAAAGGCAATGAGGTTCTGATGTAGGGAGGCAATGGAAGGCAAGTGCTCTAGGATTTAACATGGAAGAGTTTGGAATGAAAGAGTGTAGTGAAAGAGCTTGCACAGTATTTTGAGCTTCTCTGGTTAGACAGTAATCAAAAGCAGGGGAAATTGATCAGGGTCAGCCAAGGTCACAGTCTGAAGGACATGCAAAAGTGTTCAGCTAAGGCAGTGAAAATACTGATGGAAAGCATCATGTGGTCAGGATAAGCTTGGGAGGAGTTGAAGCGCTGAAGTATGGGAGGGCGAGACAGCAGAGAACTTAACAGTGGTAGGTGGACTGGAGGCTGTAGAATGAATGGTGAGGGAGAGGGCTGGAGGTTAAGAGAGATCAAACAAGGGCCAGAGAAGGGAAATTTACTGATAGCAAAGAGCTCATCGAGAGAACAAAGTCAAAAACATATGACCAAAGCAGCATGCTGCAGAAATGCTGATCAAAGGAAATTGTGACAGAAAGCAAGAAGCTGAGAAATCAGAGTCTTCAGATAAGGGCAGGGACTTGAGCAAAAAAGGAAGGGGAGGAGGCAGAGTGAAGCATCAAAAGCAAGGAGAAAGGATGTGACAGAGCTTGGAGGAGGTGCAGAGTTGACACCCACATGCAGGGAACGAGAGTGGGAGTGAGAATAAAAAGTGCACGAGGACCTAGAAAGAAAACAGGCTGAACCACAACAGGGATTCAGCTCAACCACCATGTTTAGCAGCACAGAGAGCCTTGTTTCATTGAGGCAAGGTCTGGTCAGAGGATCTGAGCCCTTCCTTTGTGAAGGGAAGAAGGTCCAATGGGCAGGATAGGAAGAGATGATGCAACATAAAGAGTTTTTTTGTGGGATGCCCTTGCGGGTGACATGCAACTGTCTCCCTAAATATTAACGAATTAGTAGTATATAATTTATTTATTTTATAAATACAAATAAATTAGTCACAGGAAGGGAGAGTGCTCTTGTGCTCACATCCTGCTTCTGGTTTTCCACAGGCATCTGGTTGGTTATTGTGAAAAAAAAGGATGCTGGAAAAGATGGGCCATTGGTCTGATCCATCAGGTGGTTCTTACATTCTTAAATGTTCAGGAGGAATTTAAAAATACTCCTGGCCAAACAATACTGTTTCCAGAGACCTTGAAATGATTAGCTGTGAGGGTATATGATTATTTTTAGATGTTTTGAATTGTTTCAAATCCTTTTAGGTGCTTTTAAATGTGTAAACGATGTTTTTTTATTTTATTTTTGTTGTATTGTTTTGCTCTAGGTCAGGCTTCCTCAACCTCGGCCCTTCAGATGCTTTTGGCCTACAACTCCCATGATCCCTAGCCAGCAGGACCAGTGGTCAAGGATGGTGGGAATTGTAGTCTGGAGGGCTGAGGTTGAGGAAGTCTGCTCTAGGCCTTTTTCTATTTGCTGCCCTGGCCTCCTTTGTGGGGAAGGGCAGTAGACAAATGGAATATTATATATATATATATATATATATATGCAGGTTTTGGTGTCCTCGGGTGTCTTCCCGTGTAAAAGTTGGGGTGTCTAGGCGACGTTTCGACGAGGTCTCACTCGTCATCTTCAGGCTGGTGCTTTCGGCTTCTTGTTACTGGAACAGAGCGGGATCTCAATGTTTGAGTTCCTATAAATACTGTAGAGGGGGTGTGGTGTCTAGCCTCCAATGTTCTGGGCAGAGAGGAAGTTCCCAGGCTAGTGTGCCTTTTCTTCTTTTGTTCCTTAATTACTTGAGAGATACCTTGAGTGATTTCTTGAGTGATATCCTGAGTACCACTTAGGTGGGTCATTAGGTGTGGATTAGTTGCTAAAGTCTTTGTGTCTTGACCTCTTGAACTTTGTGAAGAGTTTTCCTGAGAAGATGGCTGTATTGCACTTAGTTGTGCTTTGGCTTGGCTTCGTGTATAGGGGCGAGCTGTGGTTTTGTGGCTTGTGTCAGCCAGATCTGTGTAGGGATTGCAGGGGGGTGCAGCATCCGGAGGTGCCACCATGGATTGGCTACTGGATGGTGTCAGTAATTCATCTGTGGAGAGGGTCTGGGTTTGGGTCTGGTGTGGTTGATTGGTGTTGGCGTTCTGTGTGCCTCTGGATCTGGTGTCAGTTTTTGTGGGGAGGGCTAATTTCCAGATGTCTGGCAAGCGGGATGTGTCGTCACGCTTGTTCATGTTGTGAGGGTGTTTCTCTATCTCGATGGCTTCCATGATTATTCCCTACACAGATCTGGCTGACACAAGCCACAAAACCACAGCTCGCCCCTATACACGAAGCCAAGCCAAAGCACAACTAAGTGCAATACAGCCATCTTCTCAGGAAAACTCTTCACAAAGTTCAAGAGGTCAAGACACAAAGACTTTAGCAACTAATCCACACCTAATGACCCACCTAAGTGGTACTCAGGATATCACTCAAGAAATCACTCAAGGTATCTCTCAAGTAATTAAGGAACAAAAGAAGAAAAGGCACACTAGCCTGGGAACTTCCTCTCTGCCCAGAACATTGGAGGCTAGACACCACACCCCCTCTACAGTATTTATAGGAACTCAAACATTGAGATCCCGCTCTGTTCCAGTAACAAGAAGCCGAAAGCACCAGCCTGAAGATGACGAGTGAGACCTCGTCGAAACGTCGCCTAGACACCCCAACTTTTACACGGGAAGACACCCGAGGACACCAAAACCTGCATTCCTGTACCCGTGAAAATCTACGAAAGCATATATATATATATATATATATATATATATATATATATATATCTCGCAAGCAAGTAAGTACAAGAAATACAGGTGCTGGTGGGTGCAAAGTTGTGGCTTGTAGTATAAGCCTTCCATTAACGTCCTTCTTTGAAACTCCTGGCTGAACACACCAGGTGTCCCGAAGCCAGCCATTACCACAGAGCTTTTAATAGGGAACGAGCAATGGAGAATGAAAATAATTGACATTTCTTTCTTCTTCCTCCTTTTTTGCAAAGCGAATTGGCATTTTAGCTCTAAACCATGACAGGGCCTGATATCTTGGCACTTTTTCTTTCTAATTATATTTGGGTGAAATGTGTATACCTATTATAAATGTCCACCATGCCTATTCTAAGTTTAAAGATGTATTTGAAAGAACGTTATGCTATTCTAAAGGTTTGAATTGTTTGCATCGTTCTAAATGCGAAAAAATAAATGCACCTCGTTGAAAGGTGACCCATTTGCACCTGTCAGGTGGATGGATTGGTAGGGAAGGGCCATTGTGTTATTCGAATAATGCCTTGCTCGCTTTATTTTGACATCCATTTCACCTTTCAGCTATCAGTAGCTGCTGAAACAGAAACAGAATAGGGTACAGTGATCCTCTGCATGGTTAACCAATGGAAGAAGGAAGGAGGAGGAAAGGGCTGAGTTCAGAGCTACCTGTTGCGTCATTAAGTTATTGGGAATGTGATGTTACACAGGCACTGACAAAATTAAAATGCACTCCTAAAGGAGGATGGCTTGTGTCTGAAAGAAGCTTGTTACACTTCTAGCAGTATTGCATATCATTAGAGATAATTGCTTCTTCCTTTTGAGTAGAATGTTGGATCTCAAAAGTCTAATGAAGTTTGAGTACAATAGTGGCTAGAGATAATAGTACACAAATCTTCATTTATTGGACAACATGCTTGATTCAAGAGTCACATGGGGATGGCAGACATAGCGTAAATTAGAGAGGTTTTGTGCAGCACAAAGATTTGTATGGGATAATGATTCGCTTGAGTTGCATAGCTGCAGGGCTAGGTCATCATTGCTCATGAGTGCAACTTCAGAATTTAAGAGCTCCATCTTGTTATCACAAATTGGAATCTGATTATATTCTTGCAGGTTCAGGCTGTACCTTGCAGTTCCTTACTAAAGAGCAGAACTGTACTTTGTTCTACTTTATATTTATGGCAGTACTTTAAGGAGTTTATTTTAAATGTGTGTTAGATTTTCTTCGATAGAGTCTACTCTGAGTACTAATTAATTGTAACCATATGTTGAGATATCATCAGCTCTTTCATTCTGCATGCAATGATTTCCCCCCATTAATTACTTTTTTTAAAAGACCAGGTTTGGAAGAAAATAGAGTGGACACCCCTTGTTCATATGTGTGTTATTGATGAGGAGGTGAAAGACTGAAGGAGAATGGAAAGGGAAATACAAGGATCTGAAGGATCATGGTGGGGAGAGAAAGGAAGGACCCCATCATACTTCCTTCATGGGGTATATAGGTTTATTTATTCCATGTCAATCTGAGAAGACCTAGGTGGTGTGTGTGTCCCATCTCAAATGTAAAATCAGGACTACTTCATGAATTATATATTTTCTTGTTAAGACCTAAGCCTCTTAAGTGTGCACCTAAGAATGAAAGGATACATGAGAGAAATGTGTATATGCAAACATATTAGCATACAGGCACACATTCATGAGGCAGGATTGGCTCTGAACTGTACACCTGCTGGCATAGTCTGATTAGAGACAGGATACATATCCAGAATGTATGAAATAGCCTTTTGGTGCGCATCACAGGAAAATTCTCAGTTTGCCCGCATTTTAGGACCCTTACCTGAGGCTTTCTCTACCTATCCAGAACAATGAATGAATGAATGAATGAATGAATGAATGAATCACATATTCTTAAGGGCTTCTTTGGCAGTTTTCAGAATCATGGAGCACAGACAGTTCCAGACAAGGCAGACCTTTCTGCTCTACTATATTGGCGCTTTCTCTCTCTCTCTCGGACAGACAGGCAGACCCAATTCCACAACACAAACCCCTTGGGCAGCTGCAAAGGACCCAATACTATCTATCATACCTGCCCTGTCTCGTCTCCCCATTTTAAATGTCTGGTTTTCAATACAGAGTTTCCCACAATATTCCACAGTAGGGATGGACAAATGTGTTAATTTCAGCTCTCTCGGTTTCTCATTCCCCCCCCCCCCCAGTCTTAAATTCAGTTCTCCACATTTCTGCAGCAATTTTGGGTTAAAAAATAAATAAATCTCCATGAAATTTCTTCAGCATTTTAGTACAGATTTCTCCTAATACCTTTTATATACAGTTTTGACTAGTGCACACGTTTTTTGCAAGCAATTTCCCCTGATATACTGCATATCTGCATGCTATTTTCAGATATATCCATTTTTATGCACGCTCTCCCTTAGTACAGGCATCCCTCCCCCCCCCCTCTCAGGACCAGAACCAGCTCTGTGGGCTGACAGGAGAGAGGAATGTCCATCATAAAACACAACTTTGCTTTTGTTCTTCCATATTAAGTTAGGGTAGAAACAGGAAGGCAGGATAGCAAGCAAAGACCACACAGTATCCATGCACTTGAGGTGCCAAGCATGATAAATACAACAGTACCCCTTTGTTCAGAACATTTACCTGATGTATCCCCACCCCATCCCCATTGCCAGATCTTTGGAGGCTCTGGTTATGTTGCAGTTGCCCCAGAGAGGCTTGCAGTTAAAGCCCTGGCCTTCAAAAGCAAACCTAATGGGAGTGGGAGGTGTTTTTGAGTCCTAGGTTCACTTCCTCATTACTGCAGTGCCTTATTAATCACAGATGCTCAGCAGCTTTAATGGGAATGCTACACAGTGACGCAATTAGCTTTCCATCAGGTGAGTGCACAGCAGAAAAGAGTCCCCAAGGAATACTGTTCACTAGCAGCAGGTGTTAATGAGGTACTAACAAGGCAATATGTCAGAACACAGAAAATTGCCCATTAGCCAATATCCATGGAGATAATGTTGAAGTATGGCACCTTATGACAAAATATTTAAAATAGGTGTGTAAACAAGTGTGTATTGAAACAGGCTGCTGCCACTCAGACTCTAATATTGCACAGTTGAAAATGCAGGCATGTCCACTATCTGATTTCATGGCGAAGCTCACAGTAAGCCATCTAATCTAAGCCCACGATTCTGCAAGCACTTGAATGTTCAGCTGCTTTCATCCCATTACACAAGGGAACTTTGCGTCGTCGTTTTTCACATGTAGTTTCTGAGGATGTAAATGGCAGGAATGTTGAAATACACACCGAAGTCAAGGGAATAACAACAACAACAAATTATTTATACCCCGCCCATCTGGCTGGGTTTCCCCAGCCACTCTGGGCAGCTTCCAACCGAATGTTAAAAACACAATACAGCATTACACAATACACAATACAACACAGAACATCACTGTAGATAACCATAGCAGACCCATTGGTTTAAACCTGAGTCTATCCCAATCATGTATAAAGGGAAAGATTGGCGTCCAAAGGAGTACTATGGACTCACCCTGTTTACTTCCTTATAGCTTCTCCTTCCAAACACCTTTCTCCCCAGGTAAGCGCTTATATGAACAGACTGCACCAAATGAAACCTTGGGGTAAAGGAGGTCTTAGCACCCATCTAACCACTCCATATAAGGTAAAGGTAAAGGTACCCCTGCCCATACGGGCCAGTCGTGTCCGACTCTAGGGTTGTGCGCCCATCTCACTTAAGAGGCCGGGGGCCAGCGCTGTCCGAAGACACTTCCGGGTCACGTGGCCAGCGTGACAAGCTGCATCTGGCGAGCCAGCGCAGCACACGGAAACACCATTTACCTTCCCGCTAGTAAGCGGTCCCTATTTATCTACTTGCACCCGGGGGTGCTTTCGAACTGCTAGGTTGGCAGGTGCTGGGACTGAACGACTGGAGCGCACCCCGCCACGGGGATTCGAACCACCGACCATGCGATCGGCAAGTCCTAGGCGCTGAGGTTTTACCCACAGCGCCACCCGTGTCCCTACCACTCCATATACTCTGCTCTAAAATGTTTATGTGGATCTTCCTGAAGCAATCACAGTTTAAACTGTGTTGCATACTCAGGGGGGATCAGCACTGATTCTGGAGTCCCCAGTGATGCACCTGTACAATATCTTGTTTGCAAGTATGACTCTTCCATATTCTGAGGTGCAAAGCTAAAACAAGTCAGAAGTGCACCTAAGGGACAAACAAGAGAGAAACATCTGATGTGTTTCTGACTCATCTGTTGAACATGTCAACTTCTGATGCCGACTTTCAAAGTTAATGGGCTAGCATTTTAGTTTAGGAGATGTATCTTTGTAAATAACCAGTTGTGCCATCAATTTAGAGTGAAATGAAGCTGGTGGCCACAGTGTAGATAACTGTGGCTAGCTTTTCTACATGGCACTAAGGGTTTGATATATGACAGTTTAGGAAACAGACTTGTATTATGGTGAAGGTCAGGAGGTTGGTGGTTCTTCATTAGAATTTATTTGTGTGCCAACCAGAGTTCCTAATCTAGATCATGCCTAGTAGGTGTAAGAGTCACAAAGTCAATGATTCCTCAATTTCATTCTTTCTCAAAGGGCAGCAGCATGATCTGTTGGAATAAAATGTGAATTTCCCTAATCATTTATGGAGATATTATATCTCTTCACCCTAGGCATAATTTTATTCATTTATTGGACTGGATTTACAGGCCACTAAAAGAGGAAGACAACTAAAACAAACAAATGAATGAATTTACCAAATCAATTTATATGATATAATGGGAATACTAGTAGAGATTGCAGAAAATTCTATTTTAAGAAAACAACACCTACAGAACCAAGTAAAAATTAATGAGAAACAAAAATGAGCTCCCTTTTGTGGCTTGTTTTCATTCAGCTGTATCCAGCTATAAAGGGGCTCTCAAAGAGTGCTACCAATTAGCTGTCAGTACAGAACAGCTTCAGAGAGTAATCCCTAAGCTTCCGGTATCTTTGTGACAACATCCTAATCTCTGTAAATTATTTGGAGTTGCATTTTTTTTTAAAAAAAATCCATTAGAAGTGCTTGCTCTTCTCAGTGTAACACAAATGGCTGCTTAAAAGTGCCTGAAATGATTTCATTACATGTTTGAGTGAGGAATTATATGAAGTAAGAAGGCTTACACTGACTGGTGGTGGTTGGTGCCCACTAGGAATAGTAGGGCAGAAGGCAAGGAGCTCAAACGGTGGGAAGAGTCAATGAGAGGCAGGGCCTACAATTCTAGTTTTGTCCCCATTTGCCCTCCCTGCTGAGTTCTACAAGGTGCAATGCTGGGACTAAAAAGGAGGAGGAAGCTGGCAAGAAGTGCCATCCCTGGACTGGTTGATGATAGCAGGCAGGTGAGGGCCAAATGAGAGTGCACTGAAACCGATGGGGCAAGACTCCATTCACTCTAATGGACCAGTTTCCACAGACTTCACCAAGTAAATTTTAGTCAGATGGAAAGCAGGGGAAGACACATACGTTTTCATTTAAAAATGGAATACAAACCACTCCCACAGTCATATTCTCTTTCAATGGGACAGTTGAACATTTTATTTCTTTCCTTCCAGAAAGAGGTGCACTACCAGAGTGCTGCATACTTTCCAAGAAAGGCACTGAGGCTGCAATGCAAAGCATCCATCCCTAAGCATTGGGATGGATGAGTCACTCTGTTTCTGGTCCTTGTCAATGCATGTGTTGAATCCATCCAGTTACCACATTAAGATGTGGAAAATTAATATGCATATGAAGTTTAATATATATTATGTTGCGGTTAGCATTTATTTTGCAGATTCGACCACAAGTTATATATTAAAATACACACTTTTAGAAATGTGCTCATTTCTAAATGTATTTTATCCTAAAATACCACTTTGTTTCAGGGAGGTGCAAATTAAGTCAGTGTGCTTAACTATAGGGACAAAACAAAACTCTCTTATATTTCTGCTATAGTGTAAGTCCCATTGATATCAGTGGGGCTTACTTCTGTGTAGACATGTATAGGGTTGTGTCAAATGTTGTCATACGTGTGTCATACATGTGGAGGAAAACCTTAAACACGTTGCAGAGTTCCCAAAAAATAGACCAGAGGCAATAGTACTTCATTCAGCAGAGCTTTACATGTGCTGAAGTCAAAAGTAGCATAATAATTATCAAATACAGAACAATCAGAATTGGCTCAGTGCATACAAAATCCAGTTGCAGCATAAACTTAACTCATAATAAGACTAAACCTTACCACTAAGCATTCTATGTACAGAAACAGAAACACCACACCAAAAGGAAGAGAGAGAGAAGAGAAAAATAAGACCCAGGCTCCTTTTGGCCTATATTTATAGTCAGCACGACTCTGCGCAATAGAGATAAGAGAACTAGTTCAAAGCAGGTTCCCAGAAGGTATAACCCAAACAATCATTAACCCTTCTGCCTCTGCTTCTCTCACACAGAGAAGCTTCTAGTAGCTTCTAGAATTAATCAGAATAGGAAAGATTTTTGCACATGAGATCAATACTTTCTGCACTAAGAAATGCAAACTGACAGGTTGCACCACAGGGAAGGGAAACTTCTGGATTGTTTTTGTTTGAGAGGATGTTCAGTTGCAATGGTGGTCAATACCATCCATTTCATTTGAAGAATTCAATATTGTCTATAATATCGTTATGAATTGATGGACCAATTTTTAAAATTTATATACAGCATTTCATTTATATATTTCAAAGCAGTTAACAATATACACAATGATTAATGCTGTCCCACTGCCACCCCTGGACTCTTTTCTGCATTGAAGAGTCTGGTCTGAACTAATAGGTCTGATGTTGTTAACATGTTTGGCAAGCTGCTCTTGGTGTAAATGGCTGAGATATGATTTGTACTCTAAAACAGTGTTCTTCAAACTAAACTTCGCAAACGCCTTTCACATGTATTTGTCTGCCTAGAAGTCCCTCCCCCCACATGGGATATGGAGACCTTTTCATGTTGTGGAAGATTTTGGGGTGCATTCTGAGTCACACTGCCAGTCTATAAACAGAGTTGTCTAGGCCTGTTTGGACTCTGTCTTTGTCCTACCTGCTGTTCCTCAGAAACTATCCAGGAGCTACGCATCTGAGGGCAAGGCTAGCTTTACTTTCAGGGAAACTTGTCCACCATTGTTGATCTTCACATCAATGACACCCTGCTAAGCTTCTAAGGAACCCCAGGGTTCTTCAGAACACAGTTGGAAAATGTCTGCCTTGGCAAATTAAGCACAAAGAGTAAGAAAAAGGCAGGGGGCTATATTCCATGTTTTCTTTTTGGTATAAGTTCAGTTTTCAACCTGCCTAGGTTGTACTAAGTGCTGACTGGCAGCAGGAAATAAAATAAGTGGCCCTGAGTGGAGCGGAGCAGAGGCCTCACGTTGACCAGTATTGATCAAACCCCACCCAGGTCAACAGCTGGAAGCTTTCAAGCCTTCAAGCAATCTGATGCATCAAATGTACTTCAAGCACATTGTGACCTGAAATAATGTCTGCATTTTAAACATGTGCCTCCTATAATCTCTCACTCCGTGATGCAGAAAGGTGCACGACCCCAACCCATAGTAAATTTAAGTTCACTTGTGGTGCTTACATGGCAAATTAATTGCACTTATATCTATTGCTTTGTTTGTTTGTTTGTTACAGTAACTGTTGAGCTCCATCTATAGCTCCTTTAGTTACTATGCCCCCCCCTCCATTTCCACTGCAAACAATAATTCTTTACTGAAACTTAATCCCCTCAACTATGAGGTGAACAGTGTGTGAGAACTGTCTTCTCAATAGTGTTTCAACTACCCTGGTTGGTGGTGGTGGTGGGGAATGGAGTCAGTAAGGAAGATACTTTACATATGAGAAGTTCACCTGCTTTCTTTTCAGTGGTCAGAGATGATGGGATTTGCAGTTCAAAAACAGCTGGAGACCCAATTTTGCGAAACACTGCTGCATTGCTTATCTGACCTCCCTGCATACTGGGATACACCAGAGAAGGGTGAGGCAGTGATAAGATTGGTATAGTGCAAACATGCCAGCAGGGGCACCAGATTGGCTCTATTTGCACTATGCCAACCTTGGAACTGCCTCATCCTTCCCCAGCTCCATTCTAGTATGCAGAAAAAACCTCTCTCAGCTGGAGGGGGGTCAGGTAAGCATCACAGCCCCTTTGTGCTATCTGTTGTTCCCTTTCATCTCTGAAGGGGAGGCCCTGCTACTAGCTGTAGCTTATTATGCAGTGACTTGGGACAGGGCCTCCTCTGTAGTGGCACCCAGGTGATGGCATTCCCTTTCTACAAAGGTACACCCTGAAGCATTATTGTATGGCTTTCAGTGCCAGCTGAAGAAGTAACTCTTCACCTAAGCTTTGGAAGATGGGCTGATTTGCTGTAACTGAGTAATGACAATCTGTTGTATTTTATATCATCATCATCATCATCATCATCATCATCATCATCTTAACCTGGTTTTAATGTATTGCATTTTGTTTTTACAGCTTTGCAGTATAAGCAGCTATGCTTGTAAACCACAATAGAACCATATGTCATAAAGGCTGCCACAGAAACCAAATTAATAATAGTTTTGGAATATGTGAAAAGGGCTAATTTGCAATAGTATGTGATCTGAGGTGCAGGGCTGTTGCTATTCTTGTAGCAAACTGTCACTTCGGTTCTCTAGCTGCAAAGCGGTCCTCACTTCAGAAAGATGTTTAAAACAACCTTTCAACATCTCAAGAATCCAGCATCTGACCCTTAGCTTAACTGTTGACACAGGACTGGGGAGCCTTTGACCCACGTGAAGTTGCTGAACTACAACATCCATCATCTATGACCACTGGACATGCTGAATGCAGCTGATGGGAGTTGAAGTCCAACAATTAACTGCTTCCTTCCTTTTCCAAATTCAACTCAGCCCACTCCCTCTGTAGGAGAATGCATGGAACAGGGATGGTTCTCCAGGGCTAACTTACTACAGCTTCACATAATCAGGTGGTTAAGATGATGTTTCAATCATTTACAGGCTTCAACCTATGGAAAGCGTCCATACATGTGCAACATTGATACTGGACTCTCCAAGATACAGAAGGTATAAGATTACATACTGTACAGCTTCACACTGTGTTTTACTTACTGGTAGGAAGAGATCTGCCATGGGGGAGAGGGATACTCCCCAGTTTAGACCAGGGCATGAAAAACAAAACAAAACTCTATGCTTTAGAAGGCTACACTGAAAACTATGAAGAAAACAGCATTTTATTTTGAACTGAAGGCAAACAACAGGCAACAAAAGAGCAAACAGAACAATTCAAGCAGATCATTAAGAGGAAAAGGAAACTCTATGGCTTCATATAATGGGTGAGCTATATAAAAAAAATCTTAAACACAGGTAGTTCTTCAAGTCCCTGCAATCTGGTGCTTAAGTCCCAATTGGTGTAAGGCTCTAAGTGATATCACCAGATCCTGCCCCCCTCCCCAGGATTATCCCTTGGTGCCATATTCCTTACCTCTCCCTCCCAGTGACCAATTCAGAAGCAAGAAGAATATATGGAGGGAGGGATGGTTGTGGCCATGTGATTTGCCAGCAGTCCATTTGGGGGTGCTAAATATCTTCTCCCTCCTCAGAGTGGGCTGTCAGGAAAACAGCCCTATCTAGGAGGACTAGAAATATTGCCTAAGTAGACTTGTATGATCCATTCAATCATGTCTTAAAAAGATTTCTGAAACCCACATTTACTTTTAATGTTTCTAGGTCTGCAAGCCACAAGATAATAAATAGCCCAGTTATAATGGCTGTCTGTGTTTCTAACATTAGTAACAGAGGACATTAATTTAGGACACCGGAAGGTCCTTAAATAACTATAGGTTCTATTGTATATTCCCTACAGTACTAAGTTTAAATATTTTTGAAGTTAATAAAAATGTGGGAAACACATACACAATTAGAAAATTAAAATAAACACACTGTCGTGTGGGTTTCTAAATTGCTTCCAAAGAGGAAGAAATCAACATTATGAGTTCTACTTATTCTTATGGTTTCCTACTTAGGATTCTAATTCCCTCATTGATAAATTATGTTGTCTGGGATCTAAGCCAATAGTTTCCAGAAGTGAAGAAATCCTTATTGATCTGGATGAGCAGGGAGAGATCTCTCATTTGTTCGACTTTAAGTAGCTCTGTTACTTCTGATCTCTGTAAATGTTTTGATAAACTGAACATCGGAATCTTATCACCATATTCCTGACACGGTACTAAAAACAGATTGTCCTATCTGCTACTATGATGGGATCACTGAATTTGGAACTCACATGGTACGTATACAATTTATTCACAGGAAAACACTAAACATTCAATACAAACGGGTATTGTTCACCCTAACGCAAATGCACTGATCAAACACATTCATATTAGTGGTATTGTTGAAATCACAGTTAAGGAAATCTGAAATATTAGCTTCATTCCAAAAAATTCCACACATGTTCAGACACATGGCAAAATTCAATATGAATGCTTTTAAGTATATGATCCTACATAAGAAGAAGCAAGGAAACGAGGGCTGCATAATTTATTGGTTCAGCAAATTAAAACCCCGTAAGGGATAACATATTCTGCCAGCCCAGGGATGGGGCAGAAATTGCCAAAAGCAAATCCTTGTGTGGACTGTGAGGAATTTTTCTTCCTCTACATTCTGGACAAAAAACCCCTATTCCTGGATGTTCTTTGCCACAGCAGGGGGACAGCTGTTGAATGTTGTACATAGGAAGGAGCCACTGGTAAAACAAGTTTTAAAAAAACATTTTAGCAGATCCTAAACTGGATTTATGAATGAAATCACAACAAAATGCATCCTGATCAATAACCCCAGATAATGTATCAATGGTATGTAAGACTTCTAGGATTGATCTGAGCATATTGCTTCCGAATGAGATGCTGTAACATGTCTTACAAATGTTTCCAAGAAGGCACTAAATGCATTAAGGAAGCACTATACTTTAATATAGATTGATCTGATAGCAAATTACAGGTACAGTAAAGTCCTCTGAACCTCACTTTCAGATGTTCCATTTTTTTATTCCGGGAATCATTTTACAAAGGTATGAAAGAAAGCTGCCTATCGGCACTGGAATCTAGTCACCATTTGTACCAGAATGAACACAAATCAATAGCTTCCTTGTGTGCTTTGACTAATCAAGATGGATTAAAGCATGGTGACAGTCTGTCTAGGCAATACAACATGAACAGAATGTCTGTCATTAATTGGTGGCAGGCTGCATTTCACAGCATTTTCCTTTGCAGGGTCAAACAAGTAGTACATTCAGCTCTGGATAGGGGCGCAATTATGTCTGCCTAATTTGCTGCGGAGCTAGGAAGCAGATTGTTCTTGGTCCCTACCCACTTGGTACTCATGCATCTCTCGCAGCTTAGTTCCTGGTGTCAGGAACTGAGGCATGGCCACATCAGAGATTGCAGTGGTGGTACTAAATTCTATGGCTAGGGGAATCAATGTCTTTCCTTCACCATTGAAAGTTGGTTTAAAATGTGAACACTTGAAAGGTTTAAAACACTTGACATCTTTTTGGAGAATTTATTTAGCTACAATAACAACATCAATATCTGCCTAGTGCTTTTAATTATCCTGTGAATCTTCTCAGTAGTACTCTTTGGAAATCAAGCCATCTCGTTGTTCATAATGTTTAACAGTTCATTAAAAGCCTGTCTTTTTCTTATTTTTTAGTGAATACCACTTTTCAACCATATAGTCAAGGCAGCATAAATATGACTGCCATCCATTTAGAAAGGTATTTTCATATTATTTATTTCCATTTTAAAATGGTATGTCAATTTTGCCCAAATAAACATGCTCAAAGCGCCTCACAACAGAGCAACAAAAATGCAAATCAATACATCATTACAGTAACATTCAGGTATAGGTAAATCAATTCAAAACACAACAACAATCCGACGAATGACTCACTTTGATAACAGGAGCATTATAACACATAAAATCTTGAAATATAATCGTATAACAATCTATCCATCTAATACTATAATCATTCTAATGTAATCACATGTCAACAACATATCCAACCCACAGCATGACAGTATTATACCACACAAACTAACGAATCATTATGCAGGCTATTTCCCCCCACCCAGCACCCACAGTTCCTAGCAGCTTGATAATATATTATAGAATGCAGGGCAATTAATAAATCTATACTGTGACGTACTTAAGAATTCACAGAGGCTGAAAATTAAATTGCACACATTTCATTTTAATATCTACTTGCTTAGTGTTGTTGTTTTTAAAGGGCATCTAGGACAAATTATTGGAGGACTGGCCTATCAAAAGATACCACTTATGACAGTTAAATAGAGTTTAGGAAGTATAACCCTGAATACCAGATGCTATGCACATACAGTGGTGTTCATGTTTTAGTTGGGTGGTATAAGATCTGTCCTGTATGCTATTGCAGGATGAGCATTTCTAGTTAATTTTAGTTATTTTAATTTGGTTTTCTAGGGTTTGCTTTTTTAAGTAAGTTGCTTTGAGAGAAGAAAATTGTAGCAAGTGACTAATTGCTGTTGCTGTTGTTGTTGTTGCTGCTGCTACTGCAGAAAAAAACAGCAACAACAAAGTGCTGAGGAAACAGCAAGAAAGGGGGATTAGATGTTGCACAGAGTTGATAACAGCCATGAATAGGTAAAGGGACCCCTGACCATTAGATCCGGTTGCAGATGACTCTGGGGTTGCAGCGCTCATCTCGCTTTACTGGCCGAGGGAGCTGGAGTACAGCTTCTGGGTCATGTGGCCAGCATGACTAAGCTACTTCCGGTGAACCAGAGCAATGCACGGAGACACCATTTACCTTCCTGCCGAAGCGGTACCTATTTATCTACTTGCACTTTGATGTGCTTTCGAACTGCTAGGTTGGCAGGAGCTGGGACCGAGCAATGGGAGCTCACCCCATCGCGGGGATTCGAACCACCGACCTTCTGACCGGCAAGCCCTAGGCTCTGTGGTTTAGACCACAGCGCCACCCGTGTTCCTTCAACAGCCATGAATAGAGACAGCATTTTTCTGGTGTTTTCACTCACCTTGAAAAACCAACTTTCACTTTGTCAATGTTCAATTAACAAAATTTGCCACTCTAGTTCATATCATGACCCTTCTAAGCAGAAATGCCACAGCTGCACCTTCCTGTTTCTTTCCAGTTCCATGGCTGGCAAGTCAAGTGCAATTTTTGCACACACTCCTGCCATGCTGTGACTCAGGCAACTTATCCTATTCTCTAGGTCAGGTAACACTGCTGGCAGATTTTTCTTATAGTTTCTGTCATCCACTGCCAAAAAAGTGGAAAAAGGAGTGGGGTGGAAGACACCTGCAGCTAACCTGCCTAGGGCTGCAACCTTCAAATCACTCTTTCTAGAGCAGTTTCATAATATTCTTGCTGACTGTAATGAATTGCCACAGAGTTGGTGTATTAAATATCTCAGCCTCAGGTATTTTAACCCCCTTGAACTCAGCAGGACTCAACCAGTTTCAGTCCACCTATTCTGATAAAATGAACTTATGGATCAGGCAATTAATCCTCAAGTCACTTAAGGAGGCGTATCTGCAATGTATTCACATTTAGTTTTGCTCAAGTGTGACATTGTAATTCTTTTGGGAAATGCACAAGAAAGACTCCTGAGGGGCTAGGTTGAAGCTGCTGCTGCTGCTTCTATACCTCCCTTCATCCAAGGATCACAGAGTACGTAGTTTACAATATAAATGTTTCATTGTAAATGGCATTGCAAGCAATGACCTCTCATTGAAAACTCTTTGAAATACTAAAATAGTGAGTGGGGGAAGGATCTCAGCAAATTTACACGGTGCAAAGTTGCAATCTTTTGATTTATATGCAGTTTATCACATGCTACATTACCAGTGTCAGGTAGCCCAAGCAGTAAAATTAGATGTGTCTGATGCCTGCAATCAGAATTAACCTCAGAGTTGCTACCTGATCCCCTAAATCACGTGTCTGAACATAATAAAGAATTATACTTGGCATCTAGATTGCAACTTGAGAGCGTTCACTCTGCATATCTCACCTTATTAATCCATATGGCAACCCTGTAAGGTAAGGTGGCATTACTGACCCTATATTGCTGAGACACAGTGGCTTGCACTAAAATATTGGTGATTTTTTCATGAGGATATTAAAAAAAGAAGAACTGCAAACTGAGATGCAAATGTGGAGAACTGAATTAAGACTGGGAAAGTTGGAAACTGAGAGAAACCGATGGACACATTCACCCATCCTTAATTTTGAGAGGTTATTTGTAGACATCACTACATCAAATACCACTTCAGGACTCAAAGCACAGTTGTGAGACCAAAGTTACATGAATAAGAATGACTGCATAGATCAATGATCAGAAAATCACAGAGTTGGAAGGGGCCACAAGCGTAACCTAGAAGAGTTTGGATTTGATATCCCGCCTTTCACTCCCTTTAAGGAGTCTCAAAGCGGCTAACATTCTCCTTTCCCTTCCTCCCCCACAACAAACACTCTGTGGGGTGAGTGGGGCTGAGAGACTTCAAAGAAGTGTGACTGGCCCAAGGTCACCCAGCAGCTGCATGTGGAGGAGCGGAGACGCGAACCCGGTTCCCCAGATTACGAGACTACCGCTCTTAACCACTACACCACACTGGCTCTCACTGCCTAGTCCAACCCCCTGCAATGCAAGAATCTTTTGCCCAATGTGGGGCTCAAAGCCACAACCTGGAGATTAAGAGTCTCATGTTCTACTGACTGAGCCATCCCTTGAGATCCTCCTACACCAGGAAACTTCTGGCACTGACCTGGTGACAATCTGTGTCAGGTGTAGTCAACGTGGTGCTCTCCAAGAGTTGTTGGGACTACAACTCCCATCACCTTCTACCATTAGCCAGGCTGACTGGGGATGAGGGAAGTTGTAGTCCAAAACACCAGGATAATAATTAATAATAATAATTTATTATTTATACCCCGCCCATCTGGCTGAGTTTCCCCAGCCACTCTGGGCGGCTCCCAATCGGTGTTAAAAACAGTACAGCATTACATATTAAAAACTTCCCTGAACAGGAGGAGATAACACTGACTATCATTGTCCTATGTGATCCTCCTGAAAACAAGAAACAAGAATTATTTCATTTTAGAAGCAGCACCATCCCCTACCTTGGTATGGCCGTGTGGCGGGTGCAGCGAGGACTTCAAAAGTATGTTTCATGCATTTGTGGTATGAAACATTTCTTCACAACATACACATCATTCCCAATCCCTGAACAGCCCTTCAGTGAACCTTGGGCTCAGTTGGTTTCATAATGGAGATTAGTTTTCCTAGTACAATGGAGGTGTGTGACTATAGTTTAGTATGCTTTCGTAACAATACCCTATGACTAAAAGTGACATTTTACACTGAATGTATTAAGACACAGATCTGTCTGCTTGGGGAATATATCCATTGCTCCATTATAAACCATCGATAGCTTTATCTTGATTTATTCAGGCAGTATAAAGGGAGATGCAAAGTGCATGTAAATGTTACACTTACACTGAAAGGTGTCCACTAGTTTTATATTGTGCTTTTTGAGATGAAAAGGGGAGAGGAAGATCAATGCACAGAGAAGGCACAGGGAAGAAAGAAGATGTAGAGCTTGCATAGAGAATTCTGATGTGAATATATTTTCTGCCTCCGTGGATCCCATAGGAGATGAGGGGACAAGTATGTAAGCCCTGATTCAACACAAATACTAGATGAAGCTCCCCCCCCAAAAAAAACAACATTCAGAAAGGATGGTAGTACAGAGCCAAGGTCCAAAGCCTCATCAAAAGAGGCATTCTATGGTTGATTGGAACATCTGAGGAGTGGCAGGGAGAGGCCTGCAAATAACATTTGGTTCTTTTTCTTGAATCCGCTGTCAGGAGCAAGAAACCACGAAAGGCAGCATCAGCACTGTGGGTATGGAAGCCTTGTCCCATGAGAGTATTACATCTAGCTACTTCAGCAGTCATTCCCAGGCTGCAATCATCAACATCACTGGTGTCTAAGGGAGTAGAGGATTGAGATCAGATCTGTAGGACTTCCACATCATCCAGCATCTTACAGATTCAAATAAGGGCAATTTGACCTCCCTCTCCCAATTCTCATGCCAAATATCTAGCATAAGGATGTAAGAGGGGATCAGATCAAAGGTTCATCTAGTCAAATATACATATAAACCTTTTATTGCAGCCCAAACAAGGGTGGGAGGGAGGATAATTCTTTTCAGAAGGCACTTTAATAATTACTCTCTACTATGACACTTCAATAGACACTATAATAACTATCCTCTATTGTGAGAGTGACAACATGAGAAATCCATTTTGGACTTTTCTTTTCTTTTTTTGGACCACTTCCCCAATCCAGGAAGAGGGCCGCTATTAAATGATGCAGACCGCCACTCTGCAGAGTACATAACAGGAATACCGAATCTTGAATGTTACAAATGTAGCATATATCAAAGATAATTTGCTACCAAGCATTCATATGACAGAAAACATCTATATTATATTCAGCCTTTCCAGAAAACACGAAAAATTATATATGCAGCGCAAGTATGAGAAATAAAAAAGTGACATACACGATACAAATATGTATACTGTACATCACATTTTTAATTTAACATACTTGTGTTTCATATATAATTTGCAGTGTTTCCTGTGGAGGCTGAATCCAATATAGATATCTTCTGTCATATGAATGCTTGGTAGCAAATTATATACCAAACATTATGTAGGAGAAATGATGACCAGATTCTATTTCATTGTTTTCTCTCCCCCCCCCCCGCCCACTGTTGTAGAGCCTGCACCATGATTCTGCTAGCGCTATATATATAAAAAAGGCCCATTATCCATTAATAAGATGAAGAAATACAGCAGGTACATTTCCAGTTATTATTTTGAGTTAAATATTTATAAAGCTGAACTCCACAATCCTCGACGAGAAGCAGATGTAAATCACCAGCCATGTTTCAGAAAGATCTCTCTAAAGTGAATTTTTAAAAGGAAAGGGGCATGTGAAAGCTTCACAAACAACATTGTTCTTAAAGGCAACAATGATATTGTTGGGGGGGGGGATTCAAATGTAAGGGGTTGCAGCACGAAAGGATGAAACATGAGAGGATATAGGAGGAGATATTTCCCCACTTGGTAGAAGTGTTTAAGCACAGCTGAAGACAATATTGCCAGCAGGTACACAGAGCTATGCAGCTAGGCAGGTTTAATTGCCAATTGGCTGACAACCAGACTGAAAGAGGAGGTGACCACCACACAACATGGTACCCAAAGGATGTGGTAGAATGAGGGCTCACATAAGGGTCTCTCCATATGTGACCAAAGTGGTGCTACAGGTGCTGGCATGTAGCCTCTGGAAGATTGCCCATGACGGTTTCTTGGGCTGAAGAATTGTTTTCAATCCCTACTTTAAGCTAGTCTGAGATAATGTAGTTGAAGAAAGAGACAAAACTGCACTATTAAAAACAGCAATAACAACCTTGAGATTAGGAAAATGTGATGTATACAACTATTTAAGAAGTCAGAGAACGTACATGTGGATCTACCTGTCTGCCAGGAGCTGAGCTATTATAGCACAATTTTTATATCATGATGATGATGCTGCCATTCATGCTTAGCTCTTAAGCGTGGTTCACAACATAAAAGTACAATATATGACTAGGAAAACCAGGAGGAATAATTAGCCACCAGGGACAGGGAAGAGATAGTGAATGTTTCTAGGACCATGCAAATAATGCTTCACATTTAGCCCATCGAGCCTAGGCAAGACTTTGAGGCTTTCAGATATGAACATTAGATTACTCCATTACATATGAAAGCTCAAATCTGAGCAACTTTGGCATTCACATTGGGTAATTAGAAGGATTTCAAAGCTGTTTATTAAAGGTCAAATTCTATCATAAACAGCTTATATGAGTTTCTAAGAGAAGGGCTTTAGAAATTACCAGAGTTCTGGGAATAAAAATATCCAGTTCTGCCATAGCAGAACTTTTAACTGTTGTTAAAAATACATTTTTACTGGGTCTGTCCTGAAACGTAGACAATAACAATACAGCATTTTGTGTTCCTAATTACATCTTTAGTACATATGGATGGACATCCTATCTTCAATTAGTCCTTATGTGTGCAAGTCTCATTAGATGAATCTAATGTCTGAAGACTAGGAGCAGGACTAGATAACTATAATGCTAAGTCTGACTACAAATCCATCTGCTTTACCTTCTGCTATATTTTTATTGGCTACATATGTACATTCCTACACTGGGCATCTTTATTTATAGGTCAGATAATATCAACTGGCCTCTCATCTTAAAGGAGAAAGACCGGCCATTTTCTCAGCTGGGAGGAAAGTGTCAGCAGAGTTGCCATGAGGGGCAGACTAATCCTTGTTGCTTCAGAAAGGCAGACTGGGATGGCCACTTACAAAATGCCCCCCAGAGGGCACATATTTGCATAAAATTTGAATATGCTAATGTATATGTATAGGTACAGAATTAGAAATAATGATAATAAATCAAAATAACATTGAGCTCACCATAGTGGGGATTGTGCCATGATCAGGTAAGCACTCTGCCCACTCATCCTGTTGCCTGGTAAATAACTGTTGATAGGCAAATTCAAGGCCGCTGCTCTTCCCTTTTAATTCATTTACATTCTAACACCTATTTCTTCTGGCTGCTTTGAGCACCTAAAGGTTTAATCTTCCCCAGGCCCCCATCTCACAAAGAAGTTTGTCTAACTTCATTAACACTTGTTGATTCAGCTAGGATAACCACACCCAATACACAACCCAGGAAATGTGCCTAACCTACCTAGCTTTACATGAGCTAATTACTGATGCTTAGAATACACACTACATTTCCTTAGATTCTAACCCCCAGATAATCCAACACAGTTTTTGGCACAAGCTTAATTAAACATCTCATGCAGGACACTAGTCCTGACTTAATTGGTTTTAATTAAGTGATTAGCAAGGTCTAACACACACTTAAATCTACAGGAGTCTAGCTATCAATCCACACCCGAGACTAGCTTTTGCCACCCCAAACCTTAATTAAATTCCGGCTCTAGCATGATCCAGAATTTAGGCTGCCTTGCACCTCCCAGATTCACAACAGTACATAGTTTAGAACCCCTCCTGTGTCCTGAAGTAGCATTTCCACGCTCCGCCACTGCACATCACAAGCTTCACAGAGTATGTGATCTACCACAAAGGCATAACACTTTGCAAAATGTGTCCTAAAAGGTCTCATTTCTGGAAATAGCTTATCTTGGCAGCTGCGGGGCACATTGGTACCTTTCCAGGATATTGGAATTGCCAGGTTCTGTTAATGTAAAAAGCTAATCTGAAAAGAGGAAGAGGTGGCAGTACAATCGTGACATATACTCCTAAAGAGCTCCTATACATTTGTTTAACATTTAGCATGTAGTTGCTTCTCACTGCTTTAATTGGATCCCAGGCACATGCCTTCAGTGCCTTTCTGAAGAGGAATTACTTCCCATAGTTCCAATTTCACTATCCATGTCAGTGTATTACTTTGATTAAGCAGTAAGACATGACAAGTGTGATTTACAAATGACATTCATCCTTGGTCACAGAAACCATCAAACTTGTTTTTTAATCTGATGTATCTGAAGGCAAAAAGAGATCATGTTAAGTCCACCACTATATTACAGGCTAATGAGGTCTAGCTGGGTGCTTACCAGCTAGCCTGTTCCCCCCACCCCACCCTGACTCCTATTTTTAATTTGTGTATTTATCAGTTTAAGTTACACACACACACACAAACACACACACACACACACACACTTACTTAACTTCCAGAATAAGATTAAAACCTTTAAATAATTTGGTCTGCAATCCTAACCTGGCTTACCTTGGAGTAAGCCCCATTTAATTCACTAAGACCTGCTTCTGAGAAGACATAGTTAAGATGGTGCTGTAATTCACAGATGCCATGACACCACAGTCTCATCGAGCCAAAAATATGGATGTAATGTTTGTATATGGGCTGCTTATACTGAGTTAATGTAATGTGCAGTATGCTTCTTTTCCTTTTAGCAATCATTAAGCAAAGATTGGAGCAGTGGAGGGTGCTTTAATTTTTTCATGTGGTTGACTTCTGCGGGGTTCATAAGCATTGGTCAGTTACTTTTTTCATTTGTCTGGAACATTGCCTTCAGCTGCATTCAGCTGAGTGCCTCTCAGTTTTCTCAAAAGATTATTTCAAAATGTAATTGTCTTAGACAAAAGAGTGAACATTCCTATGCTATGTTTTTTGTCTGTTACAAATCAATATGAATAGACTCTTACAAATCAACCAAGAATATAGATAGCAGTCATCCTGTACTCCCAGGTGGGTCACAAAACTAGAATTAATCTGTACCTTGGAAGATTAACTTCACACCGTGAACTGCCTGCTTTAAATTAGTATATGAATCAAATACTGTAGTTACCTCTTCTCCTAAGTTCCATCTACAGACTACCAGGAATCCACTCAGGTGAAACTTGCAGTGCTGTTTGCTAAAAGAAAAGAGAAGTGTGTGTGTGTTTTCCTTCCTTCCTTGATCAGTGTCCTTCAAACCTGGGTCCTCAAATGTTATTGGGCTACGATTCCCATCATCTTTAGCCATTGACTAAGCTGGCTGGAGATGATGAGAATTGCAGTCTACAGAATTGGATGTGCCTCAGAAATTCCCAATGGCTAGATAGAGAGGCCTGGAGGCTGGCATTTGACCCCTGGGCCTGAGGTTCTGCACCTGGGTGTATTGAGCCAGACTAGGACCAGGGAGCCATATTCTTACTCAGGCATGAAGTTCACAATGTGACCTTGGGCCTGTCACACAAGTGTGGTGGTACAGATAGGATGACAAAAGGGGGTACTTTGAATGCCACTTGGAGCTCCTTGGAAGAAGGATAGCAAATATGAAAACCTGCATAACTTCATTGTGTAGATAGGCTGAAACTCTGAGACACCGAGGATGTTACAATGCCACAAAACTCTTCTAAACTGGGCAACCTCCCCCTGCCCACCCTTTGTTTCTGGTGCTGAAAGAGACTGATGCAGAAAAAAGTCCAGTCCAGACCTCCAAGAACATAATGGCTCACAGAGACCATTGGCCTAACCTACTGCAAGTTGTTTTATTAATAGTATTCCAAACTATCCTATTAGTCTAGTTCTCATAAATCCTTGGTACTAGCAATCTTTGAGCTAGTGTGTATCTTACAAGACAGAGCTCATCATGCAGAGCCTTGAATTAAATTTATGAGAAAATAAATGTTTGATTCCTCAAGTTGCAACTCTATCCCTCCTGCCGTGTCTGACTGGCATTTCTTCTTTGTAGGAGTCAACTTGCTTTCCAGGGTGGGAGGCAGGCAAGCTCCCCCGATGAGACTCTCAGAAGAAATGGCTGTTTGCTGAATAAATTCACGAGAAGAAAGACAATTCTGCAGACTTCTATGAATCCATGTCTAAAAGCCCAAAGTATAGTAGGATCTGTAAGTTGGTGAAGGAGATGGGGATAAAAAAACTACCCCCAAAATGTCTCAACTCCCCATCCTTTCCCTCATACAAAGTTCAAAGAATTGCTTTAAAGTTTCCTTCCCCATCAGGAGCCCACAAAATTATTAAGCACTGATAAAAGAAAATTTAGTTGTAAATTATAGGTCTCACATGGATCAGTTTCAGACCTTCTAATATTTCTGCTCTACTTAATTTTTTTTGCATAATTTATTCATGCATGGGGTTCCAGCAGATTGAATAAACTTTTTGATTTACTGTCCTAATTTCTAATTAGGTAGTTCCTCGCTATAAAGTGTTCACACAAGGAGCTATCATTTTAAAGTATCATGCCATATTAAGCAATTGTAAAATGCATATATTTTGTGTAATTACAAAGCTCATTCTCTTGTCTCAAGAGATTTTCATGTAGAATAATAACGTGGGAAAATATACTGCTTGCTGGAGCTATTGCAGATTCTAATTTGCACCTTTCATGCTCCTTTTCATATTTTATTTACTCTGAAATGTCAACCATAACTAAAGTTGGTCCAGAAGGAATGTTAGACATTAGCCCCTTTCCCTTGGAATCTATTGTGATATTAATGTATGTCAGGAAAAGATGTATGCCTGCAAAAGACAAATAAAGGTTTCTGTCTGAACATTGTCATTGAATAAGATCGAATTTCTGTGAGTTACATCAGTGGGCTTCAACCTTTTCAGAGCAACTCCCCCAATTCAAATGAAGTTGATTTTAATTTTTTTAAAATTAAAATTAAATTCTTTCAAACAATCTATAATATAACAATCTATAATTTTTAAAAATTATACTTCTCTTTGTGTGCCCACATGTAGTCAGGGTTTGTGTTTGGGAACAATAATAGTACAGAGGCCTAACTGAGTTTAAAACTTGGCCACAACTTCACTACTTGATAGTAAAAGTAAAGGTAAAGGACCCCTGGATGGTTAAGTCCAGTCAAAGGTAACTATGCGGTTGTGGCGCTCATCTCACGTTTCAGGCCAAGGGAGCTGGCATTTGTCCACAGACAGCTTTCTGGGTCATGTGGCCAGCATGACTAAACCATTTCTGGTGCAACAGAACACCATAACAGAAACGCCATTTACCTTCCCTCCACAGCAGTACCTATTTATCTATTTGCACTGGCATGTTTTCAAACAGGTAGGTTGGCAGGAGCTGGGACAGAGCAACGGGAGCTCACCCATCACAGGGATTCGAATTGCCAACCTTCTGATTGGCAAGCCCAAGAGGCTAAGTGGTTTAGACCACAGCACCAGCCGCATCCCTGGTTGATAATACAAAGACTTGGCATGGGGTAAGATCCAGTTATCAGACAGCCCAACTGCTGTCCATTGTACCCAGCCCAGCCTGAGCACAGGGACCTACCAGTGGGGAGGATTGCACAGGTTTGGGTGCACCACAGTGTGGACCCTAATTTTTATTGTTTTAAGTATCTAACACTCTCTCTCTCTCTCTCTCTCTCTCTCTCTCTCTCTCTCTCACACACACACACACACACACACAAGTGCGCGCACACTTCCATTCTTGCTTCAGTTCCTTCTTCCTTGCTCTCTTCCTTCTTTATCCTTCTTTCTCCCTTTCCTTGGCTCTCTCTTTTTAAAAAAACAACAACACAAAGTTAAAAAACAAAAATGATGGTTGTGTCTTTGGCAACTGAGCTTTTGGTCCAGCCCATTAGCTGAAGAGGAGATCAACGAGTTACATGATATGAAGCAGTAAGAAATGTGAAAAAGAATTATTATTTTTATCATTTGTTTCAAATTAGGCATAACTTTGTACAGAATTCAAGCTGGCATTCATCCAAAACATCTCCAGCGTCAGAATCATGCCCTATGGATATATCTCACACACAACATGGGATTGGAATAACTATAAATAGTTTATAGTTGATTCCAATGAAAGCAAAGAAATTTAGAGAAGCAATAATGTTTATAGACAATAACTTATATCAATTCCAATACATTCTTTCTTAGTGTTTTTGTATTGAACTTTCTGGTTCCAATACAGGATATTTGTTTTTTGCTTTTTTGCAACATTGTAAACAGAAATTATTTATACTGCAAAAATAAAATAAAAATCTATCACTCCAGCACTGTTTTCAAACACACAGCAGGGTGGTGCTGATATTCTAGATGTTTACAGGAAACCTTTCTATAAGACAACATACAGAGTTGTCTTATAGTGAGAGCTTGTTTCCTCTAACTGGCACCATCTCTCTCCAATGTTGCTGGCCAAAGGCATTCCCAGGTATGAGAGCCAGTGTGGTGTAGTGGTTAAGAGCGGTAGTCTCGTAATCTGGGGAACCGGGTTCGTGTCTCCGCTCCTCCGCATGCAGCTGCTGGGTGACCTTGGGCCAGTCACACTTCTTTGAAGTCTCTCAGCCCCACTCACCTCACAGAGTGTTTGTTGTGGGGGAGGAAGGGAAAGGAGAATGTTAGCCGCTATGAGACTCCTTAAAGGGAGTGAAAAGTGGGATATCAAATCCAAACTCTTCTTCTTCTCTTCTTATGTGTCCTGAGACTGTTACTCCCCACTGGCAACAGCTATCCAACATTTGAGGCAGAGAATATTTCCCAGCTCTTTCAGCCAGAGATGGCAAGAACTGAACTGGGACGTTGCTGAAGCCAAGCATGCACACTGTATCCTTCCCATGAGAAATTTGGAAGAGAGACAAGACTCTTATGATTAGTAACGCTTAACTTCTAGAATGCACATCAACATAACCAACTGAACTTGCTTTTTTGTTTTGTTTTTTAAGGGCACATGATATTTATCGGTGGTTTTTATTTTGCTATTTGTTTCAACTGTGCTGTAATGCAGAAGAACGGCAGAGAATGCCAAGAACTGGTCATCCATTGAGACACTCAGCAACTTCTCCATGCCACTTCATCAGCTCCTAGGAAGCCTCAGGGAGCAAAGTGAAAAGGCCAGGCTCTGAAGCAGTGGTCTTTACTAGTGTGGAATGAGAGGGTACCTTGGAATCCCATCAGTTACAGTGTTGGTTTTTGTTCTCAGACAGCCTGAGTTCCTGAGTGAAATTATTCAAGGACTGGCATTCCTTTAGTCGAAAACTAGGAAAGATTTTGCCATTGCTGAGATTGTGTTTGAACTGAACTGACCTTGCCTCCTCCTCGCCTCTCCCATTTTACTTTCCGGGAAGCTGCCGTGATGCAACCGGAGGTCAGGTGAGCATCACCATCCCACCATCAGCTTCTGTCTTTGACAGTTCAAACATATATCTCATCGCTGTGGAAACTGTAGTGGCTACAGCATCGAACTTATACCAGGTCTGAACATTTGTCCAGTTTCCCTAGGATTGTTTATCCTAACTGAAAGAGTTCTTTCACATTATCTGCTATCTGACCCTTTCAACTGGGGCTGAACCTGGAATGTTCTGCATGCAAACCATGTGTTTGACCACTGAGCTATGGCTCTCCTCAAATGTAATTAAATCATAATTGAAATTTAAATCATTTCCCGAAAGGATTAAAAGTCAAGAAGGAACTTCCAAACCTCAGAATATGACTTGCAACTGTCATGTGGACATTGTGGCTGATTAGGGAGAGTACTTAAACTTAACAGCTACAAAGGGCTGCATTTTTAAAAAGAAAATCAGCCATAACATTATTATTTTTAAAATAGTAAAATGCTGTTTTTTGGCAATTATTTGTAATGAAATCAAAAGAAACAACATAAAAATGATTGCTACAAGCATTGGTCAGAGCAACAAAACCACCTGTGATATCCCCAAACCTCCAGGCAAATAGAGAGCATTTTAAGGGAATTGTAGACAATAGGAAGTATATGCAAGATTCACAAGTCTGACTGCACATACAAGAGACATTTTCTCTCACTTCTTTTTCAGCGTCTGCAGAATATATAATATGCACTGAGAGCCTATCCATCATGACTGTTTCATATTTATAACCTTCTGAGTCACAGACAGAAAAGAAAACCATTGTAGTTTACAAAGTTATTGCAATATATAGGACAGGACAATACACCAAGAAACATCATGATACTAAGAGCTAGTTCCCACTGGGCTGCAACACTTCAGACTTCAGGCACAGGCTCACGCAATGGAATGCTTGAACCATTGGGCCATAGCTGTCAAGTTTTCCCTTTTCTTGTGAGGAATCCTATTCGGAATAAGGGAATTTCCCTTTAAAAAAGGGAAACGTTGACAGCTATGTGTTGGGCAGTAGGTGATTTCTTTCCCCATACTATCATTTGTAATATTAATGTTGATGTTTGTAATGATAATTATGTGTCTGCACTGTGCTTCTCCTACTCCTATTCTCAATAACTTGAGATCTATCCATGAACCATGTCGTGGAGCAAGCACAGGAACAATAAAGGGTTGGCACTGCTTACCCACCTATCTCAATATTCAGCTGATCCCATCTCAAGCAGCTTCTTCTTCCTCCATTCTTGCATTTTAAAAAGTCTGCAACTACATATATATATTCAAGAAGTGCCTCAACAAGCTGTCTGTTGACTGCTCCACACGAAATACACTTCTTTCCATACTTCTTTCCCCATCCCAATACACACACATTCTCAAAAGCTTTTCCCAACTTTTCATCCATGGCCGGATTAACTCCCAATTGCCTCCTTCACAAGGCTACCAAAACAACTCGGAAGTGAATAGGCCCTGGGGCTTCTTCTCTCTCCCCCTTCCATTTTCAAAAAGTCCATTCATAGGCATCTCCCACCTCAATTCCCCAAAAGCCCTTCCATGGGCAAAGCAAAAAGGAAAAGAACAACTCTGGTGCTTTCTCCACTCCTCACATCCTCAAAATAAATACATAAAAGGGTGACAATCACCCTCCCTCTCCTCTCCTCTCCTTGTTCTGTCTTCCCACAATGTGCAACTGCCCACATTTAGTCTTCCCTGCAAAGAGAAGGAGTTAATACGACAGCCAACGCCAGAGCAAGCATAGGCAGCAAAATAAACACAGCAGCAAATGGATCAACTCCTTCTCTTTTTCTCTTATCAAAAAAATCAAGCAAAGAGGAGGCGAAGGGGTCCTAGTACTTCTCCCTATTTTTCCCTTTCATGGTCAGCAAAAAGAGAGGAGGTGAACAACCCTGGTTTTTCTTACACACACACACACACACACCCTGCAACATAGCCAAAAAACCCTTCTCTCGGTTTTCTTCCCACAACAACAAGCTCCAAATAGGCTCACCGTTTCCTCGAGAGGAGAGGCAGGAATTGACCATCAGCACCAAGTGGACAACTTTATTTACTTTTTTCACATTGATATCTGTCAGTTTTTACAGCACCTGACAGAATGTGACTTTCGCATAACTTGAATTTTTAAACTTTTCAAACTCCCTGTTCCTTTTCCCCTCATGGTCCGAAGAAAAAATCAATACAAAGAAAGGGGAGAGAGAGGGGAATGAGAGAGAGGGAGGGGTGAATAACCCTGGTTCTTCCCCCACCTCAGCATCCTTAACCCTCTATTTGATTTATCTCAATCCTCTTTCACCCTTCCTAATATATCCCAGTCCTATCTCCATTTTTCAAAAAGGTTTGTTGTCTCTTGTTCCTATCTTAGTTACTTATTCTATTAGTCTTCAGTTAGAATAGTCACTTAGACAGTGTCACTTCCTTCTCCTGGCTCCCAATTTTGGCCACAGTGTTAGGATTTGCATTTTATCTATAGCTGTACCCTTTCCCAGTCAACCCTACTCATTTATCTAGTGCTTAGCATATTATAATTCCTCCACTCCTGCCTACCTAGGCAATTATAACAACCCCATCATTGCTGTATCGGCTATATTATTTGCTCATTGTATTGCCATTTTCCACTTTAAAAAATGACCATTTTGAAATTAAACCAAACAAAACCTGGATTTATCTGTTTTCAGAGATATGCAACTTATCTTTTCTGAAAGGTTTATGCCACTGAGTGGCTGGTTTTGCATATTGCTGCTACAAAGTGCAGTTTTTTTATGATTGTTGTTTACATAGGATTGCTGCTTTAAACTACATGTTACTGTTCCTAATGCCATTTCACTGTTTATTTACTGGACGTTCCCTCAGTTCTTGGAGAGGTAGGCTGCAGCTCTTTTAAATAAATGATAAAACCTTTATCCTTTACGTGCAAAGAATCCTCTTCACCTGGGATTTTTTATAACTCTTGAGGTCATCTATCCTATATATATTTCATCCCCTCTACTGCAACACAGCTGGGCCAAGGGAAAATTTAACAAAAGCTGGATGTTAAGTTTTTCAGCAGAGAAGAAATGTATCAGTATCAACCGCAATCCTGGAGAGGTGACCACAGAACCATCAACTGTTATCAGGCTGATGATGAGATTGCAATTGTCTCTACAGGGGGTAACTGAAACCTCTCATTTCTATTCACTACTTCAGCAAAGCTTATAAAACACATTATACTGTAGAACAAATGGCTCCACTGCAGGATTTGCTTTCCTTGAAGGACAAAATCCAGACAGTCCACAGCGAAAAATAATAATACTAGTTGCCAGTTTCACTTACATTTGCTTTTTATTCCCAATCTAAGAGCTATAAGACAAAATATATGCTATAAATAGGGGCGTGTGGTCAAGTTCCTTGCTGAACTACGCACACTGGTTGTGACAATGCAAATTGGGACAGGCAAGTGTGGCTTCCTTTACAGACAAACACACAAAGCAAAATGTGAGCACTTCCCTGGGGTGTGATCTTATGCTCTTGGGAGTGTGTGTGTGTGTGTGTGTGTGTGTGTGTGTGTGTGTGTGAATTATCACAGGAATAGGGTTAGCCAGCTATACTGGTCTTTCCCAGCCAATTCAAACACACACTACAAGGGCTGGCCATGTATCTCCTCCATAAATGAACTAGTCATTTCATAGAATCATAGAATTCCAACGCTACATTGGAAGGGACCCTGAGGATCTACTCCACCCCCCTGCAATGCAGGACTATGCAGCTGTCCCACAGGGGATCAAACCTGCAACCTTGACATTATCAGCCCCATGCTCTAAGCAGCTGAGCTAAACTTCATGGAAGAATCTCCCGCTGTCATCTGTCATGTGTATATAGGTCATTGACTGGCACTCCATCCAACTAGGCTCCTAAGGGCTTCAGAAGTCACTGGGCCTCATGACCAGGTTGACCAGTGAATATGAAACATACTTTGAGAAGGTCAGGAGAAGGCTGTTTCATGCTGTAACCATAGGTTGAGGGAGATCTTTAGCTATAGCTGCACTCTCCTTTCTCTTCAATTTCCAGGCACATTGCCTGCTTAGACAAGATAAAACACACAGATTGGTTAGACCACTAGGTTTATTTAGGGGCCATGTGACCATCCTCGGAAGCTTTGTTCTCACTCAGCAACATTTGCCCTCAGCAATATTATTGCATTCATTATGTATCTATTTGTTTATTGGATTGTACCACACCTTTCACTGGAACAGTATCAGTGTGGCTTGCGTATAAAACACTGCAATAGAACAGAACACAATAAAAAAGGCAGTAAAACAGCAGAGTGAGCAGGTAAAAACCCATATAAAAAAGATAAAAGCAGGAGGAAAAAAAGACAATGAAAAGGCTCTCAAATGCCTTTAAAAGCATGAGAGCACAAGATTGACTCGGTTGACTAAAATGTAACAACAAAGGTGTAAGACAAGCATATCCAAAATGGGAGTTCAATCATTCAGGTGCCACCCTAAAGTGGTCCCTGATTGGCTGGAAACACTTGAAGGGGGATAGATCAGTGAGGAAAATGATGCTGAAGCAGCAGCAACCCAAGGAAAACAATGACTCTGAAAATAGCTCTGGTGGAAAAAAAGGGGAAAGCTAGGGTTTTTTAAGAGACTGTTTTCATCTCCTCAAGAGTACAAAATTCATCCTAAAAATGTCCATGAGCAACATTCAGGGCAACCCTACTTTTTACCTCAGTTCTGCATAAAGAAAGGTTCGTTATCTCTGAAAAAGTTATCCAAACAGGATTAAATAGGATGCACGTGTATCTTCTGCTAGCCTTTCTGTGTGGGTGAATGTTATCCTTAGAATCCCTGCGGGCTAGCATGGTCTGCAGTGAATAGAGCGTTGGATGCAGTTCGGACATGGGAGACCCAGTTTCTGAGAGTCTATTCAGCCATAAAGCTCCCTGAGTGGCCTTGGGTAATTCATTATGTCTTAGCCTAACCTATCTCACTGGGATGCAGGGAGCATAAATGAGATACAGAATTGGTAGGTGCTTGCTTTGCTCAAAAATGCTACAGGAATTATTCATAAACACTGTCACTCCCCCCCCCCCTAGTCTAATATCTTTAAGCTGGGTCCTATTAGTATATATAACTCTATTCTGTGTATATATATATTAACTTTTTTACTTCATTTACATTTTTACTATATGTATTTTAAAAAATACTGCATATTTGACACCGGCAATTTAGCTTTATACACTTATGGGAACACAGGTGGGGGCTGACTGAGGTAGACTGAAGAAGCTAGGCCATTTTGGCTGCACCTCCAAGATAATGGGAAGACTTGGATTGGACACCATAGCCATCACATCTAGACTATGGATGTCCACACATGCACCAATTCCAGAATTATGAGCAGGTGATTTTTTCAATAAACAGCATAGTATTTGTTATAAAATGCATTGCTTTGCAAAGTATATTCACTCTCTCTTATTTTTATTTTTTTAGCATCCAGAAATCAGCTTTTTAAAAAAGGAGGTTTTTAAAAAGGGGAATAAAAACTCTGAACCGTTGATTAAAGGAATCAGAAATCTTCTTGGCAAGTAACAGGCATTAAGAGAGAGGCCAGATGTCAAGCAAGTTAAAGACACATCCTTCATTAACTTTATACAGTAGAATTTGAGACTGCCAATTTAGCACTCAGAAGTGTGAAACGGAAAGGAAATTAATGACGGACTAAGGAGAAAGGCAACTTGGCTCTAGTTCTCATCAACGATCCTGTTTTTCTCCTTTCCCCCATCAAGGGCATTTTTGCTGGTCAAACATTATCCTTCCCATGTCTCCCTTTTCAGTGACCATGGCTAAAAGAGGGGTTGTAACCATCATTATTAGCTTTCTCTTGCCTGGCTTTTCAATCTGTCAGTACCTTCAGAATCCTGGGATTTCTGAAATCCCAACACCAATCCCTAAGCAAACACACTGGGGTGAAGAGGGAAAAGATCAATTTTGCATACAGTTGTACATTGGAAGCTGAACAGAATCCATTCCGGAAGTCTGTTCGGCTTCCAAAACGTTCCGAAACGTTTGCTGCGTTCGGGAGCCAAAACGTCTGAGTATGAAGGTGCTCAAAATCCAACAATTAACTGTATTAATGTAAGAATTACCCTGGATCTGACGGTTCATTCCATCTAGTTTGTTTGTTTGTTTGTTTGTTTGTTTGTTTGTTTGCTTGTTTGCTTGTAAGTTGCTTTGGGTTCCCCTGGGCAAAATAAAGTGACTATCTAACAAACTAATGGTGGTGGTGATGTACCTGGCTGGATAAACCCAGGATATCCCCCTGGACATGCAGGTATTCTATGCATATATGTCCATAAGACTTGCTTCCCATGCTTGCAAAATTCATGGTTGGGGTGCAGTCTGGGCTTACTCTGCACAGGTCCAAAACCCCTTCCCATGTGCATTTAAATTACAGTGATAGTAAAATTATCAAATTGTGTTGCTATGACTCTTTGACACAAAGCATCCAGGGGCAGGGGAAAGGCTGATCTGGATTGGGAGACCTTACACCAGTTCCATCCCTAACCTTCCTGTGTTGAGTGAAAAGGTCTGAAGGAGGATTGTAAGCATGTTCAGATGCACAGTCATCAACTGAAGGTGCACAATGAGGTTGAGAGCTCAAAGAAGCACACGGTTCTTCTCCCCCCCACCCCCCATCCATTTCATCCTCAAAACAACCTTGTGAGGTAGATTAGCCAAAGAGACAGACACTTGCCCAAGCTCACACAGCAACCTTTGTGTCTGAGTGGGGATTTGAACACAAGTCTCCCCAATCTTAGACTTACAGTATGGTACAATGGTTATGGGGTATCTCAAAGATGTGAGGCAAGTAACTTCAGCAATGGCTTGGTATAGCAGAGCTGTGCAGACTGAGAAGTTTTAAGATTTGTATTCTGTGCTGATTTTGTTCTTCTTTTTCCATTTGCATTGGTGCTTCCCTCTCAGCTTGTATTATAGTGATTATGGCCAGTGAAATTAGAAGTGGCTTGGCCTTACTCTGCCTTCAAACTAGTGGATGGTTACCCACTGCACAACTGGGAATGCGTTTCACAAATTCGCGAACTTCACAAGGAATAAGTAAAAGGGTTTTCAGCCTCATTAAATCTGTTTGATGAAATGCCACTTTCTTGAAGAGAGAATCCCTTTAGCTAGTTCTATACTTGTCCTCACAACCCACATTACAGTCACTCTTAGCTACTTTCAACATAATACCTGCAACCCCTTAGCCACTTTTAGAATATTTCCTATGGGTAATGCTTTCCAACATGAAAGAATTGAACTTATGCAAGGAGGATCCTGATCCTGACCAGGAATAAAAGAACCAACTCACTGGCTTTCAAACAAACTGTACTCTGTGGCACTTAATTATGTACATCATGCTACTTCACAAGAATATAAGGTCGTCTACAACCGGGGGGGGGGGGGAGTTTGATCAGTTTCTAGATTGTATCTGCAAATATCTACCTTGAAAGTCGGGTGAGAAAGGAAAGGGGTGATATTTTGAGGATTTCACAAGCCTATTTTTCCTCTGCAGAAGCAGCTATGCTGGGCAATATTTGTTTGCCAGTTAATGCTGAAGCCTTGAGCATAGCATTTAAAGGCCTTCCATTTCATTTCTATATCAGTGGAGGCTGGTCCATTAGGGAGAAAGGGGCACAGCAATAGCTCAGTTGGTTAGAGTGTGGCACTGTTAACACCAAGGTTGCAGGTTTGATCCCTGTATGGGACAGCTGCATATGCCTGCATTGCAGGGGGTTGGATTAGATGATCCTCAGTGTCCCTTCCAACTCAAAAACTCTATGGTTTTATGATTCTATGTGCCCCACCGACAGTCTTGATTCTTCCAAGCCCCCCTGCTTGCCTTCTTACATACAACTAATTCAGAAGAGTAGACCTGACTCTCAGCTCTCCTCCTGCCATAGCTGTCAACCTTCCCTTTTTTGCAGGAAATTCCCTTATTTCAGCGCCATTTCCCGCTGCTATCCTGGATTGTTAGATATCCTGTAGACGGTCTCCGGGACAGGTAAGGCTGCTGATCCCTTATTTTCAAATCCGAAAGTTGACAGCTATGCTGCTGATCCCTTATTTTCGAGGCTGCTGATCCCTTATTTTCAAATCTGAAAGTTGACAGCTATGCCTCCTGGTCTGTGTCACCCTTGCAGAATTCAGCAAGAAGGAGGCCAATACTAGACTGTGTTGGTTCCACCTGTCATTGACTCTGGCTCCACCTAGTGTTGGCCTTCCTGCCTCCTGCCCTACCAGTCCCAAAGGGCACCAGACATCCCTGCACCATTTTACTTGAGCCATAACTGGTGGCCAATTGTTTGCAAAAAGAGAGACTCCCCTGCCTTAGCACCAACTAATTAATAAAACACACACATCCATTATTTACAGCTATATCAATACAGCTATAGAGAGAGCATACAAGTGACAAGCCGCTGTGTGTGTTTAATTGCTTATTTCACATTCTTTAAAACATGATAGCAATACAAAACATCTCTCCCTGCTCTGTGTTTGTATGTTTTGCACTCTCACAAGACAATAAAAACAACCCAGTGTCCCCCAGCCACTCCATTTACAGCTAATTTCCAAGAAGGGCAGAGCAGAAGCAATAAAGCATTTAAAACACACAGCCGCAATCTTTATTTACAATGTATGTTTGCTGAGAACTGTATCTAGCAATGTTGCAGAAACTCATATTAAATGGATACCTGCAGCACTCTAGTGGCCAGTCTTCAAAAATGCATCATTACAGTGAAAGTGAGGCAAAAATGATCAAGAGCTTCTTTTGTATATATGTTACAAAAAGACTGCAATTATATCACACAGTGATCTAGTAGTAAGTCCCATTGAAGTTGACGGGGCTTGCTTCTGAGGACACATGTACATTAACAACATTGTGAATGTATTAAAACAAATATGGAAACATATTTGAAATGTTTTATCAGGCCCAGATAACATTTGAGCTTTGCTCAGGGTGTCATATTACCAAAGTCCACCCCGGTCTCAGTGAATGCTAACATTCACTTGTGAATCTCAATGTTCACCAAATTTTGGGCATTTAGTGTAAGACACTGATGCACATTTAATCATTTGATATTAGGTGACACATCTGAAAACATGTGATGTTATCATTTCTCCAGAGTGATTCAGCTGAGTCAAACACTTAATGACATCAAGTTTTCTCTTCTGCATGTGAATTCAAAGCTATTTTGAGTGAAAATTGTTTTATTTTGCAACAATTCAGCAACCTGATGTTTCATCAGGATGACTAAATTCCTGAGTGTTTTACATAACTCACTTCACTTTACCAAATGTCTATATAAGGTAAGAAGCAGAATTTCTGTCCATAACAGGAATATTAATATTTTTTTAAGCCAATGCAACATATTTTCCAACTCAGGTGATGCCTGGTTAATATAACGAATCTTCTACTACTTCCCTTGGGAGGCTATTAAATAACCAAATAGTTCTCTCAATCACCAAGTCTTTAAATATTCAGCTGTTTTTTTTCTGCTTTAATTTTGTTCCATTTATCTAACTGGCATTGCAAAACTCCCCAAAAGCATTTAAGCTCTTTTATAAAAGGAAAAGTGATTCAAAGAGATTTGGCACTATTTTAATGTGGAATTCTTTCCCTAGATGCATATGAATACTCTTTCCATGGCTAGAATAATCTGGTACCCAATTTAGCTATGAGAATTAGGATATGGTTTGATTGATTGACCTTTTATCTACAAACCAGTGGGGAAGCCGAAAGGAAGGCAATAGTAATGTATTATTCAAAAAGGATAATTGCACAGTGATAACACATAGAGAAAAGGTCCAAAATAATATAATTGTAACAGTGAGACAACTGTCTAGACCAATGATTGTCATCCTTTTTGGGCCCATGGACACATTTGCAAACTGAGGAAATTGTCTATCCATCCCCCCCCCTCTCTCTCCAACCCACCCACCCACCCCCTAGTCTATTGGCTAAAAGAATATTTCTTTCAAACCTAATTTCACAGAGTAGGAGACACTCTGCAGGCCTCAGTGAAAGCCTTTTGAGGTACACATGTATCCATTAATGCCATGTTTGTGACCCTTGCTCTAGGCAATCCAGTTAGGAAGAGGAGGATGGTGATAATGTGATAACAGAAGGCAAAAGTGCTCTAGGGATGTGATCTTTAATAAACATACTACTTGAGATCTCCATACTTAAGAGCACACTTCAATGAATGTGATAGTTCATATATGTAAACTAGCAACCTTTCTCTCCATGATACTTTGCCTCTCAGCCTTTTTTATTGCAAACAAACAAAACACAGCAGAAAACCATCACCATACAGCTACAGTTTTACCTTAGGTTTCATTTTCTTTTTGAATCAACATGGCCTCACTTCTTTGTACTTCCTGCTATCATTTAACCCTCCTGATCCTCCATATTGCTTCTGTAAGGCCTGTGCTCTCTTTTCAGCTTTACCTTATCCACTGTACTTGAATTATGAATCCTCTGGGCAGGGAGCAATTTATTGTATGTGTAAGGGTCGCAAGCAGGTTAAGAACCCTTTAAGTCCGCCTTCCCGACCCAGGTACCTTCTGAATGTTTGGGACTACAATTTCCATTAGTTCCAGCCAACAAGGCCAGTGGTCAGGAAAGTTGGGAACTGTAGTCCAAAACATCTGGAGGGCACCAGATTGGGTTAGGCAGCTTTAACGTCTGGATAAGAATGCTGATTTGTTTTTTTGTTTGTTTGTTTATTAAATATTAAATATTTATTGGTTTACAAAAGTACAGTGGCACATTGGTTTACTAACTTAATCCATTCCAGAAGTCCATTCTTAAACCAAAGCGTTCTTAAACCAAGGCGTGCTTTCCCATAGCAGCGGGGGACTCAATTTACAAATGGAACACACTCAACAGGAAGCAAAACATGTTATTATTCCAAGGCAAGGTTCACAAACCAAAACACCTACTTCCAGGTTTGCAGTGTTCTTAATCCAAGTTGTTCATAAACTATGCTGTTCTTAAACCAAGGTACCACTGTATGTGCAATGTCTCTTTTTTCAAGTTATATTTTCTACAGATCAGTTTCATTTGTTGAGACATTAGTGTTACATTAGGAAGAAAAGGGGGAAAGAGGTGGAAGGTGCCTGATGAGTGAGGGTGGGGTTGGCTGGTGATGTTTCTATTCTACTTAATGTATGTGTGGGGTTTTATATCAGCATCGCTTGTGCAGGTTCTCTTTGCTATTCGCTTGTGTTTCTTTGGTGGTGAGAGAGGTTGGGGTAGACCTAGGGTGTTGTTGCTTGCTTGTGATTGGCTGTGGTGAACTTTGTTTTCATGTGTGAGTGGTATGTGTGTGTGTGTTTTTGTACCAGGTTAGCCGTATTGATTCGTATGCTGTTGGCGGATTTTTGTCATTGTCTTGTTGGGCTGTTTATGTGATAAAGGGGAGCCATACCAGAGTGAAGGCATCTTCTTCTATTTGTCCCCATGTCAGTTTTAGTTTATTGGTTAGTTTTTCTAATAAGGCTGTTTCCCATACTATTTTATACCATTGGTCCATGCTTACTCCTGACAAGTCTCTCCAGTGTCTGGCTATGATGTTTCTGGCTGCTGAGGGTAGGTTCACCCCACATATTATAATTTACCTTTACTGGAAGGCAACTATAGGTGTTAATCCAGAGAAAAGGACAGAAAGGAGAAACCCTCAAACAGGGCTGGATGTGGATGTGAGGAGAGGCAGAGCAACAAAAATCCAGTTTGCTCTCTTCCAGTGCTTTGATTTCCTCCCAAGCTTCTTATTCCCCACACAAACGGCAACTTCTGATGATAGCAAAATGAATACAACCCTGCCTTTTAAAATAAGCTACAAATGAAACAACAAAAAAGGCCCAGACAAAATCCATCTCGACACCTGCCCACCTGTCAGCTACATAAAACCAATCTGCTGAAGCAATAGACATCAGCCGCTGAAGCAAGCCCACTACAAAAGGAAATAAGTTACAGTTTTCTTCAGACATTTTAGTCATTCATCTCCCCTAAGCCCCTGTGGAATAAGCTCTACCTGTAATGTGAGACACTACTAGAATCTCTGCTTCACCCAATGATAGTAGCAATCTATTGTTTCTGAACTATGTTGTCCCTTGAGTTATATCTCAGCTCATGCATTTTTGATCTGTGTGACAATCGTTGTAGCATCACGCCTACAACAGAGGAAATAAGACATTGCTGATACGGTTTCTGAGTTTCTTCAACATTTTGCTGCAGCCTCATATAAAATGCAATCAATTAAACAACAATAAAACCAAGGCAAAAACTGGAAAGAAGCTATATCTAGTTCAGACTGGGATCCAGAATATACACCTGTATTTGAAGCAGTATATGATGAAGCAGAGTTTCATGTTGTGTAAACACACAGGGACAAATAGTGGACACATCCTGGTGCATACTGACTGGTGGCCTGCCAATAACAATGCATGTTTTCTGAATGTTTACAAACATATGTCACCTTTTCAAATGTGATGGTATTGCCACTGCTGAGTGACAGTGCAATGTAGTGATAAGTTGACATAAGACCAGTAAGACCTGGTCATCCTCAGCACCAGCCTTAGAGAGGAGCTGCAGCTTATTTGGTTAGCTCCACCTTCCATTCTACCTGAAGCTGCCCTTGGCCTGGTTGAGGGGCTCCAGCTGAGGCCAAACTATTGATAGTCTGTCCCTATTACCAGTACATAACTCTGGTGCTTAAATGCTTACATTGACTGGTCACACACTACCAGACCATGTTCAGGGTTCTTGTATTAATTTACAAGGTATTTAATAACATGGGTCCAGGATACCTCAGAGAGTGCCGTGCTTCTAATTCCTAGCCTCATCCCACAAAGAGGGGACCCCCCTCCTCAAAGTATGATGACAGATCTCTTAGGAAGAAAGAGTTAGTTAGACATAGCCACATGGCAGAGGGGTTCATGAAGAGAAGACCCAGCGCAAGCTGCTTGAATTTGAAACCAGGGAGTAGATTCCCATATCATTGGGCTAACCTTTAGATTTACTTTCTTAGCTTTTTGAACGAGTTCAGAATCCTTGCAGTTGGTAATGAAAGTGAAAGAATGGCAGACCAAAAGCAGCAGACTGCTAATATTTTTCCCTACCAGACTGCCATGAGAATCACAGTTTCAGTTTATTCTCCAGCACATAAAAGACCAAGTATCCACACAAAGCATCTGAAGATACTTCACCACTGTGACCTACTTGCAGCAGGAGCAGAAGGACAATGTCTGCTGTCAATGAATCCTTTCGAAAGGGCATCCTTCTAAAGGAAATGAAAATGCAGGACTGCTGAGGTATTGCTTTGAAGAAAAGTCCAAGATACAGAACCGTATTTTATACAATAGTTTCTTCACACTACCATTCATTGTTTGGTTAGAAAAATGGGGTTATTTTCTAGATGATTTCTTTTTCCAAGTTAATGTAAGCACTTCTACTCATGAAAGGTGGGGCCCCAGGTTTCTTCTAATCTACTTACACACACATTGCAGCTATTCATAAAAGGTGCACCTGAGTCCTAGGGAACCCTTTGGAACTGAATGTAATTCAACAGAGGGCTGTAGTGGGTGGTGGTGCTCAGCCTTGTGTGAGTGGAAGTGTTTTCTGTTAGTGCAACCCCAGTGCTGGATACAACCCTTAACCCCATGTCTTCTCCCACTATGTACCCTCCAGATGCTTCAAACTACAAATCTCATTATGATGGTGCTGGCTAGGCCTGTCATTCAAAACATTTGGAGGACACCAGGCTGGGGAAGGCTGCCCTAGCATATTACCCCCTCTCCCATTTCAGTTAATAGAAGTACCATATCTTCTGCATTACCAAACAAAGAGAAATGGCATGACTGCCTCCACAGTACAACAACAGGGTTCATGTGATAGGAAAGGGTGGAAACATGTAGGTTGACCTGATTTCCCTTTTAGGAAAGGTCTGGTTTAATAATGCACGCAACTCGAAAGCTTTCTACTAATTTCCCATGAAGTAAAATATATTTATAGAGTAAGAATAGGAAAATCAAATCGACAAATATTCTGAAAATAGACTCCTCAGAGGAAAATGGCTAGAATCACAAATATGTAAACTTGACCTGCAAACAATAGAAAACTTCATAATGCCATCTATGATAGGCAAGCTTACACCAGACCAACACTCATTCCTCAATAGCCCAATACAAGAATCCGAGATATTGACCATTATCAAAAGGCTGAAGCATGGGAAATCCCCAGGTCCCGGTGGATTCAGTGCCACATTCTACAAAAAGTTTAACGTTGAACTTGCTCCATGGCTCACTAACCTTTTTAACAACATACTTGAAGGCGGTTCTATTACTGAATCCTGGAGACACTCCAAGACAGTGTTCCTATGTAAACCTGATAAGGACCCAACTCTTGTAGGATCTTACTGATTTCCTTAATTAATTAGGATGTAAAAATATTGTCAGCGGTAATGGTAAAGAGGTTGAATGTGTTTAAAGGCCCACTGACATCCCCCAATCAAACAGAAGTTACACCAAAGCAACACATATGATACTCTTTCTGCTGAGCCTTGAACACCACCCATAATTTCCCCCCGAGCAGAATCCAGGCAGTCTTCATTTCCTTGGATACATTCAAGGCCTTCAACAGAGTTAAATGGAGCTTTATTAAATTTTTGTTAAACAAAATGATTTGGGGGGCGGGGGAAATTCCTCCACTTTGTAGACAAAATGTATTTTTTTAAAAAAAACACACCTCAGAAACAATCTAATGAATGGACTCAGCTCCTTGGCAATCCGACTACAGCAAGGTACTAAACAAAGTTGCCCGATGTCCCTCGCAACTCTTTGCACTAGTGATCAAAACCCTGGCAAACAAGATCAGAAATGGTGGAAACATTTAAGGCATAACATCAGGAAAAAGCTCACATACCAGCAATCTGTTTGCAAATGATGTCTTAATAATGGCAGAAAATCCCAGTTGAGGCTAGCCAGCTCTTCAATCCATTTTACAGCAGTTTCATGCAGCAGCAAGACTCAAAGCAAATCATTCAAATTCCACAATAATGACTTTCAATATTCTTAGAGAAGCAAAAAACAACAACAAAAACACAAAAACCCCACCTGCAAACCTTGTCTGGCTTCCAGCCATGTTGTGGGTGGTTCAGATATGTGAGGGTGATGCTAACTAAAGATTAAAGTATCTGTACAGAAGAAATCACGCCAGTCTTGCTTCAAAACTAACCTTTGTAGGTGCAGGTGGAAACATATAGTCCTTTTCATGGCTTGGTCACATTGCCATCCTCAAAATGACCACCTTACCTTGCTTTCTATTTTTATTCCAAGTTCTGCCAACAGACATTCCAACCAAGACCCTCAAGAAGTAGTAACACACAATGGAACTCTATGCCAACAAAGGCAAGCACAACAAATCAGCCCAAATTACTCTCTATAGACTTAGATCTAGAGAAAGCTTCAGCTTTCCTTACAGTTTTATTTCGACACCTTCCAACTAAAGCAAATGCTCCACATCATCAGAGGTTCGGACATTCCCTGGATAAGAATGGAGTCCTCACCACAATCATTAACAATACAAGGCCTTCCTTTATTGCCCATGTCCTGGAATGCAGTCAAGAAAATGAAAATTCCATTCTTAAGACTTACCTTATTGGTCTGGAAATGTTGAGCTCCTCTTCTGGCACCCCTTCCATCTATGGCTTTCCCTTTCCTCAATCGTCTGAGCTTTTGACAAGAGGATAAGTATCTATAATATAAAGAATGGGTATTCAGACTTCACAATCTTCTTCCTAGGGGCAAATCCATTGAAAAAGAAGCACTAGCAGTCAGGCATCTTCTACACATGGTTGCGGGATTTACCAATTTGTTCATTTGCACACAAACTCTACAACCAAGTACAACCTCTGAGATCTCAAACTACATTTGAACACCTCTGCCCCTGCCCTGGACTAGAAAAGGATAGCTTCCCAAATTTATAAACTCCTGTTTGACCTATAGGTGGGATCCATCTACAACTCTTAGATCCCAGTGGGATCATTTGTTGAACTTTTATCATTTCTCTTACACTTTTAAAAAACAGAATTCCATGTTTAGTCTTTAAGAACACGGTGATATTCAATAGTACTACAGTGGAACCTTGGGTTACATACGCTTCAGGTTACAGACTCCACTAACCCAGAAATATTTGCTTCAGGATGAGAACAGAATCCATGCAGCAGCGGCAGCGGGAGGCCCCATTAGCTAAAGTGGTGCTTCAGGTTAAGAACAGTTTCAGGTTAAGAACAGACCTCCAGAACGAATTAAGTTCTTAACCCGAGGTACCACTGTACTACATAATGGAAGTTTTCTTTCTGCTTCAAGTGGAACAGAGAGATGCTTCACTCCCAATGGTGCAGTGGGATTAGTCACGTGGTCAAATCTAAACGCAAAGCAGCATGGGACTTCAGGTGTTAGCCTCACTGACATCAAAATGAAAAGGTATATTGCTTAACCATTATTTTACAGTTGCAGCCTTTGTTTGATTGTTTTGCAAAATCTTCCACTTATACAGAACCAACAGTTTATATTTGTCCATGTTAGACTGCTCCCGGTGAGAGAATATAACATCCTGATTGTATGACTGTGAATCTCCATTTCAATTTTTACATTTTTAAAAATTACCTGTTTGCTTGGTTTCCACAGTATTTTCTGTTGCATCAAATAAAAATAATCCTTCTTATTTCCTCTTTCCCGCTATGAAAAATACGGGCAATATAATAGAGCTCAGATAACATGCTATGAGGAATTGTACACATTTAAATGAAGGCATATACTTCAAATCCAGAATCCTAGTTAAGTGGTCTCAGGAACCTCGACTCATTCATCTCACCCTGGCTGAGAGAAAAATAGTACAGTGTCTTGTGAATATGCAAATTACTGAGTATTAATTACCTCCAGCAGCCATATATTCCAAGTTTAAGTGTTAGAACTCAGCCAAGGCAATAAGACCAAATCAGGTCTGTCTTCGTAATTTACATTTTTATAGTTCTTCCTAAAGCAATCCAGAATTGACTTTTACTGCCATGAGAGGGCATAAGCTAGTATATAAATGTACTTACTACACTTGTTATAGATGTTGCTTTTAAACAGGGCTACACTATTCAACTGTTTTAAACACTGTGTAACATCCTGGAGTAAAAACTAGCACCGGTGAAAGTACAGCACCTGAAGGAACAATAAAATGAGTAACCAATCAGTCCTGTGCATGTAAAATCCCACAGGTCTGATAGGGGCATAACCCTACATTACAGTACAAAGGCTTGCAGCTAAACTCCCAACAGCTGAGAGGAGATCAAGGGCAGTACTACACATTGCCTCATCAAACTGTATTCCAAAATGTTAATACACCCTGGAAGTCATTGTGGTGTACAGTATTGGTTAGTGCAGGGGTCGGCAACCTGCGGCTCCGGAGCCGCATGTGGCTCTTTTACACCTTTGCCGCGGCTCCGGGGCGCCTCTTCTCTCATGGTGCAGGGAGCGAGGAAGAAGAGGAGGAGGGCGGCGGCAGGAAGGCGCGCCAGGGCGCAGCGGTGGTTCTCCCCTCAGGTGGATGCGGCTGCCACTGCCACCGCCGGCCACACACAGGTGCGTCCACACGCAGGCGCGCTCCCTTTCGCCGTCCACAACCCGCCCGACCTCAGGCCCCGCGCGCCGTGCCACGTGACGTCGAGAGCCGCCCACCCAGGCCACGCTCTCCTCAGCCCTGCGCGCGAGACACCTGAGGCGAGGGAGAGAGAGCGCACGCGCTCGAGGGAAATGGTGGGCCGGGGTTGTTGTGGGGGGGGGAGTGGTGGTGGTGCTTTGGGATCCTTTTCCGTGCCTTGCTTCTGAGTGGCCGCTGAGTTGAGGGAGAGCACCTGAGGTGAACCACAAAATGGGCTCGCCCTCCCTGTCAGGGAGGAAGGGGTGAATTACGTCAGTGACGAGGAGGGGGTCCAGAGGTAGCCAGCAGGTGCCGTGATGCAGCATCTCGGCCTCAGAGAGAGGCGGGGGATCACGAGAGCTATTGCAGAGGGAGGGGGGCTGTTAGGCACCAAAATCCTGCATGCGGGATTTCCCCCATTCTCTCGTGCCTATGCAATTCCTGCTCCTTCCCCCTCGAGATTTGCTGCAGAGACAAGCAAAAGAAGAAGAAATGGAAGAGTATTAGCTGACATGTCCCCGGATCCCATGGAAAGCACCACAGATTCCTTTGCTTACCAGCTCTTTTTATTTTAAGTTGGCTTCAAACCTGTAATTGTGTAGGTGTATGTATGTATACATAAACACACATAAATATTCATATCTCTTCCCTCTCACTTTCCTTTCACCCTGTTTCTCTGGCACTGGTTTATAAATGCTGCTATGTAGAAATGATGAGAAAGTTGCACCAGCAGAAGGAATGGATATGTGCTGTTAGTAAAAAGAGAGGGAGTTGAACTGCAGGGAGGGACAGACACTTTTCTATGTATTAATTTGTATAATGCCCTCTATGCACATGGTGCTTTGCAAAAAATGGATATGAGAGGTACCATACCCCTCTTTGCTATCTGAAATAGACTCAGGGAAAAGAGAGAGAATGGGGGAAGGGGAAGAATGTGTGGTTATTTACATTTGGCTTGTTTTGCGGCTCCCAGTTTTTTCCCCTCATTGGAAACGGGTCCAAGTGGCTCTTTTTGTCTTAAAGGTTGCAGACCCCTGGGTTAGTGTGTCAGGCTGGGAGAGCAGGGTTCAAAGACCCACTCAGCCATGACCACCTTTCATCCAAAGATCACAGGCTGGGAACAACATAAAATGTGTTGATCTCAGACTGAGCCTCATAGCAGCTTCAACTCACAATAGGTAGCTGCACTTTCACTGAGAGGTGTTTATCCATTTAAAGGAGTCCAGTCTTCTGCAGGTGTTTACTGGATGACTGGTGGTATACAAATTAATTAAATAAATAATAAAAATGCACAGCATCTCTAAACTGATTTAGAATGGCTAGAGGACTTCAGGAGAATTATGCTTGAGTCATATAAGTCTATCTCCTACAATGCAAGTTATGAGCCAGGAAAATTGCAAGATTCAGTTCCATCATTAATCTTGACCTCTCCCTCACCTGCAATATGGGGATAATAGCATTGACCCACCTTATAGGAATAAGGACTGTTATAAGAATTGCTAGGATTACAGATGTGAAATGTGTCAAACACTTGAAATGAGCTAAAATAAATGCTAAGTATTATTATGCATCTGAAGAAATAGGCTGCTACTGATTGAAGTTCACAATGCAGTAAATCTTGTAAGTGCTGAAGCATTTTGGGGGGGGGGGTTCTTTCTCTTTGTAGACTAATGAGGCTCATTATTTTTTTTAAAAAAGGTAGTTAACAATTGATACTCAGTGTTGATCTGTTTGAGGTGGTAATGGACACGCTAGCAAGAAGTGCCACCATTTCCTATGGAAAAGGAGACCACACTTCCACATCACTGAGCTTAATCCTTGTTTTTCCAGAAGTCAGTTATCACACCCAATTAAAAATCACACCCAGTATTTCAACATATATTTAAAAATATATTAAATTTGTCAGTTGCATTATCTTGCCCAGAGCAACCCAAAGCAACTTATAACCAAACAAATAGACAATAAACCTCACACAGGTACACTAAAAACAAGAGGAAAGAGAAATAAATTAAAAACATTCCACCCGCTTCTAAAAAGCCACTGATACTTCATGGCCAAAGGTCTGGTTATACAGGAAAGTTTTTGCCTGGCACATAAAAATATATAATGATGGCGCACAGCGAGCCTCCCTGGAGAGAGCACTCAACAAAGAAAAGGCCTATTCTTGTGTTGCCATCCTCCAAATCTCTAATGGAGGGAGCACATGAAGAAGGGCATCAGATGATGAACATAGGGTCCAGGTCAGTTGATATGGGGAGAGGTGGTCCTTGAGGTATTGCAGTCCTGTGCTGTTTAAGGATTAATCGGTCGAAACCAGCACTTTGAATTGGCAGCCAGTGCATTTTGGCCAGGATTGGTGTCATATGCTTAGATAAATAGATAGATGGGTTATAGATAGATGGGTGGGTGGATGGATGGAGGGATGGATAGATAGATAGATAGATGATAGATGATATAGATGATATAGATGATATAGATGATAGATATAGATAGATAGATAGATAGATAGATAGATGATAGATAGATAGATGATAGATAGATAGATAGATAGATAGATAGATATGAATAGCCTCTGCCTGTCTTATAATTCAATCTCTAGTTTGTTTTTAGTGTTGCACAAATAAAATGAAACTAATGGAAACTATGGCAACACACTATATATCAGTTTACTAGTATCCGTTTATCCCTATGTGAAGCCAGGCTTTCCATTTCATTTGTTCCTTGAAAAATACTACTGCGTGCAATATGTTCAGGTGGTGGAAGCATTACATGGGAATATCAGACTTTGACACCTCTGGAAAACCTGTCTACAAACCATGGCTATGCTAGGGATGGGAGGAGAACGCCCAGAGGCATCCAGCACTGAGAAGTATTGTAAAGCAAATTGGGCATTTCCTAAGTGCAGTTATTCTGACACTCTTCTCTCTCTCTCTTCTTTCTGAAGAGCAGCTCTCTCCCCTTGTGTCATGCTGCAAGTTTTTTCTATAAATTTGGAGGAGTCTGAAAAGCAGACTGTGATGTGACACACTGTGGGAGGAAGATGGGTTGCTGCTTAAAATGAAAACAAGAGATCCACTCCTCCATGAGCAGATCTCACCTTGTACTACCTTTGATCACAGCCACCATGCATAATCCAGAAAGCACTATTTCTAAGTGTGCAGGGGGGATCCTTCATTTTGAATCAAGGCTGCCACAGTTGGAGTTCACCAACAATAAGTGATGATGAGAAGTGGAGGGCGCAAATCTCCCCATTCCAAGAAGTGCTCCCATTCTGAGTCCCATTCTGAGATGCCATCCTTGGCATCTGAGGCCAAGTCAAATGGGGCTTAATCTGCTGCCTTGCCACTAGCCATGCCTGCCATTTCTACCCTTTATATTACAGGCTTCCTCAACTTCGGCCCTCCAGATGTTTTGAGACTCCAATTCCCAGCATCCCTGATCACTGGTCCTGCTAGCTATGGATCATGGGAGTTGTAGGCGAAAAACATCTGGAGGGCTGAGGTTGAGGAAGCCTGTTTTATAAGCAGCAGCAGCCGCAGCCAAATATTTCTGTTTGCAAAAGGGCAGGAGAAAACCAGTGGTCAGGAGAAGTCTGCTAGATGCTGCCTTAACCTTGAAGTGACAAGGGATGGGAAGGATTATTTCAAGCTCAGGACAGAAAAAATAGGAAGCTGCCTTATATCAAGTTAGATTATTGGTTCATCTAGCTTAGTATTGTCTGCAGTGATTGACAGCAGCTCTCCAAGGTTTCAGGCAGGATTGAACAAGGGACTTTCTGCATGCAAAGCAGATGTTCTAACACCAAGCCGTAGCCCCTTTCTTAGGTGGGCCTGCTGTGAGTTCTTCCTACTCCTAACCCTTTGCAAAGAAGGGGATTTTGCTTGTGAAGGTGAGAACTGGTAGGAAATGGAGCTTGTTGTGGGGAAAACATCTTTGTGTGTGTATGTGCTTGCTAAAGTGCATGTGCATGCATCAATATATTACTTACTTATATTTACCTAAAACATTTTTCATAAATAAATTCTGTCAAATACTATAATAAGCAGCAGCAGCAAAAAGTCGTATCAAAGTTGTGTTGGTTTTTAGTATTTGAAGTCATAGCACATCACTACTTATCACTATATCCTATACAGTCACATATAAAAAGAGGCATTTTCTTCTTCTTAAAAGATGTATCATCCAACTACTTTCTGGAAGCTCACAGGTTCCATGTTGTATTCAGAGGTGCCAAGCCTCCTTTATGGACCCTATCCATGCATTTGCCATACATTTACTGCCACCTTGGCCTGCCCTGCAGTACAAAAAAGGAGTGCCTACATTTTAAAGTTGTACACAATCAGTAGAGTCCTGATTGCATGAACCACCTACATTTGTATAACTGTGTACATAATGGGTCCCCTTTTTTCCAGGTGTCTTGCTCAATGCACAAATATTGAGATGGAGGCCAATGCATCACAATCAAGAGCAGTACGAACAAGGAGCTCTCTGCCCTCTTCGTGAGAGCCAGTGTGGTGTAGTGGTTAAGAGCGGTAGTCTCGTAATCCTGGGGAACCGGGTTCGCGTCTCCGCTCCTCCACATGCAGCTGCTGGGTGACCTTGGGCCAGTCACACTTCCTTGAAGTCTCTCAGCCCCACTCACCTCACAGAGTGTTTGTTGTGGGGGAGGAAGGGAAAGGAGAATGTTAGCCGCTTTGAGACTCCTTAAAGGGAGTGAAAGGCGGGATATCAAATCCAAACTCTTCTTCTTCTTCTTCTTCTTCTTCTTCTTCTTCTTCTTCTTCTTCTTCTTCTTCTTCATGAATTTAGCATACCCATCGACCAGCCCCACATAAATAGGGTTTATTTTTGTGACATGAACCTGTCAGTTTTGCTACTTCAGTTTCTGAGGGGTGGGGCTGGATAATAAGTACATTGGGTCAAGTGCATTAGTACATTTCTTTGTAGGTTGTTACATTTGATACATTTTCTTGAAAGGCAGCAATGATAAGATTTATATGTTCTTATGCATACCCATTACATCTCAGTTGGCAAAGACACCAATATGGAATGTCATGCTGCAATGAATTGCTTTAAATCCACCAAGTAAATGTAATACATCATGCAACATCTAGAGAAGACTGCAAATTTGGTTTTCTGGGGAAAACAAAACCCATGGTCCTAATTAAATATGTGATAACTTAGATACACCTATAAATCTGGAACCAGTGAAACCCTAAGTATGTCTGATTTTATTCCATGCCTTCCTCTTGCATGGGCACAAGAAATATTAATCAATAAAGCTTATGAGGAATATGTAATTCATCATAATTCCACTGAGATACTATTTGCTGGTCCAGACCACTAATTACTGAAAGCCTTTAAAAAACCTTTTCATTTCTTTCCTATCCTAGACAGCTTGATTTTAAAAGAAAGAAAGAAAGCACACATTTTTAAATGCCACATCATCAATTATTGTAATGCCACAGAAGATTAATTTAGCCAGGCCAATAATTCTCATAATTGACATCTTATTTCAAGGACAGAAATGCTGAGGAATGACAGAAATATATATTTAAAAAATAGCACAAAAGAATAAATTGGTATCAATGTTTCAGTCATGAGTCAGGTGCTCTAGGTGGGACACAGAAGAGCCTGAAGGTTTCGTTATTATATTTATTTACTTCAGTGATCAAATGGTTTAGCCATTCATGATCAGGATAGCTTCATGAAGTTTCATCTCACTTTCTAGTCATGAATTAAGGATGAGAGATTTCAGTGGCCTAACCGTGTTCTCCAGTGGTGTTTTCTCTCTCCCCACCCCCAATTTAATTGTTATTAGTTTTCCAAGATTTTAAACAAATTGAATTGAATTTAACTCCAGTGCTATTTTTCTAGAAAAAGAGGTGCCAGAACTCACCATGAACACCTCCCTCGTTCTCTCCGCCACCTGAGAGGTGCTAGAACTGAGTTCCGGTAAATTCCGACTGAAAAAAAGCCTTGGTATAGGAGCCTACTATTATTCTAACTTTCTAAAGTCAAATATCGGGGGGGGGGGCATACAAATCCATGGGGATTATCTAATATAATCCTTTGCCCTTTAGCCCCAGACATTAAATTTTATTAATGGCATAAGAAAATAACAGTGAATGTATTTGTTTATATATATTTATATGCTGCATTATATAGGTACTCCAAACAGAAATCGTCACACATGTACACACCAAATATAAAACAACAACAACAACAACAACAAATGAATTAATAACTGAAGCACAATTAAAACTCAAATTCACACTAGAGCAGTTCCACTATGATAAGTAGGCCTTATTTCGTTGCAAGTAATAAATTGCTGTCTATTGTTTATGGATGCAGTGAAGGAATGTAAAACTCAATTCTGCCGTCAGTTTGTTAACGTAGCTTGAGCATAATACATTGTCAACAAGCAATTCGATTTTATGACGCCTCCCTTTCTTTTGCTTTTTAAAAATGCAGGTCAGTTTGAACTACTAGTTGGTTACTGCAGAAATGTTAGGCCTGTAGTTGCTATGGCGATGTGCCATTAGCAGTGAGCAGGTACTCTCAGCAATAGATATATTCTTCCATCATGCCTGTCAAAAATGTACCAGGCCAGTACATTTGGCACCACGCTGCTATATTTTAACTCTGAACCACAGTTTTCAGGCAGTGCCTGGCAGAACTATTTTCGTCTTTTGTTATGTTGTGTTTCCTTGCTCACTTGACTGACGCCTATAATCACATGAAGAGTAAGTGCACCTTGAGGAATGAAAGGCCTTTTGTTGACAACTAAATGGTAGGTGGGGGGTTGGAATGATAGACAGAAAAGTTACTGGGGTGAGGTTGTGGAAAGTTTGTGCAGGAGAGGATAATATTGGTGTGTGTTTTTGTTTAAACCTGCCCCCCAACCCCCCCCCCCCCGGATACAGCACACAACATCATCGAGAAGGATGCTATTCATCTAGAACAAAAACAAGTGTTAGAAGACAGTAAACAATGACTCTTTGTCCTGTGTCTGGAATCTTTTAGTATACTACAGCTTTCCATGTTAAAGACATATATATATATTAAATAGCATTCGTGTATCAGGCAAGGTATACTATTCCACATATACAAGGTATAATTTAAAATGCACTGAAACCTTCTATACAGCTTTGATGAAGTATATGTATTCATTCTTGCCCCTCTCTTGATTGAAAAAAGTGCATTATTTATGAACCCAAGAAAACCTTGACCAATATAAATGAGCATGGCTTTGGAAAATGCCTGCCTATTTTGCTCCCCTTGTGAATATCAGTTCAATTAGTGGCTTGCACACTGATTCACAATGGGATCTTTCTGCCTAACACGATTGCTGTTACTTGAGGGGGAAAGCAACTGATGTTATTTTGATGCCAAGTAAAGTGATATGTGCAGCAGTCCCTGTGTACATTAACTATTAAACAAGCTGAGCCAAGCTGAATGTTACTTAGTCCCAGGTAAGTACACATAAGATTGCAGCTGCTTCACTTATGAATACGGTCATACCTCAGGTTACAGATGCTTCAGGTTGCGTTTTTTCGGGTTATGGACGCACCGAAACCTGGAAGTACCGAAACAGGTTACTTCCGGGTTTTGGTGGTCGCGCATGCGCAGAAGCACTAAATTGCACTTTGCGCATGCGCAGAAGCACTGAATTGCAAGCCACGCGTGTGCAGACACGGTGCTGCGGGTTGCGAACATGCCTCCCGCACAGATCACGTTCACAACCCGAACGTCCACTGTATTTGTGTCCACTTATATAAAGGCAGAACACACACCCGGCAACCTCACAAGATGCATCTGTTGCTGAGTTGTAGCAGTTGAAATTTCAAATGGAGGAATATGATATTTGAATGCTTCCCTCTAACTTTAAAATTTCCCTACATAGAAAAGGAAGCATCGCAAGCAGAAGCCTATAATCCGGGGGGGGGGGGCAGGGTGGTGGACAGTAGGTCTATTTCTTATCTGTGTCACTTTGAATGTGTTCACTCATAGCCTATCCTAGCCTGTTTCTGCATCAATTTTTGATTTCAAAAGAAATACTCATCAAAATTCACATTTAAACACACATTTCTAGATATATTTCAGCAACACACATTTCAATGTGTTTTTGCTCTTCAAATACACATTTTAAAATATATTTTGAATAATATTTGAACCAAGAAACACAGCTGTTTCACACATGAAATACAGTGGTACCCTGGTTCCCGAACAACTTGGCTCCCGAACAAATCGGCTCTCGAACGCCGCAAACCCAGAAGTAAGTGTCCCAGCTTGTGAATGTTTTTTGGAAGCCGAATGTCTGTTTTGGCTTTTTCTGGGGCCAATCAGTCAACCAGAAGCTGTGCCTTGGTTTGCGAACGTTTTGGAAGTCAAACGGACATCCAGAACGAATTGAGTTCGGGAACCAAGGTACCACTGTACATCATTTGATGTTGAAGTCAACATGTGATAAATATTCACAAGTGACATCATTCCTTCATCACAATTCTTCTCCCCTCCCACCATACCATTATACAGAGTGAATCAGTCTTCCTGGCAGGTGACTTGCTGTGGCATGATGGGGGGCAAACGAGCAGGTGGGCGGGCAAAAGGGCAGGTGAGTGGATGGGCAGGAGGGGTGGTGGGTATTTAATTGCCATGCTAACACACCAGCAGAGGCAAACCAGCACTCCTGCTGGTGCATTTGCACCAAGTCACCATGCCCATCCCTGGATGCCACAAAGACCTACCTGCCAATAAGCTAGTATAGTGGTTTCACATGACTTGTTGAGCTCCTTCTGGTGCAACTTTTGTTTATCAAAAGCTTCTAGCTCACAGATGTTCCCAGCTCATTTCTGAGAGCTGATATTCTAGTGTAGAAATTTTCCCTTACAGATATTGACATCTGCATAAACTTATCTGCATTGCACAAATTACTTTGCTTGCATCACAACTGTAGAGCAAGAAATCTCCAACAGCACCAAAGGACTCAAATGTGTATTTTATTGACTTTTATATATTTTTAGTTCCTTCATCTTCTCCTCTATATGGGAGTATAATTATAGAATTGCCCAGCAGAGCAAGTACCCCAAACTTTTAACAACGACAATTTTTATCTCTTTACTCTTTTTACACTGTGGCACAGCATACAACAGTCTATGTATTTACATGCCTCTTATACAGCATCAGGTGCAGAGCAAGCGAGTATAGCTTTGGAGAAATGGCCTTGTGGGCCAAATTAGAACTCTGCATGGCCTAATTTGGCCAGTGAGCCAGAAGCTCCCTATGCAGACATTTTCACCATGTAGGTGAAGCAGTTAAGTACTCTGCATTATCTGAACCATATTTAGTGCTCAAAGATAAGCTGCTAAAGAAGTACTGAAAACAGGCACAGCTTTCAAGCAGTCTAGCAAGCTGGAAAAAAGAAATGTTTAGGAAGGGTACCAAGTGAGCAGGATTGAAATCATACATCCATAAACTTCAAGTACCAGTCACAGTGTGGCTTTATGTAAAAAAAATAACAATAATCTAAGAAACCCTATTTTCCCCCACCCCACCTTGGTTCAGAATCAGCAGCAAGGTTCTGTGTTCCATTTCTGAAGCATATCCATGTCACACTTACCCAAATATCCATGTAAACATACCATCAGGATCAGCACGAGGGGTTGGCAGGCTCCTGTGAAGCCCCACAATATATTAAGGGGGTAAGTAAGTAGGAAATTCTAAACGTATGTTTCATTCCTAAAAAGCAACTTTTGAAAGGGGTTACTTGATATGGGAAGTCAGGTGGTGCAGGGATGGGGCAATAACTCTTTCTCAAGCAACCACATACTTGGCATAACTAGCAAATGAGGTGCATAATATGCAATTAATGCCATCGGGCTTGGGGGGGGGGACTCGAATATGGCAATCCTACCCTAACCCGCCATGGAGCTGAGCATTGTATTTCGGCAAACCCAACTTTGTGTATGCATGTGTGCGTGATGAATTTTTAACAATAAGGCTCATTAAAAAAAAATCATGCGTTGCACCATTATAACCAGTTGCTGCCGGTGTAGTTGAAACTAATGTCTATGGAAAAAATCTGAAGATATTTAATGGATTCTTATGGTGGCAGATGAAATTTGAGATTCATCAGAAGCAAAGCACATGAATCTGATTTGCAAATTCGGAGAAGAGGAGAAACATTAGTTTCTTCAGTGCTGTAAAAGCTATATACTGCTTCATCATAACTCATTGCACTGGAGATGGAGACAGAAACATTGAAAGAGTTACTTGCTTTAGATCATCATCCAGATAAATGTGTTCCATTACATGCAGGCCTTTGGATGGTGAGCATCTCCCTACAGGGTAGATAAATCTGTATTTGGGCAGTCTGTTAAAAATACATTAACTATTTTAAATGCATCATTAGGCATTCTTTTATTGCCTTTACCTATGGACCTTACAACTCAATATGCAGTAAAGAAAAATGTAGGAATTAACAATGAACATTTCTATATGTGTTATGTATGGGTATTGATTTTTAAGCCAATGAATGTAATTATATTAAAAACGATGGACATCAGCAGAAAGTAATGAATTTGTTTATGTGAGCAAAGAAGCTGTCATCCTGTTCCATCAGTTCTTTAGCAGAGGTTCACTATTAACCAAGCATCAAGAAATCATGGAGGGAAAAATGGCTGTGTTATCTCATTAATGCAATTTTTTTGCAATTTTTTGTATTTACAACATAACCCCATATACAGGGCAGAGTAAATCATTCCACTGAAATTTCAACACACAACTGGTTCAATTTTACTCTCTTATATGTCATTCTGTGGGTTGCAGCATCACACTTTGAATCTCTCACTAAATTATTCCTGTATTTCTAGGTTGGATTAGCCACAGTAAGGTTTCAATCTGGTTGCATCAATTTAGTGCCCACATCCCAAATGTATTGTGACTGGTATTTGTAATGTGGATTGCCTATGTCTGATAAAACATATGCATAACAAAACATATTGTACCTCTCCCAATATCTGTGCTATAGCTTTCATTGTTGCATCACAGGAATATAGCATCTCAGCGACCAAACTCCTGGGCTGCTGTTTTTTAATCCTCTGAATATGACAGGGACCCTGAATTGTACTGCAATCTGACATCAAAGCAGTGATTCAGTTCAATGGGGAGCAATAACTCCTGCACAGAACACCATGACAGGCTTGCAAGACACGCCCCCCTCCGAGAGCCAATGAGCATTGTGATGGAAGCATAAGACATTTTGATGCCTGAGGCAAAGGGCCAAATGACACCTCACTCCTTCTGTGTGCACAAGCTGTCCAGATTGGTAGGTGAATCTAACTACAACACTGGCAATGGTGAATGGGTAGCATTCTCCATTTCACCCAAGGGCAGCAAGCTAAGTTAGGGGAAGCATGGCACTCTGTGTGGCAGGAACAACTCCATCCTTCAACATTTGCTGCCACTCTCTGCATGTCAACATCTGCCTGAGGTCGCCGCTACGCTCTGTGAAGACCTCCTTCTACATAGAATGGACCTACCAAGTTCAGTTGTGGCCTGGGCAGGCCAGTCTTCCTGTTATATACCTGCTGGTTATATACCTGAGGGGAGGTTGCCTGCTGGAGAGTGGGAAGGCTAGCCAGGCCCCCTAGATTTAGAGGCCCTAGGCTTCAGCCTACTTAGCCTATACATAAATCTGACACTGTAATCAGCTATGTCATATGTAATGAAAGGAGAATGCTATATTGTTCCTGCTGAAATTATTTCCTATATTATTTATTAATATTAAACTAATATTATAGTTAACTGTTGATAAATTGCTAGTGATTGTTATTACTTTGTTGTTGTTGTTATCATCATTATTATCATTATCCTCATAATCATTAATTTATATATAGCACCAACACTCTGCATTGTACTTTACAAGAAAAGAGTCCCATGCCGCAAGGAGCATATAGTCTACAATTCAATACAGAGGAGACAACAGAGGGAAAGGATAGCAAAGTTATCACCCAATGGGTTTAAGCTGCTGGATTTCAGATTAACGTGCAGAGAAATATATTGACAGTAGTTACAATCTGAAAATAGAACAAACTATTGGCAGAGGGCCCACCATTGCTGGATGTTTTCAAGAAGATACTTGATAGCCATCTGTTGAGGATCTGCACGATCTGGATTTCCTGTACTGAGCAGTGGCGTTGGCTCTCATGTCCTACAAAGCCCCCCAGAATGGTCAAGATCCATGCCATACATTTAAAAACTTGTATACCACTTCAACACTCATAGTTATCCCTCCAAGAGTCCTGGGAATTGTAGTTGTTAAGGGTGCTGAAAATTGCTAGGAGACCCCCTCACAGAGCTACAGTTTCCAGCCCCCTTAACAGATTCAAGTTCCCTGGGTTCTTTTTTTTCCCGGGGGGTAGGAGGAGCTATGTGGTGTATGGTGTGGGCGTGACTTAAAAGAAGGGTAAACAAGGAAAGAAATTGTGTGACTTCACTTAGATATGCTTAGGGTTGGTACAAATGTTAAAATGGCAGTGCTTTTGTATCAAGCATGGGTTTTAAACAATGCTGCTCTTCCCACTGCAAGCCTTAATGCAACTCCTCCCTTCCAACTTAGTATCTGAAACTTAAACCATGCCCATGGGTCTCCCCTTGGGCTGTGTTTTCTCTGAATTACATAAATGAAAGTGTAAGCACCCGTCTCTCTTAGTGGCCATTGTTTCTTTCTTCTTCACAGTCGGATAATCACTGAGGAGTGCACATAAATATTTTAAAATCATGTGCAGCACAGAAGGTAAAGCTTAGCAAACAGGAGGTCTGGAGAAACATTTCTAAAGAAAATAACCTTTCCATCTACAGCATAATTTTAAGAAAGGATATTTCACTGAGCCTCATCTAGGCGAGAGCCAGACAAAGTTGGAAAAATTTCCTCACTCCCATACGCCTTATAATGAGTCAGTCGGACGATTGGCCCATCTAGCTCAGTATTTTCAGATGGCAGCAAACTCTCTGGGGTTACAGACAACCGTCCTTCCCTGTCATACCTAGAGATGCTAAGGACAGAACCAGCGATCTTATGCATGCAAAGTAGATGCTCTACCTCTGAGTCAGTCCTTCCCTTAAAGGTGTGGGCGGAGGGGACTTTTGCAGTGGGCTATACAAGATTCTAATGACTTTCAGGGCTTTCTCTTAATAATGGTACAGTGGTACCTCGGGTTACATACGCTTCAGGTAACATACGCTTCAGGTTACAGACTCCGCTAACCCAGAAATAGTACCTTGGGTTAAGAACTTTACCTCAGGATGAGAACAGAAATCGTGCAGCGGCAGTGGGAGGCCCCATTAGCTAAATTAGTACTTCAGGTTAAGAACAGTTTCAGGTTAAGAACGGACCTCCGGAATGAATTAAGTTCTTAACCTGAGGTACCACTGTATCTCATTCAGCTAAGCTGCAAAGTATCCCCCCTCCATGGCTAATTCATTCTTATCAAAGTTCCACTAGTTTTGCAGAGACAGATTGTGTTGAGGACCCTGCAAAGCTCTCCAGCATAGCTTCCCTTCCCTTGCTTTCCCCTGTCTTCTATGCTAGAGTCTTTTGAGATTCCTCCTAAGGCTGTGAACCACTCAGTGGTGGACCTAAGCAACTACAGAAAAGACTGTAGGCTCCAGCATAGGCACAACATATCCTACAAATTGACATATGCCTGTTGACATATCCTACAAATCCCTGGCGTTCTTCTCCAAAGGGTATTTATGTAAGGACACTTATTATGCAGCTGCAATGCTTCTTAAAGAGAACAAGGTTGTAGATTTGCCTAAGCACTGGAACTCAGAATGGGTTGTTTCTACTGGTTGTTGTTGCTTTGCAAGTCAGAAATAATGCAGTCACGGCAGCACAATAAGAGTATAAGGACCCATTTCTATTCTTGACTCGCAAAGTTCTGTCTGTGAAATTTTTAGGGGCCTCTTTGTCAAGTGCATTTTCCAATTGCTGTAAAACAACACAAAACCCTCCCGATAATAGCCCAAATGTATTCCAGCATGTGCAGTATTGTTCTACCATTTGCACTTCCCGTATGGATGAAAAGCGCCTGCCCTTTGGCCTTTTGCCTCTCCATATACCTCAGGTACGTGAAGGCAGGAGAGCCGCAAAGGCCCTGGGGTGCCTTTCCACTGTAGAACATGATTAGGTGGAAATAAAATAATGTCTGCCGGTCTGTTGTTTGATCATTCCTTTGACAGAATGAGGAAATGTTTTTAACGCTATGGGTAAAAATGCTACCTTCATGGTGAAACCTTCAGAATAATGTGATTCTTCCTGAGTCAATTTCTTGCCTTGCAGAAACTCTTTGACAAAAAACCTCAATAAAATTTCAAGGACTTCAGAGTAAGAAAAATACATATTAAACAATGGAACTGTATATAAGAGGGGCAATGTGACTTGATGGTGTCAACACACCAGCAAGAATCAATGACAACGGAACAAGATTCAGTGTTTGGCGGCTTCAAAAGCACCACATTGCGAGGCGCTGAAATTACTGTCAGTATTCAAGAATAGCCTGCAGGCTGCTCCATAACTCTGGAAAAAGTCACTGTGACTGGTCTAAAGTACTATGAAATATTTCGCTGAACTCTACTCTGAGGGCAGATTTAAACCCATTGATTAAGACATTGCTCTTCTGAAATTCACTTGCTATGACAATTTACAAGTGCGCTGTGTCAAGATGAAAAAAAATTAATGCTTATAAGGGGGTGGAAATAGCAAAATAATTTCAAACTTCAGTGGCAACAATTATATTTGAGAGTGAGAAGTTTCGGAGGGGGAGGAAACAAAAGCAGCAGCAAAACTTTAAGCCCCAATAAACGTGACCTTTGTTATAGAAGCTCACACATAGCCAGGAAGGAGGAAATAAATATTCTCATTCAATCAGTGAATCTAAATAATGAATACCAGTTTCGGGCAAAGACTTAATTCTTATAATATAATCCAATGACACTTTCATAAGGGACAAAAATCTCCTTCCACTGCTATAAGGGATCAGCCCAATGTCTTCTGCTCAGTGTTCCAGACCCAACAAGAAAGCGGCTGCATCAAAGATACCACCTAGACACACCCCAGTCTATTCCAAGTGTGTGTCACTTTCACCTAAACTTGTTCCATCCCAGTTCTGGATTAAATACAGCCTTTAAATTATTATTATTTTATTATCGGCCCTTTACTCTAAGGTTCCAGGCTAGGTTATATGTGTATTTATGTGTATTTAAATATATATTTTAAAAAGTATTTTCTCTCAAATGGGAGATGGAGGCATTACAAAATCCAGAAAAGTGCCAAATCGGGGGAAATTACTGAAGCATAGCTATGTTCTGACCCTTACATTAGTTTAAGAAGTGTGAACCAGGCCATCTTGTTCCTAAGTCCACAAATAACAAATTACTCAAGCATCTCTAGTGCCAGACAAACTTATCTACACCCTGCCTCATGAAACTCAAGGAATGGGCTTCCTAGGTGATCTCCCATTCAAGCACTCACCAGACCAATGTCTGCTTAGCTTCCCAAAGATGATGGGCTCTGATCATGTCCTTAAACCCTGGGCATATAGCTACACATGACTTAACAAACTGAACCAAAATATATCCTTCCTGATCAGAAAGATTAGTCCAAACTGAGAAAGGGTTACATGGACACACAACTGTATGGTTGATATCATGGATGAAGAAACATTTCACAGGGTTCATTTAGATTACTCAACACCTTGACCATGGCCCATGCAGTATGGCTGGTCCTGTGTGGCTTTGTTTTTGCTGAATAAAAGACCATTTTATTCTGGCAGGCTTTTGTTGTAGACGGCAGATAATTGTGCTGTTGTTTTTAAAGCTTTTTTTAAGTAGTCATTCTGTATCCTTGGTTGATAGTTTTATGCTGTTGTTTTAATGAGTGGCCCTGACTGGTGCTTTTGCACCCAAAGGGTAGGATATAAATGTTTAACAAAGTAAATAAATCAATAAAATTGTATCTCTCCCCCCCCCAATTCCTTTTCAAACATTATATAAGCCACATGAGCTGAGGCAATGCAACTCACTTAAAGTTTCTCTCTCTCCCCCCACAAACATTCAAGTAGCATTCAAAATTACCCCAGGAATCTGTGCATCCCCAGCTAGTGAATTTTTCAGTGGCTGTCTCACAGCTATAGACACTGTGTGATAGGTTGCCTCTGGGTGATCAGAATTAAGCTCTGTGTGTGTGTGTGTGTGTGTGTGTGTGTGTTTTAAAAGGGGGAAGGGAGAGGCATAAAATGTATTTGTCATTGATTTTCTGTTTCTATAGGTGTGAATATAGTGTGTTTGACCAGTGTACTATGAGACAGGCAACCTAAAACATAAATAAAAGCAAAGAATTTACAACCATATTGTGTTTAGTGACATGGCAGCTGACTCATTGCTGGGGTGTCTAAAAGTCCTGTTTTCATACCGCCTGTATCCCCACAAACAGAGGAAAGTTCCAGGTGTCCAAGACCTCAGAGAAACTTGTATCTCCCATGATACATTTGGAGTCCTCCCAGCATCCAGTCAGTCCAGGAATGGTGTGGAGAACCGGATTTACTGACAGATTAATTCTTCTTTTACCTTAAGCAGATGTTAGGGGTAACAAATGGATTACCTCACAACATTTCAAAATATAATGGTGAGGCAGCCCCACCCACTTCCAATCACTTGTGTGGAAACCTAGCTTCTGGAAAGCAACCGAAAAACCCAATTTATGGCAAAACCCTACTTGACTGCTCTATTCCTTGCTTTCGGTCTTCTACTTTCTATGTGCCAGATTATACATTGGTACATAAAATGGAGATTCATAATTCTGAGATGTACAAGACAGCTGAGCAAACTCGGACAAAATGCAGCTGGTCCTTGCTAGACATTTTTACCTGACTCTGATGATAAATGTCAGCTGCTGCCATCCAAGATTCCCCCCCTTTTTTTTGATGAGACAGATCATTTATCTTCTGCAATTTTTACCACTTGTCTCCTTCACATTCAGCAGGATACTTCTTTTTCACAGACAGAAAATGGGCTAGCTATTTTGATCCCCGTTACTTTCATTTAAACTCAGTGATAGCCTTTGAAACTAACAACTACAATTGCTGGTATATTAACTACCAAGAGAGTGTTATGGACTTTTATTAATGGGGCAGAAAACTCTGTTCACATCAAAATCTCCTCTGATCCTACAATGCCCTCATACTACATTAAAAATCCTGAGGGAAAGACAGCCTTTAGTAGTCTAATTTTACCTCTAGACTGGGAACTTGAAGTGTTGGAGGTGTGGTTGTTGGGAATGTAAATTAGAGGTGTAGAAAGTGAGCTTAGGGCAAGATTTAGGTACAAATTGCATTCCAGGGGCAGATCTACACTCACGGTTTATAACATTAACGAAGGGTTAAGGAATGATTTTCATAACGTAGATGGACACATTACGTTTTGCTTGTAACGTTAATTATGTGTTATTAAAATGTGACACCAGAGGGTGCTGCAGAGCAACCAGGAACCAGCAGTAGGGAAACTGCGTTGTTATGGACAAAACAAGGTAAGGAATGTTTTTAATTTACCAATATGCCCTGTGATGTTTTAGAACAATATATCTACAATGACATTGAAAAAGGTCAGTGTAGATCCAGCCCAGTTTGGTCCCTCCCTCCCCCTCCCCTCCCCCTGCCAAACACCAATTTTGTTACTTTTATCATGTTGGAGGGATAGAAAGAGCTATATTTATTTGGCAAAATGTGTGTGTGTGTGTGTGTATAATGTATATCCATATATACATTTTTAATACACACACACACACACGATTTCCATAAAATGGCATGAAATATTCATTAAATTATAGGAATAAAACAAACTTGAAAAACAATTGACATGTCAATAGATGATGGCTAGTTGTTCACCTAGATTAAATACTGTAATGCATGATTACCTCTTTCCACATATGAACAGAGGGATGGCTAAGGATGTACAAGTGGAGCCTGAAAGCTGTTGGCAGTGGTGCGTTTGTACCATAGCACTCCTGTGTGTCAGAAAGTTATGGGTCACTATTGGACTTTGCATGGGATGGGTTTGTCTTCAAAGAAAGTGAGTGAAGGTCTTTCTGTCGCTAAGAAGTAAGTCTCGTTGAAAGTAGTACAGTGGTACCTTAGGTTAAGTACTTAATTCGTTCCAGAGGTCCGTTCTTAACCTGAAACTGTTTTTAACCTGGAGCACCACTTTAGCTAATGGGGCTTCCCGCTGCTGCCGCACCGCCACGATTTCTGTTCTCATCCTGAAGCAAAGTTCTTAACCCGAGGTATTATTTCTGAGTTAGTGGAGTCTGTAACCTGAAGCGTATGTAACCTGAAGTGTATGTAACCCGAGGTACCACTGTATATTGGTAGTTATATCAATGCGCAGTTCTCTCCTGGTTGCTGCCGGGATTGCCACAAGAGGGGTTTACAGTGGGACCAACCTTAAGTTATGTTACTACATTCTGGGGTACAGTGTTTGATCACCTATCTAGCTACACGCATCAAGTTGTTCTCAGGAGTCCTTGACTTGCTTTACTCTCCATATATTGGAGTGGCCAGGATCACGAGCGGTCATGAGAGGCTGGGAAATTACACAGGACTTCTCTACTAATAGCTGGTATTGTTGCATATGGCAAATCACACACTCTGAAAAGCTTGCCCATTTGGTAATGTTTGGTTAGCCAAGTGGCAAGCTAAGCCCAATTCATCTGCAGCTGTTTCATTTCCATTATTATCATTCATTAATTCTTATATCCCCTTCATGGATCACTGCCTTGCCGTGGCGAAGGGGCTTGAAGAACTCAGAGAAGCTATGAACTATGCCGAGCAGGGCACCCAAGATGAACAGGTCATAGTGGAGAGTTTTGACCAAACGTGATCCACCTGGAGGAGGAACCGGCAAGCCACTCCAGTATCCCTGCCAAGAAAACTCCATGGACAAAGACAACAGGCATATAAAAGATATGACGCTGGAAGATGAGCCCCTCAGGTCGGAAGGCGTCCAACATGCTACTGGGGAAGAGCGGAGGGCAAGTACAAGTAGATCCAGAGCTGATGAAGCGGCTGGGCCAAAGCCGAAAGGACGCTCAGTTGCGGATATGCCTGGAAGCGAAAGGAAAGTCCAATGCTGTAAAGAAAAATATTGCATAGGAACCTGGAATGTAAGAACCATGAACCTGGGTAAGTTGGAGGTGGTCAAAAATGAGATGGCAAGAATAAATATTGACATCCTGGGCATCAGTGAACTAAAATGGACGGGAATGGGTGAATTCAGTTCGGATGACCATCATATCTACTACTGTGGGCAAGAAACCCATAAAAGAAATGGAGTGGCCCTCATAGTCAACAAAAGAGTGGCGAAAGCTGTACTGGGATGCAATCTCAAAAATGATAGAATGATCTCGATACGAATCCAAGGCAGACCTTTTAACATCACAGTAATCCAAGTTTATGCACCAACTACTTGTGCTGAAGAAACTGAAATTGACCAATTCTATGAAGACTTACAAGACCTTATAGAAGTGACACCAAAGAAGGATGTTCTTCTCATTATAGGGGATTGGAATGCTAAAGTAGGGAGTCAAGAGATAAAAGGAACAACTGGCAAGTTTGGCCTTGGAGATCAAAACGAAGCAGGGCAAAGGCTAATAGAGTTCTGTCAAGAGAACAAGCTGGTCATCACAAACACGCTTTTCCAACAACACAAGAGACGACTCTACACATGGACATCACCAGATGGGCAGCATCGAAATCAGATTGATTATATTCTCTGCAGCCAAAGATGGAGAAGCTCTATACAGTCAGCAAAAACAAGACCTGGAGCTGACTGTGGCTCAGATCATCAGCTTCTTATAGCAAAATTCAAGCTTAAACTGAAGAAAGTAGGAAAAACCACTGGGCCGGTAAGATACAATCTAAGTCAAATCCCTTATGAATACACAGTGGAAGTGAGGAACAGGTTTAAGGATTTAGATTTGGTGGACAGAATGCCTGAAGAACTATGGATGGAGGCTCGTAACATTATACAGGAGGCAGCAACGAAAACCATCCCAATGAAAAGGAAATGCAAGAAAGCAAAGTGGCTGTCCAATGAGGCCTTACAAATAGCGAGGGAGAGAAGGCAAGCAAAATGCGAGGGAGATGGTGAAAGATACAGGAAATTGAATGCAGATTTCCAAAGAATAGCAAGGAGAGACAAGAAGACCTTCTTAAACGAGCAATGCAAAGAAATAGAGGAAAGCAATAGAATGGGAAGAACCAGAGATCTGTTCAAGAAAATTGGAGATATGAAAGGAACATTTCGTACAAAGATTTCCACAATAAAGGACAAAAGTGGAAAGGACCTAACAGAAGCAGAAGACATCAAGAAGAGGTGGCAAGAATACACAGAGGAATTATACCAGAAAGAAATGGATGTCTCGTATACCCCAGGTAGTGTGGTTGCTGACCTTGAGCCAGACATCCTGGAAAGTGAAGTCAAATGGGCCTTAGAAAGCACTGCAAATAACAAGGCCAGTGGAAGTGATGGCATTCCAGCTGAACTATTTAAAATTTTAAAAGATGATGCTGTTAAGGTGCTACACTCAATATGCCAGCAAGTTTGGAAAACTCAGCAGTGGCCAGAGGATTGGAGAAGATCAGTCTACATCCCAATCCCAAAGAAGGGCAGTGCCAAAGAATGCTCCAACTACCGCACAATTGCACTCATTTCACACGCTAGCAAGGTTATGCTTCAAATTCTACAAGGAAGGCTCAAGCAGTATGTGGACCGAGAACTCCCAGAAGTGCAAGCTGGATTTAGAAGAGGCAGAGGAACCAGAGACCAAATTGCAAACATGCGCTGGATTATGGAGAAAGCTAGAGAGTTCCAGAAAGACATCTACTTCTGCTTCATTGACTATGCAAAAGCTTTTGACTGTGTCGACCACGGCAAACTATGGCAAGTTCTTAAAGAAATGGGAGTGCCAGATCACCTCATCTGTCTCCTGAGAAATCTCTATGTGGGACAAGAAGCTACAGTTAGAACTGGATATGGAACAACTGATTGGTTCAAAATTGGGAAAGGAGTACGACAAGGCTGTATTTTGTCTCCCTGCTTATTTAACTTATATGCAGAATTCATCATGCGAAAGGCTGGGCTGGATGAATCCCTAGCCGGAATTAAGATTGCCGGAAGAAATATCAACAACCTCAGATATGCAGATGACACAACCTTGATGGCAGAAAGTGAGGAGGAATTAAAGAACCTTTTAATGAGGGTGAAAGAGGAGAGCGCAAAATATGGTCTGAAGCTCAACATCAAAAAAACGAAGATCATGGCCACTGGTCCCATCACCTCCTGGCAAATAGAAGGGGAAGAAATGGAGGTAGTGAGAGATTTTACTTTCTTGGGCTCAATGATCACTGCAGATGGTGACAGCAGCCACGAAATTAAAAGACGCCTGCTTCTTGGGAGAAGGGCAATGACAGGCCTAGACAGCATCTTGAGAAGTAGAGACATCACCTTGCCAACAAAGGTTCGTATAGTTAAAGCTATGGTTTTCCCAGTAGTGATGTATGGAAGTGAGAGCTGGACCATAAAGAAGGCTGATCGCCGAAGAATTGATGCTTTTGAATTATGGTGCTGGAGGAGACTCTTGAGAGTCCCATGGACTGCAAGAAGATCAAACCTCTCCATACTGAAGGAAATCAACCCTGAGTGCTCACTGGAAGGACAGATTGTGAAGCTGAGGCTCCAGTACTTTGGCCACCTCATGAGAAGAGAAGACTCCCTGGAGAAGACCCTGATGTTGGGAAAGATGGAGGGCACAAGGAGAAGGGGACGGCAGAGGACGAGATGGTTGGATAGTGTTTTCGAGGTTACCAGCATGAGTTTGAGCAAACTGCGGCAGGCAGTGGAGGACAGAGGTGCCTGGCGTTCTCTGGTCCATGGGGTCACGAAGAGTCGGACACGACTAAACGACTAAACAACAACAACAACAACAATTCTTCTATTCATGTACAAATCTTCTGGTGGATGAAGCCTGCTTTGGGCAAGAAATTAATGGGCGTAACCACTTCCCTGTTTTACCATGAGCCTTATTGAAAAGTTTGGACTGTATTTTCAGTTATTTTAAGGTTCTTTTATTTAGCTTTACTTTTTTACACTTTCTGTACATGTGAAATGTGACTGATGATACAGTTTTTGTGGTTTACATTACAGTGATACCTCGGGTTACATACACTTCAGGTTACATACGCTTCAGGTTACAGACTCCGCTAACCCAAAAATAGTACCTTGGGTTAAGAACTTTGCTTCAGGATGAGAACAGAAATCGTGCTCCAGCAGCACGGCAGCAGCAGGAGGCCCCATTAGCTAAAGTGGTGCTTCAGGTTAAGAACAATTTCAGGTTAAGAACAGACCTCAGGAACGAATTAAGTACTTAACCCGAAGTACCACTGTACTTTGTTCATTACCATAAATTTCTTGAAAATCTCAATAAAATATTTGGGGAGTGGTGGGGGAATTACACCCTGGAAGAAAAGTAAGATAAATATTCCAAACTCAGGCAGGAGTAGGATCATCCTAAAATCCCCACCACCACCACTATGAATCTAATAAACAGAATTGTGTTATATTGCTCCTTGCTCAAAAAAGAGGAAGATACACATTTCATAGAATGCATCATTGTTTTAATTAAGGAGGCTTAAAACCTGTGCAAGCTCAGTACAGTAGCTGTACAATAAATCCCATGACAACTGTCACCAAGACTCACCCGCAGCTGTCCAGGGAGTATAACCAAGGCCTCCCTTGCACACGGCACAGTTTATACCTATAAAAACGCAGAGTGCAGCTTTCACACAGCAATATAGCAAGGATACACAGCTGTGCACACATGGCTAGCAGAGGAAGGGAAGCCACCAGCAGAAAAATAATTTTGTATGACTGTGTGGATCTGGAAAGTGATTAAAATTATTCACCATGTTCTCTCTGTCTCCCTTTTATTCCTAAAAATATGAATAAGTTTATTTACTTGTTTCTCTATTAGAACAAATGAATGGCATGGCAATTTTTTAAAAAGAAATATGTTTGGGTAAAAAAAGGGGGGGCAACAAAATAGAAAATCAGTAGCCCTTACATCCAAAACAAAGTCAGCTTGCCAATAGAACTGACCACATATTGTGCCTATGTCTTTTTTTTTTAACGCTTATTTTTATTGAGTTTATGAAATACAGAAAAAAGAATAGAAAACAGATTATAGGAATAAAATAAAAAAATTACAAATTTCCATGTTCTTTTTTCCATCAAGTCTAATGGACTTCCCCGCATCCTCCCAACCCTGCATTCTCTATAGTACAGAACATCAGCAATTTGTTAACTTGTTTCAATACTTATTGTATCCTTCATTTTATCATGTTACCTAATTTCAAATATGTTATAACCCAAATCATGTACATTTTAATTTAAACACAATAAAGTTATTTCATTATTCTACCTCTGACTTCTTGTGCCTTAATTTCAATTTCATTAATTTATCATTGCTGAAGCTAGAATTTCTTAAAAGGTGCATTTTTTAGCATTCGTACAGCTTATAATGTTTTTTCAAATAGTCCTTAAATTTTTTCCAGTCCTCCTCAATTGTTTCTTCTCCCAAGTCTCGGATTCTGCCAGTCATTTCGGCCAGTTCCATATAGTCCATCAACTGCGTGTGCCATTCCTCCAGCGTGGGTAGATCTTGTGTCTTCCAATGCTTTGCAATCAGGATCCTTGCTGCTGTAGTGGCGTACATAAAAAAAGTTCTATCTTTCTTAAGCACTCTCTGGTCCACCATGCCCAGGAGAAAGGCCTCCGGTTTCTTAGGTAAAGTAAATCTAAGTACCTTTTTTAGTTCATTATGAATCATCTCCCAAAAGGCCTTCACTTTCGGGCAGGTCCACCAGAGGTGAAAGAATGTCCCCTCCGCCTCTTTACATTTCCAACATTTATTGTCAGACAGGTGATATATCTTAGCAAGCTTGACTGGGGTCATGTACCACCGGTATATCATTTTCATAATGTTTTCCTTCAAGGCACTACATGCCGTAAATTTCATTCCGGTGTTCCATAACCTTTCCCAGTCTTCAAACATAATGTTATGCCCCAAATCCTGCACCCATTTTATCATGGCGGATTTGACTGTCTCATCCTGAGTATTCCATTTAAGCAGCAAGTTATACATTCTCGAAAGTAATTTATTTTTTGGCTCTAACAGTTCTGTCTCTAGTTTCGATTTTTCCACCTGGAATCCAACCTTCTTGTCCACTTTAAAAACCTCTTGAATTTGTGCATAGTGCAACCAATCTCGCACCTTGTTTTTTAGTTTTTCCAAGCTCTGCAACCTCCAATTGTCTCCAATTTTTTCAATTATTTCCCCATATTTAGGCCAATTGGCCTCCATGTTAAGTCTCTTACGTGCCTTGGCCTCCACCGGTGAGAGCCACCTCGGAGTCTTACTCTCCAATAAGTCTTTATATTTTGTCCAGACCATCAAAATTGCTCTTCTGACAATGTGGTTTTTAAACAATTTGTGCACTTTAACCTTGTCATACCACAAATATGCATGCCACCCAAAAGCATTGTCAAACCCTTCCAGATCTAGGACATCAGTGTTTTCCAGTAAAATCCAATCTTTCAACCAGCAGAAGGCTGCAGATTCATAATATAACCTCAAGTCTGGCAGGGCAAATCCCCCTCTTTCTTTCGCATCAGTTAATATTTTAAACTTTATTCGGGGCTTTTTGCCCTGCCAAACAAACTTGGAAATATCCTTCTGCCACTTTCCAAAACATTCCACCTTGTCCACGATCTGTAGGGCCTGAAACAAAAATAACATTTTCGGCAATACATTCATCTTTATAGCTGCTATTCGGCCCAACAAGGAAAGTTTCAATCTTGACCATGTTTCCAAATCTCTTTTGATTTCTGACCAACATTTCTCATAGTTATCTTTAAACAAATTCAAATTTTTGGAGGTCAGATACACCCCTAGGTATTTTACTTTTTTAACCACATTTAGTTCTGTTTCTTTCAGGAACTCATCTGTTTCTGTAGTTGTCAAATTTTTTGCTAGAACCTTAGTTTTTTGCTTGTTCAACTTAAATCCCGCCACCAGCCCAAAGTCAGAGATTAATTCTAACACTCTTTTAGTACTAGAGACTGGCTCCTGTAATGTTAGTACCAGGTCATCTGCAAATGCTTTCAATTTATATTGTTTCACTCCGACCTCAATTCCCTGTACCAACCGGTCCTTTCGAATCATGTTCAATAGCACCTCCAGAACTGAAATAAACAATAGGGGGGATAGAGGGCACCCCTGCCGTGTCCCTTTTTCAATTTTAAACTCCTCTGTCACCACATTGTTTACTATCAATTTCGCTTTTTGTTCTGAATATATTGCTTCTATTCCATTTTCAAACCCCCGCCCCACTCCCATCCCTTCCAAGTTTCTCTTCATAAACATCCAAGAGATATTGTCAAAGGCTTTCTCCGCATCAATAAAAATTAAAACCGCTCTAGTGTTAAGATTTGTTTGTAGAAGTTCCAAAATGTCGATAATGTTTCTTGTGTTATCAAACAAATGCCTACCAGGGAGAAAGCCGGCCTGGTCCTTATGGATCACTTCATTAAGCACTTTTTTAAACCTACTTGCCAAAATGTCCGCAAAAATTTTGTAATCCACATTTAGGAGTGAGATGGGGCGGTAGTTCTTAAGCTGGGTCTTTTCAGTTTCTAGTTTGGGTATCAATGTGATGAAAGCTTCTTTCCACGTTTCCGGTGCCTTCCTCCCCTCCATAATCTGGTTACAAACCTCCAACAAAGGTTGTGTCAAATAGTCCTTCAAAACCTTGTAATATTTGGAGGTAAGTCCATCGGGGCCTGGAGATTTGCCTAATTGAAGGTTCTGAATGGCACTTTCAATTTCTTGCTGTGTGATATTACTATTCAGGGTTGTTCTCATTTCCTGAGGTATTTTCTGTAATCCGTTAGTTTTAAGAAATTGGTCCACCTCCGAATCTTTCTGCGGCCCTTGTGAATAAAGTTCTTTGAAATATCTCTGGAAGCACTTTCTAATTTCCTCGGGTTTCTGAACCATTCTCCCTTCAATCTCTAGATTTGTAACTGTATTAAGTTTTTGTCTCTTTTTCAACTGCCATGCTAGCAGTTTCCCACACTTATTTGCTGATTCAAAAGATCTTTGTTTCATTTGTTTAATTTTCCATTCCACCTCTTGATTTATCAATTTCAAATATTGTGCTTGGAAAAATTTCACTTCTCTCAGCACTTCCTTCGACTTGGGCCTAGATCTTAATTTTTTCTCTCCATCTCTTATTTTTTCCAATATCTTCTCCTTCTTTTCATTCCAGAGCTTTTTCTTGATCGTGTTTTGTTGTATTAGAAACCCTCTCATAACTGCTTTACTTGCGTCCCAGATTGTTCTTTTTTCCACAGTGGTATTTAAATTTATCTCAAAATAGTCCTTTAAAGTTTTTTGGGCCTTCTTAACAATCTTCTCGTCCCTTAGTAAGGTGTCATTCATTTTCCATCTAAAGGATCCGGTTGTATTTAGTCTCAGTTCCATTTTCAAAGCGTTATGGTCGGAGCAGGTTTTTGGGCAGATTTCCACCTTTCTAGTCTTGGGTGCCAGTCCTCTAGTTATCCATATTTGGTCGATTCGTGTCCATGTCAGATGAGCTTCAGAAAAGAAAGTTCCTTCTTTTCCTAGGGGGTTCCTAACCCTCCATATGTCAATTAAGTCCATATTGTCAGTCATTTCAAAAAAAGTTTTAGGTAGTCTGCCATCTTTCGTTATGTTAGCACTTTGCGACTTATCCATATTTACAGACACAACCCCATTCATGTCGCCCAACATAATGATGTTGTTGTAATCTAAGTAGTCCAGCATGATCTCATGCAGCTTCCTGAAAAATTCCGATTTTCCTTCATTTGGAGCATATATTCCTAATATCAAAAATTTTTCTCCTTGTGTCTGGATTTTAATCGCCAAAATTCTGCCGTGTTCATCTTTAAATAAAAATTTCGGTGACAGGCTCTCCTTTGCATATATCACCACTCCTCTTTTCTTGACTTTATCCGAAGAAATAAATTCTTGGCCTAATCTTTTGTTAATTAGCACTTTTCTGTGGAGCCTTGTCACATGTGTTTCTTGCAGGCAAATAATGTCCAATTGTTCTTTTTTCAAAATATGAAATACTTTTCTTCTTTTTTCCGGAGAATTTCTGCCATTTATATTCCAACTAAGAAGCTGCAAAGACATCCTGGTCTAATTGGTGGGTCCTACAATGGGGTGTCTAGGTTTCCCTCTGATCCCGGAGGTGGTAGTGCTGGTCCAGATCCAGAAGGTGTAGGTTTTGGAGATGGTCCCGGTGGTGGTGGTGGCCAAGAAGCTGCAGCTCCTTTCTGGAGGTCCTCCTCGTGGTCGTGTAGGAACTTCTGCTGGTCCTCAGGTGTTTTGATTCTTACTTTCCTTCCTTTGTAAGTAAATGATAGTCCTTGCGGAAACTCCCACCTATAAGGGATTGCGTTATATCTCAACAATTTGGTCAGATCTGTGTAAGTGGTCCTAAGATCCAAAAGATGTTTGGGTATATCTCTATAGATTTCAGCCTTTTTACCTTCTATCTCCAAAGATTTTTTAAAATGTAGGCCTAGTATCTTGTCTCTTTCCTCTCTTGATCTCAAAATAACCAAACAGTCTCTGGACTTATCTTTCTTTATCGATTTTCCCAGTCTAAAAGCCGTCACAATTTTGAAGTCCTTGTCTTCCTCAATCCCCCAGAATTTGGAGAACAAAAGTGTCAAAAATCCCTCTAAATTTCCTTCCTCCAGTTCTGGGATGGCCCTTAACCTGAGATTATTTTCCTTACTTTTCAGTTCAACCAATGACAGGTAGGCTTGTTGTTCCCCTACCTGTCTTTTCAGAGGCCTTACTTCCCCCTTAATCTCATCAACCTTTTTGTTCGCCTGTTCTGCTTTTTGACTGGCTTCCACAGCTAGTTTACAATTTTCAGCCGTGGCTCCTTGCAGTTTCTCAATTGCCTGAGTGTGCTGGGAAACCTGATCAGATAATTTACTAATAGAGGATGTAGCTTGATCAATTTTTGATGATTGATTGTCCACTTTTTGATTTAAAATTGCCAGTTGTTCCAAAATTTGTTTCAGGACTGTTTCAGATCCTCCAGTTGCCATGTCTTCTGCAGCAGGCTCTTCAACTTCCACCTCCTGTGCTGTCAGCACAGTTGGGACAGATGATCTACGTTGATGAGTTAGGGTTGTTTGAACAAGTTGCACCGGTTTCTTTTCTTTTTCTTTAGCTTTGGCTGCTCTTGTTCTCCCTGAGCCACTCATTCCACACCTGCCTCTGTTCAAGGTCAAATTATCTTTTATTCCATGAGTCAGACAAGTCCAGAGTGTAAACAATTAAACCACAGAAAGTCACAATAAAGTACAGTTCCCAGGCCTCTATGTCTCCACAATCCTCTAGGGGGGGTGTTTCAAAGTTTCAAGGAAGGAGAGAACTCTTTTCCGCCATTGAAGTTCTTATATTCCCTATATTAAATCTTAGTAGTTCCAGAGCACAAAAGGAAGGTTCCCCGGGCTTTCTATTTCTTGAAAAAAGGCCACAAGGTGTCAAGAAGGGTCCCAGCAACAATGTTTAAGCGTTAATATCTCAGTCTATGTAACAGTTTAAACTCCAACAACAGTATCAGCAGTTTGACAGTTCTCTTTTTGCGCACTGACAGTCCGACAACTGGGTTGTCCCTTTTAACTCCGCATAGCTCAAAATTAGGAAGAAAGTTCCCAGAATAAAGTCCACAAATTTTACAAAGATTTCCCACTTGTCTTTTCAATACAAAGTCTATCAATGCACCCTTGTTTTGCTTTTACGATCCCTTTTGAACGCTTCAGCGCACTTCTGAGCCGTTGCTTTGATCTAGTTAGCAAGATCGGGAGACGGACTTCCTGTTACTCGCCTCCCGTTTTCAGGCAAATTCCACAATTTTAGTCCAGTATTTAGTTCCCCTTACTCACGGGTATGTTACAGCCAATTTCGATGTTTTCAAGAAGAAAGGTCAGCGCTCATCAGCAGCAGCAGAGCGGCTTTGCTTCCACGAAAAGAGCGATGAACTCACAGCGCCGCTCCCCCTTTCACGTTCCGGAGCCCCTTACGAGGTTCCTTCTTCGTTTCTGGGGGGGCTTTTGGCGCCCGCCGAGTCCCACGGCCACAGGCTCGCTCTGCCTGTGGTTTTTCTTAATGGGTCTCCGCTTTGCCGCAGCGGACGACCCTTTTTCGCGGAGCCCCTCTTCACAGAGTAAAGAGGACCGCCATTGCCGTTTTGCGCCGCCTCCGGAAGTGAGATTGTGCCTATGTCTAGGACTAACCCAAGCACTATTCCTCAAAATGTAGGTGTAATCTGTAGTCAACAGCACTGACCCAAGTAATTTAGGTCAGATGACGTGGAGGGGATGACTTTTATGTAAAACATGTTACCAACATTAACAAAGGAGTGGGGGGTGGGACAGCACTCATCTGACCTTTCAATGGCTGAGTCACTCTAGCTTACCAAAATGTGGAAAGGTGAGGTGGCAGAGAGCCTGGCAGAGCTCGTATCCCTTGAATCTCCTCTCCCTTCAACTTCCCAGTAAGCAGCAGTGATGCAGCTGTCATGTCAGGTCAGCACTGACACTGCACTTCACTGTCTACAGCCAGTTACCAAGTTGTTTGGGGAGGGGCTGACTAAGAATTGATTCAGAATGTTAGGGGAGGGGTAGTACCTCTGGCAGGAGACGTGTCATGCTCCCTCTGGGGTAGTTTGTCCACCTTTGGTCCGCAGCCAGCTCTCAGCTCTCACCTGCGGCTCCTAGAAGCTGTCAGCATGCAACTGGCCAACTGGATTCAACTGGCCAGCTAAACCAGGTGAGGGTAGCCGATGGGTCTCAAACCCTCAGTGAGTTAGGGGCTTCCCTAACAGGCTGCGGCAGGTTGAGCAGACAGGATTAATAGTGAGCCCAATGGCCAAGGAGGTGGCTCCATTTTAGATACAGGGGAAAATCTAGATCAGCGGTGGGGAAGCTGTGGCCTTCCAGTTCCTCCTGAACATCTTCGTCCATCTTCCCTAACTACTGACCTTGCCAGCTAGAGCTGACACATGAAATCCAGCAACATTTAGAAGGCCACAGGTTCCCCACCCCGATCTAGACGATGATTTCCTCTCAGTGGAAACTAAGCAGCTCTCTCTCTCTCTCTCTCTCTCTCTCTCACACACACATATATCCCAGTTGTGCCAGGAACAATGAATACAAAAGGAAGCACATTTGACATTTTAGTCAGATCTATTTCTAAAGGGACAAGCTACTCTTTCAAAAATAGCTTTATTAATTCAGTTTTACAACAGAAAATGGCTCAGAAGCATTAACCTTAATTTTAGTCTCTTGCAATAGCTGGTCTTTCTCAGTTCCCTGCATAATAAAATAAGTATAAAATTGGTTTCTGTTGAGAATGACTTTTACATCTCTTGCTAACAGCAAACAGCGATCAAGAAGGTATGCTTAGTACTTAATGCTCTTTTTTCCCTTTATAACATCTGCTAATCCTCTTGATCATACAGCTGCCTGCTGCCTTCTTAAGGACAATACAAAGTTGGGAAGCTTGGAATAAGTATGAATATTTTTATGCTGTGCCTTTAGGGAACACACGTAGGTATCTACAGTAAAAAGGTACAGTGGGTTGAATCCAGAGTTGTGCTTAATGGAATTCCACATGTGCTGGAGGAATGAAACAGGAACGTGGTCTTTGCCAATAACTCTCCCTGTAGCACGCTGTGGCTCCTGAAAAGCTGACCCAGGAGGTTGGAGACCTCCCACAGCGGCATGAGGGCAGCTTTGGGGGCTGCCAGAAAAATGAGGCATCTATGATTACTGCTTCCCCTCTCCCCCAATGGGAAGCCTCAGCCTCTGTTGGATCTTGGAGCCTTTTATTAATGGAAGTGCCCTTCCATCCATGATATGACCAATCTGAATCCAACTCACTGTTGTTGCTTCAAAGTTAATGTCTCTAGTGCATCAGCAGTCCTAGTGCATCAGAAGTCATCTACTGTCTACATCATATCACCTACATACATGAATTTTATAAAAAATAACATAAAACGGAATAAATTTCCTGCTCTCGCATGAGTGTGGATGGAAGGAAGAAGTCAACAAAGGATAGAAAGGAGATTCAAGCTTAAAAATGAATAAACGTCAGCAAATGCAGTTCTTGTGCTTTTTTTGGGGTTAAATTAAGGGGTAAGAACTAAGAGAGAAGATTAAGGGGAAAGCAGTTCCAGAGCAAGATTTACAGTGGCCACGTATCCTCTATTTGCAAGACTGTCAGGTCCACTCTAACGGTAGGGCCAACCTACCATGGTAGGGCTGTATAATACAGCACAGATGAGGTTTTGAGCATTTGTGGTCTAGCAAGTATTGGAGGGGATGTGTTTGGTTGGCATAGTATATTCAGTAACGAGGGAGGATGAGGAACAGAAGGTCTTCAGTCCATCGTACATCCTTGTAAGCTTGTTTTCTATCAGTAGCTTTCTTTTCTTTTTAAAACGCTTGTGTACAAACCCAGTGTCAATCAATTTCCTGCTCTGTGTCACTTCATGGTGAAACAGAGATACTGGGTCACAAACCTTCTTCTTCTTTTCCCTCCAGTAGAACAACAAGAGATACAACAAAGCCGCTATGATCAGAGACACAGCACACAGCAAGTCCTGATATCTTGCTGCTTTGAAGAAAAATTGACCTCTTCCCACATACCAGTGGGATGGTGAGACAGCATGACTTTTATGAATATTCCAGTTCAGCTTCTTGCTACCATGCAAGTTACATACTGAGAAGCAGTGAGAGGTAGGTCTATCATCACTAGCCGTAACTGAGAGAGCAGACCTCCATGGTGGCATATCTGAATGCTGTCCTTGTGTTCAGATTTTCACTTTAAAAACAAGTTTTCACAGTGAACTTGACAAACTTCGAATAAGGACCACTCTCTTTTTCTATCTATTGTGATTTACGTATCTTTAGGGCACCCGAGAACATCCTTCCAAGCATTTATTTATATAACTAACAAAATGTATGCACCTCTTGATTGTAAGAAAACCTCTGAACAACTCAGAACCCCTGCCCTATAAAACTTTGAAAATGCTGATTAAAAACAGTTAAAATCAAGTATTTAAAAATATCTAGAAGATGATTTTCCCAGTAGTGATGTATGGAAGTGAAAGCTGGACCATAAAGAAGGCTGATTGCCGAAGAATTGATGCTTTCGAATTATGGTGCTGGAGGAGACTCTTGAGAGTCCCGTGGACTGCAAGAAGATCAAACCTCTCCATTCTTAAGGAAATCAGCCCTGAGTGCTCACTGGAAGGACAGATCGTGAAGCTGAGGCTCCAATACTTTGGCCACCTCATGAGAAGAGAAGACTCCCTGGAAAAGACCCTGATGTTGGGAAAGATGGAGGGCACAAGGAGAAGGGGACGATAGAGGACGAGATGGTTGGATAGTGTTCTCGAAGCTACCAGCATGAGTTTGACTAAACTGCGGCAGGCAGTGGAGGACAGAAGTGCCTGGCGTGCTTTGGTCCATGGGGTCACGAAGAGTCGGACACGTCTAAACGACTAAACAAACAAAAAACAAAATGATTAAAATCAACAACAGCTAATTCAAAATAAATACATGTTACTTCTACTTTTCTTGGATAGGCTTGTCTAAACCAATATGGCTAATAGGTAACACCTTGAACTTGACCTGACAGCGAATGGACAGCCAGTGAAGATCTCCAAGCAGAACCTCACACTCTGTCATTCCATGTGAGTGAATTCCATCTGTGCTCCAAGTTCAGACAAAAGTGCTTTGAAGAAGTCTTCTCAGTGACTTTATCAAAACTCAGAAACTCTTCTCTTCTGGAGACCATGCTTTTTCGAGGCACTGAAAGACCATTGCTTTGTTTATTTATACATACAAGCATCTTTATAGCCTGCCCTTCATTGAACGATCCCTGGGTAGGTTGCATAAAATATCAGAATTTATAACAATGGGCAATTTATTAAAGCCATGAAATTAAAACCACAAAACAACACGAAATCGCAAGAGCAGAATAACAGGACTACAACAGCACGGAGCCCAAAAGCTCATCCTAAAAAGCCCTAGGTAAAGAGGTGCCTTTTGACCTGGCTCTGAAAGCGATAGTGCGACATACACCTTTTGTCTGACTTTTGATAGGATAAGCTAAACATTTCAGAGATAATTATATGCTAAGGAGGTACATGGATTACTAAAGTGATGCCCAATGTTTATTGCAGTAAAGGTAAAGGGACCCCTGACCATTAGGTCCAGTTGTGACTGGCTCTGGGGTTGTGGCGCTCATCTCACTTTATTGGCCGAGGGAGCAGGCGTACAGCTTCCGGGTCATGTGGCCAGCATGACCAAGCCGCTTCTGGAGAACCAGAGCAGCACACGGAAACGCCGTTTACCTTCCCGCCAGAGTGGTACCTATTTATCTACTTGCACTTTGACATGCTTTAGAACTGCAAGGTTGGCAGGAGCAGGGACCGAGCAACGAACCGCCGATCTTGTGATCAGCAAGTCCTAGGTTCTGTGGTTTAACCCACAGCGCCACCCGCGTCCCGTTTATTGCTAAATGTTAAATATGAAATAAAACAACATCAAAGAGAAGGCACCGACATTTTATGAGTACAATAAGGAAGAGAAAAGTTGAATAGATTTGAAGAATAAGCATGGTTAAAGAATTTTTGGAACAGTAAACAAAGGATGATAGGTCACAATACAGTGGTACCTCGGGTTACATACGCTTCAGGTTACAGACTCCGCTAACCCAGAAATAGTGCTTCAGGTTAAGAACTTTGCTTCAGGATGAGAACAAAAATTGTGCTCTGGCAGCGCAGCAGCAGCAGGAGGCCCTATTAGCTAAAGTGGTGCTTCAGGTTAAGAACAGTTTCAGGTTAAGAACAGACCTCCGGAACGAATTAAGTACTTAACCCAAGGTACCACTGTAGTCTTATGAGATCATACAATGGTGGTCTTCCTCAAGTTAAGTCCATTATCCTGCACTTTGCCTTATTTCAAAATTTTACATGCCTTTTAATTTCTCCTTAATTATTTCATTATTTTCTTTGACCCCCTTTCTTGTCTCTGATTTCCGACATCTTTAATATTCATTTACTTGCTATTGTTAATTTATTCACAGTTGTGCTTTTGTTCAGTTTCCTTTGAAATCAGCCCTTTACAGGGCTGAAAATGTGCATTGCTTTTTTGAAGATTAGAAAGAGAGAGAAATGGGACCATCTTCTGCAGAGTATGTAGATTTAATTAACTGCTTACATTTATTCATAGCTTCACGGTAAGCGCCAGGAGCGCTTTTCATCCACAAGCCATGCTGAAGGCACATGACCTGCACAGCCCTTGCACTGTGCAACCCTGAAATGCTTCCTGCCAAAGCCCTAGGCCAAAGTCCTAGGCTTCTGAGCCTTAGCATCTCTTGAAGAGATGCTTGTGATCGATACTAGTTGTAGTAAGATTAATAATGGGGCAATACTGGATTCTGGCTTATCGTCTGGAAGCCTTTGCCACTGCTCCAGTCAATTGCAGAACTGTTGGCTGTTGTTCAGACACTGGGCCACATGGCAATCCTAGTATGTGTGTGGTTTGCGTACTTGGATAAATGTGTTTGTCTGTGCACATACGTAAGGTCACATAACCACAGAGAGAGATGAACATGCATACAAATCAGTACTGAGGGGTTTTTTTGTGGCATATGTTAATAAATCTCTCATTATGCAGCAGTAAATGTTTTGTTGTCTAAAACTTCTGCTGATCATTTTGATCCATAACTACATTCTTTGCTCTCGTTCATCCGTTTGTGTGACTGTTATGTTTTGATAATTTTTATTCAGTTTTATTCAACAATATAACAAATTAACACTTAGCTATTCTCAATCTAGATAATATAAAAACAAAGAAGCATTTCTGATTGAGATATTATAATATTATAGCTATTTGATTTTCAATAAGAAAACATAAAAGAGGGAAGGAAAGGTAAAAAGGGAAAAAAGATTTGAAATCATAACATTTCTCAAATATGTTCATTAACACATTTGAGTGGCAGTTTTCTAATCATAGTTTGGCTCAGGAATGATTATTAATAGATTAAATGTTTTTGTATTAGGATATGAAAGTTAGGTATATTTATATAAATGTGAATATACTTATGAGTATGAATATGATTATGAAGAATGGAGAACCTGATATTTTCCTTTTGTAGGATGATTCTAGTCATGTTGAGTCACATGCTGTTGCGGGGAGGGTTGAGTATTATCTGGAAGACTTGAACGTATAATAAAATTATGCCAAACCATTGTGAAGTTACCCTTTTGTTTCTGTTCCCTTAACAGCTGTAACTTATTTGTTAGTTTCTCCAACAGAGCAATATCCCATGCATTTTTGTACCAATTGTCTACAGTAGAATGTTATGACACATTTCTCAAAGGAGGTGCTAGCAGGAACAACAGAAGCTGGAATGGTTTTTCATTTTGAATGCAGCATGCATTGTGTTGTGATAAAAGCTGGGGCTGAAACATGTGGATATTGCCAATCTGTTCTTCCTTTAAAGTTTACATTAAATAATACGGTACTATATTTCATTTAACCTGAATACAAACTCAGGTTAATAAGACTACAACAACGTATCTCTGCAGAACTTTATACATCAAGCTGCCAGAGGTGTTTCTTTTCCATATATTCAGAAGTGTCTTCCTGGGCGTGATGAACCACTACGCTAAGTTCCTGTCAGGTGGGTCACTGCTGCTTACTGGATGGGACTAGGTAGCAAGGAGGTCAGGGCTGTACAAATGCATCGCCGCTTCCACTGTGAAAATGAGTATCCATTTTCTGCTGCTTTCTTTGGAAAAAGAGAGACAAAATTCTCCAAAATTCCCAGGAGGGAGTTGCTGGTTACCTTACTTAAGCATACAAGGTCACCAAGTGTTTGGGGGAATGTTTTTCTTTTCCTTTTTTAGCTATGCAAAATGATGCAGAAAGCCATGGAGAAGAACAATGCAATCCTAACCATCTCTACTCAGCAGTAAGAAGTCCTATTAAAGCCAGTGTAGTTGACTCTCAAGTAAGTGGGGCTAGAGCTGCAGCCCAAGCCTTTCCCATTGTGCAGTTTTCCAAATGAAAATCTCACCTGCAGATGTTTGTTTTTCCCATGGATGGCAAGTAGCAGTTTCATGCAGTGAAAAGGGTTAAGCCCCTCTGCCCTGTGCCACAGTCATGGTTAAGTTGCTCTCTTCCATACAAGCACACCTCTGTCACTTGCAGGAAATTTTAAGAGATGTGCTCATTTTTCCCACATCTCCAATGTCACATCTTATTCAACTGTGAATATAGCAGGGATGGAATGAAAAGAAAAAAAAATCTGCCCCACTTTAAGTAAAAGAAATTTCAAAAAAAAATAGCTCCTAAATCCAAGCATTAAAAACAAAAAATCGGGATAGAACTGGTTCAAATCCTATTTGTCTATGAACTTTAAGGGTGACCTTGATAAATTTACACACAACCTCAGCCTTTATTTATTCTGTAAAGGTCAGCCTATGTTATCTGGTTTGGAACGATTAATGCCTTTCCTATTCTCACAGGCCTTGCAGGAAGTGGACACACACACACACACACACACACACTCACACACAATTTCCCTGAAGAGTCATCTCTATTTTTATTATTGTAAGCAAGTATTTTCCTTATAGAACTCAACACTTCACTTGCTACAGCAATGATTGTGGAGCAGCTCTTGGTGCAATGAAAGCTTCAAGAAACAGCAGCCTTGAGCTTTCGAGCATGATCGAGACAAAGTGGAGCACTTTGAAGTCCCTTTGATTTCATTGGAAGAGATTTACATGAGTTCTCAGCTCCCCCATTAAAATCAGTGGGCTCTAAAAATACTTCAACATACCTGGATCACTCGCTTTGTTTCTTCTGATGGTCAACAAGATGAAATGCCCCTAACCTTGGCCTCCCAAAATTGGCACTTGAAGGGTCATTACTGAATCTTATCTTTGCATCACCGAAATGAAGTGGTGAACACTTCTGGAACAACTTTGTGATATTTCTGGAACAACTTTGAAGTTGTATTTAAATATGTGTACTACAGAGGAGATCAAAGGATTTAAAATAATCAATTTGCATCATGTAGCAAGAGATTTGAATAGCTGTAAGTAACTAGTATCCACTTCTTAAAACTGTGTCGTAGAGTTAGAACTATCCTCCTGTCTGACAGATTCATTGCATATGCATTTGACAAGCGGAGATGGTTACATTACCTGTTGCAGCTTATTACATCACTAGAGCAGCTTTGACCGCTAATCTCTAAAGATTAGAATTTTGCAGCTAGAGTTGATAATCTGGCTAGGTTGATTCTATCATTTAAGTATCTCATATCTGTTAAATTTATATCCTGTCTTTCTTCTTAAATAAGAGCCCACTGAAGGCTACATACAATTTTAGCATAAAACATTATACAAAGACCCAGCAATTTAAATGACATTTTAAAAAAAGATGCAGTCAGGCTTGCTTTGTGTCTGGAAAAAACACAGCTATGTGCTCCTTTTCTCTGGTATTAAGTAAAGCTGAGGTGCTACATCCTGCGCCAGCTGTGGTCTCTGTTAAGCATTAAAGGGCAGCTCCATGTTCATTGTGTTGCAATAATCAAAACTGAGAAATTACCAGCAGGAATCATCCCTATGATGATCTAGGATGGAGTGAAGGAAAGCCACATTCCTAGGTACAGCCAGCCATCCACCTGAGCAATTAAGAGTAAGGAACACTTGCAAGTTGCTAACCTGATAATGCAGGGATAATTTGATTATCTACAACTAGCAACAGGTAAAAATCCTTAAATCTGCACCCCATGACTCACCTTCATCTCAGTTCCATCTTTCTTAGGTAAAGGGTAAAGGGACCCCTGACCATTAGGTCCAGTCGTGGCCGACTCTGGGGTTGCGGCGCTCATCTCGCTTTATTGGCCGAGGGAGCCGGCGTAAAGCTTCCGGGTCATGTGGCCAGCAACCGGGTCATGTGGCGAACCAGAGCAGCGCACGGAAACGCTGTTTACCTTCCCGCCGGAGCGGTACCTATTTATCTACTTGCACTTTGATGTGCTTTTGAACTGCTAGGTTGGCAGGAGCTGGGACCGAGCAACAGGAGCTCACCCCGTTGCGGGGATTCGAACCGCCAACCTTCTGATCGGCAAGTCCTAGGCTCTGTGGTTTAACCCACAGCGCCACCCACGTCCCTTCCCATTTTTCCTACCTAATAGGAAATACTGCTTAGCAGTGTCATGTATCTGGCTATGTGTTTTTGCAATGTGTCAGTGGATGAATTTATAGTCATAGCCTCCTGGAGGAATTCTGTATCAGGATGTCCATGATTCCAAGCCCAAGGTACAGATTCTCATAAGTTTGTCCTTCTGAATTTTGCCCATCCATGCTGCTGTGTTGCCACGGTTTCCTACTTCAAGCCCTGTATCATGTTGGTGCAAGGAAAAAAGCGGGTACATCAAAAGAAGAATTCCTGGATGCCAAGACTGTGGCAAGCATTTCTTTGGCAAAAGAACCCCAGCAGAGATTTAAAATCACAAAATTTGTAGCAAAGCGTGGAAATATAGGATGTTAGACCTTTAAAATATGCCCTTATGAGTTCCAAAACTTGCTTTGTTCCCTAGCATAGAAGAAAACCACATGTTTTTAACTTGCCAAAGGTCAGGTTCATGTGCTTTTCCATACAGCATTCAGAAAAAGTTGCACAGGCAGTAAAACTTGACTTACAGTGGTGAAAGTTCCTAAATTCCTATGCCCTTTTAAAATGTGGGGTTTTTTATGGGGATGGAGTTATTGGGTTGTTTTTATTTTGATCATGTATTTTGTTGTTTTATATTTTGATTTTATTCTGTGAACCACCCTGAGACCTCCAGGTATAGGGCGGTATATAAATTCAATAAATAATAATGATAAAATAATAATAAATTATTCATATAGGGACTCAAGAGAGGCTTGTAAGAGCCACACAGTCTGAACCACAGTAACCAGCTCAGACATCCTCATATGTTGAGCTTCTCAGATAGACTGAGGGAAACAAAGGCTTGATTACCTAGTCCCTCCCAAGGGGAGCTAAGCCTGGCAGGACAGCTTACTCTATGGTTTTAACCCCGTAGTGCATTAATTACACTTAAGCATGTGAGGCTGCTTATCCCTTATTATGCACCGAGGCTGATGGAAGCTGCCATCCAACAATGCTCAGGTTCCCTATTCCTGAATTAAAACATCTGAGAACGTGGGACTGCTGAGACAGCCACTGTGCCTTGAGCTTCACTCTACCACCATTCTCCTCTGCCACCTGTGGGGAGGAAATACTACTGCCTTACTTACTGTAGTAGTGGAACAGAGTGGGGGGGGGGCCAAGCAGAACGCGAGGCACACTGAGTCCTTCAATCTCAAAACACTTTTTAAAAATGCACAGATAGCCTACAGGTGAAAAGTTGGTAACTTCCACACCTTTTGCAGGCCACAGGTGTAGGAAAGTTAGCTACAATGAAGCACTGCTTAAGTTTGTGGATTCCACCCCCACCCCTGTATAGGCAAGGGTATAACTCAGCAGAAAATTAGCATCTGAAACAATCACAGTTCTAGTACACTGAAAAATCTATATGATATATTTTAGAAAGGTTGTTCAAGGAAACCTGGCAGCCTGCAACATCCATCTCTGCCCTGTTGATGGAAAAGGCCATGCATTGTCCTATAAATAAGCTTCATTTAGTCTCCTGGCTCACAAGTTTTCTACTTTTGTCATTTTCTATAAGGCTACATATGTAGACAGTAAAAATGGTTTAACCATCACATCATCTTATAGAAGATGGCAAGGTCATCTCTATTCTCTGCTGAAATAAATCCCCTCTAAAAGAAGTGTTTTGAGCTATAGTGATATCACTGTTTCATGACACCATAAAAATTTATGAAAGCAGAGTTATATTTCAGAATCTCATTCCAGAACTTTAACAATTGTTTAGAGTGCATAGTTAATGCTGCCAGTTTACTAGGGCCTCTAGCATAATAATATGAACTGTTTCAATGTATTCTTTTAGTAGCTTCTCTTGGCACTTAAAAAAAAAATCATTTTAAAAGATTTAAAAACTTTATGAAAAAGCACATGCTTTAAAACTAAATGTGGTATCTTTGGCAGAGTTTGTGTGCTGTGTTTGCAATTTTAAAATATAATCTCGGTATATTAGCATCCCAGTCCAGGGAGATGACCCCACCAGGCTCCTGGAAGATTGTGCATGCACAGCATAAAGTTTGTGTTTTACACTCTCAGCTTGGCATCTCCATGCCACTTAACAGCCAAACTGTTTCAACCCTTGTGTGTTTTAAATGTAATGGGATGCAGCTTGACCACAAGGAAGGTGAAGTGCAAATGTAAAGAGGATTGAATCACAGCTGAAAAGTTATTTCGAAAGAATCATTTTGAATCTCGTCGTACCAAACCTTTTGTTACTCCACTGTTGTTTTTGAGTCATTTTTTATTTATTTCAATACACTGATAGCCAGGTTTTCTACAAAAATTGCCCTAGTCCAGCTAAAGCTAGTTGTAAGAGTGACTGAAACCAATGGAACAGGTTAGACAGACACAGCTAATTTAAGTCCCACTGCCCATTGCCCAACTTCTGTTTTTTCCTGTGATTTCTAGGCATGGGTCTGAGAGGGTGTTTTTGTTTTTGCTGTTGGTTTCCCCAGGAAAACACAATATCTACTGCTGAATAGCAACACATATCAATTGGATGCTCTTAGTCAGTTGGAAGGCAGAACAAGAAACAGGGATTCAGCTTGTGCTGGATAGGTTAGGACTCTTCCTGAAGACACAGGTTCATGGTTCTGGTGTGCTCCTGGATTCAGACCTGAGCCTGGATGCCCAGGTTAGTCTCTGCAGTGGCCAGGAGTGCAGTTTAAGCCTGTGCTGCAGGTACGGCCTTGGTCCTTGAGACGTCTGATTTGGCCACAGTGACACACTCGCTAGTTACATCCCGTTTGGATGCTCAGAAACTTCCACTTGGCTCAAAAAGCTGCACCAGGGCTGCTTAAAGGGAGCATACACTTCCCTTGCTAGAACAGCTCCCACTCACTACTGGTCTGCTTCTGGGCACAATTCAAAATCCATAGGTTATGACCTATAAAACCCTACACAGCTTACGTCCAAGCTATCTGAAATACTCTATTCCCTCATACAAACCTGCCCAAGTTTAGAGATCTTCAGGAGAGGCCCTTCTCTCGGCCCTGCCACCCTCACAGGCACACTTGGCGGGGATTTGAGAGAGGGCCTTCTCGGTGGCTGCTCCCAGACTTTGGCACTCCCTCCCTAGAGAAGCTAGACTGACTCCCTCCTTGCTGTCCTTCCACTGACAGGTGAAGACTTTCTTTTTCCAACAGGCTTTGGGGGATTGGCTGTGTCAGGAGTCCAGTCCCCAGCTTGATCACACAGTAAGCGCAGTTAATTAAAAAGGATGATTTATTGTCAAAACAACAGATAGCTCTGGAGGGCTTAATACAGCGCCCACCATCATCAATCAAGATGACCCTTCTGAAGATCTCTTCCGGTTTCTAAAACGGAAATTGAATTTACGAAGCTTACGTCTTTTGTTTCGCTTCTGGTCTAGCAACCCCACCATTCGCCGGCTGATTGGGTCAGCTCCAACCTCTTTCTTTTCTGAGGACGTGGGTGGCGCTGTGGGTAAAAGCCTCAGCACCTAGGGCTTGCCGATCGAAAGGTCGGCGGTTCGAATCCCCGCGGCGGGGTGCGCTCCCGTTGCTCGGTCCCAGCGCCTGCCAACCTAGCAGTTCGAAAGCACCCTCGGGTGCAAGTAGATAAATAGGGACCGCTTTCTAGCGGGAAGGTAAACGGCGTTTCCGTGTGCAGCTCTGGCTCGCCAGAGCAGCGATGTCACGCTGGCCACGTGACCCGGAAGTGTCTTCGGACAGCGCTGGCCCCTGGCCTCTTGAGTGAGATGGGAGCACAACCCCAGAGTCTGGCAAGACTGGCCCGTACGGGCAGGGGTACCTTTACCTTTACCTTATCTGTCTCTGTTCCCACCTGTTGGAACTTCCAAGAGCTTTGGCAGCATTCCCCACTCACCCTCATCCGTTCCCTTGGCAACCAGCGTTCCAAGGAGCGAGGGAATTTGCTCTAGCCTCTGTTCATCCTGCATGACAGTTAACTCTCTCTTTTCCTGGCTGCTTCCTTCAGTGGGAGTTGACTCATTCATGACTGATTTAATTAAAATGTTGGTACCATGTTGTTTTTATTGTAATTCTTGGGAGGTTTTAAACAGATTTTATATATGTATATAAGTTAAAGCTATGGTTTTCCCAGTAGTGATGTACGGAAGTGAGAGCTGGACCATAAAGAAGGCTGGTCTCCGAAGAATTGATGCTTTTGAATTATGGTGCTGGGGGAGACTCTTGAGAGTCCCATGGACTGCAAGAAGATCAAACCTATCCATTCTGAAGAAAATCAGCCCTGAGTGCTCACTGGAAGGACAGATCCTGAAGCTGAGGCTCCAATACTGTGGCCACCTCAAGAGAAGAGAAGACTCCCTGGAAAAGACCCCCGAGAGCCAGGGTGGTGTAGTGGTTAAGAGCAGTGGACTTGTAATCTGGTGAACCAGGTTCGATTCCCCGCTCCTCCACATGCAGCTGCTGAGTGACCTTGGGCTAGTCACATTTCTCTGAAGTCTCTCAGCCTCACTCACTTCACAGAGGAAGGGAAAGGAGATTGTTAGCCGCTTTGAGACTCCTTAGGGTAGTGATAAAGTGGGATATCAAATCCAAACTCCTCCTCCTCTTCTTATTCTTTTAATTCTGTCAGTGTTTAATTATATTTTAATTACTTATTTTTCTGTACTTTTAGCAGTCTTTGTTTTTATCTGTAAGCCGCCTTGAGATAATGTCAGGGGGAAAGGCGGGGTATAAATAAATAAGTTAATAATAATAGTGTTAGGAATGGTATAAGGCTGACATCAAAATCTCCACCTTCATATTGAGCTGTCCCCTCTTCCCTATGACATGTGGTATCACTTCTCTTATGTCATTTCGGCAGCATATTGTGCATTTTGATGCCTACAAACATGTGAATGGAAGTCACTGACACAGGTGAGATAACCCCTTAGTATCCAAATTTATTTCCAGTGATGGACAATGCTCTACTACATTTCTGCTTGTCAGGAAGCTATTAATGCAGCCCATCCAGAGTTCCTAGCGTTACCCCTTATTCCAGGTGACCTGATAACCCCACTCTCCAGATGCTGAGATTGCAACTATATACCTGTAAGAGTTGCATGAAAGTGAAAACTCTACCAGCTCTCGAGATACCTTTCCTTTATAGCACTGTGACAGGGAAATATGTACCTTGTGCAATTCATTCTAACTCTCAGAGGTATGGGAATGCTGACAGGATCTAGATCCAACAAACTTGACTTCATTTTGCAATCTTGCATTATAATAACTGGAACGGTGGTGCAATTAAAATTGAAGATCTCTGTGTGTGTGTGTGTTTGAACTATAAAGCTGAACCTCTCTCTCCCAGGATCTTAACTCAGTGTTATGTTGTGTCAGTCCTTCCCTGAAGCTAAATGTAGATGCAATGTTCTGCTGGCTGCTTTCTCCAAAAACAGTAAATGGAACAAGCCTAGGATGTGCTGTTTTGTTCCCTTCTCTCCGCCTATGGCAAATTTCTCAGTGATATGATCATCTCCTTTAAAAAGTGATAGAACAGAAAATGAACTCCCCTAACAATAAAAGAACTTAAAGTCTCAGAGCAGTTGTTAAGCTTGAAGAAAGTAAAAGTGTAGCAAAGACCATAGATTTATAAAATTGGATTTTTTTTCATCCTCTCCAAAGCATTACCTTCACGCTAACAATGAATATAACAGAACAAATTATTTTCTTACACTTGTTCCATCACATTGCCTTTAGTATTAGGCCTCAGTATACGCTGCACTAGTCCACTGAAGTAATAATCACAAACTCTTATCTTTCCCTTGCCCCCCCCCACCCCACAAAAAATCTTGTTGTTTTACCCTGTTATACATTTAAATACTAGCTGCTGCCCTGCTGAAATCTGCAAGCCCACATTCACTGGCTGTGCTGCTATGTTTATGCACATTCTGGCTGCTCGAGGATGATGGGAGCTGTCCAACAACATCTGGAAGGATACAAGTTCCCCATACCTGATCTCTATGTTTGGAGTGGCAGGCAGACACAAAATGCAAAATATTGCCTGTTGTTGTTGTTTCTGACCTGCCCTTCACAATAAGGTCCCAAGATGGGTTACAGCAATTTAAAAATACAATATGAAAAAGTTTTGTTGTTGTTGTTGTTGTTGTTGTTGTTGTTGTTGTTGTTGTTGTTGTTATTATTATTATTATTATCACAAGAATAGTGCGAGTCTTAAAAAAATGTATCTCAGGTATCAAAAGCCAGGGTAAAGTGGTGTGTTTTCAGCATATGATGGAAACTACATAATGAAGGAGACAGACATACTGCTTTGAGGAGGGTATTCCACAACTCAGGGGCAACCACAGAAAATGTCTTCTCCTGGGCCACTGCCACCCGAATTTCTAAGGGCAAGCAAATAACTAAGAAGGTCTCCTCCACCAATCTGTAGGGAAGTGGCCTTCCAGATATTTGGGACCTAAGTCAGTTAGGGCTTTGAACACCAATGTGAGCTCCTTGAATTGGGCTCAGAAATGAAATGGCAGCCAGTGCAGCTGTTTTAAAACAGAAGTGATATGAGTTCTAAATGGAGCCCCAGCCAGTAATCTGGCTGCTGCATTACAAGAAGTGGTCTGTCATTCCAGACATTACTGTTCCTACAGCTCTCTCTCTCTCTCGCTACTTCCACAATGCTTTCTGTCCCTCATTTTCTTCATTGCTATGTTCACTGCAATCCATTACGTGCAAAGTAATCCCTTTATGGTTTCTAGGATTGAGATAGAAACTCCATTTCTGGGCAGTTACTCCTTATTAGAATCCAAACGTATCAACATCAAATGAATCAAGTCAATTGCTCTTGCACATCATCCCACACTGAAATGTAATGTAATTGCTCATGCAATCTTTGTCCTGTCTAGGTAGCATGTTTGAAATACACTTTTTGATGAAAGGGGGAGTATTGACTTCAAATGTCATTTTCCAATGAAAGTTAACAAGCTTCCACCCAAAACCGGTACAATGTACTCCAAGTAAACCTGCTTCTCTGTTAACTTGCACTGGGAGTGCAGGTTGATCCAAAAATTGTTCAGAAGACTGACTTCTCAAGAATTTGGCATGTCCTTTAACCCATTAAGGCTTTGCATTGCTGAACAGACGAATGCTTTTGTGAACACCATTGAATGCATCTGGAAGGAACTTAATCCACATAACAGGTAGTAACTGCAATGCACATTCTATGGAAATGTACAGTAATTCGCAGCATACTTTGTTTATTTTGCATTTTCATTTGGATGAATACCACACATCTGCCACCAAAGATTTAGAGATTTAACTGCAACCGAACATATTAAATAGCAGGACTGTCTGACTTAAGGCAAAGTGTAAATTATTTATAGATCTAGTTGCTGGGTGGGAAGAGCTCTAAAGATATTCTTTGGAGAAAAAATATTAATGTTTAGGATTGAGTATCATGCACCATGCATAATCTGTGTGTAATGTTCGCAAAAGGAACTACAATATTCAAGGAGAAGAGCATGGGATTTAAAAACATCTGTACACTGGAGGGCACACCTTAGCTTTCTAACAATCCTACACATCTGCGGTAGTTTATCATTGAAGGTGTGCATGGGCTATACCAATTATACATTTATGCAAATTAGAATAAGTTTCCTTTCAGTCCCCCCTCGCCTACCTTGCTTCGAGCATTCTTGGTGAGCTTGGCTTGATTTCATTTTAATTTTATAAATGCACCTGAGATCTGAACTGTACAGGATTTGCTCAAGTCTGAAGTCAAGGGCAAATAAATCTATTTTCAGAGTTTTCATATATGACTTCACTTCACTTTGCAGAGTTCTGTTTTGCAAGTGTTATTGGAGAGCAAATATCAGCACATGAAGTCTGCTGCATAGCTTAACTCTATAGCTGAGGGGACAGTCCTTTTTTAAAAGAAAAAAGAGATGAAGGCAAGTATCCTTTTATGCAATATAATTTTGCACATTCTTGTTTTGCAAAGGTTTTTGGAGCATTGGATTGTTATGCAGTCCTGGACCAAGAGGGATTTGCATTCGGCAGATACCCACAGCCAAAGGATTTGTTAGTTAGCTGAAATTAATATGTGAAATGCATCCCTCACCAACTCACATTTCACCAGCTTCTCTGCAAGAATGTCATGGGGGACTTCTCAAAAGCTTCACTGAAATCAGGAGCTTCGCTATGTCCATAGCATTACCCTGATCCATAATGTTATTAACTATCGAAAAAAGAAATGAGATTGGTCTGGCATGACTTGTTTTTGAAAAACCCATGCTGGGTCTCAATAATCACAGCATTCTATTTTTAAGTGCTCACAGACCATTTAATTGTATGTTCTAGGACCTTTCCTGGTATCAGTACCAAGTTGACCAGTCAGTAGTTACCTGGGTCTTCCCTCCCTTTCTTTGAAGATGGGAACAACTTTTGCCTTCCTCCAATCTGCAAGGACCTCTTACCCAGTAGTTCCTTGAGCTTTTTGAAATTGACCTTCTTGAAGTCCCAACTGTATGCCCAACTACACTATCACATGGTCCTTCTCCAAAATGTGACCAGGGAGGGCAACTGTTTGTCAGCAGTAACCATATACCCCTTGTAATATCTAGGTACATAGTTATTCACTATAGAATGTCTGGCTGAATTTGGTGGCGCTTGCTTCTGAGTAAATATACTTAATATCTTGTTGTTAGTGTCAGACCATTCTTGGATTTGGTGGATCCTCAATATATCTTTTAGCTAGAGAAGTCCAGAGATTCTTCACAAATTGTGGGGTGGACAGGATGGTTCCCCCCCCCTTCTTGCAGCAAAGTAAAGTAAGAAACATTTAACCTCACACATTCATATCCTATTTTAATCCTGTTTTACTCAGCTTGCCACATGAGAATTTGGTTCTGTTTTCCACTCAGTGCCCATTTTTTTCAGTATTGCATTTTAGATTTTTCTTATGAGGCTCAAAAGGAATATTTATGTGCAAGGAGGTGGTTGAGAATTTATTGGTCATGGCAGGGTGCACAAGGACTTGCAGTTGCGCAACAGATAAAATGGTAACTATTGAGAAATATGCCACAATCAAGAATTAACACAAGCAACAATCAGGAATTGAACAGAGGCACTAGAATAGCTAAATTGTGGTTCTTCATCCTTAAAAATCCTAACATTGCTCAGGCTTCAGTTCTTTTAACTCCAAGTGACTTTCCTTGTTGACATTTCAAACAGAGATATACATTTTGTATATGCGTCAATGTGACCCAAACAAACTATGCTATTAGACAAATATTATTCAGGAATAGGCAAAACCTTGGTGCCTTTGGCATGCTTTGTTAATAGTAGACAAAACTACACTGCGATATTAAGCAAAATAAATAAATATATCACTATGCACTTAGGTTTCCTTTATTTCTTTTGCATGCTGCATTCAGGGGACATACAAAACCTATTCCCATTGGCTGATGTTTCTTCACAGTTCCTGCCCTCAGTCACCAGTGCTCTATTCATTTTTCTCCTATCCCTTCTATTGGTGATTTCATCCTTATTTAACAGAGGAGTCTCATTTTTCACATTTTGAAACCTATAAAACTGATAAACGTCCCATTTTGAAATAAGTATACCTCTCAAAATTAGTAATAACCATCCCACCAATTAAGAATCATTTAAGCAAATGAGCACAGGCAGTCTATTTCATTCAGACAAGTACCTTTCTACACTGCCAACACATCACACATTTAGTATCCCAATACACACATATCTCTTTGTTCTATGCCAGTATTTTAATGTCTCTCAGAACTTTAACGTAACATCCTAATCATATTATTTATCTTTGTAACATCCCAGGGAGTCTGGTGTTATTTTCATTTTCTAGACACAATGGAATAATAAAATGATATTGAAACTTGGGGTGGCTGTCTGGGGATTCAGGCTTATTTTATTTTATTTTATATAGCTCACCCTGTGACTCAGGGAAAGGTACATCAAATTTAATTTTAAAAATGCATCAATGCCAATAAAAGCATTAAAAGAATATAAAGCCAATCATATAAAAACAACAACAACTCTTTACTACAAACATCAGTGGTCTTACACACCAAGAACCCACATCGGTTAAAGTCTGACTAAAGCTGGCACCAAACCCAACCAGTGCTGGTTCCAGCCAGATTTCCAGAGAGAAGACATTCCAATTCTGGGGAGCCACCACTTAGAAGGCCCTTCTATGTGTTGCAATGACTGTCCCTAGGCCTGGCAGACAGCTAATTTTAAACAATCCTCTTCAGAAGTGCCAATAGCCTCATAGTTTTAGAACAGTGCAGTGACACACTCATTACATTTACATGATTAAAATTATTATTATTATTATTAAGCCCCATTGCGCTTAATGAGATTTCTGAGAAACAAGCTAAGGATTACATTGTGAGAGGCAGACAGCCAAACTAGAGAGTGTTCAAGGAGAATGTTCCATGAACAAAATAAAAAAAACAACAACTGTAGAGCTGGAAGGAACCCCAAGGATAATCTATCTCAATCCCATGCAATGCATTTCCTTTTAGAGCACACCAAAGAGTTGTCTAGTCCGACACCCTGTGCTGTACACTGATCTACCTGATGAGTAATAGACTGCAGCAACAGGAACAAGCTGCGGTTCTGTACTGATTCCACACAAACACACCATCAACATCATCTGCAGTCTACTCTTCTCTCTGCAATATCAGAATAATAATATTGTCCTACTTTATATTTATAAAATGTTCAAGAGGACCCTCATCCTTTGCTCCATGCCAAAACCTGTTCCCAGTCTCATAAAGATCGACTTCAAAGAAAGACCCAGTGATTTTGAATAATGGTACTTCCAAGTAAACATGTCTAAGATCAGGACAACTAATTGAATTATAGTTCTCAAACCACAGTCATCTTATCACAGAAAACGAACCACCAGACCAGCCAGCCTAATACAAAAAGTTGAAGTTTCTAACATTTTAATTTACAGCCGAACTGTACAAGTTTCACTTTTCTGTATTAACTGGAGTGAAACATTAAAGGTTCACAGAGGCTGTACCGTCCAGTGGGACTTGTTAGCAGAAAGAAAGCCCTCAAGTGCTACCTTTTTGATTAAGATAACACTCAGTAGGGGATCCTTCTTGAATTTCACATGTCAGGGAGAAGAGAGAGAGAAAGATGCCAGGAGAAGGATGAGCTGTGCTCTTGCCAAGGAAATGCAAGAAAAGTTTCAGAATTAAAAAACAACAGTTGCCTTGATTCCTTGTATCAGGAGGAAAGTGTATAGGGGCACTGGATTGTGGCATGTGGAAAGGGGAGTTAAACCTTTCTCTCCCAACCACGATCTTGACTAAAGACCCCCAACTATACCCCAATATGTTACTAGCCTGTCAGGGAACTGCCATCAGCTCAGAGGCGAGAGGTGGAAGGGCAGTCGTGTTACAGGGAGCCTCCGAAAATCTTGCGAAGCAGTTCCTCCTCTGGCGAGGAGGGAAGCCCCACCTCCAGTGGGGAGGGGGTGCAGGGACCAGAAGATACTAAGGAGAGCCTCAACACCAAGCCTGAGCAAAGTGGAGGGGAGGCAAGTCCCCCTTTGCCAGCGCCCACTCTGCGCAGTAGGTTTGGGCGCAGAGAAGGGAGGAGAAGGATGGGGGCCACACGACTGTTATGCTGGGGAAGGTATAAGGACCGCCCACTCCCAGATTCTGCTAGCGACTGAGCAGACATGGACTTGCAACGCTCTGCACTGTAAATAGTTTGTACTAATAATAAAGCCCAGAAAAGATAGGTTGGAGTCTTGCCTGTTTGCTCTCAAGCAACCACACCAACACCTGACATAGCCCAGAACAGTCTCTGTGGGTTTTACTGCTGACCAACAAAAAAATTAAATAAAAATAAAAATCAGATCTGATGGGAGAACAGTTCAATGGAGATAACTCACTTTCTCCTCTCTTCCCTGTCCTAATTCTCATTACCTCCAGAAGATGCCTGGTGAGCCAAGGTCCCCCTGGTCATTAGGAACATAGGTGCCTTATACTGAGTTGGAATATTCATCAGTATTCCCTACACTGGCTGGCAGCGCTTTCCAGGATTTCAGGCAGGGTTCTCTTCCAGTCCTTCCTGCAGATGCCTGGGATTGAACCTGGAACCTCTTGCATGCAAAGCAGATGCTCTACCTCTGAGCTACAGCCTCCTCCACATTGTGCAGGGCAGAAGAAAGCCTTGTTACCTCTCAATTCCTGGGAATGCAACCCTTGCATCAGTCCTCTGGACAATTTAGGGGAAGCAGGAGGCAGTGTACCATCATGCCTTTTTTATGAAGACCCCCTCATTTTTTAATTTGTTTTATTGCACTGACCAGTTTGTGTTTATATTAGCCAGAAACTCTTGTTAAAAGGGCTCTCCCTTTTTGGGTGAGAGTTTATTACGAAACGTCTGTGGCCTGCTGCTATACGACATGCCACTTTATTTCTTCTCTGCTGGCTAAATGTATTCACTCTTTCTATTTTATAAAACATGAGATACCAATAACTTATAAAACTGTGTTTTTTTAATAGGGTCTTTTCCTCTCTGGTTTCCTAGAACATGGAGGCTGCCCTCTTCACGAGTGTGACATCTGGCTGGAATAAACTTAGTTAATTATCTCTGTGGTGACTTAATTAACTGTGGCTTTTTTCTGCATTACTAATAAAAGGGAAGAAGTCTTTCTTTAAAACCTTTATACGATACTGCAAGCAACAGACTGAGCCCACTCCAAAAGTGGCAAATTCCTTGCATTTCCACATAGAAAAAATAATGTGTATGCAGAACATCAGGAGCACCTATTTTTTCCTTGTATGCCCAGGTAATGGGATATCTATCTTTGGCCACAGCACCCCAACACTGAAATGCACATGCCTGAGATCATCATCTTCTCATATGACAAACTACATGCACTGTGCTTGCTTTTACTCTGTACACCCATTCTATTTGCACCAGAAATTTCAACATAATTGCAGCAGTGTTTGGGGTCTTAATATAGCCCATGCAGATGATATGGTTATGGCAAATTGTTAAATGTGGATTGACTTGGTCTTCTGTCTCTCCTTATATTCTCTTCAGAGCTCTCTCCCCGATTCCCCACTTCCCTTTATTATCTAGTTTCCCCATATGATTATTTCTTCCATACCATCCACTTACATAGCAAGCAGCCTAGTACTTCATCTGACTATGGTCCATCTAATGCACGATGGTCTACAGCCCTCCAGTATTTCAGAGAGGGGTCTTTCCCAACCCTGACTGGAGGTGCTGGGGATTCAGCCAGGGTCTTTATGCATACAAAGACAGTCACTGAAATCCTTTTTTCTTTCTTTTTGTCAGCTAGTCAGCATACAAAGCAGATGCCCTCCCACTGGACTACAGCTTTTCTCCCAATAGTTTGAGATACATAACTGCTGCTAGAAGTACTTGCCGTTCTTCTACTCTGAGAACAGGGCCAGCCCACCCATGAGACAAGGTGAGGTATCCTCCTCAGGTGGCAGGATCCATAGAGCCAACAGATCCCCATGTAGATCTTCATTCCTCCCCAGTTCCTGATGCAGATCTTTACTCACCCTTTCTTCCCTGGCGGGGAGGGGGATGCCATTTTGTGGTGCTCCTCAGATACCAAAATGTCTTGGGCAAGCCGTGTCTGAGAGGTTCTGCACAGAGAAACCCAAAACGCACACATCAAATTTAGGAAACACAAATTTTGCATCAAGATACCATTCCATATTAGGCTTTTTTTTCTACAACCAAGTGGTATATAAATTCAATGGGGGGAAAATAAACTCAAATAAGCTCTACTGATGCCAGGGTCCAGTACAAACTTATGACATGAACCCCTTCCCACACAGATACATACAATCTTATGAAACTGCATTCACTTTATTCTGAAACTTTATTCCACTTTATTCCAGTTTCCCAATGTTTCTTTACCTGATATTTTCTGCATTTTAGGTGATCTTTCACAGGATGTAAAATCTACTTCCAGAAATCTAGCAGAATCTAGTGGAGGTTTAACTGTCATTTCTGTGTTAATTGTTTCCAAAAGAAAATATGTTTGCAACCCCATTCACCCACAATATCATGGGAGTTTTGAGCTGGAATTTTCTCACGCTTTACATGGATCATGCCACGTGATGAACCACCCATCACACAGTTCTTTCCCACCAATTTCATGGGTAATTCATGAGGGAATAGACTCACACACGCACAAAAAGGGTGGTATCAAAGTCGCTGCCTAAGTTTGTTCTTCCCATTCTGTCCCTCCCTCTAAGAAAGGGCCTGAGCTTCTCACCATTTCTCTAAGTGAGGCTGACACATATCCCCTACCAAGCCCCTTCATATGCAAAAAGGGCACTTAAGGGACCTACCTGGGAAACATGAGATATCTAACCAAAAAGAGCTTTTGAAAAACTGAGGTGCCTTTGCAATCTTGCTCCCATTCCAACACCAAAGGATCCAGTTCCCTTCTAGCACCAGGATTCCAAGACCAGCCTTTCTGATTCTTTGTAAGTAAATCTGAACAAGGGGTGTAGAGCGTAGGCTACAATTAATTCCGTTTTAAAACCACAGGGCTCTGGTTTATTTTGTATTCTGTTTTGACATCTTGCATGCTTTCCCCCTACCTTTATTCCTAATAAAGTTTCTTAATTTGACCATTGGAGTCTGCGTGGTTGGCAACCTCAGGGTTTTAGAATCCTCACAAGCCTAGATGCTTGGTGTTCAGTCTACTGTGAGTTTAGGATTGGAGGTTTAAGTCACCCAGAAAAATGGATGCTGGAACTCAAGATGAAGTTGTTACAGTAAGTCGCCGGGCGACTACAGGACAGCCCTGAACAGATGCCAGTGCCCCTAGTTCTGGTGCAGGTCAATTAAATGGCCTCTGCCTCCCTTGTTCTCTTAGACTCAGGCAGATGGCTAGGGCAGCTCGGAAGGGTTCTCGTGCAAACACATGTCTGTGCAACAGTAGCGGCCTAGCTGGAAAGCTTAAAGCTTGACCAATCACGCTTAGGAGCCAGGTGGAGTCATAGATCTAAAATGAAGTGTAGACTCACTGGCCAACTTCTGTTTTGACTTGGAATATTTGTTTGGGGCTTCTCAGAAGTACGTAAAGGCAAGAAGCCGGCCCACAATGGCACCCACCTGAGAGGTGCCAGAAACGCGCTCCACCACTCTCTGACTGATAAAAAGCACGGACCAACACGCTCCTCTGAGGTCGGGAAGAGACTCAGAGAGAGTGTAAGCTGCTGGTACACTCCACCTAAGCAACAAAGGTGCTGAACCTTTAAAAAAGTAATGGTTTTAGTGTATCTGAGTTTCCCTCCCATCTGGGATTGCAAGAGTAAATGGAAGGGTGGCAGCAGCACTGCAGGGCTGCTGTTCATTGTTGGGCAATGAAGTGGCTGAGGAAAGTTCTTGTAGGCTCTCTTTGTCACAGAAGTTACTAAGAGAGGATTTCACATGGGGAAAGACAGATCTCTGTGTTCTTCAAATGGCAAGAAATGGCATCTTCACTGCAGAAGGAGGTATCACTGTTCTAAAGAAGGTCCGAACCAACATTTCATTGTTCAGAATGTTATTTGTTCTTTTCTGACATTGCTTCTGTTTGCCTCTAGGAAAGCTCACAAGATCTGGGTAATAGGTACATAGCTGCAAGGAAACACGTTTCTATAAATATCCTCAAGCTTGATCTACAATTTAACCTCAGTGTTTTTCTTCATGGTGATGAGGCTGCATCTCTGATAAAATGTGCCTCTTCTCCCCATGCCTGACTAATGTGGCTAGTCAGTAATGGATAAAAAGGCAACATGAAATGTAAACCTCTGCACCTGGTGGCACCAAAGGAAAACATAAGCTATTCTAGAATATTCTAAGGAAGGTTTCAAGTGAGCTTCAGAACAAATAGTTCTTTTTCATATGACGCTGCACAGTGGACACCTTCTTCTTCTAAATCAAAAGGAGGGAACCTGTGGATCTCCAGATATTATTGAACTTCAGTTCCCATCAGCCAACATAGCCAAAGGTCAGGGATGATGGGAGGTGTTGTCCAGCAACATCCGCGTTCTAGGTACACCAAGCACCACACTCCAAACTACCAAATGTCTTTGCTCAGCCTTCATTTCATCACTTCTGCTCCTATTGTCGGTGTATATAGTGTCTCTGAAGAAGTGTGCATGCACACGAAAGCTCATACCAATAACAAACTTAGTTGGTCTCGAAGGTGCTACTGGAAGGAATTTTTTAATTTTGTTTTGAAATACAGTGGACACTCAGGTTGTGAATGTGATCAGTGCGGGATGCACGTTTGCAACCCGCAGCATTCACAACCTGCGTCTGTGCAGGTTGCCATTTGGCACTTTCTGCACATGCGCAAAGCGTGATTTAGCGCTTTGCACATGCATGACCACCGAAACCCGGAAGTAACCCTTTCTAGTACTTCCGGGTTTCGGCGGTGCATAACCCGAAAAAGCACAACTTGAAGCGGCTGTAACCCGATATATGACTGTACAGCAGACAGAGTAAAGCAAAAACTAATAAAACTTTACTGGTGCAAACTGAACAAGAACAGCATATAATATAAGAGGAAAATATACATAAAGGTATTTCTGAAGTCAGGCATACACAGGGGGGAAATTCCTACATACCACTTTCCATCCAACTTCTTCAACTGTCAAATTCCAGTTGTCTTCCTCACTGACAGCTAACTACTGACTGACTAGAAACTGTAGCCAATCAAAGTCTGCTATAAGCCAGACCAAGGTCAGAATTAACCTCTAGTAAAAGAGGTGCCAGAACTCACCATGAACGCCTCCCTTGTTCTTTGATAATGGCAATGGCACCCACCTGAGAGGTGCCGGAACTGAGTTCTGGAGAGTTCTGGATGAAAAAGTGTCCTGAGTCTCACACTGAATAAGGTCTGCTGTTGTACTTCCAACACTTATTACACTTTCTGCTTTGTTTGTTTTGCTTTAGTCTACATCTCTCCTGCATCACCCCATTATTTTACCTCAATTTATTCTTTGGCTACTTTTGAACTGTGAAGAGATGGGGAATGATGTGGTACCTTTTAGAAAACCCTGGGTAAAGGGACCCCTGACCATTAGGTCCAGTCGCGGACGACTCTGGGGTTGTGACGCTCATCTCACTTTATTGGCCGAGGGAGCCGGCGTACAGCTTCCGGGTCATGTGGCCAGCATGACTAAGCCGATTCTGGTGAACCAGAGCAGCGCACGGAAACGCCGTTTACCTTCCCGCCAGAGCGGTACCTATTTATCTACTTGCACTTTGATGTCCTTTCAAACTGCTAGGTTGGCAGGAGCAGGGACTGAGCAATGGGAGCTCACCCCGTCGCGGGGATTTGAACCACCGACCTTCTGATTGGCAAGCCCTAGGGTCTGTGGTTTAACCCACAGCACCACCCACGCCCCTTTTAGAAAACCCAGTCCTTGGCAAATAATGATTTCAAAAATGTACCAAACTTAATCTCTGTTGTTGAAAGGTGGCTCTAAACATCATAGCAGTGTACACTCAACATTGTACCATTCACTTTAAATGAAGTGCATTTTGAATTCTCAGCAGGAGAGAGATTGGTATAAGTGGTTCAGAAAAGTTAATGACTTTGAGCTTTCTGTGCTAATTAATGCTGATAAATTCATTTTTCTGTACTGGAAGATTGGTATGAAACTGGTTTGCAGTGACCTACAGGATGGAAATAGTTGGGACTTTCAGTGTGCTCTAGGGCCTTAAATAAACGCAATCACCCATGAATGTGTGAAATGTTTAAAACATGCATTGGCTTTCTAAGTGTATCCATGCTGAATATTAAAAGGCAGAAGTTACTGATGATGCTCGCTAGAAACACATTTAATTCTCTGCTGCATGGGACATCTTAAGGGAAGGGGGAAGGGACACTCATACCACATTCCTAAAATGACCATTTCATGAAAGAAACAAATGCCACACAGAGAATAAATATAACAAGCACTAGGTTAACTGGAATACAATAGTAGGCTTTGAAATGGCCCACGTTTGTGCCAACTACTATTTATTATGGACTGTGCTGACCCAGAGGGCTTATAGCATGAGTTGGACGTTCTCGGCAGCATTTAACACTAATATTAAGTAGCAGCAGTAGGAGGTCCTATCTTTTGTTTTTAAGAAACCTTTTTAAGCCACCTTCTCCTCCCCACCCCAATTTAAAACCCATTCTTTAAAAGAACACACACACACACACACACACACACTGAGAGAGAGAGAGAGAGAGAGAGAGAGAGAGAGAGAGAGAGAGAGAGAGAGTGTGAGTGAGTATTGGCTTATTATGCAAATACTGACCTCACTAGGGATGGAAAGCAAATCATCAGGAAGTGTATGATAATGTATCCTTCTAACTGGCCTGCATTCAGACAGAAGGAGATCATTGCAATCTACTGCACAGCATGGCCAGTCCTGGTTGTCACAAATCATAGCACTGTGCTGGATTCTCATAACTTAAGACATTTTTTCTGAGAGGTTCTTGATGCCTTTGCCTTTGGGGGGTGGGGCTTGTGACCTTTCAAATGTTGTTGGATTCCAAATCCCATCAACCTCAGCTAGCAAGGCATGTTAGGAGTTGTAGTCCAGGAACCTTGGGAGAGCCACTTATTCCCCACCCTTGTTGTACATACATGTGAATGGTCGTATGTCTGCATACCTTCCAACATTTCTCCAATGAAAATAGGGGCATCCCATTCCACAATGATAATTTTACTATTTATACCCCACACATCTTACCGGGTTGCCCCAGCCACTCTGGGCAGCTTCAAATATATATGAAAACATAATAAAAACATTAAACATTCAAAAAAAACCTTCCCTATACAGTGGTACCTCAGGTTAAGAACTTAATTTGTTCTGGAGGTCTGTTCTTAACCTGAAACTGTTCTCAACCTGAAGCACCACTTTAGCTAATGGGGCCTCCCACTGCCGCCACAGCATGATTTCTGTTCTCATCCTGAATCAAAGTTCTTAACCTGAGGTACTATTTCTGGGTTAGCGGAGTCTGTAACTTGAAGCTTCTGTAACCTGAAGTGTTTGTAACCTGGGGGTCAGATAACTCCATACCCTCCAACATTTCTCCATTGAAAACAGGGACATCCTAAGGAAAAGTGGGACATTCCAGGTTCAAATCAGAAACCAAGATGGCTTCTCTAAATCAGGGACGTCCCTGGAAAATAGGGACACTTGGAGGGTCTGTGTCTGCCTACAGTGTGGATCACTACATTGCTCAATAAAGTCTGTAAAGCATGGGAGAATGGGGGTGAAGTTAAGTTGGGGAAGGGAGTTAAGTCAATTGCAAAGAGTCTGGATATTCTTCTGTTCTGGTGCTGGGAACCTGCATCTTAGCAAAGGCTGCATTACTTTATTTTATTCTTTAGAAAAGCTTAATAGCCTTTGCAACTGGAAATTATTCTTATATGCTTGGGAAAAAAATACTGTAAATCATGTATATCTGGTATAGGTTTCAAGGGTCATAAAACCTGTAATTAGTTTATTTCTGCACCTGTGAATGGTGAAGCCCATTAGGATTTAAAACTGGGAAGTATTAAGACTGGTCAAACGTAAAATGGAGGCCTTGCATAAGCAAAATGAAAACAGTATACTAGGATAAAATCAGTGATGTGTTTGATTAAACTAGTTGCATTAAGGGCGCACATCAAATTTATTTAAAGCCCAGAGGTAACGCTACTTATTTGAATACCAAGAAACATTACACTGTCTGATATCAAAGAGGGTAAATTCTAACAGAAATGTGATATGTGGTGAATGCAAAAGCTCTGAATTAATTTACTGAACTAAATAATCGGGTGCAAACAAAGATGCATCAGAAGAAAGTTAAAGAATTTCCAGAAAACATGTAACTTATAAAAGGAGCTTGCTAGGGCTATGAGAGATCAGGATATGAAAAACATTGTTACTGTAATTCCTTCAATTGAGCAGATTCTGACATGTTTTATCATTTTCCATGGGAGGGATTGCAGTGGAAAATGTCTCAGCTTATGCCTGGAAGCTCTAACATCTTTCTCTCTCTAAGGGGATGGAGAGAGAGAGAGAGAGAGAGAGAGAGAGAGAGAGAGAGCGTGCGCTCTGGCAAGACCTTGGGGAGTCATTGCCAGCTTGAGTCGATGAGACTGCCTAGGATGGGCCAATAGCTTAAATTCTGTACAAGGCAGCTTCAGGTGGTCGTATGTCCATGCTGTTTGGTGGATATTCTTTCATATTTTTGAACAGGCCAGCTGCCCCATTAGGCAGAGTGAGGCGGATAGTTATGTGTCTGGCTAACCTGGTATCTCCACATTCTTGCTACAAACCATATGCATGGCAAGAGCTTGCAGGAGTGAAAATAATACACATTTCCAGAATGAACTGGTATTTTGTAACAAGTGTGACTTCTTGTGTTGCACAGCATTTAATTTAAATGATTGCTGGCTCCTGTATGTTATCCTCCTGATGACAAAACGAATAGAATATAAATTCTCCACTAAGAAATGTTGCTAGGTGTGTGTGTAAATATTCCCCTCTAAAAAGCTGTAACATCAATCATACACTGTGGCAATAACCACCAAGCAGGTCAGGCTTCAAAATCTTGTAGCAAATGTGACTGGAAAACAAGAAGAAAAATGAAAAATTAGCCAGCCAAATCACACCCCTGTCCCATTATCCTACTCTCTTAATAGTTGGCTTGGGTAGCGACAGAAATGGCATCTACTGTAAATGGAACCCTGGAATTCCTAAATGGAAAGAAAAACTTAGAATTTAAACCTGGGGGGGGGAAATGAACCCCAATGAGATTGAGCACGCTCAGTTGCTACTAGGAACAGGGGAGAGATGTTTTAATGTTTTTACCATATATTGTTCATTTGTAGGCTGTGCACTGCTTGTTATGGGCATCCGTCTATCTCGGGAGACAATGGAGGAGTGTACCTTTGTGGGTAAAGTTAAATCGTTGGAGAGTTACAGCTTCTGTTGTGGCCATAGAGACTGATACAGGAAGAGATATATTTTATTGTAGGTGGGGCAAATGAAGGCAACCAGTTTTTCTGCTACAGGTGCACCTGGACATTTCTTCTCTCTGTGCTCCTCCTCTGCTCACTGCTGTTGATACATGACCTGGCTAAGAGATCTTAGATCTAGTAACTGAATAAAATGACATGCTATCCCCAAACCCTGGGCAATTTCCCACAGTGTATCTATTCAGAATGCCAACTTGCCAAGATGAAGCCACTTAAAGAACAATATTTCATGACACACGGTTTAATTACTTTACAGCAGAGTGCTGCAAGGAGCAGTAGAAATGCATATTAAATTCTTCAGCTGATCACTTGCAAACAGTGAGACATTTCTCTCTCTGCCAACTTTCAGGGACATAAATATATGATAGTCTCAGAGGTTCAACAATCACATCAGGCTAGATAAAATCAGGAGATTGACTTTGTTGTGGTATCTGTCTCCTGTGCTAACTCAATTTTGGTTTCTGTATTTCTAGCCAATAAAACAATAATGTTATCAAGCTTTCGACAGAATGTTGCTGATTGAAATATGGAACTCATTCCAATGGCTTTTGCCCGGGTGTCATTGGCATGGACAGATAAATTCTACAGCTAGCTTAGAGATACTGAATAATTAACAGATATTGCTATCGTGGTGCAAAGATTCTAAACTTGGAGCACCTATGTCTCCACATAGTAAGAGTGCAAAATCTAGGCCTGCATTCGTAAGCGAGGTCTAAACAAGATAAACAAGTTTTGAGATGCTGTAGAAGGGACTGAAAGTGTGTGAGAGAGAGTCTGAAGCTTCCTAATATTACACCTTTCTCCCAAAGCAAAAGAAAGTTTGTGATTAAAATGGAAGCCAACCATAAAGTTTTGTCCTTTGGTTCGCAATACTCTAAGCAAAAGAAAATTGTTTAGAAGCAAAGCCAGCACTGGAGAGCAAGGCCCCACACCAATAATAAGATCAATAAATATTAATGGATAAAGAATTAGATTTAGAATGTGAGCCCAACAGTAGAGATGTGTTTCAAAAAGCCGTGTGTATGTGTTTATACTATATGAATGCATATATTTAAAGAGAGGGGTATGGTGAGGAGAGTGAGACTATAGCATGTGTTTACTGCTTACATTGTGCGGTGGTTAAGGTGGGTGCCTTAACCTGCAATTTTGGGGCTTTTTGATGCAGTGAGTAAATTTATAAGCACTTTAATGCTTCTCTTAAACTGACCATGATTTTGGGTGCTGAATGCATTCATTGTTGTGTTCAATTATCTATAGGATAGTGTCAGAATAAATAATAGGTTTCCAAGGTTCTTAAATAATTGTTTCCATTTAGTTCCAGCCAGAATTTCCATTTAAATATTTGAAGATCTTACTGATGCTATTGATTTTCCAGGAGCTCAGATTGTCAGTGCTTGTTATGTAGAGCTGAGTGTGATTGGGAAGGTGGAGTCACAGTGGCTGCTGGGTAAAGGTAAAGGACCCCTGACAGTTAAGTCCAGTCACAAATGAATCCGGGGTTGCGGTGCTCATCTCACTTTACTGGCCGAGGGAGCCGACATTTGTCCGCAGAGTTTTTCCAGGTCATGTGGCCAGCATGACTAAGCCGCTTCTGGAGAACCAGAGCAGTGCATGGAAACACCGATTACCTTCCCACCGGAGCGGGACCTATTTATCTACTTGCACTTTGATGTGCTTTCGAACTGCTAGGTTGGGAGGAGCAGGGACCGAGCAAAGGGAGCTCACCCCGTTATGGGGATTCGAAACGCCAACCTTCCAATTGGCAAGCTGTAGGATCAGTGGTTTAGACCACAGCGCCACCCGTGTCCATGGCTGCTGGGTAGGAGCGTAAAAATAAAGAGAGTATTCAATTTTTTCCCCAATTGCCAGATAAATACTGTTGAGAATGGGGCACAGCAAGGATAAACTCAGTAGAAAACTGATTGGCTGCCTGAATCAAGTGTTCATTTTGTACACTTCTTGCCATCCTATACATGCCTATTTGGAGGGAACCCCCACTGAATTTGATAGGACTTATCTCAGGTAAGTGTGTAGAATACTTCAGACAACATTCACTGAAGTATAGGGCTCTGTTAGATTTGTGGTATATTTGTGGTATTTTTTGAAGCATTTCTGCCATTATTAGGAACATAAGGAGCAATCAGACAACTGGCCCATCTAACCCAGTGTAGTCAACACTGAGTGGCAGTAGCTCCCCAGGATTTCTGGCAGGAGGAATTTCCATCCCTACCTGCAGATTCCTGTGGCTGACCTGGGCCCTTCTATTTGCAAAGCAGATGCTCTTCCACTGAGATACAGCGCTTCAGAGATGGATATTTGAGCATCTCATATAAGTGCAGAGAGCTTATGTAAGTGGTGATCTTAACTGCAGAATTAAGTGGCTATAAACTGAGACACAATACACATTTTGATACTCTTAAGTGGTTTGTGGAAGGAAATATGATATCTATTCAAAGCAGTGGATAATCTAGATATAGACGTGGATGTGTGCCTTGCATTGTTAAGCCAAGTGGGAATGGAAGAGCTGATTAGAGTTACTGCTTCAGAGGATAACTATATGAGGTTCTTTTCTGTGCTGAGGGGAAAAAAACCCTTCTTAATCAATGAACAATTCAAGTGGAGGTGCCTGTCAGAATGGAACTATAAGAGATATGGTAGATTTATATTCAGGGCATGATGAGCCGTTCAGCAGGTAGCTCTTTGTTTAGAAACGGGGAAGATCCCATAGAAAACAACATAATGTGTTTTGTAAAATATTGATTGACATTGTGAACTAAATTAGAGACTGGCAGAACCAGTTCAGAAATCAGAAGAGGAGCGATATATGATACACACATAACAACAGCAGCTCCCTGATGTTGCCGCTTTGTCAGGTGATTTTGTAAGTCTGATGCTGATAAAAAGAGAATGTCTGCAGACTAAGACAGTCAAAGAATGAGAGAGAGGCTGGGTGTTCTGCTTAAACTCAAGCTGGGTCGCACAAACCTTGCGATCCATAAATGTAGGAACGGAGACTTATCCTGAGCCAAACTATTGTCAGTATATTGTTGACATTGACTGGCTTTGGCTTTCCAGAGTTTCAGATAGTGAGTCTTTTCTTTTTAAAAGTAATTTTTATTTGCATTTTTACATACAGTTCAAAAAATAATAAGTAAAGAATAAAAGGGGGAATTAAAAACAAAACTATGACAAACCAAAGACACAACACAAAACACCTAAGAGCTTCCTTTCCCTTCGTCTCCTTCTCTGGTATCTTTTCTTTTCCCTCTGTTCCACATATTCTAAGTTACCAAGTTCTGCTCTTCTTACTAATTATCTCCGTCTTTTCCAGCCCTACCTGCAAATGGCAGGGATTGATCCTGGGTTCCTCTGCATTCAAGGAAGTGTTTTCCGAGACCAGATGCAGCTCACTGGCCATGACTTGTGTCCTGCACATGCATGGCAATCCCCTTTCCTTCTATACAAACAGCAAAAAACCCCAAGAGTTTTAGGGTTGCCATACACGGCACAAGATGTGTTTTGTTTACCCATTAAGCTATTCCTTTCCCTGCCATCACCACCACTCCACTTCCCAATATTCCAAAGGATACTTGAGCTCTGAAATGGTGATGCGTTGGTGGATCAGGCAATGATCATTCACTGTTTGGAATGGAACCATTCAGAATGCACATGAAGCTGCCTTAGCCTGAATCTATCCCACACTCACCTGTTTTGATTAACAGAGATTGCTGGAGGTCTCAGACACAGGTTTTCCCTAGCTCTGCTACATGAGTTTGGACCAGAAAATTCTCCAATGCATGTGCTTTACCACTGATCCTGGCCTCCATTGCATTTCTAACTACAGTATTATGTTCTGCCTATAATTCCTTCCACCTTGGCTGTCTTTCACATGGATGGGAACTATAATATCCTTAACCACACGTTGTCAGAGGTTCACATGCAGAGACCATTTTGTTTCCAAGCTTTCACCCTTTGTGAGCCAGTGTGGTGTAGTGGTTAAGAACGGTAGATTCGTAATATGGGGAACTGGGTTCGCTTCCCCGCTCCTCCACATGCAGCTGCTGGGTGACCTAGGGCTAGTCACACTTCTCTGAAGTCTCTCAGCCCCACTCACCTCACAGAGTGTTTGTTGTGGGGGAGGAAAGGAAAGGAGAATGTTAGCCGCTTTGAGACTCCTTTGGGTAGTGATAAAGCGGGATGTCAAATCCAGACTCTTCTTCTTCTTTCTGTTTGTTTACTGCACAGAACTGGCAGGTCCCACCAAAGTGTTAAGTTGTGGGTGAACATATCAGACGAACACAGCGATTCTTCAAACAGCTCTTCTTTATTCAGATGCCAGAACAGAACTGAACTGAAGGGCTCAGTCAGGCTGCTTATATAGAGCTCCAGTACAACAGTTACTGTAACAACTTTCTAAAACTATCCAATCACTGAACGTCACTTTCGATCCTGCATTTGCATACAAACTATCCAATCACTGAACGTCACTTTCGATCCTTCATTTGCATAACTATCTACAGTATCCCCCTGCTGGCCCAGGGTGAGAACTTCAATACATAACACAAAGGGTAGTCAACATCTCCTCCAAAACAATAATGCAAAGGCAACAGTCCAGGCTTCGGGATGAGATGAGCTGGGCGCAGATCTTATCCACACCTATCTGAGTCTCTATGCCAAACTTTAGGGCTGAATCTGGTAAGATGTGCAGGGGTTATCAGCTCAGTATTAGTGCTCCTGTGAATTTCAGAGTCAAGTAGATAAGGCCTTACAATTCGGTCTTGTATTGTTGTGGATAGCACCTGTATTTATTCATAAGATTTCTCTTACCTGCCCTTCACCATTAGGTTCTCAGGGCAAGGAACAAATATAATCATATTATTAAAACAGTTTATGCAATTGTAAAAACAATAAAAATCAATTATATACAAAAAGCAGCACAGTATAGGTTTTTTTTAAAAAACAAACAAACCCAAAAGGGGTGAGCCCCAGAAAAAACACCTTAACTTTGTAGACCATGGTAAAAAAGTGTGTCTTCAGCATATGGCAGAAGCTAAATAATGATGATGCTACACACACCTTTAATGACAGGGGCAATATGTCCTGTTTCACTGCTTGAGGCAAAATGGGAAGTGCCACCCTGCCCTGCCACTGCCCCTAAAGCATCCCTACCAGGTTGTGCAGCAGCGGCGGGTTCCAGCAAGCTATCACAAGATCTCACTGAAATCTCATGAGATCTTGTGCACTCTGTGAGATCTTGCAATATTTCAGCATGCTCTTCTCAGCTGCTTCTCTGCAGGCAGTGCCAGCAGAGGGGCAGGTGGGGTGCCAGCTTCACCCCATCTCATGGACCACTAGGTGATGCTGTTTACAAGCTTGTGCACAGGGTCCCTAATCCTTTATCTACCTGTCTCTCTGTTCTTGCTATGCTTAATGGTGAATATATCGGCACTGAGTAGAATATCAATTTCAAATTATTAAAATGAGTGCATTCCTAAACAACCAAGCAAGTGCAAAGTGCAATCAAATATATCACAAAAAGACACTTTCACTTAATTGACACAAGCAGCATAGCTTAAATTATTTATGATGCTCCACAATGTACTAATTCATGTCCTGTAACATATCTTAAATAATAATGAAGTCTTCAGCTTGATTATAGCTTCTTGCTGTTGAATTTCTGCTATGAAGTGAAAAGATCACTGCATTATAATTAACCTTTTTCTTTTTGATCATAAACTCCAGCAGGTCTCTGTTCTTTTTGGTGTGTTCTTTCATTTCATTCCTACCTTTCTTATGTACACCAGTCTACTGAAGCACATTCCCACCCCCCATGGAGATTATTTCCACACCCCACTTGCACAATCACCCTCTCCTTTGTTCTTCTCCTTCCAGCTCAGCTCCTTATTTCTTAAATTGAACTACAAATTTACTATAGACTTGGAAATTCCTTACAGTTTGGTTATTATATTTTCAACAACTAAACTGGTTTCCCCATGCATTTGTTAATTTATTTTTGGTGTGCTTCTGTAACCTCTGAGCAAATTGGTTCTGTTTGTAACATCTGCTCCTTCTTACTCCTTTGTCCTAACTTGACTGTGGACAAAAACAACATTGGCATGTAACAGCTTTCTATGTGTTTTAAGCTTTGTTCTCATCTCCTGGTTGCAAACAAGATCTATTTTTGATCACTCACTTCTGTTAGGATGTTGATGATGATTAATTCATTTTCCTCATAAAAGTGAGACAAAGCAACATAAAAATACTATATATACACTAAAACCAACTACAACAAACAGAACTGATAACAGGTCTTATAAATCCTGCCCCACTAAAAGAGGCCATTAATATTTGAAACCCTCCAAATTAAGTGCCGATAGCCTGGCTGAAAAGGACAAACTTTGCCTGGCACCTAAAACTAAAGATGGTGCCAAGTAAACCTCACTGGGGACAGTATTCCACAAGATGGGTGCCACCACTGAAAAGGTCCATTCATGTTTTGCCATCCTCTGGACCTCCCATGGAGGGGACACATGGAGAAGGGTCTGAGATTACAGTCACAAGGTCTGGCTCAGTTCAAGGAGGAAGAGGCGGTACTTGAGACACTGGGAGTGGTTTTAAGGGGTGATTGGTTCTGCTGAAGTCATTGCTGTATGTAATCCCAGTATGAGTGGCGAAAGACTCCAAGATTCCTGTGCTTTACTATAGGTTTGGTTTCCTTGGAATGAAGGCCAGCAGAGATTGTGGTTTCTTTAAGATATATTGTTTTATGCACATTTGTACCTGAGCATAGGAGGCTCACACCCATAAATCTTGCTTCCCTATTAGGCTTCTAGAGTTCGGCTTGGGTTCAGTACACAGCAAGATATGCCTCTGTGTCTCCAGCTTCCAGCTCCAACCAGAACTCACAAACAGGTATGACTGCAGGTGTCATCTTTGTATAGATGTATCATTGGGACAGAAGCAATGAGTGTCCTGGGCTCTCCTTTGACACATTGAGAGCAGTTTTATTTTTACATGCTATGGGCTGAGCAAAGGCATAGGTGTAGGTACAACCCATGAACTCAACAGAGCTGAATAAGCTACAGCAAGAGCATGAAAACTTGGTCTGATGGAGCTATTCCTTTTTATGCATATGATTCTTTCCTGTCTACCCACAAACTACACATCATCTCTCTCTCTTCTCAGGCATTTTCTATTAGAAAATGGGTCATGGAATATATGCATATTTTCATATAGATACATGATGTTAGGAAAGTTGTTTTCAATCATATATGGAATGTTTTGGTGAGGGAGAAGGTGGGGGGGGGGGGGAAGAAACCAAAGCAGTATTCCATAAACAGTGGGAATTTTTGGGCAAATAGTAAAAAAATATTAAGGTTACTATAGATTGTGCTCTTCAAAGTAATGTGTAATCCGTCGATACCATAATCCTAAATTATTTAGTAAATACACAAAGATAGATCAAAACATTTGATAATACCAGAAGCTCAGCAGTGGGTAAAATTGATTGCATGCACTTTGAGCATGAATAAAAGACTTTATGATTTATTGACACTCTGTAGATTAATCTGAGGCCACACAGAGCAGTAAAGCAGAGTAGTAAGTTTGATTTGTAGGAATTTTAAGAACAATCTGACAGTGAGGAAAAAGAAAAATTTGATAGTGCATCATGACACAACAGTTTTCCTTCTCAACTCAGAGATTTTACAAAAAAGCAACACAGAAATAATGGGAGTTGTTTTGTGATTAATCCTTTAATGCTATTCCATTGTACTTGTACTATTGAGTTTAATTAGTAGAATGGAACATTAACACCTAATGTATACGACTGAAAAATCAATAGCCTACATATGCTATGTTTTACTGTTAAACTAATAATCATGAGATGGTAATTAATATATGCAGCTACAAATTGGTCATTCATCACTGATTTCTTTCAATTCAAAATCCCAGATGTTTCTCCTGCTCCTCCTAATTTTATAAACTCTAAAGTTATTTTTTCTTAATATGCATGATCTAAATAAATGGAAACAATGAATACATCATAAACTAAATTTAATTACGGAAAATCCTCTTTTTTTGGTTTTTGTTGTTGAATGTTTCCCATCTGCTCTGCATCACCTTAAATACCTACCAAACATATATACTGATGCACAATGACCTTTTATTTCAATTTTTGATGTGATAATTGAATTTTGATAGTGGGCATGCAATTGTAGTTAGCAAAATTAATGGAGAACAGGTCTCAACCATGATGACCAAGTGGACTCCCATGATTCAGAAGTAATATACAATTGAATATCAGTTGCTTTCTCACCAGATGTTTTGGACTAGGAATCTCATCAGCCCCAGCTAGCATAGTTAATGGTCAGATATATGATCAGTGGTTAGCTGTAATCTAAAACATCTGGAGGACTCTAGATTAGGGAAAGCTGGACTGTTGTCTTTTTGCCCTGCTTGTGAGATTCTCATGGGGTTCTAGTTAGCTATTTTGCGGAGCAAGATGCTAGTCTAATAGACCCTTGGTCTGATCCAGCAAGATTCTTCTTGTAAAATTATTCATATCTTGAGTCATTTTATTTATTTCATAAAATGTATACTCCACTTGATTATTAAAAAAACCCCTCAAAGCAATTTACAAAGGATTTAAAAAATAAAATCAATAAAAATGTATAACTGCACTTTAAAACATACAGCAGTTAAAATACTGAATTGCAAGTGCACCCTTTCTTCTCAGAGCATGACAATCCCATTTATTTCAACCTAGTCCAAATTCAACCTATATAAATCAACAATGCTTATCAATAGAATTGGCTAAATGAGGCAAAGAACAAAAGGGAAGGCTTGCAAGAAATCATAACTTTAAATTGAGGTACCACCCGTATTTTAATTGCCACAGTGTTCATTCATGGGTTTATGTATTCAGCAAACAAGAGTGCAGATTAGTCAGGACCCTGAAGGTTGCTATAAGGGAGAGCAATTACCTAGCTTGTTGTGGAATCACTCTACCAGGATATCTTCAAGAGAAGAAAAGGCTAAGCAGAAGCCCCTACAGCAGAGCGTTCCGAACTTTTCGTGTTGAGGACACACTTTTTAGACATGCATCATTTTGCAACACCGTAATTCAGTTTTACTAGCAAACTGGAAGTTAAACTAACCCCCTTCAAGCCCCGGGAGCTTTCGCACGACACACCTACACAGTAATGTTTGACAACACACAGTTTGGAAAGCTCTGCCCTGAACAATCCAGAGCAGAGTCCCTAAGACAGTGGGACAGCTTCTTGTACACCTCCTTCCAGCAACTCCGGCAGCCAAGCTGGTGCCAAACATATTGCTCTGCTCTCCAGCGAGGCTGAGGGGCGGGGGTTGTCATTTGAGCAGCCCAGGACCTCCAAACACACTGCCCAGACTTGTGCATCGGGGAGCAGTGGCGTAGCGTGGGTTGTCAGCACCTGGGGCAAGGCAAGTAATTTGTGCCCCCTAACCCGTGGATTTGCGCCCCCAACCCGTGGATTTGCGCACCCTAACCCTACCCCCCAGATGTTGCGGCCGGTGCGGCCGGCCCCCCCCTGCACCCCCCACGCTACGCCACTGTCGGGGAGGTCACTTTGGTGCTGCTAACACCGTGGTTTGACTTCACCCCTGGAAGCACATTGCATTCCACCACCATCAACTCAACCAGAAGTAAATGGAGCCACATGATGTTATGATGACTGCCCATTTAAGAGCCTTACTCAAGCTTCATTGCAGGATCAGGAGGTGGTTATGAGATTGCCATTGTCATCCACTGCTGAGAAATCCACGAGTGCTCTCAAATTTTCTCATTCATTCTGTTCTGTAGCCATCCTCTATGCCAGGGGTGGCAATGTGGCATTGTCTAGAAGTTTTGGAGTACAACTCTCATCATCTCCTGCCATTAGTCATTCTAGGTGGGACTAATGGGAGTTGTAGTCCCACACATCTAGAGGACATTATGTTGGTTACTCCTGCTCTGCCTCTTCCCTTGCTGGTCACCCAAGCTTAAAAGATCACATGTGACTGTGTTGGGGGAGCAGAATCACAATGAATGAAAAAGAATCAGGAGTAGACATACAACTGTGCGTACAGCAAATAATTCACCAATGGAGGCAGGGTTAAAGAACAATCAGGAGCTGGGCAAGCTCTGATTGGTTGGACCCTGGTTTTAATGTAAAAGGGATAGAGAAAAAGAACTGCCCCCCAAATATGCAGATATTATTGTGAAAATTAAGGAAAGAATGAATAAGTAAAAGTGTGTGTGTGTTGGGCGGTGGTGGGGAACCAGATCAAGGAACATGAGAGCAGAGCAGACAATGCCAGGAGGTTGAGATTGATGCCATGCTTATTAGAAACTTTTAACACCACATCAAGGTCAGGATGGAGAAAGGGAGAGTGCAATAGTCTGGAAAGCAGAGATAATTGACCGCACATAATTAGGCAGCTTAAGTACTTTGAAGAGAGTGCAGTCAAAACAGAAACCAATCAAGAAGTTAATTTATAGGGGGAAAAGTGATTAGGTATATTGGATGATTTTTTCCATGCATCTGAGAAATAAGGAACACTGGAGAGGTTCCTGTGATTAAGTGACCTAGATGAAATTGGGATGACTACCTTTCTTGCGAACGTAACTTGAAAAACAGGCAATTCGGGAACATTCAATGTACGTTGATTGTCTTCATGGACTGCAATGCATCGGCCTTTACTGCAAATTGATCAACCCCCAAAGTATGACATTTAGTTTAACATTGTGGAAATACAATGAGCCTCTTTGCCATGTTTTCAGTAAACGAAGAACAAGAAAACAGTTTTGTTGATGGGTTTAGGAAACATAGTAAATGCCAACTGTGGCTTCTCTGAACTTTTCATTGTTCACAATTCTTTCTTTTACTTTCCCCCCCTTTTTTTGTCTGCCAAAATGCATCTTGCTCAGAACTTACATGAGGAAAATTAATCTGAACATCTTCAGCAGAGGACTCTTCTTTTCTTTATTTTCACAGGGAAGAGCAATTGACCACATATTTCCCATTATAGATGACCTAGAACAGCAGAAATACACAAGGCACTGATGCACAGCGCTCACCAGTCTGGTGCTGCTGCTTTGCAATGCCGGGCCAGTTCACAATAGGTCCTTGCTCATCCGTTATTTGATCTTGGATGATGTACATTACTGAGACCTGGATGAATGAGCAGGGTGGAACCCTGCCAACCTGCATACTCAGTACCGCAACTAACATAGACTGATGAGTTGGGGAGAGGGCATTGCTTTGGTCCATGAGGATTCCATCTCCCTCTCCAGGAATCATGTATGATATATTTTTCAGGTTACCTTACATTCAGCTCCACCTCCCTGTTCTGTGTCTGTGTTTCAAATGCATTGTGTTCAGTTCCATTGCAGCTGATAAAACAGGTTCTTATGAAAGCTTGTGCAGCAATAAATTTGTTAGTCCTTAAGGTGCTTTAGGACTTTGGCATCCAATCCACTAATTAATCACACCATTGCCACCTTGTCTGCACTGTTTTTAAACATAATATAACTAGTCTGAGGCTAATTACAGTATAGGCCAATACAGTATTATTTGCACAACTCTTTTTTAAATCTTAATCAGGCAAGACTTGCATTTCCCAAGTAGCATACATAATGGGATAAAATTCACAATTGTATAGATCAGCTGTGACAAAAATGCCCAAAGAATGGCATATTCTTCTAATCTTATTCTGGGATCTCTCAAAGCCACACATTCTTAATGAGCCATTCTTTGATTTATCAGAATCAAAATTTGATAGTGTGTTGTTTTCGAAAGGTGTGGTTTATTATTTTGCTAATGTGTGCTGTTAGCCAGACAGTCTTCCATAAGGAAATTAGCATGGCTTGTACTAATGGTCAGAAACAGTTGTTGGTTTTAATTTATGTAAACGGTTTGACAGTCAAGGAGGCAGATAAACTGCAAATAACAGAAAGAAACTAATTTTAATTTTGTCTTCTGCTAAAGTCTTTTCAATAAAGACAACTTCGTTGCCTACATAAACTCGAGGAAGTGCTCATCCCCCTACTGCCATTTAAAGTTTTAGTTGTAAGAATTAGCACTTCCATCCATACAAGTCTGCATTGTTGCAATACGGTTTTAATTTGGAAGCAGATGACCATTATTTCATTGTAAGCCTTTCCACAGATTTATGGAGTAATAAAGCTGATGCTGCTTTAGGAATCCTTTCAAAAGAGAAAAATGAGGAACCTTAGCAAAAATGCTCTGAATAAGTGGTTTTGGATATTGCTATGTTTGTTTCGAATACATGGGACCCGGAAGCTTGTATCAGTGTACTGCTTCTGTATGTGTCTGTAGATTAGGGCTGTCCAACCTTGTGTGTTCTTGGAGACAGTCTATTCACCAGACAGTGCTTAGTGACCTGAAATTGTGTTTTGCTGCACCACTTGAACCCCATAGGTAAACTGGGCTTTATAATAAAGTTCTGAAGTAGCTATCAAATGAAAAGATACACACAAACTCCAAATAAAGATTAGTTTTATGTTGTAGTTTGTACTGGCCTACCAGGGAGTGGGGCATGTGTAAGATACAGAACAGCACAGTGTGTGTTATTTGTCTGTGTTTTGTCTCTGTTGTGGTATCTTACAGTGGTTTAAAACATGTCTTTAATGTTAAAGATTTAGGCATGCTAATTAAGAGATGCAAGGTAGCTGCCAACCTCTGAACAGAATGCACAGTAAATCTTGGGGAAATACATCACATATCCCCAAAATCTATCAGCAGGAGAACCTGATTTGCCTTCTCTGCACCCTTCTTTCTATCTTATGCAGCTTAGAAGGCTATTACAAACCCAGTGTGAAATCTTGAAAACCATCATTTCCCTCTTGGTTTTAAAACAGTTATGTATACCGGGTAGTAAAACAAAACAAAATAATGTTTTACCCACTATAATGTTATATATATATATATTCCAGTATTGTTTGAGCTCACTGTCAACATCTATACTCTTATCTGATTACGTAAAATGTATGGAAGGGACAGCAGTCAATAGCATTGGAAAATCGCAATGCCTAGTGGGCTTTATGATTTTTAGAAACAAGATAAAAGCTTTATGACTCAAAGAAAGCAATCAAATGGTTTTCGGTAGCCACAAGCATCATATTTACTTAAAGGATTGTGACTATAAAAGCAAATATCTCTTACAGGAAGCCAGGACAAAAGCTGTCAGGGAACAGGGTAGTAAATAGCTCTGAAATTGTTTTCTCTGCTTCATTTCAAAAGCTTAAGGCTAAGAATGTTTGACCTTTTACAAATGGAATGCTTTCCTCCAGGTCACGGGGCTCTGCTGAATGCTGATGGTGATGTGGAACTTGATGCAATCATTTTGAATGGTAAAAGTCTTGGGGGCTGGTGAAGTCTCTCCTGCATCAGGAATGTTTCTAATCTACTGACATTTGCCCATTCCATTTTTGGACTTCTTCTTTTCCCTCAGCTATTCACTTTGTGCTGCCGATATTTATTATTAGCAAAAAGGGCATATGAAATGGTGTAATTGTTCAGAAATTGCTTGGAAGGTTTAAAGAACTCAAGAAGGGTTAGGTCCAACGCAAGTCTTTCCTTACCTGGAAACTTTCCACAATCAGAAAATAACTCTTTTAGAAAATGAAAAAAAGCAGAGCAAACCCTCCCCCCACTATTGATTCCATTTGAAACACCCATTTTCAAACTTGTTCTGTGTTTTGGAAAGAGTAACCCATGACCACATGAGCCATGCCTTCACCATACAATTTTTGTGGGGACAAATTAGCTCGGGGTGATCTTTTTCACTAGATGTGGGTAATCTTCATTTCACCTTTAATAATCATGAGAATAACCTGGCTTTAGTGGAATAACAGATCTGTGGACCAATCAGTCTGATCAGAGCCAGATGTTTCCAGCCTTCTTCACCTCCTCCTTCCTGTGATTTTTTTCAAGTAAATGACAACAAGCTAAATAAACCCAAGGCAAGTGGGTTGCTGGGTAAGAGGGAGGGCCAGGTAGAAGCTATCAAAGACCCCACAGATCCCACTTGCTCCACCTGGGCCTCCATGGACAAAAATGGATTCCAGGTGCACCTCTAAACTGTGTGGCTGTTCCTTCTGGAGGAGTGGAGCCCCATCTAGAACAGTCAGAACCCCCAATTCTTTGAGCTGGAAACCATTAATCAACGGTGTTTCTGTCTGAGCAGGCTTCCATTTCAGTTTATTTGCCTTCATTAAGTTCATCCGGGCACTAGTTCAGCTTGGGCATGCCTCTCTGGATGAAGATTTAGTGGAGAAATAGAGCTGTCATCAGCATACCTATGGCACTTTGCCCCATATTTTCTGATGACTGCTCCCAGTGGATTACACCAGTAGAGGCAATGTAAACAGGTGCATTTTAAGAAGCTGACAGAATGCTAATACAGATGGAGCCTTCATATTTCAGCAGAGGGCGCATTCCATAACATCAGTGCCATCAGTGAAAAGGTCTGCTGTCATGTCACCAAAAGCTGGTAATCATTAGACTAACTGGGTACTATTTGTTAATCGTAAACTTTCAACTAGAATTGTCACTCACAGATCCTCAAGGCAAGATTATGTTCCTAAAAGAATGGAATGATAAAGCACTGAAGCATTCAAGCAGGCCTTCACACATTTGGTTATATCAGTGTTTCTCAAATTTGGGTCTCTAGCGGCTTTTGGGCTACAATTCCCATAATCTCTGACCACAGGCCTCACTAGCTAGGGATGGTGGGAGTTGTAGTCCAAAAACAACTGGGAAACACGGGGTTATGTGCTTTAAAAAAACCAACAAACCCAAACAGGCAGACATAGAGATTAATATCTTTGTTTCTGGAAATGTAACCTGTGACTTCAAGTGGCATTATTAGATTCTTACCAGAACCTAATACATCAAACAGAAGTAAGCTAAAACATTTGGACTTGATGAGCACCATCAAACTGCCATGTCCTGCAGTATTTTATATCACAGAGACCAGTTTAGATGAGTGATTTTGTAAGCTTGGTAGGTTGTGGTTCCAGAAAAGACTTTTAATTGGTGGAATAGACAAGAACAACAGTATGCAAAAAAGAAAAGAAAAGGATGGCAAAAAACAGTTTAGGAAAGCTATATGATACTGGGGTTCTTTCCCACTAAATGAGATACCACTGTAATAGTATGGCCTACACAGGAGGTCGGGAATGGAATTCAATTAGAAAATATTGAGAGAGCAATTTAAAAAATAGAAAGTTATTAGAAGCCTGCTGTGTGACATAACATAGTACAGCTTGGCATTCTCCGAAGCAATTCCAGAAATGGGAGTTATTTGCAAACTGCAGAAAGGGCGATTGTAGTGCATGACGACTATTATCAGAATCTTATTAAAATGCTTTTTGACAAATAACAGATCTGCAGACATACAGATAAAGTGTTGCTGTTATTTGGAAAGGGTGACGCTGCTTTCATCTTTAACACTCCAGAGAGCAAAGTTTTGTTTTTTTTTTTTTAATAAATTTTTATTAGGGGTTTTTACAAAATAAAGTACAGAAATAAACAACCTTTCTTTTATCTCAACAAAGTTTCATAACTTCTTTGGACTTCCTCACATCTCCCGCTGCCATTTTCATCATCATAAATTTTTCCCAGCAATTTATCATCTAATTTGCAAATTTTATAACCACTCATTTAAATATAATCCTCTGTAAATTAGTTTCTCTTAATCTCACTTTACATCCCATTTCGATCCGATTTTGTGGTGGCCAATTATTTATGATCAAACATCCTACTTAACTTTCCGCCAAATCACAATATTTTTGTAAATAAATCTTAAATTTCCTCCAATCTTCTTCAACCCTCTCTTCTCCCAGGTCTCGAATTCTGCCAGTCATCTCGGCCAGTTGCATATAGTCCATCAGCTGCATCTGCCATTCTTCCAGAGTGGGTAGATCTTGAGTTTTCCACTTCTTGGCGATAAGTATCCTTGCTGCTGCTGTTGCGTACAAAAAGAATGTTCGGTCCTTCTTTGGCACCATCTGGCCGACAATGCCCAGGAGGAAGGCCTCTGGTTTCTTAAGGAAGGTATACTTAAATACCTTTTTCAGCTCATTATATATCATTTCCCAGAAGACCTTCACCCTGGGACAAGTCCACCAGAGGTGAAAGAATGTTCCTTCATTTTCCTTACATTTCCAGCATTTGTTGTCTGGCACATGGCATATTTTGGCTAGTTTAACTGGGGTCATGTACCACCTATAAATCATTTTCATTACATTTTCCTTCAGAGCATTACATGCCGTGAAGTTCATCCCCGTGGTCCACAACCTTTCCCAATCCTCAAACATAATATTATGCCCAATATCCTGTGCCCACTTTATCATGGCCGACTTAACCATTTCATCTTGTGTATTCCATTTCAACAGCAAGTTATACATTCTTGAAAGTACTTTAGTCTTAGGTTCTAACAATTCTGTTTCCAACTTCGATTTCTCCACCTGGAATCCTAACTTTTTATCCTTTTTAAAAATTTCTTGAATCTGAGCGTAATGTAACCAGTCTCGCACTTTATCTTTCATTTTTTCCAAACTCTGCAATTTCCAATTGTTACCCTCTTTCTCTATTATTTCCCAATATTTCGGCCATTTGGCCTCCATATTGGGTCTTTTTCGGGCCTTAGCCTCCAGAGGTGATAGCCATCTTGGAGTTTTATTTTCCAATAGGTCTTTGTATTTTGTCCAGACATTAAACACTGCTTTCCTGACAATATGGTTCTTAAAGGCCTTATTGATCTTAACTTTGTCATACCATAAGTATGCATGCCAGCCAAATGCATTGTTAAAACCTTCTAAATCTAACACATCAGTGTCCTCTAGAAGTAGCCAGTCTTTTAGCCAGCAGAAAGCTGCGGCTTCGTAGTACAACCTTAAGTCTGGCAGGGCAAAGCCCCCTCTTTCTTTCGCATCAGTTAATATCTTAAACTTAATTCTGGGCTTTTTGCCCTGCCAGACAAATTTAGAAATATCTCTCTGCCACTTCCTGAAGCACTCCGTCTTATCCACAATTTGCAATGTTTGAAATAAAAACAACATCTTAGGCAATACATTCATCTTAATAGCAGCAATTCGGCCTAACAAAGAAAGCTTCAATTTTGACCAACTGTCCAAGTCTCTCTTAATTTCAGACCAACATTTTTCATAATTATCCTTAAATAGACTCAGATTTTTTGCTGTTATGTTTACCCCTAGGTACTTTACTTTTTTAACCACAGTTAGTTCTGTTTCTCTCTGAAACCGTTCTGACTCTGCATCTGTCAAGTTTTTTCCCAACACCTTAGTTTTCTGTTTGTTTAGTTTAAAGCCCGCTACCCGACCAAAGTCCTGAATCAATTGTAACACTCTTTTTGTACTAGATTCTGGCTCTTGCAATGTCAAAACAAGGTCATCTGCAAAAGCTTTAAGTTTATATTGTTTCACTCCGATCTGAATCCCTTGCACCAACCGGTCCCCTCTAATCAAGTTCAAGAGCACCTCCAGGACAGAAATAAACAGCAAGGGGGAAATCGGGCAGCCTTGTCGTGTCCCTTTTTCAATCTTAAACTCTTCTGTAACCACATTGTTAACTATCAGTTTTGCCTTTTGTTCTGAGTAAATCGCGTCAATCCCATTTTCAAAACCCCGCCCCACTCCCATTTCTTTTAAATTCCCCTTCATAAATTTCCAAGAAATATTATCAAAGGCCTTCTCCGCGTCTATAAAAATTAGAACTGCTTTAGTGTTAATATTTGTTTGCAAGAGTTCCAAAATGTCAATAATGTTCCTTGTATTAGCAAATAAATGTCTTCCTGGGAGAAAGCCTGCCTGGTCTTTATGAATTATCTCATTTAAAACTCTTTTGAATCTTCCTGCCAAAACGTCAGCAAATATTTTGTAATCCACATTTAAAAGGGAAATGGGGCGGTAGTTCTTAAGTTGTGTCTTTTCAGTTTCTGATTTTGGTATCAATGTGATGAAAGCTTCCTTCCACGATTCAGGCGCCTTCTTTCCCTCCATAATTTCATTGCTGACCTCCAGCAGTGGTTGAATCAAATAGTCACTTAATGTCTTATAGTACTTGGAGGTCAAGCCATCTGGCCCTGGAGACTTGCCCAACTTCATATTCTGAATGGCCTGTTCTATCTCTAGTCGTGTTATTTTACTATTCAGGAGTGATCTATTTTCTTGTGATAGTTTTTTAAGTCCATTTTTCTCCAAAAATTTTGCAATCTCTTCCTCCTTTTGTGGCCCTTGAGTGTATAATTTCTTGAAATATTTCTGGAAACATTTTCTAATTTCCACCGGGTTCTGAATATTCCTTCCTTCTATTTCCAAATTTGTTACTATGTTCAGCTTTTGTCTCTTCTTCAACTGCCAAGCCAGCAGTTTCCCACATTTATTAGCCGATTCAAATGTTTTTTGTTTCATTGATTTAATCTTCCATTCTATTTCCTGATTTATCAGTTTGGAATATTGTGCCTGATGAAGTTTAATTTCTCTCAAAATCGGCTGTGACTTCGGGTTTACTCTTAGTTTCTTCTCTAACTCTTTAATTTTCCCCAAAATCTTGTCCTTTTTCTCATTTTGTAGTCTTTTCTTTATGGCGTTCTGTTGTATCAAGAACCCTCTCATCACAGCTTTGCTTGCGTCCCAGATTGTTCTTTTTTCCACAGCAGTGTTCAAATTTATCTCAAAATAGTCCTTTATTGTTTTTTGGGCCTTCTTGATAATCTCCTGATCTCTAAACAAGTTGTCATTCATCTTCCATCTAAAGGAGCCGGTTGGTAATAATGTCATGTCCATTTTCAACGCGTTATGATCGGAGCAGGTCTTTGGGCAGATTTCCACTTTCTTCACCTTAGGAGCCAGACCTCTAGAAATCCATATTTGGTCAATTCTTGTCCAAGTCAGTTGGGCTTCAGAGAAAAATGTTCCTTCTTTCCCTAAGGGGTTCTTTGTCCTCCATATATCAATCCAGTCCATGTTGTCTGTCATTTCAAAAAAGGTCTTTGGTAGTCTGCCTTCTTTAGTAACCTTTTGGCTTTGTGACCTATCCATGTTTGTAGAAACGATCCCATTCATATCTCCCATCATAATGATGTTATCATAGTCCAGATAATCCAGCATAATCTCATGCAACTTCTTGTAGAATTCTGATTTCCCTTCATTTGGAGCGTAGATTCCTAATATCAAAATTTTCTCTCCTTGGTGCTGTATTTCAATTGCCAAAATTCTTCCATGTTCATCTTTAAATAGAAATTTTGGTGAGAGGCTCTCCTTTGCATATATCACCACTCCTCTCTTCTTAACTAAATCCGAAGATATAAATTCTTGGCCTATCCTTTTATTTACCAATATTTTTCTGTGGAGCCTAGTCACATGTGTTTCTTGTAAACAAGTAATGTCTAGTTGCTCCTTTTTTAATAAGTGAAAGATTTTCTTCCTTTTTTCCGGGCTGTTGCAGCCATTTATATTCCAACTTAAAAGTTGCAGAGACATCCTGGATAGATCTGTTTAGTTTCCTTGGGATGGTATTTTGTTCTGTGAGTCTTCAGGGTTCTGAGGTACAGGCACCTGTGGTGGTTCAGACCCTGAGGGTAGTTCAAGTCCTTTATGAAGGTCCTCACCGTAGGCAGTCAAAAACTTATCCCTATCTTCCAAAGTTCTAATTTTGATCTTCTTCCCTCTAAAGGTAAAAGATAGTCCTTGGGGAAAGTCCCACCTAAAGATGATTGAGTTGCTTCTCAGCAGTTTTACTAAGTCCAAATATTCAGATCTAAGATCCAACAGCTGTTTAGGAATGTCCTTAAAAATCTCAATTCTTTTGTCCGAAATGTTCAAAGAGCTTCCATAGTGCAGGCCCAAAATCTTGTCCCTTTCCTCCTTTGATCTCAACGTAATCAAACAGTCTCTGGGCCTTTCTCTCTTTGTAAGTCTTCCAAGTCTGAAGGCTGACACAATTTTAAAATCTTCCTCCTCTAAACCCCAGAACTTGGAGAATTCTTTGGTCAGAAACTCAGCTAGATTACCTTCTTCCACTTCTGGTATCGATCTTATCCTTAAATTAATCTCCCTGTTCCGAAGTTCCAACATAGAGAGATAGGTCTGATGTTCTCCGACCTGCTTACTGAGCGGCCTTACTTCTTTTTCCAACTCTCCCACTCTTTGGCTGGTCTCTTCGGCCAGTTTCTGATTTTCACCTGCAGCCTCCTTCAGTTGTCCGATTGCTTGTGCATTCTGTGCAACTTGCCCAGATAATTTGTTTAAAGTTTCTGTATTAAGGTCAATTTTCGCAGTTTGTTGGTCAACTTTCCTCTCCAAAGACTCCAATTTCTCAAGAATTCTCTCTAATACAGAACCAGATCCTCCTGAGGCCATCTCTTCTAGTTGTAAATCCTCAGTTTCTTCCTCCCCTGCCTGTGACAGGGAGGTAACTTTTTCCTCCGAGGGCAAAGTGGGCACAGATGATCTGCGTGCTTGTGAGGCTGCAGTTACGGTTGTCAGAGTTGTTTGTCTGGTTCTTAATCCCTTTCTTTTTGCGCCACTCATTCCAAAAATATCTAGCAGTCAAGGTCAAGCTGAGTTATTCCCATGGGAAAGCTACGGCCCAGATGGTAGCAATCAAACAGAGGGCCGGGAAATAGAAAGTAAAACAATGTTTTTGTTGTAAGTCCTCAATCCTCTAGGGGGAGCATAAAATGTCCTAGGAAGAAGAGTCCATTCCACATACAAAATCTAAACCAATTCTTAGGGATCTTCACAAAAGTAGTTTTAGCAGAGTTGGTTTTAGGTTTGCCACAATATTTCAAGTTGTGCTTACTGGAGTTCCAAAATGCAAGAACGTAACCATTCTGAACTCCCTCAGACTGTCTCCAAGTTTAAATAGAATGTATCCAAATTTGCAGTCTGACAGTTCTACTGCTCAGGCAGTTCTGACACCTGGGCTTCTTAAACAGAATTGTAATCCACAAAGAAAGGAATATATAAGTCCTAATAAAAGTCCAAAAATCAATTGCTTACAGTCTTTAAAAGGAAAAGTAATTTCTGCGGGTGCTCAATCTGAGCTGTCAAAAGTTCTCTCTATGCCTCCACTCCTCCTGCTCTTTGCTTTAAAAATCAATGGCTGCGGAGGACGGACTTCCTTTTCCTCGTCTCTCCGCTTTCAGCTTATTTTCAATATTTTAGTCCCGAAATTTAGTAAAGTCCTCAATTACTCACGGGTTGTTACGTTTTGGAATCTTGTGTTGAAGGAAGAAAGGTCGGCGCTCACCGGCAACGGCAACGCGGCTTCGCTCCGCTGAATGCGCATAGACCCACAGCGCCGCTACCCCCTCTGCGATCCGGAGCCCCTTACGGGGTTCCCTCAACGTTTCGGGGGTAGCTCCTGGCGCCCGCCGGGTCCCGAGACCGCAGGCTTCCGCTGCCTGCGGTTTTCCAGAATGGGTCTCCGCTTCGCCGTAGCGGACGACCCTTTTCCAGCGTAGCTTCCCTCTCCCGGTTAGGAAAGGGCAGCCATTACCGTTCGCGCCGCCTCCGGAAGTCCAGAGAGCAAAGTTTTGGACCAGTGCCAAGTGGAATCCATACTTGCTGGATTGCCAGCAATAATCCCAATTATTTTGTGTGTTCTCTCAGCGGGAGATAATTAATGCTTCCAATAAACTGCAGGGCTCATGGAGGTAAGCTAGTAACTTCAAAATGGATTTGGTATGTCCATTTAGATCCACTGAGACTCTGGCCCAAATTATTCATTTAAATTATGTTTCTCCATAGTATTTTACTAATTATGCTGGCCTTCTTGGAAAGCAATGGATTGCCATACTTTACAAAGAAATCAAGAGGGCAATTCCTTCCTTTATTTCACAGTGCAGAATTCAATTTGAATCAAAAGCTATATTCACCCATGCATTTCAGTGGGTAGGGTAGCCAACCAAATTTGACCTTTTCAGTCGGTTTGGGTTAAATGAAAGCTAAACATTGCCATTAACGGTAACCAGAAAGTCTCTAGGGTACTCTGCTACAGGTGTTACATTTTAAAGCAAACAAACCAATAATTTTAAAAACCATGAACACACACACACACACACACACACACACACACACACACACACAGGCTATTTGCCTTGCTGGCAACATTATAGCAGGTTTGGGGTGTTGCATGCAGGGTATGAATTACGGTAAATCTCAACTCTGGCAGATTGAAAATGAACCTCTGAACTGGGAGGACATTCACATGAGAATGATTCCCCCCTCCCCCCCCCCAAATAAGGCATTTTATTTACGGTAAATTCAGAAATGTAGATTATTAGTGGTCTAGAAGGCACCAACAGAAACCATTTCCAATGGACACCATCCAAGTTAAATCTGCCTAAACTTTTGACAACCAGATCCTAAAATGCAATGTTCTGTTTTATCGGCTTCAATTTTAAAACATAAAACATTATTTGGAGGAAGGGACAGACCTTGACAGCACTCTTGCTATGCATCTCAGGTACGCCATTTTAATGAGGCTTATCTAACAAACTTCCCAGTAATTTTGAAGATGAACCTTGGTTAACTTTCCGTTCGTGTTTTATAGGCTTCAGTTAAGCCCCATTGAACCTGGCAGAGTTATCCTCCATACTTTATAGGAAAACTGTAGCTCCTTTTCATAGGGGGAGTTACTTTTATTTTCTACAGTGGTCCGTGGTAATATGCATTTACGACATGCTGCATAAAATGGCCTAATCAAGCAGAGTTCTCTTTCAGACATTGTCATTAAGAACCTCTGGTTATCATGAAGAGTGAGAAGGAAGGCAGAGTGCAGGGTCCCTGTTTTACAGAAGCCGTCCTGGTTTCTGATTGGATCCCAGAATCCTGCTTGGATCCTGCTTTTCTTTTGTGGTTGTTTAGTCATTTAGTCGTGTCCGACTCTTTGTGACCCCACAGACCAGAGCACGCCAGGCACTCCTGCCTTCCACTGCCTCCCGCAGTTTGGTCAAACTCATGTTGGTAGCTTCGAGAACACTGTCCGACCATCTTGTCCTCTGTTGTCCCCTTCTCCTTGTGCCCTCAGTCTTTCCCAACATCAGGGTCTTTTCCAAGGAGTCTTCTCTTCTCATGAGGTGGCCAAAGTATTGGAGCCTCAGCTTCAGGATCTGTCCTTCCAGTGAGCTTTTCTTTAGGACGGCCCTATTTTCATCAGAGAAACTTTAGAGGGCATGGATTTATGCAACTCCCAAGCCAAGGAGATACATCCTTTAGAAGACATCTGAAGGCAGCCCTGTATAGGGAAGTTTTTTTAATGTTTTATGTTTTGTTGTGTTTTTATATATGTTGGAAGCTGCCCAGAGTGGCAGGGTATAAATAATAGCTGGATCAATGGTCTAACTCAGTATAAAGCAGCTTTCTATGGATAGCCTATATTTTGAGTCCATACAGGTGACCATTATGTCACATGTTCTACCACCAGACTTAATCCACATAGGCTTTAGATTTATTCTGTGTATGTATAAATAATTATCTTTGGCCTTTGGGGTGGATGATGTAGATATCCACTCCACAATAAGAGCACTCAGCCTGCGATGGTTTGATCATCTGTATGAGATCACAATACCACCTTGCAGGCTGCAAAGAGAATTATATCATGTGCAGAGAAATCAAACACAGTTGTATTACTTATCCACACATTCTCAACCTGTGAAAAGTTGCCCGTTTTCTCTGGCTGCATCAACCTCCTGCCCTATGGGGAGCCAAGGGCGTGTGCCTTGAACCATGAAGCTTGTAGAATTGCATAATTGACTTACGCCTATGGTCCTCCCGCTGCTGGCCTTTCAGAATTATACCTTTCACCTGCAGCAGTCATAGGAATCTTTTTTCCTTACATGTGTCCTAGTAAAGAAATACCCAAAAAGTCTCTTTCTGTACTTGAAGGTTTAGCAACTTTCCACTATCATGCAGCTGCAGTGATTCAGACTAATAGGATTTAGCCTTCCTGGGAAATGGTAAAGGGACCAATTATAAAAAGCGTAGATGCCTCCCTATCAAGGGCTGTGTTTGTTCTCTTTGGCAGGTACCACAGTTTAGACCCTATCTTGGCTGAGTCCAAAAGACCTGTGAGTCCTGGGTGAGTTTTCAACTCATTATAAACTGAAAGTTGGGGGTGGGGGAGAGAAACCATATATATATATATACATTTGAAAAACAGAACAAGCAATGTCTGATCTTCTCCTCAGAGCTCCTTTCTATCAGAACCAGTTTTTACTCTGATTAGCAGAACAAAGAACGCCACTGACAGATACAAGGCACTTCAGCAAATTCTTCTCCGTTTTTCTCACTGAATAAAACGAAATGTGTTAGCGCTGAAGCAAGACACAATTCAGGGCACTAATAGAAGCCACAGATAGAGCAGTCCCCCGTTTTTCAATCAAAGCCCTTTCTAGTCGTCCCTCATAATTTTTACACAATTTATAGCTTTTTAAAATAAAGTTTGGGCTGTTAAATAGGATACAGATACTAAAAATGCTCTTTTCTTCACACACTCAGGAAGGGGTTCCAGTCTTAAACCAAGTCTGCCAAATTTGCTCATCGGTTTGATTTTTATTTTTTTTAAGTCCTCGCAAAAATCCATCAGCATTTTAGTGCTCAGTTTTCCTTTTTTTTAAAAAACAACAATTTTTATATGCAAAATACCAAATTATATATATATATTTCTGAAAGCAATTCTTCCTAACATGACACATTTTATAAGTTATTTTAGGCATAAAAAGGTAAAGGTAAAGGTACCCCTGCCCGTACGGGCCAGTCTTGCCAGACTCTGGGGTTGTGCGCCCATCTCACTCAAGAGGCCGGGGGCCAGCGCTGTCCGGAGACACTTCCGGGTCACGTGGCCAGCGTGACATCGCTGCTCTGGCCAGAGCCAGAGCCAGAGCCAGAGCCGCACACGGAAACGCCGTTTACCTTCCCGCTGGTTTATCTACTTGCACCCGGAGGTGCTTTCGAACTGCTAGGTTGGCAGGCGCTGGGACCGAGCAGCGGGAGCACACCCCGCCGCAGGGATTCGAACCGCCGACCTTTCGATCGGCAAGTCCTAGGCGCTGAGGCTTTAACCCACAGCGCCACCTGCGTCCCATATTTTAGGCATACTTTCCCCTAATTATTCACATTTTTGTACACTTTTTTTTAAAGAACTGTGCTATACAAATTTGGAAAAGTGTGCATTTACAAATTTCATAAATAATAAACGATAACCAGTTGAAGTCCCACTAGCAGCAGGTACAGTTTCCCAACACAACTATCCTTCTGAAGAAGACAATCAATTTAGTGGGACCTAAGTATTTCACAAGGGACGCAGGTGGCGCTGTGGGTTAAAGCCTCAGCGCCTAGGACTTGCCGATCGAAAGGTCGGCGGTTCGAATCCCTGCGGCGGGGTGCGCTCCCGCTGCTCGGTCCCAGCGCCTGCCAACCTAGCAGTTCGAAAGCACCTCCGGGTGCAAGTAGATAAATAGGGACCGCTTACCAGCGGGAAGGTAAACGGCGTTTCCGTGTGTGGCTCTGGCTCGCCAGAGCAGCGATGTCACGCTGGCCACGTGACCCGGAAGTGTCTCCGGACAGCGCTGGCCCCTGGCCTCTTGAGTGAGATGGGCGCACAACCCCAGAGTCTGTCAAGACTGGCCCGTACGGGCAGGGGTACCTTTACCTTTACCTTTACCTTTAAGTATTTCACAAATAACACTGAAGCAAGCCATTGTTTATCATTAGCTCCCCTCACCGCCACACCAACAACAGCTTTTTGTGTTGTTACCTGAAACCACCCTCGTCTTCCCGAGTGTCTGTAGAACCCCTATCTGGGGTGCTGTGTGGTTGTAGCTGGCGATCCAGCATTTCCTTTGTAGGAATCTCTGTCATAAGAATGAAGGAACCAGATATCCTTTCATTGCTAAGCAGTATTGTGGTATAAAGCTCATTTTGTTGAAATGACCTTATAAGCAGTCCTCTCTGCTGCCAGCTATAGGACTCCTGAATTACCTGCTTGTAACTAACAAATACCTTCCTATCTTCTGTTCAGTTATTGCAAATCTGTGCTAACTCACCCACTTCCTTTTTGTCCCCATCCCACATTGAAACCATCTTACTTCCTTTCTCTACAGCAGATGGAAATATAGTCCTTTGAAGAGCAAGAGTCAAGGGTTGCTGTTACCAGCCAAGATCAGAATCATTGCTCTAATGTTCCTTCCTCCAGCTGCTTTCACTTCACTGGTATACTCTGGGGTTTTTTAAATATTTCATTGTGCCTTCAAACTCCAAGCAGTCCAAACAGAGTTAGTTGTTTGTCTCCAAGAATAAGTAGCATTTTCTTTTTATCAGAACGTGATTACATGTCCTAGAAAGCCATGACTGGTGTTTTCTTTTTGTTTTGTTTTTAAATCAAACCAAGCCTGCACATTTTCACATGCCTATTAATCATTTAGCTAGGGTGCTTTTAAAATCTTCCCCCTCATTTTTCTGCTTGCTCTCATATTTCTTGTACCTCCAATGGCTGCATCATTCTGGGGGGAAAGGCTGAATTTCATAATTAGTAAAACAGAGCCCTTGAAACTAATGCAAACTAGCTTGCTTGTGGTTGCATATCCTGGTGGTTTTTTTGGGGGGAGGGGCAGTTAAACACCAGGATCATCACAAAAACCCTTAAGCCATAATGGCTTCTCACTTTTTCATACTGAGTCCCAAATTCCCAAGGGGCCTTTCCTTCAGTACAGTGTTTCAACATGTTACTGGAAGTTCAGATCTATGCGTCCCTCCAACACATTTCTTACAACTATGCCTCCCACTCCCTTCCACACCGTCCACTCAATATGGCATCACTTCCTGTTTTCATGAAAACAATATCTGGGTCACTTGACTGCCCATAAGAAAAAAAATTCACCATTTTCCCGCTTCTCAGTCGGTCGGTCTCTCATAAAGAAAATGATAAGTGGGGCAGGGCCTGTCCGCGAAGCTACTGCCATGGCTGCAAGAGGCGCCAAGAGGTTGAGGATGTTGAAGAGCAGCCATTGCAATCACTTGGTTCCAGCTTGCTTCATTTGGCCAATGCATCTGCACCCCTGCCCCAGCCTCCAAGGAGGAGGGAACAGGGGTGGGACTGGTGTAGAATATGTCCCAAATTTCATCTGAGGAATGTTGGAGGGTATATACATGATGGTTGCAGACTAGGTTCTCCTAGTCTCCCCAACAATATTTGCAGGTGAATAACCCTTAACTGGTCTGAGATAAAATCCCACAAGTATGAATATATCCTCAGGTGCATCCATCAGAATGAAAGCACAAGGCTACAAAGCATGCCATCCCGGAGAGTGATCCCAGATTCTAGTAATCTTCAGCTGGCTTGCTGAACGCACTGAAGATGGATATCATGATGTAATAAACAATGCAGAGGTCTTAGCTGGTTACAGACGCTTCAGGTTACAGACTCCACTAACCCAGAAATAGTACCTCGGGTTAAGAACTTTGCTTCAGGATGAGAACAGAAATTGCATGGCGGCGGCGTGGCGGCGGCAGCAGGAGGCCCTATTAGCTAAAGTGGTACCTCAGGTTAAGAACAGTTTCAGGTTAAGAACGGACCTCCAGAACGAATTAAGTTCTTAAACCGAGGTACCATTGTAGTAGACATGTGCACCTAAGCAGTTCCCAAGAGACTAGTGAAGGGGCAATCTGTACATACAGCACCCCCTGTGCCATGTTGTAAAGCACCTTTTGTTAGGTGATCTCCAGATGTTTAGGACTACAATGCACATCAGACTGATGAGAAAAAAAATCTGGAGAGCACCAGGTTGGCTGATTTAGTTATTATAGTCTTTTCATGGGATCAGAAACAGCCCTTAAAAGAACTGGGCAAGATGCATAACTGAGGGAGCCCAGAAATCTGGACACCAAGATCTAGCCTCTGAAATGGACCTATTTTCTCTGTGTGGCACTCCTCCCGATACCTGTTCCTGCCAAAATTTCACTTATAACAAATAAAAGGTAAAGGTAAAGGTACCCCTGCCCGTACGGGCCAGTCTTGACAGACTCTGGGGTTGTGCGCCCATCTCACTCAAGAGGCCAGGGGCCAGCGCTGTCCGGAGACACTTCCGGGTCACGTGGCCAGCGTGACAAAGCTGCATCTGGCGAGCCAGAGCCGCACACGGAAACGCCGTTTACCTTCCCGCTGGTAAGCGGTCCCTATTTATCTACTTGCACCCGGAGGTGCTTTCGAACTGCTAGGTTGGCAGGCGCTGGGACCGAGCAGCGGGAGCGCACCCCGCCGCAGGGATTCGAACCGCCAACCTTTCGATCGGCAAGTCCTAGGCGCTGAGGCTTTAACCCACAGCGCCACCTGCGTCCCCTTATAACAAATAAAAGGTAAAGGTAAAGGTACCCCTGCCCGTACGGGCCAGTCTTGACAGACTCTGGGGTTGTGCGCCCATCTCACTCAAGAGGCCAGGGGCCAGCGCTGTCCGGAGACACTTCCGGGTCACGTGGCCAGCGTGACATTGCTGCTCTGGCGAGCAATAACAAATATATAACAAATAGCTGTCATTAAATCAAAGCCAGCGCTAACATTTTAATAGTAATGGTTGTTAATCTTTTAGAATCTGTTAGCGACATAATAATGAAAAGGAATATGTGCTGGATTGTGGTGATGTTTGATGCTGAAACTAGGTCAGGAATCTTTAAAACACTTATACAGGCAACAGATTTTCATTTTTTTTATTACCTCTTATTTGGCAGCCTACATAATACTAGAAGTATACAAAATGTTATATAGGCAGTAATAGGTATGTGTACTCAGGAGTTATTAAGTATCAGCAAGTATTATTCATCAGCACAGAGTTGATTTGGCTTCAGTTTCTTCAAGGTAGTCCGATCGTTCAGTTTTAAATATTTACATACCTCTCTGCCTGCCTCCATCTTGAAATTAATTCCCTGCTCTCAAAATAAAAGATGGCCAAAGATTATGTGCCTTGATGTTGGTGGGCTACCCACACCCTCCAAGGTTAGTGATATCAATTGGAATGGTCAGGACAAAGGTTGTTCATCAGTGTGAACACTGAAAACACACGGGACAACGAAACCTAGCCAAAAACCCAGTCAGGAGGCTCAGAATAACTGTGAGAAGCCAAGAATGAAATCTTTATCCACCCAAAGCAAATGAAAACACCAATTCAAAAGCAAATTAATGAGTTGTCCAAGCAACAAGGAAACATATTTTTTTTAAAAAAGTTTTTATACTCTGAAATTTCATAATCCTTCCCTTGTTAGTAACCTGTCTGTGCGTGATTTGCCTTTTTATTAGTTGCATGTTAGTACATTATTATCTAAAATGATGGGGAAATGGCTTAAGCTGTTCATTCTATGGCATTAGTAGTAACCATACTTAAGGCCAGTGGGTTGTTGTTTTTTTTAGAAAAAGAGGTGCCAGAACTCCCCGTGAATGCCTCCCTTGTTCTCTTATAATGGCAATGGTGCCCACCTAAGAGGTGCTGGAACTGAGTTCCTGTGGGTTCCTGCTGGAACCCCCCCTTGCTTCGAGCCATAAGTGAGAATAACAATCAAATGGTAACACCTCTGTTGTTGTATACCGAGGGTTTTATCAATTTACTAATCTCAATCAACCTTAAGCTTTACTATAGAGCATATGATACAGATACCTTTTTGAAATAATTCAATGGAAATATTGTGGTAAGTTGCAGTATATGTATGTATGTATGTATGTATGTATGTATGTATGTATACTGCCCTTCATCCAATGATCACAGGATGGTTCACATTAGTAGATTGATAGAAATCACAGTTTCTGGATGAAAATGGTGGGCTGCATTCATTTGTCATCTGTAACGAGCACATGCTTTTATTGACTCTTCAGGGCAAGGATATGCACTTTGTTCAGTATCTTGTTAACTTGCTATTGGAAGTTTATATTGAAACAGGAGGAGGCATAGTTAGATTAATCTTTAATATAATAATCTACATTTGTGGAGATGTGTTTTTGCCTGGATTTTAGCTTATCGTTGATTTTTTTTTATGTTTCCATTAACTTCCCCACCAACATCTTATTGTTTCATTATTTCGGTAAACCGCTTTGAGGTGCTATTACAAACTTGTGAAATAAATAAATACCTATGTAGCACACAAGATCTCAAAACCAAAACAATATAACACTTAAAACCAAAGCCGTCGCCCCCCAAGCGCCACTATATATCAACCTCACAGTGTTATTGTGACAATGCAATATACAAGTAAAGAGGAACATGCCCTGGTTAGCAAAAGTGAATAGTAAATTAACAAAGAATAGGGATAATTTTGTATTCTGCAAATATTTGAGATTGATTTGTATATTTGATTTTATGATTATGATGTATACTGCTCTGGGTACCTTTTGCCACAATACAGTGGTACCTCGGGTTAAGAACTTAATTCGTTCTTAACCTGAAACTGTTCTTAACCTGAGGTACCACTTTAGCTAATGGGGCTTCCTGCTGCTGCTGCAGCGCAATTTCTTTTCTCACCCTGAAGCAAAGTTCTTAACCCGAGGTAATATTTCTGGGTTAGCGGAGTCCGTAACCTGAAGCATCTGTAACCTGAGGTACCACTATAGTGGTATATAAATATATTATTGTGGCTACTGTATAACTATTGCCTGTGCTCTGCTCATATGAACCTCTTCCAAGAAGCTGTCTTACCTGGCCCTTTCAGGTTACCTGCAGATGTGTGGATGCTGTTGTCTGGGGATGAATATGGTCCTTGAACTGGGCCTCAGAGATCAAAACAAAAAAATTCCTTCCAGTAGCACCTTAAAGACCAACTAAGTTAGTTCTTGGTATGAGCTTTCATGTGCATGCACACTTCTTCTGAAGAAGTGTGCATGCACACGAAAGCTCATACCAAGAACTAACTTAGTTGGTCTTTAAGGTGCTACTGGAAGGAATTTTTTGTTTTGACTATGGCAGACCAACACGGCTACCTATCTGTAACTGGGCCTCAGAGATGGTCAAGACAACAGATCTAACAGGAGTTCTTGTGGTATGAACTAGATTGGCTAAGGGTACACTGTTATCTTTCGGCTTCTAATAAAATCCACTTTACTGGGAAGACAGGCATTAAAGGGGAAACATGAGTGAGGCAGCATAAGTTGGCCAACCTAATTTTTGAGACTTCAACTTCTGCTAGTTTGAGTTTAGAAGTAAAATAATGGAAAAAGCAGTTTGCATAATTGCACTCCCCCCGCCTTTAACCTAATGTGTTTATCAGAAGCCAGCAGTCCCAGTGAGTATACGCTTACTTTTCAAGCTTTGCATTTCAAACAAAATGGGTACAGTATGGAATATATCAAATGGAATATGTGGCACGTTTGCAAGGTGTTCCTCAGTTATTAGCTGTACCTAGGAATAAAACTGATTGATGTGCAGGGTTTGTCTTTGGTAGGAAACGCTTGGAATTTAAATGTCCTAAAATATGTTTTTAAAGGAAATAAATACAGCATTATCTGTCACAGGAATGGAAATTATACAGTGAGGTAAATATAAATTGCATATTTGCATACAAATATTACTGAAATACAAAAAGAAGATGTAAAAGTGCACTTTCGGTTAACCTTTGACCTACTGCAGTTTGTTATTCAACATATATATTATGGCAGGTTTTCATCCAGATATATAAGGCAACGAGAATGTACCACATTATTCTTTTCTGCAAAATAACAACAAAAACAGACGCTACATCACTCTAGGGATGCAATGTTACTGTAATGATGGTATTTCTGTATTTTGGTCCACAAATGCTATGTTTGAAATGAAATTATGAAATTAATTACGTAATTAATAACTGTAATGGCATGCAATGGCCTTGAATCCACACAGTGAAACACCCACTGATGCCATTTCAATAACATATGAGTTGGGCCTGAGCAACACTTTGAGTTGGCTGAACTGCATAGTTAAGAGAAAACACAGTTAAAATGCAAAGGGTTATATTTGAAATAACAAATATTTCCAGTGTTTCCCCGGAGCTTTATAATTTGCCTGGAGCTTTTTAAATTTTGTGTGTGGAACTTCCACATTTGTGCTACAGATCCATATAAGTTTTCTAAATCCATAATGGAGCTGCTCTTAAAAATGGGCCTAGACTTGTGATGCAGCCAGAAAATGGCCACTAGCAGGCTGTGCCACAATTTTTCTCATTTCCATTCTGCTTTGGTCCCAGGAGAGAAATTAAACTAGTCCTTGAAATGCACAACAAAGCTATAAAGCAACAGCAACATTTCCCATAAGCTCTCTTCATTGCATTACCAGATTTCTTATTCATGAAGTTTGCCCTAATTGCATTAGAATGAAAGTATATTATTTTTATTGATGATAATAGTATATGAAAAGTAATTATATTAGTGATTTCACTGTATTAGCAAAATAATGTTAATCTGTGTTATAGGCAAAATGTTGCTTTGGAGAGAGAGCAAGGAAAGCGGCTTTAGTGTGGCACACTACCCAATCTCTGAGCAATACGAGATTCCAGAGGTTCCAGGCCCTTACCCAGGGTTTGTGTTTCCTTTAGGAAATGAAGAACACTAGCTATTGTGGTGTCCTTATGATATATGGTTTATATACGCATATGCACCACCTGAGCCTGCAGTGGAAGGGTTCAAAGCATAACCCCCTCCCCGCAAAGGGTATTGATTCTCCCACAGCCAAGGCCTTGGAATCAAACTGTTATGTACTGAAGTTCTCACCCTGAGCCAGCAGGGGGATACCGTAGATAGTTATGCAAATAAGGGATCAAAAGTGACGTTTAGTGATTGGATAGTTTTTGAAAATTGTTACAGTTACGTTGTACTGGCGCCCTATATAAGCAGGCTGACTGAACCCTTCAGTTCAGTTCTGTTCTGACCTGTGAATAAACAAGAGCTGTTTGAAGAATCGCTGTGTCGTCTGATATGTTCACCCACAACTTAACACAAACAGAAATTAATAATTGCCTTGTCTCTCCCACTCCCCGGCTTGCTGCTTTGCTTCTGGTCCACATAACTGCAACTCAGCTCTAACTCTGGTTTTATTCTTCCACCCATTCACCTTCTCACAAAAAGCCCCTTTCCCTTTTAATGGCCCATCGCCCAGGCAATTGCCCCAACACAGGAAGCTAGCCTGGTTTATATTTTATCACTTACTGGATCCAGGAGTTAGCAGGGTCCTGCATACAGCCCACTCCCCCTCCTCACAGCAGTATTTTTTATTGATAACAGTATATGAAAAGTAGTGATTTCACTGTATTAGCAATATAATGTCCGTCTGTTAAAGTTACTTTTGAGAGAGAGCAAAAGGAAGGAAAGCAGCCTTGAGATCAAGCTTCCCTGTACTTTCCCTGTTCCCTTCCCCTGTCATGTGACAAAGACACGTGAGAGCAGAAGCAGCAAAGCAGGCTGGGATGTGCTGGGACTGCACATTCATTTGGGCCTACTAAAGTTATTCAGGCCTAACTGCTAACTGTTGAGTCACTCTGACATGTGACTTAGCAGCCATTTTCTCTCTGTTCTCTGTAAGATTTCAGTCAGAGTCAGTCTGCCTCAGTTGTGAGCAGTATGTAATCTCAGTTAAACTGTTTGGAACCATGAAGATGTTTATTTTAACTCAGTAAAGCTTTTATTCTTTCACTTAAAAACTCTGCATTATTAATTTACGCTGCACGTCATCCCCGCTGTCACAACTTACATTGCAAGCTGCTTGAGGACAAGGGACTGCCTCCTTTTGCTTATGAAACTCTTGTAAAGTGCCAATTGTGTTGGTAGCACTGAATAAACAATAAACATTAATGGACCCAATCCATTCAAATCTGTTAAAATCTTGACATAGAAGTTTACAGGTTGCCAACTGAGCGCCACAAGATAATATTGTTTTTGTTACCTTCTGCTGAAGAGAGGCTGCCAACATTTTAATATCTTATTATTCTATATACTAGAACACATACTTATTCATATATTTCAGGGATGGGGAACCAGTGCCCTCCAATCAACCCCCATGGCCAATGGTCAAGGATGATGGGAGCTGTGGAGGCCCAATATATTTGAACAACACTTTCAAAATCTGAACAACACTTTCAAAATTTCAGTCAGAGGATTTTACTCATTTCAGCTCAAAGATATTCTAGAAAAGCATAATGGGCCAGATTCAGCTATGCTGTTATGCTAGTGGAAGCCAGTGCAATGAGTCCTAGTGCAAAACGACCTCCTCCCTTCTCCACCCCCATGCCCTCCTTATCCTCCCCAAATCTGCTCAGAATGATTGGGATGAACCCCAGAACAGGGGGGGGGGGGGCATGGAGGAAAACAAGAGAAACTGTTCATATTTTGCATATTCAGCAAGCAGAAATGTTTTCGCTGATAGAACAATTGTCTTAAAACAACATTGAATCCCACCATTGTGGTCCTGTAATCTGTTATCAGCTGTTCAGAACAGACTGCATTATGAACATGTGAAAATGTGCGTTATATGGGGGCCTTCCTGTTCCCCTGTGTATATTTAGGAGTGTGTGCATGAAGAAAAATATTCATCCATCCCCTACTCAGAGAATTGACTTCTAGAGGCCTTGGGAAATAGCCGGACTCTGAGGAAAGCCAATGCCAGAAAGCCATACTAACAAAATTGCAACAAACCGGCAAAATTGCTAATCAACAAGAGAAACTGGAAAAGGGAAACTATCCCTGAAGAGGGAGGATTGGAGCATAGGGCATAGCTGTCAACTTACAGATTTGAAAATAAGGGACCAGCAGCCTTGAAAATAAGGGACCAGCAGCCAAAATAAGGGACCTGCAGCCTCACCTGTTCCAGGCACTCCAGTCTTCCTGTCCTCCTGCAGTCTGGTCAAACTCATGCTGGTAGCTTCGAGAACACTGTCGAACCAACGTTGTAACCAGAGGATCAACTGAATAGAATCTGAATCACATGCACCACAAGGCCCATGCAGCCTCAACTTAAGATGGCTCCCTGGCCTAGCTTTGCACTGCAAAGTTTGCAGCAGCATGTGCAACAAAATGGCGTCCAGCGTTCAAAAAACCCCTAAGCTTGCATTAACTAGCCACACACGAGGCATGCAAGCTCCACCCCCCAGTCGTTCTTAGACTTCTTATTGGGTGAGCAACACAGCCAAGCAACACAGTTGGAGCCTCCCTCCTCCCTGGCCGGCAGGGAGGAGAGAGAGGAGCTGCTTCCTTTGAAATTTAAGGGACATCATTTAAGGGACATTTAAGGGACATCTATCAATAAGGGACAGCAGTGGGACATGGCGCTGGAATAAGGGACTGTCCCTTCAAATAAGGGACACTTGACAGCTATGGCATAGGGTATCCATAATTTCTCTGTGTTAAGAATCAGATTTCAGGCATTTATTATAATGAGTCTTTTAGCATTCCTTCAGAACCCTTCAGAAATTAGGTTGAAGCAGATTTATTATGAGGGACTGAAGCCAGATAGAAAGCCTAGTCCAAATTAAAATCAATAATAAAGTAGTTCGAAAGTGCTTTTGGACACTCACTTTTCTATTCATACTTTTGGAGCAGAACGAGGCTTTTCTTCCCTGATTTTGGAGCGAAGCGCCCTTTTTAAGGAAGCATCAGAGCGCAAAGTCACCGCCTCATTGCAATATGTTACTGTGTTTTAAATTATACTTTTTTTAATGAGTGCTTGCTTCACTTACCTCATTTTCATATCTGCATTAGCACAGCACTAGCAAAATACAATTCCACATGAAATATGTTTTTCAAGAATCTATTTAGATAGAAACAAGCATGATGGAACAATGTTCTTCATACATATTCCTAATCAAAATGAACTTTAATTAGACTAAGTCCGTAACAACTGTGCCGGGAGCAAGCATCACTACCTTTCAGAAACAATTTCCAATGAACCTTGCTAGGTGTTGCCTTGACAGTAGGACTTAGGAGCCACTGCAGTATTAATGTAGTATTATTTATAAAATAATAAGTAGAAAAAATAAAGGGTAATTCAGTTGCATTCACAAGAGCCACCATTTTATAAGTGGAGCAATAATAATAATAGTAATAATAATACCCTGCCCATCTGACTGGGTTGCCCCAGCCACTCTGGGTGGCTTCCAATGCATATAAAAACATAATAAAAATTACATATTAAGAAGCTTTCCTATTCAGGGCTGCCTTCAGATGACATCTAAAGGTTATATAGTTACTCGTCTCCTTCACATCTGTAACAGCAGACAGCTGTAGAGAATGACAAGCTGTAGATATCTACCAGTGAAACATTTTCCTATCCCACTCATTTCAAGCTACCTAGAAGGAAGGAAAGATGATCCGGCAACATTACTGAAACCTTGTTGTACAATATAAATGTGAATTATGAACTAACACAATTCTACAATTCTATTTACATTCCAGGCTTGTTAATCTCCCTCGGCTGGATTCTTCCCATCGTTTCACTTCTTCTTAGGCTTCAGCATAGTTGATCTATCGAACCGAACAAATGCATTAGGTGATCAGAGAGATCATGGGAGGTGTGCTGCGGTTAGCTTCTGCACGGCAGCAAGCCCAGCCTGGCCAGATGTGAAGTTGGGGAGGGAGCAGGAAGTGATGCTGTGCAGTAACAGCATTGCTGCTTGGAACACTCTCCCCCTTTCAACTATGCCTGGAGGTGAGTGCAAGCAGGGTTGGGGGCAAGGGCATAAGGGACTTAGGAGTTGGGTGCTTTTTACCTTTTGCTTTTTACAGCAAAAGCACCTGAGTGCACTAAAAGTGAGCAGAAGGAAGGACAGGCAGGATCCACTGAGCTTGCAGTAAGAATGCAAAAGTGGAGAAGCAAGGTGGTGGAGATCCTGGGGGGGGGGGAGATAGAGGGTGGCGTAGGGTGTGCATTATGAGCACCACATTAATGAAGTTTAGGCTTTCTTTCTTTTTTTACTCACACATTTTTACTCCCAGGCCTTCACTGATGGTTGAACTCTGTGTATTATAACTTTAACTCTCGTCTGATTTTTCAGTTGCAAAACACAGAAAAGCAAGAAAGATTGGCCATTGGCTCATATGGCCCAGTATTGTCTACGCTGACTGGGTGTAAGTTTGGAGGGCTTGTGATGTTCACCTAAAGAAAAGTGAGCATGGTTGGGCTCCTGAATTTTTCTCCAGCTAATGAAATCAAAACTAAAGAAGACTTCCTAACTCTTCCCTCACCGTGACAAACACAATTGCCTTGAACTGCCTCCCTGCCTTTTCTTCAAACAACATTTTCCCGAACACAGGATCAGTGCTGATAGCACTCAAGCCATGGGAAGAGGGAAGTGGGGAGATCTCTCCTTCCCCTCTCTTGAAATCACAGTAGGAAGCAAGGCTCTGGTGGAAGTCTTCGTTAAATAGCTAGTTATTTTTACACAGTAGACTTAAAAAAGAAAGAAAAAATGTTCATTTGTTATAGCAAGGCACCGCTAGACTTAACGTCTGATTTGGTTTCAGCTGGTTAAACTTGTATAACACAGTGAGAAAGTTGCTGAAATCAAATAGGCACAGATGAAATTGAAACACTTTCTTGGTATCTCCGTGATAGTGTTGCAATGGTCATTAATCATGTTTTAATTAAATGTTTCCCAGATACAAATCTGACTCATTAAGCCACCCACAGATCAGTTAGCTTAGGACTCCAAGAGCACTGCAGAAAGTAATATAGCTGAAAGTACTTCAGCAAATTCAACAGTGAACATTTTCTCATGAAAGAAAGAACATGTTTTTCCCCCTGATCTGGACCTTTTAAAATATCTGCCCATCTACATTGGTTTTAAATGGGTTAAATGTGCTAGTTTAAGTGATTGCTTATTTTTCATTTTTTTCAAATTCAGTTTCTTAATGAAAATTCCAGGTACTCTGTATTCTTTCTGGGATAAAAATAAAATAAGGGATTTTTTTTTTTAGAGGGGGATTGCAAGCTGGATTATATCCTTGGATCCCTTCCAGGCCTGCTACCTGATCTTTTAAACTGAAGATGCTGGAACCTCCTGCATGCAAAATATGTCACTAGATGGTGAATGCTAATGTTGACTCAAATTAGACCCTGACCACATGGAATAAATCCAAAACATCAAAATGTTACATTCCTCAATTTTATTTTGTTGTGCAAGAAAATGTATGTTTTAAAAGAAAATATGGTTAAAAAACTATGAATTGAAATGGACATTTAAATGCAAATTTCAGGAGGTTTTACATTTGCACAAACCACAGATTTGTGCAGAAAGAGGATGCAGTGGAGTTGCGAGTGAAGGTGTGTAAAAGTGGCATGGACCTGAAATAAAACCATCTGTCCATCCCCAGTTGTGCACTACAGCTGTCTCTCTAGACCAGTCTTTTCCAGCCTTTGGTTCCCAAATGTTGTTGGACTACAACTCCCATTATTCCAGATCACTGGCCCTGCTGGCTATGGAGGATAGGAGTTGTAATTCAACACAATCTGGGGACCTAAGGTTGGGAAGGGCTGCTCTAGACTCATCTTCCTCTTCTCTTTCCATTAAAGATGTTATGTACAGTGGTACCTCGGGTTAAGTACTTAATTCATTCTGGAGGTCCGTACTTAACCTGAAACTGTTCTTAACCTGAAGCACCACTTTAGCTAATGGGGCCTCCTGTTGCTGCTGCGCCGCCAGAGCCCAATTTCTGTTCTTATCCTGAAGCAAAGTTCTTAACCTGAAGCACTATTTCTAGGTTAGCAGAGTGCGTAACCTGAAGTGTATGTAACCCGAAGTACCACTGTATTTTCTAAATTTCCTGACCAAACCAAATTAGAAGGTTCGTGTTGCAAATAAGCCTTGGAATTGTAATGGGGTTGAGTTCCAGCTGCAATGGTTTACTACCGTGTGCATTGCAAATAATTCTCCATGATCTCACTCATCTCTTCCAAATTCAGTAATCAAGATGCACCCTGCCCATAGACAGGTCAATACTATTGTGGAATAGCTGGCTCTGGGCTCTCTGTGGCAGCATGTGTCTGCTAACCACAGCAAGGACCATAAGTTAGAAATGTTAAAGTGATGTGCCCATTTCCAAATGTGGGTGAATCAGCATAGCTCAATTAATGATTTGATTACAGGTGTATTAAAAACCAGAAGTCTCACTTTGCCAGCTGCCTTGGATTGGCACTGCTGTCGTCTTATACGTAATCTTTTTTTTATCTGCTTTCCCTGGAGGGAAATGCTGTTTTCGGGCAGATGGAAAAGAATAAAACCTAAAGAGAAGAAGCAATTTAAAATAAACTCTAAAAATTCCTGAGGAAAGTCACTCCCTCTTTGAAGTCCGGATAAAGAACATAATATACTATTAATCCAAGAGCAGGAAGGCTTAGAGGACAGGGACAGACTAAATGCGAAGATAAAGTTGTTCATCTCCTAAAGAACTGTTACATAAATTACACGAGAAGGACATCAGTTTTATTTCTCTTTGACTTTTATTCTATGGCACATCATGTGATTTGTTATGAGCCAGAAACTACTGCTGTATTTTATTATTATTACACCATCAACATCCTAAACAGAAATAAAATAAATTGACAACACAAGTGGCAATTTGTGGTTGTTGGGCCCAGTGTCAGCACCCAGCACCTCAGGCCTCAATGTCTTGGCAGACTCACCCCTGCACTGACTTAAGCCAGGCATTGGTATCTGAGACCCTTCCCTGTAATTTCTCATGATTCCCCAACCACGGGCTGCATTGGGAGCATTGTGTGAAATTAACATGGCAGCTGCGAGTTGTTTGGCATTGACTATAGTGTGGCTACTCTCTGCTGCTGCCACCAGCCTGACATTATAGGGGGTATCTCAGCAGAGGATGCACTCTGCTGAGGGCTCCACACAAACCTGCTTGTTGTGGTTGTACAACCATCAACCCCTGCCCTCATGCCCTGTTTTTCCGATACGCTGGAGCATGTTGTTACAAAGTCCCATCTGGTTTCAGCAATGCCAGGCATTTTGTGTTGCTGGTCCCAATCTGTCGAACACTCCTCCAGCAGAGATTCAGCAAGCATCCTCACTGTTTACTTTTAAGCATGTCTTGGAGAACTTTTTATGCTGACAGGCCTGGTTTTTTTTGATTACTCAGTCATTTTGCCAATTGGTTTATATATTCGTTTATGTTTTATTGCACTTGTACATATTGTTGTATGCTGCCTTGATATTTTATACAGGTTGGCAGCATATTAAATAATGTTAACATATAAATAAATGAATAGACCATTGCTCAAATTAAGAGGGGAGAGGCAAGGGGCCCTAAATGAAACCCACACATCCCCTCCTGTTTTTAGCCAAATTGTGACAAACAATTGCTAAGAGAGTCATCACAAAAGGGAAGAGGGCTGCCTTCCCTCTGCTCCTTTGATAATTCAAGCTTTGTAGTACTGTAGTAACATTTTTTCATGACGTGGAGTTAAAACCTTATTACGTGTGGATGAGTGCAGATCAAATAGCTATTAAAGACACACACAAAGACCAGTCCAAAAGCTGGCAGTCCTACTTGTACACATCTTCTGCAGAGAGTGGGGTCTGGTTATAAAATGGCTGCGCGCGCGCACACACACACACACACACACACACACACACACTTTTTTTTTTTTACTAGTCCTTCCAATGCAACTCAATGGGTATTTTATTTATACGTGTTTATCTGAATTAACATATGCAAAAGACTTCAAGTGACAAGAAAGGAGATTCTGAGTAGACATTAGGAAGAACTTTTTGACAGTAAGAAAAGACAGTGGAACCAACTCCCTCTGGAGATTGTGGACTCTCCTTCCTTGGAGATTTTTAAACAGAGGTTGGATGGCCACCTGTCATGGATGCTTTAGTTGAGATTCCTGCATTACAGGGGGTTGGACTAAATGACTCTTGGGGTCCTTTCCAACTCTATAATTCTGTGATTCTAAGAACTGAGGAGCAGCCAGCGATATCTCTCTCTCCCGCACCAGAAGTGGTAATGCCTTTTATTTTTTATTTTTTTTTATAATATTTTTATTGATTTTAAGAAATACAGAAAAAAGAATAAAGGATAGTTATAAGAAAATAGAATAGAAGAATAACAAATTTCCATGTTCTTTTTCCATCAGATCTAAAGGACTTCCCCACATCCTCCAAACCCTGCATTCTCTGTCCTATAAAACATCAGCAATTTGTTAACTTATTTCAAAACTTATTGTATCTTCCATTTTATCATGTTCCCTGATTTCAATTTTACTATAACCCAATTCTTGTATGCTTTGTATTAAACACAATAAAGTTGTTTCATTATTTTACCTCTAAATTCTTGTGTCTTAATTTTCATTTCATTAACTTACATTTGCTGAAGCTAGAGTTTCCTAAAAGGTGCATTTTTTTTTTAACATTCATACAGCTTATAGTGTTTTTTCAAATAGTCCTTAAACTTTTTCCAGTCCTCCTCAATTGTTTCTTCTCCCAAGTCTCGGATTCTGCCAGTCATTTCAGCCAATTCCATATAGTCCATCAACTGTGATTGCCATTCCTCCAGCGTGGGTAAATCTTGTGTCTTCCAATATTTTGCAATCAGGATCCTTGCTGCTGTGGTAAAAAGGTAAAGGTAAAGGTACCCCTGCCCGTACGGGCCAGTCTTGCCAGACTCTGGGGTTGGTGCGCCCATCTCACTCAAGAGGCCGGGGGCCAGCGCTGTCCGGAGACACTTCCGGGTCACGTGGCCAGCGTGACATCGCTGCTCTGGCGAGCCAGAGCCGCACACGGAAACGCCGTTTACCTTCCCGCTGGTAAGCGGTCCCTATTTATCTACTTGCACCCGGAGGTGCTTTCGAACTGCTAGGTTGGCAGGCGCTGGGACCGAACAACGGGAGCGCACCCCGCCGCAGGGATTCGAACCACCGACCTTTCGATCGGCAAGCCCTAGGCGCTGAGGCTTTTACCCACAGCGCCACCTGCGTCCCTTGGGTGCTGCTGTGGTAGCATACATGAAAAAGGTTCTGTCCTTCTTAAACACTCTCTGGTCCACCATGCCCAGAAGGAAGGCCTCTGGTTTCTTAGGTAAGGTAAATCTCAGTACCTTTTTTAGTTCATTATGGATCATTTCCCAGAAGGCCTTCACTTTCGGGCAGGTCCACCAGAGATGAAAGAATGCCCCTTCCGCCTCTCTACATTTCCAACATTTGTTGTCAGACAGATGGTATATCTTAGCTAGCTTGACTGGGGTCATGTACCACCGGTATACCATTTTCATAATATTTTCCTTCAAGGCAAGTGGTAATGCCTTTTAAAATCATCACTGTTGTTTTTGTTTAAGTAAAAGCACTGAAATTAAACTAGACATAATCAGGAAGCAAATCTGATACCTGAATATATTACTATGGCAAAGGAGTACGATTTCATGAATGTCTAGAGAGAGTTAACAATACACTGGTGCTTCTTAAACAAATGGTTTTTAAGTGAACAGCAAATCAATGCTCCAAACAGTGTAAGCTATTTGAAAGTAGGCTGACATGACAGAATGCTTCATTGCTAAAGAATTACTATATTAACAGTCAGTTGTCTAATAAAATACCTGTGTGACATGAGCTAAGGACACTTGACAGGGTTTGGCAGAAACGGCACCATCGCTGTCTGTTTATGAAAAGAAATGGCATTGCAAAGAAAATTGATTCCTGGTAGTATTCCGTCAATATTTATGGTCTCTAATCAGCAGACAAAAATCATTGATGGTTTTATTGCCTCAGCAAGTAACTACAGCTTTTATACGTACCAAAGCTTTTCTTAACACTTCCAATTCTGGATTTCATAACAACGCAGAATCACAAATGAGATAATGGCAGAACAGGCCCTTTCTTGAGTGTAGGAAATGTGCTGTAATGGTTCTTCAGAAATATGTAATTGCAAAGCCTTGCAGGATCAATGTAGGTGCAGATGAGTCTGAATTTATTAGCAAGACAAAGAAAGCCAGGCACCGCTACAGAATAATACTCTCCTTTATCTTTTTTTTTAAACAGCCTGCGAGCATTGTCATCTGTTTGATCCTGTCCTCATCGATTGCAATGATAAGAGTTTTAAAAGGCAGATGCTATTTAAGGTGAAAACTGAAATCAGATGAACAGATTACCTGATTTGGAAAATAATTTAGGAGTGTGCCCAGCAGGGCAGCATTATTGCACTAGAAACAGATGTAGCTCAGTGTCAGGGTGTCTGTGTCACATGATGAAGGTCCCAACTTCAATCCACAGCTTCTCCAGGTGGGGCTGGGAGGGATTTCCTGTCTCAAACCCTGGAAAGTCAGTGTACCAGGTGCTTCCATTCTGAGCCAAGTAGGAGTGTATGCCTGGACTCTCTTCAATCAACTTTTCCTCACACAGTCTAGCAGTGGTGGGAAAGGACCGTGGTTGTAGAGCATCTGTTTTACATGCAAAAGATCTCAGGTCCAATTCCTAGCATCTCTGGGTTGGGCTGGAAATGTCCCCAGTCTGAAACCCTGGAGAACTGCTGCCAGTCAGTGTAGATGGACCAATGGTCTTGCTCAGTATCACCTGTGCTAGATAGACCAATGGTCTTGCTCAGTATCACCTGTGCTAGATGGACCAATGGCCTTACTCAGTATAAGGTAGCTTCCTATGTTCCAAGAGAAGCCCTTCATATTGGCAAGTGGGGTGCAGCCCTGCCAGTTTCTGAACCTCCAAAACCTCCAAAGCCATGGTCCAGTCTTTGTCCTGTCACCCACAATAGTATTAGTACGTTTCGAGTGACTGAGAAGCTTCTGACCATTTTCTCTGCTAAGCCAGTCATAAAAATCACCAGCAGGAGATTCCCTCCTCCGCCTCCAAGGACAGAAAACAACGTAGGAACACCCAGGCAACTTTCACCCATAGAAAGAGCTGGACAGGGAAGGCAGGTGGGATGGTTCTGGTCTAGTTCTCCCTGCATTTCTCTCTCACAGAAGCCACATCCGGAGGCACAAAATGTAAACAAAACTTAAGCGCTCTAAGCCTTGTGGGTGTGGGGATGAGTGGAGTGGTTCTTGCATATTGCAAAAGTTTCATGTATTCCCGTTCTTTCCATCCCTCGTTGCATGAGAGATCTGTCCAGTCAAAAAGTGGGGGACCAAACAACTGACCAAGCGAGGGTGTCCCGTTGCAATTTAGACCATGGATCTATTATGAATCAAAGCAATCCGGAAAGCAGTGTAGGAACACTGCCAAGATGACCTTACCAGAGAGCGTCCAGTTATCACCTTCATTTAAGGTAGATAAAAGCTTAATGAGGGAACAAGTGAACAGTTCTGGTGCCGATTACTGGAAGTAAGACAAGCTCTCCTGCGAGGAGGCTATAAAAATAGTAAGCAGAGGTCCTAAGTGGCACTTGACTAATTTGGAGGCTCTCATCCACTGTCTGAATTTCATTATTGATGACACCCCCGTGAGTAATGTGTTTGTGCAAAGAACTTGCTCCGAACCACTGGGAACTCAATTACCCTCTCCATTAATATGGGCTGATTATCTTGCAGCCTTCAACAGGGATGCAGCGGCCCTGGTCACTCGGAACATTCCTCAAGGATGGCAGAATAATGTATGTCTAGCGGGGTATGTGGAAGGGGAGGCGTTCAGCAGCTTTTGCCATTAGTAGTTTAAACAAAAGAACAGCAGTCAAATATAGCATATTTGTAGTGCTGAACGAATGGTTGCTTAGCTGTGATCTTGTATCTAGTTACCCAGGGCTGGGTAACACCAAAATCAAGCTTTTAAACATAAAGCTAAGCCTCCTTTAAGTCAATTTTGAATGAGTCTCGGGCCCCATTTACTGGGCAATCACTGCTAGGTTTTTACCTGTTCACACAATGCTATCCAAAATGCATGTACCCAGGGCTTTATTTCAGCCAGAACTTAGTTCTGGCACCTCTCAAGTGGGCGCTATTGCCATTATAAGTGAACAAGGGAGGCGTTCATGGTGAGTTCGGCTCCTCTTTTTCTAGAAGAAAGCACTGCACGTATCCTGTAATTTTGTAATAAAATACTACTATTTGATGTGTCATTTCTCAAACCAGCTTCACATTGATTGGAGTCCTTAAGCCAGTCCTAATTTGTCTCTAGCCAAGGTGTGAACACCTTTGCATACAGTAAAGACATATCTGCCCCATCAATGCTCCTTGGTGTGTACACAAACTGAAATGAATGTGACACTAATGAAGCCATAGTGGTGTGAAAAGCTGTGGTATCGACAGGGGACGAGAGAGCTGTGAAATGCCCTGGGGATGAACCACTGCATTCTGAGGCACTGATGTGAGCACACCATCAGAAGATGTGATCAGACTCAGGTTTGAGGGAAGATGCAACCTTGGCCACTCTTTTCTTCCCCTTCCCCAAGCTAGTGGCTGCAGAAATTAGATTTGGGGACAAGGGAAACAGGTATCATATATTTTAATTATTATGAGTTTGTGTTGGATTGCATTAATTGTTAGTTGCTACATTACTTCTCTGCTGTTCAGTTTTTTATATATAATTACATTGATGGAAAGTTTGGTTGGTGAGTTTTAATGCTTTGCTATTACTGCCAGCCGCTATTGTTGCTGGAACATTGTTGCTGGAAAAGCAGCATACAAACATTAAATCAAATCAAATACCTAACGGGACACAGGATTTCAATTATTGTCCTTGTTATAGAGCCCCATCTACTTTGCACACGAACCCCTGTCCTAGCAGGATGCCTTTGTCTCTTCACTCAAGGCAGGGCAATACAGTGGTACCTTGGATTACAGGCGCTTCAGGTTACAGACTCCACTAACCCAGAAATAGTACCTTGGGTTAAGAACTTTGCTTCAGGATGAGAACAGAAATCATGCGGTGGTGGCACAGTGGCAGCACGAGGCCCCATTAACTAAAGAGGTACCTTGGGTTAAGAACAGTTTCAGGTTAAGAACAGGCTTCCAGAATGAAGTTCTCAACCCGAGGTACCACTGTATGCTTTCCATTAGAGCTACATATTATTTTCTTTTTCTTACAAAGTTTTTGTGCCATTAATAGCTATGTGGTAGGCAGAAATCCAACAAGTGACAATTCCCCCCCAGCAAAGACATATTTTCCTGCTCCCATATTGTGTAATTCTCTCCCAAGAGAGGTTAGATTGGCTCCCACTTTGTTATCCTTACGCTGGTAGGCTAAAGCCTTCCAATTCAGACAGCCCTTTGAAAACTAAAGTGAAGACAATGCTGATCACTGGGCTGCTGTCAGAGCAAACTGTATTTTAATTGCTGGCGCAATGTATTTTAATTATTGTTTTTAACTACTTTGTTTTTAATACATTGTATTTTATAACTGGTGTTTTTTAAATGTTGCGAGCTGCAACCTTGAATCCCAATTTAGGAGAAAGGCAGGATAGCAGCAGCAGCAGCAGCATCATACAGCAGTTGAGGAATGTGCTGTTTTGCAAAAAAATTGTCTGGCACACAGCTGCTAAAATCACAGGATTACCACCAGAAAAAAGATAAAAAGTCTACCTTACTGAAGTGAATGGACAAGTCCTTCCATGAAGTGCATTAGAATGCATAATTCTTGTGTCTTTACCATAAGAAATTTCAATAGTCACAGCATAATGTAATGTAAAAAGTACTTACCTCACAGTGTATAGTTAATTTACTGTATTCACTACCACAGGAAGTGGTGGGCGGCCATTATTTAACTGGCTTTAAAAGGGCAAATGCAAAGAGAAGAGGCCTATCAATGGCTCATAGCTGGTAGAGTGCAAACTTGGCATGGAGAAAGTCCTAGGGATCTCCAGATAAAGTCTGGGAAAGCCCCCTTTCTGAAATCCTAGATACCTGCCTCCAGTCTGTATGAAGAGAAATGGACAAGTGGACCAATGTTCAGATATGGTATGAGGCAACGTTCGGAAGTCCCTGAATACCATTTGCTGTCGTTCCTTCATATGCTGCTGCTTTGTAGTTCTCATAAGCATCTGAATGACCACTGTGAAAATAAGGTTGCAAGATTCAGTGGCCCTTTGGTCTGATTCATCACAGTTCTTACAAGGTATCAGAGCTTCATAGGAAGGAGAAAAGAGGCACCTATTGAATATCTACTTTCCATGCATGAACTCCATATGTGCAGTCGGAGTCATACAAAGCCCCTGATGGGGCCTTTTATTTTAATTTTTTAAGGGAGAATTTTTAGGAAAGCTAAGGAAAATATTGCTATGCAATTTTATCTCCCCCCAAAATTTCAAGCATAACCAATTTCCTATTATTGTGTCAGATTGACTGAAATAAACAAGCCAGCCTGTGTTATCATGGTGAAGGCTCACATTTCTGTTGTCCGTGACTATGACTAACAACAGACTACTGGCATCAAAAAAGATCTATAACTGTTAAAGAGGTAAGAGGGGGGAAGCTGGCTCTTTTTATTCAACTCTGGGAAATGTAAGGTAAATATGTATTAATCTAACCCCTACCCAAATGTGTAACTGTTATATATTGTAGCTTTATTTGCATACCAGGTGGGGATGGGAAACAGATGGTAAAATACTGAGAATCATCAGAAAATCATGAGAAGCTTCTCATGCAATTATAGAAATTACAAAAATACTCCTTGGGTCTTTAGGTGTTCTTGTGTTCTGATACTGCATCTCCTCCAAGATAACATATTGTGCTTTTAGATAAAACTGTACAAGAATGGTTTAAGGAGGAAAAATATGGAAAATGCAAGCTTCCCCCAAGAGTCCTCTTTAGGTATTATAGGGGGGAAGCAAAATAAGCACACGACAAGGGGGCAGTGGTGATGAGCACACTAGCTGTGCCCCCTCATCCCTGTTCCAATGACTTCTGAAGTAATTATCCATGGAGAATAACGCCATTGTGGTGTAGTGGTTCAGAGTGGTGGACTTGTAATCCGGTGAACCAGGTTCGCTTCCCCGCTCCTCCACATGCAGCTGCTGGGTGACCTTGGGCCAGTCACACTTCTTTGAAGTCTCTCAGCCTCACTCACCTCACAGAGTGTTTGTTGTGGGGGAGGAAGGGAAAGGAGAATGTTAGTTGCTTTGAGACTCCTTCGGGTAGTTGCTTTGAGACTCCTTCGGGATAAAGCGGGATATCAAATCCAAACTCTTCTCTTCTTCTTCGTTAGAACTCTGGTTTTCCAGAATTCTAACATGCATGGGGAGCATGGAAGGCGGCTGAAAAAAAGTAAAGAAAATGAGAGCATACAGATTTGGCCATATTTGAGGTTGTTGTGTAGCTACGGAGGTTGCTGCATGTTAGATACGGAGATAAGCTGTGTTGAGCAACACAACGTTGCTGCTTCTTCACAACTTTTTCTTCGCTATTTTCTTTTTTTCTTTCCCTCTTGTCTGCTCTTCATTTTGATATATTCATTCTCACCTCTGCATCTGTCAGGGCCCGATTCATCATTCTTGGCATCACACTTTTGCACAACTAAATCTCTATTGCAACAAATGGAGTTACTCAGTCAGAACAAAGGGGGTATATCGGTGCTGTATTGGGCCATTAGAGTCCATTTCTTCCTGTCCATTTTGTTTTAGTGTGTTTACTCCCTTGGCTGCGTTGCATACCTCTCACCCACCCTTTCACTGCACTCCTGTGCCAATTTCCACATCTGTCTCTTTCTGTTTCTTCACAAAGCACCACTTCCTTGTTTTATTTTCATTCAGCCCTTCAATTTCTTACATATTTCCTTGCAGTACACTGCTTTCCTTTGGTGGGAAGTGGAGGGGGCTGGATTCACAAGGGGATGTCAGATGTCATCAGCTTTAGCATTCTTCCCGAAGGCAATTTATTCACCTTTCTGTTTATCTTTGTGCTTTTAACCTGCTTGTTTTCATTACTAGGGCTTTTGCTGTTCGGCAAGCGTTGTGCTTTCAGGTAAAGCGACCACTTCAAGAATGAATTATTTAAATGTTCAGGCAAACTCTTACAAAGGATTACAACAGAAAGGATAGCTTGAAAGCTTTCGGAATAAAAAAAAAATACTTTTAAAGTGAATCCTATCAGCACATTACTCTAACAGTTGCAGTGCTGAATGGGTTCATGCCACCCTCTAAGGACGGCTGAAGGTTAGGCACTGTGGAAAATGGGATCCTGGACTTGGGCTGCAATCTTATAAGCTTCACCTAGGAGTAAGGCTGCGTACACAACAAACATTTAAGGAACATGACTTTCCCCAAAAAATCCTGGAAGCTGCAGTTTACCTCTCACAGCTGCAATTCCAAGCATCCTTAACAAACTACAGTTCCTGGGATTCTTTGGGTCAAGGGGAGAGCAATTAAAAAATAATAATACATTGTGTGTATGCAGCCTAATCTTCCTTTCTTCCTCCCAATCCATTTTCATTTTGTATCATGTCATTTAAGATTATAAGCCTGATGGCAGGTCCTATCTTTTTTTAAAGTGTTGTGTACACCACCCCGGGAGCCATTTATAACTCCACTATTATAACAATAATTCCAAATAAACAAATAATGAATAAACAGAGCAGTATTTACTTTAAATTAGACATGCATAGGATTGTGCTGAAAAAGTACAGTTGCATACCCTCCAACATCTCTCCAATGAAAATAGGGACGTCCCATTCCATAATGATAATTTTACTACACTGGTTCCTCTAGTTACGAACTTAATTTGTTCCGGAGGTCTGTTCTTAACCTGAAACTGTTCTTATCTGGAGGTGTGCGTTCACTAATCGGGCCTCTTGCTGCTGTTGTGCCACCGGCACACAATTTCCATTCTCATCCTGGGGCAAAGTTCTCAACTCGAGGTGCTGGTAACTCTTCCAGGTTAGCGGAGTTTGTAATCTGAAGCATTTGTAACCTGAGGCGTTTGTAACTCGAGATACCACTGTATTTGTACCCCACACATCTTATTTGGCTGCCACAGCACTCTGGGCAGTTTCCAACATTTATAAAAACATAATAAAACATTAAACATTTATTTTTAAAAAAATCCCTACACAGGATTGCCTTCAGATGGCTCAGAGGTTGGATAACTCCATACCCTCCAACATTTTCCCAATGAAAATAGAGACATCCTAAGGAAAAGTGGGACATTCTGGGATCAAATCAGAAACCAGGACAGCTTCTCTAAATCAAGGACGTTCCTGGAAAACAAGGGCACTTGGGGATTCAAAACAGATACTTAGGAGGGGGGCTAGAGAGAACACCCAGCTTACCTTGGCTCTCTCCAGAGCCCAAGGTGGCTTGCCTTTCTCTCTGAAAAACATATAAAAGCCTGCTGGATCTGTCCAAAGGTCCAGGTAGGCCAGTGGTCATGAAGTCAAGTAGTCTAGAGACACGAGGAGTTGGAGTAATTGTTGAGTCTGGCACAAACTTACCCATGGATCCCAGCTGCCACTCTTAAGCAGTTTGTTTAGGAAGAGCAAATATTCTTATGAAAACAAAGGGAACCTTTTTAGTTCATGTCTGTCCAATTGTAGCTACAGTCATACCTTGGATCCCAAACGCCTTGGTACTCAGATGTTTTGGCTCCCAAACGCCGCAAATCCAGAAATGTCTGTTCTGGTTTGCCAACTATTTTTGGAAGCAGAATGTATGGCAGGGCTTCTGCGGCTTCCAATTGGCTGCAGAAGCTTCCTTCAGCCAATCAGAAGCCACACTTTGGTTTTCAAACATTTTGGAAGTCGAACAGACTTCTGGAATGGATTCCATTCGACTTCTAAGGTTCGACTGTACTTACAAACTGTATTCAGGTCTCCTTGGGTGTAACATAGTGTCAATGGCCATATGGAAAAGAGGGATATTGGGGGACAATGGACTATTTGGCAACAGTCAACGTTTAAAGAGTTCTTGAGCCAGATGGTTGTCTGTCACAACTCAGTCCCATAGCCATGAAACTTTCCAGGATAAAGCAAGAAAAGTGACAATGGCTGCTAGATGAAACCCATTCCTGTGTGTATTGACGGAAATGTGACTTCTCTGTTAAGACAGAATGAAGAAAAGGAGATACTGGACAGTCTTGAAGTGACAGGTGGCCAGTCATATTTCCTCTGATCCAGCGAAGATACAAACCCACATCCAAATGGTTTTCACATGTTTTAGGATCAACCCGCTGAAAGCTGTGTGTACAGTGTAAATGTTTGTGAGAAACTGAATATCTCTATTGCCTTAGCTTCTTTAATTTCAACCCTATTGAAGACCTGATGTAGTACTGCTAATTAAAATGAAGGTTAATTGGGTAAACTGTACTGGCCCACAGATCAAGCGCTTTTGGTCCATGGAAATTATGTGATTTCATATTGTACAGGACAAATAATTCAATATCTGGGCTATAGCTCAAGATGAATAATTTAAAAAAACAACCCAAAACATTTTTGGTACTGAGTGGTCTAATAATGTCTGCATTGATGAGGACATTTATTCCCTTGGCATGAAAAGTTTAAATTACAATAATAAAACAGGGGAGAAATCATGCAAACTAAATTTATACAGCTTTTGTTCTTATCGTGCTAAGTATAATTTCTGTTTATGAAACACAAGATAGCCTGCTAAGAAGACAAATTGAGGTTACAGCATTAACAGTTTTCTATTATTTCAGCCTAATCCTAAATAGAATTGTTCTTTCATTAGAACAGATTTAGTTGTGCTTTTACCATTTGATCTGGAATAATTTTGTGGATGTAGAAATTTCTGCACAACTTGACAAGATAATAGCAATGTCGGCAGGTGGAATGCACAATATTCTTTTTCTACTAAATGGGTAAATAAATGAGGCGGTCATATCTTGTTGGCATTGCCTGACTCACTGTGGCATGATCCTCCTCCCGCAGCTTCTCGCTTTCTATAGATTCAGCAAATCAAAAGCTTAATGTTAAAGTTGAGTCACTCAAAATATGGTTATGCAACCCAGCATGTAGGTCTTTTTTCATATTTGCCATTTGATTTTTTCCAAGCCTTATTCTCCTTCCAAAGTTACCTTTCGCAGTGGAGGAAATATGGCAGCATAGCTTGTTCTTGCACTGCTCCTTGATGTTAATAGCCTGAAATCCTTTCAGAGTTCCCATCTCCTCTCTGCTGCTTCCTCCCATATCATCGTATCTATGGAGTGGGCTATCATCCAGCAGTATGTCATCTTTGTTTTATTATCTTCTTGCTGCCACCACCCAAATTGGTAGGGTAGGGTCTTTGAGGTGGGCAAAAAAATGTTTGGAGGGTCCCTGACCTTTCCCCCTCTTCCTCAGCACCCAGATGTGCTGGTCCCGAGGGTTAACCATGAGGCGAGGTCCGAGTCCAGTCCGAGGTTGAGGGTGCAGTAGAGAGGCAGTCCGTCAAAGCTGAAGCGGGGTCCAAGGCAGGGAGTCGGGTGAGGTCAGGAGCTCCAGCAGAGAGGCAGGGCAGGGTGCAGGCAGGAACAGGCTACCAACAACATTGCTCCCGCAACTTGGGACTGGGGCTGGCTGGCTTTTATCTGCCCCGAGGCATAGGGCGGCCCAGGTCCACAGTGACCTACCTCTCCTGGCTTGGAGGTGAGCACTCCTCCTGCAGGAACTTAGTTCCCTCCACCTCTCTGCCCTGAACATCTGCAGCTCAGGAGAGGCTGGAGGGCTACCGGACCAGAGGCAACCTCAGCCTCCCCTGAAGGGGCTGAGAGTGGAGCACCTGCAGGCAATGGGTCCTCCATCACCTCAGGAGCCAGAGCAGACTCAGCTGGTGCCTGCACCTGAGGATCCAGCACAGGTGAGGACCCTTCAGGCTCAATCCCCTGCCCCAGCTCAGCTGGTTCTGGAGGCAGGGAATCCTGTGCAGGCTGGGATTCCTCAGGTTCAGCCTCCGAGTCCGAATCCCAGGCCATCACACCAGAACTGCCAGCTTCCACTGGGGCCACGTCAAGGGAACTCTTCCCCACCTGCCAGCAGTTGCCCATTGAGGCTCCCAAAGAGCTGGTGCCAGTCAGAGGAGGCAACACTGAGGAGTCTGACTGACTCAGTGTAAGACAGTTCCTGGGTTTGAGCATACTGGGATTTACTTCAAGGAACAGGCATAGGATTATACTTGTCAGTGAGCTGCCAGAGTAGAATATGAATATTCAAGATTTGGAATTACAAAACTAACTGAAAATTAAATAGCAAACATCTATGGCACAGTCAAGAATTTTGAGCTGCAGAAAGCATCTAAAAATACTGTGATAGGATAGCATATCCATCTTATACTCATAAAGAGAGGCTTAGCTGAGTGAAGCTTTTAGCTGAGGAAACGGCTATGTCTTTACAGAGGTTTATAAAATCATGAATGGTGTTCAGTGCATGATTAGAGAAAAATTATCCACTCTCTTACATCAGATGAGAACATGGGGGTCATCCACTGAAATTGACTGTCCACAGATTTAGGATGAACAAAGTACTTAGTTAGGAAGAAATGCAATTAACCTTATGGGATCTATTCCTACAGGATATTTTATAGCCAATGGCATAAATGGCTTTAAAAGAGGATTAGATGTAATCGTGTTAGATAGGTCTATCAGCGACTATTAGTTGTGACAGCTAGAAATGGAAGCCCCACAGTGAGAGGCAATATGCCTCAGATTATCAGATGCTGGAGACAAAAACCAGAATGATGACTATCGCTATTGCACCCTGTTTCTGTGTTTCCCTAATTGCAAACATCTGATTGTAAGTGGGTGTTTTGGTGACTTACCCATCCCCCCAAAAAAGCAGAGAAACCAGGAATTAAAATGTGATTGAAACTGCTTTTGTTAGTCTGCCGTTTCATTTTCAGACCATAAACAGACCGATGTAAGTGAGCCTTAATCAAAGCAATTTATGTCCCAGTACCAGAAGTAAATTGTTGCAACCAGCGTCCTTGGGTCAGCTGTCAGCTTAGCTTTCCTTTCCTTTTATCTTATATATTTTAAAATTTTGCTTTATTTATAAACTATGCATTTTGAAATTCTGTTTTGGTTCTATGAACTGCCTGCACGGTTTTAATATGGTTTTTCTATTAATCTAGGACAAAGCATGAAATTTAATATTTTCGCCATGACAAACCCATGAAATTTATCAGCCTACCCTGAGCTCTGTGAGGAGAACATTTTATAATCTACTGCTGTTTAGCGTAAAGGAAGCTTAAGTAAATGAATAAACATGTAGAATATTTCTCCCTATGGTCATATTATTAATTACTTTTGTAGGATATAAAGTTTACATTGTGCTCAAAGCCATCATAGGCTATAAAACTGTCTTTGCTATATTGATTTATGAAATTAAAATTCCACGGTATAGCGAACAACGAAGTCTGGATATAAACGAAGGATTTACAGAGAGAATCTCTTTGGTGATTTTAAATCACCTGCTGACCAGGCAGATGACTTTCTCACCACCCACAATGCTATACAACTGGTAACTACTTTTGATTAACTATCTTTCATTGTCTTCTATTATTAAATATCATCTATATAATTTTTGCAATATACAGTACTAGGCATCTAGAGTTGGATCCTACCTAAGTAAGTTATACTTAAGGTCCCTTTGGGATCAGTTCAAGATGTTAGTCATGACTTACATTCCATAGATTTCATTGGGAAATAAGTGAAACTAGTTTGGTTTGGATCCAAGCCATAATCTAATTTTTCTTATAATACTAAGACAAATCTAGAAGTTTGTGAACGTTCTGCTTTTAAGTTGTGTTATCGCATAGTTGCTGATGGGGATCCCCAGATATTGTTGGAGAGCTTGTTATTCCAAGTTCTAGATGAACCATGCTGTCCTGCATGGAAAAAGACTTGTAATTTTTTTGTCTGGTTGAATGTGCTGGCTAAGGAAATCCTAAACTACCATTTAATAGGGGCAGGGAAGGGTTAAACCTGATATTGAACTGTCTGCCAAGGACGCTTTTTTCCAGTGCTCTTTTTATGTGAATTTTTGTTTGTTGATTTTTATTTTTATTTAGATTTCATAAACTATTATATAAATTAGAACATAATAAACCAGAATTAAAGTTACAATCTGTTTAATGAAACTATATTATTATTCATTTCATTTTGATACGGCATCATATTTTTAAGGGGTGGGAATCTCAAAGTGGTTTACAACCTACATTAAAACATCAAATAAAACAATCCATGATAAAACATTAAAGAAGAAAATCAAATATAAAGTATTCGTTCAGGGCAGCAGCATAACCAACAGGAAACTAAAATATTTTAAGATTTCAAAATAAAGCACTACAAAGAAGGTCAACTACAGAGTGCACATTGAATGCAGGAAAGTTAACAAACAATTAACAATTAAAGAAAACATTTCTAGGGGAAACAAAAAAAATTCCTTCCAGTAGCACCTTAAAGACCAACTAAGTTAGTTCTTGGTATGAGCTTTCATGTGCATGCACACTTCTTCAGATACACTTCTTCAGATACACTTCTTCTGTGTATCTGAAGAAGTGTGCATGCACACGAAAGCTCATACCAAGAACTAACTTAGTTGGTCTTTAAGGTGCTACTGGAAGGAATTTTTTTTGTTTTGACTATGGCAGACCAACACGGCTACCTATCTGTAACTCAAATTTCTAGGGGAGTCAAATATAACAATTAAAATAGCATAATTTGTGTGAAAAACATTACCATAAGGATAGAATGTATCTGCTGCTGTTGCTGCCAATCTTGCCAGTGGTGGTTCATGGCAGGCGGCAGCTGTGGAAGCTCAGACTCAATAACCTGGGTCAGCCAATATGGTCTCTGGCCTCTCCAATAGCCTTAACTGTTGTATCTGGAGTCAGCCAGGCCCCCACCCTCCCAGGCCAAGTAGGAAAGGCCTGCAAGGCAGGGAGCAGGTCTTCCACCCAATATGGAGCTCACAGCCAATATGACCCAGTACTTTATCCAGTGCTTCTCTTTTGGGTTAACACTCTACTCCAAACTAAAGCAATGAGATGGCACTGCTGCAGAAGAGAATTGTGGAACAACCAGCAGCTCTTTTCCAAAAGCTTTTGGGGCCACAGTTTCATCACATTTAGAGTATGCCACAGTTTTTGCATCTATTTCTGGTAACCACTTTCATTTCCAATACACATTGCCGGTGGAATCTGTATATCTGCTAATAAATTACCTGTCAAGGGCTTTTGCTCTCTTCTCAGCAGAAATAAAACAGGTCTTAAAGGCATCTCATAATCAATAATCACCCTTATATGTGATTACAATATTTTTTTCCAGAAATCATGAGCACATTTACAATTCCACACACATATTTAAAAATTTATCATCCACCTGATAAACAACTACCCACACAAACAATAATTGATCTGAATTCTAAACAGTGTGTGACGTCATTGATCCAATGGTTTATGAGATGCTGGGCTCCAGAGGGCTAACCCTTTAACATGAGAATGGAAATGAGCGAAACCTGGGAGAGTAGGGTCAGGTCCAGGAGGAATATAACAGCTGAACTGGAACTAGAATCTGAATGTTCTGAATGCTTTCTGTGTTCTGTCCAGGGTGCTGAAAGGACCAGTCTCTGCCATCCCTCCTTGTTCTTTTGTTCCAGGCTTCTGGATTGGGCATGAAATCTTTGAATGTTTGTTTCCTGCTCTTACCAGGAAGTGGAATCTACTTCCTCCCAACCCTTTGGCAAGTTGGCCTTCAGCACAACTTGATATAGAGCTTTCTACTTTGCTGCACTGACTGATGCTGGAAGATGGTGTAGAAAAACTCTGAGAGTGATGCTCTCACACCCGTGTTTCATTTTAATGGACATTAACAAGAAGATGTGGTGGCCCTTCTCCTGGCTCTTGTATGATCTAGTTTGGCCATAAGAGGTGGTGTCTTTCTCTTTTCATCATCCATTACATTCAGTGACACTTTTTCAGAAGAAGAACCTATAATCAGAGATATCGTTTATCATGGTAACTCTTGCTAGATCTCCATCTAATCACCTTGAAGTCAACACATTCCTCATGCTCTACTTCTGTGCACTGCATCTTATCTTCATTAAATATAACATCCTCTCCTGCTCTGTGCATTACCTTTCTAAAAGAATACTATCATCTTCAGCCTCATCAGCTTCAGCAAATGATCACATCTCACCAAATGTGTCATTATTCTTTCTCTACAATATTTTTCTGGCACATTTAATCAGAAGTGCTAATTTGCAAAGCCCGTAATGCCTCCATCAAGTGTAGGTTGCAGAGACAGTCACCTGCCAATACTCATCTTTTCTCATCTGTTATTTTAACAAGCTGCTTTCCTGCTAATTGGCATTTGCATATATTCTTGTGTCCGTATAGCATAGTAGCTTTGCAGAGTGTGCAGAGATTTAAAGGATGCAGGTTACTGCTGCGCCAGACTTCATCATACCTGCTCAAGTAAGGCTACAATTGCATATAAAAAAAATTGTTAAAACATTTGCATATATAAAAAACAATTGTACATACACATACTATTCTTTAAAAAAAAAAATCAGAACAACAGCAGCTCACACATTTATAAAATCAATTATAGACAAACATGGCTTGGAGGTCTATAGCAGACACCCATAGTAAGGTCACTTCTGTTTCTTTCTCCTACAATTTTTGCCCATATACTCTCTATCTGCCTTCCTGGATGTCTTCACAAGTGTAGACATCCCTTACATATAATGATGCTAATCCTCCCTTCCTCTGTGAACTACACTGGATGCTCGGGTTGTGAACGTGATCCATGTGGGATGCACATTCACAACCTGCAGCATTCGCAACCCGCAGTGGCCTGTCTGCGCACACGTAGGTTGCGATTTGGCACTTCTGCGCATGCACAAAGCGTGACTTAGTGCTTCTGCACATGTGCAACCACCAAAACCCGGGACTTCGGGGTTTCGGCGGTCTGTAACCCAAAAAAAACGCAACCTGAAGCGTCTGTAACCCGAGGTATGACTGTATTCTTTTTGAATAGGTTATACCCCTGAATTTCTACATTCTAGTCAGGAATCTCATCTCATCAGTTTCAGTATTGCCAACAGCACAACAGGATGCCTTCATATGCCCCAGCTGCAACAAAACATATTTCTCCCATATCAGTATCTGCAGCCACAGCAGGTGCCATAACTTTCGAACAGTTTGACTTCACCTCCAAAGGCACATTCCTCCCGAGACAGGCAGATGTGAACAACAAAAATGTTAGGTCATGTGTGCTATCCTGTATTAAGAGCTAAGGTCTGTCTTGCTTGTTTCCCATACTCTGTGCATTAGTATAGAGATAAATCTTCTTGTAGTTTCCTGCTCTTTAGCACCCATGCTTTAGCAGCCATCTTTCAAAATTCACACATCAGAATTTTGCAGTGCAGTTCTCCAACTAAATAATGTTTACAAATATTATTAGGTAAAAGTGTGCAAAAAAAACTCAATATAGTAGTGAAAATAACACTATATGAAAAGAAATTGCTTGCAAAAATTTGAACATTGTGTACATTAGTCAATAAAAAAATGTGTTTATAAAGTGAAAATGCACTAAAATGTTGAAGAATTTTCAGGAAGATTTTTTACAAAACAAGTTGCAAACTGCAGAAATTTAGAGAACTGAATTTAAAATTGGAAAAATGAGAAAATCTGAGAACCAAAATTGAAAAATCCTTCAATTCCTACCCCTGGAGTTTAAAATTATGCTCCTCTTTTGCTTGCCTTGTCAGTTATATAATTTCATATTGGCTGTAGCTTCCTCTTCTATAATCTTCTCTAAGCATCTGTCTTATACAAATCAGATGAGTATGCTACATTTAGAAACTGCTCTGAGCATTTATCATAGTTGTTCGCAGTTCAGTTGAGTAGGCTTCAGTCATATTTGTACAAGGTAGCAGAGCCTGAAAGTGAAAAACAATATCCAATTAGCAGAGATAACTGCACTGTAAAACAGAGGTATTAATAAGGGGAAATAAGGGGTGTATGAAGGTTTAGGAAAGTAAGATGAGGGGGAAACCCAGCTTAAAACTCTTTTTTTTTGGGGGGGGGGACTAATGACAAAACCCCTTGCTTACCTCTAGAGAGAAAAAGATTGAAAAGGAAACAACAAAACTTAGGGAATGTTGATGGTTTGCATTAGTAAGTAAATATTGGGCAGCCTAATGAAATCCAGCTGCTATTGACTTGTGTCAGAAAATAGCTCTGTATTTTTGACAGAGAACAAATTTGGAAAATAAGCCTTAAAACTAAAATAAATGTTTAACAATAAATGTTTGCTTTTACATGGCACTCCCTTTTTTATCAGTCTGCTCATTAAAAAAACCACATAGAAACAAGAACTTACTGAAAAGGAAAGTTACCTTAGGCCTTTTGGAGGGGCGTGGTTCCCCACCCATGTCATTAACACACATGTAGGGATAAATAACAGGTGAACTGTGCCTTTGTGCACTTGAAATAGTTCTCTTAGACTTATTTGTCTAATTATTATTATTCTCTTAGTGCTTATTTGTAAAATGCATTTAACACAGTATATAAATTACACATTTAATTTCACTGTCAGCCACTGACAAATTTTTACTGAGACAGTGTTTCCAGAGATCACATCTGCAGATTACATTTTATTATCATCCTTACTGGGCCTACTCTGACTTTCTGTGTTACAGCGCATAAGCATCAGCCCCTCTGATGTCAAAATGAAACACAATCACTATCCTTTTCAGTGTTTATATCTTATGTCATTTAAACATCCATCAAACAATGATTCATGAGGATTTATGTACCAAAGTGAAGGATTAATTCCTTAGAGTGAGCAGCATACGGCAAGTCACATTATCCAAGTGTTGGTATCCAAGTGAATAAAAAAACCTTATGTGACAATCCAATAAGTTAAAAAATACAAACATACCTTAAGAAGATGGTAACTCAAGATTAAAAGCCTCACAAATAACCAAACATTGGATTCCAATATGTTTCTGAGCACAATTCAAAGTGTTGGCGCTGACCTTTAAAACCCTTAAATGGCCTTGGCCCAATTTACCTGAAGGAGCGTCTCCACCCCCGCCGTTCAGCCTGAACACTGAGGTCCAGCTACAAGGGCCTTCTGGCGGTTCCCTCATGGCGAGAAGTGAGGTTACAGGGAACCAGGCAAAGGGCCTTCTTGGAAGTGGCACCTGCCCTGTGGAACACCCTCCCATCAGATGTCAAGGAAATAAGCAGGTATCTTATCTTTAAAAGACATCTGAAGGCAGCCCTGTTTAGGGAAGTTTTTAATATTTGATTTTATCATGCTTTTAATATTCTGTTGGGAGCCGCCCAGAGTGGCTGGGGAAACCCAGCCAGATGTGTGGGGTATACATTATTATTATTATTATTATTATTATTATTATTATTATTATTATTATTATTAACATGCCAATGTGCCTATCTACAAATGTCTCATCTTCATAATGTCTAGAATTTAGCTACATAATAGTTCTCCTTGGGCCTTTTGAAAGCATGTTAACACACAGAAAGGGGAGGGGCTTGTAAAGATGAGGATGCTAACTTTGACCCTGTCACTGTTCCAGAAATTTCCTATGCATAGGGAGTCTCTACCAATGTAGGAGACTCCACTTTAGATGGTTTCCCTCTACAAGTTGGAGTGCAACTGGTTGTGGTTTTTTTTAAAAAAAAGTTTTTCGTTTCTTCAAAATGGATACATTTCCTTAAACCCTACACTGTGTTCTGTCATAAGACACCACCCTTCATAGAATGTTCTCACTTTTTTACATGGTCTTTCACTGCATCCCATGCTGTCATTGTGTTGTCAGCTGAACCATGACTATGAAATTCAGGCTCCATACCGGTATTAGTAACAGGTGTATATATTTACTAGGGGTACGTATATATTGCTGTCGAGAAGGACTCTAAATACAGTCCTGCATCATGCATTACTCATCAAGAGGGAGAAGGAAATCTGGGTCGTACTTCATGCATGCCTGCCATCTTGCCTGCCCATCATCAATGTCTGCAGTGGGAAAGCCTTTGTGCAGAAAGGCAAGTTGCTAAGCGCAATGCCTGATGCAGCCTTGCTCCTTGCTCATGTGTTAACTCATATTTATTGTGTTATTTCCCATCCGGGAAGCTTTTAATAAAGCCAAAGCCTGTGGCCCCACTGTATTCTTGCCAGAATGCAGGGTCTGTCCTAAAACCCATTGCTATTACAACTGAGTGTTATGGTCCATTAGGCCAGTTCAGTGCTGAACATGGGTTTTTATTTGGAGAGGCTTCAATCAAAAATATTTGAAAAACTGTTTATAATCCTACCGTGGGGGCGGGGGCGGGGAAAGTCATCTGACCTGATGAGACAATTCAAGACCACAGTGGTGATTTAATGAAGCAATCAGCAACATGTCAGATTTTATTGATGGGGCCCTTCAGAACTCTGGCAGGTGATTTGATCCCCAGTGGTGCAGACAAATCTTCCCCCGAAAACCCTGTTGCTAGCAAGAGCTGTGGAGGGATTTCATTTTGAATAAAATGTGTCTTTATTTTTCGTCCTTGAACTAAGGTGATTTTTGTTGCTGCCGCCGCCGCCGCTGTTCAAAACACTTCTGCTTTGGTTTTAATGCTATTGTAGTGGCCTAAAGATGTTATTTATGATACAACGCAGACACACTTACCTTTCAAAATGTCAAATGTTCAGTCGGGTGCGTAAGAAGTTACTCCTCCGATAAGGCTGAGCCAAAAAGGTAATAAATGTAATTTTCACCAAACAGCAGTTTTAATAGCTAGGAATGTGCTTTTAAAACTATGAGAATCCACACTTGAAACAGACTTTAGAAACGTCGTTATCTTCCATTAGGGGCTCTTAGTTGAGCTGATGTGGAAATGCAGCTGCCGAGAATGGCAGAGAGCAAACATGCACAAATCAGTTGGGTGCTCATTTTCATTCCAAAGGGATACAAATCACTCCCCTCTAAGTGATCATTTGATTCCACAAAGTGTGTATTTTTGAAAGACTTATTGAAGAGTGTCATAAAAATTATGTTTTTTTTAAGCTCGTGTCAATGTAAACGGCAAGAATTTCCTTGTTGCTGCTCAGTCAGTTTAACGTAAAAAACAAAAACAAATCCCTACATCCCTTTTGCTTTCATGGCTCTCTCACAGCCGTAATTTTGAATGCTTTATAGATTATATTCTGTAATTTCATACAGTGACCTGCAGATTTCTGCGCCAAGTGCTGAGCAGGACCCTACTATGCCTATTTAGAGATTGCAGGGGGCAAAATTAAACTGAAGGCCCCAGAGTACATACCTTTGAACACAAAATATATACGAGTTCCTGAAGGGCAAATATCCCTCCAAATGTGTGTCCCTTTAAAATGCCTCTAAAATGTGCAAATGCAAAAGGATCAACATCCTACCTGCAATTATTTTAAATATATATGTGTCGATTTTTGAGCCCTTTCAGATTTGAAAGCTTGACTTTGTTACAGTTCAAACACACTTACCAGGGAGTTTCTACTATTCAAAAAGATGTTAATTACTTCTGGCTCCACATGCTTAGGATGGAGGATATAGTTAGCAATGGCTACTAAGCTTGAGGGCACATTAAACTTTTCCAAAGCACAGCTTTCACATAACACAGACAGGGATCATAAAAAAATGAAAACAAAAATAAATACTGCATATAGCATCAAAACATATTATAATTCGGACTTGCTATAACTTACGGTGGACATGGTATATGTCAGAATAGTGTGTGTTTTACTTTGCTGTGTTCCATACACTTAAAAAGAAAAACTGAGAGAGAAGCACATTTAAAGTGTTTATTTGCAATGCATTATTTAAAAAATTAAATAGGAACTTCCGTATTAAGTATGCATAATCTGACTCTCATGTTGGGCAAGGCCATGTCTTTTATAATGGTGTCAAATCATAATTAAAATAAACACAGATTGCTTCGCAGTGAATGGGTGGTTTGCTTTTGGTTTAGAGTAGCTAATCTCTAAATGTGCCATTTCCAGAACTGGAAGACAATCCCTGTTTGATTGCTTTATTAAAATGAATCCAGTGAACTTCTCAAACAAAACAAAACAAAAAAATCAATTTTAACACCTCTCTGCAAACGATTTCCTTCTGTTGGAATCATTTTCATTTTTAATTATAAACATAATTTATCAGTGTAACAAGCCTCAGCTGCAGATTAGAAAGCGTATTCACACTTTAAAATATATTTATTGAATAATTGAAAATTACTGTATTTGAATAATAATAGGGTTGAATAATTTATTATTTTAATTTTATTAAGCAAGCAAATTATAAAGAGCTCTTCTCAGGGATATATTTTACCCTGTGGCTTCAAGAACTGGATGTTGGAAAATCGTGCTTCAAGGTTCCTGTTACCTTTTCGGCATGAAGTTGAGAGAATGTCAGTCAAAGAAATCGCAATGGATCATAACTCAAGCCGACAGAATGCAGATCTATGCATCTTCCAAGAATCATACATCTGATATTCTGCTAATTTATATTTTAAAAAATTGTAGTATCCAGAAAGCCCCTTGTACAAGTGGGAGATACGGCTATTCACAGAGGGAGGGGTGTAGATTTTTTTAACCAGCTACAACCCCTATGCCACAATCCAGCTCCATTGTCAAACTTTGGCTGGTTGGAGGATGTTGGTTGAAGGAGGAAGACTGTCACTGACTTCAAAATCTTTTCCTTTCCTGGATTCCCTCCACTGCATTGAGATCCTACCCCATAATTTGAGAATCTATTTCATCATCATCGTCATCATCTTACTAATTTACAAAGGGATGGCTTTATTAGTCTGCTGCAACAAAACCGGCAATCTTGGGGCATCTTAAAGATTCCAATGCACAGGAATTGTGCCTTAATAAATATACCTTATTTATTTAGCCTGATTCCCCCCCCCCCATTATTAAGTCGTTCTTCCAAAGAACAGACAAGAAAGGTGACCTATGGAAAACAATGAACATATGAAGTTTTTTATATGGAATCAGTCCAGTGTTCTAAGCCATGGGTAAGCAAACTAAGGCCCAGGGGCTGGATCCGGCCTAATCGCCTTCTAAATCCGGCCCATGGACGGTCCGGGAATCAGCATGTTTTTACATGAGTAGAATATGTCCTTTTATTTAAAATGCATCTCTGGGTTATTTGTGGGGCATATGAATTTGTTCATCCCCCCAAAAAAAAAATATAGTCCAGCCCCCCACAAGGTCTGAGGGCCAGTGGACCAGGCCCCTGCTGAAAAAGTTTGCTGACCCCTATTCTAAGCAGTGCAGGGCTTTGTCCACTCGGACTGGCAGTGACTCCCCAAGGTCTGACTTAGGCAGCAGTCTTTCCTGTCACCTGTTACAGAAACTGAATAGGTTAGGGGCTGGAGCTGGGACTTTTCATTCAACAACAAGAGCTGTACTGCTGTGCTAATGTCTCCTCCTTTAAATCATTTCATTTGGAAATCTATAGCGATTATTAAAACCATAACTTATACTGAGGTGAAGGTAAAGTATTAGGTCCAGTCGTGGCCGACTCTGGGGTTGCAGCGCTCATCTCGCTTTATTGGCCGAGGGAGCCGGCGTACAGCTTTCGGGTCATGTGGCCAGCATGACTAAGCTGCTTCTGGCGAACCAGAGCAGCGCACGGAAACACCGTTTACCTTCCCGCTGGAGTGGTCCCTATTTATCTACTTGCACTTTGATGTGCTTTCGAACTGCTAGGTTGGCAGGAGCAGGGACTGAGCAACGGGAGCTCAGCCCGTCGCGGGGATTCAAACTGCCGACCTTCTGATTGGCAAGCTATAGGCTCTGTGGTTTAACCCACAGCACCACCCACGTCCCATACATAACTTATACTAGGATGATATAATTGTAGCTCTGGGTATAGTCAACAGTATAGCCCTAAGATTAAGTTAGCTTTTTTAAAAAAATAAAAATCAGCTCTGGTTTAGAAATTCACAATTCAGTGAGAGCAAAATTACCCTTTATGAAAGGGAGAAGACATGAAATGGAACTGCCTTTCAGCATCCTTGATGAGATATGGTGTACATTATAACCTGAAAGGTTAATTGAAGTATTGGGATGGCTTAATATCACAGCAGATGACTATTTGGCTGTGTTCATTTGTACCCTTTTCTGCCCATTTAGGCTTGCTCAGAATGTTGCTTTCAACCCACAGATCCTATCTCTCAAGATAAACATGTACACTGGGTACATGGGTACTCAGATGTAAGCTCCATTGAGTTAAGTGAATGTACAGTTGCAATCTTAATGGGTGTGCAATTGCAGATGAATTAATGTGAATTTGTAAGCATAGGGATGTTCTGTTCTCAAGAATATTTCCCAAATCAAATCATTCCTCTTCTATGAACTGCAGGACAGTAATATTTCCAGTATTACCATCCTAGTGTAAGTCTTCTCTTTCTTTCCAGCTCTCAGACAAATCTTGTAAGTAATTTCCAATCCAAAGTATTTAAATCATTATCCTGTACAAAATTAGGTATAGATAAACAACGATTTCAAGGAAATTTAAGCAAGCCTTAACACTCTGGTTTTACATTTCTTTTTCTTTTCTTTTTTTAAGTATTGTACACACTTGCTTCCCCCTCAATCTCCCAACCTCAGCAATAGCCACGACAAATTAGAACGAAAATGATCTTACAAGGCAGGTAGCGATATAATAATAATAATAATAATAATAATAATAATAATAATAATAATTTATTTGTACCCCGCCCATCTGGCTGGGTTTCCCCAGCCACTCTGGGTGGCTTCCATAGAAACCAAAAATACACTAAAATATCACACGTTAAAAACTTCCCTGAACAGGGCTGCCTTAAGATGTCTTCTGAATGTCAGGTAGTTGTTTATCACTTTGACATTTGATGGGAGGGCATTCCACAGGGCAGGCGCCACTACCGAGAAGGCCCTCTGCCTGGTTCCCTGTAGCTTTGCTTCTCGCAATGAGGGAACCGCCAGAAGGCCCTCGGCGCTGGACCTCAGCGTCCGGGCAGAACGATAAGGGTGGAGACGTTCCTTCAGGTATACTGGGCCGAGGGCGTTTAGGGCTTTAAAGGTCAACGCCAGCACTTTGAATTGTGCTTGGAAACATACTGGGAGCCAATGTAGGTCTTTCAAGACCGGTGTTATATGGTCTCGGCGGCCGCCCCCAGTCACCAGTCTAGCTGCTGCATTCTGGATTAGTTGTAGTTTCCGGGTCACCTTCAAAGGTAGCCCCACGTAGAGCGCATTGCAGTAGTCCAAGCGGGAGATAACTAGAGCATGCACCACTCTGGCGAGGCAGTCCGCAGGCAGGTAGGGTCTCAGCCTGCGTACCAGGTGGAGTTGGTAGACAGCTGCCCTGGATACAGAATTGACCTGCGCCTCCATGGACAGCTGTGAGTCCAGAATGACTCCCAAGCTGCGCACCTGTTCCTTCAGGGGCACAGTTACCCTATTCAGGACCAGGGAGTCCTCCACACCTGCCCGCCTCCTGTCCCCCCAAAACAGTACTTCTGTCTTGTCAGGATTCAACTTCAATCCATTAGCTACCATCCATCCTCCAACCGCCTCCAGACACTCACACAGGACCTTCACTGCCTTCACTGGTTCCGATTTGAAAGAGAGGTAGAGCTGGGTATCATCTGCATATTGATGGACACCCAGTCCAAACCCCCTGATGATCTCTCCCAGCGGCTTCATATAGATGTTAAAAAGCAAGGGGGAGAGGACGGAACCCTGAGGCACCCCACAAGTGAGGGTCCAGGGGTCTGAACACTCACCCCCCACCACTTTCTGAACACGGCCCAGGAGGAAGGAGCGAAACCACTGTATGACAGTGCCCCCAGCTCCCAGCCCCTCTAGACGGTCCAGAAGGATGTTATGGTCGATTGTATCAAAGGCCGCTGAGAGATCCAGCAGAACCAGGAAACAAATCTCACCTTTGTCCCTAGCCCGCCGGAGATCATCAACCAGTGCGACCAAGGCTTTCGGCTTTTGCAACGACATAACTCTGTTCATAACTCTGTTCATGAATGGGGATGGCGGTGGAGAGAGGTATTATGTTACTTTCTCAGAGAGATATTGTGCGGATTAATTCATTCATGTTTGCACAGCCTGTTGAAGATGGAAGTTCTGTTTAGTGATAAATATTAGTTTTGCAATGAACAATGCTGCTATCCAGCAGAGCTATTACAGTGGGAGTGCTTTGATCCCCTTTATTTGGCTGAAGGGAAGTTCATGAAAGCCTTTGCAATCTAAGGATGTAATCCTTAACACATTTACCATAGAGAAAGTCCCATTGACCTCAATGAGGCTTTGCGATGAACCTGACCTGTAGCCATGTTTGGCAGAGGAGGCTCCTTGGAATGAGGAACAACATAAAGACCTGCCAGAGCCACCTGTCTCTATCCCACCCACCTGCCACACCCTATGGTCATCTCTTCGTTGCCCTGCCTTGTAATAATCTGTTCTGGTCAGCAGAGACCTTCAGCTGCACACACATCTTCCATCTATTGTGGATGCCCACCCCCAAAAGATGGCCTGCTTGACATTATTGCCTCCCTTTGTGCGGGGCAGGAAAGCAAACTATGTTTAGGAAGACAGCGCTCAACATATTCATTCCTAATGTTGCTTAGGAAGCCACACATGGTACCCAGCTCCTGTTGTTGTTGTTGTTGATGATATAGATAAACCACCCTTCATCCGAGGATCACAGGGCAGTTTACAATATAAAAACAAAAAATACATGCCACAGTAACAAACAAAAACAATAACCCCACTCCACACGCAGTTTGAAAGGCCACAGATTGTTTAATTAGCTAAAGGCCTGGGAGAAAATGAATGGTTTTGCCTGGCACCTGTATCTTAAAAGGTAAAGGGACCCCTGACCATTAGGTCAAGTCACGGATGACTCGGGGGTTGCGGTGCTCATCTCGCTTTATTGGTAGAGGGAGCCGGTGTACAGCTTCTGGCGAACCAGAGCAGCGCATGGAAATGCCGTTTACCTTCCTGCCGGAGCGGTACCTATTTATCTACTTGCACTTTGACATGCTTTCGAACTGCTAGGTTGGCAGGAGCAGGGACCAAGCAACGGGAGCTCACCCCGTTGCGGGGATTCAAACCGCTGACCTTCTGATCGGCAAGTCCTAGACTCTGTGGTTTAGACCACAGCGCTACCTGCATCCCTACCTATATCTTAGGGAGGGGTAAAATGGAAGTTGATCCTTTCTGGATTAACTGCGAGTGGATTCAGTACTGAAAGTTTCTGGTTGCAATAAAGCTTTCTGAACACAAGGGATAAATGAGCTTCTGTGGGGTTACGTGGAACGCTGTGAAATAATAAAAAAGGGAAATGAATCTTCGACATATACATTGAGCACATAGTGATCACTGTGAAATGTGACAGATTTTTCTCACAGCTTATTACTGGCTGACCACACTTACACACTTATGACCTTTATATCTTATTATAAGGGATTCCCACCCCCTAATGAAGGCTAAAAATTGTGCCCAGATTACTCCCACAACTGGCATGGGGTGCCATGCCTACAATACATCTATCTGGGTAGTATGGCAAGCCTAGTCCCACTCAACAGATGAGGACTTATTTCAAAATTAATGTGCCTTGTGATTTTAAATGAGAAGTACATGTGACAGAGGGTATTTTTGTATTGTTTTTTACTGGACACACTCATACACAAGAAGAAAAGCACCTGGCAAATGTTTCTCTTCTTTGCAACTTTTGAAAGGCGCAAGAGCCTTATTAGCATATGGACATTGCAAACCTGCATGCCCCCCCCCCACCTTGATTCTTCTGGCTCAAAGCTCACAAGGCTCCTTCCCTTACTGCAACCTCATTTGCAAAAAACTCTGTTCTGCATGTGGTTTGAGGCCCAGAGGGTGGGTAACTGGGTGAACATGAGTAGAAGGTGGAAGAGAGTATCTTGCCTGAAGGCCCCCCCAAACCCTGAAGCCAGCACTGTCTGTTTTGCCTCCCATCAGGAAAATGAGAGCATTATAGGAACCTGAGGAGTTCAAAAGGCCAAGGGGGAAATTAGGGGTCTTGTGCAGAGGGAGAGGAAGGAATGAAACATATGAACTGAAATCCCCAAAATGAATGAATCTCCAGAATTGTATTTGAAGGTCACCTTGAACACTTACTACTTAAGAACTTTCTTCTGCTTGATAAAGCAATGGAGTCTATGAATAAACTTCTCATTTTTTATTTAAAGAATGCACTTCATTCACTAACTTTTTTATATACTTAGGATGATTTGTGTGAGATTTGCCCTTTTCCTTAACCTCTAGAGCAGAAGGATTTGCTATTTATCAATGGCTGAAGAAATGCTGGCAATTTCTTCACGCTGCCTATTCACCCTGCCTACCTTTCTTTTTTTAAAACAACAACTAAGGTTTGTTTGTTTTTTGTCGGTTTGTTTCAGAAGAGAACGTTTTCTGCTGATAATCCTTAAACTCCTTGTGATGTAAACGTTTTCCCCAAAGCTTCTCTCGCACTTGACTGCTGCCTTCTTACCAAGTGCAGGTAATTGGATTTGACCCACGTTGAGGTCTTCGGTGCAGTGATTGATGTGCTTCTGCCTGGTCCTCATCATTCTCTCATGACCTGTGTAACCAACATTTATTTGACCTTATGTGTCCATTGTGTGACAAACTCATACAGCCTGGCATTGTCCCAGTTTCTGCCTACTAAGGCATTTACCAAGATACTAATGGCTTCTTATTTCGGTGTAAAAATGGTGCCACCTGCAGTTTGTGACTGAAAAGGCCATATCCCCTCCTTACGCCAGTCATTTGCTTACATCTTCTGAGATTCCTTACCTTTGGGCACAATAGAATTGAATGACTTCTCTCCCACACTCTTTATCTCTCTCTGACACGTACTGCTGCCTATATTTTGTTCCTTGTCAAATGAACAGTGCTGTTCCTGCAGGTTATAATCACTTACAGGAACAGTTGCTTGTCGAGTTGCCGGGGGCAGGAATGCTTCTCATATCACAAAGAGCTACACAATGCCAGCCTTAGTAGGAGTGCAAGCTCCAACATTTTTCAGAAGTCTCTGAGATAGTTCTAAGAGACTATGGTGCTCAGCTAAGGGAGACCTGATACTTGGGATTCAGTGTGCTGCCGTTTAACTGCAGGTGATATACACTACCATGCAGGGCGACTCCATGTAGGTTTTCATAGCTGCTCCCCCATCTGTCTCCATCTCTTACAGTGTATTGCAATAGAACAACATCAACAAGAAAATGGAGCTAAGAAGGTGCTGTCTGTTCCATGTATGACATGGCTGCCCCCTCAATATATCTCCCACACCCTATTTGTTACTCCAGCTTTCAATCACATTATATATTGCAATCGTATAAAGTGACCAGGCTCAACTGTGGCCTTCCAGGTGGGAAGTGCAAGTCCCATCATCCCTAGCCAGCATAGTCAATGGCCAAAGGTGATGGAATTTGCAGTTCTGCAGCATCTTGAAGGCCATAGGCTAGCCATAAACAGCTGCTTTTTCTGAAGCTGTCCCCACATTTTTAGGGGCTTAGTTCCCCAAATTTCTTCAGGATACTGCCACAAATGGCTATCACACTAGAAGTGGACTGCACATGTTTGCAAGCCCTCTCATTCAGGTCTTATACTGTTTGTGTAAGTAAATGACCCATTTGCACATATTATTTGTGCATTTAATTATTTTTAATGTATACCTTGCCTTTCTATTTGTTTATAAAAGTAATGGATTAGAACAGCAGCAGAAATAGTTTGGAAAATTGCTTCCCCCCCCCAAAAAAAATCCATGCTGCAACTCTGTACTCACCTGAACTCAAGGGGAATTATTTCTGAATGGATAGGATTGTGTTGTAGTATTAAAACATGATAGTTTTTACACATCTCCCACGGGAAGCAGTTCCAAAAGGCAACACCATTGTGAATGCCTGCTCTCGTATGCCCACAAGCCAAACTTCCAACAATGATATGATACAAACAAAACTATCCTGTAATGATCTGAGTAGGAAGAAGGCTCTTATGAGATCAGGTTGTCCTTCAGATATCCAGAAGTTCTTGCTACTGTTTAGGGCAGGCGTGGGGGAACTTTTGCCCTCAGCCAAACTACAATTCCCATCATTCCTAGCCATGCATGCTGAGGCTGTTGGGAGTTGCAGTTCAGCAACATCTGGCAGGCCAAAGGCTTGTGATTTTAAAGGTAATGGGCAGCTCACTTATATGATAAACGACCTCAGATTGAGGCTTGCCATTCTTCAGAGAATTTTCGAATTTTCACCTAGCATACAGTCTTGCTTTAATATATGTTTTGTAAAGGGCCGAATGCATTTCTGGTTGGTATTTTAATAATAATGACTTCCTGTGAGTGACTCTGCAGCCAATTCTCTCTGCAACCCCCCGAGTGCTGTTGCCAACTTAAGCATATGACAGGAATGATATGATAAACCGGTTCAGAGACCTATGCTGACAGCCAGGTTGGTGCCACCTGTTACTGGTCATGGGGCATCCATAATGAAAATAACTCTTGCGAGACATATTGCCTTCCACAGTGAACAAGGTAAAACAACCCTGACAGTACTATATGCAGCTGCATTGCTAAACTGACATTTATACAATGTCGTTCTAGGCCACAACAAGAGCCAGTCCATTTTTATTGGCTGAATGGAGAAATCTGCAGTACAATCTTCTAAAAGGACACATCAGCAATCCTGGCATTCATACCACTTCCTTCAACTCTGTACTTCCCATGCCTTGGTCTTTCTAATTGCTAAACTGAGTCCCATGTGATCAAAATGTGAACATAGGCCTTGTTTGAAGCTTCTGCAATGAAACTGGTGACTTTTTTAAATAAAAAAAGGCATGATAGCTAAAAGAATTTATTATTATTATTATTATTATTATTATTATTATTATTATTTGTACACTTGTGGCAGTGAAGCCTCTGATAATGATTGGTTGAGCATGAATGTTGGCTCCAAATTTTCCATTGCTTAAGGAACAAAGAGGAGCCGGTAATCCAGTTTCTGTGAGGAAAGGGAGGGAAGTTATTGGTTTGGTAGGATGAAGAAGAGGCATATGGAGGCAGGAAAGCTAAAAGACAGAAAAACTGAAGAAAGAGAGCAGGCTAGATATTGGCTGAGAAAGAAGACCCTTTACAGTGGCAGTGAAGGATGAGGCTGAAGAGAAACCACAGAGGAGATAAGGAGATAAAACAAGAAGGGTCTAATCAGAGAAAGTAATCTTGACCACAAAGACAGATTTGCCCACCTCTGGCCATGTTACAAGTCTTCCAGATTTCATCCAAACATTAGAAAATAAATAATTTGGGTGCACATCCTTCCTTAGGCTATTCTCCAGGGCTAATGTAGAAAACTATGCAATCTTGTATACACTTTTGAGATTTAATAGATTGATGATGATGCCACACTATTGTTTATTTGAAGAGTGGATTTTTAATGGCTTTGGAAATGTCTTATTTGCTTTTTTGAAAACAACAACAACAACCCTGTCATTCATTCAGATAGTTCCTGCTTGAATAGCAGCAATATAGATTGCTGTGGATATTTTTCGTCATTAAATTGATTTAAATTAAATTATTTTTGCTCTTGTACCCTAATGTAAATGGCACTACTTCTCTAATCTAATAATACAGACGGTTTTGAAAATATGTACTGTCAATTAGAGACATTTTTATGACAAAAGCAAGAAAAAGAATCATTAATGAGAAAATAGTTTGCCTCCCTATATACTGGCTTCAGTTAATCAAAGGTGCTTTGAAATTGAAATCATTAATTAATTTTGCTTGGGTTTGTACTGATCAAGCACTTGGAGAGTTCCAGAGAATCTGTGAAATTAAGTTATTCTGAAAGTGAAAACAACATTTAATATACTCTGTTTCTTCTAAATTATAAATTATAAATGGCCATATTAGTAGTCCAGTCAATGCATTCTTGTTCACATTTTGCAGTCAACAGAAAGAAAGGTATGTAATTTGGGAAAGTATATATAAAGTGTTTCCCAGCACTTGCAGCATCCATCTCAAGATGGGACTCTCACCACCCTTAGAAGACTCTGGGTTTGTTTGTAAGTCTCACTAAACCAGGCCATGGCTTAGTTCAGTATAGGGATGGGGAGAAATCCAGTGCAATTCACATTTAAAGACAAAGCTTTCTAATTTGCAGCTTACAAAACAAAAGGAGAACTGAAAGACAGTCATTCTTTCCCTTAATATAATGCATTTTTGTATGTTGCTTGCACTACTAAATGCATGATATACACATGCTTCCCCAATATATGCATTTACACATTACACATTGGTTGGAGAACTGCATTGCAAAATTCAGAGAAGGGAAAAATTCAGATGATAGTTGTGTCTTGTTTTGTGAAGTGAAAATTAGGTGGCATCTTACTGAAATACAAACAAAAATGAATCTCTCCCCTTCTTTAACTGTGGCTTCTGTGAATTGTTATATATGAAGTGCCATTTATAAGTAGCAAAATGTGAGCATTATTCTCCAAACAAGATTCCATTACTCTCATCAGGAGACCTTTGTGACTATTTCCATGGCAGATTGTGGATTGCAAGACCAGAACTGAAGGTGCTTGTCCCTTATATCAAAGACTCTTCAAATGCCTTCACCCAAGTCCTAACATGATATAAGCCAGACATTCTACCTCCATGGATCAGCCTTTGCCAACCTGTTGCCCCCTAGATGTTTTGGACTACACCTCCCATTAGCCCCAGCCAGCAGATGATCCCGTACCCTGGTCATCCTGAACCAGGGATGAGAAACCTGTGGCCTTCCAAAACTTGTTGGATTCCAGCTCCTGTTATCCCTAATGACTGGCCATGCTAGCCAGGGCTGATAGGAAGTGGAGTCCAGCAGCCTCAGGATTGCCACTGGGTTCCCCATTCCTGACTTAAATGGTGTGGAAAGCTTGTCATGTGTAGCCCCCAGCCATACAGTGTACCAGGGTCCCCAAACCACCTCAGAAGCCAAGGGTGTATGGCAAAGAGAAAGGAAGAGGTGGATGCTTATAGAAAATGGCTTTCCACATAACAAGAACCAACAGATGGCAAATCCTTAATTGCTCGTGTGTTCTCTTTCTGAAGCATATAGTTTCTTCAGTCAGAATTCACATTAGAGCCAATACAAGCTTTTATCATCATTGCACATCTTTGCAACCCCAAAGAAATATGATATCAGAGGAGAGGGTAGATTGTTTACCTCAGGAATAATGTTTTGGTGTCAAGACGAGAGTTGGGAGCCAGTCAGCAATAACTCACAAGGTGTCAAGTGAAGTTAACTCTTTAGTCAAAGAAACAAAAACAGCTCAGGCCTAGTGAGTACAACAACTCATCTCTGTAGGTCTTGCCCCAATGAGGCAGTTGCGAGGACAGCTCCCTACATTTTCTCCTCCCCCGAGTCCTTCCCAAGAAACCTGGGACTTCTTCGTCTTGCCTATCTTTGCTCCACCTTCTTCATACCTCTGCGGGTTCTGGGAGACCACAGGGAGGGGAACTGGTCACAGCAGGAGGGGGAGACCCCCTGGCTTCTTTGGCTGCCTGACCCATCTCTGCCTCATGGTTCCGCTCCTCTCCAGCCTCTCCTCTGAAACACTCTCTGTCACAGACCCTTCCTGCTCACTAAACCCTATTACCCTTACAGCTTCCGACACCTTCTCCTCCCAGGCTGCCCCCGCTTCTCCCTCTGACCACTCATCATTCTCCCACCTGCTTCTGAGCCTTCTTCCCTTGGGGATTGTTAAGGATAATGGTTTGATTTCCTGAAATGGGAATGTTTGCTTATGTTGAATTGCTGTGTATTTTTAGCATGGGGTTTTTCCTTTGGCAGTAGCTCTCTCATGTGATTGGCTGACTATGAGTCACATGAGAGAGGCATTCCATTCTGTTGTGACTGTTATTCAAGCAAATGTTGTTTTTAGCTGTTTTTCTCCTTCTCTCTCTGTATGTGTGTGAGGTGAATGGCTACTGTGAGAGACTTCTCAGGATACTGCTGAGGTCAGTGTGTTTTAGTGTGATCTGTCTGAAGTGAAACAGACAGAGAAGATCCCTAAATGTTAATAGGGAGAAACCTGAGCACCAGATTGCAAATATATTTTTCTAAGTTACATGTTTATGAAAGTAAAGGTTTTTAATATAAAGACTCTGCACATTGCATATCATCCATCTGGATGGGCTGCAGAAGCACTGATGCATGTGTTGGGGGAGAGAAAACAGTGGTGGGTTTTGTGTTCTGGTGCTTCGGAATCTGCATAACTTCCTGTGCACATTTTCTTTCAGATTTTAAAGATTATTTAAGGATGTGAGATGTAGCTCAAACCTTGGAGCAATGAGCTGACAAAACCTGTGATAGACACTATCATATTGAAGAAGATCGCTGCTGTTCACCTGTCTGCCCTAAAACACAAGTGCAGGTTTCTCCCTAATTTCAAATATGCTCCCATATAGAAGAAAGATACTGTTAGAAGAACAAGCAGGCAGAGAAGATGAAACAAGCGTGTGAAATAAATCAGCTTTACTCGAAGTTGTGAAGCCTTATTTTCAAAGAGAAAGCTAATGACTAAATGCAAGTTAAATAATAAGCTGAACTCTAAACAAAACATCAAAGGCAACAAGGAAAACTCAAGATGAAATTGTTTAGGTGTATAGGAAGCACGTAATCCGCCATGCCTTGTGCTTCAGGCAATTAGAAGAAGAGTAATATATACGACAGTGGCATATATCAATATTCTTGAGAGAGCTGCTAAAATCTTGAAGTTAAAAGAAATCTTCTTGAAAATGGGGGAGGGAAAGACAGCCTGTTAGAAATAAGAAGAAAAATGGTGTTCTTGAGATTATCGGTCTTTAAAAAACTTTCTTACAAAAGGGGAAACTGTGCTAACTTTCATGCTGCCAGTTAAAATTACTGTAAAATTAGAAGTTGTCACTTGATGTTCGTTAGAATCATGTGATACCAGAGGTGATCTTTACCCTGTTTTACCTTAACAGTCACTCTTGGCACACCTGTGTGGGGAGGGGAAGACTTCTCTCCCTAAAATTTGTTGCACACCTCCTGGAAGCTGAGGTTAATAACATTTGTTATTCCTATTTGGTTCCTTTTTTAAAGCAGAACTCACTTTCTGTAAGGGGGCGGCAGCAGAGAACCCAGGAAATAATGTTGCTGTTCATAGTTAATGCCTCAAAACACAACATTCTCTGATTCACTCTAAACCAGCACCAAACTTTGGCAAAAGTTTAGAAGCATTTTCTAGCAAATGCCCTGCGTTTTGCAGTGCCCCACAAATGAAGCAATAGCCACTCAAAACGGGGGTTCAAAAGCTCACCCAAAACACAACGTTGTCCAATTCACTCCAAACCAGCACCACAGTTTTGCAGTGAAAATCCCACATTTTGCATCACCTCAGAAATGAAGTAATGCCCACTCAAACATGGGGTTCAAAAGGTCACCCAAAACCCAACATTTTCCAATTCAATCCAAATTGGCACTAAACATTGGCAAAACTTTTGCAGCATTTTGCAGCAAAAAAAACTCTTGTTTTGCAGCACCCCAGAAACAGAGCAATAGTCACTCAACCCAAAGATCAAAGGGTAACTCCAACCCCAACATTGTCCGATTCACTCCAAACCGGTGTCAAACTTTGGCAAACGTTTTGCAGGGTTTTACACCAACCTCCATCATGTCTCCTGATGCTCCCAAGGAGGATCAAGACTGCTTAAAGATAGGGGGCAAGCAGGTGGGCGATGGACAGGGTGGTGGTGGGGTGCCCTGTAGTGCCCTCCCAAAATATTGGAGTGTATGAAAAAATGCAGAACTTTATCATTAGAGGTTGGCATTCAACTTAGGTTTGGGCAGATTAACATCCTATGTCCTTTTAAATGTGTTGGGGAGGGGGTATTGGTTTGCTCTTGCTCTTGTTCTTGTTTTTATTATGTATTATGTGTTCGCATTTTGCATTTTGCATTTTTATGCTATGAACCTCCCTGTGATCTTGGATGAAAGGAAGCATACAAATTTAAACAAACAAATAAATAACACCACATAATTCCAGCCTTCGGAGTTGCAGTGTACCTTCAAAACCTTTATTTGCACACTTGTTTTACTCTTGCTATTAGGGACGCGGGTGGCGCTGTGAGTTAAACCACAGAACCTAGGACTTGCTGATCAGAAGGTCGGTGGTTCGAATCCCCGTGACGGGGTGAGCTCCCATTGCTCGGTCCCAGCTCCTGCCAACCTAGTAGTTTGAAAGTACGTCAAAGGGCAAGTAGATATATAGGTACCGCTCTAGCGGGAAGGTAAATGGCGTTTCCGTGTGCTGCTCTGGTTCACCAGAAGTGGCTTAGTCATGCTGGCCACATGACTCAGAAGCTGTACGCCAGCTCCCTCGGCCAATAAAGTGAGATGAGTGCCGCAACCCCAGAATCTGTCACGACTGGACCTAATGGTCAGGGGTACCTTTACCTTTATCCTTGCTGCTCCTCCATGCACGGCTATAATATCAGTGTTCTGGAAGAAGCAAAGATCACCAGTATTGAAGCAATAATTCTTCAACATCAACTTCATTGGACTGGTCATGTTGTGCGGATGCCTGATGGTTGTCTTCCAAAGCAACTACTCTCCAACTACTCTACTACAACTTAAAAATGGAAAGCATAATGCTGGTGGTCAACAAAAGAGGTTTAAAGACTGTTTCAAGGCAAATCTTTAAAAATGTAGTACCCACTGACAACTGGGAAACACTGGCCTGCGAGCACTTCAGTTGGAGAACAGCCTTTGCCAAAGATGTCATGTCACTCGAACTCAGGACGCAAGGGAGAAACATGCTAGGAGGAAGGCATGATTGGCAAATCCACACCGTGATCAACTCCTGCCCGGAAACCAATGTCCCCTATGTGAAATGACGTGTGGATCCAGAATTGGCCTCCACAGTCATTTACGGACTCATTGTTAAAACCGTGTTTATGGAAGACAATCTTACTGGGCTACGAGTGATCGCCAGAGAAGAAGATAATGAAGCAATGGCAAGGCTCAATCACTTTTCTGGTTCGAGCAGCATCAGCAGGTAGGGTCTTTCTCTGACAGAAAATCCTATAAGATTATTCTATAATTTCTACTTAGTTAGCTTTACTCTAGTTAGGCAGCTTCAAATAAACCTTAATTCTTTGTCTAAGCTTAGGGCATTTTTATACACAGGACCTAATGTGTCTCTTGCTTCAATAACCATGTAATGTGAATGTGAATTCTACATCGGCCCGAATGCTCATTTGCATTAAATATGCTGGTCCTCCACACTCTCTTCTGCATTGCCAATGAACATAATTACCAATGTAAAAGAGACCCTGATCCTATTTAAGCCTCAGGTACAGAAACACTCTTCTCTCTTCAGCTCTAGCCATATCATAAGGATGTGGCAGAAAAGCTGGCTTACATAGGCATGCATGTGTAAGCACATCTCCCACCTGAACTGTTGACACGGAAACTTTGACTTCAAAAGGGTGTGTTCAGTTTAAGTGATAAAGTCCCTCTTGCTTGGAAGAGGACCAAAGAAACCCCATGCATGAAGTAAGTTTCTCAAGAAGCCGCTGGGACTCAGAATCCAGCTCTTATGGACTCCAGCAACTGAATACAATTCTAGGCTCTCAGATGCCTACCCTTGATTCCTTTTGATGGGTGACATCACACAAATAGCAGCATAGTTTTCCGAATGAGTCAGTAAGGGTGTCAGAGCCGCTGTTGCTTCGTCAGACATTTGGGGCAACTACTTAACCCTTATGCCCGCTTCTGGAGTGCATGGGCAGGATTGCCTTTCCCTTCAAATCTAAGAACATTTCTTGCATCCGGTGAGTCAAAAACGAATCAGCCGACTACATTTGAAAAAACGAATTGGCAAGCAATTCTAGTTCAGTGAGCATATGAAAATTAATAGGTTCACCCAATCACCCGATACAATCGCCTGTATTTCTTGTATATACACTGCACATGGACACACTCTGGGATTTGCTGAGGTTTTATTATGAAGATAGCATCTTAAGCTGATCAGCACTGGCCCTTTGGCGAAAGGAAGCCCATGTCGTGTTCGAGAAAGTAAGATTTCATTTGTTGGTGATTAGCTTTCTGCCTATAGTAGATCAGATTAATCTTGAAATGTTTATGCTTTGAATTTTATATTCCACCCCTCCCCCCATCTTAGAGCATCATCTGTTCAGCTGGAAGATGATTAAGTTCAACAGTGAATGTGGGAGCCTCAAAATACAGTGCCATAAGCCAGGGGGGCGAGAGAGAGAACTTACCAATACAGTTTTCAGCCATCTAGGGTGCCACTTATCTCCCTGATCCAGGTTTTCAATCAGTAGTTTATGAATTTCAAATTGCTGCAAAACTCAGCAAGGCAACTCAGCCAACTGGCTAACTACCATTTAGGTGCGTACATCCCTGCCTTACAAGAGATCCAGAGGTCTGGAAACTTGCAAACTGCACTTCAGCTGCAATGAATTTCTCACTTCATTTTTTTTTAAAATAAATATTTATTAAAGTTTTTTGATACAAATGCACAAATAATAAACAACATTGCTTATAACAAAACGTGGTTTCATCACTTCTTTGGACTCCCTCACGTCTCCCGCTCCCACTTGCATCGTTAAAAAGTTTTTCCAAGCAAATTATCAACTTGTTTACAATCTTATATCCACATTTAAATACAATCTAGCAATTCTCCAAAAGGTTTGTGTTTTCTTTAACCTCACTTATCATCAAATTCAAATCTAATTTAGTGGTGGCCAATTATTTATAATCTAGCATCCTTCTTAACATTCAACCAAATTACAATGTTTTTGTAAATACGTCTTAAATTTCTTCCAATCTTCCTCGATCCTTTCTTCTCCCAGGTCTCGGATTCTGCCAGTCATCTCGGCCAGTTGCATATAGTCCATCAGCTGCATCTGCCACTCTTCCAGTGTGGGTAGATCTTGCGTTTTCCAGTTCTTAGCGATAAGTATCCTTGCTGCCGTTGTTGCATACAGAAAAAATGTTCGGTCCTTCTTTAGCACCTTCTGGCCGACAATACCCAGAAGGAAGGCCTCTGGTTTCTTAGTGAAGGTATACTTAAATACCTTTTTCAACTCATTATATATCATTTCCCAGAAGGCCTTCACTTTAGGGCAAGTCCACCAGAGATGAAAGAATGTTCCTTCATTTTCCTTACATTTCCAACATTTATTATCAGACGAATGGTATATTTTGGCAAGTTTAACTGGGGTCATGTACCACCTATACATCATTTTCATTACATTTTCCTTCAAAGCATTACATGCGGTGAAGTTCAGCCCAGTGGTCCACAACCTTTCCCAGTCCTCAAACATAATGTTATGCCCAATATCCTGTGCCCATTTTATCATAGCCGATTTAACCGTTTCGTCTTGTGTGTTCCATTTTAACAGCAAGTTATACATTCTAGATAGTACCTTAGACTTTGGTTCTAGCAATTCTGTTTCCAACTTCGATTTCTCCACCTGGAACCCTAACTTTCTGTCATTTTTAAAACTTCTTTAATCTGAGCGTAATGTAACCAGTCTCGCACTTTATCCTTCATTTTCTCCAAACTCTGCAATTTCCAATTGTCTCCATCTTTTTCTAATATTTCCCAATATTTTGGCCATTTGGCCTCCATATTGGGTCTTTTTCGGGCCTTAGCTTCCAGAGGCGAAAGCCACCTCGGAGTCTTGTTTTCCAATAAGTCTTTGTATTTTATCCAGACATTAAATACTGCTTTCCTGACAATATGGTTCTTAAAGGCCTTATTGATCTTAACTTTGTCATACCATAAGTATGCATGCCAACCAAAAGCATTGTTAAAACCTTCCAAATCCAACACATCAGTGTCTTCAAGAAGTAGCCAGTCTTTTAGCCAGCAGAAAGCTGCGGCTTCATAGTACAGTTTTAAGTCTGGCAGGGCGAAGCCCCCTCTTTCATTCGCATCAGTTAATATCTTAAACTTAATTCTGGGCTTTTTGCCCTGCCAGACAAATTTAGAAATATCTCTCTGCCACTTCCGGAAACACTCCGTCTTGTCCACAATTTGCAATGTTTGAAACAAAAACAACATCTTAGGCAATACATTCATCTTAATAGCAGCAATTCGGCCTAACAAAGAAAGCTTCAATTTTGACCAACTGTCCAGGTCTCTCTTAATTTCAGACCAGCATTTTTCATAATTATCCTTAAATAGACTCAGATTTTTTGCTGTTATGTTTACCCCTAGGTACTTTACTTTTTTAACCACAGTTAGTTCTGTTTCTCTCTGAAACCGTTCTGACTCTGTATCTGTCAAGTTTTTCCCCAGCACCTTGGTTTTCTGTTTATTTAATTTAAATCCCGCCACCCGACCAAAGTCTTGAATCAGTTGTAATACTCTTTTTGTACTAGATTCTGGCTCCTGCAAGGTCAAGACTAGGTCATCTGCAAAAGCTTTAAGTTTATATTGTTTCGCTCCGACCTGAATCCCTTGCACCAACCGGTCCCCTCTAATCCTATTCAAGAGCACCTCCAGGACCGAAATGAATAGCAGAGGGGAAATCGGGCAGCCTTGTCGTGTACCTTTTTCAATTTTAAACTCTTCTGTAACCACATTGTTAACTATCAATTTTGCCTTCTGCTCTGAGTATATTGCCTCAATCCCATTCTCAAAACCCCGTCCCACTCCCATTTCTTTTAAATTTCCCTTCATAAATTTCCAAGAGATATTATCAAAGGCCTTCTCCGCGTCTATGAAAATTAGCACTGCTTTTATGTTTATGTCTGTTTGCAAAAGTTCCAAAATGTCAATAATGTTTCTTGTATTAGCAAACATATGTCTACCTGGGAGAAAGCCTGCCTGGTCTTTATGAATTACTTCATTTAGAACTTTTTTAAATCTTCTTGCCAAAACGTCTGCAAATATTTTGTAATCCACATTTAAAAGGGAGATGGGACGATAGTTCTTGAGTTGTGTCTTTTCAGATTCCGATTTGGGTATCAATGTGATGAAAGCTTCTTTCCACGATTCCGGCGCCCTCTTCCCCTCTATAATTTCATTGCTGACCTCCATCAGTGGTTGTATCAAATAGTCTTTTAATGTCCTGTAATACTTGGAGGTCAACCCGTCTGGTCCTGGAGATTTGCCCAATTGCATGTTCTGAATGGCTTGTTCAATCTCTTGTCAAGTTATTTTACTACTCAGGAGTGATCTATTTTCTTGTGAGAGTTTTTTAAGTCCATTTTTCCCCAAAAATTGTTTAATCTCTACCTCATCCTGCGGCCCTTGAGTGTATAATTTTTTAAAATATTTCTGAAAACATTTTCTAATCTCCACGGGGTTCTGAATGTTTCTTCCTTCAATTTCCAAATTTGTAACTGTATTTAATTTTTGTCTCTTCTTCAACTGCCACGCTAGCAGTTTCCCACATTTATTTGCCGATTCAAAGGTTTTTTGTTTCATTAGTTTAATCTTCCACTCTATTTCCTGATTTATCAGTTTAGAATATTGTGCTTGATGAAGTTTGATTTCTCTCAGAATCGGCTGTGACTTCGGATTTAATCTTAACTTCTTCTCTAATTCTTTGATTTTCTCCAAAATCTTGTCTTTCCTCTCGTTTTGTGTCCTTTTCTTTACAGCATTCTGTTGTATCAAGAACCCCCTCATCATGGCTTTACTTGCGTTCCAAATAGTTCTTTTTTCCACCGTAGTGTTCATATTTATCTCAAAGTAATCCTTCAAAGTTTTTTGGGCCTTCTTAATAATCTCCTGATCTCTAAACAAATTGTCATTCATCTTCCATCTAAAGGAACCGGTTGGTAATAGTGTCATATCCATTTTCAGTGCATTGTGGTCGGAGCAGGTCTTTGGGCAGATTTCCACCTTTCTGACCTTGGGCGCCAGACCTCTAGTTATCCATATTTGGTCGATTCTTGTCCAAGTCAGCTGGGCTTCAGAGAAAAATGTTCCTTCTCTTCCCAAGGGGTTTCTCACTCTCCAGATGTCAATCCAATCCATATTGTCTGTCATTTCAAAAAAGGTCTTTGGTAGTCTTCCGTCTTTTGTGACGTTTTGGCTTTGTGACTTATCCATGTTAGTTGATACGACCCCATTCATATCTCCCATCATAATGATGTTGTTATAGTCCAGATAGTCCAGCATAATCTCATGCAACTTCTTATAAAATTCCGATTTGCCTTCATTTGGAGCATAAATTCCTAATATCAGGATTTTCTCTCCTTGATGTTGTATTTCGATTGCCAAAATTATTCCATGTTCATCTTTAAATAGAAATTTGGGTGAAAGACTCTCTTTTGCATATATCACCACACCTCTCTTCTTTACTGTGTCCGAAGATATGAATTCCTGGCCGAGCCTTTTATTTATTAATACTTTTCTGTGGAGCCTAGTCACGTGTTTCTTGTAAACAAATAATGTCCAATTGTTCCTTTTTTAATATGTGAAAAATTTTCCTCCTTTTTTCCGGAATGTTACAGCCATTTATATTCCAACTTAAAAGTTGCAGAGACATCCTGAATAAATCTGGTTATTTTCCTTGGGGTGGTACTTTGTTCTCCGGGTCTTTAGGGTCCAATGGTGCAGGTACCCCTGGTGGTTCAGGCCCCGTGGGTAGTTCAAGTCCTTTATGAAGGTCCTCTCCGTATGCAGTCAGAAACTTATCTCTGTCTTCCGATGTTCTAATTTTGATCTTCTTCCCTCTGAAAGTGAAAGATAATCCTTGGGGAAAGTCCCACCTGAAGATGATTGAGTTGCTCCTCAACAATTTTACTAGTTCCAAATAGTCAGATCTAAGGTCCAACAGTTGTTTAGGGATGTCCTTGTAGATTTCAATTCTTTTGTCTGAAATGTCCAGTGACTTTCCGTAATGCAGGCCCAAAATCTTGTCCCTTTCCTCCTTTGATCTCAACGTTATCAAACAATCTCTGGGCTTCTCTTTTTTTATAAGTCTTCCAAGCCTAAAAGCTGATACAATTTTAAAGTCTTTTTCCTCTAGGTTCCAGAACTTGGAAAATTCTTTAGTCAGGAACTCAGCTAGGTTGCCTTCTTCCACTTCTGGTATCGACCTTATCCTTAAATTGGTCTCCCTGTTCCGAAGTTCTATCATAGAAAGATAGGTCTGATGTTCACCTACTTGTTTACTGAGTGGTCTTACCTCTTTTTCTAACACTCCCAGTCTTTGGCTGGTATCCTCAGCCAATTTCTGATTTTCACCTGCAGCCTCCTTCAGTTCTCCAATTGCTTGAGCATTCTGTGCAACTTGTCCAGTTAGTCTATTTAAACATTCTGTATTTTGATCAATTTTGGCTGTTTGCTGATCAACTTTTCTATCCAAAGACTCCAATTTTTCAAGAATTCTCTCTAAAATAGAGCCAGTTGCTCCTGAGGCCATATCTTCCAATTGTAATTCCTCAGTTTCTCCCTCCCCTGCCCGTGGCAGAGAAGCAGCTTCTTCCTCCGAAGGCAAAGTAGGCACAGATGATCTACGTGCCTGAGAGGCTGCGGTTAAAGTTGTTAAAGTTGTTTGTCTAGTTCTTGGTCCCTTTTTTCTAGCGCCACTCATTCCAAAGTTATCTAAAAGTCAAGGTCAAGCTGAGTTGTTCCCATGAGAAAACAACGGCCCAGATGGTGGCAGTCAAACAGGAGGCCGGGAAAAGGAAAGTAAAACAATGTCACTGCTGTAAATCCCAAATCCTCTAGGGGGAGCTTAAAATGTCTTTAGGGAAGAGATCAATTCCAATAAAGTTAGTAAAGTCTAATTTAATGTCCAGGAACCTTCAATAAAGTAGATTTTAGCAGAGTTAATATTTAAAAAGCCACAATGTTTCAAACAGTGCTTACTGGTATTCCAAGAGGTGCTTCAAAGTAGCCAATTCAAACTCCCTCAGATTGTTTCAAAGTTTAAGTTCAAAGTATCCAACCCTGCAGACTGGCTACTCAGTTACTCAGGCAGTTCCAGCACCTGGGTTTCTTGCTTAAGTTGTAATCCAAATAGAAGAAAGGTAACACAGTCCAAATGAAAGTCATAAAATCAATTGCTTACAATCCTTATTCTGCTTAAAAGTAATTTCCATGGATGCCCAGATCAGTTAAGTAAAAGTTCACTCTTTGCCTCCACTCCTCCAGCTCTTTGCTTTCAAGTTCAGTGTTAGCGGAAGACGGACTTCCTGTTTTTCGTCACTCCGCTTTCAGCCAAATTCAATGTTTTTGAGTCTCCAAATTTTGTAAAGTCCTTATTTACTCACGGGTTGTTGTTTTCCGAATCAGCAGTTTCAGGAAGAGAGGTCAGCGCTCACCGGCAACAGCAACGCGGCTTCGCTCCGTTGACCGCGAAACGACCCACAGCGCCGCTACCCCCTCCGTGATCCGGAGCCCCTTACGGGATTCCTTCAACGTTTTGGGGGTCGCTCTTGGCGCCCGCTGGGTCCCGAGACCACAGGCTTCTGCCGCCTGTGGTTTTTCAAAGTGGGTCTCCGCTTCGCCGTAGCGGACGACCCTTTTCAGCGGAGCTTCCCTCTCCCGGTTAGAAGAGGGCAGCCATTGCCATTCGCGCCGCCTCCGGAAGTGAATTTCTCACTTCAAATTCAGGAGTACTTGTGCATCTTTGGAGAAACACAAACAGGAATCAATTGAATTCTGCCCCTCCCCCCTTACTGCAGCAATCCTTAAACCATTTCAGTTTCTGCCATGAAGTGCTTTCACAATATAAAGGTAAAGGGACCCCTGACCATTAGGTCTAGTCGTGGCCAACTCTGGGGTTGCGGCACTCATCTTGCTTTATTGGCCAAGGGAGCCGGCGTACAGCTTCCGGGTCATGTGGCGAACCAGAGCAGCGCACGGAAACTCTGTTTATCTTCCCGCCGGAGTGGTACCTATTTATCTACTTGCACTTTGACGTGCTTTAGAACTGCTAGGTTGGCAGGAGCAGGGACTGAGAAATGGGAGCTCACCCCATTGCGTGGATTCGAACCGCCGACCTTCTGATCGGCAAGTCCTAGGCTCTGTGGTTTAACTCACAGCACCACCCGCGTCTATTTCACAATATAGTTAGGGCCAAACAGGCTTAATTCTGCACTGGCATTGAAAATATTAATGCTGGTGCATTTTGTACAATGCCAGCATGTGAAGGGAAAAAGCAATGGTACGATTATTGAGAAAGTGGGGAGGCAGGGGTGAGCAGATGCTTAACCCGCAGCATCATTTGCAAAACTAGTAGCTCTCAGAATGCTGTAGGAAAGGGGATCCACCCTCAAAATCACAATTTTTAATCTGAGGCACTTTTTTGCATCCATTTCTGCTTAGTGAAACCCAAGGTTCTAGCATGACACAAGTAGAACACAGAATCTGCCAATTTCTGTACTGCAAGTCCTTCTAGAAGGGTTAAACTTTCATTCCTTATGTCTGGATATGGTTTGAAGAAAAGGGGGCTTTTCCTTTGAAAGCTTGCCTCCAGAAGGTCAGTATTTTGTGGTAGAGATTCGATTGCATACCAGAAATTAAGTTTTGTGCAATCAAAGCAGATTAAACTAGTCTGTCATTCTGGTCCAACAGTTTTTTTAAAGGGGGGAGCCTTTAGGAGCAACGTGGAGGCAGTCCGTAGTAGCTGAAGCTGGGTGCAGGGCAGGGAGTCGGGTGAAGTCAGCAACAGGCTTGCAAGCAGGGAACCAGGGCGGCTCAGAAGCTCAGGCAGGAAAGCAGGACAGGGTTCAGGCAGGAACTAGCAACCAACAATGTTGCTCCTGCACCTGGGGCTGGGGTTGGCCGGCTTTTATCTGCCCCAAGGCATAGGGTGGCCCTGATCCTCACGGTGACTCGCCTCTCCTGGCCTGGAGGTGAGCACTCCTCCTCCGCCGCCTCTCTTCCCTGAGCCTCTGCAGCTCAGGAGAGGCTGGAGGGTTACCGGACCAGAGGCAACCTCAGCTTCCTCTGATGGGGCTGAGAGTGGAGCACCTGCAGGCAATGGGTCCTCCATCACCTCAGGAGCCAGAGCAGACCCAGCTGATGCCTGCACCTGAGGATCCAGCACAGGTGAGGACCCTTCAGGCTCATGCCCCAGCCCCAGCTCAGCTGGTTCTGGAGGCGGGAAATCCTGTGCAGGCTGGGAACCCTCAGGTTCAGCATCCGAGTCCAAATCCCAGGCCATCACAATATCAGGATGAATGATTGCTATTGTGTAAGCACCCCACAAACGAATCAGATCAAATGCTTGATAAAGACCAGACACAGTCTAACCTCTGTATAGGCTTTGTGCAAGCCAATCAGGATGAATACTCAATAAGCTGGTCCTCTGGAGCAGCTCCATGAGAAAGGATGGAATATGGAAGGTTTCCTCACTGATGCCTGGTAACTTCAGCCTGCCTGGTATTACTCTGGTGAACAGGTCTGGGAGAATATGTGCTATTGTGTGACAGCCTTGAGTAAGACAGACATTCCTGGAGCATTTCTTTTTACCAACCTCTGCTTATTGAATCAGAAGGTTGCAGAAGACTCAGGCACTCTTACTCCAATAAATATAGCTTTTCAAATTCCTTAGGTTTGCTTATTTTAGAACTTTGATAAAATCCTGAATGTTTTATTGATCTGCTTCTCATTAGGATGTGTGTTGCAAACAAAAACTCAATATTTCAATCCCACAAAGCAAACAAAAATGAGTCACGTAATCTTCTATTGCCATTTGAAGCTCGACATCTAATTTTGATGCATTGTTTTGATTATTCATGTAATTTCTTCATCCCCACTACCTTTGCTTTGTAGATGTATCCTTTTTTGCTCCCCCCCAATTGACTCCAATACATTTTTAATCAATATTTTAATTGCATGCAGAATTGAAGCTGAATCCAACCTGAATCTCAATTGAAAGCTTTCTCATATTGTTTAATATATTGCTTTATATAGGAATGGTTTTTATGGGAGGGGGGAAACCTATTGTCATCTTTTTCTTTTAAATTCTGGAGTACTTCATTAAAGTGCCTCTGCAATCTCTTCAAATTCCCGAGACCCATTGTGTGCTAACCAATAAACTCTAAAATAATCATATATATATATATATATATATATATATATGTAGCCCTTCTCTCTTTGAGACATCAAAACAAGGTGGGATTAAAATCTGTTCCACATAATGTTCAAAATTTGGCATTTAAAATCAACTTCACGCAAAATAATTGCCTCAGTGCTGCCTTATAACAGAAGCCTTCACAGGAGAAAGAGCAAATCACAGGCTGTATTTGTTCAAAGGATTCCTCTCGCACACAATTTCCCTTTGGTCTGTGCAATCTGTATAACTTCGCAGCCTTGACGGCTGCATTTTTTTTTTTTTAATGCCACTGAAGAATTGTCTGTCTCTAACCCAGTTAATGAAGTGCACTTTCACAAGTGCATTGTATAGATTTTTGTAACAACCTTTCATTGGAGTCGTAATCCATTTTGCCCTGAGAGCAGACACCCCTTTAGAGATCCTCTCTCTATCTCAGAGCAGACACCCCTTTAGAGATGCTCTCTCTATCTCTCTCCGCCTGAGAATGCAGAAATGTGGCGGGCAGCAGTCGTGTTTCTTCACACGGTGCTTTCAGGCCTCAGGCTTCGATACCTTTCACTCTCTGCTTCCTGCTTACCTGCTCCTGTCTCTCCGCAAATGTTTTCCCTAACCACTGGCAGCGACGACAGAAAGAGACGCTTTGCTGCATATCTCGTGTCCCCTGAAATAAATTGGCAATCAAGCGCTGTCATTTGTGTTTTACCTTCTCCTTGGTGCAATAGCTTTGGTGCTGGCTACGGAGATGTGAGATGCAAGTTATTTAGATCATTTCGGTTAGCACTGTAGCAGCAAATGCAAATTTGGCTCCTGAGGTTTACTCCCCTCGGGGTAGAGGATGTGGAGTGTGAGGAAAGAAATGTTGGGAGGAAAGGAATATGAGTTTTATTCATTTATTTATTTCATTTATCAAGCCCTTCCCATGGAAACACCCCAAAGTGATAACAATAGCAATGAAAAAATAAGTACAGGTAAAAGCAAGTACAGATCTCATACAACTATGAATGAAGATCAATGGAGATAATAATCTCCGCTAGAAAGACTTGTTGAAAAAGGAAGGTCTTCAAGAGATGCCCAAAAGAAAATAGAGAGGGTGCCTGTCGGATATGGGAGAGAGTTCCAATGGCTGAGTGCAGAAGGAGTTTGCTGGGTGGGAAGGAGCCACTGAACTACCTTTTCGGCAGGTGGGCTACTACTGCTTACGAAGGAATGGAAGAGGAAGGGAGAGGCAGTGGGGATATGAGCATGGTGCAAACCCACTAACCTGGTGCTCCTGGTGGTGCACACTCCTGTCTCCCAGGTAGCTCATGCAACCCACCTGTCTGCCAGGAAGCTAGCATAATGGGGAGGTGCTTCTGGGTAAATGGCAGCACACAAAAGACCCAGTTAATACATCACATGGTATTTTCAAGAGGCCCCCTTCTGTAGACCACAGTGGTCTGTTGGGTGTATAAGGCAGGCATTGGCAAACTCGGCCATCCAGATGTTTGGGGACTACAACTCCCATCATCCCTGACCACTGGTCCTGTTAGCTAGGGATGATGGGAGTTGTAGGCCAAAAACATCTGGAGGGCCGAGTTTGCCTATGCCTGGTATAAAGGATGAAATGATCTATTTGTTTACTGCATAATGTTTTTGGGTTTTTTTTAAGTCTATTTTCTGGAGCAAAGTATTTTTTGGCAGCGATACAAAGCTCCAGCGTGAAAGTGCCATTCCTTCCTCCCACAGTAGAATTACTCATCTTCTTTCAAAGTCGGGGATTGCTTGAGGCATATTCCTCCACTTTGAGATGAATAGGGCAGCCTTCGCTCACTCAGGGCTCCAAAGGGGCAGGGGTAGAGGCACAAGCTTTCGGCTTCTACTTTCTGATCCTATTAAGCCAGATTCACAATGACATAGATAGATAAATGTTTGTTTATTTATTCATTTGTTCATTATGCAGTTCTTATCCCATACTTTTCTTTGAGATATGAGCACAGGATGGCTCACAGCACACAATATACAACAGAATAAGATATAAAAAAATATACAATTAAAACATCCAGGCAAAAATGTGTTCAACAAAAAGCAGCAGAAGTAAGCAGTCAGCTTCATCTCATCCAGAATTGACATTGACTCAAGACTTGGAGTCCTGGATAAATAGATACATGTATAACTTGCACCTGAATAGAGCTAATGTGAATAATAACTGAATACTGCTTTGTGGCCCCTTCATGGATCACTGCCTTGTCGTGGCGAAGGAGCTTGAATAACTGCAAGGAACTATGGGCTATGCCGTACAGGGCCACCCAAGACAGACAGGTCATAGCCAAGAATGTAGACTAAATGTCATCCACCTGGAGAAGGAACCGGCAAACCACTCCAGTATTTTGCCAAGAAAACTCAATGGACATAAAAAGGAGAAGTTTTGAGAAGAAAGTGAGAGTTTCCAAGGCATGCTCTGGTTCATGGGGTCACAGAAAGTTGAACAAAACCAAGACGACTAAACAACAACAACAAACCACTTTGTGGGGAGCAGGCAGTTATAAACAGGGTGCCCCCCCCAAGGAGCTGAGAATGGATATACACCCAGTGATTGAGCCAAAGCCTATCTACATCTGGAATCAATAAAGTTGTGGCCAATTTTAAAATCCCAGAATATTGTCCTGTATAGTTTTTGCGCCCATCTTAGGCTAGGCCTTTGTTCCCTTGGGGCGGGTGTCACTGTGATTGAGTCCGCAGCCACAGTTTACTTTAGCTAACTGAACCCAAGCCTGTCTACAAGCTGTGGTTGGTTTGATGCTGACAATCGAGGATTTAAGGCCACGTATCGAAGTTATTTTGCGAGCCACAGTTTGGTATACACAATGTTGACAAACCACTGTTTGGGCCCTTGTTCCACCTCACGAGGCTGCTCAACCTCCTGGATATTTGAAGCAGAGTACTGAACAGATGGAAGGTAAAGGCAGAGAGTGGTTTGCTAGTTATACTTTTGCATGCTCAAATCGTGGTATGGGTTCTAAAGCATGATTAGCACACGTGTTATGTCTGAGATCAGCCAGGAATGTGTATGCTGTTTATATGCCTGAGTGACTCCCTGACTGTGAACCCACTAGAGCAAAAGATTGCTTGCTGCAAAGTTGCAAGGCTGGTGTGCCAGCTGTGCCCTGCCTGGAGAACATGGACCTACTCAGATACTGATTGCGTTGCTTCCAGGCTGGTCTATAGGGGGATGACTTCCAAGGCAGTTCAGAAACTTTAATTAATACAAAATGTGACTGCTAATACTAGGAGTTGGATTGCACTCAAAATTTGCATTATCAATTTAAGAACATAGGAAGAGCCCCGGTGGATCAGAACAAAGGCCCATCTGGTCCAGCATCCTGTTCTCACAATGGGCAACCAGATGTCTATGGGAAGCCTACAAGCAGGACCTGAGTGCAACAGCACTCTCCCCATTTGCAATTCCCAGCAACTGATGTTCAGATACATACTGCATCTGACAGTGAAGGTAGAACTAATTTGTTTCTCAGTTTAAAATGCTAATGATTTTTTTTTTTACTTTAATTTCCTAAATGGTTTGGGATCATGCTATTTGGCCCCAAAGCACGTGAGCCATTCACATGAACTTGCCCAGCTCTTCAGATGTTTCTCCCCTGAAATCTTCTCCAAGGACCCTCTCTGACTACCTTTAAATGGGATACGGAAACCTGTATTTCATGTTTCTTTTCCATGAATGATTTTTTTGCTGACATCTCACTGTTTTGCATATTGTTCAATTTTAATTGTATTTCTTTAATGATGCTGTTTTTCATTATGAGTGTAAGGTGCCTGGTGAGGACATTGCCCAGAAAGGTGTGGCAAAAGTATCTGAAATAAATTTAAATGCTTTGTCACAGAACTTTAAGATGAAGCCTACATACTTCCTTCATCATATTCAAGATTCCAGTTCTGTGCCTCCCTGTCTAAGAATTGCTAGGGGTACCTTGTGGTAGTTGGAATTAACTAGTTTAGTTGAATGAAGCTCACTGAACTAGTTTTTTTTAAAAAACAACCCTCTGAGCTATATCTGAAACTCATTCTCACAATTGCCAAATGTCAGATGAACCAAATATGAATTACATGCATTTTGCGGTTGAACTTTGAACAATTTCTAGTTAATATTATCATTCATTTTCCCCCTCCCCCACAGGAAGCCTGTTTTTTTATATAAAAAAGGCTTTAAAAAAATCATTCTGACATCTATGAAGAAGGTTAGAAAGCAAACTGTGTAGGCAACATTCTAAGGTTTTTGGCAGGTACAGAGATGCTGCTGTTGCTAAGGATGCTTAGTCACTTAATCACTGTTGCTAAGCAATCAGAAGGAAGGAATGTTAGGCATTTCCTGTATCTTCCCTGTTGAAGGGACTCACTATCTTCCAAAAGTAGTGCATTGCAGCGAGAAGTACAGCAACAAAGCACATGATGCCTTGTGGCTTTAATAGCTGTGTGGCTGACACAAATTAAACAGGGTAAGTCTAATACGGAGATACAGTTATGACAAAAGCTTCACCTGTTCACATTCTGTCTGTCTGTCATTACTTGTGTGTGGCACTGTGGCTCCTGATTTACTTTTGTGTACCCTTTACCTCAGTGCAGCAGCATGAAACCTTATGATGCAGGGTGTGTGTGCTGAGGAAGAACTCTTTGAAATAAAAAGTCCACTTGAATAAACTTGAACTGAACTTGTTTGTTTTATAAAATGGACAAACTTGAACTGAAGCTGGTTCCTTTTTGGACAGGATGAACTTGGACCAGAACTAGTTCCTTAACAAACAAACAAACAAAAAAACACCTTTCCGAGTCCAGATACCATGTCCTCCTGCATTCACAGGTCCAACTCTCAATGCAAACCTACACAAGAGGTGCTTATAGCATGGTGCATGCTTCATTCCTAATGACAAACCTTTCCTGTAGATGCTCTCATTCTTGTCTTCCTCACATGGGCAAGGAATGAGAATGAGGAAATGTGAAAGTTGTTCCTTTTAAATTATTTGCTAGGAATATTCACTAAACAAAACATGCATTTCGTTATGGGGATTTTGAATGCTATAATGTGCAAGATGCAAAAGTATTAGAAGTCATCAGTGGGATACAGCTGTTTTATGTAGTTCTAAAGCTGTAGTCTAAATTGATTGTGCCTCTTTGTCTCTAAACCAGCTGGCCAAACTTTATTAACACATCTGTCAGTTGTTCCTCAAAAAAGATAGCAAAATGGTTGCGCGTGCGTGCATGCACACGCACACACACATATATGCAAAGGTGTTACTTGAATGAGACGTTTTAAGAGAAAACTAAAACCTAATGACTGTCATACTAATTCAGCTGCTTCAGCAAACAGTGGCATCCATTACCTGGTCAGTTGGGCTGAGATTAGAGATGCAATTGAAAGCTGGATAGCCCTGGTTTTTGTTCATAAGATAAATTGCTCAGACTGGGAAGCAGGGGTTGCAGATAATTCTGAAATCTTTCAAACAATGTGCAATTAAGCCATATCTCTGTGCTTAGAGTTGGTGTGTCTCATAGGAGCATTACTATGGAAAGGGGGCTTCCCTTTTGTCAGTAGCTACAAGCTCTGATTCGAGAGCCCCAAAGTTCAAATCTCTTCCTTCTCCAAATACAGTTCCTAGTGAGAGACAAAATGAAGCAACCTGCTTGGCATCCTTCAGAAACAGCTGGGGATGTGTGGGGAGACTTTCCTCTAGTCTGGATTGTCTACCAGCTCAACCATTAAATTCAACAGCGTCCAGCCAATTCATCTTGGCCTAGCCCACCTTACAGGGTTGTCGTGAGGATAAAGTGGGTGGGATGCATGCTTCCTTTAGCTCCTTGAGTGAAAGGTAGGATAAACACATAACAACAAATAAATAAACAGCAATCCCCAGGGATTGTGTTGGTGAAAGAAGGTGTACCACCATTCAGATTTTTAAAAAATGACCACAGTGCTGTAGGCAAGACATTTTATGTTGTGTGGAGTTAGATTCCAAGCTCACTTCATCTTGTGAAGGGCAGATAATCCCTTTCCGTAGCTTCTCCAGAAGTAATCTCATGCCAAACACAAGCATGCACAAAGTTTCAGGTCACCTTGGAGCTTAGTTTGTGTTGGTGCAAGAGGGCGCAATCCCAGAATCTGTTGCAAATATATATATTTTAAAAATGAATAAAGAAGTTTGATTTTATACTTCCCCGCAACAGGAAACATGTGTTAGCTGGGTTTTTTTTTAGCACTGGCATGAAGAAGAAATTATTCCCTAACATTTGGTTTTGGAAGCCCTATAACTACTCCTCTAAAGTTAGTCAGCATCTCAGTGCAGCTGTTCCTAGGACTACACAGCAGGCCCTGGGGAACACCAATGCATTATTCGTGTATTTGGTATAAACTGTGCTATAACCTAGCTAGGGAGCCCTGTTACAGTTACAAGCAGTATAAAAGACATGTGTATTCAGAGCAGAGGTGCCAACATCTTAAGATGATTGAGGGGGCCTGACACAACGTTCTGACGTCACACGTGCAACGTTGCGAGGAGCCAGGGGGCGGAGCCAAATGCCATCTGAATGTTGAGGGGGCCTGGCCCCCTCAAAAAAACATAGGAGGTCAAAGTGCCTTGGCCCCCAGGAACTGATGCCTATGATTTAGAGGTAAGTCCCATATAGTTCAATGAGACTTACTCCAAGGTAAGTTAGTATAGGATTTCAGCCTTGATGCATTTGTACATAATAGTATATAATTTTCCACATCACACGATTAAATGTACTCTGATTTTTCATGTCTAGCTGTGAGGACCACATCCTTCCCTCCCTGGAGGCTGTTGCTGCCCCCCAACATTTGCCACCTTAAGCAATGGCTTCACTGTGCTTAATGGTATGGCTGACCCTGGAAGCAATGTACAGTGGTACCTTGGGTTAAGTACTTAATTCGTTCCGGAGGTCCATTCTTAACCTGAAACTGTTCTTAACCTGGAGCACAACTTTAGCTAATGGGGCTAAATGGGCCTCCTGCTGCCGCCGCGCTGCCAGAGCACAATTTCTGTTCTCATCCTGAAGCAAAGTTCTTAACCCGAGGTACTATTTCTGGGTTAGCGGAGTCTGTAACCTGAAGCGTATGTAACCCGAGGTGCCATTGTAATTCTTGCACTATTCTCCTCTTTGGCCTACATGGTTTCTCCTGAGCCCTCTAATCTGGCCTGCTGCTTCAGATACACCATCCCATCACCCCGGCATTGGCAGTATAGCTTGCAACCCTTAGTTTCACAAGCTCTCAGGACAATATCTCTGCATCTGGGACGCAAAGCGTGCATATGCTCCTTTTAGATGTTTGTGCTGCAGTTACTATGTCACATATAATAACTGTGCACACTGCTACATGCTTGGCTTGGTTCAGTAAGCTAAGAAATTACGAGGACTCTATATATTTGCCATTGTTTGATTAGAACGCTAGGTGTTTTATTGCTCAATTGAACAAACCCTATTGTACTTTAATTAGCATGCAGAACATGCACCAAAATCTCCAAAGAAAAACGTGATCCTATCATAGGTATATTAAATAGAATACAATGCATCTTTGGAATCCAGCACTAAAAGCCTATTAACATAGAATGTATAACAATAAAAGCAAGCTTTAATAACACCTCAGTGTAGATCCTTGTTGGGACCATAACCCACATTTCTGCATCTCGTATGATACCCACGTAGAATTTTAAAATGAAGATTCTATCTGCTTGGAGCATTAACACTGCTAGAAGAAAGTACTTTGAAAAGGCTTTGAGCATGTTAATGGAAAGGAGTTGAGTACCATAGCTGGAGGAGATTTTAGATTATATTTCCTCTAAGACATCTCAGAGAATTTATCTACTGTAGATGCCTAAATATCAGCCTTCTGTGTGCTTGTAAAGTTCTAACCCATCTGAGGCCTGTCAAAAGGAAAGGAGAGAACTTAATTTGCTGCATCAAATTTTCCAAAGAAATTGTGGCATCTAAAGTACTGGTCTTCAACTAGTGGGTCACAGCCTGATGCAAGGTGGGTGGCAACAGGAGCACTACAACCATGCAAATATTAACAAATGGGTCCCCAAACGTATGTTCAAGTAAAAAGTGGATCCTTAGTCTTGAAAAGGTTGAACATACCTCATTTCCTGTGTTTATTGATCTGACCCCCAAAGGAGTGGGGCTATAGCACCATCTATTAATATTTTTTGGCAATGGATTTGATCAACTAAACGCTTCTTCTGAAAAAGGAAAATTTCTGATTTAAAAATGACCACACTTTGTGATTTATCCTTATAGAGAAACCTTATCAGCAAATCCTCTGACAATGACCACCTGCAGATGACTAGAATTCAGGAAGAAGTAGCAGTGCTCCTACAGCCTAAGGCTTGGTCAGCAGGAGGTTGAGGAAAGTATTTATGTTGACTGGTTCCTTTTTTTCTAATTGAAGTTTTATTTTGTTTGAAGGTTTCCACCGTTGTCAAAATCTGATGTTTCCATCGGCTCAGAAATTTCAATCATCTGCACTGACATTTCGTATTTGCTAAGAAGCCACAAGACAGAATGCATTAACCACCACACATCCTTCTGCTAAGTTCTGCTGGGTCTTTAACAGACATCTATAGCAATCAGCATGAAGGAGAAGGGACCTTGAGCAAATCAATAACCATCTCTTTTTATCTCCCTTTGTTTCACTTCACTTTAAACAAAAACACACCCGATGAGAAATCTACTAGGTTGCCTTTTTGACAAATAAAAAGAGGAGAAAGAGAGACTCTGTCTTTCATTGTCAGCGTCTCCTCTCCTAACAACTCTTCATCAAAGTTATCCATGCTCAGGTTCCTTCGGTTTATTGAATACGTATTCTCATCACTATTTATGCAAGCACCATAATGCATGGCAAAGGATGTCACTTTCTACAGTGAATACTCACTAAGGAATAGTGCAAGAGTCATAAAAAACAATCAAATTTATCTTTGAAATTCCCCGCTGATTCTTCTTGATATTCATATTGAAGAATGTGCGATGATGCTGTCAGGTTTTATGGGTTCATTGTATCTTCAGAACATAATAAGTTTAAGAATTCTGTTGCTCGCAAGGCGGGAGAGGGAGGAGAGGGATAGAGTGTTAAGTCTTTCCCTTTTTATTTTTAAAAATACCTGTTTGAAATTCTTGTGATTTGTTTTAAAAAGGCATTAAATACGGCATTAAAAAACAACAACCAGGACATTCTTCATACCCTTCATTTAAGTTTATGAGGTTTTAGTATTAATAAATGAAAGACCAGGACACTCATTTTTTCCAACCTAAAAATATTGCACAAGCTGTTGTTATTTAATTATGGGTTTTCACTTAAAATGAGTAGCTTTTTAAACTTCCCAAGCTCCTGTTTCCTGTTGGGGTTTGAATACTCTCAACCGCCACTTGCCTGTGGCTGGGAAGTAAAAATTCAATATCAATAGGATGACAGCTCCTCGGAGGAACGTTTTGGCAGGCTCTAAAGTACAGCGCTGTGACAGTGACTGGTGTTGCTAGAACATCCTTTTTACATTCATTTTAATGTATGTAAGAAACAGATCTAGCTGCTTTTATTCACTATTTAATCACTGATGACTCCCATAGCATTTGCTTAAGTGCCACCTATAAGGGGAAAGCACACCCGGGGGGGGGGGGGGCTGCCTTTACTTTTGCTTGTATTCCTGTAAACCAAGTACGACTTATTGGCATTGGTTCTCAAGGTACTTTCACCACAACTGCCCCATTGAAGTGAGCCGACCAGCTCTAGAATGAGCCATTTTCAAGAACTACAGCCATGTTGTAAATGTTTGTCACAGGAATAGAAGCAATATTTCCTCCTGGTGGCAGCCCCCTTACCATTCTGGAGGGCCACTGGACTGGGGTGGGGACTGAGAACCTTCTGGGTGTAATAGTTAAGAGGCCTCATCTGTACCATACAATTAAAACATTCTCATACCCAGTGCTTTTTTCCAAGACAAAAAGGTGCCAGAACGCACATCCCTCAGAAAACCTACCCCAGATCTTTGGGCTAGGAAACCCTCTCTGGAGCCCACAAAAGATATTCTTTTTGGGCTCTGGGAAGGGTCTCCTTGTGAGCCAGAGGTGCATCAGGGCTTTGTTGAGGATGGTCAGGTTTCTTCCCCCTGCTTCTAGGGGTCACCTGAGAGGTGCCAGAATGCCAGCTGGAAAATAAAAGCCCTGCTTATACCACATTAACAGTCATGGCATCCCCCAAAGAATTCTGGGAGTTGCAGCGTGTGAAGAGTGTGGAGAGTCGTTGAAAGAACCCCATTCTCCACACAGAGCTACAGATTTCCAGAGTATTTCAACAATCCCACTTCACAGGCAGCTCTAAGAACTGTAGTTCTGTGAGGGGAACAATAGTTTCCTAACAACCCCCAGCACCCTGAGAACTCTAGTTCTCAGGATTCTTTGTGTGAGGGGGGCGGTGCTATGACTGGAGCATCAGAGCAGAGAGACATGAGTTCAAATCTTCACATGGCCATGAAGATCACTGAGGGGACTTGTAACCTCCCATCACATCTCACCCTAACCCACCTCACAGGATTGCTGTGAGGCTACAAGGGAGCGGGGAAGACACTTGGAGGAAGGCTGGGATGTTATGAATAAAACAGTCAGCGGCACATAGAGTTGCTGATGCAGAAAGGGGCTGAAAATCCCCCTCACGCGCAAGCAGAAGTATTTAAGAGAGTTAAAAGTGACGTGAGGAAAACTTCAGTTTCTGTGATGAAAACACACTCTTTTGTCCTGTTGCCACCTCTGGTCAAGCAGGTTTTTCATATTTGTTGAGGGTGGGGGGGTGGGAATTCCATTTCCCTGAACAGGTGTTTACCACAGTTTGCAGTCTCTTATCTCTGGCATCTACATTGCCTGTGATCATGAGATTAGGGCATAATACATAAAGATCTGATTTGCAAGGCTGTTATCAGCGATGCATGATTGCGAAAAATTGGGATTACATTTCTGGCTTTGACTACTCTCACAACCATAATATTTCAAGGAAGCAGTCAAAAAGATAACGCAAACCTTGGGGACTGCTACTGTTTGAAGAGACAAAAAATCTGACCCCGTGACTCTGTGCAGCATCCATCTTTGATGCCAAAATTCAGACAGACCCTAGAGAAAGGACAGAAACAGCAAGCATGAAACTGCATGATGCAGTGTTGGGACTCAGAGAAGAGCTGAAGACATTTCTGGCAACTGAAGTGAACATTAGCATTCCTTTCATAAATTTGCTGAAAGTGCCCTTTGTTAGCTATTTCTCTTATTAGAAGCAAAGAAGGATTAATTTTAAACAACAAAAACGCATGAAAAGAGCTATAGAACTGTATCCAATGCTGGTGAGGCTCTGAATTGAAATTTTTTGGGGGAGGGAGACTAATAGAAGAAATATAAACAGATTGAAAGAAAATGAGGCATTGTATTTTATTCATTTTCAGGGTGAACTATATTTTAGAAAAACGAGCTATCTGTTGGGACAAGCTCTTGTATGTGAGGAAAATAAGATTCTACTAATACTGATAGATTTGGGACACACTTCTAAGCAAGTTTCTGATGAAAATATTTTGTAGAGAGACTTGGGGGATCTTGAAACCCTGAAAAAAATAGTGGACTCCGGTTATAACAGGCTGGAGTACATGAAAGATCTGGCTTTTTCCACCTGGCCTGGGAGGGTGGGGCCTTGACTGACCCAACTTCAGAAGCTGAGGCTGCTGAACAGACTCTTGGGCTGAGGTGTTGTTTAAGGCGTTTTGTTGGTGGGGGGTTGTTGCTGTACTTGATATATTATTGTTGTTGTTGTTGTATTTTTATTTTAGATTCCGTTCCAACACCTCTCTGGTGGGCACCATTGTTGTGGTGAGTTCCAGCGCCTGCTTTTCTAGAAAAATAATATATATATATAATCATGTTGTAAGCCACCTTGAGCATGGTTTTAACTATGGAGAGGCGGCTTAGAAACAGTGTATGTATGCATGCTCACAAACACCAGGGAAGTCCAGCCACTTAAACTTCAGTGCCAGATGTAAGATAACCAAAGAGTACATCAAAGCCATGGTTAGTAGCCTATCCAGTAAGGCAAACGGTAGATTTAAACTAGTAAGGAATTTGTCTTGACAACAAATTCTAGTCCAAGAAGAAGGAAAATGAAAACCATGGTCCTTAATAATATATCTGTGTGAGAGAAAAATGAGCTCATTATGAATCTAGATATTTAATAAGGTGCTACTGTACAATAAGCTTTCCTATAGAAACTTGAGTGGCAGGTAGCTTTACTATAGCTCCACTTTCAGAAAGGGCCTGCAGGCAATGATGAACATGAGTTAGCTCTCTGCCGCTCAAATAGCATGTGGCCAAATTGTATTACCACATAGGCCAATTCACCCAAGCCCTTTTCTGTCTCTGGATTAATAACTTGGTGCCCAGATAACATATCGGTTGGGGTGTTAGTACAGCAGATTTGGCATCCAGCTGCTGATTTCTAAAACAAAAAAGGGGGGACTCTATTTATGAAATGCTGCTGATCCCTTAAACATGGAACACTCACCTACTGTAAAAATAAATAAATCAGAAAATGCCTCTGCTAACTCGCAGCCTGAGTGGATACCATCAGACTCCCGACAGGGTGATAGGGTCTGAATCTCTTGCTACTTATTGTCATTCCTCACAAGCCCTCCAAACAGTAGCAGATGGCATGGTGGTGCTCACCTGACCTGCAGTCAGTTGCAGTGGCGTAGCGTGGGGGTGCAGGGGGGGGCCAGCCGCACTGGGCGCAACATCTGAGGGTTAGGGTTAGGGGGCGCAAATCCACGGGTTAGGGGGCGCAAATCCATGGGTTAGGGGCCGCAAATTACTTGCCTTGCCCTGGGTGCTGACAACCCATGCTACGCCACTGGTCAGCTGCATCACTGGTGGTTACTGGAAGGTAGCAGGGAGGGGCAAGGCGACAGCATGGGCAAGGGAGGCACAGTGCAAACACTGGCAAGGGCACCACATCTGCACTGACCTAACCTCACTGCTGCCTCTCCATCTACTTCCCAGCAAGCCACAGAAGCACAGCTGAGTGTCACAGTCACAAGCTTAGAAGGCTTTTAAACAGTGCTAGGCAAATTCATGGAGGATGATAGCAGCTACTGGTCATGGTAGCTATAGCCTAACTCAAGGCTCAAAGGCAGCATACATCTTTAGGGAACAATCACGGGAGAGAGCTGCTGTCATCATGCCTTGTTTTGGGGCTTCTAGCTGACAACAATGGTAAATAGCAGGGTTCTTCTTATATTTGGTGGAGACCTGGACACCAGCACCAGGTCTGGCCTTGAATGTGCAGTTCTACCTTTGATTCCTTTTGTCAGGTGATAAATAATAATAGACCCAGCTCCTGCTACTGACCAAGATTATGTGAGCTTCTTATTAGTGTTAATTTGCAGTTTGTTGCTAAAAGCAATCATATATAGCATCACCAGCAAACATTGCTCAACCGACAAACCATCTGCATAAAATGCTACATAGCCAAATCATATGCAACTGTTGCAAATCTTAGCTCGGGTTTAATACTGTTTTGCATGAATTCACAGTCTTAAAACACACCCAGTTGCTCATTATTTGGTATGCTGGAGATTTTAAACCTCCATGTAATGGTTTAACAATTTTGACCAAAGGGCGTAGTACTTATCTTCCACTTCAAGAGAGTAATTTTGGCAAATAGCTCTCTCGTCTAGATTTCAGATCAGGAGCTGTGTTAAAGAATGCCAAGGTCTTGCCCTCAGGTGTAATTTTTTTTCTTATGCAGCCATTGGAGTAGCATTGTAGGCAGAGAGTCCATTTTTTAGACACCATTTGTCCTGACATCTAGGAAATGAAACAAGCCCTCTCTTGACACAAGTCAAGTCATTTAACCCAGCTCTTGACATATCTGCATCTACAGTGGCACATCTGGAAAAAAGCAAAAAGGGAGGGTGATGGAAAAAGTAGCTCTCCCAACAGGTTAAGAAAAGTAAAAGTGGGAAGTTTAGTAGGAATGCAACATTGCATTGCTGGAACAGACCAAAGGCCCATTTAATCTGTCTTTCCCAGCTGAAATGTGGCCAACTAGTTGCCCTTATAAGGCTCACTACTGTGGCATAAAAGTGATAATAGGTGGTGAGGCACAGCAGGAATGCCATTTGTAATGTGCATTCGCCCCACATGTTAATAAAGGGCTGAATACACACTATACATTTAAAGCACATTTCCCCCCAAAGAAACCTAGGTGCTGTAATTAAGGGTGCTGGAAACTGTAGCTCTGTGCGGGGTAAACCAGGATCCTTTGGAGGGGGAAATGTGCTTTAAATGTATGGTGTGTACACGGTCTTATTTTAATGAAGCATGCAAACATATATATTGGGAATTACAACAACAATTCTTTATTGTGGTCCAAAGACCGACAATATATTGGGAATTGCTTTTTAGCTGTTTTAAATTTTGCAGTGGTTCATATTGTTTTATTTATGATGCTGTTAAAAAGGATTAATGATCACGTCGGGGAAGAAGAAGAAATCACCCTTGGATGTTGCTTCCAACATTTGATAACTGGAGGCATGCCACATCTAAATATGACCAATCCATGTAGCAATTGTTAATTCTTTTGTATTTTAGTAGCAAATTGCATTTTTGAGAATATAAGTTGGGGGTGTCATCAGCCAAAGTAAAACAAAATTGTGGCTATAGTTGCATAAATGGAGAGTAGTAAAAACTGCACTAACATTGAATGAAGTTTCCAGCTGCTGTACAATATTAGAATGTACTGTGAGAATTCCATTAAATCCTCTTCCCTGATTTTGAAATAAAAGTTAATATTTCCAAGAGGTTGACTGACACCGTGGCAGCCATGGCACTAATAGTCTAGTCTATTCTAGTCTATAATGCCATGCAGATTTTACTCTGAGGGCCAATTTTAATTCAGGTGAAAACTCCATTGATTTCCGTGATCCATTAAATAGTTTTGCCTTGGGCCAATTTGAGTTTAACACTGAATTTTGCCAGATTGGTGGGAGGGAAGAACTTCATGGCCTTAAGGACTACATGGTCAGCCTGCGAGAAAACAGGTTATCTGATAAATTGCTAACAAGGTTAGATGGAGTTGTTTCACAGTTTGTGTTGATACATAGGTAAGAAAAATGCACAATTAGTATGTTAAGGCAAAACATAATTTAGTTCCCTGGCTATGCATTAGCCAGGATGACACAAAACAAGATGTGAAATGATACTGTCAAAGTTTTTCTGTGAATGGAGTTCAGCATGGAGTAAGTATAAGCATGGAATAGGTGCTTAAAGTTTCTTCTAGATGGGGTAGGCAAATATGTCAATTTCAGTTTCAGTTTATCTCCTTTTTCTAATTTAAATAAATTCAATTCTCCGTATTTCTACATCACTCTGATGATGATTATTTTTAATCTCCTATAAATTTCAATATACAATTTTGCCTAATATGTACATTTTGTAAAGTAATTTTCCCTAATATAATGCATGCTTTTATGTTATTTTCACTAACATATGCATTTATATGTGGGTGTACATCATATCCTCACTAAAGCCCGTTTAAAATCTTTGTGCAGCCAATTCAGCAGTAATAAAACCAGCTGGGTTCAAACATATACACTCAACAGCTGATGGGATGACTTTGGTTCGGAGAATTTACTGGCATTTTCCAACTTAACCTGAAACTTTCTGCTAATGGAAAAATAAAATAGTTATTTGTAAGTAGCAGTGATGCAGAAAAATATTACCTGGCAATTGGTTTTTGAGAATTAAAAGAATGTGATCTTTTTAAACGGAACGAGAAGCGGAAAATCAAAAACATTGATTTCAAAAGAAAAGCCATTCTATTCATTGTCCTGAGACAGTTCAAAGGAAAGCCCTATATTCCCTTTGCTCCAATTTTTTGATATCCTTGTCAAAACAAAAACAAAAAACCAGGTCTGAAACTGGCTGCTTTCTTTAGCTACATTTTCTTCAGCACTGGAGCTGTCTGTGTTGTCTAAAGTTGTAAGAAATACTGTGGCGAGATTTTACAAAAAGCTCATGCCTTACACAGGGAAGATAAGGGTATGGGTGGTATACTTGTTAAACAGAAATCACCCAGCTGGCTTTCCCTGAGACTAAGCTCCTTCCCGCACGAGTTGTAGCATGTGCATTACGGCTCTTTAGGCAGACTGGTCCCAAAATACTCTCCTCAGTCCAGCATCTCCACTTACTGTCTCCCTCCAGTTATTGCAGCCCATGGACAGCTGGCAAATGTATCGTTTTCTGCTCCTCACTTGCCTGAACAGTAAGAAATCCCATGGGCAAGCATTGCAGGGCTTTTGTGGAGAAAATATTGCACACTTAAGGTGTTTAGTTTTACCTTTGAGTATCTGCATGGGCCCTAAGATTCACCTCGTTTCTGCACCTGTATCTGCATCTATGTTTTTTTTATTCACCTTGTTATTCAGCCCCCACAGAAAGAGCCATTGCACACCCCCTAATATCTGTTCATTTATCAGATATACACCCTGAAGAGAAGTAAGCTGGGAGCAGAATCGGTCTCCCAAATGCAACAGCAGTCAAGCCCACACACCAACACCATATTTCATGCTAAAGGTAAAGGGAACCCTGACCATTAGGTCCAGTCGTGGCCGACTCTGGGGTTGCGGCGCTCATCTCACTTTATTGGCCGAGGGAGCCGGCATACAGCTTCCGGGTTATGTGGCCAGCATGACTAAGCCGCTTCTGGCAAACCAGAGCAACACAAGGAAACACCGTTTACCTTCCCGCTGGAGTGGTACCTATTTATCTACTTGCACTTTGACGTGCTTTCGAACTGCTAGGTTGGCAGGAGCAGGGACTGAGCAACGGGAGCTCACCCCGTCACAGGGATTCAAACCACCGACCTTCTGATGGGCAAGTCCTAAGCTCTGTGGTTTAACCTACAGCGCCACAGCCAGCTGCAAAATCCCAGTTGTATCTCTTTTCTAGCCAAAATAATGGAACAGTTGCCTTAAATTCTAGTACTGTTGCCACTAGCCATTAAAAAGTCTTTATTAAGAAAGCACCTTCAGCTATCAATACACAAGCTGCACCAAAGCCCAGGGAAAATCCCTAGTGAGCATGCTTCCCAGGGTACATATTGCTTCTTCAGGATACTTTACACACTACAATTTTGGAATAAAAAAACTGCTTCAGCACATGAGTCACATGCCTGAAATTATAATAAAATCTATCCAAGGGGCACTGCTGAAAATCCCAGAACAATTTCATATTCCTTTCTTGCCAAAAAGTAGGACCAGCAATTTCTGTACACTTAAAAAAAAATACACACTTTAAAAAGTTACTTGGGGAAGCACACCCATAGGCAAATTCCTAAGCAGGGAGGAGTTATTATTCTTCGACATTAAGTGGTACTTCCACATTAAGTGGTGCATCCCTATTACATCCTTAGCTGAACTTGCCTATTTGTCAAATTTATTCCCAGCAACTTCCTCTGAAGGAGTCCAGGACAGCAGAGAGAGAGATGTCTGGGCTGAACGCTGTAACTAGTTATGCAGAATGTATCTTGTCACCACCTCTGTTGGGTTCCTGTGTGCTATTCAAGCTGGAGTTTGTGGTCATTAGAGTCCTTTTATAGCTTGGGATTTAGACACCTATAGAACTGCTTGCTCCTATATTCTCATTCAGATAACCTTCAGAGATCCTTCTCTGGGTGCCCACAGCTTTGGCAGTTAAGAAGGCTGGTGACAGGAGACAGAACTGTTTCTGTGGTAGTTACCCTGTGGTAGTTAGGAACAACCACTTCAGAGATGCTTGCCCGGTACTGACTCTGTTGATCTTTGGATTATTAGTTTAGTATTGTTATATATTTATTTCTACCTTTGCCTTTTTCCCTTATGTAATTTAATACGCCAAGGTATGTCTGGGTTTTTTCCCACCTGGTCTATGCTTTAATGAACAGTGACATGGATCTAGATTGCTTTGCTTTTCTGTTAGGTATATATTGTTGCTTTACACCATGTATTCCTGATGTTTTATTGATTTTCTGTTTTGTATTTCATTGGGTTTTAATGTTTCATATCTTTATTGTTTTATCCTTATTGGAAGTTGCCTTGCGTACTTTTTTCCAAATAAAGCAGGCGATGTATAAGTACTTTAAACATTCAGGCCTGTGAATTTAATCAAGGTGTGTTGGGAAATGAAGTGATTTTGTCTGGTTGAGTAGCAGGGTTCAGAATGAAGAGAAATAAAATGGTGGGGGGAGGTGAGGCAAATGTCCAAAACTGGAAGAGACAGCATGTTAAAAATTAATTAGAAGAAGGAACAAACCTCTTGCATGATGTAAAGGCTGTGATGAAAAATTGTACAACAAAGTGAAACTTTGGAAGGGAAGATGGCAGAAATTAAATCTAGCTTTTGTTACCTGCATCTGAAAAGACAATACTCTCACAATTACCATTTTAAAAAAAGTATCTCAAACATTACCAATGCCTAACTGCAAGTGTTGCAGCAGTTATTTATAAATGTGATTTGAGTGAAGAAAGGGCTTCGGAATAAAGAACCTATAATGTACCATGAGGAAAAAAAGGGAGCTTTAGAAATGCCAAACATTAAATTGCATTATTATGCTAGCTGCCTACAGTGGCTAATTGGATGGTTCTATGATACATTTACAGTGGGCATAAATATTGGATAACCTTATTTCTCAGTTAATGCATAATCTTTTTTGTGGGTAAATCAGAAAGTGCACTTGAAACATTGTAAGCAAACACTTTTGATTAAAATGGCTGAAGAATCTGAGATGCATACAATCAGAATCAGTTCAGCAAAATCTCCAAGGGTGCAAGTAATATATAGTCTAGATTTCAATCCTAATGGTGAGTTAGAATTGGAGGAAATTTAATTTATAAAAATAGGAAAGTATATTAAGATGAGAACAAATCATGTCCTGCAAGGTGTAAGGTGCATGGTGAATTATGATTCACCTCCGTGGTTTGATTCTCTATAAATGTTTCTGCTCAGTGGAATCTGATCCAGTAGGGCTCCACACCCAAGGAAAATGTCAAGAATAGTTTTTAATCTCTCCTCCCCCCTCAAAAAAGAGAAAAGAATCAAAGCCACAAACTCTTTCCTGTCTAATAGACATTTTATACTTCTGTCTGTTTTGTAGACTCCGTTATTTGGCTGATTGGCAATGGTCATGGCTTGTGGGAAGGATGGACAGGAAATAATAGGGATGCTAAATTTAATGGCAAACATATTGAGGCTCCTACAAGGTGAGGGATGGCCATGCCATTGCTGGCAGGCTCAAGTTGAAGTTGCAAGGGGGTGATCTTTGGTTTCCATTGGGCATACCTCACTGAACACCAACCAATGGGGATGGAGTCCATGATGCCCCCTCAGCTCCTCTTCAGAAACAGGAACATGGTTAAGCCAGTTGGCTTGCCTGCGCCCTGAGTGAGGTAGCTTTGCCTTTGGTAGGTACCAGGGGACAACTTGCACCTACCAGCCCCAGTTGCACTGCCTGTACCACAGTGTTGGCTTTTATCTGATTTGCTGTTACTAAAACAATTATTCCTTAATCTCCCGTAACTATATTGTGTCTTCATTCCTGAGGGTGTGGGAAGACTACAGCAACTGAAGAAACACTGATGCATAAGAAGAAGAAACAGAAATAACACTGATAAGTTATTCTTCCTGCGTCATCCCCGAGACTCATGCAAAGGGGGTCACACATATGTGTGGCAAGTGCTGTGCTCTCCCTTGTGCAGAATAAATGCAGGGTTTGGAGCAGGAGATTTATTCCTCTTTCCCTTTGACATGAAAACTGGAAGTGATAATGGAAGAAGTGCCACTTCTGATCAACACTGCTGCCACATCTGATAAATGTCCAAAAGCCAGTTATTGAAACAACTCTCACTTAAACACGATTGCCAACACTTGCTAAGGAGCTGATTGCTTATGTCCTTTGGAGTTCCTTCGAAAGGCATGAACATCTTATGCCTTTGCTTCAGGAACAACAGCTTCTCCATTTACTTTCAACCGGGGGTGTAAGCAGGCATTCATTTCCATTCTGCCCCGTATTTCTTGCATGCAGTGCTGTTTCCGTTCCTCTGCAGCTTGACTGAAAACAGCAGCAGCAAATGAATTGTTGATTTCTGTTCTAGACAAGGAATGAATAGGTGAACAATATCCGCTCCTGTTTCTGTTTCCATCAGATTTCTCCAACACCCCTACTTTCACCAAGTTCTTTGTAGCGTAACAAGAATCACCAGTGCTTGAAAACCACACGAACAATTGTTAGAAAGAAAAGCGGTGCTCCTCTTCCCAGTTGTGTGAGAGATTATTATGAGAGGCACTATTTTAGGACTTGTGAGAGCAGAAACAATCCCATTGTGCTTCATTACACTGCCTTCAAAGCCAGTACAAATGATACGGCAGTGGAATTCTGCCCCATTCCCTGCTTCCATTGTTGCCCACTGCATTACATAGCAGTCCAAACAACCCTCCCGAGAGCAAATGCTGTCTAGTGCCAATCTTGGTTGTCAATTCCCCCAGTTACAACAGATGAAAATTATCTTGACATTCTGTGTATTTGTCTGGATGTTATCCATTGTTGCTGTTGTAACCTCCTTTGAGGCATCATGCTGAACACAGATTCAATTTCTGAAGCACCTGAAGGCAGTGTCAGGAACCTTGCCAAAGCCTCACTCTCATAAAATGGAACAAAGAAAGGATTCAAGCCGCATTGTGATTTTTTTTTAAAAAAAGGAGAAAAAAGTGTCCTCTACAATGGTTAGCAAGGAGGAATGCAGTTTTAAAGGCTTGCTGGAAGAAAAGTGCACAGAACAGCTAGATGCAAGAATTGTTTTGATTAACCCTACTAGAATTCAGGCAGCAGAATAGTGGGGTTGTTGTTGGGGTGGTGGTTGTTTTTTTTTAATGCACTGCTTTGATTCCTTGGTTGGAAAATACTTTTCAGGAGCAAATTGGTACAAGCTTGTTGTGTGGAGTAAAAATCTCATTTTGTCTCTCTTGGAGACACTCATTCCATAAAGTATTCAGTTTCCTGAATAGGGATGAAATTCAAAGCTTGCTTCATTTTGTAAGCTCTATGGAGAAAAAGCTCCCTGTGAAAGAAAATAAGAATGCAGACTAGTGAAGTGTGGGGAGCAACAAAAGTGTTTGTTGCCAAAAGGCATTCAGAGTGAAATCTGGTGACTGATTAGCTGTTCCACTTGCAGACCATCCTGAATCTGGCAGCATCAGTTACAGGTCCAGAGAATTCTTTTGGTGTCATAGGTTAAATGCATATCGACAGAGGATGATACTGCCATGCCATCGTAGCAGATGAAGCTTTTGTTCATGTCTGGCATAGCCCACAATGTTGGGCAAAGCTTTTGGAAATGGTAGAGCTCAGAAAACCCTGCCATAGTCCAGTAAGCTCTCATGGGACAGACCTTTCCCAGACCAAGTATCTGGGTATATATGTATATATTTAAACAACCAAGTTGCCAAACTTGATTGTGGTTGGTTTGTTTGTTTGTTTGTTTGGAGTTGGGGAAAATGCATGTGTTTTAGTGAAACTAGAGGGCTCTTTCCATCTCTTCCATATATTATTTGTGGTGTTCATACCACAACCACCAGCACATGAGGAAGATTGGAAGATCCCACCTGTATTGCCTGGCACAGGAAGAGCTTAGTTGTGTGAGATGCTGTAACTGTGTTTTCCGCAGACTGAACCACCATGCATATTTCAGATATGGTTTCGTTCTGCAGCTGAGGCTCATTAGAAAGAGTCTGCTGCCTGTTGGTATGCTCTTGCCAGGCTTTTTTTCAAAGTACTTTTACTGCTGTGTCTCATGAACACAAGCTCTTTTCTAAAGCTGTTTGCCTTGCTTTACAGTTGGGAAGCTGTGGCCCTCCAGATGTTGATGGGACTATAGCTTTCAGCTTCAGAATCAGAAGAATCTTTATTTGCATCAGCCACTATCCATAGCAATAAAATAAAAGACAATGTACTGAAGACAGAGGTAAAAATTTAACTATGCAAAATACATTATGGAGGTTCACATCAATAATCAAATAATAGATCTTATTTTAATTGCCCTGATAAAGATTTTTGAAGTTTTTGCTGTCACCTGATTATCTTGATCTGCTAGGAGAAAGGACACAGTACAAATGGTTGAGTGACCTGGTATGGATAGTTGTAGAGGGGTAATAACCTCACTCCTCAAATCTTTATAAAGAGTGCAAGCTAGGAGCACATGAGCTACTAACACAATACTGCCATCTCTACATGGACATAACCGTTTTTCCAGTGGATTTTTTTTTTAATCGACCCTCAAGTACAGCTGAAGGCAGTAAATTTAATCTTGCATAAGTGAAAGCGCGTCTGTATTTTGGAATTGTTAAATTTTGCAAATAGGGTGCCAAAGTGTCAAAATGACTAGGTGGGAAATAATCATACCATGGAAAAAAAATTCCTTATCATGGCCAAATTATTATGTCACTCGATATCGTATAGGTGTTGTCTAATTAAATTATTTGCTTTACTGAAGCCCAGTGTTAATAACTGTTGTGGTGATAAACCAGAAAAGTAAAGCTTTTGGTTGACAATTTTAGTTCAAGCGCACTCATGACAATCTTGCGATACTAAGGGTAGTGGACCAGTGGCGTTTAAATTTAGCCGAAACCAATAATTAAATGTCCTACACCAAATCTGTAATTCAACAGAGGGAAGATTAGTCTCCAAGTGCAATGAAGCATTTGGAACACAGGATGGAACAGAAAAAAATTGCCTTAGAAACTTAGACTGAGCAGCTTCTGTGCTAGGAGTTTAGCTTTAAACACTTCAAGTGCTGATGGTATGTGATTGCCCCATTTTGTATGGAAAAAGCACGTCAGAATTCTGGTGCTTTGAGACGCATTTTCCTTCGCATATTTCTGATGTGCTCCCCATAACCCTGCTGACTGAAAAATAAGGCCGAGGTATTTAAAGACTTTAACTTGTTTGATCAACTGATCCATACACCATCTATGGGCCTATAGTTTCTTGAAAACACAATGACTTTAGTTTTCTTGTAATTCACAGACAGCTGTTCTTTTTGGCAGCATCCTGAGAATGCCCTCATCAATCTTTTTAGACCCACTTTTCTTTGAGATAGAAGTACCACATCATCTGTGTATAATAATATACAGATGGCTTTTGTGGCCAATTTAGGGGCATGATACTCTGGAGATGTTAAACTCTGGACAATATAATTTATATATAAATTAAACAGTGCAGGAGTTAGGATACGACCTTGCTTAACTCCCTATAGCACACCATCTGATTTCTTAACATACGTTATCTATAAAATGGGCTAGTACAAAGCAATGGTCTCTAGTTTATCTGCCTTGTCTAAATCCTGCTTTGCATATAATTTGCTAATTATAGGTAGCAAACTAATTGGTCTATAACTAGCCAGATCAAGTGTAAGGCCCTTTTTGAATACAGTTGTACCTCCGAAGTCGAACGCCTTGCAAGTTGAGCATTTTGGCTCTCGGAGGCCACAAACCCAGAAGTGAGTGTTCCAGTTTGAGAACATTCTTTGGAACCCAAACGTCTGACAAAGGCGCACCTTGGTTTCCAAACGTTTTGGAGCCGAATGGACTTCTGGAACTGAAATATACTCAGAGTCCTATAGTGATTTCATGTTCTTTATTGCAGCTTGTAAAACAGTGATTGAATTGCCCCCCCCCCCAAACCTCAGGCTTTTATATACATTATTTACACAATGAGACCCGTCTGATTGGCTAATTCTGCTTCCCTCCTGGAGCCTCCTGGAGTTTCCCTTGCTAATTGATGGGAGCTGGGGTGCAGTATCTGCAAGGCCACAGGCTAGCCAGCCATGCTTTAGCGTGACCGCCAGCCGTTTCTCTCCCCCCCCCCCCCCCGTTTTCCAAATACCTGCTAAACTTCTTTGGGCTCAGGCTTCTGAGGACCTTCTCCTCCCAATGACCTCAGTGGGGATGATTAGGGATGCTTAGCACATCTCCGCATGAAGCCTCTGATTTATTGGATAATTTTGCACCTGAAGAAATCCTGCCTCTTTGGTCAGCTCCACTGAACTGGTTTATATGATACAGAAGTATAAATGTCAGCATATGGGCTGTTTTTATCCTTCCACCACTGCCACATTCAGAGTACACTACTAAGCCAAACGCTGAACACAGTGAGAATGATCCCAATAATGAACATTGTAATTTGTGGATTTAATGTGCAGGGTAGGATTTCACATTACTGGCCTTGCATTGTAAAGTATCCTGTACAGAACATGCACGTCTCTCCACATGAGATTAAGAAGGCTTTATGTCCCAGTTTGCTCCAGCAATGTAAAACTGAGGGGGCAACCTACCAAATCTCAATATCTGTCTTACTTGCCTTCAGAGTGTCTTTATTTCAGGCTGCATGGATCAGGTTTCTTTTGGCATATACAAATTTAAAACCATGTCCACAGAATTTAACAAACAGGCCCAAACCAGCAAGTGACACAAACATACTGGCACTGCCATACTTTTTTTTTTTTTTTTTTTTTTGGTACCTGATTTTTGAAAACCCTCTAAATAGAGCATAAATATCTGGTAAATGTGTCTCCTTTATTTATTTATGTTCTAGCTTTTTGTACAGGCGATGGCATAGTGTGGGGGGCGAGGGGGACCATAGCCCTGCTCGCAAAATTCTGAGGGGGCACAACCAGGTGCCCCCACATAGATGCTAGCTTCTGTGTGGATCCCTGCCCCAGTGCAGGTGGCAGAGCAGCCTATGCCCATAGTGAGTAGGACCAGCTGGAGGGAAGCAGGCAAGGGGTCACCCCAGTGCTGCACAGCCTGATGCTCCTCTTTGCAGGCATCGGGGAGATTCACCTGCCAAAGGCTGCATCGGCTGGCTGGGCTCCCCCTTGCGTGGGCAGGGGGGAGGCACAGTGTGGCCCTGCTTGGCTCCCTTGAGGTGGTGCTCCAGTGGCATCAGCAGCTTGTCCACCCTGGGTGCCAGCAACCCACGCTACGCCACTGTGTCCAGGGTTGTGTTTTGTTTTTTACTTTTGAGTAAACCATTAATATTATGCAGGGTATCAGCTCTCTGTTGTGGCCTGGATTGCATGAGTTAACCTCAAGTAGTTGTGATTGCAGCAGGTAGCGGTGTGATCCTGCTGTTCTCCATATCTTAGTGGGTGCCTGACCCCTTATATTGCAAACTCCTTAACATCCACCAAGAACATTGTTTTTCTGTGCATGAAGTTCCCATGATATAACCATAAAGAGAAAGTCACCCTCAGCGACTGCTCCACAGCTGTGAATGCCTTCCTCTGAAAAAGGGAATAATGTCATCAGGTGATTGACAGGTGGGTGTCCCTCACCCATTGGTCAAAGTTTAGAGGGACTCACCGGATCAACTGATCCACAGTTACATTGAGCTTCTTTGATGTTAGCTTGCAGGCAGAGATGGAATCCAACTGTGCCCCCAAATGGGCAAAGGAGGGTTTGCTGACCTATCAGCTTACTGGCACTGTCAGCAAAACCCTTCAGCTGTACTGGGGTGGCTCACAGCAGGGAATTGCTTAGGGCAGCCTCTTCCAGCAAGGGTTACTTTCAGGGCCAATCTGCTGCTCAGCAAGCCCTGTTTGCAAGGGAATAATTGAGCATGCCCTTTATGCTCCTGTTTATTCCTTTGCAGGCATGTCCTTATCTGCTGCTCACCTGACATCACATAAGACATCAGGGCAAGTGGACATGTTTCATTTTATAAAAACAGCCTAGTGGACCAAATTGGGACCCATGCTGGGCTTAATAAGGCCTGTGGGTCAGTAATTTCTGGGAGTTGTTTTTTTTTTTTTTTTTGAGTTAGCTGAAAGCCGAATCTTAGCATGGCTCCAAAATATCCTAAGGCCTAAGCCATTCTTCTTTGAATGCGCTTTTGGTGTCAATTTTGGTTAAAGCAATAGGAAGCATTTTTGTCCAGTGTACCTTTGGGGCAGTTGATTTTAAAGGCTACCTTTGAGAGGGAATGAATAAAATATCTAAATAAGTGACCATTCTGAAGAAAGGATTGGAACAGAGACACAATGCTCTAGAGCCCTGATCCAAAGACCGCAGGGTGCATAATGCTCACACAGAACCCACACCCAAGGAGGAGGTTTTATTTCTATAAAGCCTGCTGCATCCTTTACTTCTCAGCACTGAATAAAATTGAGGCAGTTTTTGTTGGAGCCCCCATTGACACAAATGCACAAATCTAAGTGGATCAGGACACAGACTTATAAAAAGACCCTAAATTCATAAGATTTCTAAATTGCCTTGGAAAGAAGGCTGTGGAGAATGCCATATTGATCTTCTTACACACTGTGGAGATGTAAAAACAATAATTCAGGGCTCCCCTTTTGTACCAACAAGACACCATTCTGTTTCTGCCTTCTGCTGATCCCTGCATTTCTCTCTGGCATTCTAAATGAAAGCCGTTTCCTCAGTGACCAAAATGGCCACTTTGGATACTGCATGAGTGATGTTTTTAATTTCTCTCTGTTACTTCAGACATGTATTGGGGAACGGATGGCTATAACTGTATACTTATGAAGACATAAATAAGCATGCAGCATGCACTACCAGCATCTCAAGTAAGTAACATTTAGTAAATCAGGTGGAACTTTGCGACCTTGGAAGTGACTACTGAACCATGTAAGCTAGCCCATGAGATATGAAGCTCAAAACACCATATATTTGCCACTCAACCAGAAACCAAAAGCCAATCAGTTTATAAACTGCTTGCTTCGCTCTCCCCACCCCCGCCACAATTGCTGCATGTACGCCTCGTTATTTTTTGTACTTTTCCTTGGCGTGAAGACACATTTTCTGTGCAGTTTGTATAATTACGCTTCGTATTTATTAATATGTTGATAGGCCGCTAATGTTAACACCACCCACATGGTAACCCGACTCTCAAACCCATAAATAATGCAAGCCTGGAACTGTTAAAATCCCAGCAATCAAACTCCTGCTCCCCAATTCGCTGTCATAACAACAAGTGAGACTGTGAAAAGAGTGGGAGGGTTCAGAAAGGCTTTCTAAGATGAAGGAAGATTTGTTTGCAGGCGTTCCTTGGCCTGGCATCAGCAGGGATACTCACCAGAGCCTCATCTCTTGACGTTACCTCTATGCCAGGATTTGGCCTGCCAGGTTTCTGTTCAAATGCAGCATCTGTTCCTTTTTCTTTGGCATGTATCTTTCTCCCTTCTCCCCTTCTTCCCACAGAGACTTTTTCTTGCCTGTTTGCCACTTCCATGCTGATCAGCTCCAGCATAGCCTACAACAGGAATAGCCAACATAATGCCCTCCAAATGGTACTGGACTAAAACTCCCATCAGCCCCAGCCAGCAAAATTCCCATCTTTTCTATAGGAATATCTCTCTGGTTTTTTACAGGGCCAAGTAGCTACTAGATTTTGTAGCAGTTGGTCCAAATAGCCCTTAACATGGCCTTAAACCAATCTGGTGTGGCTAATCTAGTTATGTTTGCATGACAGCATGATTCTACCTTTGCACCATGTTTAGAACAGAAGGTGTGGGGGTTTTTTGGGGGGGGGGGTAAAACATCAGCAGCAACTACTACCTTCCCCCTTTTGGGGTGGGTGTCAAAAACTTACCTGATGAAGATTTTTGGAGAACATGAAAGCTTTCTCCTGACTTTGTGACATTTCAGTCGATTCTAATAAATGTATGCTGATACTTTATATATTTAATCCATTCACCTTGAATCTTCACATCACTACAGCTTGTCAGGATGGTCCTGTATCCGCTACATATTTTGGAAAGTTGTCTGTTTGTTATCTTTCCATTCGCACATGTCTTGAGATATCATTGCCAAACTTGACATGAGAGTTCCCAGGGTTGGGATGGCACTCTTAATTGAAGTTTGGATGCTGGCCACCATTTTGAATCAGGATGGTGGACCAAACTGTGTCTTCGGGGTGACTTGGCCTGCTTTTTTGGCATAGGTTCAACTGCCTCTCAAGATAGTGTCACCTAACTCTGCACAAAGATTCCTGAGGTGGGAATGGGAGTCTATGCTGACATTTGGGTGCCAGGCACTATTTTGGATCAAGATGGTAGGCCGAAACATCAATTTGCATGGTTTTTGACATAGATTTGACCTCCTCTTGAGGTATTGTCACCCAACTGGACACAAAGGTTCTTGAGGTGGGGATGGGGTATCCTTTGATTTTTGGATGCAGGTGCCATTTTGACTTCACCTAAGCTTTTGCATGGTGGGTTTCATACAAATTATATGTGCAAACTTTTCCCCCGCTATGTGATTTTGCACGAGCAACTCAGACATTAGCAGGTATGCAATTCAAGAGATGGCCAGATGCAGGCAAAGCATAACTGGGTCAGAACCACTAAATTTTGTGCACAAATCCATTTAGAACAGATCCTTACTCCATTTGTAATGGTCACTGTTATGTTTCCAAGGGGTTGCTCGAGAGCAAGCAGGCAAATATCTCCCTGCTTGGCTGTGAAGCCTTGTTTTGCTGCCAAAATAAACCTTATCTGTCCAGAGCCCCACTCTCCCATGGCTGGCTCAATCGCTGGCAGAATACGTGAGTGGGCGGTTCCTAAACTTGAGCAAGGAGGGCGTGGGTAGCGGAGGACCCCTCTCCTCCCCGCTTTTCCCCGGCAAGGAGTCCTGGGACCGCCTCGCCACTTCCGACTCCTGCAGCTCCTGTCTACTGGAGGCGTTTTTACCCTCCTCCGTTGAAGAGGAGCTGCTTCCCCCGATCCCTGGAGGCTCTCTATCATCCATTCAGCTTTTGCTTTCTCCCTCCTGAGCCGATGGCAGTTCCCTGACAGTCACCAATAGCAGTTTCTCTCTCATAAGAAATAGCAGTGGGAAGGGAACAGTTTTTTGTGGGTAGTGGGGGGACTGTGGCACAGGGCAAAGTATTTTAAAACCCTCACCATGCGCCATGGCCTTGGCCCGAGTGGATGCTATTCAGAAAATGGTAAATATTTAATATAATATGACATATTAATTTAATATATCACATTCTTTGACCATTAAGCTGAAAGCAAGTGGCCCTAATGCCGCCTAGTGATGTTCATAGCTGAAGAGGGCTCAGATGTACGATGCCAGTGCTCTGCCCACTGCTCATCACTGCCTCTCTTCTTAGCTATACATATTGCAGCACATTCTCCAGTTACTGAGAGTACAAAGTAGCTGAGCCATGATTTCATTTTTCTCATTTGTGTAGGCAGTATTTCTCACCAGTTTTGTACATACCTCCCTCAGTTGGCCAGTGCACTTCAACAAGTAAACAGTTGCTCCTTTCAATGACAAAGAGCGGCAGTCAATTTTTCACAACTCTTTTTTGTTTTTTCAGGGTGGGAAGGGTTTGTGACCTCACCGTGTTCCAATGAATCAAGCTACATGTGTAATTTAGTAGAGCTGTCAGCATCCATTACTGGAAGAATCTACCATGTGTTTCTTCATTTACTTGTTTTCCACCAGAGGTGCAAAGACTAATGCTGTCACAACATGGAGATAGGAACCGTGCAGGGCTGTTTTCTAAACCCATTTGACTACATAATATAACACTGCCTTTAAAGCCTTTCACTAACATTTTCCTCTGTTGTGTGACAGAATGTTAACTGCCCCCAGATTAAACATCAACACTGAATGAAAGCTTTGAGTTACATGAAATGTCACTGCAATGTAAACGTGCATAATTGAACAATAAGCATTTCCATGTAGTACCAGAAGCCTTTGACTTAGCAATTCTGTTTTTACGAGTGGGACCTGCAACAAAATGTTGTAGTTTAGAGACCTTCTCTCCACTTGTACAATCAATTGACCATGCCCTCCTCTGAATATTCCATTCTATTCCCCCTCCCATGTGATTTTCTTTTCCCCTGCCCCCATATCACTAGTCAGACATACTTAGTACTTATTGACTGTTTGGGTTCCCAGTCCTTAGCGTTTTAATCCCCTGATAGGCTGAAGCCAAAGCAATAGCCTCCCAACAGCAACGTCATTGCTGCTTACTGGGAGAGGGAGGGGTGAGGAGACACAGAGATCTGGGCTACATGAGTGCATCATTGGGAGCCCCAAATTGGCTCCACCAGTGCATCTTCAACTCACCACCACGTTGTCCCTCTCCCTGCTGGCAAGCAGCAGTGATGCTGCTGCCAGGAGGCTTTGATTGTGACCCACAATTCAAAGTGTTGGTACTGACCTTTAAAGCCCTAAATTTGGCCCTGTATACCTGAAGGAGTGTCTCCATCCACATTGTTCAGCCCAGAGACTGAGATCCAGCTCCAAGGGCCTTCTGGCAGTTCCCTCACTGCAAGAAGTGAGGTTACAAGGAACCAGGCAGAGGATTTTCTCAGTGGTCATGCCCACCCTGTGGGATGCCCTCCCATCAGATGTCAAGGAAATAAATAACTACAGTCATACCTCATGTTACGTTTGCTTCATGTTACGTTTTTTCAGGTTACATCCCGCGGTGACTCGGAAGTACCGGAAAGGGTTACTTCCAGGTTTTGCTGCTCACGCATGTGCACAAGCACTAAATCGTGCTGTGCACCTGCGCAGATATGGCACTTCAGGTTGCACTCTTTTCATGTTGCAAATGGGCCTTCAGAACGGATCCTGTTCGCAACCAGAGGTACCACTGTATCTGACTTTTAGAAGAGGGCAACCCTGTATAGGGAAGTTTTTAATGTTTGATGTTTTACTGTGCTTGATTTTTAAATTTGTTGGAAGCCTCCCAGTGTGGTGGCTCGAGCAACACAAATGGAGGGGCAGCATATAAACAAACAAACAAATTATTACTATTATTATTACTCTGCCCCACCAGACAAGACACTGCTAGTTTAGAGTTCAACCCACTGCATTCCATTTCCCCTACAGATGCCAGTTTTCTATTCCCCTTCCCATTAGCCAGCCAGCATTGTGCCCATTGAGTTTGCTCTGACCTCATTTGGCTGCTTATGGTGGAGGTGGATGCACCAATGCCCTATCTCAGGGGTGCCCAAACTTTTTTCAAAGAGGGCCAGATTTGATGAAGTGAACAGGCATGAGTACCGAACACAGTTGTTGATCTTTTTTGGGATTGAAGTTGTTGAGCTTTGCAGGGATTTTACCCCAGGAAATAAACTGCCACAGGGGCCAGATTAAACTGACCGGTGGGTTAGATTAGGCCCCCGAAACAGACTTTAGACATGCCTGCCCTATCAAACTACACAAAATTGGTGAGAATATATGCTCAGTTTAAAGTGACTCTCTTCTGCTGCCTGTTCTGTATTTGCAGCATCAGTAAGAGACCCACTCCTCTCCACCAGCATCACAGAAGCCCTTGGAACATACACCTTTCTCCAGTTCTCTGTGACAGGCATTCCACTAGTTTATAAATAATAACAGGTGGAAATGATTTTGTTCCTGATGTTGAAAAATGTACAGGACAAGTAATTTATTACAGTGAATTGCCTGCTGCAAGAACTGATAATAATTTTTAAGGGGGTGAAATCAAGCCATTTCGAAGGAAATTAACATCTCTGTGGTGGGGGCTATCGATTCCCTGTAAGAACATAATACAGAATCAATTATCATTACTCTGCACTGTGTTTCAGTTCATAATTCTTTGGTGTCAAGTACAGATGCTTTTAAATGACACCCCAGGATATTATCCTTTTCCAAATAAAGCAAGTCCAGATGTTTTTTTCCTGGTTAAAACAGAAAAACAAAGAACATATGGCCCAGAGTTACCTTGCAAACTGCATGTACCTTATTCAGTTATAACGTAGCTGCAGCCTCCAAACTAAATCTCTTGCCCAGTCATTTCGAAAGCTTATGTCAGCGAGATATCACTAGTTCATTTCAAAATCTCAGAATGCTGTAGACATCATGAAAGGAGACTTTCCCTCCTCTACTTATTTCACTTCACTGAATCTCTGGCAGAACCGTAGTTGTCATCAAGATGAAAACCTGATTCTGCAAATGCTGGAGCTGTGAACAGGCGATAGCTTTTCAGAGACCTAGAGAGAGAGTATCTCTGAAACATCATTACAGACAGTACATATGCTCATTTTTGTGTGTGTCCTGCTTTGGTCTCCAGCCAAACTGATTTTGCAGGCTTATATAACGTGTTGTTTTTCAAATTTTGGATGCTTCTAGACAGGAAGTTCTGGGCACTACAAAATCATTGCTCTTTTTCTGGAAGTTACAAGTGGACTGTTAATGGACTTAAACACACACACACACACACACACACACACACACACTTGATTTGTCTGCAGAAAACATAATGCAGAAGTTACACTTCTGCAACAGCTTGTGTTGGCAAATTCCTGAGCATAACTGTTGGGTGGTTTACCCTTCGTAGCTTTCTCAGATCTGCGTATCAGGCGTAGGTCTTCCTTACTGACCGTCTCCTTTTTGGGAGAATAGCGACCTACAGTGAACAGTGGCTTCTCCAATTCCAGCTGAGACTCTAACGATGGTTTGGAAAATGTACATGTATTTCTAGCAATAACTGTGTCACCTGTATCAGAACTCTCAGTGGTGCTTTCACTGTCACTATCAATGGAAACTACATGTTCCATTTAAATACAGTTGCTGAAATTAAGACAGCTAACCTCGGGTATCTCCAGATGAGGTCATTCAGTGGGCATTCATCCTGATTTGTTTCCAAGAAGATTACAATGCTGGCTATTTAATAAGCAGTCATTCCGCTTTGATTGTGGGGAGGTTAGATAACTTTGTATTAAAGCCAGTGTTAATCTCACACTTTCCACAGCATTCATCTGTCCATAGGAGCCAACTCCTAGGGGCCAAGGGGTCTTCAACCCCCCCATAAAATATTTGAGGGTGCCAGGGCCCCCCCACAGTTCATGGGTACTGCCATTCAAATAGTGTGAGTGCACCACAATGTGTGAATGATTATGCAAGGTGGGGCTTACCTGCCCCCCATATTTTATTTAAGTTGGCACTCCTGTTCCAATCAGTTTCCTTACTGCAGAAAGTCCAATGTTTAGGTCAGGCATGTCCAAAGTCTGGCCCAGGGGCCACTTGCAGCCCCCGGGCTGGTTTCAAATGCCCCCCCCCGGCAATTTTGAAAAAGCAATCTCTTGCGGCCCCCGAGTGCCTGCCCACCAAAGCCATTTCCTTTTTGTGGGCTCGTCACGAGCTCTCCTCTCTGTGCGGGGAGCATGGCTAGCCCCCGCACCATTAGGGAGTCCCTAGCTGCGTCACTCCTTGGGTCAACCAATCTGGTCGGATGGGGGTGTGGCTTAATAAATAAATACTACAGTACACATTTGGGACATTGATGCTGTAGTGATGGCGGTGGCAGAGGGGTGGCCACCGCCTTGACCTCAACCGCCACATTTCCCCTTCCTCCGAGGCTTCTATCTCCTTTCTCCATGTGCTTGGGCAGCCCCTGAGTTGTTGGTTCTTCAGTGGTGGTGGGGAAGCGGTGGGCAGTGGGCCAGGCATGGAAGGTGGAGGAGGGCTGAGAGCGGCGGCGGCGAGGCTCGGGCAGCGCGGTGCCTCCCTTCCCATCAGAGCAGCCCCAATCCCAGTCCTACTTGCGTGCAAGCAGGAGGGGACAGGAAACTCTCAGTTAGGTAGCGTAATGCCTCCCTTCCCATCGGAGCAGCCCCAATCCCACTCCTACTGCGTGCAAGCAGGAAGGGGCAGGGGTCCCTCAGCTGCAGTCCACGTGTGTTTACTTCATCAAATCTGGCCCTCTTTGAAAAAAGTTTGGACACCACTGGTTTAGGGGAAGCTGGTTTGTTGTGAAAGACCTCCCATTCAACCATAGCTGTGCAGGTTCATTTTGCCAGAATGTGCTTGGATCCCACCTGAAAATAGTGACAGCCTAGAGTGCCTTTTGTGTGAAAGGACTGTGTGAAAACTCAGTCCATTTCTGGTACTGAAAACAAATTCTGAATGTGCTCAGAGGCACCCTGTTCTTTAATTCTAACTATAAATCTTTCCCCCCCAGCCCTAGCTGGTAAATCTTGGTGTTATATTATGCAACATTCAAGAGCTGACAAGCATGAAGCCTGCCCACTGCTGCCTTAGAGGTGTGAGCAGGATACCTACAAACTATTTATTGAAATGGCTTCAGTACAAGTCAGTTAGAAAATCAATTCCATTTCTGCAGACATTATATTTCTGCTAACTTAATCCTTAGGCAAAGAAAGAGTTTTCTATTACAATTAATTCTAACTCTTTGACCGATACAAGCCCAAATGAATAATTACTCCAGGCTGTTTGTGCCTCTGAATTCCTTGCAGCTGTCCTTCATTAGTTCTTCCACCAAACCATAATTCTGTTTCAAGCTTTTCTCAAGTTTGTCTTGCTGAATCCATAATCCCAAAGTAAGTCCCTGGTTTTCTTTCTCCTTTTTGATTTTTGCTTAACCTAGAAGTAACACAGCATCTGGTCACAGAACCTTTGAGTTCTGAGGAGGACCTGGCAGGGCTGGATTTGGACGAAGAGAGGCCCTAGGCTACTCCAGTTGTGAGGCCCGTCCCAATCTCCCACCCTCACAACTAGAAGAAACTAGAAGAAAATGGAAGAGTGTTATAAACAAAATTGAGTAAAGCCAAAGATGATGATGGGTATTTAAAATTCTGCAATTCACAATTTCTCCTCTAAAGGACACCAGAAAACTTCATCACAATTTGTTTAAGTTTTTCACTTTCAGTGTATAGAATGCTCAGTGTGGACAAGCTCTCTTGAGACATCGTGGCCCTTAATAATTTTTAATTCTTTTGAGTCTTCAAAAATTCCTCTCTCCCGAGCAGTTAGTGACCATAAAGCTAAGAAATAGCCACAAAATTGCTTCCACATTAGGAAAGGCCATCTGAATTTTTTTCCTTGTATATAATTTGATAAAGGTCTGTATGAGACAGAGAGTGCTCTGTTGTAAGCCTATGGCTTTGTCTCACGTACAGGTAAAAATGCAAAAGTTCATCAATAAGTTTCAGGTCAATATCTTCTGGGTATGCTTCCATCAACCTTGCTGAATTTCTTGCTTAGATGCTATTAGAATAGCAAGAATGGAAAAACAACTGTGCAACATCACAGTACTTCTTTTTAAGTTGGCTTCAAGTGCATCTAATATAGGAATAAAGAATTTTATCCTAAACTTATCTCTTGAAGAAAGTGCATCTAAGGCATCAGGTGCACTTCTGTCATTTCTTTGCCGTCCCCTCACTCTTTGTCTCCTTGTTTTGTAGTTGACATTTGGCAAGGTGGCTTCCACTTCTTTCTCAAGCTCATCAAAATCTTCTCTAATTTTCCTTTAAAAATCCAGAAGTGAACTGTACAAACTTGCACAAGAATTCAGTAACAGGCTTTGCTGACCTTGTGAAAATGACCTAGCACATGGATTTATATTTCTAAAATTCTGCAGACTTTGGCTGTGAACTAGGGCCCCACAAAAAAAATTCAAGTTCAGCCCTATGATTTCAAATTGGGCCCCACTGGCTGGCCCTGAGTCTCATAGTTGCTGGGCCTGCATTGCCTTGCTCTCGCATGAAGTCTTGGGTTTGCAGTTTTGGGTGAGGGGAGACTGCCTGCTGTGCGGCAGGTGGCCTGGGGAGGCTCAAAGATTTAAAGGCCCTAGGCTTCAGCCTACTTAGCCTGTACATAAATCCGGCACTGGGACCTGGCAACGAAGGAGGGGAATTGTTGGATCCACAATCATCCTGAGGAGTCATTTGCCAGAATAAAAACTCAACTATCCCTCTGTTTGGGTAGGCAACTTTGAGTCAGCACCAGGTTCTATTTTTTTTTATATATATAATATTTTTTATTAGTTTTATATAGTACAGAAAAAAGAATAAAGAACGTGTTATAAAAGCCAAAAAGAAAAGTTACAAATTTTTCTTACCCTTTTTTCCAAATCTGTTGGACTTCCCCACATCCTCCCAACCCTGCATTCTCTGTGATACATAACGTCTGCAATTTGTTAACTTATTTCAATACTTATTGTATCTTCCTTTTTATCATGTTACCCAATTTCAAATGCATTATAACCCAAATCATGTACATTTTCATTTTAACACAATAAAGTTGTTTCATTATTCTATCTCTGGCTCCTTGTGCCTTAATTTCCATTTCCTGAATTTAACATTACTGAAGCTAGAATTTCCTAAAAGGTGCATTTTTTAACATTCATACAACTTATAATGTTTTTCCAAATAGTCTTTAAATTTTCTCCAATCTTCCTCAAATGTTTCTTCTCCCAAGTCTCGGATTCTGCCAGTCATTTCGGCCAGTTCCATATAATCCATCAACTGCGTGTGCCATTCCTCCAGTGTGGGTAAATCTTGTGTCTTCCAGTATTTTGCAATCAGAATCCTTGCTGCTGTAATGGCATACATAAAAAAAAGTTCTGTCCTTCTTAAACACTCTCCGGTCCACCATGCCCAGAAGGAAGGCCTCTGGTTTCCTAGGTAAGGTAAATCTCAGTACCTTTTTTAATTCATTATGAACCATTTCCCAGAAGGCCTTCACTTTCGGGCAGGTCCACCAGAGGTGAAAGAATGTCCCTTCCGCCTCTTTACATTTCCAGCATTTATTATCAGACAGGTGATATATCTTAGCAAGCTTGACTGGGGTCATGTACCACCGGTATATCATTTTCATAATGTTTTCCTTCAAGGCACTACATGCCGTAAATTTCATTCCGGTGTTCCATAACCTTTCCCAGTCTTCGAACATGATGTTATGCCCCAAATCCTGCGCCCACTTTATCATGGCGGATTTGACTGTCTCATCCTGAGTGTTCCATTTAAGCAGCAGGTTATACATTCTCGAAAGTAATTTACTTTTTGGTTCTAACAATTCTGTCTCTAGTTTCGATTTTTCCACCTGGAATCCAACCTTCTTGTCTACTTTAAAAACCTCTTGAATTTGTGCATAATGCAACCAATCTCGCACCTTGTTTTTTAGTTTTTCCAAGCTCTGCAGCCTCCAATTGTCTCCAATCTTTTCAATAATTTCCCCATATTTAGGCCAATTGGCTTCCATATTAGGTCTCTTACGTGCCTTGGCCTCCACCGGTGAGAGCCACCTCGGAGTCTTACTCTCTAATAAGTCTTTATATTTTGTCCAGACCATTAAAATTGCTCTCCTGACAATGTGGTTTTTAAACAATTTGTGCACTTTAACCTTGTCATACCACAAATATGCATGCCACCCAAAAGCATTGTCAAACCCTTCCAGATCTAGGACATCAGTGTTTTCCAGTAAAATCCAATCTTTCAACCAGCAGAAGGCTGCAGCTTCATAATATAACCTCAAGTCTGGCAGGGCAAATCCCCCTCTTTCTTTCGCATCAGTTAGTATCTTAAACTTTATTCGGGGCTTTTTGCCCTGCCAAACAAACTTAGAAATATCCCTCTGCCACTTTCCAAAGCATTCCACCTTGTCCACGACCTGTAGGGTCTGAAACAAAAATAACATTTTTGGCAATACATTCATCTTTATAGCTGCTATTCGGCCCAACAAGGAAAGTTTCAATCTTGACCATGTTTCCAAATCTCTTTTGATTTCTAACCAACATTTCTCATAGTTGTCCTTAAACAGATTCAAATTTTTGGAGGTCAGATACACCCCTAGGTATTTTACTTTTTTAACCACATTTAATTCTGTTTCTTTCACAAACTCATCTGTTTCTGTACTTGTCAAATTTTTTGCTATAACCTTAGTTTTTTGTTTGTTCAGCTTAAATCCTGCCACCCGACCAAAGTCCGAAATTAATTCTAACACTCTTTTAGTACTAGAGACAGGCTCCTGCAATGTTAATACCAGGTCATCTGCAAATGCTTTCAATTTATATTGTTTCACTCCGACCTCAATTCCCTGTACCAACCGGTCCTTTCTAATCATGTTCAATAGCACCTCCAGAACTGAAATAAACAATAGGGGGGATAGGGGGCACCCCTGCCGTGTCCCTTTTTCAATTTTAAACTCCTCTGTCACCACATTGTTTACTATCAATTTCGCTTTTTGTTCTGAGTATATTGCTTCTATTCCATTTTCAAACCCCCGCCCTACTCCCATCCCTTCCAAGTTTTTCTTCATAAACATCCAGGAAATATTGTCGAAGGCTTTCTCCGCATCAATAAAAATTAACACCGCTCTAGTGTTTAATTTTGTTTGTAGAAGCTCCAAAATATCGATGATGTTTCTTGTGTTGCCAAACAAATGCCTACCAGGGAGAAAGCCAGCCTGGTCTTTATGGATCACTTCATTAAGCACTTTCTTAAACCTACTTGCCAAAATGTCTGCAAAAATTTTGTAATCCACATTTAGGAGTGAGATGGGGCGGTAGTTCTTCAGCTGAGTCTTTTCAGTTTCTAGTTTGGGTATCTGTCAGGACTGCCGCTAGGTCCCAGCTCACAGAGGACCAACGCCCAGTGGATATTATATACAAAAGTCTTTATTGAAGTTTAGCTTCCATTTCCAAGCTCTGGGCGCGCAGACCCACGTCTTAACGCTAGACCGGCTAAGTCCCCTCTGACTCACTGCTCCACCCACACCAGTTTAAGATTCTAGCCCGGCTCCACCTCTTGCGCTGCTCTTTCCTGCGCTGGGTCCTTCTGCCCTCTGGGGTTCCCTCCTTCCTGGACTCCTCTGACGCTGAGCCTCCTGAGTCTTGCCCCTCCCTCCGGCGGGCTTTAGGACCTGGCTCCCTTCCCGGGCTCCCCGCTGTGCCGCGCTCCTGTACATTTGAACTTGGCGCGCGCGCCCAGCCGGTGACTTTCCTTCTGACCGTTTCCCCGCTTCCTGATGTGGGTGTTGCCAAACCTGACTCCTCTCCTCCCTCTGGTGGTGAGGACACTGGTCCCGACTCCTGGGACTCCCCCTCCCCACTGCGCTCTGGTGGAGACGCTGGTCCTGATCTCCAGCTGCTGCTCAGGGACTCCCCGCTGGCCCCTCCCTCTTGAGGTTTCTCCCCTGGAATCTCCCTTGCTCTGGCCACCGGCGCTCCCTTCTGTGAGTCCTCCGATTCGCTAGAGAGGCTTGTGGAATAACTCTGGCCACTGTCACTGCCTGCGCCTCCCTCGTACTCCTCCTCCTCACTCTCCATTTGCTCCCCCTCCTGTGTCTCTCCTTCTGAACCCCTGACAGTATCAATGTGATGAAGGCTTCTTTCCACGTTTCCGGTGCCTTCCTCCCCTCCATAATCTGGTTACAAACCTCCAACAAAGGCTGTATCAAATAGTCTTTCAAAACCTTATAGTATTTGGAGGTAAGTCCGTCGGGGCCTGGAGATTTGCCTAGTTGTAGGTTCTGAATGGCACTTTCAATTTCTTGCTGTGTAATATTACTATTCAGGGTTGTTCTCATTTCCTGAGGTATTTTCTGTAATCCATTGGTTTTAAGAAATTGGTCCACCTCCGAATCTTTCTGTGGCCCTTGTGAATAAAGTTCTTTGAAATATCTCTGGGAGCACTTTCTAATTTCCTCGGGTTTCTGGACCATTCTCCCATCAATTTCTAGATTTGTAACAGTATTAAGTTTTTGTCTCTTTTTCAACTGCCATGCTAGCAGTTTCCCACACTTATTTGCTGATTCAAAGGATCTTTGTTTCATTTGTTTAATTTTCCATTCCACCTCTTGATTTATCAATTTCAAATATTGTGCTTGGAAGAATTTCACTTCTCTCAGCACCTCCTTCGACTTTGGCCTAGATCTTAATTTTTTCTCTCCATCTCTTATTTTTTCCAATATCTTCTCCTTCTTTTCATTCCAGAATTTTTTCTTGATCGTATTTTGTTGTATTAGAAACCCTCTCATAACTGCTTTACTTGCGTCCCAGATTGTTCTTTTTTCCACAGTGGTATTTAAATTTATCTCAAAATAGTCCTTTAAAGTTTTTTGGGCCTTCTTAACAATCTTCTCGTCCCTTAGTAAGGTGTCATTCATTTTCCATCTAAAGGATCCGGTTGTATTTAGTCTCAGTTCCATTTTCAAAGCGTTATGGTCGGAGCAGGTTTTTGGGCAGATTTCCACCTTTCTAGTCTTGGGTGCCAGTCCTCTAGTTATCCATATTTGGTCGATTCGTGTCCATGTCAGATGAGCTTCAGAAAAGAAAGTCCCTTCTTTTCCTAGGGGGTTCTTAACCCTCCATATGTCAATCAAGTCCACATTGTCAGTCATTTCAAAAAAAGTTTTAGGTAGTCTGCCATCTTTCGTTGTTAGCACTTTGCGACTTATCCATATTTACAGACACAACCCCATTCATGTCACCCATCATGATGATGTTGTTATAGTCTAAGTAGTCCAGCATAATCTCATGCAGCTTCTTGAAAAATTCCGATTTTCCTTCATTCGGGGCGTAGATTCCTAATATCAGAAATTTTTCTCCTTGTGTCTGAATTTCAATCGCCAAAATTCTGCCGTGTTCATCTTTAAATAAGAATTTCGGTGACAGGCTCTCCTTTGCGTATATCACCACACCTCTTTTCTTCACTTTATCCGAAGAGATAAATTCTTGGCCTAGTCTTTTATTAATTAACACTTTTCTGTGGAGCCTTGTCACATGCGTTTCTTGCAGGCAAATAATGTCCAAATGTTCTTTTTTCAATATATGAAATACTTTTCTTCTTTTTTCCGGAGAATTTCCGCCATTTATATTCCAACTAAGAAGCTGCAGCGACATCCTGGTCCAATTAGTAGGTCTACAATGGTGGGTCTACAATGGGGTATCTAGACTTCCCCCCGATCCCGGAGGTAGTAATGTTGGTCCTGATCCAGACGGTGTAGGCTTTGGAGATGGTCCCGGTGGTGGTGGAGGCCAAGAAGCTGCAGCTCCTTTCTGGAGGTCCTCCTCGTGGTCGTGTAAGAACTTCTGTTGGTCCTCCGGTGTTTTAATTCTTACTTTCCTTCCTTTGTAAGTAAATGATAGTCCTTGCGGGAACTCCCACCTATAAGGGATTGTGTTATATCTCAACAGTTTGGTCAAATCTGTATAAATAGTCCTAAGGTCCAAAAGGTGTTTAGGTATGTCTCTGTAAATTTCAGCCTTTTTTCCTTCTATCTCCAAAGGTTTTTTAAAATGTAGGCCTAGTATCTTATCTCTTTCCTCTCTCGATCTCAAAATAACCAAACAGTCTCTGGACTTGTCCTTCTTTATCAATTTTCCCAGTCTAAAGGCAGTCACAATTTTAAAATCCTTATCTTCCTCTATCGCCCAGAATTTGGAGAACAAAAGTGTCAAAAATCCCTGTAGGTTTCCCTCCTCCAATTCTGGGATAGCCCTTAATCTGAGATTATTTTCCTTACTTTTCAATTCAACCAATGACAGGTAGGCTTGTTGTTCCCCTACCTGTCTTTTCAGAGGCCTTACTTCCCCCCTAATCTCATCAACCTTTTTGTTCGCCTGTTCTGCTTTTTGACAAGCTTCCACCGCAAGCTTATAATTTTCAGTAGTTGCCCCTTGTAGTTTTTCAATTGCCTGGGTATGATGGGAAACTTGCTCAGATAATTTAGTAATAGAGGATGTAGCTTGGTCAATTTTTGATGATTGATTGTCCACTTTTTGATTTAAAATTCCAAGTTGTTCCAAGATTTGCTTCAGGACTATTTCAGATCCTCCAGTTGCCATATCTTCTGCAGCAGGCTCTGCAGCAGGCTCTTCAAATTCCACCTCCTGTGCTGTTAGCACAGTTGGAACGGATGATCTTCGTTGATGAGATAGGGTTGTTTGTACAAGTTGCCCTGGTTTCTTTTCTTTCTCTTTAGCTTTAGCTGCTCTTGTTCTCCCTGTACCACTCATTCCACACCTGCCTCTGTTCAAGGTCAAATTTTCTTTTGTTTCATAAGTTAGACAAAGTCCAGAGTGTAAACAATTTAACCACAGAGAGTCACAATAAAGTACAGTTCCCAGGCCTCTATATCTCCACAATCCTCTAGGTGGGGGTATTTCAAAGTTTCAAGGAAGGAGAGAGCTCTTGTCCGCCATTGAAGTTCTTATATTCCCTATGTTAAATCTTTGATAGTTCCAGAGCACAAAAGGAAGTTTCCACAGGCTTTCTCTGACTTAAAAAGAAGCCACAAGGTGTCAAGAAAGGTCCCAGCAACAATGTTTTAACGTTAATGTCTCAGTCTATGTATCAGTTAAGCTCCAATAACAGTATCAGCAGTTTGACAGCTCTCCTTTGCACACTGACAGCCCGATCGCTGGGTTGTCTCTTTTAACTCCACTTATCTCAAAATTAGGAAGAAGGTCCCAAAGATAAAATCCACAACCTTTACATAAATTTCCTGCTTGTCTTTTCACTACAAAGTCTGTCAAATACACCCTCGTTTTACTTTGGCAGTCCCCTTTCAGCGCTTCAGCACTCTTCTGCGCAATTGCTTTAATCTGGTTAGCAGTGTCGGGAGACGGACTTCCTGTTACTCGCCTCCCGTTTTCAGCCGAATTTCAACCAAATTCCCAAAATTTCCGATGTTTAGCTCCCCTTACTCACGGGTATGTAACAGCCAATTTTGATGTTTTCAAGAAGAAAGGTCGGCGCTCATCAGCAGCAGCAGCGCGGCTTTGCATCCACGAAAAGAGTGATGAACTCACAGCACCGCTCCCCCTTTCGCGTTCCGGAGCCCCTTACGGAGCCCCTTCTTCGTTTCCGGGGGGGCTTTGGGCGCCCGCCGAGTCCCACGGCCGCAGGCTCGCTCTGCCTGCGGGTTTTCTTAACGGGTCTCCGCTTTGCCGTAGCAGACGACCCTTTTTCGCGGAGCCCCTCTTCACCAGGTAAAGAGGACCGCCATTGCTATTTTGCGCAGCCTCCGGAAGTCCGAGTCAGCACCAGGTTCTAAATCAGTCTGCCAGCAACATCTGGCCCTAAGTCAGAGTCTCCTGCAAGTAGGCAGCTTGGAGCATGATCAAGCACAGCTTGTTAATCAAGGAGGAGAAGAAATGCTTCAGAAGCAGTCACTCTCATCACCACTCTTGTCTGATTTTTCAGCTAGGCACAATAATTCAAAGCTTTATTGAATCAAGAGTTTGGACTGTGAAACGCACCAAACGACATTGCAGCATTTGGAACACAGGATGCTTCATATTTTCTATCTCCTTTTTGTTTGCCTATGTTACGGTGTGCCCCAGTGGCTAAGTAATAAGGCACTGGGCTAACTTTCCTAAGGTTAGGCAAATAAAGAGTTTTCCATTGCAATTAATTCTAGCACTTGTCAGGCATCCAAAAATCTGCAGAAAATGAAAGTGCAAGGGGGCTTGCAGCAGGTGATGCCCCGACCTGTGTGTGTTCATTAAAGCATCTGTTGAGGGCTTCTACACATGGGCAGTGGGCTCTCTCTCTGCACAACTGGGAACTCCATCTTTCTGTTCATTAAGTGTTTGTGTTTGCGTTTGTGTGTGTGCATGTGCGTGCGTGTAGCTCCCCTGCAATCTATCCTAGAATTATGGATCTGTGAAGTACTGGGGAAAGTTTTAGATAGCAACCACCTCCCTACACACACACACACACACACACACACACTAAATATCCCACAATGATATTAGAAGAGGAAATGAATACTAAGCCAATTAAGTGTGCAGCACTGGTTCCAGAGTGGCCCAGTTCAGATGCTCAGTTTGAAGCTTGCTAAACCATAGTTTGAAGCTTGTTTAAGATCCTAATTAGTAAGCTGACATTTAAATGTGTGTTGGGTGTGCTTCAAATTTATGGTGTGGATTTGCCCTTCATCTAACATCTGAGATGGGGGGGGGGGATGACAGCTAATAACAGTACACCAATCATTCCTGAGAAACTAAAGTTTCACTTTTAAGAGAAAATAACTGTACAAACTCTGGTCATTTCTGAGAAACAAAGATTTTACACACATGTTAAGAATGCTGATGTGTCTTGCTCTACTCTAGAGGATTCTGTGGAAAAAGAAGAAGAGTTTGGATTTGATATCCTGCTTTATCACTACCCGAAGGAGTCTCAAAGCGGCTAACATTCTCCTTTCCCTTCCTCCCCCACAACAAACACTCTGTGAAGTGAGTGGGGCTGAGAGACTTCAGAGAAGTGTGACTAGCCCAATGTCACCCAGCAGCTGCATGTGGAGGAGCGGGGAATCAAACCGGTTCACCAGATTACGGGTCTACCGCTCTTAACCACTTCACCACACTGGCTCTCCAACCCATTATCTTTTTTATTTTTGGGGGGTGTCAGAAGCAGGGGCGGAGAAAGGTGGTACGGTAGGTGCAGGCCTCCCCAGGTGTCACCACTGAGGGGGTGACAAAATGCCAAGCGGCTCTCACTGTGGGGCCTGTAGCACACCCAAGCCACACGTCTCTCTTGGGAGAGACGAAGTGTCTTGGGCTCACACTGGCTCCACGCTGCCCAAACAGTCCACCTGCTGTCTCCGCCCAGCTGTAGGGCGGCTGAGTGGGAGGAGGCAGACTCTGGAGGCCCCGCAGTGTGCCCCACCCCTGGGCACACCGCCCCAGACGCCTGAGCAGCTTCTTCCACCACTGGTCAGGAGGGATGGTGAGTTGCTACCACAAATGTTCTCAGTTACATTGTGTTCACTTAGCTCTGGCATGACCCTCCTAACACTAGACCTGCATGATGTAGCAAACCAAAATAAAAAATTAAAGTGCAGATTAAGAGAGATGCTTCAAGATATTCTGGAAGTCTACAAATCGGCAAGTAGAAGCATTCCGTTTTGCAAAAAAAAAAAAAAAAAGCTTATAAATTTAATAATCGTCTCTTGATATTCATAATCGGAAGTGCTAATACTAAAAAATTTAGAAGTGCACATACATGTTATGAAAATGTAATCAAAGGTTGCAATGGAAAGATGCTGCTGATTAATAATATGCACAGTGTCTTCATACAGGGCCTCTCTCCAAGGAATTGTAAACATTTTATAAACTAACTGAGCCTCACAACCATTCTCTGAAAATTGAGCCGTAGGTACCAACGATGTAATTAATCCTCTCATGTTTGAATAGCAGCTGCTGAGGGCTAAATATATAAATGCAGAGAGGCTCTTCAATGGCTCAATTTCCGGCTGTGTTGAATATGTATTATACCCTTACCAGGGCAACTGTACCTGGCATAAAATGTGGGCCTCTCTACCTCCATTGAGAGGTAATAAACAAGGTCCCATCAGCATTGTAAGCTATCTTGCATTTGTAGCAAAGGAGGGTTTCACATTTTCCAACAAATGCATTAATAAATAAATACCGTGGGTTATTGTTTTGTTGTTTTTGTTTTAACTATTTACTTGTGTTTTTACCTTGTATTTTTATCCTATGAACCGCTCTGAGATCTTGTGATGAAGGGTGGAATAATGATGATGATGATGATAGATTCAACACTGAGCACCTTGAAGGGGTTATACTCCTTTGGATAGCCTAGAAGGGGAAGCAAGGAGAGTGATATCAAATTGTCAAGAAAAGGGGGAGGATTATCTCTCTTCTATATGGTGTTTGATGTGGAGGTTTGATGTTAGATTATCGTTTCCTTAACAGGAGAGAGAAAGTCAAATGAAGCCGGATTTCCTGTGGGAATTCACCAAAGGAAAACTCTAATTAGAATGTAATATAAACAAGACTGAGTAAAGAAACAGAGGAAATATAAATATCCTTCAGTCATTGATCTCTTTTTATGAGCTCAGTTCTACACCCAGAATCTGGTGTGCTTGCAAAGGGGGTCTCCACATCAAATTCTGGAAGCCTTTCCTAGCAAGTTCAACTCAACTGAGTTCAGTATTACCATGGCCTTCTTTTCTGGGAAGGTGGAGGGCTGAAGCAGCAAAGATAGAGATTGCGCTGCCATTAGGTAGCGTGAGGGCTTATCTACTCTTACCTTTCCTCCATTCTTTCCAGGCACAGTCCATGACTTAAAGCTCCATGTTTGAGCATCCCCTTTTTTCCTGCTCCAGAGTTTTCCCTGTGAAAACGCACTCTTTAAAGCTCAATAGGAGCAAACAGCAATCCGCAGAAAACCTGATGTTTGCTCTGATTCAGCTTTAAAGAGCAGGTTTTCATGGGGAAAGCTAGAGGCAGGGAGGTAGAATGCTCTGACATGGAGCATTAAAGCAAAGACCACTGCCCCGGAAAGAGCGGAGCAAAAGGTTGGTGTGGATAAGCCCCAAGGCAGGCAGTGTGGGGACAGGAAACAGTTTTCGCTGCTTATGTGAGCACACACCAGTGGTTCGCTATCCCATGGCCCAGAGGCTAAAGGCCACATGAGACATGACAGGGCAGCCATGTGTCTTTTATCTCACATGCTTGCTTCATCCATGTGCAATGTGAGGGTGCAAACGTCTTTTTTTACATGAGAAGGAGTGCACAATGGTGGGGTGGGTTCCACTCCCCTCTTCTACCTGCTTTGTTTATCTTAAACAACACTCAGCTCCACCGCCACCACTAGGAAGTGTCCTGCCTAGTTAGCCCCGAAGTCACAAGGACCATTATTCTAACACTTGTGGATTCCAGAGCTGGTTGCTCATGATGAAAGTTGCAATAGCAACGCTATGTGCACAGTTTAGGAGCATATTGTTTGCCTTTATTAATGGGTACTATTTGAAAGGCAGAAGAGCAGAAGGTTGAGCCTGACAATGGTTTTCTCTTTTGCTTTGTCTAGTTTTCCTCCCTCATTTCCCCAGCCATCAGTCTTGACTACTCACAAGATTTAGTCAAAATGCAGGTATATGTGCCCTGTCTGAGTGGCTCTGGTGTGCTCAAGATGCACACCTAGAGCTTCACATGAGCAGAGCATTTGCTTCAAGGCAGGGATATGCTCTGCTTATTAGATATGTACCTACGACACTAAAGACGATCACACAGAACTCTAGAAGTACATGAAAGCACCCGTTGTGTGCCCTGGAACCACTGTAGTGAGGAGGTTGTGCCTTTCTTCTGTAATAAAGAAAAGGAATCAATGCTGTGTGTTGTGTAGGAACTTTTTCAGCCCGAGGGCCACATCTCCTTCTGGGCAACATTCTGGGCGCTGCATGCCAGTCACTGATGGAGCCCAAGGGAAAAGTGGTAATGCCATGAATTTATAACTTCTACTAGTTTCTGCAAACACTCATCATCATCTCTTCTATAATCCATTCAGACAAGCAAGAGTCATTACAACAGTTCATAGGAGCCAACTTCTAGGGAGTGAGGTCCCTTCAGCTCCTGCAACAAAATATTGCAGCCCCCTAAAGTTAATGGGCATTGCCATTCAAATGGAGTGCATTTGCCACATCTTGTGATCAGTTATGCAGGGCAAGGCTTACCTGTCCCTCTCCCAATATTTTATTCAAGTTGGCACTCCTTCAACAGTTCAAGGACACATCTCAGCCAAGTGTGGGGGAAAAGGCTAGTGAGGCGTGTGGTCGGAGGAGAGTGCCTGGGAGTGACCTGGGGAGAGTCCCAAAGCCAGGCAGAGAGGACTGAAGGGCTACGTTTGACTAAGGCTTGATCTACACAGATCTGTTGAACATTATTAGAATGATATTAGATATGTCATTCTAAAACATCACAGGGCATACTTGTCCATTAAAGCTTTTTTTACCTTGTGTCAGACTCCAGGGAATTCTCTCCCTCCCCTGGTGGCTGCAAGGAGCAGAGAAAAACAAGGAAGAGTTCTTACTAATGAGATTATTCAATAATCACAGCGAGAGACGAAGGAACGCAATCTGCCTCCCGATTTATGGCACTGCACCAACTGAGCTCCTCCCTCCTCCCTTCCTACCAACAGCACTTTCCCTTATGGTGGCCGCCAGTGGCTAATCATCTCTGAGTCCTTTGCTCTTGCACCCTCAATGAATGCCGAGTTCTGGAAGAAGGGGGGGGGGGGTCATCTCCAGTGATGACATGTCGGCTGGCTGCTCTGTCTCTCCTGGCTCTGTCTCCCCCCACCTCCCTTCTCCCAACACCTCCCAACTCTTCTGTTCACCTGTCTCTGAGCTGTGAGTTTCCTCAAACCACTGCTGTAATTCAATACTGCCTTCCTCTCCTCTGGAAGCTTCAGGAGAAGGGGAGGTGACCTCCACCATTCCTTCTCAATCTCATTCCCTTCAGTCTAGTCCCTGACACCTTGCCCCCCCCCCCATCAAAACGCTGTCTCCCTGCTGCTGGTTGCTGGTTGCTCTGCTGCACCCTCTTGTGTCACATTTTAATAGTGCATTATGAATGTTAAAAGTAGGACATTATGTGTCCAAATATGTTATCAAAACCGTTTTCTTAACCCTTAACATTAAAAACCATGAGTGAAGATCCGCTCTTAATTAGAAGCTGGAACATTGAGACTGAATGAAAATGAGACCAATGTAATGGTGCATTATATTTTACTGAGATACCAAAGAAGTAAAGAAGTACAGTGGTACCTTGGGTTGCTGACCCTTCAGGTTACAGACGCTTCAGGTTACAGACTCCGCTAACCCAGAAATAGTACCTTGGGTTAAAAACTTTGCTTCAGGATGAGAACAGAAATCGCATGGCAGCGGCGCAGCGGCAGCAGGAGGCCCCATTAGCTAAAGTGGTACCTCAGGTTAAGAACGGTTTCAGGTTAAGAACGGACCTCTGGAACGAATTAAGTTCTTAACTCGAGGTACCACTGTATTGGTAAAATTTTACCACCACAAAAATTCAACATCAGAATGCTAATTTATGTTTTTTATGCACTTCCTAATGTTGCCAAGCTAAAAAAACAAGAAGAGATTATCAGCCTGTCTAGGTTTTCATGCCTTCTCCTCAATTCTGAATCTAAGTAAAATCAAATATGACTATCCAGGATAAGCAAACTAGAGGGGAGAAATGATCTCATTTAGAAAAGAACTTTACACCTAGGTTTCATTTCCACATGAGCAGGAAATCAATTATTTTCAGAGCTCGAAATTTATCTTTCTAATTTTGAAGACAATCTACAACTAACAAAAACCATATCAGAAAAGAAAAATCACTGGGTATCTGCAGCAAAATAGGGACAGCCAATGAACTGCTCCAGTTAGAGAACTAAAAGGCTGCCACTGAGCAAAGGAAATGTTCCACCAGGAACAATGATGTTAATTCACCAAACACATTTTGACAGGGCAGTTGCAGGAAGGATGCCTGCGAGCCTAGTGTAAGCCAGGGACATGGCTTGCTAGTTAACACTCCATTATCTCCATGCAACTGCATTTCTACTACTTTCTGGCCATGTTTGTTTTCCTAGTTTCTTGCCTGCTTTCTTCCACCACCACCACCCCTCCCCAATCACTATTCACAGAAACAAAATATGAATTATCTTTTCACAAATATATATTCCTTTTTGGGGATTCTTCAGGTTGAGAACATCCCATTCTGTATGTATAGTTTTTTTATTGGAGGTATGTGTCTTAAAATATGTGGGATTTGTATTTTCCCAACTTCAATGCATTCCTATAGAAAATTGCCTCAAGGTGATAGTTCATTTGAGGGAGCTGACATTGCCTTTTTCTCCAGATAAAAGAAATTTAATTACTGCTGTCCAAAGGGAAGAAGTTGGGCCTTGTTTGAATGTTTTGACTTCTTTCAGAAACGAGCTACTTGCAATGTCTGCGCTGGGCACATTCTCCTTCAGATAGATTGGGTATATCTTTTGTAGCTATTCAGCACACAAACCTTCTTAACAGAAATGTCTTTCCTTTCTTTCCTTATCACAAAAATAAATAGTAATCTGCTGCTTGAAAGGCTTTTGAAGCGTGATGGCAGAATTTCAAAGGTCTCCATATTTATTTGAATCTCTCCCACCCCCCTCTACACCCCACTCAACAAAAGCCTCTGTGCTTCCAACCACTGTTCATTGACTCCGCAGCGGATAGAGAAGAGAAGAGAATCTAAATCTCAGTGGGAATTTGATTATTGTGTTTATAATGTTTTTAGAACCTTTTAACCAAGTCATTCCAGAGCTTTTTGAAACGGGTGTTGTTTCACTCTTGTGCTTGAAATGAAGATGGCTGTGGACAAATGGAATGGAAGATGGACTAAAAACACAAAAGGAACATCCAGTTGCTTTTATTTTTTCCACAAGAAAACTAGACTAAAGTAATCATGGGTCACATCCACACTTTACATTTAAAGCACTGTTGTACCACTTTAACAGCATAGCTTCCTGCAGAGAACCAGGGGAACTGTGGTATGTTAAGCTTTCTGAGCAGAGTTGGATCAACTATGAAACTAATCCTAATCCTGGAGGGGCCTCAGAAGCAACTTTGTTCCACAAAAGACGCTATTTTCATCTGAGGAATGTTGGAGGATATGGAAGAGCCCTGCTGGATCCAACCCAAAACTCATCTGCTCCAGCATTCTGTTCTCACTATGACCGGATGCCTACGGAAATTCTGCAAGCAGAATAGGAGCAGAACAGCGCCACAACTAAAGAAGGACATTGACAAGCTGGAACATGTGCAGAGGAGGGCAATCAAGATTATCAAGGGTCTGGAAACCAAGCCTTATGAGGAATGGTTGACAAAGTTGGGTATGTTTAGCCTGGAAAAAGACTGAGAGGAGATATGATAGCCATCTTCAAGTATCTCAAGGGCTATCACATGGAAGATGGAGCAAGCTTGTTTTCTCCTGCTCTGGAGGGTAGGATTCGATCCGATGGATTCACCTTTCAAGAAAGGAGATTCTGACTAAACCTCAGGAAGGACACTTACCTCAGGAAGGACACTTTGCAGGACAGAACCCTCATGGCCACTATGATCCAGTGAGGGACATGGTTTTGGGTTTTTCTAGGCTGGTGCATCCTGCCTACCAATTGGCAAATTGTCTAGGCGGCTCTACCCCAGGGGCGGATCAGACTGGGCCTGCATGCATCACTCCAGTCTGCCTTCTCAGGTCCACCTCCCACCTCCTCCAACTAAACATCTGGAAGAACTTTCTGACAATAAGAGCTATTTGGCAGTAGAACAGACTCCCTCAGAAGGTAGTGAACTCTCCTTCATTTTAGGTTTTCAAGCAGAAGTTGGATGGCCATCTGTCAGGGATGCTTTAGTTGAGATTCCTGCATTTCAGGGGGTTGGACTAGATAACCCTCAGGGTGCCTTCCAACTCTACAATACTACAATTCTATGATTCCCAGTCTTGTACCCCAACATACTGCCTCTGACGCTGGAGGTAATTTAGCCATCATGACTCGTCCCCATTGACAGATTCAATGACTATATCTAACCCTCTTTTAAGGTAGTCATTCTGGTGGCCATCATCACATCATCACAGCAGTGAATTCTGCAGTTTCTTTGACCCCTCCAAAAATGACCAAATCTCAGATGAATTTTGCACAGTGATGCTCTAGCATTGACATGTCCAACATAGCTGGTTGCATTATGTAACTGCCCTTCAAGAGGTGGCATGAAAGATATGCAACATGGTATCAAGTTAGGAAGGAGTAACATGACAGATGACGATGCAAGGCCTTTGCGTCGGGATACTGCCACCGCTCCTTTGAAAATCTCTCCATAGCAGTTGGAATTGGCACTGAGAGAGCCATAAGGATAGACATTAAGAAGAGAAGTTCCTTTAATATGCCTACTGAGTTAGCAGCATGGACGGGTCCAGCAACAGCACATCCATTATCTGTGCCTAATGCATAGCACATATTTAAGTTTACAGTGAGGAATAAAAATGATAAAGCCTTCGCTTAAAATTACAAGCACTGTTCTAGGTTTACCATGCAGATTTTTCACACACACACCCTTTTTATTGTTTGATTTTGCCTTGGCCGGAGTTAGAGCAGGCAATGTGTGAACCGTTCCACACTGCACTGGGAAAAAGAGAGGAAGTCGCAGTGCAGATAGAGACACTTGCTCAGCTTATGGAGATTTCTCCTCCCTTCTAAGGGGAGACTAACTTGTGTCCCTCCAGGTATTGCTGAACTACAACTCCCATCATGCCTGAGCATTGGCCATGCTGGCTGGGGCTGGTGGGTGTTGTAGTTCAGCAGCATGTGGAATACTGCTTGTTCCCCACCCCTGTTAAAGATGAATGCCATCCCTGCTGCAGCAGGCTCCCTGTTTGTAGCAAATGGGTTGCCTCACCCATCTGCAGCAAGCAGAAGCTGAAGTGTTAACTGGACTCTCCCTATCGGAGACACTCTGTGAAAATATGCAAGACTGCAGTTTCTGCTTATGGTGAATGGCAGTTGCCTTTCCTAAGATAATATTGTACACACATGCTTATGGGCACATACTCAAACAGACATTCTCATCTATTCAGCACCACAAGCATACACAGCTACCATGCACTGAGACAGAAGTAGCTGCTGGAAGCAGGTTAGATGTGCACATTGTGAGTCGAGGACCCACCACCTGCTTAGGGACAAATAAGACACAAGGACACATGTATTTTAGGTTAATGAACTAAAGAAGGCATGTGAGTGGTATTGGCTTAGGCATTGGATCAAACAATATATATATGACTCCACCCCACTCAGCAGGGAGTCATCCGAAGGTTAACAACCAGTGGGAGGAGATTGTTGATGCAAATACAACTGGAAGCTTCCCCTGATGTCACCGGGGGTCATGCCATGGCCCTAGCCACCAGCAGGGCATTGGACAGGATCCACAAGCTGGATTCCCAGGCAGCAGCATGAGGGCACGGTGCTGCCACAGCCACTTGAATGCAGCTAAACCTCGCCCCCAAGGATGTGCTATTGCCTGGCTGATGGGCGCGGCGTGGCAGCCAGGAAACTGATGCAGGGGGCCAAATACGCCCCCTGCCAACGCGGAAACTGGCTCCCGCTCACAACTCCTCCCCTCTGATAGGAGGAGAGGCTTTCCCACAAATCAGTCCTCTTTCACACCAATGCACTCATGCACGCAGGCATGCTCATGAACATCACGAAGTGCTTCATTGGGCAGCATACACATACAGAAGGTGATGTTGCAGAATTGCTGCTTCATTTTTTGAATTGATGCTTTTTCCAGAGTCTCATGTACAAAGGGAGTTTGGAGCCAGCGGTACTTTCATATCACCCCTTTCCCTGACTTCCAACAACACCCATAGGGCTAACACCCTCCCTTGCTTCAGGAAAGGTGATTCCGTCCACCCTGGATCAAGCACAGTTAGCCTGACTTAATTTCCTTCTTAATTTAATAAAACTATTGCACTGCAGTGAAATCCAATTTGTCGCCTCCTGCCTGGGATCATGGGGAAGGGAGACTCAAAAGAGCTCATCAAAGGCTTTCTAATAAGATTCATGTAACCTCATCTTCAGCCTTATCTTTTCTTGCATCTCCTTCTGTAATTTGCTTTTCCTTTGGTTTTTCTCTTGGCGTTGCTATCTTTCATCTGCCATTGCTTTCAATGGCTGTTCAGAAGTTCTTTGTCTTATCTCGCCATCCGATTGTTTCTTTCTTTGCTCATTTAAATATCTTGACTCTTTTGTTAAGGTTAGATAGAATCCAATTACATGAAGGCAGCAGGTGGGAGTTTTTAAGTGATACATCTATGCTTCAGTCTTGCACAGTTGTTCATGCTATGTGCAGTTTAAATGAAAGTGATTTACATCCAAGTAGTCTGTGGCGCAGTCACTGGCTAAATGTGATGTGTTAAATGTATCATTTCCCAGTTAGCTGAGGTTCACTGAATTAAAACTCCAGACTTTTGACTTATATTCCACTTCGCAGGACTCGGTGCATTACATGGTCTAACACAGGGACGGAAAATGGTCTTGGACTCCAACTCCCATTAGCCCCAGCCAGCATTGCCAACCCTGAGGGATAATGGGAGTTGCAGCCTAACAACTTCTAGAGGGGCACAGGTTTGCCATACGTACTGTAACTTGCTGAGTTACAAAGGGTGAAGAAGTTTTCTACTGAGGACATGAACAATTGTTAAGCAGGGAGTCAGCTCCCTCTTGTCTATTCCCAGTGTGTGTTTGATTAATGCCAGTAGAGCATATGCCAGCTCTCATCTTTACAATATACTTTGCAAGAGTATGTGGGGCAACCCTAGATTTTTCATGAGTCTGTAGCACACCAAAGACTCTTCCTGAAGCATGTGGCAGACCCAAGCAGCTCTCACTAACCTTTGCTTTGCTGCTGTTTCCCAGGTCCTGCTATTAGAAACAACAACTACTTCTTCTTCTTCTTCTTCTTCTTCTTCTTCTTCTTCTTCTTCTTCTTCTTCTTCTTCTTCTTCTTCTTCATGGAAGCACATACTCAGCTATGAGTCCTTTAATGATAAGATATTGATATCTTATTATCTTATTGGGTGGATAGCTGTTTTCCTTGACTGGGGCTAATTCCATACTATAGTCCTCAGACTTGCATATGCTGATGTAGGAGAAGCTGATGGGTACACATCTACATGGGATTGCATTCTTCTGATCCTAGTGGCTCCAAAAACTGCGGCCAAAATAGCAGGAAGCATTGCAATCCTCTGCAGCCATAGACACATATACTTCTAGTCAACATGGTTCCATTCCCACATGGCTTTCATGCACAAGCAAATCTGAGAGTTGTTGCATGGTGGGAATTGAGAACTGAGAAGCACAGCTGCATATCTACATTTGCTGGTAGAAAGAATCATCACAACAGGATAGAGTGGGAGGAAATGAGAAGGGAAAAGACCCTCAGACCTATTTGCCTCGCTTATGTATCAGCTGAGCTTGTGTCCTAGGATCTGCTTCCTCTTCTCTTCCACTGTCCCAAGTTCAGGTGCCAAATATCAAGAATACAGAAGGTAACATATAACTTTGGTATTCATTCCACTTTGTGGTGACAACCCTGGGCTTCAGCTGTAGGTACTAGAGGTCAGTAGAGTGTGGAGGTGGGGGGAAGAAATATTGCATATCCATAAGATTAAGTTCTGAAAATGTTGGCTTTTCTCACTGAGCTGGGACAGTTGTATGTACAGCATTGCCATTGCAACCTTCTAATAAAAAGTGGCCCTGAAAACAAAAGAAAATATTGAAAGAATTAAAGCATAATTTATTTGTGTTACTGTTTCTATACTCCATTACATGGCCACCCAAAGTATGCAACATACTAAAAACAAAAACAAAACAAGAGAGCATGAAAAAAATAGAGGCAAAATAGTGGCAAAAAAGAAACTAAATTAATAAAATGGCAGCTCTAATCTCTTTAAAGTTTATTATAATTATAATGTACACAGGATATGACATTTCCTCATACAAAGCCATGTTGCAGTCTATTCAAGGTTCTGATCTACAGGCAAGAGAGAAACAGGGAGAAAGAGAGAGAACTGGAGGGGATGTATGCCCAGATCTTCCAGTCCTCTTATGTCCTGCAAAGTTGCTTCAACATGGGCCAAGGAAGGATGTAGGAGAATAAACAAGGCTCTATTGAAGTCAATCCACAAGTGGGTGATTCCCGCACAGGGCGGATGCTTTCAATTCCGACTTCCTTTGTCCTGACTACTGGTTGGACCTTGGCTCCTGGCTCACCCCGAAGTTGCTGCTCACAGCCCAGCTCTGACCCAAAGAGAAACTTTCACATCAGAAGTAACACTTCAAGCATAGCCCTTGGCCTGTTATGTTGGTTTTCTGTTTTCAGGGAATTTGTAAAGAAGAGAGCATTGAAAAATGGTGTCTGTAACCCGTCCTTCGTCCCTTTGCATTCCCAGAAGGTAGAATTAACTCTTACTCCCCATTCTGCTGTGTGTGTTGACCAGACTATGCTGTAAAGCATGTTCTTCTTAATAGAGAGCACGTGTTGCGGTGGGGTCTAGCAGGCCACCCCACTGTTGCTGGGCAGATCTGTTTGGATGGCCACAGGCTGTGATTGAGTACTTGTGTTTCTGGGGAGATTTTAATGAAGAAGAGAAGAAGAGTTTGGATTTGATATCCCGCCTTTCACTCCCTTTCAGGAGTCTCAAAGCGGCTAACATTCTCCTTTCCCTTCCTCCCCCACAACAAACACTCTGTGAGGTGAGTGGAGCTGAGGGACTTCAAAGAAGTGTGACTGGCCCAAGGTCACCCAGCAGCTGCATGTGGAGGAGCGGAGGCGCAAACCCGGTTCCCCAGATTACGAGACTACCGCTCTTAACCACTACACCACACTGGCTCTCAGTGTTACCAATGTTACCAATTTGTGGGTTGGGCTCAAAGGTTTTAAATATTGGGCACACAGCTTTGGGCTTTCTCTTTTGCTGTGTGCACCGGATCACCTGCCCACCCTCCCTAAACTGGGGATTTTGCGCTTGACCTTGCTATGCCTGTCATGGGGTCGCCTGCTTTTGGGGCAGGGGCCTGGTAGGAATTTTGTCCATTTGGCTGGAGCCATTTGGTTTTTGCCTACTGCGTAGCAAATCACCACAACTTGTAAGGTTTGCGGTTAGGCATTGGTTTAAAAATTGGTTGCTGGAGGGGTAAGTGCCTACCCCTCCAATGCTGGTGTTGCAAGGGAATTCCATTAAAGAAATCCAGGGGCTTGCCATGCTTTCGTCCAAGTCCCTGGCATTGGGCTTGGGCCGCGCAAGCCTCTGGGAGCATGTGGGGAGAGGTGAGGGTCTGGTGCCCAGCTTCATTTTCCTCCCAATATTGTTTTCCCTGACTGGCTTCCGCTGGAATCTGAAAGTCAGTTTTGTCCCTGGGCGGAGAGAGAGATAGTCGGAACCGATGCCTATGCAACCACTCACAGTTATGTATTTAAATAAAGTTGTGGCCAAAATTATGCCAAAAAAACTTAAACAAAAATTATGTGTGATGTGTGAGCTATTGAGGTGGCTTGGGGACCTCAACACGCAACAAAGTTTAACAGACGTTCCATTAGGATCTTGTAAGTAGCCTCACATCTAACCAGGGGATAAGCAAGAGAGAGAAAGTTTAGGGAACAAAGTCAACTTTCACTGAGAGAGAAAAGCAGGACCAGAAGGTCAGTAAAAAAATTATTGCTACAATACGTAATATAATTGTATCATGGCAGCTGTAGATTAGGGCTGAATGAACAATTCATCACAAAGAGTTTATTCAGCAAGCCAGTTATCTTCATGTATGCCACAATAGATGCAAGCTATCATATAAATGGCTAACTGTTGTTATACATTTGCTTGCTGAATTATTCCCTGAGAAACATTTATGGCATGGGTTTAGTAAGTAACACCAATCCAAGAAAATATGGTAGAAACCCAATCTTCAACATGACAAAGCTTGTAATAAATTGAGGAACATAATCATCTTCATAAAATGTAAGAGATTAGAAAGGGAAAGAGGAAATGTGGGAATGGATTCAAATGAATGCCCCAGAATTGCCTTAAACTTTGCAAAAGAAGTAACTCTCAGGCTGCAATTCTATACATGTCTCTTCAGAAGACCGAGTTAAGTGGGCCTTACTCTCAGGTGAATGGGTATAGGATTGTGGCCTTATTATCATACCAGTGAAATTATAAATTTACTGGGATGTAGATCCTCCTAAACTCAGCGGAGCCTACTCCTAGTAAGTGCATTTAGGACTGCAGCCCTAGCACATAGAAAATAGTACCGTACACTCTTTTCGGAATGTAAACATTTAGAAATGTATAATTTAAATGAAATCTATAGTATGTTGGCTTTTGCTTCAGGACTAAGTGGGCTGTCCTTTCAATATCTTCAAATTCTGTAGAAGGGACATACTTCATCCTGAAGCTCTGGAATCTTCTGCTAGGATTCTGTGGCCATTTATGTGAACCTGACAAAAGATGTGCTGCAACAGCTGTTGCCATTTCACCTCATATTCCCAATGGTGTTCAATAGATTCCCCTCCCAGTCCTGCCTCTGACGTCTGCACACCTCCCATCTCCATCTGTATCCATGCCATGGTTCTGCAGGACTAAAGGAAAGGCACAGATATGTGTGAGTTTAGGAGTTGCTGACCAGGTGTCTCCAGGGACCTCCTAAGGCATCCATCAAAGGTCCCAGCAAATACTCCTCAAAAGTCCCAGTGCATGAGATTGTGTGTGTGTGTGTGTGTGTGTGTGTGTGTGTGTGTAGAAAAAGTCTCCACAACTGTGGGGACATTAAAGCACCCCATCCCCTGATGTCATTGTGGTATCAGGTAATGTGAAGATCTAGTCTGCTGGGCAGATCCAATTTCCTACCCCTGCTCTAGATCACAATAAATAACCCTTATGATCAATAATAATACTGTAAATATCTGCATGTCCAGTGTATATGGAGAAAGGAGGATTTCCATTCATACTAGATTTTAGATGGTTTTACTTCAGTCAGGGAGTGTGAATGGAAGAGATTCACTGGTTCCATAAGTAATTTCACAGTGCAAACTGCACCCCACCCCACCCCCACTTTTTTTTTTAATCAAGAGTGTTAGTCACCTTGAACACCTGGTTACCTTTTCAGGTAATAAGTGTAATCTATGCTTTTGCTTCAATAGCTCTCTCTGTTTTAACAAGGAGGGGGAGTGTGTGGCTCCATTTAGAAATGAGAACCGTGTCTGCAAATTGTTTAAGCCTGAACTGCTATCAGCACAGAACAGTAACAAAATACTAAATCCCTATTTGGACATCTCAGCAATTTAGATTTAGTATTCGTCAGATAATATTTCACACATCCCACAGCCATTTATATGCTAATAGTTCCAACAAATTATCAGATACAACCTTCTTCCTCCATAAATGACCTGTCATATTCATAACGGCATCTGCATTGGGTGACAGGATTTCCCCCTCACATATATATATATTTTTATCCAGCCCAAACTGCACATCCATAAAGAAACTAATTACATAGTTTCACAGCTGATAATATACTTCCTAGCCTGCTAATTTATGATGAACAGAATAATTCAGAGAAATTGGTACCCCGGAATTTAAGGGATTTGGGAGGAGGGTACAGATGATTGATAGGGAACACAGCAAGGCACTTTTGCAATCATTCTTGACTTTTTAGCATTCCTCTAAACCATTTTTTTACACTAGAGTTTTGTCTAAGTCAAATTTCTATTTCACAGTGCATCAATCACAAAAAGTCATGTGACAACTTGCTTTAGATTGCCTAACCAATGTTCTTTGTGCTAAATGCTATAGATATGTTTCTTTATATGTATGTGTGTGTGCTCCTGTTCCCTCCATTCACCCCCCCTTGCCATCCCCCCACATTAAGTCCCTCAAGCTTCCTCTTCCCACCCCACTACTCAGTTCACTCTTCACCTTCCCAACCCCATTTTTACCATTTCTCTCTTCTATTATGCACCCGATTTTTAACCTTCACCCCCATATTCATGGCTCCTGCCCCTCTTTTTGTGCAACCTCCCCTTGTATACAACCTCCATGGTAACCTCCTGCATCTTCCTCCTTCCACAGTTTGCAAATATTAAGCACTAGTTTCACCTTCCGCTCAATTATGAAGTCACCATCTGTTCCTCTTCTGCAGCCCCTTTCATGCCCCTCTTCACCCCTATTCCCATGCCTCCTACTCCCTCCTTTTCTAAAAAAAACAACATTCAACCCCATTTTTACCTTCACTCCTGACCATCTGATGGCCAGAGGTGACAGTAAAAATGGGGCTTCCCTTTTATGCCTTACATGTTGATTGCAGCATCTGGGTTTGAGGAGCCATGTGAACCTCACCTATCCTCACTTCCTGAGCCTACTCTAACTAAGGAACCACCCACCTCCTCCCTGAGCTAGCAAGCTAGCAAGCCCCACCTGGGCTGTGGGTCCTTGCCTGCCTTTCCTGCCTTAGCTTCCTAGAGCGTACCTCCCGTTGCTCCCTATGCCTCAGAGACCCCCTTGTTTTGGCTTGAGACCAGTGGCTGTGGGTCTCACTGAACCTGCCCCCGCCTTGCAGGCAGGCCACTTCCATCTGGTGGGCCTATATTTGAGTGTGTTTATACAGTATGTTTAGGGACGCAGGTGGCGCTGTGGGTTAAAGCCTCAGCGCCTAGGACTTGCCGATCGAAAGGTCGGCGGTTCGAATCCCTGCGGCGGGGTGCGCTCCCGCTGCTCGGTCCCAGCGCCTGCCAACCTAGCAGTTCGAAAGCACCTCCGGGTGCAAGTAGATAAATAGGGACCGCTTACCAGCGGGAAGGTAAACGGCGTTTCCGTGTGCAGCTCTGGCTCGCCAGAGCAGCGATGTCACGCTGGCCACGTGACCCGGAAGTGTCTCCGGACAGCGCTGGCCCCTGGCCTCTTAAGTGAGATGGGCGCACAACCCCAGAGTCTGTCAAGACTGGCCCGTACGGGCAGGGGTACCTTTACCTTTACTTTACCTTTATACAGTATGTTTATACAGTATATTAAACACTTTAGAAATACTGTAAAGAAATAAATGGCCATAAATATGAATGTGAGAGATCTGCTTTTTAAAGAACAAAATGCGGGAGGGGTGGGGGGAAGCAGTAGATCTGTGAAGAAGCACTATTCTGCATTTTTTTATAAGCTGTAAACCAACTGAACTTATTTGTCCTAGGTGACAATAACTATGCCTGGTGCTCATATAGTCTCCCTGTTGTAACAAGCAAATCAGGTCACACTAACATATCCAGTATAAAGGGAACAGAGTGCTTTGTGTTTCTCTGATTCACAAGGTTGTTGCAAATGCAGACATAGGTATTTTACCACCTGCCTGTGGGCAGAATTATGTAGCAGAAGCAGCCAGGACTGACACATGCCTGACCCAGACATTATTGTCTGTTCTTTTCCTGAATTGCTCTAGAAAGTAGTTACTTCTGATGAGATCTTCCCACGTCTGCTGAGACCAGAACAGCCAAGAAATGCCACTGATATTAAGAGAAGGAAGAGGACAATTCCATCCATCCGTTTCTGTAGGAATTCTCAAAACTATCAAGTCAGCTGTCTCTTGGAAGAACAGTATGACAGGAACATACTCACACACACACATTCCTTGACCTGGACATTGTTTCTGTTCCGCTTACAGTTTTGTATGGGATATGTCACCGTCATCCTGGGGCAGTATACATTAGCAGGTATCAGCAACATCCCATCAGTATTGGCTCTCTGGTGTACCCTCTGGCCCTGGACTCAGGTATAATGCAAAGAGGCCTGTTGATTTGTTCCAGGGTGGAAGATCTACAGGCAGAAACCTGCCCCTACCAAAAGCAATTCTGTTCAAAGCCCCCTTGAAGGCCTCAATATGGTGGGAAGAATGGACATCAGATTTGTTAAGTAAAATAAAGAAAAAGTAATCAATGCAGGGCGGCTTCCACAACCATGTGCCACAATGAACCACATGGCTCAACTGGGTAGCAGGAGAAGTAGCACAAATGTGGAGGGAGCAAACAGGAGCAGTAGCAAGTATGGATGGCCATCTCTTGTGCCAGGTGAATGAATGTGATCACATGCATGCAACAACCATCTTAAAGGAACTGCCTCTTGGGGAAAGGCCTGTTTCAATTTCAGTGTGGTTCAGAATAACTGAATCAAAGAACTGTAGAGGTACAAGGGACTCCAGGATCCCCTGATCCACCCACCTGCAATGCAGGAATCGCAGCTAAAAGATGGCCATCCAACCTTTGTTTAAAAACCTCCAATGAAGGAGAGTCCACCACCTTCTGAGCTAGTCCATTCCACTTATATATGTACATTTGGGGAAGGCCTGTAGGTTGTTCTTGGAGCTTCTACCTCTCATTCAAAAGGGTCCAAGGTTCAATCCCCAGCATCCCCAAAAGGGCTGGGAATGTTCCCTGTCTGAAATCCTGGAGAGTATATGTATTGATCTAGATAGTCCAATAAAATATAGACTCAGTATAAGGCAGCTTCCAATAATAATAATAATAATAATATTTTTTTATTTTTACCCCGCCCATCTGTTTGGGTTTCCCCAGCCACTCTGGGCAGCTTCCAACAAAGATTAAAAATACATTAAAATGTCACACATTAAAAACTTCCCTGAACAGGGCTACCTTCAGATGTCTTCTAAATATCAGGTAGTTGTTTGTCTCTTTGGCATCTGATGGGGGAGTGTTTCACAGGGCGGGTGCCGCTACCGAGAAGGCCCTCTGCCTGGTTCCTTGTAGCTTTGCTTCTCGCAATGAGGGAACTGCCAGAAGGCCCTCGGCGCTGGACCTCAGCGTCCGGGAAGAACGATGGGGATGGAGACGCTCCTTCAGGCATACTGGGCTGAGGCCGTTTAGGGCTTTAAAGGTCAACACCAACACTTTGAATTGTGTATACAGCTGGTGCCTAAAACAATAAAAGATGCTCTACTCTACCCAGCTTACAGGAAGAGTAAATCCAGGAAACCCCCTGCTTGTAATATTGTCCTGTTTTTGTGTGTGGCTGCCCTCATTTCTCTAAATATTTGGCACTATCTTTCAGTTTTAAGTCTTCCACCCTCATTGTTTGGTGTCACGAGCACTGATACCAATTCTGAATAGCTCCAGTAGTTCTTCAAAGCTTATACAAAATAAATCTTTCCCCTCTAACATCCTTTGTTAGCCAAATGGTGATAACTCAGGCAAGAACAGTACTATTAAAAAGATGACCTTGTAAAAATGAAAGGTTGAATTAGGGGCAGGAATGTTTGAAATAGAAATTCCCAGCAAATCCTTGGTACACCGTTGACTCTGTCTCATTTCCTGAATGTAAATATTGAAAGACCTTGAAGGGTTTCCATCATGAGAGCAGCAGCTGTTTGCATGGGAGTGAATAACTGGTTACATTTCATACATTCATTTAATTCTCAGAACCTTGGGGGTTTTGTTTGTTTGCCTTTAAATGTCCTGACACATTTTACGAAAGAAAGATCCTGCCGTTGTTCTTCCAGAAAGAAAAGTCAGAGATATTATACAATCTCAGTTGCCGCATTCAGGGAAAGAGGGATCCCTGTTTCACATTTTAGACCACGTGGGACTAATTCTCAAGTCCATATACACTAAGGACCACCCCAAGAAAGGTTGCTGCCTAAGGTGAAGCAGCAAATGGTGCCACCTCTCCCCTTCAGATCCAGGTGGGTGGTACTCAAAGTTGGACACATTCTCTTGGCACCTGAAGCAAAAATTTCACTACTACCCATCCCCCTCCTGCCAGTAAAATATAATGAAAACTAGGTTAAAACCCCAACTATCTACTGCCCTTTCCTAACATCCAGAATGTCTTCACTCTGTCTAATGGTAGAGCCAGCCCTAGCAAGTCCACTGGTTCACTGAAGCTAAGTTCAGACATTTCACTAAACCATGTTTATGCCGTTATAATTATTTTAGCCTTTAAGGTACTACAACTCTGATGCTTGTGCCTGCTTTAGTTTCCCATCGGCTCAGCACTCAGAACCATAAGTTCAGTCCTGTCTCCTTAAAGCAGAGCAATGGCCTAAACTGTGGTTTGGCAGTGAATTCAGATGTGACAGCAAACCGCAGCTCACACAAACTGCAGTTTGCAAACCAGCTTTAAATCCTGGTTTGATACCCTGGTTTGCCAGCCCACTGCAAACCACAGCATGGAAACTGGTGTTGCTTCAGTCAGTTACAAACTATGGTTTGGCATTATGTCTGAATGTGGTCCCAGAGAGACTATTAAATGGACCTGTGTATTTGTGTCAAAGTGACAAATTCTCTTGATTTAAAAATAGTGGATATTTGAAGTCTGTTGATAACACTGCTATAAATATTATGAGATGTAAAAAAAAGGAAGCAGGGCAACTGCTGTTTAAGAGCTTTCTTTTCTTTTTCTGTTGCTGTGTTGTATCTTTAACATATCCAAGAGCTGGTCCTTGAACGTTGCTGAGAACTTTGCTCACACCATGAAGCCTGAAATCGTTCTCCCATGTAAACTATACAAGGAGCAAAATCAGGTGCCTAAATCTGAAAATAATTTCCAAGAGAAATATTGCCAGGGGAAGAAAAATACTTTGTCACTTTGCATCAAGTTACATCTTCCTATATCTTGCCAGATGACAAAAGGAGATGCTCTCCAAAATGATGTGTTGGAAGTCATCTGATGGCCAGGACATCTGAAGTCATTGCCTGCCTTCGCCTCCTAAAGGAGGCCTCCCACTGCTCCCTATGCCTCAGAGAAGCCCAAAGGGCAAGTCTTTGTAAGAAAAGAATGCCTGGGGTTTAGCTGCTTAATTCATACTTGGATGCTTAAATAAGGTCTCAGTTCTGTATTGTGAGCCATGTGGGTGGACAGCTGGAACTTGCAGTCTTGTCTGCAGAAGTCTAACTGAGGTATCTGAAGCTCATGAATGCTGTTAACATTCACAAGATGTGTGAAGAGAAGATGCCCATTTTAGGGTCACCTTCAGACCTGGTATTTTGTGAAAGGGATTCAATAACTTTTTGAAAATTTAGGTTTATGCACATAAAGTGGATTAAATTGTTCTGTTGCCCTTAAGAAACCCATTCATTTTTTAAAAACAAAACCAAAAAACCAAAATGGACTCCCTGCAATTAGGAAAGTGATGGGGACAGGTACTGAAACATGTAGGATGAATGAATGGTTAATGGGAAGATGTGCAAAATATTATATAAGGATATTGTCACCATATAATATTTTGGGGGACAAATCAGAATGAATGCTCCATAAAGATCTGACACTTAACTATACAGCTGCAAATAAAACGTTTTAAATGGTGAAAGAGAGCTATGCCAAATTCAATGTATTTTTCAAAACTTTTTTTTAAAAAAAGATTTTCACAGCGTTTTTAATATGTGTGTAGATTCCACCCTCATATAGTCTAATCTCTGTGCATGGTTTGTACAAGGAAATCAAAATGGAAGCTTATTAAACAGGATGTCTGGAAGAACCATAAGTGTTTGGATGTGGACTTGGATGAGCTATTTGAAGATTCCAGATTCTGAGCTCTGTTGAAAACTGTTTTTATTAGCTTTGGCATATTCTTTTTATTTGCGGAGACTGCATGTGGTGGGATCTGCATGGGGCTCAGCAGAACCTTCTCACCCAGAATTCCTCTACAAGAAAATATCAGGGGAGCTCTAGAACTTGAGGAACTTGACTGGCTAGAAAAATGACTGGGGGAAAGAAAAAACAGCAATGCAACAGGGTGATGAATCTGGCAGTTGCTCCAAGAACACAGTCCAGCATAAAGGTAAATTAGGTTTGCTATGCCACTCTCTCTATGGATTAAGCAGGGCAGCATCACAAGGCTTTCTTAGATCTCTCCTCCCAAATACAGCTGTTTTAAAGCCGTTCCTTGGCTAGACACCTTGCTTAGCTCCTGCTTTGTAGTGATTTACATGGGGGATTCATGGCAATTCCTGAGAACATTTCTTCTTCCTTTGCCTCCCAATATGGCACCCTTCCTTTCTCACAGTCCTGCGAGCATCTGTCTTCTCCACCGAGATGCTTTATCTCGTTATTTTATCTCCTCTTGTAAAGTGCTTTAAGATGCTTGTATGAATGGGGTTACATAAAATTAAATTGAATTCAATTGATCATTTTAGTAAAAGTAAGATTTTTGGGCTGTGAAACATTGGCTTCTGTGAGAATTTTTAAAGGTTATAACTTTTGGCAGTAAAAGCAAGGAAATTCAAAGTTACAGCTGTCACGCCAACTTTAAATCAACCTTTTTTTATTAGGTGTGGCAGTGGTCTAAGATCACAGGAATCGATGAAAGAGGACATGGTTTGCAATCATAAAAATACAAAGATAACACAAGTGAATAGCAGAGAACCTGCACAAGCATCGCTGACACAAAACCCCACATATATTAAGTAAAACAGAAACACCCCCACCTGACCCCACCCCCACTCACCTTTCCCCCTTCCACCTCTTTCCCCCTTTTCTTCCTAATGTCTCAACAAATGAAACTGATCTGTAAAAAATGTTACTTGGAAAAAGAGAGAGAGAGAGAGAGATTGCAGACAGTTTTGTAAACCAAGAAAATCTTTAATAAAAATACATTAAAAAATACAAAGATGTAAGATTCAGAAAATGTGAAGTTTCATAATTTTAATGTTTAAGTCCCAATCAATTTGAGGTGGAATGTTGTTACCAACTTGTTTGTTTCTTATATCCCACTTTTCATCCAAGGAGTTCAGCACTACATACATAATTCTCCTCTCCCCTATTTTACCTTCACAACAACCCTGCAAAGCAGGCTAAGGCTAAGGAATAGTGACTTCCCAAATGTCACCCACTGGGCTTTGTGGCTGAGGTGGAATTTTGCCACTAGATTTGTCTCTTTAGGTTTCCATTTAACTTAAGATAAGAAAATTGATGGGTGGACCCTGCCTTTAGGATGGGACATACATAGTCCAGCTGGTCTTTTCATACCTCCTTTTCCAACTCCAGAGTGCCACACAGAATCATAAATTCATAGAACCATAGTTCTACTTACAGGCAGGTAGTCGTGTTGGTCTGCCATAGTCAAAATATTTTTTTTAAAAAAAATCCTTCCAGTAGCACCTTAGAGACCAACTAAGTTTGTTATTGGTATGAGCTTTCGTGTGCATGCACACTTCTTCAGATACACTGAAACAGAAGTCACCAGACCCTTATATATAGTGAGAGGGTGGGGACGGGTATTACTCAGAAGGGTGGTGGGAATGGGTGATTGGCTGATAGGTGTGGTAAACCTGTTGATTTGGTCTTACAGGAAAAAGCAAGGGGTGAGATGGCTAAAAATAGCTTTATCATAACAGACTTAGTTACTCTCTAAGGTGCTACTGGAAGGATTTTTGTTTGTTTGTTTGTTTCATAGAACCATAGAATTGTAGAGCTGAAAGGGACCAGAAGGGTCATTTAGCCCAACCCCCTGCAATGCAGGAATCTTTTTGCCCAATGTGGGGCTTGAACCCACAACCCTTGGATTATAAACCTCTTGCTCTACCAAATGAACTATCTGATAGTGGAAGAAGCTGTAGAGCAAAATAACCCAGGCAACTCGAGTAAGCAAGCCAAACCATACGCATTATAGAGAAACAATCTACTAGAGAGGAATTGTAAATGCTACCTTTGTCATTTGGATTTTAAAAAATTTACTTATAAGTTAAGTCCCAAATAAGTGTATTTAGGCCAGAAGCTTTGGGTTGACATTTGGGGTGTGTCTTTGTGGTAATAACTATTTGGGCTATTATGATGAGCTCCTACATTTCAAAGTTTGCCACTACACACCATTGGCAACGGTCTGTCTTTAATTTTTTTGTAGGGTACAAAACGATTGCTTTTTGGAAATGGGATATAGAAATATGAAGAGTGAACCTATTACTTGTGAAGAAAGATTTCTTTAGGAAGATTATGAATAATGAAAGTAGTCTGTGATCGTATTTCTTCCTTGATACAAATAATTAATTAGGTAATGAAATCTCTTTTATCACCCTAACATAAAATTAAAGACCCAGGGTAAATGAGGTTTCAGCCTAATTTCTCAACAGAAGCATTCCCTTGTGACCCTTCATGTTAGTACAATAAGGGAACTTTGGGTTGAAAGAAGCTGTGTATGTATGTGATAAAAAAGGCAAAATGGGCCATCAAAGCTCCACTGCAATGCTTAAAGTTCCCTAGCTCTGTCTAGTGGCTGAAAAGACACATATTTGTCATTAGAAAACCATGGCCCCAGTAGGATGTGGTACTGGGTGGAATTTATTTTGTTTCCTCTGCCTTATTTGCACAGTGGGAAATGCAGTGAAACTTTGGGGTAATGCCTTCTCTGACACAATGTTGTCTAGCCTTCCTGCAAAAAAATGGGATAAATGCTCAATAAATAGGTCATCTGGAGGTGCTCAGAGACTCTTGCTGATCTACTGCAAATCACCCCATGATCTGTCAGTGGATCCCAATCTACCTTCTGTCCACTTAGATTATGCAGCATAGTTTACTCAGTTTCACTAATACAATGCTCCAAACAAATTTCCACTAAGTCATTTATCCTTTTTTGAGTTAATGGAAATATTAAAATCATTTGTCAACCAATGATCCTAACCTCAAGAGATGTGTGTTAAAACCTGCCTATGGCTGGTGCTTCCTCTCAGCAGTCAGTGCTTCCTTGCACCAGCTTCCAACATGTTCCACACTACTGGTTCTTCTGCAACAGCTACTACAAAGCCCATACATTCTTTCCCTCTTCTGTCATGGCCCAGGCCTCAAGATCAGAGGGGGAGGAGCAGGCCAGATCCAGGGCTGATATACCACTGGCAAAGGAAATGGATTTGGTTTATGACACAGAGCCTGACACAGGACATTCACAAGTGCCATCCTCTGAGCCTGGGGGTTTACATGTCTCCTGAAAGATCACACACCCCTAATGGTGCACTGTGCCAGATAGGGGCCTGGCCCTTGGTCTTCAAGCAAAGGGATGGTGCTTGGAGGGTCATTGGACTGAAGGCTGGTCTATATAAAGCCTGAGTGCACATCCAACCTTATTGGGAACAAGTTGCTCACTAGGAGCTGTCCATAGTGCTGAAACTGCTCGGCAGCTTTTTCTTTGGCTCCAAGCTGCCCTTTTCTTCACTCCCCTACAGTCACTGGCCAAACCTGCTAATTTAGCACCTTTTAGTATGGGTTGCTGTATAGAAGGGGTGGTAAACCTATGGCCTCCCAGATGGTGATGGACTAGGAGTTTCATCATCCCTGATCACTGGCCATCCTGGCTAGAGCTGATGGGAATTAGAGTTTGATAATATATGGAGATATCACAAGTTCTCTAGCCTTGCTGTAGATTTTGCCTTCTCTTCCACGGGCTCCCTTGGTTCTGGTTGGCAGAAATGAGGCCAAAGATTAGACACAAGTCTCTCATGGTGCTTCCCTTCATATATCTGAAATGTTCGGGAGCCGCGATGGCAAACTGTAGTTCATGTGGTGTTATAGGATGCTGAGTTACCCTTTCAGTGGCAATTCACCACAGCAATGCAATGCCCACAAGCAATTAGATCTAAGCACCAAACTTTTCTCAACAATTTACTCCCACACCAAATTGCTTTTTGAACACGTGAGCGATGTGTTGGAAAAAAATCTGTTTACTGAAAATTGAAATTCTGTATATATATTTTTTAAAAAATCATCTTTAAAGCTTTTTTTAAAAAAAACAAAAACAAAAACAGCAAGGCTCTATCAGAGCAATGCAGTTATATCACAATCCTTTTAAGAAGCATAGAGCACAAGGAAGGCTTATCAAGCTTAAAACATTTTGAAACTTACTTTGATGAACATTTGCAAAACTCATAAAGAGATTTTTTTTTGTCCTTTGGTAAAGCTTTTATGGATAATTTAAAAACTCTAAATGCATGTGCATGTCAGTAATTTATTCTGCAGAGATTGTCATTTAATTGAATTGTAACTAGCATAGTTGTTCTGACTACACCCTCAGGAGGCTTCGAAAATGAGAAAAAGAACACTTTAGATTGTTTCTCCTTGATTAGAAAAAAAGAGAGAGAGAGAATGCCCTACATATTTTTTGAAATGCTGGATCCTCTAGCTGACAGAACCACGGAGTCCTGTAGAACAGATTAGACATTTTCCAGATATCTTGAGCTATTATAGGCAAACATGTTGCAGCATATTAAAAAAACAACCCTGCACTAGTTACTCGAGGGTATTTTTTTTAATGGAGAACAGAAAATTCATTTTATTATGAGAAGACTGCAGCATATGAGCACAATCTTCATCAAGTTGCCACCTCTTTTTCTGGCAGTGCCAGTATATTTTGACTAAAAGCCGGGGGAACAAATGGGGGAGCAGGAAACTGGGGGTGGAATCTGCTACCTGTCATTAGTCTATGGAGTCATCCCTGAAGGTTCCTCTCCTTTTAACAACTAAATGAAAATTATCAGACAAGGGCAACCAAAATAAGGAGGCGGAACATCTCCCTAATGAGGAAAGATTACAACATGTGAGGCTTTTCAGTTTAGGGGAAAAAGACAAGGGGGATCTGATTTTGTTGTTTAGTCAATTAGTCATGTTCGACTCTTCGTGACCCCATGGACCACAGCACACCAGGCACTCCTGTCTTCCACAGCCTCCTGAAGTTTCGTCAAATTCATGTTGGTCACTTCTATAACACTGTCCAACCACCTCGTCCTCTGTCGTCCCCTTCTCCTTGTGCCCTCAACCTTACCCAACATCAGAGTTTTTTCCAGAGAGTCTTCTTTTCTCATGAGGTGGCCAAAGTATTTGAGTCTCAGCTTCAGGATCTGTCCTTCCAGTGAGCACTGCCTTGTCGTGGCGAAGGGGCTTGAATAACTCAGAGAAGCTATGAGCTATGCCATGCAGGGCCACCCAAGATGGACAGGTCATAGACAAGAGTTTAGACTAAATGTGATCCACCTGGAGAAGGAACCAGCAATCCACTCCAGTACCCCTGCCAAGAAAACCCCATGGACAATAACAATGGGATCTGATAGAGGTGTGTAAATTATACATGGTGTCAAGGGAGTTGATAGGGGAAAGTCTTTCTGCCTCTCTCATAATACTAGGACTTGGGGACAAGCTAAACATTGGAAGATTCAGGACGGACAAAAGAAAAGTACTTCTTCACGTATCATAATGGCATTTGCTCCCACAAGATGTTGTCATAGCCACCTTGAATGGCTTTAAAAACAGTTTAGACAAATTCATGGAGGATATGTCTATCAACAGCTACTAGCTACAGTGGGCTATATTCCACCTCTCCTGGTAGAGGTAGTAAGTTTCTGAATATGAGTTGCTGTGAGTCACAAACAGGGAGAGTATTGCCACACTCAGGTTTTGCTTCCTGGCTTCCCAGAGGCATCTGCTTGTCTACTGTGAGAAGAGAATGCTGGGCTAGATGAGCTTTGATCCTTATCCAGCAGGACTTTTCTTATGTCCTTATCAACCCAAACTTTTTCCAACCTAGCAAAAGAGTCGTCTGTGGCTTTTGTGCCTGCCTTACGGCTGTTAATGGAGTAAGAGCTAACTCATGATAAAGGTGACAACCCTAAATTATCCAGAAACTATAGCCGTTTCTTTATGAACAAGGGAAACAATCGTTTGAAGAAATACAGGGAAGCGAATCACCCTGTTGAAAGAGAACTTGGCCACTTTACTCACAGACTGAAAGGAAAAGAAGATGCTAAAGTTTGTTGTTATTCCTTAGTTCATTATTGGCATGAGAGCTGAGTTGAAACAGAACTCAGTAAACAAACTTATTATGGAACTGAAGTTTATAATCCCCTGAATCCCAAAATAGGCTTTGCACAACCCCATATCCTATATCTCCATAACTGGAGTGGGGGGCTAGCACTTTCAAGAGCCACAATCCAATCAAAGCCAGTGTTAGATAATGCACAATGGGCAATGCTGATTGATGTGTGATGACCCTTAGATGCCAAGATATGGCTGTATATATTGTGGTGGTCCAAAGCTAATCGCAGGGTGTATATCCACATCTCCAGAGTGTCCTCTTTGAGATAGCAGTGAATTGTGTCCAGCTTAATACTCTATTTTGGTGCAACACACTGTGTAGCAGGCAAAATATAGAGAAAATAATATATTAAAAACTGGGGTGGTGCACCCCAAATTAAGTTTTGTGCTGTAGATTTTTGTCGCTGTTACCTTGTAAATGGGTCTACACATTGTGGATAGTGAAAAAATGACTTGAAGGCCTCTAAACTGGTGACTCCACAGCTTGAGAGCACCTCTAACAATTTTTCATAGCTGTTTAGCTTCAATGTTTTGCAAGGCAGTAGCTATTTCCTGTAATCTCCCTCTCTCTATTACTGCTCAGTAGAATGGCAGCCTGCTGACAACCATTCCTGGGTCATTTGGAGGAAGCTAGGTTAGAAATACTTTAGCAGCTGGGCCTAAATTGACACAGTTCTTTGCCATTTGTCCTTATTTGCTGCTGACATTCCTAGGATGGCGTGATGCTGAGAGGCCCAAAGGAAACCTTTGTCACTGTGTCTGAAAGTTAGAGGAAGAAAATGGAGACTTTTGAGGTTCACAAACCACTTGTCCAAGCTTAATGGGGAAGAGAGAATAATGATGAAAAAGACTTTTCAGGCACTTTCTACAGCTCTCCTCAGGCTTTCTATTTCTGTGTGAAACCAAGACATGAGTGGGGATGACCATGCTAAGCTACACCCCTGCTACAGCTCCCATTGCCCTCCACAAAGAGGACAGTGAGCTACTCATCATTCATACGCCCATGTGGACAAATAAACCATGATGGTTGTTCAAGAACTTCTAAACCATAAAGATCCTTGATTGTTGGGAATCCAAGACAGCCCCTTTGGCCTCCTTGGCCCATTTCTTAGTATTATAAACAACTGACATGTGCTGCTCATGTTTTCAAAGCCATAAAATCCACATTATTCCAAACAAAGGAAGCAGCTTGCTCCAGTCATTTGATGACTTATCACATAGTGAGACTTATTGTGAGCCTCCACTGATTTATCGTACCGTACCAAGGAGTATGCTGTATAATTCTGTTGTGCGCATCCTACTGATTTACTGTAAAAATGTACCAAAGATTATACTACAGCTTTGTAGCAAGACTTTCACTTACAAGGCCATGAAACTGGACCACGTAACTTTGCCATGAAACACTCTGATTTAGTAAGGAGCACCAGGGGGAGGGGGTATTACATTGTGCAATTCTGGACTCTCTAATTTACTGTGGCGCTCTCAGCAAGTCCTCTGGGTTGGCTTTAACAGCCTGCTGATGGAAGCAAACCATTCTTCCCAAGTGGCAGCAATGAAGTATCTACGTGAAAACTTCCTGAGCACATTGTCCGGCCACATTTTCCCCATATTTATTACCAATTCTCCCAATATTCATGGACAAGGTTTTTAAATGCCGTAATTCATCCAGGAGCTTTTTATAAACACTTATATTTTGGACTTCAGTAATCTGCTCAGCTGAATGAGCATGAGCTGGATCTGATCCCCATGGCATCATTGTAGTCATATTTCTTACAAATATAAGCAACTGCAAAATCTACATGCGGAGGTCACATTGAGGCATGGAGCCACCTCAAATTTGGTTACATATGTGCAAAATGTACTTCTTGTTTGAGAGTCCCAGGTTTTCACTGTAAGGCCCCATTCAGAAGAAGCATCTGTTGATATCTTTAGCAGCGGGAAGTGGTGTAGAGCTTTTTATTGCAGCAGAACTCAGGTTCAATTCCTGGCATCACCAGGTAGACCTAGGAAAACACAGTGTCTGAAATCCTGGATAGCAGCTGCCAGTCTGTGCAGAGCAGAGGTGGAGAACTTCCATCTTATGGACCTAATTAGACCTGCCAGCCATTCCCATTTGGCCCACCAAACCATTCTGCTCAAACCACACCCACCTGCCCCAAAACTGAGGTCATATGTGATGTCAGTTGTGGGGCAGGTAAAATCCCAGAAGGGCCGAAAGGAGCTGATCAGCAGCACTTACGTCCTTTTAAAGGCACTTGGAACTGTCAGCTGATTGCCAAAGCACAGCCCAGGGCTCTCTACAAGAAGCAACAAGTGGCTGGTTGTTGGGGCTTGAAGAGAGCCCCATGCCCAGCTGAAGCCCTGACTTCAGGGAATTTCTCGTTCCTGAACCCTTTAGAGCAGCCAAGTGGGCTGGAGCAAGCAGCATGGATTCAAAGCACTTCTGTCAGTGCTTGGAATGCAAACTGCTTCCTCTGCAAATAAAAGAAAAACTTCCCTGTTTTTAAATAATAGATAATACTGAGCAAAATGGACCAATTGTCTGACTCAGAGTCAGGCAGCTTGCTACATTCCAAGCATCCAATAGCCTTTAGGATGCTCTCCTAGGGACCAGAGAATTGCAGCCTCTGTGATATATTTTACGAGTTCATTTAAGCCACGTGAGCAGGCATGGGTGGGATGATGATGTCACAAACAACATTTTGCTATGCAAAGAAACTCCAGCAAATTGTTGGTTGATTTCCAGCAGTGTTATAAGAAAGTGGAAGACCTGCATCAAGATTTTGTTGAATGCTTCTAGGAAAAAGAAAACCAATTCTTTGCTAACACCTGAAGATTCCACTGCTCCACCCACCCACCCCCAAATATTGAGTATATGTAGAGTACACATACTTAATTACAGTTGTCATGCAAAATAAGACATGAAAGGTGGTACCATTAGAATCTCAACAGTTATTTCTTACTCATTCTTTTCAGGGCTACCATCCTACATACAGCTGAATTGCTTAAATCCAATTTACTTCAATGGAATTTAAGCTGGTAACTGAGTCTATGATGACAGCCGAAATCTTGAACCATTAATCACACCCAGTGTTAAAACCATGAAATTATTGTTGACAATTTATATATCCCTCCACCTCCTCAAAATCTACCCATCTCAGTGTGTTAAGATTACTATGCACAAGCTTCTAACAGATAAGTTATTACTTTTTTAAAAAAAGGATCCAAAGAATAATAAATCTTGGACTAAGCATAGATAATGTTAAAGTGGCTAAAGGCAGTGAAGAACCACATGACCCACACTGCCACAAGAAATGACTGTGTGAGCCAGTCCATAGCCTTCTGCTCTCTCCTCACTCATTCTCAAATCAGAATACCCAAGTATACTCAAAACACCCTGTACAATATACAACCGCCCTCTGTCCCAACCGCATCTCTACCTGCCCCATACCTGACACCATACATGACTTCAGGTGTAGGGAAGTAGGGAAGGTGTGCATGGCTTTGAAACAAAATACCCTTGTGGGCCTAATGTGGGAAGCCTAATGGACCAAATTAGTCCTGGGGCCAGTGGCTCCCCACCACTGGTCTACATGGACCAAAATCTGTTTGCACATTAAAATATATAATTTGTTTGTTGTGTCCTTCTTTGGCTTGTTTACAACAATCATTTGCAAGCACACACAGGGGCAGCTTTCAGGCTGGTAACCCAGCAGAGGTTGCATTAAGCCAGCTGTCTCATGAACCAACACCTACTCAAAATGCCTAGATCTCAAAATGCAGAACTCCTTCTTCAAGCTGCTATTATTATGCAGATGGCAGCAGCCTCACAGGTTTAGAACTCAAACCAATGAGCCCCACTAGTGTCCTTGCTAACTCAAACAAGTGGCAGATACCAAAAATGAATCTGTACAGTACCTTTATCTCATACTCTGCCTGACCAGCAAAGTTACAAGCATCTTCCTCTTAATACAGGGACGGGGAACCCGTGGCTCTTCAGATCTTCTCAGATCTTCTCAGAACTCCCATCATTGCTGACCATTGCCATACTGGCAGGTGCTTCCCTGGGTAGCTCAGTCAGTAGAGCATGAGACTGTTAATCTCAGGGTCATGGGTTTGAGCGCCACATTGGGCAAAAGATTCCTGCATTGCAGGGGGTGGAACTAGATGACCCTCGTGGTCCCTTCCAACCAGGGCCGTAGCTAGGGGGTGGTGAGGTGGGCCCCTGCCAGGGGCGCAGGCGATGGAGGGCACAAAATCAGCTAAAAATATGTCCATACATATAAATATTGATTATTGCCTAATAAGAAATGGTTTTAAATAGAGAGTGAATTGAATGTGTGGAAAGGGGAGGGGTTGGAAAAGAGGCAGAAAGAAGAGCTAATTTGTCTGTGGCTATGAATTCTGGTGCTGGAGGAGACTCTTGAGAGTCCCATGGACTGCAAGAAGATCAAACCTATCCATTCTTAAGGAAATCAGCCCTGAGTGCTCACTGGAAGGACAGATCCTGAACTTGAGGCTCCAATACTTTGGCCACCTCATGAGAAGAGAAGACTCCCTGGAAAAGGCAGTGGTAAAGATGGAGGGCACAAGGAGAAGGGGACGACAGAGGACGAGATGGTTGGATAGTGTTCTCAAAGTTACCAGCATGAGTCTGACCAAACTGCGGGAGGCAGTGGAAGACAGAAGTGCCTGGCATGATCTGGTCCATGGGGTCACGAAGAGTCGGACACGACTAAATGACTAAACAACAACAACAGGGGGTGCAATCTGGATGGTTCTGCCAGGGGCGCAAGATCACCTAGCTACGGCTCTGCTTCCAACTCTACAATTCTATGATTTTAACATCTGTAATACCAGGGTGGCTTTTCTTTTAGAAAAGTGAATCAGCCAAAATCATGAATGTCCCTTGCTTTCCCCCTCCAGGCTACCCCATAGCACTCTGGAAAATGGAAGCCACCACAACCCCGTGCCTTTTCTACTGGAGATGCAGGTCCCCAACTTTAATTTATATCTCACACCTTTGTTCCAAATAATTATAATAATGCCGTGGGAACCTTATATATTACTTTGCATCCTGCAGAGCATGAAAAGGTTACAAAAACTAAACAACAAATTAATCAAACGTCAAGGGGGAAAGATGCATAGTAGCTGTGGGCATTTGTGTTACCCTTAAAAAAAAAGTCATTTAAAAAGATATGTGGTATTTTTCTGGGCTGAAAACCTATTTCTGATGGAAGCAGAGACGAGCGTCAGTTCTGTGGCGTGCTGCTGCCCTCTGCCTTGAGTCTGGAGAAGAACTGCTCCTCCTGCTCGTGGTGTTCATGACAAACAGCATCAGGAGCCATTCTTTACAAATCAAATCCCATTTTCATAACTCAGGAATCTAAAGTTGTCATTAGACACATGGGGCTGTGAGTAATGCTGAGCTCTGTATCTGTCTCTCCGTCTATCTATATAGGACTGTCTTACCGTATCTCAAAATAATATCTACCCAGACGTAATAAGCAGGTGCAAGGTATCATTATTGTTCACTGCACAACGGAAGACTTGCCTGTGCAGTCATAACAGAGTCATTCAACACTCCTGCAGCATGTCCTTGCGTCTTGCTACTTGACATCTTTGTTCTTAACTCTAGTTTTCGCTAGTTGCTTTCACCCTTTTGTTTCCGTATTTATTCTCTTCTCCTTGTTCCTTCTTCCCATTGTCCTCTTCCCCCTTCATTTAAATTGTTGCATGCCTGGGTGCCACACCCTCTGTCATCCAGCTGGCACATCAGGAAAGGTGCTCTTACATATGAACATGGATCTCCCATGTGTGGGGGATCTGTACACGTGTGCCCTTTCTCATACATGTCAGATGCATGAGTGGTGTGGCACAGCTGCCAGGCACCTCCATGAAAAGCACACACAGTGTTTATCTCTCAGTGCAACAAAAACGTCCATTGATTCCGGAATCTTAATTTAGAACAATTTAAGAAGAACTCAACATGAACAGATTTCAGAAATAACCACCTGACAAGAGGACAATGGCTGATTAAGCTTTTTAAGTGTGGGCACATGTTATAGACTTAAGCACTTATACATGTATTGTTTTCTGGAGGGAGGGGAAGGAAGCGCTGTGCATTTTTGTTATATTTTAAAAGCATGTGGAATTGGGTCCATGAGTTACACGTATAAAGACACCAAAAATAATTTCATTGGGGAAGAGTTGTTTGTTTTATGCTCATGGAAGAGGCATGTGAATAATCAAATATCACACTTTTAAATACACTGTACAAAATGGACAAATGCACACTCCTCCATTGTCCCCCAAGACCGACCGATGCCAACCAACCAACAAAATGGACAAAGGATATGGAATTAATATCCTTTCGTTGCTTTTATTTTGGGGAGTCATGCAACAAAATACACTCCAGGGAACTAAGTTTTATTTGAAAATCAAACCCAATAGCCCCAAATCAGTCCATATTTATACTCTGCAAAACAATACATTTCTGTCCCTGTTGCAAACACCCTTTTCATAAATAGTGTTGAAACCAACAAATGTCATATAGATACATGCAAATTAAGATCACAAGCATAATTTGTTTCAGCATGTCACTTTTTAAAAAAAAAAAATCTTACGAAAAACGGTCCATTTATGTTATCTAGCAGAAGTGATTTTCTCTTCCATAACGATGAGAATTTTTATATTCTTCATTATGCATACAGATGATATTAAAAGTTGTGCTTTAAAGACTTAGGTAGTATGTTCCAATTAAAAATATATGGGTCGATGAAAGCATGCAATACTTGAATAACTCAGTTTTAAGCCTAAACCATACATGAAGGAGGACCACTTGAGGCTGCAGATGGATTACTGCATTACTGATAAATTCCTGCACCTATACAAAACCTAACATATATGATGTATTGATTCTAACCTACACAGAAGAGCCTTCAGAAATGTGATTCCCCCCCCCCAACAATATATAATAAAGCAAATATGTCTTTTAATGAATTGTGGGTGTTTTGTAGGAATCTGTCAATGGTATAATTTTTCTGTGTTTATTTTTTAAAAAATGTGTTGTAAGTCACTTTGAGAACTTTGGGTAACAAGCAATCAACAAATCTAAAAAAAAATATTTTTAGTTTCTTGGAGTTTGTTTCATTTTGTCCGCATTGTGTGACTGCAGGATTTAACAGAGTTACTGAAAGGAACATTTTTTTTAAAAAAAATGTTGCTAAACTACAGCAGATGCAAGCTAATGGAGAAGAGCGTCGTGGCATCCATCAGAATTCAGAACTTCCTAATGAAGCAATCCACCCTGCTGTGCAGATTCCTCCACAGATTTCTTCCTTAGAGCACTACGATTAAAAGCTGTTATTTTATGCCATGTTCAAGGGAAAGATGTGTAGGTTGCAGGTAAAATGAGAGGTGCACTTGTACAAAGGGCTTTACTGCATTTAATGAGATAAGCTAACAGACAGAGCCGAATTCACATGTGATGTTTCAAGGCAGAGTTGGTTTGGCCAGTTAGTAAGAAAAGTATCAGTTCCAGAAGATGCAGCTTCTAGCAGGTCATGCTACAATGGATATTGTTTTGCATCTTAAATAATAAATGCAGCTTCATTCATCCCTTGTGGTATCTCCAATGACCTCCTACAAAACGTAACAGACCAACTTCACACTTTGAATTTAAACCAGCGCCATAAAATATTAATATTTTTCAATAACAAAAAACCATTAGCGTCACACAATGGAAACTTTCCTGCAGCATGTCTGATGAGGAATGAGAGGGAAGTTATCTAGTAACCAAGGCATGCATCCACCCATCTTCCATGCTTGCTTTTGGGTTATTGATCACATCAGTATTCTCCTTCTTAGATACAAAGGCCTGGAGGCAGTGATTTCCGCCCTGTCCTGTGTTCATCGCAATCAGCTCCACTTCTGTTCTGCTACAGCTCAGCTTCTGCTAAAACCTACATTATTCTCCTCATCCTCCCCAGTGGCTGAAACTAACATAATCAAATATGTAATCAATTGATTACATAATGAACCAATGAACTTTGGTTCATTTCTACAGAAGGGAAACATCAACAACAATGCAGAAAATGAAATATTTATGTAACATTCACAGACTTTAAAAATATAGTGAATATGTGTGGGTTGATCTAGCTTTCTATCTAGGGGATACGGGTGGCGCTGTGGTCTAAACCACAGAGCCTAGGGCTTGCTGATCAGAAGGTCGGTGGTTTGAATCCCCGCGACAGGGTGAGCTGCCGTTGCTCGGTCCCTGCTCCTGCCAACCTAGCAGTTCGAAAGCACGTCAAGTGCAAATAGATAAATAGGTACCGCTCCAGTGGGAAGGTAAACAGTGTTTATGTGCGCTGCTCTGGTTCGCCAGAAGTGGCTTTGTCATGCTTGACACATGACCCAAAAGCTGTCTGCCGACAAACGCCGGCTCCCACGGCCAGTAAAGCGAGATGAGCGCCGCAACCCCAGAGTCAGCCATGACTGGACCTAACGGTCAGGTGTCCCTTTATCTATCATCTATCTATCTATCTATCTATCTATCTATCTATCTATCTCTCTCTCTCTCTCTCTCTATCTATCTATCTATCATCTATCTATCTATATCATCTATCTATCTATCTATCATCTATCTATCTATCTATCTATCATCTATCTATCTATCTATCTATCTATCTATCTATCTATCATCTATCTATCATCTATCTATCTATCATCTATCTATCTATCTATCTATCTATCTATCTATCTATCTATCTATCATCATCTATCTATCTGTCTATCTATCTATCTGTCTATCTGTCTATCATCTATCTATCATCTATCATCTATCTATCATCTATCTATCTATCTATCTATCTATCTATCTATCTATCAATCTATCATCTATCTATCTATCATCTATATCTATCTATCTATCATCTATCTATATCTATCTATCTATATCTATCATCTATCTATCTATCTATCTCTGTGAAAACTGCATAGATAATTGCACAATTTCTGTTCCTGACCTTGGATGAGCATGCAAATTATGGCAATTTCCATTTCCAATTGTATTTCCAGTTGAATTCTCTGAATCCCTACATGCGGGAGCATTCTGTGAGCAAAGGTTCATTCATACCCCACTGGTGGAAAAAGGATACAGCTTTTTTCAGTTTCCCCCTTCCCAGTGAAGCCCACCCCCAAAATCTACTTCGGATGGTTAGGGTACCTTTCAACTCTAGGGTGGGGGTGGCAAGACTTACATCCGCCAGTGACATCCTTCACTGGATTGCGTCACCATGTGTCTAGAATGAGTCCTTCTGTTTGCCAAATGGAACTCAGGATCCAAGCCATAGTTCAGCAATTATTCTTCTAAGAAGTATAAAACTTTTAGAACTTAACTTAAAATAAAACCACTCCCTGATGAACAGAGCTACACTTGGATAGACTTTATCTCATATGTGAATGGTTCCCAATTGCTGTATACAAAGCTGAAGAAAACAGCATTGGAATTATTTACAACCTTTTTTATTGGTGACTGATCTTCATGCTGGAGCTTTTCACAACTTCAGTTCAGCACTTTACTGCAAAACTGGTACTGAAGGAAACAATCCAGGAAATAAGTGTGTACAATGCAGCACAGGATTTCACTAGCCAGCTTAGTTTTTTCCAGTATGCCAAACATATAGAGAACTCTGGGGCAAAGGAATCAGGGTGCTCTATATGCCAGCTTTTGAAACTGAAAAAGCCTTATTCAAGAGCATCTATATTTACTGCAAAGCTATGGAAACCAATCTTTCTACCAATAAACAATTCTAATACTCTGTATAGCATTTGACAAGTGTTCAGAGTAATGCATTCGCATTATCTGGGTGTGATCCTTACAACAACTCTGTAAGGTAGGTCAATTTTATTATTTCCCATGCTGCAGATGAGAGGACTGAGGCTGAGAGAGAGCAGTTTGCTTAAGACTGCCCCGTGAGTTCATGGCAGAGATGGGATTCAAACTGGAAACATCTTGATCCATAGCTCAGGCTCTTAGCCATAACACTACAGTGGCTCTCAAAATGTCATGCACTTGTGCTAGATAAAATATTCTAAAAATTTATTCCTTTCCATGTCCATCTCTTCATTTTCCATCTCATACTGTTTCATAGCGACGAAATACCGGACAAAGGTGTTACCTAGGGCTTCCCGGATGCACTCATCTTCCTGAAGTGCAATGAGAGCATCTTCTAATTTCAGTGGGATTGTTGCAACTTTGAACTGAGCAGTGCTCTGGATCTCCTCTGATGCCTCCTGGAAACTGAGTCCTCTCCTTATGCCATCCAGACCAGCAGCGATAGTAGCAGACAGAACCAAGTAAGGGTTTGCCATTGCTGAACCTAGCCTGCTTTCAATCCGAGTTCCCTTCTCGCCGTGACTTTTGACGTTAAATGCACAGCTGTTATCATTCCATGCCCACTTCACAGACACCATCTCCTTGGAATCCTTGCGGTACACGTTGTAGCGTTTACGGCAGCCGATGGTTGGAGCCATCAAGCAGCTCAGAGCTGCAGAATGCACCAATAACCCAGCAAGCCAGTTCTTCCCTATGTCGGTGAACTCAGGGGCTCCGGAACCAGAAGAAAACAAATTATTCTCCCCAGTGATATCCCAAAGGCTATGGGAGAGGACGCCTGAGTTGCAAAATCCATTCTCGGTGAAAAAGCTGGCAATGTAATTGTACTTTTTGGCCACTTCTTTAATGCCGGTGCGGAAGGTGAAGGCACTGTCGGCTGCACTGAGACCAAACTCTGGCTGAAAAGAGATCTCCATTTGGCCAGGTCCTGTGGAAGACGAGAAACTCTCAATGTTTGCCCCGGCGTGATACATCCCATCAATGAGTTCCTGAATGAAACACTGGTCTTGGTTATTGAGCATGGTTGTAGTGGGGAAAGTGATCGTCTTTGAATTGATGATTTCGGCAATGCCATAAATGCAGAACTCGTAAGTGAAGGCAGAACGCAGGGCAAAGCCGTGGTCTTGGAGTTGCCCCAGCTGTTGTTTGGCAATGTGCCTGGGGGAAGTCAACAAAGGGTTGCCAGTTACAGCGAAGGAATCGCAGATCACTCTAGCAGTGTCTTCAGTCCATGGCAAAACCCGAAACGTTGATAATTCAGGACTCAGGATTATGTCGCAGTTGAAATTGCTGGCGCTTATATGGTTTATTTCATTATCCTTGGGATTCAGAGTCAGTTCAAGGTAACCTCTGGGCATGGCAACACCATGAATTGCTTTGACCTAAACAGAGGGAAGAAACTTTTAGGATTGCGCTGTAGTCACTTTAACACTGCAATTATAAGGTACAATTATGATTACAACAGTGAGAAATGCTATGCCTGTTTGAGTTCAAATTCTGCGCAAGGGTAGCTGTGTGTCTGATTTTACAGAGGATAGTCCTTTATCTGAAGGGCTGTCTGATGCAAGATCATTTCAAAGATACAGAACCCTAAGAAGGGAGAGCAGGAGCCCTGAAGCAGCCCATCAACAATTAAAAGCACCAGGACAGCAGACTGAGCAGCCACAGAATCTTTTCCATTAAGCTGAGATTATTTCTAGTTCAGCTATAGTATATTTCTAAATTTGAATCTATAAATATAAATTAACACATGCCCTTTTAATTCCGATGATGGACTTCCTCTTTCTTGGTGATATGTAAGGGGTGTCAGCAACTTGTTCCATAAGGGAGTTATGCACTGTATCTCACAAGAGATATATCCAAAGATTTCTAAGTGTCCATTGGGACCTCTGGCATCTTTTTTTTGAACAGGCACACACAGAGTACATTGGAGGTTGCCAATAGGGTTGGGAAATAAAAAGGCCCAGTGAGCATTTTGGTTGTGTGGTTCTCTGGATTGTGGTATAGTTCACTAACTCTTCAGTGAACTTCCTCTGTGAAAGGTTAGCAACCAGCTGCGTCTCAGGTTGCACCCTGTTTACAACTTCTTCCTACTTCTCACACTTCCCTCTTGGACCTCATGGCTTCCTTGTTCTACTATAGACTAGTTAGCTAGACTAGAAGTGGGAACTTTTCTATCCAAGTATCTATTTTCCATATCTACAAGGTTAGTTTCCTTACATACAAGCGTGTGTGTGTGTGATTGCAACAGAAAACATCTGCTCCAAGGTTCACTCCCTTAATACTAGTTTGCCCTGCATACCCAAAGGGTTTCAACAGGTAATTGGAACAAAATAATCCAACAAATTTGTTAACAGGTGACATTGGCCAACCCGACAATAGGTGGAATCCAACTGGTGCCCTTGGTTTCAGGGAAGGGCTCATGATCCTGCAGACACCTTCACAAATGGGAGAAGAGGGGCGGTGATTTATCTTATTTGTTATTCCCTTTACAGGCCCCCACCCCACATTCCACCCTGTTCTGGGAGGTCCCCCAACACTTGAGGGGAATGAAAGAGGTCATAACCTGAAAGAGGGGGGAATTGAAATATGTTTGAAAAGCACCCCAAACCCATCAAACAACTTGTCAATGTGACAATAAATGAAGGCAGAAAGATAAGAAGACGTGCAGCAGTCCAACAATCAAGTATAGCAATGTGCAGGTAGAATCAGAACCACCTGGATGGGAGGCAGGCAATCAACTATTCCTTTGGTTCTGCAAAGGGGGAATAGAATTCCTAATAACTGCCTCCTCTCTCTATTAGCAGAGGCATACGATGGATCAAAAGGTCCTTCCAAGAATCCAACAGCATCCTATGTCAGTAACCTGTAATATTGTACATGTGGTTAGACCTAGTCCTGCACACCTGTGCTCATCTTACATTCCAACTTATTTTTTATTTTATTTTGAAGAACATCAGATGATTTACACTTTCACTTCTACTTTAATTTGAGCTTGGGCTGGGGATATATCAGACAAGTTCAGGTTAATTTGAAAAGGGTGAGCCTGGGCTCCCTGCACTTTGAATTGAGTGATGGGTGAAAAGATGGTCCCATTACCCCATCGCCTTTCAAGAGCATTAAATTCCCTGGAAGAGAGTTCATTTCTGCTAATGCCTAAATGGCATCAGTGAAAGAAAATTGGATCTGAGCCCATAGCTTCAAAACTACAGCAAGATCTAAGGACAAAATTAAGAGAAAATTGCCTTTGGGGCTTCAAAGAAGTTTAGAATGAAAGCAAGGTTTTACTAGATTTCCAGTAATGCCAGTACTGTATATATTTTCACTCAATGGAACCTGAAATATTCATGACACGGTTATAGCTAAAAGGCAGCATATAAACCATCCATGCTGAGTATCACATAAACAATACACCAAAAGGCCCTTAGAGGTCACTACTTTCTATACAGCTGCTACCAAATGCTTCATAATATGACTCATATTTATTGGAACACCAGCATCACCAATATTATTATTAAGCCGTCATGCATACAACGGTATTTTCTTATCTGATTTAATCGCTGAAAAGGGAATACTTCCAAACTAGAATGATTCCCATGCTATCACTTCAGTGCCTTTTGTAATTTGCTCTTGGTCTCCTCCTGCAATTTGCCAATGTCAAATAAAACAGGATCGTTGTGCATGTTGCAAATGTTTAGAAAAAGAAAGATAAATCTGGGGGAAGGCGAGTCTTGGGTGTGTAAAGAACCAACACTGACAAGTTCTCTTAATTAGATTTGCATTTCTTCAGGGCTGAGGAATGACCGCTTTGGCAGGGGGGCAGCAGGGAGGAGATGAAATAAGCCTTATGAACAAAGGAGGAAATATATGTTGTGTAAACTGGAATTGTATTGTACATGGCAAAGGTCTGTGGTATAGCAAGTTGTCTCTTCATGGCCTGGGAACACAGAAGAAGACTTGCTACAGGGGATGGATAAACGTACCCGGAAAAAACGAGACGGGATGCTCTTTGATCTTGACACGCCATGAAGGTCGGCTGCTTCAAACCTGACAAAACGTATATTGTCTCTGGACATCTGTTCTTTAATGCGCTCAATCTCAGAGACCAAGTGAAGGGGAATGCTCTTTACACTGGGATCTCTGCTGTGTTCTAAAAATGAAAATACACTTGATCAGGTCAAAATTTAAATATTTGCCATCAACCTGTCCACGCTGGTATATCTTTTCAATGCAGCGCGCGATCCCACGCAAAGATCAGTACTGTGGTACCTCTGGTTACGAACTTAATTTGTTTCAGAGGTCCGTTCTTAAGCTGAAACTGTTCTTATCCTGAGGCGTGCTTTCGCTAATAGGGTCTCCCGCTGCGCGTGCGCCTCCAGCGAGCAATTTCCGTTCGCATCCAGGAGCAGCTACTTCCGGGTTAGCAGAGCTTGTAACCTGAAGCGTTCGTAACCAGAAGCGTTCGTAACCAGAGGTACGACTGTACACGTAAGCATCTTGATTCTAATGGTGTGAAGCAGAAAAGCCTCTGGTGCAGCATGTCTTAAGGCTCAACAAGATACACTTTGCAAATAATAACTTAGCAATACACCTAGATAACGTCTGTGTATATGCAACGTATAAATGGTGAAACATTTTAGGTGATAATCAACTGAAGTTTACTCAGAGAAAGCCTATTGAAATTAATGGATCTAGCTTAGTCACGTTCATTCATTTTAATGGGGCTACCCTGAGAAAAATCTAGCTGAATGCACCCCCCGCCAGAGCCCCACAGATTTCAAACAGGCCTCTGCTGCTCTCAGACAGCTGGTTTTTCACTCATTATTAACAGTTGTAGTCACTAAACTGCCGTAAGCAAATGCAACCAGTTGTCTGAAGGGGTCTAATTATGATATAGTTTGGATAAGATGAAAAAATCTAGCTTTCTGGATTCCGGGTGGCCACAGATTCAATCATTTGTTGGACTCATTTATTCAGATTAGTTCCGCATGATTGATACGTGCTACTTTGGAGCCAATTAAAACTGTCTCCAAATTTTGCCTAATCCACATGCAATCCAAAGTGAATTTGCAGGGTTCCTGCTCAGGCAATATTTCTTTAGGAATTTCATAGGCCTTTATTAAGTTTCAATAATGTTAGCCAGCTGACGTGCAGGTGAAGAGCTTGGCACAGCCCTGGTTCTCTATTAAATGATGTATTTATTATTACAGTTTATAGCCTCACTTTCTGCATGGAACACCCAAGGCAGAAAGCAATGGATTGGGTGAATCTGAAGGAAAAGTTCTGCTCATTCCAGTGTGGTATAGTGGTTAGAGAGCTGGGCCAGGACCTGAGAGGCTTGGGTTCAATTTCTCACTCAGCCATGAAGCTCACTGGTGACAATCTGGGTTGGAGCCTTCCTGTGCCCCCTCCCATTAGAGCAGAGCAGGCATAGGCAAACTCGGCCCTCCAGATGTTTTGGACTAGTAATCAAAGGATTCCCATCACCCCTGACCACTGGTCCTGCTAGCTGGAGATCATGGGAGTTGTAGGCCAAAAACATCTGGAGGGCCGAGTTTGCCTATGCCTGGAGTAGGGGATACTTCCATGGTGTCCGTGTTTTTCAAGAGCTATCCTGCAGCTTTCCCCCCTCAGAGTTCATGCTTTCATGATACTTCTGGCTGCTCTCCTTATTGGAGCTACCAAAAATGACATTTTTTTGCTGAGGTGGGGGGTGGAGTGGAAGCAAGCATTTATCTTTTGGCAAAAATCATCGGGGGGGAGGCACTGATAATGACACAACACAGGCACCCACCTTCTTCTCCCCTGCCGAGCCCTAATTACTGAGTTTGAATGGGCTCCTCTGACCCTCCCACTTGTGGCATTTATACACACATGCACACACCTTTTTGATGCACAGTGTCCTCGTATACCATAAACCACACAAGTCTGTGTTATCAATAAAAACAAGACAAGGCAACACTTCTGTTTAACTGGGAAGACTCCCATCCCTATATGGTGTGCTGCAGGCAAAGTCTTAACTTCCTTACCAGATGTGGGCTCAAATTTAGCTTCTGAAGCACTGCCTGCATTGGGGGAATGTGTCTGTTGCCTCCCAGGAGAATGATCCATATCTTCGCTTTCGGATGGCTGCTTATCCAACCCAGTAGAGCTGTGCAGCAAGGGTGGCTTCCCTGCTAGCCCTGCTCCTGGCTTGCGCCCAGAGAGGACTTTCTGATCACCTCCTCTTAAATGAGGGTGAAACATTTCCATGTAGCTCCTTTGATTATCACTAGACTTCAGCGGAAGTGTATGGGAAGAGGGACTTCTGGGTTTGCCACTGTTCCTAACCCTGGTACTCAGCACCGGGCTTTCTCTCAACAGGTGTTTCAACTCTTGCAAAGTTTCTTTGGAAATTCCAGAGCCCAAAGCTAAAGAGACTTTGCTTTCATCTTTTTCCTGGGTTGCTGCATGATGGTCCATGTCCCTTTTCTCAGTCATGTGGAACTTCCACTCCTTCTCTGCTGTGTCAGGTTTCTCTTTATCATTTCCTGGTGTTTTTGCATTCTCCCTGATTTTCGCTGTATTTAGACACACAACTTTCTCTTCTTTGCCATCTAAATCTGTTTTTGGTGCATGGTCTTCATTGCTGAAATTTTCTATTGCCCCATGAGCTCCTGGGCTGCTTTTGTGAGGTTCCTCTCGGCCCTGCTGTGGGTCTTCTGTTGTATGACAATTTTTGGGAGGGCTCTCATCTGCTTCCTGCATTGCTGGGAAGCCTGGTGGTTTCTGAAGAAGTTCATCTGTACATGGCTTGAGGTGAGCAAGCTTTCTTTGATGAGAGAGAGAATCAGAAGTGTTTCCAGAGTGAGAAGTGTCCATAGTTTCACATCCTGCTGTAAGGTTCTGCTCCCCAGTGACTTTGACTCCTCTTTTTCTTCTCAATCCACACATGCAGTTGCCATCGACTTCCTCAGTTTCATTTCCGGCAGTGCTCTGCAATCATCAGCAAATATAAACAATATGCTCTGATCGAATGAAATATGCAGCCCTCTTTAATTCACACTTTATACATTTGACATACTTACGGAATTTATTCATTCCATAAACCCAGGCCCAATGCACATTGTCACATCCACACTGCAAGGGGATTTAGACCACAACCTAATCAAAGCTCGCTCTTCTGTTAAATGTTTAATAGAATCCAATATATAAATATCTCATCTTGTTTTTGTATCCTTAATCTGACAGATTATGGGCAATTTAGCACCAGTCAGACAAGAAAGCAGGACACCCAGGGATCTGCCTTAATTATTATTGTTATTATTACTACTATTTGCATACTGCTCTATACCCATAGATCTCAGGGCAGTTCACAACATAAAATTACAATATTAAAAAACCACAAAATACATAACAAAAATAAGAACGGAAACAAACCAATAATCCCCATTCCACAACACATATAAAAGGACATTGGATGTCAATCAACCAAAGGCCTGCTTAAAAAGGAACATTTTCGCCTGGCATCTAAAGATGTATCATGAAGGCGCCAGCCAAACCTCCCTGGGGAGAGCATTCCACAAAGAGGGAGCCACTGCAGAAAGCCCCCGTTCTCCTATTGCCACCCTCCAGACCTCTCATGGAGGAGGCACACATAGAAGGGTCTCAGAGGACAATCTCAGGGTCCGGGTAGGTTCATAAGGAGAGAGGTGGTCCTTGAGGTATTGTGGTCCTGAGCCATTTAAGGCTTTATAGGTCAAAACCAGCACTTTGAATTGGGCCCAGAAACTAATTGGCAGGCCAGGATCGGTGCAATTTGCTCAAACTGTCTTGTCCCAGTAAGCCAACCTGGCTGCTGAATTCTGTACCAGCTGAAGTTTCCGAACCGTCTTCAGAGGCAGCCCTACATATGATGCATTGGAGTAATCTAACCTAGAGGTTACCAGAGCAACAACAACCGTAGTTAGGCTATCCCTGTCCAGATAAGGGCACAGCTGGGCCACCAGCCAAAGCTGGCAGAAGGCTTTCTCTTATTATAATTAAGTCTCCAATCATTTCTTGATAAAGGAGGTCTACTAGGAAAGTTTGCTTATCCAAAAGTATTTTCTTAAAAACATTGTCTTCTTGAGTCTTTAAGTAATCCTGCATTCTGTATACCAAACAGCTAATAGTTCATTCCATCCCAAAGTCTCAATTAAGTTCTTCCTATCAGAAAGGAAGCAGAGTTCCCACAGCTGAGCATGAAGAAAAAACTAAATTATACAAAATATGAATGGAAAACATTCATCAATATTTCATCTCTCCCCAGTGAGATCTTCAGGAAAAGAAAGCAAGAGAGAGAGAGAAGAATTACAAGAAAGATAGTTCTACCTTCTCTAAAAACACTGGAAAGCAAAGGATTTAAGAGATGGGAATACTGGGCATTAACAATGTATGGTTTGAGAGGGGTGTGTGTGTTTCAGAGAGTTTAGAATGATCTGATGCTAAGCTGCTCCACAGGGCAGCAGATTGTGGTGCCAAAGTTCTGTGGTGGAAGACTGGGGTGGCTAAGCTGTGGCCCACGTACCCCATCTTCCCTTAGAACTCTAAGACACCCCATATTTTCTTTTTTTAAAGCCAAGTTTCAGTTTTAGCATTTTGACTTTTTGTATGCAATACACAAAAGTGTGGGTTAAGTTATTGCAAGTTTAAGTCTGCTGCAACTGGATTTCTTATGGACAGTGGAAATCCTGAATGTATTGGATTTGTGACTATTATGCTCATTTGCCTTCAGTAGCAGTAAAGCTCTGCTAGATGAAATACAATTGCCTCTGGTCTATTTTGGGGGGATCCTGCAACGTGTTTAAGTTTTTCCTCTGCTAGCTATACATTGGAGTTCTGCTCTGGCTCAATATTGAATAGAATTCCACGACAGATCCACACAAATTGTCTGTGTGAATGGCAATCTTAATTGTTGCTGAATTTTTTTTTCTAATACAGCACAAGTTGGGGGTATAATCCAGCATTTTAAGGCCCCGTAGAAGAGTTTAGCAACTGCTTCATCTCTCTCTCACTCAGATCATTAGAAGTTGATGGCCAGGAGCGTCTTACCCATAGAGGCTAGTGGCGCGGGGCGCCGGGGTGCCAAGTTCTGGAGGGCGCCCGGGAAGAGGCGGAGGCTGGACGCAGCACCTCCCAGCATCAGCTCGCCACCCTCGCCCACCTCTGCCATGCTGCGCCGAAGCAGCACCGCATCCGGAGCCTCCGTCTGCTGTGGCCACAGCGGCACAAAGCGACCAGCTTAGCTGGGAGGCGCCGCGTCCAGCCTCTGCCTCTTCCCCCACCGGAGGAGCCGCCCTCCAGCCGCTGCCTGCCTCCTCCAGCCCCACCAGCAGCGCTGTCCTCCCTAAAGAACTCTGGGAAATGGGGGGGCACCGGATGGAGCTTTGCACCATGGCGCAGGATATGCTTAAGACAGCCCTGCTGATGGCTTATGCCTTAGATTTGTCCACTGAAGCACAGACAGCGTTGATTTAATTGAATTCCCTTCCTGACATGTGTACTGCACACAAATAGTTAACCTTTCAGCTTAGCACAGACAACTAGCTGACTTTGGAGGCTTTTAGCTCAACATCTAACTTCAAAGGGAAAATGCTGCTGCTTGCTAAGCACACAGTGCATCAAACACCCCAAACTTTGCCTGTCTAGCAGTTCCAGATCCAAGACATAAAGCGATGGTGTTTGGGACTGATTAAGTTATTACCTAACACTGCATGCTCAGTCTAATTTCTTGAAATCAGTCTTCTGCTTGTTTATTTGTTTGTTTGCTTGCTTGCTTGCTTGCTTGCTTGCTTGCTTGCTTGCTTGCTTGCTTGTTTGCTTGCTTGCCAACTTGTTAAGGTTACATCCCAATATTTTCAATGCACTATTTTTCACCAATCAGTGCAATGGAGATTCTTTTTCCTCACCACCATTCATAAGCAAAGCATGCACCTAGCAAGTTTTGCTTACATCATTCACAACACACATATGTTTTACCTGGCCATTGGCATCTTCTTTGTCCATCTCCTGCACATTTTGGTTCCAGCTCTCATTCAATATGACTAAGGAAATGCACCCAGTATTTATGGAGGTGTCTACAATGGACCTATCTGCAACAAACATGAGCTAGCACAGAATTTCCAGAAGCTCCTCTCTTCTGGGCCAATGATCAACTGGGGCAAAGAAGCCATAGAAAGGGTTGCAACCAGGAGGGTGCTTTGCTGGAATAGTTTAGAGAGAAAATGTATGTTTGTAGCCAACCAGCTGCCAGGAAACACAAGACAAAGAAAGCATAAAACAGTTTTGTTCAACTATTTTTTTCACAAGCTTTTTCTTTTGTTTTGTATGATGTAATTATTTTGTTGCTATTCTGAAACCCAAGCTATTGATGCAATTCTTAGGGCCATTCCAACAGCAAAGTGCTGTTGAACCCAACACAGCAAGAAAGGGTGCAGCACCAAATAGAATCAGCCTTGTGTGTCCCTTGCTAGATGTTGGTGGCCATTGTTTCGCTCGGCTCTTTGTGAAAAGGGTTCAGAATCTTGCTGAATGAACAAATTCGTATTGTACATGTCTTTCCCTGCATTGTTGTAGGTCAGGATGGGAAGGGATAGAAAGCATCTTGCTAAATGGGCATTTGGGTTCTGCATGTTTCGTTAAACTGACTCAGCAGGACAAGAGACAAAGCTGAACAGCCTAGCACAACCCTTTGAGGGCTAACATTGGTTTCTGTTTGCTCCACAGTCATTGCAGTTGCAAGCGGGAAAGCCAGTCGGCTCAGATAGTATTATCCACTTTGTGTTAACGTATAAAATTTTAGAGTGTGGGTTGGATAAGGCATGAGAGCACAACCATCTAAACATTTGGGGTTATATCCAGTTAAGTCACACTCAGAATATTCCCCCTGAAATTAAAGATCCATAGGCCACATTTGCACCGTGTATTTAAAACACTACAGTGACACTCGTGGCTTGCCCCAAAGAATTCTGGGAGCTGTAGTTTGTTAAGAATGCTGAGAGTTGGTTGAAGACCTCCCACAGACCTAAAATTCCCAGATTTCCCCATGAAGAGGGACAACTGTAGAAATTGTAGCATTGGGAGGGGAATTGTGGGTCTCTCAGCACCCTTGATTCAACCACCTCATTCTCCTGCAGGAACACAACAGGCCTTTCTAGAAAATGCTCAAAAACTGGTAGCTAATTTCCAATTATTAAAATTAGAAGTTATTCCAGAACCCATTTGTTCAGGGCTGCAATATCAACTGCTACATCTGATCAGATGCTGCACAATATTTTACATCACCTAATAACACTCATAACGACACACTTTTCAATGTCTACATCTTCAAGCTAACACGGATATGTGAATTAACCCTTATAGTCTTGGAAAAGGGTAGATAAAAATATGTATGCAGATAGTGTGAGATTCCATTGGTTGGAATCAGTTATATTTAATATGTTGCAACCTATCCCAATACCAAGAAACAGGATTTTGTTTCATTTTTCAGTTTCTGCTGTCCATTCCTCCCAATTAGGAGTTCAGACAGTGAGTGCAGGCCCCATGGATGGCTCAGTTCAAAGAGACTCAGAGCCAAAGGAATGGTTGGTGCTGCCAACTTTGACAGCACTGCAAGCAAGGATCTGAAAACCATGCAATCCAGTGTTTAGATCCTTCATGTCCATATGCAGGCTGCTTGCAAAAGTGTAAATTCATATTCCTAGCCACAGTCCCATGCAGAGGCAGGCTTAAATACATTTGTTTCAATGAGCTGGTGAATTCATTAGAACTTATGGGCAATGCAGCTTTCTTGTATTACAATCTACAGCTTTTAAAATTATTGTGCATCATTTCAGAATGCATTTAAAAAGATGAGGGGGAGTGGGGGAGGGAGAGGAGGAGAGAGAGATTACTTCTCTAGAGTGTTTTAGGGATGGAGCTAGGATGAACATTGGGTTTGTCAAACAAATGAAAGAACACTGAGTTGTTTAATCATGTTCCATCTAATTATTGATTGCATTTAAATATGTTGCCGATCTTGATTGCTAAAGCAGTATATTAAGATGGAGACTGATTAATTCAAATACATTTTCATATCCTCAAACTTTCAGTTCAGGTGCCTTTTAGAGGGGCAGACGGTAGCTCCAAAATCAACAGCAGTCGCCTTTAGCAGTCGCAGGGAAGTCAGAAGCACTGGTAGAAAGTGGATATTAAAACATAGAAAACACTCATTGCACTCAGAAGGCCCCATGTTCTGTACAAATTCCCATTTATTCTTCGTCCATTGCACTCCCACCACTGGTTTGGGAAAGGAATGTACACATGTGTCAGAGGCTCAGGAGCAGAGGCACAGGGAAGAGAGGAAATGGAGAGTGAAGGGGAAGAATCTGAGGGCAGCGTAGGAGAAGATGACAGTGGCCCGAGAGATTCCATGAGCCTCTCCAGCGAATCAGAAGATTCACAGAAGGGGGCGCCGGTGGCCAGGGCAAGGGGGGTCCCAAGGACACTCCAGAAGCAAGGGGCCAGCGGGGACTCCCAGAGCAGCAGTTGGAGGTCAGGACCAGCTTCCCCACCAGAGCGTAGTGGGGGGGAAGAGTCCCAGGTATCGGGGCCAGCGTCTCCCCCAGCAGGGAGAGAAGATGAGTCAGGGCTGACCACGCCTCCATCGGAGAGTCAGGGAACGGAGGGGAGGTCAGGTCCAGCTAGCCTCCCGGAAGAGGGAAGCAGTGACAGAAGCAGTGTAACCGTCAGGAGGAAGGTCACTGGGTTGGCGCGAGCGCCAAGTTCAAATGTACAGGCGCGCGGGACAGCAGAGAACCCGGATTGGGAACCAGGTCCTAAAGCCCGCCGGAGGCAGGGGGAGGAGTCAGGGGACTCAGCGTCAGAAGAATCCAGAAAGGGGAATGCCCCAGCGGACAGGAGGACCCAGAGGAGGAGAGAGCAGAGGAAGAGGTGGAGCAGGGCTAGAGTCTTAAACTGGTGTCAGAGGGGAGGAGATTCAGACGGAGCTTCGGCGGTCTAGGGTTTAAGACGTAGAGCTGCGTGCCACGGCTTTGAAATAAAGACTGAACTTCAATAAAGACTTTTGTATATAACAACGACCTGGCGTTGGTCCTCTGTGAGCTGGAACCTTGGGGCAGCTCTGACAGTAAGCTCCGTCTCCTTAAGAAAATTAACCCTCGCAGCATGAGTGGGCGCAGCGGGGGGGCAAAACTCGGTGTTTTGCGAGCTCACGAAGATCGGCAAAGATGACTACAGACGAGAAAGTAAAACAGCTGCAAGACGCAGTCACGAGGCTTTCCATGGAGATAGGAGCCTCCAGGAAGAGAGAGGAAGAAGCACTAGCGCTCTGCCAGGATCTGCAGACCAGGTGGGAACGTTTGAGCAAGGAGGGACTGCCAGGATAACTCAAAAGCATTGGTGCCACTTTCCACTTTAGTGTAAAAGGGCTGAACTAGGAACATGGGAAATGTGTGTGTGTGCGCACGCATGCAGGTGTTTCCCTTACCCAGAAAATACAGGGCACGGAACAGTGAGGAGGTGACTGAGTTAATGATGAACTTTCCAGTTACTTATACTGATACTGTAGGAGGAGTATCAGGAAGACTGCAGAAAATTTAATGATTACTTAGTTAAATATGTTAAATTAACTGAAAACAGCTTGCAGATACTTAATTGGCTGAGGATTTTATTTAAGTTAAGTGATGAATTAATATGTTTAATTTCATAATGTGAAGATCTAAGGATGTTAATGTTTAAGTTAAATTTTTTTAAGAACTGTGATTTGGAAAACCATTAAAAGGACATGCAATGAAATTCAACCAAGGGGAAGTGAGGAAGTCACTTAACAATATTAATAAGTGTAATTTTTAATAAGGCTACTGTCAGAGCCGCTATGATTCATGTTTGTTTGTTCTATGTGTTTGTTTGTTTATAATATAATGTTGTGAAAACCAATAAAAAAAATTGGGGGGGGGGGGAATGTTGAACTTTCCACAGCAAAGTTCAGTCCCTCACATACTCCAGGCATCTTCTTTCTAAGTGAATTTACACCTCAGAATTTGGGTTTCCAACAAGCCAGGGGTTTGTGGTGGGGAACAACCTGGTCTAGCCCTCTGTGCATTTGAAGAATCTTGATATAAAGGAATCAGCAGGGGAAGCATTTGAAAGTGTGGTGCTAAAGCACCATTAACTGGTAACATCTGTATATGAAACTGTTGTTAAAAGCACAAGAAAGAAGCGGGTAGCATCGAACTGTGGACTGATCTGAAGCCAGTTTTCATTGCCAATAAAGTACAGTGGAACCTCGGTTTTTGAATGTCTCAGCTGCCAAACGTTTCGGAAGCCGAACGCCGAAAACCTGGAAGTGTTTTCGATTTTTTTTTGGAACTCGAACAGCTTCCAAGGCACGTTTCTCATTTTTCCCCATTGAAATTGCTGACAGGCCTTTGATCCTCGGTTTTCGAACATTTCGGAAGTCAAACGGTCTTCCGGAACAGATTATGTTCGAAAACCAAGGTACCACTGTATGTATTTTTGAGGTTTGAGGAATACCAATGGAATGCATGCTAACAAACTGAACGAAAGAACCCTCTCCTGTACAAAATAATAATGTGTTGTGTGCTTTTCAATACAGTAGGTGGCACCATTTGCACAGCTTAAATGTTCACATCCAAAATGTTTGGATTTTGCACTTTAAAGCAAAAGCAGGGAATCTTTTATGATTCACATAATGATCAGGTTCATGGTGGCCTCTCATAATTGCACCTTGACTCTTCCCCCCCCCCCCGAACAACTGACGCAGCTCCATGAGATAAAATGATGTGCTTCTGGGCTAAAATGAACGTCACAGGTGGATCATAGCTCCTTAGGAAAAAGTTTGAAACTATAAGCTAAAAGTGACCAGATGGGTTTCATCATAAACAGCCTCAGAAAAAGCCTGCTCTAACAAGGGCATAGACCACTGAGGGTGCTTCCATATATTTAAAGCACATGGCTTCCCTTGTATAATTCTGGGTAGTATGGTTTACTCCACACACAGAGCTACAATTCCCAGAACTTTTAATAAGTCACAGTTTTCAGGATTCTTGCGGGGGGGGGGGTGTGATGTGCCTTAAGGTAAAGGTAAAGGACCCCAGTTAAGTCCAGTTGTGGACAACTCTGGGGTTGTGGCGCACATCTTACTTTACTGGCCGAGGAAGCTGGCGTTTGTCCACAGACAGTTTTTCCGGGTCATGTGGAAAGCATGACTAAGCCACTTCTGGTAGAACCAGAGCAGTGCATGGAAACGCCGTTTACCTTCCCGCCACAGCAGTACCTATTTATCTACTTGCACTTAGACGTGCTTTCGAACTGCTAGGTTGGCAGGAGCAGGGACCGAGCAATGGGAGCTCACCCCGTCGCGGGGATTCGAACCGCCGACCTTCTGATCGGCAAGCCCTAGGCTCTGTGGTTTAGACCACAGCGCCACCCATGTCCCGTGATGTGCCTTAACTGTGCTTTAAATGTATACTGCTCTTGAGCCAACTGTAAGTTTCTCCCCCACCAATATTCTATTATAATAATTATAATAATTACAGTTCTTACAGAATAGATACCCATGCTGTTATTGGTGAAATTATTTGTCACAACAATACAATCTTTTTGCTAAATTATTAACTATGTAATATAATATGAAGGTTATGATTTCCCCCTAGAGAAAGTTAATATTAACAATGGTGTTGTCTACCTTAAAAAAAAGTGAACCATTTTCATAGTATTCCTTTATTCTCATTAAATCCCTCCCACTCATTCCTACATTGTCATACCAACACAGATAGGCACAGCAACACGCAAGTGAAGAAATAGCTTAAGAGGGAATATGCACCACTTCACACAATTCAATAGGGCATCTCTTTCTGTGTTTCTCTCTTGTCCCTAAATGCACATTACCAGTGCAAGTGGTCTAAAAAGCGAGATGAGCGCCGCACTCCAGGGGTCCTTTACTTCTACCTTTACCTTACTCCAAAGGAATTGCTTCCACAAGCTTCAGTCTGAAGAACTGACACTTTTGCAAGTGACACATCATGTCCATTTTGCACTTGCGAGGATCCTTTAGTGTGGCAGCACCTATTCTTGCCTGTTTAGATTAGGCAAATGGCTTCATTTCACTGCTTTTGATGCCTACTAAAAACTTTTTTTTTTTTTAGAAAAGTCTACTCAAACACATAATTTTATCCTTTGTTTTGAACACGGTTGATTTTTTTCTATATTTTGTTTATTTTTATTATGTGTACATGTTTTTAAAGCGTGATGATTTTATTGCCATTTTCTGATGAATTTTTAATGTTATTAAACAGCATCATCAATCTTCTAAAATATAGATAAATATTTTTTATGCTCCACAACCTTAAACATGTCTATTCAGAAGTAAGTTCCCCAAAGTTTAATGGGACATCTAGATAAGTGTGTATAGGAATGCTGTCTTAATTATTGTAGAGTAAAATTAAAAGAGTCATTATTTTACAGTTCTCTCTGAGTAGATGGAATGCCGCTTTACCTCTTTGCCTGTTATTGGGGATGAGAGAGTTTGAAATGGAAAGCTACCAGCAAAAGGTAAGATTCATGTGGAAAGAGCTATTAGTCAACTCTTTTGTCATAAGCTGCACAAGCAATATTGCTACAGCACTTTGCATAGTTCTCATACATTTCAGCCGGGGTTTGAGCTTAATTAACATGTGACCCCGAAATTCTGGATACCACCAAACTGATGCCAAAGTTTTGGGCTAGTTTTGTGCCATTTTGCACTTCGAACTCCACGTTTTGTGCTGCCCTGCCACCCCTCAAACCAAGTAACTGACAAGGCAAATCTGGGTCACAACTTAATGCCAAAAAATCCAACCTTGTCCAATTGGCTCCAAACCAGTGCCAAAGTGGTGTGTTGGTTTTGTGCCATTTTGTGCTGCAAACCCAGCTTTCTGTGCTGCCACCCAAACTGAGTAATTGACGCCTGGGCAAATGGCCTAGCCAAAATTGCTTCCCCTTATGCCTTGGATGTTGATTGCAGCATCTGGGCTTGACGAGGCATGTGACCCTCACCTCCTCCCCGAGGTAGTGAGCCCCACCTGGGCTGCGGGTTCTTGCCTGCCTTAGCCTCCTAGAGTGTGCCTTCCAAATCTAGTAACTGAGTGTTTTCCAACGTTATCCACTCTTTTAATCAACATAAACATGCTGGTTCATAATATAAATGGAAATCTGGCCATGTGAAGCCCCCTCTCTCATTAGCATTTATTAATATTTTATATTTTATTCTGGGTTTCTTCCCTTGCCAGGAAAACCTAGACATATCTTTCTACCATTCTTTAAAGCAGCCTGTATTATTAATTATTGGAGCTGTTTGAAATAAAAACATCATCTTAGGTAAAACATTCATATTTATGGCAAAAATCCTTCCCAACGTGGACAATGTCATTTCCCTCCATATTTCCAAGTCCTTTTTAACTTCTTTCCATGCTTGAACATAATTATATTGGAATATCTTGTGGTTCTTAGTTGTCAGCCATAATCCCAAATACTTTCCCCAGCTTCCATGTTTTGCCAAAGTTTCAGGTAGCAGAGGACCAGGAAGGAGATATCAGTGGGTGAGGGATCCAAAGCACAGCAGGAGTGTAACAAGGTGCCTGTTTTTGTTTTTTTTTCAAAAGCACATGTTAAATAGTTTTTATATGTATGCATGTCCGTCTCTACATAAGTGTTCTTCTGCCTTGTCACATCCTTGTTCTCTAAGACTTTCTGCAAGATGTCAAGGTTCTGTGTTAAGATGCCAACTGACTGCAGTGCTGGAGCATGGAAGAAGCATGGTCCTTGGTTGAGTTAAACATCAACTGGGAGGAAGAGTAAATTGCCCGGTCACTTCCATTCTCACATGGCTTTGGTTCAGATTGCATAGATGGTTCAGGAGCCTTGAAATCCCACAGAGCAGCCATTAAAATCAATAGGACGACTGAAATAAATAGTTTGAGGAAGGCAGCCAAAAGTTTCCATATGACTCATGTTGCTAATTATAGCTAAAGATCAATGAAAGGACAGCCAGTGGTCTGTTAACAATATCTGTTGTGATTAACCACCACAGAGATGTCTTGCCCCAGTAACCCCTTACACCAAAAGGCAAGGGGGACAGAGGCAAAGGCATTGTCAAAACAAGTCTGTTAGTCCTCAGATATTTTGATTGCCTAAGCACAGTTTTACAACTAAAGTATTTGTAAAAGAACTGGATGTGCTTGTGGCAGAAACTGAGGGTACTTAGCTGAAGGGAAATGTTTAGTCATGTCAAATTTACTTTAGTTAAATTAAGTTGTAAAATCTCAACTAACCTTACATTATTTATATCTGTAACTTCATAACTTCTCTAGGTGGTATAGTAAAGCCAATAAGCTACAGGACTAAGCTCAAGTTTCTGGTTGTATAAAACCCTATACAACTTGGAACCAGGGTACCTGAAAGATCATATCATCCTTTACATATCCAACAGATCGCTAAGCTCTGCAGGTGAGGGTGTCCTGAAGATGCCGTCTTACCAGAAGGTCCATCCCACACAATGCAGGAATTGGGCCTGTAGTACTGTGGCATCTACTACCCTTTGGGTTTTAAAATATATTTTTTGTACAAATCAGGCCTTTGTCTCGTTATATTCAAATTGTTCAAATGCCATTCATTAATATATTGAGTAACTTTTATTTGTGCTTCTCTTTTTTTACATGCTTTATGTGTGTATTTGTCACGGTCTGGTTTATGGGCAGTCGAAGTCCCAGCTGAGGACGTCGGGACCGGGGGCAAGATGGTAGGGTGGGAGCAGGAATGGGAGTCAGGAAGCCACGGGTCCGAGGATCAGAAAGCAAGGAGTCAAAAATCCAAAGGCAGGAAGCGTGTTGCTGTGGCAAAGAGCCAAAGGGAAATGCTTATAGCCCTTTCCGGCTCTTGCCACCAGGTGCTGTGAGTTACCAATCGACCTCACCTGTGCGGCCGCCCCTTGCCTCTTCAGAACAAACTTAGGAAGGCCCCAGTCCTGCGAAGCCCTACCGGTCACAGGGCCTGGCTCCTGCATGCACTCCTGACAGTATTTTCTATAAGCATATTTACTTACCATGGTCAAGTACTTTACATAATGATGCTCCTGCAGTACTCATATTTATTTTGTATTATTTACTAAAGTATGCAACGTTTTACTTCGTACTGATTATTAGGAAAAGCAGCTAGAGCAGGTTTGCCCTTGGACAAAGAAGCCAGTAACTTGTCTAAGATAAATTGATTGTCTAGACCACCTTGGATTCCCCACTGGCAGAAGTTTATGAAAGTTTCCCATATGAAAGTTTCCCATTAGCTGTAGAATTGCCTCTCAAGCTGTCCTTTCCCATGAACACATGAAGTTGCTAAGCTAAGTTCTTGGTCCATCTATTACAGTATTATCTGCTCTCTAGGGCTTGTGGGTGGTGGGTGAAACAACATCATTTCATACAAGCCGACAATTGAAAATAACCGGGGGGCAGTTATATTTGGCAATGGTGTCGTGGAGGCATAATATAATGGGGACATTGAGTCAGACCTGTCATCTGCTGAGGCAGATACTTTCTCATGCTGTTATCAGATGGAGACATGGGGGGACAGTGAAAGGGACACTTTTCACAAAACTGTGAAGAAGGGGAGGGAGCAAATGAATTTAAAATGTGTAATGGAAAACTGATAAAATAGAAAGTTACTTCTACTTGCTTCCTGAAGGAGAAAGCGGGGAGGGAAGTAAGAAATACTATTTTTACTTGGTGGTTTTCAAAAGCAAACATCTGGGTTAACAATTTCATGAACTGGTGGCTCTTCATTCAAGGAAGGGGCTTTGTATTGCAAATGTGAAACCTATCTTGGTTAGAATGCTTGTTTTAATTACAAATGCCTCCCTTGCTCATAAATAACAACTGGTTGTTAGCACTGCAAGAAGCTTAACTGGTAATTTTAAGCTTCATGTATGAAAACTCAGTTAACATTGACCCTGCTCACATATCTCACTAACCATAGTTAAAAATCAACTTGGGTTTACTTAACTCTTCCACTCAGGAAACAAACCTGAGGAAGGATTAGCATTACATGCAAACCTGCACAGGTGCTTTCCCCCCAAAACCAAATCATGAGAGATAAGTTAAGAGCATGGTTTTGTTTGGAAAACCATGGAGGTGTGAAACTGTGGAGGTGTGAAGTGGGGGGCTTTTGATATTAAAAACAAAACTATGCAACCGTTTTGATTTTCACAGCTGAGTACCCTAGTAAAGTACAGGAAAGGACCAGTCTAGATGTTTTAGGAGACACAGGGCTGCCACTTATTTGCACCCCTTGTAGAATCTAATTCAAACAATACATGCTTTGTGCTGTGCAATTTCCTGTCCCTGCCTCAACATCATTGGTTGGCAAGGAACATGGGTAAAGAAACACACAGTGTGATAAAGAACACTGTAATGTTCAGAAGTTCACTTCATGTTTTTCTAGTAGTTGTGGCACATCAGAATCTGGAGCAGGGATGCTTAAGGAATTTGGTATTTGCAAAATCCTGTATGAACAGTTCTGAGCTGCACCTCCTGGAAGTATAGGAATTTAGGCTATAATCCTAGACACGCTTACTTGGGAATAAGTTCCACTGAACTTTGTGGAACTTATTTCTGGGTAGACATACACAGATAATAATAATAATAATAATAATAATAATAATAATAATAATAATAATAATAATAATACCCGCCCTCCCAGGCCAGAGCCGGGCTCAGGGCAGCTAACACCAGTAAAATTACAATAAAAACATAATGGGGGGGCCAATTTAAGGCTGAAATGTTAGGCTGAAATCTCATACCTACTAACCTAAGAATAAGCTCCATTAAACGCAAAGGGACTCACTTCTGAGTAGAAGTGTATAGGATTAAGCTATTAGGTTTTGGCAGCTTTTCACATTTCCCATATGTGCCAATGCCATTCTTGATTTTTAAGAGATGTTCAAAATATGTTCAAAAATGCATATTGTAAGAGAAACCATGTTTGTATTGAAACCATACAGTATTGAAATGCAAAATTTCATGTGGATTCTTTTAAAATGCAGATTAACATAGAAATGGGATGGAATATACTTATGGGTGCACCCATACAAAGATGACATGAACCAGGAAAAGACTGATTTATCCACCCCTAACCTGGAGTAGTTCCAATCTGGGTTTCAGTCAGGTTCTCTCACTACAAGCTAAACTTGTTTAAGCCATAATAGGTTCTACCTGGCCTTTACATTCCAAGGCTTTGCCCTGAATGCTTGCTGCAGAGCTGTTCCTGAGAACCTAAAGTCAGTCAGAGAGTCTAAAGAGAGATGGAGCAACAGCATGCTCTGTGCTTCTTATAATGTCTAGTTCACCCACAAGTGGCCCAGCAGACTTGTGTAAGGGAGCATGTTAGATAGCAACCCCCACTGGCATTGCCACTGTCACTTCCTACTTTTGGCCTTTTATTGTCTTGTTTAACTCTGCTCAAAAGAACCTGCACATGTAAGTATGGAGGGACTGTGTTGTTTCATAAGAACCTTGTTGCTTCGTGCACAAGTGTGAGCTACACAAATCAGGCATGTCAACCAGGTAATATGCTGCAAGTTGTTTTCACACTGCCTTTTATATATATCAACAAGGTCAAATTTCACCATCTTAAACACACAGTTTCTGGGGGCTGGTGAACCTCCTCCCAAAACATTTAGGGAGTTGGACATGCTACTGTTCTTAGCCCATTGACAACCATACCGGCTATCAATATCACTTCCCAGAATTGAAAATACCATGCCCTGAGAAGTCATGTCCTGAGACCCATGTGACTTCTCCAGCCCTCTCTAGATTATTCTGCTTTTGGCGTAAACACAAATCAATAGGAGTCTTGAATTTTCTCTGTGCAGCAAAAACTGTGGGAGATGGAGCCAATCAATGGGATAAGGTTCTCTTGCAGCAGCTATTGTCCTTTAGAAGCAAATGAAGATATGGAATGTTTGAGGGCTGGTGCCAAACTCTACCCCTTATTCCCTCTTGGCGTTTGCAAGCATACAAAATACACATCCCCACCCCCATGCTTTGAAAAAGATAATGAACTGAATCACAAGCAGATAATACAATTCTGATTGAATAAATAAAAGGTGCATCACATTCACAGAGACTCTTCATCTTTATTGCTTGATTTAGAGATATGCAAAATGTGTGTTCAGTGCAATGAAAATTTAGGCTAAAATGTCAAGGCTTGTGCTTTAATGTTTTTGTCAATTATATGGTAAACTTCTAAAGCTGAACTGTGGCATAAATTTTAAAGCTGAACTGAGCCCTCGCCATTTGAGGCTGATAACAAGACAACAATAACCAGATAACCAACAGCAGAGTGTTTCAACAGCTTCCAGGTGCAGAGAAAGAAAGGAGGCCAGTACATCATGTTCCCAGAATTAACACAGAAGAGCGTAGATGGAGGCCCACTTTGAACATACTGCTGAGTTTAAGTGCTCACTTCAGGCACATGGTGGAACTCAGTGTCACACCATTACACATGTTCCATCTGCGCAAGCACATAAAATAGTACAATCCTCCTCTCTTTCGACCATGCACTTTTCTGGGGGTTCTTTGGGGGATATGGGGGGAAGAGAGGGCTTCTGCTGACAGGGTTCATTAGGTGAATTATGCCCATAATGTTAAAAAAGAGCCCAGTTTAGACACAACCCTAACGCCCTAGAGCAAGGGTGAAGAATCTCCACCCCCCAAACCTAAGTATATGCTTCCAGTTTTTCCCCCTAACCACAGATAGAATAAACCACTGTTTCCCTAGATGTTAACAAGTAACGTTGGTTTGTCAAATCTGAAAGGGAAAACTTCCAATCACCTCCCTTCACATGCAAAGGCTTGCCGTGGCTTCTCCTTGCAATATTCAACAATGGTCAGGGCCAACCTAAGGCCTCTGGCTTCCTAAGGCAACGGAACTATATGGTGTTCCTCTCCCATTCCATGTACAGAAGCTTACTAGGCTGACAAATGAATCTTACTTCCACACTGGCAAAGGGCATTCTCTGGAGACAGCAAGTTAGGTAAGGCATGCAGGAAAGGCAGGCCACATAGCATGGCCAGTTCTGTCATCCTGACATCTCACCACTGCTTCCTACCCCTAGTATTGCCACATGAGGTAGGAGTCTCACTCTTTCTAATGGAAGAGCATTATGATTTGTCATTATGTCTGAAGCAGGCTAGAGTCTCCCAGCAGTAGTTTAAAGAGAGAAAGAAAACCACACAACCCTCTACCCCCCACACCTTTCTCAAGCCTGTTCTAATTCAAAATAATACGATTCATGACCACTATCCACAAGAAGCTAATTATTCAAAAGCTGAAGCCTAATTTCACATAACTCCTACTGCCTTGGGATATCATTAGCAATAACTACACCAGAGAGCACTGCATACACTGTAGGATATGTGATGCAAATTCAACACAAGGCCTGGGGGGGGTGATCTTATCGTGCCTGCTGTCTAGCCCCTTTCTCCCTCATAGCACAGTGACTTTTAGAGCCTGTGAGCTGGGAAATCTCATCTCAGGCATGAGCACAGTGGGTGGCCCTTGGGAATCCACACTATCTTTGACTTAAATGTCATATCCACGGCATGCAGTTAAAGCGCACTTATTCCACTTTAAAAGTGGAACTGTAGTTTGTTAAGGGTGCTGATCTAGGGGAGCTACCCTTCCATTCAAAAAACTGTGGTTCCCAGGATTCACTGCAGCTGTTAAAGTGGTATAAACTGGGATATGGCATGGATATGACCTCGGCCTCCACTCCTATCTGTGACATGGATGTGATCCCCTCTAGAACTATCTTATACGGCTGTTGAAGCCAGTGTGGTACAGTGGTTAGAGTGTCAGACTAGGAACAGGGAGATCAGAGTTCAGATCCCCACTCCGCCATGGGTACCCTTGGGCCAGTCACTGTCTCTCAACCTAACCTACCTCACAGGGTTGTTGTGGGGATTCAATGAGAGGGAGAGCTGGTGTGGTGTAGTGGTTAAGAGCGGTAGTCTCGTAATCTGGTGAACCGGGTTCGCGTCTCCGCTCCTCCACATGCAGCTGCTGGGTGACCTTGGGCTAGTCACACTTCTCTGAAGTCTCAGCCCCACTCACCGCACAGGGGGTTTGTTGTGGGGGAGGAAGGGAAAGGAGAATGTTAGCCATTTTTAGACTCCTTCTGGTAGTGATAAAGTGGGATATCAAATCCAAAGTCTTCCTCTTCTACATGCTACTTTGAGCTCTTTGGAGAACATGGTGGGATATATATTAAATAAATAAATGCAAAATAACTAATAAATTAATAACTAGTTATTGTGTAATCAGAAACGAGTTCTTACATCCATCTCTAGCTATGGAGATTTCTTTTCAGTTCTGCAGCTGTTGTTAACATTAGAAACTCTTCTTTTTTAAAAAAGTGCCTTACATCTTTCTTCTTTAGGGCTTTGTTCCTATGTCCACCACCTCTCCTGCCATCCCCATAAAGCATAATATCATGCTGGCCTTTACTGGTTATCTTTCCATTGTCTTTTATAAGCAAGGTGACGGGGAAACAAACATCAAAAGCATAATTCCAGAACACAGCCATTGAAACTGGGATTAAGGAGCGGCAGGGTGTGGCAACAGAGAAATTGTCATGCATGTCAGGAATGTGCAAAAATAAATGCTCTTGGTTTCTCTTGTTCAAAGGAGCCCAGAGGGCATGTTTAGCAAAGGCTGTATGCACACTATACATTTGCGTGCTGAGGTCCCCAAGACACCCCAAACCCAATAACTCAAACTTCACACATTATTTTTGTTTAAGGTTTTTGGCATAATTTTGGCCACAACTTTATTATCAATACAAATTGTGAGTGGTTGCTTAGGCATTGGTTAGACTATCTGTCCTCCCCGCCTTGGGGACAGCCCTGACTCCGTAGTCAGTGCGGAAGAGCAAGATCAGGGTCAACTGGAGCTGCGAAACAGACCCTCAGCTAATCCCCGCATGCTCCTTGGAACTTACACGGCCCGCACCCTGCACCAAGGGTTTGGACGAAGGGGATGGTAAGTTCCAGAATTCCTTTAACGGAATACCCGTGCAGCATTGGAGGGGCAGGCCCAGCCTATCCATACCCCTCCACCAACCAATTTTAACCAATGCCTAACCGCCAACCTTACAAGTTGTGACGATTTGCTACGCAGTAGGCAAAACCCAATTGGCACACACTAATCAGCCAAGAGGTAAATTCCTACTGGGCCCCCGCACCAAGGCGAACGACCCCATGACAGGCATAGCAAGGTCAAGCGAAGCCCAACAAGGGAGGGCGGGCGGGAGATCCGATGTCCACAGCAAAAGAGAAAGAGAAAGCTGTGGACCTTGCTTAAATAGCCACTGACCCCACCCCTAAGTTTGCAACATCAACTTTCCCCAGATAACCAGATCCTCCCATCTAAACAAGCCCTGGCTTTAACTTGCCTAGCAATCATGGGGTGCCTTGTATAGCCCCATCCGCAACCCGTGCTCTCCTTTTAGTGAGAACACGCTTTGCGTGCTGAGGTCCCCAAGACACCCCAAACCCAATAACTCAAACTTCACACATTATTTTTGTTTAAGGTTTTTGGCATAATTTTGGCCACAACTTTATTATCAATACAAATTGTGAGTGGTTGCTTAGGCATTGGTTAGACTATCTGTCCTCCCCGCCTTGGGGACAGCCCTGACTCCGTAGTCAGTGCGGAAGAGCAAGATCAGGGTCAACTGGAGCTGCGAAACAGACCCTCAGCTAATCCCCGCATGCTCCTTGGAACTTACACGGCCCGCACCCTGCACCAAGGGTTTGGACGAAGGGGATGGTAAGTTCCAGAATTCCTTTAACGGAATACCCGTGCAGCATTGGAGGGGCAGGCCCAGCCTATCCATACCCCTCCACCAACCAATTTTAACCAATGCCTAACCGCCACCCGAGCCCTTTACGCTCGCCGCCAACCACTCACAGACTAAACCACACCCTCAACTTGGACACCACTGCATCCAACCAGACATCATTCCCCAACGGGGAAAGATGCACCCCATCATCCCTGAATAATTCAGAGGCCTTGAACGAAATCAGAGGGTGAGGAATCACAAATCCGCCCAAACCAACCACCAATTTGCTTGCCGCGGAATTAATCCGCTTCCTAACTCTTTCGGTGGCCGCCGGGCAAGGGCTACCCCTCCAAATGCGGCGTTTCAGCAGCTGCGACCAAATTAGTGTGGTTGAAGGCACCAAGGCCGCCAAATCCCTCAAGTCCAGTAATATGGCAGCACGCAGCCCAAAGCAGGAAGAGGAAACCATATCATTCTCCCCCAGCTGCACCACTATCGCTGTAGGGGGGCCAGCGTGGAGGACCCGTCTGTGCATGAGAGGCAATAATTCTCTCCACTGCATCCCTCGTCTGGAAATCCAGGACACCTGCACGTGCTGCGGAAGGCCCAAGCCAGCTCCCAGACCAGATTGACGAGCTCTGACAGCGGCCCAGTGCACAATGCTGTGTCCCACTATCCAAATACGGATAGCGGCCAGACCTAGGGTTAAAACACAAAAATGTCAGTACACACACCACCATTATTTCCTCACATATACTTTGAATGCATCCGATCTCCAACGACCCAGGTCCTTTATCCTCCTTGCAGACAAACCCCAATGGGCAGCTGTCGTTGCGGCACCAATACGGAAGGAGTGAGGAGCAAATTCCGATGCTTTGCGGCCGCAGGCCACTACCACCTTGCGCATCACCTTAGTGAACTGATGCCGGACTAAAGGGTGCCCATTTTCATGAATAAACAAAGGCCCCTCGCCTGCCGGCCGCAAGGACAAGTATCTCTTAAGATCCTTTACGGGGCAAGGACCCTTCTCTCCCGTTGCCGAGAGCCGAATGACGGCTCCCCTACCCACCTGGTCGGTCTTCGAATTCCTGATATGCACCCTCAGGTCCGACTGTGACATGCTCACGTCCTGCAACAGCAAACCCCTGGAACCTCCATCCCGTTTTTGCTCCAGGACCACCTCGCCTACCCTCAGTGCCCCAAAGAATGCCAAGGAAAAGGCTGCTGAAAATAGACGGGCCTCAAACTTGGACCAACAGATGCTCCGCAGTTTACTGCGCATCTGTATCAGCAACTCAAAAGTGATGGGACTTCTGGGAACAGTCCTCGATGGGGTGAGCCGTCCCCATCCCTCCAATGCCCGGCGCACCACAAACTTCCTACATGGGTCCTTGTCAAAAGTGGCCCTGCTAAAGAAAGAAATTGCTGCCGAGTGAAGTCGCAGGGTCCTAGCCGCCCGGCGCATCTGGAACAAATGTGCCAGATACTTAAGCACCTGGGCAGTAGAATGAGGGGTGATGACCGCCCCCGCCGATTGGCCATTAAAGGACAGAAAATCAGCCCAGGCCTTCTTATAGGACCTTAGCGTGGAAGGGGCGACTGATGCTGCTACTCCCTGTGAAACTAAGTGTTGCCAAGGTTCCAGAGATGATCCGGGAAAATCTCCGGACGGTCTCGAGCCTCTGGCGCCAATGACCTGAATCGTTCCATCTGAAAACGGGACAGAGCATCAGCAATCTCGTTAGAAATACCCGGAACGAAGCGAGCAGAAAATACAATATTAAAACGCAGACAGTGCAAAACAAACACCCGAAGCAAGGCCGAAACCCTAGACGACCGGGATGACTGCTTAGCTAAAACAGTCACTACTGCCTGGTTATCGGACCAAAAACAAACCCGATGGTCCTTAAAATGCTCGACCCACAAGTGTACCGCAACAACTATGGGGAAAAACTCAAGAAATGTCAGGTCTCGAGTTATCGCTTCCCCACACCAAGCCTGGGGCCAAGGTTCAGCACACCACCTGCCGTCCCAAAACAAACCAAACCCCAGTGACCCTGCCGCGTCCGAATGCACTTGAAAATCATTGTGGAGGTTCAAAGTGTCCTGCCACAGTGATACGCCATTAAATTCTTCCAGGAATTCCAGCCACACACGGAGGTCGGCTTGCACTTGGGCGGACAAACGAACCCTATGATGCGGTGCCTGCAGCCCCGAGGTAAGTTTGGCCAGGCGAGAGCAGAACGGGCGCCCCGGCGCCACCACCCTGCAAGCAAAGTTTAAATGACCTAGCAACGACTGAAGCTGTCGCAAGGTAACCTTCCTCAATGGGAGCAGTTCTTCAATGACCTTCCTTAAAGCAACTAACTTATCTGGCGGCAAACTAGAGGTTTGGGCCACGGTATCCAACAAGATACCCAAATAGGTAAGTTGCGTAGTGGGACCCTCAGTTTTCTCTGCCGCTAATGGAACCCCCAGGTCTTCAGCCAGGGACGCAAAGGCACGCAGCAGAACCACGCAATTCCCCGTGTCCCTCGCGGAGGCCAGTAAAAAGTCATCCAAATAATGCGTAACCCCGCCCAAACCGGTTCTGTCGCGCAAGGCCCATTCCAGGAATGAGCTGAAACACTCAAAAGCCACACAAGCTACCGAGCAGCCCATGGGCATAGCCTTATCAAAATAGAATCCCCCGTCAAACTGAAAACCCAGCAGCCAGAAATCCTCAGGATGAATTGGCAACAAACGAAAAGCCGACTCAATGTCGCACTTGGCCAATAGGGCACCAGGCCCAAACTTCCTTATCATCTTGATCGCATGATCAAGAGAGGCATACTTCACCGAACAGAGCTCCGGGGGAATTACGTCGTTAACCGACGTACCATTAGGATGAGAGAGGTTATGAATTAGGCGAAACTCCCCCGGGGCCTTCTTGGGAACTATTCCCAAGGGTGAAATGTGCAAATTAGGAAAAGGGGGGGGTGGCGAAAGGACCAGCCATACGACGTAAAGCCAGCTCCTTTTCAATTTTCTTACGCGCCACACCAGGCATGTCCTTAACGGATTTCTGGTTCCTAGGATTCTGGGCTACAGGGGCCACGACCACTGGGATCCTAAATCCCAGCGAAAAACCATTACTCAAATACGACGCTGACTCTCTGTCTGGGTAAGATTCCAGTAACGCCAGTAACGGCTGTAGCCGAACCGGAGTATAGGCCAAAGAAAAGATATCACTTTCCTGCTCCGGGAACAGGAGGCTGGGCAGGGACCTTGGGGGGCTGCTGGGAGCCCCCTCCCCTGCGAAAGGGCCGCCTGGCCGCGGAGCAAGCAGAAGCCGAGTGGCTCCCAGAGCATTTGTCACAAAGGTGTGCGAATTTACAGGCTTGACGTTGGCAAATGCCCTTATTAAAGTCCCAGCAGAACCACTTGCGCCCAACTTTTTGGGTGGCAGGCTTGAATTTTTGCAACTCAGAAGCCTTCTTCTCAATACGTGGTGCCACATAAGTGGTCCACACATCCAAGTCCTTCCTGTCCCAGCGGGCCGTCGGTATCTTGGCCGCCCTACGCCTAAAGTTCTGGTCATATGATAATGCAGCAGTCTCGCCAGCCATCGTTGATGGAGGAAGTACCTGAAGTGGAGGACGATGTGTCCCTCCGTCTCTTCTTAGAGTGCCTCCTGGAGCCCCTTTTTCGGCGACGATGCCCACCGGAAGAGGACCTTGGAGGAAGAGGAAGACTGTCTTCAATCGAAGAATCTGACGCTTCACCCTGTTGCACTGCACCTGGGGCTGACTGAACAGAGACAACTTGTGAATGAACTGGATTAGAATGCCCCAGCGCTGGGGGCCGTACAGGTGAGCCCCGTACAGCACGGCCCCGGGTCGATGCGCTTCTTCTGGCGCCGACCCTGGCACGACCACGGCCCCTAGGCACTGCATCCTGCGATACAGGCAGCACCGAAGGTTGGACCTGCGGAGCATCAGGTAAGCCAACTCCGGCTAACAGTGGCTCCCCTTCTTCACTAGATGATGATGCAGGAGAGGAAACATCCACCGGGGGAGGCGGGAATGCTGATGACGTTGACGGGGTCGAGCAACGGTGTAGCAGGCCATCCATCTCCGCCTCTACCCTTGCCAGTGTCACCGGGTCGCCAGACAAACTTGAAACCATAGCCTGGATGCGTTTCAAGGACTGACCAGGCTGCAGAGATCGCAAGGCCTGGGATGGGCCTTTTATAGGCCGCTTCGAGGAGCGGGCTGGAACAGGCCTTCCTGCTGCCTTCTTAGGAGCCATTCCTACTACTGGTGAGAAAAGAAAAGAAAATAAAATTAAGTAGAGGAGGAGAAAAAAAAAAAAAAAAACTAAGTTCTTTAAGACGCTAGAATCTGCAAGAAAATGAAGCAGAATGAATTAAATAGTTAATTAAAACTAAGAGCTAGACTATAAAATGATGCACCAGTAGACAGGAGGCAACCACTTGCTTACAGATTATGCAACAGATCGGTAACCCAGGAGCAGCTGGGAAGAGCACCAGCCACCAAATCAGAAGCTGTCCAATACGGAAACAAACCACAACCTTGTGCTCTTTACCAGCACACACACCTACACTAGCCGTCCAGGCTGCGTGCAATTGAAGAAATTAATTGCCTGCAAACATATCAACTGCCACAAGAGGTCGCAGTAGTACCAATTATACTCAGCCTAGGATAAAGCAACCACCAGGCCCTGCAATTACTAGGCCTGAACGCTAGAGGCCGCCACGTGGCCGAGAGGAATCAAAATGGCGCTCCCGCCTAATGAGGCTGCAAAATGGAGGCCTCACAGCTCTCCGCTCAAATCAATGCACCTCTGGGGACAACCAGCGGCACCCAGCCCCCCAGCAACACCAGGCCGGCCTCCCAGGGCCTGCTACAGGGCAAGGTAAGCCACCCCTAGCCAGGCAGCCAGCCGCAGGGAAGCTACCAACAGAAGCCTGTGGGGAAGGGAGAAGCAAGGACAAACTGAGAAGAAATGTTCCCTTGACTGGGGATCGACCCTGCAAGAGGGCAGGGGAATTGAGGGAAGCCCTCCCCACACGGCCCCTGGGCCCAGGCCGAGCACCCCCCCCCCGACTAAATTAAAGGGAATCAAAACAAACAGGAAAATTAAATAAAGTGGGGAAGGATCTTTCAGCAACAAATTAAAGAAAGAGGAGAAAATGGAGGAAGAAAAACAAAGGGAAAGGGTATACGACCCAAACTTCTGCTGTAGTCACTCAGAGATCCGATGAGATCCGATGTCCACAAGATCCGATGTCCACAGCAAAAGAGAAAGAGAAAGCTGTGGACCTTGCTTAAATAGCCACTGACCCCACCCCTAAGTTTGCAACATCAACTTTCCCCAGATAACCAGATCCTCCCATCTAAACAAGCCCTGGCTTTAACTTGCCTAGCAATCATGGGGTGCCTTGTATAGCCCCATCCGCAACCCGTGCTCTCCTTTTAGTGAGAACACGCTTTAAAACACACTTTCCCCGCTCCTAAGTATCCCAGGAACTGTAGTTTGTTAAGGTTGATGGGAATTGTAGCTTAGTGAGGGTTAAATTGGGGAAAGTGTTTTAAATGTGGTTTAATGTGTGATGTGTACATATACCTTGAGCAGTCAGACTTTCGGTTACAAAGAACTTACAAAGTTCCTCCTTGTCTCCAGGTGTGCTGTGCAATACCAGACATTATCCTGGCTCCTACTTGTGCACTGCAGTCCTCCTGCTGATTTTATAACCTCAAATAGCTTCACCTACAGCACTAACCTCTTAATCTGTTTCTGCTTCTCCTCCTCCAGCTGTCAGCAGTATCATCACCAGGCATGAGGAGACCAAGATTATTATTCTGTCTGAAGCCTGTTTTACTTCTACCTGCATTGCAACACAAATCCTACAGTAGCCTCTGCTTATGAGGAGGAAGCATCTGCCTGGCAACTTCTCCTTCTATAGCTCTAGAGCCTCAGAATAGTCAGACAAAGGTGAGGTACATGTGAGTGTTCAGGTTATTTGTAGTACTTGCATCGCACTGTTTGTGCACGCACGTTTGCACTGAAGGAATGGGTTTCCAAAATCTAAAATCTGACTGCGCAGGGATGACACATCTGGGTCTTATCTTACCCCCTGACTACACTGACGCACAGACCTTGTCAGCCCCCCCGGGAATGGCGCCAGGAGTACTCTTAGAGTTGGTGACCTTCTTACCCTTACAAGATAAGGAATGTGATACCCAGATGTGTCATCCCTGGTCTGCTCCACTTTGGAACTGACAAGGCCATTCATTAGGCATCACGAACTGATAAAGGAGAGAGCTTTGTTTATACAGTTGTGTTCTTGTTATGCATTTGCTCAAGTGCTCAAGTTAATGGGTTTTAGCTAATGCACCCTTGGAGAAGGAAAAATGAGGATTTTGGGGCCCGTTTCAGACTGCCTGCGCAGTCAGATTTTAGATTTTGGAAACCCATTCCTTCAACACATGTGTGAATGCTGCAGGATTCAGATGTGCATAAAGATGTACACTTCCAAATTCTTTCAAGCCTGGCCTGCACAAACAGGCCTTAGGTCATTTTCAGACAGCCTGTTCTTTTTGAGCATTCATCCTGATTTTGTTTGTAAGCAATGCCCACTGTTTATAGATCATACATTCCAATCTGTTCGATCAGGTACATGATCAATGGTAAGAGGCCTAATCATGGTGCAAGAAAATACTTAATAAACAGGTCGCTCCTGGGAGATGCCTCTTTTCCCTAGAAATTAAGCCGGGGTATAAATAGCTTTCCTGCAAATGGGGATGAAGAATGCTCTGTGTTCCATATCACCTCTTGTGCCCAACTAAGGAAACGGGGGTCTGGGCTTCTATGTTTTCTTGGTTTTGCCTGCCAGTGCCATACTATATTTGTTGTTGCACATTTCCTGCCTCTTTGCTATCTGTACTTTGTGTAGGTCAAAACACTTTCCTCCTTTAGATTTTTCATATGAAAAGGCATGCAGTGTTATGCCAGTGCTAAGGAGCTATGTCCTTACTCATTCCTCTTTTACTAGTTGCTGCATCATGTGCTTCCCAGGATATCAAGGTTGGTGTGTTGTGTTTGGGTGTTGCTATGGCAACACAGGCCTGTGGGACCAAAGAGTCCTAGTAGTGTTCTTGCTGTTTGCTTTCCCTGTGGAGACAGTGTTTGTGTTATTCTGTTATAGGGTTTATTCTAATTCTGTATTTTCTTTTCCAGTGAAATAGGCTGCCCCCTACCCCCTACCCCACTCTGTGAATGACATAGCAGTATATTAGGCTGCATTCAGACATTGTATTTAAAGCATTAGCTTTAGGGATTCTTGTGGCAGTGCTTCTTGTTAAGTTGTGGGTGAACATATCAGACGACACAGCGATACTTCAAACAGCTCTTCTTTATTCAGAGGCCACAACAGAACTGAAGTGAAGAGCTCATTCAGCCTGCTTATATAGAGCTCCAGAACTATCCAATCACTGAACATCACTTTCGATCCTTCATTTGCATACAAACTATCCAATCACTGAACGTCACTTTTGATCCTTCATTTGCATAACTATCTACAGTATCCCCCTGCTGGCCCAGGGTGAGAACTTCAGTACATAACACTTCTGTCCAGATTTCTAATGTTCCTATCGCACTGTCCCTTCCACTCAACAGCTGTTATGGGGGGGGCAGATGCCTGTGAGAAGCCTGCAAGCAGGACATGGGTGCAGCAGTGCTCTCCTCACTAGTAATTCTCAGCAACTGGTATTCAGAGACACACTGTCTCCAACGGTGGAGATAGAATTGTGTAGATGTTTGGTGTGCTGCTCCAATGAACAGTTTTAGAGACTCCCAAGCTCTCAGCCAGTAGGATATTTTGTCTTTTTCCCTTTGAAACCCAGACCCCACCCCTCACAAGCTGTATTACAAATATACAAATTCCCTTCAGTTGTAAAAGAGGGTTGCCATTCAGCATAAGCCCTTTTCAAGTGTGATTAAGATGTAATTGTGTTTGATGTGCAGGACTGTGTGTGATGGCCTTGCCCACTTTGTCTGTGGCCTTGCTGTTTTCAGCAGCATTGTCTCCACCATCGGGAAGCTTCTTGTGAACAGGCTTTCAAGCCCTCCTGAGATCTTGCTGTGGAATGCATTGATGTGAGGGATGGAGGTAGCCCTGAGAGTCAAGGCTACAGGGGGCTCCTCTGCCACAAACCCCTTGGGCACAGAAAATTGGTCTTGTGGAGAGGTGCCAACTTGAGCAGAAGATTGAGGGGGCCGATGACACATGCCATGATGTGCGCATGACGACAGGAGGAGCCAGGGGTGGTGCTAAATGTGGTGACAGTGTGACTTCAATGGCTGGTGGCTCCTCTCCTCTGGCATTCAGCCACCTCCACCTCCTCTCGCCTCCACCGGCTGGGGACTGCTTCCACCCTCCTTCCCCTCTGCAGCATGAGGAGGAGGAGCTGCCAGTCACTGTGAAGTCATACTGCATTTGGCCTCTTCCTCCTCCTGCTGCTGTCACTGGCCCAGAGCTGCTTCCCCCTCCTTCCCCTCAGCTCCACTCTCAGCCTCCTCCACAACAGATTGTTCTCAACATTGTAGGAGAGCAAAGGGACCTGGACCCCTTATGTTGTTGTTGTTTGGTTGTTTAGTCATGTCTGACTCTTCTGGACCCCATGGACCAGAGCACACCAGGCACTCCTGTCTTCCACTGCCTCCTGGAATTTCATCAAATTCATGTTGGTCGCTTCTATAACACTGTCCAACCACCTCGTCCTCTGTCGTCCCCTTCTCCTTGTGCCCTCAATCTTTCCCAACATCAGGGTCTTTTCTAGGGAGTCTTCTCTTCTTATGAGGTGGCCAGAGTATTGGAGCCTCAGCTTCACGCTCTGTCCTTCCAGTGAGCACTCAGGGCTGATTTCCTTAAGAATGGATACGTTTGATCTTCTTGCAGTCCATGGGACTCTCAAGAGCGATCAGCCTTATACTTGGTGCCTATGGCAGGGGTCTGCAAACATTTTCAACAGGGGGCCGGTCCACTGTCCCTCAGACCTTGGGGGCGGCAGACTATATTGGGGGAGGGGGAATGAACGAATTCCTATGCACCACAAATAACCCAGATATGCATTTTTTAAAAAAATATTTTTATCCATTTTACAATACAAAAATATAAAAACACATAACAAAGTTTTTCACAAATACATTTTTGGACTTCCCTCAGCTCTTCTGCAAATCCTCCGTTTTAATCCTTCTTCTGCATTTCTTAATTTAATATTGCCTTTTATTAAAAACCTCCTCCCTCTAATTCCCTTTTTTACAATATTTCTAATATTTTTTTCACAGAGCCTCTTGCAAACCTACAAACATTATTTGTTCATCGCATATACTTTTCAAATAGTCTACAAATTTACTCCAGTCTTCAGTGAATCTGTGGTCTCATAGGCCTCGGATCCTTCCTGTTAATTTATCAAGTTCTGTGTATTCCATTAACTTCATTCTCCATTCTTCCATCAACGGTAGTTCTTCTTGTTTCCATTTTTGGGCTAGAAGTATTCTTGCCGCTGTAACTGCGTATAAAAAAAGCTTATAATCTTTTCTGTTTATTTCATTTCCTACCATTCCTAACAAAAATGCCTCTGGTTTCTTGACAAATGTATATTTCAACATTTTTTAAAATTCATTATATATCATTTCCCAGAAGCCTTTCACCTTCTTACATTCCCACCACATATGATAAAAAGTCCCTTCTTTTTCTTTACATTTCCAACATTTATTACACATTTTGTACATTCTTGCTAACTTCACTAGTGTTATATACCATCTATATACCATTTTCATAACATTTTCTTTTAACGCAGTACAGGCCATGAATTTTAACCTTTCATTCCATAGTTTTATCTATCCACATAACTGTATATTATATCCAAAATCTCTAGCCAAATGGATCATAACCGATTTAATTTCTTCATCTTTGGTATACCATTCCAGCAGCAATTTATACATCTTAGATAGAATTTTAAAGTCATTATTCAATATCTCTATTTGAAATTTTGATTCTTTTTCAACATAACCTTTCTCTTTTAGTTCTTTTTTAGACATTTCGTTAACCTGATAGTAATGCAACCAATCATTAACATATTCTTTAACTTCCTCATAGGGTTTCAATTTCCATTTACCTCCTTCTTTAACAATCAGATTCCCATGTTACCTAATTCCCCCTCATTGATCTTCTTTACACTAATCACCTCTAATGGAGACAACCAGTGTGGTATCCTTGGTTCTAGTAGGTTTTTATACCTATCCCAAACTTCTATAAGAGATCTTCTGAAGATGTGGTTTTCAAAACCTTTATGAATTTTTTTCTTATCACACCATAAATATGCGTGCCAACCAAATCTGTTATCAAATCCTTCCAAGTCTAACAATTCTCAATTTTCTAATCTCACCCACTCCTTCAACCAACAGAGGCATGATGTTTCATAATACAATTTCAGGTCTGGCAGGGCGAAGAACCCAGAGATGCATTTTAAATAAAAACACACATTCTACTCATGTAAAAAACACGCTGATTCCTGGACAGTCCGCTGGCCGGATTTAGTAGGCAATTGGGCTGGATCAGGCCCCTGGGCCTTAGTTTGCCTACCCATGGCCAACGGAGGACTTCAGGTTGACAGTAAATGAGGTGGTAAACCTGTGCTTGAACTGCACCGCTTTGCAATGCAAATGGGGGTCTCATGATAGAATTCCCCTCCCTCCGAAAAGGAAGAAAAGACAAATTGTTTTTGCTCATAGAATGCTAGTTATCATGGTTAAAGGTCCTATCCTACTTCTGTTCTTCCTCATGAGTATCCTGACATGGGCACCCACACCTGCTGTGGTATAGTCCAGAGAGGTTACCCATAACTACTCATTGCAGCTTGTCAGAAGTAGGCTGTCATATGTACATGCTTGGGAGTTACAGCTGCCATATGTACATTCTTAGGCTTTTTAAAGTATATTGAAATATACTTGGAGTCGAGTGTGGATTTAATGCTTTTTATTCAGCTCATGGTAGTGAGGAATGAAAGTTCCCCCCAAATATCTGCTTTATATACATTATTTACACAATGGGTCACACATGATTGGCTACTGTAATTCAGGGATTCTCCTGTAGGCCAATCAGGTTGCGGATTCACTTCCACCTGAAGCTGGATTGGGTGGCTCCTGCGGACCAATCATACTGCTGCATTGTTCTAGGACCAATCAGACTGCTGCATTTTGGATCCTATTCAACTCAGTACATAACATATATTTATTCACCGTGAGACATTCTCTGTTTTGTGAAATAATATTATATAGAATGTGCTCCATTTCTGTTACTGAGAATCACATACAGTGGTACCTCGGGTTAAGAACTTAATTCGTTCCGGAGGTCCGTTCTTAAGCTGAAAATGTTCTTATCCTAATGGGGCCTCCCACTGCCGCTGCACCGCTGGAGCACAATTTCTGTTCTCATCCCGAAGCAAAGTTCTTAACCTGAGGTACTATTTCTGGGTTAGCGGAGTCTGTAACCTGAAGCGTATGTCACCTGAAGTGTATGTAACCCGAGGTACCACTGTACTAACAATTTCCAGAGGGGTGTTGCTCTGCTATTGGTCTTAAGGTGACCAGACTTTAAGAAAGGAGTTTCAAAACAAAAAAGTGCATTAAGAAGTTCAACTTTATTCATTTGTGTCTGAACAGAGGCAATGCTTTTCTTTGCAACTACAGGTGTTAATTTACAGTATTCAGTATTACAAAGTTGATTGTTTTATGTCATATCACTGCTGTTGCAAGGTGTCACTGTGCTTATCTTGCATATATTCTAGCTCTGGTTGAATTGTCACTATCTGGAGTTTTCGTATTTTATGTGCCTCTGGCCTGACTGCTTACAATCCCCTTCCCTTATCACCATGTGTACAAGTGAGAATTATACTTCATACTTCAGATGAAGTGGATTCTAGTACATGGAAGTTTATGCCATAATAAATTTTGTTAGTCTGTATAGTGCCACAAGACTCTTAGTCAGCACCCTTGACTCGTTCACACTGATCCTGAGAGAATCTGATTATACTAACACTTTTGAAATATATGATATATTATCTTCAGTACTGTGACTCAAGTTCGCTTTAACATCTCACAGCTATACTTGACCTTCTTTTGATAATCTGTGTTTTGGTGCTGCTGAGTCCTGTATGGCTAGCACGTTTATTAGTAAAATCCTAGGAGATTTCCCAAGTTGCTGCAGAGACTTTGTGCCTTGTAATAATAATAATAATAATAATAATAATAATAATAATAATAATAATAACAACAACAACAACAGTACCGAATCGGTGGCACATCCCCTTCTGGCTTGTCCTCTTTATTAAGACTCAAGGAATGAGATTATCACCCCTCTTTTATTGTCCATTCCGGGTCGCCCAACCACTGCCACAGTGTCCTTTCTCTTGACAGATCAATAAGAGTAGGTGACAGCAAAGGTTGCAAGGTTTTTAGCTGGGGCAATCAGAATAAGATCCACTATTTGACTACTGATTCAAAACCCTAAAATGTATTTTATATAATTCACTTTTTATTTCTATTCTTTGTATATTGTATTGTTGTTTTATTGCTATGGCTGATGGCTGATGCAAATACAGATGCATTCATAATAATAATGATAATAATAATTGTCAGGGGCTCAGGAGCAGAGGCACAGGAGAGGGAGGAAATGGAGAGTGAGGGGAAGGAATCCGAAGGGAGCGTAGGCGGTGACAGTGATCAGAGGCATTCCATGAGCCTCTCCAGCGAATCGGAAGATTCACAGAAGGGAGCGCCGATGGCCAGGGGAAGGGGGGTGCCAAGGGGGAAACCCCAGAAGGAAGGGGCCAGCAGGGACTCCCAGAGCAGCAGTTGGAAATCAGGACCAGCTTCCCCACCAGAGCGCAGTGGGGGGGAGGAGTCCCAGGCATCGGGACCAGTGTTTTCACCACCAGCGAGAGGAGATGAGTCAGGATTGGCCACGCCTCCATCGGAGAGCGGGGAAACGGTCAAGAGGAAAGTTACCGGCTGGGCGCGCACGCCAAGTTCAAATGTACAGGCGAGCGGCACATCAGGTAGCCCGGATAGGGAGCCAGGTCCTAAAGCCCGCCGGAAGGAGGGGCAAGACTCAGGGGGGTCAGCGTCAGAAGAGTCCAGAAAGGAGGAAACCCCAGGGGGCAGAAGGACCCAGAGGAGGAAAGAACAACGGAAGAGGTGGAGTAAGGCTAGAGTCTTAAACTGGTGTCTAAGAGGCGGAGACTCAGATGGAGCTTCGCCGATCTAAGGTCTAAGACGTAGAGTTGCACGCTGCGGTTTGGAAATGGAAACTAATCTTCAATAAAGACTTTTATACGTTATTACTGACTAGCGTTGGTCCTCTGTGAGCTGGGACCTGGAGGCAACTCTGACAATAATATTTATACACCGCCCAACTGGCTGGATTTCTCCAGCTTCGAACAAAATGTTAAAAATACATTAAATGTTAAAATACATTAACACATCAGTCATTAAAAACTTCCCTAAACAGATGCCTCCAGATGTCTTCTAAAAGTCAGATAGTTGTTTGTTTCCTTGACATCTGATGGGAGGGCGTTCCACAGGGCGGGCGCCACTACCGAGAAGGCCCTCTGCCTGGTTCCCTGTAACTTTGCTTCTTGCAGTGAGGGAACCGCCAGAAGGCCCTCGGTGTTGGACCTCAGTGTTTGGGCTGAACAATGGGGGTGGAGACGCTCCTTAAAGGTGTACTGGGCTGAGGCCCTTTAGGGCTTTAAAGGTCAGCACCAACACTATGAATTGTGCTCAGAAACGTATTGGGTCTTTCAAGACCAGTGTTATGTGGTCTTGGCAGCAGTTCCCAGTCACCAATCTAGCTGCCACATTCTGGATTAGCTGTAGTTTCCGGGTCACCTTCAAAGGTAGCCCCACGCAGAGCACATTGCAGTAGTCCAAGCGGGAGATAACCAGAGCATGCACCACTCTTGCGAGACAGTCCACAGACAGGTAGGGTCTCAGCCTGCGTACCAGATGGAGCAAGTAGACAGCTGCCCTGGACACAGATTTGACCTGTGCCTCCATGGACAGCTGTGAGTCCAAAATGACTCCCAGGCTGCGCACCTGGTCCTTCAGGGGCACAGTTACCCCATTCAGGACCAGGGAATCCTCCACACCTGCCCGCCCCCTGTTCCCCAAAAAAAGTACTTCTGTCTTGTCAGGATTCAACCTCAATCTGTTATCCACCATCCATCCTCCAACCACCTCCAGACACTCACACAGGACCTTCACTGCCTTCACTGGTTCCGATTTGAAAGAGAGGTAGAGCTGAGTATCATCCGCATACTGATGAACACCCAGCCCAAACCCCCTGATGATCTCTCCCAGCGGCTTCATGTAGATGTTGAAAAGCATGGGGGAGAGGACGGAACCCTCAGGTACCCCACAAGTGAGAGCCCAGGGGTCCGAACACTCATCCCCCCATACCACTTTCTGGACACGGCCCAGGAGGAAGGAGTGGAACCACTGTATAACAGTGCCCCCAGCTCCCAGCTTCTCTAGACGGTCCAGAAGGATGTTATGGTCGATGGTATCAAAGGCTGCTGAGAGATCCAGCAGAACTAGGAAACAGCTCTTACCTTTGTCCCTAGCCTGCCGGAGATCATTGACCAGTGTGACCAAGGCAGTTTCAGTCCCATGATGAGGGCTGAATCCCGACTGGAAGAGATCCAAATGGCCCGCATCCTCCAGGCGTGCTTGGAGTTGTTCAGCAACCACCCGCTCAATCACCCTGCCCAAGAATGGAAGATTTGAGACTGGGCGATAGTTGGCCATATTGTCTGGGTCTAAAGATGTTTTTTTAAGAAGCGGTTTAATAACTGCCTCTTTCAGCGGGTCTGGGAAGGCTCCCTCACAGAGCGAAGCATTCACCACCCCGCAGAGCCCATCAGCCAGCCCTTCCCAGCTTGCTTTTATTAGCCAGGATGGGCAAGGATCAAGGAGACAGGTGGTTGGTTTCACTTGTCCCAGCAGCCTGTACACATCCTCGGAGGTAACAGATTGGAATTGATTCCATGCAACTTGATTAGACAGGACTCTAGCACTCTCTCGCCTCTGCCCTGCTCCCATGGTGGAGTCTACCTCTTTCCGAATCTGAGCAACTTTATCTGCAAAAAACTTTGCAAAATCGTGGCAGGAGAGTTTGGGGTCTTTACCAGGCCCCGATGAGAAAGGTGGTTCCGTTAAATTGCGAACCACCTGAAAGAGTCTCCTGCTGCTATTTTCTGCAGATGCAATAGAGGCGGTGAAGAAAGTCCTCTTCGCCGTCGCTATCGCCACTTGGTAGGCTCGACGTTGAGCTCTAACCTGTGTCAGGGCCGATTCAAAATGAGTTTTCTGCCACTGGCGCTCTAGCTGTCTCAGCGACTGTTTCATTGCCCTCAGCTCTGGGGAGAACCACGGGGCTGTCCGGGCTTCATGCAATCGGAGTGGGCGCTTCGGAGCCAGACAGTCGATAGCCCTGGTTAACTCCACATTCCAGCGGGCCACCAGGGAATCAGCTGAGAGGCCATCAACATGGGATAAAACATCCCCTACCACTCTCTGGAAACCATTTGGATCCATTAAGTGGTGGGGGCGGACCATCCGAATTGGTCCCACTTCCCTGCAGAGGGGAAGGGTCATGGAAAAGTCCAGTTGCACCAGGAAGTGATCTGACCATGGCACTTCTTTTGTTTCACTTTTACTTAATGTCAGATCAGCAACATCCATAGATGTGAACACCAGGTCTAAGGCATGTCCCTGGCAATGAGTTGGGCCAAACTTATTCAGGGACAGCCCCATGGAGGACATGCTTTCCACGAAGTCCCTAGCGGCCCCTTGTAAGGTCATGTCGGCGTGGATGTTAAAATCCCCTAGGACAACCAAGCTAGGTGTCTCTAGGAGCACATCCACCACGACCTGAAGCAGCTCGGCCAGGGAATCCTTGGTGCAGCGGGGAGGTCGGTACACCAAAAGGAATCCTGTACTCTTCCTATTGCCCAGCTTCCAAAACATGCACTCAGAGAACTGGGTCTTCCCAATAGGACGCCCAGTGTAAACTAGTGACTTCCTAAAAATCACTGCAACCCCACCACCCCGCCGCCCATATAACCTGCATTGCTGTGCGTACGAGAAACCTGGTGGACAAGCAGCGGCAAGGACAGGCCCGTCTGCTTCATCCAACCAAGTCTCTGTCAAACATGCCAGGTCAAGTCCTCTATCCACGATGATGTCGTGGATGGCAGTGGTCTTATGAATCATTGACCTGGTATTACACAGCAGCACCTTCATCTCATGTGGGCCTCCCCTGTTGATTCCAGTATCCATCTGGTCAAGACCAGACCTGGAGGCAAGGATAGTCTTCAAATAACAACTAAACCTGCCTCCTCGGTAATGACATGGCCTGGTCTTAACATAACTCCTTCTACTACCCGTGATCACTGAGATTGGGTGTCTCAGTGCATCCCCCCCACACACCCCCCCCATGGAACCTGCCCCAGCCATTCTGTTGGCTGGGGCTCACTCCCCAGCAGCCCTGACCCTCTCCCCTTAAGAACCAAATACAAACTATATGAAACAATAGATAAAGGTAAAAGGTAAAGGACCCCGTGACAGTTAGGTCCAGTCAAAGGCAACTATGGGGTTGTGGCGCTCATTTCGCTTTCAGGCCAAGGGAGCCGGTGTTTGTCCACAGATAGCTTTCCGGGTCATGTGGCCAGCATGACTAAACCGCTTCTGGCACAATGGAACACCATGACAGAAACCAGATTGCACGGAAACGCCATTTACCTTCCCGCCACAGTGGAACCTATTTATCTACTTGCACTCGTGTGCTTTCAAACCGCAAATTAAAACTAGTTAAAAACATTTTAAAGCATTCACTGAAGTAGGGCATGGTGAGCCTGCCCCCCACCCAGGTGTTACGGAAATTACGGGGGGGCACATCTTTAAAGTTGTTAAATGTTACAAGTATTATGCATAAATGTATCCTTTCGATTTGACAACTCAGGGAAGTTACCCAGCTGTAAAAATCATATAAAACCAACTCCTTTGCCAGTTTCCTTCATTCCACCGCCAATTTGCTTCATTGCTCAAGGACTTGGAAACCACTCGGTCAAGCAGGAGGTCACCTCCTTATAGGTCTTGCCCAGGTAGCAGACTATGCAAACCAAAGTTCTATTGCCCCACTGTAGTAGGTGCTTAGAATGTACTTCCCAATACATATTCTGTATCAGCCTGTTGCCCTAACACATTCCTCCTATGTTAATCTTCCCCTTTTCTGATGAAGCAATGATGTAGCAATGATGTAGTGATGATGCTCAATGAACTGTATGCTGGGAAAGATAGAAACTTTAAAAAGTCCTTGTCTCCCCCTCTTCGGGGTTCAAAATTCCTCTTTGAACCTGTTGTGCAATAAACTCTGGTCTACAGCTGTTTGTTCAGGTTGGTGACTGGACCCCTTCCTTTATTCCACAGCTCTGCCCGACGGGCTGGGTGACTGAGCAGCCTCGCACCTAGATTCTTCCATAACATTCAGGCCAAATGGAAAGGGCCTTCCAGGGAGCGGCCTTCAGCACTCACAGCCGGTAGGTGTCCCTCCAGTCTCCCAGGAGTCACTGAAGTAGAGCAGGGCGAGCCTGGGTCCTTCCCCCATAGGCCAGATGGAAAGGGCCTTCAGCACTCACAGCCGGTAGGTGTCCCTCCAGTCTCCCAGGAGTCACTGAAGTAGAGCAGGGCGAGCCTGGGTCCTTCCCCCATAGGCCAGATGGAAAGGGCCTTCAGCACTCACAGCTGGTAGGTGCCTCTGCAGTCCCCCAGGAGTCATTGAAGTAGGGCAGGGTGAGCCTGCCCAGCCCCCACAGCCAGATGGAAAGGGCCTTCCAGGTAGCAGCCTTCAGCACTCACAGCCAGTAGGTGTCCCTCCAGTCCCCCAGGAATCACTGAAGTAGAGCAGGGTGAACCTGGGTCCTTCCCCTGTAGGCCAGGTGGAAAGGGCCTTCTAGGGAGCGGCCTTCAGCATGCACAGCCAGTAGGTACCTCTGCAGTCAGGCTGAAAATGCTTACTGCAAACAAGGTGCCAAAGCTGTATGCAGAGAGCCTTTTATACCAGATTATTCCAGCACTGCATGTATCATCTACTATGAGATGGAATAAAGTTTGCTCATATGATAGATGAACAGAAGGTTTACAGCCTTTTCTGAGTTCTCACTAAAAGAGCTTTGAAAAGAAAAACGAGTGAAATGCAAAGGGAATTAACCTTCCCAATCTTCATTCTGGTGATAAGAAGGAGCATCATATACCACTGGGTCCATATCAGGTGCAATAAAATCATCCTTTGAAATACAATGGTCTTGTTTATCAGCAGCATACTGGGTGACATGATGGTTCTATGCAGTTGAGGACTACAGTGATAATGATGGTAAATCAACAGAGGTAGGTCAGGTCTGAATCACTCCAACAAATCCAAGTGTGTCATACTGTATAGGAGGCAGAAAGGACAGTTTGTAACAAAGCCCGTCAAAAACAAGGATGTACAGATGGAACCCTCCCTCCTTCTCGTCCCTCCACATGCACCCTAAATCTGTTCTGGGGTTTTCGCCAACCTTCCAGAGCAGATTCTTGAGGTGCACAGGGAAAGGAGAGGGAGGGAAAATTCTGTTGTGCAAGCAGAAGTCCTAGTGTGACTGGGACGGTCTCATTAGATGCAACCCAACAATTATAAACAAAAGATTAATGAATTTAAGAAGAGCCTTGCTGGATTAAAGCAAAGTCCCTTCTGGTCCAGCGTCCCAGACCCTGCTATCATCATCTGAAGCTCTTCTTTGTGTGCCCCCTCCACAAGACGTCTCTTGGCATCTAGTTATACTTAACAGAACTACTTTCCAGGGGATTTCCCCCACTTACAGTCCAAATAGCAACACATTGAAAAAAGTGCACCATTTTTAAATATATAAAACATATCCTAGTCTCACACTTTCACTGTCACTGTCATTTAAACAGAGAGAAATGGAACACTCTGCCAATTCCGAAGATGGATATATTTGACTGAATATTGTATCCTAAGGAAATCTGGCATCCTGATAACGAACATATTATATGAAAACAGGTAATTACATGGGCACTGGAGTGATCCATGTGGTATGCAGCTTGCAAAAGTTGCTGTGCTCAGGTGATGTCAACACATTAAAATGTTTAAAGACGGTGGTCTTCAGTGGGGAAGCTGCAATGTTTGAATCAGGCCTCACTACGAATAACTATAAGGGGAAAGCTTTGTTTTCAACTTCTCCAGTCACTCCAAGCTCACTGTAACTGCCCTTACTGTTATACTTTGGGAACCATGGGTCTTGTACTTTTAAACAAAAAGAAACTTATGAAATATGTGTTTACAGAACAGACGGCATAGTAACAATCTAGCCCCCAATTATCCTTTCCCCAAAGCAGTCTTTATTGCTTCAGATCTGCCACAGCCAACTCTTTCATGTTTAGACATTCTGCCCCTTTGACTGTTTCTAGTTAATTCATTGTCCATTTGACGGAACCGAAAATCAGCTTTCTAAAAGCAGCCCCAAGCCTGGAATTGTAAAACACACACACGTATGGCTGCCTTCTTTTATTGCATATGCTAGTCAAACCCTGTTTGGAAATCTTCTTTCTGATATCCTTGACAATGATGATACTTGATGATACTTGAATTCTTAACTATAATTGAAAAAGAAAATGGGGAGGGGGGGAATGCATTGACATCCATGCATCTATTATTGTTGTTGTTGTCATCATTGTTGTTGTTATTTTGCACATATTTCCCTTTTTACAGACACATAAAGCGGTTAATCACCTAATTGAATCATGCCTCAGGACTGAATGTATTAAAATATGCAGGAAGAGTAGGATTTATTATTCCTCAAGAAATTTAAAATGATGCCCACATAGCCACACTTATAGTGAAATTCTATGCATGTTTACTCATTGAATTGGGGAGAAATTCAGTTTAGTTTGCTCTGAAAGCTGAATCAATCAAATTCACATTTTCTGAAACAATTTTTTTAGAAAAATGCATAAATTATTAGGAAATGTGCATAAAAATGAATATATTACTGAAAAGAGCATACGAAAATTCATTATTCAAAATTACACAGAAAAAAATGTGTTTATTGGAAGAAATTCACACTAAAATGCTCAAGAACTTTCATGAGGATTCCCCCCCCCCCCCCGTTTTTAAAATTGCAAATTGCTGCAGAAACGTGGAGAATTGAATTTAAGATTAGAAAAATGAAAACAATACCAGTACCAGCATCACATAAACATGACTAGTTATGGAACAATGTGCACCACTGCTGGAGGCAGGAGTGGCTAATTGTTGATGTTGGGGAGATTTAATTTTGTAACAGCGAAGAGCAAGGGTGAATGCACTATCTCAGCCTCACCCCCTGCTATGACTATCATATCCCACAAATTGGAGTGATAGCTTTTGCAGGGGGAGGATCCTGTTTCCTGTTCTCCATAAGTAAGTACCCTATGACTGATTTCCCCCCCCCTCCACTAAGCTCAATGATGTGGCCCCCATCTGCTACTTTGACACCACTTTAAACAATCCTGGAAACCGTAGTTTTTTTAAAAGGGGCTGAGAGTTGTTCAGAAAGCCCTGTTCCTTTCCTTTCCAGCAGGAAACTGCAGAACATGAGCCCACTGGAAAAGCAGTATGTCTGACCCAAAACTTTTGCAGGTGCCAACAATATTGAAAGCATAACTGCCCTGAAACCATCACAAGCACAAATAATCATGAATGGACAATAAAAAGATGTTGGGAGGCCCATAAAATAAGCTGCCTGAGGTGACCATCTTACTCTGCTTAATGGTAGGGCCGGCCCTGAAGAAAGTTGTCCTAGAAAGGCAGGAAGAAGAAATTACAGAGCCGAAGAAGCTAAGAGTAGGGCAGTATGTTTCCTAAGATATCCTGTGCCATATTCAATAGATGAAGGTAGGTGTTTTTTTAAATGATATATTCATGGTTCCCTAACTACAACATTGCTTTTCTATCATTAGATGTGGAAGACAGAGAACTCTACTTCACATCACTCAGCTTCCTGTTCTGTTACCATATACTTTACATAACACTTGCCTCAAACAGGTAGGAGTCCTTAAAGTAACCATAATGGCACTGGTGATTACAGAGATGTATGGTTGCTAATGATAGCTTATGCTGCCCTGACTCTTACAGTGCATGGATTTAAACACTGTTTTCTTTAAACAGCTGATTTAGGATGTTGTGCCAGTGCTACATGCTGGTTAAAATAAATTTAGAATCAGATGGAAGCATTCCATCCACACCCTTGTATCACCCATTCATCCTTGATGTAAGGTTTTTTGTTGTTGTTGTTGTTGTTTTTTAAATGTGACTGGTAAAGCTAGCTTCTTCTTCCAAAGTCAGTTCTGGACAATCAGGTCTTAACTCTCAAGGCTGACTTTCTACTGATTAGCAGGATGTCAGATTAGGATCTGTTAACAACCCTGTGCATTTCACAATAACTTGGTTTCATTTTCTCTTGGACCAAAAAGAAGGCTGATCACTGAAGAATTGATGCTTTTGAATTATGGTGCTGGAGGAGACTCTTGAGAGTCCCATGGACTGCAAGAAGATCAAACCTATCCATTCTTAAGGAAATCAGCCCTGAGTGCTCACTGGAAGGACAGATCCTAAAGCTGAGGCTCCAATACTTTGGCCACCTCATGAGAAGAGAAGACTCCCTAGAAAAGACCCTGATGTTGGGAAAGATGGAGGGCACAAGGAGAAGGGGACGACAGAGGATGAGATGGTTGGATAGTGTTCTCGAAGCTACTAATATGAGTTTGACCAAACTGCGGGAGGCAGTGGAAGACAGGAGTGCCTGGCATGCTCTGGTCAATGGGATCACGAAGAGTAGGACACGACTAAACGACTAAAGAACAACAACAGGCTAACTTGTGCTCTTGACAAGGAGCTCTATGGGCACACACACCCTGTCCCTTGCACCTTTGGCAAGGAGTTGTTTTGCCCCTGTCCCATTCCTTGCCCCCCTGGCAAGGAGAGGTATTGGCGCCTCTGAGGCCAGGAGAGACCATAGACCAGAAAGTCTGCTTTTCATTGACTGGGGAGGGGGCCCCACAGGGCTGCCGTGACAGCCCACGCCAGAAACTGGATTTGTCTGTTGAGTTGACTAGAGGAGCAGCGGCAATGGAGGAATGGCCTGGGGAGTGTGCAAACAGGCAGATTGACTCCTGGCCACTCCAGGCCAGAGTGGAGAGGTGTAATTCCCCCTACCCAGCCTTGGGCCTGCACCCTTGGCAGGAACCAACCTGACCAACCCCTAAGTATGCCACTGCTTGTATGCACACCACAGTATGACTGTTCAGTGGTGTAAGTCTTTTAAGAGTCCCACTATAGTGAAAAATAGGGATGCGGGTGGTGGGAGCCTAGAATTTGCCGACCAGAAGGTTGGCGGTTCGAATCCCTGCGACGGCAGTTCGAAAGCACATCAAAGTGCAAGTAGATAAATAGGTACCGCTCTGGCGGAAAGGTAAACAACGTTTCCATACACTGCTCTGTTTTGCCAGAAGCGACTTAGTCACGCTGGCCACATGACCTGGAAGCTGTACGCCGGCTCCCTCGGCCAATAAAGCGAGATGAGCGCTGCAACCCCAGAGTTGGCTACAACTGGACCTAATGGTCAGGGGTCCCTTTACCTTTTTATAGTGAAAAATACATCTTATGCAGGGAAGCAAAGGAAAAATGGTATAATCTGACAAGCTTTCATCTTCTTTCTTTTTATTCATCTGTGCTTTGGGGGACACTAGGCAGTACCGGACATATCAGCTTACTGCTGATGGGCATGTTATAAGGACCCCGTGCATTACATAGAAAGGGAAGTGTAGGCAGGGCTTGGCTCAGTCAACAGATGTGTTCACACAGTCCAGATATCCATGAGCTTCAAGTCAGCTGATTTGCTCCTTCCTTCATCTGAGCAGTGGAGCAAGACAAGAACCACAGTCAACATTCGAACCAGAAAACTATAGTTAAAGGCTTTCAAACTACCCAGAGTATGAAACCCCTGGTTTGGATATAATGGGAAGCTTTACTTATTTATTTTATTTATATACCGCCTTATACCCGGAGGTCTCAGGTTATAGCTTCCAGTCTTGTGCACTTTCTCATGGGAAGAGAGGAGAAAATGGGATTTCTGTGGCTGAATGAAGCTTGTACATATCTCAGCATATTAAGGCAAGATGTGATCATATGAAAGTGGCCAATGGCTCTATGTATGTGCCCTTTTCCATAGTGGGGTCCTTTCCTCCTGGATTCATCTGTCTCATTCTCTATGGCAACATTGTCACTTCCATTTAACATCTTCCATGCCCTGTCCTTGCTGCCCTTTCAAGAACAGCACCTGGACATATTTCCCATCTATCCAAAGGATGAAAAAACAAGAGAAACTGTAATTTACAGGAAAGGTTAGAGGCAAGAACTATCATGCTTAGACCTGAGTCAGGAAGCATCAATGGAACTGTGCTGGAACTCTTAAAGACCTTTGTTTTCTCCTTGTTAACTCCATCAAGCACCTATGCTCAATATAGGTTAAAGGGTAGAGGACAAAATGAACCATTGTACTTATTTAAGTCACCCCAGAAGTTACATGGAAGCTACCTTATCACTGCCCTTGCAATTCTGCAAATAAATGCTTTAAGCCCACTTGCCATGGTGATAAACTGCTTAGTTAAGAGAACTTAAAACTCAACATTTTTCTGGTCTATTAACATTTGATATCCCAGGGTTGAAATGCACTTGCCAACAATTTAGAGCCCAAGGCTAAAAATGTTAGGTTTACTTCCAAATATAAATCCAAAAATGTACATTACTAAAAGCATCACTAAATAGTAGCACTGTCAACCAATGAAAGATGTCTTAGTTGCATATTGGGGTGGGTGGGTGGCATTAGGGGAGGGGTAGTACCTCTGGTGGGGGACACATTGTGCGTCTTCTGGGGTAGTTTGTCCAACTTTGGTCCCCACTCTGCACTCAGTTCTCATCTGTGGCTTCTAGAAGCTGTTGACATGAGGCAGCTGCCACACCCTGGGAAAGGCTTCAACTGGCTGACTACACCAGGTGAGGGTAGCCAATGGGTCTCAAACCCTCGGAAAGTTAGGGAATACTTCCTGCATGCAAAGACAAGCTCTGGTGGACTGAGCAGATGAGACCAATAATGGGTCCAATGGTCACGAAGGTAAAGTAGCCCATCTAGGAGAACAATGATCCTAAACTTCCGCTGCCTTGAGGGAACTTTTCAGGAGAAGGAAAGGAGGAGTAAACCCTACACAAATCCAGAGGGCAGTCCCTAAAACAGTTGGATGGTGCCTTGTATGTCTCCTTCTGGCAACTCCTGCAGTCAAGCTGGCACCAAACATATTGCTCTGCTTTCCTTTGGACAATATCAGCAAGGCCAAGAGGGGGCTCTTGTCATCTGGGTAGTCCAGGACTTCCATATACACCACCCAGGCTTATGCTTTGGTGTTACTAACGCAGCAGTTTGACTTCATCCCAGAGATGTACCGTACTCCATGATCTTTCAAGACAGATGGATGCCGACATCAAGTTGTGTAGTCACGTTTAAACAAATTATTTTAAATTAAACACATTAATATTATCAAAATGACAGCGCAAGTGCCTTTTGGAATACTGAAATTGTTGTACTATTTAACAAAGGGTATCCTTAACTGCTGGAGGGGGGGGAACCATATTTTAAATATTTTCTTTTTTATTCCCTATTACAAAGCATAATGAACCAAACCAATCAAAAACAATAAACACACCCCTTCAGCTTCCAACAAATAATTAGCTAGGATGGTGTACACACTATACCTTTGAAGCACATTCGAAGAAACTTATTTCCACTCAAAGAATTCTAGGCACTGTAGTCAACCCCACACAGAGTTACAACTCAAAGCAACTCTTAACAAACTACAATGCTCATAATTCTTTGAGGGGGGGAAATATACTTTAAATGAGCTTTAAATGCATAATTTGTACACAGTCACCAGCCGCAAATTCTTAACCTAGCAATTAAAGACTGTAGACCTAATAAATGTTATCCCCATGGATTCAGAAATGGTAGTCTGTAAGGAAAAGGCAATAACAATAGTCATAATGATGCCACGGGTCATTTCAGCTGAAATAAATTTGCAGCACCTGCTCATTTTCCAAATGGCAAACTAATAACTACAGTCTCTGCAGGGCATTTCATATATTATGGTACCCACATGAAGGCTGTAGGGACATTGTTCCCCCATGGTGGTTCTCCATTCAGCACCTGCAACATCTGGTTGAAATCTGGTTTCCACATGCTATTACTAATTTACAGCACTGTGCCAACAACATCTGCTCAAAGGCATGTCATATTGAATTCAATGGGGTTTACATCTGGATTATTAGAGTTAAGATTGCAGCCTTAGTCTGGAATTGCTAAACTTTATCCACTCGTTTTTTGTTTTGTTTTTTTAACGTGAATCCCCTGAAGGAACAGGAACTACCTAACTACTTAAGGGCAATAAGGAGCAACTCATCCATATTTGTACATTTCTACTCCACTCTTCAACCCCAAAGTGGTTGCCATAGTAACTGGCAATAGCTAAAAGGGAATGATTAAACAAGACAATGCATAAAACTCATGGATAATATTTAAAACAGCAGAGCATATATTAAACAGAATAAAACAAGACCAGAATTAAAATCAAGAAGCCCTCAAATTCACCTGGCATCACATGAATATTAAAGATGGTACTAGAAGAATCTTCCTGGGAGAGAGCATGCCAAGGATCAGTAATCCTGCAGTAATGTTGAACAGGAAGCAATTGGAGGCAGAAGGTGGAAGTTTCTAATTAAAATTGCAGAGGATTTTGTTTAAATATCACTTTTATTGAACTGAAGCATTATAGAAGCATCTTGGCCATGGGGATGGCTCTTTCAGGTTTTATTAATATCTGTTTGGAACAATAATTTAAATTGTGGAAAATCACTGGTTACAAAATAAATTCTACCTGCGGGAAGTCCCTCTAAGGCGGCACCAGCATCACTTCCTTCTGCAAGGCTGTCTACGTGAATCATGTGGAAATCTGTTTTTACAACTGGTTTGACACCCAAAAAATCCCAGTTTATTTTTAAAGTGCCAGAAATCTTTTTGTTAAGGTATAAGACACACATGTGAGCCACTATGAAGAGGTGGGATTTTTTTATACGGCATCAATTCCACTGAATTAATAAATATCAGTTATGCCACTACCTTTAATGAGAAAAGTAGCTTGTGGGGAAAATATGGCAGTGAAAAGAAGACAATGAGTTTTTAGCATTTAGTTTTTAATTAATTAATTAATAATAATAATAATAATTCAATTTAGATACCACCCTTTATCAAAAGACCCCAGGGCGGTGTACAACAACATTAAAAACACATTACAGAACAATAATAAAAACATAATAAAACAGCACACTATCAGGCAGACAAATAATAAAATAGTTATTACAATCTTTAGCCCTATACTTTCACAGACCATAGATTATTTAATAGCCATAGGCCAGGGTAAAGAGGAATATTTTTTCCTGACACCTAAAGACGTGTAATGATGGCGCCAGGAGAGCCTTTCTGGGAGAGTATTCCACAGTTGGGAAGCCACCACAGAAAAGGCCTATTCTCACGTTGCCACCCTTCGAACCTCTCTAGGATGAGGGACATAGAGAAGGGCCTCAGCTGGCAATACAGGAAATAAGGCTCAGCTATCTTGGGTACTGAAATCCTCCTCAACACCATCAGAAATATTAATTAATTTAATTAATTATTATTTTATTTACGGCTATTAGCCCATAAAATATGTACAAACATAAAAGCACAGAAGCATAAAAACCAATACATCTAACAACAGAAGGGGAACACCACGATGCAAGGGTGGTCATTGAACAGTGACAGTAACGGCTTGGGGCCCGGAAAGATCCAAGGGATGGTTCACAGAAAAAGGAGAACTGGAGACGAGATCCGTCATGCACTCTCATCATGACTGTCCGATTAGTTGTTGTTGTTGTTGTTGTTTGGTGGTTTTTGTGTGTGAGATAACCACATTCAGGAATCTCGCCACCTGCAGAGTTACAGAAGGATCTGTATCCTGCAAGAGCAGTGCGACATGTGACTCAACAGGCCTGCCAACCAAGCGCAGTAAAGCAGGACCCAGGAATTTAGTCCTAGCTATGCTATGTAAGGGACAGTTGAACATTATATGTGGAAGAGATTCAACTGTTTTCCCGTCACACTCGCATAGCAGAGACACCAAACCCTTGGAAAATCTGTAGCTCAACAGGTTTGATGGAAAAACATTGAACCTTGCACGAATAAATGCAAGTCGGTGTGGTGCAGATGAAAGAGATGACATGTATGATGGAAGGCCAAGTGGTGGGGTTATTCCGTGATACCTGGGGGAGCAGACACCCCCACCCCTGGAGAGGTTGTGTTGATTTTCAATGTCTGCTAATCTTTGCTCGATAAGGCTTTTGGCTGAGCGTAGGTTCATCTTTAAGGAGTCCGCTGGGGAAATTCCGATGCTCAAAAGTTTGGCATGGATTTTTCCTACCCACGGGTTAACAAAGTCATCCCGCCAGAGGCACTGAAAGAGGTAATGGTCGGGAAGCCTATGCTAGCTGGACAGCCAATAGCCAAAGACTCGCTTCCAGATGACCGTCTCCAATGATGCAATCCTTAACTCCAGATGTATGGCTGCATTGCTCACACACATGGGGAGTTTCAGGAGGCGACGGAGAAACTGATTCTGCAATGTCCCCAGCGATGTTAAATTGGACCCTGGGGCCCAGAGCGGGGCAGCATAACAGAGGGTGGAAACCACTTTTGCGTGGTACACCTTCAATGCAGAAGGGATGTGGGAGGCTCCGTCGGCCGCAAAAAATTGGAGTAGAGTGTAAAGTATTGTGTTTTTTTTTTAAAAAAATAATTTTTATTAATTTTCACAACCAACAAAAAACAGAAAAAAGAAAACAACAACGCACACAAAAAGAGAAAAGAAATAGACATATACAAAACACAAAAAGCGTGACTTCCCCATACCTCCCTTACACTGCATCCTTGTTTTGCAATTTTTCAGCAACCCTTTAGTCCTTTTTTCTATTTGTATCTCTCTCAGATTTCTTAACATTATTATTTACAGCTGTAATTCTCTGTTTCTTACCCCCTGACATCTTAACAGTCCACAATCTTACAACAATTTTTAAGATATAATTTAAATTTTTCCCAATCCTCCTCCACTGTCTCTTTCCTCTGGTCACGGATTCTGCCGGTCATCTCTGCCAGTCCCATAAGTTCAGTCACCTTCATCTGCCATTCTTCCAGAGTGGGTAGTTCTTGCGTCTTCCAATACTTTGCCAAAAGAATTCTTGCCGCTGTAGTTGCATACATAAAAAATGTCCTATCCTTTTTTGGTACCAGTTGGCCAACCATACCCAGGAGAAAAGCCTCCGGCTTCTTTGAAAAGGTCCACTTAAGGACTTTCTTAAGTTCATTATAGATCATTTCCCAGTAGGCCTTAATCCTTGGGCAGGTCCACCAAAGGTGGTAAAAGGTTCCTTCAGACTCATTACATTTCCAGCATTTGTTATTGGGCAAATGATAGATCTTTGCAAGCTTGACTGGTGTCATGTACCACCTATAGATCATTTTCATTATATTCTCTTTTAAGGCACTACATGCCGTAAATTTTATACCAGTGGTCCATAACTGCTCCCAGTCAGCAAACATGATGTCATAACCAATATCCTGTGCCCATTTAATCATAGCTGATTTAACCGTTTCTTCCTGTGTATTCCATTTCAGCAGCAAGTTATACATTCTAGACAGATTCTTAGTATTGGGTTCTAACAGTTCTATTTCTAACTTCGACCTCTCCTTCTGGAATCCTACTTTCCTGTCTTGCTTAAATACCTCATTTATCTGATGATAATGTAACCAATCTCGAACTTTATGCTTTAGCTTATCATAACTCTTAAGTTTAAGCTTTTCACCATCTTGTTCTAAAATTTCACAGTATTTTGACCAATTGGTGTCCATGTTAAGTTTTTTCACTGCCTTAGCTTCCATTGGTGACAACCACCTGGGGGTTTTACTTTCCAACAAATCTTTATATCGAATCCAAACATTATACAATGCTTTCCTAACAATATGGTTTTTAAAACCCTTATGCACCTTTACCTTGTCATACCATAGATATGCATGCCAACCAAAGTTATTGTCATACCCTTCTAGGTCCAAAATGTCTGTGTCCTCAAGAAGTAGCCATTGCTTCAGCCAGCAAAATGCTGCTGATTCATAATAGAGTTTTAGGTCTGGCAGGGCAAATCCCCCTCTATCTTTCGCATCTGTTAAAATCTTAAACTTTATTCTGGGCTTTTTGCCCTGCCAGACAAATTTAGATATGTCTTTCTGCCACCTCTTGAAGCAATCCATCTTGTCCAAAATCTGTAATGTCTGAAATAAAAACAACATTCTCGGCAATACGTTCATCTTGATAACAGCAATCCGGCCTAACAAGGAAAGTCTCAGCCTAGACCATATGTCTAGATCTTTCTTCACTTCTGTCCAGCATTTTTCATAATTATCTTTAAATAGATTCACATTCTTAGATGTTAAGTTCACCCCCAGATATTTCACTTTTTTCGTTATTTCCAAGCCAGTTTCACTCTGAAATCTATCTTTTTCTTCCATTGTTAAATTTTTTTCCAGCACTTTTGTTTTTTGCTTGTTCAATTTAAATCCTGCCACTTGACCAAATCTCTCAATTAACTCTAACACTCTTTTAGTACTAGCGTCTGGCTGTTGCAATGTTAGTACTAGATCATCTGCAAATGCCCTTAATTTATAATGTTTTGCTCCGACCTGTATTCCTTTAACCAGCTGGTCCCTTCTAATCATATTTAACAAAACCTCCAGGACAGATATAAAAAGTAGAGGGGATATTGGGCATCCCTGTCGTGTACCTTTTTCTATTGGAATTTCGTCCATCACAACACTGTTCACAATTAGTTTAGCTTTTTGTTCAGAATATATTGCACCTATACCATTTTCAAAACCCTGGCCTACCCCCATCCCTTGGAGATTCTTCTTCATAAAGCTCCAGCAAATGTTGTCAAAGGCTTTCTCCGCATCCACAAAAATCAATACTGCTTTCTTATTGATGTCCACCTCTAATAACTCCAGAATATCTATAATATTCCTCACATTATTTGACATATGTCTCCCTGGGAGAAAGCCTGTTTGGTCCTTATGAATCTCCCCTGACAATACTCTCTTGAATCTTTTTGCTAAAATGTCTGCAAAGATTTTGTAATCCACATTTAATAGTGATATAGGGCGGTAGTTCTTAACCTGATTTTTCCCAGTCTCTGTTTTCGGTATAAGTGAGATGAATGCCTCTTTCCACGATTCGGGAGCTTTTTTCCCCTCCAAGATTTGGTTACAAACTTCCTTCAATGGTTGTATTAACCATTCCTTCAGCACTTTGTAGTATCTCGCAGTCAAGCCGTCTGGTCCTGGTGATTTCCCCAATTGCATATTCTGAATGGCACCCTCTATTTCTTGTTCCGTAATTTTCTCATTTAGGATCATTTTATTCTGTTCTGAAATCCTTGGTAATCCATATTTTCCAACGAATTCTTCTATTTCTTGTTCATTTACTGGCCCTTGTGCATACAGTTTCTTGAAAAAGCTTTGGAAACAGTTACTTATCTCATTCAGTCTAGTGATGATTTTTCCATCCACTTCAAGAGATGTCACAGTATTCAATTTTTGTCTTTTTTTCAATTGCCATGATAGGAGTTTCCCACATTTGTCTGCCGAATCAAATGTCTTTTGTCTCATTTGCTTTATTTTCCATTCTATTTCTTGATTCATCAGTTCCATGTATTGCATCTGATAGTACTTTATTTCTCTCAATATCTCTTGAGACTTTGGTTTGGATCTCAATTTCTTCTCTCCTTCTTTCATTTTTTCCAGAATTTTTTCTTCCCTCTCCTTTTGTTTTTTCCTCTTTGTAGAATTCTGTTGAATTAGGAAACCACGCATCACGGCCTTACTTGCGTCCCATGTTATTCTCTTCTCCACTTCTGTTCTCATATTTATCTCAAAATAATCTTTTAAGGCTTTTTGGGCCTTCTTGTAAATTTCTTCATCTCTTAAAAGGGTGTCGTTAATTCTCCATCTGAATGTTCCAGCTGTTGTTAGTTTCATCTCCATCTTTACAGCATTATGGTCGGAGCAGGTTTTTGGGCAGATTTCTGTTTTTTTAACTCTTGGTGCCAAATTGCTAGAAATCCAAATTTGGTCAATTCTAGTCCATGTCATTTTTGCTTCGGAGAAGAAGGTTCCCTCTCTTTCTAGAGGGTTTCTTGTTCTCCAAATATGTATAAGGTCCATGGTGTCAGTCATTTCAAAGAAGGTCTTTGGTAGTCTCCCATCCTTGGATATTACAAGTCTTTGTGCTTTGTCCATATTTGTTGAGACGACTCCATTCATATCCCCCATCATCACGATTTTATAGTCCAAAAAGTCCACTAAAGTCTCATGCAACTTCTTAAAGAATTCCGCCTTCCCTTCATTAGGCGCATAAACTCCTACTATCAAAAATTTTTCTCCTTGTATTTGGATTTCAACTGCCAAATATCTTCCTTGCTCATCTTTAAATATCATTTTTGGGGCCAGTTTTTCTTTTGCATAGATCACTACGCCTCTTTTTTTAACCTTGTCTGATGAGATAAATTCCAGTCCCAATCTCCTGTTTGTCAGAAGCTTCCTATGTGTCCTGGCAATATGGGTTTCTTGCAAACATATTAAGTCCAATTGTTCTTTCTTTAAGATATGAAAAACTTGTTTTCTTTTTCGGGGAAGGTTCAAACCATTGCAGTTCCAACTCAGAAGTTGCAGAGACATCTTTATTGATGGGTATCTTTTCCACCGACTGCACCAAGCTGTTGTTCCTCGTCAGTTGGTGCTGGGCTAAGTCCAAATGATAGATTTGCAATGTCAGTTGGTTCTCTCTCACTCACAGTCCCTTTTTGTAAATCCTCAAAGTATCTCTCCAAAAAGTGTTCCTTGTCCTGTACTGTTTTGATCTTAATCTTCTTCCCTTTAAAGTTGAAGGACAATCCTTGTGGGAACTCCCACCTGAATGGGATGTTGTTTCCTTTCAGCAGGTCGACAAGATTTTTAAAATAGGTTCTCACTTGCAAGATATATTGAGGGATGTCTTTAAAAATCTGTATTTGAGAATTTTTTATTACCAATGCCTTCTGGAAATGTAAGTTCAATATTTTGTCTCTCTCTTCCTTGGATCTTAGTGTAATTAGACAATCCCTTGGCTTCTTACCTTGTCTCCTGCCCAGCCGAAAGGCTGTAGTTATCACAAAATCTTCCTCTCCTTCCAGATCATCAAGCCAAAATTCATGAAAGTTCTCTGTGAGGAATTCCCTAAGGTTGTCCTCTTCTTCCTCAGGAACCAATCTTAACTTCAGATTTTTCCCTTTTCTCTCCAGTTCCATTAAGGCCAAGGTTGCATCATGTTCACTCACTTTTTTTTCAATTGGCACAAACTTTTCCTTTGTCTCCTCAGCAGTACTTTTGGCGCACTCAGCAATTTTCCTTGTTTCCGTACTTTCTTGAATTAATCTATTTATAGAATCAGTATTAGATGAAATTGTTGTTGTATTCAAGTCCAGTCTTGTTGTCAATTCTGTCAATTTCTTAGAGTTGTCCGTAGATTGCTTTGTCAGTGCCTCCAAAGATTGATTTATTTTAAGTAGTGCCTGTGTCATAGATTCCATTGATGCTGTTGTTACTTTTTCCTGTGCAGCTGGTAGTCCTGACGTGGAGCCTCTTTTCTTTTGTGCTTGTTTTGTTTTAGATCTTGTTGATATTTCCTCCACTGGATTGCTCATAGCCAAGGTCGTTCTCACAGGAAAAGTTTGCAAGTGGAAAATCCCACAATTATTTCTTCCTTAATGCAACTGTGTCCCTTTTGTCCTCTAGAGGGAGTAAATTGTATCCAAATGGAAATAAACCACAAAGGGGCATATAGCATGCAACAATGAAAAGTTCCAAAAGTCAGCCTGTACCCTTACTTTGTCTCAGTCAGAGGTGTTGCAATTTTTGCAATTTTTAAGTCCACTAAAGCCGTTACTTTCTGTCAGATAAAGTCCTACTTTGTATCCACAATCTGTTTGACAGATCACTTTCGGGCACGCACTACTCAGGCAGTCCTGGCCAGGGGGGTCGACAGTACGAGGTTTCCCGTCCAAACTCAATTAAAGCAGGTTAACAAAGTCCCATTTTTTCTTCCCCCCTTCTCCTGCCCGGGGGGGGGGGGGAGGTCCACTTTCGATGTCAGGTTTAACAATGTAAAAGGAGATTTTCATTTAAATGCAGCTTGCTTTTTCGTTGCTTAGTTAGTCATGCAGTTCCGGGAGGCAGACTTCCTTAATTTATGCCTTGCCCGCTTTCAGCCAGATCCAAATTTAGTGTCCCGTTAAACTTTATTTTCTTATTCTTACTCACGGGTGTTGCTGTCCATCTGTAGTTTCAGGAAGGAATCGGCGCTCTCCGTTAATGGCAACGCGGCTTCGCTCCGCGGGCTGGGTAGCGATTCTCAGCACCGCGCTCACTCCCGGTGCCGCTCCGGAGCCTTTAAAAAGGCTCTTTCACAGTACCGAGGGGCGCAAAGGTGCCCACCGAATCTCCTTGCTCACAGGCGCCTGTGATTTTAGGGGTCCCCCGCTCGCCGTAGCGGGTCAGACCCGAACTCGCGGAGCAGTCTTGCCTCGGAGCTTGAGGCTAAGACCGCCATTAAATGCTGGCGCCGACCGGAAGTCGAGTGTAAAGTATTGTTTTCCCTTTGTTTTCCCTTTGTTCAGTAAATACTGTATCTGTGGCTTCCAGCTTAGGTTATAGTGAAAAAAGACTCCCAGGTATTTAAATTTGAAAACCTGTTCTAATTGGACTCCATCTAACTTCCAGCTGTAAGTTTTCCGAGACCTGGTAAAGACCAGTACTTTTGATTTTCCATAATTAATTGTCAGGTGGTTGAGTTTGCAGTAAACCGCAAAAATCTTTAGAGCTCTGCATAAACCGACTCTAGAGTAGGAAAGGATCGCTGCATCGTCAGCATATAAGAGCAGAGGGCAGCGAAAATCAGCTAGGCGGGGGGCATGAATGTTGGCTTGAGACTCACTCAGAAAGAGCTTCATGTCGCTAATAAACAAGTTGAAGAGGAGTGGGGCCAAAATGCAGCCTTGGCACACTCCTCTATTTATTGGGACCTCATTGGATAGGTTTCCCGCCGGTGTAAATCTCACTCTAGCCGACGAGCCGTGGTGTAATTGGGTTATAAGCCATAACAGCCTTCTATCTATGCCCCATCTCTCTAATTTCTTCCATAGACAGTTTCTTGGGATACTGTCGAAGGCGGCCTTTAAGTCTATGAAAGCAACACATAGGCGCCCCCGACTCGGGGCAGAATATTTTCACCATCAGAAATAGTTTTCGAAGCTTCACACTAAAAGAGTGTCAGACCGGGGTCTGGAAGACCAGAGTACAAATCTTCACTCAGTCATGAAACTCAGAGGGTGACTTTGGGCCAATCGCTCTCTCTCAACCTAACCCACCTCACAGGGCTGTCATGAGGAAAAAATGAGGGGAGAACTGTGTAAGTCACCTTGAGATTCTTGGAGGAAAAGTGGGATAGAAATGTACTAGAGAAAGAAAGTAAATGAATGTTAACCAGGTACAGTTTTACAGGGCATTCGGCTCCCATCCAATCACATTCACAGTGTGATGATCAAATGTAGTTGAAGAACTTTAGGAATTCATTTGGCTTTAATAAAAACAAAAACGGAAAAAGATTATTTGGGGGCATGATAGGAAGATAGCACTGTTAATGAGAGAATAATTGTATTCTGAACCCATGAAAACACAAAGCCGTATTTGTGGCAAGTTCCACAAACAAGAGCATTGTTTACTACAGAGGGATTTCTGACCTATGCTTTATTTGAACTGGAGGTGGCTTGTTGTACCTTTTGTTTATATAAAAACAAACTCTGGCAGCTTCTGGTAGAAGGTGAACATGCAAGGCTAGTGCAAGAGTCTCCACAAATTATATGTCTCGTGAGGGTTTTTAATGGGAGCATCAACACAGAGTACCACAAGGTTCATACCTTGCTTCAGCTTGCTGACACTGATATGCTGTGTCTGAAATCCAGGTTTGTAATGCATGTTGTTCTCAAGGAAGAGCTTGTTTGTATGGATCTCCTGGTTGTTTTGAATATGATCTTGCCAGCTACTTACTGCACCCAACATTATTCATGTATAATAGTATGGTAGTTTTGAAAGTTTAACTAATCATTTAAGTTCTGTCATGCAGGAATGGATAAACAGTATAAAAACATTTTTTAAACCCAAAACAACAAAACCTTCCAGGTATAACAAGCTTTTTAGAAGTTAGTACAACAGTGCAATCCAATCCATGCCTACTCAGAAGTAAGTCCTTTGGGATTTGATGAGATTTACACCCAGGTAAGTGGCAATTTTGAATTAGGCTGAATTCTAATGTCATTTCCAAATATGTATCTTTTTAATGTTTTATAGGTTACAAACTACTTACAGTCGAATATTTAAGTGTGTTGTTGTGTAAAATGTTTTGTATCTATTTTCTCTTGAGAACTTTCTTCCCATTAGCTTCTGTAGGAGTGGGAAAGGTTTTTAAGATTTGTTTTATTGGAAAATCTCACTCTTTCATTTCTACGTTGTATATAATGTTAGAATTTCTAAATTCCTTATTAAGAACCTTAATATACAACCTGAACAGAATTAGTACATCTTCATCTTGAAGCAGTAGGAAGAGCCTCTCTTATGGATTACAGTGGTACCTCGGGTTAAGAACTTAATTCGCTCCGGAGGTCTGTTCTTAACCTGAAACTGTTCTTAACCTGAAGCACCACTTTAGCTAATGGGGCCTCCCGCTGCCGCCGCGCCACCAGAACACGATTTCTGTTCTCATCCTGAAGCAAAGTTCTTAACCCGAGGTACTATTTCTGGGTTAGCAGAGTCTGTAACCTGAAGTTTATGTAACCTGAAGTGTATGTAACCTGAGGTACCACTGTATTAGTCTTTAGAGTTAAACCTGTTAAACAACAGGAAATAAGGCATGAGTCAATGGGCATATCCTGGTCTTAAAAAGATAGCCAGGCCAGTTTTGCTTCAGACAAACTTTTCCCAAGCTGGTGCCCTTCAGGTGTTGTGCTGACTAGGTATGATGGGAGTTGTAGTTCAGAATATCTAGAGAGTGCATGGTTGGGAAAGATGAATTAATGTAGCATAGGCCTCTTGATATATATCTGTTACTCATGATGGCAATATGCAGTCTCCAAGATCAGAAGCAGAATTTCATGGTGAGGAGCACAGTGCTAGACTAGATATACCAGAGGTGGACTCCAGCTCCCATCATCCTTGACCATTGATCATGTTGGTCAGAGCTGATGGGAGTTGTAGTCCAGCAACAACTAGATTGGCACAGGATCCTTGAGATCCTTCGGGGCTCTTTTCAATTTTGTCACAGGTCTACTCACTTACGTGGCAAAAGTACCTCACTGTCAACTCGTTCATTACTATTGCATGTGGCAATTAAGAAGATTGTGCCTTGTAAAGTCAAGGGAGGGAAATAAATGCAAGATCTCCCTGGGTTATTCCTTAAGTTTTTCCTGCAGTGAAGGAACGAGGAATGAGCATGCAAGCACACAGTAGGACGCCCATTTCCAATCACATGAGCACAATGACTATGCTCTACCTCAGGCTTCCTCAACCACGGCCCTCCAGACATTTTTGGCCTACAACTCCCATGATCCCTAGCTAGCAGGACCAGTGGTCAGGGAGGATGGGAATTGTAGTCTCAAAACATCTGGAGCGCCGAGGTTGAGGAAGCCTGCTCTGCCTCCACTGTTGAAGGCAGCTGCTGTGGAGGGAATGCTGCTGCAGTCAGGTCCTGCATTCAAGCTTCCCAGGCATCTGTGAGAACAGAATGCTGGACTAGATGGGCCATTGGCCTCATCTAGCAGGCTCTTCTTATGTCTTTATGTTCTATTCCGTTTGCGTTCCCTTTAAATATATAGAAATGCACTACAAATTGCTAGGATCCTCTATTGACCTTTATTTTTATTGTTCTTATTCATTAACTGTATTGTTATGTAAAAAGATACAAAAACCAATAAATGGTATACATTTTAAAATTGCAGGAGTGGTTGTAACTGCAAAAGCCCTACACAATTTAAAAAAGCAAGGGATTCTTTGGGTTTCTATATAATGATTGTTTTATATGATATCTGATCCAAATTAAATCTAAAGATTCTGATTTTAAGAATGGGGATGGGCAAATGCTGGAGAAATTATGAAGTGTCACAAACCTTATCAGTAGGAACAAGCAATAATTGTTTTTCAAAACAGCTAGACAATCCACTGCAAATAATTATAGTTCAAAGGATACTTTTTGATAGATTATATCAGTTCTGCCCTATTTCAACTCCCAGGTCAAATTTTATGGAATGTCTCTGCAGCAGTCATTATAGAGGGAGGGAAATCCAGCACTGTTGATTATCTGTAAGAATTTCTTGTTTTCCATTAGAATTTCCATTAGAATAACCACTGATAAAAATGCCTCTCTTATATCTAAAACTGAAAATGACACCATTGTTACTCTAGCCTTAGCTCCTTTCATCTCTAGATCCTAAAGGTGGGTTTTTTTTGTCATTGGAGCCTGAAGCCATTTCTTTGCAATGCTAAGTAAAATGTGTAATCAAATTAACGAACTTTCCTTGCCCAAACCCTCCATTGTTTCCAGAACTACTTCTTCTTTGACGATCGTAGCCGAGTAAGATTGTCTTCCATAAACCCAGTTTTAACAATGAGTCCATAAGTGACTGTGGAGGCCAATTCTGGACCCACACCTCCTTCCACAGTGGGGACATTGGTTCCTGGGTGGGAGTGTGGATTTGCCAAGCGTGCCTTCCTCTTAGCACGTTTCTCCCTTGCGTTCTGAGTTCGAGTGTCTTCCAAGTCCATGACACGTTTGGTATAGGCTGTTCTCCAACTGGAGTGCTCACAGACCAATGTTTCCCAGTTGTCGGTGTTTATACTACATTTTTAAAGATTTGCCTTGAGACAGTCTTTAAACCTCTTTTGTTGACCACCAGCATTACGCTTTCCATTTTAAAGTTTGGAATAGAGTAGTTGCTGTGGAAGACGATAATCAGGCGTCCACACAACATGACCAGTCCAACAAAGTTGATGTTGAAGAATCATTGCTTCAACACTGGTGATCTTTGCTTCATCCAGTACACTGAACTGTTAACAATCAGGTGTTAACAAATACAATCCTTTGTGGGTTTTGTTGGGATTATCTACGAGCATGTCTGCTTATTCAACAACAACAACAACAACAACAACAAAGTGATGCATAATAAAGTGATGCAATTCAAAGCATCTCATAATTTAATTAAAGCTGTCTATGTTCAAGTGGGTCCTTGGTCTGAAAAGGTTGAGAACTATTGCTATAGAGCAGGTACTGGGAACCTTTGGCTCTGTACCATTAGTTTACCCAATCTATACCAGTCCTGAACCAAGCACAGGTGGGTGATTCAAGAGATTTTTTGTTTGAATGAGAACACAGTTCTGGCATGATGCTCTAGTCTACTTCACTTATAGTCTTTTAAAATACCAAAAACACTTCATATATAGTATATGTCCTTAATTATTACCTCTCTGTGGCACAGAATACTGGAATTAAATGTGATTTGATTTCCCAAAGTTTTGTTGTTGGGGGAGAGGAAGGAGCTGTGTGGGATGCAGTTTGATATACTCCCAGTTTGTGTGAAGAAAGGAGTTCACCCTTTGATGCATGCCAGTTCTTCAAGGCAGATCCCTAGCATATCAATGTAGATCTTCCCAAACTGCTATTTACCACAGAAGCAATGATGAACCAGCACAATCTGAGTGTATGTTTGTTTCCTCTCTGCAGTTAATATCAGCTATTTGGGGGAGCATTTTGTATTTTCAGCATTGGGTGAATGTGTATCTCCTCACTCTCCTATGCTTACGGTCCTGGTACATTTTTTAAAAAAACAAAACAAAGCAAAACAAATGAAGTCTTCCTGAACCCCTCCCTTTTCACTTTCATTGTGCAATGGGACCAATTCTTTGGAAAAGCACTTAATGACAACCAGAAGTTTGATTTTGTTCCAAGTGATTATGCAATCTGGGGACTGCCCATGGCATTCTGCTACTGACTTGTCTGCCACCATATTTTGACCCATCTCCTCTTTGTTGGTTAAGGATGGTAGTGTGTGTTCCCCTAAAGCAGGCATGGCCAAACTAGGCCCTCCAGATGTTTTGGGACTACAACTCCCATCGTCCCTAGATAACAGGACCACTGGTCAGGGATGATGGGAATTGTAGTCCCAAAACATCTGGAGGGCAAAGTTTGGCCATGCCTGCCCTAAAGCAATGCTCAAGGTAAGGTGGAATGATACTCCACTTTCTCAGATGAACTAAAAATCATCCCACTTCACTTATTTTACATAGATAACTGTGCCTCCCCTAATCTGAGACCAACCTGTCCCACATGTTTTCTCTTTACACTTTGAGCCCTGCAGCCACTTCCTGTTATGGATCAGAGCCAACACAAATATAAGACAGAAAATCAGGTCCTAGTAATCTTTTCTAATAGCAGTGTGCTCAGAAAATGTTGACTGGTGCAACTTCAGGGAGAGAGTTAAGCAAATAAATACTTTTTTAAAAAGTCATATCTCAATATAGTGCTAATTTATATGAATAAAGTATTAAGAAGGGTGCAAATGACTGTATAGACATAAGCAGATAACACCTGCATATTGGATTTTAAACCAGGACATACCTGGTTTATAATCACGAAACTCAAAAGGGTTTGTCTTAATAGGTGGGGCTGATGCGCAAACAGGTAGGTCAATATGTTTCCTGTAAACAGCTACAGGTTCCACTGCACCTTCTTTTCTGTAATGCCAAACACGTTTTCCTACAGTCAGATTCTATCTGTAATATGGATGCCTGCCTGGAGGTTGTAAAAGGATCTCAGAGGCAACCCAGCAAACACATTTCTAAAGATGATTTGAGGTGCTTTCTGATCTGAAGATGTTGAAATGCAAAATGATTTTGGTCTCATGTTCACAGAACTGCAGTTATTCTGGCCTGATATCAATAGAAGTGTATTTTAAAAGAAATTCTCTGGCACTGAATAGCATCTTGGGGGTGATGCTGTGGGTGGATTTGGAAAACTCTTTCTTCTTTTAAATGTGAACAAAATTTCTCTAGCTTGTGAAAGCACTTTTGTACCCACCCACCCCCCGTTCCCCAAATTAACAACGTGCAGTTTATCCATCAGTTTTGTTTATTTAAGTATTTTTAATGCCACCTTTCAGTTCTGTGGCAAAATCCCTTTCAAAGTCTATTCCTCGTCTACATTTTGTTGATCGTTTTGGAAACGAAAGGTTATCCTCTCTTGAATCCTAAACTGAGTATCAGACTTTCTCTCCCTCCTAGTTTTATTCTTATGGGAACTTCAGGAATAACCACGATTGTTTGCAATCAATATGCATTTAACACAGAGTAAAGTAAGGAATGAAAGGCAGGGAGTGATGGGATGATTGTTGCATTGGCAAAGGTCACTGTGGAGCAGGTGTGGGGACCCTTTGACACTAGGCATACTTTCTAGGGTTGATGGGAATTGTTGTGCAGTAGTATCTGAAGAGCCAAAGGTTCCCAGTACCTGCTCTATAGCAATAGTTCTCAACCTTTTCAGACCAAGGACCCACTTGTAGTCCAGATATGCATCTAAGAATCCATTTTTCAGTTTTACACTATATATTTGTAAGTGAGAGACCCACTAAATCCACTAGTGGATGCAGATCCACCAGATGAAGACCAATGCTCTTGAGCATAGCTGTCAACTTTCAGATCTGAAAATAATATCAGCAGCCTCGAAAATAAGGGATCAGCAGCCTCACCTGTCCCGGGGACAGCCTACGGGATATCTAACAATCCGGGATAGCAGCGGGAAACGGCGCATGAATAAGGGAATTTCCCACCAAAAAAACAGAAGGTTGACAGCTATGCACTGGAGTCTAGTTGTTTCAGTCTCGAAAAAATAAGTAGCTAACCTGCATCTATAAACTGTTTTAGCTGTCCTATTGTATAGTGCTAGAGTTACTGCTAGGATCACTTCCTTCCAATTAAAAGAAATATAAATTCCATAGAGGAAGCCAAATCAACTGTGTAAAAGTTCACCAGGAGTTAGTGCTGGTCTCCATTTCAATATCAGTGAGCAATTTTGGCACAAGGGAAGTCATAGTAAGAATGTATTGTTGACCTGGAACAAGGGTGGAATTTGGTCTTTCAAATTTCTGCAGCGACCTGTGTGAGGCCAAAATTCAGCACATGCCCCTCCTGCCTTTCCTTCTTTTCTGCTCAATCCACTATGTCATAGTTGCAGTGCCCTGCAGCACCCCCTAGATTTGGCACCCAGTGCAACCCAAAGTTTCCTGTGAAGAGGGTGTGAGCCCCAGGCATCTCCCATTTTAGAATTTCAGCAATACTTCCAGACATGGGCATAGCCAGGATTTCTGTTAGGGGGAGCATAATCGATGTGATTGGTCAGTTAGCAGCTGCCCCTCTGCCCCCCCCCCCCCGCCGGCTATGCTCATGCTTCCAGAAATATACTGCAGTTGAAACAAAGTTGCTACAAAGCCGTCCAGGTTGTGGATAGACCTGAAATGTTTTTCCCCTCAGGCTGCAATCCTTATAGCTCTGGTTTTGTGCATGTTAAGTTTCATGGATCTCAACAGGACTTGCTCCGAAGTGCGTTTGAGCTGCAACTCTTCTTGTACAAACCACATAGCAAGCAGCTGTTTAAGGTCACCGCTGTCAACATGGCAGTGTAAATTTACATTGCTTCAATTCAACAAAAACTTTGCAAAGTCTCGTGGGACCTTTTTACCTCTTGACACAAGTACACAAAACAACCTTCTCAGAAGAGGACCACAATGAATCTGTTATGGTGCCACAAAACTTATTTCAGGGATAACCCCAGCAGATGCCTTCCTACAGACCCAGACGTCGACGCGCTGCTGCTTTCACCGTTCCCGACCACTGGCTCTGCTGCCGGGGAGCGGCGACTGACGGCAGCCGTCACCCCTAACATGTGCGACTCAGGGATTTGCCCCCGCGGAAGGCAGTTCATGAAATGGAAACTTCTCATCCTGCAGGGAGTTTATGCCGCAGCAATACACCACACCTGTTAAACTTGTGAGGGACTGCAACATTATTTATTTCTGAGCAGGTGGGGCGTGTGCGCGCTCATGCTCTACTGCAAAGCTGAGGTGGTTTCTCTTCTCAAACGGACTCACTGCAGTCAGGAGCACCCGCCTCTCAAGGCAGCCGCTTATCGGAAGAATTCCGGCTCTGGCCTTTCAAAGGCAAACAGCGCAAGGGAGGCTCGCAGCAAGGACACCAATCAGGGCCGGCGCTTGCCTCGCTCCGCCCTTCTGCTGGCGCCACCTCCCCGCCCGCGGCCACCGCTTGCTTGCTCGCATGCCGGCTTTCTACCAAACCGGTTCTCACCGGCTCCCTCCGCCTTTAGCCTCTTCCTTTTCCCCGCCCTTTCTTCCCTCCTCCTCTTCTAAATCCCCGCCCACCGCCACACGCCTGACCGTGGCCGCGCGCGCGCCCTTCCGACGCCTCCGATTGGCCGGGCGCCGCCGCTCGCGGGAGGAGTTTGTGACGCGGCAAAGCTTCCGAGCTCCCCCCTGCTTTTCGCAAAGGCAACGGGTTAGGAGGTTGGAGAGGAACGGGGCGGGGCGTCGCATGACACGCGCGCGCCGGAGCGGGGCGGCGCTTAAAGACAGCTCCGCCCAGTCTCCAGCCTCTCCGCTTTTCTGCTTGCCTTGCGCAGAAGAGCGCGCGAGCAGAGGCCCCGCCGCAGCTCCTCCCCGAGCCCCTCCCACGCCCTGCCGCTTTTCCTTTCTGCCGTCAGAGCCGCGTTAGCAACACCGCCGCCGCCGCTACCAGAAGCAGCAGCAGAAGCAGCAGCGAGAGCAAGAGGAGCTCCTCCTCCTCCTCGTGTCCGCGCACGCGCCCCCCTCTTTGGTCTCTCCCCCCCTTCTCTCTCTCTCTCTCTCTTTCTCTCCCCCTCCGGCTCCTCCTCCGCCCTGCATGGTCCATCGTCGCCGCCCTGCTCCGGCACCACCACCTCCGCGGCCGCCTCCGCTTCCCTCAGGCTCAGCTCCTCCTGCCCTCGGCGGTGGCGCCCTCAGCACCCAGGCTGTATGATCAGGCTACAGTCTTCAATGAGTAACCATATTCCTGTGAGTAACAAGCGACCCTCTCGCCGCCTCTAATCACCGTTTTTTCCCTCTCTCCCCTCCCCCTTTTCTCTTTCTCTCCCTCCATGTTCGTTTCTTTGTTCCTTGGGCCCCGACGGCGTTTCCATCAGGCGGGCGGGCATGTCGTGGAAGCGCCCCCCCCTTCCCAGCTGAGGCGCCGTCCTCTCAGGCGAGGCGGCGGCACACAAAGCCTCCATTCTCTTCTAGAAAAGGGAGGAGGACGCCGCTCCCTCAACCTGTTCTTCTTTCTCTGGGCTCCTTTCCCCACGTCGCTGTGAAGGCGGCGGCAGATGGCCGCGTCCTGACTCGACTGAACCATGGAGGGGAGGCATAGAGTGAGAGAAGGGGGGCTTCGACGCCCTTTCCGAAGGAGGCGGGAGGCGGCGGCGTCGCCACTGTCTGGAAGTGGCGGGTTGGGGCTGGGGGGAAGTAGCCGCGCGGATGGAGGGAGCGAAGCAGCAGCAGCAGCAACAAGCATCTCCTCGATGTTTGCGGTCGGCACGGAGGGATGGAGGGCGTCGGTTAGCCTGCAAGCCCCACCGCCATGCTGCATGGGGTGGGGGCTTCCTTTCCATCCGTGCCCGGCCCATCGGGGGTTGTCTCTGCGGCGTGTCTCTCGACCTTTAAACCCAGTCGCGACGACGTGTCGTTTGCCCGATGCCCCCCCTTTTTTTTACGCCGGGCGGCGCCGCGCTGCTTTCTGGGGGGCCACCGGGCCGCGTGTACCCCTGAAAGCCCCCGCCAGTTGGGAGGCGAAGGATACAACCAAGGAACAGAGCAAGGATTGCCGGTGGCGGGTGGGGGAGAAACACGAACACACACACACGTACGTTAGTGAAATCGTGCGTGTTTAAAATAGGGGAACAAGTGTATTCAATCACAAACGCCAGCCTCAACAATTCGGATTACGCCTCCGCTTGTCTTAAAGCGGGTTCAGAAGGGACGCCGCGTGCAGAAAGATTTGGGGGAATTCTTAATGAGTAGTCATTAGCTGCCTCTTCCCATACTCTGGGTGACTGCAGCTCCGTTAGAAAAGGCCAGTCCGCCCTTGGTGCCTACCTCTGCCCAAGAGATGCATCCGATCCTAGACAGCGCGAATGAAGCACGCCAGATTCCCCCCACCACACACACCCGAATTGTATCAATGGGCTTCGCTGTGAGTCGTGACTCTGGGAAAGGAAGCGGGGGCGTTTCTCTCCACCCCTTGCTGCGTGGCTCGGTTCGTTGAGGTGAGGAAAGGAAACAAGTCGAGACATGTCCCGGCCGCTACCTGGCCACGGCGGGGCTATTGCGCTTCCGAGTGTGACTCACCACTGGGGCGTGCGGGGAGGGGGTGAAGGGAGAGTGGAGAGGACATCTGGCGGGGCTGGGTCAGCGTGGCTTTCCCGTCTCTCTGCTGTCTGCATGCAGATGACGAGCACGCTGCTTCCCGCTCACGCTGCAGTCACACGCCGGAAGAAGGTGGGGGAACCGCAAAAAGGACGCGATCGGGGCAAAAAGATTTTTTTGCCAGGTTTCCTGCGCAGTCGGTTGCTAGGGTGGGAAGAGAGCGACAGTCTGGTTTGCTAGGGAGACCCTGTCATTTGGCTGAGGAAGCATGCACTTGTGTGTCATGTGAGAAGCATATTAAGTGTCAAGAAAGGTGATGTGGTTTATAGGTTTTGAGTTAACAAGGCAGTCAATCTTTCGGCTGAGTCACAGGATTGTATTTACTGTAATTTGGAACATCCTGGTAAGTTTGTTTATATGAGGCCATGATGTGCTGTAAGTCTAAGAGGACTTACACCCCCCCCCATTTAATGAAGGTAGCCCCCGCCCAAAATCAAACAAAATTTCTAAACACTTGGGGAATGGTTAGTTTGCATATTTTTCAAAGTAATTTCTAAAGTCAATAACCAATAAATTTTTGAATTACTGTAGTTAAGATGTCTACATTCCTCAATTGTTTTTGAGACTCCATACAAATGTTTTGGCTACTTAAGAAAAATTGTAAAAGCTATAATTGGCTAAAGGCAGTGATAATGATCTTTTTTCATGGAACAGGGTGTACCATAATCAATCCAGATTCATTTTGTAAGCAGAAATTAGAACCTGATCAAAATCAGTGGGGATTTGTAAAGACACATTGAACAGTTCTTAAATCTAAAATATCCTTTGAGTCTGGAGGAGTTTCTACCACTGGCTGTCTTTTGCTGTAGCCTGAATTTTTAACTGGAGGAGGCAGTTATTCATGTATCATGAAATGGTTACCATGCCTGCTCACTGATTCAGGCACCTGCCCCATCCCAATTCCAGAGCTTCCACCTCCTCAGAAGTTCCTTCTGTTATTCCTCCTCCTTGTCATTTGTCACTTTTCCCATTTCATCTACTTCTTGCACCTTCCCACACACTTCTAATCAAGCTACTTTTCTGCAGTTCTCAGGGCTAGCATTCTTGGTTTCTTCCTATGGTTCTAGGCAGTTTCCAATGGCTTTCCAGCCATGTCATGCTCTACAGCTCACTTGCGTGTCCTGATGCTTTGAGTGTGGTTGCTAGTGTAGGATGTGGGGAGGAAACAGGAAGAACCTAAAGTGGCTGAGTTCAATAAATGCATATGCTATTTAGTTTGAAAGACTTTAGGACTCTTCGCAACATGGCAGAAGCTTTTTTACCTTCAAAAATCTGTACAAAGCCCAAAGTTGTTGTCATTTGTCTAAATAAAATAGCAACTTTAGTTACAGTAGGACTTGGAGCAGACTTGTTTGTAACAGATTCCCTGTTGCAATAATGCTTGGAACATGTAGTTCAGGTAGGCAAATACCATGCAGGGTAGGCACATATGAAATTACTAATTAAGCCACAATGTTTCAGTGACAACTGTTTGTAGTGGTCAGTTTGCTTGTCAGAGACAACCACTATTAATTTACAACTGTGGGCTGAAACTATGTAATAAACAGTTCTGATAGTGCAATAACTTTTTGATATGCAGTGGAGCTTACCTGTGCGACCCTCAGTTCTGACAGTTCCCCAGTCATCCAGATCAGATTAATTTGTCTTGAAAAGAGAGCATCTTGTGCAAAGGGAATGAACTGGTACTAAGTTTAAAATGTGTTGACTATAATAAGTGAATTCTCAGATTACAGGATAAATAGATAAATTTTGCTGTGGTCAAATTTCTATTTTAGCTTCATAGCCCTCAATTTCTTCTCTCCTTTTCTTTGTCTTCTATTGCTACAGTGGTCTTTTAAAAGTTGTTCTGTTAGGTTTATGTGCTGTTCTTTTATCTTAACTATACATTTAAGAAGTTCTTATTTTTAAAAGTACTGGGTTGTCTCCAGGGCTGTCTTTCCATGAACAGAAGGTTCTGGTGATTTAAACGATTTAACCCTTGCTCTTGTGCAGCACTCCTCACCACCTAAAGCCACACACACACACACCACCTCTGGAGTAGATTGGGACAGGAACTCCAGAGGAAAGGGGAGGATCATCAGCAAGAAGCACCACTTTCACCATTGCATTTAAGGAGCAGGAATTTATGCTGAATCAAAGCTACCAGTGAACAGAAGGACTGTATTGGCTGCAATGAGGTTCCTTCTGTGGAGGTTCTCATACTGTTCCAGAGGATCCTCCTACTCTCGAGCATATTTGGGGAGTAGACAAAAAATGCATTGCTCCCACACTTCAGTGTGCAGAACTCTGCCCTGGGCGTCTCTGGATCTCACCATTATCGTTAATTGTTATGTTCAATATTATATGAACTGGCTGTTTTATATTGCTTACAGTGTGCAATCATAACATTGCCCAGAGAGCCATTGTAATGAGGTAGCAACACATGCAATAAATAAAATCTTAAACAAGAGGCATACACATAGAAGACAGGCATGGATGCCATTTTAAAAACAGCAACTTGGGACCATTCCTTCCTATATCTGAGAATGGGGGAATGCTTCCTGCAGTTTTTCTGAACACTAAACAAATCCGTCTGATTAGGAATCTCCTTTCTTGTTCATTAAGTCTTTAATCAAACTGGTGATCCTAAACATTGCAGGCCAGTGAGCATTTCAGGATGGGAGAGAATGTCAGTTCTAAGATCATTTCTCAACAGACAAATGCAACAACTTTTGGTGTTTCACAATTGCTGTGATTCCAAGGAGTGTATATGTCTTATCTGAGTCAGTTTGTTCCTTGGAAAAAATATGTAAGTAGCAAGATGTTCAAATTAAAACACAGAAGCAGACTGTACTAGTTCTAGATCCACACCCCATATCAGAACATAAAGTTTTCAAGCACACAGTACGTCAAAGTGTATGAATTTTGTTCTGTGAGTTGAGAATTGCCTGTAGATGGCATTACTAGAGAAGACAAAATTTGATCTCTTGGATTAGCTGATCAATACGAATATCTTATTCGGAAAGATTCCTTCTTTCTGTGTCTCTCTGTATAGTCCAAAGCCAAGAATGTGGTTTGGACGGTGTTAGGTGATGGGCAGCTCATTTACTCTTCTGTTGTAGAAATATCTCAGGCTTGACAGTATTTTTTAAAATGTAGTGTCTTTTGTTTCTACGTACAATGCACAGTGTTTGAGAAGTTTCATGATACATGGAAACTTACCATTCTTCAGTTTCATCAAAATAAAGTTGGCATACTGATGAGAATTCAATGCTGCTCTTGGGTTTGTTACTATAACCATGACAACTCAGCTGCCTTGGTCTGAAAAAGAGTTATCTTTAAGTGCAGCTTCTTGGGGGCAGCTAAATATTTATTTGGTGTTGGCTCATATTAAATTCTTTATCTGCACTCCCTTCACCCTGCCTCCTTTCAGATAAGCCCTACCTTGTGGCTCAGAATTGACATGGTAGTATTATAGGGTAGTTATTGTTCTGGCAAAAATAAGTAAATGGATGTCTTATTGGTGTCTTATTACAACTGTTTTATTAAATGGGTGTGTGGGGGAAATAATCACACTTCATGAATAAAATACAGTTTGAAAATGAAGCAGTCTAAAGCATCCTTCCCCAATACAGCGCCCTCCAGATGTTGCTGGAATATAACTTGCATTGGCGTCTACCAGCATGATCGGGGATGTTATAGTTCAACAATCTCTGAAGGGCACCAGGTTAAGGAAGCTACTATATATTTGTTGAACAATTTTGATTCATAATTTCAGCTGCGGTAGTATGGTAGAAAAGTAGCACAAACCTATCTTGTCCTCATAACAAACTCGTGAGGCGTATCTGGCTCAGAGTTTATTGGCTGACTGAAGATCAGCTTTTTAGTAAATTGTGGGTTAGGATCATAGTTGGTTTTGGTTTAAAGTCCACTGTCCACTATCACACTGATTGTAATTGTGTAGAGACTGCAGGTTTACCTGCATAGTGTTCCAGCTGTGCTAGTGGAATGTCACTCTGGTTGAATGTATTCACTAATGCTGTTACATGGCCTTTCCTCAGTAATAATTGCAGTGGCCCTGTGTAAACTGTAAAATGGCCATTTCCATAGCTCTTGGATCTATCAGTCCTAATTGATTCTCATCTAGTGATTTCAACTTCAAATGCCCCCTGCTTGCTATCCTCTTCCTTGTATCTATAGAATCCAGATCACATCTGGTTTATCATTTTTAATGTTAAATTACCAACAAGCAATGGGTATGTAGCTAAACATTGGCTGAATAAGCCCCTCCCCTAAACTTGCCAGACCTCTGTTCTTACACTTCAGCTGCGGCATTGGGCAGGACTCCTTGTATTTAAACTGAGTTTGCACCCATTCACAGATGGTGCATACTATATATGCAACAACGTGTATACTTGAACCACCCTCACAAGCAATCTTACCTTCCACAGTTCATATGCCATACGGGTATTCGCCCCCCCCATTCCCCCCACAAAGCAAGGCGGAGAATTTTAATGTTCTCTGCTTTGCTTACAGGAGTCTGGGAGGTTTTTTGCGAGTTCTTGTGTTTAATTTTTGTGATTTCAACCGAATGGCCTTCAACCATGTAAAGTTGAAATTGTGTATGTTGTGAGTGACCTGTATAGCTTATAATTCTTTAGATGCATGTGTTAATGGAACTTGCTTAATTTAATAAAGCTTTAAAACTTCCGTAAAAACTTACATGAAGCAATCAGATTACCATTTCCCCCCATGTATAACACACACACACACCCCATGTATAAGATGTCCCCTAATTTTGGGGACTCAAAATTAAGAAAATGGGGCAGGGGAGATTTCCCCCATGTATAAGACCCTTTTAACAATGCCCTTTTAACATTATTTTAAAGCAAAAAACCCTAGTCTTATACACGGAAAAGTACAGTATGCCTTGGAGCATGCCTCGTTTCTCTCCACAGTAGTATGCTGCTAACTTGCAATCTCTGGTTAACCATCCCAATGTGTGTTTCTGCTGTGGGAAAACTTGTTTACTTGGAGTTCTTTGATTTCAACCTCTGTGCTATAATTGTAGTTGTTGCAGGAAAGATTTACCATACTTTTCCTTGTATAAGACTAGGTTTCCCCCTCTAAAATAATGTTTAAAAAGGGGGTCACCTTCCCCTATTTTCGTGAATTTGAGTCCCCAAAAATAGGGGCTGTGTTATACACTGAAAAATTCAGTAATTCTCCCAGTAATGAATATTGCTTTAGTAAAACTGCTTTCTTCATCTTGAACGAGGAGGCTATTTGGAACTTGCCATTTACTGGCTTAACTGCCAGTGGCCATGAAACCCCTTGAATGGTAACAGTTGTATCATGAACAGTGTTATAATCACACTGAAATTCCTGTAGGTGGCTTGCTTCTAAGCATGAAAACCAGTGATTTTGATAAGCCCTTTAAGACCCATAGGCAGGACCCCGAAGAGAGGGTCCTCATTAGTAGATGCACCATCTAGTGCTTTTCTTGCCATTAAATATGTATTATTGAAGTGTCCTCCTTCAGCATCCAAACTCTTGATACAAGCTGCTGATTCCCAACCTAAGTAAATTGAGTTCATTGGCATTTTTCCTTTATTAAGCACTTCATCATTTTAATAACTGTCTTCTGAATTAAGTTTGAGTCAGGTTTAATGCTGGTTTTAATTAGAAAAGTAGGTTGCATATCACATTCCAGTTTGGATTTTGTTTGGTTTTTAAACCTTATTAATGCCACTCTTACAAATAATATTTCACGGGATGGTCATCCATCCTGTTTCACTCACCTCCTCCCTTCTCTGAAAACTGCAAATGCTATACAGCAGCTGCCTTCTCCTATGCAAAGGAACTATAACCTGTTAAGGATTGTTCCTGTCTTAAATAGCCAGTGCAATGCTCACCTGGGGCTACAGTGACCAGAGTTCTGGTCTCTGGGGTTGTGGGTTACCATAGGGCTAAATGGATGACTATACACCTTATTTACAGGATTGTTAATAAATCATAAAACACCACAAATGTTGCCTCCAAGTCATTTAGAATTTGTGTAATGTATACATGTTGTAATAAACAGGGTTTCATTTGGGAGGCCATGTGACAGGCATCTTTAGATCTCTAAACTCTTTAAGCTTGGAAGGAAAACTTCCTGCACCTTCTGCAGAATGGAAAGTGATCCAGAACAAAGGTCTGTTCTTGATACTAATCACTTGAGTTTGCCACCTCTTGGGAGACAGAGAGAGAGCTGTCAGTCTTCCTGAATGCTGTTTTTAAATTAACCTGAGGAATTGCAAGCATTATCAAAATATCTTCAATACAGTAGGTTTTCTTATTTTAGAAGAAACAAGTTTGTCTAAATCAGACATAGGCAAACCCCGGCCCTCCAGATGTTTGGGACTACAATTCCCATCATCCCTGACCATTGGTCCTGTTAGCTAGGGGTGATGGTAATTATAGTCTCAAACATCTGGAGGGCTGTAGTTTGCCTATGCCTGGTCTAAATTAAGGACATTCTCAATGTTGGTGGTTCATTCCTTTATGTTACTTTACCCAAGAATAAGCTATTTGTAAAGATACCTGCTCAGTCACTGACAAATGTGCTCTTCTTTTTCTCTCTCTTTGCAGCAGTTCTGTGGTGTTCTTGGTCACACATTTATGGAGTTTCTGAAGGGCAGTGGGGACTACTGCCAGGCACAGCACGGCCTCTATGCAGACAAGTGAACTATAGAAATTGATTACTACTCCACCAAGAAGCCCCCTTAAGAGTGGTTACCAGAATAAGACGTGTTGAGTTGAAATTGGCAGAGCATTTTACAAAGGAGTTCAGACCTGGATGGGGTAGCCTTGCTGCACTGCCTTTCTCTTTGCCTCAGTATTACAGGATTGAAGAATTGCTGCTTCTTGTTTAGGAGGTTCATTTCATTTCCCATTGCTCCCAACTTCATGCTTGTCAGCACGGGAAACTTCAAGTGGCTTTTAGTGGAGTAGACTTCGGTTTCTCCCAATCAATTCTGCTAGGTTTTTTGTTTTTTAAAAAATAGTATTGGTCTTGTTGGACGTTTTAACTAAATTAACATGGCCCGAATGAACCGCCCAGCTCCTGTGGAAATCACTTACAAGAATATGAGATTCCTTATCACTCACAATCCAACCAATGCAACCTTAAACAAGTTCATAGAGGTAAGGGTTCTTGAGTGGGAGGCTTGTATTAATTTTTGTAACGTTGAAAAGTTTGATATAGCAGTATTACTGAAATTTGCCTTGACTACCAACATGATGGTCTGTTAAGAGTTAATTTAACCTTATTTCTTTTACACCACCATTCAGTCATTCCCAATACAGATTTCTTTATTGCATAGTAGTTGCATGTTCAAGAATTCCTCAAAACTGCATTTAGGTTAAGTGTTAAACTAATGTTACAGGGCAGAAGAGGGCAACCAGAATGATCAAGTGGATAGAGCTCTACTTTCAGAGGTAATATGTGAATACCACTTGCTGGAAACTTCAAGAGAAGAGAGTGCTCTTGAGCTCAGGTCCTGCTTCTGGGCATCTGGTCGGCCACTGTGAGAACATGATGTTAGACTAGATGGACCCGTGGCCTCATCCAGCAGGTGGTTCTTCTGTTCTTAAAGATGGTCCTGCCCACTTGAATTCCTCTGCTATACTTCAGGTCTTTTTAGATATTTGTTAAGTAGTGCTGCTTGAAGAGGTGAAATGCAGTAATTATAGGTCTTCTGAACAGCCTCTGTATTTGAAATTGTTTACAAAATTGCAATAGTCTGGGCATGAACATCAACATGGTATCATTAAGATATGTATCACTCTCTCCCCTTAGGAACTTAAGAAGTATGGAGTTACTACAGTAGTAAGAGTATGTGAAGCCACTTATGATACTGCTCCAGTAGAGAAAGAAGGCATTCAGGTTTTGGTGAGTAGCTTATTAAAAAGATAACATTAACCATAGGATTTTTTAATTTCTATGGCGCAAGTGAGTGAACATGGAGGGGAAAATAATGCAGGCTGTGGTAATCTGGCCTTCAGATTTCTATGGATGTTTTAAAGCAAGAGAAGAAACGCAAATCAGGCAGTGATTTGCTAACTGTAAGACAAATTAAGAAGTACTATTCTAGGATATGTGGAAGTTTAGGTAAGAAATTATTCACTTCATGCATTCCAGGATTGGCCCTTTGATGATGGAGCACCACCATCTATCCAGATTGTTGATGATTGGCTAAACCTCCTAAAAGTTAAATTCCGTGAAGAGCCTGGTTGTTGCATTGCTGTACACTGTGTTGCTGGTCTTGGAAGGTAAACAGAACTCCAAAATGCTATCTGCTCTGACTTCTCTACCAAACACTGATTCCATTAGCTAGTCTTACCGAGGTGGGGAATGGCTTGTAGCAAGTTACAGCTGTATGTATATTATTGTCTTTTCAAATCAATGAAGCTTTGACTAATGAGAGATTGCAGCCCATATATCTAGTGAATTAGCTCTTGAACAGAGTGTTAACAGGGAACCTGTAAATTTGCACTAATCTGAGCAAGGAGATCAGTATTTGTAACAGTGAATGGCAGCTTTTGTGTTCCTCAAGCGCCAGTTTATGATTTTGGGTAATATGATACAGTTTGCATATGTAATTAATAAATTTCACTATATCCATCAGATTTTTGTAGGGCAAAAGTATAAGTGTACTGTGAAATAGTTGTTTGGGTCTACAAAATGGAAGAAAATGACTATTAGGAAACTTTCTGCAACTTGTGTTCTTTCCCCTCCACCAGAGCACCTGTATTAGTTGCCCTTGCACTCATTGAATGTGGAATGAAGTATGAGGATGCAGTGCAGTTCATAAGACAGTAAGTATTAAGCATCTGCCTTGTACATACCTGCCAATGACAGTTAGGAAAATCTTGAATTCCATACTTCAAAAAGTGTTGCTTTTTGTTGCTAGGACCACATGCAGCACAAGGCCTAAGCATCTGGCTATTTTTAATACTTCTTTAGCCCCTCTTCCACTGTATGAATGCTGTGTCCCTGCAAATTGGCCAGTGCCAGGAGAGATTTAAAAGTCCTAGTCTAATAGTGGATTGTACAAGAGAAGGCAAAAAGGAGAAATGCGAAGGCTGAAGCTACAGTAGAAGTGGAATTGTAGGTGTGACTTGTACATCTGTATGTATCTCTATAACAAATTAGTGAACAGCTAAAAAAAAGTAAAACAAAGCCATTAAAGGCAAGAGGAAGTTAACATAAATAACAAAACAGAACTCTACACACACACCCCATTTAAAAATAGTTCAAAGAGTCTCAGATTACCTAAATTATTTTTAAAGCCTGAGTGAAGTATTTACCTGGTGCCACAGAAGATTGCAAAGATGGCAACTTGGCATGCCTCCTTGGAAAGGCTATTCCATAACTGGGTACTACTGGAAAGACTCTCTCCCTGGCAGTTGCTTGGCTCACTTCATTCAGCAAGCGCAGGTCCTTGGAAGAACATTTTTAAAGTTCAGATGAATGACAGAAGGCAGGCTTTCAGTACAAAGTGAAAACTTGTTTTTCAATGAGGGTGGGGATTCTGTCCTTGCTAGGGCTCTTATAAAGAAACAAAACCTATCTTGAGCATATGATACTTGGTCACAAGTGAAGTAGTGTTACTTTCAGCACTCATAATTAACATGTTCAATATTTGAATGTTTTGTAGGAAGCGCCGTGGAGCCTTTAACAGCAAGCAGCTTCTCTATTTGGAGAAATATCGTCCGAAAATGCGACTGCGTTTTAAAGATTCAAATGGTCACCGTAACAACTGTTGTATTCAGTAAAAACCAAGCTGCCTAGGTTTCTGGCTTTGGAAGTAGAAGAATAAATCTATAATTGGGCAGGTTACATGAAAAACTACATGTATGTCTTAAACCAAGTTACATGAAGCTTCTATAGGTGTAGGCCACAATGTTGGCAGGAGAGCAACTTCGTTTAGATTATGGTGATTATGATCTTTTTTAGAACATGAAATATACTTGGCCTTTCAAAATGTCTTATTAGTAATTTGTATCATTAAACTATCCTTAATCATGCATTTCAGGGTTTTTTTCCCATCGCAGTACCAGTAGTCAAATCTACCATGACATGTGTAGAGATTAGGTGCCAAAAGCCCAGCACACTATTTCTGTATACCACAGTGTAGTTCTTGGTAACTACAGCTATCTGGACCATTGCCCTATTAGCAGCTGTCTTCTGTTTTGTGGATAGGGCTTCATAGAATCATCTGCCTATTCACTATATTTTGTCTCTCACAATCACACTAGAATAAGTATCAGGATTTGCACACGATTAACTGTCAAATTACTTCTGGTACCCTAGACTTTTGTTAATTAACCCTCTTCATTCACCTCCATTCACCTCCATTCTCTGGTTAACTCATAGAAAATAATCCTTCACGCTGTACAGAAGCACACAAGTCTTTAATGTCTCCAGACAAAAAAGCCTTACAGTTAAATAAATATTGGCACTAAATGTGCAACTTAGCAGAGGGCCTGTGAAAGGATGAGAGGGGACTAATAAATATTTCTAGTAAAATGTTGCCTTTTGTCTTGTGCAGGAAGTATAGAATATGCCCTTTACTTTAGTAAATAATTTTTTAATGTAGAAATGCTTTATTGTAGCTGAACACTCTTAATCATACATTTCTGAAGATCTTGTAATTTCTTTTATTGTACTTCTTGAAAGTTGTTTACCAACTATTGCTTTGTTAGAAGTGATTTTGTTTTGTTTTTTCTTGAGTTTCTGCCATGAATTTGGCAGACCTCTGTAATATTTTGTATGCCTTTTGACCTGCGTAACTTAATATTTGGATACTTGATAATTTGTTATGTAATTGATAAATGGTGGTGTGTATTAATGTTAAACCATATATTTATACTGTTTTGGGAATGTGTGGTTATAGTACTGTGGGAGAAATAATTTGCCAGTGTTCACCAGCTTGTAAAATCTAGTGTGAGAGCTCATCTAAATAAACTCAAAACTGCATTGCAGTGTACCCGGAATTTTATCTTTGGGGCAAGGGAGGGTAGGGAAATGCTCTGATTTACAGCTTCGATGAATATATTTGAAGTGGAAATCACAGTTCAAGAAGCGTATTAATTTCCCTGTGGTAAATACATGTTGGGTTCTCCCCTCTCTCTCTCTCTCTCTCTCTCTCTCTCTCTCTGTGTGTGTGTGTGTGTGTGTGTGTGGTGTAACTGAATTTATTCTTAATAACATGGTTCAGAAAAACACGGAAGCATTAAGCGTTTTTCAGTAAACTTATATTTGTAACATAAAATGGGATTATTATTACTTAATAATTTATAGTGTTCTGCAAAGCAACACTGTATTCTAAAAAACCAGTAATTTAACCGTATATGGTACACACCATTCTTCAGAGCTCGCTGCTTGGATCACGAACGTGCAAGTAACATTTTACCATCTATTTCAGTATATCCACAATATTTCTTCCAAGACACACAAGGCAGCAACACTATTTTATCGGGACAAATGCATTGGAAGCATCTTAATATACTGGATACTTTGAGCAAGTTCTTTAGCGACATGTTGAATCTAAGGACCAAACATCCTTAGGAAACCCACCAGTTCTGTGTGTAATTCAAAGTTTTGACTTTGGCATAAAGCCCTACATTAACTGAGTCCCAAATACTTAAAAGATTGCCTCTTCTTATACAGACAAGTTTGAGAGTTAAGAACTGCAGAGGAGGTCTTGTTAGCAATTGCACCACCCTTGAAGGTCTCCCATTCTTAGGAAGTCTCTACCTTTAGATATCTGACTTGTGCAAACTGGGGGTGGGGGGAGTGTTCCTTAGAAACACAATCCTTTGGGAATGTTTCAATGATGGTTTACCCAGCTGCTGGTGAGAGTGGTGACGATGGAATGATTGAAGCGATTTATGTTTTATTGTACAATAAATGGACCTGGCAAAGGGCAGGCAATGCACTTTATGAATGAACAAAAGCAGGGGGGGAAACCCGGCCCTATAGAAGAAGCTATGAGGGCACTGCTTACCTGCAGAGGCACAGCAAAGGAGGCAGCTGAGCCATGTGGTGTGCTGGGTTGATTATATGCCTGCAGTGGCCAAAAGCCTGTGATTGGGCATAGGTAGGTACCGCAAAACTACAATCATGCCCAGCCATGTGCTCAGATAGGGAAGAAGAGGAAGATGACTGACCAAACCCAAAGAGTGCTCACTTACGGTTTCTCATCATCCTGGAAAAAAGTGACAAGTGGGGTGCCACAGGGTTCTGTCCAGGGCCCCTTGTTCTACGTCTTTACAGATGACTTAGATGAAGGAAGTGCAGGGATACTCATCAAATTTTCAGATGACACCAAACTGAGCGGAATAGCTAATGCCACAGAAGATAGACTCAGGATTCAATATGACCATAACAGATTGGAGAACTGAGCCAGAACTAACAAAACGACAAATGTAAGGTTCTGCACTTAGGCAGAAATATTCAGCTGCCCAAATATAAGATGTGGGACACCTGGCTTGCCAGTAGTGCGTGTGAAAAGGATCTAGGAATCTTAGTAGACTACCAGGTTAACAGTCAACAATATGATGCAGCAGCAGAAAAAGCTGTGGTAATCTAGGCTGCATCAGCAGAAAGATTGTGACGCAATGAAGAACTGAGAGACATGCTCTGTTCTGCTTTGGTCAGACCCCACCTGGAGTATTGTGCTCAGTTCTGGATGCCACAATTTGAGGAGGATATTGACAAGCTGGAATTTCTACAGAGGAGGGTCTGGAAACTAAGTTTTATGAGGAACAGTAGAAGGAGCTGGGTACATTTAGCCTGGACAATAGGAGACTGAGGAGATACGATAGCCATCTTCAAATATCTAAATGACTGTCACATGCATTCTATGGAATTCAAATTGTAATGCAATAAAATATATAAGGAAAAAAGAAGTTATAAAATACAATTAAAAACTGTACGGCATCTAGCACAGTACGTTACAATTGCCCCTGAAAGACCAGATGCGCAGCCTGGGAGTCATTTGGGACTCTCAGCTGTCCATGGAGGCACAGGTCAGTTCTGTGTCCAGGGCAGCTGTCTACCAGCTCCATCTGGTATGCAGGCTGAGACCCTACCTGTCCGCAGACTGTCTCACCGGAGTGGTGCATGCCCTGGTTATCTCCCACATGGACTACTGCAGTGCACTCTATGTGGTGCTACCTTTGAAGGTGACTCAGAAACTACAACTATTCCAGAATGCGGCAGCTAGACAGGTGACTGACTGGGCATGGGACTATATAACACCGGTCCTAAAGGATCTTGACTGGCTCCTAGTACGTTTCTGAGCACAATTCAAAGTGTTGGTGCTGACCTTTAAAGCCCTAAACCGTGTCGGTCTGGTATACCTGAAGGAGCGTCTCTACCCCCATTGCTCAGCCCAGACACAGATCCTCAGAAGCGCTTCTCAGGTTGCAGAAATCTTGCAATCCGACTGGACTTCTGCAACGGATCCTGTCTGCAACCGGAGGTATCTCTGTATTTTCTTTTTGGTTGTATGCTTTTTGATGTATTTTATTGTGTATGACTACTTTTGTTATGTTTGTAATTATGTAATTTTTTCAGCATGGTTTGAACTATGGAAGGGTGGCCTACAATTAAACTTATATAGTGGTACCTCTGGATGCAAACGGGATCTGTTCCGGGTTGCGATTCGCTGCTTCTGTGCATGCACGTCGTCATTTTGACCGTCTGTGCATGAGCGAGCGGCGAAACCCGGAAGTAACGTGCTCCGTTACTTCCGGGTCACCGCAGTGCGCAACCCAAAAATACTTATCCGGAAGCTACTTCAACCCGAGGTATAACTGTATATGTATGACTTATGTATGTATTCAAAACAGTAAAAAAGTATATCATTTGCGGGGATTGCCATGTTAATGGACAAAGTACTAACAGAGCACAAAGTGAAGTCCTTCAACTGTGAACATTTCTCCAATTTGTATCTTGTGATAAGGAAACAATGACTGTATTCTGAGATACTGGGGCTTTTAAACTGGCATAGTAGACTGTTGCATTCTCTTTACTGGGGAAATCCTGAGTAAATCTGTTGCAAATATTTCCAGCTTGGTCCTTATTTGGTAACATGTACCAAATTTTTCCTGCTATGTCCTGAGCTCAATTTTGTATTAGAAAGTTCCTGTTGAAGGCTGTCGCCTTGATCCTCAAATTCTTAATCTGGCAGTGGAAGTTAGTCCTAGAACTGTCATAATAATTTAGGATGCAATCCTATACATGTTTACCTTGTAGCAAACCCCCTGGAAACAATGGAACTCACTTCATAGAAAATATGCAAAGAATTGTGTTAAAACTCTTTCTCTCGTGTGCAATTTCAACCCCTGCTCTTGTTACTAATGTGGATGTATATCTTTAAGAGAACACAGCTACTGGAATAATCACAGAAACAAGGACACAAACCACATCAACCACTATTGAATTGTTTGTTTACTGAAATGTATAGTTGAAGGCCTATGCTTGCTTACTTGGGATCAATGTCTGACTAAACTGCAAGACCAGGTTAAATGAATTCTTGCGGACTTTACTTACAGACAAGTAGTAGTGTCCCAACAGTGTGTTGCTTGTGGTTATTCATTTCTTATAGAATGCATTGACTTGAACAAATGATGGATATAAATGAGAATCCATCTTTTACAATAAAGTTTTGCCCCTCCACTTTACCCTCACATATATGGAAAGGCCCTCACTGGTTTACAGCTTCACAAATGTATGTGTTTGCTCAAATTCTAACCCTTCACGAATGTAGAGATTATTGCGGGAGGCGTGTCCTGTCCCCCTCAAATTAATAATAATGTACAGATATAACAAAGACATAAATATCACCATAAAACAGTATCAGAAGAAAGAGTAGAAAACCTACAATTCTAAGTCTCTATGCATCTTTGCCACCCACAAAACAAAGCCTCTGTAACTCTTTGCTGAACAGATGTAAAAGTTTCTTTTTGGATGTTACAGACGTTCCCCATGTGACACCATTACATCAGAAGCTATTCTTTCATTGGGGAATAATTCTTAGAAGACTCAGGCACTAGTTCACAATCAGCCAATGAATTTGCCCACAAATTGGTGAAACTGCTCCTGGATTAGATTTTTGGGGACCACAGCCCACTTTGTCAGATGCTCTGGTTCACAAAGGCCTTAGCCACATGTGTTAAGTCTTCAAGGTATCACCAAGCTTTGTGCCTGCTTCTTGGGAGAAAGAGCAATGATAAACCTAGACAGCATCCTAAAAAGCAGAGACATCACCTTGCCAACAAAGGTCCGTATAGTTAAAGCTATGGTTTTCCCAGTAGTGATGTATAGAAGTGAGAGCTGGACCGTAAAGAAGGCTGATCGCCGAAGAATTGATGCTTTTGAATTATGGTGCTGGAGGAGACTCTTGAGAGTCCCATGGACGGCAAGAAGATCAAACCTATCCATTCTAAAGGAAATCAGCCCTGAGTGCTCACTAGAAGGACAGATCGTAAAGCTGAGGTTCCAATACTTTGGCCACCTCATGAGAAGAGAAGACTCCCTGGGAAAGACCCTGATGTTAGGAACGATGGAGGGCACAAGGAGAAGGGGACGACAGAAGACGAGATGGTTGGGCAGTGTTCTCGAAGCTACGAACATGAGTTTGACCAAACTGTGGGAGGCAGTGGAAGACAGGAGTGCCTGGCGTGCTCTGGTCCATGGGGTCACGAAGAGTTGGATACGACTAAACAACAACAAAAAGCTTTGTGTGGCAAAATACAAACCTCTCTGAAATTTGTTTTTGGATCACAGCACTTAACTACATGATGGAATGTAGCTGTATTGTAAAATTAAAAGTCCATGCAAATAGAAAACTAGATACTAGGGAGATCATAGGTATTAGGTTAGCTGTCTGCTTGATATGTTATCTTTGTACTTGAATTGATTTTCTTTTCCATGCACTCCCTCACTTATAGTTATGCAGTGCAGGGGAAATTTTATCATCTCACCCAGATGTGTGTTTTGCTGTTGTTAAGTAGGCCTCAGAGGAATTTACTTCTGAGTAAACATGTTTTGAATTGCACTATTAGTAACAGCAGTCCCCACAGGCCTCTGGGATTTAGGGAGAGCTAAGCGTGTGATTTTCTGTGTACTATTTGAGCCTTAGCACCTCTAAGCTATTTTCAATTTATCTCCAATTTTTAAAAATCAAAAATCCTGCACTTCAGCCAGCACCTTCAAATTAAGTGATAGGCCATCTTAAAGCTAGCAGCACACAGAGAAGTACAGCTATGCCCCTATTTCGATGGTTATAACATTCTCTTTCAAACATATTTATTTAAAATACATAAAAGGAGGGGGGTAGGGGTGGAGGCGGCACACAAATGAATTTCCTTAGGAGGCCTTTTGCGTGTACAAGCTCCATGTCATAGCGAAAGGCTCTTCAGGCTGCCACCCCGCAGGCATTTGCCGGGAAGCAAATCCCATTGAGCTAAGTAGGGTTTACTTCCGAGTAAAACGTGCGTTAGGTGGTGCACCGTAAACGTTAAGAAAAGTGAAACGCGGGGGAGAGGGTCGCACGAGAGGAAGATATTATTCAGCAACAACAGTCAGCAGCACAAGTCTGTACGCAAGAGGAAAAGAAGAAACAAAACAAATTAACCGTCCCACGCTCAGAAAACTCGAAATACTGTATGTTTATTTATTACGGGAGATGGAAGGCAAGCGTCCAAAGCGCACGCGCAAAGCCACGCGCAGGGTAAAAGAGCGCCGTCACGTGACCTCGGCCTCCGGCTCTCACTACCGGACGCTTTCAAGTGAGGCACGCGGCCAAGCCGGCCCACGAACGGGAGAGACCACCTGCAGGACGGGAGTGGCGGGGGGGGGAGTAGTACTGTATTTCTTTCCCCCTTTAGCCAGGCGAAGCAGTCCCGCCCGTCCGTTCTTGTCTCCGCCCACTTCCAACTCCCACCCCCTCCGCGTGCCCTTTCCACTTCCGCACAGCAGCCAGCCAGCCTTCCTTCCTTCCTTCCCTCCTCCTCCTCCTCCTCCCCCCCTCATCCCTCCTCCCCGGCCTGGGGCTGCGGAGCAAGAAGAGAAACGTAAGAGAAGGGAGGGGGAGGGAAGAAAAAGGAGCGGGGGGGGGGGAGAGGGGAAAAAAAAACCCAGTAGCCGGCCAAGAGAGGGAGCGCGTGCCCCTAGCCGAGGCAGGTAAATATAATCTCTGGGCGGCGGCGGTGGCGTTAGGAGAGGGGGTCAGGAGCGCGGCCTAGTTGGGAAGCTTCGCGCGGCGGGGGCTGAGGGTGGGGGGTTACTATTCGTAGTGAACGGATCCGGCCTCGCGCGTGCAGCACTAACCCCCCCCCCCACCTCCACGAACGAGCCTCCGCCCGAACCCCCCGTCATCCGGGTCTTCTTGCATTCTGTTTTAACCACCGCCTTCCCCCCCCCCTCCACGCCGGGGGGGGGCTGCCTCTTCTCCTGACCCCGCCCCCTCCCTCGTGCGCTCCCTGTCAGGCTTCCCCCAGGAGCAAGGGCCCCTCGTGCTCCCCTTGGAGGGCCTGTGGCACAGCTTCCCCATCCCTTTCTCTTCTGTTCCGAATCCCACTTCGCTGCTCCCTTTGGGGGCTGCTAATTCATCCCGATTTTCCCCTGCCCCCCCCCAGTTTAACAGTCTTAGCTAGCCATTTTTTAAGCCATGGTGGTTTACTCAGCAGTAAGGCCAAGCGAGTCCAATGAGACTTCCTCCTTGGTAAGTGTTTTAGGATTTCGGCCTCTTTTTTTTTAAGTGTAGAATTGTTTATTAAAGTATCTGTTAAACTGCCAATCATTAGTTAGCTATATTGTGCTTGGGGGTTGAGGGAGAAGGGGTGGTGGTTCCCAGCGGTCATGCAAGCATAAGACCCAGTCATAATAGCTTTAAAATGCAGCAGGGCAGATCAGACAACTAAAATGCTGTCACACAGAAAAGTGCTGTAAGTCAGAAGAAGTAAGCCCCCTTGAGCTCCATAGAACTTAACTCTCATGTGTAGAGTAAGGATGGAGAAGCTGTGCTTCCTTGGATGTTGTTTGACTCCAGCCCCCATCGGCCCTAGCAAACATGGTCAGATGTCCAGGCCAGGGATGAAGGGAGTTGTAGTGTAGTAACATTCGGAGGGACACAGATTCTCCAAATCTGGTGTATCTCCATCTCTGTGTTCACCCTGCAGATTTCATTCCTCTGGTGATGGTTATTTATCAACATGCTTGTGCAGTGTATGTGTGTTGGTCCAGAATAACTACTGTTCTTCAGGACCACTTGGACTTGCATTATCACACTTTACACCTAAGCATGCATTGAAAAGGTAGAGAAAATAAGGGTTGGTGAATAACTAATTGGCAACAAATGTTCTTGCGTATACACCCTTACCTTTGCTTTGCTCCAAAACACTCTGCACATTCCCAAGTGTTCAGAGTGTTCAGCCAGTAGTGTTCAGCCAGTAGTCAGTGTTCAACCTGACTTTTTATTACATTACTCAAGCCTATCTTCACCCCACTCACACTGATCAGCTGCTCATATGCTCGTTCCTGATGGTTTTTGAATTTGCTACAGTAGCATGGTCTATACGTTGATGTCTTTTTCTTATTCACCTGCAGATTAGCTTCTCTAACAAACCTTGGATGTTTTCGCTGATATTTCTTACTGATTGCATTCTAAGCATTTCTGGCCTTTCAACTTGAAATGTGCATATTTAGAACCTTCTCAAGAATGATTAGATTTTTATACTTTTAAAGTGTAAGTTTGAGAATTGCTCAGCCACTTAAAAATCTTTCACCAAATGTAAGATACGCTTTTATAGTATAACATTTTTATTTATTATTTATTTTATTTATTTAATTTTATTTATACCCCACCCTCCCCGGCCAAGACCGGGCTCAGGGCGGCTAACATCAGGTACAAAAACAATTGATTAAAATACTACTTAAAATGCAGCCTCATTTCAGTGGAAGCCCAGATTAAAAACTGTTTGGGGGGAGAAAACGTCAAATCTTCACCAAGGCCGACTATCCAGACTGGTCCTACATGGGCCAGAAAAGCCAGGGAAGTCCTAAAAAAGGGATTCCATTACAGAAGGAAAAGGAAAGAAGGGGAGGGAATCAGGCTGATTCCAAGCCAAACGCCAGGTGGAACAACTCTTACAGGCCCTGCGGAAAGAAAGCAGATCCCGCATGGCCCTGGTCTCATGAGACAGAGCGTTCCACCAGGCCAGAGCCAGTGTTGAAAAGGCCCTGGCCCTGGTTGAGGCTAATCTGACTTCCTTCAGTTTTTCAGACTTGCTTTACAATAACTTTTAGCACTAGTTCATGATGTAGTTCTTCATTGATGTATTATGTGTTTTAATGTTGCTGGTTTATGGTTACATTAAGAGCAAGGTTTTTAGGGAAGCCTAAAACAGACTGATCCATCTAATGATATGGAGAATTGGTTTGGTTGCAGCATTCAGACATGCTGTGAAAAGGCTGCAGACCCCCCCGCCCCTCAACTTTCCATCTTGTTCCTCATCAACTTCCTCTGTGATCAAATGCTACAGATAATTTGTTATTATGCAGTTATAGCTATCACATGTTCAGGTCTTAAACAGCCCAGACCAGTTGTGTTTATTGAGGAGCCCTACCAATTTGGGGGGGGGGGGATTTACAGAAGCCGTAGTTCCACCTTGTAAATGGTAATTTTATGTCTTGTGTGATCTGTGGCCAGAAGGGGAAACTTCTCAGGAATTAAAATTAAAGCACAAGGATGAATTATAGTTGGGCATGAGAAATGTTACTGCTGCACATTGCTGAGTGCATCCATAGCACTTGTGTGTTTTGTGATCTCTGTTTTGTGATCTCTCAGTAGCCAGTAGGGGTGTGTGTGTGAGAGAGATATATATATATACACAGTGTGTATATATATATATATATATATGCTTTCGTAGATTTTCACGGGTACAGGAATGCAGGTTTTGGTGTCCTCGGGTGTCTTCCCGTGTAAAAGTTGGGGTGTCTAGGCGACGTTTCGACGAGGTCTCACTCGTCATCTTCAGGCTGGTGCTTTCGGCTTCTTGTTACTGGAACAGAGCGGGATCTCAATGTTTGAGTTCCTATAAATACTGTAGAGGGGGTGTGGTGTCTAGCCTCCAATGTTCTGGGCAGAGAGGAAGTTCCCAGGCTAGTGTGCCTTTTCTTCTTTTGTTCCTTAATTACTTGAGAGATACCTTGAGTGATTTCTTGAGTGATATCCTGAGTACCACTTAGGTGGGTCATTAGGTGTGGATTAGTTGCTAAAGTCTTTGTGTCTTGACCTCTTGAACTTTGTGAAGAGTTTTCCTGAGAAGATGGCTGTATTGCACTTAGTTGTGCTTTGGCTTGGCTTCGTGTATAGGGGCGAGCTGTGGTTTTGTGGCTTGTGTCAGCCAGATCTGTGTAGGGATTGCAGGGGGGTGCAGCATCCGGAGGTGCCACCATGGATTGGCTACTGGATGGTGTCAGTAATTCATCTGTGGAGAGGGTCTGGGTTTGGGTCTGGTGTGGTTGATTGGTGTTGGCGTTCTGTGTGCCTCTGGATCTGGTGTCAGTTTTTGTGGGGAGGGCTAATTTCCAGATGTCTGGCAAGCGGGATGTGTCGTCACGCTTGTTCATGTTGTGAGGGTGTTTCTCTATCTCGATGGCTTCCATGATTATTCTCTTGTGGTGATGTTCCGTGTTAAAGAGCAATTTGGAATCTGCAAAATTAATTTCGTGTCCTGTTTCTTTCATGTGTTGGAAAAGAGAGGAAGTTTTTTCTTCTTTTTTGACGGCATTCTTGTGTTCTGCGATACGTGCATTTATTCGTCTGTTTGTTTGTCCAATGTACGTGGCTGGGCAGACTTTGCAGGGTATTTCATAGATCCCTTGGTTTTCCAACTGGATTTTATCCTTGGGGTTTCTGAGGATATTGGCTATTTTTTGGTTGGTGCAAAAGGCTGTTTTGATATTGTGTTTATGGAGGATTTTGCTAATTTTATCTGTAGTGCCCTTGATATAAGGAAGGAGGGCCATGCCATTGTTTTCTTCTGTGTCTTGGTTTTTGGGGGGTGTTTCCTTTTGGATTAGCTTCGTAATCCTGTTTTGCTGGTATCCATTGGCAATTAACACATTTGAGAGATTCTGTAACTCAGTTGTCAAGTGGTCTTTGTCAGCCAGGCGTTTGGTTCTGGAGATGAGAGTCTTGGCTACGGAGTTTATTTGTGCAGGGTGGTGGTGTGATTGTGCATGTAAGTAGCGGTTGGTGTGTGTTTTTTTCTGGTAGATAGTGTGTCCTAGGGAGCCATCAGGTTTTTTGTAGATTAGGACGTCAAGGAAGGGAAGTTGGTTGTTGGCTTCTATTTCCATAGTGAATTGTATTTTGGGGTGTAAGTTGTTGAGATGTGTGAGGAAGCTATCCAGTTTTTCCTTCCCGTGTGGCCAAATTACAAAGGTGTCGTCAACATATCTGAGCCAAAGTTTGGGTTTGTGTTCTGACTTGTCTAAAGCATTGGTTTCAAAGTGTTCCATGTACAGGTTTGCGATGACCGGTGAGAGGGGTGATCCCATAGGTGCTCCTTCTATCTGTTTGTATCTTTGTCCATTGTGGATGAAGTACGTGTTGGTTAGGCAGTGGTTGGTCAGGTCCAAGATGTATTCGGGGGGATTGTATTTGTTTTGAATAGCTGTCAAGGCTTCATTAATGGGCACTTGTGTGAAGAGAGATACAACATCGAAGCTCACAAGTAGGTCATTAGGATGTAGGTTTTGCTTCTTTATTGTTTCTATGAACTGGAAGGAGTTTGGTACGTGTGAAGAGATGGATTCTGCATAGGGCTGAAGTTGCTTGGCGAGAAATTTAGCGAGATTTTGTAGAGGTGAGCCTATGGAGCTGACTATTGGTCTGAGTGGTGTTCCTTCTTTGTGTATCTTGGGGAGGCCGTAGAGTTTGGGGCATCTGGATGATTTTTCTCTGGGGATGATTCTTAGCTGGATTTCTTCACTGATAGGAGAGGCTTTTATTTTGGATTTGGTGGTTTTTTCCAGATAGGTGGTGGGATCTGTTTTTATAGGTTTGTAGGCAGGATCTTGGAGTAGCTTTGATAGTTTTGCTTGGTAGTCCGATGTGTTCATCAAATTAATTTTGCAGATTCCAAATTGCTCTTTAACACGGAACATCACCACAAGAGAATAATCATGGAAGCCATCGAGATAGAGAAACACCCTCACAACATGAACAAGCGTGACGACACATCCCGCTTGCCAGACATCTGGAAATTAGCCCTCCCCACAAAAACTGACACCAGATCCAGAGGCACACAGAACGCCAACACCAATCAACCACACCAGACCCAAACCCAGACCCTCTCCACAGATGAATTACTGACACCATCCAGTAGCCAATCCATGGTGGCACCTCCGGATGCTGCACCCCCCTGCAATCCCTACACAGATCTGGCTGACACAAGCCACAAAACCACAGCTCGCCCCTATACACGAAGCCAAGCCAAAGCACAACTAAGTGCAATACAGCCATCTTCTCAGGAAAACTCTTCACAAAGTTCAAGAGGTCAAGACACAAAGACTTTAGCAACTAATCCACACCTAATGACCCACCTAAGTGGTACTCAGGATATCACTCAAGAAATCACTCAAGGTATCTCTCAAGTAATTAAGGAACAAAAGAAGAAAAGGCACACTAGCCTGGGAACTTCCTCTCTGCCCAGAACATTGGAGGCTAGACACCACACCCCCTCTACAGTATTTATAGGAACTCAAACATTGAGATCCCGCTCTGTTCCAGTAACAAGAAGCCGAAAGCACCAGCCTGAAGATGACGAGTGAGACCTCGTCGAAACGTCGCCTAGACACCCCAACTTTTACACGGGAAGACACCCGAGGACACCAAAACCTGCATATATATATATATATATATATATTTGCTTTCGTAGATTTTCACGGGTACAGGAATGCAGGTTTTGGTGTCCTCGGGTGTCTTCCCGTGTAAAAGTTGGGGTGTCTAGGCGACGTTTCGACGAGGTCTCACTCGTCATCTTCAGGCTGGTGCTTTCGGCTTCTTGTTACTGGAACAGAGCGGGATCTCAATGTTTGAGTTCCTATAAATACTGTAGAGGGGGTGTGGTGTCTAGCCTCCAATGTTCTGGGCAGAGAGGAAGTTCCCAGGCTACACCCCAAAATACAATTCACTATGGAAATAGAAGCCAACAACCAACTTCCCTTCCTTGACGTCCTAATCTACAAAAAACCTGATGGCTCCCTAGGACACACTATCTACCAGAAAAAAACACACACCAACCGCTACTTACATGCACAATCACACCACCACCCTGCACAAATAAACTCCGTAGCCAAGACTCTCATCTCCAGAACCAAACGCCTGGCTGACAAAGACCACTTGACAACTGAGTTACAGAATCTCTCAAATGTGTTAATTGCCAATGGATACCAGCAAAACAGGATTACGAAGCTAATCCAAAAGGAAACACCCCCCAAAAACCAAGACACAGAAGAAAACAATGGCATGGCCCTCCTTCCTTATATCAAGGGCACTACAGATAAAATTAGCAAAATCCTCCATAAACACAATATCAAAACAGCCTTTTGCACCAACCAAAAAATAGCCAATATCCTCAGAAACCCCAAGGATAAAATCCAGTTGGAAAACCAAGGGATCTATGAAATACCCTGCAAAGTCTGCCCAGCCACGTACATTGGACAAACAAACAGACGAATAAATGCACGTATCGCAGAACACAAGAATGCCGTCAAAAAAGAAGAAAAAACTTCCTCTCTTTTCCAACACATGAAAGAAACAGGACACGAAATTAATTTTGCAGATTCCAAATTGCTCTTTAACACGGAACATCACCACAAGAGAATAATCATGGAAGCCATCGAGATAGAGAAACACCCTCACAACATGAACAAGCGTGACGACACATCCCGCTTGCCAGACATCTGGAAATTAGCCCTCCCCACAAAAACTGACACCAGATCCAGAGGCACACAGAACGCCAACACCAATCAACCACACCAGACCCAAACCCAGACCCTCTCCACAGATGAATTACTGACACCATCCAGTAGCCAATCCATGGTGGCACCTCCGGATGCTGCACCCCCCTGCAATCCCTACACAGATCTGGCTGACACAAGCCACAAAACCACAGCTCGCCCCTATACACGAAGCCAAGCCAAAGCACAACTAAGTGCAATACAGCCATCTTCTCAGGAAAACTCTTCACAAAGTTCAAGAGGTCAAGACACAAAGACTTTAGCAACTAATCCACACCTAATGACCCACCTAAGTGGTACTCAGGATATCACTCAAGAAATCACTCAAGGTATCTCTCAAGTAATTAAGGAACAAAAGAAGAAAAGGCACACTAGCCTGGGAACTTCCTCTCTGCCCAGAACATTGGAGGCTAGACACCACACCCCCTCTACAGTATTTATAGGAACTCAAACATTGAGATCCCGCTCTGTTCCAGTAACAAGAAGCCGAAAGCACCAGCCTGAAGATGACGAGTGAGACCTCGTCGAAACGTCGCCTAGACACCCCAACTTTTACACGGGAAGACACCCGAGGACACCAAAACCTGCATATATATATATATATATATATATATGCTTTCGTAGGCACTACAGATAAAATTAGCAAAATCCTCCATAAACACAATATCAAAACAGCCTTTTGCACCAACCAAAAAATAGCCAATATCCTCAGAAACCCCAAGGATAAAATCCAGTTGGAAAACCAAGGGATCTATGAAATACCCTGCAAAGTCTGCCCAGCCACGTACATTGGACAAACAAACAGACGAATAAATGCACGTATCGCAGAACACAAGAATGCCGTCAAAAAAGAAGAAAAAACTTCCTCTCTTTTCCAACACATGAAAGAAACAGGACACGAAATTAATTTTGCAGATTCCAAATTGCTCTTTAACACGGAACATCACCACAAGAGAATAATCATGGAAGCCATCGAGATAGAGAAACACCCTCACAACATGAACAAGCGTGACGACACATCCCGCTTGCCAGACATCTGGAAATTAGCCCTCCCCACAAAAACTGACACCAGATCCAGAGGCACACAGAACGCCAACACCAATCAACCACACCAGACCCAAACCCAGACCCTCTCCACAGATGAATTACTGACACCATCCAGTAGCCAATCCATGGTGGCACCTCCGGATGCTGCACCCCCCTGCAATCCCTACACAGATCTGGCTGACACAAGCCACAAAACCACAGCTCGCCCCTATACACGAAGCCAAGCCAAAGCACAACTAAGTGCAATACAGCCATCTTCTCAGGAAAACTCTTCACATAGTTCAAGAGGTCAAGACACAAAGACTTTAGCAACTAATCCACACCTAATGACCCACCTAAGTGGTACTCAGGATATCACTCAAGAAATCACTCAAGGTATCTCTCAAGTAATTAAGGAACAAAAGAAGAAAAGGCACACTAGCCTGGGAACTTCCTCTCTGCCCAGAACATTGGAGGCTAGACACCACACCCCCTCTACAGTATTTATAGGAACTCAAACATTGAGATCCCGCTCTGTTCCAGTAACAAGAAGCCGAAAGCACCAGCCTGAAGATGACGAGTGAGACCTCGTCGAAACGTCGCCTAGACACCCCAACTTTTACACGGGAAGACACCCGAGGACACCAAAACCTGCATTCCTGTACCCGTGAAAATCTACGAAAGCATATATATATATATATATATATATATATATATAATTACAGCCTCAGTGCATTGGTTGCTTATTCTGTAGTGTGTATAATGAGCTAAGATGGAGAAAGTACTTTGATTCAGGAAAAAAAATACAGTATTGGAAAGTGTTGCCACAATATAGCCATGCCACTGAAATTATGCACAAAATAAGCAACAGAAAGGGATGCAGGTCATGGCAGTTAAATTGATCTGAAATTATTAATTATATTAATTTACAGATAATATTCAGGTTGACTTTAACTGGAGTTTCCTTTTAATCTACTTTGGCTTGTAAATAAAGTAAGAAATTCTTACTGTTGTTGGTACCAGTGCTGTGTTATCTGTTTCATTTCCGTTGCATCTCTCTACCCCAGCCATAAAAATTTGTTCTTGTTTTCCCCTGTACTGTTCCAGTGCTGTGACCTTGCATGTTTTCATGTGGAGCACCCTTCTCACTGTAGAACTTCAAAGATTTCTCTTCTCCTGCCCCAACATACACATTTTAGAGTAGAGTGCTCTTTTGGACTGTATCATCTATATGCCAAATTGATGCCCCATAGGTTTGAAGAGAGGTCTTTAGTAGCTGCTTTGCAGTCTTGGAATTCATTTTCCTTAGAGTTACATAGTGGTTCAAGTCTCAGTGTTTATGGGATACACTATCAGACTGGAAAAGGGTTAAGCAGATGTACTTTTTAAAGTACTTCTAAAAACATGGTTATTTTATTCTGATGGGTTCACGGTGTCATACTTTTAAATCACCAATATGTGTGTTGAGATCTAGATAATGAATGAGATAGAAATTGATTGAAATAAATGAAAATGTGTACTATCCCAGTCCTTAAAAACTACATACAAGTTTGCATGCTTTTAGGCATTTTGAGATGAAAACTGTTTGTTCTGTGTTTGGAAGAAGTATCTTGGTTGTATGGCACATTTGTCTGGGCTAGCTTGTAAGACGACAAAATGAAACTGCACACTTGACTGAATTGTTCTAGCCATAGATCCTTATATTCCGGCTTTTGATTTCCTGCTTGATTATGTTGATGACAAATGAAGTGTTTCATATGATCACCATGGCTTCTTTTAGCCTTTCAGGAAGGCATGCCAAACTTGGTGGCCCTATATTACAGCCTACTGGAAGGCTTATAAACATGTTGTTTTTTGCACCCCCAAGCAACACAGGTGGATATACCATAGTTGGGACATAGCTCCTTAAAAGTTGTTCAGATTTGGTAGTTTGCACTCAATTTTTGGAAGTGTAGACAATTCAGTTGTGCATGAACAATGGTCAAAGCATGAATTCTTTACATAGAAATTCAATTTATTTCTATGGTACTTACTTCAAGCAAGTGTGCTAAGGATCAAGAGAAACTGCCCCATATGAAAGAGCCTGACTTACTTTGGTTGAGATTACTGAAATTTCAACTATGGTTGCAGTGTGTTGATGTGTGTTCTTTTTTAAAAGGGAAGTGGCAGAGCAATCTAGTATTGTTTTAAAGTACAGCTGAACAAGTGAAGAAACTTTAGCTTGGAAGTGTTGTTTCCTTAATTTTGGAAATTAAACTTGTTGACTTGAAATACATTGTGATACAACATTGATAATATTCTGTATTATCTGCATAGGCAAATCTTACTCATAGTGCAGTCCTCCACAAATCATGGGTACTGACTGAAGTTATGAAAACGTGACCTACTACTTGTGGTTTTGCTTAATCACCTGTTGAGTGAAATTGTCTGGGGTTTGAAAGGCACAAGACCCCTTTAGTGAGATTGAAATTAATATGACATTCAGATTCCACTTTGGAATCTGTAAAGGTGGATTTTGAAATCAGATATTGGCTTAAATATTTTGAATCACACTCGTGGGTGGGTTCTTATTTAATGTTCACAATTCATCCTTGACATTTTGAAATGTATTTTTAATCCTTAGACACTCTAATCAAAGAGAAGGTAACATCTTTTTTTAAGCAATTGAGAATTAACTGAGGCATAAGTATATTCATCACTGCAGTTCCATTTCTGCTGTGTTCTGGCTCTGTCCTGGCATCTAGAGATTGTGGGTAGCGGATTGTGGTTGCAGTTGGACCCATGCCAGTCACAAAATGTGCCTGGCACCTTGCTAATTTCGAACACTGGAGATAGGCCTTTGGTCTGATTCAGCAGTACTATCCTTGTGTTCTTAAGGCACTTAAAAACAGCAGAAATTATCTAGAATTGTTGTGATTTCCTGAGGATTGTTGAGAGATAGCTTCTTCATATGAGCTTGGGCTGCTTGGGTCTCCTCCACTAGTGGGTCTATAACTTGCAAATGGTACCTTGAAGATTATGGACCTCATAAGGCTTTTGCATATCTTTTAGAATCTCCTGGACTGCAGATGATCTGGGACACCTAACTAATGTTAAATTGAGTGGAGAATAATATTTTTGTTTTTTGTTCTCTGTAATATTCCTTATATTGATAGCAGTTGCAGTGCACAATATGTAGTGCACAGTATAAAAAAATGTAGGGACTGGTCACTCTTTGAGTTTGGAAGATTGCTTTGATATTTTACCAACTAGAAGTTACCATTCCTCCTAGGAGTTAGCCATGAGTGTTGAGTGATGGATACTGGTGGCAGAGAGAGCATAAGGGAATGGGGGTGTCTTTTGCCAAAGACCCCCATTTGCAGACATCGGCTAACTACACAGAATGCTTCTATTTGAAAAATGACCCAGCTTCTACAGAGACAAGAGCTGATATAAGATAGATACAAAGCTGCTGCTTAGACAAATGCTCATTAGAGCATTCAGAGACTTCAAGATTTTTACAATGATGCATTGTTTCAGATAAGAGTCCTTTACAGGTGATGCCTTGTGGATGTAGCCCTTTAAATAGGCAAGATGAAGTAACCAATGCTGGTTCCAAAGTTGTAAATGTCTTGTGAACAGAAACAGCTTCCTAGCGTCCTTATAATAGGAAACAACAGTGTACCTTGTGGTATATCATAATTACTGCCAAAGGTTTTTGTGGCAGACCTCAAGCACAACAAACTCTCATTAAACTTGAATTGAATCCTTACAGTTGGTGGCTTCAGTCAGGCAGTTCTATGACAATGCAGTTAGTGTTATGACTTCTGCATAATCAAATTGAAAAGCAACAATTACCTGAAGTAATCACATTTACCTAATTAGAAAATGGCTTTCTTTCAGTAGGCAACGCTTTAGAAGCTTTGCCAAAAGTGTGGTGGCCATGATGCTTTTGAGTCTTTAGTCTAGTTTGCAGAGATTCTAAAAACTTGCCCAACAATTGAAGATTTGACTGTTGAAGTTGAAGTTTATAAGGGGAAGTTCATCCATCCCCTGTATATTTCCATAGGATTTACTGGTTTCTGTATGCAGACATAAAACTCTGCTAAAATTGAGCTCTCCTTAGACTTGTTGCAGTTGCCTATCATAACTGTAAATGGTAGAGTTTTATATGCTCTTCATATTAAAAGGATCTTTGGAATTGAGGCTGGTTTCAATGCAACAACTTATGTCTGGAGAGATATGTTAGTCTGTGCTGATACTGTTTTATCTTGGATAAGAGCTTCATAAAAGCTACTCTAACTTTTATAATAAGGCTTAATATTATTTTTTATGTATTGAATTAATCTAGGAATACATATCTTAACTTGTTTTAGATTGAAAGATGGCTGTCACATTATGATGGCAGATTTTGACATATCTGAGATACTGATTCTCCCTTCAGATTACAGTTTTTTTCAAGTTAATATACAACTTTGTCAACTTCAGCGGGGATTTAAAAAGATTAGCTGCCTATTTGGCAAGATGATCAAATAAGAATCATCCAGATTTGAATGCTTTACTTTTTAATGTAAACCTAGGGCTGATGTACACTTCTGGTGGCAAATATGGGTCTGCAAAGCTTGACTGATCCTTGCAGCTAGATAGGGGTGGGGTTTCTGTTTCTAGGGGAATAGAAACAGGTGGGTGTGAGGTACTTAATTCTTCCCTTGCTGCTTTTGCTCACATAACAATTCTTTTCTCCACAGTTTTTTCTCATTTTATGTGGGAGACCCCATACCTGGGAAACTTTACTGAGAGAAAAAGAGGTGCAGGAGGGGGTTTCAGGGAAAAGCAGTGGGCAAGGGTATGTTCTGAGACCCTTTACAATTATTTTACTTCAGGCTTCTCAAAAAAAGTTTGCAAAGTTAGCAAGTGGGGAGAAACTACAGTGCTTTTGTTCTGTAAATATGGCCCCCTCCGTGGCTGGGGTTACCATGTGTGCATTCAACCCATATATAAAGTTTACCAAACCTAAAAGTAAACTGCTAAGTTTTTTGTTGTTGAAAACTATTTTAAATAAAGCAGATACAGTTTTTTAATAAAAAGAGAAAGAAACAATTTTTGAAGAGGTATTCAAAATAGTAAAAAGCCAGATCAAATTTATTATTAATTTTTAGGTAATTTTATAATTCATAGCTTATTTTTCTTATGGTATTTTTCTTGTCTTTCTATAGGGATTAAAGACACACAGGAGTCTTCATGGATATAGTTGATACATTTAATCATTTAATTCCTACTGAACACTTAGATGATGCCCTATTTCTAGGATCCAACGTGGAGAATGAAGTCTGTGAGGATTTTAGTACAAGTCAAAATGTCTTAGAGGATTCGCTGAAGAACATGCTCAGTGATAAGGACCCTATGCTAGGATCTGCAAGTGCTCAGTTCTGTTTGCCTGTTTTGGATAGCACTGATCCCAATTTCCAGATGCCTTGTTCAACAGGTAAATCTTAATATTTTTTAAGTATATGCTTTTGAATAGAGCAGAAGCTGGTGATGTTCCATTTTGCTCTGAAAACATGAATCCTTTCCCCCCTGCTCTGCTTCATGGCTTGGAGCCTAAGGTTAAACCACTAGCTTTCCTTCACTTCACTTGAGGTAACCATTATATTTATTGAGGTGCTTTAAAATAAGTTGTGGAGAGGAATACTTAGGATTATTTTCAGATAGTGTTTATCTTACTAAAATACAGTAGGGATTTGGTTTGCACAGCATTGCAGTTTTAGGTTGCACTCGTTTCAGAAAGCGTACCTCTTGATGTGACTGAGGTACTTTCATTTCATTTAACTTTTAATTTGTATACCGCCTTTCTATATTCCTATACACAAGGCAGTTTGTAAGCTGAAGAATTCAATAAAATAGACAGCAAAGATCACACACCTAACAATCTATCCAATACAAAAAAGTCATGATAAAAGCATAACTTTAAAATAAACAACTTGCATTGAGTAATATAATAGTAAATAATAAAATTAAATATCAGCAAATAATAGTTAAATAGTTTGCACTTAACAATTGCAATAAATAATTACTAAACTATAATCAATAAAATTGATGGCAAATTACCATGCATAAAATACCACAAAACATACAGCACCATGTAAAAGGATCAAATTGAGAAACAAGGACATATAACTTACAAAACTATTAAAAAAAAGAAGCCCTGAACTCTTCTTCTCTCTTCCCAGCTGTTTCTGCTTTTCTCAAAGTCATTGTCTGGGAAATACTCCTGGGCTGCAGGGTGGGGCAAGGCAGGTGGAAAAAGCCATTGCCTAATGGCCAGCACAAGCTCTCTCTCCCCTCACAGTTCTTCATTTGGAAACATCTCTCTCATGAAGGCTCCTCACAGTGGCAGCAAATCGTCATTAAAGGGTTTACAGAGCAGATTGGATATGCATTCATCAGGTAGATGGTGTTTCAATGCAGAAAGTTTCCTTTAGATGACTTTTAGGGTATTTACTGTAAAATGGTTCTCTTGTTTGGGGTGGCTACTATGTTAAGTACTTTTAATGTGAAAATTTAATCATTCTATGGTGGTTCCCTGTGTAATGTCATCATAAATGATAGTACCTTATGGAGCAAGTTGACTGCCAGCCAGGAACAATGGGGTTGAATGGAGCGCAGAGCCACTGGGCCCTTCTGCTTCCAGTAGTCAGGACTGGAGGTAGGAGGTACAGTGGAAATGTTATTTTCCACTGCACCATTATCAGGCTGTCTTATACTGAGTGAGATTATTGGTCCAGCTAGCTCAGTATTGTCTACACCAGGGGTGGCCAACTCCCGAGGGACTGCTATCTACTTCTTTCAGAATTAAAATCTGGCAGTGATCTACCACCTTTTTTTTAGTTCAGGTCAAAGTTGTTGAGCTTTTTTTAGAGAGAGGAAGTGCAGCTGGGAAAATAGAAGGAGGATCAAAAGATTGCTGTGGATCTCCCTCTTCCATTTCAGAGATCAGGAGAAAATGCAGGGAGGGAAGAGGGGGCGAGGCGGGGCCGTTTGCTTTTAGACAAAAGCAAAGGAAAATGAGCCCACGATCGACAGTGATTGACTGCAACCTGTTGGACATCCCTGGTCTATACTGACTGGCAGTAGCTCTTCAAGGTTTCAGGCAGGAGTCTTTCTTAGTCCTACCTGGAGATGCCTGGAATTGAATTTGGGACTTTATATATGAGAAGCAGATGTTCTGCCAATGAGCTGCAGCCCTTCCCGCAAAGGAACATCTCAGAGATTGTAGCTTATTTAGGCTACTGATATATTGGAATCTATATGTCTTTTTGCCAATAATTAAACATCTTTTTCAAACCCATGCAAGCATTCAGTCTCCCTTCTAAGCAAGTGTTTAGCCACCACATGATCCTAACATCCTGCTTTTTCCATGTTATTGTTGCGGGCAGCTCCTGTTCACCCTACTCTTCCTTGAATATTAGTGTGGAAAAGAATAGGAGGAATTTCATGGCATTTATTTATTTATTATTTAACCATTTCTATACTGGTTAATTTAATATACAAATGCAAACAATTAAAAAACAACACAGTGCAGGGTTCATAAAAAGCAGTGTAAACCCACACAGCAGTGTAAAATCAGTAAGCAACACTTTAAAATTAGCAAGGAGTATACAAGATAGCTTTAAGAACTAAAAGCAAGGAATTTAAAAAGCTTGGGAGAGGAAAAAATGTTTTGCATATAATTGAGCATTAAAAGTGCTGATGAAAATTGAACTTCCATCCGAAGGCAATGTGTTTAAAACTCTTAAAAGAAACATTGGTCAGACATAATGATTTCCAGACGGCTAACCACCTTAGGCAACAATTCTGTAGTTGCTTACTTGGGAATGAATGGGGCACATTCAACTCAGTAGGACTTATTTCTGAGTAGGATTGTATAGGATCTCTCTGTTAGTCCATTGCAGCAACAGTTTTGAACCATTTTAAGACTAACTTGGCTTATGATGAAATTGACTGTAGTCCACAAAACCTTATACCATAATACAGGTATTAATCTTTAAGGTGTCACACTACTGTTTATTTGTTTTCATGGGTCACAGTGTAGCAAATGCTGTTGTTTTGAAGAAACAGTTGAAGAAACTAGTCTTTAACTATGCTTTTATCGTCTTTTAATCAATGAACCTTACACTAAATGGCCTTAGTAGAAAATTACTGAGTACTTTTCCAGTCCAGGATTCCTGCTATGGCCACAGTGGGCTCCTAATAATGGTATTTTTATACTTGGGATTTGGTTGGGGACAGAACAGTTACGCAGAGATGCAGAAAAAGCAACCCCCTGTTATTACTTTTTGGTAGACACTGACAATTTCTTGCAAATATTGTTGGAAAATAGTAGTAGCTGTGTTGACTTTTCTCTTTTGATCACTAACTTTGGCAGATTTTGTAGAAAGGGAATTGATCAAACATTTTACTAGCAATTTGGCTTATACTTCCATCTCTTCCCCATTAAGTTGTGCATGCTGAGCAAGCGTTGGATGTCTAGTCAGAAAAGTCACAGTCCTAGTCAGAAATAGGTTGGTGGTAACCAACATGGCAGTGGCAACCTTGGTGTTCCAAATTTCAGTGGCACCCTGTGTGATGCCAAAATCTCCCCCCCAAGTCCCACTCCCCGTCTCTCACCTTCTATTGGATGTCATAGTTGTGGTGCCTCATAGTTGCCCCAGTGTGACTGCACCATTTGTGCTCCCTTAGATCTCCCTTTGAACATACTGTACCTTGTTGAATGCAAGATATGTAGCTACCTGGAATGCTGGGGTAAGGGAGATACAGTTTATAGAAGTTTCTGAAGCAGCTGGGGCACTTCACAGTTTAGATTTGTTGTATCAAACTTAACTCTAGTAGTTTGTATCCAGTGGTGTCCTTCAAGCTGAAAGTTTTATTATTATTATTATTATTAAAAAAATCCAGCATAGATTTTCAATCAGTAGGGAGGTGGGAGGAAATCTTTCCACTTCCTGCTCCCCCTGCAGCCACCCCACTCCATCTCCCATGCTATTGTAAAAGGTGTTTCAGTCCTTTGGAAGAGAGTTTTGGGGGTGTGCATAGTGGAGGGGGAATCAGCAAAAACAATTTCCTTTCCCATTCCACTGATAAAAGCACCTGCTGGATCAAACAGCCTTTGATTAGTGTGAGGGACACTATTGGATTTAACAAAATGCTTTAAAGAACCTGACATGCATTATGTTATAACTTAGCAAGCGGCATTGATAGTTTCCATTGTCAGCTTACACTTTTCTGAATTTTCAGTGGGCAAAATCTAATAGATAGTTGAGTATCCTAGGGTATAGCGCAGGGTATTTGATCTGAAAGACACTGAGGCATTTGTACATGTAGATTTCATAAATCTATTTTCTGCTGAGCTATAAGCATTGTTTCCAGTTTGGGCCTGCCTGATCTTATCTTGCTGGTGTTCTTGGTTGAATAGCAGATGGCGGTTCTTTTTCCTTTGGCCAGTGGGTGAGGTCTGAGTTTCTGTTTTCCCTTCCTTCTGCAGTCTTGGGGCAATTGGTAGCTGGAGCTGACAATTCTTTTGGCAGGTTTGGGGAAAGCATTTACCCTTGAGCTGCCCCTTCTATTCTCAATGGATGGGATGAGGCTGGTCTCCTCCTTAACATGATGTTCTTCCTGGGATGCTAGAGGAACACCTTCCCACTGGCCCTTGATAACCTGGCTGATTGTTCAGAGCAGTGTGTGCTGCCTTTCAATTCCACAGCCCCATTTTTTAATTAGCTTGTACAGAAGCATAATATAAAGGTATCCTATATATTAGGGTTGCCACACGTTTGAATTTTCCCGGTCATATCGAGAATACTGCGCCAAATGGCACCTTGAATCTTATGTTGCGGTCGCCACAACGGAATGTCTGTTCACTAGGGGTTGGATGAAATGGCCCTTGGGACCCCTTCTAATGCTACAATTCTGTGATTCTATGATTTCTGTAGCTTGCCCTTATAACAGTTCACTTGCCCCAGTATGCAAGAAGGAGAAACATGTACAGTTGGAATTAAAATGGTATGAATTATGGAGTAGGATATGACATCAAATAAAAATACAATAGTCATTGCCAGTAGGCTTAGCTTAGGACCAATTTTTAAAGTTATATAGTAGTTCCTATGAGACCCCCTGGAATGGAAATAACTGAGGGAGAGGAGCAGCTCAGTGGAGCTGGTCTCTCATAAGAGCTGATGAAATATCATGTTCACTGTCTACTTCCTTAATTAGGAAGATACTGCATTTTTAATATTTCCACATTATGTGTGTGGTGATTCCTAATACAACTAATTTACTTTATTGTCCTAATCATTTTGTTGTTCATTTATTCTAGAAGATAATGACGGCAAGTGCTTCTTACCCATTATGTTTTTCTGTCTTGTTGCATCTGAAAAGGCCTTGAAATTATGAAAATCCTCTTTTCTTTAAAAGTTGCTGTCGTGTGCGGGATTTTGCAGTTAGGAGGCATTTGTTCTGGTGTCTCAGAACAGTTGCTTTTGATTTTTTTCGTCCTGTATCTTTTTGATTTTTTTACAAAAATGTGCAGAACATTAGATAGCAGCTGATGTTCCTGTGAATGAAAATGGAGATTATAGTGAGGAATGTAGGATGCCTGGGGACAAGTCTATTCACTCGCTTACTTCACAGTATATGAAACAGTAGGGCAGGGTGGGGAGAACTCCATTCACCCTTCCTTGTTGGATAGTGGAGGCTTGCAGAAGTATTTTTCTTTGCTGCCTTGTTACAAAGTCTACCTCTTCTTTCTGAGTCTCCAGATTGGTAAAGATGAAAGTGAAGGGAGATAGAAGGGGTTGTATGTTGAAGATCCTTCCCTGCCCGCCGCTGCTGCTTTAATATGCTGTTCTCCTTCCTTTCCTTTTAATCCTTGTGGGTAGTTCTTTTAAAAATGCAGGTCAAAGTGAATAGAAGTATGAGCAGGGGCATCTCTTAAGGAGCCAGTTTTAACATAGGGCTTTTCAGTTGCTGATTCCTAGGGTACATATGACATTGATGGAGTATGACTGCAGGTGTCAAGATGATGATAATAATAATAATAATAATAATAATAATAATAATAATAATAATAATAATAATAATTTATTATTTGTACCCCGCCCATCTGGCTGGGTTTCCCCAGCCACTCTGGGCGGGTTCCAACAAAGATGAAAAATACACTAAAATGTCACATATTAAAAACTGGTGTCAAGATGCTGAAACTATTCTTAAGGTGACAGTTTTGTAGAGAAGTATAGATTTTTGGCATATTTCACTATAACTTAATATACAGTGGTACCTCGGGTTACATACGCTTCAGGTTACATACACTTCAGGTTACAGACTCCGCTAACCCAGAAATAGTGCTTCAGGTTAAGAACAGAAATCGTGTTCTGGCGGCAGCGGGAGGCCCCATTAGCTAAAGTGGTGTTTCAGGTTAAGAACGGACCTCCGGAACGAATTAAGTTCTTAACCCGAGGTATCACTGTATTTATTTTGGCCTGAAGTTGAATGAGTTTTAATGTAGTTTTAATGTATTTGTATATACTGTCTTGTCTACAAGGCTTGTATCCAGTGTAGTGCTAAGGAACTGCCCTGTAAGCACAATGATTTCTACTAGCACAAAAGGACTTCCCCGCTGCCTCCCCCCGCTTGCCCCGAGATATGTTCTGGGTTTTTCCCTACCACTTCAAAGCAGGTTTGGGGAGGGGAGGGGGGAAATGGGATGACGGGGTTGGATATCACCCATTAAATGCAGTATATAAATAATTCAGATAAACAAATTAAAGAGATACTCAGTGACTAGCTTTGCCTGCAGAAGCTGTTAAGCTGACTCTCTTAAATAAAATTGTGAATCCTAGTGTAGGTAGGAAGATGCCAAAGTGAAACAGATTTTTGTATGGGTGCTAATGGAAATGTTCACACTACCTCCTACAGCTTTGTCGCATGTAGGGGAAGAAAAGTTGGAGAAGGATTAGAATTAAAAGTTTCTTAGGGCATTGTGAATAATTGGCAGTTGTAATCATATTTGAAAGTGTGATATTCTGATGTCTCCTTTAGTTTATTGTTTGGGGGTATGTTTTTTTCTTCTACTTTTTTTTACAGAACTTGTATTTTGTAGATTATGTTGTTAGGCTATCTAGAAATAACAGGCCAGGAGGTAAAAGAAACATAAGGACAAAAGCACCAGCTACTTTCGAATGAGTTTATGTCATCAGGGCTGGATGAATTGCATCCCAGGATAGTAAAGGAACTTTTTGATGTACTCTCGGAGCATCTGTCTAACACAGACCTTTGTCTCCCACCACCTGCCTCATGGGCAATCCAGCCCACTTGTTAAAGTTTACTCCTGAGGGAGGGGTCTGCTTTGCCAGTGCATTCACCACAGGGAACAGAGTGGGTCTAGTCACTCCATGGATGAGCTTGAGGGTTCAATCCTAGAAATGAATTGATTGATGAGTATCTTGCAGCTCACATAACTGGAGGGCTGTTTAGGTTGGTCGAACAGAAGTTGTGCAGGCCTGACTTACACTCTTCATGTGTGAACTGGCCTTAGTAAGGGGGTAGGAATATGGCATTTAACATTGATCCTGTGCATTTTTACATGGAAATAAATCCCACTGAGTTCAGTGGGGCATATTCCAGTTAAGTGTGCAGAGGGCTGCAGCCCTAGGCTATGGTTCTCAGTCTCTGACTGGGAGCTTAGCAGGTGAGTCATCAATTAATAGTTCTCATGATGCAGACTAACATGTTCTGGATTTTACAAATCTAAAAGCAAATCTCTAAAATTAAAAAGGTAAAGGAGATTGTCACTTTTGGATCAGCTCTTTCCATTGTTAAATTCTCTTTCTCTTAGGTGGGAAGGGACAGTGAGGGGACAGCTGATCATTTAAGGACTGAGAACTTCCTGTGGCAAATCAATAAAATGTGAGTCCTTTAAAATTGGCTATGACTCTTTCTCAAGGACCATGTATGAGAAATATACTGCTCTGGATGACTACTTATTTTACCTGCCCAGTGGGATAGTTTGTATATCATGCTTCCTAATTATCCCTTCAGTCTTATTTCTCTCTGTGCCCCCTCCCCGTGCATCATTTCCCTTTAGTTAGTCTAAGTCTCCCAGCTACTTTCATGAGACTGCAGCCCTAATAGATACTTTTAAGGTTTAGGATTTTTATTTCTATTTTTAGTTGTTGGACTTGATGATATTATGGATGAAGGAGTTAAGGAAACTGCCTGCCGTACCATTGATGAAGATGATCTTTCACCTAACAGGAATTTGAGGGACCAAATGGATGGAACGTCAGTCAAATCGCCAAGAAAATCTCCACGTCTAATGACACAAGGTAGGTCTTCTGAGGAAGTTCACATTTATAGACAGCAAATCTCTGCAATTGATTTAGTGTGGGCTGATCAGTGTATTGGAATCTTGGTTCACTGTTGAGTGAACACATTCAGATACCTAAATGTAGTTATATATATTCTTTCTTCTTGTGTTTTATCACTTATAAATGCTTCAGATTTATATTTTAAGTGGAAGTACATTATTTGCCATCAACAGTCTTCCCAGAGATAATGAGAAATTGTTAATGTGTTAAGATAAACTTAGGATCACAATGTTAAGTTATATGAATAAGCTTATCTTTAGTTTCCGATGCAATCCTATGCATGTCTACTTTGTTGTAAGTCCCATTGAGTTCAGTTGTGCTCATTCCAGGTAAGCAGGTACAGAATTGTTCCTTTTGTCTGTTATTTGGCAGATAGATAAAAATACTGAACACTTCATTTGCCTTTTTTAATAGAACCAGTACGAAGTCTGCGGCAGAGCACACTAGCCAAACGTTCAAATGCGTCACCATCTGTTAACCCCAAAAAATCAGCTGTGAAGTCTGGATCTGCTCAAAAGGGAGGACTGAAACAGCAGGATAAAGGGCAGACTAAATGGGAAAATAGTAGTGCCAAAGATCATCCAAGAGATACTGAGCACAGTCGTAATGAATCCTGCCAAGAACAAGAGGCACTGGAAGTGTCATCACCACCACCACCACCTTCTAGCAACGCAGAATGGGTTGCGTGTTGTGCAACTTCAGATGAAGTGAAAGCAGATAGTGAACATAAAAGTCCTAATCAGGCAAAACTAGAGGAAGCAGCTAATGAAGTAGGGAATTCTTCTCACTTACCAGGGACCAGTTCCCCAACTAAAGAAACTGAAAGCGTGACAAAAGTTGTGCTGCCCTATGGTAGTGATGGAGTAGGCTTGGAAGCACCTGCCTTTACAGAAACTAATAAAATACAAAGTAACAGTCTAGTTAAAAATGAAGGGAATGAGACCATGGTTAATAAGTTCACTTCTGAAATGCCTTCAGATGAAAAGGCAAACATTAAAACTGAGGAGCTGAATGAAACTAAAATGGATGAGGAAAGCAAGGAAACAGGGAAGGCCGATACTCCTTTTGTTACAACAGCTTATGAGAATGCAAGTGAAATTCAGGAAACCCCTTCAGTTCAGCCCAGTTTTGTAGATGGAAAGCCTGCCTGTGGCTCAAGCTTGCCAGCTCATCAGATCAGCTCACCAGATGACAGAAAAGAGCCCTCAGATGACTCTAGAAAAGCTGAGTTGAAAGATCTTCCTTTAGGTAGCATTGAACCTGACCAGATTGATTCAAAAGTTGTCAATACCACTTCTGCCAAATCAGAAACAAATACTTTAGAAGATGGTATTGCTCAGTACATTCCAGTCCAAGCTATACATCAGGAGGCTGACAGTGTAAAAATGGCAGTGCATGAGTCACCAGGCTCGCAGGAAGATGGGCATACTGGCATTTCATCAAAACGTGTAAAAAATTTGAAGCCCAAGCACCCCAAGTCTAAACAAAATAAAACTGCAGCTGCCCAGCAGAAAACGGCTTCCGTAAACCAAGAGCTGCACGGCAAAACGCATACTGTGTCAGCTGTTCGCAGCCAGTCTTCAGTAAGTCTGAAGCAGCAAGTCGAGGAGCATGGGGATCTCCAGCATTTTCATAAGCCAGTAAAAGTTAAGAAAAAACATGCAGATAAAGATGTGAAGGCCCAGGGCTGCGAATCTGGAATGGCCTTAAAGAAGCCTCTGCAATTGTTAGGGAAAAACATTCCACGGGGCCAAATCCCACCACAGGTACGGAAGATGTCCGCAGAGAGAGCAAGTGACAAGTCTTCCAGCCATCATTCGGTTTCAAAAGAAATATCACACACAGTGTCGGGACCAGCACATCCTAAACAGGGGCAATTAGCACACCACAACCAGAAGCAGTTACTGAAACACCCCCTTCTTAAAGCCAATAATTGTGTTAAAGAAGAAGGAGGGAAAAGAGATTCCGCAGGTGTGCCTCTGGATAATTTGAAAGAGGATGAAAAAGAGAAACTGAAACTCAGAAAGTTAGAGAGGAATCTTCAGCCTCGACAGAGGAGAAGCAGCAGAAGCCTTTCAGTAGATGAGCCTCCATTGTTCATTCCAGATAATATCTCTACTATAAAACGAGAGAGCTCGGATCACCTATCTCCCACTGAGAGCAAAAGTCTCTGGGTACCTAGTAAGCAGTGTGGGTTTTGCAGAAAACCACATGGCAACAGGTGTGTGTGTGTGTGTAGGTATATGTTTTTGTTGTTCAGATGTTTCAGTAATCAGATACCTGCTTCTCATGTCCTGGAGTCTAGCACCCAGACTATCTTTTTTAAATTAACCACAAAAGCACCCTGTCAACTTTCCAACATTATAGGCTCTTGAGCTACACTTTCTTAAGAAATTAGGGTAAACAAAAAGTGATGAGCTGTGATTACCCAGCGTAATAGTTTGAGTCTATTCATGTTTACACTGAAATAAATCTGTGTTCTGTGCCGTCTGTGGCATAGTAAGTGTGCTTCATGTCGCAACATTGCAAAATAGATATGCAGAAGAGGTTTCTCTGGAGCATTTCCTGCTGCCCATCTCACAAAAGACCAGGCAATCTGCTGGTCAACTTTGAACAACTTCTGTGGGAGCTTCAGTAAAAAAAATTATAGCTCCAACTGGCTGAATAGCTAACATGCTGCATAAACATGATGCATAATTTTTTTCGTATGGGGGATCGTAACAGTGATGTTTGCTAGATGGAGGTATGTAATTTTCTATGGGATATGCTGTTAGCTTCCTGATACTATCCACTGTGTGTTCTTTGGAAGAATGCAGTTGGCTTTTTTCTGATGTTCCAATAATTGGGTTCTGATTAATACATTTGGTTTATATTTAGTAAACAAATCTAACCAAAAGTATACAATAATAATTTTACATAGTATTTAAATATCTCAAAAAAGTTTTACCCCCTGTAGTGAAAAGTAGTTGAACTAAAATATTTAATTAGGAAATAAAATTGCTTCACTTATGTTTGATTAGGAAATCAAGCTCACTTAATGTGTTTTTAAAATGTTATATTCAAAGCTTTACTTGAAAATGACACACTGTACAAGTACAGTGCTACCTCGGTTTATGAACTTAATCTGTTCCAGAAGTCCGTCCTTAAACCAAAACTGTTCTTAAACTGAGGTGTGCTTTCCCTAATGAGGCCTCCCTCCGCCAGTGCCCTTTTACCATTTGGATTCTGTTCTTATACCGAGGTAGAGTTCTCAAACCAAGACACTATTTCTGGTTTTGCTGAGTTTGTAAACCAAATCGTTCTTAAACCGGACTGTTCTTAAACCAAGGTACCACTGTATTGAAGTTGTAAAAATTTAAACAGGATGACTTAGTGGCTTATGCTTCCCTGACATTATTTAAAAGTTTAAAAATTGGGGAGTTGTATTTCTCATCACTAATTGTGTCACATGATAAAAACAGCATGAGCCTATTAAAAATAAGTTGGAAAACAAAAACCTTTAAAGATATTACTTTCATAGGTCCAAAGAACCCTGTATTCCCCTTACTGGTAATCATCTAAAATAATAATTAACACTTTGAAACTGCCTATTTTGCTTGATATTTTAGCTTTTTATTGTGTTACTCACACATTTTATGAAAAGAATGGCTTTTAAGAAATGGATTTATCACATCAGTGTTGGCATCTGGACACATTGATTGGCTTTGTTTGGACATCATGCAAATCATAGTATAATGTGATAAAAACCTGGTGTAGCTCTGAGGAGATTGGAAACTTATTCACTTCTGGTTCCTGTTAATCACAGTTTAGTGTGTTGTCCTAACTCTAAACTGTGATGAAGTTAACTAGTTCATTTAAACAAACATCTTCATATCCCATTTTTGAAGTTGACTAACAAGCATAATAGACCTTAATCAGTTTGTTGGTTTGGACAACATGACAAGCGATAGAAAAGCAACAATGGAAGCAAGAGTTTCTGAACTCTTTTATGGCCATACAGGGGCGAGAGAGTGTGAACCTAAACCACACTGTAGCTTGTTCTTGTTATGCTAAACTGTGGTTTAACATGATGTCTGAACAGAGCAATACTGTGCATAGAAATTTGAATTATTATTTTTTTAAAAAAATGGTTTCCGTAATTTAATAGATACCTAACTGTTGGTAACAGTGGTATCTCATTCTTCTGATGAAAACGTTTACCACCTTTCTTTGTAGGTATTGTTTAAAATTGTGGAGTTGTATTCAACTAAAATAATTGCATGTGTGGAACAACTTTTCTTCCCTTGGGTGCCCACAATCTGCCCTGTAGAATGTGGAGGAAGGAGAGGAAGGAAAAGTTCTGTTGCACTTGTGGAAGACATTATGCAATTATTTAGTTGGATACAACATGTGGTTTTTAAGATATCAGTTGCCTACTGCATATTAAAATGATGGTCTTGTTCAGGTTGTTGGTACTGGTGGCAACATAATGGATTGGACCCAGACTTGTCCATGTGTAAATTGAAGGGCTGTTTCCATTCATGCTAGGATCTGGGATGCAGTAGGGTCTTTCTCTTAGAGAAAGGGGCAAGTCCTCCCTTTACTACCTCCCATACTGTTTTGGAAGATCATCTAACCATGCACTCAATAGAATTCAAGTGGGAAAAAAGTCATTGGGTCTTTATTGCCTAAATTTTAGTAGCTTTTTGTGCTGCTGACAGAATAAATGATGCTTGACTTTAGAACAATGTAAAATTAGTCCCTGCCATTATAAGCATAATTTGATGACCTCTTCCTCCAAATATTACAGGTTTTGATAAGTAGAAATTATGGAGTATAGGAAAATTAAGCTGGCATTTTCAGCATGGTGAATAAAGCTGTATCCCAGCAGCCCTAATGGGCATGCATAAATTTTGCATTCAGGAGTTTGCCTTATTCTTATTGATATTGGGTAGTGTTGCATGTGTGCAGCAGGGAATCATTAAAATAACATTTACACAGAAATATGTGTTCATTTTGGTTGTTAAAACTAATTCTGAGTTTGGTTAAACGATGTAATACGTTGTATTTAAAATGAATTTAAATGTGTAGTCTGGGGATCTTCTGCTTGCTGAAAACATAAGCGTAAAGGGAAACGTATATAAAAACATACTTTTTGAAGTATGCTTACCACTGTACTTTCTATAGTTTGGTTCTTTGTTTTACATTTGGAATAGAGTCACTTTCACTTATGGCATACTGTTTTCCACCTGATAACTAAGTTAGTTCATTAATAACTTGCTTCACATGGTAGAATAATATTTTTTTACGTTTTTGGAAAAGTGCATCTAGTGGTCCGCACTTGCAATGATACTACTACTTTCTTTTTAATCCAGTTATGTTAGGTTTCCTTTCAGGCTCAATTCTAACTTGAAACATTACTTTTTGTACCGGGGCTCTCGGCAGTGGTTTAAAACTGTAGCGCCCTTCCCATTCTGTAAAGTGGATCCACATGATGAAACCACAGGGAGGCCGCACTGCTGGTCCACTCACCCAGCTCCACTTCTTATCTCTGCATTTGAACAAATGCCTGAAGCGGGTAGGCAGTTAGGCAGTTGCACTTGTAGAGTCTCCTTCCATTCGATTGTCAGCTTGTACTTTGGGCCTTTTGATCATGTAGAAAAACCTTGACAAATATAGCTGGCTTTCCCCTTCAGACCTTTGCTCGATGCTCAGAGGTGGAAGTGGAGCGAGGCAAGCGGACGAAATGTCCATGGCCAACCACTCTAATTGTGTGTAGCCTGTTCACTTGGATCATGTGTGAAAGGGGCTTGTTTCTCTTAGAATTACAAATATCCTACTGAGAATTATGAGTATCTTACTGAGAAATGTTTGAAGTATCTTTTCAGAAGAATGATGTGAACAGAGGTCATACTACGTCATTAAAAACTGCATAGGAATATATTGCTGCAGTACAGATGTGCACATTAAATGGTGGATTGGATCAATACTAACAAAATAATCATATGAATGTGTCCTCCAGTGCATGTATGTATCATGTTTGCAGCCCAAGGGTGGAATCCAGAGCTGACCTCTCTACTGACAGAAGGCATTCATCAGAGGAATTGGGTGGGAGGAAATTTTCAGTGATTCCTTGTCCATCTTGCCCCTCCTTAAATCTGCTTCATAGGATTTTGGGGCTACCATATTTTTGAAGGGCATGGGGCTGGGGTTGCAGGTGGAGAGGGTATTACCAAAAATCACTGCCCTCCTATAGCTTCCCCATCTCTGTCCAACAATTCAACATTTTACTTTTTTGGAGGGTAATTCTCTTTCCCCCCCTCCCCTTTGCTTCTGTTTAAGTTCTTCTTTAGAATTTGAAGATCAGATTGTCCTTGACATGAGAAAATTTTTAGTTATGCCCTTAGTGTGGAATTTGTTGTAGAATCAGGTCTTCCATGTTTGCCAATCTACAGTACCTACTTCAGTTCATCTGTGTTTACGGTGGATTAACAATTTATCTTTATGTAGTTAGCTACATATACTTCTTAAATATTGGTACATTTATTGTACTTTATTCCTGTAAAGTTTTAAGAATTAGCTTCCCTTCTTTGTGTCTGTAAAAACAAAGGGTGGTTTCCCCCCTAAATGCTAGAAGAGGGTGTAATTTAAAGTATGCTAAATGGCTATATATGCTAAATTGAAATGATGTATTTATTATAGCCATACCAAGAAAACTGAAAATGTTTTTCAACAGAGTAGTTACTAAAAATACAGTTGACAGTATTTGTTTCACCCTACATGAACTTGCTTCACATCGAAGAATGGAATGGAAAAGGAAGTGAAGAATGACTTTTTGCATTTACTAACATTAATTTCTAGTTCATGAATATGCTGCTCGATTTGTTTACAAAAGCAATCTGTGCTATGTATTTTAAATAAAGTTAATTTTGAGTTGGTGTATCATTTTTAAAAACTTGTCTTCAAACCCAACAAAATTATTTTGACTGTCCACATTCCACTTGGGTGACTGCTTATTTGAAAAAGATAGTCTGGACGTTGCATTAGTATATTTTAAGAGACTCTGTATTTACAGTAACAAAACCATGGTTCAGATACATTTATTGTTTTACTCTGTTTGCAGAAGGCAGTACATTGTTGCAATCAGAACATCTGTTTTAAAAATTGGTGCTTAAGTGAACTGTGTACAACCAGTGCTTCATTTTGTTTTCTTAAATGTTTGCAGCATGTTGGTTCTAATGTAAAGCTTATTGAAACACTTTGAATACCACCCCATTATTAATATTTTTAAATGATTTTTTCTTTCTTTCTGTTGCAGCTACACATCTGCTAATTCAGCCTTACAACATGAGTAGCGCTTGGACATCAAACTGTGAAGCTGTCTGCAGCCAGAATTTTTAGTATTAGCTACAGTTACACACCCCTTCAAAAGCCACGGAAAAAGAAATTGTTTGGCCTTTAAAGCCGTCTTCAGCTCTTCATAAATGATACGCTCCTTTTAGACATTTGGGGGCATCTCCCTTGCTCCTTGACAAGTGAGATTCCTTTTTACAGAGGTATTGAGGTGGGTGGAGCCTTGTGGCCCTGCAGATGTTGTTGGACTCTCATCCACCCTAATCTGCATGGGTAGTTGAAGTCCAGCAATCTCTGCAGGACTGCAGGTTCCCCACTCTTCTCTTACTAACTTTGCTACATGCTTGTTAGCTATCCTAAATCTACACAGTATTCCTAGTGACAGTACTAAAATTCAGTCTCTAATGGACAAAACTTTTAAATGAATTCAGAACAACAAATTGGGGTCTGATGTTTACTTAGAAAATGCCAGCTTTCATTTTTGGCTGGCATGTCTATCCCTGCCACGTTCATATTCTCTTTATCAAAGTGATGAAAAGAAAAGACAAGGAAATACCCATTGTGTTTGGAGAGTAAATTAAATACTCTTATTTTGTATTTGTAGAACTAAATTAGAGCTTTGTAAGCTGATACAGAATATAGCTAACCAGCTAGCTTAAGCCGCCCAGAGTGGCTGGGGAAACCCAGCCAGATGGGCAGGGGTATAAATAATAAATTATTACCATTATTATCATCTGTTAACTATTCCCATGTTTGTGCTATAGGCTTGAATTTTCCTATAGCAGACCAAGCCATAAATTGGTGTATTTGTCAAATCAAATTTCTGTTTATAGGTAGGATCACAATATAAATTTAACTTCTAAATAAAGTTCTAAAAGAGCTCATTAAGAGCTAGTAACAGTTGTATAAATTTGGAATGACACAAATTGTCATTATTCCAGACTGGAGTTTTTTTAAATACAAAAATGTACTGGTTCAGAATTCAACACACACACACACAAAAATGCTTACAGGTTGTATGACATTAACTGAAAAATGAGAGTTAAATTGGAACAGAAATTACATAGCATAGAAATTACATAGAAATCACATAGAGTCAGGATGTGTCTACATAGTTTAAGCCTATGTTCATAAAGATTTATTTCAGTTGGTGTTTAACTGAGTTTAGTCACTTGACAAAAGCGATGTACAGATCTGATAATTTGGGAGCCATCTTGATAGCCTGCTCCTTGTTTGTTGCTCCCCATCCCAGTCAATGAAAAACTGAGCAATAAGGAGTCCACCTTGGTGTTATCTTGTTTCTTTGCTTTTCTACCGTAATGCTCTTGTTGAAACAACAAATTCAGAAGCAGGCTTGCCCTTTTAAAACAATCAGAAAATATAGATTCATTTTAATTTACCTAAACATAATTGCAGCTGCTTCGTGAAAGATTGTGGCAGCCGCTGTCTTTTGTTCAGGACACTGGGAGCACTGCTGTGATTGATCAACAGTTATATTTACGTGCTCAATAGTTGTTTTAGAACACCTTTCTCCTCTCTTGAGTGTGCTCAGCATCTGAGTGAGTGACTGCTATTGAAAGTACAATGCCCCATATTGCTGTTCTGAACACTTTCCCATATTGACCTTTTCTTTCTTAATTGGAATAGTCGCTGCTAGTATTTCAAAAGTATGAAATTAATTCTGATTCCAAACATAATGTCCGTAACCCAAAATGGGCAGGTGTTCCCCATAACCCTTTCAGGCATGGGGTGAATGGAACACTTTTCTATTTCTGTATGGTCTCCCTACATTGCAAATGTATTCCTCTTTATGCACACCAGAGATGCAAGATCATAAAGCCTGAAAAAGCTTTCACTAGTCTGGGGATAGGCAGTGTGATGCCTGGCAGAGAGGGAGGGCAGGAGGACTATAACTCATCATCCCTGACAGTTGGCCTTGCTGATTAGGGTTGTGGAAGTTGTAATCACAAACATCCCAAGGGCACCATATTGGCTACTCTGGCCAGGTCTATTTGTCTGCCAGTTCCTTATCTTTTAAATATCACGTTTCTATGAGGAGGAGCACTTTTTCTTATTTTTATTTCATTCCCTTATTGCTACATTTAGACATTCAATTTCTTATTTCTATCAGATTTTTAAATCAAAGAAATACAATTATTTTCACACTAAATCTGAACATAAAGTCCTCCACATAGCTAGCTCAGCTTTCAGCAGATTGAATCTATGTAATATAACTTGTATATGGATTTATCAGACATACTTCATATTGTCATAATGGTATTTGCAATAAGTTTTGGGATCCTTAAACTGGAACATGACATTCTAGAATGTTTTGGTTGTGATGGAAATGTCATGATTTCCCTGCAATAGAAAACAAAGCAAAATCAGTTCCTGGTCTTCAAATATGCTAGTTTTTATGGCCATCTTGGAAATTGTGATAGGCTCAAATTACGGACACAGTTACCTGACAGAAAATTTGGTTGAAACCACTAGTGCTTATTATCAGGTAATATGTTTAGTAATAGGCTAGACTAAAAAAGCCTAGAAGATAATCTGAAATACTTTGTAAGTTTTATGTATGAGCTGACAGCTGAGATTTGTTTCTTACGCCTGAATGAAGCATAAAGAAATTGTTAATGGAACACTACACCCCCACCCCCCTCTGATTGTTAGAAGCCAAATAGTCACATATGTAAGTATTGGCTGCAAACCCATACAGTAAAACACTAGTCCAAGTAACTATGAATGTGAATCTGTACTTGGAGTTATTTCACCCCTCTGAGCTTGAGCTATCTTTAGTGGTGCAAGAGGAAGTGAAGTACACTGTTCTTACTCGTTTCTTACTTGACATAGTTTAGAACAGGCCAGTCATACTTTAGGATCCCATGCTCTATATAGTATTCTGGCTATGTATTGTGTACCTCAGCAGACCCCCCCCCCCCCAAAAGACAGGATTTATCAAGTATCAGGCAGGTCTGTTGTTACTGTTATTGTTATTAGAGGAATGTGAGTTAGCAGTGTAGAACAAGACAAATACTAAGGTTATTGGGCCACTTCATTAGAATGGTTGCTTTCAGTTACTTGGAGCAACACACTTGGCCGGACTCATAGCATGTAATGGCAGGCTTGTCAGGAATTGCCTTGACAAAAAGGTCGTCCATGTTTGCATCTTCCTGATAAGATCTTAACACTAGAACTTACAAATCTTTGTGAATAATTTAAATTATATAACAAGTAAATTTGTGGGGGGAAGTTACCCAAGCTAAGATGGAGCACTTTTAACATTGATTTTTGCTCTCTAGTGAGTACTTCAGTCTTCTTGTTATAAACATGAGGAAGGAATTTAACGTCATGTTAATTAAAGTGCTTGGGTGCAGGGGGAACGAAGGCTGCTTGTGCAGTGAGTTTTGGCTCACTCCTTATAGCTGTGCCCCCCCCCACCTGTTCTGGTGGGTTCTCCAACCCTCCAGGGCAGATTTAGGTGATGCAGAGAAGCAATGTGAAAAGTCCTGTTGCATGAGCCGTTGAAGACTGACCATAATTTTCTGGATTCCTGTTTTTGCCAAATGTTTGAAAGATAGAAATGCATATCCACCAGAAGGCTGCCCTTAAGTTTCCCTCAACTGTTTCAACTCCACCTTGTTTTCTATATAATTTTAAGGGGAAATTCAAAATACAAGAGCTTGGATGTCCATAAAATGGTACACCCTTCTCCCTTCCTAGAAAATAGAGAAAGTAAAGACTACTGATGAGTGCAAGGGGAAGTTAAGATTATTTATTGGTTTGGGTTATCTTAAGTTTCAATATTATGAAAAATGTAAGGTGCCCGTTAGGACAAATATGTATTAGGAGATTAATTGCAAAATAGAAGAGATCTATGAAAAGACCAACTTTTATTCTGTTTAGGAATGAAATCGTTTCTTGCACCCGAATTGTGAACTTCTGCTTCACTAACTTTGTTAGTTTGTGGCAGTTGCAGCCATGCTTGTTTAATGGTCTAGATAAAGCTGCATTTTGAATAAAGCAAGGATATAAAATGTGATGCCCAGTTGGCCAGCTTAGGTCCTCTTTTGCTAATATTTTGGTGATGTATGACAATTTGATTATATTTTTCTGTTGTGCTGCATCATTTTGTATTATGAGAGGCGTAGCATATTTGGAGGGGCACATATACTTTAAAGGTGTATAAGCAACTTTAACAGTTTCTTTTCCAGGTCTATTTGATAGCCGAAGAATTCTTTGATATCCAAACTGCTACATTTCTAAATTAGTGTGACAAGATCCAATTTTGGTGTCACCTTGGCAACTCCTACCATGTTGTAAGGCTGGAGCAGTGGATACAATCTCCAACAAGCTGAGTGGAACCAGTTCTGCAATATACTCCCTTTAAGATGTGATGTTTCTACAGTCAAGGAAATGTAAAATCTTAAGCACATTAAGTCATATGTTTTTTCTTGTTTCAGGTTTATGGTAGGCTGTGGCAGGTGTGATGATTGGTTTCATGGTGACTGTGTTGGCCTGAGTCTTTCTCAAGCACAGCAAATGGGAGAAGAAGACAAAGAATACGTATGTGTAAAATGTTGTGCTGCAGAAGACAAAAAACCCGACCCAGTCAATCAAAATATACCGGATGCACAAGTGAAACCGGAAACAACACAAGAAGGTAGAATGATGGAGTGTGAAAAGCCTGGAATAGCAAAACAAATTTCCATGTGTCCACAAAGTAAAACAAAGCAGGGAGAAGAGACTGTGAAGCACAAGGTCAAAATTTTTAAAAGGGTAAGAAATGCTATTTTAGTTGCTATATAATGATGATGATAATAATAATAACAACAGTAACTTTGGTAGGCTCCTGTAATTTTTTATGCGATTTATAAGACATGGGGATACATAATCTCTTAACACGGTTTAAGGAATTTGCATATATTGACTGAATTCTGTACAATTTTTGAACAAGGCTCATTGGATATTATGTATATTGACTGGGAAATTTGCATCATTCCATCCTCATGAATGGATTATGAACAGATGCACTCTGAACCCTGGTGAATGTGCAGAATGTCTGGTGATTATGTACTTTAACAACTCAACTTGAATTACCCCAAACATAAAAATATATATTCTGCCTATCTGCACTCCCAGCATAGAGAAAAATAACGAATGACAGCTCTCCGAATTCTTTGAGGAATGTATGGTGTGAATGTGAACCTCACAGAAGGTTCTCTGCTCTGGTGAGCCTTTCATGAATAGTGGTATATAAATATTTTATGAATAAATAAACTTGTGGCCTCATGTTTCAGTGCATTAGGTGTTAATATTCTGTTTTGGGACCTTTTGCTGGGCTTCATAGGCAGAGATGCCAGAAATTTATGTTCATTTAAACGAAACTTCAGTGTGCAAAATTTCCTCTGTTTTTTAATCTACATCTAATTAACACATACACATGTAAATGTATAGGTATAAAACTGATCATTCTGTTAGAAAGGACTGCAGTCCAAATGCTTTCTAAGATTTCTTAACACTTGTTGCAGGAATCTGGTGATGGAAAACCAGTATCAGAATGCAGAGATTCTGAAATGAAAAAAAGGCAGCAAATTCCTGTTAGGAAAACAGGACAAATGGTTGCATGTCCTCAGCGATCATCGGAAGACAAACACGAAAGAATGAATAAAGACAATCTTAATGTCTCTTGTTCAAGTGAAAGCACAACAAAAACCGGTAACTAAAAATTTTGAAGTTGCTTTTTTTAAAACAAAAACAAAATCACATTTAAAATATAATGTTAATACTGTACATGGAATGAAATATATAAGTGCTCATTTTAAATACTGCTGTGTGGGTTGCAGCTTAACCTGACAATGGAAGACTTGGACTCCTAAAATACTGCTTTCATTGCTGGAAATAAATATTGTGAAGGGGGACGGCCACTAAGGGCTCACTGGACTTGGGTGCCTATAGTGACAAGAGAAGGCAAGTTGCTTCCTCATGCAGGCTTTAGGATCCTACAAACCAGGTCTTTAATAAAGCATACAAAGCTATGGTCTACAATTTGGATTCTTTAACGTAAATTTCATTAAAGAAGGCTGACTTTTAATGGAAAGTATTTAGGATCAGTTGAGTAATTTGCTGTCTGTCCAGTAATTTCTAATAGAGATGGACTTGGTTTACAGGTTGTTGTTGTTTTTTAGTAAGACAATGCCTAATATTGTTTTGTACTAATCCCAACAGGATAATCAGTTGTGTAGATCCAAAATTACGTAATTGTATGTTCTTTCAAATGTAACAACGCCTTCCCTTCAACCTTGTGAAATTTCAAATTCAAGTTATTAAAGCTATCCCATGATGTGACATTTATATTTTAATGCAGGTGTTCAGGATAAACAGGAAGTAAAGAAAAAGAAAACGGAGAAAGGAGGAGCAACCAGTAATGTACACCCAGCTCCTGCCCCTGCCTCCAAACCTTCCGCTGATCAAATAAGGCAAAGTGTTCGGCAGTCTCTTAAAGAAATCCTGGAGAAAAGGTGCAGCCGACGAGCTAAACAAATTGTTAATGTCTCAAGTGTTATTGTTTCCTGGTGGAAAACAAACCAAACCAAACCAAACCAAAAACATATGATGTGTGTATTTTTCAGGCTTGCAGACGCAACACTGAAGATTCCTGAAGAAAGAGCAGCAAAAGTTGCAACTAAAATTGAAAAAGAACTATTTTCTTTTTTCCGAGATACTGATTCCAAGTATAAGAATAAGTACAGAAGCTTGATATTCAATCTGAAAGATCCCAAAAACAATGTAGGTGATGTTATCTATGTTTGATATGCATTCTGAAATATTTCCATTAGTGCTTGACTTTCTTAACGGGGTTGGCATGAAAAAATATAACCTGCTTATGGTTCCCTTCTCTCCCCACCCCCAAAAGTGCTAGCAGTGTTGTCTTTCAGTTATTTTGGTAGCATATCCAAATTGAATAATATTTGTGACTGATGATTGGTAGAGTCTAGTCCCACTGTTGACCCATGGAATAACTCTTGTTTCAGCAGGCATCTCCGCTAATGTAATAGAGGAGTGGAGCTTATTTCCTCCCTCCCCTTACAATCCTCTGTGGTATCACTCTCTGTTAAAACCTGGTGGTTGGGGATGGAGAAGGGGCTGCAATGGGATTGGGAAACTTCTAAAAACATTTTTTCTTTTCTTGTGTTAGTGGAGGAATTTTGTGGGTCAAAAGCTGTTATGTGAGTGGAACAGCAGCATTGGATTCCACCTGAAAAAACGTGGGTCAGCCCAATCTATAAGCTCACTTCTTTATGATTCCTTGCTATTGTTGTTCTCTGTTGACTTCTGTAAAACTAAAGTATTGCTGAAAGGTACTTAGATATGCCTGCTGATCAAGTCTGCCAATGAAATAAGTTGTCTGATAAATCTCCAACTTTCTGTGTGTTCTGGGAAGTTTCCATTCCTGCATTCTAATGCTTCTTGTTATGTTTAACTATACAAAATTCTACAAAGGACCCATGTGTCTATTTCTTTGTTCACCTAATTTAAACTACCAGCACCTCTTCAAATCTTTTTCCTTTGTTAGAATTTCATTTTTCAATAAGTATTGTTTGAAAAATCAGCCACTGAAAACTCACCTGAGTTTCTTTTTTTTGAGATGTGTCCTTCAGGCTAGCAAAGAGATCATTAGTTGTTTTGTTTTTTTCAAAAAAAACCCCATTAAAACATGCTAAGGATTTTTAAAGAATCTGACTTCACTTTGTGAAATGGTGGATCCATTAAGGACATTAATGTACAACTATTTGTATCTCTGTGTAGAGAGGGCAGTTTTAAAAAATGATATACAGGTGAGACTGAAAAAACCCAATTTTCTTTTCTGGTTGAAATTGAATTAGAAGCAATTGAATTTTTTTAATTGTTAGCTATAACTAATTACTGATTGTTTTCCCAGATACTGTTCAAAAGAGTATTGAAAGGTGAAGTAACTCCAGACCATCTCATAAGAATGAGTCCGGAAGAGCTGGCTTCCAAAGAACTAGCTGCATGGAGGAAAAGAGAAAACAGACATGTATGCTTAATCTACAGTTATTTATTTAATGGATCACCTGTTTCCTAGTGCTAATCAATACGGATTTCAAAACTTTCCACTTGTCTTCTGTGTTTCCCATTCAGCATCTGAATGGCTTTTTCTCCAATGAGCAACCACAGTGAATTTTAGGTGGTTGATTGTGTTGTAACTGCAGTGTGAATTTATAAGGGCTTGTTGAAATCACTTACAGCTAAAATACTTTTGAAAATAGAACAACAAAAAGAAGAAACGCAAAATTCTTTGTAAAACATGAGCTTAATTGATCAAAAAATGTTGATCTGTGGGACTGGTACAAAGTGGCAAAGGGAAAATATTTTACGGTTCCTAAATTACAAGCAGACCTGTAGATTTCCATAATCCCTGCAGAGAATTGATGTGATAGATACATGTGTTCTTTGTTCATACAGTTATTGTACATTTTTCCCCACCTGATAGGTTCTCTCTAGACCAACTTGTGCCTGAGCCTGGGGCAGATTGCTTCCTCACCCCCAACCATGTTGCCAAGTACATCCCTTTAATTAGTCTTACAGAAGTGAATATTTTCCAGGGGGAAATAAAGGGATGCATTTGACAAGAATGTGTTGGGTAGGCCCTATTGCACCTCTGGCGCTATTGTAGCCTTTGTTTTCTTCCAAAGAAGTGAATACCTACAAAAATAAAACCAAAATCTTTGGTGGCAGCATGCTCCAAACCTCCCACTGATGCTGCTTAAAGCCTATTCAGTGTGGCTCTTATTATTGGTTTGGAACTTGCTTATCAGTGCATGGTTTTGAAATAGTTCATCCTTGATCCAGTGACCGGCTTTCTACCGAATACAAGAGTCATCCTTCCAGAAGTGTAGCCATTCCATTCTTGGAAGCTGAGGAAATTGGGAGATAACAGCTGAATTTAGACGCTTTGCTGTGGTTTAGCAGAGAGCAAGCCTCAGGCTTGTCAGCTTCCTTTACCTCTCTCCTTTTCTGGTATGGCTGTGAGAGCAGGGTGGGAGATTGAAAGCTTTCGCTTCTGTTTTTAGCTAACTGCATTATGCCCCAAACACATACCAACTTCAAACGGTGGCAAGAAGTTGTCCTGTTTCAATAACTCGTAATTAAGTGCAATTTAGGATGCAGGCATAATGTGAGATTAATTGGAAATGGAAATGGGAGCTTCCAGTTGAAGGGGAGAGGAAGGGAAAGTGCATGAGCTCAAGTCTTCTGCATGTAGTGCTCGACTATAGTTCAGCATTACAGCCAGGCCCATGCCTCTGGCTGTGAAGCAAACATGGAATAATTGTATCCAACATCTGTTGCTCTCTCTAGATCTTCTACCTATTCTTCATTCTAAACATCCAATGAAGGAGGAGGACTCTAGTTTTCATCTCTCGGACAACTGTCTTCTCTAACTTAGGTTTCATCTCCAATTATCCTCACCCAGCATGTCCAGTATTCAGGGATTATTATGGGAGTTCCAATTCAGCAACCTTTCCACCCATATTTTGGGGCTGCTTCTGGTGAGGTTTTCATAGGTTTTCACACTGTATATCTGTTCTGTTCTTTGTTGTTTCTTGATAGACAATTGAAATGATTGAAAAAGAGCAGAGGGAAGTCGAAAGGCGACCAATCACAAAAATTACTCATAAAGGAGAAATCGAAATTGAGAGCGAGGCACCGGTAAAAGAGCAAGAAGCACCAATGGAAATTCAGGTATCATGGCAAAAATATTGTTTTTTTAATGAAATAAGTTGCTGCGTATTTGTTTAAAACGAACAATGCATTGGTTCTGTTAAGATAGATAAAATGTCTGGGCTGAGACAAACCATAACCTTGGGTTTGGGTGTAACACAAGCCAAACCATGTGTTAGTCCCAAGAAGCACTGCAGCAGCAGGACTGGGGGAGGAGTGTAGCAGTTGCAATCTGGGCACCTACTCATTTGCATTAAGCTATGGTTTGGCTTAGCATTACCTGTGGGCTGGACCTCTGTATGTTGTTACTCTGATCATAAAGTTGTATTTTTATTCTATAAAAAATAAAATTGTATTAACAAATTGTCTGTCTCTCCTTGTTTAGGAAACCCCTCCAGTTAAGATTGTGGAGAAAACGGAACAGATTGAAAAAGATAAAGAAGTGGATGAATCCGCCACTCCTGATACAACAAATCAACATAAGAACCATCTGTTTGACCTCAACTGTAAAATTTGCATAGGTAGTATTAACTTTTGCATCCTTAAAAACCAGTTGAGAAGTTGGGGCTGCAGAAGTTGAACAGAGCTACAGGTTCCCCACAGCTCCCGTTATGGATAGCTAGCTCTTAATTTCAGTGAGAGTAGCAATGGGAGTGGCACAGTCTAATAAACTGTCCATTTATTTGCTAACAGCCCCTCATTGTATCCTTATAACAGCCCAGTGTTAGGCTGAGAGACAGTGACTCGTCCTAGGTCACTTGGTGAGTTTCCATGGCTGAGTGGGAATTTGAACCGGTCTCCCTTGTTCTAGGGATGCGGGTGGTGCTGTGGGTTAAACCACAGAGCCTAGGACTTGACGATCAGAAGGTCGGCGGCTCAAATCCCCATGACGGGGTGAGCTCCCGTTGTTCGGTCCCTGCTCCTGCCAACCTAGCAGTTTGAAAGCACTTCAAAGTGCAAGTTGATAAATAGGTGCTCCTCCGGTGGGAAGGTAAACGGCATTTCCGTGCACTGCTCTGGTTCGCCAGAAGTGGCTTAGTCATGCTGGCCACGTGACACTGGTTGTATGCTGGCTCCCTCGGCCAATAAAGCAAGATGAGCGCTGCAACCCCAGAGTCGGTCATGACTGGACCTAATGGTCAGAGGTCCTTTTACCTTTACCCTTGTTCTACTCAGGGATGTTAACTAATATACCACTTGGGTACCTATGCTTTTTTTGCAGCATGCAGTGTGGTCTTGGAAATTCATCCTGCTTCTGACTGGGGACCATCAGTTCCTTTTTCTCTACCATTAGCTTTACCACATTGGTGCAGTTTGGCATAATGTGCTAAACTATGGTTAGAAGACTGCACCTCAGTGAGTCTTTGTTTTGTGTGTTCCTCCAACCTCCCTATGGCCTGATGTGGCTGGAGGGAAGACATCAGAAACTTCTGTTTTATATTAACTTCAGTTTAGTCTGAATTCTAAACTTTGGTTAATCTTAAGTGTAGCTAGTTGAATCGAGCCGGAAGTTCGTTGAAGCAAATTAACTGCAATTAAGAATAACTGCAGCCTGTCTAGGTTCAAATGACACAAGAAGGACTAAATGTAAGCAAGAGCGTGTGAACTTTCCCACACAGCTGTACCAGATAGAGACAGGGCAGTGTGCAAGTCCTAGGCTTCCTGTGACTTGTTCTCATAATGCTAAACCATGGTTTAGTGTTGCATCCAAATACTTTGTATTTCTTTAGGAAATCTGTATTTTCATTCATAGTTATCTGAAAATGGTTGGACAGTTGGGCAAATTAGAGAAACGTACAAAGCCTCTGGGTTTAATTTCAGTTAGCAAGATTTTGAGCATTATAGTAAGAATTGTAATTTAGTGTTAAGATTAGGGTTTTTTTTCTAATCTGGTATGGTTTAAACAGCGAAGCTTTCTAACTTGCCTTTTCAAGGTCGAATGGCACCACCTAGTGATGACCTTTCTGGGAAAAATGTGAAAGTGTCTGTGGGAGTTGCCCGTAAACCATCGGACAATGAAGCTGAAAGCATAGCGGATGCACTTTCTTCAACAACAAACATTTTGGCTTCAGAATTATTAGAGGAAGATTCAGAATTGCCAAATCCAGCACTTGCCTCTGCTTCAGGCTCTAGGTAATAATTTTGTGGTTGCTGCCAGTCACAGAGAATTGTGGCTGCTGTCCCTAGTTAGTATTATGTGCATAAATAACTGGAAACTGCTGCACGGAACCCCACTGTACACAAACAAACGAAAGCAGCCTTCATGTGTACTTTTAAAGAAGCTTACTGACCCACCTTTGTGTATTCCAAGTACACAAAGTAGAGGCATTGAAAAACAGATGCTTGTTATAATTTTTTTTTTAAATGTGATTGTTTTTAAATATTGGTCTTTGCGTTTTCTTTGTTACCAACTGTCTTGGTGGTCTTGCCGTTACATTTGTAGCAAAGATGGAAGAAAACAGATTGAGATTATTACTAGTCTTGCACATATTTCTCTCTGTTAATGTTGCTGCTCCAGCCAGTGTCCCCACTGCCATCCTCCCCCCACCGCCCTTGCAGTAGACTAGACTGTTTTGCATTTCTTATTTTTTCCACACTTTTGTCCTACAGATCAGAAATGCCTGGCATGGTTGAAAGTGAAGCACTATTTCTGGCTCGCCTGAACTTCATTTGGAAAGGCTTTATCAACATGCCATCTGTTGCAAAGTTTGTTATCAAGGCTTACCCCATCTCTGGCTCTTTTGAAAGTTTAACAGAGGTAGTATGTATACACTCAATGTTGTGTTGTCACTTTCCTTGGAAACTTTTCCAAATTTTCTTTTCATTGCGAACAACTAAAATTTGAATATGGCATTGTGAATGCATAGTATTTAAAAACACCAAGAGATGTTGTTCATTCTCTCTTATTTTAGGAAGGGTTTCGGTCATAGCACTTTGTTTAACAGATGCTTCCATCCCTCATGCCCACTCTTCTTGTGGTCAACAGGTGTATCAGCGACTTAAATGAAGATCTCCAGCATGTACACTTTTTAGCTAGCTTTTTTACTATACTGGCTTTCTATAAATTCCCATGCACTCAAAAGGCAGTAGAATTTTTACTTCCTCCCTTCACTCATCATTTGAAATAATGTGCCTTCTTTTATGAATCATGAGTGATACTGATTTTTCTCATTTAGCTGTACTTTCATAGCAGTACTTTTCTATGGTAACTTCTTTAAGATGTTTTAAAAGTATAGTAAGTATTTGAAGAGTAGCTATTTATTTTACAATGTTATAAATGCTGCATAATTATTTTCCCCTCCCATAGGATTTGCCAGATAGCATCCAAATTGGTGGCAGGATATCACCCCAGACTGTTTGGGAATATGTTGAAAAAATAAAAGCCATGGGGACAAAGGTAAAATCAAATTTGTTCTGGTCCTGGAAATGTATGGTGTTAATAGTCCCCCGTCCCCACTCAGTTTAAATATTTTTTAAATGAGCAGTTTCCTTATGCTGCTGCTGCTGCTGCTGCTACTAGTACTATTTGGCATAAATTCACTACTGCCATTTGTGCAGGATGCAGCACAGAACATTGGCTAGATCAGGGATTCTCAAACATGGATCGCCTGCTGCTTTTGAACTACAATTCCCATCATCCCTTACCACTGGTCCTGTTAGCTAGGGGGTGATGGAAGTTGTAGTCCAAAAGCAGATGGAAACCCAAGGTTGGGAAACCGTGGTCTAGATGGACTGACCATTGGTCTGATCCAACAGGCTCTTCTTATGGAAACACTTAGTCCTTCCGAATGATAAAGCCTAACAAAACTACTCTCTGTTCGGTGATAAATGAGTAGATGTGGATGTTTAGCACATTTTCAGCATATTTTCCTATGATATGAAGACCACATGACTGGAGTGAAGTGGTAGTAGAGGGCACGCTGGCTACGAAGCATGGACAGTCATGCAGAAATATTCATAGTCCTAAAAATATTTTGCAGATCCAATTGCGTCTCTGCAAGTAATGTTTTCATAGTGCTGAAGTGGGGAGTTGATTTATTATTATTATTTTACTAAAGATATTTCAAGCTTCTGCATGAGCAATTTCTGAAAGTTTTCTGCACAGAGAACTTCAGCTTAGTCTACTGATCAGATCGAATCTGATTTATCTATAAGAAGCACAGACTTCATACAGTGTATACATTTCAGGGCTGCTTTATTCAAAAGGCAGGCTGCACACCTCCAAAAATGAACCCCTGTATAAGTTGGTTCAAATGGCTGAAGTTCCCTCCTTCATAAGTACTGTTGTTTTAAGATTGCTTCACACCCACAAGTGGCTTGCTGGGCTGGCCACTTGCTGAGAAATCCTTCAAAAGCTTTGCCAAAAGCTGTGGAGAGGCCTCCTCTTCTTGGCTGAAGCTTGTAATAACCAAGACTGCCCTTCTTTACCTGGAACTGAAGTCTCTGCAGTGTCAAATTCTCCTTGCATGAAAAACCAACTCTTTCAGGTGCAGTAAGTACCTGAAAGTAAGATGATGATTGCTGACTTTCCTCTCTCCTCTCCTGCCCTGCCACCAAGTGCTGAATTCTGCTTTAGAGAAATAGTTGACAAATTGTAAGTTAATTTGTGCCCCCCCCCTTCTCCATAGGAAATCTGTGTGGTTCGTTTTACCCCCGTGACAGAAGAGGATCAGATCTCATACACTTTGCTGTTTGCGTACTTCAGCAGCAGAAAGCGTTACGGTGTAGCTGCAAATAACATGAAGCAAATCAAGGATTTATATATTATCCCTTTGGGTGCCTCTGATAAAATTCCACATCAGCTGGTGCCTTTTGATGGTCCTGGTAGGTAACAAAAGTTGGCCGTTTCACATGTTAGTGATGGAGATCTTGTTTTTGACATTTATACTGTTGAGGTGCATTTTGATTATCCCCCAAACTGGATAGCTTGAAGATTTTACAGTGGTACCTCTGGATGCGAACAGAATCCGTTCCGGAGCCCCGTTCGCATCCTGAAGCAAATGTAAGACGCGTTTGCGCGTGTCACGTTTCGCAGCTTCCGTGCATGCACGTGACGTCATTTTGAGTGTCTGCGTGAGCGGCAAAACCTGGAAGTAACACGCTTCGTTACTTCCAGGTCGCCACAGAGCGCAACCCGAAAATATTTAAGCTGATGCGTATTCATCCCGAGGTATGACTATTTTGAGAGCGTGCATGAAGCTTGCAAATGTGGGAAGCCACCATTATTGAGAAACCTCGCATTTCAGTTTTTCCCCTCAGCAAGCATGCATTAGTGCTCATGAATAAAGCAAACTTATCTTTATTTAACAGGAACTAATTATTTTAGAGTGTATAGGAATTCTACTTACAGGGAGCAGCTCTTGAGAGAGACATGGGGAAATTTGACTACTCGGACCAGCTGAGTTTTCTGAGATTGCAGAGGCATAGATAAGCTTTTTGGTAGAAATAGTTTTTTTCTTTCCTGAAGTGTATATGTATCTTATTAATTATACCACTGTGGTTCCCTGCCTTCCAAATGCAGGTATTGAAGTGCACCGACCCAATTTGTTGCTGGGGTTGATAATTCGCCAGAAGCTGAAAAGGCAGGCCAGTTCTGCCACCAGTACGAACCCTGGTCCTGCCGAAGAGAGTCCTGAGAATTTGCCCCCAGAAAAGAAGAGTAAACTGAGCAAACCTGAAGTCCTTCATTCTGAGTTGGTGGAAAAAGAAGACGAGAACGACTTCTTCAACTCCTTCACAGCTGTATTGCACAAGCAAAGGATCAAGTCGCAGCTGTCGAATACCGAAGAAACAACTGTGAGTGAGCCTGCTGTGGAAAGCATCAAACTTGAACCACCAAAGCCTCTGCGGTTCCTTCCCGGAGTTTTGGTTGGATGGGAAAATCAGCAATCTGCTCTTGAGCTAGCAAGTAAGCCACTGCCAGTTGATGATATTCTTCAAAGTCTTTTGGGCACTACGGGGCAGATGTCTGAACATATCCAGCCAGCAGTCAGCCAGCTTGCTAGTGAAGATCTGCCTTTATTAGATAAAAAGGCCAGCATAAAAGAAGAACTAAGGGACGTTCCTTTAGTAACTGCTGCAACTGAAGAAACGAAGGGGGAAAAGGACAGTTCAAAAGAACCAGTTGATAATTTCGCTGCAGCTGATACACCAGTAGCCGATGTCTCATGCTCGTCAGAAAATCTGACAAGCATAAGTCTTAAGGGCAAACCACCAGATGTTTCTACAGAAGCATTTTTAGCAAACCTAACTATTCTGTCACAGAACAAGGAAACCAAAGAGACTCCTGAAAGCAATCTAAGGTTGGGTGACGGTGCTAATGTTTCTCAGGAAAGGACCACAGATTTTCCCGTCTCAGCGAGCACGGGGAAAGGAATTGGGAGCAATAATGCCGGCGTAGCATCTGTTGATAGTATGACTGTGAATAGTTCACAGTTCATTAATCTTAAAAGGGATCCAAGGCAAGCAGCAGGACGAGGCCTACAGAACAATGCTTCAGAAAATGATGGGGACAGTATTAAGTATGAAGAAATGCAGAATAGTCAACAACCGGACACTTTAGAAACCGAACAGGCTAAAGTAGATAATAAGCAACTGTCAGGAAATGACCCAGCCTCAGATCGGAGCGATAGTCAAGAGTGCAAGAAGTTGTTGGTTTCAGCTGCATCTACAGCAGACAGTGTGTGCTCCTCACAGCCGGAAAATACAAATCCGTTGTGTGAAGAAGCACTGATGCAAAGCAATGAGGCAGTACATCCCATTAGAAGAGGATTATTGACACCGCCGTCATCATCTCAGTTTGAAGCAGATAATGCCAGCGGTTCTGAATTCAGTACCAAAATGTCCAGCCCTGTTGCAAGTGGAAGCTTTTCACCAATCAGGACTCCACAGCCAAATTTTCAGCACACCAAAACTTCGCCGCCTGGCTTTCAGTTTCAAGGGGCTGTTGCCCCTAATTTTCCTCCCCAAAACAATCCCGTGTTTGGCTTTCCTCCTCATCTGCCCCCTCCACTCCTCCCTCCTCCAGGCTTTGGCTTTGCTCAGAACCCTCTGATGCCTTGGCCCCCCGTTTTGCACCTGTCAGGTCAGCCCCCACATTTTGTTGGACCAGTTACACCAGTGCCACCCCTGGCTCAGAAACAGCTGAGATTCTCGGGGCCAGAACACTTTTATCAGAGTAGAGACACTCGGAGGCCAGAGAGGCGTCACAGCGATCCTTGGGGTCGGCAGGGTCCCCATGTGGAGAGGGCGTTTGGCAGGAGGAAAAGCGACCAGCACAGGGAGAGGTTTTACAGCGAGACCCACCACCAGAAAAAGGGCAGGCATGAATGGGAGCCAGATTCCGAAAGAAATAGGCATAGAGATAGAAACCAGGAGAAGGAGAGAGAGAGGAAAAGCAGGGAGGAAGGGCATCGGGACAAAGAGAGGTCGTGGCTTTCACATAGCGACAAAGACTCTGAAGGCAAATCCAGAGACAGTAGGAATCTTGACAAGAAGGAAGCTCCTAAAAGTGACGAGCGTGCTCAGGAGAAGGAGAAAGAGAGAGAGAAAAGTAGGGAGAGGCACAGAGAGCGAGAGAGCGACAAGCCCCGAGATAGACATCAAAAAGACAGGGACCACAGTGACCGGGGGAAAACCAAAAGGTAAAAGTAGCGGGGAAAGGGGTCCACAGCCTATCTTCTAAAGTTTATAATGAACAGGAAATAATCTGTTTTAAATATGTCCTAAAACTCTGTAAAAATATATGCTTGGGTATCAGTTGTGCCATCAGTTCTTTCTTTTTTAAAAAATATCCAGTGTTTAATGTTTTGTAGAGACAAGTCTTGTTGGGTACCAACCAGTGTACTGCTTGCTCATTTACTTTTACATTCAGCCGCCCTAGGGGCAGAGGTTGAATTGTTCAAAATTTTACGTTGCTTGTATAGACAGTAATTTAAGGGTTTTCCTTTTGATATGCAATAAAAGGTGCATAAAGGTTCTTTGTTCGATTTGGCTTCAGTTGACATATTTGCAGCCTTTGGTGATTTGTGCTCGCTGTTTGAAGATGCTCCAGTAAATATAAAGGAGAATTTTGTATTATTCACTCTTCTTAGATTACACTGACTTAAAAAGAAAAGACTGTGACACACTCTCAGAAGCCCAAGTTTGAATGCAGTATACAGCATACTTAAATGGTGTTGAAGACTTTCAAAAGACAAAATGAAAAAAGAGCAGTATTTATCATCATATTCCAACCCCTATGCATCTGAAACAGTTTTTGAGCAGAAATTAGAAGGCTGCATGGTCCAAATTTTATTGCTTTTAGGGTACACATTTTAATAAGGTCCCCCCCCCACCTTTTAGCCTTTATGCTATAATTTGTATTAATTTCCCAAGCATTTCTCTTGCTTCAAAAACTTGAATACCTAAGCTTGTACATGACATTGTGTTTTACTATCCTTTATATTGTAAAATGTAAATATTTTAAGGGATATTTTGATTCTACAAATGATAAAGCCTTCTCACAGCTGTTGTTTGATTGGTTTTAATAGATGTGAAGCAATAGGCTAAACTGATATAACAGAAAGATGTATAAATGTGGCTTGACTGGTAATTTTTAACAACCCTAGGGCTTTTAATAAATAGATCAGTAAAATTTTGTGATTTTCTGTGGAAAATTATAGTATATTGCTGTTTCTGTTGGATACCATTGCACTATTCTATTCAACATCCTGTTTTGAAGTATTTAGTAAAATTAAGAGCATTGTGGATGAAGAACCTTCTTGAGTAAGATCGCCTTACCTATGAACATAATTTTTTTGCACTTTGGTATCAAAATAAACTTCCTTCCAATAATATGTGATTAAAGCAAATCGTTAGGCTATTTTAAAATCCTATTTAAATATAACAGCCGGTTTTCAAACCTTGCACATGGCTTTATATAGTCAAATTAAAAATGCTATACAGTACAATGCTTGATGGTAGCTTTTATTTAAAGATGTGACTATCCAGATTGTTGGCTTTTAAGAAACATTTTTTTTTAAGCACAATGTATATGTTAAATAGAAATTCAAGATCATGGTAATTCTGATGTAAATTATTGCTGAGGAAGGAGGGAACATTGGCAACTGTGTCCAGCACAGTTGTCTAAGCGAATGTAGAATGTCACCTTCTGGGACCAAGGTATCACCCTCAATCCCACAACTGAGCTTTGTTTGTTTCCCCAGCACTTGTGAACACACTCTGGTCAGCAGGACTTCTCAGCTAGTTTGTCTTCCAAGACCAGCTGGGAATCCTGCTGTCTTTCTATCCCCCCACCCAACAGAAAGTAGAAAAGAAGTTTATTCAACATAGGAGCAGATCATCTTAGACTTAACATAACCATTAATGAAGGCTGTGAGTGGAAGAAGCACAGATAGGTTTATTAATGAATATTCCAAGCGTCCTGATTTTGAATAGTTGTCAGGGTGGGGATTGTTCAGAATGGTGAGAATTTGACTTCCTTGAGCAATCTGCAAAGGGGAACCAGTCATGTTTATTGTGTAGCCCTGCATTCATGCTCTCTTGTCTCAAGTAGAGTTTGTGTTTGTACAAATGGAGCAGATTTCTCTTTTTTGTTTCCTCTTATGCCTGTGTTTCACAGCAGTGACCTGACCTGTTCATGCCTTTTATTCTCTGTGTTTTCTTATGGGCTTAGAATAAAGTCTGGTAGGTTAACTGGTGGGTGGTATTGGAGTACTGAGGGCTATGTGAAGAATTTTCCTTTGAAATTCTGGGCAAGCAGTTATCAGAGTTGCATGAGTACAGCTACTAATATTTAATGTAGTAGTAGTAACTGTGTCTGGATATCTACCAACCTGTGCTCTGAAATCAGCAAGGGAGGTCCTGCTTTTGATCCTGCCAATGTGAGAATATGGTGGCCCATGATTATGGCGACCTAAGACAGGGAATTCCTTCCCTAAGGAAATGTGGTTGGCTCCCACCCTACTGCCTTTTATGCATCAGCTAGAGGCATATTGGTTGCTTTGCTTTTGGGACATGAATTTGCCTTGGTATCTATCAACTGAAGACATTGTGCTTGTTGTATTTCGCTTCTGATTTTCTTTTCTAGTTGTATTTGGTAGCACTTTGGAAGCTTTGGGAAGGAAGGGCAGTACATAAACACAGAATCTTAATCATAGTATTGTAATAATGTTTTGGTTTCCTGGGGAGGCAAAGAGAATGCATTCAAGACCTTGCATAGATAGCAAAGGTCTTGCACTGTTTTAAGGCCCTTGACATGGCAATGCTACTTCTGGGTTAAATCACCATTTTGCAAGTTGAGAGCAAGCAAGGATTGGAAAGTTGTTTCACAGTGAGATGTTCACTAGTGTGTAAATAGATGAAGTCTTGCAGAAACTGAAAAACAGTAGGTTCATAGGAAATTCTAAGTTGATTCTCCATATGGAAGACAGTCATTTTTCACAGTTTTAGAACTAGAAGATGTACCCTTCTAGTGAGTTTCAAATTGTGTGATCACCCCCCCCCCCCCGTCCCCAGTCTTCTTGTGGATTCAAACACTGGCATGCCAATTCCACATCTGACTTGTGAGAGAAAATTGTGTGGGAAAGTACTTGCAAGTTGCTGGTGTTTGTGTTTAGGTATGTTTCCCTTGCAGAAGTACATATATTGTCTCTATTTTCAGATAAGTCCTTTTTACAGATTAGTTATATTCAATGTGAGACTTTAACGTTGTATACAGTATAAGGTTGGGGGAGAAGAAGGGTGGGGTGAGAGAGCGGAGGGAGAGAAGGGGAAAGTAAACTTTCATTCTTTTACATAGTGTATGTGTGAGATTTTTGTGTTAGCATCATGTGGGTAGTATTCATTTATTACCGTATTTATGTGAATCTAGTACACCATCAAATCTAATGTGCACCTCCATTTTCAAAACTTTGAAACCAAAAAAGTATTTGCTGGCGCCATCAAATCTAATACACACCCTAATTGTCACAACGTAATTTGGCCAAAAAAGGTGTGCATTACATTTCAGTAAATAACAGTAGTTTTCGTTGACAGTGAGAGAGGTTGGGGGCCCAGGGCATGGTTGGGTTCCTTTAGTTGGCTGCAGTGGGTTTTGTTTGTGTGTGTGAAAGAGAGGGGTTGTTGGGTCAAGTTAACCATATTGATTCACATGCTGTTGGTAGGTGGTTCTTGTTGTCTTGTTGGGGAGCCACACCGGGGAGAAAGCATCCTCTTTTATTTGTCCCCATGTCTGTTTTGGTCTGTTGGTTAGCTTAGCTTTTCTAGTAGGGCTGTTTCCCATACAGTTGGGTACCAGTGGTCCATGTTCACTCCTGACAGGTCCTCCAGTGTTTAGCTCTGACGCTCCTGGCTGCTGAGAGTAGGTATCAGCTCTTTGGGGTGTGAGTGTGCGTTTGATGTAAACATTTTATTAGTAAGAACAAGAAGCAAAAGGAGACATTGATGGTTTTAGTGAGAATTTTATTTGAACTCTATGGAACAAATATAGTTTTTATATATCGTTATATGGGTACACGTTTTGAAGTGTTGCAATTTTCATTTATTACAAAGCAGTGTCTCAACAGAATCAATAGGGCAAGTCCACATTTATTCCAGAGGATTGACTGCTGCTTAAAACACCAGCTCCTCAGAGGCTGCAATCCTGAGTGCTTTTCAAAGGTAAATGATGACATTTTAGGTAACATGTTTGCTACATGTCGCTAACTTTGTCAGCATGACAAAAAGCTGCTATTAGCATAAAATGTTCCTTACCATTTCCCTTTGAAACTTATGTTTCACTTGAGGAAAACGAGGCAGACCAGTTTCCCCCGCACTTGACACTGGGCTGGGGCTGGGCAATTGGATTAGGTGGTGTGTCCTTCCCCTTGGCTCAGCCAAGCTCCCCCTTCCACCCAGTATATATAGCTGGTTGGGAGGCCTGCTGGCTGGAGCCAGAGGAAAGCCACCAAACAGTGCATTCCCAGGGAGAGTGGGGGACTTGTGCTGACCTGGGATCTGCTGGCGCCTGAACTCATTGCCATTGTGTGACTGCAATAGTCCCAGCAGCTGCCACGATCAGGAAAGCTGTGATTGCGGAGGCTCTGCCTCTTTGCAAAGCCCCATGGCAGGAGGTGGCAGTTTGGATTGTGTTTTCCATTTTTAACATCAGGAAATATGGAGGTTAATGACAAAAGAAATTATGGTTGAGCACTTTTCCAAACAGCCTAGCAGCCTGATGCTACATGGGTATGAGATGTGAATGGTATTTTCTAGCAATCATAATGCAAGTACTTTTGTTATCATTTTGCTCCTTCCCCTCCCCCCTTTCCTAAACATCACTTCAGTGTCATTGTTATAGTATACAGTGCTTTTTTTTCTGAGCCACTAGGTGCCGGAACACACCTCCCTCAGGAGACTCACCCCAGGGTGTGTGTTCTCCTCGCAAGCCAGAGGCAACCTCTGACAGGCTCTTGATTGTGGGGCTGCCTCAGCTGCCACCACACAGGCAGGGGAGTGGGCAGGCCGCCTCTTTTTCCCTGGAGGAAGAGGCAGCCCACCCATGTGAAGGTTGGGGCTGAGGTAGCTCCGTGAGGCTACCTTTGCATGGGTGGGTGGGCAGGCCACCTCTTCCTACTGGCAGAGAGGCAACCCACCTGCCCCCCCCATGGTATACAGTGGTGCCCTGCAAGACGAATGCCTCGCAAGACGAAAAACCCGCTAGACGAAAGGGTTTTCCGTTTTTTGAGGCGCTTCGCAAGACGAATTTCCCTATGGGCTTGCTTCGCAAGAAGAAAGCCCATAGGGACATCTCCGGGGACCTCTTTTAAATGCTGGCGGTGGGGACCAAAGCCTTCCCCCCCCCTCCGGCCTTCAGAAGAGGTCCAGGAAGGCCGGTGGGGGCCGAAAGGCTTTGCTCCCCACCGCCAGCATTTTAAAAGCGGTCCGGGATAGCAGGGAAGCGCTTCCCGCTATCCCGGACGGCTTTTGAAGGCAGGCGGGGGGGGGGGAAGCAAAGACTTTCGCCCCCCGCCGGGCTTCAGAAGAGGTCCTGGACCTCTTCTGAAGGCCGGCGGGGGGCAAAAGTCTTTGCTCCCCCCTGCCTGCCTTCCCGGGAGAGCGGAGAAACGCAGCGCCTTTCTCCGCTTTCCTGGACGGCTTTTCCCTGCCTTCAAAAGCCGTCCGGGAAAGCGGAGAAAGGCGCTGCGTTTCTCCGCTCTCCCGGGAAGGCAGGCAGGGGGAGCAAAGACCTTTGCCCCCCGTCGGCCTTCAGAAGAGGTCCAGGACCTCTTCTGAAGGCTGGCGGGGGGGGCGAAAGTCTTTGCTCCCTCCCGCCTGCCTTCCCGGGGGCTTTAAAATCGCCCCGGGACAGCGGAGAAGTCCGCTGTCCGGGGCGATCTTAAAATGCTGGTGGGCGGCAGCGCTGCCGCCCGCCAGCATTTTAAAAAACCCCGGGACAGCGGAGAAGTCCTCTGCTGTCCCGGGGTTTTTTTTAAATGCTGGGGGTGGGAAGAAAAGCCCTTGTCCCCCCCCCCCAGCCTTCAGAAGAGGTCGGGGGACAGACTGTCCCCGGACCTGGACTGAAGGCGGTTTCCTTAGGAACACATTGATTTTCAATGCATTCCTATGGGAAACCGTGCTTCGCAAGACGAAAAACTCGCAAGACGAAAAAACTTGCGGAACGAATTAATTTCGTCTTGCGAGGTACCACTGTATTGCAAGTGAAACCCCCATGGCTCCACTGCGCATTGGGACTGAGGCGTGGCAGCAGTTTCACACGCAATATACCGCTGGGTGATGGCACCATCGTGCTCTGGCCTTCATACCATTCCTGGGCGATGTATTGATATGGCAACCAGACCGATTGTTGAGGCTGCTCAGCTGAAGCTTCTGTGCCTCAGCTGAGCAGCTTAACAAGCTCCCCCCTCCCTCTCTGGCTTAGGTGAGCTGGAGCAGTGTTGGGGGGGGGCTTGCTCAGCTGAGGTGCGGCTTTCCTGTGTGTCAGCTGTTAGCTAGGAGGTTGAAGAGCCCCAGCAAAGCGCAGGTTCACCTGTGCCTCTGTAGATGATGTCTGGGATCCACTGAGGGTCTCCTCGTGAGTCAAAGGCATAGTGGGGCTTTGCTGAGGCTGGTCAGGTCTCTCCCCACACTTCTGTGGAGTTCTGGCTGGGGGAAAAAAGCTGACATTCAGTCAAGAAAATGTTGCTTGGCAGCAATGGTGGAAATACCCGGTTGGCTTTTGTAGGGGAACTGTAAACACGTTTGGTATTTAAAAAAATACTTTTACCACTGTGTTTCTATCTCATTTGGCATTTATTTTCTGAATACTGTATGCTCTAAAACTTGGAGGCAAAGTTCTATGAGAATAAGCTAACAGAAAATTAAAATAATTCTATATTGAATATACATTATTCTCATTTCATATACAAAAGCTACCTATGACATAGAAAATAAAATGATTGTCTGTTTTGAAACACCTAGGTAAAAGGTAAAGGTACCCCTGCCCGTACGGGCCAGTCTTGACAGACTCTGGGGTTGTGCGCCCATCTCACTTAAGAGGCCAGGGGCCAGCGCTGTCCGGAGACACTTCCGGGTCACGTGGCCAGCGTGACATCGCTGCTCTGGCGAGCCAGAGCCGCACACGGAAACACCGTTTACCTTCCCGCTGGTAAGCGGTCCCTATTTATCTACTTGCACCTGGGGGTGCTTTCGAACTGCTAGGTTGGCAGGCGCTGGGACCGAGCAGCGGGAGCGCACCCCGCCGCAGGGATTCGAACCGCCGACCTTTCGATCGGCAAGTCCTAGGCACTGAGGCTTTAACCCACAGTGCCACCTGCGTCCCCCTTGAAACACCTAAATTAACACAAAAGAATTGCCTTTTTTCAACTATCAGTTGCTTCGGGAATTTAAACATTTCTGAAGTCCAGCTTCTCAGAGAGAAGGAAAAATAGTTTGGCTAGGATTAAAACCTCACTCAGAGAGACAACCAAGGGAGCTGGGGACTGTGAAGGGAGTTCAAGAGCCAAGGAGCCTGAAGGAAAGGTTTCCTATAATGCATCATGCACTCTAAGTAAAAATTCAAATTTTGTACTTACATAAAAAGGTTCTTATTCAGCAGTTAATCCTTATCTCCACTATAAACATTATAGCCTTCTGCCTTAATCAGCAGGATCTTTTTAGAATCTTGAAACAGGACAACGTCTTTAATTTTGCCAACAAACTCCTGATTGAACAGCCCTGAGGTGACAGTGTTCACTCTCCTGTTGAGCCCAAATCCTCCAAAATAGCAAGTCCCTCCATAATTGAGAGCAGTATATTTTCTTTGTGGATCTAGATCTTCAAAGAGAACTAATTCCTCATCGAGGTACACTTTGATGAGAGTCTTGTTCTGTGCAATGGTGACAAAATACCATTTTTTGCAACATAGAGACTTGCTTTGCAGAACAAGAGGGACAGCAATGCTTTCTCCGAGATTTACCATGACTTTCAGCATTCCACTAGCAAGTCCAGCTGCAAGGAAATCATTGTCTTCATTTTCAGCCTTCCCTAACCATACAAGTAAACCATCCTCTTGCTCAGTGGTGAAATTGAAAGATATCCTAGTGAATCTGAGGTCCCTTCTTTTATAGTTGGAATCTATGTATTTGAGGTATGAATTGCCTGTAAATTTTGCAGTAAAAAATGAGGTCTTTTTTTCACAACGGAGGCCTGACCAGCCAAGTCTACATGCACATGTATATGAAAGTAAAGCTGGGGTAGGTATACAAATGCCTCCATGCAGACATTTACTATGTGAACAATAAGCAGACTGCTCACATGTCTTCCCCGTCCAATGCTTGGGGCACAAGCAATAGAAATCCGATGGTTCAACTTTGCATTCTCCATTATTTTTGCACACTGTATACCCACAAGGAGTTCCATCGCAGTCGCCTACGTTGGCACCACCTTTAGCTCCTTTCTCAGTCAGTTTTAGCGCTCTGCCGTTGACAAGAACCTCTCGAATGCAGCCTGTAAAGCCGATGGGTTCATTCTTGATGGCCATGGGATTAACCAGATTTAAAGAAGAGACTCCACCTATGTAGAAGTCTGTGCGTGTATCTAAGGCAGTCATGCCACTACTAGCTTCCCGGGTTATATTGATGCCATTGAGGTCGAGGTAGCCTTCATTGCCAACTCTCCCTGCTTTAATTAAATACCACGTACCGCTTGTGCTGTGTACATTTTGGAAAGTCTGCAGAATTACTGTTCTGTCACCAAGGTTGTAGCGCAGCTGTACATACCAGTTTACTAAGGAGATGCTTAGGAAATCGCCTATGGAGAAAGAAAAAGAAAGATGCTTCAATATTCCATGAGCTGATAGCACATATTTTTGGCTAAGCATTACTAGGCAGCAGCCTTGACACTCTGCAGAACAGGCCTTCATTGCACAACTTGTGACTCACCAAGCCAAATGCAGCAGCCAGCCATGCACACCATTTTGGCAGGTGCTCAACAACCACCTTGTTTTGCAGTTCAAGGAAAAGGAGCAAGAACAGATTTAGCAAAACCCTGTTGTTGCACCATGCCTAAGAGGCTGCATTCGGCTTGGTGTGTGAAAGGTTGAGAAGGTATAGTAGAAAATATGAAGATAAGCTACAAGCATTCAATGCGACTTTGTGAAGGTGGCTGCAGGGGTTGCACAGGGGAATGCGATTGGAAGTCTCCATCTGATCAAGGCTTATCTGCCTTACCGGGATTTCTGATTGCATGGAGGCAAGAAAATGGGTTCATCCAAACAGGCTTGGAAGCTCCCTTTGGACCTCAAAAGTGGGAAGGTTGGAATGGCACACGCAGCATGAACACATTCTGTACCCCTGCTTCCTTGACCATCTTGCCCAACAGGGCACCAGTTCTTTTAGAATCCAGTAGGGTTTTTTTTTTGGAGGCGGATAGTTTTTGTAAAATGGCAAGGGAGGCTATGGTATCTCTCTTTTGGTCAATGAAATACATAAATTTAAACAGAATGCATTACTTCAGTTCAAAATTGGTGTGGTTTTTTAATCTTTGTAGCAAATTGACTATTAGGTAAAGGTAAAGGTATTACTATGACCTAGCAATGTGAAAATCCAGTGCCAATTGGCTGTTAGGCGTGAGCAATGTTTGTTAAGGTTTTCATAACTGGCAAAAGGGATTGTTAAGGTTTATGTAACGCTGGCTAAAGGAAAAGCTTTACATAAGGTGCTTTGCAAACTTAAGCAACAGAAACCCCTTTCATTTCTTTTGGTGGCTGCTAGGAGAATACTCCAGGACCTCCCTGCACTCTGAGTCTGCTTTGACAGGCTCATTGCAAGGCAGATGCAAAACTCAGTCCTCAGTGACCCCCCACTTCCATGACAGTGTGGTTGAAATAGGTAATATGAATGTTATAAGTTAAGCAGAGTACTCCACTGACAGAGACTTGTTACTTAGAGGGGAGAAGGTGTGATTGAAATGAATGCTTGTGGCAGTCGGTAAATGGCTCTTTTGCATCCTGTTATCAACATAAAGGTAAAGGTAAAGGTACCCCTGCCCGTACGGGCCAGTCTTGACAGACTCTGGGGTTGTGCGCCCATCTCACTCAAGAGGCCGGGGGCCAGCGCTGTCCGGAGACACTTCCGGGTCACGTGGCCAGTGTGACATCGCTGCTCTGGCGAGCCAGAGCCGCACACGGAAACGCCGTTTACCTTCCCGCTGGTAAGCGGTCCCTATTTATCTACTTGCACCCGGAGGTGCTTTCGAACTGCTAGGTTGGCAGGCGCTGGGACCGAGCAGCGGGAGCGCACCCCGCCGCAGGGATTCGAACCGCCGACCTTTCGATCGGCAAGTCCTAGGCGCTGAGGCTTTAACCCACAGCGCCACTTGTTTTAATACAATTGGAGGTAAGCTCCAATGTGTTAAATAGCACTTAGTTACAAGTAACTACACCTAAGCTCACAATCTTGGGCATAATCTGTGCTAGTATCCTTTCTCATTTTTCAAAGAGTGTGCATGCAAGACAGAAAGATGTGCAGGCCTTTGTATGGAGCTGATTGACAGGGTTTGCAAACAGACAGGGCTATCCACTGGGACCCGGGCCACGTCTTTACCTGCCGCGCACAAGATGTCATATATGATGCTAGGTGTAGGGCAGGTGGTTGGGGGGAAGGGCTCATGATTAAGCAAATATTCTGTTTCCCACCCTCTACACAATAAGATAACCAAAGCACAAGTGTCATTTGAAATTTCCACTTCTCTGAGTTTTGCAAGGCAGTTCCTCAACCAGGTAATTTGCCCAAACATGCACATACTGAGTGCCTGCTGCAGGCACTCCAGTGTTATTGTTTAAATTGCTGGATTTCAGTGCAAGTATATACCGTATTTTTCGCTCTATAAGATGCACCAGACCACAAGACGCACCTAGTTTTTGGAGGAGGAAAACAAGAAAAAAAACATTCTGAATCTCAGAAGCCAGAGCAGCAAAAGGGATCACTGCGCAGCGAAAGCAGCAATCCCTCTTGCTGTTCTGGCTTCTGGGATAGCTGTGCAGCCTGCATTCACCCCATAAGACGCACATACATTTCCCCTTACTTTTTAGGAGGGAAAAAGTGAGTCTTATAGAGCAAAAAATACGGTATTTCTTTTAAAGAGACATGTAAGGCTATTTGTGCTACTTCAAAACAAAACACAGCTCCGAAAGCCTCCCACCCCAGCATTAAAATGGCTGTGAGCTTAGAGAAGGAGGAAACAGTAACTGAAGCAGCAGCTTCAAAATCTGGGGAGAGGGTATGAGTGAGAGGAGAGTGAATGAACAAAAGCTGTGGTTGCTACAGGAGGGAGCGAGGCAAAACTGACACACAGTTTGCCAGTTTCGACTGCTGCCTTCCCTTATGGCTTTGAAGAAAAAACTTCAGAAAACAAAGCAGTGGCTACCAGGGGTGTGAAAGGAGAAGGGACAAAATGCTTTCTGCATAGCTGTATCATGCCAACTGAGTGATTGGAACATAGATGCACCTCACAAAAATGGGGGGAGGACTGTTATACCTACAAAGTGTGGGAGGTCAATCAAAATTCCATTTAAAACTTACAGTGGAAGAGCAATGGGTTTTCCTAAACCTCAGTGCTGCACTGTCTGTGACAAACACGATCCAGCTGAACTAAGTGCATTTTTTGTCAAGAGCGCAATGCAGCCATTTTAGTCAGTCCAAGACACTACATAACTTTTTTTTTAAGGATTAGCTTGATCTGATCAACTAATGCTGAAACACGAGACATTCTAACGAACCTATGTATGTCTGCATTGATTATTTTCCTTTGTCCATATAATAAAACACTATAATGCAGACCCTCTCCTTACCTGACCGTGGGCTCAGGTGTTGAGCAGTGTAGAATAGGATGCCGTTTGCTGAAAGGGCTTGGAATTGCAACTGGATATGAACATGGCGTCGGATGCTGAAGGAGTCAAATGACATCCAAGAAGATTTGTTGCTACTGAAAGATGCATCGCTTATGGTTAGGGCTACAAAACAAAACAAACAAGGAAGTACGGTAATCTCATTTCTCTAGTAGATGGTGACAGATCGTTACTTTAGCACTAGTGATATGTTGGGCAATACTTCATCATAAATCTAAAACTTCATGTTGAATACAAATCTGAATCGAGGGTTTGTTTGTTTTTTTGCTCTCTGTCTCTCTTACAAGCCCATGCTAAGTTAGTTTTGTGTACCTGTCACCACCACTGATAGGATCTGGCTTTTGGTATGAAACTGGAAATGCTTGAAAGCTGCTGTATGTGGTGGTGGTTCTATGCATGCAATTGCTTTGCCCTAAGACAACTGCTGGCGCACAAAGACTTCTGTGCAGCCACCATGTACCCAGGTGGTTGGGTGAAAAAACCATACATAAAATTATCATAGTTAAAAAGGCAGTTTTTAAAGTGGAATGCATTCACATGCCCCTTCTGCAAACTAGTCAAGATCCCTCTACCCACAGGGTTCCTAAATGGTGAACTTTAATTTTAGTTTAAGAGAAGGGAATACCATGTTCCAAATAGGCTATTGGGTAAATTACATTGAATAGAGCAGCCTAAGGGCAGCTAGTTCCATGCAGCATCTGGTGCCCCAGATGTGATTACATCTAGCCTGTTAAATGAAGGGCAGATGAGCATTACAAGACAGATGGACACTTGCTGGGTGCAGAAAACAGTTTCCATGCAGGAAAGTCCCTTACTGGATCAGGGTGAAGTTAGAAAAGGGAAGAAAGAATAAAAATTAAAGATGGTTCTGCTATCTTTGGGTCAATTTGGAGGGTACACAAGCTGGAACCATACACAAAACCATTCACTTTTCTGAATCCATGCTGATAATGCCCAGAATAGGAACAATTCAAAAGATGTGTTCCCACACTATGTTACTTAATTAGTTGGATTCAGGAGAATGAATCATCTCCCTGTGAGCAATCCCTGTCTCAAAGCAATATCCAGATCAGTGGTTAGTGAACACACTGGGTTGGATCCAGATTGAGTCATGTTTAAAGTAAATTGATTGAAATCGGTGGGAGAGTGAAATCAATGGGCTTTAAGTTTGTCATGACTAGTGATCTCATGGGCCTCTTCAAAGCATGACTCAATCTGGATCCAGCCCACTGTGTGTGTTTAAAAAAACCCACCAAAAATATTTTTATTTTATTTTTAATTTTCAAGAAACAGGATATAAGCATAACTTTATCAAAACAATTTGATTTTCCCACTCCCCCAGAAGATTACGAATACAGTCAGGTTCCCCATAAATCTATATGTGTTGTTGGTGGGTACCAGTCATCAGGGTGTTCATCTAAATACTTTATAAAGGGATGCCAGCCCTCTCTTGAAAACAACTTTTGCATTTATGAACTTCATTTTTCTCTACCCTTTTTAACAAATCGAAAGGAGCGTTAGCTGGCAGAATGCTCTGAGGCCAGGCACAGGAAACACTAATAACGGCAATATAATAATAATTAGCGG